>NC_090441.1:203778548-206178548 GCF_031143425.1 Pleurodeles waltl
ATGATACCTCACTTGTGTGGGTAAGGCCTAGCGCCGCGACAGGACACGCCCCAAAGCGCAACGTGGACACATCCAAATTTTTGGAAGAAAACAGAGGTGTTTTTTGCGAAGTGTCTACCTGTAGATTTTGGCCTCTAGCTCAGCCGGCACCTAGGGAAACCTACCAAACCTGTGCATTTCTGAAAACTAGAGACCTAGGGGAATTCAAGATGGGGGTGACTTGCGGGGCTCGGACCAGGTTCTGTTACCCAGAATCCTTTGCAAACCTCAAAATTTGGCTAAAAAAACACATGTTCCTGCACATTTCTGTGGCAGAAAGTTTTGGAATCTGAGAGGAGCCACAAATTTCCTTCCACCCAGCGTTCCCCCAAGTCTCCCGATAAAAATGATACCTCACTTGTGTGGGAGGCCTAGCGCCCGCGACAGAACGCCCCAAAGCGCAACGTGGACACATCAAAATTTTTGGAAGAAAACAGAGGGTTTTTTTGCGAAGTGCCTACCTGTAGATTTTGGCCTCTAGCTCAGCCGGGCACCTAAGGAAACCTACCAAACCTGTGCATTTCTGAAAACTAGAGACCTAGGGGAATCCAAGATGGGGTGACTTGCGGGGCTCGGACCAGGTTCTGTTACCCAGAATCCCTTTGCAAACCTCAAAATTTGGCTAAAAAAACATATATTCCTCACATTTCTGTGGACAGAAAGTTCTGGAATCTGAGAGGAGCCACAAATTTCCTTCCACCCAGCGTTCCCCCAAGTCTCCCGATAAAAATGATACCTCACTTGTGTGGGTAGGCCTAGCGCCGCGACAGGAAACGCCCCAAAGCGCAACGTGGACACATCCACATTTTTGGAAGAAAACAGAGGTGTTTTTTGCGAAGTGCCTACCTGTAGATTTTGGCCTCTAGCTCAGCCGGCACCTAGGGAAACCTACCAAACCTGTGCATTTCTGAAACTAGAGACCTAGGGGAATCCAAGATGGGGTGACTTGCGGGGCTCGGACCAGGTTCTGTTACCCAGAATCCTTTGCAAACCTCAAAATGTGGCTAAAAAAACACATGTTCCTCACATTTCTGTGGCAGAAAGTTCTGGAATCTGAGAGGAGCCACAAATTTCCTTCCACCCAGCGTTCCCCCAAGTCTCCCGATAAAAATGATACCTCACTTGTGTGGGTAGGCAAAGCGCCCGCGACAGGAAACGCCCCAAAGCGCAACGTGGACACATCCAAATTTTGGGAAGAAAACAGAGGTGTTTTTTGCGAACGTGACTACCTGTAGATTTTGGCCTGTAGCTCAGCCGGCACCTAGGGAAAACCTACCACACCTGTGCAGTTCTGAAAACTAGAGACCTAGGGGAATCCAAGATGGGGTGACTTGCGGGGCTCGGACCAGGTTCTGTTACCCAGAATCCTTTGCAAACCTCAAAATTTGGCTAAAAAAAACACATGTTCCTCACATTTCTGTGGCAGAAAGTTCTGGAATCTGAGAGGAGCCACAAATTTCCTTCCACCCAGCGTTCCCCAAGTCTCCCGATAAAAATGATACCTCACTTGTGTGGGTAGGCCTAGCGCCCGCGACAGTGAAACGCCCCAAAGCGCAACGTGGACACATCCAAATTTTTGGAAGAAAACAGAGGTGTTTTTTTGCGAAGTGCCTACCTGTAGATTTTGGCCTCTAGCTCTAGCCGGCACCTAGGGAAACCTACCAAACCTGTGCATTTCTGAAAACTAGAGACCTAGGGGAATTCAAGATGGGGTGACTTGCGGGGCTCGGACCAGGTTCTGTTACCCAGAATCCTTTGCAAACCTCAAAATTTGGCTAAAAAAAACACATGTTCCTCACATTTCTGTGGCAGAAAGTTCTGAATCTGAGAGGAGCCACAAATTTCCTTCCACCCGGCGTTCCCCCAAGTCTCCCGATAAAAATGATACCTCACTTGTGTGGGTAGGCCTAGCGCCCGCGACAGGAAACCGCCCCAAAGCGCAACGTGGACACATCCAAATTTTTGGAAGAAAACAGAGGTGTTTTTTGCGAAGTGCTCTACCTGTAGATTTTGGCCTCTAGCTCAGCCGGCGGACCTAGGGAAACCTACCAAACCTGTGCATTTCTGAAAACTAGAGACCTAGGGGAATTCAAGATGGGGTGACTTGCGGGGCTCGGACCAGGTTCTGTACCCAGAATCCTTTGCAAACCTCAAAATTTGGCTAAAAAAACACATGTTCCTCACATTTCTGTGGCAGAAAGTTCTGGAATCTCAGAGGAGCCACAAATTTCCTTCCACCCAGCGTTCCCCAAGTCTCCCGATAAAAATGATACCTCACTTGTGTGGGTAGGCCTAGCGCCCGCGACAGGAAACGCCCCAAAGCGGCAACGTGGACACATCCAAATTTTTGGAAGAAAACAGAGGTGGTTTTTTGCGAAGTGCCTACCTGTAGATTTTGGCCTCTAGCTCAGCCGGGCACCTAGGGAAACCTACCAAACCTGTGCATTTCTGAAAACTAGAGACCTAGGGGAATCCATGATTGGGGTGACTTGCGGGGCTCGGACCAGGTTCTGTTACCCAGAATCCTTTGCAAACCTCAAAATGTGGCTAAAAAAACGCATGTTCCTCACATTTCTGTGGCAGAAAGTTCAGGAATCTGAGAGAGCCACAAATTTCCTTCCACCCAGAGTTCCCCCAAGTCTCCCGATAAAAATGATACCTCACTTGTGTGGGAGTAGGCCTAGCGCCGCGACAGGAAACGCCCCAAAGCGCACGTGGACACATCCAAATTTTTGGAAGAAAACAGAGGTGTTTTTTGCGAAGTGTCTACCTGTAGATTTGGCCTCTAGCACAGCCGGGCACCTAGGGAAACCTACCAAACCTGTGCATTTCTGAAAACTAGAGACCTAGGGGAATCCAAGATGGGGTGACTTGGCGGGGCTCGGACCAGGTTCTGTTACCCAGAATCCTTTGCAAACCTCAAAATGTGGCTAAAAAAACACATGTTCCTCACATTTCTGTGGCAGAAAGTTCAGGAATCTGAGAGGAGCCACAAATTTCCTTCCACCCAGCGTTCCCCCAAGTCCCCGATAAAAATGATACCTCACTTGTGTGGGTAGGCCTAGCGCCGCGACAGGAAACGCCCCAAAGCGCAACGTGGACACATCCAAATTTTTGGAAGAAAACAGAGGTGTTTTTTGCGAAGTGCCTACCTGTAGATTTTGGCCTCTAGCTCAGCCGGCACCTAGGAGAAACCTACCAAACCTGTGCATTTCTGAAAACTAGAGACCTAGGGGAATTCAAGATGGGGTGACTTGCGGGGCTCGGATCAGATTCTGTTACCCAGAATCCTTTGCAAACCTCAAAATGTGGCTAAAAAAACACATGTTCCTCACATTTCTGTGGCAGATAGTTCAGGATCTGAGAGGAGCCACAAATTTCCTTCACCCAGCGTTCCCCCAAGTCTCCCGATAAAAATGATACCTCACTTGTGTGGGTAGGCCTAGCGCCGCGACAGGAAACGCCCCAAAGCGCAACGTGGACACATCCAAATTTTTGGAAGAAAACAGAGGTGTTTTTTGCGAGTGCCTACTGTAGATTTTGGCCTCTAGCTCAGCGCGGCACCTAGGGAAACCTACCAAACCTGTGCATTTCTGAAAACTAGAGACTAGGGAATTCAAGATGGGGTGACTTGCGGGGCTCGGACCAGATTCTGTTACCCAGAATCCTTTGCAAACCTCAAAATGTGGCTAAAAAAACACATGTTCCTCACACTTTCTGTGGCAGAAAGTTCAGGAATCTGAGAGGAGCCACAAATTTCCTTCCACCCAGCGTTCCCCCAAGTCTCCCGATAAAAATGATACCTCACTTGTGTGGGTAGGCCTAGCGGCGCGACAGGAGACGCCCCAAAGCGCAACGTAGGACACATCCAAATTTTTGGAAGAAAACAGAGGTGTTTTTTGCGAAGTGCCTACCTGTAGATTTTGGCCTCTAGCTCAGCCGGCACCTAGGGAAACCTACCAAACCTGTGCATTTCTGAAAACTAGAGACCTAGGGGAATTCAAGATGGGGTGACTTGCGGGGCTCGGACCAGGTTCTGTTACCAGAATCCTTTGCAAACCTCAAAAATTTGGCTAAAAAAACACATGTTCCTCACATTTCTGTGGCAGAAAGTTCTGGAATCTGAGAGGAGCCACAAAATTCCTTCCACCCAGCGTTCCCCCAAGTCTCCCGATAAAAAAGATACCTCACTTGTGTGGGTAGGCCTAGCGCCACGCGACAGGAAACGCCCCAAAGCGCAACGTGGACACATCCAAATTTTTGGAAGAAAACAGAGGTGTTTTTTGCGAAGTGCCTACCTGTAGATTTTGGCCTCTAGCTCAGGCCGGCACCTAGGGAAACCTACCAAACCTGTGCATTTCTGAAAACTAGAGACCTAGGGGAATCCAAGATGGGTGACTTGCGGGGCTCGGACCAGGTTCTGTTACCCAGAATCCTTTGCAAACCTCAAAATGTGGCTAAAAAAACACATGTTCCTCACATTTCTGTGGCAGAAAGTTCAGGAATCTGAGAGGAGCCACAAATTTCCTTCCACCCAGCGTTCCCCCAAGTCTCCCGATAAAAATGATACCTCACTTGTGTGGTAGGCCTAGCGCCGCGACAGGAAACGCCCCAAAGCGCAACGTGGACACATCAAATTTTTGGAAGAAAACAGAGGTGTTTTTTGCGAAGTGTCTACCTGTAGAGTTTGGCCTCTAGCTCAGCCGGCACCTAGGGAAACCTACCAAACCTGTGCATTTCTGAAAACTAGAGACCTAGGGAATTACAGATGGGGTGACTTGCGGGGCTCGTGACCAGGTTCTGTGACCCAGAATCCTTTGCAAACCTCAAAATTTGGCTAAAAAAACACATGTTCCTCACATTTCTGTGGCAGAAAGTTCTGGAATCTGAGAGGAGCCACAAATTTCCTTCCACCCCAGCGTTCCCCCAAGTCCTCCCGATAAAAATGATACCTCACTTGTGTGGGTAGGCCTAGCGCCCGCGACAGGAAACGCCCCAAAGCGCAACGTGGACACATCCAATTTTTGGAAGAAAACAGAGGTGTTTTTTGCGAAGTGCCTACCTGTAGATTTTGGCCTCTAGCTCAGCCGGCACCTAGGGAAACCTACCAAACCTGTGCATTTCTGAAAACTAGAGACCTAGGGGAATCCAAGATGCGGTGACTTGCGGGGCTCGGACCAGGTTCTGTTACCCCAGAATCCTTTGCAAACCTCAAAATGTGGCTAAAAAAACACATGTTCCTCACATTTCTGTGGCAGAAAGTTCAGGAATCTGAGAGGAGCCACAAATTTCCTTCCACCCAGCGTTCCCCCAAGTCTCCGATAAAAATGATACCTCACTTGTGTGGGTAGGCTAGCGCCGCGACAGGAAACGCCCCAAAGCGCAACGTGGACACATCCAAATTTTTGGAAGGAAAACAGAGGTGTTTTTTTGCGAAGTGTCTACCTGTAGATTTTGGCCTCTAGCTCAGCCGGCACCTAGGGAAACCTACCAAACCTGTGCATTTCTGAAAACTAGAGACCTAGGGGAATTCAAGATGGGGTGACTTGCGGGGCTCGGACCAGGTTCTGTTACCCAGAATCTTTGCAAACCTCAAAATTTGGCTTAAAAAAACACATGTTCCTCACATTCTGTGGCAGAAAGTTCTGGAATCTGAGAGGAGCCACAAATTTCCTTCCACCCAGCGTTCCCCCAAGTCTCCCGATAAAATGATACCTCACTTGTGTGGGTAGGCCTAGCGCCCGCGACAGGAAACGCCCCAAAGCGCAACGTGGACACATCCAAATTTTTGGAAGAAAACAGAGGTGTTTTTTGCGAAGTGCCTACCTGTAGATTTTGGCCTCTAGCTCAGCCGGCACCTAGGGAAACCTACCAACCTGTGCATTTCTGAAAACTAGAGACCTAGGGGAATCCAAGATGGGGTGACTTGCGGGGCTCGGACCAGGTTCTGTTACCCAGAATCCTTTGCAAACCTCAAAATGTGGCTAAAAAACACATGTTCCTCACATTTCTGTGGCAGAAAGTTCAGGAATCTGAGAGGAGCCACAAATTTCCTTCCACCCAGCGTCTCCCCAAGTCTCCCGATAAAAATGATACCTCACTTGAGTGGGTAGGCCTAGCGCCGCGACAGGAAACGCCCCAAAGCGCAACGTGGGACACATCCAAATTTTTGGAAGAAAACAGAGGTGTTTTTTGCGAAGTGTCTACCTGTAGATTTTGGCCTCTAGCTCAGCCGGCACCTAGGGAAACCTACCAAACCTGTGCATTTCTGAAAACTAGAGACCTAGGGGAATTCAAGATGGGGTGACTTGCGGGGCTCGGACCAGGTTCTGTTACCCAGAATCCTTTGCAAACCTCAAAATTTGGCTAAAAAAACACATGTTCCTCACATTTCTGTGGCAGAAAGTTCTGGAATCTGAGAGGAGCCACAAATTTCCTTCCACCCAGCGTTCCCCCAAGTCTCCCGATAAAAATGATACCTCACTTGTGTGGGTAGGCCTAGCGCCCGCGACAGGAAACGCCCCAAAGCGCAACGCGGACACATCCAAATTTTTGGAAGAAAACAGAGGTGTTTTTTGCGAAGTGCCTACCTGTAGATTTTGGCCTCTAGCTCAGCCGGCACCTAGGGAAACCTACCAAACCTGTGCATTTCTGAAAACTAGAGACCTAGGGGAATCCAAGATGGGGTGACTTGCGGGGCTCGGACCAGGTTCTGTTACCCAGAATCCTTTGCAAACCTCAAAATGTGGCTAAAAAAACACATGTTCCTCACATTTCTGTGGCAGAAAGTTCAGGAATCTGAGAGGAGCCACAAATTTCCTTCCACCCAGCGTTCCCCCAAGTCTCCCGATAAAAATGATACCTCACTTGTGTGGGTAGGCCTAGCGCCGCGACAGGAAACGCCCCAAAGCGCAACGTGGACACATTCAAATTTTTGGAAGAAAACAGAGGTGTTTTTTGCGAAGTGTCTACCTGTAGAATTTGGCCTCTAGCTCAGCCGGCACCTAGGGAAACCTACCAAACCTGTGCATTTCTGAAAACTAGAGACCTAGGGGAATTCAAGATGGGGTGACTTGCGGGGCTCGGACCAGGTTCTGTTACCCAGAATCCTTTGCAAACCTCAAAATTTGGCTAAAAAAACACATGTTCCTCACATTTCTGTGGCAGAAAGTTCTGGAATCTGAGAGGAGCCACAAATTTCCTTCCACCCAGCGTTCCCCCAAGTCTCCCGATAAAAATGATACCTCACTTGTGTGGGTAGGCCTAGCGCCCGCGACAGGAAACGCCCCAAAGCGCAACGTGGACACATCCAAATTTTTGGAAGAAAACAGAGGTGTTTTTTGCGAAGTGCCTACCTGTAGATTTTGGCCTCTAGCTCAGCCGGCACCTAGGGAAACCTACCAACCCTGTGCATTTCTGAAAACTAGAGACCTAGGGGAATCCAAGATGGGGTGACTTGCGGGGCTCGGACCAGGTTCTGTTACCCAGAATCCTTTGCAAACCTCAAAATTTGGCTAAAAAAACACATGTTCCTCACATTTCTGTGGCAGAAAGTTCTGGAATCTGAGAGGAGCCACAAATTTCCTTCCACCCAGCGTTCCCCCAAGTCTCCCGATAAAAATGATACCTCACTTGTGTGGGTAGGCCTATCGCCTGCGACAGGAAACGCCCCAAAGCGCAACGTGGACACATCCAAATTTTTGGAAGAAAACAGAGGTGTTTTTTGCGAAGTGCCTACCTGTAGATTTTGGCCTCTAGCTCAGCCGGCACCTAGGGAAACCTACCAAACCTGTGCATTTCTGAAAACTAGAGACCTAGGGGAATTCAAGATGGGGGGACTTGCGGGGCTCGGACCAGGTTCTGTTACCCAGAATCCTTTGCAAACCTCAAAATTTGGCTAAAAAAAACACATGTTCCTCACATTTCTGTGGCAGAAAGTTCTGGAATCTGAGAGGAGCCACAAATTTCCTTCCACCCAGCGTTCCCCCAAGTCTCCCGATAAAAATAATACCTCACATGTGTGGGTAGGCCTAGCGCCCGCGACAGGAAACGCCCCAAAGCGCAACGTGGACACATCCAAATTTTTTGAAGAAAACAGAGGTGTTTTTTGCGAAGTGCCTACCTGTAGATTTTGGCCTCTAGCTCAGCCGGCACCTAGGGAAACCTACCAAAGCTGTGCATTTCTGAAAACTAGAGACCTAGGGGAATCCAATATGGGGTGACTTGCGGGGCTCGGACCAGGTTCTGTTACCCAGAATCCTTTGCAAACCTCAAAATTTGGCTAAAAAAACACATGTTCCTCACATTTCTGTGGCAGAAAGTTCTGGAATCTGAGAGGAGCCACAAATTTCCTTCCACCCAGAGTTCCCCCAAGTCTCCCGATAAAAATGATACCTCACTTGTGTGGGTAGGCCTAGCGCCGCCACAGGAAACGCCCCAAAGCACAACGTGGACACATCCAAATTTTTGGAAGAAAACAGAGGTGTTTTTTGCGAAGTGCCTACCTGTAGATTTTGGCCTCCAGCTCAGCCGGCACCTAGGGAAACCTACCAAACCTGTGCATTTCTGAAAACTAGAGACCTAGGGGAATTCAAGATGGGGTGACTTGCGGGGCTCGGACCAGGTTCTGTTACCCAGAAGTCTTTGCAAACCTCAAAATTTGGCTAAAAAAACACATGTTCCTCACATTTCTGTGGCAGAAAGTTCTGGAATCTGAGAGGAGCCACAAATTTCCTTCCACCCAGCGGTCCCCCAAGTCTCCCGATAAAAATGATACCTCACTTGTGTGGGTAGGCCTAGCGCCCGCGACAGGAAACGCCCCAAAGCGCAACGTGGACACATCCAAATTTTTGGAAGAAAACAGAGGTGTTTTTTGCGAAGCGCCTACCTGTAGATTTTGGCCTCTAGCTCAGCCGGCACCTAGGGAAACCTACCAAACCTGTGCATTTCTGAAAACTAGAGACCTAGGGGAATCCAAGATGGGGTGACTTGCGGGGCTCGGACCAGGTTCTGTTACCCAGAATCCTTTGCAAACCTCAAAATTTGGCTAAAAAAACACATGTTCCTCACATTTCTGTGACAAAAAGTTCTGGAATCTGAGAGGAGCCACAAATTTCCTTCCACCCAGCGTTCCCCCAAGTCTCCCGATAAAAATGATACCTCACTTGTGTGGGTAGGCCTAGCGCCCGCAACAGGAAACGCCCCAAAGCGCAACGTGGACACATCCAAATTTTTGGAAGAAAACAGAGGTGTTTTTTGCGAAGTGCCTACCTGTAGATTTTGGACTCTAGCTCAGCCGGCACCTAGGGAAACCTACCAAACCTGTGCATTTCTGAAAACTAGAGACCTAGGGGAATCCAAGATGGGGTGACTTGCGGGGCTCGGACCAGGCTCTGTTACCCAGAATCCTTTGCAAACCTCAAAATTTGGCTAAAAAAACACATGTTCCTCACATTTCTGTGGCAGAAAGTTCTGGAATCTGAGAGGAGCCACAAATTTCCTTCCACCCAGCTTTCCCCCAAGTCTCCCGATATAAATGATACCTCACTTGTGTGGGTAGGCCTAGCGCCCGCGACAGGAAACGCCCCAAAGCGCAACGTGGACACATCCAAATTTTTGGAAGAAAACAGAGGTGTTTTTTGCGAAGTGCCTACCTGTAGATTTTGGCCTCTAGCTCAGCCGGCACCTAGGGAAACCTACCAAACCTGTGCATTTCTGAAAACTAGAGACCTAGGGGAATTCAAGATGGGGTGACTTGCGGGGCTCGGACCAGGTTCTGTTACCCAGAAGTCTTTGCAAACCTCAAAATTTGGCTAAAAAAACACATGTTCCTCACATTTCTGTGGCAGAAAGTTCTGGAATCTGAGAGGAGCCACAAATTTCCTTCCACCCAGCGGTCCCCCAAGTCTCCCGATAAAAATGATACCTCACTTGTGTGGGTAGGCCTAGCGCCCGCGACAGGAAACGCCCCAAAGCGCAACGTGGACACATCCAAATTTTTGGAAGAAAACAGAGGTGTTTTTTGCGAAGCGCCTACCTGTAGATTTTGGCCTCTAGCTCAGCCGGCACCTAGGGAAACCTACCAAACCTGTGCATTTCTGAAAACTAGAGACCTAGGGGAATCCAAGATGGGGTGACTTGCGGGGCCCGGACCAGGTTCTGTTACCCAGAATCCTTTGCAAACCTCAAAATTTGGCTAAAAAAACACATGTTCCTCACATTTCTGTGACAAAAAGTTCTGGAATCTGAGAGGAGCCACAAATTTCCTTCCACCCAGCGTTCCCCCAAGTCTCCCGATAAAAATGATACCTCACTTGTGTGGGTAGGCCTAGCGCCCGCAACAGGAAACGCCCCAAAGCGCAACGTGGACACATCCAAATTTTTGGAAGAAAACAGAGGTGTTTTTTGCGAAGTGCCTACCTGTAGATTTTGGACTCTAGCTCAGCCGGCACCTAGGGAAACCTACCAAACCTGTGCATTTCTGAAAACTAGAGACCTAGGGGAATCCAAGATGGGGTGACTTGCGGGGCTCGGACCAGGCTCTGTTACCCAGAATCCTTTGCAAACCTCAAAATGTGGCTAAAAAAACACATGTTCCTCACATTTCTGTGGCAGAAAGTTCTGGAATCTGAGAGGAGCCACAAATTTCCTTCCACCCAGCGTTTCCCCAAGTCTCCCGATAAAAATGATACCTCACTTGTGTGGGTAGGCCTAGCGCCCGCGACAGAAAACGCCCCAAAGCGCAACGTGGACACATCCAAATTTTTGGAAGAAAACAGAGGTGTTTTTTGCGAAGTGCCTACCTGTAGATTTTGGCCTCTAGCTCAGCCGGCACCTAGGGAAACCTACCAAACCTGTGCATTTCTGAAAACTAGAGACCTAGGGGAATCCAAGATGGGGTGACTTGCGGGGCTCGGACCAGGTTCTGTTACCCAGAATCCTTTGCAAACCTCAAAATGTGGCTAAAAAAACACATGTTCCTCATATTTCTGTGGCAGAAAGTTCAGGAATCTCAGAGGAGCCACAAATTTCCTTCCACCCAGCGTTCCCCCAAGTCTCCTGATAAAAATGATACCTCACTTGTGTGGGTAGGCCTAGCGCCGCGACAGGAAACGCCCCAAAGCGCAACGTGGACACATCCAAATTTTTGGAAGAAAACAGAGGTGTTTTTTGCGAAGTGTCTACCTGTAGATTTTGGCCTCTAGCTCAGCCGGCACCTAGGGAAACCTACCAAACCTGTGCATTTCTGAAAACTAGAGACCTAGGGGAATCCAAGATGGGGTGACTTGCGGGGCTCGGACCAGGTTCTGTTACCCAGAATCCTTTGCAAACCTCAAAATGTGGCTAAAAAAACACATGTTCCTCACATTTCTGTGGCAGAAAGTTCTGGAATCTGAGAGGAGCCACAAATTTCCTTCCACCCAGCGTTCCCCCAAGTCTCCCGATAAAAATGATACCTCACTTGTGTGGGTAGGCCTAGCGCCCGCGACAGGAAACGCCCCAAAGCGCAACGTGGACACATCCACATTTTTGGAAGAAAACAGAGGTGTTTTTTGCGAAGTGCCTACCTGTAGATTTTGGCCTCTAGCTCAGCCGGCACCTAGGGAAACCTACCAAACCTGTGCATTTCTGAAAACTAGAGACCTAGGGGAATCCAAGATGGGGTGACTTGCGGGGCTCGGACCAGGTTCTGTTACCCAGAATCCTTTGCAAACCTCAAAATTTGGCTAAAAAAACACATGTTCCTCACATTTCTGTGGCAGAAAGTTCTGGAATCTGAGAGGAGCCACAAATTTCCTTCCACCCAGCGTTCCCCCAAGTCTCCCGATAAAAATGATACCTCACTTGTGTGGGTAGGCCTAGCGCCCGCGACAGGAAACGCCTCAAAGCTCAACGTGGACACATCCAAATTTTTGGAAGAAAACAGAGGTGTTTTTTGCGAAGTGCCTACCTGTAGATTTTGGCCTCTAGCTCAGCCGGCACCTAGGGAAACCTACCAAACCTGTGCATTTCTGAAAACTAGAGACCTAGGGGAATTCAAGATGGGGGGACTTGCGGGGCTCGGACCAGGTTCTGTTACCCAGAATCCTTTGCAAACCTCAAAATTTGGCTAAAAAAACACATGTTCCTCACATTTCTGTGGCAGAAAGTTCTGGAATCTGAGAGGAGCCACACATTTCCTTCCACCCAGCGTTCCCCCAAGTCTCCCGATAAAAATAATACCTCACATGTGTGGGTAGGCCTAGCGCCCGCGACAGGAAACGCCCCAAAGCGCAACGTGGACACATCCAAATTTTTGGAAGAAAACAGAGGTGTTTTTTGCGAAGTGCCTACCTGTAGATTTTGGCCTCTAGCTCAGCCGGCACCTAGGGAAACCTACCAAACCTGTGCATTTCTGAAAACTAGAGACCTAGGGGAATCCAAGATGGGGTGACTTGCGGGGCTCGAACCAGGTTCTGTTACCCAGAATCCTTTGCAAACCTCAAAATGTGGCTAAAAAAACACATGTTCCTCACATTTCTGTGGCAGAAAGTTCTGGAATCTGAGAGGAGCCACAAATTTCCTTCCACCCAGCGTTCCCCCAAGTCTCCCGATAAAAATGATACCTCACTTGTGTGGGTAGGCCTATCGCCTGCGACAGGAAACGCCCCAAAGCGCAACGTGGACACATCCAAATTTTTGGAAGAAAACATAGGTGTTTTTTGCGAAGTGCCTACCTGTAGATTTTGGCCTCTAGCTCAGCCGGCACCTAGGGAAACCTACCAAACCTGTGCATTTCTGAAAACTAGAGACCTAGGGGAATTCAAGATGGGGGGACTTGCGGGGCTCGGACCAGGTTCTGTTACCCAGAATCCTTTGCAAACCTCAAAATTTGGCTAAAAAAACACATGTTCCTCACATTTCTGTGGCAGAAAGTTCTGGAATCTGAGAGGAGCCACAAATTTCCTTCCACCCAGCGTTCCCCCAAGTCTCCCGATAAAAATAATACCTCACATGTGTGGGTAGGCCTAGCGCCCGCGACAGGAAACGCCCCAAAGCGCAACGTGGACACATCCAAATTTTTGGAAGAAAACAGAGGTGTTTTTTGCGAAGTGCCTACCTGTAGATTTTGGCCTCTAGCTCAGCCGGCAACTAGGGAAACCTACCAAACCTGTGCATTTCTGAAAACTAAAGACCTAGGGGAATCCAAGATGGGGTGACTTGCGGGGCTCGGACCAGGTTCTGTTACCCAGAATCCTTTGCAAACCTCAAAATTTGGCTAAAAAAAACACATGTTCCTCACATTTCTGTGGCAGAAAGTTCTGGAATCTGAGAGGAGCCACAAATTTCCTTCCACCCAGCGTTCCCCCAAGTCTCCCGATAAAAATGATACCTCACTTGTGTGGGTAGGCCTAGCGCCCGCGACAGGAAACGCCCCAAAGCGCAACGTGGACACATCCAAATTTTTTGAAGAAAACAGAGGTGTTTTTTGCGAAGTGCCTACCTGTAGATTTTGGCCTCTAGCTCAGCCGGCACCTAGGGAAACCTACCAAAGCTGTGCATTTCTGAAAACTAGAGACCTAGGGGAATCCAATATGGGGTGACTTGCGGGGCTCGGACCAGGTTCTGTTACCCAGAATCCTTTGCAAACCTCAAAATTTGGCTAAAAAAACACATGTTCCTCACATTTCTGTGGCAGAAAGTTCTGGAATCTGAGAGGAGCCACAAATTTCCTTCCACCCAGAGTTCCCCCAAGTCTCCCGATAAAAATGATACCTCACTTGTGTGGGAAGGCCTAGCGCCCCCACAGGAAACGCCCCAAAGCACAACGTGGACACATCAAAATTTTTGGAAGAAAACAGAGGTGTTTTTTGCGAAGTGCCTACCTGTAGATTTTGGCCTCTAGCTCAGCCGGCACCTAGGGAAACCTACCAAACCTGTGCATTTCTGAAAACTAGAGACCTAGGGGAATTCAAGATGGGGTGACTTGCGGGGCTCGGACCAGGTTCTGTTACCCAGAAGTCTTTGCAAACCTCAAAATTTGGCTAAAAAAACACATGTTCCTCACATTTCTGTGGCAGAAAGTTCTGGAATCTGAGAGGAGCCACAAATTTCCTTCCACCCAGCGGTCCCCCAAGTCTCCCGATAAAAATGATACCTCACTTGTGTGGGTAGGCCTAGCGCCCGCGACAGGAAACGCCCCAAAGCGCAACGTGGACACATCCAAATTTTTGGAAGAAAACAGAGGTGTTTTTTGCGAAGCGCCTACCTGTAGATTTTGGCCTCTAGCTCAGCCGGCACCTAGGGAAACCTACCAAACCTGTGCATTTCTGAAAACTAGAGACCTAGGGGAATCCAAGATGGGGTGACTTGCGGGGCTCGGACCAGGTTCTGTTACCCAGAATCCTTTGCAAACCTCAAAATTTGGCTAAAAAAACACATGTTCCTCACATTTCTGTGACAAAAAGTTCTGGAATCTGAGAGGAGCCACAAATTTCCTTCCACCCAGCGTTCCCCCAAGTCTCCCGATAAAAATGATACCTCACTTGTGTGGGAAGGCCTAGCGCCCCCACAGGAAACGCCCCAAAGCACAACGTGGACACATCAAAATTTTTGGAAGAAAACAGAGGTGTTTTTTGCGAAGTGCCTACCTGTAGATTTTGGCCTCTAGCTCAGCCGGCACCTAGGGAAACCTACCAAACCTGTGCATTTCTGAAAACTAGAGACCTAGGGGAATTCAAGATGGGGTGACTTGCGGGGCTCGGACCAGGTTCTGTTACCCAGAAGTCTTTGCAAACCTCAAAATTTGGCTAAAAAAACACATGTTCCTCACATTTCTGTGGCAGAAAGTTCTGGAATCTGAGAGGAGCCACAAATTTCCTTCCACCCAGCGGTCCCCCAAGTCTCCCGATAAAAATGATACCTCACTTGTGTGGGTAGGCCTAGCGCCCGCGACAGGAAACGCCCCAAAGCGCAACGTGGACACATCCAAATTTTTGGAAGAAAACAGAGGTGTTTTTTGCGAAGCGCCTACCTGTAGATTTTGGCCTCTAGCTCAGCCGGCACCTAGGGAAACCTACCAAACCTGTGCATTTCTGAAAACTAGAGACCTAGGGGAATCCAAGATGGGGTGACTTGCGGGGCTCGGACCAGGTTCTGTTACCCAGAATCCTTTGCAAACCTCAAAATTTGGCTAAAAAAACACATGTTCCTCACATTTCTGTGACAAAAAGTTCTGGAATCTGAGAGGAGCCACAAATTTCCTTCCACCCAGCGTTCCCCCAAGTCTCCCGATAAAAATGATACCTCACTTGTGTGGGTAGGCCTAGCGCCCGCAACAGGAAACGCCCCAAAGCGCAACGTGGACACATCCACATTTTTGGAAGAAAACAGAGGTGTTTTTTGCGAAGTGCCTACCTGTAGATTTTGGACTCTAGCTCAGCCGGCACCTAGGGAAACCTACCAAACCTGTGCATTTCTGAAAACTAGAGACCTAGGGGAATCCAAGATGGGGTGACTTGCGGGGCTCGGACCAGGCTCTGTTACCCAGAATCCTTTGCAAACCTCAAAATTTGGCTAAAAAAACACATGTTCCTCACATTTCTGTGGCAGAAAGTTCTGGAATCTGAGAGGAGCCACAAATTTCCTTCCACCCAGCGTTCCCCCAAGTCTCCCGATATAAATGATACCTCACTTGTGTGGGTAGGCCTAGCGCCCGCGACAGGAAACGCCCCAAAGCGCAACGTGGACACATCCAAATTTTTGGAAGAAAACAGAGGTGTTTTTTGCGAAGTGCCTACCTGTAGATTTTGGCCTCTAGCTCAGCCGGCACCTAGGGAAACCTACCAAACCTGTGCATTTCTGAAAACTAGAGACCTAGGGGAATCCAAGATGGGGTGACTTGCGGGGCTCGGACCAGGTTCTGTTACCCAGAATCCTTTGCAAACCTCAAAATGTGGCTAAAAAAACACATGTTCCTCACATTTCTGTGGCAGAAAGTTCTGGAATCTGAGAGGAGCCACAAATTTCCTTCCACCCAGCGTTTCCCCAAGTCTCCCGATAAAAATGATACCTCACTTGTGTGGGTAGGCCTAGCGCCCGCGACAGAAAACGCCCCAAAGCGCAACGTGGACACATCCAAATTTTTGGAAGAAAACAGAGGTGTTTTTTGCGAAGTGCCTACCTGTAGATTTTGGCCTCTAGCTCAGCCGGCACCTAGGGAAACCTACCAAACCTGTGCATTTCTGAAAACTAGAGACCTAGGGGAATCCAAGATGGGGTGACTTGCGGGGCTCGGACCAGGTTCTGTTACCCAGAATCCTTTGCAAACCTCAAAATGTGGCTAAAAAAACACATGTTCCTCACATTTCTGTGGCAGAAAGTTCAGGAATCTGAGAGGAGCCACAAATTTCCTTCCACCCAGCGTTCCCCCAAGTCTCCCGATAAAAATGATACCTCACTTGTGTGGGTAGGCCTAGCGCCGCGACAGGAAACGCCCCAAAGCGCAACGTGGACACATCCAAATTTTTGGAAGAAAACAGAGGTGTTTTTTGCGAAGTGTCTACCTGTAGATTTTGGCCTCTAGCTCAGCCGGCACCTAGGGAAACCTACCAAACCTGTGCATTTCTGAAAACTAGAGACCTAGGGGAATTCAAGATGGGGTGACTTGCGGGGCTCGGACCAGGTTCTGTTACCCAGAATCCTTTGCAAACCTCAAAATTTGGCTAAAAAAACACATGTTCCTCACATTTCTGTGGCAGAAAGTTCTGGAATCTGAGAGGAGCCACAAATTTCCTTCCACCCAGCGTTCCCCCAAGTCTCCCGATAAAAATGATACCTCACTTGTGTGGGTAGGCCTAGCGCCCGCGACAGGAAACGCCCCAAAGCGCAACGTGGACACATCCAAATTTTTGGAAGAAAACAGAGGTGTTTTTTGCTAAGTGCCTACCTGTAGATTTTGGCCTCTAGCTCAGCCGGCACCTAGGGAAACCTACCAAACCTGTGCATTTCTGAAAACTAGAGACCTAGGGGAATCCAAGATGGGGTGACTTGCGGGGCTCGGACCAGGTTCTGTTACCCAGAATCCTTTGCAAACCTCAAAATGTGGCTTAAAAAACACATGTTCCTCACATTTCTGTGGCAGAAAGTTCAGGAATCTGAGAGGAGCCACAAATTTCCTTCCACCCAGCGTTCCCCCAAGTCTCCCGATAAAAATGATACCTCACTTGTGTGGGTAGGCCTAGCGCCGCGACAGGACACGCCCCAAAGCGCAACGTGGACACATCCAAATTTTTGGAAGAAAACAGAGGTGTTTTTTGCGAAGTGTCTACCTGTAGATTTTGGCCTCTAGCTCAGCCGGCACCTAGGGAAACCTACCAAACCTGTGCATTTCTGAAAACTAGAGACCTAGGGGAATTCAAGATGGGGTGACTTGCGGGGCTCGGACCAGGTTCTGTTACCCAGAATCCTTTGCAAACCTCAAAATTTGGCTAAAAAAACACATGTTCCTCACATTTCTGTGGCAGAAAGTTTTGGAATCTGAGAGGAGCCACAAATTTCCTTCCACCCAGCGTTCCCCCAAGTCTCCCGATAAAAATGATACCTCACTTGTGTGGGTAGGCCTAGCGCCCGCGACAGGAAACGCCCCAAAGCGCAACGTGGACACATCAAAATTTTTGGAAGAAAACAGAGGTGTTTTTTGCGAAGTGCCTACCTGTAGATTTTGGCCTCTAGCTCAGCCGGCACCTAAGGAAACCTACCAAACCTGTGCATTTCTGAAAACTAGAGACCTAGGGGAATCCAAGATGGGGTGACTTGCGGGGCTCGGACCAGGTTCTGTTACCCAGAATCCTTTGCAAACCTCAAAATTTGGCTAAAAAAACATATATTCCTCACATTTCTGTGACAGAAAGTTCTGGAATCTGAGAGGAGCCACAAATTTCCTTCCACCCAGCGTTCCCCCAAGTCTCCCGATAAAAATGATACCTCACTTGTGTGGGTAGGCCTAGCGCCGCGACAGGAAACGCCCCAAAGCGCAACGTGGACACATCCACATTTTTGGAAGAAAACAGAGGTGTTTTTTGCGAAGTGCCTACCTGTAGATTTTGGCCTCTAGCTCAGCCGGCACCTAGGGAAACCTACCAAACCTGTGCATTTCTGAAAACTAGAGACCTAGGGGAATCCAAGATGGGGTGACTTGCGGGGCTCGGACCAGGTTCTGTTACCCAGAATCCTTTGCAAACCTCAAAATGTGGCTAAAAAAACACATGTTCCTCACATTTCTGTGGCAGAAAGTTCTGGAATCTGAGAGGAGCCACAAATTTCCTTCCACCCAGCGTTCCCCCAAGTCTCCCGATAAAAATGATACCTCACTTGTGTGGGTAGGCAAAGCGCCCGCGACAGGAAACGCCCCAAAGCGCAACGTGGACACATCCAAATTTTGGGAAGAAAACAGAGGTGTTTTTTGCGAAGTGACTACCTGTAGATTTTGGCCTGTAGCTCAGCCGGCACCTAGGGAAACCTACCACACCTGTGCAGTTCTGAAAACTAGAGACCTAGGGGAATCCAAGATGGGGTGACTTGCGGGGCTCGGACCAGGTTCTGTTACCCAGAATCCTTTGCAAACCTCAAAATTTGGCTAAAAAAACACATGTTCCTCACATTTCTGTGGCAGAAAGTTCTGGAATCTGAGAGGAGCCACAAATTTCCTTCCACCCAGCGTTCCCCCAAGTCTCCCGATAAAAATGATACCTCACTTGTGTGGGTAGGCCTAGCGCCCGCGACAGGAAACGCCCCAAAGCGCAACGTGGACACATCCAAATTTTTGGAAGAAAACAGAGGTGTTTTTTGCGAAGTGCCTACCTGTAGATTTTGGCCTCTAGCTCAGCCGGCACCTAGGGAAACCTACCAAACCTGTGCATTTCTGAAAACTAGAGACCTAGGGGAATTCAAGATGGGGTGACTTGCGGGGCTCGGACCAGGTTCTGTTACCCAGAATCCTTTGCAAACCTCAAAATTTGGCTAAAAAAACACATGTTCCTCACATTTCTGTGGCAGAAAGTTCTGGAATCTGAGAGGAGCCACAAATTTCCTTCCACCCCGGCGTTCCCCCAAGTCTCCCGATAAAAATGATACCTCACTTGTGTGGGTAGGCCTAGCGCCCGCGACAGGAAACGCCCCAAAGCGCAACGTGGACACATCCAAATTTTTGGAAGAAAACAGAGGTGTTTTTTGCGAAGTGCCTACCTGTAGATTTTGGCCTCTAGCTCAGCCGGCACCTAGGGAAACCTACCAAACCTGTGCATTTCTGAAAACTAGAGACCTAGGGGAATTCAAGATGGGGTGACTTGCGGGGCTCGGACCAGGTTCTGTTACCCAGAATCCTTTGCAAACCTCAAAATTTGGCTAAAAAAACACATGTTCCTCACATTTCTGTGGCAGAAAGTTCTGGAATCTCAGAGGAGCCACAAATTTCCTTCCACCCAGCGTTCCCCCAAGTCTCCCGATAAAAATGATACCTCACTTGTGTGGGTAGGCCTAGCGCCCGCGACAGGAAACGCCCCAAAGCGCAACGTGGACACATCCAAATTTTTGGAAGAAAACAGAGGTGTTTTTTGCGAAGTGCCTACCTGTAGATTTTGGCCTCTAGCTCAGCCGGCACCTAGGGAAACCTACCAAACCTGTGCATTTCTGAAAACTAGAGACCTAGGGGAATCCATGATGGGGTGACTTGCGGGGCTCGGACCAGGTTCTGTTACCCAGAATCCTTTGCAAACCTCAAAATGTGGCTAAAAAAACGCATGTTCCTCACATTTCTGTGGCAGAAAGTTCAGGAATCTGAGAGGAGCCACAAATTTCCTTCCACCCAGAGTTCCCCCAAGTCTCCCGATAAAAATGATACCTCACTTGTGTGGGTAGGCCTAGCGCCGCGACAGGAAACGCCCCAAAGCGCAACGTGGACACATCCAAATTTTTGGAAGAAAACAGAGGTGTTTTTTGCGAAGTGTCTACCTGTAGATTTTGGCCTCTAGCTCAGCCGGCACCTAGGGAAACCTACCAAACCTGTGCATTTCTGAAAACTAGAGACCTAGGGGAATCCAAGATGGGGTGACTTGCGGGGCTCGGACCAGGTTCTGTTACCCAGAATCCTTTGCAAACCTCAAAATGTGGCTAAAAAAACACATGTTCCTCACATTTCTGTGGCAGAAAGTTCAGGAATCTGAGAGGAGCCACAAATTTCCTTCCACCCAGCGTTCCCCCAAGTCTCCCGATAAAAATGATACCTCACTTGTGTGGGTAGGCCTAGCGCCGCGACAGGAAACGCCCCAAAGCGCAACGTGGACACATCCAAATTTTTGGAAGAAAACAGAGGTGTTTTTTGCGAAGTGCCTACCTGTAGATTTTGGCCTCTAGCTCAGCCGGCACCTAGGGAAACCTACCAAACCTGTGCATTTCTGAAAACTAGAGACCTAGGGGAATTCAAGATGGGGTGACTTGCGGGGCTCGGATCAGATTCTGTTACCCAGAATCCTTTGCAAACCTCAAAATGTGGCTAAAAAAACACATGTTCCTCACATTTCTGTGGCAGATAGTTCAGGAATCTGAGAGGAGCCACAAATTTCCTTCCACCCAGCGTTCCCCCAAGTCTCCCGATAAAAATGATACCTCACTTGTGTGGGTAGGCCTAGCGCCGCGACAGGAAACGCCCCAAAGCGCAACGTGGACACATCCAAATTTTTGGAAGAAAACAGAGGTGTTTTTTGCGAAGTGCCTACCTGTAGATTTTGGCCTCTAGCTCAGCCGGCACCTAGGGAAACCTACCAAACCTGTGCATTTCTGAAAACTAGAGACCTAGGGGAATTCAAGATGGGGTGACTTGCGGGGCTCGGACCAGATTCTGTTACCCAGAATCCTTTGCAAACCTCAAAATGTGGCTAAAAAAACACATGTTCCTCACATTTCTGTGGCAGAAAGTTCAGGAATCTGAGAGGAGCCACAAATTTCCTTCCACCCAGCGTTCCCCCAAGTCTCCCGATAAAAATGATACCTCACTTGTGTGGGTAGGCCTAGCGGCGCGACAGGAGACGCCCCAAAGCGCAACGTAGACACATCCAAATTTTTGGAAGAAAACAGAGGTGTTTTTTGCGAAGTGCCTACCTGTAGATTTTGGCCTCTAGCTCAGCCGGCACCTAGGGAAACCTACCAAACCTGTGCATTTCTGAAAACTAGAGACCTAGGGGAATTCAAGATGGGGTGACTTGCGGGGCTCGGACCAGGTTCTGTTACCCAGAATCCTTTGCAAACCTCAAAATTTGGCTAAAAAAACACATGTTCCTCACATTTCTGTGGCAGAAAGTTCTGGAATCTGAGAGGAGCCACAAAATTCCTTCCACCCAGCGTTCCCCCAAGTCTCCCGATAAAAATGATACCTCACTTGTGTGGGTAGGCCTAGCGCACGCGACAGGAAACGCCCCAAAGCGCAACGTGGACACATCCAAATTTTTGGAAGAAAACAGAGGTGTTTTTTGCGAAGTGCCTACCTGTAGATTTTGGCCTCTAGCTCAGCCGGCACCTAGGGAAACCTACCAAACCTGTGCATTTCTGAAAACTAGAGACCTAGGGGAATCCAAGATGGGGTGACTTGCGGGGCTCGGACCAGGTTCTGTTACCCAGAATCCTTTGCAAACCTCAAAATGTGGCTAAAAAAACACATGTTCCTCACATTTCTGTGGCAGAAAGTTCAGGAATCTGAGAGGAGCCACAAATTTCCTTCCACCCAGCGTTCCCCCAAGTCTCCCGATAAAAATGATACCTCACTTGTGTGGGTAGGCCTAGCGCCGCGACAGGAAACGCCCCAAAGCGCAACGTGGACACATCCAAATTTTTGGAAGAAAACAGAGGTGTTTTTTGCGAAGTGTCTACCTGTAGATTTTGGCCTCTAGCTCAGCCGGCACCTAGGGAAACCTACCAAACCTGTGCATTTCTGAAAACTAGAGACCTAGGGGAATTCAAGATGGGGTGACTTGCGGGGCTCGGACCAGGTTCTGTGACCCAGAATCCTTTGCAAACCTCAAAATTTGGCTAAAAAAACACATGTTCCTCACATTTCTGTGGCAGAAAGTTCTGGAATCTGAGAGGAGCCACAAATTTCCTTCCACCCAGCGTTCCCCCAAGTCTCCCGATAAAAATGATACCTCACTTGTGTGGGTAGGCCTAGCGCCCGCGACAGGAAACGCCCCAAAGCGCAACGTGGACACATCCAAATTTTTGGAAGAAAACAGAGGTGTTTTTTGCGAAGTGCCTACCTGTAGATTTTGGCCTCTAGCTCAGCCGGCACCTAGGGAAACCTACCAAACCTGTGCATTTCTGAAAACTAGAGACCTAGGGGAATCCAAGATGCGGTGACTTGCGGGGCTCGGACCAGGTTCTGTTACCCAGAATCCTTTGCAAACCTCAAAATGTGGCTAAAAAAACACATGTTCCTCACATTTCTGTGGCAGAAAGTTCAGGAATCTGAGAGGAGCCACAAATTTCCTTCCACCCAGCGTTCCCCCAAGTCTCCCGATAAAAATGATACCTCACTTGTGTGGGTAGGCCTAGCGCCGCGACAGGAAACGCCCCAAAGCGCAACGTGGACACATCCAAATTTTTGGAAGAAAACAGAGGTGTTTTTTGCGAAGTGTCTACCTGTAGATTTTGGCCTCTAGCTCAGCCGGCACCTAGGGAAACCTACCAAACCTGTGCATTTCTGAAAACTAGAGACCTAGGGGAATTCAAGATGGGGTGACTTGCGGGGCTCGGACCAGGTTCTGTTACCCAGAATCCTTTGCAAACCTCAAAATTTGGCTAAAAAAACACATGTTCCTCACATTTCTGTGGCAGAAAGTTCTGGAATCTGAGAGGAGCCACAAATTTCCTTCCACCCAGCGTTCCCCCAAGTCTCCCGATAAAAATGATACCTCACTTGTGTGGGTAGGCCTAGCGCCCGCGACAGGAAACGCCCCAAAGCGCAACGTGGACACATCCAAATTTTTGGAAGAAAACAGAGGTGTTTTTTGCGAAGTGCCTACCTGTAGATTTTGGCCTCTAGCTCAGCCGGCACCTAGGGAAACCTACCAAACCTGTGCATTTCTGAAAACTAGAGACCTAGGGGAATCCAAGATGGGGTGACTTGCGGGGCTCGGACCAGGTTCTGTTACCCAGAATCCTTTGCAAACCTCAAAATGTGGCTTAAAAAACACATGTTCCTCACATTTCTGTGGCAGAAAGTTCAGGAATCTGAGAGGAGCCACAAATTTCCTTCCACCCAGCGTTCCCCCAAGTCTCCCGATAAAAATGATACCTCACTTGTGTGGGTAGGCCTAGCGCCGCGACAGGAAACGCCCCAAAGCGCAACGTGGACACATCCAAATTTTTGGAAGAAAACAGAGGTGTTTTTTGCGAAGTGTCTACCTGTAGATTTTGGCCTCTAGCTCAGCCGGCACCTAGGGAAACCTACCAAACCTGTGCATTTCTGAAAACTAGAGACCTAGGGGAATTCAAGATGGGGTGACTTGCGGGGCTCGGACCAGGTTCTGTTACCCAGAATCCTTTGCAAACCTCAAAATTTGGCTAAAAAAACACATGTTCCTCACATTTCTGTGGCAGAAAGTTCTGGAATCTGAGAGGAGCCACAAATTTCCTTCCACCCAGCGTTCCCCCAAGTCTCCCGATAAAAATGATACCTCACTTGTGTGGGTAGGCCTAGCGCCCGCGACAGGAAACGCCCCAAAGCGCAACGCGGACACATCCAAATTTTTGGAAGAAAACAGAGGTGTTTTTTGCGAAGTGCCTACCTGTAGATTTTGGCCTCTAGCTCAGCCGGCACCTAGGGAAACCTACCAAACCTGTGCATTTCTGAAAACTAGAGACCTAGGGGAATCCAAGATGGGGTGACTTGCGGGGCTCGGACCAGGTTCTGTTACCCAGAATCCTTTGCAAACCTCAAAATGTGGCTAAAAAAACACATGTTCCTCACATTTCTGTGGCAGAAAGTTCAGGAATCTGAGAGGAGCCACAAATTTCCTTCCACCCAGCGTTCCCCCAAGTCTCCCGATAAAAATGATACCTCACTTGTGTGGGTAGGCCTAGCGCCGCGACAGGAAACGCCCCAAAGCGCAACGTGGACACATTCAAATTTTTGGAAGAAAACAGAGGTGTTTTTTGCGAAGTGTCTACCTGTAGAATTTGGCCTCTAGCTCAGCCGGCACCTAGGGAAACCTACCAAACCTGTGCATTTCTGAAAACTAGAGACCTAGGGGAATTCAAGATGGGGTGACTTGCGGGGCTCGGACCAGGTTCTGTTACCCAGAATCCTTTGCAAACCTCAAAATTTGGCTAAAAAAACACATGTTCCTCACATTTCTGTGGCAGAAAGTTCTGGAATCTGAGAGGAGCCACAAATTTCCTTCCACCCAGCGTTCCCCCAAGTCTCCCGATAAAAATGATACCTCACTTGTGTGGGTAGGCCTAGCGCCCGCGACAGGAAACGCCCCAAAGCGCAACGTGGACACATCCAAATTTTTGGAAGAAAACAGAGGTGTTTTTTGCGAAGTGCCTACCTGTAGATTTTGGCCTCTAGCTCAGCCGGCACCTAGGGAAACCTACCAACCCTGTGCATTTCTGAAAACTAGAGACCTAGGGGAATCCAAGATGGGGTGACTTGCGGGGCTCGGACCAGGTTCTGTTACCCAGAATCCTTTGCAAACCTCAAAATTTGGCTAAAAAAACACATGTTCCTCACATTTCTGTGGCAGAAAGTTCTGGAATCTGAGAGGAGCCACAAATTTCCTTCCACCCAGCGTTCCCCCAAGTCTCCCGATAAAAATGATACCTCACTTGTGTGGGTAGGCCTATCGCCTGCGACAGGAAACGCCCCAAAGCGCAACGTGGACACATCCAAATTTTTGGAAGAAAACAGAGGTGTTTTTTGCGAAGTGCCTACCTGTAGATTTTGGCCTCTAGCTCAGCCGGCACCTAGGGAAACCTACCAAACCTGTGCATTTCTGAAAACTAGAGACCTAGGGGAATTCAAGATGGGGGGACTTGCGGGGCTCGGACCAGGTTCTGTTACCCAGAATCCTTTGCAAACCTCAAAATTTGGCTAAAAAAACACATGTTCCTCACATTTCTGTGGCAGAAAGTTCTGGAATCTGAGAGGAGCCACAAATTTCCTTCCACCCAGCGTTCCCCCAAGTCTCCCGATAAAAATAATACCTCACATGTGTGGGTAGGCCTAGCGCCCGCGACAGGAAACGCCCCAAAGCGCAACGTGGACACATCCAAATTTTTTGAAGAAAACAGAGGTGTTTTTTGCAAAGTGCCTACCTGTAGATTTTGGCCTCTAGCTCAGCCGGCACCTAGGGAAACCTACCAAAGCTGTGCATTTCTGAAAACTAGAGACCTAGGGGAATCCAATATGGGGTGACTTGCGGGGCTCGGACCAGGTTCTGTTACCCAGAATCCTTTGCAAACCTCAAAATTTGGCTAAAAAAACACATGTTCCTCACATTTCTGTGGCAGAAAGTTCTGGAATCTGAGAGGAGCCACAAATTTCCTTCCACCCAGAGTTCCCCCAAGTCTCCCGATAAAAATGATACCTCACTTGTGTGGGTAGGCCTAGCGCCGCCACAGGAAACGCCCCAAAGCACAACGTGGACACATCCAAATTTTTGGAAGAAAACAGAGGTGTTTTTTGCGAAGTGCCTACCTGTAGATTTTGGCCTCCAGCTCAGCCGGCACCTAGGGAAACCTACCAAACCTGTGCATTTCTGAAAACTAGAGACCTAGGGGAATTCAAGATGGGGTGACTTGCGGGGCTCGGACCAGGTTCTGTTACCCAGAAGTCTTTGCAAACCTCAAAATTTGGCTAAAAAAACACATGTTCCTCACATTTCTGTGGCAGAAAGTTCTGGAATCTGAGAGGAGCCACAAATTTCCTTCCACCCAGCGGTCCCCCAAGTCTCCCGATAAAAATGATACCTCACTTGTGTGGGTAGGCCTAGCGCCCGCGACAGGAAACGCCCCAAAGCGCAACGTGGACACATCCAAATTTTTGGAAGAAAACAGAGGTGTTTTTTGCGAAGCGCCTACCTGTAGATTTTGGCCTCTAGCTCAGCCGGCACCTAGGGAAACCTACCAAACCTGTGCATTTCTGAAAACTAGAGACCTAGGGGAATCCAAGATGGGGTGACTTGCGGGGCTCGGACCAGGTTCTGTTACCCAGAATCCTTTGCAAACCTCAAAATTTGGCTAAAAAAACACATGTTCCTCACATTTCTGTGACAAAAAGTTCTGGAATCTGAGAGGAGCCACAAATTTCCTTCCACCCAGCGTTCCCCCAAGTCTCCCGATAAAAATGATACCTCACTTGTGTGGGTAGGCCTAGCGCCCGCAACAGGAAACGCCCCAAAGCGCAACGTGGACACATCCAAATTTTTGGAAGAAAACAGAGGTGTTTTTTGCGAAGTGCCTACCTGTAGATTTTGGACTCTAGCTCAGCCGGCACCTAGGGAAACCTACCAAACCTGTGCATTTCTGAAAACTAGAGACCTAGGGGAATCCAAGATGGGGTGACTTGCGGGGCTCGGACCAGGCTCTGTTACCCAGAATCCTTTGCAAACCTCAAAATTTGGCTAAAAAAACACATGTTCCTCACATTTCTGTGGCAGAAAGTTCTGGAATCTGAGAGGAGCCACAAATTTCCTTCCACCCAGCTTTCCCCCAAGTCTCCCGATATAAATGATACCTCACTTGTGTGGGTAGGCCTAGCGCCCGCGACAGGAAACGCCCCAAAGCGCAACGTGGACACATCCAAATTTTTGGAAGAAAACAGAGGTGTTTTTTGCGAAGTGCCTACCTGTAGATTTTGGCCTCTAGCTCAGCCGGCACCTAGGGAAACCTACCAAACCTGTGCATTTCTGAAAACTAGAGACCTAGGGGAATTCAAGATGGGGTGACTTGCGGGGCTCGGACCAGGTTCTGTTACCCAGAAGTCTTTGCAAACCTCAAAATTTGGCTAAAAAAACACATGTTCCTCACATTTCTGTGGCAGAAAGTTCTGGAATCTGAGAGGAGCCACAAATTTCCTTCCACCCAGCGGTCCCCCAAGTCTCCCGATAAAAATGATACCTCACTTGTGTGGGTAGGCCTAGCGCCCGCGACAGGAAACGCCCCAAAGCGCAACGTGGACACATCCAAATTTTTGGAAGAAAACAGAGGTGTTTTTTGCGAAGCGCCTACCTGTAGATTTTGGCCTCTAGCTCAGCCGGCACCTAGGGAAACCTACCAAACCTGTGCATTTCTGAAAACTAGAGACCTAGGGGAATCCAAGATGGGGTGACTTGCGGGGCCCGGACCAGGTTCTGTTACCCAGAATCCTTTGCAAACCTCAAAATTTGGCTAAAAAAACACATGTTCCTCACATTTCTGTGACAAAAAGTTCTGGAATCTGAGAGGAGCCACAAATTTCCTTCCACCCAGCGTTCCCCCAAGTCTCCCGATAAAAATGATACCTCACTTGTGTGGGTAGGCCTAGCGCCCGCAACAGGAAACGCCCCAAAGCGCAACGTGGACACATCCAAATTTTTGGAAGAAAACAGAGGTGTTTTTTGCGAAGTGCCTACCTGTAGATTTTGGACTCTAGCTCAGCCGGCACCTAGGGAAACCTACCAAACCTGTGCATTTCTGAAAACTAGAGACCTAGGGGAATCCAAGATGGGGTGACTTGCGGGGCTCGGACCAGGCTCTGTTACCCAGAATCCTTTGCAAACCTCAAAATGTGGCTAAAAAAACACATGTTCCTCACATTTCTGTGGCAGAAAGTTCTGGAATCTGAGAGGAGCCACAAATTTCCTTCCACCCAGCGTTTCCCCAAGTCTCCCGATAAAAATGATACCTCACTTGTGTGGGTAGGCCTAGCGCCCGCGACAGAAAACGCCCCAAAGCGCAACGTGGACACATCCAAATTTTTGGAAGAAAACAGAGGTGTTTTTTGCGAAGTGCCTACCTGTAGATTTTGGCCTCTAGCTCAGCCGGCACCTAGGGAAACCTACCAAACCTGTGCATTTCTGAAAACTAGAGACCTAGGGGAATCCAAGATGGGGTGACTTGCGGGGCTCGGACCAGGTTCTGTTACCCAGAATCCTTTGCAAACCTCAAAATGTGGCTAAAAAAACACATGTTCCTCATATTTCTGTGGCAGAAAGTTCAGGAATCTCAGAGGAGCCACAAATTTCCTTCCACCCAGCGTTCCCCCAAGTCTCCTGATAAAAATGATACCTCACTTGTGTGGGTAGGCCTAGCGCCGCGACAGGAAACGCCCCAAAGCGCAACGTGGACACATCCAAATTTTTGGAAGAAAACAGAGGTGTTTTTTGCGAAGTGTCTACCTGTAGATTTTGGCCTCTAGCTCAGCCGGCACCTAGGGAAACCTACCAAACCTGTGCATTTCTGAAAACTAGAGACCTAGGGGAATCCAAGATGGGGTGACTTGCGGGGCTCGGACCAGGTTCTGTTACCCAGAATCCTTTGCAAACCTCAAAATGTGGCTAAAAAAACACATGTTCCTCACATTTCTGTGGCAGAAAGTTCTGGAATCTGAGAGGAGCCACAAATTTCCTTCCACCCAGCGTTCCCCCAAGTCTCCCGATAAAAATGATACCTCACTTGTGTGGGTAGGCCTAGCGCCCGCGACAGGAAACGCCCCAAAGCGCAACGTGGACACATCCACATTTTTGGAAGAAAACAGAGGTGTTTTTTGCGAAGTGCCTACCTGTAGATTTTGGCCTCTAGCTCAGCCGGCACCTAGGGAAACCTACCAAACCTGTGCATTTCTGAAAACTAGAGACCTAGGGGAATCCAAGATGGGGTGACTTGCGGGGCTCGGACCAGGTTCTGTTACCCAGAATCCTTTGCAAACCTCAAAATTTGGCTAAAAAAACACATGTTCCTCACATTTCTGTGGCAGAAAGTTCTGGAATCTGAGAGGAGCCACAAATTTCCTTCCACCCAGCGTTCCCCCAAGTCTCCCGATAAAAATGATACCTCACTTGTGTGGGTAGGCCTAGCGCCCGCGACAGGAAACGCCTCAAAGCTCAACGTGGACACATCCAAATTTTTGGAAGAAAACAGAGGTGTTTTTTGCGAAGTGCCTACCTGTAGATTTTGGCCTCTAGCTCAGCCGGCACCTAGGGAAACCTACCAAACCTGTGCATTTCTGAAAACTAGAGACCTAGGGGAATTCAAGATGGGGGGACTTGCGGGGCTCGGACCAGGTTCTGTTACCCAGAATCCTTTGCAAACCTCAAAATTTGGCTAAAAAAACACATGTTCCTCACATTTCTGTGGCAGAAAGTTCTGGAATCTGAGAGGAGCCACACATTTCCTTCCACCCAGCGTTCCCCCAAGTCTCCCGATAAAAATAATACCTCACATGTGTGGGTAGGCCTAGCGCCCGCGACAGGAAACGCCCCAAAGCGCAACGTGGACACATCCAAATTTTTGGAAGAAAACAGAGGTGTTTTTTGCGAAGTGCCTACCTGTAGATTTTGGCCTCTAGCTCAGCCGGCACCTAGGGAAACCTACCAAACCTGTGCATTTCTGAAAACTAGAGACCTAGGGGAATCCAAGATGGGGTGACTTGCGGGGCTCGAACCAGGTTCTGTTACCCAGAATCCTTTGCAAACCTCAAAATGTGGCTAAAAAAACACATGTTCCTCACATTTCTGTGGCAGAAAGTTCTGGAATCTGAGAGGAGCCACAAATTTCCTTCCACCCAGCGTTCCCCCAAGTCTCCCGATAAAAATGATACCTCACTTGTGTGGGTAGGCCTATCGCCTGCGACAGGAAACGCCCCAAAGCGCAACGTGGACACATCCAAATTTTTGGAAGAAAACATAGGTGTTTTTTGCGAAGTGCCTACCTGTAGATTTTGGCCTCTAGCTCAGCCGGCACCTAGGGAAACCTACCAAACCTGTGCATTTCTGAAAACTAGAGACCTAGGGGAATTCAAGATGGGGGGACTTGCGGGGCTCGGACCAGGTTCTGTTACCCAGAATCCTTTGCAAACCTCAAAATTTGGCTAAAAAAACACATGTTCCTCACATTTCTGTGGCAGAAAGTTCTGGAATCTGAGAGGAGCCACAAATTTCCTTCCACCCAGCGTTCCCCCAAGTCTCCCGATAAAAATAATACCTCACATGTGTGGGTAGGCCTAGCGCCCGCGACAGGAAACGCCCCAAAGCGCAACGTGGACACATCCAAATTTTTGGAAGAAAACAGAGGTGTTTTTTGCGAAGTGCCTACCTGTAGATTTTGGCCTCTAGCTCAGCCGGCAACTAGGGAAACCTACCAAACCTGTGCATTTCTGAAAACTAAAGACCTAGGGGAATCCAAGATGGGGTGACTTGCGGGGCTCGGACCAGGTTCTGTTACCCAGAATCCTTTGCAAACCTCAAAATTTGGCTAAAAAAACACATGTTCCTCACATTTCTGTGGCAGAAAGTTCTGGAATCTGAGAGGAGCCACAAATTTCCTTCCACCCAGCGTTCCCCCAAGTCTCCCGATAAAAATGATACCTCACTTGTGTGGGTAGGCCTAGCGCCCGCGACAGGAAACGCCCCAAAGCGCAACGTGGACACATCCAAATTTTTTGAAGAAAACAGAGGTGTTTTTTGCGAAGTGCCTACCTGTAGATTTTGGCCTCTAGCTCAGCCGGCACCTAGGGAAACCTACCAAAGCTGTGCATTTCTGAAAACTAGAGACCTAGGGGAATCCAATATGGGGTGACTTGCGGGGCTCGGACCAGGTTCTGTTACCCAGAATCCTTTGCAAACCTCAAAATTTGGCTAAAAAAACACATGTTCCTCACATTTCTGTGGCAGAAAGTTCTGGAATCTGAGAGGAGCCACAAATTTCCTTCCACCCAGAGTTCCCCCAAGTCTCCCGATAAAAATGATACCTCACTTGTGTGGGAAGGCCTAGCGCCCCCACAGGAAACGCCCCAAAGCACAACGTGGACACATCCAAATTTTTGGAAGAAAACAGAGGTGTTTTTTGCGAAGTGCCTACCTGTAGATTTTGGCCTCTAGCTCAGCCGGCACCTAGGGAAACCTACCAAACCTGTGCATTTCTGAAAACTAGAGACCTAGGGGAATTCAAGATGGGGTGACTTGCGGGGCTCGGACCAGGTTCTGTTACCCAGAAGTCTTTGCAAACCTCAAAATTTGGCTAAAAAAACACATGTTCCTCACATTTCTGTGGCAGAAAGTTCTGGAATCTGAGAGGAGCCACAAATTTCCTTCCACCCAGCGGTCCCCCAAGTCTCCCGATAAAAATGATACCTCACTTGTGTGGGTAGGCCTAGCGCCCGCGACAGGAAACGCCCCAAAGCGCAACGTGGACACATCCAAATTTTTGGAAGAAAACAGAGGTGTTTTTTGCGAAGCGCCTACCTGTAGATTTTGGCCTCTAGCTCAGCCGGCACCTAGGGAAACCTACCAAACCTGTGCATTTCTGAAAACTAGAGACCTAGGGGAATCCAAGATGGGGTGACTTGCGGGGCTCGGACCAGGTTCTGTTACCCAGAATCCTTTGCAAACCTCAAAATTTGGCTAAAAAAACACATGTTCCTCACATTTCTGTGACAAAAAGTTCTGGAATCTGAGAGGAGCCACAAATTTCCTTCCACCCAGCGTTCCCCCAAGTCTCCCGATAAAAATGATACCTCACTTGTGTGGGTAGGCCTAGCGCCCGCAACAGGAAACGCCCCAAAGCGCAACGTGGACACATCCACATTTTTGGAAGAAAACAGAGGTGTTTTTTGCGAAGTGCCTACCTGTAGATTTTGGACTCTAGCTCAGCCGGCACCTAGGGAAACCTACCAAACCTGTGCATTTCTGAAAACTAGAGACCTAGGGGAATCCAAGATGGGGTGACTTGCGGGGCTCGGACCAGGCTCTGTTACCCAGAATCCTTTGCAAACCTCAAAATTTGGCTAAAAAAACACATGTTCCTCACATTTCTGTGGCAGAAAGTTCTGGAATCTGAGAGGAGCCACAAATTTCCTTCCACCCAGCGTTCCCCCAAGTCTCCCGATATAAATGATACCTCACTTGTGTGGGTAGGCCTAGCGCCCGCGACAGGAAACGCCCCAAAGCGCAACGTGGACACATCCAAATTTTTGGAAGAAAACAGAGGTGTTTTTTGCGAAGTGCCTACCTGTAGATTTTGGCCTCTAGCTCAGCCGGCACCTAGGGAAACCTACCAAACCTGTGCATTTCTGAAAACTAGAGACCTAGGGGAATCCAAGATGGGGTGACTTGCGGGGCTCGGACCAGGTTCTGTTACCCAGAATCCTTTGCAAACCTCAAAATGTGGCTAAAAAAACACATGTTCCTCACATTTCTGTGGCAGAAAGTTCTGGAATCTGAGAGGAGCCACAAATTTCCTTCCACCCAGCGTTTCCCCAAGTCTCCCGATAAAAATGATACCTCACTTGTGTGGGTAGGCCTAGCGCCCGCGACAGAAAACGCCCCAAAGCGCAACGTGGACACATCCAAATTTTTGGAAGAAAACAGAGGTGTTTTTTGCGAAGTGCCTACCTGTAGATTTTGGCCTCTAGCTCAGCCGGCACCTAGGGAAACCTACCAAACCTGTGCATTTCTGAAAACTAGAGACCTAGGGGAATCCAAGATGGGGTGACTTGCGGGGCTCGGACCAGGTTCTGTTACCCAGAATCCTTTGCAAACCTCAAAATGTGGCTAAAAAAACACATGTTCCTCACATTTCTGTGGCAGAAAGTTCAGGAATCTGAGAGGAGCCACAAATTTCCTTCCACCCAGCGTTCCCCCAAGTCTCCCGATAAAAATGATACCTCACTTGTGTGGGTAGGCCTAGCGCCGCGACAGGAAACGCCCCAAAGCGCAACGTGGACACATCCAAATTTTTGGAAGAAAACAGAGGTGTTTTTTGCGAAGTGTCTACCTGTAGATTTTGGCCTCTAGCTCAGCCGGCACCTAGGGAAACCTACCAAACCTGTGCATTTCTGAAAACTAGAGACCTAGGGGAATTCAAGATGGGGTGACTTGCGGGGCTCGGACCAGGTTCTGTTACCCAGAATCCTTTGCAAACCTCAAAATTTGGCTAAAAAAACACATGTTCCTCACATTTCTGTGGCAGAAAGTTCTGGAATCTGAGAGGAGCCACAAATTTCCTTCCACCCAGCGTTCCCCCAAGTCTCCCGATAAAAATGATACCTCACGTGTGTGGGTAGGCCTAGCGCCCGCGACAGGAAACGCCCCAAAGCGCAACGTGGACACATCCAAATTTTTGGAAGAAAACAGAGGTGTTTTTTGCGAAGTGCCTACCTGTAGATTTTGGCCTCTAGCTCAGCCGGCACCTAGGGAAACCTACCAAACCTGTGCATTTCTGAAAACTAGAGACCTAGGGGAATCCAAGATGGGGTGACTTGCGGGGCTCGGACCAGGTTCTGTTACCCAGAATCCTTTGCAAACCTCAAAATTTGGCTAAAAAAACACATGTTCCTCACATTTCTGTGGCAGAAAGTTCTGGAATCTGAGAGGAGCCACAAATTTCCTTCCACCCAGCGTTCCCCCAAGTCTCCCGATAAAAATGATACCTCACTTGTGTGGGTAGGCCTAGCGCCCGCGACAGGAAACGCCTCAAAGCGCAACGTGGACACATCCAAATTTTTGGAAGAAAACAGAGGTGTTTTTTGCGAAGTGCCTACCCGTAGATTTTGGCCTCTAGCTCAGCCGGCACCTAGGGAAACCTACCAAACCTGTGCATTTCTGAAAACTAGAGACCTAGGGGAATTCAAGATGGGGGGACTTGCGGGGCTCGGACCAGGTTCTGTTACCCAGAATCCTTTGCAAACCTCAAAATTTGGCTAAAAAAACACATGTTCCTCACATTTCTGTGGCAGAAAGTTCAGGAATCTGAGAGGAGCCACAAATTTCCTTCCACCCAGCGTTCCCCCAAGTCTCCCGATAAAAATGATACCTCACTTGTGTGGGTAGGCATAGCGGCGCGACAGCAAACGCCCCAAAGCGCAACGTGGACACATCCAAATTTTTGGAAGAAAACAGAGGTGTTTTTTGCGAAGTGCCTACCTGTAGATTTTGGCCTCTAGCTCAGCCGGCACCTAGGGAAACCTACCAAACCTGTGCATTTCTGAAAACTAGAGACCTAGGGGAATTCAAGATGGGGTGACTTGCGGGGCTCGGACCAGGTTCTGTTACCCAGAATCCTTTGCAAACCTCAAAATTTGGCTAAAAAAACACATGTTCCTCACATTTCTGTGGCAGAAAGTTCTGGAATCTGAGAGGAGCCACAAATTTCCTTCCACCCAGCGTTCCCCCAAGTCTCCCAATAAAAATGATACCTCACTTGTGTGGGTAGGCCTAGCGCCCGCGACAGGAAACGCCCCAAAGCGCAACGTGGACACATCCAAATTTTTGGAAGAAAACAGAGGTGTTTTTTGCGAAGTGCCTACCTGTAGATTTTGGCCTCTAGCTCAGCCGGCACCTAGGGAAACCTACCAAACCTGTGCATTTCTGAAAACTAGAGACCTAGGGGAATCCAAGATGGGGTGACTTGCGGGGCTCGGACCAGGTTCTGTTACCCAGAATCCTTTGCAAACCTCAAAATGTGGCTAAAAAAACACATGTTCCTCACATTTCTGTGGCAGAAAGTTCAGGAATCTGAGAGGAGCCACAAATTTCCTTCCACCCAGCGTTCCCCCAAGTCTCCCGATAAAAATGATACCTCACTTGTGTGGGTAGGCCTAGCGCCACGACAGGAAACGCCCCAAAGCGCAACGTGGACACATCCAAATTTTTGGAAGAAAACAGAGGTGTTTTTTGCGAAGTGTCTACCTGTAGATTTTGGCCTCTAGCTCAGCCGGCACCTAGGGAAACCTACCAAACCTGTGCATTTCTGAAAACTAGAGACCTAGGGGAATTCAAGATGGGGTGACTTGCGGGGCTCGGACCAGGTTCTGTTACCCAGAATCCTTTGCAAACCTCAAAATTTGGCTAAAAAAACAGATGTTCCTCACATTTCTGTGGCAGAAAGTTCTGGAATCTGAGAGGAGCCACAAATTTCCTTCCACCCAGCGTTCCCCCAAGTCTCCCGATAAAAATGATACCTCACTTGTGTGGGTAGGCCTAGCCCCCGCGACAGGAAACGCCCCAAAGCGCAACGTGGACACATCCAAATTTTTGGAAGAAAACAGAGGTGTTTTTTGCGAAGTGCCTACCTGTAGATTTTGGCCTCTAGCTCAGCCGGCACCTAGGGAAACCTACCAAACCTGTGCATTTCTGAAAACTAGAGACCTAGGGGAATTCAAGATGGGGGGACTTGCGGGGCTCGGACCAGGTTCTGTTACCCAGAATCCTTTGCAAACCTCAAAATGTGGCTAAAAAAACACATGTTCCTCACATTTCTGTGGCAGAAAGTTCTGGAATCTGAGAGGAGCCACAAATTTCCTTCCACCCAGCATTCCCCCAAGTCTCCCGATAAAAATGATACCTCACTTGTGTGGGTAGGCCTATCGCCTGCGACAGGAAACGCCCCAAAGCGCAACGTGGACACATCCAAATTTTTGGAAGAAAACAGAGGTGTTTTTTGCGAAGTGCCTACCTGTAGATTTTGGCCTCTAGCTCAGCCGGCACCTAGGGAAACCTACCAAACCTGTGCATTTCTGAAAACTAGAGACCTAGGGGAATTCAAGATGGGGGGACTTGCGGGGCTCGGACCAGGTTCTGTTACCCAGAATCCTTTGCAAACCTCAAAATTTGGCTAAAAAAACACATGTTCCTCACATTTCTGTGGCAGAAAGTTCTGGAATCTGAGAGGAGCCACAAATTTCCTTCCACCCAGCGTTCCCCCAAGTCTCCCGATAAAAATAATACCTCACATGTGTGGGTAGGCCTAGCGCCCGCGACAGGAAACGCCCCAAAGCGCAACGTGGACACATCCAAATTTTTGGAAGAAAACAGAGGTGTTTTTTGCGAAGTGCCTACCTGTAGATTTTGGCCTCTAGCTCAGCCGGCACCTAGGGAAACCTACCAAACCTGTGCATTTCTGAAAACTAGAGACCTAGGGGAATCCAAGATGGGGTGACTTGCGGGGCTCGGACCAGGTTCTGTTACCCAGAATCCTTTGCAAACCTCAAAATTTGGCTAAAAAAACACATGTTCCTCACATTTCTGTGGCAGAAAGTTCTGGAATCTGAGAGGAGCCACAAATTTCCTTCCACCCAGCGTTCCCCCAAGTCTCCCGATAAAAATGATACCTCACTTGTGTGGGTAGGCCTAGCCCCCGCGACAGGAAACGCCCCAAAGCGCAACGTGGACACATCCAAATTTTTGGAAGAAAACAGAGGTGTTTTTTGCGAAGTGCCTACCTGTAGATTTTGGCCTCTAGCTCAGCCGGCACCTAGGGAAACCTACCAAACCTGTGCATTTCTGAAAACTAGAGACCTAGGGGAATCCAATATGGGGTGACTTGCGGGGCTCGGACCAGGTTCTGTTACCCAGAATCCTTTGCAAACCTCAAAATTTGGCTAAAAAAACACATGTTCCTCACATTTCTGTGGCAGAAAGTTCTGGAATCTGAGAGGAGCCACAAATTTCCTTCCACCCAGCGTTCCCCCAAGTCTCCCGATAAAAATGATACCTCACTTGTGTGGGTAGGCCTAGCGCCCGCGACAGGAAACGCCCCAAAGCGCAACGTGGACACATCCAAATTTTTGGAAGAAAACAGAGGTGTTTTTTGCGAAGTGCCTACCTGTAGATTTTGGCCTCTAGCTCAGCCGGCACCTAGGGAAACCTACCAAACCTGTGCATTTCTGAAAACTAGAGACCTAGGGGAATCCAAGATGGGGTGACTTGCGGGGCTCGGACCAGGTTCTGTTACCCAGAATCCTTTGCAAACCTCAAAATGTGGCTAAAAAAACACATGTTCCTCACATTTCTGTGGCAGAAAGTTCAGGAATCTGAGAGGAGCCACAAATTTCCTTCCACCCAGCGTTCCCCCAAGTCTCCCGATAAAAATGATACCTCACTTGTGTGGGTAGGCCTAGCGCCACGACAGGAAACGCCCCAAAGCGCAACGTGGACACATCCAAATTTTTGGAAGAAAACAGAGGTGTTTTTTGCGAAGTGTCTACCTGTAGATTTTGGCCTCTAGCTCAGCCGGCACCTAGGGAAACCTACCAAACCTGTGCATTTCTGAAAACTAGAGACCTAGGGGAATTCAAGATGGGGTGACTTGCGGGGCTCGGACCAGGTTCTGTTACCCAGAATCCTTTGCAAACCTCAAAATTTGGCTAAAAAAACAGATGTTCCTCACATTTCTGTGGCAGAAAGTTCTGGAATCTGAGAGGAGCCACAAATTTCCTTCCACCCAGCGTTCCCCCAAGTCTCCCGATAAAAATGATACCTCACTTGTGTGGGTAGGCCTAGCCCCCGCGACAGGAAACGCCCCAAAGCGCAACGTGGACACATCCAAATTTTTGGAAGAAAACAGAGGTGTTTTTTGCGAAGTGCCTACCTGTAGATTTTGGCCTCTAGCTCAGCCGGCACCTAGGGAAACCTACCAAACCTGTGCATTTCTGAAAACTAGAGACCTAGGGGAATTCAAGATGGGGGGACTTGCGGGGCTCGGACCAGGTTCTGTTACCCAGAATCCTTTGCAAACCTCAAAATGTGGCTAAAAAAACACATGTTCCTCACATTTCTGTGGCAGAAAGTTCTGGAATCTGAGAGGAGCCACAAATTTCCTTCCACCCAGCATTCCCCCAAGTCTCCCGATAAAAATGATACCTCACTTGTGTGGGTAGGCCTATCGCCTGCGACAGGAAACGCCCCAAAGCGCAACGTGGACACATCCAAATTTTTGGAAGAAAACAGAGGTGTTTTTTGCGAAGTGCCTACCTGTAGATTTTGGCCTCTAGCTCAGCCGGCACCTAGGGAAACCTACCAAACCTGTGCATTTCTGAAAACTAGAGACCTAGGGGAATTCAAGATGGGGGGACTTGCGGGGCTCGGACCAGGTTCTGTTACCCAGAATCCTTTGCAAACCTCAAAATTTGGCTAAAAAAACACATGTTCCTCACATTTCTGTGGCAGAAAGTTCTGGAATCTGAGAGGAGCCACAAATTTCCTTCCACCCAGCGTTCCCCCAAGTCTCCCGATAAAAATAATACCTCACATGTGTGGGTAGGCCTAGCGCCCGCGACAGGAAACGCCCCAAAGCGCAACGTGGACACATCCAAATTTTTGGAAGAAAACAGAGGTGTTTTTTGCGAAGTGCCTACCTGTAGATTTTGGCCTCTAGCTCAGCCGGCACCTAGGGAAACCTACCAAACCTGTGCATTTCTGAAAACTAGAGACCTAGGGGAATCCAAGATGGGGTGACTTGCGGGGCTCGGACCAGGTTCTGTTACCCAGAATCCTTTGCAAACCTCAAAATTTGGCTAAAAAAACACATGTTCCTCACATTTCTGTGGCAGAAAGTTCTGGAATCTGAGAGGAGCCACAAATTTCCTTCCACCCAGCGTTCCCCCAAGTCTCCCGATAAAAATGATACCTCACTTGTGTGGGTAGGCCTAGCGCCCGCGACAGGAAACGCCCCAAAGCGCAACGTGGACACATCCAAATTTTTTGAAGAAAACAGAGGTGTTTTTTGCGAAGTGCCTACCTGTAGATTTTGGCCTCTAGCTCAGCCGGCACCTAGGGAAACCTACCAAACCTGTGCATTTCTGAAAACTAGAGACCTAGGGGAATCCAATATGGGGTGACTTGCGGGGCTCGGACCAGGTTCTGTTACCCAGAATCCTTTGCAAACCTCAAAATTTGGCTAAAAAAACACATGTTCCTCACATTTCTGTGGCAGAAAGTTCTGGAATCTGAGAGGAGCCACAAATTTCCTTCCACCCAGAGTTCCCCCAAGTCTCCCGATAAAAATGATACCTCACTTGTGTGGCTAGGCCTAGCGCCGCCACAGGAAACGCCCCAAAGCACAACGTGGACACATCCAAATTTTTGGAAGAAAACAGAGGTGTTTTTTGCGAAGTGCCTACCTGTTGATTTTGGCCTCTAGCTCAGCCGGCACCTAGGGAAACCTACCAAACCTGTGCATTTCTGAAAACTAGAGACCTAGGGGAATTCAAGATGGGGGGACTTGCGGGGCTCGGACCAGGTTCTGTTACCCAGAATCCTTTGCAAACCTCAAAATTTGGCTAAAAAAACACATGTTCCTCACATTTCTGTGGCAGAAAGTTCTGGAATCTGAGAGGAGCCAGAAATTTCCTTCCACACAGGGTTCCCCCAAGTCTCCCGATAAAAATAATACCTCACATGTGTGGGTAGGCCTAGCGCCCGCGACAGGAAACGCCCCAAAGCGCAACGTGGACACATCCAAATTTTTGGAAGAAAACAGAGGTGTTTTTTGCGAAGTGCCTACCTGTAGATTTTGGCCTCTAGCTCAGCCGGCACCTAGGGAAACCTACCAAACCTGTGCATTTCTGAAAACTAGAGACCTAGGGGAATCCAAGATGGGGTGACTTGCGGGGCTCGGACCAGATTCTGTTACCCAGAATCCTTTGCAAACCTCAAAATTTGGCTAAAAAAACACATGTTCCTCACATTTCTGTGGCAGAAAGTTCTGGAATCTGAGAGGAGCCACAAATTTCCTTCCACCCAGCGTTCCCCCAAGTCTCCCGATAAAAATGATACCTCACTTGTGTGGGTAGGCCTAGCGCCCGCGACAGGAAACGCCCCAAAGCGCAACGTGGACACATCCAAATTTTTTGAAGAAAACAGAGGTGTTTTTTGCGAAGTGCCTACCTGTAGATTTTGGCCTCTAGCTCAGCCGGCACCTAGGGAAACCTACCAAACCTGTGCATTTCTGAAAACTAGAGACCTAGGGGAATCCAATATGGGGTGACTTGCGGGGCTCGGACCAGGTTCTGTTACCCAGAATCCTTTGCAAACCTCAAAATTTGGCTAAAAAAACACATGTTCCTCACATTTCTGTGGCAGAAAGTTCTGGAATCTGAGAGGAGCCACAAATTTCCTTCCACCCAGAGTTCCCCCAAGTCTCCCGATAAAAATGATACCTCACTTGTGTGGGTAGGCCTAGCGCCGCCACAGGAAACGCCACAAAGCACAACGTGGACACATCCAAATTTTTGGAAGAAAACAGAGGTGTTTTTTGCGAAGTGCCTACCTGTAGATTTTGGCCTCTAGCTCAGCCGGCACCTAGGGAAACCTACCAAACCTGTGCATTTCTGAAAACTAGAGACCTAGGGGAATTCAAGATGGGGTGACTTGCGGGGCTCGGACCAGGTTCTGTTACCCAGAATCCTTTGCAAACCTCAATATTTGGCTAAAAAAACACATGTTCCTCACATTTCTGTGGCAGAAAGTTCTGGAATCTGAGAGGAGCCACAAATTTCCTTCCACCCAGCGGTCCCCCAAGTCTCCCGATAAAAATGATACCTCACTTGTGTGGGTAGGCCTAGCGCCCGCAACAGGAAACGCCCCAAAGCGCAACGTGGACACATCCAAATTTTTGGAAGAAAACAGAGGTGTTTTTTGCGAAGCGCCTACCTGTAGATTTTGGCCTCTAGCTCAGCCGGCACCTAGGGAAACCTACCAAACCTGTGCATTTCTGAAAACTAGAGACCTAGGGGAATCCAAGATGGGGTGACTTGCGGGGCTCGGACCAGGTTCTGTTACCCAGAATCCTTTGCAAACCTCAAAATTTGGCTAAAAAAACACATGTTCCTCACATTTCTGTGACAAAAAGTTCTGGAATCTGAGAGGAGCCACAAATTTCCTTCCACCCAGCGTTCCCCCAAGTCTCCCGATAAAAATGATACCTCACTTGTGTGGGTAGGCCTAGCGCCCGCAACAGGAAACGCCCCAAAGCGCAACGTGGACACATCCAAATTTTTGGAAGAAAACAGAGGTGTTTTTTGCGAAGTGCCTACCTGTAGATTTTGGACTCTAGCTCAGCCGGCACCTAGGGAAACCTACCAAACCTATGCATTTCTGAAAACTAGAGACCTAGGGGAATCCAAGATGGGGTGACTTGCGGGGCTCGGACCAGGCTCTGTTACCCAGAATCCTTTGCAAACCTCAAAATTTGGCTAAAAAAACACATGTTCCTCACATTTCTGTGGCAGAAAGTTCTGGAATCTGAGAGGAGCCACAAATTTCCTTCCACCCAGCGTTCCCCCAAGTCTCCCGATATAAATGATACCTCACTTGTGTGGGTAGGCCTAGCGCCCGCGACAGGAAACGCCCCAAAGCGCAACGTGGACACATCCAAATTTTTGGAAGAAAACAGAGGTGTTTTTTGCGAAGTGCCTACCTGTAGATTTTGGCCTCTAGCTCAGCCAGCACCTAGGGAAACCTACCAAACCTGTGCATTTCTGAAAACTAGAGACCTAGGGGAATCCAAGATGGGGTGACTTGCGGGGCTCGGACCAGGTTCTGTTACCCAGAATCCTTTGCAAACCTCAAAATGTGGCTAAAAAAACACATGTTCCTCACATTTCTGTGGCAGAAAGTTCTGGAATCTGAGAGGAGCCACAAATTTCCTTCCACCCAGCGTTTCCCCAAGTCTCCCGATAAAAATGATACCTCACTTGTGTGGGTAGGCCTAGCGCCCGCGACAGAAAACGCCCCAAAGCGCAACGTGGACACATCCAAATTTTTGGAAGAAAACAGAGGTGTTTTTTGCGAAGAGCCTACCTGTAGATTTTGGCCTCTAGCTCAGCCGGCACCTCGGGAAACCTACCAAACCTGTGCATTTCTGAAAACTAGAGACCTAGGGGAATCCAAGATGGGGTGACTTGCGGGGCTCGGACCAGGTTCTGTTACCCAGAATCCTTTGCAAACCTCAAAATTTGGCTAAAAAAACACATGTTCCTCACATTTCTGTGGCAGAAAGTTCTGGAATCTGAGAGGAGCCACAAATTTCCTTCCACCCAGAGTTCCCCCAAGTCTCCCGATAAAAATGATACCTCACTTGTGTGGGTAGGCCTAGCGCCCGCGACAGGAAACGCCCCAAAGCGCAACGTGGACACATCCAAATTTTAGGAAGAAAACAGAGGTGTTTTTTGCGAAGTGCCTACCTGTAGATTTTGGCCTCTAGCTCAGCCGGCACCTAGGGAAACCTACCAAACCTTTGCATTTCTGAAAACTAGAGACCTAGGGGAATCCAAGATGGGGTGACTTGCGGGGCTTGGACCAGGTTCTGTTACCCAGAATCCTTTGCAAACCTCAAAATTTGGCTAAAAATACACATGTTACTCACATTTCTGTGGCAGAAAGTTCTGGAATCTGAGAGGAGCCACAAATTTCCTTCCACCCAGCGTTTCCCCAAGTCTCCCGATAAAAATGATACCTCACTTGTGTGGGTAGGACTAGCGCCCACGAAAGGAAAGGGCCCAAAACACAACGTGGACACATCACATTTTTTTATAAAAAGCAGTGCCTACCTGTTCATTTTGGCCTGTAGCTCAGCCGGCACCTGAAGAAACCTAGCAAACCAGTGCATTTTTGAAAAGTAGAAACCCAGGGGAATCCAAGATGGGGTGACTTGCGGGGCTCTGACCAGGTTATGTTACCCAGAATCCTTTGCAAACATCAAAATTTGGCCCAAAAAACACTTTTTCCTCTCATTTCGGTGACAGAAAGTTCTGGAATCTGAGAGGAGCCACAAATTTCCTTCCACCCAGCGTTCCCCTAAGTCTCTCGATAAAAATGGTACCTCACTTCTGTGGGTAGGCCTAGCGCCCACAAAAGGAAATGGCCCAAAACACAACGTGGACACAACATATTTTTTCACAGAAAACAGAGGTGTTTTTTGCAAGGTGCCTACCTGTGGTGTTTGGCCTGTAGCTCAGCCGGCCCTGGGGGGGGGGGCAGAAATGCCCTAAAATAAATTTGCCCCCCCAACCCCCACCCTCCCCCGCCGGGAGCGACCCTTGCCTACGGGGTCGCTCCCCCTGCGTGACATTGGCGCCTAAAAACAAATCCCCGGTGCCTAGTGTTTTCTGCCCCCTTGGGGGCAGATTGGCCTAAACTCTGCCAATCTGCCCCCAGGGGGGCAGAAATGGTCTAAATACAATTTGCCCCCCTGGGGAGCGACCCTTGCCTGATGGGTCACTCCCCATCTCTAAAAAAACAAACAAACAAACAAAAAAAAAACACAAAAAAAAATTTGCCCTGGCGCCTAGAGGTTTCTACCCCCCCCCCCCGGGGGCAGATCGGCCTAATAAGAGGCCGATCTGCCCCCGGGGGGGGGCAGAAATGGCCTAAAATAAATTTCTCCCCCCCAATCCCCACCCCCCCTCGGGAGCGACCCTTGCCTACGGGGTTGCTCCCCCTGCGTGACATTGGCGCCAAAAAACAAATCCCCGGTGCCTAGTGGTTTCTGCCCCCTTGGGGGCAGATTGACCTAAAATCTGCCAATCTTCCCCCAAGGGGGGCAGAAATGGCCTAAATACAATTTGCCCCCCAGGGGAGCGACCCTTGTCTGATGGGTCGCTCCCCATCTCTAAAAAAACAAACAAACAAAAAAAAGAGAAAAAAAAAAAATTCCCCTGGCGCCTAGAGGTTTCTGCCCCCCCCCCCCGGGGGCAGATCGGCCTAACAATAGGCCGATCTGCCCCCAGGGGGGGCAGAAATGGCCTAAAATAAATTTGCCCCCCAACCCCCACCCCCCCCGGGAGCGACCCTTGCCTACGGGGTCGCTCCCCCTGCGTGACATTGGCGCCAAAAAACAAATCCCCGGTGCCTAGTGGTTTCTGCCCCCTTGGGGGCAGATTGACCTAAAATCAGCCAATCTGCCCCCAAGGGGGGCAGAAATGGCCTAAATACAATTTGTCCCCCAGGGGAGCGACTCTTGCCTGATGGGTCGCTCCCCATCTCTAAAAAAACAAACAAACAAAAAAAAAAAAATTCCCCTGGCACCTATAGGTTTCTGCCCCCAGGGGGGGGCAGAAATGGCCTAAAATAAATTTGCCCCCCAACCCCCCCCCCCCCACGGGAGCGACCGTTGCCTACAGGGTCGCTCCCTCTGCGTGACATTGGCGCCAAAAAACAAATCCCCGGTGCCTAGTGGTTTCTGCCCCCTTGGGGGCAGATTGACCTAAACTCTGCCAATCTGCCCCCAGGGGGGCAGAAATGGTATAAATACAATTTGCCCCCCCCCCTGGGGAGCGACCCTTGCCTGATGGGTTGCTCCCCAAATCTAAAAAAACAAACAAAAAAAAAAAACACAAAAAAAATTTTGCCCTGGCGCCTAGAGGTTTCTGCCCCCCCCCCCCGGGGGCAGATCGGCCTAATAATAGGCCGATCTGCCCCCGGGGGGGGGGCAGAAATGGCCTAAAATAAATTTCTCCCCCCCAACAAGCCCCCCCCCCGGGAGCGACCCTTGCCTACGGGGTCGCTCCCCCTGCGTGACATTGGCGCCAAAAAACAAATCCCCGGTGCCTGGTGGTTTCTGCCCCCTTGGGGACAGATTGACCTAAAATCAGCCAATCTGCCCCCAAGGGGGGCAGAAATGGCCTAAATACAATTTGCCCCCCAGGGGAGCGACCCTTGCCTGATGGGTCGCTCCCCATCCCTAAAAAAAGAAACGAACCAAAAAAAAAATTGCCCTGGCGCCTAGAGGTTTCTGCCCCCCCTGGGGGCATCTGCCCCCAGGGGTGGCAGAAATGGCCTAAAATAAATTTGCCCTCCCCAGGGAGCGACCCTTGCCTAAGAGGTCGCTCCCCTTGCGTGAAATTCACGCAAAGAAAAAGCTCCCTGGTGTCTAGTGGTTTCTGCCCCCCTTGGGGGCAGATTGGCCTCATCAAAATAGGCCAATCTGCCCCCTAGGGGGGCAGAAATGGCCTAAATATAATTTTCCCCCAAGGGGAGCGACCCTTGCCTAAGGGGTCGCTCCCCACCTAAAAAAAAAAAATGAAACATAAAAAAAAAAAAAAAAAAATGGTCCCTGGTGCCTAGAGGTTTCTGCCCCCAGGGGGGGCAGAAAAGGCCTTCCTGAAAAAATGCCCCCCATGGGAGCGACCCTTGCCCAAGGGGTCGCTCCCTTATGTGAAGATTAGTAAAAAAAAAAAAAATCCCTGGTGTCTAGTGGGGTTTCAAAAGCCGGATTGCAAGCAATCCGGCTTTTGAAACCCTCGGAGAGACTTCAAAGGGAAGGAAATACTTTTCCTTCCCTTTGAAGCCCCTTCGGGCCTCCCAAGTGATTGAAAGAGAAATGCTTTTGCATTTCTTTTTCAATCGCGCTGGAAGGGACGAGGGAGGCCCCTGTGACTAATCCGCGTGCGCGCTGACGTCACGGGGGGGTTGGGGGGGGGTCGGAGGTGGAAGGGGAAGGTCTTCCCCTTCCATCCCCGACTTGGGGGAGGGGAGCTGCACGGGGGCGCGCTAGCGCGCCCCCAAGTTCCCCTGTGCCATGGACGAGATGATCTCGTCCAAGGCACAGGGGAACTGGAGCCTTGGACGAGATCATCTCGTCCAAGGCACAGAAGAGGTTAATTAGAACAGCCACTCCTTTACTACCACTCAAGCAATTTGAGCTAGCTATTTGCTGAACCCACCCACATGCCTTAAAAACTTCAAAACAGTCCTCCCTGGAAAGATGAGTCTCTTGTAAGATCAAGACATCAAACGGGACATCCTTCAAATATTGCACCAGCCTTCTCTGCCTACTCTTTACCCTGAGACCATTTACATTCCAAGACAGGAGTCTCAAGTTCTTTATCGCCATTTTCAGGCATCCAAACCACCTACCTTTTTCCACACCCCCACTCATCCCTCCCCCACCCCCCAAGTCCACCTACCACAATGAGGATCTTTTTTTTCCCTAATATGCTCCCCATCCAGTGCTCACCATCACCCCCCTCACTCCTGCTCCCCCTAAACTACTTACACCAAAGATAATCTTTTTTTCTCCTATTATACTCCTCACACAGTGTTCCCGTCAACCCTTATCCTGCACCCCACCCAATCTCCAGTCTCCCCTGGGAACCCACCCAATCATTGACCTGAACAAGGTCAGAGGAGGGTCCCAACTCCTAAGTTAGGGCATTGCCCACAAAACCTCCTCACCGAGGGAACAATCCAGTCTTAAGTTAAACCTGCCTCATTCCTGCCCTCTTTCTCAGTTTTCATAATCAACTCATCCACCTCCTTCCAGTCCGTAAAATTATACATCTTGTTATTTACCATAACTTTTAGAGAAGCAGGAAATCTCAACTGAGCTGTTGCCCCAAGTTTTTTCAAAATATCTATTCTTTTACCCAGCTCCCACTGTTTATTCAAAGTCACAGACGCAAGGTCCGACCTAATTTCAAAATGGGATCCGTTTACCATCAACGATTTCTTTTTAAGGGCCAGGGTGAGAATATGTTCCTTCAGAGAGTATGTCTGATAATAAACAAGGATTTTCGTTGGTCTGTCCCTATTGGGAGGCATTTTTGCCAGAACCCGGTGCACCCTCTGAATATCTTTAAAAATGTCTTCATCTGATATTTACACATTCACCTCTTGCTTTATCCGTCGAGCCATAAAACCTTTTAAGTCACCTTCTTCCAGCCCTTCCGGGACCCTTAGAAACCTCAAGTTATTCCTTCTCAAATTATTTTCCAGGGATTCCATTTTAGCCATCATCCCTGTTTCTGCTTCTTTTAAATATCTTATCTGCTCCTTATTTTCTTCCACCTCCACTCTTAACTCCCCTACCTCCTTCTCCAAAGCGGCGGTACGACCTGCCAAATCATACATTTTCTTCCCTAAATCTTCGCAGAGACCCCTAATCTCCAACTGATTGGCGTTAGAAGTCTCAAAGCCGCTCTTCAGTTCCACAGATAATGCTTTTAACATATTCGCAATTGATTGCCCCAGATCCTCTCCGACAGGTTGGGAAACCTGCACTGCATTCGCTTCTGCTTGCCTCTCTATGGAGCTCACGGGGAGAGAATGCTGTAACACATTTCCTCTATCCACCCAGAGGTCTAAGCTGCTACCCTCTAAACTAGCGGCTGCCTCTAATCTGTCCATTTTGTCCAGCTCTTGCATATTTGTACCCCCGGCTTGCATTCTGGGAGAGCCTGGCAATAATCGAAAATAAGTCCTAACTGAAAGGGTGACACAGGCTTTCCTGTAACTCAAGCCACCAAAACTCTTTGCATCCGGTTCCTTTATAACAACTATTATCTTGTTCCGCCTTACTTCTCACTGTAGAAGATTTCTTGGGGGGGGGGATCAGACTTTCAATTTCAACTCTTTTCTTACTTTTCTTAGTGCTACGGAGGGAATACGCTACTTGACCAAGATTATTTTTAAATGCCACCTTCCCCCCTTCTTTCCCGAACCCAACCTGCCCCTTTACCCTGTCCACCATATGGTCAAAATAAGTTTCTACAACACTTATACCAAAGATAACATAACCCTGAAGCCAAAACCCTTCCAATCTTGGTACTTTCCTACCAGTCTCAAAAGTCCCCAGGTCCTCGGCACGCTGGAAAATCCTGAAGCACCGGTCCTTCCTGCTCTTCCTTCCACCGGATTATGCTTGTGTGCTGATTTGCCTTGATTTCCCCAGAGGGAAACATGAGCCATCACCTCCCTGACCCGGCTGAGCTTCGATGAAGCACTCAGCAACGGAGCAGCTCTGTGCTCTAAAGAATGCTGTATTCTCGCCAGCTCCGTCGTCCGTCACACCGCCGCTGGATCAACAAAATAAAAAAAAAAGAAACGAGGAAAACGGACCCCTTCCATCAACTGCCAAGCCCCACGATCCCCCGGTAAGGTTTGTAACTATCCGCATATTCTTTCAGGAGCGGCGCCCTCCGCGACCGGCTCCTTAGTCGGCCGCCATGTTCCCAGCCACGCCACCCTACCCCCCATCGACTTCTGTTGTCCTTCCTGTGTGCTGACAGCCAGCTCTGGCACCCCTCCTGGGTAGAGTCTCCTGGACCTTGGGGTCCCCAAAACTTTGCAACTCTTCTTCAGCTCCTGTTTGCATTTCCTAGTGCTTGTTGGTGACTTCGCTGGTCACTGACCCTCCTGGCAACCATTGAGGGAGATCTCGTAGGCGACTAATGTGATCTTCTGAAGGTTCTGGACCCCTCAGCTGGACTTCTCTTCCACCAACATGCCACACACCACCTGAGCACCTCCAAAGGTGCTGGACTCTGTCCCCTTCTTTTTCAGGTCCCCCACGTCTGAAATTCGTCCCTGGGTTCCACCGGCCTGGTCCACAGGTTGTGACAGCAGCTGAACAATCTGAGGCATCCACAGTCTTCGGAGAGAGCCCCTTCTTCCCTCTGCATGTGGGTCCCTAGTATAGGTACTCCTGTCTTCTGGGCACCCTGGTGTGGGGGCACTCTGCATCCATCCTCTTGCCTGTTAGTTTCCTCTGGATCTACTGGGAAGGGTCATGAATTCCACAAACCACAGCCACTACTCTCTGTGTTAGTCTATGAGAACACTGGGTGGGTAACTACCTTACTCCTGATTGCTAGGGTCACTTACTGTACTTACCTCTGGTGTTCCTAACTGCTCCAAGCCCCTAGCTAACTACCACACTTACTTTGGCTGGAGTCACTATTTGACAATCCACTTTATTAGTATATACATTAGACCTCCCCTAGGGCCCTGGGTATTTTTATGCTATTTCTATTTCTGATGGTTATGTGTCTATATTGTGTGTAATATCTCCAAAGAGAGATATAGCAATGTCAGTTCAGTAGTAGTGCTGTAATAAAGTACCCGTTACTTTTGCAACACTTATGTGGTTCTTTCTTGTGAGTGTGTTACTGTCTGACTACTGTGTCATTGCACATGCTTTACCTTCCTCCTGGATAAGCTTTAGCTGCTTGCCTCAGTTCCCCCTAGAGAGCTTCTGGACACCTTTTCACTATCACTAAGGGTTGCCTGGACTCAATATAGGATGCCACACCACAGTTGTACAATATAAACTGAGCCAGCCTCCTACAGGATCGCCTAGAAGAAGATGAGCGCTTGGAACGATGTCTATGGTGGCATGACCTTTGGCATGACATGGAGTGTGAATAAAGCTGCGCCAGAGTCACAGGAGCAGAAGCAGGTGGTGGATGAGTCACTGCAGGAAATGTAGGCGGTGGTGGAGGCGGACGGTGCACAGGCAGGAGCTGTGGAGGCAGTGAATCCACCAGTACTATTGGAGAGGCAGGGGAGTAAGCCCTTGAGTACTCTGATTCAGATGATGAATATATATGCCTCCTTTTTCTTCTTGACATCGACCTTCGACGGTGACTGCCGCCGACAACGCCTCATTGTTAATCTCCTCAACATTGTAACACTCCCTGGCGTCGAAGGGTCCGGTTGCCTCGGTGTCGATATGCTTCTCGACATTGACCTCACAGTATGTGTCGATGGCATGTAGATCCTACCTTGTCTCAACATCGATCTATGTCGTTTCTTCAACAGCGATCCAGTCCTCGACGGCGAGCAAGTCAGTGCCGTACCTGGTCTTGACGTTGACTGGGAAAGAAGGCGTTTTCTTTGTGGCACCTATTTTGCGGACTTTCCACGTCCCTCAGAGGAAGATGTAAGAGCCCTGGTAGAGGAGTGATCCTGTCCTCACTCCAAGATCTTGCCTTGAGACTGTCTTTGCTGTCTGTGCCGCTCTTTCTTGCCATGGAGGTGAATCTTCTCCCTCTCTTTCAGGGTATGGTGTGAAAACGTCTTGCAGTGAGGACACTGCTCTGGATTATGACTTGATGGAAGGCAAACGAAACAGAGGGTGGGGGGGGGTGTTTTTCCCATTTTCCCTCCACAGGAAGGACACTTGTCTAACAAGGAAGGCATGCTAAATGCAAAAAATGCCTCAACATACTGTCAGAAAAAGTATTAGAAGGCAAGAGACTGATGAAAACTTTTGAGTGAACCAATTTAAATGAAACTTCACAAGTGAATTTTGAGGAAAAAAACCTAAAAGGATGAGTTCAGTACTCCAAGATCCTGCCAATAGCTACCGGGAAAAATCATTGAGGCAACAGCCGCCTGCTGAGCATGATGGGATGCTGGCGGTCTCTGCACCCCTGAAGGCACAGTCACTGTCTTCCACTCACATAATAGCAGCCTATGGGGTTATACTGCCTTTCTATTCTTCATCTCTTAGTCAGAAAAAGGGTTTGTGAAGGAGATTTGAGGTTTGATGTATTAAACAAATTAAACATTTATAAGGCTGTTCTTACCTTTTATAAGTACAATCTGAAGAATTACACCACTGTAGCCTGTTTGCCTAGACTGCATATTATGTTCTTTCTTAAGTGTCTCTGCAGGCCTTCCTGAAGCAAGGCAACTGTCTACACTTAAGAAGAGACTATGTAAAGAAGTGCTCTGGGTTACAACTATTCAAATGCTTAGGACTTCAACGGAGATCCCCTACGAGAGAAGCTAATTTACTTCTGTTAAAGGATTAACAAAATGCCTTTTCAGAGTGGTAATGTGGAATGAGTAATCCCATATTTAATGAGAGTGTAGAGGTATGACTTTCCGCACAATGGAACTTTCCCCTCCACCCGTTGAGAAAAAAAGAAATACTTTACATGGTTAACACACATTTGTATGGCTTTTATAAATGCAGAATTTTCAACTAATGGAAAACTTGCATATAGGTATTTTATGTGGTTGAGTATTCTATGAAAAGTAGCACTTTCCTCTTAGTTTGACCTCGAGCACTCCTGGCAATCCTTGGTAATCCCTACAGCTGGAAAATAAGTGCAAAGTTTCAACCTTGTGAATTTGACTAACACAGCTTCAAACCTTTTTGTAATTCTCCTTTAGTTTAATTCACTTTAAGTGGCTAGATCCTCAGCTCCTTATCTCAATCAAACAATCAAACATTTATCATCTTCTCTGTCAGTGTCAGTATAAAGTAGAATATAACCCACAGCCCCGTTTGTATTAACCTCAGTATGCACTTCAAAGGCCCTAAATCCATCACCACGAACAGTGCTCAATTGTCTTCTAATGTAAGTTTCTTTCTGGAAGCACATTATTTCTTCTTCGGAGCTTCAAAACACTTACTCAGAAGTTCAAAAGATCCTACTTCATTCAATCTACTGCCACACAGCACTAGGTCAATACATTATATACCCACCCTCACTGGATATACCTTATGTCCTCGCTTTCCTAACTCTACGCTCAAGCAAGAGCTCCTGCAGGCTCCAGTTTAGCTAAATCGTTCTTACTAATTTACATACGTACATGAGATTGGTCATGGGTATGGATCAGGAGAGAGGCCAGACAGACTAAGCACTGCTGACCATGTTTTGTAGAAGACACTGCTGCAAGGGGGGACATGGGGAGTGCTCTGGCAAAAGCACAATACGTGACAATGACTTACACACTCATTTCCTGTCCCATCATTACACAACATTCATAATGACCCACATACCTTCACTGCTCTTTCATTTGGAATCTTCTCGCTCACAATGGTGCTCCGGTCACACAGCTCCCAAGCGTTAGGGGAGAGGATTATAGTGCTGGCTTCAGCCAGACCTTCAGCCAGCCGGACCTCATCCACCGCCCGGCCAATCACCACGAAGAACTCTTGTTGTTGATTTCCAACCACCACCTTGGAGATTCGCCCGGCAGAGATTCCTAGACAAAGATGAAATAACAAGGGCACATAAGAAGGGCGAAGGGACAAGGGTAATAGGAGAGGGGAGGGGAGGAGATGCTGTCAGAGATGGCAAGGTATGGGTCAAGAGGCTAGACTAGGAAAGGTGGAGGCGTGTAACAGGTGGAGATGACAAAATGATTAAGTAAAGACGTGTGAAGCAAATGACAACGAGCCGAGGTAGGATTGCTCCAGTAGAGAGGATGGTGAGGGAAGAGGAGAAATACAGGTTTAGGGAACCCAAATGATGAGCTAGTCAAGATAATGAGGGGAGTCACAGGGAACAAAATCTGTTAGCAATGCATCATTATCTAAAACTACATAAATCAACAAGAGATGGAGCCAGAAAATATAGTGACACAAGAGATGTAGTACATGTAAGTACGACCAAGAGATGTTCGATACTTAAGTGTCCAAAAGACTAGTTGGAGTAGGGAATAAACGGGAAGGAATGGTGGAAGGATGATAAGAATGGAGAGTATGTGATAAACATATCTGACTTGGAGGATGCCAGAAGGACAGGAAAAGGTAGGTAGCGAGTGCAAAACACTGAAGGGAGTGGGTAGGGAACTTGGGGCTTATTGAACGAAAAATAGCAAGTCACAAACTAGTTTGGGACTAGTAAATTGGGTGCTGCTGATATACACAGAATCACTAATGTATTTAATAAATGTGCAAATCGTGCCAAATATTTAGCAATTTTCTGTTTGTGATAGAAAATACTGAATTGATACTTGTGATTACTAAATAGTGAATTGCTATTTCGATGTACAAAGCATTCGCAAATAGGAAATTTGGTAAAACATAGCATTTTGCATATGCAAAATGACATCATTTTTTAAGATTAAAAAAGTGGCCCAAAATTCAGGGCAATGTTGCACAATGGCTGCACTCTATGGTTTAGTGAGGAGGTGGATACCAAGGGAGTATGTACGACTCATCTTTAGAATCTGTGGATCTATGGAGGGAAAACAAACGTTTTTGCTACACCGGAGGTGGCGTGGGATTGGGTCACTGAGAAGAGATGGCACGTCCCCTGAACAGATCTCCCCACCCCGCAGAAAAGCATTTCTCGACCAAAGAGGGCGGGGGGATGCGGATCCGCTCCCATAAGGGACGTCATCGTTCGGGAACTGGCTCGTCCTCCCCGGACTCAGACGAAATTGGACTGTGGCCAACAAAGCAGGATCAATTGTCCCAGACTGGTGAGGCCTCTATGGGGCTTGTGTCCACTGAGGAGGACTTATCTTGGAGTCCGGTGTTTTGACTGCAGACACTGATGGTGTGATGGGACTCGGACTGGTGTTGTTTAAAACTAATTTCTTCACCTTTTTATTTCTTTTCTTTATCAGGGGATTGGCCAATATGAAAGCCTGCAGCTTGGAGGGGTTCACCATTTCACGTTACATGTATGATATTTTGGGGGTTGTGTTCCAGTTACGAGGGCGACTTAAGGGAGGAGGTTTGTTGTTGTTGGGGTGAAATGTTTTTTCTGTGTTTACTATATATTTCGGACGCAACTGGTCATTATACGAAATTAAAACAAGCTGATAGTCCGAAGTAGGTTTTTAGTGCAACTTGTTTTAAAATAACCATTTTAATTTGTGCAAATCAATACACTGTTGATTAATTTGGTGTTTTAAGTTTGATTGGGGACTTTTAAAAAATTTCACTCTGGACTGTGCAATACTGTGTTTTTACTTAGTTTGGCAGCCTGCGGGTTGCCTTCATTTTCTCCTCAGAAGGTTAGCAGGCTAGCTTGAGTGCCTGGGAGGCGGGGCACCAGGGAGGAAGAGGATATGAACAGGGTCGCAGACGTGCAGCACACATGTGCTGCTGGCACACCAAAGGCAAGCCCGTCTGCGCCTGTCCACGTCTGTCCACGGCCAGCACCTGTCGCCCTATTGGTTATAATTCAGGTACAGGTCTCTCAGTAGATGAAAACAAGTTATTAACCTGTATCTACAGTTATCCAGTATTGGTATCTTTCTTAAATTCACATGCTTGAATCATCCCCATTGTCAAAGTGCGAGCCCAATGGGACATTAGAAAAGCAGTAAGTAAGAATAACCATATGCTATAATGCTACCAAACGTAAACATATAGCATATCCACATCCTTTTGAAAAAAGAACCAAACTTGACCTATGACTAATCACCCTCCCAAAAGAGGCTCCTTCCCTCAGATTTTCTAGCACAAGAGTGAACAATATATATACTAAGAAGGAAGGTGAGCATCACAGGGGAGGAGGGTGGGTCGCATGTGAATTTATGAAAGATACCAATACTAGATAACTGTAGGTACAGGTAAGTAACTTGTTTTCTTATCCAGTATTGGATCTTTCATAAATTCACATGCTAGAATCTGAATAGCCAGCAATACTCAAAATATCTGTTATGCCCATAGTGGAGGATGGGTGTGAGCATTTCATTTCCTATAACAATCCTAACAATATAAGAATTGTAAATATACATTCATTTATATATATATATATATATATATATATATATATATATATATATATATATATATATATATATATATATATATATAAAGTCAGACAATAATTGCATAGTGATTAGAAGCAGCTGCATATCAAATAAAACACATACATTTATGTGGAATTACATAAGCCAGAAACAATGGTAAGTTAAATTCTAATGAGGCACATCTTAATGAAATAGATGCCGTAGAACATCCTGTCACACAACTGAATCTGTACGTTGAGCCGATTCTAAACAGTAATGACGTGAAAGAATGTGTAGTCTTCCACGTTGCAGCTTGGCATATCTTGTCTAAGGCGATGCCTTGAAACAGAGCAACTGATGTTGATATTGCTCTTGTAGAGTGTGCTTTAGGTCGGTTGGCTAGTGGTTTCCCAGCCTTTGTATGACAAAACTGAATGGTGGATGCAATTCATTGAGCTATTGTTGCTTTAGTGACTCCTGTACCCTGACAACCTTGGCTGTAAGAGACTAGTAGTTGGTCTGTCTTACGGATTTGTTTACTATATTGGAGGTAGAATTTCAAACATCTGTGATATCCAGTGTGTGGAGAGTTTTTCCAGCCACAGTCAATGGGTTTGGGAACAACGTTCTCAATATCACTGGTTCATTTAGGTGAAAAGATGAAGGCACTTTAAGAATATATCTTATTTATGTTCAGAGAAGAACAAGGTAATTCAAGAAAGTGAGAAAGGGCTCTTGGTGGTAAATTCCTCCATGCCACTGACTATCCTAATGGAAGTAAGTGCAAAGAGAGTTGCCACCTTCCATGTGAGATACTTCAAATCCGCTCTGTGTATGGGCTCGAATGGTGCTTTCATTAGTTACAAAAGGACAATGTTTAGATGCCATTGAGGAGGAGGCAGTAACACCGGAGGAAAAGTGTGAAACAATCCTTTCGTAAATTGTTTTATGAGTCTGGATGAACCTAGCGATGGTGCATTTGTAGAACGTCTGTACAAGGTTATTGCTGCCAGGTGAACTTTAACTGAGGCATGTACGAGCCCAGTCTTGGATAGGGCAAGGAGGTATGATATAATTTGCTGGCACCAAGTACAAAATCTTCACCACTTGAGCCTGTAAATCTTGTTTGTACTCTCAGCCCGTGCTCAAGAGAGAATTACTCTGCATTCTTGATCAATGTTCATGCCCTGGAACTCAAGGAACTCAGGAGCCATGTGTGCAATTGGAGAGAGGCTGGTTCTGGATTAAGTATCTGCCCTTGGTTCTTTGTTAGCTGGGAAGCCATATGGGATTGGCCACCGAAAGGAGAATGAGTTCCGTGTACCAGTACTGACTGGGCCACCTGGGTGCTGTGAGTATAAGCCGGCAACACTCTGATTTAATCTTCTTGAGAGGCCTGGGGATCAATGGGAAGGGGGAAAAGCGTATGCATAAATCCCAGACCATCGCATCAAAAGAGCATTCTCCCACGACCCTGCCAGTGGGAGTCGACTGGCGTAAAAGTGGCATTTGGCATTTTCATTGGTGGAAAAAAGATCCAGGGCTGGTCGTCCCCAGCATCGAAAGAGCTTGTCTACTTCTTTTTGATTCAGCTCCCAATCGTGGCAACTGTCTTCCGTCCTGCAGAGAGAGTCTGCAAGGACTTTGTTGACACCCGGTACGTGATCCGCTCTCAGAGAAATTTTCTGGAGAGTGAGCCATTCCCAGAGAGCTTGGGCTTCTTTTGAGAGGGAGCGATATCGTGTTCCTCCCTGTTTGTTGACAAACACATCCTTGGAGTGTTGTCCACACAGATCAAGACTAAGGATCCCGAAATCCAAGGGAGGAACTCTTTCAGAATAACATTTCAACTCCAACAGATTTATGTGCATTTTTTTCTGTGAATTTGACCATTTCCCTTGAATGCACACGTCTTGCAAATGACATCCCCAGCCTTCCAGAGAAGCATCCGTTGTTATTATGAAATGTGGCATTGGAGTCAGGAAAATTAACCCCTGAGAGATATGACTGGCTTGAGGCCACCACCACAGGGTTTCCACCATCGTTGGTGTGATTTTGATCAAGTCTTGGAAGGATCCTTGAGACTGGAACCATTGCAGTTGCAATTCCTCTTGTAATAGTCTAATTTTTAGTCTCGCCAGATGGACCAAGTTGATTGAGGAGGAAATCATTCCTAGAAGCGAATTGAATGTTCTCACTGAAACTGACTTTCACTTTGAGATTGTGAGAGCCATGTTGGAAAGCTTTTGTTGTCTTACTATTGAAAAATAAGCCTTATTTTTGTCTGTGTCGTTTTTTGCACCCAAAAAAATCATCTTGCGTATTAGAATAGTGGATGATTTCTGGTGAGTTACAGTCAGACCTAGACTGTGAAATAGGGCTAAACAGGCGTTGGTGGTATTGGAGGCCTGTTGCAGAGTTGGTGCCTTTATCAACCAATTGTCTAAGTACGGGAACATTTTAAAACCTTTGTTGCGGAGGGAAGCTGCCTCAGGTGCGAGACACCTCATAAAAATTCTTGAAGCTGACTTTAATCCGAACTAGAGAACCTTGAATTGAAAATGGGTACCAGCTACGGTAAAGTAAAGGTATTTGCGATGCATGGAGTGTATAGGGATGTGGAAATAGGCATCTTGGAGATGCAGCAATGTCATGTGATCTCCACTGTTGAGAAGATGGAGGATATCAAACAGGGTGATCATGCGGAAGGATTGTTTCCACAGGAATTTGTTTAACTGTCTGAGTTCTAGGAATGGTCTCCATTCTCTTGACTTCTTTCTTATCAGAAAGAACCTAAAGTAAAAACCCTGGCCTCTCTGATGCATATGGACCTCTTCTATCACACCCTTGTAGAGCATTTAGAACACTTCATGCTTCAGTAAGTGAAGATGAAGTGAATGTGTTTTCACAGTAGTAGTAGTAGTAATTTATTGTACAGATAATAAAATCCAATACAAATGAACAAGGAAAAAGAGAGAAAAAAAAAAACAATCAATGACAATCAAAATAAATACCCTCAAGGACTGAATTCAAACTAAAAGCACATCATAAGTTGTGCATGTGACATGTTAAAAACGTTTCTCCTAATAATAAATAAAATACAAATCACCCAACCCAAAACCCCACATAAAACACAAGGCAATATACATAGGCACAGCCTTAAGGTGCATGGTGCATGAATTAGTAATTGTGCTAAGCATCAGCTTATACCATTAGAGCTCTTCATCCTACCCAATAGTGAGCAAAATGACAAGAGCGTGGAAAGATTCCAACTAGATGTGTTCGTTGCTCGCAGTGTCATTTAATTTAGATCGTGCAATTTTAATAAATTTGGTCAGTAACACATTTAGCATTGGATTGCCAGGGTCCAGAGACTGGATAATAGCTTGTCGACAGGAGTAGCCTCCCAATTCGATCCATTTGCTCTGGAGCAAGAGTCTACGCTCATTTAGTACAGCTGAGCACAGACAAACCACATGGTCAGTGGTTTCGTCCGCATTACTACAGCCTCTACGTGTCACGCTGTCCCCGGGGGTTAGCTGCCATTTGGGTTGGTGTTTTAAAAAACCCCAATCACCCATCCTTAGGGCAAGAAAGGCCTTTTTCAACCAAAACCCGTATGTACAAGAGAAACTACTGGAGGGCATACCTGGCTTAAAGGAACCAATTACTGCCCAGGCATGCTTCTGATGGACAAAAAGAGAGCAATCTGAATGATAAGAATTCAGTTGGATAAGCCTTTTAATCTCTGATTTGAACAAGGAATAGGGGGGATTATTTTCCCAAAGATCGCCAGCAACCAATCGCCGTTTGCATTTAACCAAAAATTGGGAATAGGTGCACTTCAATTTTGGCTCGCTAATTACTTGCCACAGGACTGCCTCCAAGTGGCCGTCTGAGGAATGACGCATTTTATAATACAACTTCAAAAAGCACCAGCATTAACTGCCACTGAATTCGGAAGCCCAAATTCCAGCCGTACCTGCGCAGGTGAGGCCAGGTGAGGAACATGAAAGACTCTCTTGTAGATTTTATTAACCAACCTATTTAATAGGCAAGAGCCTTTGCCCAACAGAATTTCTTGACCATAGGCCAACGAGGGAGTGATTTTTGCTCTCATAACATCCATTAAAGGAAGAAGGGTCAGCCCCTTTAAAACCTTAGCTAATTTGGAAAAGGCCACCTGCAAGGCCACAGCTTTAAGTTCCATTTCCTTCTTATGTTTAACAAAACTGCCCCTGGAGTCGAAATGTACTTATATATTTGTAGGACTGGTCGGAAACAAGTTTACGGTTTTTATAGTACCAGCTAAAGCCCAAATGTTTTTTCCTCCCAAAGGGGACCACGTTTGTTTTAGACAAGTTAACTTCTAACTGATTGGCGGAAGTATACGTCGCAAGTTGGTTGAGCAACCATTGAAGGCCGATCTTAGTGCAACTAAACAAAACAAGGTCGTCGGCATAAAGCAGGTGACTAAGCCTGAAGCCACCAATCTAGGGAGGGTGAGAGTTGATGGCGTCAAGAGGTGTTGACATATCTGCAATGAAAAGATTAAAAAGAAGAGGAGCCAATACACAACCACGAGTGGTGGGAATTTTCCTAGATAAGGAGTGCCCATCTCCAAGCTTATTACGGACCCATGGTGTCAGTGTGGAGTTCTATAAGAACTGGGGGAATGCCCCAGCTTTGTAATTTGGCATAGGGCACTCCGGGGGATCCGATCAAATACTGCCGTGAAGTCCACAAAGCAGCAATTCAGCATCAGGCCTCAAGAGATCGCCCTATCAATCAAGATAGAGACTGCTAATAAATTAGTTGAAGTGCCTGAACCAGCAGAGAACCCTGTTTGGACTATAGGAATTAGTGACTTCGATTCAGCCCAAGCACGGAGATCCTGCAACATAAGGCTGGCATAGAACTTAGCCTCATTGTCCAGCAGGGCTATCATTCTAAAATTGGCAGGATCTGATCTTGAGCCATTTTTAAATAGAGGATGAAGGATGGCACCACGCCAGGACTCAGGTATAGTTGAAGTTAAAAGGCAATGTTCCAACAAATGTGCAACATGGTTGGCCAAGAGGAGGGGATCCTGCTTGAATAATGCCTGTGGAAGACCATTGGGACCGGGGGCTCCAAATTGCTTAGCCCTCGAGATGATGTGGGGGAGGCGTAATTGGAAAGACTTCCTTACTCCCTGTGGGGAGATTGGAGACCCTGTAAATGGGTGACACATTTTAAATGAGACTACAAAAGATCTATGGGCCCTCTCATCCAATGGTTCCCCATCCTGCTCGCTATCTGAAAAATGGGTGGTCAAGTAGGCCGCCCACACTCCTTCTGAAATGTCAACAACGCCTGAGCCCCTTTGGTTACTATTTAGATTATTGATAAGGGACCAAAATTTCGTGGAGTTTGAATCTCTACTTGCACTTAAAAGTTTAACCCAAAACTGGCTGAGATAGGTCTGATAGTCGTCATAAACAGCCTTCCTATAATCTTTCCTCAGTTGTTTAAATTCAATGAATAGACACTCAGAATCGGGGCTTTTCCTGATTGCCCTTGCTAGCCTATTCTGTGCTTTCTTTAAGTTCTTGGTTCCCCTGGAAACAACAAAAGACCGGGATGGGGCACAATTGAGCGCGGACTGATGGAATTTTGACCATACAAGGCAAGAAAGTTTGACCCACGACTTAATTGGGGACACACAACCCAATCCTTCAGAATTAAAAAAGTTAATACATTCAATCAGTACAGCACCGCTAATAGAAGCATTCCATTTTATGCGCTTTAGTGATTCGAAACAAGCGCCACCACCCACTGTCCGCATGACATCATGAGCAGAAAATCTTGATTTAATAGATACAATTTGAGGACAATGGTCGCTCTCACTCCGAGGGAAAATCAGAAACCTTTCAATGAGGGGAAACAATTCAATATTACAGATGGTGTAATCTAAATAGGAGTGAGATCGACCATCGGATCTTGTCCACCGTGGGGGGGCATCATCACGTAAGCGACCATTCAAAACTTTGAAACCCATACTGTAAAAAAGCATTACTAAGTATTCTCCCAGCGGGCAGTGCAGACAACCCTGGGGCCTTAATTGTTCGGGAATTAGCTGGTGGTGACCACAATCTGGACCCGCAAGAGCCTCCGTTGTATCCTGAAACAGGTTTGTGTTGAAATCAAGTTATAAGATAGCTAGCACGTGGGTAATCCCCAACTAAATTAGCTACAATCTGCGTCAGTCGAGACAGCCTGCCCCTTTTTTCCTTAGTTCCGGGGGCAATGTAAACATTGATTATTATGAGGGTCTCCTGCACAGTCCCATTCCTTATGACAATCCCCTGGATCCAGTTATCCTCCGAGACCAGAGGTAGTTTACTCCGATCTAATTTGACAGTCACATAAATGGCCAAACCACCCTTGGCACAGCCATTCTTGCTCGTTCTATGGGCAGATTTCCATATTTCTAGGTACCCATGCAGTGGACAACTGTGCTCAGCCCAGGTTTCCTGGAGGGCAATTATATTGTGACTGTTAAAGAATGTTAAAAGGTCGGCCGAAGCAAACTTATGCACAACCCCATTGATGTTCCATGAGCATAGGGACAGATATTCAGGTGTTGGAACGGAAACGCCCTCCCGTGATGGTCAATGGGGATGACTGTGCAAGACGTTGGATGGCAGCCGATCCCGATTAAAAAAAACAGAAAAACCAGAGCCAGTGTGGGAAATACCATTAAAAGAGGAAGAGCCACTCAGGGCACTTTTCAATATTGAGAATGGTTTCAGAACTGTGGGAGCCATCAAACATTGAGATTCTGATAGTAACACAGGGTAGCCAGGCTCCTTAAAGGGAGTTATTGTAATACCCTATGAGCAAAATCAATCTCTCCTGGTGAGAATAGACTGAGCTATTGTGGCAGAAGTTAGTGTAACCAAGGTAGAGTCTCTTGGATAGGGCCCCCTGGAATCCAAGAATTTGATGGACACAATTTCCTTAGAACCAATGTAGTTAAGATCTGAGGTAACATTAAGGAGTCTTAAAATATTCCCCCTGTTCAATATGTCGTTGGAGCCCCTAGAGCGATATTCTGGGGTAAACACAAGTTTAAAAGTTGAGCTTTCCACTCGAGTCCTGAAAAGGTGCGTGGGAACTGGAGGCTATGGCGGTTCCTCTACCATCGATAGTCCTGCAGGACCCCCCGGGACGAGATTTTCAACGGAAACGGATCGCAGACTTGGAGGCAAGATTGCAGGACCCCCCGAGACCAGATTTTCAATGGAAACGGTCCGCAGGCTTGGAGGCAAGATTGCAGGAGAACTGCTTCTGTTAGCAAATGCCAATTTAGAGGAATTGGGGGAACCGAGGGCCGGAACATCTCCAATTCTATTCCCATGGACAGTTTTGGATACAAATAGTGTGGTGATTGGGCGAGTTGCTTTTCTCACCCAAAACCAAGTAGTCCTTAAAGAAGGAATCAGTTTCCTGCCCAGTTCTTCCCGCCGAGGGGACATTGACAGGCACAAGAGGGAGGGGTTTGGGAGGTGAAGTCACCCTAGGAGCACCTTGGGGCTGCAAGGGTAGCTGCACCTCAGGACGGGCCGATAGTTGGACGTTTGTCGAAGATCCTTGAAGGTGTTGGCTCCGCCTACCGTTCCATTGTTTGCGGAGTCTTTTTTTTCCCTCTTGCTCAAAAAAGGGGGAGCCACAGCGTCGACTCCTGAGGACATTGGTAGAACTAAGGCAGGTTGTGCAGGGGTGCTGGGAAGATGAGAAGAGGCAGGCACCACAAGCTCAAGCTCGAGAAAAGGGGAAGATGTGGAGGCATCCAAGGCCTCAATGACCGACTCCGGAGCTCAGGTAGCAGCTGGCCGAGAAAGATTGATCGAAGTTACACTCTTGACTGGACAGAGTTTGTCCAAAGTTTCTGGCTGGGAGGACCCCCAAACTGAATCAAAAGGGGTACTAGGATTCAACGAGGGAACCGAGGACACAGGCGCTGAAGATATTCTCTTGATTTCGCATACAACTGAACTTAAAATGGTAGGCAAGGATGACAAACTTTCGATGATTGGAGAACAGCAAGATGACGGTTGTACATAGTTGGAGCTTGTCTGCGCTCTAGTAATAAGCTGGTTGAGATTCTAAATTTTTTGATCGATGCCAGATAAATAATAAGCCAATGTGTTCAGCAGATCAACTTGGACATCCAGTTTATCAGAGTGGTAGTTCAGAGACAGCACAGTCGATTGAAGAGTTTGCAGAAGCTGAGGCCAGGCCGAGCTGGTTTCCGTGAGCGTAAGAGGGGACACAGAGTTAGGGTCCTTGCCGGTACCACTCAGAGGATCAGATTGAAGGCAGGAGAGGTCAAGGAGTGATTGGTCGTTAAGCTCGCCTTTGAGGAACTTGGTTTGAGAGCTGGTGGCGGCCCCACTAGAAGACTTTAATGGTAACATTGGATGGATGCCACCGGTTGAACTCCGGATCCATTGGGCTGCCGGGGGGCTGGATGGCAGGAAGGAGCCGTGCTCCTGCAGGGGATCATGGCAGCCTGCAGACGGCCCACCCGGCCCAGCCAACCGATGAGGAGCTGCTAGAGAGGCCACTAAAAGTGGCACACCCACCCCTTCAATTAAGGAAAGGTCACTGGAGATGGTAATTGGAGAGTGTTTGAGTTTTGGCGAGGGTACAGCCCACTGATCCTCAAGGGGTGGCGAATGGCTTGCTTCAATCTGAGAAGCTAACTGGGGGAAAACAGGTGAAGCAGGAGAAGCTCGACAGTAAACCTGTGCCACTGTTGTGAGGTGGCCACAAACAATAGATGAAGGATCGGTGACTGCAGGCTTCATGAGAGCACTCTGGCCTGGTTCTGCCTTAATCTCCCCACCATTTGTCAAGAGTTCCAATTGAGGTTTTTTCTTAAAATATGACAATAGAGAGGACTTGCAAGGCTTTAAGGGGCATGGATATGGCGTAAGAACAGCAGCAAGTTGAGAATTCAATGTCTCAGAACTAGGCGGATCGGCAGCCGGTGAGAAGGGTGCCGCTGAAATTACAGAGGCTGACGGTAAAGGCGAGGAGGCATTGCCTACATCGACATCACTGCGGCATTTCTTGTGCTTTTGAGGGTTCGGGTGCTCCTTCCTTATTTTACCGGACCTCATAGTGCAGCAGGGTCCGGATCCTTCCCTTGAAGCAGGAATAACTCCAGAGGAGGAGAGTGACACTCAGCGTAAGTGGATAAAACTTGAGAGGCGCTTTGCGGCGCTCAGTTGAGATATCAGCGCACCAATTGAACCAGCAGACTAGAGTGTAATTCAAGACAGAGTCCCGATTGAATTGGGAGGCAAGGGGAGGCAGGAGACAAAGGGGCACAGGCAACACGGTCCGGACAAGCTGCACTGGCGTGGCGCCAGCCGCTTCCGTCGGAACCTGACGCCTGACGCCTGTCTGATGTTATCCTATCCCAATTCTGTTGATAATTTGAGATGTTTGCACCCACTGGGCTGATTTACGGGACGTATTGAAATGTAGCCGCCACCCAATGAGGATCATTGTTTACGGCGCTGTTCCCGAGCTTGGGGGGGGGGGGGATGTCTGTGTTCTTCTTCCGCCTCGTCTGACATAAGCTGCTGTAAATGGCTGCCGGTAAGACTGCTGATATGTTGGCCTGTCCTGGGACTGCTGGTACTGTCTATGGTAGGTACCTCGAAAAGAAGAGAAACCTCTTCCTCTGACTCCCCGAAAGGGCTGCTTCTTGTATTGTAGAGTACCCAGCGAACAAGCAGTCTCTGTATCCGTCTTGATGGCATCATCTTTGTGTTTCACAAAAAGGGTCTCGCCATCATAGGCCATGTCTAGAATTCTGGATTGAACCTCAGGTCTGAATGAGGTTGTCTTTTACCATCCTTAGAGGTGCAAAATTGCTGCTCCTGCTAACTGTTGGAGGCTGTGTTGCGAGCGCAAATGATCATCTCTGCAGATGTGCGCTCCCCTTCCTGTAGTATTTTTTGTGCCTCAGGTTTGTCTTCTGGGATGAGGTAATGAAAGCATTCATGTCAGACCACATCTGTCTGTCATAGCGACCTAAAATGTGTTGGCAGTACGCACAGTAATGGTTGACATAGATGAGAACCTCTTGCCCACATTATCCGAACGTCTATCCTACTTGCCTGGTGGGGCTGAAATGGGAGCGGATGGGTTCTTAGAATGTCTTTGAGCAGCCTGAGATATGACAGAATCTGGTTTTGGGTGCCCTGTCATCTTGTCCAGTTTAGGTGGCACTGGCAGGACTGTGGGTGGATTCTTCATAATCTTTAAGCCTTCACTCCAGATCAAATCTACGATGGGGATTGCCCTCACTGACGTTCTTACCTGCTCCTTAAAGTCATGGAGGAAACATTCTGCATGTGAGAAAGATGTTGATAAGTGGAAGCATGTAGCGGCTCTATCTATTAGATTACGAAAACTTCCAATATCCTCCGAGGCGGAATCTGATGGATGAGGAGGTTCCAGTGATAGTGTAGGGGCTAAATAATCATCACAATTGTTGCTAGGATGTTCAGGAGTGACAATCTCTACTTCTTTCATCTTCTGAGGAGGTGATGTTTTCTCTGGGGGCAGCAGCTAAAGTAGACGCAGGTGTGAACCTAGGTGTTGCCGGAGGTGGAGGCATGTTCCTCAGTGTAGCCGAGGAGGAAGGTTGTTGCGTCTGCTCATCAGTTAAAAAGTGGAAACCTCCTTTTATAGTCTTGATGCATGGACAGTAAGTCCTGAATTAAAGAAGGAATTTGCACTGTATCTTGCGATTGTTGATGTTGCATTGGCTCATAGTAATGTCTATGATGTGTATAATAGGGTTGATATTGCTGGTGTTCATACTCATCATCATCATCCTAGTATTTGACGTGCAATTGTGATGGGCTATCACCAAAAGGCCTTTCGTCCTCAGCATCTTCCCAGTCCAGAACGTGTCTAGGTGCTAATGTAGTTACCTTACTAGGGGATGCATCTTCTGGATGCAAGGTAGATCTGGAAAGTATTGTGATCCTGACTGTTGCCTGAAGCTGAGGAGAACCTGCATAGACGGGGACCACATTGCTTTAAGGTATTGTATATTTTAGTCATAGATGTTAGTGCCATTGTCGATGATGGTATTGTCGTTGACGGTGTTCTCGGTGATGGCGTAGACGATGACAGTCTCATCAATGGGGCTACCATTGACGGTCTCGTCTACGGTGTTGCCGTCGACATTGTCTTCGTCGATTGAGCTGCTTCCGTCAATGATGTTCTCGCCCACGAAGCCTTCGCCGATGAAGGCTTCTCTGATGTTGTCCTCGTCGACGATTGGGTCGTTGACGGTGCAGGAGATCTCGCCGACAGATCTGTTGATGAAGGTTTTTTCTTTTTTAATGTTGTCAAGTCCATGGTCTCACTCACTCGCTTTGATGAGATTGGAGCTTTCAAAACCCATGTTGACGTTGTCATAGTTGATGAAGGTCCTGTTGATGATACGGTGTTGACAGTAGTGCTGTCATCGATTTCTAAGTGTTACCTTTTTGGACGTTGGCGGCTCTGAGGAAGGAGAACGTTCACAGGACTCCCTCTTTCTACGTGGAGATGATGGCTGGGAGGAAGCTGACCCTGATACGGTGATGGAAGGGTCTTTATGGTGTGCCTTGTGGTGCTTCCTGCCCTCCTCAGCCTGCCTCAGGTGAGTAGATCTAGGCCTTTTTTGAGGCTTTGGGTCCTTGTCACTCTCCTCACCTGAAGTACAGGATTTTGCCCGTAACCATATTAGAAGGCTTCCTTCTCTGTCCCTCAGAGTTTTAGCAGAGAAGGTGCAGCATATTTTGCAGTCTTTTACCTGATGTTTGGGATACAGGCAATACAGATAATCTTTATGTGGATCATCCACATGGAGCCTTTTCTTGCCACAGGTTTTATAAGGGCGAAAAAAGCCTTTCTTAGAAGTTTCAGACATATTCTGAGACAGAAAGTTGTTCTGACAGGAAAAAAACTGAGCAGAGCTCAGGGAGACTCCCTTCACACAACGTGTGGTAGAAAATCTGAGGGAAGGAGCCTCTCTTGGGAATATTTTAGAGGGTGCTGGCGTCTGATTGGTCACAGGTCAAGTTTCGTTCTTTTTTCAATAGGACATGGATAGGCTATATGATTAGGCTTGCTAGCATCATAGCCTATGGTTATTCTTCCTTACTGCTTTTCTGATGTACAGTGGGACTCCCACTTCGACAACGGGGATGATTCAAGCATGTGAATTTATGAAAGATCCAATACTGGATAAGCTATAAAACAGCTCAACACTCTGCTTGCCTGTGAGAATAAATGTGATTTGTCTCCTACTACACTCGCTGTTTCATGCACACTCTGAGGGAATTATCAAAGTGCGGACCCTGCCCAAACATGCCCAAGAAGTGTATGGTTTGGTAATTGACCATAATTTGGACTTTCTGGTTTGTCACAGATTCCTGGCTTTGTTGCGGCGGCCCTTTTCTCCGGTGGCGTGCTGTTGTCTGGATGCGGCGAGGCCGGAAGCCCAGAATTGGGCCTCGGTCCTCGCCGCGCACAGCGCGATTATTGTTGTGGGGTGTCTGCGCCCCCCCACAGCATCACTTACCGGTACACGCTTTCAGGGCCTTCCTTTTCCTCCTGCATGGTTTTTCAGCCATGCCTTCTCTTCCCAGCATGCCTTGCACCTCCCTTTTTCCCTGCATGCATCTGTTCCCTTTGTACTATTGTATATTTTCCTATCTCTTGCTATAGTTCCTTCCCAATCCAAAATGGTGGTGTTACTTCTTCCTGTCCATCACTTCCTGTCTAGGGGTACATAAGGGGAATCATTTATTTTTCTCATTGCGTTGCAACACTTCTGTGCCAGTTGTTCCTGTTCTGTCTTCAGCCTTCCAGTATTTCTAGGATCCTGAGTACTAATTCCTTGTGTCCTCCTTCTGTTCCAGGGAGTTCCTGTTGGAGGTTTTTTCCCCCTTGGGGTTTTTCCTCTGGGACTCCTTCTGGAGGGCACGGACTGTGGTGGCATACTATAGTCAGCAGCACTGTGGCTACCGGAAGGGGTCGCCCCTACCTCGGTCAGAGCAGGACTTGCAGGAACCGGGGCCGCACACCATTCCTCTCCGATACAGACGGTAAGCCCAGGGTGAATCGTGACAGGCTTAGGCCGTGGTCAAATCATGACATTTGTTATGCACTACCCCCAGCTACACTTTACTTAGCTATGATAGACCTAAGGGGTGTGGGGGAGGCTTAGTAATTATGTTTCGGAACTCCTTCCAAGCTAGTTCCTTTGAGTTATCCAACTTAAGAGAAGTGGAGAGTTTGGGCTTTTGCTTTAAAATCAGCCAATCACAGTCGTTTGTAGGATATTTACTACATTGCCCACCCAGTTCCTGTGTTAGTTTCCTGGGCTCTTTAGCTGATGCTCTTGCTCCATCTCTATTCCAATAAAAAAAATTCATTTGGAGGAATCCTACCATCTGGATACAAAAAATCTCAGAGAAATTCTAACCATATTAGGTCTCTCCCAGTTAGTGGGGAGCTCTACTCATGCTGCCGGCCATACTCTCTGATCATACCCTTCATGGAATTTGTTTTCACTAATCCCAGGTGAACCTATAGTTCAGGAGTGGTCAGACCACTGCTTGATCCCCTTTAAATATTGGTAGCTGCCAGACCACTAATCTGCTCCTGTTCTGATGAGAACCTCTTTGGGTCTCAGAAATGGGGGGAAATCACAAGCTCCAACATATCAACATTGTTGGTTACAGTCTGCCCCTCCTTTGGGGAAGGTTCCCTGACAACCTTGACTCTTTCAATCATTGGTGTGGGCCGCTGTTTATGAGTTAGCACTGTTGGTTCATACTGGTAAAGTCCGGCTGTAGGAAAGTACCATTGTGCCTGGCATGTTACCCCCATTTTTACATGTATGTCAGTTTGTTTTTGCCTGTCTCACTGGGATCCTTCTAGCCAGGACCCCAGTGCTCATAGTTTGTGGCCTGAATGTGCATGCCTGTGTAGTAGCTAACTGTGTCACTGAGGGTCTGCTAACCAGAATCTCAGTGCTTATGCTCTCTCTGCCTTTAAATTTGTCAGTATAGGCTAGTGACCACTTTTACCAATTTCAATTGGCACACTGGAACACCCTTATAATTCCTTAGTATATGGTACCTAGATTACCAGGGTATTGGAGTTCCAGGAGATCCCTACGGGCTACCGCATTTCTTTTGCCACCCATAGGGAGCTCACACAAACCTTTACACAGGACTGCCATTGCAGCCTGAGTGAAATAAGGCACACATTATTTCACAGCCATTTTCACTGCACTTAAGTAACTTATAAGTCACCTATATGTCTAACCTTCACTTGCTGAAGGTTAGGTGCAAAGTTACTAAGTGTGAGGGCACCCTTGCACTAGCAAAGGTGCCCCCACATAGTTCAGGGCCATTTCCCCGGACTTTGTGAGTGCGGGGACACCATTACACATGTGTACTACAAGGGCACGCTGGAGACCTCTGAGTGGCCAGTGCCAGCAGGTGACGTCAGAGACCCCTCCTGATAGGTGCTTACCTCTCTTGGTAGCCAATCCTCCTTCCTTGGTAGTAAAACCTCCTTTTCTGGCTATTTAGGGTCTCTGCTTTGGGGAATTCTTCAGATAACGAATGCAAGAGCTCACTAGAGTTCCTCTGCATCTCCCTCTTCACCTTCTACCAAAGGATCGACCGCTGACTGCTCAGGACGCCTGCAAAACCGCAACAAAGTAGCAAGACGACTACTAGCAACCTTGTATCGCCTCATCCTGCCGGCTTTCTCGACTGTTTCTAGGTGGTGCATGCTCTGGGGGTAGCCTGCCTCCTCTCTGCACCAGGAGCTCTGAAGAAATCTCCAGTGGGTCGACGGAATCTTCCCCCTGCTAACGCAGGCACCAAAAGACTGCATCACTGGTCCTCTCAGCCTGACGAGCGTGATCCCTGGAACTCAGCAACTCTGTCCAAGTGACTCCCACAGTCCAGTGACTCTTCAGTCCAAGTTTGGTGGAGGTAAGTCCTTGCCTCCACACGCTAGACTGCATTGCTGGGTACCGCGTGATTTGCAGCTGCTCCGGTTCCTGTGCACTCTTCCAGGATTTCCTTCGTGCACAGCCAAGCCTGGGTCCCCGACACTCTATCCTGCAGTGCACAACCTTCTCAGTTGTCCACCGGCGTCGTGGGACTCCCTTTTGTGATTTTGCGTGGACTCCGGTTCACTTTCCTTCCAAGGGCCTGTTCAGGTACTTTTGCGGGTGCTGCCTGCTTCTGTGAGGGCTCCCTGAGTTGCTGGGGGGCGCCCCCTCTGTCTCCTCCTCCAAGTGGCAACATCCTGGTCCCTCCTGGCCCCCAGCAGCACCCAAAAAAACTCTACCGCGACCCTTGCAGCTACCAAGGCTTGTTTGCGGTCTTTCTGCGTGGGAACACCTCTGCAAGCTTCATCGCGACGTGGGACATCCGTCTTCCAAAGGAGAAGTCCCTAGCTCTCTTCTTTCTTTCAGAACTCCAAGCTTCTTCCATCCGGTGGCAGCTTCCTCGCACCCTCAGCTGGCATTTCCTCAGCTCCTGCCCACTCTCGACGCTGTCGCGACTATTGGACTTGGTCCCCTTGTCTTGCTGGTGTTTGTTCTTCCTGCAGAATCCCCCTATCACGACTTCTGTGCTCTCTGGGAGTAGTAGGTGCACTTTACACCTACCTTTCAGGGTCTTGGGATGGGCTATTTTTCTAACCCTCACTGTTTTCTTACAGTCCCAGCGACCCTCTACAAGCTCACATAGGTTTGGGGTCCATTCGTGGTTCGCATTCCACTTTTGGAGTATATGGTTTGTGTTCCCCCTATACCTATGTGCTCCTATTGCAATCTATTGTAATCCTACACTGTTTGCATTACTTTTCTTGGTATTACTTACCTAATTTTGGTTTGTGTACATATATCTTGTGTATATAACTTATCCTCATACTGAGGGTACTCACTGATATACTTTTGGCATATTGTCATAAAAATAAAGTACCTTTATTTTTAGTAATTCTGTGTATTGTGTTTTCTTATATTGTGCATATGACACCAGTGGTATAGTAGGAGCTTTACATGTCTCCTAGTTCAGCCTAAGCTGCTTTGCCATAGCTACCTTCTATCAGCCTAAGCTGCTAGAAACACCTCTTCTACACTAATAAGGGATAACTGGACCTGGCACAAGGTGTAAGTACCTCTGGTACCCACTACAAGCCAGGGCAGCCTCCTACAATAGCGAGCTCAGACAATTCTTACACAGGACTGCCACTGCAGCCTGAGTGAAATAAAGTCCACGTACTTCACAGTCATTTTACACTGCACTTAAGTAACTTATAAGTCACCTATATGTTTAACCCTCACTTAGTGAAAGTTAGGTGCAAAGTTACTTAGTGTGTGCGCACCCTGGCACTAGCCAAGGTGCCCCCACATTGTTCAGGGCAAATTCCCCAGACTTTGTGAGTGCAGGGACACCATTACAGGCGTGCACTACATATAGTTACTAAGTGTGAGGGCACCCTTGCACTAGCAAAGGTGCCCCCACATAGTTCAGGGCCATTTCCCCAGACTTTGTGAGTGCGGGGACACCATTGTACGTGTGCACTACATCTAGGTCAATACCTATAAGTGGCTTCACAATGCTAACTCCAAATATGGCCATGTCACATGTTTAAGATCATGGTATTGTCCCCCGTTTCAAATATGGTATTGGGGAACCTATTCCATGCATCCCCGGGGCTCCACTATGGATCCCGGGTACTGCCAAGTCAGCTCTCTGGGGTTTTTTCTGCAGCTACCGCTGCTGCCACCCCACAGACAGGGTTCTGCCCTTCTGGGGTCTGGGCAGCCCAGTCCCAGGAAGGCAGAACAAAGAATTTCCTCAGAGAGAGGGTGTTACACCCTCTACCTTTGGAAACAGGTGTTAACGGCTGGGGAGGGGTAGCCTCCCCCAGCCTCTGGAAATGCTTTGAAGGGCACAGATGGTGCCCTTCTTGCATAAGCCAGTCTACATCAGTTCAGGGAACATCTAGTCCCTGTTCTGGTGGGAAACTGGACAAAGGAAAGGGGAGTGACCACTCCCCTGTCCATCACCACCCCAGGGGTGATGCCCAGAGCTCCTCCAGTGTGTCCCAGACCTCTGCCATCTTGGATCCAGAGGTGTGAGGGTACTCTGGAGACCTCTGAGTTGCCAGTGCCATCAGGCGACGTTAGAGACAGGTGCTTACCTGACTAGGTGGGCAATCCTCCTCTGAGGGATATTCAGGGTCTCTACAGTGGGCTTTTCCTCAAATCACGACTTGCAAGAATTCACCAGGGTTCCTCTGCACCTCTCTCTTTGACTTCTGCCAAGGATCGACCGCTGACTGCTCCAGGACGCCTGCAAAACTGCAACAAAGTAGCAAGAAGGCTACCAGTGACATTGTAGCGCCTAATACTACCGGCTTTCTCGGCTGTTTCCTGGTGGTGCATGTTTTACTGCACTGGAAGCCACGAAGAAATCTCCTGTGGGTCGACGGAATCTTCCCCCTGCTTAAGCAGGCACCAAACTTCAGCGTCACCGGTACTCTGGGACCCCTCCCATCCTGACGAGCGTGGCCCCTGGAACACAGGTGGTGGACCCAAGTGACCCACAATGTCCAGTGGTCCAACTGTCCAAATCTGGAGGGGGTGAGTCCTTGCCTCCCCTCTCCAGACAGTAATCCTGTGCACCGAGTGAACCGCAGCTACAAGGGCTTCTGTGCACATTTCCATGAAATCCTGCATGCACAGCCAAGCCTAGGTCCCCAGCACTCTGACCTGCGATGCTCACCTCCCTGAGTTGATCTGCGGTGTCATGGGACCCTCTTTTAGAGTGTTGAGACGACCGCCGTGTTCAGACTTCTTGAACCCATGTTCAAGGACTTCTGTGGGTGCTTTCTGCTTGTGTGTGGGCTCTCTACATTGCTAAGGGCCCCCTCTGTCTCCTCTCCCAAGTGGTGACATCCTGGTCCTTCCTGGGCCTGGGCAGCACCCTTTTTCTTCAACCTGCGATTCTTGCAGCTAGCAAGGCTTTTTTGCGGTATTTTGCCAAGGAAACAACTTTGCATCCTCCAGTACTCCATGGGACATCTTCTGCACTAAGGAGAAGTTCCTAGCACCTTTCGTTGTTGCAGAATCTTCAGCTTCTTCCATCCGGAGGCAGACATTTTGCACCTACATCCGGGGTTTAGTGGGCTCCTGCCCCCCAGGACACTTTCTTGACTCTTGGACTTGGTCCCCTTCCTTTGCAGGTCCTCAGGTCCAGGAATCCGTCTTCAGTGCTTTGCAGTCTGTTGTGGTCTTTGCAAAATCCTTTATCACGACTGTGTATCTGGGGCACTAGTATTACTTTGCTCTTACTTTCCAGGGTCTTGGGGTGGGGTATCTTGGACACCCTTAGTGATTGTTTTCTTACACTCCCAGTGACCCTCCACACACTACACTAGCCTAGGGGTCCATTCGTGGTTTGCATTCCACTTTCTTAGTATATGGTTTGTGTTGCCCCTAGGCCTATTGCATCCTACTGTATTCTACAGTGTTTGCACTACTTTCTGGCTGTGTTACTTACCTGAATTGGTTTTCTGTGTATATTTTGTGTATTTTACTTACCTCCTAAGGGAGTATATCCTCTGAAATATTTTTGGCATATTGTCACTAAAATAAAGTACCTTTATTTTTAGTAAGTCTGAGTATTGTCTTTCTTATGATATAGCACCTATATGATATAAGTGGTATAGTAGGAGCTTTGCATGTCTCCTAGTGCAGCCTAGGCTGCTCTGCTATAGCTACCTCTATCAGCCTAAGCTGCTAGAACACTACTACTCTACTAATAAGGAATAACTGGACCTGGCACAAAGTGTAAGTACCATTGGTATCCACTATAAGACAGGCCAGCCTCCTACACCAACCCACTCCATGGGCCCCGTGGTACATGTAGGATTTACCTAAAGAAAAAATACATTGTAAACAACTTGAGTGGAAATGGTGCTCTGCTTGTAAGGCTGAAGACCTAACCAGTTTAGGTTAGGTCAGAAATCCTATCATAAGCAGATTAGGGACAAAAGAAGTTTACTTCACATCCCAAGTGGAACAAGCCAAGTTGGACCCTATATATATATTTTTAAATGTCTTAAAAGTTTCAACAACCCAAAACCGCACGATGGATATTCTACCGGTAGTGAACAAACTACGCACACTGTGTAGGGGGTCTAGGCAACCATACGTTGGTTTCCAGAGGTACAAACTAGATCACCTAATTCTCAAATTTTTGTGGTAGCTTGGTCGAGCAGTTAGGCTAATCTTGGAGAAGTGCAAAGCATTTGTTGTACTCACGGTATCAATCATGCACCACACACACTCAAAGGAATAACTGGAGACCAATTTACAAACATACTTCAGATTTTTATATAACTTTTAAGACCAAGATCATTAAGATTGGTTAAATATTTTTAAAGTTATTAATTTTTGAAGTTATAATAAATGCAGTCTTTCTGTGCGTTATTATGCACCATAGGAATCAATAGGCAGTCACTGGAAAAAAAGATGCATATAAAATCGTACAGTTATGTTACTGGGTCCCACTTTTATAGATTTGTCGAAGCCGTCAGTGGGCACACTGTGCCAACTGAAGAGGCTTGGGCAGCTCCCAGTTACGGCGGGAGCAGCGTTGGAAAGTCTCTTGGAGCAGGTGCAAGGCCACTTAGGTGGACCACTTGGAAGATGGTGGTTCTTGCAGGTTTAAAGTGGTGCCTTGGGGTATCGAGGTCGCAAGGGGTGTGGGACCCTGTGGGCACAGCTGTTCCTCGTTGCATGGCACAGGATGGCCAGGTGCAGGGCGAGTTGTTGATCCAGGAGCTGTGTGCAAAGGAGTCCCTTGGAGTTGGAGTTGAGTCTCTTGGAGGGTGGCTTACAGGACAACGGGGGCACTCTGGTGGGAGGTCCAGTGTCCCTCGACTCTGGCTTCCTCCTGGTCCTTTTTCAGCTCTGGGGGAGCTGGTTTTCTTGGTGGCTGACATCCACTGACCAGTACCTTGGCATGACTCGGCCACTGGAGGGCGCAGCACCACACAACTTGGCACACTTGAGGGTTTGTCCTCGTGGATATCAGTGTGTTGTCAGGTCCAGCTTCAACTTCCGGTTCGGGAGATATTGGCCGGTCAGTGAAGGGGCTTGATGGTCTTGGTTGGTTTGCAGAATGGTACCTCCATTCAGAAGGGAGCTCTCAGGTGATTGTTGAAGCCTGGAGGTGCTGTGGGTTTCTTGAGGTCAGTCCAGTGTCCATCTTCTCCACAGCAGCGATTGTCGGGTCCTAGATGCAGCAGGCAGGTTTGGTGCCTTTTCTTGATGCAGCAGGTCCACATTTCTCTTGCTTTGGATCTTCTTTTGTGCTGGTCTTCTTTGTCCTTTCAAATCTGAAATCTTGGTCTAGAGGTGCCCACGAATTACAGAATTTAGTGAGCATTTTAGGAGGAACCTGGTAGTGTTCAATGGGGCACTTACCCTTGGGTGGCTACACTCACTATAGTGACTACTTCATGTGGGAAGGGTTACTTCCCTAAACCTCATTGGTTATTTTCTCTCCATGCAAGATGGAGGAAAATAAAAAAGACGGGTACACCTCACAGGCAAAGCCATAGGGGTGGTGCGTGGCAGGTGAGGCCACTCCTCCTACCCTTTGTTAGGTTTCCCGCCTTTGAGCCCACCAAAAGTGGGGATTTGCAAAGGGGGATGCCAGCTGCTGCTAGTAGCAGGCTTGGGGGTCAAGTTTCAAGGGCCATTTAAAGCTTACCACCAGCACAGTGCATATTCCTGAGGGAGGGGGTGTTAGCTTCTACACCCATGAAGGGCATTGTCTTACAAACCAGAGAGGCAGGGCTCTCAACCAAGGTTTATATATTGGCTCTTTGGAGGTGGCAGCTGGATAAGACCAGTCAGCAACCATGCCAGAATAGTTAGCTTTTGCAGGGCTTACCTCTAAGGTGCCCCTGGGTACATTTTGGGATAAATTCGATTTATCATTCTGAGTTGTTTGATATCAAACAACCCAGGGTTCAGGGTGGGCATCATGTAGCTGGGAAACTCGTGTTGCCCAGAGTCCAGCACATGTATTAACATGGCTGCTCTGTTCACTCACTATGTCCCAGGTTTGGCAAGGACACAGTGGGAGCATATTGCTCATGCAGCTATGCCCTCACATATAATATGGAGCACCCTGCCTTAGGGCTATAAGGTCTTCCAGAGGGTTTGTAGGAAAGTGCCACTACTGCCATGGTCCCCCCCCCACGTTTTGCCTAGTGTTGATGCCAACTTTGATTGAAAGTGTGCTGGGACCCTGCTAACCAGGCCCCAGCACCAGTGTTCTACCTTTGTTCCCACAATTGGCACAGCCCTAGCACACAGTCAAGTCTCTTGAAAAAGGTATCCATGGCACCAAGGGACCTGTGGCCAGGGAAGGTCTCTAAGGGCTGCAGCATGTATTATGTCACCTTAGTGGACCCCCCACCCAGCACATGCACCCTGGTAAGTCACCCCTCCAGCAGGCCTTACAGCCGTAAGGCAGGGTGCACTATACCACAGGTGAGGGCATAGCTGCCTGAGCAACATGCCCCTACAGTGTCTAAGTCCATTCTTAGACATTGTAAGTGCAGTGTAGCCATATTGAGTATATGGTCTGGGAGTTTGTCATTACGAGCACCATAATGGCTTCACTGAATACTGGGAAGTTTGGTATAAAACTTCTCAGCACAATAAACTGATGCCAGTGTGGGATTTATTGAAAAATGCACACAGAGGGCATCTTGGAGATGCCCCCTGTAGGTTAGCCAAAACTATTAGTGTAGGACTGACTGGTCTGTGCCAGCCTGCCACTTTCAGGCAAGTTTCTGACCACATGGGGTGAGTGCCTTTGTGAACTCTGCGGTCAGAAACAAAGCCAGTCCTGGGTGGAGGTGCTTCACACCTCCCCAGTGCAGGAACTGTAACACCTGGCGGTCAGCCTCAAAGGCTCAAGCCTCTGGTTACAGTGTGCCAGGGCTCACCAGCTAGTGGAAATGCCCGCCCCCTGGACAAAGCCCCACTTTTGGCGGTAAGTCCAGTGGGAAAATTAGGGAAAACAGGGAGAAGTGACCACCCCAACTAGGACCAAACCTAAGGTGTCAAGAGCTGAGGTGACCCCCTCCCTGCAGAATCCTCCAACTTGGTTTGGCAGACAAGGACCACTTGGCTACTGTCCTCTGACCCCTAAAACACCCCTAAGGTCCTCCCTGAACCCAGCTCTCCAGATTCCTGGCGACCTACAAGAAGTAGAAGGACTGCTAAGCTGAAACCCCCAGAAGACAAGAAGGAAGACGACAACTGCTTTGGCCCCAGCCTTACAGGTCTGTCTCCTGCTTCAAACAACCTGCAACAAGACCAGCAACGCGTCCGGCGGGTCCAGTGACTTCTACCAAAAGGACCACAAACTCCAGAGGACAGCAGCTCTGTCTAAAGAAACCTACAACCAAAGATTCCCTTCTCATTCCAGATGCGTGAGTCTTGACCCCTGTGCACCCGACACCCACGGCCCGTGTCCAGGTGGTCCACCCAGCAGGAGAGGTTCCCCAGGCAATTGAAAGCAAGTGCCCACCCAGGGTTGACCTCTCCACCCCTCCACGACGACGCCTGCAGAGGGAATCCCAAGGACCCCTCTGACAGCAAAGCTCCAGACGAATATAACCGATGCCTAAGAACACACTGCACCCACAGAACCCCAGTGCCTTAACGTTCAGCAGGGCCCTCCTCCCTTTCTGACTGGTGGTGTGCCCAAGACACCCCCCTGGACCTCGCCTGCAGCCTCTGGGTGACCCCCAGGGTCTCCTCATAGACCAGCATTAGAAACCCGACATCCTGCTTGCACCCTGCACCCGGTCGCCCCTGTGCCGCTGAGGGAGTGTGTTTGGTGCCTACTTGTGGCCCCTCCAGTGCTCTTCTAATCCCCCCGAGTCTGCCCTCCGAGTCGTGGGCCGACCTAATTCCGAGTACCCACTGTCTCCATAGGAGTCCACGTTAAATTTGCTAAACTTTTTCTGCACCCGGCTGGCCCCATGTTGCTGGTGGTTGGTGTTTGGAGTTAACTTGAACCCCAACCGGTGGACTTCCTAAATCCGGAGACTGACACTGTAAGTGTTGTACTTACCTGTAAAAACTACCTAACATTTCTTCCCCCCAGGAACTGTTCTGAAAATTGTAGTGTCCATTTTTAAAACAGATTATTGCCAGTATTTCACAAACTGTATTATCTACCCTTTTCAAACAAAGTACTGGTGATACCTGTGTGAAATATGAAACTTTTAAGGTACTTACCTGTAACTTGAATCTTGTGGTTCTAAAAATAAATCAAGAAAATATATTTTCACAATATAAAAACCATTGGTCTGGAGTTAAGTCATTGAGTGTGTGCTTCTTCTGTTTTCTGTGTGTGTACAACAAATGCTTTGCACTTCCCTCTGATAAACCTAACTGCTCGACCACACTACCACAAAAGAGAGCATTATTATTATCTACTTTAGCCTATGTTAAGCCTCTGGGGAACCCCTGGGCTCTGTGCACACTATATCTCATTTTGATATAGTAGATACAGAGCCAGCTTCCTACAGGGGTGTCTTACCCATAGTAAATGCAGTGTATGGTGGACAGGCACACAGATAGTGTGCCATGTCGAGTATGAGTTTTATATTTGCACCAGAACACTCAGCCTGCAATGGCAGTGTTGGGTGCATCTGGAAGCATGGCCCTAGAGGGTGGCACAATCTTCCTTTTGCAGGGCCTCCAAAACTTTCCGCAGGTGGACCAGGTGATCTTCCCAGGTGGAGCTAAAGACAACTATATCATCTAGATATGCTGCACTAAAGGCTTCCAATCCTTGGAGGACTGTATTCACCAACCTCTGAAAAGTGTCAGGTGCATTTTTCAAACCAAAGGGCATAACAGTGAACTGATAGTGCCCTCTAATGGTTGAAAATGTTGTTTAGGTTTAGCATCTTCTGACAACTTAATCTGCCAATACCCTGCAGTTAAGTCAAAAGTGCTTAGATACTTGGCAGAAGCCAGTGTATCTATTAGCTCATCTTCCCTGGATATAGGGTGAGCATCAGTTTTGGTTACTTGATTGAGACCCCAATAGTCCACACAAAACCTTGTTTCAATTTTACTATATTTACTGTGAGGTTTGGGAACAAGCACCATTGGGCTAGCCCAGGGACTTTCAGAAGGTTCAATCACTCAGAACATTTTCTGTACCTCTTGCTTAATGAAATCTCTGACATGGTCAGGCTGCCTATAAATCTTACTTTTGACAAATAAACTCTCTCCAGTGTTGATTATGTGCTCACACCAGATAGTTGTACCTGGGATCAGTGAGAAGAGGTCAGAGAACTGATCAAGGAGATTTATGCAGTTGTCCTTGTGCTCAGCAGTAAGGCAATCTGCAAGAACAACTCCCTCCACTAAGCCATTCAGTGGTGGAGAAGAGGTCAGGGAGAGGGTCATTCTCTTCTTCCGGCCTCTCATCAGTGGCCATGAGCAGGGTTAAATCGGCCCAGTCATAATAAGGTTTCACGCGATTGACATCAAGCACCCTAAGGGGACTTCTGGTAGTGCCTAGGTCGGAAAAGAACCAGGCGCTGACTTGGACGAACAGGAGGCCTGCACAACCAAGCTCTCCGGCGTAGGGTGCCTAGATAGGAAACCAGGATCAGTTGGAGCCGTCCGATACCTCCTGGCCACGGCTCTGTGAACTGCTGGGGAAGATGCCGGCTTCTTCCACACCTCTAAAACCGGATCCAGCAGAGCGTCATTAAAAGGTAATAGAGGCTCCGCCGCGGCTGAGGCCGGATGCAACACCTCTGTCAAAAGGTTTTGTTTCGCCTCCACCACCGGCAAAGGCAGGTCCAAAAAACTAGCTGCCTTCCGTACCACTGTATGAAAGGAAGCAGCTTCCTCGGTATATTCCCCCGGGGACGAAAGGTCCCACTCAGGGGAAGTGTCCAGCCCACTGGCCGACTCCAGTCCACGCAGCCCATCACCCGAGTCCTCTAGCTCTCCTTCCTCTAGGGCTCGTTGGTACTCCTGCTCCTCTAGCACCCGGAGAGCACGCCTCCTTGAATGCAGTCGTTGCTCAATCCGCGGAGTCGACAATACCTCCGCCGAAGTCGGAGATCGGCGCCGATCTTCCGAAGCCACCGTCGCCGCATCCGGCGCCACAGGTAACTTCGGCGCCGACTGAAGAGCAGATGAAACGGATGGACCCACCGGAGTCACAGGCCGAAATCTCGACGTCGACGGGATGGAAATCCCTGGGGCCAATCCCTCCGAAGCCATCGGAGCGGCCACCGGCGCCGACACTGGCGCCGAGCCCACGTTCCCAAACGGGAGAAAGGGCATAAAGGGTGCCGGCCGAAGAGGCGCAGGATCACCCAAAGAAAAGGCCAAAGGCCCAGCCGGAGCACCCCCTGGAGCCATCTGTTGGAAGATGGCATACATCGCATTCAAGAATGCGGAACTATCGGCTCCAGGGGTGGGTAAAGCCGGATACTGGGGTGCCTGACTCGGAGGCGACCCCGACGCCGGCCTCGGCGTCTGCGCCGGAGAAAACACTTGAGGCTCCAATACCTCAATCACCGACGCCTGTCCAGGCGAAGTTGGAGACGCCGGAGAGAGCAACGGCGTCGAAGGATGCGGCGTCACCGTGGGGCTGACCTCCCATGTCCTCCGGCGCCGATCCGGAGACCTGGAACGAGCCTCCCTTGAACGACGCCGAGATTCTCTACGGCGCCGGGAGTCTCGATGACGCCGATGTCTTGGAGAAGACTTTTTCTTGTGATGCTTCTCCTTTGACTTGGCCATAAACAGCTTCGCCTCGCGTTCTTTAAGGGCCTTCGGATTCATGTGCTGACACGAATCACAAGTCGAGACGTCGTGGTCGGAGCTCAAACACCAAAGGCAATCGGAATGAGGATCCGTCACCGACATCTTGCCTCCACACTCACGACAAGGCTTAAATCCAGACTTTCTCTGCGACATTATTTCCACAGAGAAAGAGTACGCAGCAAGATATACACTGTAACCGCAAGAGTAACAGTTGCTCCCTCGAAGATAACCGTTTCGAATGCACGGAAAAAAGGGAACTGACGTCCGCACGTCGTCGAGGACCTCTTATTGCCTGTATGACGTCAGACGGCGTCGCGTGCGAGACAGTGACGTCCTCGTCGACGTGCAGAGACTAGTAAGAAGATTTCCGTCGAATGCTGGCGCCATGGGAGTATTTATGAGGTGAGGAATCCACAGGTAGTTGTATCCATCAGAACCACTTGTTTATGTCATCCCCCTCCTTGTAAGGGGGCACAATCTTATGCAGGTTTCTTGAATCTGTTTCTCTAACAGGATGACTATCAAGAATACTGCTGTTGCCATCATGGGGACCTAACCCCAACTTCTGTCTTTCCCTCTCTACATTCAGAGACTCCCTGTCTAAGGCCAACTGCTGCTGTCTCAGCTTCAGTCTGGCCTCTTCCAACCTCAGCTTTCTGCGTTCCCTGTAAGGGTGTTATCCTCAGGGTGGGAGGCTTGGGAATTTTCTGGCACAGAGGTAATGTGGGAATGGGCAGAAGTGGACCTTTCTCTGACTATCTGAACTCTTTTGGAGTGAAAGGTGCCCTACTAGTGTGTGACCCCCCTCCCACTACCAGCTTCACTAGATGGCCTGTTAACTGAAAGGTCTTTGGAAGTACCATCCCCAGAGTCCTCAGGGACCTCCACTGGAACTATCTGGGTACCCCCTCCTCTACCTCCTGATCCTGGGTTTGACCAGTCTGGTCCTGGTCACTTTCAACGGGAAGGCTAACAAGGACATCTTTGGTAGGGTTCTTACCAATCCCTAAACTCCTTTCTATACAGAGACCCCTCCAACCTTTAAAGTTTAAATTGTCATACGTTCTCTGCCCAACTCTGGGAGGGGCCTCTACTACAGACATAGTTGAAAGAAAGAGTTCAGGGGAGAGAGAAAAAAGTTTAGAAACTAAAAAAAAAAGAGAAAAACGTTTTCAGACTTTTCTGAAACGTTTTAGAAACTCTTTTAGAAAGAAAGTAAGAATGTTGAGGTTAACTGTGTATTTTTCTAAGTATCTAGAATATGGTTTTCTCATGAAAAGCAAAACTGACAAAGTGGTAAAGCAGTTACAAGTACTTATCCCACTGTTGCACCACCAAAGTAGGAGGTTGGCCTCACTTATAGTGGGTACCTGATGTGAGAAAGTAGCCTCTTTCTAGCCTTGTTACCCCCACTTTTGGCCTGTTTGTGAGTATATGTCAGGGTGTTTTTGCTGTCTCACTGGGATCCTGCTAGCCAGGGCCCAGTGCTCATGGAGAAAACCCTATGTTTTCAGTATGTTTGTTATGTGTCACAGGGACCCTGCTAGCCAGGACCCCAGTGCTCATACGTTTGTGACCTATATGTATGTGTTCCCTGTGTGATGCCTAACTGTCTCACTGAGGCCCTGCTAACCAGAACCTCAGTGGTTATGCTCTCTCTTTACAAATTGTCACTAACAGGCTAGTGACCAATTTCACCAATTCACATTGGCATACTGGAACACCCTTATAATTCCCTAGTATATGGTACTGAGGTACCCAGGGTATTGGGGTTCCAGGAGATCCCTATGGGCTGCAGCATTTATTTTGCCACCCATAGGGAGCTCTGACAATTCTTACACAGGCCTGCCACTGCAGCCTGAGTGAAATAACATCCACGTCATTTCACAGCCATTTACCATTGCACTTAAGTAACTTATAAGTCACCTATATGTCTAACCTTTACCTGGTAAAGTTTGGGTGCTAAGTTACTTAGTGTGTGGGCACCCTGGCACTAGCCAAGGTGCCCCCACATTGTTCAGGGCAAATTCCCCGGACTTTGTGAGTGCGGGGACACCATTACACGTGTGCACTATACATAGGTCAATACCTATGGTATCTCCAAACATGGCCATGTAACATGTCTAAGATCATGGAATTGTCACCCCAATGCCATTCTGGCATGGGGGAGACAATTCCATGATCCCCCGAGTCTCTAGCACAGACCCGGGTACTGCCAAACTACCTTTCCCGGGGTTTCACTGCAGCTGCTGCTGCTGCCAACCCCTCAGACAGGTTTCTGCCCTCCTGGGGTCCAGCCAGGCTTGGCCCAGGAAGGCAGAACAAAGGACTTCCTCAGAGAGAGGGTGTTACACCCTATCCCTTTGGAAAAAGGTGTCAGGGCTGGGGAGGAGTAGCCTCCCCCAGCCTCTGGAAATGCTTTGATAGTCTGCACCGGTTCAGGGATCCCCCAGCCCTGCTCTGGCGCGAAACTGGACAAAGGAAAGGGGAGTGACCACTCCCCTGACCTGCACCTCCCAGGGGAGGTGCCCAGAGCTCCTCCAATGTGCTCCAGACCTCTGCCATCTTGGAAACAGAGGTGCTGCTGGCACACTGGACTGCTCTGAGTGGCCAGTGCCAGCAGGTGACGTCAGAGACTCCTCCTGATAGGCTCTTGCCTGTGTTGCTAGCCTATCCTCCTTCCTAGGTAGCCAAACCTCCTTTTCTGGCTATTTAGGGTCTCTGATTTGGGGAATTCTTTAGATAACGAATGCAAGAGCTCATCAGAGTTCCTCTGCGTCTCTCTCTTCACCTTCTGCCAAAGAATCGACCGCTGACTGCTCAGGACGCCTGCAAAACCGCAACAAAGTAGCAAAGACGACTACTGCAACCTTGTATCGCTGATCCTGCCGCCTTCTCGACTGTTTTCCTGGTGGTGCATGCTGTGGGGGTAGTCTGCCTCCTCTCTGCACTAGAAGCTCCGAAGAAATCTCCTGTGGGTCGACGGAATCTTCCCCCTGCAACCGCAGGCACCAAAAGAACTGCATCACCGGTCCTCTGGGTCCCCTCTCAGCACGACGAGCGTGGTCCCTGGAACTCAGCAACTCTGTCCAAGTGACTCCCACAGTCCAGTGACTCTTCAGTCCAAGTTTGGTGGAGGTAAGTCCTTGCCTCACCACGCTAGACTGCATTGCTGGGTACCGCGTGATTTGCAGCTGCTCCGGCTCCTGTGCACTCTTCCAGGATTTCCTTTGTGCACAGCCAAGCCTGGGTCCCCGACACTCTAACCTGCAGTGCACAACCTCCTGAGTTGTCCTCCGGCGTCGTGGGATCTCCTTTTGTGACTTCGGGTGAGCTCCGGTTCACTCTTCTTCGTAGTGCCTGTTCCGGCACTTCTGCGGGTGCTGCCTGCTTCTGTGAGGGCTCCCTGTCTTGCTGGGCGCCCCCTCTGTCTCCTCACGCAAGTGGCGACATCCTGGTCCCTCCTGGGCCACAGCAGCATCCAAAAACCCTAACCGCGACCCTTGCAGCTAGCAAGGCTTGTTTGCGGTCTTTCTGCGTGGTAACACCTCTGCAAGCTTTTTCACGACGTGGGACATCCATCCTTCAAAGGGGAAGTTTCTAGTCCTCTTCGTTCTTGCAGAATCCACAGCTTCTACCATCCGGTGGCAGCTTCTTTGCACCCTCAGCTGGCATTTCCTGGGCATCTGCCCAATCTCGACATTGTCGCGACTCTTGGACTTGGTCCCCTTGTTTCACAGGTACTCTCGTCCGGAAATCCACCTTTGTTGCATTGCTGGTGTTGGTCTTCCTTGCAGAATTCCCCTATCACGACTTCTGTGCTCTCTGGGGAATATAGGTGCACTTTACACCAACTTTTCAGGGTCTTGGGGTGGGCTATTTTTCTAACCCTCACTGTTTTCGTACAGTCCCAGTGACCCTCTACAAGCTCACATAGGTTTGGGGTCCATTTGTGGTTCGCATTCCACTTCTAGAGTATATGGTTTGTGTTGCCCCTATACCTATGTGCTCCTATTGCAAACTACTGTAACTTTACATTGCTTGCATTACTTCCTTTTGCTATTACTGCATATTTTTGGTATTGCGTACATATATCTTGTGTATATTTGGCATCCTCATACTGGGGGTACTCACTGAGATACTTTTGGCATATTGTCATAAAAATAAAGTACCTTTATTTTTAGTATATCTGTGTATTGTGTTTTCTTATGATATTGTGCATATGACACCAGTGGTATAGTAGGAGCTTTGCATGTCTACTAGTTCAGCCTAAGCTGCTCTGCTATAGCTACCTTCTAACAGCCTAAGCTGCTAGAAACACCTCTTCTACACTAATAAGGGATAACTGGACCTGGTACAGAGTGTAAGTACCCCTTGGTACCCACGACAAGCCAGGCCAGCCTCCTACACCTGATGGTACTTACACCTTGTGCCAGGTACAGTTATCCCTTATTAGTAGATTAGTAGTGTTCTAGCAGCTTAGGCTGATAGAGGTAGCTATAGCAGAGCAGCTTAGGCTGAACTAGGAGACATGCAAAGCTCCTACTATACGACTTATATCATATAGCACTGTATCATAAGAATCATAATACTCAGAGTTACTAAAGATAAAGGTACTTTGTTTTAGTGACAATGTGCCAAAAATATCTCAGAACATATACTCCCTTAGGAGGTAAGTAGAATACACAAAATATACACACAAACCAAGTAAAACAGTCAGAAAGTAGTGCAAACACTGTAGAACACAATAGGATGCAATAGGCCTAGGGGCAACACAAACCATATACTCTAAAAGTGGGTCGCTGGGAGTGTAAGAAAACACTAAGGGTGTCCAAGATACCCTACCCCAAGACCCTGAAAAGTAGGAGTAAAGTTACCCTACTTCCCCAGAAACACACTAAAGTCGTGATAGGAGATTCTGCAAAGACAACAACTGAAGATGGATTCCTGGACCTAAGGACCTGCAAAGGAAGGGGACCAAGTCCACGAGTCACGCAAGTGTCCGTGGGGGCAGGAGCCCACTAAACCCCAGATGAAAGTGCAAAAGGGCTGCCTCCAGGTGGAAGAAGCTGAAGATTCTGCAACAACTGAAGATGCCAGGAACTTCTCCTTTGCACAGAAGATTTCCCACAACATGCTGGAGGATGCAGAGTTGTTTCCACGCAGAAAGACCGCAAACAAGCCTTGCTAGCTGCAAAGGTCGCGGTTGAAGAAAATGGGTGATATCCCGGGCACAGAAAGGACCAGGAGCTTGCCCCTTGGAGGAGGAGACAGAGGGGGCGCTCAGCAACACAGAGAGCCCACGCAGAACCAAGCAGCACCCACAGAGGCACTTGAATAGGCGTTCAAGAAATCTGAGCACAGCGGTCATCTCAACACTACAAAGGAGGGTCCCACGAAGTCGGTGGTCAACTCAGCGAGTTGAGCAATGCAGGACAGAGTGCTGGGGACCTGGGCTATGCTGTACACGAAGGATTCCTTGCAAAAGTGCACAGAAGCCCTAGCAGCTGCAGTTCACGCAGTACACAGGATTACTGTCTGGTGTGGGGAGGCAAGGACTTACCTCCACCAACTTTGTACAGAAGGACCACTGGACTGTCGGTGTCACTTGGATCCAACTCCTGTGTTCCAGGGACCACGCTGGTCGAGATGAGAGGGGACCCAGAGGACTGGTGATGCAGAGGTTTGGTGCCTGCGTTGGCATGGGGAAGATTCCGTCGACCCACGGGAGATTTCTTCTTGGATTCCAGTGCTGGGTGAAGTCAGACAGCCCTCAGAGCATGCACCACCAGGAAACAGTCGAGAAAGCCGGCAGTATTAGGCGCTACAATGTTGCTGGTAGTCATGTTGCTACTTTTTTGCGGTTTTGCAGGTGTCATGGAGCAGTCTGTAGTCGATCCTTGGCAGAAGTCGAAGAGGGAGATGCAGAGGAATGGAGAGACCCTCAATAGCCCTCAGAGGAGGATTGGCCACCTAGTCAGGTAAGCACCTATCAGGAGGGGTCTCTGATGTCACCTGCTGGCACTGGCCACTCAGGGGCCTCCAGAGTGCCCTCACACACCTGGATCCAAGATGGCAGAGGTCTGGGGCACACTGGAGGAGCTCTGGGCACCACCCCTGGGGTGGTGATGGACAGGGGAGTGGTCACTCCCCTTTCCTTTGTCCAGTTTTGCACCAGAGCAGGAGCTGGGGGTTCCCTAAACCGGTGTAGACTGGTTTATGCAAGGAGGGCACCATCTGTGCCCTTCAAAGTATTTCCAGAGGCTGGGAGAGGCTACCCCTCCCCAGCCTTTAACACCTATTTCCAAAGGGAGAGGGTGTAACACAATTATTTGTTCTGCCTTCCTGGGACTGGGCTGCCCAGACCTAGATGGGCAGAACCCTGTATGTGGGGTGGCAGCAGCTGTAGCTGCAGAGAAAACCTCAGAGAGCTGGTTTGGCAGTACCCGGGGTCAATAGTGGAGCATCGGGGTGCATGGAATTGGCACCCCAATACCAGATTTGGAATGCGGGGACAATTCCATGATCTTAGACATGTTACATGGCCATATTCGGAGTTACTATTGTGAAGCTACATACTGGTATTGACCTAGATGTAGTGCACGCGTGTAATGGTGTCCCCGCACTCACAAAGTTCGGGGAATTGGCTGTGAACGATGTGGGGGCACCTCTGCTAGTAACTTAGTAACTTTGCACCTAACCATCAGCAAGTGAAGGTTAGACATATAGGTGACTTATAAGTTACTTAAGTGCAGTGAAAATGGCTGTGAAATAACATGTGCGTGTGCGGGAGTCCTGTGTAAAGTTTTGTCTGAGCTCCCCATGGGTGGCAAAAGAAATGCTGCAGCCCATAGGGATCTCCTGGAATCCCAATACCCTGGGTACCTAGGTACCATGTACTAGGGGATTATAAGGGTGTTCCAGTGTGCCAATTGAAATTGGTAACAGTGGTCACTAGCCTATAGTGACAAATTTAAAGGCAGAGAGAGCATGAGCATTGAGGTTCTGATTAGCAGAACCTCAGTGACACAGCTAGGCACTACACAGGTATACCCATTCAGGCCACAAACTATGAGCACTGGGGTCCTGGTTAGCAGGATCCCAGTGAGACAGGCAAAAACAAACCTACATACATGTAAAAATGGGGGTAACATGACAGGCAAGATGGTAGTTTCCTACAGGTGTCCCTCGACGTCGATCGTCTATTACGTCGGGTGTCCCTCGACGTCGATCTTCCATGCCACGTTGACGGCAACCTCGACAGAGAGACACTTCTCGACGTCAGCTGTCCATGTCAACTCAGCAGTGTGTAAACTCTTGATGTCGTAGAGTGACGAGACGTTGAGTAGTGTCACTTCCTCACTGTTGAGCTTGTTCTCGACGGCAAACATGTCGGTGCTGTTGCTTCCCTCGACATTGATGTCCTCAATGTCGACCAGGACCTGCGTCGTTTCTGACCAGAGCTGCACTTCTGAGATATTGTGCCTGCAATGGTCGACGAAGTGAGAGCTGTGGTGGAAGACTGACCTTCCCTCGCTCCAAGGTGCTACCGGTAGGCTGCTTTCTTCGTCTGCTGTCCTCTTTGGCCCGGAGGCGAATTTTCTCTCTGTCATGCAGGGTGCACCTGGACAAGTTTTTACATATATCACAGGCATCAGGTACATGTGAAGCTGGAAGGCAGATAAGGATAAGTTACTTACCTGTAAATCCTAGTTCTCTTCCAGGGGTATCCTCATCAAAGTCATAAACATTGAATATTCCCGCCCTTGTGCGGGGACCCCGGAGCATATATAAAATACACACATATAAAGTATGAAATATGCACGAAAAATATATATATAGCATTTTTAGTAGACATATTTTTCATACTAAACTCATATATACATGTGTAAAACAGCAATGCAGGCTATAATCATAAACAGGCTAAAATGCTTTATTTCAATGAAGTTTTTTTTTTTTTTTTTTTATCATTATAAAATTACAATAGAGAATAAATATCTACCCAAGCCCCCAAAACTGGGCTTAGGGAAATAAGCAGTAGTAATCACTAGAGAAAAAGAGAAAAAAAACTACATTGAAAAACAATGGAGCATTCTTAGCCAATAGGCTGCATGCAGGTTAACACAGGAGAACCATAAAAACTTTGGCACCGTGCCTTTAAGACCCTGAGCACCTCCAGTATCCCACCATGCCTCAGGGGTGAAGGAGAGGTGACAGTTGGTTCACAGTTAGGTCAGTACTTTTTTACGGTGACAATCTGTGTAGCCGATTCGAAAGATAGTCTGTCCTGCACTTCTAGGAGACGTGCGTCTGGGGAGGAGGGTAGGTTGTTTATGACTTTGATGAGGATACCCCTGGAAGAGAACTAGGATTTACAGGTAAGTAACTTATCCTTCTCTTCCAGGGGATCCACATCAATAGTCATAAACATTGAATAGATTAGCAAGCCCATCCCTAAACTCTGCGGACTGTCTAATAGAAGTGCAGGAATAGATATGTATCATGCAAACAAATTTCTCAGAGAGGCCTGCCCCACTTGGGCATCTGCTCTTGCATCTGAGTCCAAACAGTAATGTCTAGTAAATGTATGTACAGACTTCCATGTAGCAGCCTTACAAATCTCAGATATTGGAACATTGTTAAGGAGGGCAGCAGTAGCCACTTTTCCACTTGTGGAATGCACTTTAGGTCTAGCCAGTAGTTGTTTGTTAGCCAACTGGTAAGCATTAACAATACAAGGAACTATCCATCTTGATATTGTTCGTTTAGATGCTGCCTCTCCTGTCCTCAAATGACCATAATTTACAAACAAGTGGTTGGAATGTCTAATCAATTTTGTTTTATCCAAATAAAATTTTAGCACTCTTTTCAGATCTAGGGAGTGCAACGCTTTCTCCGCCGGAGTCTCCGGATTGGGGAAGAAAGTCGGTAGAGAAATAGTCTGATTGATGTGAAATTCTGACACCACCTTCGGTAGGAATGATGGGTGAGTTCGCAGAACTACTCTATTGTCGTGAAAGACTGTGTACGGTTCTTTGGAAGACAAAGCCTGAATTTCACTGACCCTCCTCGCGGAAGTAATGGCTACCAAAAAAGCCGTCTTCCACGTAAGGTGTTGCAAAGAGGCTTTGTGTATAGGTTCGAAAGGAGGGCCCATAAGTTTTGACAGCACTATGTTCAGTTCCCATGGAGGAGAGGGTCTCCGAATGGGAGGAAAAACTTTTTGTAAACCTTCCAAGAAATCCTTGACTACTGGTTTCGTAAAGAAGGATTCCTGAGAAGGTGACTTACGATAGGCTGTAATGGTAGACAAATGTACCTTAATAGATGATACCTGCAGACTGGACTTTGCCAGATGGAGTAAGTAAGACAATATGACGTCCTCCTGAGCCCGGATGGGATTCTGACCTTGTTGACAGCACCATATGTAGAACCTCTTCCACTTAAACGCGTAAGAATGCCTCGTGGAAGGTCATCTGGACTCTTTCAAGATGTTCATGCACTCCTGCGAGAGCCCTAGGTGCCAATACTGCAGGAATTCAGGAGCCATGCTGTCAAGCTCAGAGAGGGTAGGTTGGGATGCAGAACCCTGCCCTCCATCCTGCTCAGAAGATCCGGTCTGCACGGCAGCCTCCTGTGAGGTTGTTCCGATAGGTTGAGGAGATCTGTGTACCAGAATTGACAGGGCCATTGTGGAGCTATGAGAATCATTCTGGTGCTGGATCTGTAAAGTTTGTTGATCACTGCCGGTATGAGGGGAATTGGTGGAAAAGCGTAGAGAAATATCCCTGACCAGTCGATCAACAGGGCATTCCCTCGAGATACCGGACGGTAGAACCTGGATGCGAAGTCTGGGCATTTCTTGTTTACTTCGTCTGCGAAGAGATCCAATTGAGGCCGACCCCATTGAGCGAAGATGTCTTCGACGACTTCGCTGTGTAGGACCCAATCGTGGGCGTCCTCTAGGTGTCTGCTCAGGAAATCTGCTTCCACGTTTTGTTGACCTGGTAGGTGAACCGCTGTAAGTGACATTCCTCTGGCCAGGAGCCAATGCCAGATTGTTTGTGACTCCCGAGATAGGGGTAGGGATCTCGTTCCCCCCTGTCTGTTCAAATAATACATTGTGGTTGTATTGTCCGTTTGTATTAGGAGTGATTTCCCCTGAATCGATGGAGCAAAAGACTTGAGAGCCAGATGGACCGCTCTGAGCTCCAGCAGATTGATGTGGTACTTCCTTTCGTTGTCGGACCACAGGCCCTGAGCTTGAAGGGGACCTAGATGAGCCCCCCATCCCTGAAGAGACGCATCTGTTACCAGAGTGTCGGATGGAATTACCTGGTGAAACGGGGCCCCTACTGAAAGGTGAGGTCTGTGCATCCACCATTGCAATGACTGGCGTGCTGCTATCGGTAGCCGCACTCTGTCCTCCCAGCGACCTGTCCTTTGGCTCCAGTTGTTCTCCAACGCCTGAGGGGCCTCATGTGCAGCCTGGCATTTGGGACCATGAAAATGCATGATGCCATGGAGCCCAGCAGAGATGTCACCTGACGGGCCGTAGGTGCGTCGGATTTTAACAGGTCTTGACACTTTCTCTTTATTGATAATAGTCGTTCCTCCGAAGGATACACTCTTTGGAGCTCTGTGTTTAGTGTAGCTCCCAGGTAGTGGAGGTTCTGTGTTGGAATCAAGGTGGACTTTTGGTAGTTGACTTGAAGAGCTAGAGACTCGAAAACCTTGAGCACAATGTCCTGATGGTTTCTCGCCTGATCCGGAGAGGAAGCTTTCAGTAGCCAGTCGTCTAGGTATGGGTAGATGAAGATCTTTTGTTTTCGAAGATGTGCCGCTACCACTGCCACACATTTCGAGAAGACGCGGGGGTAGATTTCAGGCCGAATGGTAGCACTTTGAACTGATAGTGCTGTGAGGCTATCTGGAAGCGCAGGAATTTCCGATGCTTGGGGACTATCGGGATGTGAAAGTATGCATCCTGCAGGTCGATGGAGCACATCCAGTCTCCCTGATGTAGCTGAGGGAAAATCTGGTGAAGAGCCAGCATCCTGAACTTCTGCTTTCTTATGTACTTGTTCAGAAGCCGTAAGTCCAGAATCGGTCTGAAAACGCCCTCTCGGCCTTTTTCCGCCACCAGAAAATAACGGGAGTAAACCCCCTTTCCTCTGTGTGCAAGTGGAACCTTTTCTATTGCCTTCTTTCGTAAGAGGGCGAGAGCCTCTTTGCGCAATAGGCTGACATGAGATGGATTGCATTTGGCTGGTGGCAAGTGCGGTGGAGGTTGTCTGAAAAGAAGAGAGTAGCCATTTTCGACAATGTTGAGCACCCATTTGTCTTTTGTGATAGAGTGCCACTCGTGAATAAAATCTGTGATACTTCCCCCCACAGGAGTGGTGCACAGTGTCGAGGGAAGCGAGTCCTCATTGCTTGGCCGGCGCTTTTGGTGTGGACTGTTGAGGTCTACTTGATCATCGTTCCCTTGTGGCCTTACGAGCCTGAAAAAGAGGACGTCCCTGCCTTTGCTGTGGCCTCTGGGACCAGTGAGGGGTTTGAACCCTCTGCTGGAAAGGGCGCCTGTCATAAGGCCTGTACCTCCGCCTGAAGTCCTTCTTCCTTTCCAGGCCTACTGCCCTCATGGTGTCCACTTCGGTCTTCATGCGCGCCATTTCTTCATCTGTATGGGTACCAAACAGCGAGTTCCCGTTGAATGGAAGATTTAGGATGCGCTGTTGTGCTTCCAGTTTTAAACCAGTGAGTTTCAGCCAGGAAGACCTTCTTGCACAGATTCCATGTGCGTACCCATGTGCAGCTAAGTCTGCCCCATCTGCCGCTGCGCTGATGACTTGGTTGGATACCAGACATCCCTCTTGCAGGATCTCTTGGAAGTCCTGTCTGTCTTCCCTAGGTAATTTTTCTGTGAACCTGTTGAGAGAGTCCCACAGAGAACGGTCATATCTGCCTAGGAGTGCAGACGCGCTGGAGACCTTCATTATAGATGGCGCCGTGCCGCACATTTTTCTCCCCAGAGAGTCTAGATGCCTGCTCTCTTTGTCCGGTGGGACCGTGGAGGATGATGCCACCGAGTGAGTTTTTCGGGCTGCGGCCAATATTACTGAGTCCGGTGGCGGATCCATTCTTAAGAATAAAGGATCTTGTTCAGGCGCTTTATATTTTTTCAAAATCCTAGCCGGAGCAGATTTGAGGGTGGCTGGCACCAAAAAAGTGTCCATGGTTGGCTGCAACAGACAAGGCACTAGCGGCAGTAGCTTTTTGGACACTGCTCTATGTTGTAGAGTCTCAAAAATGACTGATGAGGAGGTAGATGGTTCTGGAACCTCTATATTTAACTTCTGTGCTCCCCTGAAAAGTACCTCATTAAAAGTAGTGATGTCATCCACCGGTGAGACTCTAGCTGGTGGAGAATCTGTTAAGGTGGGGGAGTAACGTCTGACGGATTACCCTGACGACGACCAAGAGGGCGATCTTCTGTGTCCTGATCGTGACCTAGATCGTTGCTGGGAACGTGACCTGCTGCGAGACGCTGTAACAGAGCGCCCAGGCCTCGTGGTCGGTTGGCGAGAAGCAGAACGAGCCCGTCCTGCCCGCGCTGTCGGTGATGGTGTTCTCGGGAGAGAGGCAGTAGGAGAGGACATTCGTGAATACTGCGAATCCGGGAAGGCCGCTGGTCTATTAAGGCTCTCCAACCATCTTGGCGACAAATTGATGGGTGAAACATGCTCCGATGATGCCGCTCTCGAACGAGATGAATCGCTCCGTATGGAGACCACTGGAGATGGAGCAGCCTTATCTGCTGGCGGAAGGCGATGTTCTACTCCCTGCGAGACAGGTAAAACCTGTGTCGACGTCGACGGCTGTACTGACGTCGAAGGGAGCGCCGCCGGTTGTTCTTGCCTCGACGTTGAGTGCCTCGACATTGAGTGCCTCGACGTTGAGTGTCTTGACGTCGAGCGGCGATCTCTGGACCTCGACCTGCTCGCCGTCGTGTGCCTCGACGTGGAGCGGTGGGCGGCCGACGGCGGATGTTGCTCTCGCTGCCGTGGTGATTTCAACGTCGTGTCTCTTGACGTCGAGGGGCGTGAGGCCTTCGGCGGCGAACGGGCACGCCGGTGATGGCTCGACGTCGATCGACGGGCTGCCGTCGAAGGGAGATATGCCCCTGCGATGGCCATGTTCTCTCGACGCCGTATCCTTCGACGTCGGTCGGGTCGCCGTCGACGGCGATCTATGGCGGTGAGATGGTGGCAGCGACGACGTTGACGGGGAACAAACAGGTACTTTCCTACCTGCTGACGTCGACCTAGCCATTCTCTCCTGAGAGTGGCCTGTTGGCTGCCTGGGAAGCGAAGAGGATGATGTTTTCTGCCTCTCGTGAAGCCCATGAAGCCTGATCTTTTCTCCGTCCTTCAGAGTCCTCTTTGACATGTTCTTGCAGTGTTTGCAAGTGTCAGGGCAGTGACTCTGAGGCAGGCACACAATACAAAGAGTGTGTGGATCTGACTGGGCCTTCTTCTTCCCACAAGAAGGGCATTTGACAAAAAGGGAAGGCATTTTTCTGTCAGGAAAAAACTGCCAAACTCAGACAATGATGTTAGATGTCGAGTAAAATAGGAAAAAACGGTGTTTTAAAGTATTTTTTTGAGAAAAACTCAGAAAAACTGAGAGCTCAATACTCCAGGATCATCTCAGAAGAAGCCGGAAAAAAGAACTGACCTAACTGTGAACCAACTGTCACCTCTCCTTCACCCCTGAGGCATGGTGGGATACTGGAGGTGCTCAGGGTCTTAAAGGCACGGTGCCAAAGTTTTTATGGTTCTCCTATGTTAACCTGCATGCAGCCTATTGGCTAAGAATGCTCCATTGTTTTTCAATGTAATTTTTTTTCTCTTTTTCTCTAGTGATTACTACTGCTTATTTCCCTAAGCCCAGTTTTGGGGGCTTGGGTAGATATTTATTCTCTATTTTAATTTTATAATGATAAAAAAAAAAAAAAACTTCATAGAAATAAAGCATTTTAGCCTGTTTATGATTATAGCCTGCATTGCTGTTTTACACATGTATATATGAGTTTAGTATGAAAAATATGTCTACTAAAAATGCTATATATATATTTTTTGTGCATATTTCATACTTTATATGTGTGTATTTTATATATGCTCCGTGGTCCCCGCACAAGGGCGTGAATATTCAATGTTTATGACTACTGATGAGGATCCCCTGGAAGAGAATACAGACCTTGTGTGGGTCTGTTTTGGCCTTCTTTCTGCCACAGCGAGGACACTTGTCAAAAAGTGAAGGCATTTTGAATGGAAAAATGCCTTAAATTTCAGTGAGAATATTACAAAAAATAACAGAAAGTACTCAAGCAAGATGAGAAACATCACGTAAAAGTGTAATCAAGATGATTTGATCAGAACCTTTTGTGAAAAAATGTATAAATAGGTGGAGTTCAATGCTTCAGGTTCCTGTCAGCAGCAGCCGGAAAAAAGAACTGAGGTAAGTGCTGCTTGCTAAGCATGATGGGAAATGGGAGGACCATCTGCTCTTAAAGGCACAGCTTTATTTTGATTCTGTATAATGGTAGCCTATGGGCTACATGGCCCTGCATCATTATGTAACATTGCAAATAGGTTTGTGAAAACATTTTCAGCAAAATCTTTAAAATATTTATGCATTTGAATACATATCTACCTTACAGTACCCATTTTCAACCAAGTCGGAGGAATAATTTTGGCCTTCATAGCCTCTCCTTTAGGCTGCATAATGACATTCTTAAATTACTTACCAGGCCTTCATGAAGAAAGGCAAACAACAACACTTCAGAAAACATTTTCAGAAAAGTGCTCCGGGGTCCCCGCAGGAGGGAGGAACTATTCAGCGTTTATGACTATACATAGAAATCCCCTACGAGAGAATTACTCCTTGCACTGTGCCATCATCCAGTGTTGGAGAAGAGGTCAGGGAGAGGGTCCCTCTCTTCCTCCTGTCACTCATCAGTGGCCATGAGTAGGGTTAAGTAATCCCTATCATAGTAGGGTTTCAGGCGGCTGACATGAAGTACTCTTAGAGGACTTCTGGGAGTGCCTAGGTCCACTAAATAAGTGACCTCACCCTTTTTCTCCAGTATCAGATGTGGACCACTCCATTTGCCCTGACATGCTCTTGGTGCCACAGGCTCCAGTACCCACACCTTCTGTCCTGGGTGGTACTCAGTCAGGGCAGCCTTCTGGTCAAGTCATTGTTTTTGCAACTCTTGGCTTGCCTGAAGGTTTTTGGTGGCCTTTTTCATGTCCTCGGACATTCTAGATCTTATGCCAAGTACATATTCTATTATGTCCTGTTTGGGGGGGCTTCAAGGGTTGCTCCCACCCCATCTTAAGAAGTGCAAGTGGACCCCTAACAGGGTGACCAAAAAGGAGTTCAAATGGGCTGTAGCCCACTCCCTTCGGGGGGACCTTCCGGTAGGCAAAAACGAGGCATGGCAATAGGACATCCCATCTCCTTCTGAGCTTTTCAGATAGTCCCATGATCATACCTTTGAGAGTTTTATTAAACCTCTCAACCAACCCATTTGTCTGAGGATGGTAAGGTGCGGTGAATTTATGGGTTACACCACACTCTTTTCACATTGCTTTCAAGTATGCAGACATGAAGTTACTACCCCTGTCTGATACTACCTCTTTTGGAAAGCTCACCCTGGAAAATATTCCCAGGAGGGAACTGCTTCTGGATATCTAGTGGCATGGTCCACTACCACCAAGATACACCTATTGCCAGGAGCAGTAGGAGGGTCAAGGGGGCCAACTATGTCAATCTCTACCCTTACAAAGGGAACCCCAACCACAGGCAGTGGGATCAAGGGGGCCTTTGGGGTGGCACCAGTCTTACCACTGGCTTGGCAAGTGACTCAAGAGCGTAAGAACTCTTGTGTCTTCTGACATATGACGCCAGGGAAAGTGAGGGACCAGTCTGTCTCAGGTCTTACTTTGCCCCAAATGTCCAGCAAGGGGAATGTCATGTGCAAGTGTTAGAAGAAACTCCCTATACTGCAAGGGAATGACCAATCTCCTGGAAGCACCAGGTTTTGGGTTCTTTGCCTCGGTATAAAGGAGATTGTTTTCCCAATGCACTTTGTGAGAGTCACTGACATACCTTGCTTCTTGTTTGACAGCTTGCCACATTCAGCTCCTCCCTGGCAGGACTCCCTGCACTCAAAAGCTAAGCTGTGTCAGCTTGGAACTCCTCTGATGTAGGTTCTGCACAGGGAGTAGAATCCTCCTCATCAAAAGGGAAATCTTCATTGTTGGGATGGATAGTGGATAAGGGTTTACCATTTCTATCCCTAGTTTTTAGGAGCATTTGACCCATTGTTCCAGGACCCAAGTTTCCCTGTTCTCTTTGCTTCTTGGCCTGAGCCCTTGTGAGAGCAAAGAGGTGCACAGGAATGCCCAGCATTGACGAGTGAGCTTCCAATTCCACTTCAGCCCTAGTTGAAGTCTACAAATCATTGCTCAGAAGACATTCTATAGGTAGGTCAGTGGATACCACAAATTTCTTTGGACCAGTAACCTCCCCCCCAGTTAAGATTCACAACAGCCATGGAGTGGCTAACAGTGTTATTATGGGCATCAGTCACTTGGTACTGATGACCAAGTAGGCATTGCTCAGGGGCTACCAGTTTTTCCATCACCATAGTGATACTGGCACCTGTGTCCCTGGAGGCCTCAACCTGAACACCATTTATTAGGGGTTGTTGCTTGTACTTATCCATATTAGGGGACAAGCAACAAGGGTGGCAAGGTCAATGCCACCATCTGAGACTAAAACATCCTCTGTGGTTTCCCTAACTAAACCAACCCCCACTACAATACCCAAAGTGAGCCCGGCTACACCCTTGGACTGGTTATCTGTAGTGTTTTGGTGGCAGTACCACCACTGCTATTACCAGGGCCACTAGTGGAAGCAGTGAGCGTAGTGGTGGGAGCTTTGGTGTTCTTCTTGAGACAAGTGGGGTCACCTGTCCAATGGCCTTTGTTTTCACATAAGTAACACCAAGGCTTTTTATTCTGTTGATTGGAGGAGGATTTATGCCCAGCCCCAGAGGATTTTTGTGGGCCTGATAAAGACTCTTGCTTTTTTATCTTTGTCCCCACCTTTGTCATGTGACTTACCACCCTTCTTCTTGTCCTTGTCACCCGCGTATGAGCTTTTCTGACCTTGTTCTGACCCATTCCTCTGCCTTCTTTCCCAATTCTTGGTGAGATGTCAGATCTGAGTGTACCAAGTACTGGTGCAACAAGTCAGACACCCAATTGTTAAAAATATGCTCTTTCAGAGTCAGATTATAAAGACCCTCATAGTCAGACACTTTGCTGCCATGTAACACACCTTCCAAAGCCTTCACAGAAGAGTCCACAAAGTCTATCCAATCTTCTGAAGACTCTTTTCCGGTCTCTCTGAACTTAATTCTATATTGTTCAGTGGTTAAGCCAAATCCATCCAAGAATACTGTCTTCAAAACATTGTAATTATCTGAAACTTCCTCCCGGAAAGTGAGAAGTCTATCTATCCCCTTGTCAAAAAAGGACAACCACAGAATATCAGCCCACTGCATCTGAAGGACCCTCTGTATTTTACATGCCCTCTCAAGTGCAGCAAACCACTTGTAGATGCCAACCCCCTCCTTGTAAGGGGGAACAATTTTGTGCAAGTCCCTGGAATCAAAAGTATTCTCCCTAACACCATAAGTCCTGAAACTTCTGCTGCTGCAACTATGGGGAACTAATCCCAGCCCCTGCCTTTCTCTCTCCAAAGCTAAGGCCTCCCTATCTAGAGCTAGCTATTGCTGCTGCAGCCTCAGCTTGGCCTCCTCCAGCTTCAGCTTTCTGAGCTCCCTGCCTATGGAGTCATCACCTGGAGTGGAAGTGTGGGACCCCTCAGAAACTGAGGTGACATGAGAAATGAAAAAGGCAGATCTTTCCCTAGCTTTCCTTACTCTAGTGACCTGACCTTTAGGTGTGAAAGGAGCCCTACTTGTGTGTGAACCCCTCACACTGCCAGCTACACTACTAGGTATGCCAGTTGGAAGATCTGGGGAAGAGCCCTCCTCTGAATCTACAGGATGATTCTCTGACTGTATGGGGTTAGAATCTCCCTCTCTTTCCCCCTACTGGTTATCAGCATGCTTCTGATCATACTGGAGGAGAAGACTCAACAGAAAATTATTGTTTCGGATCTTTCCTACCTCTAAGCTTCTCTCTGAGCAAAGCCCCCTTAGTACTTTGAAAGTCATGTTCTCATATGGAGTTCCCATGCCTCCAGGGGTGGCCTCAGAGGAAGACATAGGCCCTCATTACAACCCTGGCGGTAAATGCGGCAAACCGCCGTGCTGACGGCCGCCAACATACCGTGAGCGCGGTGGTATACTGTTACGGGTATTATGACCCACACAGAGAAATCCGCCACTATACAGACACCCTTACAATTCCGCCAGACCAAAGGTCAGTGATAAACTGCCGGTACCAAAACCCACACCGTTACGCCAACAGAAATACGCCCACAGCATCATGACCCACGAATCACCGCGGTGGACATTCAAATGCGGTAAACCATTGGCAGTACACACCGTCACACTCAAAATACACACACACTCACAAAACTACACCACATTGGACAATTCAAACTACACACACATGACACACATGACACACATACACACACCACACCCACACACCCAATCCAATATAAAACACACACCCACATTACCCACAACCCCTTGCAACAAAATAAAATATTGCCAACTGAGAGAGAGACACGCCAGGAGCACCCACTGAATCAGAGCCACATAACACCATCACCCATACACCATCCACGCACCTCATAGCACACACCCCAACATATCACCCCACACACCCTCACACATACCACTCACACTACACCCATGGCACCACAAAGACACCCCCAGGTTCTCAGCGGAGGAGCTAAGGGTTGTGGTGGAGGAAATCATCTGGGTAGAGCCACAGCTATTCGGATCACAGGTGCAGCAGACATCCATTGCAAGGAAGATGGAGCTATGGCGGAGAGTTGTGGACAGGGTCAACGCCGTGGGACAGCACACCAAAACAAGGGATGACATCAGGAAGAGGAGGAACGACCTACGGGGGAAGGTGCGTTCCGTGGTTGCAAGACACCAAGTAGCCGTACAGAGGACTGGCGGTGTACCCTCACCTCCTCCCCAACAACTAACAACATGGGAAGAGCAAGTCTTGGCGATCATGCATCCTGAGGGCCTCGCAGGAGTAGCAGGATGGACTCTGATAAGTCAAATCTTTACTACTATATCCCCCACCCTACCTGCATGCCATCACAAACTCCTACCCCTACACTCACCACCATCAGTCAACCACCTCACATTTACCCCACTATCACAACCCACCCATCCCAATACCAAGCCCTGCATGCAACATCAATGCATGGAGACCCATCACAGACCTGCATGGACACCTATCACCACAGCATGCACACTAGTGACAATCACTTAGCCAAACCAATAACATCTCACACAACCCAAACGTGCCTTGCTAATAACAACCATTAAGGGAAACGTATCCAATGCACATGATGTCACACGCAGAAACAATAACAGTGCATTCACATCCCCACAGGACCCCCACTCAATGTCACCGGAGAGGAGGTACCAACAACATCCAGTCCCCCACAGAAGAGGACCACAGTGATGACAGCAGCTCTGCACGCCTGGATCACGATGACCAACCTGGCCCATCAGGGACCTCTGGACAGTCGGTTACCCTGCCACAGTCCCAACCCACCACAGAGCCTCCCCCCTCAGGAAACACCATCACAGCACCCACCCAGCGGGCCCATCCCTCTGTCCCCAGGGCACGTTAGTCAGCAGTGTGTCCACCACTACAGGGAACCCAGGCAACCCCACAAACCCAAGTCAATCCGAGACCTACGGTCAGCGGCAGTGGGCACACGGTTTAGGGTACAGAGGCACAGGACAACAGGGAATCTGGGAGGACTGCTGTGCGACAGGGGGAGGACAGGCCCAGGGAACCCACTCTCCACGAGGCACTTGCAGGGATCCTGGGAGCATACCACCATTCCCAGGAGACCTTGGGCCAGATACTGTGCAAGTTGCAGGAGACCCAGCGACTGCAGGAGGGACAGTACCTGAGGATGAGGGAGGACCTCAAACACAGCCACACCATCCTGGTCACCATTGCAGGGGTGCTGGCGACATGGCCAACACCATGAGGGAGGCAGCGGCACACCAACGGGCCACTGACAATAGCCACACGAAAGAACATCCCTCCAACTCCACCGGCGCTAGTGGACAGGAAGCCCCGCCACAGGACCAACAAGCCACCAGCACCCCAAGCCCTGCAGAAGAAGAACCACCCCGTAAACGGTCCCTGCAATCCAGGCAGAAGCCAGAGAACATTGCCAAGACCTCTGCCAGGAAATAAGACTCTCCTGATTGTCACCCTTCTGTCCCACTCTGTCACCCTGTCCACCTTGTACTGCCATTGCCCCCCCCCCCTTTCGTATGGCCCCTTGGACAATGCACCTGTGATACAAATAGACTGGACTCTATCCTGGACATTCCTCCACCATCACCCCAGCCCATTGCACATCCTCCTCAACTTATTAGCACTTAAAAAAACACCCTTGGCTCAAATACAAGTATGGAGTCTGTCAAATGATTTAAATATGTATTAGTTTAACAAGCTGTAAACATCGCAATTCATATGTACAGTTATATATGCACATAGGTATGATCTGAAGTGGGCAGCAGTAAACACACCAGGTGCCAGAGTGGGGCACAGAGATCTGAAAATAGAGATGCCAAAGGATACAGTAAGTGGCCATAGACATAGGGAAATCAGGCTGCCATGTCCAATGTGTAACACAAAACTGCAATGGAAAGTGAAGTTACAGTTTCTTACCTGTGTGTCACTGGAAGTACTGTTGAATGAGTGAACTCCTGTTGTCCACATCTTCTTCCTCTGCCTCCTCTTCCTCACTGTCCACAGGCTCCACCACTGCCACAAGACCATCTCCAGGCTCATACTCCTGCAGAAAAGGCACCTGGCGTCTCAAGGCCAGGTTGTGCAACATGCAACGATGATCTGGCACACCTTCTTGGGTGAGTAGTAAAGGGATCCACCTCTCAGATGGAGGGACCAGAATCTGGCCTTCAGGAGGCCAAAGGTTCTTTCAATTATCCTCCTTGTTCGCAGATGTGCCCTTGCCCTTGTCCTGGCATTCCTCACTGGGGTCAGTATCCATGAGATACCTGTTAGCCAGACACCAACCTTTAGGGCCAAACCCATGCCCATACACCAACATATACTGGGTGAGGACCATGGGTTCACCTATTAGCCACACCTGGTGCCTCTGGAGTTGAGACATCACATATGGAACGCTGCTATTCCTCAGGATAAAGGCATCATGCACAGAGCCAGGATACTTGGCATTCACATGGGAGATGTACTTGTCCGCCAAACACATCATCTTTCAGAGAGTGAAAGCTTTTTCTATTCCTGAGCACTTGTTCATTTCTCCGGGGGGGAACAAATGCTACATGTGTACCATCAATGGCACCAATGATTTTGGGGCTATGTCCCAGGGCATAAAAGTCAGCCTTCACTGTGGCCAAATCCTCCGACTGCGGTAATACGATGTAGCTGTGCATGTGTTTCAGCAGGGCAAACCACACTCTGGTCAACACGTTGGGGAACATTGGCTTAGACATCCCTGATGCCATGGCCACTGTCGCTTGAAGGAACCACTTGCCAGGAAATGGAGCACTGACAGGACCTGCACTAGAGGGGGGATACCTGTGGGCTGGCGGATAGCTGAAATCAGGTCTGCCTCCAATTGGGCACATAGTTCTTGGATTGCGGCCCTATCAAGTCTGTAGGTAAGGATAATGTGCCTGTCCTCCAATGTCGCCAGGTCTACCAGGGGTCTGTACACGGGGGATGTCTCCATCTCCTATTCATCCTCAGCGGTTGAACTTCAGGGTGGAAAACGGTGAGCAGAGGGTCATATTCACACATATGTGAAAATAAAAAAGCATTTCTTCCTTTACAGAAACAGTATGTGAATAAGAAAGTCAGTTGATGTGCCAATGTCTGCTGTGACGCAGTTAGATGCCATGACCTGTGCCCCACTGAAATAGCGGCTGCCTGACCTGTGAGGAGAGACAAGTGGAAATGAGGTAATTCCGCTGGCGTTGTGCGCCATTGCGGTCGGCGGTTGATGACCACCGCGCAACTTCGCATTGGTTATCATTGGGCCCTATGGGTTCCAGGAGCCAATGACGATGTACGCCGGCATTGACGGTACGCACCGCTGCGGACGTGACCGCCATTTTCTATCTGTTCACTAATTTGCTCCCTGACCTTCAACAGGAGAGGACCTACACTGCAAGTGCTGCTGTGACCTGTGTCTGGAAGTAACAATGGCTCGAGTGTCTGGGGAAAGGGCCCCCGCCTTCACGTCGGAAGGAGTTGGAGAGACTGGTGGATGGGGTCCTACCCCAGTATACTTTACTCTATGGTCCTCCAGACAAACAGGTGAGTACACTGTGAGCATGATTCGTGGGCCATGAATGCATGGATTGCTGTGTGTGTGTAAGCCTTGTGTGGGGGGGGGGCTAAGGGGTCCTGAGCAGAGTGCTGCATGTCTGGTGGTCAATGTCTGTGCGTAAGGGGAATAGGAGGGATATTGTGGGCCATGAGTGTAACAGTCCGGACGGTATGACTAATCCTTTTTTTCTATGCATATTTTTCTGCAGGTCAGAGCCTACCAGAAAAAGGGTATTTGGCGTGCCATCGCCAAGGAGGTGCGGACTCTGGGGTCTTTGACAGGCGGAGCACCCACTGCCACAAACAGTGGGAGGACCTGCGCCGCTGGGCAAGGAAGACTGGGAGGCCCCGCTGGGGCTGGCCTCCCAATGAGTTAGGGGTGCCCGTCGTACCCTGATCCCCCTGATGTTCCGCATCCTGGCGGTGGCATATCCGGAGTTGGATGGCTGCTTGAGGGCATCACAGCAGCCACAAGGGGGTGAGTACAAATTCAGATTCATAACTTTGCGCGTGTTAAGGTTTTACCTGGGTGGGGATGTGGACTGTGGGTGCCCCTAAGCCAGGGCGAACATGGCAGGGTAGGTCCCTTGTTGGGCCGACTCTGAAGCACTCCAACCCCAATAGTGTACGTGGGCATCTACTACTGGTCAGTGACTTGCTGGTTTCAGGTGTGCAGCTGATGGCGTTAGGCATTGTACCCCACGGACTAGCATTGTAACTGGTAGTGCATGGAATAGTGCATAGGGCTGTTCCCTGTGAGTTGTGTACGCCAACGGCAGTGTTGTTGCTGGCATTGACCAAGTGTATCCTCTGTCTGTCCCTCCCCTTTTTGTTTTGTCACCCTGTCCTTGTGTGCATTAGCATCATCTGGCGGAGGAGCAGAGGCACCGGCGACAGAGGGAACTGCATCCCACATGGGCCAGGAGGCTGAATCCACCGATGGTGAGGGCACCAGTGGGGCGGAGGGCGAGGGGAGCACCACCACGGGGACAGGAGGGGACACCACAGACAGCGACTCCTCCTTTGATGGAAGCTCCCTGGCGGTGGCGGACATCTCTGAGCCCACCCCAACAACAGGTACAGCCGCCACCCCTCCTACCAGCACCGCCCTCCCAGCAGCCCCTCATCGTGTTTCCCGTGTCCGCTCACCCAGGAGGGTGGGCATCTACTTTGCCCTAGGCACCTCAGGCACTGCCCCTATCAGCCCTGCTGCCCTCAGTGAGGAGGCTATTGACCTCCTGAGATATCTCACTGTTGGGCAGTCAACCATTCTGAATGCCATCCAGGGTGTCGAAAGGCATTTGCAACAAACAAATGCATACCTGGAGGGTATTCACTCTGGCGTGGCGGCCCAATATAGACCATTTCAGGCTCTGGCCTCTGCACTGATGGCAGCCATTGTCCCTGTCTCTAGCCTCCCCCCTCCAACTTCCTCTACCCAGTCCCAATCCCCTCAACCCCAGCCTATCCCAAGCACACCTTTAGACCAGCATTCACCCAAATCAACACACAGAAGTGGCTCAGGCAAACACAAGCACCACACTTCATCTCATAGGCACTCACACAAGCACCATCCCTATGCAGACACACCATCATCCACTGCCTCTAATGTGTCCCCCTCCTCCTCCTCGTCCACCTCCCTCTCAGTAGCGTCTGCACTCACACCTGCATGCACTACATCCTCATCCACTACCTCCATCACCAGCACGTCCATCACTACACACCCCTCACTGGCAGTCACCACACCCAAATCCATGCACACATACCCTGTGTCCTCTCCCACTGTGTCTGTGACCCCTCCTCCCAAAGTACACAAACGCAAGCACCCACCTACCCAACAGCCATCCACCTCACAACAGCATCCAGCCCATGCACCTGCACCCAAACTCAGCAGACAGACACCTCCTACAACCACTCCCTCTTCCTCCACTCCCAAACCTTCTCCCTCTTCCCACCCCAGTGTCCCTAAGAAGCTTTTCCTGGCAAACATTGACCTGTTCCCCACCCCTCTCCCGCCCGTCCTTCCCCTCGGGCCAGGGTGGTCAAAACCCTGCCCAGCACCTCAGCCACCAAGTCCACGTCCGCTGTGGTTCCTGCAGCTGTTAGAGGCTCAAAGGGGGCACCCGTCAGGCCAGCCAGTGTGCCACTAATCCCTGCCAAGGCAAAAACCATTCGGCCACCTGGCAAGGTGAAGAAGGGGACAGCATCCAGCAAGGGGAAGGAGCGCAACCACCCAGCAAGGCCACCTCAAAGACTCCAGCTGCCAGACCCAAGGTGACACCATCTGCCAAGGGCAGGAGGGTGCACAAAATACCAGGCAAGGCACTTCAGCTGTCCAAGGCTGCAGGAGAAGGGTTGGTGGCTACCAGCACAACTGCCACCTGCACCGCGGCCAGCACCGCCAGCAGCCCTGCGGCTAGCACCGCCGCAAGCACCACCACCTGCACCGCCGCAAGCACCACTACTGTCAGCAGCAGCAGCCCCAGAGGGCAGCCGTCCGAGGCTGCAGGAGAAGGGCTGGAGCCTCCCACCACCACTGGCACACCGGAACCTGCACTGCAGCCAGCACCACCACCTGCACCGCGGCAAGCACTGCCGCAAGCACCACCACCTGCACCGCTGACAGTAGCACCACTGGCAGCAGCAGCAGCCCCAGTGGGCAGCCGTCCGAGGATGGACTCTAGCCCTGTCTCCATGGACTAGCATGCATCCTGGTCACTGCAAATCTCGTGGCTCAGACACCCAGGTGAGGGACTGTGAACTGCCATCCCCAAGTGTTGTATCACTGGGCACAAAGCCCCCTCCAGAACCAGTGGAGAAATGCATCCACTCACCCTATCCTTGGCAGGATGAAGCAGACTGGGCACTAAGCCCCCTCCAGAACCAGTGGAGAAAGGCATCCACTCACTCTATCCTTGACAGGATGAAGCAGACTGGGCACAAGGCCCCCTCCAGCACTAGTGGAGAAAGGCATCCACTCAAGCAGACTGGGCACCAAGCCCCCTCCAGAACCAGTGGAGAAAAGACCCACTTGAGAGACTTGGGAGACTGTGGCTTTGCACTCCCCAGGACCAAGCAGTGGGCAAACCACCCACTTGAGTGACTTGACAGACTGTGGCTTTGCACTCCCCAGGACCAAGCAGTGGGCAAACCACCCAGTTGAGAGACTTGAGAGACTGTGGCTTTGCACTCCCCAGGACCAAAGCAGTGAGCAAACCACCCACTTGAGAGACTTGAGAGACTGTGGCCTTGCACTCCCCAGGACATTGCTGTGGGCATGCAGCCCCCTTCAGGAGCAGTAGCGTTGTCCCATCTTCTGTCTGAGGTGCCCCCCATTCCCCCGTCCCCCTGAGGTGCCTGTGTGTTTTTGACCTGATGCCCCTGCAGTGTCCTCTCCTTATTGAGGCAGGAGTCATGTGTGGGCTAGGCCTATGAGTTTTGGACCAGTGGCCCACGGACATTTTGAGTGGACAATGTACTGCCTTATGTGCATATTGTATATATTGTGAATACTGTTTTTGAATTTGTAACATATATCTTACTATTTCTAATATGACACTCATTTGACTCCATTCCTTTTGTCCTGGCGTTCTTCCAGAGGGTTACGGGGTGTATATGTAATGTTGATACATGTGTTTGTGTGTATGGTGTTGGGGGTGAGGGTAGAGGTGGGGGTGTTGCGTGTTGCCTGTGTGTGTGTCACTCTCTTTTTCCTCCCCCCTTCCCCTGTGTGCTAGGTGCAGTGCTCACCGTGGTCGTCCCCGCCGCGGTTCGTACTCCTGGTAGATGAGAAGATATACCAACATTGGTAACACCTCTAGTTCGGCCTCCATGACGTCCTGTTTCTTCACTGTCGAGAGGTGAGTGTTTTCCCTTCTGTGTACTGTTTCTGGCGTGCTTTTGATGGCGTTGGTATCGTCTCGAAAAAGCTGGCGGATGGGCGGGTTGTAATGGGGTGGGTGGTACATTGTCTTCCGCCTGTCTGTTGACGGTTACCGCTGCAATGTTTGTTGCTACCGCCGTGGCAGTTGGAGTGTTCAAGTGGCTGTCTGTGTTGCCGGTTTCCGCCGTGATTCCATTTTTTTTTTACCGCCGGCCTGTTGGCAGTATTACCGCCGCTTTAACACCGACCGCCAGCTTTGTAATGAGGGTCTAGATCCTGTACTAGGTATATATTTGTATAGCTGTAGATATAGAGTACACATTCCTGTGGAAGGCACCGGTGACAGTGATAAGGCAACTGCACATACTTATCCCACTGCTGCACCACTAATGCAGGAGGCTGGTCTGGTTTGTAACGGGTACCTAAGGTACTTACACCTTACACCAGGTCCAGTTATCCCTTATTAGTAAAATGTAGACAGTGTCTAGAAGCCAGGCTTTCTAGGGTTAGTGTGGATGAGCAGCCAAGGCCTAACTAGGAGACATGCAAAGCTCATGCAATACCATTGTAGTCACACAGTACTCACACACATGAAAGAAAATACTCAGTGTTACAAAAATAAAGGTACTTTATTTTGGTGACACAAATGCCAAAAATACCATAACGACTATACTCCCTTAGGAGGTAAGTAATACAGAAATTATATACACTAGTATGCTGAAATAGATGTAGAAACAGGTAGAAAACAGTGCAATTAGTGAAAATCACAATAGTAAGAAATGGGCCTAGGGGGAACACAAACCACATACTAAGAAAGTGGAATGCAAACGTTGGCTTCCCACCTAGGCAAGTGTAGTATGCAGAGGGGTGGTGGGAGTGCTAGAAAACACCAAGAGTAAGTAATACAACCCCCACAGAGCCCAGAAAAGCAGGAGTAAATCACAGTAACTTTCCTAGAACACACAAGAATACGAGAAAGAAGATTATGCAAGAACCAGAAGAGACTGCAAAACACCAACAATGGATTCCAGGACTTGAAGACCTATGGAAGAAGGGGCCCAAGCCCAAGAACCACTGAAGAGTCCAGGGAGAACAGGAGCCAATACTAACCCAAATGAAGGTGCAAAAGAGGAACCACTGGTGAGGAACAACCGTCAGTATTGCACCCAAGAAGACAAATGCGGGTTCCTGGTTGGTACAGAAGATGTCCAACGCCGGATGGATGAATGTAGTCTGGTTTGCCTCGCTGGATTACGCCAACAAGCCTTGACACACACAAAGCACACGGCTAGCAGAAAATGGCGCTGCCCGGGACCAGGAGGGAACTGGTGGACTGTACACAGGAGGGGGAGCAACTCAGAGAGCCCTCAGAAAGAAGACCAGGCAGAGTGTACAGGAGTCCCAAAGCACGGGGACAAAGAAGGAGGAAAAGGAGGCCACACAGTACTACACAAAGGGATCCCACGCCGCCGGAGAACCACGCAGGAGGCTGTGCGTCACAGGAGGGAGTGCTGGGGCCCAGAGTTGCACAGTGCACAAAGAAATTCGTAGAAGGATGCCAACAAGCCTTGGCAACTGCAAAAAATGCAGTGCATGGGGGTACTGTCTTGCATGGGGAAGCAAGCTCTCACTTCCACCAAAGTTGGACAGTTGGATGTCTGGGCCATCGAGACCTCTTCAGTCCACCACTTGTGTTGCTGGATCCACGCACTTCTTCAGGAGAGCGGACCCAAGCCACCAGTCATCGCTGCAGAGGGGTGCCTAATGAAGCAGGGAAGTGACTCCTTCACTTCAAGGGAGATTCCTTCATTCTTATGGTGCAGGCCAAAGACAGGCAGTCCTCGGAGGAAGCATGACCTGGAAACAGTTTCAGTTGCTGGCAGGGGCTGAAGATACAATGTTGCAGAAGTCGTCTTTGCTTCTTTGTTGCAGTTTGTAGAGTTCCTGGAGGGTCCAGATGCAGTTGTTTGGTAAAAAGGTGAAGTAAAGGATGCAGAGGATTCCTGCTGGAGTCTTGCAATCCGAATCCGAAGAACTACCCAAGAGAGATACCCTAAATAGCTCTGAAAGGGCTAAGGTAAGCACCTATAAGGGGAGGGCTCTGACATCACATGCTGGCACTGGCCACTCAGATGCTCCCAGAGTGCCCTGCCAACTTGGAATCCAAAATGGCAAAACCCAGGGACAATCTGGAGGAGCTCTGAGCTCCACCCCTGGGATGGTGATGGACAGGGCAGTGGTCAATCCCCTTTCCTTTGTACAGTTTCACATCAGAGCAGGGACTGGGGGTCCATGAACCGGTGTAGACTGGATTATGCAAGGAGGGCACCATCTGTGCCCGTCAAAGCATTTCAAGAAGCTCTGGGAGGCTACCCCTCCCATGCCTCTAACACCTATTTCCAAACGGAGAGGGTGAAACACCCAAAGGAAATGCTTTGTTCTGCCTTCCTGGGCTCAAGCTGCTTGAGCAACAGGAGCGCAGCAACCTGTCTGTGAGGCGGCAGCAGTTGGGCTGCCAGGAAAACCGCAGAAGGCTGTAATGGCAGTACTGGAGGTCTTCTAAGGAGCCCCCAGAGTGCATGGAATCATACAACCAATGCTTGCAAAAGCCTTGGGGTATGATTCCGGCATGTTTGATACCAAACATGGCCATACTCGGAGTTACCATTGTGAAGCTGGACATAGGTAGTGACCTATGTCCAGTGCACGTGTAAAATAGTTTCCCCGCACTCACGAAGTCTGGGAAATGGTCCTGAAAGTTGTGGGGGCACCTCTGCTAGTACAGGGGTGTCCTCAAGCACAGGTACTCTGCACCCAGCCTTCAGGGCTGCAATATGGGTGACTTATAAGTGACTTATAAGTGACCTGGTGCAGTGTAAATGGCACTGAAAGGGTGAATGCACCATTTCACAAAGGCTGCAGTGGCATTCTTGTAGAAACCTTTTTATGGGCTCCCTACGGTTGGCACAAGGAATGCTGCAGACCATAGGGAACCCCTGGAACCCCAATGCCTTGGGTACCTAGGTACCATATACTAGGGACTTAAAAGGGGACACCAGTATGCCAATTGTGGGTAAAATACTGGATTACCAGTATGCAATAACCATAATTTAAGGGAGAGAGCATAACTACTGGGGTCCTGATTAGCAGGATCCCAGTAGACACAGTCAAACACACTGACAAACAGACCAAAAGTGAGGGCAAACATGTTAGAAAGAGGCTACTTTCCTACGTGAATCATGACTGCATACTCTACAACACCTTCACAAAGGAGGTTCCATGCTGCTCATACACAGACAAAGATAAAAGGTATCCATTTGGTTTACTCAAAGGCAGATTCTGATGTCTACATAAACATCAGGGTGCCTTACACTATGATCTAACAATGTGTTGCAATCTTACAGCCACCTGTGCAATGGTGCATAATTTTGTCATGCATAGGAGATTTCCAATGGATCCCTCAAGTGAGGAATCTTGATGCATGTGTTGCAATCTTACAGCCACCCGTGCAATGGTGGTGCATAATTTTATCATGCATAGGAGATTTCCAATGGATCCCTCAAGTGAGGAATCTTGATGCATAGAAAAACACTTGATTACTACCTCAGAGAGTTGCAGAGAAGCATGCCTGCAGGTTTGATTCCACTAGTAACTCCTTGTAAGGTACATATAAAAATTAGTTACACACCTGTAACTACGGTTCTCCAGTAAGGGTATCTTTCATAGATTCACATTCTTGAATCATCCCCATTGTCGTAGTGGGAGTCCCATAGAATCTTCAATAAAGCAGTAAGTTAACTACCACAGTCCATAATGGCAGTGGGCAGTCACTACCATAGCCTATCTATGTACTTTAAAAAAAAGGACATAGGTACATACAAACATACAAAAGTTAGATGTCAAATTGATGGGAAGCAGTCACTCAGATCTGTTATTCAAGCCCTTCTCACACTCTAACCAGGGGGCTGAGCTGACCATGTGCGACCAGCCATCGTCTCCAGAGTTGGGAGAACCATCACTATCCCCAGTCGTTGTGTAAGAGTCTAGGAGCCTATCACTCATGCATTGCCATGTTTGGAGATCTCCCCCCACCTTGTCACAAAGTCTAGTTAGTATCATATGTTCCCTCCACTAACGACCATACCACTACATCCCTGCGACAATGTGCTAATTCTGGAGCATGCTGTCCCATCCACGAGATGGTCACACTGGGCCTGGCAAGTACCAATGCAAAGTGCAAAAACGTATATGTCACCTTCCGCTCTTTGGGCTTTTTGATGTTTGCTAACAAGCAGCTTTGAGGAGTTGCCACCACCAGTAGAGAGGTGACCCACCCCAGTTCACCCACCACACGGTTCCAGAAGACCCGTGCTGCACAACAGTCACAGGCCAGATGGAGGAAGTCTGCTCCTGGTCGCTCGCATCCAGGGCAAGTATCGGAGCGAGCGTGTGGCATGCAATTGAAGACCTTGTGGGTTCAAGTACGTACGATGCAAAAAGTTATAGTGTACTAGTTTAAAGCGGGCATTACTGGAGACTGTCAGCGTGCGCGTTCCCAGCCTTTTTCCCCCCTGGGTGCCTCCAGGTCTGCATCCCAGGCTGCACGGGCCCGCAGCTGGGGTACCACCGCGTCCACACTCAGAACTCTGTAAAGTAGGGAGATGAAAATGAGTTACCTACCTGTAACTTCAGTTCTCCAGTATTGGTATCTTTCATAGATTCACATGCTTGAATCATCCCATCGTCGAAGTGGGAGTCCCACGGTACACTTAACATAGCAATATATACCACTACCATAGGCTCTAATGGCAGTGAACAGTCTCTTTAATAACATATCTGTGTCCTTTTTTTTTTTTAAAGACCAAACTTGACCTTTGACCAATTATGTGACAGCACCCTCTAGAACACTCCCAAGAGAGGCTGATTTCCTCAGATTTTCTAGCACAAGTGGGAGTAACATCCCTAGCTATAACGGGAGCCTCTTAATGGGAGGAGGCTGGGTCACATGTGAATCTACGAAAGAGAACAATACTGGAGAACTGAAGTTACAAGTAAGTAACAAATTTTCTTCTCCAGTATCAGATCTTTCATAGATTCACATGGTTGAATCAGAGTAGCAAGCAGTAATTGTAACCAGTAAAAATGTTTTGTGCCATAATATATTTTTGTGGATGGTGGGTTATAATATTAAATGTATATTGCGAAATAATATATATATGTATATATATATATATATATATATATATATATATATATATCTCGTTATAGTTGGGAAATAGATTTTTTTTTTTAAACATAGAAATTCACTGAAAAAACCCCAAAGGTTATAGGGACGTTATAGTTAGGTTAACACTTTAAACCTACAAAACCAGTGAAATTTAGCAGTTATAGTTAACTGAGCTAAATATAACTTGCTCCCCCATAATGCACTGGTTATGACCTCACATATTACATCACTCATGACATGGTCAGTAACATCACTGATAACATCACAAATGGTATCCAGCTGGACTCGAAGGCTTCAGCGAAACTGCAGAATCGAATCCCCAAAGCTCAGTGTGAAGGCCTTATGACCTTCACACTGAGCTATGGGGGTTGTGTTTTTTAATTTTTTAAAGGATGTTTATGGGCTATCTGGGACCGCCAGGGAGCCCTCAAGGGCTTCCCTGCAGTCCGTCTTTCTTTCTTTCTTTCTTTCTTTTTTTATTTAAAAACATGTTATAATAAAAAGCTCTTACGGGCTACCTGACACTGCAGGGAGAACCTTAAGGTTTCCCCTGCAATTCCATTGCTCAGCAAGCACAGAGCTGCTTTGACAGCAGTTCTGTGCTTGCTGAAGCATTTCAGCTCTGTCCCCTGCACGCGTGCAGGGAACAGAGATGAAAGTTCTGCTATCTGACAGCAGGACCTCCTTTAAAGATCCTGCTCTCAAACAGTAGAGGGTTTGCTGTGGTTTGGCTGCAGCAGGAGCGCTGCAGCCAAGTCACAACAAACAGCTATGTCCTGGGGGTGGGCATCTCCGGGACATAGCAGGAGCCGGCCCTGGGGGGTTGTTTTGCTTTACTAATGACCGAGCTGAAACACTCATGCACTGACAAAAATCTCTGGAATGCGCTTCTTAGTCCAAAGAAGATACTTATTACTTCACTTCGCAAGGTTCGTAAAATGAGATTAGCATGCTGAAAGCACACGTTTAAAAATGGTCACAGCAATGAAATGAAAACATGTACAAATGATTCTCCACTGCAATATACACAGCAAATATATGTATTTATATAGTAATGCAAAGCAAATAATTAATTTAAAAATATGCATCACCATGCGGTAAGGGCATAACTGCTTCATGTCCCTCCTATTCAGCATCGGAATCTCCAGATCCCAGAATTGATCGAGGAGAGAGAGATCAATTATCCTCACAGGAAGGATGACACACCCCAGCGTCCTGGGTATGCCTGAGATCTGAACATACTCTCAGTAACAGGCCATCTGGTCTCGGTCTCTTATACTTTGAACAAACAAGAGAGGAAAATTCTAGAACCTCCCTCTCACTGCAGAAGTTTATTCATTCAACAAAATGCTGATTGCTTTAGGCCAGCTTTGAAAATAACACGTCGTGACTTGGCCACAATACCAAGGTGCCAATTCAAAACCAGACCATTCCCTGCCGATTTAGTACATTCTTATTAGCCTAAGCCCTTGGTGGGAAAGAACACGAAAAATAAAAACATGAGCACAGTGTACAACGTGGAAAACTACTTGCAGCTATTAACAAGGCAGTGGCTAATGCTAAAACAAAGTCAATAGGCATAATGAAGCTGGTGGTCACTAATGTGACGGTGTGCTGCTAGGCTAAGGGCAAAGTGGAGTCAGTGGTCAAAACACCCATTTCATTCCAGGGGTGACGGTCCCCAGGGCCATCAGTAGCTCCATGAGGGGGGCTGCGCGGCCCCCCTCCAACATAAAGATAGCGCCCGGGGGAGGTAGCCACCTGGGAGTGGGGGTCAGAAACAGACCCCCTTTCAATTGTTTTACTATTTGCTTGGGGGAGGTGGTCCCCAGAGTCCGGGGGGCCACAGACCCCCTGCATGTATGTATATAAATGCCCCAGGGGTGGTGGTCCCTGGGCCTGGGGGACCCCTTAGTTTTTTGTAAAGATTTGCTCTGGGGGGTGGTGGCCTTTTCTTTTGTTTTTTTTATATTTGCCCCAGGGGCTGGTGGTCCCTGGGGCAGTGGGAGGGAGCCAGAAGCCGCCCCACCCCCTGAAGTTCTAAATAAATGTCCCCCAGGACTTGGCCCACCCAAGGCTTCATGATAACGAAGTGCGGGAGTCCGTGCTTTGTTTTTTTTTATACAAATTTGACGGCGGATCCGTCCATAAAAGACAAAAATCATTTTAAGTCCTGGGGGGTCCCTTTGGTCAGGGGTGTTCGTGCCCTGGCCCCATTTGTATTTTTTTATATTTTTTCTGCCGAGTCCCAAGATGGCTGTCAACACTTCTGTTGTTGAAGTGCTATCAGCCAATCAGATCTCTGCACAAGATTGTTAGGGGTCACGGATCCTTCACAACCTTATATATATACAAATTCAGATTTCTTTAAATTTCTCAAAAACTTCTAAACAGATTTATACCAAATAACAAAAAGGGCTCTTTCTCGACCAAGAGCTACCTTTCTGCAAAATTTGGTGTAATTCCACCCAGTGGTATTTGTGGTATCACTGTTCAATTTTTCCTATGAGAATTAAACATTAGAAAAGCTTTAAATTTCATCCCCACTTTATCTCGGTCCCTGCTTGACAACTCACCCTGAAATTTTTCCAGGCAGCAGCTCACCTGACTGTTGAAGTTTTTCAGAAAATTTCGGGAGGATTCGTTAGGAGGCGCCAAAGAAATAGGCAAGCAAAAATAGCTTTTTCTATAGAAAGTACGTCCTAACTTTAACTACCTTGTGGCGACTGCCACTAGGTAATATATATAATTATATATATATGTACATAAACAGTCACAACTTTCAACTTTTCTATAGAGATATAAATAGATAGATTAAAGATCAATGGAGGCTTACCTTAATGAAATAGATGGCGCAACACTGCTTGAACCATAAATGCATCACTGCGTTGAGCCAAATCAAGGCAATAATGCTGTGTAAATGAATGCACATGTTTCCAAGCCACAGCACGGCATATCTTGTCCAAAGGCACACCAGCAAACAGGGCTGTAGATGTAGACACTGCCCTAGTCGAGTGTGCTTTGATCTTAGTTGACAAAAGCCGTCCTCTTTTAGAGTGGCAGAACTGGATGGCGGCCAAAATCCATCTAGCGATGGTTGCTTTGGTCACAGGGGCACCCTTGTGCAGATAGGATACTAATAGTTGAGATGTTTTCCTGACACCCTCTGTGCAATGTAAGTAAAACTTCAGGCATTGTTTGAGATCCAGAGTGCGTAAAGATCTTCTGCTGGTGAATCTGGATTCGGGAAGAAAGTCTTCAATATGATAGGCTAATTTGGGAATTAACCTTGAGTTAGTTCTTAGGAAGTCAGCAAAATCTGTAAAACATAAGAACATCTCTTGAGTTGTAAAGGCCTGGATCGCACTAACCCTTCTGGTGCTTTTTACAGCCAAGAATAAAGCAACCTTCCAGGTGAGGAACTTTAGGTCTGCTGTGTGTATGGGCTCAAAATGTTGTTTCAAGTGAGATAATACTTTGTTTAGATGCCATTCAGGTGGAGGAGTCCTCCCTGGGGGAAAGACTCTAAACAGACCCTTAAGATATTGTTTGATGATTCTGTGCAAGGTGTACCTTAATAGAGGAGTAAGCCAAACCTGACTGAGCCAATGAAAGTAGATATGGCAGATGCTGCTCAGATGCTACTGTATCCACCAGAAAAAGCGTTACCAAAGGTAAGTAACTTGATCTTCTGATGGATACAACTACCTGTGGATTCCTCACCTTATGAATAGAATCCCAAAGCAGTCTCGCACTTGGAGGTGGGTGCCTGACCGGTCAAACCAAGAAATCCTGCAAGAAAGAACATGCAAAATGGCCGTCCATCCTAACTTCCGAATCCAAGCAATAATGCTTCGCAAAATTGTGGAGGGAAGCCCAAGTTACAGCCTTACAAATATCCACAACTGGTACACCTCTAGCCAAGGCCGAAGTGGCAGACTTAGCCCTGGTGGAATGGGCCCTACTACCCTCAGGAGGAACCTTCTTTGCCAGCGAATAACAAATCTTTATGCAAAGAATGACCCACCTGGATAGGGTTCTCTTGTGGACGACTTTGCCCTACATCTTGCCCACATATCCAACGAAGAGTTGATCATCAATACGAAAGTCTTTTCTCCTTTAAATGTAAAAACTCAGAGCCCTTCTTGGATCTAGGCAATTAAGTATTTTCTCCTCCTTTGAAGGATGGGGGGAGGGTAAAAGAATGAAAGTGTTATAGATTGCCCCATATGAAAGGGAGTGATAACCTTAGGAACGAAAGTCGCCCTGGTTCTCAGCTCCACCTTGTCAGCATGAGAGGGTGTAAGGGAGGTTTCACACTAAGAGCCTGGAACTCGCTCACACGCCTAGCTGTCATGATAGCTGTGAGGAAAACCTTTTCAAAATTAAAAGTCTCAACGGCCAAGAATGCATAGGCTCAAACGGTGAACCCATTAAAAAAGTTAGAACCAAATTTAAATCCCACTGAGTGTAGGAAAGTACCATCTTGCCTGGCATGTTACCCCCATTTTTACTCATGTGTCAGTTTGTTTTTGCCTTTCTTACTGGGATCCTGCTAGCCAGGACCCCAGGGTTCATAGTTTGTGGCCTGAACGTGTTCCCTGTGGGGTGCCTAACTGCTAACCAGAACCTCAGTGCTTATGCTCTCTCTGTCTATAAAATTGTCACTGCAGGCTAGTGACCATTTTTACCAATTCTGATCGGCACACTGGAACACCCTTATAATTCCCTATATGGTGCCTAGGTACCCAGGGTATTGGGGTTCCAGGAGATCCCTATGGGCTGCAGCATTTTGTTTGCCACCCATAGGGAGCTGATACCATTCTTACACAGGACTGCCACTGCAGCCTTAGTGAAATAACGTCCAAGTTATTTCACAGCCATTTTTCACTGCACTTAAGTAACTTATAAGTCACCTACTTGGTGAAGGTTAGGTGCAAAGTTACTAAGTGTGAGGGCACCCTGGCACTAGCCAAGGTGCCCCCACAGAGTTCAGGGCAATTTCCCGAACTTTGTGAGTGCGGGGACACTATTACACGCGTGCACTACATATAGGTCAATACCTATATGTAGCTTCACAATGGAAACTCTGAATATGGCCATGTAACATGTCTAAGATCAAGGAATTGTCCCCCAATGCCAAATCTGGTATTGGGGTTCCAATCCCATGCATTCCCGGCGCTCCAGCATGGACCCCGGGTACAGCCAAACCAGCTCTCTGGGGCTTTTACTGCTGCCAACCAACAGACGGCTTTCTGCCCTCTTGGGGTCTGGGCAGCCCAGTCCCAGGAAGGCAGAACAAAGGATTTCCCTTTGGAAATAGGTGTTAAGGGCTGGGGAGGAGTAGCCTCCCCCAGCTTCTGGAAATTCTTTGAAGGGCACAGATGGTGCCCTCCTTGCATAAGCCAGTCTACACCGGTTCAGGGATCCCCCAGCCCCTGCTCTGGCACAAAACTGGACAAAGGAATGTGGAGTGACCACTTCCCTGTCCATCACCACCCCAGGGGTGGTGCCCATCGCTCCTCCAGTGTGTCCCAGAGCTCTGCCATCTTGAATACAGAGGTGTGAGGGCACAATGGAGGCCTCTGAGTGGCCAGTGCCAGCAGGTGACGTCAGAGACCCCTCCTGGTAGGTGCTTACCTGACTAGGTGGCCAATCCTCCTCTGAGGGCTATTTAGGGTCTCTCCTGTGGGCTTCTCTTCAGATAACAAATGCAAGAGCTCACCAGAGTTCCTCTGCATCTCCCTCTTCAACTTCTGCCAAGGATCGACCACTGACTGCTCTAGGACACCTGCAAAACTGCAACAAAGTAGCAAGAAGACTACCAGCGACATTGTAGCGCCTAATCCTTCCGGCTTTCTCTACTGTTTCCTGGTGGTGCATGCTCTGGGGGCTGCCTACCTTCACCCTGCACTGGAAGCCAAGAAGAAATCTCCTGTGGGTTGACGGAATCTTCCCCCTGCTAACGCAGGCACCAAACTTCTGCTTCACCGGTCCTCTGGGACCCCTCTCATCGTGACGAGCGTGGTCCCTAGAACACAGGAGCTGGATGCAAGTGACACCGACAGTCCAGTGGTCCATCTGTCCAAATTTGGTGGAGATAAGTCCTTCCCACGCCAGACAGTAATCCTGTGTACTGCGTGAACTGCAGCTGCTAGGGCTTCTGTGCACTTTTGCAAGGAATCCTTCGTGCACAGCATAGCCCAGGTCCCCAGCACTCCGTCCTGCATTGCTCAACTCGCTGAGTTGACCACCGGCTTCGTAGGACCCTCCTTTGTAGTGTTGAGATGACTGCCAAGCTCAGTTTTCTTGAACCTGTGTTCAAGTGCTTCTGTGGGTGCTGCCTGCTTCTGAGTGGGCTCTCTGTGTTGCTGAGCGTCCCCTCTGTCTCCTCCTCCAAGGGACGACCTCATGGTCCTTCCTGGGCCCGAGCATCACCCATTTTCTTCAACCGCGACCTTTGCAGCTAGCAAGGCTTGTTTGCGTTTTTTATGCGCGGAAACAACTCTGCATCCTCCAGCACGCCGTGGGACATCTTCTGTTCAAAGGAGAAGTTCCTGGCATCTTCCATTGTTGCAGAATCTTCAGCTTCTTACACCTGGAGGCAGCCATTTTGCACCTTCATCTGGGGTTCAGTGGGCTCCTGCCCCCCCCGGACACTTTCGTGACTCTTGGACTTGGTCCCCTTCCTTTGCAGGTCCTCAGTGTAGGAAGGTAGCCTCTTTCTAGCCTTGTTACCCCCATTTTTGGCCTGTTTGTGAGTATATGTCAGGGTGTTTTTACTGTCTCACTGGGATCCTGCTAGCCAGGGCCCAGTGCTCATAGTGAAAACCCTATGTTGTCAGTGTGTTTGTTATGTGTCATTGGGATCCTGCTCGCCAGGACCCCAGTGCTCATAAGTTTGTGGCCTGTATGTGTTCCCTGTGTGGTGCCTAACTGTATCACTGAGGCTCTGCTAACCAGAACCTCAGTGTTTATTCTCTCTCTGCTTTCTAAATTTGTCACTGCAGGCTAGTGACTAAATTTACCAATTCTTATTGGCACACTGGTACACCCATACAATTCCCTTGTATATGGTACTGAGGTACCCAGGGTATTGGGGTTCCAGGAGATCCCTATGGGCTGCAGCATTTCTTTTGCCACCCATAGGGAGCTCAGACAATTCTTAAACAGGCCTGCCACTGCAGCCTGAGTGAAATAACGTCCACGTTATTTCACAGCAATTTTTCACTGTACATAAGTAACTTATAAGTCACCTATATGCCTAACCTTCACTTAGTGAAGGTTGGGTGCCAAGTTACTTAGTGTGTGGGCACCCAGGCACTAGCCAAGGTGCCCCCACATCGTTCAGGGCAAATTTCCTGAACTTTGTGAGTGCGGGACAGCATTACACGCGTGCACTATACATAGGTCATTACCTATGTATAGCGTCACAATGGTAACTCCGAACATGGCCATGTAACATGTCTAAGATCATGGAATTCTAGCACAGAACCCGGGTACTGACAAACTGCCTTTCCGGGGTTTCCACTGCAGCTGCTGCTGCTGCCAACCCCTCAGACAGGATTCTGCCCTCCTGGGGTCCAGGCAGCCCTGGCCCAGGAAGGCAGAACAAAGGATTTCCTCGGGGAGAGGGTGTTACACCCTCTCCCTTTGGAAATAGGTGTGAAGGGCTGGGGAGGAGTAGCCTCCCCAGCCTCCGGAAATGCTTTGATGGGCACAGATGGTGCCCATCTCTGCATAATCCAGTCTACACCGGTTCAGGAATCCCCCAGCCCTGTTCTGGCGTGAAACTGGACAAAGGAAAGGGGAGTGACCACTCCCCTGACCCGTATCTCCCAGAGGAGGTGCCCAGAGCTCCTCCAGTGTGTCCCAGACCTCTGCCATCTTGGAAACGGAGGTGTTGGGGGTACACTGGACTGCTCTGAGTGGCCAGTGCCAGCAGGTGACGTCAGAGACCCCCTCTGATAGGCTCTTACCTTTCTTGGTAGCCAATCCTCCTTTCTGGGTAGCCAAACCTCCTTTTCTGGCTATTTAGGGTCTCTCCTCTGGGGACTTCTTCAGATAACGAATGCAAGAGCTCACCAGAGTTCCTCTGCATCTCCCTCTTTGACTTCTGCCAAGGATCGACCGCTGACTGCTCCAGGACGCCTGCAAAACTGCAACAAAGTAGCAAGATGACTACCAGCAACATTATAGCGCCTCATCCTGCTGGCTTTCTCGACTGTTTCCTGGTGGTGCACGCTCTGGGGGTCATCTGCCTTCACCCTGCACTGGAAGCCAAGAAGAAATCTCCCGTGGCTCAACAAAATCTTCCCCCTGCTTACGGAGGCACCGAAAGACTGCATCACCGGTCCTCTGGGTCCCCCCTCATCCTAACGAGCGTGGTCCCTGGAACACAGGAACTCTATCCAAGTGACTCCCACAGTCCAGTGATCCTTCAGTCCAAGTTTGGTGGAGGTAAGTCCTTGCCTCCCCACGCTAGACTGCAAACCTGTGTACTGCGTGATTTGCAGCTGCTCCGGCTCCTGTGCACTCCTCCAGGATTTCCTTCATGCACAGCCCAGCCTGGGCCCTCAGCACTCCGTCCTGCAGTGCTCAACCCGCTGAGTTGGCCTCTGACGTCGTGGGACCCTCTGTGACTCTGAGCCAGCTCCGGTTTACAAATCTTCTAAGTGCCTGCTCTGGTACTTCTGCGGGTGCTGCCTGCTTCTGTGGGGGTTCTCTGAGTTGCTGAGCGCCCCCTCTGTCTCCTCCTCCAAGGGGCGACATCCTGGTCCTTCCTGGTCCCCAGCAGCACCCAAAAACATCTACTGGGACCCTTGCAGCTAGCAAGGCTTGTTTGCAGTATTTCTGCATGGGAACACTTCTGCAACCTTCAGCACAACGTGGGACATCTTCCAACCAAAGGAGAAGTTCCTAGTCCTCTTCGTTGTTGCAGAATCCTAAGCTTCTTCCATCCGGAGGCAACTTCCTTGCAGCTTCATCCGGGGTTTTCTGGGCTCCTGCCCCCCTGGACACTATCGCAACTCTTGGACTTGGTCCCCTTGCCTTGCAGGTCCTCAGGTCAAGGAATCCGTCCTCAGTGCTGTGCTGGTGTTTGTTGTTCTTGCAGAATCCCCCTATGACGACTATTGTGTCCTTTTGGGGTAGTAGGGGTACTTTACTCCTACTTTTCAGGATCTTGGGGTGGGGTATCTTGGACACCCTGACTGTTCTCTTACAGTCCCAGTGACCCTCGAAAAGCTCCCATAGGTCTGGGGTCCATTCGTGATTCTCATTCCACTTTTGGAGTATATGGTTTGTGTTGCCCCTAGATCTATTTTCACCAATTGCATCCTATTGTAATTCGACATTGTTTGCATTACTTACTATTACTTACCTGTTTTGGGTTTGTGTACATATAAATTGTGTATATTACTTACCTTCTTACTGAGGGTACTCACTGAGATACTTTTGGCATATTGTCATAAAACTAAAGTACCTTTATTTTTAGTAACTCTGAGCATTGTTTTTTCTTATGATATTGTGCTAAATGATACAAGTGGTATAGTAGGAGCTTTGCATGTCTCCTAGTTCAGCCTAAGCTGTTTTTCCATAGCTTCCTTCATCAGCCTAAGCTGCTAGGAACACCTCTATTCTACTAATAAGGGATACCTGGACCTGGCACAGGGTGCAAGTACCACAGGGTACCCACTATAAGCCAGGCCAGCCTCCTACACTCAGGTCCAGGAATCCGTCTTCAGTGCTTTGCAGTCAGTAGTGGTCTTTGCAGAATCTCCTAGCACAACTTAAGTGTGTTTCTGGGGAAGTAGGGTAACTTTACTCCTACTTTTCAGGGTCTTGCGGTGGGGTATCTTGGACACACTTAGGTGGTCATTACAACCTCGGCGGTCTTTTAACAAGACCGCTGAGGGACCGCCATGTGGAAGACCGCCAGTAGTGGCGGTTTGCTGCTCGGCGTATTATGACTGTTGGCTGCTCTCCGTCCTTTTAACGACGGGGAGCCACCAACAGCCATACTGGCGGGCTGCGGGGAAGTGGAGGTTGCTCCACCTCCACAGCCACGCCAACAGAACACCGCCCACCGAATCACGTCCTGTGATTTGGCGCAGCGGTGTTCTGTTGGCGGTGTGGTGTCGGCGGAGCAGCCCCCATGGTCCCCGTCCCCTCCCGGAGGATCGACAGACAAGGTAAGTCGATTGTCCGTTAGGGGAGGGGGGTGGGGTGGTGTTGTGTGGGTGCATGGGGGTGTGCGTCTGTGTATGTAGAGGGGGGTGTGAGTGCGTGTATGCTTGCGGGTGTGTTGCGTGTGTTGGGAATGAGTGTGTGTATGTCTGTATGTATGTCTGTATGGATGTGTGCATGTATGTCTGTAGATGGGTGTGCGTGTCTGGCTGAGTGTGTGGATGTAGACATGTATGTTGGTGTGTGTAAGTGTATGTGTGTTGGTGGTGCCTGCGTGCCTGTGAGTTCTGTGATGTTGGGGGTCGGGGTGGGGAGGGGGGCCCTGCCACCTTTGGGGGGTGGCAGGGGTGGTGCGGGGTGTAGGGGAGGTAGTCGGGTGGGGGGTGGGGGAGACCCCTATCAGTGCCAGGGAAGGAATTCCCTGGCACTGATAGGGCTTACCGCCATGGATTTCATGGCGGTTCCTACTGCTGGAAATCCACGGCGGTAAGCCGGGTCGAAATACCGACGGCGGTATTGTGACGACCGCCGGGCTGGATACCCAGGTCTCCAGCCCAGCGGTCGTCTCCGCCCTGGCGGGCGGAACGGAGAAGCCGCGGATGACCATGGAGGTAACCGCCATGGTCATGATACTAAAAAAAAGGCCTCCAGCCTGTTGGCGGTCTTACCGCTGCTTTAACACCGTCCGCCAGGATTGTAATGACCCCCTTAGTGTTTTCTTACACTCCCAGCAACCCTCTACACACTACACTAGGCCTGGGGTCCCTAAGTGGTTCACATTCCACTTTCTTAGTATATGGTTTGTGCTGCCCCTAGGCCTATTGCATCCTATTGTATTCTACAGTGATTGCACTACTTTTCTAACTGTTTACTTACCTGATTTTGGTTTGTGTGTATATTTTGTGTATTTTACTTACCTCCTAAGGGAGTATATCCTCTGAGATATTTCTGACACATTGTCACTAAAATAAAGTACCTTTATTTTTAGTAACTCAGAGTATTGTAATTCTTAAGATATAGTGCTATATGATAAAAGTGGTATGGTAGGAGCTTTGCATGTCTCCTAGTTCAGCCTAAGCGTCTCTGCTACAGCTACCTCTATCAGCCTAAGCTGCTAGAACACTACTAATCTACTAATAAGGGATAACTGAACCTGGCACAAGGTGTAAGTACCATCAGGTACCCACTATAAGCCAGGCCAGCCTCCTACACTGAGGCATGAGAAAAGGAGTGGGAGGAAACTTGTTAGTCAGGTCTCACAAAAACTTAATAACTATAGGAGACTTAAATAAAGAAGGTTGATCAGGAAGGCACAGAAAGGCTGACAGCGCCGATAAATAACCCTTCACAATTGCAACTGCACATCCCTTCTGAGCCAAGGAAAGGGCAAAAATCAAAACATCAGACAAATGGGCCTACAAGTGATCAATTTGCTTCTCTCCACACCAAGCAACAAATTTTGCCCATCTGTTAGCATAGACAGTCTTGGTAGAGTGTCGCCTGGCAGATAAGATAACATCCACCATTTCTGATGGAAGAGAAAAGAGAAAAGAAACTCAAATTGCCGCGTTATATATCCAGGCATGTAGGTGCAGGCTATGGAGGTAGGGATGTAGAACCTGCCCCTGCGACTGCTAGGGGAGGTCTGCTTTGAGAGGGAGACGGAGCGGAGGGCACATTAAGAGTTGGAGAAGGTCTGAGTACCACACCCCTCTTGACCAATCCGGAGATATTAAAATGACTTGAGCCCGAACTCGGTGAATCTTCTTCAGACCCCGAGGAATCAAGAGTATGGGAGGAAAAGCGTAAAGTAACTGGTCGCACCAAGACATCTGAAATGCGTCCCCCAATGCTCCTTGCACCGGATACTGGAGGCTTCCGAGTGGCAAACAGGTCTATCTGTGGAAAACCCCACATTTGGAAGATGTGAAGAACCAGGTCTGGAAGGAGACGCCACTTGTGATTGGCAGAGAAATACAGACTTAGACTCTCCGCACGTAGGTTGAGTACCCCGGCCAGATGGTTTGCTACTATGCAAATCCGATGGTCCTGAGCCCAGGACCAGAGCCGCAGAGCTGCAGAGCCGCAGAGCCTCCCTGCAGAGAAGGTGCGACCCTACTCCTCCCTGCTTGTTGATGTACCACATCACTGTAGTGTTGTCTGTCAAGACCTGAACTGATTGACCACGAAGAACGGGAGGAAGGCCTTAAGAGCCAGACGTATCACCCGCAATTCTAACAGATTGATGTGAAACATCTGTTCCACTGGAGACCAATAACCTTTGACCTCCAGGTCCCCCAGATGAGCACCCCACCGTAGAGTGGAAGCATCCGTTATGACCGTGGCCACTGGAGGTGGTAGACAAAACGGCCTTCCTTGGGAAAGGTTGCTGTCCACAGCCCACCATCGTAGATCTGTTGCAGCATCTCTGGAGATCGTCATCAACTCTTCGAGATTCCCTTTGTCTTAAAACCACGGCTTGCAGAGGGACCATTGGAAAGCCCTTATGTGCCAATGTGCATGAGTGACCAACAGAATGCAAGAAGCGAACAGACCGAGCAGACATAGGACCTTGAGGACTGGAACAACTGCTCCATTTTGAAACACTGGAATAAACGCCTGAATGTCCTGAATCTGCTGAGGCAGAGGAAAGGCCCGATTCATTGGTAGCCAGTACGGCCCCTATGAACAGGTTGCGCTGAGAGGGCTCCAGGTGAGACTTGGGCACGTTCACCGAAAAGCCCAGGTTGAACAACAACCTTGTTGTTACTTGCAAGTGATGCAGCACAAGCTCTGGGGACTTGTCTTTTATCAGCCAATCGTCCAGGTAAGGGAATACAGATATTCGCTTCCTTCTGAGGTCCGCTGCAACTACCGCATCAACGTCGCGAAGACCTGAGGCGCGGAAGTAAGACCAAAAGGAAGGACCTCAAACTTGTAGTGTTGCGATCCTACCACGAACCGGAGATAGTTCCTATGCGACTTCAGAATGGAGATATGAAAATAAGCATCCTGCAAGTCTACAGACACCATCCAATCTTCCTTGTTCAACGCCAGGAGCACCTGTGCTAGAGTCAGTATTATGAATTTCTCCTGTTTGAGGAACCAATTCAAAATCCTCAGGTCCAGGATAGGCCTCAATCGACCATCCTTCTTGGGAATCACAAAATATCTCAAATAGGATCCCTGACCCCATTCATGCTCTGGAACCAACTCCACTGCACCTTTTGACAAAAGGACTTGCACCTCCTGCTGAAGCAACAGGAGATGATCTTCTGAACAAAACAAAAAGGAAGGGCATAACCTTTCCCCACAATATTTAGTACCCAAGAGTCCGATGTGACTAATTCCCACTTGTGGAGAAAATCAAATATCCTGCCCCCTACGTGAGAAGCATGACCTAAGATGGATAGAAAACTAGGGCTGCTTTCCTTGTTTTGGTTCCCCTAGAGGCAGAGGATGAGGCAGGATGCTGCTGGGTGGCTCCTTGTTTCCTAACCTTCCCCCAGCCCTCTAAAAGATCTATAGAGAGGGTTGGCAGGCTGTTGAGTGCTGGACTGTGGCCTTCCACAATAAGAGGATCCACGGCCAAATCCCCTAAACCTCCGAAAGGACCTAAAGGGTGTAGATGCCGACACCTGTAGCCCCAAGGATACTGCAGTAGCCCTGCTGTCTTTGAAACGTTCTAAAGCAGAGTCCGCCTTGGACAACTTTTCACCGTCAAACGGAAGGTCCAACAAAGTTGTTTGAACGTCCGTTGAAAATCCAGAAGACCTAAGCCAAGCATTCCTCCTGGTGGCCACCAAAATGCCCATTGCCCTGGCTACTGAGTCCACTGTATCCAGACCAGACTGGATAATCTGTTTGGCCGCCGCTTGAGTGTCCAAAAGGAGCTCATCAAACTGCCCATGCATATCGTGATGCAAGTTCGGCACCACAGCTCTTGCCGTGTCCATCAGGCATAAACATACCTCCCCAGCACACAAGTAGCAATGACTGATTTCAGGGCCATACTACATGAGGAGAAACTTTTCTTGGCTGCTTGCTCCATTCTTGTGGACCCCCTGTCTGATGGAGCAGCAGGAAACGAGCCAGGTACAGATCGAGCAGAACAAGAAGCTTGGACCACCAAGCTCTCAGGAGTCGGATGTTAGGATAAAAATTGAGGATCCCCAGGAGCAACCCTGTACTGCCTTGCCACAGTCCTGGAAACCGCTGGAGACGTAACAGGCTTTCTCCAAATGTCTAAAATAGGCTCAGTAAGAGAATCATTGAACGGGAGTAGGGGCTCCACAGAAGTCGAGGAAGGATGGAACACCGTCGTCAAGATGTTTGTCTTTACTTCCAAAGGTGGTAACGGAAGTTCCAAAAATTCAGCTGCCTTCTTTAGGACAGTGTGATCCAGCTCAGGGCAGTCGACCGTCAGTATGCGGGCCATCAGGGGGGGTCAGGGTCCGACGGGCACCCTTTCCTCGTTGGGAGGCCATACCCAGCTTGGATTCCTTGGTCTTCCGTGCCCAGCGTCTCAGGTCCTCCCATCGTTTTTGATAGTGGGTGCTCCGTCTGCCATAGACCCTCAGCATCCCCACGTCCTTGGCGATGGCAAAACAAATTCCCTTCTTTTGCTAGGCGCTGACCTGCAGAGGCAATACATACAGCAGCACACCATTAAACAAACAGTCCAGCCTGTCACAGAAATGGCCCACCATACCCGTTTCCATCACCATTGGCACACACATAGCCCAGCGCACAACATGTACACCGTCTTGCAACATCTTCCCACCCCCGATGACATGATGCTTGCACACACATCTCTATGCATCAAAGTGTACTCACCTGTTGGTCTGAAGGACCATACCGCTGTCCGTACTGGGGCAGGACCCAATCCATCAGTCGCTCCACCTCCTTTGAACTGAAGGCTGGGGCCCTTTCCCCAGTCATACGGGCCATGGTAGGTTCCATACACAGGTCACAGCAGCACACGCAGTGTAGGTGTTCTCCTGTTGAAGGTCAGGAAACAAGTGAGGAATCAGATAGAAAATGGCGGTCATTTACGCGCCGGTGTACACTATCACCGCCTGTGTAGATCCCCATTGGCCACTGTACTCCATAGAGCCCCATATTATCCAATGAGGAATTGCACAGTTGTGCACGACTGCCTTCCGCCATGACGCCCAACGTCAGCAGAGTTACCTCACTTCCCCTTGTCCCTACATACAGAACAGGCTGTCGCCATTTCTGGGGGTGGGGACAGGCATTTCAACAGTTACTGCGGCACAGATTAGATTGGCACATACTTAACCATTAACACTGTCCCAATACATATGTGCACCATGTGGACTGCAGTTGTGGTTTTGTTGTTCCATTTGTGACAACCTACTCACTCTTGTGTCCCTTAGATACCTACCACTGTGGATGAATAGGAGGTGGAGACATACCTGTGTACAGACCCCTGGTGGACTTAGCTACACTGGAGGGTAGGCACATCATACACACCTATAGACTGGACAAGGCCACAATCACAGAGCTGTGTGCCCAGTTGGAGCCTGACCTGGTCTCATATATCTGTCATCCGACTGGGATCCCTCTCTTGGGCAAGTGCTATCAGTGCTCTATTTCCTGGCAACTGGCTCTTTCCAAGTGACAGTGGGCTTGGCAGCAGGAATGTCACAGCCAGGGTTCTCAATCATGCTGGCAAGAGTGTTGTCTACTCTGATAAAACACATGTGCAGCTACGTTTTTTTCCCCCAGGTGGAAGATTTGGCCACGGTGGGCCTTATAGGTGAGCTGTGTTCCCCACCCAGTGTATGTTAGTGTATGCCTCTGGTGTTGATCCAATAGGATTGTGTGAGGCTTAATGTGCTCCCTCAATACTTGCATGTGACTCTGGCTACCCAAACCTATCGTGGCTGCTGACCCCTGTGAGGAAAGGCAGGACAAGGGCTGAAGAACGTTATAATGAGGCACATGGGCGAACCAGACGGATCATCGGATAGGACCTTCTGCCTCCTGAAGGCCAGGTTCAGGTGCCTCCATCTGACAGGTTGATCCCTGTGCTACTCTCCCGAGAAGGTCTGCCAGAGAGTAGTGGCATGCTGCATGTTGCACAATCTAACCCTCAGACGCCATGTACCCTTTCTGCAGGAGGAGGAGACAGGAGATGCCCCTGTAGCAGCAGTAGACCCTGAGGACAGTGAAGATGAAGAGGCCGAGGATGAGGACAACAGAACATCAGTTATCCGTCAGTACTTCCAAAAACACACAGGTGAGACGGTGCAACTTCACATTTCTATGACTATTGGTGTATTCTTTGTGCTGTGGCATGATGGCATTAACTTCTTTTTACCTCTACTTACTGTCACCTATAGTTTGTCATTTTACAGTTATTAATGCTATGACAACTGTGTACTGATGTGCTGACTACAGCCAGCTACATGTCATTACTTCTATGCTCTCACAATGAACAGTTAATTTGCAATGGATGTAACTCTTTCCATAAATACACATTTTCAACACATGACATACAAGTAGTCAAGCTGTGTTCAAGAGTGTTTATTGTAGTGCTAAGAAATGTAGAGAAAGGTGCAATGGAATGGGGTGATGATGGAGGAAATTCCAGGGTATTGTCCTAGTCTGTTTGTAGCACAGGTACGGTGTCCAAGGTGCCATAGGAAGGGGAGCAACAGCAGTTTGAGGTGGACAAGGTGACTGACTGAGACACAGGGGTGACAATCAGGAGAGTCTTATTTCCTGGCAGTGGTCTTGGCAAGTGTCTCTGGCTTCTGTCTGGGTCGCGGGGAACATTTGCTGGGTGGTTCACCTTCTGTAGGGGAGGGGTGCTGGTGGCCTGTGGGTCCTGTGGTGGGGCCTCCTGCCCACTAGCGGAAGTGGAGGGCTGGTCAATGGACAGGCTAGTAGTAGGGGCCCGCTGGTGTGAGACTGCCACCTCCATGATGTTGGCCATGTCTGCCAGCACCCATGCTATGGAGATCAGGGTGGAGTTAATGGCCTGCAAGTCCTCCCTGATCCCCTGATACTGTCCCTCCTGCAGCCGCCTGTTCCCCTGCACGTTGTCAAGGATCTGGCCCATCGTGTCCTGGGAATATTGGTAGGCTTCCAGGATCTCAGAGAGTGCCTCGTGGAGAGTCGGTTCCCTGGTCCTGTCCTCCCCCTAGCGCACAGCAGTCGTCCCAGTGTCCCTGTTGGCCTGTGCCCCTGTCTCCTGAACGGTGTGCCCACTGCCACTGACCCCAGATCCCTGATTGTCTTAGGGGCGAGGTGTGGCCGTGGGGGTCCCTGTACAGGTGGGCACACTGCTGATTGACGTATGCTGAGGACAGAGGTGTGGGTACGCTGGGTGGGTGATGTGGTGTTGGATACTGAGGATGGAGGCTCTGTGGTGGTCTGTGAGTGGGCTGGAGTGACCGGCTGTCCAGTGCTCCCTGATGGGCCAGGTAGGTCATCCAGATCTTAAAGTCCAGAGTTACTGTCATCACTGGGGGCATCTTCTGTTGGGGGTCTGGATAGTCGCGGCACCTCCTCTCCACTAACATTGGCTGTGGTACCTGTGGGGGTGTAAGTGACGTATCAAGCTTCATGTGTGTGACATATTGTACATTCTTGGCTTCCCCTCTATCGTTGGTGTTGCCCTGCCACCTTTGCTTGTTTATGGTGATGTTTTGTGGGATTCTTAGTTCCCCTATGCTGTGCATGCTTTAGTGATGGGTGTCCATGCAGGGCTGAGAGGGCTGTCCATGCACTGGTATTGCATGCAGGGCTGGGCATTGGGGTTAGTTATATGTGTAGGTGCAGTGTGTGGGATGAAATGGAGTGATGGGAGTGAGGGGATGTGATGGCATGCAGGTATGGGGGGGTGAAAGTGTTAAATGTTGACTTACCAGTGTCAAGTCCTACGGCTACTTCAGCGAGTCCCTCAGGATGCAGTATTTGCAAGACTTGCTCCTCCCATGCTGTGAGCTGTGGGGGAGGAGGTGGAGGTGGAGGTCCACCGCCAGTCCTCTGTATGCCGAGCTGGTGCCTTCCTGCTATGGAACGTAACTTCCCCATAGGTCATTCCACCTCTTCCTGATGTAGTCCCTTGTTCTTGGATGCTGTCCCACGGCGATCACCCTGTCCACAATTCTCCGCCATAGCTCCATCTTCTTGCAATGGATATTTGCTGTAACTGTGCTCCAAACAACTGTGGCTCTAACCTGACAATTTCCTCCACCATGAGCATTAACTCCTCAGTGAAACGGGGGTGCCTTTGTGGTGACATGGGTGTTGTGTGGTGTGTGTTGGTGAGAGTGTGTTGAGCAGTGTGATGGGGTGTGTAATGTGGGGTGCATGAGGGATATATGGGTGTAAGTGGTGTGTGTCTGGTTGTCTAGGGGGTCTTGGTGTCAGTCTGGTGGCAATGATTTGTAATCGTAAAGGGTTGTGGGTAATGTGGGTGTTTGTTTTATAGTGGTGTGGGTGATTGGGTTGGTGTGTGTATGGGTGTCAGGTGTGTGTTTGGCCAATGTGGTGTTGTTTTGTATGTGGGTGTCCATTATGTGCGTGGCGGTATGCACCGCCAATAGTTTACTGCCGTTAAATGTCTGCCGTGGTGATTCGTGGGTCATAATGTGGTGGGCGTTGTTCTTTTGGAGTAACGATATGGGTGTTGGGACTGCCACTTTTGCACTGACCTCTGGGCTGGTAAATGTTTGTATGTGGCAGTATTCTGTTGGATTGGTGTGTGTGTCATAATATGTTGAAGGGCTATTCGCCACCGCAGCAGTATGCTGGGGTCCGTCAGCGTGGCGATAGGCGTCATTTACCGCCAGTGTCATAATGAGGGCCAATATATATTGATGGCTTCCTTGAGGATTTGAGATAGTTGATTTTGAGCCCCCGGTTGTTGAATAACTTCAGGCAAGCTGAGGTGTTTTTCTCATCTGACTGGCTGAAGGTGCCTTGATCAGCCTGTCATCCAGGTATGAGAATATCTAATGTGCAGACTATCAGTGCAGCTGCCACTGCAGTCAGGTATTTTGTGAAAATATGTGGTGCTGTCTTGAGACAAAAGGGTGGAACCTTGAATGAATGCTGTCTACTGTAAATCTCAGGAATTTTCGATGCTTGGGATGTATCGGGATGTGGAAGTATGCATTCTGCAATTCTAGAGTTGTCATATGGTCCCGTGATTTAGGAGCCTTGGAATGTCTGAGAGAGTGATCATATGGAAGGATTGCTTGCCTAGGAACTTGTTCAGCTTCCGTAGGTCCTGGAAGGGTCGTCATTCCTCTGATCTTTTTTGTATTAGGAAAAGAAACGGGAAGAGAAACCCATCCCTTTCTGAGATGGAGGAACTCTTTCTATTGTTCCCTTTCTCAACATGATGCAGGCTTCTTCTCGAAGTAAGTGAAGATGAGGTGCGTGCGCTTCCTTTGGGAGAGTTGTAGGGGGGTCAGTGGATGAACTTGAGGTATGACCCTAGGTGACAAGGTCTAATAACCACTTTTTTTGAACCAATGATGGATGTGATTGGAGATATTTGCACCCACTGATAGAGGAGGACTGCATGTTGCCGACACTCAATACAGGTCACTGCTTTCTGTTGGACTCTTTCCCCTGAGAGGCCTGTTTTCTGCAAGGCCTCTGTTTGTTGTAGACTGCTGTAGGCGGTGGTCTATAAGTCTGTTGTTAGTAATACAGCCTGTATTGCTGTTGATACGGTTGTTGAATTTGGTGGTAAGTACCTCGATACATAGAGAGCCCTCTCCCACGAGCTCCCAGGAAGGGCAACTTGCAGAACTGCAAAGTTCCCAGTGACCTTGCAGTCTCTGTGTCAGCCTTTATTGACAGCAAGGCCTCATCTATCTGTTTCCCGAAAAGGGCTTCTCCATCGAAGGTCATATCTAAAACTTTTGTCTGAAATTCCATTCCAATTAAAGTGGCTTTTAACCACCACCCTTTGAGTCTCAGTACAGCGGCCCCTGCTAACTCACAGAACCCCATAGATTAAATGTCCACTAGACAATCAGTTATTTCTGAGGATGTTCTCTGTCCCTCTTGCAGTATTTCTTTTGCTCCCATTCTTCTGTCTTCAGGCACCAAATCAATCAGAGCTTCAATATCCAACCATATTTGTCAGTCGAAGTGGGCTCATGTGGCGAGAGCATGAGCAGCCTGCCCTATAACTGCAGACACAGAAGAAAAACGCTTGCCTATATTGTATAGGTGTCTTCCATCACAATCAGGAGGAATAGAAACAGGCATAGAAGGGTTATTGGAGTGGTGTTGTGCTGCTTGAGTAATAACCAAGTCTGCTTTTGGATGTCTCACTAAACAGGCTAGTGAATCTTCAGGGGCTTGGTATTTTTTGTCTATTGGAGGCAATGAAGCAGCCTCTGTAGCAGGATTCTGTATAATCTTAACAGCCTTCTGTCAGATGTAGTCTATGATTGGTATAACACACACTGATTTCCTTGCTGGTTCTTCAAAGTCATATAAAAAGCAGTCTGATTGTTTGACAAACATTGGAAGGTGAAATCTATTAGAAGCTCTCTCCATTAGAGTATGAAATCCTCCTAAATCGTCAGGAGGAGAGTCCACTTGGTGTGCAGCTGGTGGAGATGGTGTGGGTAGTAGGTATTCGTCCCTCTCTTATTGTGAGCGACTGTCATGGATCTCTCCGTCTCCTTGATCATCACTAGATGATGGGGATCATCCCAAGGGGGAGCCGCAAAGGTTGATACAGGGGTCATCCTTGGCGTCATTGGTGGCTGAATGTGTTCAGGAGTCTTTGGTAACTGCAGAAGAGATGGGGCAATGACATGTTCTGTCAGGGCCAGTAGAATCAGTCCAGTAAATGTTCCCTGATAATCCTCTAGCATGCCTCGGAGGTCTTGTAGTAAGGATAGAGGCATTTGTATGACTTCCTGTGGTGTATGAGGCTGCTCAAAAAAATGGTAAAAAGGTAACTTTCACGTGGAAGAGCGGGTCTATTTATATTCCTGGATTCCAGATAATAATCTTGGTAATATTGATCTTCTTCTTCCTCTTCATCTAGGTCTAGGCACTTTACTCTCAGTTCTGAGGGACTATGTGCTGGTCTGAGTGGGCCCCCATTGTCAGAGTCATCAATATCCAGGAGATGGCTTGGATGGTATGGCGACACTTTACTGGGAGAGATGTGCTTTAGGCATATAAGCTTTTTTGACATTTTTATGATCTTCAGTGTCGTCGGCGATGTTGACGTCGAGCTCCAAATGGCTGTTAGATGTGGTAGTATCTTTGCAGACGAAGACCGTCATCGACGAGGCCAGGTGTGGTGTCGTCTGCAGTAGGGACATCAACGGCAGGGTCGTCAACATTGGGGTCATCGACAGGGCCGTTGTCCACAGGGCTGTTGTCAACAGCAACTTCTGTGGCGTCAACGGTCTTTTTGCCGACGAGACCTTAGTAGATGGAAGAGATGGTAGGGCAAAGATGGACATCGTTGTCATGGTTGTAGTTGTCAATGCCACAGTCGATGTTAAAGTAATGCTTGTCGTCGTTGACTCTCAATAACGTGGGTTTTGAAGTAGATTTCACTGTTGACGGTTCTGAGTCAGATTTTGAGGAGTGCGTACCTTTTCTTGGAGGAGTTAGAGATGAGATGTACTGTGAGTAGAAGAGCTTTTTCTCTTTTCATCCTTATCGGCTGAGCCATTGACACATTCATGGTGAGTCTTTTTTAAAGCTTTTTCAGATGTTTCAGTTTGATCCTTGTCCCAGGATCTTTCCCCTTTGGAAGCCCTTTTGTGGGAGGTCACAGAAGAGTCAATGTCTTCATCTGAACTGACATCTATTGCAGTTTTAGACTCCTGTAACCAGATAAAAAGTCTATTCTCATGATCTTTCAATGTCTTAGATGAAAAGGTGCAACAGATTTTACAATCTTTCACCTTATGTTGAGGGTGTACTCAATGTTGTATTGTAATTGTATTTATATAGTGTTTATTGCCCCTGCTGAGCTATCAATGAACATTTTGGTGAGTAGCACGCTACTGACAAACCCAACAGGATTAGTACTGGATTAGTACAGGGAAATACGCGTTAATTTGAGCAGTGGACACACAAATCTGTGAGTGGTGGGCAAGGTCCAATGCAGCACCAGCAGTACACCACCAGCTGCACAGGGGTGGCTGGGTGCAGGGTGCAAAACAGCATCGGGTGCCCAATGGAGATTAGTCACTGCAGAAAGAGGCTGCTGGCTCTGGCCAGAAAGTCAGTCGGGGTTTACCAACAGCAAGGCTCAGGCCTCACGGTGCTCGGACACAGGTAGGCACCTTGTGTCCTCTTCTAAACAGCTCAGGGGCAACGAGTGCAAGTGTTGGATTTTTCTGACTGGAGTGGACATGGTAGAGGGAGGCTGCAGGCGTCGTCCAGGAGGGGTGAAGTCACAATGGACTTGGACTCTGGAGGGCCTTGTGTGGGTCATCTATATGCAGCCTCTTTTTACCGCAACAATAACAAGGTTGAAATAACCCTTTTTTAGGTTTTTCAGCCATATCAGATATGAAATAAAGGTTACAGTACAAGCTGAAAAAACAGGAATGAGCAGAGGTCAGGGAGACTCCCTTCACACGAAGTGCGGTAGAAAATCTGAGGGAATCAGCCTTTCTTGGGAGTGTTCTAAAGGGTGCTGTCACCTGATTGGACATAATTCAAGTTTGGTCCTTTTTAAAAAATAACATAAATATGTTATTAACCCCTTCTGTGACGCGGACGTAATGGTTAGGTCCCGCGGCATAGTGCTGCTGTGCCGAGGACGTAACCATTACGTCCTCGGCACACAGCTCAGAGGGAGTGCTCTCGCTCCCTCTGTTCTGCTTCCCCTCACCCCCCAAAAGCAGGGATGGAAGGGGAAGCACTTTCACCCCCCCACCCCCCCATAATGTCGTCAGCGCGAAGAGGTGAGTATCTCTTCCGGCGGGTGGGTTTTTTTCAAAGAAAGAGGCACCGAGGGAAAGGAAAGTGTTTTCCTTTCCCCCGGTGTCTCTTTGAGCATTCCTGCTGCCCGATCGCATTGCGATCGGGCAGCAGGAAGGCCCACTAGACGCCAGGGATTTCTTTTTCTTTGTTTGTTGTGTGTCGGGGAGCGGCATTGCGATCGGGCAGCAGGAAGGCCCACTAGACGCCAGGGATTTCTTTTTCTTTTTTTGTTGTGTGTCGGGGAGCGGCCCCTTGGGCAAGGGTCGCTCCCCTTTTGGGGGCAAGTTGTTTATGGCCATTTCTGCCCCAAGAGAGCCGAAACCACTGGAACGCCAGGGATGTTTCTATTTTTGTTTATTTATGTGGGGGGGTGCCCCCTTGGGCAAGGGGCACCCCCCCAAGGGGGCATAGAACTGTTGGCCTTTTCTGCCCCCCTTGGGGGCAGATCGGCCTATTTTTTTTAGGTCCATCTGCCCCCAAGGGGGGCGGAAGCCACTTAGGCACCAGGAATTGTGTGTTTAGTGGATGGGGGGGGCGGCCCCTTGGGCACGGGTCACTCCCCTTTGGGGGGGCATGTCTTTTAGGGCCATTTCTGCCCCCCTTGGGAGCAGATCAGCCTATTATTTTTAGGCTGATCTGCCCCCAAGGGGGGCAGAAACCACAGGAACGCCAGGGATGTTTTTTTGTTTGTTTATTTATGTGGGGGTGCCCCCTTGGGCAAGGGGTGCCCCCCCAAGGGGGGCATTGACCTGTTGGCCATTTCTGCCCCCCTTGGGGGAATATGGGCCTATTTTTTTAGGCCCATCTGCCCCCAATGGGGGCAGAAGCCACTTAGACACCAGGGATAGTGTGTGTGTGTGTTAGTGAATGGGGTGGGGCAGCCCCTTGGGCAAGGGTCGCCCCACCCCTTTGGGGGCACATGTACCAAGGCCAAGGGGGGCAGAAACCACTAGAATGCCAGGGATTTTTTTAATATGTTTATTTTTGTTGGGGGCGTCCCCTTGGGCAAGGGGCGCACCCCCCAAGGGGGGCATTGACCTGTTGGCCATTTCTGACCCCCTTGGGGGCAGATGGGCCTATTATTTTAGTGTATGTGTGTGTGTTAGTGGATGGGGGGGGCACATGTACCAAGGCCATTTCTGCACCCCTTGGGGACAGATCGGCCTATTATTTTTAGGCTGATCTGCCCCCAAGGGGGGCAGAAACCACTAGAACGCCAGGGATTTTTTTAAAGTTTATTTTTGTGGGGGGCATTGACCTGTTGGCCATTTCTGCCCCCTTGGGGGCAGATGGGCCTATTATTTTAGGCCCAGGGGCAGAAGCCACTTAGGCACCAGGGATAGTGTGTGTGTGTTTTTTTGTTTTTTTTGTTTGGGGCGTGTCCCCTTGGGCAAGTGTTGCTCCCCATGGGGACACACTACTAAAGGTATTTTCTGCCCTCCTTGGGGCAGATAGGCCTATTCTTTAGTAGGCCCATCTGCCCCTATGGCAGAATCCACTTAGGCACCAATTTCTAAATGTTTGATGGTGGGGTGTTTGTCAACTGATGAAGTATTTGCATTTGTGATAAAAAATGTTTTCCTCATTTTTGTTCTAGTTCAAAGCTTTTGCTTTCTTTGCTGTGGCTCCTTGCAGTTTTGGCGGAGGTTGACCGGCGGTTTGCATAGTTGCATGTTTTAGGTAAGTAAAAACAATTTACTCCAAACGAGTATTGTTGCCATGCATGAATGACATGTTTGTAGGGGGTGTACTAAATGCAGGATTGTGTGTGAAATTGTCCTTAGATTTGTGCACAATGATATTTGTTTTGTCTTATTTCTAATTTGCTTTTCTTTCTTTTCTTTTTAGTGGGATATCATTGGTGATTGCTGTGTCTGTGCAGAGTAGTTGCTGGTGAGTCAAGCTTTTTCAGGCAAGTGAGTGGTATAGTTTTTGAGTTTATAACTGTTACTGATAAAGCTACACTTTATTACTTAACTTACACAGTGCTGGTTGTTGGTGGTGCATTTGTCCAGTTACTTTTCGTAGGAAAGATCATGGCTAGCCGCAGGATGACCGCTCAGCAGGTGGTTGGTATGCTTTTTGAGTCATTGTCTGATCATGATTATGAGACGGACTCTGCATCTGAGGCAGAGGAGGAAGTGAGAGATTCTGGCAGTGATGTTTCTGTTGGAGAGGAATCTTCTGATGAGGAAGCCACACTCAGTGCAGATGAAGGGCCTGTTTTAGAGGACGACACTAATGTGCCATTAGTGCAGCAACCTGGGGCTGAAAGGTTTCCCGTTATAAGACCTGATCTCTGGGTTGCCCCAAACATGGAGCAGCCAGAGTTGCCTGCCTTTACTGGTCTCCCGGGGTGTAGCGCCAATACAGAGAACTTTTTGTCTGTCAATTTCTTTGAGTTATTCATGGATGATGTGTTTTTGGAAGAGATTGTTGAGCATACTAATTTGTATGCGGAGCAGCATTTGAGGGACAACGCTGCTAGACTTAGGCCACACTCTAGAGCTGCCCAGTGGATTCCCACAAATTTGGAGGAGATGAAAACGTTTTTGGGTTTGACTTTTTTGATGGGGTTGATAAGGAAGCTGTCACTGGCTTCTTATTGGTCTACTAGTCCCTTGATGGCAACAGCTATATTTCCTGCGACCATGAGTCGTAATCGGTATTTGCTTCTTCTTAGGATGCCTCATTTTGTTGACAATGCATTAGCCTTGCCACAAGATCACCCTGATCCTGACCGTCTTTTTAAGATTTGGCCTGTCCTTGATCATTTTGTAGATGGGTTTTCAGAGGTCTGTATTCCAGGCAAAGAGATAAGTGCGGACGAGTCTTTGGTCCTCTTCAAGGGTCGTTTGGTTTTTAGGCAGTACATTTCTAGCAAAAGGGCACAATATAGAATTAAATTGAATATGCTGTCTGAAAGTAGTACAGGATATGTGTATAGTTTCAGTGTCTACACTGGTAGGGATTCCAGTATTGACCCCCCTGGTTGTCCTCCCACTTTTGGAGTTACTGAGAAAATTGTGTGGGATCTTGGTAGACGACTGTTCAACAAAGGTCACCATTTGTATATAGATAACTTCTACACTGGAGTGCAGTTGTTCAAGGAATTGTTTAAAGTGGACACTGTTGCTTGTGGCACAATTCGTTGTAACCGGAAAGGCTATCCAAGGGAGCTTGTTTGTAAAAAACTTGAGAGGGGACAGTGCTGTGCCTTGCGGAATGATGAGCTGTTAGTTTTGAAATTTTCAGACAAAAGGGATGTCTACATGCTAAGTACCATCCATGAGGAGAGTACTTCCCTCGTGACTGTTTGGGGCCAGGTTGCTGAAGTGCGCAAACCTGTGTGCATTTTAGATTATAATAAGCACATGGGAGGTGTAGATAGAGTTGATCAGAGGTTGGAACCTTATACTGCTATTCGTAAGTCTTACGTTTGGTATAAGAAGTTAGCAATTCACCTCTTCCACTTAGCAACCTTTAATGCTTTTATTGTGTTTAAGGATAGGTCTCCAGAGTCAAAGATGACATTTGTGAAATTTCAGGAGTCAGTGATAGAGAGACTTATTGTGGTGGAACAGGCCAGAGTTCCTAGAGAAGCAGTGGTGGAGTATGTGGCTAGATTGAAAGATCGCCACTTTGCTGAGCACATTCCTCCCACACCCAAAAAAGACTTTCCAGCTAAGAAATGTAGAGTGTGTATTCGAAGAGTTATCCGGAGGGAGACTCGAATGTACTGCCCAGATTGTCCTTCAAAGCCTGGGCTGTGTGTGGGTGGTTGTTTTAAGAATTACCACACCAAGAAGAATTACTGGGAACAACCATGAGTATAAACTCATATCTGTTTTGTATTTTCATGTGTTCAGTTTCATGGTTAGCATTTCTGTCATGTACTTAGTTAGAGCTTTTGTGTTTGTAGTTTTGTAATTATTTCTACTTAGTTAGGGGTTCCTTTGATTAAAAAAAAAATGATGCCATTGTGTGTGGAGTGGTGCTTGGCTGAGGGTGTACATAGTGTACATACTGACTTGCTGTTGGCTACTGCAACACACTGCCAGCCAAACACCAGTCCACACACTCCCATCAGCTGGTGTGATTGTTGTATCAGGCATGTGGGCGTATGTAAGTGATGGGCCCTTGAGTGGCGCTGTCTGTCGATGTGAGTGTTGTAATGTGCTGGGCCCGTGGCTGGCGGTGTGAATGGTCTTGTGCGTGTCATGTATGAAAGGTGTGTGAATGGACTGTAAAGCAGTTGGGCCTTGTCGCGGCTTTACAGCTCACGAGCTGTGAGTCATTGGTTCAGTTTTTTGCCTTTCAGTTATTAACAGTGCATTTCATTTTTGTGAAATCTCATGTTAATAAAATTTGATCCACTGAATCGTCACTCACCCTCGTGCCAAATCCAACCAGTATAAGTGGTAAAAACGACAAAACATGCTCTGCTGTAATCAGGCGTCGCAGCACACCTGTGACATGCTAGGTGCCTCGGTGGGACCCCGATGATGAAGCATGCCACCAACTTGGTTGGTGGGTGAGGGGTCTTTTTCACATAACCTAAGTGTGTTTCTTTTCACAATTTTAGTGTTTGGCACATCACAGACGTATGTGGACACATCAAAATGATATATTACAAAACTACCTGTGTTTGGGGGGGAGGGGGCACCTAGGTTTTTGGTCCTGGGTGCGGCCTTCATCTAGGGAAACCTACCAAACCCAGACATTTTTTAAAACTAGACACCTCAAGGAGTCCAGGGAGGTGTGGCTTGCGTGGATCCCCCAACATTTGCTTACCCAGACTCCTCTGCAAACCTCAAACTGTGCTTAAAAAAGCATATTTTCCTGACTTTCGTTTGTATGATCACCGCTCCAGCACAAAATTCCTACTCCCCAGTGTTCCCCTCAGTCTCCCAAGTAAAATGACACCTTACTTGTGTGGGTCCCCAAACCAGAGTCAGCCTAAAGATGTATAAAAGAAGAATATGTCCTTAAAAACTGGCTGTGCTATCCCCTCTATCTCTACAAGTTTTGGGCCTTATTCTGTTGCAGGCACCTGGCCCACCCACACAAGTGAGGTATCATTTTTACCGGGAGACTTGGGGGAACGCTGAGTGGAAGGAAATTTGTGGCTCCTCTCAGATTCCAGAACTTTCTGTCACCGAAATGTGAGGAAAATGTGTTTTTTAGCCAGATTTTGAGGTTTGAAAAGGATTCTGGGTAACAGAACCTGGTCAGAGCCCCACAATTCACCCCATCTTGGATTCCCCTAGGTCTCTAGTTTTAAAAAATGCACAGGTTTGGTAGGTTTCCCTAGGTGCCGGCTGAGCTAGAGGCCAAAACCTACAGTTAGGCACTTTGCAAAAAACACCTCTGTTTTCTGTCATAAAATTGGATGTGTCCACGTTGTGTTTTGGGGCAATTCCTGTCGCGGGCGCTAGGCCTACCCACACAAGTGAGGTATCATTTTTATCGGGAGACTTGGGGGAACGCTGGGTGGAAGGAAATTTGTGGCTCCTATCAGATTCCAGAACTTTCTGTCACCGAAATGTGAGGAAAATGTGTTTTTTTAGCCACATTTTGTGGTTTGCAAAGGATTCTGGGTAACAGAACCTGGTCAGAGCCCCACAAGTCACCCCATCTTGGATTCCCCTAGGTATCTAGTTTTCAAAAATGCGCAGGTTTGCTAGGTTTCCCCAGGTGCCGGCTGAGCTAGAGGCCAAAATCCACAGCTAGGCACTTAGTAAAAAACAGCTCTGTTTTCTTTCTGAAAATGTGATGTGTCCACGTCGTGTTTTGGGGCATATCCTGTTGCGGGCGTTAGGCCTACCCACACAAGTGAGGTACCATTTTTATCGGGAGACTTGGGGGAACGCTGGGTGGAAGGAAATTTGTGGCTCCTCTCAGATTCCAGAACTTTCTGTCACCGAAATGACAAGAAAAAGTGTTATTTTTTGTCAAATTTTGAGGTTTGCAAAGGATTCTGGGTAACAGAACCTGGTCAGAGCCCCACAAGTCACCCCATCTTGGATTCCCCTAGGTGTCAAGTTTTCAAAAATGCGCAACTTTGCTAGGCTTCCCCAGGTGCCAGCTGAGCTAGAGGCCAAAATCCACAGCTAGGCACTTAGTAAAAAACAGCTCTGTTTTCTTTCTGAAAATGTGATGTGTCCACGTTGTGTTTTGGGGCATATCCTGTCGCCGGCGCTAGGCCTACCCACGCAAGTGAGGTACCATTTTTATCAGGAGACTTGGGGGAACACAGAACAGCAAAACAAGTGTTATTGTCCCTTGTCTTTCTCTACATTTTTTCCTTTCAAATGTAAGTCAGTGTGTAAAAAAGACGTCTATTTGAGTAATGCCCTGTAATTCACATGCTAGTATGGGGACCCCATAATTCAGAGATGTGCAAATAACCACTGCTTCTCAACATCTTATCTTGTGGCCATTTTGGAAATACAAAGGTTTTCTTGATACCTATTTTTCACTTTTTATATTTCAGCAAATTAATTGCTGTATACCCGGTATAGAATGAAAACCCATTGCAAGGTGCAGCTCATTTATTGGCTCTGGGTACCTAGGGTTCTTAATGAACCTACAAGCCCTATATATCTCCGCAACCAGAAGAGTCCAGCTGACGTAACGGTATATTGCTTTAAAAAATCTGACATCGCAGGAAAAAGTTACAGAGTAAAACGTGGAGAAAAATTGCTGTTTTTTTCACCTCAATTTCAATATTTGTTTTATTTCAGCTGTTATTTTCTGTAGGAAACCCTTGTAGGATCTACACAAATGACCCCTTGCTGAATTCAGAAGTTTGTCTACTTTTCAGAAATGTTTAGCTTTCTGGGATCCAGCATTGGTTTCACACCCATTTCTGTCACTAACTGGAAGGAGGCTGAAAGTGCAAAAAATAGTAAAAATGGGGTATGTCCCAGTACAATGCCAAAATTGTGTTGAAAAATGGGGTTTTCTGATTGAAGTCTGCCTGTTCCTAAAAGCTGGGAAGATGGTGGTTTTAGCACCGCAAACCCTTTGGTGATGCCATTTTCAGGGGAAAAACCACAAGCCTTCTTCTGCAGCCCTTTTTTCGCATTTAAAAAAAAAAAGATTTTGCTGTATTTTGGCTAATTTCTTGGTCTCCTTCAGGGGAACCCACAAAGTCTGGGTACCTAGGATGTTGGGAAAAAAGGACGTAAATTTGGGGTTGGTAGCTTATGTGGAGAAAAAGTTATGAGAGCCTAAGCGCGAACTGCCCCAAATAGCCAAAAATAGGCTCGGCACAGGAGGGGGAAAAGGCCCGTCAGCAAAGGGGTTAAAGAGACTGTTCATTGCCATTAGGGTATATGGTAATGATATACTGCTATGTTAAATGTGAATGGTGGGTCTCCAATTTCGAAGACGGGGATGATTCAAGCATGTGAATCCATGAAACATCCAATACTGGAGAACAAGTGTCTGCCCAAGCCAAACAACAGGGTCCCCAGGGTCCAGGAAGCCCCTGGTGCCGCAGGGTAGACGGACCCAGTATGTTTGGCTATTTCACCTAGGGTGGCATGGAGCAAGGAATGGCCTGACACCAGCGCAAACTCTGCATGTGCTTCTTCAAATGTAATGAAGGTCTAATTAGGATACAAGTCACCTAGTGATTTACAGTCCCCTTCCTTCCATGCCTGGAAGGACATGTTCATACCCAGCTATTGGACATGTGCCAGTATCCATACCGGTAACTCCTGGTGAAATAGGGACTGTTTCAACACAGCAGTGGAGAGACATTGTCCTCTTTGTGCTGTCTGCGCACCACAAATGGCACATCGGATGATGCTCCAGATATCTACATTAGTCTTTCTGGCAGCTGACTAGCCTCGACTAGCCCCGCCAGGAGACGCTTCTCCCAACTGTCCTAGGGCTCTAATCAATGCACTGCGTATTACATGTGTGCTGCATAGTAGTACAAATCCAGCCGTGGCATCTCCAGAACGCCCTCTTCATATGATCTGGTCAGCGTGGACAAGGCTACTCTGCTGTGATTATCAGCCCAAAGCAGGGATATGAGGATTGAGTCCAGCTGCCTGAAGACTCAAGCCGGCAGGGGCCAGAGAGAGTTCTTAAGAAGTAGGTTAAGTTTTGTAAGACACATTTTTATTATTCTCTCTATAGAGAATGTCAGCATAGAAAGTAATCATGATATTTTCTGTTTATGGATACACTTGCATGTTATAAAAAATTTAGGGGCGCGGCTTGGGGTGTCAAGATGGCGGTCGCACTCTGAGAGTGCTCTGGACCCCTCCGTCATCCGCTGCTGTTTCGCGCCCTGCTCAGCACACCCAAAGGTCCCAGACATTGGCAGTTCTGTGCCTGGAGCGGCACAGGTACCTGGGGAAGAAGAGTGGAAATCCGGCAACACGGGGAAGCTATATCCCCAAGAGGTCTAAGTAGCGCTCCGCAAGATGGCGATGGCAAAAGGCTGCACAGATGAGCCGTAGTAAGAACACCTGGACGAGGCACAAGGGGAACGGCAGCCAGACACGTGTTGCTAGTCCCTAGAGGAGACAGGGGCTTACCCGCACCAGAAGAGGGTCCCTGCCGGCCGGGGTCGGAGTGCGGTCGTGACCGGAGGTGTTCCCGGAGCACGGAGTCGGAGGTGATCGAGGTGGCGACACGCCATGCCTGGCATGGCCTGGCAGAAGCAGACATAGCACTGGCTTGGCACTGTTAGGGAGAACGCGGCAGGAGTTGGGCCCACAGACCTCTGACTGGCAACAGGGACATAGAGGGGTGAGAGAACCTGGCCGTTGATTTTGAGGTCTGGTGGACCATACCGGGGACTGGACTGTGGAGGCCACCTAGAGCAGCGGCGGTCCCGGAGCCCTCTGAGGCCCGAAGGGAGGGATACCTTTCCCCCTGGGACTGGAAATGCTCTGGAAGGGTAAGGGAGAGGTGTGGAGCAACCCACTCCCCTAAAGGAGAAGCGGCGCGGTTGGTAACAAGGTGAGGGTGCCCACGGCGCTAGCATTTGTGGAACCAGGCCGGGAACTGAAGGGCCCTGGCAGGCTCCTGGCAGACAAAGGTACCGAAGAGCAGCGAGAGGCAACCTGTGAAAGCAGCTGCGCCTGGCTTCCAGAGGCCCGTGTGTAACACAAGGGAAGGCAAGGGACGCATGAGAGACACTGAGTGTGGTGCCCCGGGAGCGAGTGGCCTGGAGGAGTCACAGTGGACAATCGGCAGGGCATCTGGGGCGGAGAGGTGTGTAGTGCCCGAGTTAGTAGTTCCCAGCTCTGCAGTTTGAAAGAGACGCCACAGTGGATACGAGAGCTCACACCCGGCAGGCTCTCGCAGCAGTGGATGGTGTCCCAGAGTGTTTGAAGAAGACGATCCTGCTACATAGCCCAGAGACAGCGAGTCAGTAATACCAGGAGAGGCTGAGGGAGAGGACCCCTGGGCTGTGGGGTCACTGTAGTCAGCGGAAGCTCCAGTTTGACAATGAGGAAAGACAAACAGCCTAAACTACACGCTTCCCAACCACATATTGATAAAAAAACTACTCCGGGGGGGGGGGGTGCTCCTGGGGAAACCACAGGAGGTTCTTCGGCCGTCAGCACAGGAGACATGTACAAAATCCTGTACGCAATACAAGCTTCCCAGATGGCGGTGGAGAGCAAATTAGGAGAAATAATGGTTGTTGTGACCCAGCTTTCTCATGGCATTGAAGGGACCCGCGGAGAGAGAGACGCAGTCTAGTCTCTCCGCGGGTTGATTCGGGACGGGGGAAGTGGCGCGCAAGGTGCCCGATTGGACAGGAGGTAAGTGGGGGCGGGGTTCTAGTGTAGGTTTATAAGGGGGGTGGAGGGTGGGGTCGGCCCTTTTGCGCGCCGACTAGGAGGGAAGGAGGTTAATTTAGGTAGTGAGGTAAGGAGGCCCCATTGCAGTCAGTTAGGCCATCTTAGCAGCAAGGGGGGTTTTTACTAGTCAGGGCACCGGGACGAGAACAGCGAACAGGGAGAAGGGCATCGGGAAAAGGGGGGGGGGCGGCCCCGCGGGCATTTTTGCGGTCGCAGCGCGCCGCTTTAAAGGGAGCCGGCCCCTCGGGCAAAGTTATTTTCGACGCGCGGAGAGCACGTGCGCGCCGACACGAGGCAGTAGGCAATGCGCGGAGGCCGTTTAAAAGGCCCGCCTCTGCATTTTTAGCGGCGCAGCAGTGCCACCACACCCCCGCGGGGGAGCCACATTAGCAGGTAAATAAACGCGCATCGGGCGGGGAAGGCCCCTCGGATACAAAAAAAAAAAGGGGAGGTTTTTTGGGGGTTTTTTTATAACCGCAGCATCAGGTTGCCAGCAGACCAGGCAAAAAAAAAAAAAAAAAATTTAAATATATAAACAGATAGAAACACGCATTAGGATAACCATTACCATAACAGATATACATATACACAAGGAGGGCAGGAAATTCTAACAGGACCACATTAGAACGGCAGCTGGTACCTATAAGCTGGCAAAATGGCCACAGGGCACGACGCAGAGGCTGTGAGGGCCGCACTACGCATGCTGGGTGAAGCAGGCAGGGCAGATTTACTCAGGCCAGGGGTCCTTGAGCAGGCCTGGGTCGGGATGGCATGCCCCACCAGGGCAGCATCTGGGAGGGTCGCGGCCGCAGTAGCGGCTTGCAAGTCACAGGACTCCGATGGGGAAACAGATGAAGGGCCCATTCCCCCCGGACAGGACACAAGGGCGCAAACGCTTAACGGGGCACAGAGCCCGCTGTTGTTTGGAGAGGAGACACAAGCCACCCAGGACAAGGGAACAGACTGCGCGCAGGCGGGTTTTGACCTCTCCGGCGCGGGCGGGCAGGTGGCGGGGGGGCCGTGGCCACAGGGCAAGGCAGGGAGACAGGGCAACCAACACCGGGGCCCAGAGGGGATTTCGCCCCCCTAGATCTGTCATGCCACAGGGGGGAGGCCCCCAACCCAGGTTGGTTTGGGGCGCCAGTAAAGAAAAGAGGCAAGTACGCCGGGAAAAACAGGGGTGGGCCGGGGAGGGCCAAGACGGCGCCCCGTCAGGTCAGGGGGGGGGAAGTCAAGACACCACAGGAACCAAGGGTCGTGGAGAGCCGGAGTCCGCACACTCAAGGGAACTGGGAACAGGTAGATACCTGGGACCTAGAGGCCAGAATCAGGGAACAGCGCAGGGTGGTATTAGAGACGGAGGCCAGCTGTGCAAAGACAGGGAAGAGGCGAGCGCCTACAGCGAGACCACGCATAAAACTAGAGAGGCCGGAGGGCAACCAGGCTTGCGGCAGACAGGGCAAGAGAGAGGAAGCTGGGTTTGGGTGCCACAAGTAAGAGGAGAACAGGGTCAAGAGGCTAGAGCGGCCGAAGGGTTAGTCGGCGCGGGGAAACCCGGTGACGCAGACGGTCACAGGGACAACAGGGCAGCAATGCCAACGACAGAGGTTGGCAAGAGGAGGTACACGCCGACTGGGCGCAAGACGGCCCAAACACGTTGGCACGAAGCACTGGAGGGGTCTACGGCGGCCTTCTCCACACCGAGGGACCGAGGACAACGTCAAGAGGACACGATTTCTGCGGGCAAGGAGGCAAACGAGAGTGCCTCAAACAATGCGAGAGAGGGGGGCCAAAGTAAAGACCAGTGGGAAGGCGAAGATGAGTTGGAATTGGATTACGAAGAGGAAGGGGATGAATGGGAGGATGGCGAAATACGCGATTGGGAGGTGAGCGCTGTGAAAAAGGGTGGCGGGCGAGGGCGCAAGAGCGGCGCAACCTCTTCTTCGTGCTCTGTTTTGCAGGTTACAGCCCCGCTGGAAGGCCCCACTGGTGTTCGACAATTTACGCCGCGTGGCAGAAGCCTAAAAAGAATACCAAGGAGTCTGGGAGACAACGCGGGAGGTAAGAATTGGTGGTCGGTGTGGGGTGAAGGGAGCGGGTCAACAAGGGAGACTAACACGAAAAGGTCCATCGGGGTAGGAGACGGGTCAGTCTTAGAGAAGGCAGGTGATAGCGACACGCAGAAGACGGTAGAGAGCAAAGATAAAGAAAGTACCGCCACGTGTGGGACGGACACAACAGGGAAGGTGGATACAGGAGAAAGACGGGAGATGACAAGGAAGGGGGAGGGCACAGAAAGAGATTGCCGTACATGGGTTTAGCCATGCCCCTAGGCTCGCATGTGGCTGAGAAAACAAAAAACAAAATATGGAAACACAAATATGTAGATGTGTTTAAACTGTTACACAGGGACATGCAGGCAAAGGAAGGGTCCAAAGAGGAAGAATGGGAATTAGCACGTAGGCCTTGGGTACCGATAACAATGGACAACTGGACATCGGCCTTTTTGATATTCGCCAGTATATACTGCGAGAAATACCCGGACAGGGCCATTGCACTTTTTAAATACATGGATATAATTAGGAAGGCCCAAATGCATTTTGGAGGTTTCGCATGGCTCAGTTACGATGAGGAATTCAGGGCCCGGGTGAGTGTCAATCCGGAAAAACCATGGGGTGACGTGGACCCCGAATTGTGGATGCAATGGATGGCATCGGCACAGACAGCGGCGTCCACTCACACTGCGAGTGGCCTGCCAGTGACTTACAAGCCCTTTCAAGCTCGCCCCGCCCAGGGAGGGGCGGGCAATACCACTAAGACAACAGGGACAACGGCAGGGGCTTGTTGGAACTTTAACAAAGGTTTTTGTTCCAGGGCACAATGCAGGTTCAAGCACGACTGCTCCAAGTGCGGGGGCCGTCACCCAGTCACCCAATGTTTCTCATTGTCCAGCCCAGCTGAACAGTGGAGGGCCGCCAGAGGGAGAGGGGGACATGGCACTTCTGCGCAAAAAGGGGCCTACACCAGTTAGACTGGAATTCCTGTTACCATGGTTACATAGATACCCAGACATGGATAAAGCGCGTCTACTCGAATGGGGTTTTAGAGAAGGTTTTAGAATAGGTTACCAGGGCACTCGGCAACGGAGATGGGCTGACAATTTGCGGTCAGCCAAAGAACGCCCGCAGATAGTACAGGACAAATTGGCAAAGGGGTAGCGCTAAGCAGAATAGCAGGCCCTTTCTCCGGGTGGCCAAGTGACACCCTGATGATATCCCCCTTGGGAGTGGTACCCAAAAAAGCACAGGGGGAATTCCGGTTGATTCATCATTTGTCTTGGCCGGAAGGGACGTCTGTCAATGATTTTATTGCCCAAGAGGACTCTAAAGTGATTTACGCGTCAGTTGATGATGCGATAAAGTTGGTCCTAAAATGTGGTAGGATGGCGGAATTGGCAAAATGTGACATTCAATCAGCTTTTATACTGCTCGCAATTCATCCAGCAGATTTTGACCTTTTGGGCATGCAGCTAGACGGCAACATATACGTGGACAGGGTGCTGCCCATGCTCTGTTCGAGACTTTCAGCACATTTTTACAATGGGTCTTTGTAAGGGCGAGCGGCCATAGGTGGGTGACGCATTACCTAGATGATTTCCTATTCGTGGGGCCAGCGGCATCTGGGGCGTGTGGGCGGGCTCTGGATGTTTTCCAGAGGCTGACACAACAGGCAGGTGTGCCTTTGGCTCCAGAAAAAATGGAGGGCCCTGTGCCGATTTTAACTTTTTTGGGCATTGAACTAGATACGAAAGAACTGGTCGCCCGTTTGCCAGAGGCAAAGGTGGGAGAAATGCTGGATTGCCTAGCGGAGGTACGCACTTTGCACAAAATGGATTTGAGAATGGCTCAGAGGCTATTAGGCTACCTTAATTTTGCGTGCAGAGTAGTTAGGGGAGGTAGAACTTTTTGTAGGCGTTTGGGACTTTCCATGTCAGGTGCTGTACTTCCGCACCACAGGATAAGAGTATCATTGGCGTTACGAGAAGACATTAGAGTATGGGAAATTTTTCTGAGACATTTCAATGGAGTGCCGATGTCTTTCGGGGAGTCGGACACGGTATGGCAAGTACAAATATTTTCTGACGCAGCAGGTGCATCATGTTTTGGTTTGTATTGGGACGGGAGGTGGTGTGCGGAGTCATGGCCGGCATCTTGGATGCAGCAGGGAAGAAGCATTGCGTTTTTGGAGTTTTTTCCCCTTTTAGTTGCGCTGGCAGTGTGGGGACAAGAATTAGCTAATAGGACAGTGATTTTTCAGATAGACAATATGGCAGTGGTAGAGTTAGTCAATAGACAGAGAGCAAGGGACCTCAGAGTTTTGCGCTTGTTGCGCCAGTTCATGTTGTTATGCCTGTCTCTGAATGTTATTTTTAAAGCTGCACATATACCAGGGATTTACAACGAGATTGCAGACTCACTATCTCGTTCACAGTGGCGGCGTTTCCGCAAATTGGCACCTGGAGCGGATCAGAACAAGACTGTGGTCCCGGCAGACATCTGGGAATGGGGGGCATGATGATCACGGGGCTGGTGGAGATGTCATTAGCGGTATCCACGCGGCGTAATTACAGAATGGCATGGTTGGAGTTTCAATCTTTTGAACAGTTTTGGGGCAATTTTTGGGCACAAAGCCTGGCAATGTTGGAAGCCAGGACTAGACGTTTCGTGCTGTTTCTGATCGGGGAGGGTTTATCTCCAGCCACAATTGGGGGGAAACTGTCTGGTGTGTCTTTTTATGGCAAATTGTTTTTCGGTTATGACCCAGCGCGCAATGATTTATTGGGTAAAATGCTGAAGGGATGGAGCAGGGTTAGAGCGAGCGGTGACAAGCCAGCAAGGGAACCCATTACGTTCGAAATGTTGGTAGAGATGGTACAGGTGCTACCAGTTTGTTGTAGGGATGACTACGAGGCGAGTTTATTTAGGCTATGTATGTTGTGGATGTTTTTTGGCGCATTTAGAGTATCAGAGTTGTTGGGGGTGGGGAAAGAGATCGGGGTTCGAAGAAAAGAGGTATGCGTGCATAGAGACAGGTTGGGGATATGGCTAAGACGGTCAAAAACTGACCAGATGGGGGAAAGGCAAGTGGATATGGTTGAGAAAAGGGGGTGTGGAGTTAGCTTGTCCGGTTGAGGAATGGGTCAATTTCAAAGAGAGATGGCCAGGGACAGGTGAAACGGGGGTTTTCATGCATGCGTCAGGGAAGAAGCTAACGAGTTATCAACTTCTACAAGTTATGAAGATGGCCCTAGGAAGGATAGGGCGGCGCGCAGGTGACTACGGAACACACTCATTTAGGATTGGCGCGGCAACGGAGGCAGCACATTTGGGATGGGATTGGGCTAAGATCAAGGCTATAGGGAGATGGAAGTCTAGGTGCTGTGAGAGATATGTTAGGCCTTGAAGAACATGGAGCAGATAGAAGGAAGAGAAAGGGGGCGGGGGGGGGTTTGTGTATGTCAGGCATTTGTTACAATGTTTTTTCTTTACAGGCTGTGTGGCCGGGCCGGAGACGGGAAAGATGACGACATGGTTGGTCGGCCATTCGTTTGTGCACTGGGCAGCGAAATTCGCAGAGAAGCAGGTTTACGGCAGATCATTGGGACTGCCCAGCAGAAGCCATGAAGTGCGTTGGTGGGGCAAGAGCGGTATGAGGTGGGGGAGCTTGCTTCCATTTATCACGAGTAACTTGCCTCAGTGGGGATGCCCAGATTTGTTATTGATACATCTGGGGGAGAATGATATGGTGAAGTTATCGGGGCTCACTTTGATTCAATTGATGCAGAGGGATTTGGAACTTTTAAAACAGAAACTATATGGAACATGCTTGATATGGACGGAATTTGTGCCGAGAAGGGTATGGAGAGGGGCGATCAATCATGGAGCCATAGAGCGGGCTCGGAAAAAACTGAACAGAGCCATGAGAGTTTTCTGCTGGGCCCAGGGGATTAAAGTTTTGAGACATGGGGACATAAAAGAACAAGAACAAGTTTTGTTTCGAGACAATGGGGTACATTTATCTCAGTATGGTATGGTATATTATATCACAGAGTTGAGACTGATGCTAGAAAGCGCATGGGGTACAAATTTGTGCACCTGGAAATAAAGGGGGTGGGGCAGCGAAACGCCTCACGGGTTTCTCTGGTTGGCAGGAGATGGGGGAGGGTGGAGAGCCAGGTGCGGGCTTGTCCACCCTTCCAGGGGGAAAACAAGGAGGTGAAGCATCAGAGCGGGGAGGGGTAGGCTATAGGCAAGGAAGGCATGGGCGGAATAGGGGAGCATATACGGCAGGGAAATTGAAGGGAGACATTTGAGGAGAAAATGAAGGCGAGGGAGTTTTGTAAAAGTTAAAGTCTGCTTTAAAAGATATACAGTTGAAGGTTTTAAAGTATTTGTTTGTTTTTAAATCCTGTTCTAATAAAATGACCTTTTACACCAACAATGATCGTCACGTATGTATGTCTCGATGAAGGGACCCGCGGAGAGAGAGACGCAGTCTAGTCTCTCCGCGGGTTGATTTGGGACGGGGGAAGTAGCGCGCAAGGCGCCCGATTGGACAGGAGGTAAGTGGCGGGCGGGGTTCTAGTGTAGGTTTATAAGGGGGGTGGAGTGTGGGGTCGGCCCTTTTGCGCGCCGACTAGGAGGGAAGGAGGTTAATTTAGGTACCACCCACCCACCCAGCTAGGAAGACAGGGGGAGGAAGGGGTTTTTAGTTAGGTATATTAGTTAGGTCAGGTAGGGGGGGGGGGGTCAACAGTCATTTAGAACAGGTGAGTTGTGAAGAGATAGCAGGAGATGGGGGAGGGTGGAGAGCCAGGTGCGGGCTTGTCCACCCTTCCAGGGGGAAAACAAGGAGGTGAAGCATCAGAGCGGGGAGGGGTAGGCTATAGGCAAGGAAGGCATGGGCGGAATAGGGGAGCATATACGGCAGGAAAATTGAAGGGAGACATTTGAGGAGAAAATGAAGGCGAGGGAGTTTTGTAAAAGTTAAAGTCTGCTTTAAAAGATATACAGTTGAAGGTTTTAAAGTATTTGTTTGTTTTTAAATCCTGTTCTAATAAAATGACCTTTTACACCAACAATGAGCGTCACGTATGTATGTCCCGAGAGAGGCGCGATCACGCGGGGAACGGAAGCCTAGAGCCATAATAGTTTGTTTCTTTAATTACCGAGACTGAGACTGTATTCTGCAGGAGGTGCATTGTCAGGCTGACCTCTGACATCATAACGCAAGGATTCTGATCTTCCCTGACTACTCTAGAGATGTGCAGACACGCAGGCGATCCTGCGAGCTATTGAAGCAAAAGTTAAGGGCGCTACAGGTCCCCTAAATGCTCACCTCAATGTAATATATGCTGGCAAAACACAATTTTTCGAAACTGGTGAGGCGGCCTGGGAGTGGATTACAGAGGAGCGACGCCTGCAGCAGGATAGTGATGCCGCCTCCCCACTCCGGGGCCCTGCACTGCACTGAAATGGAACTCAAGACCCGAAACCCGCAAGAATAAAAATATCACGCATACAATCACGCAGTATGCGATCTGGGGGTGGGTCCCTCAACCCAATCACAGAGTTTGAAAAGATCCGAGCCGCAACCGAAACAGCAGGGAAGTGCATCAATAATCCCACAAGGAAAAGAGAGAGATGTGACAGTACAGTAAAAGAGGAGGAGAGACTAAGCCAGACACCACTGGTGTAGAAAGGCCATGTGCAAGCCGTAGACAGTATACTGGCCAAGCAAGAGACAAGTAAATCCTCCTACATGGAGGGGCCACCACTCCATGTTAACTGAGGGCTCCTTTTTAGTTACTGGTTGGGGTTAAGGAGGACAGATGCTTCTTCTGGTCGGGATGGGAAGTATAGGGTGGAGGGATGTTGGGGAAAGGGGTGTGAGGTTTGCATGCAAGACTTTTGGGATACCATTAAGGGGTAATTTTTTTCAAAGTCACACAAACAGAAATTCACGGAGAATGCAGAAGGACCCCCGGTTAGTCTGAAGCGAAGTACACTATGGGGCGGAACGTTCCACCCACTGACTCTCCACACGGCGACAGTTAAGATGGTGTCATGGAATGTAAACGGGCTACTGGACAAAATTAAGTGGGTGTTGGTACTCCGCCACACGCCGGAGCGTCACCCATGTATTCAATTTCTGCAGGAGACACATTTGTTGGGTACGTCCTATCCCTTCCTGGCCCGTTATAAGTATGATTGAGTGTTTCATGCCGGGTTCATGTATGCGCGCCTCTTGGGGGTGGCAATACTGCTCCGCAGGGGATTTCCCATGGTTGTGCATCAGACATGGCGAGACACACAGGGGCAATATGTAGTGCTGGCATGCTTAGTGGGGGGATACCCCCTGAACCCGTTGTGTCTCTATGCTCCTCCCACAGCATTTAAACACTTCGTTGAGGAGTTAATGGAGGTGGTGCTTCAGATGCCTCCTGGATGTACAGTTGTAGGAGGCAATGTATATGCAGTACTAGATCCAGCAACATCGGGTGAGAGGCGTAGGTGTTCAGTGATCCTTGCTCAACGGATGTCAAACCTAGGGCTGTGCAAGGTCTGGAGGAACTGGAACCCTCGTACCAGGCAGTACACCCACACCTCTGCAGCACACCACACACAAGCACGTATTGATATGGTTTTTATGTCTGTGCCCGATGTCTACAAGGTTCAGCACATCCAGATCCTTGCCCGGGGTATATCGTACCATGCCCGGTCATTCTGGTCATAGGTTCAGCCATCCAGACGCAGCGCCCCATGTGGCACCTTAACGCCTGGCGTGTACAAAATGAAGAGTACGCTGAAAACCTTAAAGAGGAAATTGTCCAATATTTTGAGCTAAATGAGGGGACGGTGCGTACAACAGCACTGCTATGCGAGGCTGGGAAGGCCACGATAAGGGGCCGAGCTAAGGCTCTTCTACGGGCTCAGGAGAGAGCCAGGCAAGCCCACGTCGCACAGCTGGAGGCCCAGGCAGAGACAAGAATAGTAAACTGCTATACTATTTGACCACAAAGCTGATGGAGGGACAGGTGATACAGGAGGTGGTGGATGCCGGGGAGACCTCCCACGCATCTTCAACTGATAAAGCGGCCACATTTGTGCAATACTATGTGCGCTGTATGCTTCCTCTGCTAGGGTGGAACTAAATGAGCCACTGTTAAGTGAACTGATCCAGCCGAGAATCTCAGAGCAGGAATGGGAAATGATGGATCAGCCTATGTCCCTGGAAGAGATAGGGGACGCCATCTCAGCTCTAAGGACTGGGAAGACTCCGGGTCCAGGCGGATATCCGACGGAGTTCTATTCTAAGTTTAGAGATCTTTCAGCACCTCGGCTGCTTGATTTGTACGAGAAAGCACTGGAAGAGGGAGCCTTCCCCGATAACTTGAAACAAGCCACAACAGTGGTCCTACCAAAGCCAAGGCCACGGTCCCGTCATGCACCGATTATAGGCCGATATCCCTGATCAACGGAGAACTAAAGATCGTTGTGACAGTGTTGGCGAATCGTCTGCGGAATGTTATGGGAAGCCTAATTCACCCGGACCGGGTTTATGCCCAACCACATCACTAGACATTGTATAAGGAGGCTGAATGCAGCACTGGTGCATAGGCATATCCTCTCGGGTCCTCTGGCACTGGTGTTAATAGACTCTGAGAAAGTGTTTGACACTGTTGACAGGAGCTACTTAAGGCAGGTACTCATCAAGATGGGCTTGGGCGAGAGGTTTTGAGGAATGGTGGAACTACTATACCGTAAAAGTGGTGGTGTCGGAGGCGTTTCCTGTCTGTAGGGGTATGCGACAAGGTTGCCCATTGCCCTTCTCCTCTTTGCTCTGATCACTGAGCCATTGGCATACATGCTCCGAGAAGACCCCTTGATGGCAGGTTGGGGCTGGCCCAGAGGAGAGGAAGACCGTGTAGCACTGTATGCAGATGACGTATTGCTATATCTGTCTAATCTGGCAGAGAGCAGGCCCAGATATCTCTATCTCCTGCGCCTATGTGCAGCAGCGTCCGGGTTGATGCTCAATCCACAGAAATCACTTTTGGTACCACTGGATGGATCCCGAGAAGCAACTGAGTGGCAGTCTGAATTGCCCATAAGGTGTCTTGGCTTCACTTACCTGGGAATTAAAATAGCACTGGAACCTCCCCTCATATGGGCACTTAATGTCATGCTGCTTGTTCACAGAGTTGAAAGGGATGTGAAGAGGTGGCAAACCCTACCCCTTAGTATTTTAGGACGAATTGCTTTATACATGTCCCGCACATAGGTGGGTATATTCAATGCTTATGACTATTGATGAGGATCCCCTGGAAGAGAAGGATATGCTACTTACCTGTAATATTTCTCATCCAGGAGACTCCTCATCAAAGTCAAAAGCATTGAATATTCCCGCCTACAAGGAGGGACACATAGACTAGTAGACAAGACAAGCAGTGACTTGTGTCGACTACACAGGTAAAATGGTTTCTCTGCACTTAGAAGTCCAGTGCAATGGAACTGGAGTTCGTAGGGGCACCTCTGCTCATGCAGGGGTGCCCTCACACACAGGTACCTGCACTCAGCCAACTGGGCTAGGAAGGCCTACCACAGGGGTGACTTACAGTGACCTGCTGCAGTGACCTGTGATGAAACGGTGCATGCACCTTTTCATGCAGGCTGCAATGGCAGTCCTGCAGACACATTTTGTATGGGCTCCCATGGGTGGCACAATACAGGCTGCAGCCCATGGGGAACCCCTGGCGCCCCCAAGGCCCAGGGTACCTAAGTATCATATGCTAGGGACTTATATGGGGGCAGCAGTGTGCCAATTGTGGGGTGTGCAAAGTCCTAAGCAACCAAATTTAGAGGGAGAGAGTACAATCACTGGCTAGCAGGATCCCAGTGAAAACAGTCCAAGCATACTGACAGCAGGCAAAAAGTTGCCAAACCATGACAAAAAAGGCTACTTTCCTACAGCCACCCCTTGAAAATATTTCTGCGGATGCTCATGCCCCTCCCCGCCACAACCTGGCTTTGCGAAATCTGGGTACATGCATAAGTTCAATTTGTGAGGAGAGGACCTCAGCAGCCTACCAGGGGAGCACCAATGAAATACATACTTTATCTGATCCAAGCTTTATTGGTGTAGGGTCAGAAAGGTCATACACAAAACCTTGAAAACAATCCCTTTTTTATAGGGAGTCAATGAAGAGATCATAGGCCCCCCTTGACCGAAACATGCCTAGGGGTGTTCAGAATGAGGCGGACAGCTGCATTCTGCGCCACCTGTAGTGTGTTGACACAAGAGACGTTGATGTTAAGATAAAGAGAGTTACAATAGTCCAAATGTGATGTAATGAGTGCAATAATGACCAACTGGCATAAGTCCTCCGAAATGTAAGGAAAAATCTTCCTAAAGATTCTGATGATGTGAACACAGGTACTTGTTGCACGATTGACCTGGGTGCCAAAACTGAGAGTGTTGTCAAATACGACGCCCAGGTTCTTAGCTGATTTGACCGGGTGGGGAGAAGGCCACATTCCCCTTGCCACCAGATGTAGGACCAAACTGAATCCTGGGCGCAAAAATAAAATCAACACCTCGGTCTTGCCAGTCTTAAGTTTCAGGGCATTATCATTCATGCTGATGTTGGACATATACTGTCTGAAATTCTCAGCAGCCGAGGTTAGATCGTTAGAAATGGACATTTGAGTGTCATCATCATACAACTGTACTTTGAAACCAAAGGAACGCACCAGAGTTGCCAGAGGAGCAACATACACATTAAAAAGAGTTGGACTAAGGGGCAATCATTGGGGAATACCACACGGAAGGCAAAAAGCCTCTGCCTTAAAACCCCCACAGCTGATCATCCGTAAGAAAAGACGATAGTAGGCGGAGGGCAGGCCTCCAACCCCAATGTCCTCCAGCCATTGAAGCATGTGTGATGCCCAGACCGCATTGAAGGCTGTCGACAGGTCCAGCATGAGCAGAATAGCTGCCCCCCCCACCTCAGATCAACCTGACAGCAGATACTGGTGGTCATTCTGACCCTGGCGGTCTTTGACCGCCAGGGCGGAGGACCGCGGGAGCACCGCCGACAGGCCGGCGGTGCTCCAATGGGGATTCCGACCGCGGCGGTAAAGCCGCGGTCGGACCGGCACCACTGGCGGGGTCCCGCCAGTGTACCGCGGCCCCATTGAATCCTCCGCGGCGGCGCAGCTTGCTGCACCGCCGCGGGGATTCCGACCCCCCCTACCGCCATCCAGATCCCGGCGGTCGGACCGCCGAGATCCGGATGGCGGTAGGGGGGGTCGCGGGGCCCCTGGGGGCCCCTGCAGTGCCCATGCCACTGGCATGGGCATTGCAGGGGCCCCCGTAAGAGGGCCCCTACATGTATTTCACTGTCTGCTGCGCAGACAGTGAAATACGCGACGGGTGCAACTGCACCCGTCGCACAGCTTCCACTCCGCCGGCTCGATTCCGAGCCGGCTTCATCGTGGAAGCCTCTTTCCCGCTGGGCTGGCTGGCGGTCTGAAGGCGACCGCCCGCCAGCCCAGCGGGAAAGTCAGAATTACCGCCGCGGTCTTTCGACCGCGGAACGGTAACCTGACGGCGGGACTTTGGCGGGCGGCCTCCGCCGCCCGCCAAGGTCAGAATGAGGGCCACTATCTGTTACAACCACAAGGGCGGTTTCTGTGGCCATCTCTAAAACCATTTTGTGACATATCCAAAGTGTCTTGTGCCTCAATGAACTTCACAAGTTCCAGGTTAATAGATTCTTTTAAAGATCTTTACTGGCCAGGGAAGTAGGGAGATGGGGCGATAGTTTTTAAAATTTTCTGGGTCTGCTACGCAAAAAGGAGGATGCTTGAGAGAAGAAGGTCTTTATCAAGGGGGCACACAATAACCTATGGTAACCCTAGAGGAGTTTTGCAATCTCAACATGTGTCTTAGTGTCTATCATTATTACCTATCTTCACTCTAAGCTCCACACCAACTTCAGTATTCCGCACACCGCAGTCCTTCTGTATATCCAAACTGCATTTTGCTGCCAGGGTAATCACCTCACTAAGCTCCATCCTTTCCACTTTCCAGAGAGCCAGCAGTGCATCTCCTGCAGATCAGGGAGAAAACAACAGAGGAAGATCAGAGAGGAAGGAGCAGATCTTGAGGTGGCCAACACAGACACAGGTTTTCTTGGAGAGAGAGAGGAACAGGGATAGGCCACAGAGACAGAGGGATTTTAAAGCAGATTGAAACATAGGCAAGTCAAAGATAAGGGAGCTGATCATGGAGCGAGAAACAAGGTTATAACTCAGAGAGATGCATATTGATCAGAGAGGTTGGAACAGGTTTAGGCTAGAGACATAGTAGCTGAGCAGATAGACTGGAGCAGATTAAGGAGTCTGATGAATCAACAAACAGGAAAATTAATATGTCAATGATGGAGGGGAAGCTTGTGGAATGAGCAACACATGCTGGTCACCTTTTAGGTTCAATTTAGTACTTACTGCCTTAATGCTACAAACAGGGGCAACTCCTTCGCAATTGAGAAGGAGCGTCGCACCCTGGTTAAGCCAGCATCTGAAAAATAAAACAATGGTTTACTATTGTATAATTTTTCAGCTGCTGGTTCAGCCAGCAGCATGTGCAATGAGGGGCGGGCTAGGCCATGGGAGGGGTATAGGGGATGGGGAGCATAGTGAACCAAGGTTTCTCCAACCTAGAGAAACTACACAGACTCTTATGCAGTGTCTGAGCGGCAGACCAAGCCACTCAGACCTATCCTGGCGCTGCTCTCATGTTAAGTTTACCATGAGAGCAGCACCAGGACTGCATGGGGAGCCTGTGCTGGTGTCCCAGGGACTGCTGGGACATCAGAAGAGCAGAGGAGTGAAGCAGCAGGAAGTGGGAACGCTAAGTTTTTTAAAACTATTTTTGTTTCTATTCCCCCCCTTGAGATTTGTGGCAGCCACCGCTGGCTACAAACACAGTAGACATATATTCCACTCTTCACAAAAGTGTGTGGTACCTTCAACTTTCTGCCTGCAAAATAACAGGCATGTCTATTTCAACCCCTACTAAAACGTAGGCACTGTTTTCTGTGCACTTCTTTTATACACATTTTCAACGTCATTACAATGAAGATATAAAATGGCCAGACTGATTTTCCACATGCATAATCAGTAAAATCCTGATATTGTTCAATCATGAATCGAAGAAACTTGGCTTCTTTAAATGTTGAACTTCCTGTCTTTACTCTAGTCAAAAAGGATACAGGGGGTAATTATGACCCTGGCAGTCGTGGTCGGACAGCCACCAAAGTGGTGGTCCGGCCGCGACATTATGACCGTGGCAGAGCCGGTGGTTGTAATCCACCAGGACAACGCTGCCCTGGGGATTACGAGTACCCATCTACCAGCCTGTCCATGGCGGTGTAAGGTTTGCGGAATGGGGGATTCGGGGGGCCCCTGGGCTGCTCAATAACTTGGCATGGGCAGTGCAGGGGCCCGCATGCACAGCCCCATTGCTCATTCCACTGCCCATACTGCTGCACCCGCCGCACCACCACACTGCCGCCGGCTTCATTAGGAGCTGGCTGCAATGTTAAGGCCCTGTTCCCCACAGGCCGGTGCGCCCAGCGGGGAAGCGATAATAGGGCCGGCGAGATTCAGGCAGCACAGGCAGCCTGATGGCGGGATGGCACTGGCCGGCGGCCTCCGCAGCCCGCCAATGTCATACTGAGGGCCATAGCCTTATCATTTGGTGCTTTATGTGCTCTCTGGTACAATAACAGAATACACCAGTCTATCTATCTTGAGACTGGTTCTTTAAAAGCAGCCTTTGTTTGTATTAGGAGGTCCACAGTTCATAAAAACATGAGTATATGATCTTAACTCCTTAGCTTACTTAAGACGCACATGACTGCTCCTTTAAAATCTAAAGTGTGTTGTTATTTTATGTTACGTGATATTTGTAAAGCCTGCATCTATCAATACATGTAAAGATCTTTCTTCCAGAGAGACTGGATTAGCAAAAGCAATGTTCGAGATATCGACTGGTTAATTGTGAAAAGCTGATATCACTTTAAGCAGAAACACATTGCTATTATGGAACAATACTTGACTCGAGCAGATGTAGTCACCATAAACACCACCTGCCAAGACGTGCTCTGTCTAGAGAAGTCATAGTAAAGGTTTGAAACCAATGCTGATACTATATTTAATTATTAGTGAGTAGATGATCTTCTTACTAGAGAAAAGATTTTCCTTAGGCTTTCTAGAAAACCCTTAAATACTGATATTATAAATAATGACATCAGTGTTAAGCAACTCTGATGTCATTATTTACAGTAGAAGCTACCAAGTGGACTTCAAGGGAAGAAACATTAGGACCTGGTGTAGGAGACTGGCATATAGTGGGTACCTTGTGGTACTTACACCCTTTGCCAGGACCAGTTATCCCTTATTAGTAGAATAGAGGTATTTCTAGCAGCTTAGGCTGATAGAAGGTAGCTATGACAAAGCAGCTTAGACTGAACTAGGAGACATGCAAAGCTTCTACTATACCACTTATATCATATGCACATCATAAGAAAACACAATACTCAGAGTTACTAAAAATAAAGGTACTTTATTTTTATGACAATATGCCACAAGTATCTCAGTGAGTACCCTCAGTAAGAAGGTAAGTAATATACACAAGTTATATGTACACAAACCCAAAACAGGTAAGTAAGAGTAAGAAAAATAATGCAAACAGTGTAGAATTACAATTGGATGCAATAGGTGAACATAGGTCTAGGGGCAACACAAACCATATACTCCAAAAGTGGAATGCGAATCACAAATGGACCCCAGACCTGTGGGAGCTTGTAGAGGGTCACTGGGACTGTAGGAAAACAGTCAGGGTGTCCAAGATACCCCACCCCAAGACCCTGAAAAGTAGTAGTAAAGTACACCTACTATCCCAAAAGGACACAATAGTCGTGATAGGGGGATTCTGCAAGAACCAGCAAGGCACTGAAGATGGATTCCTGGACTTAAGGACCTGCAAGGTAAGGGGACCAAGTCCAAGAGTCGCAATAGTGTCCAGGGGGGGCAGGAGCCCAGGAAACCCCGTATGACGGTGCAAGATATCTGCCTCCGGATGGAAGAAGCTTAGGATTCTGCAACAACGAAGAGGACTAGGAACTTCTCCTTTGGATGGAAGATGTCCCACGTCGTGCTGAAGGTTGCAGAAGTGTTCCCATTCAGAAATATCGCAAACAAGCCTTGCTAGCTGCAAGGGTCACGGTAGAGGTTTTTGTGTGCTGCTGGGGACCAGGAAGGACCAGGATGTCGCCCCTTGGGGGAGGAGACATAGGGGGCGCTCAGCAACTCAGAGAGCCCCCACAGAAGCAGGCAGCACCCGCAGACCTTAGACATGTTACATGGCCATGTTCGGAGTTACCATTATGACGCTGTACATAGGAAGTGACCTATGTACAGTGCACGCGTGTAATGGTGTCCCTGCACTCACAAATTCCGGGGAATTTGCCCTGAACGATGTGGGGGCACCGTGGCTAGTGCCAGGGTGCCCACACACTAAGTAACTTTGCACCCAACCTTCACCAGGTGAAGGTTAGACATATAGGTGACTTATAAGTTACTTAAGTGCAGTGGTAAATGGCTGTGAAATAACGTGGACGTTATTTCACTCAGGCTGCACTGGCAGGCCTGTATAAGAATTGTCAGAGCTCCCTATGGGTGGCAAAAGAAATGCTGCAGCCCATAGGGATCTCCTGGAACCCCAATACCCTGGGTACCTCAGTACCATATACTAGGGGATTATATGGGTGTACCAGTAAGCCAATGTGAATTTGTTAATTTAGTCACTAGCCTGCTAGTGACAAATTTGGAAAGCAGAGAGAGCATAACCACTGAGGTTCTGGTTAGCAGAGCCTCAGTGAGACAGTTAGGCATCACACAGGGAACACATACAGGGCACATACTTATGAGCACTGGGGCCCTGCCTGGCAGGGTCCCAGTGACACCTAGACTAAAACAACACATATACAGTGAAATATGGGGGTAACATGCCAGGCAAGATGGTACTTTCCTACACTTATGTGCAGTGAAAAATGGTTGTGAAATAACGTGGACGTTATTTCACTGAGGCTGCAGTGGCAGGCCTGTGTAAGAATTGTCTGAGCTCCCTATGCGTGGCAAAAGAAATGCTGCAGCCCATAGGGATCTCCTGGAACCCCAATACCCTGGGTACCTAAGTACCATATACAAGGGAATTATATGGGTGCACCAGTGTGCCAATGAGAATTGGTAAATTTAGTCACTAGCCTGCAGTGACAAATTTAGAAAGCAGAGAAAGCATAAACACTGAGGTTCTGGTTAGCAGAGCCTCAGTGATACAGTTAGGCACCACACAGGGAACACATACAGGCCACAAACTTATGAGCACTGGGGTCCTGGCTAGCAGGATCCCAGTGACACATAACAAACACACTGACAACATAGGGCTGTAACTATGAGCACTGGGCCCTGGCTAGCAGGATCCCAGTGAGACAGTCAAAACACCCTGATATATACTCACAAACAGGCCAAAAGTGGGGGTAACAAGGCTAGAAAGAGGCTACCTTCCTACACAACCCCTCCCCCAAACGAAGGACAATAAGGCTAACCTTGGCCAGTTGAGTATTTATTGTCTAAGTGGTGATAAGTAGAGAGCAGTCCTGCAATAGCTTGGCTACTTCCTTTGTCATCCACTATTTGGTTACTTCCCTGTGGGGATATAAACCAACCTGTTTGAAGTTTTTTAGCTAGCCAACAATGTGAAGTCATATTTTCAGAGTTCCTATTAGTATGTTTAAGTTTAGAGCAGTGGGGATTGTCCACTGGACCTATATCAAATGATGAGAATGCCAGGCAGGGATGCTGTGTCAGTAAAGTCATAGCTGGGCAAAAACTTTGTCCATATGGCTGTAAGAAAGAACAGGGTTGCTGTTTCTCTTGAGTTGGAGCAGGGCAGGGATGCTGTCCTATGAGCTCCACACTAGGGCTGGGCTGCTGTCCTAAGTGTTGTGAGGCAGTGCAGGGTTTCTGCACTAAGGTTTCTCTGGGAGAGTTGGAAGGATGCTCCATGTTAACTAAAATGGTGCCCTTTTTCTCACCAATATTAGTTAGCCCACAGAGAGGTACTTCTACCTCAGGGAGTACAGCCGTGTTAGCTGATGATTCCCTTGGTACAGGTGCCACCTCAGGGGAGGTTTCTCTCACCACAGCAATGGTATCCTGAATGGCAGGGTGGGTAGGGGATACTGTGATGCCCTTTTTACCTGTTGTTGGAGAAGGATCCCGAGTTTTCAGGCCTTTTTCTCTCCTTTGCTTTTTCATTTCAGCCGAAATGAGAGGAAGCAATTCCTAAGGGATACCCAGCATGGCTGCATGGGTATTAAACCCTACCTCAGCCCAACCTGATGCCTCTAGGTCATTACCTAAGAGACAGTCTACAGGTAAGCTAGGTGATACTACCACCTGCTTAGGGCCAGTAACTCCACCCCAACTAAGCTGAACTATAGCTAAGGGAAGAAACGTAGTGGAGTTATGGACATCAATAATCTTGTACTGTTGTCCAATAATGTGTTGTTCAGGAGACACTAGGTTTTCAGTCACCAAAGTGATATTGGCCCCTGTGTCCCTGTAGGCCTGGGCCTCAACACCATTTATTGAAACTGTCTGCCTGTACTTATCCATTGAAAGGGGACAAGCAGCAAGTGTGGCAAGGCCAATGCCACCAGGTGTGACAGAAACTGTCTTGGGACTGACTACCCCAGTTTCTATGATGGACCCATAAGTGAACCCAACCACACCCTTATTTTGACTGTTGCCAGCAGTCCCACCACTATTAACACTACTGCTAAGGGCACTAGAGTTTGATGTATTAGTGGTGGTAGGCTCGGGGGGTTTACCTGGACAGGACTTATCCCCTGGCCTATGGCCCTTGTTTTTACACACAAAGCACCAAGGTTTTTTGATGTGTGTGTGTTGTGAAGAATAGGAAGAATTTGTTTTATCCCCGCCCCCTGAAGAGTGTTTAGGATTTGAAGAAGGATCTTTGGTTTTACCCTTATCCCCATGCTTATCCTGAGATTTCTCCCCATCTTTCTTCTTGCCATCCTTGTCACCTCCTGTATGAACTTTTCTGTTCACTCTTGTTCTGACCCGTTTGTCTGCCTTCTTTCCCAATTCTTGGGGAGTGGTCAGATCTGAGTCTATCAATAATGGTGTAACAAATCAGGCACACAATTGTTAGAATATGCTCTCTAGGAATAAGATTGTACAGGCTTTCATAGTCAGATACCTTACTGCCATGTAACCACCCTTCCAAGGCCTTCACTGAACAGTCCACAAAATCTGTCCAGTCTTGAGAAGACTCTTTTCTGGTGTCTCTGAACTTAATCCTGTAGTGTTCAGTGGTTAAGCCAAATCCATCAAAGAGTGCATCTTTCAAAACTTTGTAGTTATTGGCTTCACTTTATCTAACAGTAAGGAGCCTATTCCTACCCTTTCCAGTGAAAGATAGCCACAAAATAGCAGCCCACTGCCTTTGAGGGACCAACTGTACCATACAGGCCCTCTCAAGTGCAGCAAACCACTTATTAATGCCATCCCCCTCCTTGTAAGGGGGGACTATCTTGTGCAGATTCCTGGAATCTTGTTCTCCAACAGGATTGCTATCAGGAATACTGCTGCTGCCACCATGGGGAACTAACCCCAACCTCTGTCTTTCCCGCTCAATGTCTAGGGATTCCCCATCTAAGGCCAGCTGTTGCTGTTTAAGCTTCAGTCTGGTCTCTTCAACCCTCAACTTTTTGAGTTCCCTTTCTAACAAGTTATCCTCAGGGTGGGTGGGTTGGTAATGCTTTAACACAGATGAAATATGGGAAGTTTCAGAGGGGGGCCTGTCCCTAACTGTCTGGACCCTAGTAACCTGGCCTCTAGGGATAAAGGATGCCCTACTGTTATGGGAACCTCTATCACCACCAGCATCACTAGGTGTCCTGCTAGGGGGCATACCCTTGTCAGAACCCTCCCCAGCTTCTCCAGGGGACTCCTCTGAATCAGACTGGGAAGCATCTCCCTTTTCTAACCTCTCATGTGATGGCCCAGACTGGCTCTGGTCATCTACAACAAGCATGTTAAAGAGAAACTCTTTTGTATGGTTCTTTCCTATGCTGAAACCTCTATCCAGGCAGAGACCCCTCAAACTTTTATAGTTCAAACTCTCATATGTTGCATTAACAGATTTGAGAGTGGAATCTACAACAGACATGATAGTATAGGTTTAAGGATAGTGAGAAAGTAAACGTTTTAGAACTTAGAAAGCACAGAGAAAAAAACTTTTTCAAATTTTGAAAAACGTTTTAGAAATGTTAAGAAACTTTTCAGAACTTTGTAAAAAGGGACTTTTTTGGTTAAGTGTACATACACTGAACTATTTGGTATATGATTCTCTTATGAAAAGTACTAAATGACAAAGTGGTAAAGCAGTTGCAAGTACTTATCCCACCGGTGCACCACCAATGTAGGAGGCTGGCCTGGCTTATAGTGGGTACCTTGTGGTACTTACACCCTGTGCCAGATCCAGTTATCTCTTATTAGTAGAATAGAGGTGTTTCTAGCAGCTTAGGCTGATAGAAGGTAGCTATGACAAAGCAGCTTGAGCTGAACTAGGAGACATGCAAAGCTCCTACTATACCACTTATATCATATGCACAATATCATAAGAAAACACAATACTCAGAGTTACTAAAAATATAGGTACTTTATTTTCATGACAATATGCCACAAGTCTCTCAGTGAGTACCCTCAGTAAGAAGGTAAGTAATATACACAAGTTATATGTACACAAACCAAAACCAGGTAAGTAAGAGTAAGAAAAGTAATGCAAACAGTTTAGAATTACAATAGGATACAATAGGTGAACATAGGTCCAGGGGCAACACAAACCACATACTCCAAAAGTGGAATGCGAATCACGAATGGACCCCAGACCTATGGGAGCATGTAGAGGGTCGCTGGGATTGTAAGAAAACAGTCAGGGTGTCCAAGATACCCCACCCCAAGACCCTGAAAAGTAGGAGTAAAGAATAAGTTACTTACCTTCGGTAACGCTTTTTCTGGTGGATACAGTAACTACCTGTGGATTCCTCACCAAAAGAATTCTCCCCTCGCACCAGCCTTCAACGGAAATTTCTTCTAGCTCTGCACGTCGATGATGACGTCACAATCGCCCGACTCCACACAACGCCGCATGACGTCATCCAGGCAATAAGAAGCCCTCGTCGACGTGCAGACGTCAGTTTTCACCATTTTTTACGTGCCCTAGAGGCGAACAGGTTAACCTAAAGAGCACACATTCATCCAGAATAGATGAAAATAAAACATTTCATATAAAACTCAATATAAATCACAGGTATGAATGCTCAATTCGAGATGGAAGTAAATATATATATGTATAATTCCAGTCCAAAATGTCATTTTCACTATATTAATTTGCAAAGGAAAAGTATATACAATGAATACAACTATATGCATGAAAAAGCTATATACATATATACATATATACAAGATCAAGGATGCGCACCCAAAGAGATCTTGGTTTGACCAGTCAGGCAACGGGGAGGTGGGTGGGACCGTGAGGAATCCACAGGTAGTTACTGTATCCACCAGAAAAAGCGTTACCGAAGGTAAGTAACTTATTCTTCTGATGGATACACCTACCTGTGGATTCCTCACCAAAAAAATAGAGGTCCCCGAGCAGTATAAACTCCGGTGGTGGGTGCCCGAATGGTCAAACCAAGAAATCCTGCAGCACCGAGCGAGCAAAATGGCCATCCCTCCTGACCTCAGAGTCCAAACAGTAATGCTTGGCAAAAGTATGGAGGGATGCCCAGGTCGCTGCCCTGCAGATGTCAGCCACAGAAACACCTCTAGCCAAAGCCGATGAAGCCGCTTTGGCCCTGGTGGAATGGGCACGAAGCCCCACAGGTGGATCTCTCTTCGCCAAAGAATAGCAGATCTTAATACACAGAATGACCCACCTGGATAGCGTTCTCTTGTGGACCGCTCTACCTTTTCTCTTCCCCACGTATCCAACAAAGAGCTGTTCATCCTGTCTGAACTCTTCCGTCCTGGCGACGTAGAAGCTCAGCGCTCTTCGTGGATCCAGCCGGTGGAGCCTCTCTTCCTCCTTGGATGGGTGAGGTGGAGGGTAAAAGGAAGAGAGCGTAATTGACTGCCCCAGGTGAAAGGGTGTAACAACCTTCGGTAGGAAAGCCGCCTTGGTCCTCAACACCACTTTGTCCTTGAAGAAGGAAAGGAATGGGGTTTCTACAGTTAGAGCCTGAAGCTCACTAACCCTTCTGGCAGATGTTATTGCCACCAGGAAAACAGTTTTAAATACTAGGAATCGTAAAGAACAAGAGTGCATGGGTTCAAACGGGGCCCCCATAAGAAAAGTTAAAACCAAATTAAGGTCCCACTGAGGCATAACGAATGGCGTGGGCAGATACTTATTAGTAAGTCCCTTTAGAAACTTTAAAACAATTGGGACTTAAAGAAGGATGGTTGATCAGGAAGGCACAGAAAAGCAGATAGTGCAGACAGATAACCCTTAACAGTGGCAACTGAAAAACCTTTCTGTGCTAAATAGAGTGCAAATGACAAAATGTCAGATAAACCAGCTTTTAAAGGGTCTAAACTATTCTCTCCACACCAGTTTGTAAACTTAGCCCAACGATTCGCATCGATTGACTTGGTGGAGTGTCGCCTGGCCGATAGAATAACTTCTACCACATCTGGATGGAGAGAAAAGGAACTCAGATTGCCCCGTTCAATCTTCAGGCATGAAGATGCAGGCTCTGGAGATGGGGGTGTAGAATCTGCCCCTGCGACTGCGAGAGGAGGACCACCCTGCAAGGGAGACGGAGCGGAGGGCACTGAGAGAGTTGGAATAGGTCCGAATACCACACCCTTCTCGGCCAATCCGGAGCTATTAAGATGACTTGAGCTCGGTCTTGGCGGATTTTCCTGAGAACTCGAGGAATCAAGGGTATGGGGGGAAACGCATAAAGCAACTGACCCTTCCAGGACATCTGAAACGCGTCCCCCAAAGCTCCTTGCACTGGATACTGGAGGCTGCAAAATAGCGGGCACTGCGCATTCTCTTGAGTTGCAAACAGATCTATTTGTGGATATCCCCACATCCGAAAGATATACAAAACTAGATCTGGATGAAGGCGCCACTCGTGGTCGACCGAACTGCGTCGACTGAGAACGTCTGCATGCACATTCAGGACTACGGCCAAATGATGTGCAATCAAGCAGATCTTGTGGTCCTGAAGCCAGGACCAGAGCCGAAGAGCTTCTCTGCAGAGAAGATACGACCCCACTCCTCCCTGTTTGTTTATATACCACATCACGGTTGTGTTGTCCGTTAGAACCTGGACTGACTGATCGCGAATGGAAGGGAGGAAGGCCTTGAGTGCCAGCCGTACTGCTGCCCGCAATTCTAACAGATTGATGTGTAATTTCTGTTCTACTGGAGACCAAAGGCCTTTGATCTCCAGGTCCCCCAGATGAGCTCCCCACCCTAGAGTGGAAGCATCCGTTACCACTGAGGCCACTGGTGGGGGTAGCGAGAACGGCCTTCCTTGAGACAGGTTGTCGACCGCTGCCCACCATTGAAGATCCACTGCAGTGTCTCTGGAGATCTTTATCGAGGCTTCGAGATCACCTTTGTGCTGAAACCACTGCCTGCGGACAGACCACTGGAGAGCCCTCATGTGCCAGCGTGCATGAGTGACCAACAGTATGCAAGAAGCAAACAGACCGAGCAGACGAAGGACTTTGAGGATTGGAACTACCACTCCATTTCGAAACATTGGAATCAAAGCCTGTATGTCCTGAACCCGCTGTGGCGGAGGAAAGGCCCGCTTCAATATTGTGTCCAATACTGCCCCTATGAACAGGAGGCGTTGAGAGGGCTCCAGGTGAGACTTGGGTACATTGACTGAAAACCCCAGGTCGTACAACAATTGAGTCGTCGACTGGAGATGGCACCGCACGAGCTCTGGAGTATTGGCTTTGATCAACCAATCGTCCAGATAGGGAAACACAGCGATCCCCTTTCTTCTGAGCTCTGCCGCTACCACCGCCATCACCTTCGTGAAGACTCGAGGTGCTGAAGTAAGACCAAACGGGAGGACCGCAAACTGATAATGATGTGATCCCACCACAAAACGGAGATACTTCCTGTGCGATCTGAGGATCGGAATATGAAAATACGCGTCCTGCAAATCGACCAACACCATCCAGTCCCCTTCGTTCAATGCCAAAAGAACCTGTGAGAGGGTCAGCATTTTGAACTTTTCCTGTTTGAGGAACCAATTCAAAATCCTCAAGTCTAAAATCGGTCTTAGCCGACCATCCTTTTTGGGAATCAGAAAGTATCTTGAATAGCACCCCTGACCCCTCTCTTGCTCGGGAACCAACTCTATTGCACCTTTTTGTAATAGAGATAATACCTCCTGCTGTAACAGGAGAAGATGATCTTCCGAACAGAAGGATGGGCGGGGAGGGAGGGTGGGAGGAAATTCTCGAAAGGGAAGAGCGTACACCTTCTTCACAATGTCGATGACCCAGGAGTCTGATGTTATGACCTCCCACATTGGAAGAAAAAGGGAAAGTCTCCCCCCTACTGGAGACGAATGGACAGGGAATGGCGGAGGACTACGGCTGCTTTCCTTGCTGCACCCCTCCAGAGGAAGAGGAAGAGGCAGATTGCTGCAAGGTGGCTCCTCTCGTACGGACTCTGCCCCTGCCCCTGAAGGATCTGTAAAGCAGGGTAGAAGCAGTTTGTTGTGGTCCTTGCAGTCTTCCTCGAAAGGAACCACGACCAAAACCTTTAAATCTGCGAAAGCCTCTAACGGTGGATGAGGCCGACGTCTGGAGTTTCAAGGATCTAGCTGTTGCTCTGCTCTCTTTAAAGCTTTCTAAGGCCGAGTCAGCCTTAGAACCGAAGAGCCTTTCCCCATCAAACGGGAGATCAAGGAGCGTAGCCTGCACGTACGTCGAGAAGCCAGATGATCTGAGCCAAGACTGCCTTCTAGAGACTATGTTCGTGCCCATAGCCCTAGCAACCGAGTCCAAAGTGTCCAAACCAGACTGGATGACTTGCGTCGCAGCCGATTGAGCATCCGAAAAGAGTTGCAGCATCTCCTGTGATACATTAGGAGGGCCCTTTGCCTCTTCCATAAGGGCATGTATGTAACGTCCCAGTATACATGTGGCGTTAGAAGATTTCAGGGCCATACTGCACGATGAAAAAGTCTTTTTAGCAGTATGGTCCATCTTTTTCGACTCTCTATCAGCAGGAACCCCAGGAAACGAGCCAGGAGAGGATCTGGAGGAACATGATGCTTGGACCACAAGGCTCTCCGGAGTTGGTTGCCTGGAGAGAAACACCGGATCCCCAGGCGCCGTCCTGTAACGCCGAGCCACGCCCTGTTGACTGCAGCGGTGGATAAAGGCTTCATCCAAATATCCTTTATAGGGTCCAGCAGAGCCTCATTGAATGGAAGAAGAGGCTCAGCAGAAGCAGATGTTGGATGGAGAACCTCAGTCAACAAATTTCTCTTAACCTCCGCGGTGGGAAGAGTAATATCCAAAAAGTCCGCAGCTTTACGAATGACCTTATGGAACGTAGCTGCCTCCTCCGTGATCTCCCCAGGAGAAGCTCTGGGGTAGTGTCCAGGCCGCTAGCTGAGTCTAGACCCTGGAAGTCACCCGAGGGCTCAACAACTTCTACTTCCTCCAGGTGTTGCCTTGCGTAATCTTCTTCTTCCAAAAGACGGAGGGCCAGACGCCTTGATCTAAGTCTGGACTCCAAGCCTGGAGTCGACAAGGGGTCAGCCGACGCCGAAGACCTCCGTCAGCGTCGAGCCTCGGATCCGTCCGAAGCCGGATGCTCCGGCTCCACGGCGATCCTAGACGTCGATAGGATCTGAGGCAAATCCACCGGCGCCGTAACAGGTGTAGCCATCCTGGCCGACATCGTAGGCATCGGCGCCGCTTCAGACGCAGTAGGCATAAACGGGGTGAACGGCGCCGACTTGAAAGACGCCGGAACACCCAAATCGTAGGCCAAAGGACCAGACGGACCTGCGTGACTTCCACCCGGCACCATGAAAGCAAAGATGTTAAACATAGCGTTCAAAAACGCTGCAGGATCCGATCCCGGAGTCGGGAAAGCCGGGTACTGTTGTTGCTGCACCGGCGCCGGTAAAGCTGCCGAAGAGGGTCCGGGTAACTCCTGGCCAGGAGAACCTTCAGGCCTCTGGAGAGGCTCGACCTCAAAGACCGACCCGGGTGACGTCGGGGTCGTCGGAGGAGGAGGGGTGACGGTCGGGCTTATCTCCCACATCGGCCGACGCCGAGCCGACGGAGAAGCCGATCTAGACCTGGACCGACCCTTGCTCGATCGGCGCCGAAATCCATGACGGCGCCGAGAGCCACTATGATGGTGGCAAGACCTCGAAGATCTCGACGAAGACTCCCTCCTATGACGCCTCTCTTTCTTCTTCTTGGATTGAGCCAAGAATAACTTTGCCTCTCTTTCTTTGAGCACCTTAGGGTTCATGCGCTGGCACGAACCGCACGCCTCGACCTCATGATCTGAACTAAGGCACGAGAGGCAGTTATCGTGGGGGTCGGTAACCGACATCCGACCCCCGTATTGGTTACAAGGTTTAAAGCCGGATTTTCTAGGCTGCGACATCGTAACCGACAGTTGGTAACTGTCCCTGTGAGCCTCGAAGAAACAACCGTTATTCGGACATGGAAAAAAGGGAACTGACGTCTGCACGTCGACGAGGGCTTTTTATTGCCTGGATGACGTCATGTGGAGTCGCGTGGAGTCGGGCGATTGGGACATCATCGTCGACGTGCAGAGCTAGAAGAAATTTCCGTCGAAGGCTGGCGCGAGGGGAGAATTCTTTTGGTGAGGAATCCACAGGTAGGTGTATCCATCATAAGTACACCTACTACCCCCAAAAAGACACAATAGTCGTAATAGGGGGATTCCGCAAGGACAACAAACACCAGCAAGGTACTGAAGATGGATTCCTGGACCTGAGGACCTGCAAGGCAAGGGGACCAAAACCAAGAGTCGTGATAGTATCCAGGGGGGGCAGGAGCCCAGGAAACCCCAGATGAAGGTGCAAGGAAGCTGCCTCCGGATCGAAGAAGCTCAGGATTTGCAACAACGAAGAGGACTAGGAACGTCTCCTTTGGATGGAAGATGTCCTACATCGCGCTGAAGGTTGCAGAAGTGTTCCCACGCAGAAATACTGCAAACAAGCCTTGTTAGCTGCAAGGGTCGCTGTAGAGGTTTTTGTGTGCTGCTGGGGACCAGGAAGGGCCAGGGTGTCGCCCCTTGGAGGAGGAGACAGAGGGGGTGCTCAGCAACTCAGAGAGCCCCCACAGAAGCAGGCAGCACCCGCAGAAGTACCGGAGCAGGCACTTAGAAGATTTGTGAACCGGACCCACAAAGGAGGGTCCCACGACGGAGGAGGCCACCTCAGAGGGTTGAGCACTGCCGAACGGAGTGCTGGGGACCCAAGCTAGGCTGTTTACGAAGGAAATCCTGGAAGAGTGCACAGGAGCCCGAGCAGCTGTAAATCATACAGTACACAGGTTTGCAGTCTAGCGTGGGGAGGCAAGGACTTACCTCCAGGCACTGAAGGATCACTGGACTGGGGGAGTCACTTGGATAGAGTTCCTGTGTTCCAGGGACCACGCTCGTTAGGATGAGAGGGGGCCCAGAGGACCAGTGATGCAGTCTTTTGGTGCCTGCGTTAACAGGGGGAAGATTCCGTCGACCCACAGGAGATTTCTTCTTGGCTTCCAGTGCAGGGTGAAGGCAGATGACCCCCAGAGCATGCACCACCAGGATACAGTCGAGAAAGCCAGCAGGATGAGGCACTACAATGTTGCTGGTAGTCGTCTTGCTACTTTGTTGCGGTTTTGCAGCCGTCCTGGAGCAGTCAGCGTTCGATCCTTGGCAGAAGTCGAAGAGGGAGATGCAGATGAACTCTGGTGAGCTCTTAAGAGAGGTAAGAGCCTATCAGAGGGGGTCTCTGACGTCACCTGCTGGCACTGGCCACTCAGAGCCGTCCAGTGTGCCCCCAACACCTCTGTTTCCAAGATGGCAGAGGTCTGGGACACACTGGAGGAGCTCTGGGCACCTCCCCTGGGAGGAACTGGTCAGGGGATTGGTCACTCCCCTTTCCTTTGTCCAGTTTTGCGCCAGAGCAGGGCTGGGGGATCCCTGAACTGGTGTAGACTGGCTTATGCAGAGATGGGCACCATCTGTGCCCATCAAAGCATTTCCAGAGGCTGGGGGAGGCTACTCCTCCCCAGCCCTTCACACCTATTTCCAAAGGGAGAGGGTGTAACACCCGCTCTCAGAGGAGATCCTTTGTTCTGCCTTCCTGGGCCAGGGCTGCCTGGACCCCAGGAGGGCAGAATCCTGTCTGAGGGATTGGCAGCAGCAGCAGCTGCAGTGGAAACCCCAGAAAGGCAGTTTGGCAGTACCCGGGTTCTGTGCTAGAGACCCAGGGGATCATGGAATTGTCCCCCCAACACCAGAATGGTATTGGGGTGACAATTCCATGATCTTAGACATGTTACATGGCCATGTTCGGAGTTACCATTGTGACGCTATACATAGGTAGTGACGTATGTATAGTGCACGCGTGTAATGGTGTCCCCGCACTCACAAAGTCCGGGGAATTTGCCCTGAACGAAGTGGGGGTACCTTGGCTAGTGCCAGGGTGCCCACACACTAAGTGACCTGCCACCTAACCTTCACCAGGTGAAGGTTAGATATATAGGTGACTTATAAGTTACTTATTGTAGGAGGCTGGCCTGGCTTGTGGGTACCAGAGGTACTTACACCTCGTGCCAGGTCCAGTTATCCCTTACTAGTGTAGAAGAGGTGTTTCTAGCAGCTTAGGCTGATAGAAGGTAGCTATGGCAATGCAGCTTAGGCTGAACTAGGAGACATGTAAAGCTCCTACTATACCACTGGTGTTATATGCACAATATCATAAGAAAACACAATACATAGATATACTAAAAAGAAAGGTACTTTATTTTTATGACAATATGCCAAAAGTATCTCAGTGAGTACCCTCAGTAAGAGGATAAATTATATACACAAGATATATGTACACAAACCAAAATTATGCAGATAATAGCAAAAGGAAGTAATGCAAGCAATGTAAAGTTACAGTAGATTGCAATAGGAGCACATAGGTATAGGGGCAACACAAACCATATACTCCAAAAGTGGAATGCGAACCACGAATCGACCCCAAGCCTATGTGAACTTGTAGAGGGTCGCTGAGACTGTAAGAAAACAGTGAGGGTTAGAAAAATAGCCCACCCCAAGACCCTGAAAGGTAGGTGTAAAGTGCACCTACGACCCCCAGAGAGCACAGAAGTCGTGATAGGGGGATTCTGCAGCAACAACAAACACCAGCAATGCAACAACAGTGGATTTCCGGACCTGAGTACCTGTAAGACAAGGGGACCAAGTCCAAGAGTCGCAACAGTGTCGAGAGTGGGCAGGAGCCCAAGAAATGCCAGCTGAGGGTGCAAGGAAGCTGACACCTGTTGGAAGAAGCTTGGTGTTCTGCAAGAACGAAGAGGACTAGGAACTTCCCCTTTGGAGGATGGATGTCCCACATCGTGAAGAAGCTTGCAGAGGTGTTCCCACGCAGAAGGACTGCAAACATGCCTTGCTAGCTGCAAGGGTCGCAGTTAGGGTTTTTGGGTGCTGCTGTGGCTCAGGAGGGACCAGGATGTCGCCACTTGGATGAGGAGACAGAGGGGTAACCCAGCAACGTAGGGAGCCCTCACAGAAGCAGTCAGCACCCGCAGAAGTACCTGAACAAGCACTTAGAAGAAAAGTGAACCGGAGTCCACCCGAAGTCACAAAAGGGAGTCCCACGACACCGGAGGACAACTCAGAAGGTTGTGCACTGCAGGTTAGAGTGTCGGGGACCCAGGCTTGGCTGTGCACAAAGGAAATCCTGGAAGAGTGCATAGGAGCCGGAGCAGCTGCAAATCACGCGGTACCCAGCAATGCAGTCTAGCATGGGAAGGCAAGGACTTACCTCCACCAAACTTGGACTGAAGAGTCACTGGACTGTGGGAGTCCATTGGACAGAGTTGCTGAGTTCCAGGGACCACGCTCGTCGTGCTGAGAGGGCACCCAGAGGACCGGTGATGCAGTCTTTTGTTGCCTGCGGTTGCAGGGGGAAGATTCCGTCGACCCGCAGGAGCTTTCTTCAGAGCTCCTGGTGCAGAGAGGAGGCAGGCTACTTCCAGAGCATGCACTACCTGGAAACAGTCGAGAAAGCCGGCAGGATGAAGCGATACCAGGTTGCTAGTAGTCGTCTTGCTACTTTGTTGCGGTTTTGCAGGCGTCCTGAGCAGTCAGCGGTTGATCCTTTGGCAGAAGGTGAAGAGGGAGATGCAGAGGAACTCTGGTGAGCTCTTGCATTCGTTATCTGGTGAGATCCCCAAAGCAGAGACCCTAAATAGCCAAAAAAGGAGGTTTGGGTACCTAGGAAGGAGGATTGGCTACCAAGAGAGGTAAGAGCATATCAGAAGGAGCCTCTGACGTCACCTGCTGTCACTGGCCACTCAGAGCAGTCCAGTGTGCCACAAACACCTCTGTTTCCAAGATGGCAGAGGTCTGGGACACACTGGAGGAGCTCTGGGCACCTCCCCTGGGAAGTGCAGGTCAGGGGAGTGGTCACTCCTTTCCTTTGTCCAGTTTTGCACCAGAGCAGGGCTGGGGGATCCCTGAACTGGTGTAGACTGGCTTATGCAGGGATGGGCACCATCTGTGCCCATCAAAGCATTTCCAGAGGCTGGGGGAGGCTACTCCTCCCCAGCCTTCACACCTTTTTCCAAAGGGAGAGGGTGTTACACCCTCTCTCAGAGGAAATCCTTTGTTCTGCCTTCCTGGGCCAGGGCTGCCTGGACCCCAGGAGAGCAGAACCCTGTCTGAGGGGTTGGCAGCAGCAGCAGCTGCAGTGGAGCCCCCGGAAAGGCAGTTTGGTAGTACCCGGGTTCTGAGACCCGGGGGATCATGGAATTGTCCCCAATTCCATGATCTTAGACATGTTACATGGCCATGTTCGGAGTTACCATTGTGACGCTTTACATAGGTAGTGACATATGTACAGTGCACGCGTGTAATGGTGTCCCCCCACTCACAAAGTCCGGGGAATTTGCCCTGAACGATGTGGGGGCATCTTGGCTAGTGCCAGGGTGCCCACACACTAAGTAACTTTGCACCAAACCTTCACCAGGTGAAGGTTAGACATATAGGTGACTTATAAGTTACTTAAGTGCAGTGGTAAATGGCTGTGAAATAACATGGACGTTATTTCACTCAGGCTGCACTGGCAGGCCTGTGTAAGAATTGTCAGAGCTCCCTATGGGTGGCAAAAGAAATGCTGCAGCCTATAGGGATCTCCTGGAACCCAATACCCTGGGTACCTCAGTACCATATATTAGGGAATTATATGGGTGTACCAGTATGCCAATGTGAATTGGTAAATTTAGTCACTAGCCTGTTAGTGACAAATTTGGAAAGCAGAGAGAGCGTAACCACTGAGGTTCTGGTTAGCAGAGCCTCAGTGAGACAGTTAGGCATCACACAGGGAACACATACAGGGCACATACTTATGAGCACTGGGGCCCTGCCTGGCAGGGTCCCAGTGACACCTAGACTAAAACAACATATATACAGTGAAATATGGGGGTACCATGCCAGGCAAGATGGTACTTTCCTACACAACCCCCCCCCCAAACGAAGGACAATAAGACTAGCCATGACCTGATGAGTCTTCATTGTCTAAGTGGAAATATCTGGAGAGTCCATCTGCATTGGAGTAGGTACTCCCAGGTCTATGTTCCACTGTATAGTCCATTCCCTGTAGAGATATGGACCACCTCAACAATTTAGGATTTTCACCTTTCATTTGTTTTAGCCAAAGTAGAGGTTTGTGGTCTGTCTGAACAATGAAGTGAGTGCCAAACAGGTGTGGCCTCAACTTCATCAGTGCCCAGACCACAGTAAAGGCCTCCCTCTCTATGGCAGACCAACACTTTTCTCTAGGGGTCAACCTTCTGCTGATAAAAGCAACTGGTTGATCCTGGCCCTCAGAATTCAGTTGTGATAAGACTGTCCCTACCCCTAATTCAGATGCATCAGTTTGAACAATGAATTTCTTGGAGTAACATGGGCTTTTTAGGACAGGTGCAGTGCACATGGCCTGTATGAGCTCCTCAAAAGCTTTCTGACAGCTAGCTGTCCACAATACCTTTTTAGGCATCTTTTTACTGGTGAGATCATTAAGTGGGGCTGCTATGGAGCCATAGTTTTTAATGAAGCTCCTGTAATACCCAGTGAGGCCTAGGAAGGCTCTCACCTGGGTCTGAGTTGTAGGGGGAACCCAATCCATGATTGTCTGAATTTTCCCCTGAAGTGGTGCAATCTGTTCTCCACCTACCAGGGGTCCCAGATAAACCACCTTTCCCTGCCTTATCTGGCACTTTGAGGCCTTGATAGTGAGGCATGCCTTTTGCAGAGCCTCCAAAACTTTCCAAAGGTGGACCAGTTGCTCATCCCAGGTGAAGCTAAAGACTGCAATATCATCTAGATATGCTGCACTAAAAGCCTCCAACCCTTGCAGGACTGTGTTCACCAACCTCTAAAAAGTGGCAGGTGCATTCTTCAAACCAAAGGGCATCACTGTAAATTAGTAGTGCCCTCCTATAGTTGAAAATGCAGTTTTAGGTTTAGCATCCTCATCCAATTTGATCTGCCAATACCCTGCAGTCAAATCAAAGGTGCTTAGATACTTGGCAGATGCCAGTGTATCTATGAGCTCATCTGCCCTGGGTATAAGGGTGAGCATCAGTTCTTGTTACCTGATTGAGTCCTCTGTAGTCTACACAAAACCTTATCTCCCCTTTTCCATCTTTTGAGTGAGGCTTTGGTACAAGCACCACAGGACTCACCCATGGGCTTTCAGAAGGTTCAACCACTCCTAGATCAAGCATTTTCTGAACCTCTTGTTTTATGCAGTCCCTGACATGCTCAGGCTGCCTATAGATTTTACTTTTGACAGGCAAGCTGTCTCCGGTATCAATTGTGTGTTCACACCAAGATGTGGTGCCAGGCACAGTTGAAAAGAGTTCAGAAAACTGTCCAAGAAGATTTATGCAGTTGTCTTTCTGTTCTGCAGTAAGACAGTCTGCCAAAACTACTCCCTCCACTAGAGCGTCCTCTTCAGTGGAGGAGAAGAGATCAGGGAGAGGGTCACTCTCTTCTTCCTGTCCTTCATCTGTTGCCATGAGCAGGGTGAGATCAGCCCTGTCATAGTAGGGTTTTAGGCGGTTGGCATGAATCACCCTAAGGGGTCTCCTGGCAGTGCCCAGGTCAACCAAGTAGGTGACCTCGCCCTTTTTTTCAACAATTAGATGGGGTCCATTCCATTTGTCCTGGAATGCTGTTGGGGCCACAGGCTCCAATACCCACACCTTCTGTCCTGGTTGGTACTGAATCAAAACAGCCTTCTGGTCATTCCATTGCTATTGGAGCTCTTGGCTGGCCTGAAGGTTTTTACTGGCCTTTTTCATGTACTCAGCCATTCTGGATCTTAGGCCAAGTACATAGTCCACTATGTCCTGTTTGGGAGCTTTTAAAGGTTGTTCCCAACCCTCCTTCACAACTGTTAGTGGACCTCTTACAGGGTGTTCAAATAGGAGTTCAAAGGGGCTGAAGCCCACTCCTTTCTGGGATACCTCCCTGTGAACAAAAAGGAGGCAAGGTAACAGGACATCCCATCTCCTCCTGAGTTTTTCAGGGAGTCCCATTATCATTCCTTTGAGAGTTTTATTAAACCTCTCTACCAGTCCATTAGTCTGTGGATGATAAGGTGTGGTGAATTTGTAGGTTACACCACATTCCTTCCACATAGCCTTCAAGTATGCAGACATAAAGTTGCTAACCCTGTCTGATACAACCTCTTTTGGAAAACCCACCCTGGAAAAGATTCCCAGGAGGGCTTTTGCCACTGCAGGTGCTGTAGTGGTCCTTAGAGAAATTGCTTCAGGATATCTTGTGGCATGGGCCACAACCACCAAGATAAACCTATTGCCTGAAGGGGACCCCAACCACAGGTAGTGGAATAAGGGGAGCCTTTGGTGTGCCACTAGACTTGCCACTGGCTTGGCAGGTCACATAAGACTTACAAAAATCTTTTGTGTCCTCTGACATCCTAGGCCATTGAAACAAGGGGACAAGCCTTTCCCATGTTTTGATCTGGCCCAAATGCCCAGCCAAAGGAATGTCATGTGTTAGGAGGAACTCTCTGTACTGCAGGGGAATGACCAATCTCCTGGCTGCTCCAGGTTTTGGGTCCCTTGCCTCTGTGTACAAGAGGTTGTCCTCCCAGTAAACTCTATGTGAGTCACTGACATCCCCATTTTGCTGCTTGACAGCTTGCTGTCTGAGACCCTCTAATGTGGGACAGGATTGCTGTGCCACACTCAGCTCTTCCCTGGCAGGCCCTCCTCCACCCAAAAGCTCAGCAGTGTCTGCTGCCAGCTCATCTGGTGAAGGTTCTGCACAGGGCGGAAATTCTTCTTCCTCAGAAGGAGAATCATCTGTAGAGGTGTAGTGAATCCTAGTTCGTTTTAATGGGATAGCAGGAGTTAGCTTAGCCTCTGGCTTGTAGACTCGTGCCCCCGTCACCTAGTGACTTTTAACCTACTTAGCTTGCTCTGTCTTAGCCCATTTAATTATTTATTTCTTCTAAGATGGCTGCCTTGTTTATAGTTAGGCCACTTGTTATGAGTCACATTATCAGTGTCACTGCGCCAAGGCATCAAGATCAAGCACCAAAGACAAACAAACAGTAGGTGTTCACACTTAGGGATTTTCCCTCTCTATACTTTTGAGGGATTGTTGATATTAATTGCCGTCCCAAGCATGCCTGTTATCTATTGCTTAGGAATACACCTACGTCAGGGGACCTTGTAGATCTGTATAAATACATCACACTTTAGACAGATAATCAGAGGCATTCAGACCAGAGGGCATCGCTACCATCGCTGATGCCGATGCTGCAGTCGTCTTGACGCTGACCCAGTCTTCGTGTCCCTGCGGAGTCTGAGATAGAGACCTCATTCCAAGGTAACGAGGGTTGGGGGCTCCACTCAGGGACACGGCATTGGCAGATTAGGTTTAACAAACCCAGCTCTCCTTTAGGTAGGAGGTTAGGCCTTCTTTATTAGGGTATTAGGACATCTTACATCTCATATATCTTTCCTATGTATTGCAAAATGGTGGGGGTCTTCGTAACAATGACTCTTGTCTTCACTATACTGTTACTTGCTATGTTCATTATCCTAATCATTGCAGTCCATGCAACTTATCGCAAATTGCAGTTATGTTAAATAAACAGCTATTATAACTTTACTGCATCTGTATCATTGCTTGTGTTTGTATGAGACATAATATATCTGTGAGAAAAGGGTAATCTCCGTTTTACCAGGACACTCCCTGAGATATCTCATTTTTTATTCCATGCGTAAACGACTGCCATAAATCACCTTTTACTATTGTGTTTCTGGTGAGCTGCTGCTAGTGAGCCGGTAAGGTTGGGATAACAGTTGCGACTTGTTGTAGGAAAGACGCAGTCACCTACAAACAAAAGTACTGTCATCCTTAAACCAGCAGTCTTGCCCAGAGCAAGAGTCCAAACTACGACAGAGGGAGGGATAGTGGGTAGGGATTTACCCTTGCTACCCCTAGCTTTAGGGAGCACTTGGTCCATTGTTCCAGGATCCAAGATACCCTGTCCTTTTTGCTTTTTGGCCTGAGCCCTTGTCAAAGCAAAAATATGCCCAGGAATGCCCAGCATTGCTGCATGAGCCTCCAACTTCACTTCTGCCCAAGCTGATGTCTCTAAATCGTTCCCTAGTAGACAGTCTACAGGTAAATCTGAGGCAACCACAACTTTCTTTGGACCAGTAATCCCTCCCCAGTTGAGATTCACAACAGCCATGGGGTGGCTAAGAGTGTTGTTATGAGCGTCTGTCACTTGGTACTGCTGACCAAGTAGGTGTTGTTCAGGGTGCACAAGTTTCTCTATTACCATGGTAACACTGGCACCTGTGTCCCTGTAGGCCTGAACCTCAACACCATGTATTATGGGAAGTTGCTTGTACTTATCCATATTAAGTGGACAAGCAACCAAGGTGGCCAAATCAATGGCACCTTTAGAGACTAACACAGCCTCTGTGGTCTCCCTAACAAGACCAATCCCAACTAAATTACCAAAAGTGAGCCCAGCTACTCCCTGGATTGGCTATAAGTAGGTTTGCTCCCACCACCACTACTATTACTAGGGGCACTAGAATTTGCATTAGGGGTTGTGGTAGTGGGAGGTTTGGTGTTTTTCTTTGGACAACTGGCATCAGTTGTCCAATGGCCTTTGACTTTACACAAATAACACCAAGGCTTTTTAACTTGATTTGAAGAGGATTTGGACCCACCACCTCCACCAGAGGATTTTTGTGGGCCTGATGAAGACTCAGTTTTACTTTTGTCCCCACCCTTGTCATAAGACTTACCATCCTTGTCACACCCTGTATTAACTTTTCTGTTCACTATAGTTCTGACCCATTTGTCTGCCTTCTTTCCCAATTCTTGGGGAGAGGTCAGATCTGAGGCCACTAGATATTGGTGTAACAAGTCAGACACACAGTTATTCAGAATATGCTCTCTCAGAATAAGATTATACAGGCTTTCATAGTCAGAAACTTTACTGCCATGTATCCACCCCTCCAAGGCCTTCACTGAACAGTCAACAAAGTCTACCCAGTCTTGTGAGGACTCTTTTCTGGTGTCTCTGAACTTAATCCTGTACTGTTCAGTGGTTAAGCCAAATCCATCCAAGAGTGCATCCTTCAAAACTGCAAAATTGTTAGCATCACTTTCTCTAACAGTAAGGAGCCTATCCCTACCCTTTCCACTGAAAGATAGCCACAATATAGCAGCCCACTGCCTTTGAGGGACCCCCTGTACCATACAGGCCCTCTCAAGTGCAGCAAACCACTTGTTGATGTCATCCCCCTCCTTGTAAGGGAGGACTATCTTGTGCAGATTGCTGGAATCATGCTCTCTAACAGGATTACTATCAGGAATACTGCTATTGCTGCCACCATAGGGTCCAAAACCCAATCTCTGTCTCGCCTTCTCCAGGTCTAGGGATTCCCTGTCTAGAGCCAGCTGTTGCTGTTTAAGCTTCAGTCTGGTCTCTTCCACTCTCAACTTTTTGAGTTCCCTTTCTAACAAGTTGTCTTCAGGGTGGGTGGGTTGGGAATGCTTGGACACAGAAGATAAATTGGAAACAACAGAGGGAGATCATTCCCTAACTGACTGGACTCTAACAAACTGGCCTCCAGGAATAAAAACACCCCTACTATGATGGGAGCTTCTATTACTACCAGCATTGCTATGTGGTCTGCTAAGGGGCAGATTTGGAACAGAACCCTCCCCACCTCCCTCAAGGTGATCCCCTGAGTCAGAATGGGAGCCATCTATTAACTTCTCATTTGAAGTTCCTGCTTGGGACTCATCATTCACAATCAGCATGTTATATAGAAACTCTTTTGTGGGGTTCTTTCCTATCACTAAACCTCTATCTAAGCAGAGACTCCTTAGGCTCTTGTAATTTAAATTGTCATAGGTAGTATTGACCATTTTAAGAGCAGACTCTACATCAGACATGATAGAAGAAGGTTTAGAGACAGTGATAAGAGAGAAAAAGTTTCAGAACTTTTTAAAGAACAGAGAAAAAACTTTTTCAAACTTTAGCAACTTTTAGAAGTTTAAAGAAACTTTTCAGAACTTTGTAAAAAGTTTAAGAGGAGAAAAGCAAACTTTTTGGTTAGGTGTAAATACACTGAACTTGTATTCTATATTATTCTCTTATGAAAAGTACACAATGACAAAGTGGTAAGTAGTTACAAGTACTTATCCCACCGCTGCACAACCAATGTGGGAGGCTGGCCTGGCTTGTAGTGGGTACCAGAGGTACTTACACCTTGTGCCAGGTCCAGTTATCCCTTATTAGTGTAGAAGAGATGTTTCTAGCAGCTAAGGCTGATAGAAGGTAGCTATGGCAAAGCAGCTTAGGCTGAACTAGGAGACATGTAGAGCTCCTACTATACCACTGGTGTCATATGCACAATATCATAAGAAAACACAATACACAGATGTACTAAAAATAAAGGTACTTTATTTTTATGACAATATGCCAAACGTATCTCAGTGAGTACCCTCAGTAAGAGGATAAATTATATACACAAGATATATTTTTTTTAAAGATATTTTTTATTGATTTTCCGTTACAGATCCATATGTCCTACTTTTATAATTACATCAACAGGAATTGGTTGATCTGGTATAGTTTTACATTCAAACAACTAAACAACACAAAATGTACACAAGTTAGGTCCGGTTATAACATCCAATATATTTTCCTGCTGTAGTAACTGCCCGCTAAAGCTTATATTTTAACGTTGAGGAGCCCCTCATGTAGTTACTGGAGTGTTCTATTCCCTGCTGAGCCCTGCTTATTGTAGTAGCTAAGAGCGCCGTTTTATGAATTTATTAGTGAGGTGTGTTGGGAATGCATTGAGTGTGTGCTCTGCGTTTTTGCCCTGCACTCGTGAGCTGACGGACGCGCGGTCAGGTGCAAGGGAGTGGGGATACTTGTTACTAGATAGTGTATCGCGCAGCAGACTGTTGCATAGTTGTATTATGTATAGGCAGATATCATCTGAGTGCGTTGTAATTACTACATTCCCTTATTCATAGTGGCTTCTCGTCGTTCTTGGCCTCTAGTCTGGCTACTAGCGTTTCCCAGGCTTCACATCCTGTGTGTTGTTGACCATCTCGTGCTAGTTTTCTTAATAATTAGTATTCTGTGCGGGCCCAGCGCAATGTGAGGGTATGCCAAGTTTTCAGATCGGGTGCACTGGGTGCTTTCCAGTGCATAGCTATTAATCTTTTGTACATCACATAGGCTAGATCTGCGAACTTATGTAGATGTCTATGTTTTTTTACTCTTCTCCTCAGCCCTAGTAGGCAGGACTTGGGATCTGCTGCTAATTCGACCCCCGTCAGGTCCGTGATTTCTTTTACCACCCCGTTCCATTCCTTTTGTACCTGAGAACACTCCCAGACCATATGGTAAAAGTGTGCCAATGGCGCTTTACATCTAGGGCATGCCGGCTCCGTCTCAGGGAACATTCGCTTTATCCTGGCTGGGGATAAGTATGTTTGGTGTGTGAAGTTAAACTGTGTGTAGCGAAATCCAGGGTTTCTTGAAACCCAACGGGCATGATATAGAACTTTCGATCAGTCTTCTTGGGGAATCGGATCAGGTAGAACAGTGTTCCACCTGTCCCTAGCCCTCTCCAGATAAGGCTCAGGGGGCTTACTCAGGAGTTTATATAGGCTTGACACTACTTTTACTTGGACATCATTTTGTAGCATGTGATGTATTATAGGGGAAGTCTCTGGTTCTAGATCTACTGCCCCCCATGTTTTTTTAATTGAATGGCATATGGCATGATAAGCCAAAAATTGTCCCAGGTTCACTGCTGTGAGGGCCTGTATGGCTTCGAATGTCATTAGTTTACCATCTTCAAAGCAGTCGCCCACTGCTTGTATGCCCGCTTCTAACCACGCCGTGAGTGGATGCGTCGCAGCCTCAGTCCACCCTGGGAGACGGTCCAGGGGGATGAGCGGGGTGTAGGGGAGTGTCTTGCACCCCCTTTGTACATACTTCCCCCAGCATGCATGCGCCACTACCATCAATGGGTTATCAGGCGCACTTTCGGGATTTTTGTTTGTCAGCCATGTGATCAGGGCCGGGCCGCCAACCATACGGACTCAGCTGTCGCAGGCCTTTGGAGCCAGTTCAGTATCCACTGTAGCTGTGCAGCAGCATAATAAAGTTCAAAATTGGGGGCTTCCAGTCCGCCAGCACCTATTGGGCGCTGCAGCGTAGAGAGTGCTACTCGCGGCCTGCCCCCACCCCATATAAGCTGCAGCAACATTGCATTCAGATTCCGGAAGAAACTTTTGGGGATATTAAGTGGCAGTGCCGCAAAGTAATATAACAGCCTGGGTAGTATCAGCATGTTCGCCACCGCCACCCTGCCCGGTGGTGATAGTGGCAGTTTATTCCAGAAGCGCAACGAGCCCTTCATTGAAGCCAGCGCTCTTCCCAGGTTACCATCTCTGAGGTCCTCAGTTTTATGATATATATATATACCCCTAGATATTTGAATGTTTCGAAGCACCATCTCAGGTGTCCTACTGGGGCATTATCTTGTCTTGCCGGTGGCCAACTAGTTAATGGAAACACATACGATTTTTCCCAATTTACCACTAGGCCAGATATCCCTCCATAATCGGACAGTAGTGATATTATAGAGGGTATCACCTTGCTTTCTTTCCGTGTGTATATTAAGGCATCGTCGGCGTACAATGATATAGCGTGGTGTGTCCTGTTCCTGATTATTCCCCATCTGTCTTCCATGGCGCGTATTCTTGTCGCTAATGGTTGCATTGCTATGGCGAACAGCAGTGGGGAGAGGGGGCAGCCCTGCCTTGTGCCCCTAGTGATCGGGAAGCTGTTGGATATAACTCCACCCGTTTTCAGTCTGGCTTGTGGCCTGGTGTATAATGTCTGTACCCAGCGTGTGTAATTAGGGCCAATTCCCATTCGCTGCATAGTAGCGAGTAGGAAGTCCCACTCTAGTGTGTCAAATGCCTTCTCAATATCTAGTGAGAGTACCATTTTGTTCGGGAGAGTATCTCCCATTACGCTCAATAGTCTACGAATATTTAAGAAGGTGCTACGTTTTGGGATGAATCCGTTTTGGTCATCATATATCAGGGTGTGCATGATAGGGGCTATCCTGTTAGCCAATATTTTACCCAGTATTTTACAATCTAAATTTAGGAGCGAAATTGGTCTGTAAGATTTGACATCAGTAGGGTTGCGTCCTTGTTTAGGGAGGACCACTATCATTGCTTCTCTCTGAGTTGGGGGCAGTATTTTGTTGGCCCATGCCTCTTCGAATACTTTCAACAGATGGGGCTTTAAGAGTGACGAGTAAGTGGTGTAGTATTCTATCGGGAGGCCATCTGTGCCTGGCGCTTTGTTCCTAGGCATCTGCGCTAAAGCTAAATCTATTTCCCCCAGAGTCAGAGGAGCCTCAAGTGTCTCCCTGTCTGCCTGTGAGAGCTGCGACAGGGATGAACCTGCAAAAAAGGACTCAAGTTGTTGGATCGTACATGAGGCACGTTTGGTGAATATATACGCGTAATATTCTCTGAACATCTCATTTATCTCGTCTTGCGTAGTGACCATTGTACTTGCACCTACCTGTATAGCCCCAATGGGGGATTGCTGTCGGTCCTCCCGTAGGAGCCACGTCAGCAACCTTCCCGACCTATCTCCCTCTGTTTGCAGTCGCATTAAGTGATAATTATGGTCGTGTCGGCGGCATCTGATATCTGCCTCGTTATATTTTGTACGAGCTTTTTTTAGCGCTGTATAGGGCGTTTCCTTGCATGCCACTGCAATTTCTACTGCTCTGAGTTCCTTTTCTAATTTACTGATCTCTGCATGTAGGGTGCGTCTTACTCCCCATGTGGTTGAGATACATTGTCCTCTGGTCACTGCGTTATGTGCATCCCATTCTACAGCTCTTGAATTTGTGGATAAATCATTTGTTTCCCAGTACTGTCTCAGTGTTGTGCTCAATGCTTCTGCGAATGCCTGATCTTGAAGAGCGTCCACCTGTAGTCTCCACGTGGGGATCCCTTGACGTCTCCTGCCCCAATTCAGTGTTATTCTCAACGGTGAGTGATCCGATAATGTCTTAGCTAAATATTCTGTCCTGTTAACCACTGCACGTATTTTCTGGGTTCCCCATATTATGTCAATTCTGGTGTGTGTTTTTTGTGGTATTGAATAGAATGAGTATTCCCTCTGTTGCGAGTGCCTCATGCGCCATACGTCGTGGAGTCTCATGTCTCCTGCCCATATCTGCAGTGGGCATTTGGCATTTCTATTTGCTGTCGTTTTCACTTGAGCGTTTGACCTGTCTAATATTGCGTTCGGTGTGCTATGAAAGTCACCCCCCCAAATGGCCGTGGCCATTGGGTTTGTCAATAATGCCGGCATGAGCGTGCCCAAGAATCCCGTTATCCCGCTGTTAGGGGCATATATGGCAATTAAAGGTAGCTGTCTGCCATCCAGCTGGCCTTCCACCACCACATATCTACCCCCGTGATCTATTCTGTGCGACGTTTGGACAAATGGGATGCCTCCTGCTATCCATATCAATTCTCCTCCGGTCGCCCGTAGTGCCTTGAAAGTGTTCTGTGTAAGCAGAGGAGTTTCTTCAGTACTCTTGCCCTTTCCTCCGTTGCCTGTTTTTCAGTGGGTTGCCCATTAGATCGTTTCCTGGAGTGCCTCCGTGAGGTAGAGATTAGCCATTCCTCGTCCCCGTCCGCACCCTCCCGGGGGCGTGCAAACCCCTTGGCGTGTAGCCATGTCCAGGCATCCTCGGGAGAAGTGAACACGTGGGTGTGTTCCTCTGTTGCCACTCTTAATTTAGCAGGGAACAGTAGGGCATATTTGATATTGTGCTTGCGTAGTCGCTGTTCGATTTTAACATAGGAGTTACGTTGTCTTTGTAATTCTTGTGTGAAGTCTGGATAGGCATTAATAACTGAGTCCTCATAGCTGAATGGGCCTTTGTTGTGTAAACTGCTGTAATATTGCATCGCGGTCTCTGTAATTTAGAAATCTGGCTATCAGTGGTCTAGGTGGTTGACCCGGGGCCGGCGGTCTCCCCAGGACTCTATGCGCCCTTTCCACGGAGAAGAACTTCGATGGAGCACCGTTTAGCACTTCCTTAATTAACCATTGTTCTAGAAATATTTCCTTGCTTAATTCCTTTTAATTTTTTCGGGGAACCCCAGGAAACGAACGTTATTGCGGCGCGACCTGCTTTCTGCCTCCTCTGCCCGCCTCCAGAGTATCTTCATCTCCGCATCCAGGCGTTGGATTTGTTTTTGATTATCCGTAGCTATAGGGGTTAGTTCATTCAACACCTCTTCTGCCGATTTCACTCTCTCCGTCAGTTTACGGTGGTCCACTCGAAGTAGATTCAGATCTTGTGATACTGTTTATTCTGTTTTCCAAGGAGGATTTAGGGGGTCATTACGACCCCCGCCAGGCGGTAACTGCCGTGCGGCCGCACTCACACGGCCCCCATTATGACATTCCCGCTGGGCCGGCAGGCGCAAACCAAGTTTGCGCCCGCCGGCCCAGCGGGAAGGAGGCCGCAACATACGAGCCGGCTCCTGATGGAGCCGGCGGTGTCGCGCTTTTCACTGTCTGCTATGCAGACAGTGAAAAGCTGGCCAGGGCCCTGTTAGGGGGCCCCAGGACACCCCTTACCGCCAGCCTCTTCCTGGCGGTGCAAACTGGCAAAAACAGGCTGGCGGTAGGGGGGTCATAATCCCCAGGGCAGCGCTGCTTGCAGCGCTGCCCTGGCGGATTATCACCGCCGGGGCTAAAACGGCGGGAAACCGCCGGCCCTGGCGGTGCGACTGCGGCTCTACCGCCGCAGTCGTAATAAGGGCCTACGGACGCCACATTAGAGACCGCCAGGGTCGTAATGACCACCTTAGTGTCCATTATTGCCTGTAGTACTTTTTCAAATTGTGTGGAGTGGGCTTGGAGCGTGCTTTCTAATGATTGTAAGGTTAGAATTATCTTTGGATCACTGGGAGCTGGTCCTCTTGTATTTCGGTCCTGATTTTTTGCTGATTTGGATCTCCCAGCCATTTTGCTAAAGTATTAGGTGCCTTTCAGGGTGCAGCGGAATGCATCCAAGCGTTGCCCACTCCGCGAATTTCACTTTACGGTGTGTCGTTGGTTTAGTGCTTATTTCTCTGCACTTTAGTGCTGCCGGGTTTCCCCTAGACAGGCAGGGCAGAGGTGGCGTCCGTTGCAAGCTTTGGCTGATGGGCCCTCACTCCTGCTTGTTATCGATCTGGGGCGGAGGCCTCCCTCCAGCCGGCCGTCCCCAACAATGTAAAGCCTTAAGAGGACCGATGCGCCCCTTGTTGTATAGTCTTTGTGTGGCTCCAATTCGTCAATGTAACCCCCCACGAGGGCAACGGTGGAGGCGGGCGGCAGAAACGCCCCGGGAGGAGCGGCGACAGAGAGAGAAAGAGAGAAAATAGGAAAAGGGGAGAAGGGGGAGCGGAGGTCCGTTCACAGCCCCCCCACTCAGCCCCCTCTCAAATTATTTAGCCGAGTTTCCAGAACCGCCGGGCAGGGGAGAAATCTGCTAGTGGTGACAGCCAGCAGGTTGCGGGCCAAGCTCTTAAATATCTCCCCCGCGCTCAGACCAGGCCAAATCCTTAATTAGTAGGCCTCCAAGTCTGGTAAACGCAAGTTCCCAGTTCTCCACTCGATGGCCGTCACTCTCAAAGCGCAGGGAGCAAAATTCTACTGGCAACGTGTGGTGTCCTATGTTTTGAGGTGTCTCTGCTCCAGCGGAGGGGGGGGGAGAAAGTCCCAGCCGCGCCCCGTCTCCCGTAGCCGGGACCCAACCTCCCCAGCCGCTCACCTACTGCTCCTTGGTGTCCCGTGGCTGGTGCCGCTGATCGTGTCCCGCGCCGCACCAAGCGGGAAGCCGTGATCCCGGCTCCTAGATGTCAGCGCCTCGCACAGGCAATCAAGTACCGGGGCAGCACGGCGAGCAGACGCCCTTGTCCCGGCCAATTTGAAATCTTCCTACCTGTATTTTTAGTGGCAGGCTGCCACCCCCATTATGGCACCCGGCCTCCAGTGCCCCACTCGGGGGCCGCCGCTGAGCCGGTGCCAAGATGGCGCGCCCCTCCGTAGGAGCGCCGGGAATCACTTTGGCTCCTCCTCGTGGCGCAGGTGGTGACAAGGAGGGGGATGGGGGAAGAACCCCAGTCGGGTCTCGGCCCGGGGGCCGCAGCACCGTTTCTTCCGGCCGCGAGCCCCTGCACGCAGGCGCGAGCTCCACCGACCCGCGATCGGAGCCGCAGAGCACGGCCTGCGCCGTCCCAGGCGCCGTGGTCTTCCTCCCTCCGCAGGCTGCCACCCGGCCGCCGTTCAAGCTCAGCTGCTGCGGCACCGGTCCTGACACTGCGCAGCTCCTCTGACACGCGCCGGTCACCCAAACCCGGACTCCGCTTCCCGCCGATATCGTTCCGGGGGCGCCCTTCAGGATATATACGGCGAGCCAGAGTCGGAGCTCGCAGATTAGGCGTCCTTCCCGGCCACCATTTTGGCTCCTCCCCCCATACACAAGATATATGTACACAAACCAAAATTATGCAGATAAGAGCAAAAGGAAGTAATGCAAGCAATGTAAAGTTACAGTAGATTGCAATAGGAGCACATAGGTATAGGGGCAACACAAACCATATACTCCAAAGTGGAATGCAAACCACGAATGGACCCCATACCTATGTGAGCTTGTAGAGGGTTGCTGGGACTGTAAGAAAACAGTGAGGGTTAGAAAAATAGCCCACTCCAAGACCCTGAAGGGTAGGTGTAAAGTTCACCTACTACCCCAGAGAGCACAGAAGTCGTGATAGGGGGATTCTGCAGGAAGAACAAACACCAGCAATGCAACAACAGTGGATTTCCGGACCTGAGTACCTGTAAGACAAGGGGACCAAGTCCAAGAGTCGCGACAGTGTTGAGAGTGGGCAAGAGCCCAAGAAATGCCAGCTGAGGGTGCAAGGAAGCTGCCACCTGTTGGAAGAAGCTTGGTGTTTTGCAAGAACGAAGAGGACTAGGAACTTCCCCTTTGGAGGATGGATGTCCCACGTCGTGAAGAAGCTTGCAGAGGTGTTCCCACGCAGAAGGACTGCAAACAAGCCTTGCTAGCTGCAAGGGTCGCAGTTAGGGTTTTTGGGTGCTGCTGTGGCCCAGGAGGGACCAGGATGTCGCCACTTGGATGAGGAGACAGAGAGGGCACCCAGCAACGTACAGAGCCCTCACAGAAGCAGTCAGCACCCACAGAAGTACCTGAACAAGCACTTAGAAGAAAAGTGAACCGGAGTCCACCCGAAGTCACAAAAGGGAGTCCCACGACGCTGGAGGACAACTCAGAAGGTTGTGCACTGCAGGTTAGAGTGTCGGGGACCCAGGCTTGGCTGTGCACAAAGGAAATCCTGGAAGAGTGCACAGGAGCCGGAGCAGCTGCAAATCATGCGGTACCCAGCAATGCAGTCTAGCGTGGGGAGGCAAGGACTTACCTCCACCAAACTTGGACTGAAGAGTCACTGGACTGTGGGAGTCACTTGGACAGAGTTGCTGAGTTCCAGGGACCATGCTCGTCGTGCTGAGAGGGGACCCAGAGGACCAGTGATGCAGTCTTTTGTTGCCTGCGTTTGCAGGGGGAAGATTCCGTCGACCCACAGGAGATTTCTTCAGAGCTCCTGGTGCAGAGAGAAGGCAGGCTACCCCCAGAGCATGCACCACCTGGAAACAGTCAAGAAAGCTGGCAGGATGAAGCGATTCAAAGTTGCTATTAGTCGTCTTGCTACTTTGTTGCGGTTTTGCAGGCGTCCTGAGCAGTCAGCGGTCGATCCATTGGCAGAAGGTGAAGCGGGAGATGCAGAGGAACTCTGGTGAGCTCTTGCATTCGTTATCTGGTGAGATCCCCAAAGCAGAGACCCTAAATTGCCAGAAAAGGAGGTTTGGCTACCTAGGAGGGAGAATTGGCTACCAAGAGAGGTAAGAGCATATCAGATGGAGCCTCTGACGTCACCTGCTGCCACTGGCCACTCAGAGCAGTCCAGTGTGCCACAAATACCTCTGTTTCCAAGATGGCAGATGTCTGGGACACACTGGAGGAGCTCTGGGCACCTCCCCTTTCTTTTGTCCAGTTTCGCGCCAGAGCAGGGCTGGGGGATCCCTGAACCGGTGTAGACTGGCTTATGCAGGGATGGGCACCATCTGTGCCCATTAAAGCATTTCCAGAGGCTGGGGGAGGCTACTCCTCCCCAGCCTTCACACCTATTTCCAAAGGGAGAGGGTGTTACACCCTCTCTCAGAGGAAATCCTTTGTTCTGCCTTCCTGGGCCAGGGCTGCCTGGACCCCAGGAGGGCAGAAACCTGTCTGAGGGGTTGGCAGCAGCTGCAGTGGAGACCCCGGAAAGGCAGTTTGGCAGTACCCGGGTTCTGTGCTAGAGACCGGGGGGATCATGGAATTGTCCCCCCAATGACAGAATGGCATTGGGGGGACAATTCCATGATCTTAGACATGTTACATGGCCATGTTCGGAGTTACCATTATGACGCTGTACATAGGAAGTGACCTATGTACAGTGCACGCGTGTAATGGTGTCCCCGCACTCACAAAGTCCGGGGAATTTGCCCTGAACGATGTGGGGGCACCTTGGCTAGTGCCAGGGTGCCCACACACTAAGTAACTTTGCACCCAACCTTCACCAGGTGAAGTTTAGACATATAGGTGACTTATAAGTTACTTAAGTGCAGTGGTAAATGGCTGTGAAACAACGTGGACGTTATTTCACTCAGGCTGCAGTGGCAGGCCTGTGTAAGAATTGTCTGAGCTCCCTATGGGTGGCAAAAGAAATGCTGCAGCCCATAGGATTCTCCTAGAACCCCAATACTGTGCGTACCTAAGTACCATATACAAGGGAATTATATGGGTGTACCAGTGAGCCAATGAGAATTGGCAAATTTAGTCACTAGCCTGCAGTGACAAATTTAGAAAGCAGAGAGAGCATAAACACTGAGGTTCTGGTTAGCAGAGCCTCAGTGATACATTTAGGCACCACACAGGGAACACATACAGGCCACAAACTTATGAGCACTTAACAAACACACTGACAACATAGGGCTTTCACTATGAGCACTGGGCCCTGGCTAGCAGGATCCCAGTGACACAAGCAGTCAAAACACCCTGACATATACTCACAAACAGGCTAAAAGTGGGGGTAACAAGGCTAGAAAGAAGCTACCTTCCTACATATGTCCCATTGCATAGACGTCTGCCTTCACTGTGGCCAAATCCTCCACCTGGGGGAAAACGATGTAGCTGCGCATGTGTTTCATCAGGGCAGACAAGACTCTGGTCAGCACGTTTGAGAACACTGGCTGTGGCATCAAAAACAAAGATGATGCAGGCCACAGGGGAGAGGCGATGAAAAAGCAAAGCGAATCGTTGGTTCCTTACTGCGCAGGGGAGGTGATGCATCGATTCTTACCTCGCAGGTGAGCTGATGCATCAGTTCCTTACTGGCAGGGTAGGTGATGTGTTGATTCTTTCCTCTCAGGAAAGGTAATGCGTTGATTTCCAGACACACAGCCTTGGTTCCTTACTACAGTGCGGGGTCAATGACAAACTGACGATCCAGTATGATGTGTGGAAAATCGAAGCGCTGTGATGATGGGACCATGGAGAAACACACGATGCATCGATTCTGCAGCAGTGGGACAGGCGCTGCGTTGATTCATCAGCTGCGAGACAGGCGCTGCGTTGATTCTTCCGGTGCAGCACGTCGATGCATGGATTTTGTCCTTCAGATCACCAGCTTACACTTCCAAGGGCCCAGGGACTGGAGTTGGCATCACTTGGCAAGTCAGGACTCTCAGCAGAAGAGCATAGGCACTGGCAGATGAAGTCTTTGATGTTCCTCAGACTTCTTAAGAGGAGGCAAGATCAGTCCAAGCCCTTGATGAACATTTGGAAGCAAGATGTAGAAAGCCAAGTCAAGTCCTTTCACTCCCAGGTCAGAAGCAGTAGGTCAGCACAACAAAGCAACAGGCAGAGTGGCAGTCCCTCCTATCAATCAATCAATCAATCAATCAATCAAGGATTTGTAAAGCGCAGCTAATCACCCGTAGGGTCTCAAGGCGCTCAATGAAGGCGTGCTGCTCAGTCAAAGAGCCAGGTCTTGAGGTCCTTCCTCAACTGTTTCAGAGATGCAGTCTGCCTGAGCTTGAGGGGAAGTGTGTTCCATGTGCGGGCTGCTAGGTAGGAGAAGGATCTTCCTCCTGCTGTACTTTTCTGGGTCTTGGGGATGGCTGCAAGGGCGAGCTGGGAGGAATGGAGATGTCTGTTGGGTACGTAGGTGAGGCCGTGGTTAAGGTATGGTGGTCCTATGTGTGCAGTGCCTTGAAGTTGTGGATCAGGAGTTTGTATGTGATGCGCTTGTTGATTAGGAGCCAGTGTAGGTCTCTGAGGTGGCAGGAGATTTGGCTATGTTGAGGGATGTCCAAGATGGGTCTGGCTGCTGCAATTTGTACTCGTTGTAGTCTTGATTGAAGTTTCTTGGTAATGCCGGCATATAGTGCGTTGCCGTGGTGATGAGTGTGTGGGTGACTGTCTTCCTCGTGTCGGAGAGAATCCATTTGAAGATCCTCCACAGGAGATGGAGGGTGTGGAAGCTTGATGAGGAGACAGCGTTAACTTGGTGGGTCATCGATAGAGTGGAGTCCAGGATGATGCCTAGATTGTGCATGGTCCGTGGGGGCAGGGGCGTTACCCAGAGCGATGGGCCATCAGGAGTCGTACCAGGCAGAAGGGTTGGAGCCAATCACGAAGATCCTACATCATCCAGCTTTTCTTTTTGGCAGAATTGCTTGATCCCAGAAGGATTCTAACTATGTTGTGTCAGAGGTTCAGTACTTGTACCCATTTCTGTCTTTGGAGTAGGCAAACTTCAAAGAAAAGTCCTTGTAGTGCACAAGACCCTGTCTTCCCTGCCCTGGCCCCAGCCACACTATTCAGGTGCAAGAGTTAGCTCCTCCCACCACTCTAGCTCATAAGTGGAGAAGTGTGGCTTAATGGTTAGAGCGGCAGACCCTGATGCAGAAATCTGGCCTGGGACCAGGGTTCAATTCCCGCCTCGGGGGTCTTGGGCTCAGTTTCCTCAGACCTGATAATTCTCGCATTGGTGCCTAATCTAATTCATGTATCCCACTCTCTAACTCTGGGCAATAGCTTGCTTAATCTCCACAATGGCCCCTACAGCGCTGGGATGCCTGGCTTCACCTTGGAGGTTGCCCAGGAGTGGGCACCTCACATGGAAAAGCCAGGAGGGGTTCCACAGCGGTATGCGTACAGCGCCTTGAGACCCTAATGGGTGAGTAGTGTGCTATACAAGTACGAAGTTTAAGTCCCATCAGCCTTGTGATGTGCCATCAGGATATGCAGGGCACACCTCTGATCCCCTTATGTGACTGTCTAGAGTGAATGCACAAACAGCCCAACTGTCATCTTGATCCAGACTTGTATTCAGCAGACAGGCAGAGGCACAGAATGGTTAAGCAAGAAGATACCCACTTTCTAAAAGTGGCATTTGCAAACTTACAATTCAAAAAACAACTACACCAAAAGATCTATTTCTAAATTGTGAGTTCAGAGACCCCAAACTCCAAATCTCTATCTGCTCCCAATGGGAAAATACACTTAAAAGATATTTCAAGACAATCCCCATGTCACCTAATAGGAGAGATAGGCCTTGTAATAGTGAAAACCGAAATTAGCAGTATTTCACTATCAGGGCACGTAAAACACACTATTACATGTCCTACCTTTTCAATATCCTGTACCCTGCTTGTGGGGCTACATTGGGCTTGCCAGGTCGAAATGGCATAAAGGAGTTGTGGCATAATCAGTGCTACAGGCCCACTAGTAGCACATGCAGAGCACTGTACTAGGGACTCACTAGTAAATCAAATATGCCAATCAGGGATAAACCAATCACTAATACATTTTTGACAGAGAGCATATGTACTTCAGCACTTGTTAGCAGTGGTAAAGTGCCCAAAGTCCTAATGTCAACAAAAATAGGTCAGAAAAAATAGGAAGAAGAAGGCAAAACGTTTAGGTCAATTCTGCAAAAAGGGCCAGCTTCCTGACTGCAGTGCAAGGCTGGCAGAAGAAAACATTGTCTTCCCTATCCGGTGAAGTGGCAAAGAATGCATTGGGGTTGACTTTGGAGGTGGAGGCTTGGACCACCAAGCTCCTCCGCAGTGGGGTATTGGTTGAATACACTAAGGCCCTTTTGGGCAGGGCGATGGCAGAGGGCAACTGTCTTATGCACAGGCACCCCTGTGGAGGGCTTGGACCAGGCCCCAACTAGGACGCTAGTAAGGGCTTCACTGAATGGGAATAATGGTTCAGTGGGGTCAACTCCCAGCTGAAGCAACTCCATCAACACATTTGTCTTGAATGCCACTGAAGGTAAAGCAAGTTCCAGTACCTCAGTCGCCCTCAGCACCACCAATGCAAATGAGGCTTCTGCCTCCGTAGCCACAGGACGGGGAGAGACAAGGCCAGTGGCAGGGGAGTTGTCCAGTCCACTGGCATCAGTTAGATCCTCATACCAGTTGTCCTCAGGATTTTCCGTCTGCTATCCATAAGGGATGGCAGCCCCCTCCCAACCATCACCTAATTCTGTGACACGGGAAGACCGGCGGTGCCTCTCTTATGGGCTGCGGTCAGATCGCGTTTCGGACGTCTGTTTCTGCCACGGTCTGCTTTTTGGCTAAACTTTCCCTTTGGGCACTGTTTACGCTGCCCTCACTCTTGCCATCTTCAGTTGCTTACCTGTTCTTGCTGTTTTCCTCTTTTCTTTTTTCTTCCTATTATCTTTTGCTTGCCTTAGCCATGTTTCTTCTTCCCAAGATTCTGTGTTCCTTTCCCTGCATGCTTTGCTCTCTACCTTTCTATACTATGGCTATTTTTCTATTCACCTGAATGTGGTCTATTCCAATCCAAGAGGGTGTCTTCAATATTTCCAGTATGTCACTTCCTGTTTTTCAGTATATGGCTATTTTTCAATTCACCTGAATGTGGTCTTTCCCAATCCAAGATGGTGTCTTCAATACTTCCTGTATGTCACTTCCTGTTTTTCAGTGTATAAGCACAAGTTGGTTTTCTGATCCTTGCGTTGCAAACACTTCCTTTGTGGTTGTGCGCCTCACTCCCATATCCTGTGATTTTGGATTTCTCCTGTTCTTTTTCCGCCTGCAGTTTTTTCCAGTTCTTTTTTGTGCTTTTGTTCTTCTTTTTCCAAGAGTTCTTGATTCCAAGGTTTTTCCCATGTTGGGTTTTTTCCTCTAGGGACTCCTTCTGAAAGTTTCGGCCTGCTTGGTGTTTTATTATTAACAGAACCATGGCTACTGGAAAGGGTCGCCTCTGCCTTGGGCAATTCAGAGCAAGCAAGAAACCAAGTGGTGCCTAGAGACTGGCTGATTATAGTGGTAAGAAGCACTCAAGTCATGACAAATTCAGGCCTGTCCGGCTTCATATTGGAGTCAGGAATGATGATGGGGTGGTGTCACTGCTGGGCATTGGTGGCGCCTGGGGCATTGGCACTGGAGTAGGTGCCAGGGCAGGTTGAGGTTGCTCAACCAGTACTGCTCTGGACTCATTAATGGATCCTAGGGGGCCCGAACGGTGCTGATGGTGAACCCACCGGCAGAGGGGTACCTCCAGCACTCGTGCGGCCCAAGAACGCTTCACAAGAGTTTGCCCCCACAAAAATGGGGTGCATAGCCTCATAAAATTCTTTAAGTTGGGCAAGGGTTGCTCCGGATTCTGGAAATTCAGGGAGGCATGGAAACGGCACAGACGCATGCCCCACCACAGAGTCAGGCCTCAATTTGCCAACAGCCATGCGACTCGTACAAAGACTTGTGCAGTGAAGTCGAACTTTTTCTCCCTGTCAGACTTGCCTGACAACTTGGAGTGGGGCGACGATCACTAGGTACAACTTTGTGTATGATCTCAGGACCTTCCTTTCGACTGAGATCTGGAACGTTGCCGAGCTGATAACAATGCATAGCGAGGAGCTTGAAGGAGCACTCCCTCAATGCCTCAAGGTGCATGACACTGCAGTCCTCGCATGTCTTGGTGACCTAGACTTGCAAGATACTATCGACAAACCAAATTTGGGTCCATCACTGACATGTGCCGTTGACGGGCACTGCACAGTTTAAAACCAGCCTTTTCGGTGGACATACTGCATAGCAGGGGACTAAATCCCAAATTATCTTCGACAAAAGAGCGAAAAAAGGTCAGTCAAAAAGTGACTGCGGGATGCTCTTCTTCAGACGCTGACTGGTGTAAGAAAGAAAATAACTGATGCCAGTGTGCTGGGGTAGCGACTATATTGGCACGGTACACATCACTTCTAGTGTGTATGACACCACTCAGATCCAATGACACCACCTACCGGTGCGCAGGGGTACTGCTTACCAAAAACATCTGGATCCAGTCTGATGCCTGGGGAATATTCTAAGGTAAGGAATCTGAAGCTAGAAGTCCCTATCCAATATTTTAAGTTCCATGTGCCATAAAACACTCTCTTCATCCCTAGATAATGATATTAGTCCCTGATTTTTTCCCTTCATAGTCTTGATCCCTTCAGCTGCTCCTGGCAATCTACACCAACTGGATCCTTTCCTCACCTACCCCTGGTCAGGTTTTGTGAGTATCACGTTGCTTTACCATTCTCTACCTTGGATATATTGTCTAACTGCAGGTTGTGTACAGTGTAGTTTGTGTATGCTGATTGGCTTTTTTCTCCAATCAGTGACCCTCAAGCAAACACCTACTGCTTCCACATGATATTCCTAAGAGCTGAGCAACTAGGGTCACAATAGGAGATAGTGAGCTTTACTTCAGCAGTTTCGAAGAGAGAAAAAGGTGGAATTGCTGCTTCAAGTTATTGACAGATTCAGACGCCATCATTTCCTAAAATCTAGTAAAGCTAAGAAATCCTCACAAGTCCTCGCTGCAGGCTACCAACGCCAAGCACAAAAATTGCACCAATTATGAAGTAAGAATGCAGCTTTAAAACACACACCGGCCATTCATAATCGTCCTGTACTGAGATTAACAGTTCCTTGTTATTCAGGAGACCCTGCTAAGCTTCTAGATATTGTATTAGTTCAGTTTGTCTTCCTCACCACATAGTTTGTTTCTGATCTTTCTGAGGCGGGGTACTTAAATACCTGTTTGCGAGAAGCAGTATTGGCTTGAGTCACATGTCTGGTAGCTGCTGCCAGTCCCTGTTTGGGTGCCTATTTGACCTTTCTAGACTCTTAATGTTTGGAAGTCCGGATAGAGAACTTTCTGCTGAAGAAACCTTGTGTGATACCAGCATGACAATACTAATGCATTATCTAGTTTTGACAGAGCCACCGGGACAGAGGAGACAGAGGCAACACTCCTCAGGTGGATTTTAAAGGAGGAAATAGAGGGTAAGGTTTGAATTAATGGAGATGGATGTTCCTAATGAGCATTGTCCTCAGGATTGCAAATATAAAAGTCAGAAGAACGTAAGCACCGGGTTCTACCCTTAATCACAAACCTATATATTGTGAATGAATGAATCTTGTCCTTCTGACCCTTTAAGAATATATACAGAGCAGAACCGATAGAGGTCCATTCTCAAAAATTGAAAAGAAACGGATTGTGCTTCTATTAGGGGACGTTTGACCATCCAGTTCACCTCTGTTATCTAAGACCTGTTAGAAGTCAAGGAAACACCAAAATCACAGTGAGACAGAGACAGCTGGTCAGCAGCTTTCACGTGTTGAATCATGTTTGACAGCCTCCAGATCACATCAGTTTCTTCTACAAGTTTCTCTATTTACTGAAGACTGCATGCTATTACACATACCAGCTCCCCTAGACAGTTCCTGGGATGTATATCCAAGATGACAGCCATTTCACGAAAAAGACTTAAGATCATGTTCACAGAGTGGAAGGAACACCTTTAGCATCTGATCCTACAAAAGAAAAGACAGCTATCTTTTTGTTAGGCCTGGGCATAAAACTCCTGGCACTTTGCAATATGCAGAGAAGCGCAGAGTTCCTGAATTTCGCACCCTGGTGCAGAGCAGGGTTTGTTTGCATTCCGAGATTGGGTTATAGTGCTCCCTCGCCACAATACTACCGGGCCGCTAAGGAGCACGTGTGAGACTTCTTGCTTGCGTTGCTTCCGGCCGCAACAGTAGCCACAACAGTGCAGCTTGCGAGTGCAAACTCATTTCCGGAGAAGATTTTGTAGTCCAGATACCACTAAATCAGGTCAAAAAGAGATTTTTTACTAGATTTTCTTCTCCAATGGACCCTGCAATTTTTTCTTCAGATTGAGAAACCTTTTTGTTTTTTCAAATAGGGAGGAAGTACGTCAGAGACTCCAACTTCCTGTTCCTGTCCAGCAGATACCTACCAGTGCTTGGTCCAGCTCCTGGTCACTTTTCACTTTGATTTCGAGGTGGAAGGATCACTCTTTTTGTCTCCTGGATACACCTTTGGATTCAAGGACTTTGTTTTTATGAAATCACACGAGTAATTTCTAAAACTATTAAAGAAGGGAGTTGTTTGTTTGCTTGAGCATGCACCAGTATTTCTTTGTATCTGATTTTGAAAATGCGTGCGCACTTGTGAGCAGGAGGAGGGGCCAGCCGCCACACGTCAGGGCAAGGAGCCCTTTAAAAACATTGACGCGCTCCCGCTGCCGCGGGTAGCGCACTTGTGAGCAGGAGGAGGGGCCAGCCGCCACACGTCAGGGCAAGGAGTCCTTTAAAAACATTGACGCGCTCCCGCTGCCGCGGGTAGCGCACTTGTGAGCAGGAGGAGGGGCCAGCCGCCACACGTCAGGGCAAGGAGCCCTTTAAAAACATTGACGTGCTCCCGCTGCGCGGGACGCGCGCGGGCGGCGCCCGGGCCAAGCCCGGGCCAAGGGCGGGCCCGTCCTTGCCCGTCATTGCCAGGAAGAGCCAGGGCAGGGCCACCCCCCTAATAATTTGAACGAGGTAGGCTCAAATGTGATGCCCCTTAAAAGCAGTGCGCCTGGGTCTATTTAAGTACAAACAATCTTACGCATATCACACTACCTCCTAATTAGGGCCTATCGGCTTCTGGAACTTATTACCCAAGGTATTCATAACTCCCCCTTCGCGCACTAGTTATAACGTCTTTGAGGCAAATAGCTTACCAAGATGGGGAAAAGGAAAGCTACCAGTAATCCTACTGAGCAGGGAAGGGCAAAAAGAGCACCTCGACACGCGGCCGAAAATTGTACGCTCACCCAAATTGACGATCTTATAGAGGAAGTGGAGAGTTTGCTAGCCACGAAACCCTCAAAATCCCGTAGGAAAGATGCTTCTTCCTCCTCTAATGCCATAAAATCTTTCTTCGCTCCTGTACACAGAGATTCGCAGATATCTATACCCCAAGGCACCAGCACAGAACTCAGGAAGTTAGAAATTTTAAAGAATCCAATAGAAAGCCCTAACTTAAATCTGCCTAACCAGCAAGATGGTGTATCCCCTCTGCCAAACTGCAATAACCGCTTCTTACCCCTTGTCCTACCATCGCCAGCTGAATTAGAGAGAACCATCTCAAGGGAAATTGAGAAACCAGTCCCAGTTATAGCCACTCAAGATGAACATCTAGCTGCCTTCCAGCTAGTACAGATAAGAGATGAAATTTTAAGCCTTAGAGAGCATCTTACATCTTTTACTCATATGATATATGAGAAGCTGGACGGCATATCTGCAGTAATTGGGGATATAAGGAAGATACCACAAAAATTAGACCTTAATTCCTTACCAAAGTCAGTTGAAATACCGGAAACACCTATCCCACAGAGGCGTAGGCGTCAAAGGGTCGAAATGGTAACACAGACTACTCAGGGGGGCAATAACGCACCTCCTGCAGCGTGTGTTCGTAATAACTACAATCCACCCTTGGACACAGGGAATAATTGGAAGGTGCACAGAGAAAGACACCTAGATACAAGCTCCAAATGCCCCTTGGGAAATAACCTCCAATGCCAGACTAGACATAACGTCTATGATATTTACATAACAAACGTCCCCAAACTAAGTAAAGATCAATTTGAGCAAGGGGATTCCCTTAAAAATAAAGTTATACATTGGATAAGAAGGACAAAGAAGTGTAGATCCATTATAAGGGACGATATAGTCATTGCACAGAGACTTACAAAAATAGGTTCAACATCAGATCTCATAGGGATAAAATTGACCAGTCAGAATCTAGTTAAGGGCCTTTTGGCACTTGAGGAAAGAATGAGACCGGGCACCTCCTCCCAAATGACACTTGTTCACAAACTTCCGCAATCATTGATAAACCGGTCTCCACAAGAGATAAATAGTACTATAATGGCCCAATATTCTTGCCCGCAGAGAAGGGATCGAAAGCAAACCCATACTTCAGACATAGATTGACGCGAAGTCTCTGCCGTTGAAGTTCCTGCCGTTGAAGCTGGGAGCAATGGCATACCCAATCGCGACTCTTATACTACAAAAAATGACTTACCTAATAACCTGGGAGCAGAGCCTAAAACTTATTGTAGTGGCTCGCCAAAGGAGAAGCCCCAGCAAGAAATATTTTGTACATATGAGACTAGGGAAAATCTACCAGAAAATGGGCATGACCATGACCCACCGATTAAGATTCTATCCTGGAATGTGGCAGGCCTGACTCAGAAAATAGCTAATCCTGACTGGTGCAGACTTATAGATCAACACCACATCATTTTATTACAGGAGACCTGGGCGACATCTGTAGCAAATAGAGAAGGCTATTGGACCTTCCAGAAGGCTGCATTACCATCACCATCAGGTAGGGCTTCAGGCGGCCTGATAATTTGGTTAAAACACGACTTGTTCCCAAAAGTTAAAGAGATAGCATCCCCTTTGAGGGATTTATTAGCCGTTGCAGTTGAAATTAGTACTGTTAAAGGTCTTGTTAACATAATAATTGTAAATCTATATATTAGACCTGGCACCCAAAGGACCCAGACCATCCAGATGAGTTCAATAGTAGAATTTCTTAACTGCTTACCTAATGGGCGGGGTATAATGGTTGCGGGCGACTTCAATATGCAATTGAACCGCGGAGATGGCAATCAGCAAGAGGGATCCCAGTTCACAGACTCATGGGATAGATCAGGGCCGGTGCAAATTACATCTAAGAAAGAAGGAGGAGCCTTAGACCTACTGGAAGACCTAATAAAAATAAAGGGATTAAGAATAGTAAATGGGAATACCAGATCAGACAATCCGGCGTCACCTACATATAGGAGAGGTGTATATACTAGCCACGTGGACTATGTCCTAGTAAATGACGCCCTCTGGAAATCCCTAACTGACATGATAGTTCTCCCTCGCATTGATAGTGACCATCTAGCCTTAAGTACCTCCTTTTCCACTACCTTATTTAGTTCCAAGACACTATCAACGTGGACTTCAAATAGTGCCCTCATTAGGACCAATGACCGTAAAAATGTGAAATGGGATCGGGTTGAAAGTGATGTAAATTTCCAGCTAGCGATCTATAGAACAGTTGCAACAACACTTTCTCCCCTGAAACATACAAATACCAAATTGGTTGATTTGGTCTATCTCCATAATATCTTGGCTATCCGACTAAAACCACACTTTCAGACGGTAAGGAGGCGGACAGAGACTGTGATTAAAACCTCTAGGTGGTTCTCCAACTCCTGCCGTCAAGCTAAGATACACTTACTGGGAGCACTTAAGGAAGGGAATTTAAGAGAGATAAGGAAGAGCAGGACTGTATACAAAGATGTACTTAAAAATGCAAAAAAAGAATGGGCGAATAGGAATTGGAACAAGATGGTTGTGGCGCTCCAGGAGAAGGATCTTAACCTATTCTGGAAACTAGTGTCAGATAAGAGTAGCCCTCAAGAAATGGAAAGTTATCCTGTCATCCAGCCAGAAATTTGGATGACGCACTTTTCAAATATATATAGAAAACCACATACCAATAGTACTATTACACCCCTACTAAAACCTAATGATCCTGTTGGCAATACCCTAACGTGGGGGAGTACAACACCACCCAAATTTGACCTGGACTTATTCTCCATAAAAGAAACAACAGAGGCTCTCCAATCTACACGCAAGGGAAAGGCCCCTGGTCTTGATGGTATCCCAGGAGATTTATATCTTTCTCGTCTGTCAATGTGGTCATTGTATCTAAACGCACTTAGTAACGAGATACTGAGGGGGGGAGGACTCCCTACTACATGGCGAGGAGCAGTTATAGTCCCTATTTATAAGAAAGGGCCAAGGGAACAACCGAATAACTATAGACCTATCAGTCTTATTGATGTTAGTCAAAAAATCTTCGCTAAGCAAGTGCTGAACAGATTACAGACATGGATAGATGATGCCCAAATTCTCTCCGAATCCCAGGGAGGCTTCAGAAGAGGAGTGAGTACAATAGACCAGGCATTTAGGTTTAACCTCCTCTGCTGGAAATACCTGTCACTCAACAAAAGTCAATTGTATGTAGCTTTTATTGACTTAAAAGCTGCTTTTGACATGGTACCTCGGGATACATTATGGGAAGTTATGGAGAGTTACCAACCCAATAGCGAACTACTAAGACTGATTAGATATCTCCATGAAGGGACTTACGCTCATGTACGTTGGTCAGATAGTGGCGACCTAACGGAAGCCATACCCGTCAATAGAGGGGTTAGGCAGGGCTGCATCTTGGCACCAACACTATTTAACCTCTACATAAACGGTGCTGTGGACCAATTGCTACACTGTAATCATGATGCCCCTAGATTAGCTGGAACCCCAGTCCCTATTTTAATGTTCGCCGATGACACCTTACTAATTTCAAGAACACCTATGGGCTTGCAAAATGAATTGGACACTTTTTATAATTTTTGCTCTAACAGAGGACTTGAAATTAATCCAACAAAATCTAAGTTTATGGCCTATAACCCACACAAACTATTTAGGGGAAAAATGATGATAGCAGGCCAACCAGTGGAGAGAGTCAGACAATTTGATTATTTGGGGATTAGGTTAAGTGACGACCAACGTTGGTCGGCACAGATTAAGAAGAGTCTGACAACACTTAGGCAAAGGTCTATAGTGATAGCTAAGAAAATAGCTAATACTTGTGAAGGGGAGATAACACCTGCCATCACTGTTTACAAATCAGTGGCAGTAGCGGCCTCAATTTATGGTGCCGAGCTTTGGGGTCATACCAACTCTAGGTGTCTGACCACTGTAGAAAACCGGTTTATTCGAAATTTCCTAAAGTTGCCGATGAGCACCCCTCTCACTCCACTAAGATTTGACTTAGCCCTAAATGAAATACACAATGAAATTGCATTAAGACCCCTAATGTATTGGATTAATCTTTGGTCCTCAGAGGACCGGTCCATTCTCCATAAAGCACTAGATGAATTTCTTGCAAATGACAGCGTATTAAAGATCCCTTGGTTCAGATACATCAGAGATACGTGTAAATTTCTCAAAATGGAGGAGGTGTGGAGTGCTCCCCACAATTTGGCAAAGGGAACAAAGGAACGTGTAAAAAGGTGTTACTGGGAGAGCATTCTGACCCAAATTTGGTTAAAAAATCATGGTAGTCTGACTTTGCAGTTCTTAGACCATAAATGTAGTCCCAAGTTCGAGGCCTATATGGATAATGTAAATCCTCCATATACTAAAACACTATTTATTAAATTTAGACTAGGGACTCTTCCGCTTAAGTCATTTACAGCGCAATGGAGATCGGAGGACTGCAATTCAATATACTGCCATCATTGTCAAAAGATAAAAGAGTCACTTGCGCACTTTATGTTTTTCTGCCCTAGATATTTGGTACCTAGGAAAAAGTGGATTGCTCCACTATGTAGGGCTATTGGGATAAGGGAATGGAATACGGCATTACGACTCCTAACAACTGATACAAATGATAAAATAGTTTTTTCTGTGGTGGGATATCTGCGAAGTGCATGGTTACTAAGAACAAAAGAACTATTATAAATGTGTAATTTTAATACATTGGTTCTAGACTATATCCACTTAATACATTAGTTCTTAACCGGATGAACCTAAAACCTATACGGTCTGGATTTTAGTTTAAAGAATAATGACGATTTGTATGTTTTATAAATATATGACCTCACTATTTTTTTAGGGTTCTTAAAAAAAAAAAAAAAAAAAAAAAAAAAAAAGTAAATTATGCAATTTTCTCCTTTTATCTCGGATAACAGAGACAAATGTTAAAATTGGTCACTCAGCGGCAAGGTTCTTGTAAAATACATAGGTGACACTAACTAGAATTCTGATAATCATGTGCTTCTAATGACTTGATTTTAGATTATATTTAATTAGCTTGATAAAATTTTAATTAATTGAAGTTAAATTTTAACAACCTAATATTTTTATATGTTTTTGAGATTTCGTAAAAACAAAAAATGTTTAAAAATAACGTTGTCTATACATTCTTAAAATTTTTAAAGTGCTATGCTTCTTAATCATGTTATGTCTTGTATTGTTTACTTTTATGGCTTATAGCCGAAATAAAGTTATATATGATGATGATTTTGAAAATGTATAGTTGCGGGTGGCCTGGAGTTTAAGTATGGGCCTTGTTATTTATTTTGCATTGTATTTATTTTTAATCCTTTGTAAAAAAAAAAAATAGAAATGTTGCACAGTTCAGTACCTGTCCTTTTCTACATGTTTATAACATTATTTTAAAATGTGCCCTAGATTTCCAAAGGGCCGTATAGCCAGCACGCCCAGTATTAGTAGTCATCAGTGCATGAAATAAATGTTTCAGTGGTATATGCTTTTAAACCTTAATTTAGGGAAGGAATGGCATTGGATTAAGTTAAAAATGTTGACTATTGCTTGCATTTCATTTTTTGCAAAAGGTATATATATCGTGGGGTAATATTTGATGGCATAGGAGGATGTTGTTTGACCATGTGGCTGGCAGTCATTTCCTACATGCAGCCAGTATCCCATTGCCACAGGCTTGCATGTGTACTTTGTTTGCCATGCCTCCTTGCTTCTTGCTGTTTTTGTTTGACCACGTGGCTGGCGGCCATTTGTGCATGCAGCCAGTGCCCCTTTGCCATAGGCTTGCATGTGTTCCTTGTTCCCCATGCCTCCTTGCTCCTTGTTGTTATTGTTTGACCATGTGGCTGGCAGCCATTTTGTAGATGCAGCTGGTGTCCTGTACGATAAGCTTGCATGTGTGTTTTGTTCCCCATGCCTCCTTGTTCGTAATTGTGTGACCATTTGCCTGGCAGCCATTTTGCCCATCCAGGCAGTGTCTCTTTGCAATAGGCTTGCATGTGTTCTTCTTTCTTCTCCTTGCTCTTTGTAGTTGTTGTTGACCATGTGGCTGGCAGCCATTTTGTGTGTGTAGCCAGTGTCCCTTTGCAACAGGCTTGCATGTGTTCTTTGTTTGCCATGACACCTTGCACATTGTTGGTGTTGGCCATGTGGCTAGCAGCCATTTTGTCCATCCGGCCAGTGTCCCTAGCCATAGGCTTGCATATATTCTTTGTTCTCCATGCCTCCTCCTTGCTTCTTGTTGTTGATGTATGACCATGTGGCTGGCCGGCAGCCATTTTGTGAATGTAGCCAGTGTGTCTTTAACATAAGCTTACATACCAGAATCGTTTTTGGTCATTCGTTTTTTTGAGTTTCTATTTTTATTTTACTTTTCTCATTTTATTTCATTTTTATTTATTTTTTCATATAAATTTTTATATTTTAGCTTTTTTATTTTAAATTGCTTTAATTCCTTTTTAATTTTAATATTTTAGTTTATTTTCTAATTTTGTATTTTTTACTTTTTATTTTATGTTTTATTTTGAGTTTTTTAAAATTATTTTTTATTTAAATTGCTATATTTTATTTGTTTTCATTTTCTACATTTTTTATTTTATTTTTAATTTGATTTTATCTTCATTTTGCCTTGATCCATCTACATCCATCCATTTGCCCATTCATCCATCACCAAATACGCACAGCTGCACTACAGCATTCGGTTTCTTTAGGTGTAATTCCATTTCCTCCAGGACACCCTGGCTGCGGAGCACTGCAGACAAATCAACAGCATAATTCATTTTGTTAATGTTTATTCCATTTCCCCTGGACCACCTAGCCGCCATAGGTTATGTAAAGGATTATTCCAATAATTAAATAGGTAAATTACATAAGTAACCAACTGTACTAAGATTGAATTTTGCTGTGCTATTTCAAGCAGCAACCATGCCACATTTCACTAATTATGTTTTTCTTTCTTGGTTATTTTTAGGTGCACAAGAGAAGGGACCCCACATCACCAACAGTACTGTCAAAGAGAAGGTCTTACAGTTATTTCCACAGGCACCAAACTCTTTCGCTTGTGCATCTCCGTGCCACTGTTAACCTAGAGCTTAAGATGGCCTCAAAGAAAGTTGCTCCCAAGAAAGTGGCCAGTGAGAAGAAGTGGGCTTTCCATGCCAACCGCAAACTTTTTCGAGAGACGTGAGCCTGCCACACTGGCCTCCAGTGAGGAACCAGGGAGCAGCTCTCCCACATCAACAGCACCAACCCAACTCAAGCCCAAGACCATGTGTCAGTGAGGCAGCCACTGAAATCATGGCAACGCTGAAGAGCAGTGATATTGAATTGGATTTGTCCCTTTTGGAAAGTAGTACCCAATCATTTCAAGAAACAGAGCAAAGTGGACAGAAGCTGCAGTCAGATCTTCCCGAAGTTAGAGCAGAGCAGGAGGTCGGGCTTCCAGTTGACCAAGAATCCCTTCTTTTAGAACCAATGGCTCCCAGATCTCCAGCAAAGAAAAGGAAGCGTACTACTCCAGCATCTTCTGCAAGCACCACTTCTGAGGGTGATGACAGGGACATGGAGTGGCCTAGAGTCCAGGAGATGCCAGAAGAGGCAAGGGAAAAGAAAAGTTCTAGGAAGCCTCTGAATCATGGAAGGGATGATGATGAGGAGGAGGATGATGATAATGACGAGCCAGTCATTATGGAAGCGGGCACACAGGAGTCCAACATTACTATCCAACCTGCTCAGAGGGATGTGGCACAGGCAGCACCATCAGCTACCATATTTGTAAGTCCCAGCAGAGACCTGCACCAACCCGTACCTCAGAAGAAGTATGCACTGCAGAGAGGTAATCGACACACCCACCAATGAAGTTCTTCTTCAGGCATTGGCCCAAACCAAATACAAAGTAAGTGGAATGTGAAAGGCAGTCCTCCACCCAAGAGAGTGAAATTGGTAGAGTGGAGCTAGAAGAACTAGAAACCCCAAAAGGAAAGTAACAGGGTACCCCCCAGCGACCAGGAGAGACGAGGTAAGCATAACACATGCACACTGCCATTGCCGATTGTGTGTGTTGGTGGGGAGGAAAAGGCAAAGTCGACATGGCATCCCCCTCACGGTGTCATGCCCAAAAAACACTGCCTGTGGCATAGGTAAGTCACCCCTCTAGCAGGCCTTACAGCCCTAAGGCAGGGTGCACTATACCACGGCTGAGGGCACAGCTGCATGAGCAATATTCTATTCTTAGACACTGTAAGTGCAGTGTGGCCATATTAAGTATATGGTCTGGGAGTTTGTCAAAAAGAACTCCACAGTTCCATAATGGCTACACTGAATACAGGGAAGTTTGGTATCAAACTTCTCAGCACAATAAACCCCCACTAATGCCAGTGTGGGATTTATTTAAAAAATACACACAGAGGTCATCTTAGAGATTCCCCTTGTATTTTACCCAATCCTCTAGTGTAGGTCTGACTGGTCTGTGCCAGCCTGCCACTAGCAGACGAGTTTCTAACCTCCTGGGCTGAGGGCCTTTGTGCCCCCTTGAGGCCAGAAACAAAAGCCTGCTGTGGGTGGAGGTGCTTCACACCTCCCCCTGCAGGAACTGTAACACCTGGCGGAGAGCCTCAAAGGAAAAGCTCAGGCCTCATGTTACAGTGCCCCAGGGCACTACAGCAAGCAGAGATGCCCGCCCCCGGACAAAGCTCCCACTTTGGACGGCCAGTTCGGCTGGAAAATTAAGAAAAACAAGGAGGAGTGACCCCTTCAGCTGGGACCACCCCTAGGGTGTCCAGAGCTGAAGTGATCACCTCCCTGCAGAATCCCCCATCTTGGTTTGGAGGACAGGGACCAATAGGGATAGGTATGTGCCCCACTCCCCAAAGGGAGTGGACACAAGGCGGGTATGGCCACCCTCAGGGCCAGTAGCCATTGACTACTGCCCTCTCACCCCTATAACGCCCCTAAATCTTGTATTTAAGGGCTTTCCTGAACCCAGTTCACCAGATTCCCGACGACCTCACAAGAAGAAGAAGGACTGCTTAGCTGAAAACCCAGCAGAGAAAGAAAGGAGACAACAACTGGCTTGGCCTCAGCACTATCAACCTGTCTCCTGCTTCAAGGAATCTGCACAGAAAAGGCGACGAACGCTCAAGGTCCAGCGACCTCTCAAAAACCTCCAGAGGACTGCCTGCATCACAGAGGATGAACTCCAGTGGACAGCGGCCCTGTCCAAAGAAGAAGAAAGCTCTTCTAAAGGACTCCCACCTCACTCCAGATGCGCAAGTCCCTGACCCCTGTGCACCCGATGCCCATGGCCAGTGTCAAGGTGGTCCGCCCAGCCAGAGAGGGTCCCCAGGCGATTGTGAGCAAGTGCCCACCCTGGGTTGACCCCTCCATGATGACGCTTGCAGAGGGAATCCCAAGAACCCCCCTTGACGCGAGCTCTGGACGCAGATAACTGACGCCTGAAGAACCACTGCACCCGCAGCCCCCAGGCCTTGGAGAAATCGAACCCCAGGGCATTATCGACCAGCAGGAGGCCCTCTTCCCTGTCCGGCCGGTGGTGTGTCCAAGACACCCCGTGGACCTCGCCTGCAGCTGCTGAGTAAGCCCCAGGGTCCCCTCATAGACCAGCATTAGGAGCCCGACATCCTGTTTGCACCCTGCACCCTGCCGCCCCTGTGCCACTGAGGGTGCGTGTTTGGTGCTCAATTGTGGTCCCTCCAGTGCTCTTCTAATCCCCCCTGGTCTGCCCTCCGAGCGCTGGTACTTACCTGCTGGCAGGCCAAATTCTGAGTACCCCGTCTCCATAGGAGCCCACGTTAAAATTGCTCAAATTTGACCTCTGCACCATCCGGCCCCGTGTTGCTGGTGATGGGTTTTTGGCATTAATTTAAACCCCCAACGGTGGACTACCTATGCCCTGGAGACTGGAACTGTACTTACCTCTAAAACTGTACTCTATTTTCTTCCCCCAGGAACTGTTCAGAAAATACAGTGTCCACTTTTAAAATAGATATTCTCTGTTTTCTTGAAAACTGTTTACTTGACTAAAGTGAAACAATGTTACATTGATGTCTATGCTAAGTACTTACCTGCAACAGTATTTACTTCTGAATTGGATATCGTGGTTCTAGTTATAAAGTAACAAAAATATATTTTTCTATATAAAATCCTATTGGTCTGGAGTTAAGTCATTGAGTGTATGTTTCTTCTATTGTTTGTGTGTGTACAACAAATACTTAACACTACCCTCTGATAAGCCTAACTGCTCGACCACGCTACCACAAATAGAGCATTAGTATTATCTATTTCAGCCTCTGTCAAGCCTCTGGGGAACCCCTGGACTCTGTGCACACTATATCTCATTTTAATACAGTGTATACAGAGCCAGCTTCCTACAATCTTCCTCTCTGAGGAGTTTGTCTCTGCCTTTGTCAGAGGAGAGACACAAGATTGCTGCCCATTGTCTTTGGAGGTCCTTTTGAACTTTACTGACCCTCTCCAAGGCAGTAAACCATTTGTAGATGTCATCTCCCACCTTGTACGGTGGGACTATCTTGCTCAGGTTCCTGGAATCATAAGAGTCCTCCCCGATTCTGGTGTCCCTGAAGCTTAAATTGCTGCCACCTTGGGGTGCTAACCCCAAACCCTGCCTTTTCCTCTCCACTGCCAAGGCCTCCCTATCTAGGGCCAGCTGTTGCTGCTGCAATCTCAGCTTGGCCTCCTCCAACCTCAGTTTCCTAAGTTCCTGTCTAAGGAATCTTCCCCTGAGGTGGAGTAGTGGGTCCCCTCAGATACTGAGGAGAAGTGGGAATGGACAAAGGAGGATCTATCCCTCTTTCTGGGAACTCTCTGTACCAACCCTCTAGGAGTAAAGGTCACTGGAATGGCCCCTCTTCTCACTACCTACAGTGCTCCTAACATGGCTGTGGTGTTCTCCAGGTTCCTTTTTGCCATTCCTCCCCACTATAGCCTAAGTCTACCTGCCTAGGACTGAGGGGTCAGCTTCTAGTTCTTCGCCCTCCTGGCTGCCACCATTGTCCTGGGCAGGCTAGAGGAGTAAGTCAAGAATCAGACTTTTAGTGGGATTTCTTCTTGTCTTCAGTTTTCTACTGGCACACATCTCCCTAAGTTCTTGGAAGGTGAGACTCTCATATTGAGAGTCTGGGGCTTGAGAATTGTGTTCTACTGAATACATTTTCTTGCTAGAGTGCTGTAGGTGTGCCTAGCTACTCTAACAACTAGGCTCCCAGAAAGGTTTGGAGCGAGGGCTGTGCTAGACCCCTAGCTTACCCAACTTAGTTGTTAGGATTTCTAGTCTCCTATGTGTGGTGTGTACCTTGCAGCTAGTAATGGTCTTTCCTGTGGAAAGTAACCAGTGACAGAGTGGTAAGGCAATTGCAAGTGTCTTATCTCACTACTGCACCACCAATGTAGGAAGCTGGTTTGGTGTGTGGTGAGCATTTATGGTGTTATCACCTTATACCAGGTACAGGTATCCCCTATTAGTGGGGTGTAGACAATGTCTAGGAAGCCAGGGCTCTCTAGAGGTAGCTGTGGATGAGCAGCCAAGACTTATCTAGGAGACATGTAAAGCTTATGCAATACCACTATAGTCACACAGCACTTACACGCATGAAAGAACCACACAGTGTTACAAAAAATAAAGGTACTCTGTTACAGTAACACAACTACTAAAATAGTGTATAGGCAATACGACCCTAGGAGGTGAGTAAACACACTATTATATACAGACCAAACCATATACTAAGTATGTGGAATGTGAAAGGCAGTCCCCCACCCAAGGCAGTGGAATCATTTGAGGGGGGCTGGAGGATCTAGGAACCCCAAGAGGTAAGTATCAGAGTGCCCCCAGCGACCGGGAAAGAAGAGGTAAGTATGTGGTTTTTCCCCAAACCCACAGGAGAACTTTGGAAAAGGACTGTGCAAGACCCAGACAAGAATGGAGGAAACTAAAGGTGGATCCTGACAGAAGAGGAACTGCAAAATAAGGTGACCAAGTCCAGTTCGAGTTGGATCGTCTGGCTGTGGTGGGAGGCACTACCCACACCTCTGGAGATGCAGGACCACGTCGACGGTGGATGAAATGAGTCAGTAGTGCAGCACAGGAGCAGAAGAGGAGCTCCAGAAGTGATGCAAGTGATGTACCACTACGGTGGTCGTGTTGCAGTCAGTAAATGGTGCTGGAAAACCATCAATAAGCCTTGGCAAATGCAAGAGTTGAAGATGAAGGTTTTGCAAGGCTGAAGAGGACCAGCAAGTCCTAGGGGACTCGACCCAAGGAGGGGAGATCGTGGCAACCCTCAGCTGCTGGCAGACTCACATGAAGAGGAGGCAGACCCTACAGGCGACTCACAGGCAGTAGGCACAGGAATCGCAGTGAGGCCCACTTAGCGCAAATGAAGAGGAGTCCCACGTCGCTGGAGCAGCAGGCAGGAGACTGTGCTTTGCAGGGAAGAGTGCTGGAGGCCAAAGCTACACGGAGCCTGAAGATCCCTTGGGGGAGAATCAAACAAGCCTTGGTAGCTGCAAGAGTTGCAGTGCACAGGGGTACTGTCCTGCGAGGAGATACGAGTGCTTACTCTCTCACAAGTTGGCCAGCTGGTAGAGAGGACTAAGGGGACCACTCTAGACCACCACATGTGATGCAGGATCCACACAGTCCCGGAGGAGAGAGGATCCACGCAGCTGGTCGTTGTTGCAGTTGGTGCCTGCAGACGCAGGGAAGTGACTCCTTCCCTCCCAGGGAAATTTCTTCTTGCTTCTTGTTCAGGCTGAAGACTCGTCGCCCTCAGGGGATGCATAGTCAGAGAAATATTGCATTTGCTGGAAGGAGCAGGAGAAACAATGTTGCAGAGCGGAGTCATCACTGAAGTTGCACATTGCTGGTTCCTGGAGGGTCCAGTTGCAGTCCATGTGGCCAGAAGATGAAGTCCTTCTGGAATCTTGCATGTCGAATCTTAAGACCCACCTGTAAAGGAGGCCCCAAATAGCCCAGGAAGGGGGACTGGCCACCTAGCATGATGACCACCTATCAGGAGGGGGCTGTGACAGCACCCGCCCTGACCTGCCCACTCAGATGCTCCCACTGGCCTCTGCCCACCTTGGATTCAAGATAGCAGAATCACGTAGCCACCAGGAGGAGCTCTGGGCACCACTCCTGGGGTGGTGGTGGATAGGGGGCGGTCACGCCCCTTTCCATTTTCCAGTTTCATGCCAGAGCAAGGACTGAGGGTCCCTGGACTGGTGCAAAGCGTTTTATGCAAGGAGGGCAACAAATGTGCCCTTCAAAGCATACTGGTGGCTTGGGGAGGATATCCCTCCCTACCCATGTAACAAGGGGAGACGGTTTTGCTTCCCTCTCCCAAAGGAAATCCTTTGTTCTGCCTTCCTCTGCTTGAACTGGTCAAGCAGCAGGAGAGCAGAAACCAGTCTGTGGGGTGGCAGCAGCGCAGGCTGCCCGGAGAACCCCAGAAGACTAGTAGGAGCAATGCTGGGGGTCCTCTACTGAGCCCCCAGAGTGCATGGAATCATACAACCAATACTGTCAACAGTACTGGGGTATGATTCCGACGTGTTTGATACCAAACGTTCCCGGGTTCGGAGTTACCATTAGGTTGCTGGACACAGGTACTGTGTCCAGTACACGAGTAAAATGGCTCCCCCGAACTTTCGAGGTCCAGGAAAGTGCAGTGGTGCCCTCACACACAGGTACCTGCACCCTGCCCTTTGGGCTAGGAGGGCCTGCCATAGGGATGACTCACACTGACCTTGTGCAGTGACCTGTAGTGAGAGAGTGCATGCACATTTTCACACAGGCTGCAATGGGAGGGCTGCAGACACATCTTGCAAAGGCTCCCATGTGTGGCACAATACATGCTGCAGTCCATGGTGAACCCCTGGTGCCCAATGCCCTGGGTTCCTAAGTACCATATAGTAGGGACTTATATGGGGGCACCAGTATGCCAATTGTGGAGTGTGCTAAGTCCTTAGCAACCAAATTCAGAGGGAGAGAGCACAGCCACTAGGGTCCTGGTTAGCAGGATCCCAGTGAAGACAGTCAAAACAAACTGATGGCAGGCAAAAAGTGGGGGTAACCATGACAAAAAGAGGATACTTTCTTACATACTCCCCCCCTCCCCCCAGTTTGGGACTTTTTTACGATTAGCGAACAACTGGTTAAACCACGACGGAAGGTGAGGAAGAAGAGGGTGACATTCTCACGCTAAGCAGCCCTGTCCCCAGCGGTGTGCTAGAATCACCCGCCTCAGTGACCTTACAATGGCGCAGAAAGACAGAGTCATATGGAGACACAACAGCAAATGGTGACTGCACCATGACGCGCATTGAGTCTACCACCACGTACATCTCAAAGGACACCCGAGTCAGTGGCCCCACAAAAGAAAAAAATCCAGGTTACAATTATGGGCATATTTAGGCAAAGGAGGCCCTACAACTGCAGCCACTCATTTGCACGTTTGTACAATGGGAGCTGGCAAAAATGTTAGCACTAGACCTCCTCCATTTTTCTTTTGAGAAGGAGTGGGATTCTTAGAGTTTGTGGCAGTCCTCTGCCCGAAATGGAAGGTTACATGTCGGACCTACTTTGCCAGAGTTGCGGTTTCAGCACTGCATTATGATGTGCTGCAATTGGATGGACGAGCTTTGCAGCAAAGTGTTGTCCACACTATCCACCTGACAACACACATGTGGAACAGTTGTCAGACGACTGATTAAATCTGCATCATTACACCCTGGATCTCTTTTGTGGGGGTAAAGCAAAAGCTATCTGAAGGCCTTGGCCCTGGAGAAATGTTTAAGAGAATTCAGCGGCATACAACAGTAGCCATTTACGCCATGGAGAAATTACACACAGCTGCAAACATCTTGCATGAATTTATTAGCAAGGTGTCCGAATGGCTGTGACTGAGAGGTCTTCGAACTGGATTTGTTGCCGCAGTAACATAGTCCAGGCCATGGCAGATGGTGGCTATTTCGGGGTCCTGTGTTTCGTGCACTACATCAACTTGCTTGTGCAAGACTTTCTTAAAAAAGAAGACAAAGGGCCTGATTAGGAGTTCGGCAAACTTCTAACGGGAAGACCCACTGAGAGTTTCCTGCTAGGTTGGCATGCGGAAACCTAGGTTTTTGCCTGCTTGCCTTGTGGGAAACTGGCTACAGCGTTGTCTCTGTCTCATATTCAAGCCGACTGCAATGCTGTAATCAGCAGGGTGCACTAGAACCCTCATAACAGTGAACACTGCAACGGTGCTGGGCAGGGGGTGCCTGTTGCCCCCTGCACCTGTTCTCTGCCAGCCTTTTTTATGGCGGTGTTACCTGGCAGCCTGGCACATTAGGATCTCCACCTCCGCCAGACCGCCGGGATCCAAGATCCTGTCAGAGCTGACAGGCCAAGACTGTTATGTGGCGGTTGGAGCGTTGCACTGGCAGTGGTCCAGACGGCCACCACCATTGTGGCGGTCGTAAGACCGCCACACTTGTAATGAGGCCCATACTCAGCAATATACTGATCATCTGCACATGCATCTGCACTCATTTCAGACATTCTTTTAAAGCCCAGAAACAGTTGTGGATTATTCAGCATGGTAACAGAGTGCCAGTTAAAGCCCTGATGCAGGAGGTGCCAACACGTTCAAACTCAACCTATTAGATGTTGCAACATCTGTTTGAGCAGTAGTACAAACAGATCAAGGACTATGTCGTTTAAAGAGGAGCTGATGCAATTTGGAAAGCTATGAGGTAGGGATGTGGAAAACTGTGACGTATTCAAATGCCTCACGCAGATGTCACTCTCGTTTGTGGTTTTCACGTGGGAAATTAGCGAGGAGGACAATAAAATGGGCCAGGCTATCCTGGTATTGCATGTGCTACAGGGGCAACTAAAGAAGGTGTCTGAAAGGTTCACATTTGGGGGTGTGAATGAAAACCCAAAAACGCATGCCTTGGTTTAGAGCCCATGCTATTGCTTGACTTGTAATGCAACGCTGCAAAATTACATCATCCCATCCAAAGAATACATATGTGTCACCATACTTGATCCACAGTACAACAAAATTCTTCCACTTTCATTCCTTTTTCTGAGCGGGATGTTTTCTGAAGGGGAAGTACAAGAGGTAGATTGCTGAGCAAGTAGGGGAACTGGAAGAACGGCTGGAACTTAGATTCAAACTCCGTAGTTCTGGGGTAGAGCCTTCAACTTCCAGAGAGGGCAGTTTTGTCTAACATTCGCCAAACCCACCAACAAGAAAACAGGCGACAACAGCAACAGAAGAATCAGACCCAACCTCACCAATGACTTGGTTTCAAGTAGCAGATCTTAAGTCCAGTGCAGAGGCGAAGGAAAAAGCTGTCGAGCAAGTGGCAGCACCAATGACCATTCAGAGGATGTTCCATGCGTATCTGGATGACCCAAAAGAGGCGTATGTGGATTAAAACCAACTGGTGTATTAGTATGAGACGATGCACCAATGGCCAGAGCTCAGCAAGCTGGCAGTAAAATTTCTGGCTTGTTCTGTAGCCAGTGTGTCTGCTGAACATGTCTTCAGTGCAGCTGGTGCAGTTGTTACAGTGAGAAGGGACAGTCTCTCACCTCAATACATGGAGAGGTTGACCATAATCAAAATGAACCAGTATTTTATACCATCTGAATACACCGTTCCCGAAACACCACAGGAGGAGGAAGAGGATAATTTGTCAGAATCAAGTGTGTTAGCTGACCAACGTCTGGGAGAACTAACAGAGTTTGAGGACTAACTGTATTTCTTGGACGGAGTATGCCAGAGCCACCATATAACTCTTAAATTATTTCTCATTCAGCTTGTTTTTCTCTTTCTTTGCATAAAAATGCTAGTGCAACATTATGTTTGTGTCGGATTTTATAGTAACATATAAGCCCGGATTGGAGTTTGACCCATGTGCAATAAAGAAGCCCTCACACACCCTTCAGGACATTGGAGACAATGTCTGCTTTCCTCACATGCCACTTCCTATCCTATTTTTTTACATCACGTAGCAGGGCTGCCCTAGAAGATCACTGATTGAAAGACTACCAGTGCCAATGCCTAATCCCGATGTGTAGATACCATCAAAGAGAAGATATTCTGTTCAATCACTGTGCTTGGACTGTAAGGGGTAACTACTAAGTAACTATTGCACCAATGAGTGGTGCTAGATTGAGCGACTGTGAATTTGTGTGTGATGACTGATGTATGTGGTGGCTGACAGTGAGGGAGGAGTTCAACAAATTTGTAAACTTGTTTTCGATGATTTGCAATGTTTGGGGGCTGACGGGTGATCCTGAAAATGATTGGCCTTTCAAACTTAGTGAAATTTACCTGCAGGGTCTACTCTTTTTTAGTGGTTCCTCAGAACAGACCAGCCACTTTAGTTACCAAACATAAATCTACACAAAAAATACTCTAGTTCTGTTTCTCTATTTGTTCTTCAACAGCACTGCACTTCACAGGTCTACCTTGCTCGGTTTGGGACTGGGACGGAGTTACTCAGAAAAGATAGAAGGACTCAGGGTGGGGCTACCTCAACAGCTAGAAAGGAGAAAGTTATCAACTTCAAAGAGAACCCATGATAATGGTGAATACTCTGCGGATAGCCGGACTAATACTCACTCAACTCTGTGAACTGGAGCAAGGTGCATTGGCTGGGAAGTTCTGCTGAGTATGTGTTTGTGGCATTGCTAGCTCAAACGTGAAACTCCTCTTATGTTCTTGCTCTGCCTTTGAGTCATCATAGTACACTCCTCATAGAGCTTACTTTGCTTTCTTTTGTCCTTCTCCTTTACTCTATAATACAGCTACATTCTTTTCAATACACAGGCCTTCTCCCAGACTTCTCCTGCACAAACAAAACTTGGGGAAAGCTCAGGACTCCAGCTTTACCTACCGGACAGGTTCAAAAAGGCACCAGAGTGACGGACATTCCATGAAGAATGGACATGCATCACCCAATTTGGCAATACAGTATCATTTTCCTTTTAACAATCAGAATTTTTTAGAACTGGGTGGGTTAAATTCAGTCTTCCATATTTTGAGCTAGTAGACATAACACTTAGAATATACTACTTGGGGTCTCTCTGGGGCAGAAGGAGTGTTTGCAATGCATTTAACTGAACTATGTCTTGCTTACTTATCCCTTAATTTCCTTCCACAACAGATTAACGATGGTGTGCTGCTCAGCATCCCAATGAATACTGCAATGGTTTCTTTTGTGTAGCATTTGTCTTTTTCACAGATTTTCCCAACTCCCTTTTCCCATCAATTCATAGAGCCCCCAACTCTCTTCCCCCGGGCTGTGTGATTTATTGAGGTATGACTTAATTTTATACCATAAATGAATCACGCACTTGCTGGGGCGGATGTGAAAGCGAAACCAACTCACTGCATGACCTTTTAACCCTCGATTACCCGAGCAATATTCCACTCCAGCCCTATCAAAATTATCATTCATGCCTTGTGTGTGTTCCTTAAATACTTAACCTCGTCCAACCACTCGAGTCTGAGACTACTTCTCCTGACTTCATGGTTTATTTTCCCAAGTTTCATTTTGTAGCTCCCCACTATTGCTCAGAAGAAATTGATATTGCTAGATTTTATTATTATATCAGGTCTTCTTTGCTGTGGGCCAAATAATGTTATTGTGGTAGTCTGGTCTCAGTCTTCCTGAAGTTATAATATGATGATGACCCACTAACTCTCCGTTTTCTTTCAATCCAGCTTTACAGTAATGGATAACCATTGATTAATCCTGTAGTTGGAGTTCACATAGGCTGGAGTGGCACCTTCTGTGAAGTTCTTTGTTCCCTATTAGCGTGCTAGCCTGCTACTACTACTACCTACCTACCACCCCCTTAAGATGCCATCTTGGAAAAACCACTGCAGTAAGAAGATTCCCTTGCTTCATCTATTCAGGTAAGATAAGAACTATGGATTGAAATTAACTTGTTAACTTGCTTAGTTAGTGATTAACTCCTACTAAAGAAGATGTTGTCTTACTTGTCAATTTGTATCTAGGTTTTTTTAAGGCAAAATAGGCAATGGCAATCATCCCCTAGTGGTCAATATAGTTGCAGAGGGCAATAGAGCAAGGGTATAAATAAATGAGATACACTTTTTTAGCATATTTAAAAAACAGGCTACACTAAAAGACAGCAGTGCAAACTAAAACCCAAAAAAAATCATTTGAGGCATAAATTGAGTAAAATTAAGTGTCCCCTTTATTTTAAACAAATAAGAAAATCCACCCTTTCCACCCACAACAACCCCCGTCTCTCCAAAGAAATAGCCCTGTCCCCAAAAAGTTAAATGAAAAGTCCAATTTGTAATGCTCAAAAACCCTGTCCCAACTCACTCCCCACCCTCTCCACCCACAAGTGTTCTTCCCACAATAAGCAAAATGTTTTAAAAAGTCAGAAGAGGGCATTCTCAACACCGGTCCAAAGAAGATCTTCAAGGCTTGTCTCCCTGTGTGCCATTCAGCAGATAAAGGTGTGCAAGGTGTTGAAGGACACAGTGCTGGAAAATTAGGGCCGAGCGCAGGGGGAGGGGCAGCAGTGGTGGAACGTGGACAGACTGATGCCGGCTGTGATGGTGGTGACACTGGGAGGCTTATTGGAGGAGCTAGGACCAGCGCCGACAGCTACTGCTGCCTCTGCCTCATCCTCTTCCTACTCAAGGGCCACCAGCCACCAATATTCATTGTGGATACCCTCCAGCCTCTGCTGCCGCAGCCGCGCTGCAAGCTCCTTATCTGCTGGATGATGTCCACCAGGAGTAGCTATAGTAGGAAAGAAAAGGGAAAATGACAAATTATAAACCGCGCTCTGTGCAAACAATTTTTTAAAAAGTAGAGTGGCAAAGAAGGATTAAACTGCTGGTCCCTTCGGGCCATTGGAATTTGATATGGCTGATCACGACAAGACACAGGGCTATTAGCCACACATGCAGCACTGTAGTTGACAAATGTCAAAAGGGTAAAATTTGAACTGCCATGATTTCATTATGGAAGCCATGAAATATTAAATGACACATAAATGTGGTGCATGCAAAAAATAACTTTTACATTTTTTTGGGGTGGCTGGGACAGAACTAAAGGATAAAGGACTGAAGTACTAGGATGTGACAGAGTGGGCACTGGGGTGGAAGTGACCTTAAGTTTACAATGCATTGACAACTGTGTAAATGCTGCATTAACTGAAGCAGATGCACACATTGCACAGAAAACACTATTGCACACTGCCACGCTGCAGTTACATCATAGTACCATTGGTGACTAATGGGGAGGGAGATATGATGATGGGTGGGAGGATACATATCTGCCTGGCTTCAACTACAGTGAGTTAAGGGAGAAGGCAGGAAATTAAAATATCCCCACTTTGAACCAAAGCTTTAATTACCCAGCAAACCAAGTGGATTAGGTGAACGGCAGAACTATCTCTCTCCACAACAGCTCCCTTATTTCTTGATCCAAGCAATTATACATTCATCTATTCTATTCACCCTGCTCTGATACCCACCATTTGAATGAAGCTCACACTCTTTTGTCCAGTCTTCCACTATTTCAATGCAGCCATCCATATTTATCAACCTTTCCATCAAAAGACTCATCAATCCAGTATCCATCCGTTTACCCATGTATTGTTCATTACCATCCACCCACCCATTTCTCACCCGAGCATGAGCTTTTACTCATCCAACCTTCATCCACTGAGGCATCCTTTCACCCCTTTCATCTATCTTCAGCCACCAATGTATCTCCTGTCATTCACCTACACATCGTTTCCTTTCACCCACACATCCTTTCACTTATATACCATTTCACCCATTCTTTCTTTTAGCCGTCCATCCTTTGTTTGCTTTTCCATCAAGCCATCATTTGTAGCGTCCATTCATCATGAGCGTTTGTCTGCTGATCTGCAGAGAGAAGAGGCCAATAAGAATTCCATCCCCACTGCAGTTGCTAAACCAAGGGCTTCACAAGCAACACTCTAGCAGTGAGTAGATTAGTAATTGTCAATGAGCAAGAGCAATATGACTTACCAGCGCTCATCCCTGCTTCCGACAGTTCTTCCCCTCCGACCACTGCCGTGTCCGGCGCTCTGCTGCTGCCACTGGCCCTGGCACTGGTGGTCAGTGCGGCTGGAAAAACATTATGGGGGTTATTACAATTTTGGAGGAGGTGTTAATATGTCCCAAAAGTGACGGTAAAGTGACGGATATACACCCAGCCGTATTATGAGTCCATTATATCCTATGGAACTCGTAATACGGCTGGTGGTATATCCGTCACGTTACAGTCACTTTTGGGACGGATTAACACCTCCTCCAAAGTTGTAATAACCCGCTATATAATTTTGTTCCAAGAAAATGAATACAACCACAATAGATTATCACAGTTCTATCTTCTTCTATCATTCAATTTAGGAATTTTGTCGGTTTGTAGAAAAGCAATGTAGACAAATCAACTGCAAATGTTTCGTAATGGAGGGGCAGAGCTAAGTCACTGAAGCGCAATAAAGGGTGGAATACATTGGTTAATCCAGAAGAACCTATGGTGAGGTCTTGGTTGGCACATGCAATGGGCATGAGCAAGGCAAAGTAAACCTTCACAAACATGTTCACAAACATGCGTAGAAAAGCTGACTTTGGCATGCAATCTTGTCGGTAGAGTACCAGTCCTACAAATCTGTCCTCTTAGTATTAAGTACCAGTTCGGAAGATATATAAGGGGAGAAGGGAAAGCTAAGCTTAGTAAAAAAGCAGAAGAAAGCTAGTACAGACAGGAGGAAGTCAGGTACAGAAGAAACATGTAAAATAGATAAGTGCAGGGATAACAAGAACTTAACAAAGCTTACTTAGAACAAATAAGTACAAAAAAGGTAGACAGGCACAGTAAAACTAAAAGGAAAATTATTTGAAAAGAGGAGAGGTGAAAAATAAAATTAGGGAAATAATAATAATACAACAGGAAGACATACTGGTGCTAGCAAATCTGCCAGCATCCACACTGGTGGTGGCACTGGCACCCTTGTCTCATCCTGGGCCCGCAAACGATGTTGCCCTCTCTTTCCCCTTGGGTGCTGAGGTAAAAAATAAACAAGGACAAAAAAAATTAGTGGTATACTTAATCTCCCTCAACATATTTTTTGACAAGCAGAGGCAAACACAGTAACATTCTTTTCTAAATCAGTTTGCCTAGTGTGATGGACTCAACTCAAGTTACTATTACTTACACTTTCATTCTTCCGACAACTAAGTCCTACTCCAAAATGTCCTAAACTGTGGGCCATATTTACAAACTTTTGACGCAGAGAAGCTCTGCGAGTCTTCTGACAGCGCTGCCCTGCGTCAAAAAGAGAGGGCAAGAATGTGCCTTATCTACAACAGATATGATGCATTCCTGTCCTTTTCTCCTGCGTTGGCTCCCCTGCATCATGCTGCAAGGGTGCGTGTGTTGAGGGGATGATTTTTTTTGGAAGGGACACCTTCCTGCAAAAAAAAAAAAAAACAATCACAAGAAGAGGTTTCCTTTTTCTAAGCATGATGAAGGTTCCAGCACACATAGAAAACGAAAAAAATTAGGAGTAATAAAGGTATTTCGTCCCCCTTATCCCTCTCCTCTGGAGGTGTAGGCTTTTGACGCATTCCCAGGTTTACAAAACCTTGTAAATCTGGGAATGTGTAAAATGCCATGGGTGTTAAGTGAGAACACCCACCGTAACACCAATGCCTCGCCTCTCCGTCACAGGTTGAGTCAATACAGCAACTTGCACTGTGTTGACTCAGTCCACATTTACAGGGCCACGTAGAGCCACACAGGGTGGTTTTACATGGCCTTTTAAATATGGCCCTGCAGTGTGCACCACCAGACCTCATTAAACAGGATTTCCGGTGGCGCAAAGGGCCTTGTAAATAAATATGACCCTACATCTACAACTAAGTACCACTAACTATGCATTCATATTGCAACAAATGATCTTTGCTTCTCAAAGGAGGAGGGGGTGACTCAGCCTCCATTTTTTTCCAATGCATTGATACATACATACTATGATGATATCATACTACACATTCACTGAGGTTGTGACTGGGAGGGACTGCATAAGCTATATAAAGAACGGCACAGAAAAGGGAATGCTAACTCACTTATATCACTTGTTACTACTACCACTATCTCATTCTTCTTGGTGGTGACAGGAGGAGTCTCTGTCTGCATGGCTTCTTAGATAATCAACTCAAACATGCGCTCAGGAGTACAATTAGGATGCACCACCACTGACTCACCTTGCTACCTCAAACTACATCAAATATTAAATAATGTAAGCTTAACTTACCTCTAAGAGTCAGCACTGCTATTAGGAAACAAATTGCAATGTGCAACAACACACCCAACAATAAATAACTATTACTCACCAAGTCCCGACACCTTGATGCCCAGCAGGTCGCGCAGGCCCTGTTCCTGGTCTATTATGTCCGCCAAATGGTGCATCAACTGCTGCTGGGTGTGGCGGTGAACCAGCTCGCGCACCCTCCCACACAGCAGTCCACATTCCCAAAGGACTTAACCACTCTCAGGCCTGCCACCAGCATGGAGGGTGCTGCACAAAAAAAACTAGTGCTACCACCTCCTCCTTGCTAAAGATGGATTGAATCTGCACCCCTTGACGGTGCAGCCGCCCACAAGGTAGATGGCTGCTGCTGCGTCTCTGCTGTGCCACGGTGCCGAGTGGGGTGGGGTAAAGAAGATAAAAAAACAAGAGGGGAAAGAAGGAAGGGAGAAAAAAAGGGAACAATAAACAAAAATAAAAAAACTCATGAAAAAACTTTAAAAAATAAAAAACCTAGAAATACAGATTCAGAAAAAGAGACTTTTAATGAAATAATTAAAAAAAGAGGCGCAGATAAATTAGGAGGGTAGAGAACTACAAAGATAAATAGGGATGAAAAAAATCAAGCCCATCACCATAAATAGAGTGAAAAACAAGATGGCCGCACCCTTGCGAACCGGGTGGTACAGTTCGTGCGCTATTTTCAACAGGAGTATGTACTTCGCGTTGCGTCTGTCATCAAACACAACCCAAATGGGCGCCACGGAGAACTCCGCCCGCACATGGAACTCCATGTAGCAAAGTGGAGTTTTTTTTTAACCATTTCGTTGAGTACTGCATAGCAAGACTCCGCCCAGGCCTACTTTTTAGTTTCTTTTGCTGATCATAAAAAAAACATTTTGACCTGATACTGGGATGGATAGAGCCCCTACATAATCAACAGTTATGTTCCTGTGCTCTGAATGCCCAACTGCATGCATCTGGTACCCTGAGTTGTGATCTTGGCCTTAGCCCCATACTAATCTTGCGTATGTGGAGTGAAGTCCTGGACCGGGGGAAAGGAGGAATGGTGCATCATGTGTTCCCTTATTGCACTGCCACTAAACTACTGCAAGGTAGGTCTTCATTGTATAATTTATCATAAATATCAACACAAATCAGCCCTCAAAACACAATGCAAAAATAATCCACTCTGAAAATCCCACAAATAAATGACTTGATATTCCATTTTTAAAATTCCAATTAATTGATTTTCCTATTGCTTCTGTTAAAACTTCTCAATATATTATTATTGATAAACCAACCCATCATTAAAATTCCATCTATAATTCCACAAATCACCTAATTATTATCACTTTAAAATTCAATAAAATAGATTGACTAGTGGACTACTGTCCTTCTCATGGGTTTATCAAATAGAGGGGGGCATATGGTGTTGTGTAGATCCACTGCTGTGCCCAGACACTAAAGTGGAGGTCAACTGAACCACTCAGGTATAGTTCCACTTTTATGCACCTGTCCAGATAATAGCGCTGACTTCGCAAGTGTTTGTTGTGCATGTTGTGTATGAGGGCCGGATGGCAAATGGATTGTGTGCATGACTGAACCAGAGACATAAAAGCCTGAGGGATCCGTGTTGGATGCTCCTGGCCTAGTGCACAAGATGGAGATGAGGTTGTTTTTTCAGACAGTTGGAGTGTAGTGCTGAAATTACTGAAGGGCAGAGACCTAGATACTGAAGCAGGGAGAGTAGGACTTTTGCTGAGAGGACCTACCCTTCCTGTAGCAGTGCCCATCCACCAGATTACGACCCATAAATCATCACACCGGTTCTTCCATGGTGGAAAACCATTGGCGGTGCGAACTGCGGTGGTCACAACACACTTCAGTCATAACACCACACCATATTGGATAGTTTTAATACCCCACACCTGACATAGATCTGCACACCCGTCACACCTACTCACTGCACTATATAACACACCGCTACACAACCCACAATCCTTTGCAAACAGAACGCCATTCAGATACTCTCTCTTATACACTATAGGCAAACATACACATATCACTCAGCAGACACCCCACATCAGCACAACCATCACAACCATCACAATAAACACATCACTAGCACACACAATACGCAACAACCGTGTCCAACTCACATCGCAGCATCCACGCCTTTCCAATTACCTAACACTGCACCCTTACACTCACAACAGCCCCACACACTGTCTTTACAACCACTACCATGTCCCCACAAAAACACACGTTTTACTGATGAGTTGAGGGTCATGGTGGATGAAATCGTCAGCGTAGAGCCACACCTGTTTGGAGCACAGGTCCAATAGACATCTATTACCAGGAAAATGGAGTTGTGGCAAAGGATAATCGACAGGGTCAATTCTGTAGGCAACCATCCACGCACAAGGGATGAAATCAGGAAGAGGTGGAATGACCTACAGAGAAAGGTCTGTTTCATGGCATCCAGGCACCAGATAGCCGTGCAAAAGACTGGCGGTGGGCCCCTACCTCCTACCCCACGGTTCACATCATGGGTGAAGAAGGTCTTAGACATACTGCATCCTGTAGGCCTGACAGGAATACCTGGGGGACTAGAGTCTGGTAAGTACCCACAACATTAATGTCACACAATTGACTAGTCCTGCATGCTTCCTCACCACCCAAGTCTTCCCTATTTAGCTACCGTGGCCACTACACCTCTCACCTGATCACTTAAAGCTCCTCTCTGTCATGCCACCTCTCCACTCAGCCCAACTGCCCTTACAGCTCTTGGAAATGGCATGTTAACTACAGGCTGACGAGATCACTATGACTCACAGAATGCACCAACCCATCATTGTGAAAACCTGGATTGTGCACATCACATCACATGTTATGCATGTAAAACTAAGGTACTAGCCACACCATCTAGATTGTTCTAGTGAGGACCAGTACATGGCAATGACAGCAATGCAATGGCACACTTACAATAGCAACCAAAGCAAAACACAGGTACAGCTGAGTGACCATTCCCAATGGCCACAGATCACAGATCCCAAACCAGAAAAATGCAGACTTGGGTTGGAAAATAAGATGGCAGAGTCAATGCACATGCACAACATCTAGTTACAGGACAATTTCCCCTGCATACTCAGATACTGTGTTCCCACTAGGACACCATGGTGCATTGTGCAGCTTTACTGTGTGACATCTAGCAAGCCTGACTATTCACTAGGTAACAGAGCTGAACAATCATGTAATATATCAGGCATAATCAGATTGCATCTACACACAATTCTGTACCCAATTAGTGACAGCTCTCAACATGGAGTAAGGAAAATAAGTCACAGAGTTGTATGTACAACTAAGGTATGCTGTGCAGCATCTGTCAATGTCATTGCAGGGAATCACGTTAAGCCACTGTCTGCATCTCACAAAAAAACAACCAAACACACATTCTAACCTGAACTCCACAGATAACCTTGCCATTTCCACCTTGTTGGGGGAAAATCAAAGGCTGCAGAGGGAACACCACCAGGAAGTCATTCAGCAGTGGCAGGCACAAAATGCCCACATGGCTACTGCAGGGGTGCTGAAGGACATCAATACCACCCTGCTCAGTTTCTCCACACAACATCAGACCCCTTCCACTAGCAATGTTACATCTGCCCCTTCTACATCTGCAGCAGCTGGTGGAATGGAGACCTTGTCAGGGGAAGGACATGCCTCAGACGCCCCTCCCTCTGTAGCTGATGAACAACCCCCCCCCCACACACAAACGTTGACATCCACCCAGACATCCAGCTGGAGCAGATGACAAGACCAAACCCACTGCCAGGAAGTGAAACCTTCCTGATTTGTCACTCTTGTGTGCCACAGATACACCCTGTTGACTGTTCTGAAACCTAACTCAATTTTCCCATGGTACAAGGACACTGGAATTGCGTAACTAACTGGTGTAGCAGCTACCTTGAGGAATACATCAACCATGACTTCACTCATCATTTTTATTTGTATTTATGCACTTTAATTGTAAGTGATAGTATTTTGATATGCACACTAAATCACACTTAAACACAGCTATTGTGTATTGGTCCTTTATAATACAGTTACAGTAGTCATGCTTGCCAACTGCGGTCTGGTCATGCCCCCCTGTATCGAACAGCCAGTGTAATGGTCATCCGATGGAGGCTCCCTCAGCAGGAAACACATTACAACAGAAATCACAGGACAGATGTCAGAGAGGTTGAAATCCAGGTCAATACAATTGTATAGTCAGTATTCCAATCTGCAAATAGAGCATGACAGAGAATACCAACAGGATGTACGCCATAGTGTCATACAATGCACATATAGAAGTCTACAAAGCAGAGGCACACAGATAGACCATCTATATCACCGGGTATAGTCTCTTCACATACCCACACCATAGCTACAAAATCACATTGCCTATGTAACACACAGAGAACATGACAGAGGGACCCAGTACTTAAAACATACAGTAACATAGGCCCCATACTTATAGGATTGTCACTCACCTATGTCAGTATTCAGTTACATGCATCTTGGACAGCAAAGTTAGAACACAAACAAAGCTAGGTCCCATGGCCATCGCAAAGTACTCCACCCACTGTGAAGCAAGAGGTCATGATCTGACCTTCACACGTGCCACAAACTTCACCTGACATGTTATACACCGTTTTACATCCTCCTTAACCCCACAGGTTAAAGAAAAGGACTAAGCATTTACCACCCCACTTTTGTGAAGGATATACTATCAAGGTACCACCTCACTGAAACAAATCTAATTTTACCAGGTATCTGTCTGGTACACCTTTCATGTCTGTCAGCAAATACCATTGGCTACTGACACTGAATACCTCAAGCCTAGGTTGCAGAGCCAAACTGGATATAGCTAAATCAGTGTGTGGAAGGAAAAGAGGACAGGAGAGTGCATGAAACAAAGCTCAGCTATGAGAAGTCTTTACCAGAAGTGTATGTTAGCATCTGCTGTAACAATACATAAAAAGGCAGAACATTCTGTCCTGAACACATTACAATCTATTAGTCTGCATCCACAACTCACACATAGGCATTGGAGCTCATGACACCCCCACTGATGAAGCAAGAAAGGAGGTGTGATGGCAGCCATCTACTTCACGTTGTGCACATTCATCACAACAAAAGGTCCACTTCACATACCTGTATGTCAGTTGAAGTACTGATTGATGAGGTCTGCCCTAGAGTAACCTGCTCCTTCTTCCTCTGGCTCTTCATCAATTGCCATATCAGCATTTCCAGCCACTGGCCCAGCTGCCTCCCCCTCATCTGCTATTGATGGTATATGAAGTCTCAGGCCTAGGCTGTGGAGCATGCAGCAGGCAGCAATTATTTGACATATCTTGTGGGGTGAGTAGAGGAGAGCTCCTCCAGATAGGTCCAAGCACCTAAATCTTGCCTTCAGGAGCACAAATGTTCACTATATTACATGCCTTCTCCTCCGGTGGGCCTCATTGTAATGGGGTTCCCCTGGCATGGTTGGGTACCTCACCGGTGTCAACAGCCAAAGACGGTTTGGATAGCCTGAGTCACCTGTGAACACAATGGTTGAACAACTCAAAAATGCATGGGGGACTAGCTATACTGCGATGCCAGGAGACATAACTCACAAACACACACTACAATGGAAACTTACCAACCAGCCAGGCCATTTCTCTGTGGACATTGCAGTTCCACATGGTGTAGGAATCATGCACAGATCCTGGATATTTAGCTGTGACTTGTGAGATGTACTGGGCTGCCAGATACACCACCTCAATGTAGATTGTGTGGTATTCCTTCCTGTTCCTATACACCTGTTAATTGGCACTGGAAGGGACCAGGGCTACATGGGTGCATTCAATGGCTCATACCACATGAGAAATGTGTCCCATCTCATAAAAGTCTGTCTTGACATAGGAAAAATCACCTTGGTGGGGAAACCTGATGTAGCTGTCCAGGTGTCTCAACAATGCACACAGTACATCCTTCAAAACAAGACTGAACATGGGCTGAGACATTCCTGCTGTTAAAGCCACTGTATTCTGAAAGGAGCCTGTGGCCAGGAAGTGTAGCACTGACAAGACTTGAACGATGGGAAGTATGCCAAAGGGATTGCGAACGGCAGGCATCAGATCTGGCTCCAACTTAGCACGAAGCTCCATGATGGTATGACGATTAAGACAATATGGGGGTTATTACAACTTTGGAGGAGGTGTTAATCCATCCCAAAAGTGACGGTAAAGTAACGGATATACCACCAGCCGTATTACGAGTCCATTATATCCTATGGAACTCGTAATACGGCTGGTGGTATATCCGTCACATTTGGGACAGATTAACACCTCCTCCAAAGTTGTAATAACCCCCTATGTCTGGATGACATGCCTTTCCTCCATGGTGTTCAGGTCTACTAGTGGACGGTACACTGGTGGTTGTTTCACTCTTCTCATGGCAGCATAACTATGTTAAGACAAGTAAAAATACTATGAGTTATGCAATATGCACACATCATGTACACTTTGTTTATTACCTCACACCTAACATCTGTAGAGGACGCCTAGCACATCTGACATATACAGTACAGCCCATAGATATGCACCGATTTTACCCTCCTTGGTGCACACTGGCAACTATGACAATGGGATTGTACATATGATACTAATGTTAGAGTACATGTGTTTAAGACGTAGATGTCCTGCACTAATCACACATCTGTTTTGAAATCAATCAATATCTTTCCGTGGACTAAGAACCTCTGAGTAGCTGTACATAGTTATCACCATATTTACTCACTCAACACAGTTTTTACTTCACATTTGCACATGTTACACAAACGTGGCACTACATACAGATATACAGCACTTCAGGGGAGTAAGTAAATGACGCAGATTAGTAAACACTTCCATCTATGAAATGTGACCTACTGGACTAAACAGGTGGAAGTTACCTAAGTCCGCCTGTGGAAGTCGTCATGGCGGTAGGCAGTCGCAACCGCCGTGTAACTAGCCATTGGAAAACTTTGCTGCCTTTGGCAGACGTGGGCCAATGGCAATGACCACCAGCGGTGACGGTCATGTACATGGCAGCTGTGACTGCCATTTTCTGTACTATTGCTCCCTTGACTCATGGCACTGTTGCTAGCAAGACCTCCACGCCATAAACTGCTGTGTACTGCTTCTGGGCGCCACCATGCCACATCCTGCAGGTGATAGGACCCCTGCCTTCACCCCAGAAGAACTTGAGTGGCTAGTGGAGGAGGTCCTACCCCTGTCTGGACAGCTATATGGGGCACCAGAGAGAGCAGATGAGTCCGATGTCCTAGCTATGTGTGATAGGTGTTCTGTGTGACGTTGCATCGGGCATGTGAACTTCTGAGGGTGGTGATGCATGCAGATGGCATTATGTGAAGGCGTGTGTGCAGAGACGATGGGTATGTGTGCCTACTTCCTGTGACTGATGTGTACTGACCACTCTTATTGGTATGGCGCACATGCATTTGACTTTCTCCTTTAGACTGTGTCATCTATGCAGGTCAATGCCCATCAGAAGAAGGGGATTTGGTGTGCCATCGCCAAGCAAGTGCAGACCTTGGGGGTCCACAGCCGGTGGAACACCCATTGCAGAATGCAGTGGGAAGACCTAGGACGCTGGGCCTGGAGGACCGCTGAGGCCCAGCTGGGGATATCCTCTCAACGAGCGAGGGCTGCCCGTTAGACCCTGACCCCCCTAATGGCCCGCATTTTGGCTGTGGACTACCCTGAGGTGGATGGGAGTTTGAGGGCAGCACAGCTGCCACAAAGGAGTAAGTACTGACTGACTCCATGTACTTTAGTCTGGTAGTCAGGTGTATGCTGTTACACTTTAGCAGCCGTGACATTGTAGTAGGTGCAACATGTATGTTGACTACTGGGAATACATAGCACTCAAGCTGCCTGACAAAAAGATGGAGATCTGGCCTTAGGGTTGTGCATGTGGACGTTTAGATCATCTGTGTCAATGAATATCTATGACTGCATGTGGAGATGCACATTTGACAGTGCCACATGTGACTCTAACCAGCCATTTATATGTCTGTAAGCTTCAGTATCATCCTACCCTTCTAGTATTTCCAGATCCATTAATTTGAATGTATAATTATGTAGCTTTAATGTGTCAGACCACTCCCATCTGTAAAGATCAGCTCTATGTGCTACATAGTGCCTGACATATTTGGTACAAGGTCTAGTTACCTTGTGTCCTGGTATAGGTATTGACTCCATGCGAGGCTGGCATCTCATTCAGTCAATAGGTATAGCCGGTACTGGACTGTTCATACAGCTTTGTGGAGGTGCGCCCATTGTCCCTTCATAATCATACTATGGGTTATGTGAAGGTTGTAATGGAACGACATCCAACTGTGGGTGTCTGATTTTGTCTATCTGCCCTTACCATGCATTTCCATGCTATTGACATGTAGGCAAATCACTTTTATCCCAATGCTTTTGTTGTAGAGGAGGTAAGTGGTTAGGTTGTCCTACCCTTTGACAATGTGCAATGTCCATGCTATATGTGCCAATGCCCTACCACTAAGAGTGCAACATATGGTATTAGCTGCCTACATCATGTCTCAATGGTTACTTGGGGGCAGATCTTGTAGAGTGGGACAATCATTGTAGGAGGCTGGCCTGGTTTGTAGTGGGTACCAAAGGTACTTACACATTATAACAAGTCCAGTTATCCCTTATTAGTGAAATGCAGTCAGTGTCTGGCAGCGAGGCTGTCTAGAGGTACCTTGTAGCAGAGCAGCCAAGGCTGAACTAGGAGACATTCAAAGCTCTTGCAGTAACTCTGTAGTCACACAGTACTCATACACATGAAAGAAAATACTCAGTGTCACAAAAATAAAGGTATTTTATTTTAGTGACACAATGCCAAAAATACCTTAGAGACTATACTCCCTTAGGTGGTAAGTATTATACACAATATATACACTAGTAACCAAAAACAGGTAAGTACACAGTCAGAAAACAGTGCAAATAGTGAAAATCACAATAGATTGCAGTGGGCCGAGGGGCAACAAAAACCATGTACTAAAAAAGTGGAATGCGAAAGTCAGTTTCTCACCTAGGCAAGTGTAGTGTGTAGAGGGACTCTGGGAGTGTAAGAAAACACCAAAAGTAAGTAATATAACCCATGCCAGAGCCCAGGAAAACAGGAGTAAATCACAGTAACTTTCCTAGAACACACAAGAACACATGATAGACAATAATGCAAGAACCAGAAGAGACTGCAAGACACCAACAATGGGTTCCTGGACCTGAAGACCTGTGGAAGAAGGGGGCCAAGTCCAAGAGGCACTGGGAGAACAGGAGCCCCTGCTAACCTAGATAAAGGTGCAAAAGAAGGACCACTGGTGAGGAAGAACAGTCAGTACTGCACCCAAGAAGACGGATGTGGGTTCCTGGTTGGTGCAGATGACGTCCCTCGCCGGATGGACGATTGCAGTCTGGTGTGCGTCGCTGGATTCCACCAACAAGCCTTCGCACATGCAAAGCTTGCAGTTAGTGGAAAATGGTGCGGCCCGGGACCAGGAGGGACCTGGTGGCCTCTACCCAAGAGGGGGAAACAGAGGGGGCTCTCAGCAACTCAGAAACCCCTCAGAAGACCAGACAGCGCGCACAGGAGTCCCATAGCACGGGGACAAAGAAGGTGCAAATGGAGGCCCACGCAGCACACAGAAAGGGATTCCACGCCGCCGGAGAACCACTCAGGAAGCTGTGCGTCGCAGGATGGAGTGCTGGGTGCCTAAGCTGTGCTGTGCACAAAGAACTTTCTGGAAGGTTGCACAAAAGCCTTGGCAACTGCAAGTCACGTGGTGTACGGGGGTACTGTCTTGCGTGGGGAGGCAAGCTCTTATCTCCACCAAAGTCCGACAGTTGGACCTTGGGACTGTCGTGGTCACTTTAGTCCACCACCTGTGTTGTTGGATCCAAGCTCTTCGTCTGGAAAGGGGACCCACGCGACTGTTCATCTTTGCAGAGAGGTGCCTGATGAAGCTGGAAAGTGACTCTGTCACTCCACGGGAGATTCCTTTGGTTCTTCTGGTGCAGGCTGAAGACAGACAGTCCTCGGAGGATGTACCATCTGGAAACTGTTGCAGTTGCTGGCAGGAGCTGAAGTTACAATGTTGCAGAAGTCGTCTTTGCTTCTTTGTTGCAGTTTGTAGAGTTCCTGGATGGTTCAGCTGCAGTTCCATCGGTAGAAGATGAAGGAAAGAATGCAAAGGATTCCTGCTAGAGTCTTGCAGTCCAAATCTGAAGAAAAAACCCAGTAGAGAGACCCTAAATAGCCCTGAAAGGGGGATTTGTCACCTAACCAGGTAAGCACCTAGGAGGGGAGGTCCCTGACTTCACCTGCTGGCACTGGCCACTCAAATGCTCCCAGAGTGCCCCACCACCTTGAAATCTAAGATGGCAAAACCCAGGGATACTCTACAGGAGCTCGGGGCACCACCCCTGGGGTGGTGATGGACAGGGGAGTGGTCACTTCCCTTTCTTTTGTCCAGTTTCGTGTCAGAGCAAGGACTGGGGGTCCCTGAAATGCTGTTGACTGGATTATGCATGGAGGGCACCATATGCTCCCTTCAAAGCATTACCAGAGGCTCTGGGAGCCTACCCCTCCCAGGTCTGTAACACCTATTTCCAAAGGCAGAGGGTGTAACATCCCTCTACCAAAGGAAAACTTTTGTTCTGCCTTCCTGGGCTTGAGCTGCTCATGCAACAGGAGGGCAGGACCCTGTCTGTGAGGTGGCAGCAACTGGGGCTGCCTGGAAAACATCAGAAGGCTGGCATGACAGTACTGGGAGTCCACAGTGGAGCCCCCAGAGTGCATGGGATTGTGCAACCAATACTGGAATCAGTATTGGGGTACAATTACCAGTTGTTAGACGCCTTACATGGCCATATTCGGGGTTACCATTATGAAGCTGGACCTAGGTATTGACCTATTTCCAGTGCACGCATAAAATGGCATCCCCGCACTCATGAAGTCCGGGAATATGGGCCTTTGCACCCAGCCTTCAGGGTTAGAAGACCTGACATATCAGTGACTTATAAGTGACCTGGTGCAGTGAAAATGGCTGTGAAATAGTGCATGCACTATTTCACACAGGCTGCAATGGCAGTCCTGTAGAAGTGTTTGCGTGGGCTCCCTATGGGTGGCAAAAGAAATGCTGCAGCCCATAGGGATCTCCTGGAACCCCAATGCCCTGGGTACCTAGGTACCATATACTAGGGACTTAAAGGGGGGACCAGTATGCCAATTTGGACTGAAATACTGAATTACCAGTTTGTAAGGACACATTTGGAAACAGAGAGAGCATGAGCACTGGGGTCCTGATTAGCAGGACTCCAGTGATAATTTAGAAAACAGTGAAACATACTGACAACCAGGCCATAAACCATAAGCAATAGGGTCCTGACTAGCAGGATCCCAGTGACACAGTCAAAAGCATACTGACATTACGCAGAAATTGGGGGTAACATGCCAAAAAGAGGGTAGTTTCCTACAATCACTTCTACCCTTAGCCTAGCTGATGTGGGCAGTTTGGACAGGAATTAGTATTGGCTCACATCATATTTCAAGATGTCATTGTTTAGCTGTACTACTATTTCTCACACAGGTGTTGTTGTGGGATATGTTTTCAGTGCTTTGGCATTTGTGTTGGTCCATGTGTACATCATGTGTACATGTCTTTTCAGTGGGATATTTGTGTTGTCTGGACTTAGCTACTGGAAATCACGTCAGGAATGGTGTGAGTGATGTTGCTGTTCTTATGTTGTAATGCTGTGGCCCTGTACCTGCATGTCAGGTGGAATGTAATGTGCCCTATTAGGAATTAGTAGGCTGTCCTTTGTTTAGATGTTGTAACTATGCTCTCTGTGATTGTCAGTGGATGTCACATGTGTGCTAGGTAAGTCACTGTAGCTGTACATGCATTTATGGCATGATACTGAATAACTGTGAATAGTGACTGCAGCTATTTCTCTAAGATTTGGTATATGTAGTGACATAGCTGGCCTCCAGCCACAGAATGTAAAAATGTGATGGGAACTGTATGGAACTGCCACACGTTGTGTCTTCACCGGAGATTGTTGCCATTGTGTCATATATGTACAGAGGGATCAGCTAGGCATGTGTTTGGAATGGCAGGTGCTGTCGTTTGTGAAGAGAGTTGTCTTTACTTGCATGGAACATGACTTATAGTTACTGAGTGGTCAGGTGTAGATTCGGAATAGGCATGATATGGTGTTATCAGTCAATTGCATTTTCTAAAAGTGATAAGATTATGGAAAGTTACGACCTGATAAAGACAATATATCAGCTTTAGCCAGGGCATGATGAGCATGATGACTTAGATTTACAGGTGATTTGGTGGGATGCGCCAGTTGTGCTCTCTTACATGGCTTATGATGTCGGTGATAGATGACAAACGGGGTAGATAGAAGTAACATGTTTTGACATGATGTTCGATCTGCAGGTTTCAATATGGGATTACCTTGCTAAGAGACGTATACCTACAGTTGTGCATGTTGTATTGTGTGTATGTGAAGAAGGTGATGACCCTCGTTCTTCCTCTCTATCTCTCACTCCCTCTCTCTGTGTGCATCAGCATCAGAAGGCGAAGGAGACAGGGCGCAGGCGAGTGGGGATGCTACTGGCCACAGGACCCAGAGTGCTGATACCACTGACAGTGAGGGACCCAGTGTAGGAGGCTGGCCTGGCTTGTAGTGGGTACCAGAGGTACTTACACCTTGTGCCAGGTCCAGTTATACCTTATTAGTGTAGAAGAGGTGTTTCTAGCAGCTTAGGCTGATAGAAGGTAGCTATGGCAAAGCAGCTTAGGCTGAACTAGGAGACATGTAAAGCTCCTACTATACCACTTATATCATATGCACAATATCATAAGAAAACACAATACACAGAGTTACTAAAAATAAAGATACTTTACTTTTATGACAATATGCCAAAAGTATCTCAGTGAGTACCCTCAGTATGAGGATAAGTTATATACACAAGGTATATGTACACAAACCAAAATTATGCAGGTAATAGCAAGAAAAGTAACGCAAGCAGTGTAAAGTTACAATAGATTGCAATAGGAGCACATAGGTACAGGGGCAACACAAACCATATACTCCAAAAGTGGAATGCGAACCACAAATGGACCCCAGACCTATGTGAGCTTATAGAGGGTCGCTGGGACTGTAAGAAAACAGTGAGGCGTAGAAAAATACCCCACCCCAAGACCCTGAAAAGTAGGAATAAAGTGCACCTACTACCCCCAGAGAGCAGAGAAGTCGTGATAGCGGGATTCTGCAGGAAGAACAGACACATGCAGTGCACTGACAACGGATTTCCGGCACTGAGTACCTGTAAGACAAGGGGACCAAGTCCAATAGTCGCAACAGTGTCCGGGGGGGCAGGAGCCCAGGAAACCCCAGCTGAAGGTGCAAGGAAGCTGCAACCGGTTGGAAGAAGCTTGGAGTTCTGCAAGAAAGAAGAGGACCAGGAACTTCTCCTTTAGAAGACAGATGTCCCACGTCGCGATGAAGCTTGCAGAGGTGTTCCCATGCAGAAAGACCACAAACAAGCCTTGCTAGATGCAGGGGTCGCGGTAGAGGTGCTGCTGTGGCCCAGGAGGGACCAGAATGTCGCCTTTTGGAGGAGGAGGAGACAGAGGGGGCACTCAGCGAGCCCTCACAGAAGCAGGCAGCACCCGCAGAAGTACCCCCAGAAGAAAAGTGAACCGGAGTCCATGGGAAGTCACAAAAGGGAGTTCCACGACACCGGAGGACAACTCAGAAGGTTGTGCACTGCAGAACGGAGTGCTGGGGACCCAGGCTTGGCTGTGCACAAAGGAAATCCTGGAAGAGTGCACAGGAGCCAGAGCAGCTGCAAATCACGTGGTACACAGCTTTGCAGTCTAGCGTGGGGCGGCAAAGACTTACCTCCACCAAACTTGGACTGAAGAGTCACTGGACTGTGGGAGTCACTTGGACAGAGTTGCTGTGTTCCAGGGACCACGCTCCTCAGGATGAGTGCGGGGACCCAGAGGACCAGTGATGCAGTCTTTTGGTGCCTGCGTTAGCAGGGGGAAGATTCCATTGACCCACGGGAGATTTCTTCGGAGCTTCTGGTGCAGGGTGAAGGCAGGCTACCCCCAGAGCATGCACCACCTGGAAACAGTTGAGAAAGCCGGCAGGATTAGGCGCTACAATGTTGCTGGTAGTCGTCTTGCTACTTTGTTGCGGTTTTGCAGGCGTCCTGGAGCAGTCAGCGGTCAATCCTTTGGTAGAAGGTGAAGAGGGAGATGCAGAGGAACTCTGGTGAGCTCTTGCATTCGTTATCTGAAGAATTCCCCAAAGCAGAGATCCTAAATAGCTAGAAAAGGACGTCTGGCTACCAAGTTAGGAGGATTGGCTACCAAGAGAGGTAAAAGCCTATCAGAAGGAACCTCTGACATCACCTGCTGGCACTGGCCACTCAGAGCACTCCAGTGTGCCCCCAACACCTCTGTTTCCAAGATGGCAGAGGTCTGGGACACACTGGAGGAGCTCTGGGCACCTCCCCTGGGAGGTACTGGTCAGGGGAGTGGTCACTCCCCTTTCCTTTGTCCAGTTTCAAAGCAGAGCTGGGCTGGGGGATCCCTGAAACGGTGTAGACTGGCTTATGCAGAGATGGGCACCATCTGTGCCCGTCAAAGCATTTCCAGAGGCTGGTGGAGGCTACTCCTCCCCAGCCCTTCACACCTATTTCCAAAGGGAGAGGGTGTAACATCCTCTCTCAGAGGAAATCCTTTGTTCTGCCTTCCTGGGCCAGGGCTGCCTGGACCCCAGGAGGGCAGAAACCTGTCTGAGGAGTTGGCAGCAGCTGCAGTGGAGACCCTGGAAAGGCAGTTTGGCAGTACCCGGGTTCTGTGCTAGAGACCCGGGGGATCATGGAATTGTCCCCCCAATACCAGAATGGTATTGGGGTGACAATTCCATGATCTTAGACATGTTACATGGACATGTTCAGAGTTACCATTGTGACGCTATACATAGGTAGTGACCTATGTATAGTGCACGTGTGTAATGGTGTCCTCGCACTCACAAACTCCGGGGAATTTGCCCTGAACGATGTGGGGGCACCTTGGCTAGTGCCAGGGTGCCCACACACTAAGTAACTTTACACCCAACCTTCACCAGGTGAAGGTTAGACATATAGGTGACTTATAAGATACTTATGTGCAGTGGTAAATGGCTGTGAAATAACGTGGACGTTATTTTGCTCAGTCTGCAGTGGCAGGCCTGTGTAAGAATTGTTAGAGCTCCCTATGGGTGGCAAAAGAAATGCTGCAGCCCACAGGGATCTCCTGGAACCCCAATACCCTGGGTACCTCAGTACCATATACAAGGGAATTCTATGGGTGTACCAGTATGCCAATGTAAATTGGTGAATTTAGTCACTAGCCTGTTAGTGACAAATTTGGAAAGCAGAGAGAGCATAACCACTGGGGTTCTGGTTAGCTGAGCCTCAGTGAGACAGTTAGGCATCACACAGGGAACACATACAGGGCACATACGTATGAGCACTGGGGCCCTGCCTGGCAGGGTCCCAGTGACACATAGACTAAAACAACATATATACAGTGAAATATGGGGGTAACATGCCAGGCAAGATGGTACTTTCCTACACAACCCCCCCCCCCTAACGAAGGACAATAAGACTAGCCATGAACTGATAAGTCTTCATTGTCTAAGTGGAAATATCTGGAGAGTCCATCTGCATTGGAGTGGGTACTCCCAGGTCTATGTTCCACTGTATAGTCCATTCCCTGTAGAGATATGGACCACCTCAACAATTTAGGGTTTTCACCTTTCATTTGCTTTAGCCAAAGTAGAGGTTTGTGGTCTGTCTGAACAATAAAGTGAGTGCCAAACAGGTATGGCCTCAACTTTTTCAGTGCCCAGACCACAGCAAAGGCCTCCCTCTCTATTGCAGACCAACGCTTTTCTCTAGGGGTCAACCTTCTGCTAATAAAAGCAACTGGTTGATCCTGGCCCTCAGAATTCAGTTGTGTTAAGACTGCCCCTACCCCTAATTCAGATGCATCAGTTTGAACAATGAATTTCTTGGAGTAACATGGGCTTTTTAGGACAGGTGCAGAGCACATGGCCTGTTTGAGCTCCTCAAAAGCTTTCTAACAGCTAGCTGTCCATAATACCTTTTTAGGCATGTTCTTACTAGTGAGATCATTAAGAGGGTCTGCTATGGAGCCATAGTTTTTAATGAATCTCCTGTAATACCCTGTGAGGCCTAAGAAGGCTCTCGCCTGGGTCTGAGTTGTAGGGGGAACCCAATCCATGATTGTCTGGATTTTCCCCTGAAGTGGTGCAATCTGTTCTCCACCTACCAGGTGTCCCAGATAAACCACCTTACCCTGCCCTATCTGGCACTTTGAGGCCTTGATAGTGAGGCCTGCCTTTTGCAGGGCATCCAAAACTTTCCAAAGGTGGACCAGGTGCTCGTCCCAGGTGGAGCTAATGACAGCAATGAACGAGTTACTTACCTTCGGTAACGACTTTTCTGGTGGATACATTAGCTACCTGTGGATTCCTCACCTCATGAATACTCCCATGGCGCCAGCATTCGACGGAAATCTTCTTACTAGTCTCTGCACGTCGACGAGGACGTCACTGTCTCGCACGCGACGCCGTCTGACGTCATACAGGCAATAAGAGGTCCTCGACGACGTGCAGACGTCAGTACCAATCATTTTTTTACGTGCATGAGAACAACCAGGCAATGCAATGAAAGAGCAAGGCAACATCCATTATATTGTAAAATACACCACATTGTATGAATAACTGTAAATCTTTTTATGTACATATATATATATATATAAAACTCTCTCTTTTAAAATATATACACACACCAAGTATATACATAAAGATATATACACATATATATATACAAATATATTATATATATACATCTATTGCACCCTCAAGGACCAAGAGGAGCGCACTCAAGGATTACTTGGCAAGACCATAAAGGCAACGGGGAGGCGGTGGGACCGTGAGGAATCCACAGGTAGCTAATGTATCCACCAGAAAAGTCGTTACCGAAGGTAAGTAACTCGTTCTTCTGATGGATACAACTACCTGTGGATTCCTCACCTCATGAATAGAGTCCCAAAGCAGTACCACGCCCGGCGGTGGGTGCCTAAATGGTCAAACCAAGAAATCCTGCAGCACTGACCGTGCAAAATGGCCGTCCCTTCTAACCTCAGAATCTAAACAGTAATGTTTTGCAAAAGTGTGAAGGGACGACCAAGTTGCGGCCTTGCAGATGTCGACCACAGGAACACCTCTGGCTAAGGCCGAAGTGGCCGACTTAGCTCTGGTGGAATGAGCTCTAATGCCCTCAGGAGGATCCTTCTTTGCCAAAGAGTAACATATTTTAATGCAAAGAACAACCCACCTGGATAGTGTTCTCTTGTGGACTGCCTTTCCTCTCCTCTTGCCCACGTATCCAATAAACAGCTGATCCTCCAGCCTGAAATCCCTTGTTCTATCGATAAAGAAGCTCAACGCTCTCTTTGGGTCCAGACGGTGCAGTCTTTCTTCCTCTTTGGAAGGATGAGGCGGAGGATAGAACGTGGACAAAGTAATTGCCTGGGCCAAATGGAAGGGTGAAACAACCTTCGGGAGGAAAGCAGCCTTGGTCCTCAACACCACCTTATCCCCATAAAAAGTTGTATAAGGGGGTTTTACTGATAAGGCCTGCAACTCACTCACTCTCCTTGCTGATGTTATAGCTATCAGGAAGACTGTTTTTAAAACCAAATACCTCAAGGGGCAAGAATGCATAGGTTCAAAAGGGGACCCCATAAGGAAAGTCAGGACTAAGGACAAATCCCATTGCGGCATAACGAATGGCTTTGGAGGATATTGATTTAGAAGACCTTTCAAGAATCTGATAACAATAGGGGATTTAAATAAAGATGGTTGGTCTGGAAGACATATGAAGGCTGACAAGGCCGATAAATAACCTTTAATGGTAGCCACTGCACAACCTTTTTGCGCCAGAGATAGAGCAAAAGACAAAATGTCCGATAGATGAGCATGTAAGGGATCAATCTGCCTCTCTCCACACCACGCAACAAATTTAGACCACCTATTAGCGTAGATAGATTTAGTGGAGTGTCGCCTGGCCGCTAATATAACATCCACTACCTCAGGCGGGAGAGAGAAGGAACTCAGGTTGCCCCGTTCAATCTCCAGGCATGTAGGTGCAGACTCTGGAGGTTGAGGTGTAGAACCTGCCCCTGCGACTGCGAGAGGAGGTCTGCCCTGAAAGGGAGACGGAGCGGCGGGCACGTTGAGAGTTGGAGAAGATCGGAGTACCACACCCTCCTTGGCCAATCCGGAGCTATTAAGATTACTAGAGCCCGGTCTTGGCGAATCTTCCTCAATACTCGAGGAATCAAGGGTATGGGAGGAAACGCGTAAAACAACTGGCCGCACCAGGTCATTTGAAACGCGTCCCCCAACGCTTCCTGCATCGGATACTGAAGGCTGCAGAACAACGGACAATGCGCGTTCTCTCGAGTGGCGAACAGATCTACCCGAGGAAACCCCCACTTCTGGAAGATTAAACGGACTTGATCTGGATGGAGACGCCACTCGTGGTCTGCCGAGAAGTGGCGACTGAGACTGTCCGCACGCACGTTCAAAACTCCGGCCAGATGGTTTGCTATCAAGCAAATCCGATGGTCCTTTGCCCAGGACCATAGTCGAAGAGCTTCTCTGCAGAGAAGGTACGACCCCACTCCTCCCTGCTTGTTTATGTACCACATCGTGGTAGTATTGTCCGTTAGGACCTGTACCGACTGACCACGAAGGGAAGGGAGGAAGGCCTTGAGAGCCAGACGTACAGCCCGTAACTCTAACAGATTGATGTGAAAAATCTGTTCCTCTGGAGACCAAAGACCTTTGATCTCCAGATCCCCCAGATGAGCTCCCCACCCTAGAGTGGAAGCATCCGTTATGACTGTTGTCACTGGTGGCGACTGCTGGAACGGCTTTCCTTGTGAAAGATTGTTGCTTGCAATCCACCACTTCAAATCCACAGCAGCATCTCTGGAGATCTTGACAGTACCCTCTAGATCCCCTCTGTGTTGAGACCACTGCCTTCGGAGGCACCACTGAAGAGCCCTCATGTGCCAGCGAGCATGCGTGACCAACAGAATGCAGGAGGCAAAAAGACCGAGCAGACGAAGGACCTTGAGGACTGGAACTACCGCTCCATTTCGAAACATTGGAACCAAATCCTGAATATCTTGAATCCGCTGAGGCGGAGGAAAGGCCCGACCCAATGTTGTATCCAGTACTGCCCCTATGAACAGGAGGCGCTGAGAGGGCTCTAGGTGAGATTTGGGCTCGTTCACCGAAAAGCCCAGGTCGAACAACAACTGGGTTGTTGACTGCAGATGACGCAACACAAGCTCCGGGGACTTGGCTTTGATTAACCAATCGTCCAAGTAAGGGAATACTGCTATCCCCTTCCTTCTGAGCTCTGCCGCAACCACCGACATCACCTTCGTGAAGACTCGAGGTGCTGAAGTAAGACCAAACGGAAGGACCGCAAACTGGTAGTGTTGCGATCCCACCACAAACCGGAGATACTTCCTGTGTGACTTGAGTATCGGGATATGAAAGTAAGCATCCTGCAAGTCGACAGACACCATCCAGTCTTCAATGTTCAACGCCAAAAGCACCTGTGCTAGGGTCAGCATCTTGAACTTTTCTTGCTTGAGGAACCAATTCAAGATCCTCAGGTCCAGAATTGGTCTCAAACGACCATCCTTCTTGGGAATCTGGAAATACCTTGAGTAAACTCCTTGACCCCTTTCCTGCTCCGGGACCAACTCCACCGCGCCCTTTAAAAGGAGGACTTCTACCTCCTGTTCTAGCAACAGGAGGTGTTCTTGTGAACAATACGAAGGGCGGGGCGGGATGAGGGGCGGAAACTCCCGAAAGGGAAGGGTGTAGCCTTTTCCCACAACACTGAGAACCCAAGTGTCCGACGTAACAGTCTCCCATTTGGTGAGAAAATGCTGTAATCTTCCCCCTACAGGAGAGGAGTGAGTGGGAAATGGTGGAAGCCTAAGGCTGCTTCCCCTGCTGCACCCCGCCAGAGGATGAGGAAGAGGCAGAGTGCTGCTGAGAAGCTCCCCTGGTGCGGACCCTACCCCTCCCCCTAAAAGATCTATAGGGATGGGAAGAGGCAGGTTGCTGATATCTTCCCCGAAAGGAAGAGGAGGAAGAGCCACGCCCAAATCCACGAAACCTCCTGAAGAATCTGGAAGAGGCCGTGGAAGAAGGAGCTTGGAGTCCCAGCGACTTAGCCGTGGCCCTGCTCTCCTTAAACCGTTCCAAGGCCGAATCAGCCTTAGCCCCAAACAGTTTGTCCCCATCAAACGGGAGATCCAACAATGTGGACTGTACATCTGTCGAAAAGCCCGAGTTACGGAGCCAGGCCTGTCTCCTTTCCACCACAGTTGTGCCCATTGCTCTGGCTACCGAGTCGGTGGTATCCAGTCCCGTCTGGATAATTTGGGTCGCAGCAGCCTGGGCATCAGAGACAAGATCCAAAAGACCCTGGGGAAGCTCTGTAAACGAAGAGGAGATGTCATCCATCAGAGCATGAATATACCTCCCCAGGATACAGGTTGCATTGGTGGCTTTTAATGCCATACTGCAGGACGAAAATCTTCTTTGACTGCGCCTCCAGCTTTTTTGAGTCTCTGTCCCCAGGCACCGTCGGAAAAGAACCAGGCGCTGACTTGGACGAACAGGAGGCCTGCACAACCAAGCTCTCCGGCGTAGGGTGCCTAGATAGGAAACCAGGATCAGTTGGAGCCGTCCGATACCTCCTGGCCACGGCTCTGTGAACTGCTGGGGAAGATGCCGGCTTCTTCCACACCTCTAAAACCGGATCCAGCAGAGCGTCATTAAAAGGTAATAGAGGCTCCGCCGCGGCTGAGGCCGGATGCAACACCTCTGTCAAAAGGTTTTGTTTCGCCTCCACCACCGGCAAAGGCAGGTCCAAAAAACTAGCTGCCTTCCGTACCACTGTATGAAAGGAAGCAGCTTCCTCGGTATATTCCCCCGGGGACGAAAGGTCCCACTCAGGGGAAGTGTCCAGCCCACTGGCCGACTCCAGTCCACGCAGCCCATCACCCGAGTCCTCTAGCTCTCCTTCCTCTAGAGCTCGTTGGTACTCCTGCTCCTCTAGTACCCGGAGAGCACGCCTCCTTGAATGCAGTCGTTGCTCAATCCGCGGAGTCGACAATACCTCCGCCGAAGTCGGAGATCGGCGCCGATCTTCCGAAGCCACCGACGCCGCATCCGGCGCCACAGGTAACTTCGGCGCCGACTGAAGAGCAGATGAAACGGATGGACCCACCGGAGTCACAGGCCGAAATCTCGACGTCGACGGGATGGGAATCCCTGGGGCCAATCCCTCCGAAGCCATCGGAGCGGCCACCGGCGCCGACACTGGCGCCGAGCCCACGTTCCCAAACGGGAGAAAGGGCATAAAGGGTGCCGGCCGAAGAGGCGCAGGATCACCCAAAGAAAAGGCCAAAGGCCCAGCCGGAGCACCCCCTGGAGCCATCTGCTGGAAGATGGCATACATCGCATTCAAGAATGCGGAACTATCGGCTCCAGGGGTGGGAAAAGCCGGATACTGGGGTGCCTGACTCGGAGGCGACCCCGACGCCGGCCTCGGCGTCTGCGCCGGAGAAAACACTTGAGGCTCCAATACCTCAATCACCGACGCCTGTCCAGGCGAAGTTGGAGACGCCGGAGAGAGCAACGGCGTCGAAGGATGCGGCGTCACCGTGGGGCTGATCTCCCATGTCCTCCGGCGCCGATCCGGAGACCTGGAACGAGCCTCCCTTGAATGACGCCGAGATTCTCTACGGCGCCGGGAGTCTCGATGACGCCGATGTTTTGGAGAAGACTTTTTCTTATGATGCTTCTCCTTTGACTTGGCCATAAACAGCTTCGCCTCGCGTTCTTTAAGGGCCTTCGGATTCATGTGCTGACACGAATCACAAGTCGAGACGTCGTGGTCGGAGCTCAAACACCAAAGGCAATCGGAATGAGGATCCGTCACCGACATCTTGCCTTCACACTCACGACAAGGCTTAAATCCAGACTTTCTCTGCGACATTATTTCCACAGAGAAAGAGTACGCAGCAAGATATACACTGTAACCGCAAGAGTAACAGTTGCTCCCTCGAAGATAACCGTTTCGAATGCACGGAAAAAAGGGAACTGACGTCTGCACGTCGTCGAGGACCTCTTATTGCCTGTATGACGTCAGACGGCGTCGCGTGCGAGACAGTGACGTCCTCGTCGACGTGCAGAGACTAGTAAGAAGATTTCCGTCGAATGCTGGCGCCATGGGAGTATTCATGAGGTGAGGAATCCACAGGTAGTTGTATCCATCAGAAATCATCTAGATATGCTGCACTAAAAGCCTCCAACCCCTGCAGGACTGTGTTCACCAACCTCTGAAAAGTGGCAGGTGCATTTGTCAAACCAAAGGGCATCACTGTAAGTTGGTAGTGCCCTCCTATAGTTGAAAATGCAGTCTTTGGTTTAGCATCTTCTGCCAATTTGATCTGCCAATACCCTGCAGTCAAATCAAAAGTGCTAAGATACTTGGCAGATGCCAGAGTATCAATTAGCTCATCTGCCCTGGTTACAGGGTGAGCATCAGTTTTTGTTACCTGATTGAGACCTCTGTATTCTACACAAAACCTCATCTCCCTCTTTCCACCTTTGGTGTGAGGTTTTGGTACAAGCACCACTGGGCTAACCCATGGGCTTTCAGAAGGCTCAATCACTCCCAGATCCAACATCTTCTGTACCTCTTGTTTTATGCAGTCCCTGACATGGTCAGACGCCTACAAATCTTACTCTTGACAGGCAAGCTGTCACCAGTATCAATTGTGTGTTCCCACCTGGATGTTGTACCTGGCACAATTGAAAAGAGATCAGAAAATTGTCCAAGGAGATTGATGCAGTTGTCTTTCTGTTCTGCAGTCAGACAATCTGCCAAAACTACTCCCTCCACTAAAGCATCTGTTTCAGTGGTGGAAAAGAGATCAGGGAGAGGATCACTCTCTTCTTCCTGTCCCTCATCTGTTGCCATGAGCAGGGTGAGATCAGCCCTGTCATAGTAGGGTTTTAGGCGGTTGACATGAATAACCCTAAGGGTACTCCTGGCAGTGCCTAGGTCTACCAGATAGATAACCTCACCCTTTTTCTCAACAATGAGATGGGGTCCACTCCATTTGTCCTGGAGTGCTCTTGGTGCCACAGGCTCCAATACCCACACCTTCTGTCCTGGTTGGTACTGGATCAGAGCAGCCTTCTGGTCACGCCATTGCTTTTGCAGCTCCTGGCTGGCCGGAAGGTTTATTTCTGGACTTTTTCATGTACTCAGCCATTCTGGATCTTAGGCCAAGTACACAATCCACTATGTTGTGTTTGGGAGCTTTTAAAGGTTGTTCCCAACACTCCTTCACAAGAGTGAGTGGACCTCTTACAGGGTGTCCAAAGAGGAGTTCAAAGGGGCTGAAGCCCACTCCTTTTTGGGGTACCTCCCTGTAAGCAAAAAGGAGGCAAGGTAACAGGACATCCCATCTCCTCCTGAGTTTTTCAGGTAGTCCCATTATCATACCTTTGAGAGTTTTATTAAACCTCTCTACCAGTCCATTAGTCTGTGGATGGTAAGGAGTGGTGAACTTGTAGGTAACACCACACTCCTTCCACATTGCTTTCAAGAATGCAGACATGAAGTTGCTACCCCTGTCTGATACAACCTCTTTAGGGAAACCCACCCTGGAAAAGATTCCCAGGAGGGCCTTTGCCACGGCAGGAGCTGTAGTGGTCCTTAGAGGAATTGCTTCAGGATATCTTGTGGCATGGTCCACAACCACCAAGATAAACCTATTGCCTGAAGCAGTAGGAGGGTCAAGGGGGCCAACTATGTCAACCTCTACCCTTTCAAAGGGCAGCCCAACCACAGGTAGTGGAATAAGGGGAGCCTTTGGAGTGTCACCAGTCTTGCCACTGGCTTGACAGGTCACACAAGACTTACAAAAATCTTTAGTGTACTCTGACATCCTAGGCCAGTGAAACAGGGGGACAAGTCTCTCCTATGGTTTTGATCTGGCCCAAATGCCCAGCTAAAGGAATGTCATGTGTAAGAGTTAGGAGGAACTCTCTGTACTGCAGGGGAATGACCAATCTCCTGGCTGCTCCAGGTTTTGGGTCCCTTGCCTCTGTGTACAAGAGGTTGTCCTCCCAGTAAACTCTAAGTGTGTCACTGACATCCCCATTTTGCTGCTTGACAGCTTGCTGTCTGAGACCCTCTAATGTGGGACAGGTTTGCTGTGCCACACTCAGCTCTTCCCTGGCAGGCCTCCCTCCATCCAAAAGCTCAGCAGTGTCTGCTGCCAGCTCCTCTGGTGAAGGTTCAGCACAGGGAGGAAATTCTTCGTCCTCAGAAGGAAAATCATCTTTAGAGGGAGGGATAGTGGGTAGGGATTTACCCTTGCTACCCCTAGCTTTAGGGAGCACTTGGTCCATTCTTCCAGGATCCAAGATACCCTGTCCTTTTTGCTTTTTGCCCTGAGCCCTTGTCAAAGCAAAAATATGCCCAGGAATGCCCAGCATTGCTGCATGAGCCTCCAACTCTACTTCTGCCCAAGCTGATGTCTCTAAATCGTTCCCTAGTAGACAGTCTACAGGTAAATCTGAGGCAACCACAACTTTCTTTGGACCAGTAACCCCTCCCCCAGTTGAGATTCGCAACAGCCATGGGGTGGCTAAAAGAGTTGTTATGAGCGTCTGTCACTTGGTACTGCTGACCAAGTAGGTGTTGTTCAGGGTGGAACAGTTTCTCTATCACCATAGTAACACTGGCACCGGTGTCCCTGTAGGCCTGAACCTCAACACTATTTATTAGGGGAAGTTGCTTGTACTTATCCATATTAAGGGGACAAGCAACTAAGGTGGCCAAATCAATGGCGCCTTCAGAGACTAAAACAGCCTCTGTGGTCTCCCTAACAAGACCAACCCCAAATACATTGCCAACAGTGAGCCCAGCTACCCCCTTGGATTGGCTATTTGTAGGTTTCCCACCACCACTGCTATTACTAGGGGCACTAGAATTTGCAGCAGGGGTTGTGGTAGTGGGTAGTTTGGTGTTTTTCTTTCGATAAGTGGAATCAGTTGCCCAATGGCCTTTGACTTTACACAAATAGCACCAAGGTTTTTAGGTTGATTATTGGAAGAGGATTTGGACCCACCACCCCCACCAGAAGATTTTTTCTGGGCCCGACGAAGACTTAGTATTTTTACCTTTGTCCCCACCCTTGTCAGAAGATTTAACATCCTTCTTCTTGCCATCCTTGTCACCCCCTGTATGAACTTTTCTGTTCAACCTTGTTTTGACCCACTTGCCTGCCTTCTTTCCCAATTCTTGGGGAGAGGTCAGATCCGAGTCCAATAGGTACTGATGCAACAAGTCACACACACAGTTATTCAGAATATGCTCTCTCAGAATAAGATTATACAGGCTTTCATAGTCAGATACCTTACTGCCATGTAACCACCCTTTCAAGGCCTTCTCTGAACAGTCCACAAAATCTGTCCGGTCTTGAGAGGACTCTTTTCTGGTGTCTCTGAACTTAATCCTGTATTGTTCAGTGGTTAAGCCAAATCCATCCAAGAGTGCATCCTTCAATACTGTGAAATTGTTAGCTTCACTTTCTCTAACAATAAGGAGCCTATCCCTACCCTTTCCAGTGAAAAACAGCCACAAAATAGCAGCTCATTGCCTTTGAGGGACCCCCTGTGCCATACAGGCCCTCTGAAGTGCAGCAAACCACTTGTTGATGTCATCCCCCTCCTTGTAAGGGGGGACTATCTTGTGCAGATTCCTGGAATCATGCTCTCTAACAGGACTACTATCAGGAATACTGCTGCTGCCACCATGGGGTCCTAGCCCCAACCTCTGTCTTTCCTTCTCAATGTCTAGGGATTCCCTATCTAAGGCCAGCTGTTGCTGTTTAAGCTTCAGTCTGGTCTCTTCAACCCTCAACCTTTTTGAGTTCCCTCTCTAACAAGTTATCCTCAGGGTGGGTGGGCTGGGAATGCTTTGACACAGAAGACACATTGGAAACTACAGAGGGAGATCTGTCCCTATCTGTCTGGACCCTGGTAACTTGGCCTATAGGAATAAAGGGTGCCCTACTGTGATGGGAACCTCCATTACTACCAGCATTACTGGGTGTCCTGCTAGGGGGCAGACCCTGTTCAGAACCCTCCCCACCTTCCTCAAGGTCTTCCTCTGAGTCAGACTGGGAAGCTTCTATTAACCTCTCATCTGATGGGCCTGCTTGGGACTCATCATTTACAATAAGCATGTTAAACAGAGACTCTTTTGTAGGGTTCTTACTATAACTAAACCTCTATCTATGCAGAAACTCCTTAGGCTTTTGTAATTCAAATTGTCATAAGTTGTACTGACAGTTTTAAGAGCTGAATCTACCACAGACATGATAGCAAAATGTTTAGAGATAGTGAGAAGAAAGAAAACGTTTCAGAACTTTAGAAAGCACAGAGAAAAAAAAACTTTTGCTAACTTTTAGAAAACTTTTAGAAGTTTTAAGAAAGTTTTCAGAACTTTGTAAAACGTTTTAGAGAAGAGAAGCAAAACTTGTTGGTTAAGTGTACATACACTGAACTGTTTTGTATATGATTCACTTATGAAAAGTACACAATGACAAAGTGGTAAGTAGTTACAAGTACTTATCCCACCGCTGCACGATCAATGTAGGTGGCTGGCCTGGCTTGTAGTGAGTACCAGAGGTACTTACAACTTGTGCCAGGTCCAGTTATCCCTTATTAGTGTAGAAGAGGTGCTTCTAGCAGCTTAGGCTGATAGAAGGTAGCTATGGCAAAGCAGCTTAGGTTGAACTACGAGACATGTAAAGCTCCTACTATACCACTTACATCATATGCACAATATCATAAGAAAACACAATACACAGAGTTACTAAAAATAAAAGGTACTTTATTTTTATCACAATATGCCAAAAGTATCTCAGTGAGCACCCTCAGTAAGAAGGTAATATATATACACAAGATATATGTACACAAACCAAAATTAGGTAAGTAATAGCAAGAAAAGTAATGCAAACAGTGTAGAATTACAATAGATTGCAATAGGAGCACATAGGTATAGGGGCAACACAAACCATATACTCCAAAAGTGGAATGCGAACCATGAATAGACCCCCGACCTATGTGAGCTTGTAGAGGGTCGCTGGGACTGTAAGAAAACAGAGAGGGTTAGAAAAATACCCCACCCCAAGACCCTGAAAAGTAGGAGTAAAGTGCACCTACTACCCCCAGAGAGCACAGAAGTCATGATAGGGGGATTCTGCAGGAAGAACAAACACCAGCAGCGCACTGACAACGGATTTGAGTACCTGTAACACAAGTGGACCAAATCCAATTGTCGCGATAGTGTCCAGGGGGGGCAGGAGCCTAGGAAACCCCAGCTGAAGGTGCAAGGAAGCTGCCACCTGTTGGAAGAAACTTGGAGTTCTCCAAGAAAGAAGAGGACTAGGAACTTCTCCTTTGGAAGACGGATGTCCCATGTTGCGATGAAGCTTGCAGAGATGTTCCCATGCAGAAAGACCACAAACAAGCCTTGCTAGCTGCAAGGGTCATGGTACAGATTTTTGGGTGCTGCTGTGGCCCAGGAGGGACCAGGATATCGCCTTTTGGAGGAGGAGACAGAGGGGGCGCTCAGCAACTCGGAGAGCCCTCACAAAAGCAGGAAGCACCCTCAGAAGTACCCCAACAGGCACTTAGAAGAAAAGTGAACTGGAGTCCACGCAAAGTCACAAAAGGGAGTCCCACGACGCCGGAGGACAACTCAGAAGGTTGTGCAGTGCAGGACTGAGTGCCGGGGACCCAGGCTTGGATGTGCACAAAGTAAATCCTGGAAGAGTGCACAGGAGCCAGAGCAGCTGCAAATCACGCGGTACACAGCTTTGCAGTCTAGCGTGGGGAGGCAAGGACTTACCTCCACCAAACTTGGACTGAAGAGTCACTGGACTGTGGGAGTCACTTGGACAGAGTTGCTGTGTTCCAGGGACCACGCTCCTCAGGATGAGAGGGGACCCAGAGGACCAGTGATGTAGTCTTTTGGTGCCTGCGTTAGCAGGGGAAGATTCCGTCGACCCACGGGAGATTTCTTCGGAGCTTCTGGTGCAGGGTGAAGGCAGGCTACCCCCAGAGCATGCACCACCTGGAAACAGTTGAGAAAGCCGGCAGGATTAGGCGCTACAATGTTGCCGGTAGTTGTCTTGCTACTTTGTTGTGGTTTTGCAGGCGTCCTGGAGCAGTCAGCGGTCAGTCCTTTGGTAGAAGGTGAAGAGGGAGATGCAGAGGAACTCTGGTGAGCTCTTGCATTCATTATCTGAAGAATTCCCCAAAGCAGAGACCCTAAATAGCCAGAAAAGGAGGTTTGGCTACCAAGTTAGGAGGATTGGCTACCAAGAGAGGTAAGAGCCTATCAGAAGGAGCCTCTGACGTCACCTACTGGCACTGGCCACTCAGAGCAGTCCAGTGTGCCCCCAACACTTCTGTTTCCAAGATGGCAGAGGTCTGGGACACACTGGAGGAGCTCTGGGCACCTCCCTTGGGAGGTACTGGTCAGGGGAGTGGTCACTCCCCTTTCCTTTGTCCAATTTCGTGCCAGAGCAGGGCTGGGGGATCCCTGAACCGGTGTAGACTGGCTTATGCAGAGATGGGCACCATCTGTGCCCATCAAAGCATTTCCAAAGGCTGGGGGAGGATACTCCTCCCCAGCCCTTCACACCTATTTGCAAAGGGAGAGGGTGTAACACCCTCTCTCAGAGGAAATCCTTTGTTCTGCCTTCCTGGGCCAGGGCTGCCTGGACCCCAGGAGGGCAGAAACCTGTCTGAGGGGTTGGCAGCAGCAGCAGCTGCAGTGGAGACTCCGGAAAGGCAGTTTGGCAGTACCCGGGTTCTGTGCTAGAGACCCGGGGGATCATGGAATTGTCCCCCCAATACCAGAATGGTATTGGGGTGACAATTCCATTATCTTAGACATGTTACATGGCCATGTTCGGAGTTACCATTGTGACGCTATGCATAGGTAGTGACCTATGTATAGTGCACGCGTGTAATGGTGTCCCCGCACTCACAAAGTCTGGGGAATTTGCCCTGAACGATGTGGGGGCACCTTGGCTAGTGCCAGGGTGCCCACACACTAAGTAACTTTGCACCCAACCTTCACCAGGGGAAGGTTAGACATATAGGTGACTTATAAGTTACTTATGTGCAGTGGTAATTGGCTGTGAAATAACGTGGACGTTATTTCACGCAGGCTGCAGTGGCAGGCCTGTGTAAGAATTGTCAGAGCTCCCTATGGGTGGCAAAAGAAATGCTGCAGCCCATAGGGATCTCCTGGAACCCCAATACCCTGGGTACCTCAGTACCATATACAAGGGAATTATATGGGTGTACCAGTATGCCAATGTAAATTGGTGAATTTAGTCGCTAGCCTGTTAGTGACAAATTTGGAAAGCAGAGAGAGCATAACCACTGAGGTTCTGGTTAGCAGAGCCTCAGTGAGACAGTTAGGCATCACACAGGGAACACATACAGGGCACATACGTATGAGCACTGGGGCCCTGCCTGGCAGGGTCCCAGTGACACATAGACTAAAACAACATATATACAGTGAAATATGGGGGTAACACGCCAGGCAAGATGGTACTTTCCTACACCCAGTGGCACAGAGGATGAGGAGAGTGCCACGGGGGAGACTGGCTCCAGCACATCATCTTTGGAATCCTCCTCCAGTGGACACTCCCTGGTGGAGGTGGACCCATCTGGGACCACCCCATCACCATCATTGCCCTCCACCCCCCTTTCTACCACCACCCTTCCTGTAGCTCCCCACCCAGTTGTCCGTGCCTATTCACCCAAGAGGGTGGGCATCTCCTTTGCTGCAGGCACCTCTGCCCCTGCCAGCCCTGCTGTCCTCAGTGAGGAGACTACTGACCTCCTGAGGTCAATCTCTGTGGGTCAGTTGACCCTCGTGAATGCCATCTAGGGACTGGCAACTCAGATACAACAGAGCAATACGTTCCTGCAGGGCATTCACAGTTCACTGGCTGGCCTACAGAGATCATTTCAGGCTCTGGTCTCCACACTGACGGCAGCCAGTCACCCTTTGTCTTCCGTACCCCCTCCACCTTCTTCTTCCCAAACCCAAGCCCTTCTTCTCCAACCCAGCCATAGCACACAAACAGACAGGCATGCATCCACCTCAACATCCAAGGGTAGCGCTGACAAACACAGACACATCAACAGTCACTATCTGCCCTGACACCCCCTCCAGCAACACATACACAACACCTGCATACCTGCAGTCACCACACCAACATTCACCCACATCCTATCTACATATCCATATCCTATCCTACCCACAATCAGCACAATAGCAGACCCTCAGACATTCAACCCAGTCACCACAACCACAGACACGCCCACATGCAACATATCCACCATGCCTGCAGTCACCACCCCAACAGTCACCTATCCACCACAGCATCTTCCAGCGCCTCCACCACCCCCTCCTCCCAAGACACAAACACACTCACCCACCCAACAGACACCCAGCACCCACAAGCATACCTCGCACACACATGCACCCAAGACATCCACCAAAACATTTCAGTCAACCACTCCCCTTTCCCCTCCTCACCCAAACCATTCTGCCTTGACCCTCCCAGTGTGTCAAAGAAAGCTTTCCTCTTAGAGTTAAACCTTTTCCCTATTCCTTTCCCACCCAGTGTGACCCCAAAATCTATGTCCCTCCACAAGTCCAGCCTTTCCACCTCCACCACCTCCACTGCCCCCCTGCAAGTACCCATGCCCCTCCCCTGCCAAGACGTCTGGCCCTCCCAGGAGGTTCCAACCCTCCCCTAAGCCTCGACCTAAGCCCCTACCTCTCAAACCCAAGCCCAAAGATCCCCCTCCAAAAACACTAAGCCCAAACCCCCTCTCTGCCCCCCCCATGCATGCCTGAGGTGCCTGCCACCCCCTTGATGCCCCTACCTTTGGAGGTTACATGGCAGTCAGGAGTCAAGTTAGGAGCACATACAAGTGCCATACGTGATTTGGACTGACCTATGGCCTTCATCTTTGTATATATGTGTATATATATATATATATATATATTACAATTTATATATAACATGGCCAACCTGTTGTTGGGTGAAAGGTTACATCTTTGTCCTGCTTTTATTTTTTTAATGCCGTTTTGGTCTTGGCTGATTTTGATTGTGAGTAAGTTTTGTGTGAGTGGTGGTTGTTCTACCAGTTGTGTCTGGGCAGCATTTGTGGTTGTGTGCATAGTATTTGTCCCCCAGTGATGGGTGTGTAGTGTGGAACAGGCATGTGTATGTTGGGGGCATGTTGTGCTGGTATTGTGTGGTGTTTGTGTTGACATGTGTTATTTGCAGTGTTGCGTGCCTTTGCGTAGTTGTACTATCTATGTGAGTGTGTGTGGAGATTGGTATTTCAGATCCATTGTGATGTGTGTTTGCAGGGTATGACGTATACTGCATTGTTTGGATGTGTGATTGTGTGTGTTAATTTCTGGTATTGGTATGTTGTTTTGTATGATTTATCAAGAGGTGGTGTGATTTATGGGTGCTTTACCATGCTTTGATGATGTTGTGGTGTAGTTGTGTATTTTGGTGCTGTTGTGTGTGACTGTGCCAGTGGTTTGTTGGTGTGTGTTTCAGCCATGTGTGTTTAGGAAACTGGCCTAGTGTGTGGAGGCTATCAAAAGTTCTTAGACCTTATATCAGGTCCAGGTATCCCCTAGTAGTGTAGTGTATGCAGTGTCTAGAAGCCAGGCTCTCAAGAGGCAGCTATGGGTGAGCAGCTAAGGCTTATCTAGGAGACATGCAAAGCTCATGCAATACCACTGTAGTCACTCAGTGCTTACACACATGAAAGAAAACACTCAGTGTTACAAAAATAAAGGTACTTTATTTTAGTGACACAATTACCAAAAAGTACTAGAAAGGCAGCAGAAGGAAAGTAACACACTAGGGGCCAGATGTAGGAAACTCCCAAATTGCGACTTGCAATTTGCGAGTCCCTGCGACTCGCAAATTGCAAGTCGCAATTTGGGATGCAGAAAGGTGTCTCAGACACCTTCTGCGAGTCGCTATTGGGTCACAAAGACCCACCTCATTAATATTAATGAGGTGGGTCGCAATTTGCAACCCCATAGCGAGTCAGGGCACTCACGGGGATGGAGGCCTGCTGGGAACAGCAGACCTCCATGTCCGTGACTGCTTTTAAATAAAGCAGTTTTTTTTTTTTCAAAGTGTAGCCCGGTTACCTTAAAGGAAAACAAGCTGCACTTAGAAAAAAAAAACCGAAACCTTTTGTTTCGGATTTTTTCAGGGCATGTAGTGGTCCCTTGGACCACTGCCTGCTTTGAAAAAATATTTTTGGGTCCAGTCACAAAGGGGAAGGGGTCCCATGGGGACCCCTTCCCGTTTGCGAGTGGGTTACCATCCACTTCAAGTGGATGGTAACTGCGAGTCCATTCGCAACCGCTTACGCGGTCACAAATGGAATTGCATACCACTGCGACTCGCAAATAGGAAGGGAACACCCCTTCCTATTTGCGACTCGGAAATGCATTTTGCGAGTCGGTTCCGACTCGCAAAATGCATTTCTACATACCATAGACACATTTGCGACTCGCAAACGGCGATTTTAGCCGTTTGCGACTCGCAAATTCGTTGCTACATCTGGCCCCTAGATATGTACACTAGTAATCTGTAATAGGCATATAAAGGGATATAAAACAGTGTAAATACAAATAGACAGTAGTGACCTTAGGGGGAGCCCAAACCATATAGTAAAAAAATGGAATGAGAATGCAGGACCCCCACCTAGGTAAGTGGACTGTGTTGAGGGGAGCTGGGGGTAGTTGGAAACCCCAAAGGTAATTACCACAGTACCCCCAGCAACCAGGAAGAAAGGAGTACATTACTGGGTTTTCCCCAAGCCACCCAAAAGGAAGGAAAAGAAGAAAATGCAACACCCAAGCAAGACTGCAAGAAACCGGCAGTGAATTCCTGAAGAGGAAGACCTGTGGAAGACGGGGATCAAGTCCAGAAGTCACAGAAGAGTCCATGGCGAACAGGAGCTACTACCCACCCAGATGTGGTTGCAGGAGTTGGTCAAAAAGCCACCAACAAGCCTTGGCAAAGGCAGAAGTCACTGTGAAACAAAAGTGGAGCTGTTGGGGACCAGGAAGGTCCAGGAGGACTCAATGCACAGGGGGAGTACTAGGGGTACCCTCAGCAAGGCAGAGAGTCCAAAGAAAAAGAGGCAGCCCCCACAGGAGACCCACTGGACGAGGAACCAGGAGTCGCAGAGGTGCCCATGCAGCACAACTGGGGAAGGGTCCTACACCACAGGAGAAGCACCAGAGGGTCGTGTATCGCATAGTAGGAGTGCTGGGGGCTGAGGGTACACGGAGCCCGAAGATCCCTTGGAGGAAATGCCAACAAGCCTTGGTAGCTGCAAGAGATGAGGTGCAAGGGGGTACTGTTCTGCATGGGAAGGCAAAGGCTTACCTCCCCCAAAGTCGGACAGCTGGCAGAGAGGACCAAGAGGACTACTCCGGATCACCACCTGTGATGCCGGATCCACGCAGCTCAGGATGAGAGGAGATTCACGCAGCCGGTTGTCATTGCAGTTGGTGCCTGCGGATGCAGGGGAGTGACTCCTTAACTCCAAGGGAGATTTGTTCTTTCTTCTCGTGCAGACTGAAGACTTGCCTCCCTCAGGAGATGCACAGCCAGGGAAATGCTGCAGAAGCTGGAAGGAGCTGTGGAAGAAAAGTTGCAAGCAGAGTCTTCGTCGTAGATGCAGATTGTCAGTTCCTGGAGGGTCCAGTCGTGGTGAAGTGGCTAGAATTCGAAGTAGAGGTTGCAGAGGAGTCCTGCTGGAATCTTGAAGCCAACTCTGAGGAGCCACCCAAGAGAGAGACCATAAATAGCCCTGAAAGTGGGATTCGTCACCTAACCAGGTGACCACCTAACAGGAGGCGCTCTGATGTCACCTGCCTGACCTGGCCACTCAGATGCTCCAAGAGGTCCTTGTCAACCTTGGATTCAAGATGGCAGAGCCCAGAGACCTTCTGGAGGAGCTCTGGGCACTACCCCTGGGGTGGTGATGGACAGGGGAGTGGTCACTCCCCTTTCCATTATCCAGTTTCACCTCAGAGCGGACACTGGAGGTCCCTGAACCGGTGTAGATTGGTTTATGCATCAAGGGCATCAAATATGCCCTTCAAAGCATACCAGTGGCTTGGAGAGGCTACCCCTCCCAAGCCATGTAATACCTGTTTCCACAGGGAGAGAGTGTTACCCACCCTCTCCCAAAGGAAATCCTTTGTTCTGCCTTCCTGGGCTTGAGCTGTTCAAGCAGCATGAGGGCAGAAACCTATCTGAGGGGGGGCAGCAGCTTGGGCTGCCCGGAAAACCCCAGAAGGCTGGTGGGAGCAATGCTGTGGGTCCTCTAAGGAGCCCACAGAGTGCATCAAATCATACTTCCAATACTGGCAACAGTATTGGGGTATGATTCTGACATGTTTGATACCAAACATGCCTAAGTTCGAAGTCACCATTATGTAGCTGGACATAGGTAGTCACCTATGTCCAGTACATGCATAAAAATGATGTCCTCGTACTCACGAAGTCCATGAAAATGAAACTGGAGTTCATGAGGGCACCTCTGCTAGTGCAGGGGTGCCCTCACACACAGGTACTTGCACCCTGCCCTCTGGGCTAGGAGGCCTGCCACAGGGGCGATTTATTGAGACCTGGTGCGGTGACCTATAGTGGAAAGGATGCATGCAACCTTTCACACAGGCTGCAATGGCAGGCCTGCAGATACAGTTTGCATGGGCTCCCCATGAGTGGCATAATAGATGCTGCAGACCATGGGGTATCCCCTGGCACCCCAATGCCCTGGGTTCCTGGGTACCATAAACTAGGGACTTACATGGGAGCACCAGTATGCCAAATGGGGGGTGTAAGTAACCAAGTTACCAAGTTTGAAGATAGGGAGCGTATTCACTGGGGTCCTGGTTAGCAGGATCTCATTGAACACAGTCAGACACAGTGACAACAGGCAGAAAATGGGGGTAACCATGCCTAGAAAGAGGTTACTTTCCTACAGTGTGTGTTGGCCGTAGTTAGTACGAGTACTATGTATGTGCGTGTGGGTATGTGGCTGTATGTGAGTGTGAGTGTTGGTGTGAAGTTACGTGTGTGTGTCACTCTCGCCACCCGTTCTCAATTGGTATGTTGTGTGTGCATAGGTACTTTGACATTTTACAACAGTGACAGTTAAGTGTGCTTACTCACTGTTGCTTTCATCGTCATGGGTTCCAAAGTCGCTGGGCGAGCATGAGCAATGGGAAGATGTGTAGTTCTGGTTCCATGACAGCTCCCGAAGGGTATGGCTTCCTGAAGGTGAGTGTCTCCTTTTATACTGTTGGTTTCTGACAGGGTTTCCATGGTGGTGTGACCACTGCGGAAAACTTGGCGATGTGCAGCCTCGTAATATGTCTGACGGGAACATGTTCTCCACCGGCCTGCAGGTGGATACCGTCGACCGTGGTGGCCTGACCGCACTGGCGGTGCCAGAGGTGGTTTGGCTATATTTTGTTGTGAATACCGCCATGGTCATAATTTGCCGATCTTCTCCACCAGCCTGTTGGTGGTACAATTGCCACCGCTAGCATGGCAGACCTCAGTCTGCCAAACTCATAATTACCCCCTATGTCTGGACATCAGCCTCAAGAGGACACATGAAAGGGGAACATCTGGTGCAGGTTTTCTTTCTCTTTTCTTTTCCTTTCTAATCATGGCTCATTCCTGATTTTCATAACTAATGTTTCGTATCATAAGGTTTGCAATGTCATTTCCTTTTCCTGTTCTGTTACTATATAAGAACTTCAGTCTGGTTGGAGGGTGTGTCACACCAAAGAAGTGTTCCTGCGTGTTCCTTTGCTTCCTCCAATTGCTGATCCAGACTAGTCACTCCAGCACCTTGCCGCTGTTGGATTCGTGATTGCAGGCTTCTTCTCATTGAGCAAGGAGGTTTGAAGCCTTTGTTTTTCTCCTCCTGGAAAGGAGTCAGCTTCTCAAGGGTACTTTTCTACTACATATTGCAGTGTGTGGTGAAATTGTGGCTTCCAGAAACAGTTGTCATTACCTTGGACGAGGAAGTCCCAGATCTGGATTACAAGTTAGCGTCCTGACTTGAACAGGTTGCGACTCCCAACTTTTCTGACTGTTTCCGGCATGGATTTGGGTGTTGACCTGGCGGCTGTTCTTCTGCAAGAACCTCTGTAAATGGACCAGTTAAGGAGCGAGACTACTGCTGTTTGCCAAACAATCCACTCCAGGTCTTGCAACCTTCCTGCCATCAGTCCTTCACTTATAAGTATTCTGAAGCTCCTTCAAGTTTAAAGGTATTTTTGGATGGCCTGAGGGTTTATTTTGCCATTTTGTCTGGTCACTTTTCCCCTGACAGATTCAAAGTTGGGTATTTCATTGGTTCTTTGAATGGATTACCTCTGGCTTGGTTAACTCCACTAATTGTTAAAGAAGTCCCTCACCTGAACAATTATGCCACTTTGTTGTCAAGCTCCAAGAAATCTGATTGTGTAGTTCCCACAGAGAACATCTTGTGTGAGATATATCAGGGAAATTCTATTGTGCAAAGTTCTGTGGGCTCGCTGCTAAAACCACCTGTAAGGAGGGCACTCATATTGCTTTATTCTGAAGAGGGATAAAAGAGAAGTTAAAAGTTAAGCTGGCAAGAGTTCCCAGGACTTCCTCATTTGATGAACTCTGAACCAAGTTCTCCTAATAGAACACAGACTAAGAGGAAAGAAAATCGAAAAGTGCAGAAATCCTAGGTTCATTTATACTCTTAATCCTAGATGTAAGACAGATGAGCCTTGTGATCCTTCGCCTGAAGTGCCTGACACACCACTGCAATTTAGCTCTGTTAAAGGCCCAATGTCAGACACTAAAAAAAGCTCAAAGACGTAAGGGAGGCTTGTGTCTCTATTGTGCAAGCCCGAATCGCCTGCTGCAAGACTGCTCCAGCACCTTTAGACCAGTGCCTCCAAATTGCATAGGACGTTGAGTTGTAATTAAAGACTCCAAATTCATTCAGGAAGAAGTCACCTCCAGATTATGCACAAACTATTAACGGATCCACACTGTCATCAGGTCTTGTGACCACCATCATGTTCCTCTCTTCGTGTCTTAAGCAATACAAATGTAACAATAATAATAATAGTGCTTGATATAAGTGGCTATAAGAACATTCTGAAAACCAATCTCGTGCCACTATTGCTCAGACCTCATCCATCCCTGTGGCTTATCAAGAGCTTGCTGTTTTTCAGAAGTCTACCTCTGTGCCCCTTCCTCCTCATAGGGATTCAGACTCTGCCATTCCAATAGCACCATAATTCCATAAAGCAGGACATATTCTTTTTCTCAGCACAAGACTCAGCTTCTAATGAAATATTTGGAAGGAAATATTTGAAATGGTCTGATTGTCCAGTCAACGTCCCCCACTGGAGGTGCACTATTCTTCATTCCAAGTAAGTCCAAGGACCTATGACCTTGTATAGATTATCATGAATTTAATAAAGTGACCATTAGGGTCCATTCATCAATGACATCTGTGAGCTTATTCAGCGTGATAAACATTTTACAAAGTTAGATTTCCGTGGAGCATAAAATCTCTCATTTTCAGACACCCATTGAACACTATTAACATTGAGTCATGCCCTTTGACCTCATCAAGGCTCCAGCACTTTTTCCATAGATTTAATAGAATTTTATCTGGCGCCCTGAACCAGTTTCATGTGGTCTACTATCACGATATTCTAATCTTCTCTGCTTCCCTTCCTGAACATCAAGTCTATGTTCATTCCACCCTTCTATGTTGCATGGAAAACCATCTATCCTGTAAAATGGAGAAATGAGAATTGGAGCCAACGGAAACAAATGGAGTATCTGTGTTACAGCCTCTCAGAAAGAGCAATATCTATGGACCCTCTTTAAAAAAAAAAGGAAAATATAACTAATGGATTTTCTTTAACCCATAATGCCCAGGAGACCTTTATCAATTTCAAGAAAGGTTTCACATAAGTTCCTATTTGCAGGTACCCAGATCTGTCCAGGAATTTAATTATAATTATTGACACTTCGAATTTTGCTGTTGAAGAAGCTCCAATTCAGCTCCGGGAGGAGGACAATGTGGCACAAGAAAATGAGTTACTTACCTGTAACTGTGGTTCTCCAGTATTGGTATCTTTCATAGATTCACATGCTTGAATCCTCCCCGTCGTCGAGGTGGGAGCCTCACGGTAACCTGAAATACATATAGCAGTACATTTTACATACTAGGCCTCAAGGGCCTCCTTGGGTTCTTTTATAGTCTATCCCTGTCGTTTTGCAAAAAAGACCCAAAGTTAAAATTCAGCCAATCAGGCGTCGACACCCTCTAGAACACTCCGAACAGGGGCTCTCTCCTTCAGATTTTCTAGTACAAGTGTGAAGATAAGAGTTTACGTATAAGGGGAGCCTCTGCGGGGAGGAGGGTGGGTCGCATGTGAATCTATGAAAGATACCAATACTGGAGAACCACAGTTACAGGTAAGTAACTAATTTTCTTCTCCAGTATTGGATCTTTCATAGATTCACATGCTTGAATTAGAGTAGAGAGCAGTGAGATTGAGTAAGCAGATATATATATCAATATTTATACCAACCGAACCAACATTCGGATATCAATAGGAAAGAAGGCAACAGTGGTTCTAGTTAGTGGTCAATGAAGCATAATGTTGCTATTCCGCAAGTAACTATCAATCATAATAAGCCCAGATCACTGTTGTATAACATATATATATATATATACATATCATGCTACGATAATCAAACTCTAGCAAAAAAAACATAAGAAATGAAACAGAGTAATCTTGATTAATATAGGAAAAAACCGTTGTTCACCTTACCCTGGTTGTGGAGGTGGGATGATCCAAGAGGCTCACCTTAGCGAAACAAGTGCCTCAAGACTGCTTGGCCCACTGCTGTGTCCATGGTATTCGCCTCCTCAAGACAGTAGTGTCTCGTGAAGGTGTGCTGGCTGGACCATGTAGCTGCTCTACAGATTTGCCGTAGGGGTACTCCAGGGAAGAGGGCAGCCGATGCGGCTACCGCCCTAGTCGTGTGGGCCCGTACCTTGCTGTGGAGAGGCTTACAGGCTTGGGTATGACAGAACTGTATGGCTAGGCCAATCCACCTAGCTATAGTTTGTTTGGATACTGCAAGTCCCTTCCTTGTGTTTCCAAAGGCTACAAATAACTGGTCTGACCTGCGTATGCTCTGAGTCTTTTGCAGGTAAAATTTCAGACATCTTTTAACGTCCAGGGAGTGCAGTGCTTTTTCCGCCACTGTCTGCAGATTAGGAAAGAAAGTCTTCAAAACAAATGGTTCATTTAGATGGAAAGTTGAGGGCACCTTTGGAATGTACTTGGGATTTGTTCTTAAAATCACGCTAGTAGTGGTGAACTGAAGAAAAGGCTGTTTAATCGTGAATGGCTGTATGCCGCTCACTCTCTTAGAGGAGGTAAGAGCCAGCAACAGCACCGTCTTCCATGCAATGAACTTTAACTCCGCTCTATGAATGGGCTCAAAAGGAGGCTTCATGAGCTGCCCCAGGACCACGTTCAAGGACCACAACGGTGGAGGTTTCTGCACTGGCGGGAAAGTACGAAACAGCCCCTTAAGGAACTGTTTCACAATTCTGGTGGAACACAATGAAACCGCCTCCTGAGATCTGCGGTATCTTGAAATTGGCGCCACGTGCACGCGGAAAGAAGCGTATGAGAGTCCATACTTTGCCAGATGCAACAAGTACGGTAACACCTGTTCTGGAGGCGAAGAGATCGGGTGCATCCCTTCAGCCGCGCACCACAGACAAAAACGCTTCCATTTTAGTCTGTAGGTCTTGTTGGTAGTATCCGCTCTAGCCCTGGCTAGAATCTTTCTGTATTCAGAAGAGATATTTACGTTGGAGTACTCATGGAACTGAGGAGCCAGGCCGATAAGTGGATAGATGACGGGTCCGGATGTTTGACTTGGCCCTGGTGCATCGTTAATAGGGCTGGTTTCCATTTGAGTAGCACATGTGGTCGTTCCGAGAGCATGAGGAGCTCTGTGAACCACACCTGTCTGGGCCTTCTCGTGCTATTCATATCATGCGACAACCCTCCGCTTTCATTTTGCTGAGGACCCTCGGTATGAGTGGGATCGGAGGAAAAGTGTAGGCATAAATGCCAGACCATCTTATCGAAAACGCATTCCCCCACGACCCTCTTTGGAGAAGCCAGCTTGCGTAGTAAGGGCATTTTCTGTTCCCGAATGTGGCAAACAAATCAATGTTTGGTTTGCCCCATAACTGGAATATCTGATCCAGAATCTCCTGATCCAGTTCCCACTCGTGGTAGGGAATTATTGTCCTGCTCAGGGTGTCCGCCAGTACATTGTTGTGTCCTGGGACATGTTCTGCTTTCAGAGAAATGTTTTGCTCTATGGCCCATTTCCATATGTTTTGAGCCTGCTGTGAGAGCTGCAGAGACTTCGTGCCACCTTGTTTGTTTAGGTAAAACATGCATGTGGTATTGTCCGTTCTGATCAAAACATCTGAGCCCTGAAGCCTTGCTAGGAAAGCTTTTAGGGCGAAATCTATCGCTTTGAGCTCCAGGTGATTGATATGGAGCTGTCTGTCCTTCGGGGTCCAGGACCCACTAATGCGAAGATCCTGAAGGTGGGCACCCCACCCTTCGAGGGAAGCATCCGTTGTCACTACATAGCAAGGCACCTGTTGAAGAAACGTGAGACCTCTGGATAAATTTGTTGGTGTTGCCCACCAATCCATGGCTACTCTCATTTTCGATGTGATAAGAATCTTGTCTTCGAAAGACCCCTGAAGCTGATGCCATTGCAAATCCCGTTGCTCTTGCAGGGGCCGCATTTGTAGCCTGCAGTCCGGAACCAGTGGGATGCATGATGAGATCATTCCCAGCAATGATGTGTAAGTGCGAACCTGCTGAGCTTTAATTGCCTTTCCTGCGACGGATACTCTTTGCTTTGGATAGTCCAGCATTGCTCCTAAAAAGCTCAATGTCTGCGTTGGATGAAGATGCGATTCCTGGTAGTTGTAGGAAAGTACCATCTTGCCTGGCATGTTACCCCCATTTTTCACTGTATATATGTTGTTTTAGTTATATGTGTCACTGGGACCCTGTTCACCATGGCCCCAGTGCTCATAAGTGTGCCTGAATGTGTTACCTGTGTAGTGACTAACTGTCTCACTGAGGCTCTGCTAATCAGAACCTCAGTGGTTATGCTCTCTCATTTCTTTCTAAATTGTCACTAACAGGCTAGTGACCAATTTACCAATTTACATTGGCTTACTGGAACACCCTTATAATTCCCTAGTATATGGTAGTGAGGTACCCAGGGTATTGGGGTTCCAGGAGATCCCTATGGGCTGCAGCATTTCTTTTGCCACCCATAGGGAGCTCTGACAATTCTTACACAGGCCTGCCACTGCAGCCTGAGTGAAATAACGTCCACGTTATTTCACAGCCATTTTACACTGCACTTAAGTAACTTATAAGTCACCTATATGTCTAACCTTTACCTGGTAAAGGTTAGGTGCAAAGTTACTTAGTGTGAGGGCACCCTGGCACTAGCCAAGGTGCCCCCACATTGTTCAGAGCCAATTCCCTGAACTTTGTGAGTGCAGGGACACCATTACACGCGTGCACTACATATAGGTCACTACCTATATGTAGCTTCACAATGGTAACTCCGAATATGGCCATGTAACATGTCTAAGATCATGGAATTGCCCCCTCTATGCCATCCTGGCATTGTTGGCACAATTCGATGATCCCAGTGGTCTGTAGCACAGACCCTGGTACTGCCAAACTGCCTTTCCTGGGGTTTCACTACAGCTGCTGCTGCTGCCAACCCCTCCGACAGGTTTCTGCCCTCCTGGGGTCAAGCCAGGCTTGTCCCAGGATGGCAGAACAAAGGACTTCCTCTGAGAGAGGGTGTTACACCCTCTCCCTTTGGAAAATGGTGTGAAGGCAGGGGAGGAGTAGCCTCCCCCAGCCTCTGGAAATGCTTTCTTGGGCACAGATGTGCCCAATTCTGCATAAGCCAGTCTACACCGGTTCAGGGACCCCTTAGCCCCTGCTCTGGCGCGAAACTCGACAAAGGAAAGGGGAGTGACTACTCCCCTGACCTGCACCTCCCCTGGGAGGTGTCCAGAGCTCCTCCAGTGTGCTCCAGACCTCTGCCATCTTGGAAACAGAGGTGCTGCTGGCACACTGGACTGCTCTGAGTGGCCAGTGCCACCAGGTGACGTCAGAGACTCCTTGTGATAGGCTCCTTCAGGTGTTGCTAGCCTATCCTCTCTCCTAAGTAGCCAAACCCTCTTTTCTGGCTATTTAGGGTCTCTGTCTCTGGGGAAACTTTAGATAACGAATGCAAGAGCTCATCCGAGTTCCTCTGCATCTCTCTCTTCACCTTCTGCCAAGGAATCGACTGCTGACCGCGCTGGAAGCCTGCAACACTGCAACAAAGTAGCAAAGACGACTACTGCAACTCTGTAACGCTGATCCTGCCGCCTTCTCGACTGTTTTCCTGGTGGTGCATGCTGTGGGGGTAGTCTGCCTCCTCTCTGCACTAGAAGCTCCGAAGAAATCTCCTGTGGGTCGACGGAATCTTCCCCCTGCAACCGCAGGCACCAAAAAGCTGCATTACCGGTCCCTTGGGTCTCCTCTCAGCACGACGAGCGAGGTCCCTCGAATCCAGCAACTCTGTCCAAGTGACCCCCACAGTCCAGTGACTCTTCAGTCCAAGTTTGGTGGAGGTAAGTCCTTGCCTCACCTCGCTAGACTGCATTGCTGGGAACCGTGACTTTTGCAGCTACTCCGGCCTCCGTGCACTTCCGGCTGAAATCCTTTGTGCACAGTCCAGCCTGGGTCCACGGCACTCTAACCTGCATTGCACGACCTCCTAAGTTGTTCTCCGGCGACGTGGGACTTCTATGTGCGACTTCGGGTGAGCACTGTTTCACGCATCCTCGTAGTGCCTGTTTCTGGCACTTCTCCAGGTGCTACCTGCTGCTGAGAGGGCTCCTTGTCTTGCTCGATGTCCCCTCTCTCTCCTGGTCCAATTTGCGACCTCCTGGTCCCTCCAGGGCCACAGCAGCGTCCAAAAAACACTAACCGCACGATTTGCAGCTAGCAAGGCTTGTTGGCGTTCTTTCGGCGGGAAAACACTTCTGCACGACTCTCCACGGCGAGAGGGATCCGTCCACCAAAGGGGAAGTCTCTAGCCCTTTTCGTTCCTGCAGAAACCTCAGCTTCTTCTGTCCAGAAGAAGCTTCTTTGCACCCACAGCTGGCATTTCCTGGGCATATGCCCATCTCCGACTTGCTTGTGACTTTTGGACTTGGTCCCCTTGTTCCACAGGTACCCTAGATTGGAAATCCACAGTTGTTGCATTGTTGGTTTGTGTCTTTCCTGCATTATTCCTCTAACACGACTTCTTTGTCTTTTGGGGAACTTTAGTGCACTTTGCACTCACTTTTCAGGGTCTTGGGGAGGGTTATTTTTCTAACTCTCACTATTTTCTAATAGTCCCAGCGACCCTCTACAAGGTCACATAGGTTTGGGGTCCATTCGTGGTTCGCATTCCACTTTTGGAGTATATGGTTTGTGTTGCCCCTATCCCTATGTGTCCCCATTGCATCCTATTGTAACTATACATTGTTTGTACTGTTTTCTAAGACTATACTGCATATATATCTTGTGTATATTTCCTATCCTCTCACTGAGGGTACACTCTAAGATACTTTGGCATATTGTCATAAAAATAAAGTACCTTTATTTTTAGTATAACTGTGTATTGTGTTTTCTTATGATATTGTGCAAGTGACACTTGTGGAACTGTAGTAGCTTCACACGTCTCCTAGTTCAGCCTAAGCTGCTCTGCTAAGCTACCATTATCTATCAGCCTAAGCTGCTAGACACCCTATACACTAATAAGGGATAACTGGGCCTGGTGCAAGGTGCAAGTACCCCTTGGTACTCACTACAAGCTAGTTCAGCCTCCTACATTGGTTGTGCAGCGGTGGGATAAGTGCTTTGAGACTACTTACCACTCTTGTCATTGTACTTTTCATAAGAGAAAAATATACAAAACAAGGTCAGTGTATATACACATAGCCAAAAAGTTTTGCATTTCCTCTTTTCACTCTATTCTAAGTGCTGAAAAGTACTTCTAAACTTTCTAAAAAGTTCTAAAAAGTTTTAAAAGTTTTTTTCTCTGTCTTTCTAAAAGCTCTGACAAACTTTTTTCTCTTTTTCTATCACTTTAACTCTCTCTAAAATGTCTGGCACAGGCCAAAATGTTGACCTGTCTAAGATTGCATATGATCACCTTAGCTGGAAAGGAGCAAGGAGTCTCTGCATAGAGAGAGGTTTGAGTGTAGGGAAGAATCCTTCCTTGGAACTGTTACTTAATATGCTCAGAGAACAGGATAAGGCTAAAAGTGCCCCATCTGTAGAAAAAGTAGCTAATGGTTCTCAATCTGATCCAGGGACTCCCCCAGGAAAAGGTTCAGGAAATAAACTTCTTAGCCTTCCCATTACAAGACAGTCTAGCATAGTTGGTACTGAGGTGGAGTCACATCATACAGATGATGTGCTCTCACATTACACTGTCAGCCAAGCTGTTAGGGTGCCCTCTGTAAGGGACAGGTCTCCTTCTGTTCATTCCCATCATACCTCTGTATCTAGAAATGTCCCTCCCACCAACCCTGATGACAGATTGTTAGAAAGGGAACTCAATAAGTTGAGGGTGGAACAAACCAGACTGAAGCTTAAAAAGCAACAGCTGGATTTGGATAGACAGTCTTTAGAATTAGAGAAGGAAAGACAGAAGTTGGGTTTAGAAACCCATGGTGGCAGCAGCAGTATTCCCCATAGTGATCCTGCAAAAGAGCATGATTCCAGGAATCTGCATAAGATAGTTCCCCCATATAAGGAGGGGGATGACATTAACAAGTGGTTTGCTGCACTTGAAAGGGCCTGTGTTGTACAGGATGTCCCTCAAAGGCAGTGGGCTGCTATCCTATGGCTATCATTTAGTGGAAAAGGTAGGGATAGGCTCCTTACTGTGAAAGAAAGTGATGCCAATAATTTTACAGTTCTTAAGAATGCACTCCTGGATGGTTATGGCTTAACCACTGAACAATACAGGATAAAGTTCAGAGAGACCAAAAAGGAGTCTTCACAAGACTGGGTTGATTTCATTGACCATTCAGTGAAGGCCTTGGAGGGGTGGTTACATGGCAGTAAAGTTACTGATTATGACAGCCTGTATAACTTGATCCTGAGAGAGCATATTCTTAATAATTGTGTGTCTGATTTGTTGCACCAGTACTTGGTGGACTCTGATCTGACCTCTCCCCAAGAATTGGGAAAGAAGGCAGACAAATGGGTCAGAACAAGAGTGAACAGAAAAGTTCATACAGGGGGTGACAAAGATGGCAACAAAAAGAAGGATGGTAAGTCTTCTGACAAGGGTGGGGACAAATCTAAAAATGAGTCTTCCTCAGGCCCACAAAAACACTCTGGTGGGGGTGGTGGGTCCAAATCCTCCTTTAATCAAAACAAAGAAAAGAAACCATGGTGCTATTTATGTAAAGTAAAAGTCCATTGGACAACAGATCCCAGTTGTCCAAAGAAAGGCACCAAGCCTCCTACCACTACAACCCCTACTGCTACACCTAGTGTCCCTACTAATAGCAGTGGTGGTGGGAGCAAACCTACTAATAGCCAATCCAAGGGAGTAGCTGGGCTCACTATTGGTAACTTAGTTGGGGTTGGCCTTGTTAGGGAGGCCACAGAGGCTGTGTTAGTCTCTGAGGGGGCTATTGATTTAGCCACCTTAGTTGCTTGTCCCCTTAATATGGATAAGTACAAGCAGCTACCCCTAATAAATGGTGTTGAGGTTCAGGCCTACAGGGACACTGGTGCCAGTGTGACTATGGTCATAGAGAAACTGGTCCACCCTGAACAACACCTACTTGGTCACCAGTACCAAGTAACCGATGCTCACAACAACACACTTAGCCACCCCATGGCTGTTGTTAATCTCAACTGGGGGGGGGGGTTACTGGTCCAAAGAAAGTTGTGGTAGCTTCAGATTTACCTGTAGACTGTCTATTAGGGAATGATTTGGAGACATCAGCTTGGTCAGATGTGGAGTTGGAGGCCCATGCAGCTATGCTGGGCATCCCAGGGCATATTTTTGCTTTGACAAGGGCTCAGGCCAAAAAGCAAAAAGGACAGGAAAGCTTGGATCCTGGAACAATGGACCAAGTGCTCCCTAAAGCTAGGGCTAGTAGAAGCAAACCACTTCCTACTATCCCTCCCTCTACAGTGGATTCTACTTCTGAGGAAGAATAATTCCCTCCATGTGCAGACCCTACACCAGAGGAGCTGGAAGCAGATATTGCTGAGCTTTTGGGTGAAGGGGGGCCTGCCAGGGAGGAGCTGAGTGTGGCACAGCAAACCTGTCCCACATTAGAGGGTCTAAGACAGCAAGCTGTCAAACAGGCTAATGGGGATGTCAGTGACTCTCACAGAGTTTACTGGGAGGACAACCTCTTGTACACTGAGCATAGGGATCCTAAACCTGGAGCTGCCAGGAGATTAGTGATTCCTCAGGAGTACAGGAAGTTCCTCCTAACTCTTGCACACGACATTCCCCTAGCTGGGCATCTGGGACAAATGAAAACTTGGGACAGGCTTGTTCCCTTGTTTCATTGGCCTAGGATGTCTGAGGACACAAAAGATTTTTGTAAGTCCTGTGAAACCTGTCAAGCCAGTGGCAAGACAGGTGGAACTCCAAAGGCACCCCTTATTCCATTGCCTGTGGTTGGGGTTCCCTTTGAAAGGGTAGGGGTTGACATAGTTGGCCCCCTTGACCCTCCTACTGCTTCAGGCAATAGATTTATCTTGGTGGTAGTGGACCATGCCACAAGATATCCTGAAGCTATTCCTTTAAGGACCACTACAGCTCCTGCAGTGGCAAAAGCCCTCTTGGGAATATTTTCCAGGGTGGGCTTCCCAAAGGAAGTAGTATCAGACAGGGGAAGCAATTTCATGTCTGCATACTTAAAGGCCATGTGGAAGGAGTGTGGTGTGACTTATAAGTTCACTACACCCTATCATCCACAAACTAATGGACTGGTGGAGAGATTTAACAAAACTCTCAAAGGCATGATTATGGGTCTCCCTGAAAAACTCCGCAGGAGATGGGATATCCTTCTACCATGCCTCCTTTTTGCCTACAGGGAGGTACCCCAGAAAGGAGTGGGCTTCAGCCCCTTTGAACTTCTTTTTGGACACCATGTTAGGGGTCCACTCACACTTTGGGAGAAAACAGGGCTGATTGCAGAGGCCCCATAACTTTTTGCCCCCATTTTCCTCTTTTTGCTGGTGTTTTCCTGACTTTGATGGTGCCCTGGGTACTGCTAACCAGTCCCAGGGCCTGTGCTCTGTGTAAAATGGATATGCAAATTAGGCTAATTATAATTGGCTAAGTTAACCTACCTATAAGTCCCTAGTATATGGTAGGGCATGTAGGTTTAGGGACCACAGCATAGGTGGTGCACACCTAGGTGCATTGCTGAGGTGCCCAGTGTCATTTTAAAAGCAAGCCTGCCTTGCTGGCTGCTTTTAAATTAAAGTTGTATGCAAATTCGACTTTGGAATTAAAGGTACTTCCAAAGTCTTAAACTACCTTATTTTTACATATAAGTCACCCCTAAGGTGTGCCCTATGTGCCCCTAGGGCTGGGTGCCATGTAACTATAAGCAGGGACTTTATAAAAATAGATTTATAAGCCCTGGTGAGGTAAAAACAGCCAAATTTGTTTTTCCCTCATTGAAGTAAATGGCCTTCATAGGCTAGAATGGGCAGACTTTATTTTAAATTTTAAAGTCTCCTTAAATGTTACATACCAAGAATTTGGTATCAAATTGATTGTTATAATAAATCCCACAACTTCCAGTTGTTGGATTTAATATAACTTGTCCAGGTAAAAAGTTTAGACTTTACCTAAAAAGTTGCCAATTTCAGCTCTGCATTGTTTTTGCTGCTGTGCTCTGATTGGCCAGCCTGCAGCAGCTTCTGCCAGGCTGCCTTGATGAGGTGTGAAGTGGCCTAGCTTCACACAAAGGAATGTGCTTGGGGGAGAGAATCTCCCCTCAGCAGATGGTGAGGCAGGAAGGGGGAGGGCTGCCAAACTGGTCTTCAAAGGCAGAGAAGGACATTTGCAGCACCCAGCAACACCCCCACATCCTGCAACCCCAGACAATTAGGTGCCCCCTTGATTAGATTAGGAGAGGGCAGGAGAGGGGTGTGTTTATGATTTTTAGCCAAACCAGTGGGTGGGCTCAGCCAGATGTAACCTCCAAAAATCAGATTCATCCATGTTGGATTTTTAGAGACTGTTGCCTTCTGGGATGGATTTTTGCCACACTTCCCAGGAAGTGGTCATCACAGGGGGACGACCCTGTCCCTGATTGGAGAACCAGGGCCCCCCTGCTTTTCACCCAGGAGCAAGGATAAAACTGGCAGACCTGCACCCACGCCTCAGATCCCTACCAGATTTCAACAAGACAGGAACTTAAGGAGAAGAAGGACTGCCCTGCTGGACCCCTGGCCTGCACCTGGACCCTGCACTCAGAAGGACTGCACCAGCTGCACACTTGGGCTTCACCACAAGAAGGACTTTGCCTGGCTTCAACTGGTTCAAGGAGGGACTCCCTGTTTGCTACAGGTAAAAAAATGCTAAACCAGAGTCCCCTGCACCAACTCCTGAAGAAAGCGACCAGCTGACCACTGTCCAGTGGCCAAAAAGGAGTTGCGCCAGGTGCATTCTGGGAGTTGAAGTCCGCACCCCCCAAGGACCATCACAGAACTTCTGGACCCTTGGGGTGAGCTGTGGACCCCAAAAGAACCTTAAAAGAACATCTGGGTGAAGCCCCAGAAGTTTGGAAAAGATTTGAGAATTTTTGGAAAAAAGCTCCAGAGAGGGACCGACCCGCCGCGGAAATTCTAGCCGGCTTGCCTCAACCGCGACCCGGCCTGACTTCGTGGTTCGTCCCGGTAAAGAAAAACATCCAAAAAAGAGACTAAGTCCGAACGTAAAAAGTTGACCGGGACCTCCCAGCCATCGTATCCGAGAAGGGCTCCATGGACGTCGGATCAAGATCCAGGTTTACCCCGGTCAAAGGATTTTCATCTCGAAAAAACGACTAAGTCCGAAGGTAAAAGTCTCCACCGAGGAAACCCACATCGCGTATCCGGACAAGGGCTCCAGGAGGTCGGATTCAACTGGCAGGTTCGTCCCGGTGAAGAAAAACTTCAAAATAAAGACTAAGTCAGAAGGTAACTTTTTAACCGAGGCCTCCCGCGACCTGTAGCCGAGCAGAGCTCCATCGCGGTCGGCCTGAAAGTTTGACTTTGCCCCGGTCGAGGTGCAACCAGATGACCCGATTGGCGCTTTTTGTTTCTAAGCGCTAGAAAAGTAATAATTCTTTAAAAATTCATATCTCCGGTTCCCCTGAACCGATTTTAATCGTTTTTGTGTAATTTTAAAGATAAAAATATAAACTATTTTTATAAATTGGTTTTGGATTTTTAAACCGTTTCCTGTGTTTTATTTAATTATTGTTTTGTGATATTTGAATGCTTTACACTTTGTCTCCTAAGTTAAGCCTTGACGCTCGTTGCCAAGCTACCAAGGGTTGAGCTGGGATTAATTTACTGAGACCTAACTGTACCTATGTGGAGGTTAGTGGCTTGTTGCTAGGTGTAGGTACCTACCTGCCCTACCAATAACCCATTTTCCAACACACTTGTAAAGGAGGGTTGGGAACAACCTTTAAAAGCTCCTAAGCAGGATATTGTGGACTATGTACTTGGCCTCAGATCAAGGATGGCGGACTATATGAAAAAGGCCAGTAAAAACCTTCAGGCCAGCCAAGAGCTCCAGAAGCAATGGCATGATCAGAAGGCTGTTTTGGTTCAGTACCAACCAGGGCAGAAAGTGTGGGTCTTGGAGCCTGTGGCCCCAAGAGCACTCCAAGATAAATGGAGTGGTCCCCACACCATTGTTGAGAAAAAGGGTGAAGTCACCTATTTAGTTGACTTAGGCACTGCAAGGAGTCCCCTTAGGGTACTCCATGTAAACCGCCTGAAACCCTACTATGACAGGGCTGATCTCACCCTGCTCATGGCAACTGATGAGGGACAGGAAGAAGACAGTGATCCTCTACCTGATCTCTTCTCTTCCACAGAACAAGATGCTCTTGTGGAAGGTGTAGTTTTGGCTGATTGTCTTACTGCTGAGCAGAAAGACCATTGCATAAATCTCCTAGATCAATTCTCTGAACTCTTCTCTACTGTGCCAGGTACCACTTCTTGGTGTGAGCACACTATAGATACTGGAGACAGTTTACCTGTCAAAAGTAAGATCTATAGGCAGCCTGACCATGTCAGGGACTGCATAAAGCAAGAAGTCCAGAAAATGTTAGAACTAGGAGTGGTTGAGCACTCTGAAAGTCCATGGGCTTCTCCTGTGGTACTTGTACCAAAACCCCATTCCAAAGATGGAAAGAAGGAAATGCGGTTTTGTGTAGACTATAGAGGTCTCAACTTGGTAACCAAAACTGATGCTCACCCTATACCCAGGGCAGATGAGCTCATAGATACACTGGCATCTGCCAAGTATCTAAGCACTTTTGCCTTGACTGCAGGGTATTGGCAGATCAAATTGTCAGAAGATGCTAAACCTAAACCTGCATTTTCAACCATTGGAAGACATTACCAGTTCACTGTAATGCCTTTTGGTTTGAAAAATGCACCTGCCACTTTTCAAAGGTTGGTGAACACAGTCCTGCAAGGGCTGGAGGCTTTCAGTGCAGCATATTTGGACGATATAGCTGTCTTTAGCTCAAGCTGGGATGATCACCTGGTCCACCTATGGAAAGTTTTGGAGGCCCTGCAAAAGTCAGGCCTCACTATCAAGGCTTCAAAGTGCCAGATAGGGCAGGGTAAGGTGGTTTATCTGGGACACCTTGTTGGTGGGGAACAGATTGCACCACTTCAGGGGAAAATCCAAACAATTATTGATTGGGTTCCCCCTACCACTCAGACTCAGGTGAGAGCCTTCCTAGGCCTCACTGGGTGTTACAGGAGGTTCATTAAGAACTATAGCTCCATTGCAGCCCCTCTTAATGACCTCACATCCAAGAAAATGCCTAAAAAGGTATTATGGACAGCAAACTGTCAGAAAACTTTTGAGGAGCTGAAGCAGGCCATGTGCTCTGCACCTGTCCTGAAAAGCCCTTGTTACTCTAAAAAATTCTATGTCCAAACTGATGCATCTGAATTAGGAGTAGGGGCAGTCCTATCACAACTTAATTCTGAGGGCCAGGATCAACCTGTTGCTTTTATTAGTAGGAGGTTGACCCCTAGAGAAAAGCGTTGGTCTGCCATAGAGAGGGAGGCCTTTGCTGTGGTCTGGGCTCTGAAGAAGTTGAGACCATACCTGTTTGGCACTCACTTCATTGTTCAGACAGACCACAAACCTCTACTTTGGCTAAAACAAATGAAAGGTGAAAATCCTAAATTGTTGAGGTGGTCCATATCCCTACAGGAAATGGACTATACAGTGGAACATAGACCTGGGAGTAGCCACTCCAATGCAGATGGACTCTCCAGATATTTCCACTTAGACAATGAAGACTCATCAGGTCATGGCTAGTCTTATCGTCCTTCGTTTGGGGGGGGGTTGTGTAGGAAAGTACCATCTTGCCTGGCATGTTACCCCCATTTTTCACTGTATATATGTTGTTTTAGTTATATGTGTCACTGGGACCCTGTTCACCAGGGCCCCAGTGCTCATAAGTGTGCCTGAATGTGTTACCTGTGTAGTGACTAACTGTCTCACTGAGGCTCTGCTAATCAGAACCTCAGTGGTTATGCTCTCTCATTTCTTTCTAAATTGTCACTAACAGGCTAGTGACCAATTTTACCAATTTACATTGGCTTACTGGAACACCCTTATAATTCCCTAGTATATGGTACTGAGGTACTCAGGGTATTGGGGTTCCAGGAGATCCCTATGGGCTGCAGCATTTCTTTTGCCAGCCATAGGGAGCTCTGACAATTCTTACACAGGCCTGCCACTGCAGCCTGAGTGAAATAACGTCCACGTTATTTCACAGCCATTTTACACTGCACTTAAGTAACTTATAAGTCACCTATATGTCTAACCTTTACCTGGTAAAGGTTAGGTGCAAAGTTACTTAGTGTGAGGGCAATCTGTGCCCCCACATTGTTCAGAGCCAATTCCCTGAACTTTGTGAGTGCGGGGACACCATTACACGCGTGCACTACATTTAGGTCACTACCTATATGTAGCTTCACAATGGTAACTCCGAATATGGCCATGTAACATGTCTAAGATCATGGAATTGCCCCCTCTATGCCATCCTGGCATTGTTGGCACAATTCGATGATCCCAGTGGTCTGTAGCACAGACCCTGGTACTGCCAAACTGCCTTTCCTGGGGTTTCACTGCAGCTGCTGCTGCTGCCAACCCCTCAGACAGGTTTCTGCCCTCCTGGGATCAAGCCAGGCTTGTCCCAGGATGGCAGAACAAAGGACTTCCTCTGAGAGAGGGTGTTACACCCTCTCCTTTTGGAAAATGGTGTGAAGGCAGGGGAGGAGTAGCCTCCCCCAGCCTCTGGAAATGCTTTCTTGGGCACAGATGTGCCCAATTCTGCATAAGCCAGTCTACACCGGTTCAGGGACCCCTTAGCCCCTGCTCTGGCGCGAAACTGGACAAAGGAATGGGGAGTGACCACTCTCCTGACCTGCACCTCGCCTGGGAGGTGTCCAGAGCTCCTCCAGTGTGCTCTAGACCTCTGCCATCTTGGAAACAGAGGTGCTGCTGGCACACTGGACTGCTCTGAGTGGCCAGTGCCACCAGGTGACGTCAGAGACTCCTTGTGATAGGCTCCTTCAGGTGTTGCTAGCCTATCCTCTCTCCTAAGTAGCCAAACCCTCTTTTTTGGCTATTTAGGGTCTCTGTCTCTGGGGAAACTTTAGATAACAAATGCAAGAGCTCATCCGAGTTCCTCTGCATCTCTCTCTTCACCTTCTGCCAAGGAATCGACTGCTGACCGCGCTGGAAGCCTGCAACACTGCAACAAAGTAGCAAAGACGACTACTGCAACTCTGTAACGCTGATCCTGCCGCCTTCTCGACTGTTTTCCTGGTGGTGCATGCTGTGGGGGTAGTCTGCCTCCTCTCTGCACTAGAAGCTCCGAAGAAATCTCCCGTGGGTCGACGGAATCTTCCCCCTGCAACCGCAGGCACCAAAAAGCTGCATTACCGGTCCCTTGAGTCTCCTCTCAGCACGACAAGCGAGGTCCCTCGAATCCAGCAATTCTGTCCAAGTGACCACCACAGTCCAGTGACTCTTCAGTCCAAGTTTGGTGGAGGTAAGTCCTTGCCTCACCTCGCTAGACTTCATTGCTGGGAACCGCGACTTTTGCAGCTACTCCGGCCTCCGTGCACTTCCGGCGGAAATCCTTTGTGCACAGTCCAGCCTGGGTCCACGGCACTCTAACCTGCATTGCACGACCTCCTAAGTTGTTCTCCGGTGAAGTGGGACTTCTTTGTGCGACTTCGGGTGAGCACCGTTTCACGCATCCTCGTAGTGCCTGTTTCTGGCACTTCTCCGGGTGCTACCTGCTGCTGAGAGGGCTCCTTGTCTTGCTCGACGTCCCCTCTCTCTCCTGGTCCAATTTGCGACCTCCTGGTCCCTCCAGGGCCACAGCAGCGTCCAAAAACGCTAACCACACGATTTGCAGCTAGCAAGGCTTATTGGCATTCTTTCGGCGGGAAAACACGTCTGCACGACTCTCCACGGCGAGAGGGATCCGTCCACCAAATGGGAAGTCTCTAGCCCTTTTCGTTCCTGCAGAAACCTCAGCTTCTTCTGTCCAGAAGAAGCTTCTTTGCACCCACAGCTGGCATTTCCTGGGCATATGCCCATCTCCGACTTGCTTGTGACTTTTGGACTTGGTCCCCTTGTTCCACAGGTACCCTAGATTGGAAATCTACAGTTGTTGCATTGTTGGTTTGTGTCTTTCCTGCATTATTCCTCTAACACGACTTCTTTGTCTTTTGGGGAACTTTAGTGCACTTTGCACTCACTTTTCAGGGTCTTGGGGAGGGTTATTTTTCTAACTCTCCCTATTTTCTAATAGTCCCAGCGACCCTCTACAAGGTCACATAGGTTTGGCGTCCATTCGTGGTTCGCATTCCACATTTGGAGTATATGGTTTGTGTTGCCCCTATCCCTATGTGTCCCCATTGCATCCTATTGTAACTATACATTGTTTGCACTGTTTTCTAAGACTATACTGCATATTTTTGCTATTGTGTATATATATCTTGTGTATATTTCCTATCCTCTCACTGAGGGTACACTCTAAGATACTTTGGCATATTGTCATAAAAATAAAGTACCTTTATTTTTAGTATAACTGTGTATTGTGTTTTCTTATGATATTGTGCAAGTGACACTTGTGGTACTGTAGTAGCTTCACACGTCTCCTAGTTCAGCCTAAGCTGCTCTGCTTAGCTACCATTATCTATCAGCCTAAGCTGCTAGACACCCTATACACTAATAAGGGATAACTGGGCCTGGTGCAAGGTGCAAGTACCCCTTGGTACTCACTACAAGCCAGTCCAGCCTCCTACAGTAGTTGCCGGTAAGTCCCAGATCGTCCAACAACTGGAGGCAGAGAGATATGTGACGCACCACCTGGTGTTTTGACAGTGCTTTAATCAGCCAGTCGTCGAGATAGGGAAACACTTGTATGCCCGACTGGCGCAGATGAGCCGCCACTGGAGCCAGCATCTTTGTAAATATTCTGGGAGCTGATTTTAAACCAAAAGGAAGGACCAGAAACTGTAGGTGCATACCAGCTACCTTGAACCTGAGGAATTTTCAGTGGTTGCGGTGTATTGGAACATGAAAATACGCATCCTGGAGGTCTAGGGATGCCATAAGTTCTCCGGTATTCAGGAGGCGCAAGATGTCCTGCAATGTCACCATCCTGAGCAACTGTTTTCTCAGAAATTTGTTTAGCAACCATAAGTCCAGAATGGGGCGCCAGTCTCCGGAGGGCTTCTTCACCAGAAAGAAGCGTGAGTAGAACCCCTTGTTCCTGTGAGGGGCATGGACCAGCTCTATTGCTCCCTTGCGTAGCATCACTTGTACTTCCTTGAGGAGTTGGGCTACTCGCGGAGGTGGTGAGCCCGAAGGTGGAACATTCGGTGGTTTCTGAATGAATTCCAGAGTATGTCCTCTGGCTACTACGTCCAACACCCATTTGTCTGATGATACGACCTTCCAACAAAGGAAATGAGAAGTGATGCGACCCCCGACCTTGAATCCCCTGGTAGTGTAGGAAGCTGGTATGGCTAGCTGGTCATTTGTTCCTGGTGGTGTCTCTTCCCCTTGGCGCTGATCTTCCTTTTGCCGGGTGCCGATATGCTGCAGTAGGCAGTAACCGGTAATGTAGTTGATGTTGGCCGTATTGCTGTCTGGGTCCCGACGAAGAGGACTGATACTGGGGTCCATGTTGTTGAAAACCCCCAGGAAAGTAATAATTTCCCCTGCCTCTTGCCCCACGAAAGGGCTGCCTGCGGCACTGCAAGGTACCAAGCGGTCTCGCTGTATCAGTATCCGTCTTTATGGATTGCAGCATGTCGTTCACATGCTTCCCAAATAAACTCTCTCCATCAAACGGCATATCTAGAATGCGGCTCTGGACTTCTAGGCGGAACGAGGTAGACTTGAGCCACCCCTGCCTACGCAAGACCGCTGCTCCTGCGAGTTGGCGGAATCCTGTTAAGGAAATGTCAATGGCGCAGTCAATGATTTCCGCTGCGATCCGCTCTCCCTCTTGAAGTACTTTTCTTGCTTCCACCTTGACATCCCCAGGTAATAAGTCCACGTAAGCTGACATGTCAGCCCACATCTGTCTGTCGTACCTCCCCAGAATGGCTAAGGAGTTGGCTGCCTTCACTGTGATCGCCGCCACCGAGGAGAACTTTTTCCCAATATTATCCAACCTCCTTCCATCCTTGTCAGGAGGCGCTGCGATAGGTGCCGAAGGGTTCTTTGATCTGCGTTGTGCAGCCTGGGATATTACTGAGTCTGGCTTTGGCTGCGATATTAAACAGGCTGGAGTGTTGTCCGGGGCCTTGTATTTCTTCTCCAGCTTCGGCATCTGTGAAGGCACTGTGGCTGGGTTCTTCATAGCCTTCAATCCCCCTTGTCATAGGAAGTCCACTATTGGTATTGCCCATATAGATTTCCTTGATGGCTCCTTGAAATCGTATAAGAAACAATCTGTTTCTTGGGAAACAATAGGTAATTCAAACCTCTTGGCCGCTCTCTCCATTAAATTGTGGAAACCCCCAATGTCCTCCGGGGGCGAGTCAACTGGTGCTGCTGGCGGAGGAGACGGCGTAGGAATGAGGTAGTCATCCCACTCACTAGGGGCTGCTTCAGAAATTTCTCCTTCCTCTCTCTCTTCATCTGATGAGATGTGTTGCTCCTGTGGCGGTGGCAAGAATGGGACACTTCTTTGTGGCGTTCCTAGAGGGCTAGTAAACGGGGCTTGTATAGGTGTCTGTGGACCGTACGGTCTAAATGGGGTTGCCGGCGTTGATGGTGGAAATCGTCTATAGTAGTTCTTAAGCAGATTTGACACTAGAGACTTGGGCATGGGAAACGACGGTTCCGGCTCACCCGTCGGGTATGAAAAGCCCTCTTGATACATTGTTGAAGAATAGTAGAGCTGCTGTTCTTCTTCCTCCTCCTCATCTAAGTCTTGGCACTTTACGTGCAGCTGAGATGGGCTACTGGCTGCACCGAACATTCCTTCATCCTGGGAATAGTTGTCGTCATCGTCATCTAATAGATGCTGCGGTGGATATGGCAGGACTTTACTTGGAGATGTATGGCTTGGAAGGGTTGAAGATGTCCTTTCTCCCATGGAGATAAAAGAAAGAGGGAGAAATCTTGAGGACTCCTGCTGTGCCTCCAAGTCTCCGGAAGAGGGTATGATAGCCAGCGGTTGAGTGGACAGAACCTCCATCCCTGCTGCTGACATTTCAGTATCTGTCGTCGACGGTTCTCTCATCGACGGTGTTGCCGAAAGGACTCTCGTCGACGGTTGCGCCATCGACTGATCTGTCGTCGACGATGGTGGCCCCGTCGACAGGACCCTCGTCGACGGTTGTCACGTCGACGGTACAAGTGTGCTCGTCGACGTTGTCTTTGTCTTTCTCGACGACAGATGCTTCGTCGACAGTAATGCTGCCGCCGACGGATAAACTACCTCTGCTCCTTGCCCGTTATGATCATCGTCGACGACAGTGGTGACAATGTCATAATCATTGGCGATACAGCCGTCGTAAACGTGGATGTCATAGTCGTCGCTGTGACCGTCGACGGTGTCGTCGATGGACGTTTTTTGGTAGTATCAGGGGTAGGCCTTACCGGATCACTCGTCGGCGACAGTGACAGAGAGGCACTTTTTACGGATGCCTTTTTTGCTGCAGGTGTTGTAGGCTCTGAACTAACCTTTTTCAAGAATTTTGCCTGGTGTTCTGAGCTGGCAGTGGAAGGCTCCTGGTGCCCCTGCTTTTCCATAGACTTATGCTTTATCTTTTTTACCATCTTCCTTGGTGGTTCCTCAGACAGTTCTTTTGTATCTCCATGACGCTTGAGGGAGCGAGATGATGCTTCACTCTCATCTAAGGATGGGTTTTCCATGGCTTTCTGTCTCTGGAGCAACAACAGAAGCCTACCCTCACGGTCCTTGAGGGTTTTCTGATTAAAGGTACGACAGATTTTACAGTCTCTCACCTTGTGGTCAGGATGGAGGCAGTAAATACACTTTTTGTGGGGGTCATTAACGTGAAGTCTCTTCTTCCCACAACTGCCACAATCTCTAAACAGACCTTTCTTAGCCTGCTGAGACATGCTAGAATTGCAAAAGTGAAATTTTCTGAGAGAAAAATTCCTGTCAGAAAAGTATACTGAGCAGAGCTCAGGGAGACTCCCTTCACACAACGTGCGGTAGAAAATCTGAGGGAGAGTGCCTCTGTTGGGAGTATTCTAGAGGGTGTTGACGCCTGATTGGCTGAATTTAAACTTTTGGGTCTTTTTTTGCAAAACGACAGGGATAGACTTTAAAAAAAACCAAGGAGGCCCTTGAGGCCTAGTGTATAAAATGTACTGCTATATGTATTTCAGGTTACTGTGAGGCTCACACCTCGACGACGGAGATGATTCAAGCATGTGAATCTATGAAAGATCCAATACTGGAGAATATTCAGTTCTGAAATGTAAGCACTAGGCCCTCAAGTTTGCCTTGTACCCCAGCCCTAAACAGAACATGACAAATGATTTCTTCATCCAATTAGGTTTTTATATTGACCTTAATGTAGTTGATCAGACATAACCCTTATATGAAGTGGGTGACAGGAACCATAATTTACTACAAAAAAAAGTCCTAATAGCTTCTTAACTCAATTTTCACCTGTTTCTCCCTGAAGAAAGACAACCCAAAAAGGTTGTTTAGGAGCCCTCAAGCACTCTTTTTGTGTCATGATTGTTATTCCTAACGGGGCCTAAAAGATGAAAACTGCCTAAAGGACATCCTGGTTTCCCTTTATTTTTGGGTGCCTTTGGTATGGTAAAAAGTCTGATTATAAGGGTGTTCTTAGGGGGGTTACTACCCTCCCATCTTAACTTGTTGAGCCCTCTGAGCGGCTCATCACAGGTCCTAGGCTTTCATCAGGACTACCCTTATGCTTACACCTCATCCTAGTACTGTAAGTGCTCTCTCATCAATTGATTAATAGTCTTGTGATGTCAGTCAGTGGACACATATATCACAACACCATTTCAGACAGGCCTCCTTGCCTATCCCTAAGGTATTGTTGGCATACTTGCATGTTGTCATCCCTGGCGATGTTTTGGACAATCAGAAGAAACAAAAACATTAATAATTTCATTAGTATAAATGGGGGTTCACTCGGCTACACCTGAGACAGATAGATACATATAAGCAAAGAAAAAAGCTTATTCCACATCTTTAGATAGAGCACGGGCATGGCAACACATTGGTGTATCAGTGAAGCATTGTGAGATAGACTGCAATGTTTGATGCTCAAACGATAATCACTGCACACATCGCGAGAGTGTGCTGACCCATTCAATGTACTTTTATGGTGTCTTAGGACAGTTTTACCCTAAGTGGTGTATACTAGCAGCATATGTAGGTTGGTGGAGGAGCGTCCCTCGTGTCACACTCTGAACGTAAAATAGTTAGCAGAAGTACCTTAAGTAAGAAGCGATTGAAATCTTGTCACTGCAATCTTGAAAATTCAATGGCTTGGTCACTTACCATGCCAAATGTATCACGCCACCATACTAACCATTAGGCCGCCAAATCACCCATGCCAATGACCGGACTGCGAAGAAACCGCTGCTTTCGTCCAGATCAGTCAGAGCTGTATAATCTGAGTTCGGCATGTGGTTATGTATTACGTGTGTAAGGTGACCGCAAGGAACCATGAGAAGTTTAGTTTCCTCACGGTCAAGTTGGTAAATTAAGGGCAACTCCCCTCGTTTGGTTCCCATTCAGATTTCCATGTCCTATATAGCTACAGTTTGCTATTTTGTTTCTACTATATTTTTATTATGTAGGTTTTCTTAGGGATTTTTCTTTTCAGGAAAAACATAGGGATGGGCGTGTTTAACCCCTTCGCTGCCAGGCCTTTTCCCCCTCCTGTGCCGAGCCTTTTTTTGGCTATTTGGGGCAGTTCGCGCTTAGGTCCTCATAACTTTTTGTTCACATAAGCTACCCACGCCAAATTTGCGTCCTTCTTTTCCAACATCCTAGGGATTCTAGAAGTACCCAGACTTTGTGGGTCCCCCTGAAGGAGACCAAGAAATTAGCCAAAATACAGTGACAATTTTGTTTTTTTCAAATAAATGGGAAAAAAGGGCTGCAGAAGGCAGCTTGTGGTTTTTTCCCTGAAAATGGCATCAACAAAGGGTTTGCGGTGGCAAGATCACCATCTTCCCAGCTTTCAGGAACAGGCAGACTTGAATTTGAAAACCCCATTTTTCAATACAATTTTGACATTTTACTGGGACATACCCCATTTTTACTATTTTTTGTGCTTTCAGCCTCCTTCCAGTTAGTGACAGAAATGGGTGAGAAACCAATGCTGGATCCCAGAAAGCTAAACATTTCTGAAAAGTAGACAACATTTTGAATTCAAAAAGGGGTAATTTGTATAGATCCTACAAGTGTTTCCTACAGAAAATAACAGCTGAAATAAATAAATATCGAAATTGAGGTGAAAAAAACAGCCATTTTTCTCCACGTTTTACTCTGTAACTTTTTCCTGCAATGTCAGATGTTTGAAAGCAATATACCATTATGTCAGCTGGACTCTTTTGGTTGCAGGGGTTTATAGGGCTTGTAGGTTCATCAAGAACTCTAGGTACCCAGAGCCATTAAATTAGCTGCACCTTGCAATGGGTTTTATTCTATACCGTGTATACAGCAATTCATTTGCTGAAATATAAAAAGTGAAAAATACAGTAGGTATCAAGAAAACCTTTGTATTTCCAAAATGGCCACAAGATAAGGTGATGAGAAGCAGTGGTTATTTGCACATTTCTGAATTCCGGGGTGCCCATACTAGCATGTGAATTACAGGGCATTTCTCAAATAGACGTCCTTTTTACACACTGCCTTACATTTGGAAGGAAAAGATGTAGCGAAAGACAAGGGGCAATAACACTTGTTTTGCTATTCTGTGTTCCCCCAAATCTCCCGATAAAAATGGTACCTTACTTGTGTGGGTAGGCCTAGAGCCCACGAAAAGAAATGGCTCAAAACACAACGTGGACACATCACATTTTTTCCACAGAAAACAGAGGTGTTTTTTGCAAAGTGCCTACCTGTGGATTTTGGCTTCTAGCTCAGTCGGCACCTGGGGAAACCTAGCAAATCAGCGCATTTTTGAAAACTAGACACCTAGCGAAATCCAAGATGGGGTGACTTGTGGGGATCTGACCAGTTCTGTTACCCAGAATCCTTTGCAAACCTCAAAATTTGACACCAAAAAAACTTTTTCCTCTCATTTCAGTGACAGAAAGTTCTGGGATCTGAGAGGAGCGACAAATTTCCTTGCACCCAGCGTTCCCCAAGTCTCCCGATAAAAATGGTACCTCACTTGTGTGGGTAGGCCTAGCGCCCACAAAAGGAAATGGCCCAAAACACAACATGGACACATCACATTTTTTCACAGAATACAGAAGTTTTTTTTTACAAAGTGCCTACCTGTGGATTTTGGCCTCTAGCTGAGCCGGCACCTGGGGAAACTTAGCAAACCAGCACATTTTTTAAAATTAGACACCTAGGGGAATCCAAGATGGGGTGACTTGTGGGTCTCTGACCAGGTTCTGTTACAGAGAATCCTTTGCAAACCTCAAAATTTGACCAAAAAAACACTTTTTCCTCTCATTTCGGTGACAGAAAGTTCTGGAATCAGAGAGGAGCCACAAATTTCCTTCCACCCAGCGTTCCCCCAAGTCTCCTGATAAAAATGGTACCTCACTTGTGTGGGTAGGCCTAGCGCCCTCAAATTTAGCTAAAAAAAGAAATCACATTTTCCCACATTTCTGTGTGGGATCACCGCACTGGGACACATTTCATACCACCCAATGTTCCCCTCAGTCTCCCGGTAAAAATGATACCTCTTTTGTGTAGGTGGGCCAAGTGCTTGTGAAAGGGAAGAGACAAAAACATGTCGATATTGAGGGGGAACAAAGGGGGTCCAAAAGGGCAGTTAGCAAAAAAACATTTTTAGGCTGACAAGTGCAGCAGAATTTTTATCGTTATAGATGAGACAATGCTGGGTGGTAGGAATTTTGTGGATTCCTGCAGATTCCAGAAGGTTCCATCACAAAAACGTGGGAAAAATGTGTGATTTCCAGCAAAGTTGGAGGTTTGCAGGGGATTCTGGGTACAAAATGGTGCGGGGTGCACGTGAAACACACCACCCTGGAATCACCCAGATGTTTAGTTTTCATATGTGTCTAGGTCTTGTGGATTTTTCTACATGGCAATGTCCCAAAGTCCATAAAGTGCAGCCCTCACCATTCCAAGTGGGACGATTTTGAGAGTAAGCCAAGTTCTCATGGCCCAAATGTAAAACTAAAACCCAAAATAATCAAATGTCTTCTTGCTTGCTGTGGGATAAGATGTTTTAGAGCGCGGGGGAGAGCTGAAAGACTGTTACCCCCTTCAGTTGAGGTGGGGGCATAACCAGGCCCATACTGGTTGGTAGCCACCACCCAAATATTTTTAGTTTTTTTTAAATTCCCTGGCATCTAGTAAACTTTCTGCCCCCCCCCCCCACTGGTGTGGATCAGGGGTAATTGACCCATCTGCCCACTAATGGGCAGAACAACTTTGGCCCCATTTATATGGGGTGGGGGTATGGCCATACCCCCACCCTCTTATTTTTGGAAAAAAAACCTCCCTGGACTCTGGTGGGCTTTCTGCCCCCCTTGGGGCAGATGGGCCTTCCAAAAATAGGCCCATCTGCCCCCAATGGGGGTCAGATATGGCCAACAGTAATGTGCTCCCATGGGGAGCGACCCTTACCCAAGGGGCTGCCTCCCTAAAGAAAACACACGCATACACACACACCAATCCCTGGTGCCTAAGTGGTTTCTGCCCCCATAGGGGCAGATTGGCCTAACACAAATTGGTCGATCTGCCCCCAAGGGGGGCAGAAATGGTCTAAATACAATTTGCCCCCCAGGGGAGCGACCCTTGCCTAATGGGTCGCTCCCCATCTCTAAAAAAACAAAAAAAACAAAAATTTGCCCTGGCGCCTAGAGGTTTCTGCCCCCCCCCCCGGGGGCAGATCAGCCTAATAACAATAGGCCGATCTGCCCGGGGAGGCAGAAATGGCCTAAAATAACCCCCCCCCCGGGGAGCGATCCTTGCCTACGGGGTCACTCCCCTTGCGTGACATTGGCACAAAAAAAAGATCCCCAGTGCCTAGTTGTTCCTGCCCCCCTTGGGCGGCAGATTGACCTAAAATCGGCCGATCTGCCCCAGGAAATGGTCTAAATACAATTTGCCCCCAAGGGGAGCGACCCTTGCCTAATGGGTCGCTCCCCATCTCTAAAAAAACAAACAAAAAAAAAACACAAAATAAAAATGAGCCCTGGCGCCTAGAGGTTTCTGCCCCCGCAGATCGGCCTAATAACAATCGGCCGCTCTTCCCCAAAAGGAGGCAGAAATGGCCTAAATACAATTTTCCCGTCCAGGGGAGCGACCCTTGCCTAAGGGGCCGCTCACCATCTGTAAAACAACAACAACAAAAAAATCCCTGGTGCCTATTGGTTTCTGCCCCCCTAGGGGGCAGATCGGCCTAATTAAAATAGTCTGATCTGCCCCCCAGGGGGCGCAGAAATGGCCTAAAATAAATTTGTCCCCCAGGGGAACGACCCTTGCCTAAGGGGTCGCTCACCTTGCGTGAAATTCCCGAAGAAAATAAAAAACTCCCTGGTGTCTAGTGGTTTCTGTCCCCCTTGGGGGCAGATTGGCCTCATAAAAATAGGCCAATCTGCCCCCAAGGGGGGCAGAAATGGCCTAAATATAATTTGCCCCCTAGGGGAGCGACCCTTGCCTAAGGGGTCGCTCCCCACCTCTAAAAAAACAAAAACAAAACAAAAAAAATGATCCCTGGTGCCTAGAGGTTTCTGCCTTAAAACAAAAATGCCCCCCCTGGGAGCGACCCTTGCCCAAGGGGTTGCTCCCTTATGCCAATTTCCTAATAAAAAATAAATCCCTGGTGTCTAGTGGGCGTTTTAGCAGCCGGCTTGCTTGCAATCCGGCTGCTAAAACGCTCAGAGAGACTTCAAAGGGAAGGAAATTAATTTCCTTCCCTTTGAAGCCTCTCCGGCCTCCTCCACGTGATCGGAAGAGGAATGCTTTGCATGTCTCTTCCGATCACGCTGGAAGCTGAGCTTCCAGCGCAATGGGAGGAGGCCTCTGTGATGGTCAGCGTGCGATCGCACGCTGACGTCACAGGGGGGTGGAGGGGGTCGGGAGTGGAAGGGGAAGGGTTTCCCCTTACATCCACGACCGGGGGGTGTGGGTGGGTGGCCCATGGGGGGAGCGCAAGGCACCCAGGAACCGGTGCCTTGGATGAGATCACCTTGTCCAAGGCACCCAACCGGTTAAAGAAGAAGTACTAGAGAAAGACTGGATATGTAGCGTCTGTCCAATGACAAAAGTTACCAAGTGTGCGGATTGGGAGACCAACCGCCAACTCAGGCAATTCACCAATTGCACCACCTCCCGCGTCGTCTACATCCTTCTCTGTCCATGCAACCTACCCTAAAGTTGGATGACGAGTCGCAAAATCAAACCAAAATATGCTAACACAGAACTTATGATGCAGTCCCAGCACGACCAAAATGTCAACGCGTTACACTGAAAAGTGTCACAAATTGACTGACTTCAACTGGATAGCATCAGAACACCTAACAAACACTAACTCTGAAAGAACCCTGCTCTTGAGGGAACAACAATGGGTTTTCAGACTTTCAGTACTGAATGACAATATCCCATGGGGACAGTTCACTCAGTAATCACGCATCCTTTCAGCCATTCTCTAGTACTGGTATCCATGGTCAGTTTTTTATTACCTGCTTTTAATATTTGATTTCATCACTTATTTTTGATCATGTGGTATTTTGACTCTATTCAGAAACTGTGTGCGTTTCTGTCTATAATCATATATTGGAACATATTATCCCACACAAATATTTCACCAAGCACTTGTTTAAATATAACAATTAGGAGGTTGCATGGATCAGGAAGCAGTGCCACTGTCAGTAGCCAACTTTTTCAGATAGGCTCCTGTCTTCCTCTGTCAAGGCCCTGAGGCATGGGAGATAAGTCAGGTGTGTTTAATTACAAGATGCAGCTGTCAGAAGGAAGAGTATTTAACCTCTGCGGTGCAGTGGACTTAACAGTTACGTCCTGCACCTGGCCCACACCCCCAGGTAGGGATGGCAGCAGAATCGCTTTAGTTGCAACCCCGCCACTGCCCCCGTGACATCTTATGACGTCAGTGCGCAATTGCGCACTGGCCTCATCAGAGGTCGCCCCCATCACATTGGAAGCATGGCTTAAAGCATGACTGAGGAGAAACTGATTAGTTCCTCCTCGGGTTGGGGAAAGGGGGGGGGGTCAGAGAGCCATCGGAGGAAAGGAAAGGCTTAGGCAGGGGTCGCTCCCCAAGTGGGGTTTTTTTTTTAGGCCATTTCTGCCCCTCTTCAGAGCAGATCGGCCTATTTTTATTAGGCCAACTTTCCCCCCAAGGGGGGCAGTAACCACTAGACACTAGGGATTGATTTAATTTGTTTGTTCACATTTTACATAAAGGGAGTGACCCCTTAGGCAAGGGTCTCTCCCTAGGGGAGAAGGTGTGGGGGGCAGGATATCATATAAGGTCATCCGCCTACTTTTATTAGGCCAATCTGCCCCTAAGGGGGAGAGAAACCACTAGACACCAGGATTTAAAAAACAATTATTTTACATAATGGGACCAGCCACTTGGGCAAAGGTCGCTCCCTATGGAGGCATCATATTTTAGGCCAGTTCTACCCCACTTGGGGGCAGATCGGCCTATTTCTATTAGGCCCATCTGGCCCCAAGGGGCAGCAGAAACCACTTAGGCACCAGGGATTGTGTGTGTTTTGTTTGGGGGGAGTGGCACATTTGCCCACAAACTCAGTGTTGTAGAAAGATCTTTACTCTTTCTCAGTGCAATGTGTCAGCCGGTGACAGCTGATATTTCCCTGGGTCAGTACTAAGGCATACGTTTCAGAAGTTCCTTAAAAACAACTCACAGTTTGATGAAAGCTTAAAATAGGGCTGGCTGCAGTCCAGAAAGGACAACATAAAGATTGCAAAGTAACCAATTTAAGGCCAAACATAGGTTAGAACAGAGCTCTTCTCATGGACTCCAAAACATGATGTGGGTAGAAATCTGAGCTAATGGGGCATCTAGGGAAAGTTGGAAAGTTCAGCACTTCCGCCTCCGTGGATGTGATTTGGGTTGTTTCTAATGAAGTGGATGTGCTACAAAACAGTGGTGTTGAGGTCTGTGGCCATTTAAGGTTACCAGGGATTCCCAGCCTGATAAAAGGGAATCATTCAAGCATGTGAATATATAAAAAATCTAATGCGGGACGTTGATCCAATTGTGGAGTAATGGCAGATTTAATGGGGTAGAAATGGCCCTAAAGAAAGAATAAAATGTATGACAGAAACATATTCCTTACGTAGTGCATGCATCAGTCTATAAAGTGTATAAGAGGTTTCTTAAGGGACATGATGCCAGGGATAACAAACCTTCATAGACCGAATGCATCAAAGGCGTAAGAGACCTGACATTTTTAACATTTGATTTGGCACATACGTACATACCTGCAAAGTTTAGAATATCGCCTCCTGCCGTCAACACACCTGCAGACCAGAAAATAGAGTTAGTTGTATTCTCTTCCTACTGAAAACAACCAGCAAGAATGCATGATGTTCGAGGGAACAACAATACTTAAGATTTTATATCTGTGGGAACAATATAACGGAAGTAATTTTGTCTTCCTATTATTTCACATAACAGTTCACTACCATCTTAAGTATTTTTCTTTAAGACTCAAAAATAGTAGAGGTTAAAACAAGAAGCACAAGACTGTTACAAGTCATTTCCTCCACTGCGTGTGACCAGCCACAACCCAGTGGCACCAGCCAGACTGTACTCATACTGGGATAAGTGAGCGTGATCCTCAAGAGAATGATCCACATAGAGAACAAACAGGACCACATGACATGTGTCTATCCAATACAAACATTTGATACAACATTACCATTAGGAGACAAGTACTTAGTTAAGTTCCACTGATAACTAAATTGGGGGATACCAGGGCATACAGCTGTCTGTGACCTTTAATTCTAGTTATCTTCCAGAGGAATCATCAAACACTAAATAGTCCCAACTAGGTGCAGGGATCCCACAGTGCACATATACATACATACATGTAATAATGTAGTACTTTACATATATATCTGCATCTTAAAAAAAGGCCAACAATTGCCAGATTACAATTAACTTTAATTTTAAAAAGAATCCAATTACATAGAATATGTCATTGATAAAAAATGGCTATAGAAAATCTTTCACAAACCATTTTTTATAAGGAAAAAGAAAGGCAATATGAGACAGTGTTAGCCTATAGGCTGGCAATCAAAGAATAGTAGAGAAATCTGGCACTGTGCCTTTAGGAACTTCCCAGTACACCCCGTATCGCATCATGCCTCACAAGTGACAGGCCAGTTCATTTTTCTGGTTTCTGCAACCGGATCATGTAGCACTGACCTCTGCCTTTTTTGGCAAAAGGAAGCCACCGGAAAATCGTTGTAAATTCTTTTCTTTTGAAAGCCATTTGACAAAATAGTTTATTTTCCTGTCAAAAATGTCTTCACTTTTTGTGAAGTGCCCTTCCTGTGAGAAGAAAAATGCTCAGACAGACCCTCATTCTGCCTGTATCGTTTCCCTTCCGGAGTCTAATCATCCTGAGACTTGTAGTCACTATCAGAAGTTCTCCAAGCGTATTTTAAAGGACAGAGAAAAGATCAGACTACATTGTCTCCGAGAGAGAAGGCAAGTTGCTACTACTTGTTTATCAAGAGGCTTTGGAAAAGGTCAGTCTTCTTCCAGAGAGCCCTCCTTTCGCTCCAAGGACTCTTGCAGAGGGAGATCCAGAGATAGACATCATTATCACCACAATAGAACACATTCCCAGTCGACATCAAGAGGTATGACAATGAGAACAGAGCAACCACTGGTGTGCTTGCCGTCAATAGGTACTACATTGAACACACTGCTAAAGGTAGGGTGGAGCCATCAATCGACATCAAAGCATCCTCAGTGTTCACCATCGAGACACACATCAGCTTCAAAGTCACCGCCAACAGTCCTCCACCCATTGATGTCGAAGAAGCAGGTTTTGGAGGTGAAACCAGCAGCAAAGCCACAGTCAACGTCAAGGGACAAACATTTGATTTTGAAAACAGCAGCGAAGCCACTGTTGAGGGAAAAGTATTCAAAGTCAAAGAGCACATAGTCATTACCAACTCACTCAGCTGAATCTAGGCTTTGCTCTACAACTAGGGCCAGATCCCACTCAATTTAAATATCTCTCCATGCTGGCTTCTCACTTTCCACCATGGATCTGTGCCCCATACTTTGGACTCCAAGTACTCTTGTACTTATTTACCATCAAGGGTCACACCTCAACTACACATTCCAGGTACACCATCACCATCTTCTAAGAGTTCTGCATCTCCCCAAATTTCTCCAGGCACAACGTTTTTGTTCCCTATGTGTCCAACAGGGCCAAAAGGCAACCCACAGTTTATAGATTCACCTCATAAGTCCCCACAAAGGTCAAGAAGTCCTCTTCGTCACTGCTCTAGATCTAAAGTGACATTTAGAACCTGATCTGCATCCAGGTCTACAAGGGCAAGCATAAGATCCAGCTTTAGACACAGAAGAAGGAAATCTCCATAGTGGTCTCGGACTACTTGCTCACCAGTTAGAGATTACTCATCTACTCGGACAGATACACCTCCTGCAAGAGTGTCTCCAATAGATGATCTTACATTCAACAATGTGTTAATAATAGGGGAACAAAATTAAATACTGATATCCCTAGTACTACTACTACTACTAATACAACATCATCCTTTGTGGTTTTTGTCACTGTACATCTGAGAACAGCTACATGATCATCGTTTCCCCTGATTTCCTGGTCTATTAGAAACTGCAGTGCAATTTTTCCTTATGCCTGCATCAGTGAAGACTACTCCGTCTCAACTTCTTAAAAAACATAAATGACCTGACCAGGACCCACTGTTTCTCAGATTAGAGTCTCCTACAGATTCCGTCTTTCTAGCATCTGCAAGAAAGTCTCATACTGTTGCTCCTCCTTATTCCATGCCACCAGACAAGGAAAATAAACAAGTAGACGGTCTTGACAAAAAGATGAGGAGAACATTGATATCTACTATACAGGTTGCCAGTGCTTTTGGTTTGTTGAGAAGGTATGATAGTTTACAGAGAATCTCCCAAAAGAAGACAGGCAAGATTTCCAACAGAACTTGAAAAAAGTGACCAGGTGTCAAACCAGATAATAAGTGCAACAGCAGATACATCGGATCTTGATTCTCATGGATACTCTCATGGTATCTGTGCATGTAGATCATCTTGGCTCAGAATATCTGGACTTCATTCAGAGGCTGAACACCAAATTTTTAATCTTCAGTTTTCAGGGAACACTCTTTTTGGGCATCATTCAGATGACGAGATGTCCCCAACAGTTCCTGGGGGAGGTAAGTATTTGTTAGTTTCACAGGTAAGTAAAGCACTTACAGGGTTCAAAGTTGGGTCCAAGGTAGCCCACCGTTGGGGGTTCAGGGCAACCCCAAAGTTACCACACCAGCAGCTCAGGGCCGGTCAGGTGCAAAGGTCAAAGTAGTGCCCAAAACGCATAGGCTTCAATAGAGAAGGGGGTGCCCCAGTTCCAGTCTGCCAGCAGGTAGGTACCCGTGACTTTGGAGGGCAGATCAGGGGGGTTTTGTAGGGCACCGGGGGGGGGACACAAGTCAGCACAAAAAGTACACCCTCAGAGGCACAGGGGCGGCCGGGTGCAGAGTGCAAACAGGTGTCGGGTTTGCAATAGGTTTTAATGGGAGACCCAGGGGTCTCTTCAGCGATGCAGGCAGGCGTGGGGGTGGGCTCCTCGGGGTAGCCACCACCTGGGCAAGGGAGAAGGCCACCTGGGGGTCGCTCCTACACTGGAGGTAGGATCCTTCAGGTCCTGGGGGCTGCGGGTGCAGTGTGTTTCCCAGGCGTTGGGCTCTTTGAAGCAGGCAGTTGCATTCAGGGGGAGCCTCTGGATTCTCTCTGCAGGCGTCGCTGGGAGGGTTCAGGGGGGTCAACTCTGGCTACTCATAGGGTCGCAGTCGCTGGGGAGTCCTCCCTGTAGTGTTGATTCTCCGCAGGTCGAGCCGGGGGCGTCGGGTGTAGAGTGGAAAGTCTCACGCTTCCGGCGGGAAACGTGTGGTCTTTAAAAGTTGCTTTGTGGAACAGGGCCGCTGTCCTCTGGAGTTCTTGGTCCTTTTAGATGCAGGGTAGTCCTCTGAGGCTTCAGAGGTCGCTGGACCCAGGGGGAACGCGTCGCTGTTGCAGTTTTTCTCAAAGTGGGGAGACAGGCCAGTAGGGCTGGGGGCAAAGCAGTTGGTGTCTCCGTCTTCTCTGCAGGGCTTCAGGTCAGCAGTCCTTCTTAGTCTTCAGGTTGCAGGAATCTATCTTGCTTGGTTCTCGGGGCCCCTAAATACTCAATTTAGGGGTGTGTTTAGGTCTGGGGGGTTAGTAGCCAATGGCTACTAGCCCTGAGGTGGCTATACCCTCTTTGTGCCTCCTCCCTGAGGGGGGAGGCACATCCCTAATCCTATTGGGGGAATCCTCCATCTGCAAGATGGAGGATTTTTATAAGTCAGAGTCACCTCAGCTCGGGACACCTTAGGGGTTGTCCTGACTGGCCAGTGACTCCTCCTTCTTTTTCTCAATATCTCCTCCGGCCTTGCCGCCAAAAGTGGGGCCGTGGCCGGAGGGGGCGGGCATCTCCACTAGCTGGGATGCCCTGTGGTGCTGTACAAAGGGGGTGAGCCTTTGAGGCTCACCGCCAGGTGTTACAGTTCCTGCAGGGGAAGGTGAGAAGCACCTCCACCCAGTACAGGCTTTGTTACTAGCCACAGAGTGACAAAGGGACTCTCCCCATGTGGCCAGCAACATGTCTGGTGTGTGGCAGGCTGGCAAAACGAGTCAGCCCACACTGGAAGTCGGGTATTTGTTCAGGGAGCCTCTCTAAGATGCCCTCTGGGTGTATTTCACAATAAAATGTACACTGGCATCAGTGTGCATTTATTGTGCTGAGAAGTTTGATACCAAACTTCCCAGTTTTCAGTGTAGCCATTATGGTGCTGTGGAGTTTGTGTACGACAGACTCCCAGACCATATACTATTAAGGCTACCCTGCACTTACAATGTCTAAGGTTTTGCTTAGACACTGTAGGGGCATAGTGCTCATGCACCTATGCCCTCATCTGTGGTATAGTGCACCCTGCCTTAGGGCTGTAAGGCCTGCTAGAGGGGTGACTTATCTATGCCATAGGCAGTGGGAGGTTGGCATGGCACTCTGAGGGGAGTGCCATGTCGACTTAGTCATTTTCTCCCCACCAGCACACACAAGCTGGCAAGCAGTGTGCATGTGCTGAGTGAGGGGTCCCCAGGGTGGCATACGACATGCTGCAGCCCTTAGAGACCTTCCCTGGCATCAGGGCCCTTGGTACCAGGGGTACCAGTTACAAGGGACTTGCCAATTGTGGAGACAAAGGTACAGTTTTAGGGAAAGAAAACTGGTGCTGGGGCCTGGTTAGTAGGCCTCAGCACACTTTCAAATCATAACTTGGCATCAGCAGAGGAAAAAAGTCAGGGGTTAACCATGCCAAGGAGGCATTTCCTTACACAAGCAAAACTACCACCCTCAAAAACCATCAAGAGGAACTCAGCATCAGTCTCCATCTACAGGAAAAGCTCCTTCTAAGCAATGAGCCATTCCCACCCCCTTCTCTGTTTCCCAATCTGGTTGGTTGGGGGGCTGGGGGTGGGGACGTATTACCAAAAATATGGAAGAGAGTGCTCAGTAACAGACAAATGGGTCTTGAACATTGAACAGAATGGATATTCTCTTCATTTCAGGTCTCCTCCTCCTTAAGTTCCACCAATCAAAATGTCAGTTTCCTCACAAAGACCTGTTTCAAAAAGAAGTCAACACATTATTGTAGAAGCATGCTCTGGAAGAGATTCCTCATCACCAGAGAGGATTGGGGATTTATTCCAGATATTTTTAGGTGTGAAAGAAAGGAGCAAAACAAGAATTCAGACCCGGTCTAGATCTGCGAGTACTAAACAAGTACATAAAGACAGAAAAATTTAAATTTTGCCATTGCAACAGATTTATCCACTACATCAAGGAGACTGGATGTGTTCAATAGATCTCCAAGATGCTTATTTTCACAATCTAATATAAGCAAAGCATTGAAGGCTTCTTTGATTCAACTACAATCTCATCATCACCAATAAAAGGTGCTACCTCTCTGACTAAAATCAGCTCCACGAACGTTTGCCAAATGTATGGCTGTTGTTGCAGCTCATTTAAGGACACAAAGGATCTTTGTTTATGCTTACTAGTATGATTGGTTAATAAAGGGTATTTAACCAGCAAAGAAACATTACCAAATCTGTCTACAGGCGCTATCCAATCTGGGTCTGCAAGTAAACCTCAGAAAGACTACAAACTGTCTAGTCCAAAACATAAAACACCTGGGGAACAAATATAGATACTCAATCTTCAGAAGTGTATACTTCGGAGCAGAGGTTATTATCAGTCAGTGTGAAGTGTCACAATATGAAAATTAGTTACTTACCTGTAATTTGGTTCTCCAGTATTGGTATCTTTCATAGAGTCACATGCTTGAATCATCCCCATCATCAAGGTGGGAGCCTCACGGTAACTTCAAATACATATGGTAGTAAGTGTAACACAGTAGGCCTTAATGGCCCAACTAGGCACTTTTATAGCCTATCCATGTTCTTTTATTAAAAAAAAGAACCATAATTGAGCTGCAGTCAATCAGGCGTCAACACCCTATAGAACACTCCCAACAGAGGCTGTTTCCCTCAGATTTTCTAGTACAGGTGTGAAGCAGAAAGTTCATTTATAAGGGGAGCCTCTGAGGGGAGGAGGGTGGGTCGCATATGAATCTATGAAAGATGTGAGGAATCCACAGGTAGCTATTGTATCCACCAGAAAAAGCATTACCGAAGGTAAGTAACTTGTTCTTCTGATGGATACAAACTACCTCTGGATTCCTCACCTTATGAATAGAGTCCCAAAGCAGTATCGCATTTGGAGGTGGGTGCTTGTCTGATTACACCAAGAAACCCTGTAAAACAGATCGTGCAAAATGGCCGTCCCTCCGAACCTCAACATCCAAGCAGTAATGCTTAGCGAAAGTGTGGAGGGACGCCCAAGTTGCCGCCTTACAAATGTCCACCACCGGGACTCCCCTTGCCAGGGCCGAAGTGGCCGACTTAGCCCTGGTGGAGTGAGCCCTGATACCCTCAGGAAGAACTTTCTTTGCCAGTGAGTAGCAAACTTTTATACAAAGAATGACTCACCTGGAGATTGTTCTTTTATGAACTGCTCTGCCCTTCCGCTGACCAACATACCCCACGAACAGCTGATCCTCTAGGCGAAAGTCTTTTGTCCTCTCAATATAAAAACTGAGAGCCCTTCTAGGGTCCAATTGATGGAGTCTCTCTTCCTCTTTAGAGGGGTGGGGAGGAGGGTAGAAAGAGGGAAGGGTAATAGTCTGCCCCATATGAAATGGAGTGACAACTTTTGGCAGGAAAGCCGCCCTGGTTTTCAGTACCACTTTATCAGGAAAAAACAACGCAAAGGGGGGTTTTACGGAAAGTGCCTGAAGCTCCCCAATCCTCCTAGCAGAGGTTATAGCTATAAGCAATACCGTCTTAAGAACCAAATACCTTAAAGGACATGAATGCATGGGCTCAAACGGTGAACCCATCAGAAATGTTAACACAAGATTTAAATCCCACTGAGGCATGAGAAAGGGCGTGGGGGGAAACTTTCTAAGCAAGCCCTTAATAAACCTATTTACAATTGGAGATTTAAATAAAGAGGGCTGATCCGGGAGACAAAGAAAAGCCGATAGAGCGGCCAAATAACCTTTCACTGTAGCTACTGAACAGCCTTTCTCTGCTAAATCAAGAGCAAATAAAAAAACATCGGAAAGGTGGGCTTTCAAGGGATCTTTCTGCTTCTCTCCTCACCAACTAACAAATTTAGCCCACCTACTGGCATAAATGGATTTAGTGGAGTGTCGCCTGGACGATAGAATAACATCCACTACAACCGGAGGGAGAGAAAAAGAACTCAGGTTGCCCCATTCAATCTCCAGGCATGAAGGTACAGGGTCTGGAGGTGGGGGTGTAGAACCTGCCCCTGCGACTGCGAAAGGAGGCCTGCCCTGAGCGGGAGATGGAGCGGAGGGCACTTTGAGAGTTGTAGAAGGTCTGTGTACCACACCCTTCTCAGCCAATCGGATGCCACCAAGATGGCTTGGGCCCTGTCTTGGCGAATCTTCCTCAGGACCCGAGGAATCAAGGGTATGGGGGGAAACGCGGAAAGCAACTGGCCATCCCAGGGTATTTGAAACGCGTCCCCCAATGCTCCTTGCAACAGATACTGGAGACTGCAGAACGACGGGCAGTGCGCATTCTCCCGAGTGGCGAATAGATCTACCTGCAGAGACCCCCACATCTCGAAGATGTACCGGACTAGATCTGGATGGAGACGCCACTCGTGATCGGCCAAGATGTGCGACTGAGACTGTCCGCAAGTACGTTCAGAACCCCGGCCAAATGATTTGCTATCAAGCAAATATGATGGTCCTGAACCCAGGACCAGAGCTGCAGAGCCTCTCTGCAGAGAAGGTACGACCCTACTCCTCCCTGCTTGTTTACGTACCACATCACGGTAGTGTTGTCCGTGAGGACTTGAACCGACTGACCACAAACGGAAGGAAGGAAGGCCTTGAGAGCCAGACGTATCACCCGGAGCTCCAGCAGATTGATATGAAACATCTGTTCCACCGGAGACCAATGAGCTTGATCTCCAGATCCCCCAGATGAGCTCCCCACCCTAGAGTAGAGGCATTCGTAACAACTGTGGCCACTGGAGGTGGCAGTGAGAACGGCCTTCCTTGTGAAAGGTTGCCGCCCACTGCACACCACTGGAGATCCGCTGCAGTGTCCCTGGAGATCCTGATTGAATCCTCGAGATCCCCTTTGTGCTGAAACCACTGCCTGCGGAGGCACCACTGAAGAGCCCTCATATGCCAGTGTGCATGAGTGACCAACAGAATGCAAGAAGCAAACAGACCAAGCAGGCATAGGACCTTGAGGACCGGAACAACCGCTCCATTTCGAAACATTGGAATCAGCGCCTGAATGTCCTGTATCCGGTGCGGCGGAGGAAAGGCCCGATTCAATGTCGTGTCCAGTATTGCCCCTATAAACAGGAGCACATTTAATGAAAAACCCAGACTGAACAACAACTGGGTTGTCAGCTGCAGATGACGCAACACAAGCCCCGGAGACTCGGCTTTGATCAACCAATCGTCCAGGTAAGGGAAAACTGCTACCCCTTTCCTCCTGAGGTGTGCTGCAACAACCGCCATCACCTTCGTGAAGACCCGAGGTGTGGAAGTAAGACCAAAAGGAAGGACCGCAAACTGGTAGTGCTTCGATCCTACCACAAACCGGAGATACTTCCTGTGCGACTTGAGAATGGGAATGGAAAATAAGCATCCTGCAAGTCGACCGACACCATCCAATCCTCCTTGTTCAATGCCAAAAGCACCTGTGCTAGAGTCAGCATTTTGAATTTCTCCTGTTTGAGGAACCAATTCAAAACCCTCAGGTCCAAAATAGGTCTCAGACGATGTAGGAAGTTGGCTCTGTATGTGCTATTTCAAAGTAAGGAATAGCATGCACAGAGTCCAAGGGTTCCCCTTAGAGGTAAAATAGTGGTAAAAATAGATAATACTAATGCTCTATTTTGTGGTAGTGTGGTCGAGCAGTAGGCTTATCCAAGGAGTAGTGTTAAGCATTTGTTGTACATACACATAGACAATAAATGAGGTACACACACTCAGAGACAAATCCAGCCAATAGGTTTTTATATAGAAAAATATCTTTTCTTAGTTTATTTTAAGAACCACAGGTTCAAATTCTACATGTAATAGCTCATTCGAAAGGTATTGCAGGTAAGTACTTTAGGAACTTCAAATCATCAAAATTGCATGTATACTTTTCAAGTTATTCACAAATAGCTGTTTTAAAAGTGGACACTTAGTGCAATTTTCACAGTTCCTAGGGGAGGTAAGTATTTGTTAGTTTTACCAGGTAAGTAAGACACTTACAGGGTTCAGTTCTTGGTCCAAGGTAGCCCACCGTTGGGGGTTCAGAGCAACCCCAAAGTCACCACACCAGCAGCTCAGGGCCGGTCAGGTGCAGAGTTCAAAGTGGTGCCCAAAACACATAGGCTAGAATGGAGAGAAGGGGGTGCCCCGGTTCCGGTCTGCTTGCAGGTAAGTACCCGCGTCTTCGGAGGGCAGACCAGGGGGGTTTTGTAGGGCACCGGGGGGGACACAAGCCCACACAGAAATTTCACCCTCAGCAGCGCGGGGGCGGCCGGGTGCAGTGTAGAAACAAGCGTCGGGTTTGTAATGGAAGTCAATGGGAGATCTAGGGATCTCTTCAGCGCTGCAGGCAGGCAAGGGGGGGGTTCCTCGGGGAAACCTCCACTTGGGCAAGGGAGAGGGACTCCTGGGGGTCACTCCTCCAGTGAAAGTCCGGTCCTTCAGGTCCTGGGGGCTGCGGGTGCAGGGTCTCTCCCAGGTGTCGGGACTTTGGATTCAAAGAGTCGCGGTCAGGGGAAGCCTCGGGATTCCCTCTGCAGGCGGCGCTGTGGGGGCTCAGGGGGGACAGGTTTTTGTACTCACAGTCTTAGAGTAGTCCTGGGGTCCCTCCTGAGGTGTTGGATCGCCACCAGCCGAGTCGGGGTCGCCGGGTGCAGTGTTGCAAGTCTCACGCCTTTTGCGGGGAGCTTGCAGGGTTCTTTAAAGCTGCTGGAAACAAAGTTGCAGCTTTTCTTGGAGCAGGTCCGCTGTCCTCGGGAGTTTCTTGTCTTTTCGAAGTAGGGGCAGTCCTCAGAGGATGTCGAGGTCGCTGGTCCCTTTGGAAGGCGTCGCTGGAGCAGGATCTTTGGAAGGCAGGAGACAGGCCGGTGAGTTTCTGGAGCCAAGGCAGTTGTCGTCTTCTGGTCTTCCTCTGCAGGGGTTTTTCAGCTAGGCAGTCCTTCTTCTTGTAGTTGCAGGAATCTAATTTTCTAGGGTTCAGGGTAGCCCTTAAATACTAAATTTAAGGGCGTGTTTAGGTCTGGGGGGTTAGTAGCCAATGGCTACTAGCCCTGAGGGTGGGTACACCCTCTTTGTGCCTCCTCCCAAGGGGAGGGGGTCACATCCCTAATCCTATTGGGGGAATCCTCCATCTGCAAGATGGAGGATTTCTAAAAGTTAGAGTCACCTCAGCTCAGGACACCTTAGGGGCTGTCCTGACTGGCCAGTGACTCCTCCTTGTTATTCTCATTATTTTCTCCGGCCTTGCCGCCAAAAGTGGGGCCTGGCCGGAGGGGGCGGGCAACTCCACTAGCTGGAGTGTCCTGCTGGGTTGGCACAAAGGAGGTGAGCCTTTGAGGCTCACCGCCAGGTGTGACAATTCCTGCCTGGGAGAGGTGTTAGCATCTCCACCCAGTGCAGGCTTTGTTACTGGCCTCAGAGTGACAAAGGCACTCTCCCCATGGGGCCAGCAACATGTCTCGGTTTGTGGCAGGCTGCTAAAACTAGTCAGCCTACACAGATAGTCGGTTAAGTTTCAGGGGGCACCTCTAAGGTGCCCTCTGTGGTGTATTTTACAATAAAATGTACACTGGCATCAGTGTGCATTTATTGTGCTGAGAAGTTTGATACCAAACTTCCCAGTTTTCAGTGTAGCCATTATGGTGCTGTGGAGTTCGTGTTTGACAAACTCCCAGACCATATACTCTTATGGCTACCCTGCACTTACAATGTCTAAGGTTTTGTTTAGACACTGTAGGGGTACCATGCTCATGCACTGGTACCCTCACCTATGGTATAGTGCACCCTGCCTTAGGGCTGTAAGGCCTGCTAGAGGGGTGTCTTACCTATACTGCATAGGCAGTGAGAGGCTGGCATGGCACCCTGAGGGGAGTGCCATGTCGACTTACTCGTTTTGTCCTCACTAGCACACACAAGCTGGCAAGCAGTGTGTCTGTGCTGAGTGAGAGGTCTCCAGGGTGGCATAAGACATGCTGCAGCCCTTAGAGACCTTCCTTGGCATCAGGGCCCTTGGTACTAGAAGTACCAGTTACAAGGGACTTATCTGGATGCCAGGGTCTGCCAATTGTGGATACAAAAGTACAGGTTAGGGAAAGAACACTGGTGCTGGGGCCTGGTTAGCAGGCCTCAGCACACTTTCAATTGTAAACATAGCATCAGCAAAGGCAAAAAGTCAGGGGGCAACCATGCCAAGGAGGCATTTCCTTACACAACCCCCCCCCAAACGAAAGAGGATGAGACTAACCTTTCCCAAGAGAGTCTTCATTTTCTAAGTGGAAGAACCTGGAAAGGCCATCTGCATTGGCATGGGCAGTCCCAGGTCTGTGTTCCACTATAAAGTCCATTCCCTGTAGGGAGATGGACCACCTCAACAGTTTAGGATTTTCACCTTTCATTTGCATCAGCCATTTGAGAGGTCTGTGGTCAGTTTGAACTAGGAAGTGAGTCCCAAAGAGGTATGGTCTCAGCTTCTTCAGGGACCAAACCACAGCAAAGGCCTCCCTCTCAATGGCACTCCAACGCTGCTCCCTGGGGAGTAACCTCCTGCTAATGAAAGCAACAGGCTGGTCAAGGCCATCATCATTTGTTTGGGACAAAACTGCCCCTATCCCATGTTCAGAGGCATCAGTCTGCACAATGAACTGCTTAGAATAATCTGGAGCTTTGAGAACTGGTGCTGAGCACATTGCCTGTTTCAGGGTGTCAAAGGCCTGTTGGCATTCCACAGTCCAGTTTACTTTCTTGGGCATTTTCTTGGAGGTGAGTTCAGTGAGGGCTGTCACAATGGATCCATATCCCTTCACAAACCTCCTGTAATACCCAGTCAAGCCAAGGAATGCCCTGACTTGAGTCTGGGTTTTTGGAGCTACCCAGTCCAGAATGGTCTGGATCTTGGGTTGGAGTGGCTGAACTTGGCCTCCACCTACAAGGTGTCCCAAGTAAACCACAGTTCCCTGCCCTATCTGGCATTTGGATGCCTTGATAGAGAGGCCTGCAGATTGCAGAGCCTTCAAAACCTTCCCCAGGTGGACCAGGTGATCCTGCCAGGTGGAGCTAAAGACAGCAATATCATCAAGATAAGCTGTGCTAAAGGACTCCAAGCCAGCAAGGACTTGATTCACCAACCTTTGGAAGGTGGCAGGGGCATTCTTTAAACCAAAGGGCATAACAGTAAACTGATAATGCCCATCAGGTGTGGAGAATGCTGTCTTTTCTTTTGCTCCAGGTGCCATTTTTATTTGCCAGTACCCTGCTGTCAAGTCAAAGGTACTTAGAAATTTGGCAGCACCTAATTTATCAATGAGCTCATCAGCTCTTGGAATTGGATGGGCATCTGTCTTGGTGACAGAATTGAGCCCTCTGTAGTCCACACAAAACCTCATCTCTTTCTTTCCATCTTTGGTGTGAGGTTTGGGGACTAAGACCACTGGGCTAGCCCAGGGGCTGTCAGAGTGCTCAATTACTCCCAATTCTAGCATCTTGTGGACTTCCACCTTGATGCTTTCCTTAACATGGTCAGACTGTCTAAAGATTTTGTTCTTGACAGGCATGCTGTCTCCTGTGTCCACATCATGGGTACACAGGTGTGTCTGACCAGGGGTTAAGGAGAAGAGTTCAGGAAACTGTTGTAGGACTCTCCTACAATCAGCTTGCTGTTGGCCAGAGAGGGTGTCTGAGTAGATCACTCCATCTACTGTACCATCTTTTGGGTCTGATGACAGAAGATCAGGGAGAGGTTCACTCTCTGCCTCCTGATCCTCATCTGTTACCATCAACAGATTGACATCAGCCCTGTCGTGGAAGAGTTTAAGGCGGTTTACATGGATCACCCTCTTGGGGCTCCTGCTTGTGCCCAGGTCCACCAAGTAGGTGACCTGACTCTTCCTCTCTAGAACTGGGTAAGGGCCACTCCATTTGTCCTGGAGTGCCCTGGGAGCCACAGGCTCCAGAACCCAGACTTTCTGCCCTGGTTGGAACTCAACCAGTGCAGCCTTTTGGTCATACCAAAACTTCTGGAGCTGTTGGCTGGCCTCAAGGTTTTTGGTTGCCTTTTCCATGTACTCTGCCATTCTAGAGCGAAGGCCAAGTACATAGTCCACTATGTCCTGTTTAGGCTCATGGAGAGGTCTCTCCCAGCCTTCTTTAACAAGGGCAAGTGGTCCCCTTACAGGATGACCAAACAGAAGTTCAAAGGGTGAGAACCCTACTCCCTTCTGTGGTACCTCCCTGTAAGCGAAAAGCAGACATGGCAGGAGGACATCCCATCTCCTTTTGAGTTTTTCTGGGAGCCCCATGATCATGCCCTTTAATGTCTTGTTGAATCTCTCAACTAAGCCATTAGTTTGTGGATGGTAAGGTGTAGTGAATTTATAAGTCACTCCACACTCATTCCACATGTGCTTTAGGTATGCTGACATGAAGTTGGTACCTCTGTCAGACACCACCTCCTTAGGGAAACCCACTCTGGTAAAGATACCAATGAGGGCCTTGGCTACTGCAGGGGCAGTAGTCGACCTAAGGGGAATAGCTTCAGGATACCTGGTAGCATGATCCACTACTACCAGGATATACATATTTCCTGAGGCTGTGGGAGGTTCCAGTGGACCAACTATGTCCACACCCACTCTTTCAAAGGGCACCCCCACCACTGGAAGTGGAATGAGGGGGGCCTTTGGATGCCCACCTGTCTTACCACTGGCTTGACAGGTGGGGCAGGAGAGGCAAAACTCCTTAACCATGTTGGACATATTGGGCCAGTAGAAGTGGTTGACTAACCTCTCCCACGTCTTGGTTTGTCCCAAATGTCCAGCAAGGGGAATGTCATGGGCCAATGTTAGGATGAACTCTCTGAACAGCTGAGGCACTACCACTCTCCTAGTGGTACCAGGTTTGGGGTCTCTGGCCTCAGTGTACAGGAGCCCATCTTCCCAATAGACCCTATGTGTTCCATTTTTCTTGCCTTTGGACTCTTCAGCAGCTTGCTGCCTAAGGCCTTCAAGAGAGGGACAGGTTTCTTGTCCCTTACACAGCTCTTCCCTGGAGGGTCCCCCTGGGCCTAAGAGCTCAACCTGATAAGGTTCAAGCTCCAAAGGCTCAGTTCCCTCAGAGGGCAGAACTTCTTCCTGAGAAGAGAGGTTCCCTTTCTTTTGCTGTGTTGCAGTTGGTTTCCCAACTGACTTTCCTGTTCTCTTGGTAGGCTGGGCCATTTTTCCAGACTCCAGCTCTACTTTTTCACCCTGTGCCTTGCATTGTGCTCTTGTTTTCACACACACCAGTTCAGGGATACCCAGCATTGCTGCATGGGTTTTTAGTTCTACCTCAGCCCATGCTGAGGACTCCAGGTCATTTCCAAGCAGACAGTCCACTGGGATATTTGAGGAGACCACCACCTGTTTCAGGCCATTGACCCCTCCCCATTCTAAAGTAACCATTGCCATGGGATGTACTTTTCTCTGATTGTCAGCGTTGGTGACTGTGTAAGTTTTTCCAGTCAGGTATTGGCCAGGGGAAACCAGTTTCTCTGTCACCATGGTGACACTGGCACCTGTATCCCTCAGGCCCTCTATTCTAGTCCCATTAATTAAGAGTTGCTGTCTGTATTTTTGCATGTTAGGCGGCCAGACAGCTAGTGTGGCTAAATCCACCCCACCCTCAGAAACTAGAGTAGCTTCAGTGTGGACCCTGATTTGCTCTGGGCACACTGTTGATCCCACTTGGAGACTAGCCATACCAGTGTTACCTGGATGGGAGTTTGGAGTGGAACCTTTCTTGGGACAGGCCTTGTCTCCAGTTTGGTGTCCATGCTGTTTACAGCTATGACACCAGGCCTTTTTGGGATCAAAGTTTTTACCCTTGTACCCATTGTTTTGTGAAGAGGCTCTGGGCCCACCCTCCTGTGCAGGTTTTTGGGGGCCTGTAAAAGACTCTTTACTATTTTTAGTTTTGGTTGTCTCATCACCCTTCCCCTGGGGAGTCTTTGTGACCCCTTTCTTTTGGTCCCCCCCTGTTGAAGTCTTGGACACCCTTGTCTTGACCCAATGGTCCGCCTTCTTTCCCAATTCTTGGGGAGAAATTGGTCCTAGGTCTACCAGATGCTGATGCAGTTTATCATTGAAACAATTACTTAACAGGTGTTCTTTCACAAATAAATTGTACAGCCCATCATAATTATTTACACCACTGCCTTGAATCCAACCATCTAGTGTTTTCACTGAGTAGTCTACCAAGTCAACCCAGGTCTGGCTCGAGGATTTTTGAGCCCCCCTGAATCTAATCCTATACTCCTCAGTGGAGAATCCAAAGCCCTCAATCAGGGTACCCTTCATGAGGTCATAAGATTCTGCATCTTGTCCAGAGAGTGTGAGGAGTCTATCCCTACACTTTCCTGTGAACATTTCCCAAAGGAGAGCACCCCAGTGAGATCTGTTCACTTTTCTGGTTACACAAGCCCTCTCAAAAGCTGTGAACCATTTGGTGATGTCATCACCATCTTCATATTTAGTTACAATCCCTTTGGGGATTTTCAACATGTCAGGAGAATCTCTGACCCTATTTATGTTGCTGCCACCATTGATGGGTCCTAGGCCCATCTCTTGTCTTTCCCTCTCTATGGCTAGGATCTGTCTTTCCAAAGCCAATCTTTTGGCCATCCTGGCTAACTGGATGTCCTCTTCACTGGAGTTATCCTCAGTGATTTCAGAGTTGTTGGTCCCTCCTGTGAGGGAACCAGCATCTCTGACTATTATTTGTGGAGTCAGGGCTTGAGAAGCCCTGCTCTCCCTAAGTAGGACTGGAGGGGGGGAATTTCCCTCCAAGTCACTATCTTCATCCTCTGAGTTGCCATCCTCAGAGGGGTTGGCCTTTTCAAACTCTGCCAAAAGCTCCTGGAGCTGTACTTTGGTAGGTTTGGGGCCCATTGCTATTTTCTTTAGTTTACAGAGTGACCTTAGCTCTCTCATCTGTAGATGGAGGTAAGGTGTGGTGTCGAGTTCCACCACATTCACATCTGTGCTAGACATTTTGCTTCTAAAAGTTGGAATACTTTTTAAGAATCTACAACTGGTTCTAGAATCTAATTCAAACTTTTACAAACTTTTAAACTCTAAAAGAAATGCTAAACAGGATCTAACACAAGGCCCTAGCAGGTCTTTTAAGAATTTAGAAAACTTTTCAAATTGCAAAAATCAATTTCTAATGACAATTTTGGAATTTGTCGTGTGATCAGGTATTGGCTGAGTAGTCCAGCAAATGCAAAGTCTTGTACCCCACCGCTGATCCACCAATGTAGGAAGTTGGCTCTGTATGTGCTATTTCAAAGTAAGGAATAGCATGCACAGAGTCCAAGGGTTCCCCTTAGAGGTAAAATAGTGGTAAAAATAGATAATACTAATGCTCTATTTTGTGGTAGTGTGGTCGAGCAGTAGGCTTATCCAAGGAGTAGTGTTAAGCATTTGTTGTACATACACATAGACAATAAATGAGGTACACACACTCAGAGACAAATCCAGCCAATAGGTTTTTATATAGAAAAATATCTTTTCTTAGTTTATTTTAAGAACCACAGGTTCAAATTCTACATGTAATAGCTCATTCGAAAGGTATTGCAGGTAAGTACTTTAGGAACTTCAAATCATCAAAATTGCATGTATACTTTTCAAGTTATTCACAAATAGCTGTTTTAAAAGTGGACACTTAGTGCAATTTTCACAGTTCCTAGGGGAGGTAAGTATTTGTTAGTTTTACCAGGTAAGTAAGACACTTACAGGGTTCAGTTCTTGGTCCAAGGTAGCCCACCGTTGGGGGTTCAGAGCAACCCCAAAGTCACCACACCAGCAGCTCAGGGCCGGTCAGGTGCAGAGTTCAAAGTGGTGCCCAAAACACATAGGCTAGAATGGAGAGAAGGGGGTGCCCCGGTTCCGGTCTGCTTGCAGGTAAGTACCCGCGTCTTCGGAGGGCAGACCAGGGGGGTTTTGTAGGGCACCGGGGGGGACACAAGCCCACACAGAAATTTCACCCTCAGCAGCGCGGGGGCGGCCGGGTGCAGTGTAGAAACAAGCGTCGGGTTTGTAATGGAAGTCAATGGGAGATCTAGGGATCTCTTCAGCGCTGCAGGCAGGCAAGGGGGGGGTTCCTCGGGGAAACCTCCACTTGGGCAAGGGAGAGGGACTCCTGGGGGTCACTCCTCCAGTGAAAGTCCGGTCCTTCAGGTCCTGGGGGCTGCGGGTGCAGGGTCTCTCCCAGGTGTCGGGACTTTGGATTCAAAGAGTCGCGGTCAGGGGAAGCCTCGGGATTCCCTCTGCAGGCGGCGCTGTGGGGGCTCAGGGGGGACAGGTTTTTGTACTCACAGTCTTAGAGTAGTCCTGGGGTCCCTCCTGAGGTGTTGGATCGCCACCAGCCGAGTCGGGGTCGCCGGGTGCAGTGTTGCAAGTCTCACGCCTTTTGCGGGGAGCTTGCAGGGTTCTTTAAAGCTGCTGGAAACAAAGTTGCAGCTTTTCTTGGAGCAGGTCCGCTGTCCTCGGGAGTTTCTTGTCTTTTCGAAGTAGGGGCAGTCCTCAGAGGATGTCGAGGTCGCTGGTCCCTTTGGAAGGCGTCGCTGGAGCAGGATCTTTGGAAGGCAGGAGACAGGCCGGTGAGTTTCTGGAGCCAAGGCAGTTGTCGTCTTCTGGTCTTCCTCTGCAGGGGTTTTTCAGCTAGGCAGTCCTTCTTCTTGTAGTTGCAGGAATCTAATTTTCTAGGGTTCAGGGTAGCCCTTAAATACTAAATTTAAGGGCGTGTTTAGGTCTGGGGGGTTAGTAGCCAATGGCTACTAGCCCTGAGGGTGGGTACACCCTCTTTGTGCCTCCTCCCAAGGGGAGGGGGTCACATCCCTAATCCTATTGGGGGAATCCTCCATCTGCAAGATGGAGGATTTCTAAAAGTTAGAGTCACCTCAGCTCAGGACACCTTAGGGGCTGTCCTGACTGGCCAGTGACTCCTCCTTGTTATTCTCATTATTTTCTCCGGCCTTGCCGCCAAAAGTGGGGCCTGGCCGGAGGGGGCGGGCAACTCCACTAGCTGGAGTGTCCTGCTGGGTTGGCACAAAGGAGGTGAGCCTTTGAGGCTCACCGCCAGGTGTGACAATTCCTGCCTGGGAGAGGTGTTAGCATCTCCACCCAGTGCAGGCTTTGTTACTGGCCTCAGAGTGACAAAGGCACTCTCCCCATGGGGCCAGCAACATGTCTCGGTTTGTGGCAGGCTGCTAAAACTAGTCAGCCTACACAGATAGTCGGTTAAGTTTCAGGGGGCACCTCTAAGGTGCCCTCTGTGGTGTATTTTACAATAAAATGTACACTGGCATCAGTGTGCATTTATTGTGCTGAGAAGTTTGATACCAAACTTCCCAGTTTTCAGTGTAGCCATTATGGTGCTGTGGAGTTCGTGTTTGACAAACTCCCAGACCATATACTCTTATGGCTACCCTGCACTTACAATGTCTAAGGTTTTGTTTAGACACTGTAGGGGTACCATGCTCATGCACTGGTACCCTCACCTATGGTATAGTGCACCCTGCCTTAGGGCTGTAAGGCCTGCTAGAGGGGTGTCTTACCTATACTGCATAGGCAGTGAGAGGCTGGCATGGCACCCTGAGGGGAGTGCCATGTCGACTTACTCGTTTTGTCCTCACTAGCACACACAAGCTGGCAAGCAGTGTGTCTGTGCTGAGTGAGAGGTCTCCAGGGTGGCATAAGACATGCTGCAGCCCTTAGAGACCTTCCTTGGCATCAGGGCCCTTGGTACTAGAAGTACCAGTTACAAGGGACTTATCTGGATGCCAGGGTCTGCCAATTGTGGATACAAAAGTACAGGTTAGGGAAAGAACACTGGTGCTGGGGCCTGGTTAGCAGGCCTCAGCACACTTTCAATTGTAAACATAGCATCAGCAAAGGCAAAAAGTCAGGGGGCAACCATGCCAAGGAGGCATTTCCTTACAGACGACCATCCTTTTTGGGAATCAGAAAGTACCTGGAATAGCACCCCTGACCCCTCTCTTGCTCTGGAACCAACTCTACTGTACCCTTCAACATTAGGGAGAGAACCTCCTGTTCTAGCAACAGGAGATGACCTTCTGAACAAAAGGAAGGACGGGGAGGGAAAGGAGGAGGAATCTCCCAAAAGGGAAGAGCATAACCTTTTCTTACCACACTGATGACCCAGGAATCTGATGTTATGGACTCCCACATGGGAAGAAAAAGAGAAAGCCTCCCCCCTACCAGAGAGACATGGGAGACGATGGCAAGAGGACTAGGACTGTTTTCCTTGTGGCAACCCTCCAGAGAAAGAGTAAGGGTGCTGCTGCTGGGTGGCCCCTCTAGTGAGGACTCTACCCCGCCCCCTAAGCGATCGATAAGGGAGGCTCGAAGACTGCTGCCCTGGCTGCTGTGACCTCCCACGAAAGGAAGCCCCTCTTCCAAAAACTTGCAGCCACCTGAATGATCGAAACGGGGTGGGAGCAGCTTGCAGACCCAGTGACCTAGCAGTGGCCCTACATTCCTTAAAGCGCTCTAGCGCAGAGTCCGCTTTAGATCCAAATAGTTTTGCCCCATCAAAAGGCAAATCCAATAACGTGGCCTGGACGTCAGAAGAAAAACCAGAAGTGCGCAACCACGCATGACGCCTGGTGGCAACTGAAGTACCCATGGCTCTTGCAACAGAGTCCGTGGTATCCAGCCCTGACTGAATAACTTGCGTAGCCACCGCCTGAGCATCCAAAAGTAGGCTATGCAAGTCCTGGGGAATGTCTGGAAGAACAGTCTTTGCTGCATCCATTATAGCATGTCTATACCTGCCAAGAATACAAGTAGCATTGGCAGATTATAGCGCCATGCTACACGACGAAAACACCTTCTTGGCCGATTGTTCCATGCGATTGGATTCCCGGTCCGATGGAACTCCCAGAAAAGAACCAGGGGCCATCCTCGAAGAACAGGATGCCTGCACTACCAGACTCTCTGGTGAAGGGTGTTTTGACAAAAACTCCGGGTCCCCCGGTGCAGACCTATAACGCCTGGCCACTGACCTACTGACAGCCAAAGAGGTGACAGGCTTCTTCCACACCTCTTCGATTGGTTCCATAAGAGCCTCATTAAATGGCAAAAGAGGATCCGCTATGGCTGTAGCCGGGGGCAAAACGTCTGTCAACAGGTTGGTCTTAACCTGAACTGTAGGTAAGGGAAGTTCCAAAAAAGTCACAGCCTTTCTAATTACTGAATGGAAGGTGGCTGCCTCCTCCGGATATTCTCCTGTGGAGGCCAGATCCCATTCTCGAGAGGTGTCAAGTCCACTTGCATTATCCAGTACTGGGAACTCACTCTGGGGATCAGTGATCTCCCCCTCTATATGAAAATTATATCTCCTGAAATCAATATTAGACTATGATTCTAAGCCTAGTCACTCTGAAAACATGAACAATCTAAGAGCTAAGTTTAAAATTACTAAGTTTCAAGATGGCCGGATACCTGTAGGGGAATCAAGATGAATTAAATGAAAACTTTCTTATTCAAGTACTTTTCTTTACATGAGAATCAGAAAAAACATTCTGACTAACTTTTAAACCAGTCATATAAATCCTGTTTTGAGAATGCATACTAGGACCATACAATATTGCATCTAGAAACTCTGGCCTTCTGTGAACTCTTAAAATTGCGCATATTATATATATATATTAAACACCATAAAAGGATTGTGCACCATGAATAACACAATATGGATTCAGGAAACAAATCACATAACTTGTCAACTCGAATATTACATAATACATATCTTAGAATAGTAGCATACAATAAACAACATGAATTAAACTCGAGGAGAGAATCGTGCGTCTTGCCAATTCGAGTGTTACCATATAAAATACCAAGAAATGGTAGTACGCAATGAATATCAAAGTCAAATCATCATTAATCGAATCGCACGTCTTGCCGATTCGTAAAACACGATATAAATGTCAAGGAATAACAGCTCACAATAAATAACAAGGTCAAAGTACAATGAAACAAATCGCGCTTCTTTTGCCGATTCTTAAGCCACCATGTAAAATGTCAGGAAATGGTAGCGCGCAATGAACAACAAAGTTAAATGCTCATGAAACGAGTTACGCGTCTTGCCAACTCGTAAAACATCATGTAAATGTCAAGAAATAGCAGCGCGCAATGGACAACAATATCCAAACACCATAAAACGAATCGCGCGTCTTGCCGATTCTTAAGCCACCACGTAAATGTCAAGAAATGGCAGCGCGTAATGAATAATGAAGTCAAACCTTTATGGAATAAATTGCGCGTCCTGCCTATTTGCAAATCACCATATAAATGTCAAAAAATTGCAGCGCGCAAGTAATCTGTTATTCATTTAAGAATTAAAACCAAGAATATGAAAATTCTCAATAACGGTGTCGGGAAATGTCCAACCACCGTCTTACCGCCTGGAACAGTGATCACCAATGAAGGATTAGGGCAGAAGACTGGAAGTTCCAAATAGGCCGCCGGGACAGGAGCTCAGGAAGAAGCTGCTGCTCTGCACCGGGACCTCTGAATAGTGAGCACTGGGAGTTGGGCTGACTCTCTTTTATAGAGTCTTGGCCCAGCCCAAAACCACGCCCAGGCATGTTGCAGGGAAAGTCTCAGGAAGGCCCTGGAAAGGGGCCACACCCTAACACACTCTGAAAACCTGCAGCAATACATTGCAAAGGAACAGTATTTGTAAACATATTAAAAATAAGTTTTCAGGATTGAACTATGCAATGCAAAAGGTCAAACCACAACATATCAGCACAATGCATAAATTACGTTTTTTTTAGAGTGCTGGGTTTTTGCATTTTTGTCGCCAATAGAGCGCGTACTGCTCTGGTGTTGACAGTACTCCCCTCTCCCAGACGCGCTCTAGGGTCTGGTTTGCTTGGATTAAGACGATGAAAGCGTCTCACAAGTACTGGAGCATGAACATCAGATGCGGAAACCCATGAGTTACTTTCAGGACCATAACCTTTCCATGAGATTAAGTACCATAGATTACGCCCTCTCAGTTTAGAATCCAACACTTTCTTGACTTCGTATTCTTCTTCCCCTTGTACTAGAACAGGAGCTGGATGAGGGTGGACCTTTTGGACTGCCTTTTTCAAGAGGGAAGTGTGGAACACTGGATGAATCCGTAAGGATTCGGGCAATTGTAGTTTATAGGTCACCGGATTGATTTGCTGAAGGACAGTATAAGGACCTATGAATTTGGGGTTAAACATGTGCTTCTTCTTGAAGCCTATATGTTTTTTGGAAAGCACTTTGTCACCTGGTTGATATTGCGGTCCCTCACAATGTTTCTTGTCATAATGCCTTATATATTTTTGTTTGGCTTTTTCTAAATTCTGTTGAATCAGTTTCTGGGTTTGATGTAAATGCTGAATGGTTTCTGACACAGCTGGAGTAAGAGAACATTCTTGAGGAATTGTGATGGGCAAGGTGTCAGGATGATAGCCAAATAAACCAAAAAAGGGTGTAACGCCAATAGAAGTGTGGAATTAGTTATTGTAAGCTAACTCAGCTAACCAGAGCATAGATGTCCAAGAATGAAGTTCCTTTTCAGCGTAGGCACGTAGGTATTGTTTCAAAGTCTGATTTAGTCTCTCCGTTTGACCATCTGTTTGAGGATGGTGACTAGTAGATAGCGTAGATGTCACTTAGAGTGTTTTACACCATGTCTTCCAGAAATTGGAGGAAAATTGTGACCCCCGATCAGAGAGGATAACCTTTGGCAGTCCATGATAACGGACCACTCTGTTCAGTAAAATAGTTGCCAATTCACTAGAAGTGGGCAATTTTTTTACAGGCGATGAAATGTCCATATTTTGTGAGACTATCTACTACCACCAGAATTACTGAATGCTGTTGAACCACTGGCAGACCGGTAATAAAGTCTAAAGAAATGTGCTCCCATGGACGACTTGGGGTTGGAAGTGGATGTAACAACCCTTTTGGTTTTGAATTACTTGTTTTAATGCAAGCACAAACTTCACAGTTGTTTACCATTGCTTTTACATCTTTTGTCAGGGTAGGCCACCAAAAATAGCGTTGGATCAGTTCAAGAGTTTTCGGAGTACCTGGGTGACCTGCTGTAGGTATAACATGCAACCAATGAAACACTATCTTGCGAAGTTTGATAGTGGGTACGAACAAACGAGCGTCATGAAAGGTTAAACCTTGCTTGATTGACCGTTTGGGATCTGCTTGGGCCCACGTATGCCATTTTTCAACAGTGAAAGAGTTGCGAATTTCTTCAAAGAAATCTTCAGTTTTTATGATACATAGAACCTTGTCAGGAGCAATGTTAGCTCTGGAGGCTTGAAATGCAGGCAACGTGGTGGACTCTTGACGGGACAAGGCGTCAGCCTTGCGATTATCTTTACCAGGCCGGAAGGTTACTATAAAATCAAATTCGGCAAAAAAAAGCATCCAGCGTAATTGCCGAGGGGTCAAAAGTCTAGCGGAACTCATGAATTGAAGATTACGATGATCAGTATATACTGTAACAGTGTATTTGGCACCCAACAAATGATGTCTCCATTCTTTAAAGGCGTCACGAATCGCCAGAAGCTCTTTTTCAGCAATGACATAGTTTGTTCGGCTTCGTTCAACTTCCGAGACATATAAGCTGCAGGATGAAGTTGACCAGTGTCTTTATTTTGTTGTGATAAGACGGCTCCTATTGCTACATCTGAAGCGTCAGCTTCCACTATGAAAGATTGATTCGCATCAGGATGAGTCAAGACTGGGGCAGTGGAGAAGGCTTCCTTCAAAGTCGAGAAGGCTTGATCAGCTTCTGGGGACCATACAAACTTTTCTTTCTTTCTTAGTAGCTTAGTGATTTTAGTGATTGGAGCCACTGTCTGGGAGAAATGATTTATGAACCTCCGGTAAACATTTGCAAACCCCAGGAAACATTGTACATCAGGAACAGTCTTTGGGGTGGGCCAATCAGATACGGCTTTTACTTTCTTTTCTGCCATCACCATACCTTGAGGGGTAAGAATAACCCCTAAACACTCAACTGTGGTAACATAAAACTCACACTTGGTTAGTTTGCAATATAAATGGTGTTTTCGAAGGGCTGCAAGAATTTTCTTGACATGCTGGACATGTTAATTTTCATTGTCTGAGTAGATCAAAATGTCATTGATGTAGACTATGGCAAATATGTCGAGGTACTCTCTAAGAACGTCATTCAAGAAAAATTGAAATGCTGCTGGGGCATTACACAGACCAAAAGGCATGACAGTGTATTCAAAAAGGCCATATCTTGTCTTGAACGCTGTTTTCCATTCGTCACCCTCTCTTATTCTGACCAAAAGATAAGCACCTCGAAGGTCACGCTTTGTGTAGATTTTTGCTCTCTTTACTTGTTCCAATAAGACCGGAATTAGGGGCAAAGGATATTTATTCTTGATGGTGACTTTTTTCAAACCCCTATAGTCGATGCAAGTTCGAAGTTCTTCATTAGCTTTTGGAACAAAAAACAAAGGCGAAGCTGCAGGAGACTTAGAGGGGCGAATGAAGCCATTCTCCAAAAATTGATCTAGGTATTTTTGTAACTGTTGATTTTCCTGTTCTGACAGGGCATATACACGACAGTTGGGAAGTATCGCACCTGGGGCTAGATCAATTTGACAGTCATAAGATCTATGAGGAGGTAGAGTCTCTGCTCCTTTCTCATCAAATACATCTTTATAAGATGAATACTGTTTGGGCAGCTGAATTTCTTTCTCCGCTGCAGTAGCTATGTAAGAGTTGCAAACTTTTGGTACTTGAATCTTTTGGAGACATTGTTCATTACATAGCGCAGATGAGAACACGATTTTTTGTTCTGCCCAACTGATCTCCGGATTGTGATGAGTTAAACATGGCAAGCTGAGGATAATCCCATATTGGGGAGCATGGATCACGTCAAAGATGATTTTCTCTTTATGTTTCTTTCTTTGAATCTTATCTTCACAAATCGACAAGGGGATAGTCTGAAGAGTTACCGGACCTCCAGTCAAGAGTTTTCCATCGACTGCCTGGATGATTTCTGGGGTCTTCTTTTCAATACATGGGATCCCCCATGCACGAACTAATTGGACATCAACAAAATTCCTAGTAGCCCCAGAATCGACTAGAGCTTTTTTTAAATAGATCTTTTTCTTGACCTGAACTCTTATTTCCAGTTTAAGATGTCCAGATTGTGAAGTGTCCACGGTGATACCCAAGAGCAACCCTTCTCTGCATCTCCGGTGTTTTAGTTTTCCAACTCGACTGGTGCATTGGCTGTGACCTTCTGAACTGGACCTTGCTTGTTCTTTGGTTTGATTGGACAATCTTTGGCAAAATGACCTTTTCGCCCACAATAAAGACATTGTCCATTTTTTCTGCGGAGGTCCTTTTCATCTTTGGTCAAAGGTCTTCTGATTGTTCTAATTTCCATTGGTTCCGGCGTTCTTTCTTTCGGAGTTCTTGAGTCTCTGTTATCATGAACGCGCCATGAATATTTTTCAATCTTTTTGCACGTTCCTTTACGTTCTGCTAAACGATGATCAAGTCTCAAGACAAGATTTATTAATTCTTGACAGTCTGTAGGTTGTGGATCGATTTGCGCTAAGATATCTTTTAATTCCTCTTTGAGTCCCTTGTAAAACAAGACCGCTTGTTTTTCTTCAGGCCAGGATGTCTCGGCAACCAGCCGGTTAAAGTTGGCTAAATACGACACTAGGTCTTTATTTTCTTGGCGTAAATCTAATAATTCACGATCTGCTGACTGTGTTACAGTTCTATGATCAAAAACTCTCTCAAATTCACGAACAACATTTCTCCAGTTATACAACAAGGGACTATTTTTACGCACAAGAGGAATTGCCCAAGTAGCTGCATCCCCAGACAGATATGATAACAAGAAAGGTACTTTGGACTGGGCATCGGGAAAAGTATTTGTTCTGCAGGTGAAGTGTAGTACCACTTGAACTAGGAAAGATTTCGCTTTCAAAGGGTCACCTGAGAAACGTTCTGGGGGAGCTAAAGGAATTGCAGAAGGAACATTTAGGGAAATCGGATTACTTCCAGAAGCCAGAGAAAAATTACCTGGCCAAGACACACCTGTGGGACTGTGACGGGCTGGGACCCGTTCGACCGCACATGGCTCTCACTTGTGCTGACTCTGCCCCTGTTACTCCGAAACTTCTTGGTCCATCTGTCCGTGATTGGTCGATAGTTCCGCAGCGGGCGGACACCAGAAGGTCAAATGTGCCACTATCAGCACTTTCGGCGTGCGGAGGTCGGGAGGAGGAAGACGAGGAGCGGAGCCCACCTGTGAGCCAGCACCAGCGATACCGTCTGGGTATTGGAGGAGAAGCCGGAAGACGATTGCCAGACGACCCTGTTCCAGGCGACCGGGAGGACGAAACGCAGCATCCTGCCACGCTCCAGGAGAAGCATGGCCATTCAGGTGTGTGGGACTACGTCCCTGAGTGAGTGGAAATACGAGAGATAAAGGAGTGGAGTGAGAAGGGAGGGGGAAGGAAAAATAACAGGGCAACACGGGGAGTAGAAAGGGGGACAGACAAACACTGAGGAAATAGAAAGGCACGAGCACTGGGGGAAAAGGGAGGAGAAAGAGGGAAGTGGACAAGGATCAGGGAGAAATATAAAAGAACCTTACCACCAGGCACCGTCACTTTTAAGGGGCCAGCCAAAACCCGAGCACAGGAACAGTTGGGCGCTAAAAAGAAACTATATAAAGATAGAAAGATTAGGAAAGAAGACTCTTAAGAAACAGAAGGAAAATACGTGCTAAACGGAGCTAACAAGAGTAATATAACCTTACCAAGAATAGAAAGACAGGGACCAGAAAAGACATTATAAAGGAAAAGAGATAACATTATAACGATCACTTACAGATCTTTATCTCTTCTCTCCACATGTGCTTCCAGGGGAACGACCTGTGAACAAGAGACAGAAAGAGACGAGTAAAGACCAAACCTCAAGAACAGCCCACCACCTAAACCCAGCATCACAAGACTGAAACAAACGTACCTGTATCATGCCACCCTCAATATCTTCAATAAAATTCCTTTGTTTTTAATTCAATAACGCAGTCTGGAGTGGTTCCGCCACACCCACACGGTTACAGGGACTTTGTTCCTTCTTCTCTACCTTATCTTGCAACTGACTCACTCTCTCTGCTAAGCTAGTTGTCATTTCTTTGGATGATACCACCTCTGATTGGAGCTGGGTGATAGCCTTGACTAACTCGTCTAGCGTGGCCATGCTGAGAACATACACAAGCCAGGAGGATAATAATTTGTGGGCTCACTATTATGTCAGAGTCACCAGATCCTCGGGTCTGTGCATGTTCCCAATACGTCCACCACTGAACAACTCCAAGACTCTGATAGATAAATCACAGAGACTGAGAGAGTTCAAGAGGGGAAGAGGGGATTAGGAAGGGAACAGCTGGGAAGGAGACCTGTAGTAAGAAAAAGGTTAGAACACACAATATGAAAATTATATCTCCTGAAATCAATATTAGACTATGATTCTAAGCCTAGTCACTCTGAAAACATGAACAATCTAAGAGCTAAGTTTAAAATTACTAAGTTTCAAGATGGCCGGATACCTGTAGGGGAATCAAGATGAATTAAATGAAAACTTTCTTATTCAAGTACTTTTCTTTACATGAGAATCAGAAAAAACATTCTGACTAAATTTTAAACCAGTCATATAAATCCTGTTTTGAGACTGTATACTAGGACCATACAATATTGCATCTAGAAACTCTGGCCTTCTGTGTACTCTTAAAATGTTTCAACACAAATTGCGCATATTGCAGATATATATATATATATATATATATATATATATATATATATATATATGTATATAGTAACCACCATAAAAGGATTGTCCACCACGAATAACACAATATGGATTCAGGAAACAAATCACATAACTTGTCAACTCGAATATTACATAATAAATATCTTAGAATAGTCGCATACAATAAACAACATGAATTAAACTCGAGTAGAGAATCGTGCGTCTTGCCAATTCGAGTGTTACCATGTAAAATACCAAGAAATGGTAGCACGCAATGAATATCAAAGTCAAATCATCGTTAATCGAATCGAGCATCTTGCCGATTCGTAAAACACGATGTAAATGTCAAGGACTAACAGCTCACAATAAATAACAAGATCAAAGTACAATGAAATGAATCGCGCTTCTTTTGCCGATTCTTAAGTCACCATGTAAAATGTCAAGAAATGGTAGTGCGCAATGAACAACAAAGTTAAATGCTCATGAAACGAATTGTGCGTCTTGCCAATTCGTAAAACATCATGTAAATGTCAAGAAATAATAGCGCGCAATGGACAACAATGTTTAAACACCATAAAACGAATTGCACGTCTTGCCGATTCCTAAGCCACCATGTAAATGTCAAGAAATGGTAGCGCGCAATGAATAACAAAGTCAAACCTTTATGAAATAAATTGCGCGTCTTACCTATTTGTAAACTACCATATAAATGTCAAGAAATGGTAGTGCGCAAGTAATCTGTTACTCATTTAAGAATTTAAACCAAGAATATGAAAATTCTAAATAACGGTGTTGGGACAGTCCAACCACCGCCTTACCGCCTGGAACAATGATCACCAATGAAGGATTAGGGCAGAAGACTGGAAGATCCAAATAGGCTGCCGGGACAGGAGCTCAGGAAGAAGCTGCTGTTCTGCACCGGGACCTCTGAATAGTGAGCACTGGGAGTTGGGCTGGCTCTCTTTTATAGATTCTTGGCCCAGCCCAGAACCACGCCCAGGCATGTTGCAGGAAAAGTCTCTGGAAGGCCCTGGAAAGGGGCCACACCCTAACACACTCTGAAAACCTGCAGCAATACATTGCAAAGGAACAGTATTTGTAAGCATATTAAAAATACGTTTTCGGGATTGAACTCTGCAATGCAAAAGGTTAAACCACAACATATCAGCACAATGCATAAATTACTTTGTTTTGAGAGTGCTGGGTTTTTGAATTTTTGTCGCCAACAGAGTGTGTACTGCTCTGGTGTTGACACAGGGCACCGGTGGGGCCAGCCGGCGCACCACCTCCCGGAGCCATATTTTGGAATATGGCAAACATGGCATTGAGAAATGCCGCCCGATCCGTTCCTGGAGCCGAGAACGAAGGATAACCTTGAGGAGCCGGCGAGGGGCTGGACTCTTGCACGCCTGGATGCGCCGGAGAAGCAAGATGACTTCGAGGCTCCACGACCTCGAAGACTGACAGCGCTGGGGATGTCTGCGGTGTCAGTGGCTGTGGGGACACCGTCGGACTCACTTCCCAAGAGACAGAGACCTCGACTCCGACCGACTCCTGGACCGACGCCGAGAGTCACGGTGATGCCGCTTCTTGTGAGATGACTTCCCTGAAGACGATCAATGGTGCCGCTTCCTCTCCTTCTTCGACTTAGCTAAAAATAGCTTAGCCTCACGCTCTTTCAACGCCTTCGGATTCATCTTCTGACAGGAGCCGCATTCCTGGACGTCGTGATCTGAACTGAGGCACCAAAGGCAGTCGTTGTGAGGATCAGTCACCGACATCTGACCTCCACACTCCCTGCAGGGTTTAAAACCCAATTTCTTTGGAGCCGACATTGAGAAAAACACAAAGTATCCCTTTCGAAGAGCGAACGATACAGGTAGCCAGAAAAGTAACCGTTATCGAAGGCACGAAAAAAGGGAACTGACAGTGGCGAGGGCCTCTTTTTGCCACGATGACGTCAGGTGGAGCCGCGTGGAGTTGGGCAATTGTGATGTCCTCGCCAACGTACAGAGCTAGAGAGAAGTTTCCGTTGAATGCTACGCATGGGGAGAATTCATTAGGTGAGGAATCCACAGGTAGTTGTATCCATCAGAATTGTACCTTCTAACTTGGCTTTATTTCTCCAACAGCAGTGAATAAAATTAACAAACGTTTCCCAACAACTTGTGAGAAAAACTTGTAGCCCCAACAGTCCAATTAGAACAGCCCTGTCATATGACAACCAGCAACCACCATAACTCCTCTTTCTTGGCTTCTCCTGTAATAGTAAAGTACCTCCTTCGTGTTTGTTTTCTAGTGTGCTGCTCAGTCTTTTCTTTTTTCTTGCACTCACTTACTGAATGTGCACAGCAGGACTGACTGAGCTCCCAGGCACTACAGAAGGCTTTGCACTCGGGCAGGCCTCATGTCCAGCAGTAAAGGTGTAGAAATGCCACTGTTGGCATGGTCACCCCCCACCTTTTGCCTAGTGTTGATGCCAGCTTTGATTGGAAGTGTGCTGGGACCCTACTAGCCAGGCCCCGGCACCAGTGTTCTTTCCCTAAAACTGTACCTTTGTTTCCACAATTGGCACAGCCCTGGCACACACTTAAGTCCCTTGTAAAAGGTACCCCTAGTACCAAGGGCCCTGTGGCCAGGGAAGGTCCCTACGGGCTGCAGCATGTATTATGCCACCCTCAGGGACCCCTCACTCAGTACATGCACACTGCTTTGCAGCTTGTGTGTGCTAGTGGGGAGAAAAGACAAAGTCGACATGGCACTTCCCTCAGAGTGCCATACCCACAAACCACTGCCTGTACCATTGGGAAGTCACCTCTCTAGCAGGCCTTACAGCCCTAAGGCAGGGTGCACTACCACAGGTGAGGGCATAGTTGCATGAACATTATGCCCCTACAGTGTCTAAGTCAATTCTTAGACATTGTAAGTGCAGGGTAGCCATACTGAGTATATGGGCTGGGAGCTTGTCATTACAAACTCCACAGCAACATAATGGCTACACTGAATACTGGGAAGTTTGGTATCAAAATTCTCAGCACAATAAACCCACACTGATGTCAGTGTGGGATTTATTGAAAAATGCACACAGAGGGCTTCTAAGAGATGCCCCCTGTATGTTAGCCCAACTGCTAGTGCAAGGCTGACCAGTCTGTGCCAGCCTGCCACTTCCAGACGGGGGTCTGACCACATGGGGTGAGTGCCTTTGTGCACTCTGTGGTCAGAAACAAAGCCTGTCGTGGGTGGAGGTGCTTCACACCTCCCCCTGCAGGAACTGTAACACCTGGCAGTAAGCCTCAAAGGCTAAACCTGGTGTTACAGTGCCCCAGGGCACTTCAGCTAGTGGAGAAGCCCAGCCCCCAGACGAGCACCCACTTTTGGTGGCAATTCCAGAGGGAAAATTAGAAAAACAAGGAGGAGTCACCCCCTCAGCCAGGACCACCCCTAAGGTGTCCAGAGGTGAAGTGATCCCCTCCTTGAGAAATCCTCAATCTTTCTTTGGAGGATTAGGACCAATAGGGATAGGGATGTGTCCCCCTCCCCAGAGGGAGTGGGCACAAGGAGGGTGTAGCCGCCCTCAGGGACAGTAGCCACTGGCTACTGCCTCTGACCCTAACACACCCCTAAATTTAGTATTTAGGGGTGACCTTGAACCCAGCTCTTCAGATTCCTGACGACCTCAAGAAAGAAGGACTGATGAGCTGAAATCCCCGCAGATAAGAGGAGACAACAACTGACTCGGCCCCAGCCCTACCAGCCAGTCTCCTGCTTTGAAAAGCTGCAAGAAAAGAAGCAAAGCGTTCTGCAGAACCAGCGACCCCTGAAAAGCCTCCACGGGACTGCCTGCATCACAGAGGACCAAAAAAACTCCCATGGACAGCGGACTTGCCCAAAAAAAAGATCAAGAAACCAACTTGAAAGGGACCCTCACCTCACTCCAGAAGCGTGAGTCCAACTACTCTGCACCCGACGCCCCGGCCCATGTCAGGGAAACCAACTATCCAGAGAGGACCCTCAGGCGACTCCGACGATGTGTCCACTCTGGGCTGACCTCTCTGCACCCCCACGACGACGCCTGCAGAGGAAATTCCGAGGAACCACCTGACCGCGACTGCCCAGGGCGAAGATATCCGATGCCTGGAGAAGCACTGCACCCGCAGCCCCCAAGCCTGTGAGAAACTGACAACCGGTACAGCAACGACCAGCAGGCGGCCCTCACCATTGCCCAGTCTGTGGCTTGCCCGAGAGACCCCCCTGTGCCCTGCCTGCAGCGCCTAAGTGACTCCCGGGTCCCTCCATATAGTTCTATTGGGAACCTGACGCCCCGTTTGCACACTGCACCGCCCCCGTGCCACTGAGGGTGTGGTTTTTGTGCCTACTTGGGGCCCCTCCATAAGTCCTGCAAACCCCCACCCCCCTGTCTGCCCTCCGACAATGCGGGTACTTACCTGCAAGCAGACTGGAACCAGAGTACCCCCTGTCTCCACAGGCGTCTACATTATTTTGGCTCCTGTTTGACCTCTGCACCTGACCGGCCCTGTGTTGCTAGGTGATTGGGGTTACCTTGAACCCCCAATGGTGGGCTACCTATGCCCCGGAGACTGAACCCGTAAGTGTGGTACTTACCTCAGAAACTATACTTTACTTACCTCCCCCAGGAACCGTTGAAAATTGCAGTGTCCACTTTTAAAATATATTTTTGCCATTTAAAAAAAACTATGTACATTGTTGATTCCATTCAACGTTCTAAGTATTACTGTGTAAAGTACCTTTCATTTAATGTATTTACCTGCTAAATGAATCTTGTGGTTCTAGAAATAAATTAACAAAATAATATTTTTCATATATAAAAACCTATTGGCCTGGAGTTAAGTCATAGAGTGTGTGTTTTCACTTATTGCTTGTGTGTATGTACAACAAATGCTTAACACTACCCTCTGATAAGCCTAACTGCTCGACCACACTACCACAAATAGAGCATTAATATTATCTGTTATTGTCTCTGTCAAGCTTCTTGGGTAACCCCTGGACACTGTGCACACTATATCTCATTTTGATATAGTATATACAGAGTCAGCTTCCTACAAAGGTGCTTTCCGTATACGCGGCTCGACCACCAACTTCCGAGATCACCCTGGAGCGGCGGACAAGACCATGCATATGCCCACCCAGAGGAGCATATTGACAGCTGTTTAGGCGCTCAGCCTCAGGGACGGCAAAGGTAGGGGACCCCTTTACAGCAGGGTTGTTATGGTGTAAAGGCATAGCTTCACCTGGGGCTATACTGCGCCTGTGAGGTGGGAACTCCAAGTCGTGGTGTTTTACCATGATTGCAATCTAGAGGCAGCAGGAACTCTTACAGGATGAAGGGGAAGATTATGTTAAATTGGATGAGGCTTTCTCTGAGGCAGTATATGTCTCAATACAAAGGGCTCTGATCACTGCACTATGACCCATTGTGAGTCAATAACTGTTTATGGCATATGGCCATCCTGAACCCCTCAAGATGAGGGAGAATCGTGCCTCCTATTTTGGAACCCTTGAACCCCAAGGATCATGAGGCCAGACTTCTGCAAAGGCCAAAAGAAAGAGGGAGGCAGCCTTCGAACCTGATGCCTTTGATAGATTGAAGGAGACCCATGTGGCCTGGTCTGACTGAACACATGAAAAATGTACCAGGATGCAGTAATCAGCCAGCAGGTCATCCGGGCAGTGGTCCAGCTCTTCATGCTGAGCCTCACTCAGACCCTGATATCCTCTAAGGTGTGGGGGCTAACAATGACTTTCAAGACCCCTTCGGGCATGCTCAATCCAGGGAACATATATCACCTGTGATCCTCTGAATGGACCCCAGCGGAGGAGGTTGCTCAATACATAGCGAATAAGCTCAGAAATTCCCTGGGCAGAGTTCAGGGGGCCACATAAGGGTGGGATGTCCAAGGCCTCGCTCGAAGAAAAGGTGGCAATGATCCATGACAGCCGAATGGTTTACATTTTGGCCATAGTTCTCACAGACCCGGAGAAGGACAGTGACAGGTCATGAGCATTTTCATGCTCCAACAGTAAAACTCTTACATTTTTATTTTTACCCACCAAGAATGATGGACTTGTAAACTGGCCATACTGTCACACTTAGAAGGGAATGTACTTGTCAGTGTATTATTAAAGTTTATTTACTAGTATAATTGTTTATGGAAATGTAAGCAACACAGGCACATCCTCCTTTATTACGGAAAGGTTATAGGATTTCCAAGTGAAAAACAGCACTACAAACTAGTAAAGACGTGATCAGAATCGTGCTGGGGCTACAACAAGATGTGGGCATACTGGGCCAATAGGGAGGGAGATGGCTACCTGTGTTATCCTTAATGCTTCAGAGTGGTCTGAATGCCCCCAAGAGTGTATGGTTCTGCTGTAAATAGTGCCAATAAGAGAAGGTAAAAAAGGACAACCCTAGCAGCCATACCTCCGATCTCAGCAGACTGGAGAGAAGATTTAAAGAAGGATGCCCTGCTGTACATAAAAAACGACAAAGAGGCTGCGCCGGCATAGGCTGCACATGCTGAAACTGGTGGCTAGCAAAGGAGAGGGAATGTGTCTGCTGTGTTCTGCTCGTTGGTGATTTGTCTCCAGAGCCCAGTTGAAGCAAGAGAACCAAGGATCACCTGGCTGACCTCCTGTTTGCAGCACAGGACTACAGAAGCTGAAAGAGCCTGCTGGGGTGAGTTATTAGCCCAAATCTTCAAACGAATGCTTCTTGTTGCTGAGCAGTACCAGACCCTGACTCTAAAAGATGCGCTTGGGTCTACTGGACCCTGGAGAGTCGTCTGAGTGCAGCCTGGTCCCTCAGAAGGTGAGTTATCATCCAAGGAAGGATTCCACTGTAACAACAATACCAGGCGACTGGTAGCCCAGTGGCAATTGTAATTCTGCCACGACCGAGAAGACTTCGAGGCTCCAGTGGACGGGACCCCCCCCCACCAAATTTGTAGGGTGAGGAGCAGCTGCAGGAAGAACAAAGTCGACCGCATTGCATCTACAGCAAAGGAAAGGAGGTGGGCAGGGTGAGGTCTGACCCAGATGAAATGGGGTCACCACCTTGGGGAGGAAAGAGGCACAAGTTCTGAGAACCACCTTGTCTGAAAACATGGTGAGATGTGGTCTGGATGAAAGAGCCTGCATTTTACTCACCCTCCTGGCAGATGCTATTGCCACTAAGAAGCCTGTCTTGGTGGTGACCAGCCGGAGGGGACAGTTGTGTAAGGGGTCAAAGTGAGCACATATAAGAAATGTGAGGACCAGATTTAAGTCCTGTTGGGGCATAACAAAGGGCGTAAGGGGAAAAATATGTACAAGCATCTTCAACTCCTGAGCATCTTCAGCCTCCTGTATCTCTTGCATCAGGACCATTTTCATAGGTACCTATAGCAAAGGGTTAAGAATGTTTGGAGCTTACTGGAGACTGCTTCCTCCAAGGTAACTGTTTCTGTGGACCTTGCTGGTCCCCCTGACTGACTTCCTTCTACACTTCATTCAAGCAGTGGCAGAGACTGAGGCTGATTACCTTCTCAGACCAGATTCAGAATTGGTGGATTTGGAGGACCATTCCCTTCTGTGGAAGAAGGCAATCACCCCAGCAGTACTACACACTAGGGATTTCCTCAGCAACATCTTTCTTGTCCAGAAAAGGGACAAAAGGTACCCTCAATATTTCCACCTCACCGGAGATTCCTGCAGTTCCTGTGAAAGGGACAAGTCTGTGAGCTCTAAACTCTTACCTTCGGGCTCTCATCAGCACTGCGTGCTTTATGAAAGTGTGCATTGGATTGTGGACCATCTTTGAGCACAGGGGATCAGACAGGGGATCAGACTAATCATCTACCTCGCCAACATCTTCATCATGGACCAATGCAAAATGCAACTACAGATCATTATGACCATCATGCTGCTTCCGGATCTGGGGTTTGTCATGAAATTGGAGTTGATACCCAATCAGCAGCTGACGTTTCTAGGCTTTGTGGTAAGCTCTGTTGAGACCACCCTGAAACTGCTTGTAAAGAAACTGACAGGAATAAGGAAAAAATGTAAAGTGGCTCTAATGAGAAAGAAGATATTCTTGTGCCAACAAGCACACCTAGTAGCTGTGTAGTCGTCATCGATACAGGCAATTTTCCCGGGCCCTCCAGTGCGGAGTGGCACACATGTGGAAAGGCCTGGGATTCTCAGAACAGGTATTTCTACTAGAGGAAGCAAAGGAAGACATTTATTGGTTAAGTTTTAGATCAAGTCAAATTAAAATAGTTACTGATTTTATTCATACTTTTCCCGTTCTCTTTCAGTTAGCATGGTACACATAACAGAGCTCTGTTCTCTTTAATAATAAATGACTTACAGACTTTGCAGAGCTTCAAAAGACTGAGATTTCTTTATGTTTTGTTTACAGAGGCAGACAGCAGTTACTTCTATTGAATAGATAACACTCTGTGGAAGAGATATTTTAATAGGTACCTTTGATCACATTCAAAGGCCAGTTGACTGTACAGAAGCCCTAGGGCAAAACTATTTTGGATTCCTTGAAAGATTAACTCCCTTGGGTAAAGGTATCTTCCTTTATCCACAAGGTTAATCATCTCCCTAGAACTGACAACTCTCACATCATTGCCCTGAAACAGTACTAGCTGAAAAACTAGAAGATTAAATATTGAGGTTACAAACTCTTGCCAAGCACATCTACTGTCCACAAACAAGAATATGACGAGGCCAAAGAGTATAGGTGATACTTACGGTCAACGATTTCTCCAATGTAACCATTCAAGGTTTTAGTTAGCTGATCCGCACCATAGCCCTTCTTGTTAGCCATACTGAACTTCTCAGTGAGAGCAGTGAAGCCTGCACCAAACAGATAAACACAAGATATTGCATGAATGTAAATGTATCCACATATCAACCACTCTTTCAAATTTTTACAGGGAAGGTGCACACGGTCCCAAAGATTCCTAGCCCAGTCACTCATCAAGTCACATGGCTACAATTTTTAGTATACAACTTTTTGTCTTTGGTTGTTTAATACAGCAGGTTCCATTATTGAGTGTAAAACAGGATGGCAACAATGTAACATGGGACCTTCCCCATCATCTCCTCTAACTCCCCCCTTGCATTCTGTAGGAAGTTGGCTCTGTATGTACTATTTCAAAGTAAGAAATAGCATGCACAGAGTCCAAAGGTTCCCTTTAGAGGTAAGATAGTGGCAAAAAGAGATAATGCTAATGCTCTATTTTGTGGTAGTGTGGTTGAGCAGTAGGCTTATCAGAGGGTAGTGTTAAGCATCTGTTGTACACACAAGAAATAAATGAGGAACACATACTCAAAGACAATTCCAGGCCAATGGGTTTTTATATAGAAAAATATATTTTCTTAGTTTATTTTAAGAACCACAGGTTCAAGATTTACAATCAATACTTTAAATGAAAGGTATTTCACTCAGGTATCTTAGGAACTTTGAATCAACACAATAGCATGTACAGTTTTGGCACAAATGGCAATAAGTTATTTTAAAATTGGAAACTGCAAAATTCAACAGTTCCTGGGGGAGGTAAGTATTGGTTAGTTTTGCAGGTAAGTAAAGCACTTACAGGGTTCAAAGTTGGGTCGAAAGTAGCCCACAGTTGGGGGTTCAGGGCAACCCCAAAGTTACCACCCCAGCAGCTCAGGGCCGGTCAGGTGCAGAGGTCAAAGTGGTGCCCAAAATGCATAGGCTTCAATGGAGAAGGGGGTGCCCCTGTTCCAGTCTGCCAGCAGGTAAGTACCCGCGACTTCGGAGGGCAGACCAGGGGGGTTTTGTAGGGCACCGGGGGGGACACAAGTCAGCACAAAAAGTACACCCTCAGCGGCACAGGCGCGGCCGGGTGCAGAGTGCAAAAAGGCATCTGGTTTACAATAGGTTTCAATGGGAGACCCAGGAGTCTCTTCAGCGATGCAGGCAGGCAAGGGGGGGGCTCCTCAGGATAGCCACCACCTGGGCTAGGGAGAGGGCCTCCTGTGGGTCACTCCTGCACTGGAAGTCGGCTCCTTCAGGTCCTGGGGGCTGCGGGTGCAGTGTGTTTACCAGGCATTGGGCTCTTTGAAGCAGGCAGTCGCGGTCAAGGGGAGCCTCTGGATTCCCTCTGCAGGCGTCGCTGCGGGGGGTCAGGGGGGTCAACTCTGGCTACTCACGGGCTCTCAATCGCCAGGGAGTCCTCCCTGTAGTGTTGCTTTTTCCGCAGGTCGAGCCGGGGGCGTCGGGTGCAGAGTGGAAAGTCTCACGCTTCCGGCGGGAAACGTTGCTTCTTTGTTGCAAAGTTGCAGTTTCTTTGGAACAGGGCCGCTGTCCTCGGGAGTTCTTGGTCCTTTTAGATGCAGGGTAGTCCTCTGAGGCTTCAAAGGTCGCTGGACCCTGGGGGATGCGTCGCTGTTGCAGTTTTTCTCGAAGTGGGGAGACAGGCCGGTAGGGCTGGGGCCAAAGCAGTTGGTGTCTCCGTCTTCTCTACAGGGCTTCAGGTCAGCAGTCCTTCTTCGTCTTCAGGTTGCAGGAATCTATCTTGCTTGGTTCTGGGGGCCCCTAAATACTCAATTTAGGGGTGTGTTTAGGTCTGGGGATTGGTAGCCAATGGCTACTAGCCCTGAGGATGGCTACATCCTCTTTTGGGAGGGGGGCACATCCCTAATCCTATTGGGGGAATCCCCCATCTGCAAGATGGAGGATTTCTAAAAGTCAGAGTCACCTCAGCTCAGGACACCTTAGGGGTTCTCCCGACTGGCCAGTAACTCCTCCTTGTTTTTCTCATTATCTCCTCCGGCCTTGCCGCCAAAAGTGGGGCCGTGGCCGGAGGGGGCGGGCATCTCCACTAGCTGGGATGCCCTGTGGCGCTGTAACAAAGGGGGTGAGCCTTTGAGGCTCACCGCCAGGTGTTACAGTTCCTGCAGGGGGAGGTGAGAAGCACCTCCACCCAGTACAGGCTTTGTTACTAGCCACAGAGTGACAAAGGCACTCTCCCCATGTGGCCAGCAACATGTCTGGCGTGTGGCAGGCTGGCACAACTTGTCAGCCCACACTGGAAGTCGGGTATGTTTTCAGGGGGCATCTCTAAGATGCCCTCTGGGTGTATTTCACAATAAAATATACACTGGCATCAGCGTGCATTTATTGTGCTGAGAAGTTTAATACCAAACTTCCCAATTTTCAGTGTAGCCATTATGGTGCTGTGGAGTTCGTGTACGACAGACTCCCAGACCATATACTCTTATGGCTACCCTGCACTTACAATGTCTAAGGTTTTGCTTAGACACTGTAGGGGCATAGTGCTCATGCACCTATGCCCTCACCTGTGGTATAGTGCACCCTGCCTTAGGACTGTAAGGCCTGCTAGAGGGGTGACTTGTCTATGCCATAGGCAGTGTGAGGTTGGCATGGCACCCTGAGGGGAGGGCCATGTCGACTTAGTCATTTTCTCCCCACCAGCACACACAAGCTGGCAAGCAGTGTGTCTGTGCTGAGCGAGGGGTCCCCAGAGTGGCATACGACATGTTGCAGCCCTTAGAGAACTTCCCTGGCATCAGGGCCCTTGGTACCAGGGGTACCAGTTACAAGGGACTTACCTGGATGCCAAGGGGTGCCAATTGTGGAGACAAAGGTACAGTTTTAGGGAAAGTACACTGGTGCGGGGGCCTGGTTAGCAGGTCTCAGCACACTGTCAAATCATAACTTGGCATCAGCAAAGGCAAAAAAGTCAGGGGGTAACCATGCCAAGGAGGCACTTCTTTACACAAACCCCCCCCCCAAACGAAAGAGGATGAGACTTACCTTTTCCAAGAGAGTCCTCATTTTCGAAGTGGAAGAACCTGGAAAGGCCATCTGCATTGGCATGGGCAGTCCCAGGTCTGTGTTCCACTATAAAGTCCATTCCCTGTAGGGAGATGGACCACCTCAACAGTTTTAGATTTTCACCTTTCGTTTGCATTAGCCATCTGAGAGGTCTGTGGTCAGTTTGAACTACAAAGTGAGTACCAAAGAGGTATGGTCTCAGCTTCTGACCAAACCACAGCAAAGGCCTCCCTCTCAATGGCACTCCAATGCTGCTCCCTGGGGAGTAACCTCCTGCTAATGAAAGCAACAGGCTGGTCAAGGCCATCATCATTTGTTTGGGACAAAACTGCCCCTATCCTATGTTCAGAGGCATCAGTCTGCACAATGAACTGCTTGGAGTAATCTGGAGCTTTTAGAACTGGTGCTGTGCACATAGCTTGTTTCAGGGTGTCAAAGGCCTGTTGGCATTCTATAGTCCAGTTTACCTTCTTAGGCATTTTCTTAGAGGTAAGTTCTGTGAGGGGTGTCACTCTTGATCCATATCCCTTCACAAACCTCCTGTAATAGCCAGTCAAGCCAAGGAATGCCCTGACTTGAGTCTGGGTTTTTGGAGCTACCCAGTCCAGAATAGTCTGGATCTTGAGTTGGAGTGGCTGAACTTGGCCTCCACCTACAAGGAGTCCCAAGTAAACCACAGTTCCCTGCCCTATCTGGCATTTGGATGCCTTGATAGAGAGGCCTGCTGCTTGCAGGGCCTCCAAAACCTTCTTCAGGTGGACCAGGTGATCCTGCCAGCTGGAGCCAAAGACAGCAATATCGTCAAGATAAGCTGCACTAAAGGACTCCAAGCCAGCAAGGACTTGATTCACCAACCTTTGGAAGGGGGCAGGGGCATTCTTTAAGCCAAAGGGCATTACAGTAAACTGATAATGCCCATCAGGTGTGGAGAATGCTGTCTTTTCTTTTGCTCCTGGTGCCATTTTGATTTGCCAGTACCCTGCTGTCAAGTCAAAGGTACTTAAGTATCTGGCAGCACCTAGTTTGTCAATTAATTCATCTGCCCTTGGAATGGGATGGGCATCTGTCTTGGTGACAGAATTAAGTCCTCTGTAGTCCACACAAAACCTCATCTCTCTCTTACCATCCTTAGTGTGAGGTTTGGAGACTAAGACCACTGGGCTAGCCCAGGGGCTGTCAGAGTGCTCAATGACTCCCAATTCCAGCATCTTGTGGACGTCCACTTTGATGCTTTCCTTAACTTGGTCAGACTGTCTGAATATTTTGTTTTTGACAGGCATGCTGTCTCCTGTGTCCACATCATGGGTAGACAGGTGTGCCTGACCAGGGGTTAGGGAAAAGAGCTCAGCAAACTGTTGTAAGACTTTCCTACAGTCAGATAGCTGTTGGCCAGAGAGGGTGTCTGAATAGATCAATCCATCTACTGAGCCGTCTTTAGGGTCAGTGGAGAGGTGATCAGGGAGAGGTTCACTCTCAGCTTCCTGGTCCTCATCTGTCACCATCAACAGATTCACATCTGCCCTGTCATGAAAGAGTTTGAGGCGGTTCATATGGATCACCCTTTTGGGGGTCCTGCTAGTGCCTAGGTCTACCAGGTAGGAGACCTGACTCTTTCTCTCTAGCACTGGGTAAGGGCCACTCCATCTGTCGTGAAGTGCCCTGGGAGCCACAAGCTCCAGAACCCAGACTTTCTGCCCTGGCTGAAATTCAACCATAGCAGCCTTTTGGTCATACCACATCTTCTGGAGCTGTTGGCTGGCCTCAAGGTTTTTAATTGCCTTTTCCATGTACTCTGCCATCCTGGAAAGTAGGCCTAGTACACAGTCTACTATATCTTGCTTTAGGCTCATGAAGAGGTCTCTCCCAGCCTTCTTTTACAAGAGCTAGTGGTCCCCTGACAAGATGGCCAAACAGAAGTTCAAAGGGGGAAAACCCTACTCCCTTCTGAGGCACCTCTCTGTAGGCGACAAGCAGACATGGCAAGAGGACATCCCATCTCCTTTTGAGCTTTTCAGGGAGCCCCATGATCATGCCTTTCAATGTCTTGTTAAATCTTTCTACAATACCACTGGTTTGTGGATGGTATGGTGTGGTGAATTTGTAAGTCACCCCACACTCATTCCACATGTGTTTCAGGTATGCTGACATGACGTTGGTACCCCTGTCAGACACCACATCCTTAGGAAATCCCACTCTGGTAAAGATACCTAAGAGTGCTTTTGTTACTGCAGGGGCAGTAGTGGACCTAAGGGGAATTGCTTCAGGGTACCTAGTGGCATGATCAACTACCACTAGGATATACTGGTTCCCTGAGGCTGTAATAGGTTCAAGTGGACCCACTATGTCCACACCCACTCTTTCAAAGGGGACCCCCACCACTGGAAGTGGAATGAGGGGGGCCTTTGGGTGTCCACCTGTCTTACTACTGTCTTGACAGGTGGCACAGGAGACACAAAACTCCTTTACTTTCTGGGACATGTTGGGCCAATAGAAATGGTTGACTAACATCTCCCAAGTCTTGGTTTGTCCCAAATGCCCAGCAAGTGGAATATCATGAGCTAAGGTCAGAATGAACTTCCTAAACTCCAGAGGAACTACCACTCTACTAGTGGCACCAGGTTTGGGATATCTTGCCTCAGTGTAGAGGAGTCCATCTTCCCAGTAGACTCTATGTGTTCAAGTGATTTTTCCTTTGGTCTCTTCAGCAGACATGTTTCTTTCCCCTTACACAACTGTTCCCTTGTGGGTCCCCCTGGGCCTAAAAGTTCAACCTAATAAGGGTCCAACTCCATGGGCTCAGTTCCCTCAGAGGGCAGAACTTCTTCCTGGGAAGAGAGGTTCCCTCTCTTTTGTTGTGTTGAAGCTGTTTCACCAGTCTTCTTTCCTTTCCTCTTGGAGGGTTTGGCCATTATTCCAGGCTCCAACACCACTTTTTCACCCTGAGCCTTGCACTGTGCCCTTGTCTTGACACACACCAGTTCAGGGATACCCAGCATGGCTGCATGGGTTTTGAGTTCTACCTCAGCCCATGCTGAGGACTCCGGGTCATTTCCAAGCAAATAGTCTACAGGGATATTTGAGTAGACTACTACCTGTTTCAGGCCATTGACCCCTCCCCATTCTAAAGTTACCATAGCCATGGGATGTCCTTTAGTCTGATTGTCAGCGTTGGTTACTGGATAAGTTTGTCCAGTCAGGTATTGTCCCGGGGAAACCAGTTTCTCTGTCACCATGGTGACACTGGCACCTGTATCCCTCAGGCCTTCTACACTAGTCCCATTAATTAAGAGTTGCTGCCTGTATTTTTGCATATTAGGGGGGCAGGCAGCCAGTGTGGCTAAGTCCACCCCACCCTCAGAAACTAATGTAGCTTCAGTGTGAACCCTGATTTGCTCTGGGCACACTGTTGATCCCACCTGGAGGCTGGCTATTCCAGTGCTAACTGGAGTAGTAGTAGAAGTGGAACCTTTCTTGGGACAGGCCTTGTCTCCAGTTTGGTGTCCCTGCTGGTTACAGCTACAACACCAGGCCTTCTTGGGATCAACGTTTTTACCCTTGTACCCAAAATTGGATTGTGAAGAGGCTTTGGACCCTCCTTCCTGTGCAGGTTTGTGGGCCCTATAGAAGATTCTTTACTTTTACCCTTGGATGTCTCAACACTCTTCCCCTGGGGAGTCTTTGTGACCCCTTTTTTTGGTCACCCCTTGTGGAAGTCTTGGTCACCCTAGTCTTGACCCAATGGTCCGCCTTCTTTTCCAATTTTTGGGGAGAAATTGGTCCTAGGTCTACCAGATGCTGATGCAGTTTATCATTGAAACAATTACTTAACAGGTGTTCTTCCATAAACAGATTGTACAGCCCATCATAATCATTTACACCACTGCCATTAATCCAACCATCCAGTGTTTTGACTGAGAAGTCAACAAAATCAACCCAGGTCTGGCTCGAGAATTTTTTAGCCCCCCTGAACCTAATCCTGTACTCCTCAGTTGAGAATCCAAAGCCCTCAATCAGGGTAGCCTTCATGAGGTCATAGGATTCTGCATCTTTTCCAGAGAGTGTGAGGAGTCTATCCCTACACTTTCCAGTGAACATTTCCCAAAGGACAGCACCCCAGTGAGATCTGTTTACTTTTCTGGTTGCACAAGCCCTCTTAAACGCTGTGAACCATTTGGTGATGTCATCACCATCTTCATATTTAGTTACAATCCCTTTAGGGATTTTTAGCATGTCAGGAGAATCTCTGACCCTATTCAAATTGCTGCCACCATTGATGGGACCTAAGCCCATCTCTTGTCTTTCCCTTTCTATGGCTAGGATCTGTCTTTCCAAAGCCAATCTTTTGGCCATCCTGGCTAACAGGAGGTCATCTTCATTGAGGCTGCCCTCAATGCTTCCAGAGTTGCTGGATTCTCCTGTGAGAGAAGTAGCATCTCTGATTATCACTTGTGGAGTCAGGGTTGGAGAAACCCTGGTCTCCCTATTTAGGGCTGGAGGTGGGAGTTCCTCCAAATCACTAGTGTCCCCCTCTGTGAGGCCATCATCAGAGGGATTGTTTTTAGCAAACTCTGCCAAGATCTCCTGGAGCTGTACTTTGGTAGGGTTTGAACCAGTTTTTATCTTTTTGATTTTACAGAGAGACCTTAACTCTGACATCCTTTGACATCCTAAGATGCAGGTAAGGGGTGAGGTTGAGTTCCATCACTATCTCTTCTGTAGTAGACATTTTGTTTCTAAAAGTTGGAATACTTTTTAAGAATCTAAAACTATCTCTAGAACTTAATTCAAACTTTTACAAACCTTTTAAACTCTAAAAGAAATGCTAACAGGGACTAACACAAGGCCCTAGCAGGACTTTTAAAACTTGAACTTCAGGTCCCACTGCAGAGCCCTCATATGACCATCAGACATGCTTGACTAACAGGATGCAGGAGGCCATGAGTCCCAACAGCCTCAGATTCTGTTTCACGGAAATCCAGGATAGTGGCCGAAACATCGGTATCATAACCTGAATCTGTACTCGCTGCTCGGGAAGATAAGCCCGAAACAACACTGTGTCCAGAATGGCTCCGATGAAAGGGAGCTTTTGAGAGGGAGTCAGGTGTGACTTTGGCACGTTTATAATGAACCCCAGTGAATGCAGGAAGTTCGTCGTCATCTGAAGGTGGTTGCCGAGAGCCTGGGACGTAGGAGCCTTCTTCAGCCAGTCGTTGACGTAGGGGGAAGACTGAAATCCCTAACCTGCAGATGAGCTGCTACCACCACCATCACTTTAGTGAACACCAGAGGGGCACTGGTGAGACCGGAGGGGAGTACAATAAACTGAAAGTGCTTGAGGCCCACCTTGAACTGCAAGTAGCACCTGTGGGCAGGCAGGATGGGGATGTGAAAATACGCATCCTGCAAGTCCAACGCTAAAATCTAGTCTACTTGGTCTAGGGAAGGCATGACCTGAGCAAGAGCATCTTAAATTTCTGCTTTTTAAGGAGGAGATTGACGTCCCTTAAATCCAATATAGAGCGAAGACCCTTGTTCTTTTTTGGAATCAGAAAGTAGCAGGAAAAACACCCACTGCCAACTTTTGACATTGGGACCCTTTCTATGGCTCCCTTGGCCAAGAGAGCCGTAAATTCCTCACGGAGCAGGATTAAGAGATCCTCCATCAGCCGTTCTTTTAATGGAGACATAGAGGGAAGGAAACACTGGAAGGGGAGGGAATAGCCCTTCTGTATGATCTGCAAGACCCATGTATCCGATGTTATGTACTGCCTGCGAGGGAGATTAAAATGAATCCTCCCTCTAACTGGACGCGTGTCGTCTTGCAGAATCATACTAGGAGGACTTGGTGTAGGAAAATGTCACTGTTGGCATGGTTACCCCCTAACTTTTTGCCTTTTGTTGATGCTGGTTATGATTGAAAGTGTGCTGGGACCCTGCTAACCAGGCCCCAGCATCAGTGTTCTTCTCCGTAAGTGTACCTCTGTCTCCACAATTGGCACAGCCCTGGCACACAGATAAGTCCCTTGTGGCTGTGGCCAGGGTAGGTCTCTAAGGGCTGCAGCATGTATTATGCCACCCTGGGGACCCCTCACTCAGCACATGCACACTGCCTCACAGCGTGTGTGTGCTGGTGGGGAGAAAAAGACTAAGTCGACATGGCAGTCCCACAGAGTGCCATGCCCACAACCCACTGCCTGTGGCATAGGTAAGTCACCCCTCTAGCAGGCCTTACAGCCTTAAGGCAGGGTGCACTATTCCAAAGGTGAGGGCATAGTTGCATGAGCACTTTGCCTTCAGTGTCTAAGTCCATTCTTAGACATGTAAGTGCAGGGTAGCCATAAAAAGTATATGGTCTGGGAGTTTGTTGAACACGAACTCCACAGTTCCATAATGGCTACACTGAATACTGGGAAGTTTGGTGTCAACATTCTCAGCAAAATAAATCCACACTGATTCCAGTATGGGAGTTATTGAGAAATGCACACAGAGGGCATCTTAGAGATGCCCCCTGTATACTAGTCCCACTCCTAGTGTTAGGCTGACCAGTTCCTGCCAGCCAGCCACATCCAGATAGGTTTCTGGCCACATTGGGTGAGTGCCTTTGTCACTCTGTGGCAAGGAACAAAGCCTGTACTGGGTGGAGGTGCTTCACACCTCCCCCTGCAGGAACTGTAACACCTGGCGGTGAGCCTCAAAGGCTCAAGCCTGGTGTTATAGCACCCCAGGGCACTCCAGCTAGTGGAGATGCCTGCCCCTCCAGACACGGTCCCCACTTTTGGCGGCAAATCCGGAGGAGATAATGAGAAAAATAAGGAAGAGTCACTCTCCAGTCAGGACAGCCCCTAACGTGTCCTGAGCTGAGGTGACCCCTGCCTTAGGAAATCCTCCATCTTGTCTTGGAGGATTCCCCCCAATACGACTAGGGATGTGCACCCTCCCCCCCCCACAGGGAGGAGGCACCAAGAGGTTGTAGCCACTCTCAAGGACAGTAGCCATTGGCTACTCCCCCCCAGAACTAAACACCCCCCTAAATTTAGTATTTGGGGGCGACCCTGAACCCAGAAAACCAGATTTCTAATGACCTGAAACAAGAAGAAGGACTGCTGACTTGAAAGCCCCACAGAGACGACGGAGACAACAACTGACTTGGCCCCAGCCCTACCGGCCTGTCTCCAGACTCAAAGACCCTGCACAGCGATGCATCCAGCAGGACCAGTGACCTCTGAGGACACAGAGGACTGACCTGCACCCAAAGGACCAAGAAAGTCCAGTGGACAGCGGCTCTGTCCAAGAAACCAAGAAACAACCAACTTTAAAGGGACTCCAGCTTCACTCCAGAAGCGTGAGTCCCCAACACTCTACACCAGATGCCCCCGGCGCGTGTCCAGAAGAACCAACACTGCAGAGAGGACCGCCAGGCGACTCCCACGAAGTGGACACCCTGAGACACCCTCCCTGCACCCCCACAGCGATGCCTCCAGAGAAGATCCTTAGGCTCCCCCTGACCGCAACTGCCCGGTAACAAAGGAACCCAATGCCTGGAAGAAGCACTGCACCCGCAGCCCCCAGGCCAGAGAGAAACCAACTACTGGTGCAGGACTGACCAGCAGGCGGCCCCCCTCCTTGCCCTGTTGGTGGCTGGCCCGGGAACCCCCCTGTGCCCTGCCTGCATCTCCAGAGTGACCCCCGGGTCTCTCCATTGATTCCTATCTGAATCCTGAAACCTTCTTCACACACTGCACCCGGCTGGCCCTGTGCCGCTGAGTGTGTATTTTGTGTGCCTGTTTGTGACCCCCCCCCCCACCAATGCTCTACAAAGCCCCCCTGGTCTGCTCCCTGAGGATGCAGGTACTTACCTGATTGCAGACTGGAACCGGAGCACCCCTGGTCTCCATGGGCGCCAATGCTATTTGGGCCCTACTTTGACCAATGCACTTGACCGGCCATGTGTTGCTGGTGCTGGGTGTTTGGGGTTGCCTTGAACCCCCAACGGTGGGCTGCCTATGCCCAGGAGACTGAACTTGTAAGTGCTTTACTTACCTAAAAAATGAACTATTACTTTCCTCCCCCAGGAACTGCTGATTTTTGCAGTGTCCACTTTTAAAATAGCTCTTTGCCGAGACTGTGTACATTACTGTTTTAATTCAAAGAATCTTGCGGTTTTAAAATAAATTAAGAAAATAATATTTTTCTATATAAAAACCTATTGGCCTGGAGTTAAGTCATTGAGTGTGTGTTCTCATTTATTGCCCATGTGTGTACACAAATGCTTAACACTACCCTCAGATAAGCCTAACTGCTCGACCACACTACCACAAAATAGAGCATTAGTATTATCTAATTTTGCCACTATCAACCTCTATCTTACTCTGAGATAGTATATACAGACCCAACGTCCTACGCTTGGGCACTGTGGAAGAGGGGGGCTAGGTGGTAGCCGACCTCTGCCTAGACCCTCAGGGTCTGAAGGTACCATGACCTCGTCCTAACACTGGATGTTGAGTTGATGGAGGCTGATTTGCGAGTGGCGTGGTACCACACCACTCCCAAAGCCTTGAAAGGAGCGAAAGGCAGACTGCTGGCGAGCAGGCGCAGAGATGCCCCAAGGATCTGGCCATAGCCTGAGAATCCTTGAACCACTCAAGAAGCGCTGAGTCTGCCTTTTCTCCAAATAGACGTGAGCCATCAAAGGGCATGTCCATAGGATTTGTCTGGGCATTCCCCGAAAAGTCAGATGTACGGAGCCAGGCGTGGTGACGAAGGGCCACCGTCGATGAAATTGCCCTACCCAGCATGTCGGTTGTGTCCAAACCACACCGTATTGTAAACTTTGCTGCATTTCTCCCATTTTCTTTTACAACTTGTGTGAGTGTCCTGCATGCCCTTCGGGACCTGGGGCAGCACCTATACCACTGTATCCCATAAGGTATGGGGAAAAACAGACCAATAGGCATGAGGTGTTTATGAACATCAATGCCAGGCTGGAGGAAGAAAACATTTTCTTTCCAAGCTGATCCAGCCTCTTGGATTCCCTATCCGGGGGAGTGGAAAGGAAGGCACCATGGGAAGTGGAGGCCTGCACCACCAAGCGATCCGGGGTGGGTTGTTGGATGAGGAAACTAGGATCATTAGGAGCTGGTCGATGGCAGCGGACGATTGTCCTATTAACAGGAGCCCCTGTGCTGGGTTTGGACCATGTCCTCGGTTGGACATCAGTGAGGGCCTCACTGAAGGGTCACATCGGTTCCGATGTAGAAACCCCCAGCTGAAGCACCTCAGTCAGGAGGTTAGTCCTGACCAGCATCGTAGGCAAATCTAGGCCCAAGACCTCAGCAGCCCTACGCACAATCATAGCATATAAAGCACCATCCTCAGTAGCAACAGTAGGAGGTTAGAACATGCCAGTATCTGGACAGGTATCCAGTCGGCTGGCTTCCCCTAGTTCCTCATACCAGTCCATATGCTTCAAACAAATGCTAAAGGGTCCTGAGACCCCTCCCATTCTCCTCCTGTGTCTAGCTGATCGTAATAAGCTTCAGACATTGATCTGGCCCCAGCTGGCACCGTTGAAGTCGGAATCGGTGCCCTAGGGCGCCGTTCCGGCTAAGGATCATCAGGGATGAGGATAGGGCTTGCTCCACCAGTGGGTGCGGGTGGAGCGTCACCTTCTGGAGCAACGCTGGAGGAGGCCGACTGAGTTTACTCGGTGTCGCTCCGGATCTGGTTTTGGATCCTGGAGTCACCAACGGTGCAGAGGCTGAAGCCGCCAGCGTCTAATCCGATGGGGCACCTGCTGACCCCAAGGGGGGCAAAGGCACACCAGCGAGGGCAGTCTGCTCAAATACGAGACGCATGGCGTCGTAAAACTCTGAGCTGAGCAGGGGTTGTTCCAGCCCCCGGAAAGGTGGGGGGGGCTCAAAGTCAGCCCTGGCATCGGTTCCGCTGAACCGTGCCTGGAATGTAGACATTCCCGAGACGCCTTGTCGGACGATGGGTGTCATGAAGTCGAAGTCCACTTGGACTACTTCTTCTTGTGCCTCGTACCCGAGTGCCAGGAGGAGCTTGAGTGCGAAGAAGAAGACTTAAGGCTCCTAGTGCAGTCCTGCAACCTCCTCAATCGAGACCGTGACCTTCTAGGAGTCGCACCAACTGACATCGACTGACAGCTGCCATAAGCTTCAGAGACTGCTCTCTCAAAGCTTTCGGGGCCATAGCCGGCAGTTGGAATACAACTCTGAGTCGTGATCTCTGTCCAGGCACCAGGGACATACCTGTTGACGGTCCGTCAATGACATGGTGCAATGGCATGCACCACACGGCTTGCACCCATCTTCCTTGATGTCACCCTCGCACAGACTTCGAAAAACCTAACAAAAAGGTAGTAAAAGGCCTGCCAAGAAAGGCAGAGGGCCGCTCGAATCTGGACCTGCGCTTACCCGGCTCGGAAGGAAAAGAAATGAGATACACACGCTGGGGTGGTGCCTTTATAGGCAACCGTAACTCCACAGAAGTCTCTGACGCCACGTGGATCCGAACGACGCATGCGGATCTGAACAATGCCACCTGATGGCACGCGAAAGGTAATGTTCAGCAATAAATTCCAGATTCCATGCAGATGCCAGGAAATTCTAAAGTAAGGAATCAGCATTTAGAAGTCTCTATCAGAATGTGTTGGGCAGGTGATGTATGAATTAGCGACAGATCTGTGTTACTTTGTGAGTCCCCAAATTCTCCAATGATTAATTTTGCTTCTAGGGGATTATATTCTGGTAGCTCATCAAGGTTCGAAGTGTAAGGCATCAGTGTGTGTCACAGTTGTAGGTTAATGGCAGAAGTTGGTATGATGTAGTTTGTACTCAGCCTATAGGATCTAGTATGAATTAAGTATTGTGGCCTCCATCACATCCCCTAACTGGAGATGCCTATTCAGTCTCATTTTCAAAATCCTGCCAGTGCTGCCGTTTTTTCTGGTGGATACAGTAGCTACATGTGGATTCCTCACCTTATGAATTCTCCCAATGTGCCAGCATTCGACTGAAACTTTCTTCCCAGCTCTTCAAGTAAACAAGGACGTCACAATTGCTCCGCATTCGACTCCATCTGACGTCACTGTGGCAATAACAGGTCCTCGTCGGCGTGCTGACATCAGTGTCACCCTTTTTTACGGGCCTTTGAGGCGAACAGGTGAAAAACGACCTCACGAAAGCACACATATATATATATATATACACACACACACACACACACATATATATATATATATAGATATACATATATAGATATATATTGCAATCCAAATACAATAAAAACACATTTATTCATATAAAAAATACCCCAAAACGTATCTAGAAAACTAGAAAAATAAGTCTTGGTATGATCATACAGGCAACGGGGAGGCGGGTGGGACTGTGAAGAATCTACAGGTAGCTACTGTATCCATCAGAAAAAACTTTACCGAAGGTAAGTAACTTTTTCTTCTGATGGATACAACTACCTGTGGATTCCTCACCATATGAATAAAATCCCAAAGCAGTACCGCACATGGAGGTGGGTGCCTGACCAGTCACACCAAGAAATCCTGCAACATAGAACTTGCAAAATAGCCGTCCCTCCTAACTTCATAATCCAAGCAATATTGCTTCGCAAAAGTGTGGAGGGAAGTCCAAGTTGCTGTCTTGCAAATATCCACAGCTGGAACACCTCTAGCCAGTGCCGAAGTGGCAGATTTAGCCCTGGTGGAATGAGCTCTAATACCCTCAGGAAGAACCTTCTTTGTCAATGAATAACAGATCTTCATGCAAAGAATGACCCACCTGGATATGGTTCTCTTATGGACAGGTTTGCCTTTCATCTTGCCCACATATCCAACGAAGAGTTGGTCATCCACACAAAAGTCTTTTGTTCTTTCAACATAAAAACTCAGAGCTCTTCTCAGGTCTAAGCGATGAAGTCTTTCTTCCTCTTCTGAAGGGTGAGGAGGAGGATAGAAGGATGAAAGAGTAATAGACTGCCCCATATCAAAGGGAGTGACAACCTTAGGAAGGAAAGCCGCCCTTGTTCTCAACACCACCTTGTTAGCATAAAATGATGTAAAACTGAGGTTTGACACTAAGAGCCTGAAGCTCACTCACACGTCTAGCAGACGTGATAGCTGTAAGGAAAACTGTCATTAAGACTAACAGCCTTAATGAACAAGAATGCATAGGTTCAAACTGTGAAACCATTAAAAAAGTTCAAACCAAAGTTTATTCCCACTGAGCATGAGAAACGGAGTGAGAGGAAACTTATTAGCCAGGCCCTCTCAAGAAGTGAGGCCCTCCAAAGAAACTAACAACTATAGGTGATTTAAACAAGAAAGGTTGATCAGGAAGGCACAGAAAGGCAGAAAGCGCCGATAAATAGCCCTTGACAGTCGCAACTGCACAACCCTTCTGTGCTAAAGTAAGGGCAAACATCAGAACATCATATAAATGGGCCTTTAAGGGATCAATGTGCCTCTCTCCACACCAAGTAACAGATTGTGCCCATCTGCTGGCATGATAAAATAACATCCACCACTTCTGGAGGGAGAGAAAGAGAACTCAGATTGCCCCGTTCAATCTCTAGGCATGTAGGTGCAGACTCTGGAAGTGGGGGTGTAGAACCTGCCCCTGCGACTGCGAGAGGAGGTCTGCCCTGTGAGGGAGATAGAGCGGAGGGCACAGTGAGAGTTGGAGAAGGTCTGAGTAACACACCCTTCTTGGTAAATCAAGGGTATGGGGGGAAATGCGTAAAGTAGCTGGTCGCACAAAGACATCTGAAACGCGTCCTCCAATGCTCCTTGCACCCGATACTGAAGGGTGCAGAACGACGGGCAATGCGCATTCTCCTGAGTGGCAAACAGGTCTATCTGTGGAAAACCCCACATCTGGAAGATGTGAAGGACCAGGTCTGGATGGAGACGCCACTCTTGATCAGCAGAGAAATGCCGACTGAGACTGTCTGCACGTACATTGAGAACCCCGGCCAAATGGTTTGCTACTAAGCAAATCTGATGGCCCTGAGCCCAGGACCAGAGCCGCAGAGCCTCTCTGCAGAGAAGGTACGACCCTGCTCCTCCCTGCTTGTTGATTTACCACATTGCGGTAGTGTTGTCCGTCAAGATCTGAACTGACTGACCGCGAAGGGACAGGAGGAAGGCCTTGAGAGCCAGACGTATCGCCTGCAATTCTAACAGATTGATATGACACATCTGTTCCACTGGAGACCAAAGACCTTTGATCTCCAGGTCCCCCAGATGAGCTTCCCACCCTAGAGTGGAAGCATCCGTTATGACTGTGGCCACCAGTGGTGGTAGAGAAAACAGCATTCCTTGGGAAAGGGTGCCAGAGGCACCTGCGCTAGAGTCTGCATTCTGAGTTTCTCCTGTTTGAGGAACCAATTCAAAATCCTCAGATCCAGGATAGGCCTCAATCAACCATCATTCTTGGGAATCAGGTAATATCTCGAATAGCAACCCTGACCCCTTTCCTGCTCTGGAAGCAACTCCACTGCATCTTTTGATAAAAGGACTTCAACCTCCTGCTGCAGCAACAGGAGATGATCCTTTGAACAAAACGAAGGATGGGGAGGGATAGGAGGGGTGAACTCCTGAAAAGGAAGGGCATAACCTTTCCCCACAATATTTAGTGCCCAGGAGTCCGATGTGACTAACTTCCACTTGTGGAGAAAATGAAATATCCTGTCCCCTACGGGAGAAGTATGACTTAAAATTAATGGAAAACTAGGGCACCTTTCCTTGCTATGCTCCCCCATAGGAAAAAGATGAGGCAGGGTGCTGCTGGGTGGCTCCTCGTGTCCTAACCGTCCCCGTAGGAAAGAACCATCTTCCTTGACATGTTACCCCCATGTTTACTGGTATGTCAGTATGTTGTTGCCTGTCTCACTGGGATCCTGCTGGTCAGGACCCCAGTGCTCATAGTTTATGGCCTAATGTGTATGCCTGTGCCTAACTGTATCACTGAGGCTCTGCTAATCAGAACCTCAGTGCTTATGCTCTCTGTGGTTTTACATTTGTCACTGCAGGGCAGTGACTTCATTTACCAATTTCAATTGGCACACTGGTACTCCCTTATAAGTCCCTAGTATATGGTACCTAGGTACCCAGGGCACTGGGGTTCCAGGAGATCCATGTGGGCTGCAGCATTTCTTTTGCCACCCATAAAGAGCTCAGACAAACCCTTACAAAGGACTGCTATTGCAGCCTGCGTGAAATAGTGCACACACTATTTCACAGCCATTTTCACTGCACATAAGTAACTTATAAGTCACCCATATGTCTAACCTTCACTTGCTGAAGGTTAGGTGCAAAGTTACTAAGTGTGAGGGCACCCTTGCACTAGCAAAGGTGCCCACACATAGTTCAGGGCCATTTCCCCGGGCTTTGTGAGTGCGGGGACGCCATTACACGTGTGCACTACATATAGGTCAATACCTATATGTAGCTTCACAATGGTAACTCTGAATATGGCCATATAACATGTCTAAGATCAAGCAATTGCCCCCTCCATTCCAAATCTGGTATTTGGAAGATAATTCCATGCATCCTGGGGGCTCCACCATGGACCCCCAGTTATGCCAAACCAGCTCTCTGAGGCTTGCACTGCAGCTACAGCTGCTGCCACCTCAAAGACAGGATTCTGTCCTCCTGGGGTCTGGGAATCCCAGGAAGGCAGAACAAAGCATTTCCTTTGAGAGCAGGGTGTTACACCCTCTTCCTTTGGGAACTAGGTGTTACAGGCGGAGAGGCGGAGCCTCCCCCAGCTTCTGGAAATGCTTTGAAGGGCACGGATGGTGCCCTCCTTGCATAAGCCAGTCTACACCGTTTCAGGGACCCCTTCTCCTCTGCTCTGGTGCGAAACTGGACAAAGGAAAGTGGAGTGACCATTCCCTTGTATATCACCACCCCAGGGGTGGTGCCCAGAGCTCCTCCAGTGTGTCCCAGACTTCAGCCATCTTGCTTTGCAAGGTGTGGGGGCACTCTGGAGGCCTGAGTGGCCAGTGCCAGCAGGTGACGTCAGAGATCCCTCCTGATAGGTCCATACCTGATAAGGTAGACAATCCCCCTCTCAGGGCTATTTAGGGTCTCTCCTGTGGGTTCTCTTCAGATTCTGCTTGCAAGTTTCCTTCAAGAATCCTCTGCAACTACTTCAACAACCTCTGACCTCGGATCAACCGCAGCCTGCTCCAAGAAACACTGTAACAGCAACAAAGTGTCCACAAGAGATACTTTTCTTCTGCAGCCTCAGCTCCAAGTCAGCAACTGCAGCCGTTTCCACGCTGTGCATGCTCTGGGGACTCCCGGTCTTCATCCTGCACCAAAAGGACTGTCGAAATCTCCCATGGAGTGACGGAGCACTCCCCTGCTCCAGCAGGCACCTTCCAAGATGACAACCAGTACCCTTGGACTCCTCTCACAGCGCCGAGCGTGTTCCTAAGGATACAGAGGGTGGACATCATCGAAATAGACTATCCTGAGGTCCTGCTGATGCAATTTGGAGGAGGTAAGACCTTGCCTTCCCTGAGAGCGACGGTACCCCTGCGTACTGCGTAATCTTCACCTCCAGAGGCCTCTGTGCCCTATTTGCAAAATTCCTTGGTGCACAGCCTGGCCCAGGTCACCAACACTCCATCCTGCGATACTCAACTCGCTGAATTGTTTTCCGGCGGCGTGGGACCTTTTTTTTTTTTGTGCTGCATCAACCGCGTTTTGCACCTCCTTTGTCCCCAGATCCTGCGGCTCCCAGGGGTTCTGGCTGGCATCCTGAGGGCACTCTAAGGTGCTGATAGCCCCCTCTTCCTCCTCACACAGAGTTGAGGCCCCCAGGTCCCTCCTGTGTCCATCCAGTGCCATTTTGATGCAAAACACACTTTTGTCACAGTCAAGGCTTGTTGGCGACCTCCAACACGAAATTACATCTGCAACGATCTTCATGTCGTGGGACATCCTTTGCATCAAGCAGGAACCCGCTGGCATCTTCCCAGGGTGCATTCCTGCAGTCTTCGACTAACCGGGGACTCGTCTTTTGCACCCTCTTCTGTGTTGGCAGGGGCTCCTGTCCTTCCCGGAACTTCTTTCCACTCAAGATTTTTCCCCTTCATTTGCAGGTCTTGAGGCCTGATTACAACTTTGGAGGAGGGTGTTAATCCGCCCCAAATGTGACTGATATACCACCCGCGGTATTACGAGTCCACTATATCCTATGGAACTCGTAATACAGTGGGTGGTATATCCGTCACATTTGGGACGGATTAACATCCTCCTCCAAAGTTGTAATCAGGCCCTTGGTTGGTGTAGGAAAGTACAATCTTGCCTGGCATGTTACCCCCATTTTTACTTGTGTGTCAGTTTGTTTTTGCCTGTCTCACTGGGACCCTGCTAGCCAGGACCCCAGTGCTCATAGTTTGTGGCCTAAATGTGTTCCCTGTGTGTTGCCTAACTGTGTAACTGAGGCTCTGCTAAACAGAACCTCAGTACTTATGCTCTCTCTGCTTTTAAAATTGTCACTGTAGGCTAGTGACCATTTTTACCAATTCTGATTGGCACACTGGAACACCCAGCATTTCTTTTGCCACCATTGCGGAGCTCAGACAATTCTTATACAGGACTGCCACTGCAGCTGAGTGAAATAACGTCCACGTTATTTCACAGCCATTTTACACTGCACTTAAGTAACTTATAAGTCACCTATATGTCTAACCCTCACTTGGTGAAGGTTAGGTGCAAAGTTACTAGGTGTGAGGACACCCTGGCACTAGCCAAGGTGCCCCCACATTGTTCAGGGCAATTTCCCCGGACTTTGTGAGTGCGGGGACACCATTACAAGCGTGCAATACAATATGTAGCTTCACAATGGTAACTCCGAATATGGCCATGTAACATGTCTAAGATCATGGAATTGTCCCCCCCATGCCAAATCTGGTATTGGGGGGCCAATCTCATGTATCCCCGGGGCTCCAGCATGGACCCCGGGTTCTGCCAATCTAGCTCTCTGGGGTTTTCACTGCAGCTACCGCTGCTGCCAACCCACAGACAGGTAGGTTTCTGCCCTCCTGGGGTCTGGGAAGCCCAGTCCCAGGAAGGCAGAACAAACCATTTCCTTTGAGAGCAGGGTGTTACACCTTCTCCCTTTGGTAATAGGTGTTAAGGGCTGGGGAGGAGTAGCCTCCCCCAGCCTCTGGAAATGCTTTGAAGGGCACAGATGGTGCCCTCCTTGCATAAGCCAGTTTACATCGGTTCAGGGATCCCCCAGCCCCTGCTCTGGCGTGAAACTGGACAAAAGAAAGGGGAGTGACCACTCCACTGTCCATCACCACCCGAGGGGTGGTGTCTAGAGCTCCTCCAGTGTATCTCAGACCTCTGCCATCTTGAATGCATAGGTGTGAGGGCACAATGGAGGCCTCTGAGTGGTCAGTGCCAGTAGGTGACATCAGAGACCCCTCCTGATACGTGCTTACCTGGGTAGGTGGTCAATCCTTCTCTGAGGGCTACTTAGGGTCTCTCCTGTGGGTTTCTCGTCAGAAAATGGAATGCAAGAGCTCACCAGAGTTCCTCTGCATCTCTCTCATCGACTTCTGCCAAGGATTCACAGCATACTGCTCCAGAACGCCTGCAAAACCGCAACAAAAGAGCAAGACGACTACCAGCAACATTGTAGCGCCTAATCCTGCCGGCTTTCTCGACTGTTTCCTGGTGGTGCATGCTCTGAGGGATGTCTGCCTTCACCCTGCACTGGAAGCCAAGAAGAAATCTCCTGTGGGTCGACGGTATCTTCCCCCTGCTAACGCAGGCAGCAAACTTCTGCTTCACCGGTCCTCTTGGTCCCATCTCATCTCGACGAGTGTGGTCCCTGGAACACAGGGGCTGGATCCACTTGACCCTGACAGTTCAGTGGCCCTTCTGTCCAAATTTAGTGGAGGTAAGTCCTTGCCTCCCCACGCCAGACAGTAATCCTGTGTACTGCGTGAACTGCAGCTGCTAGGGCTTCTGTGCACTTTTGCAAGGAATCCTTCGTGCACATCATAGCCCAGGTCCCCAGCACACTGTCCTGCCTTGCTCAACTCGCTGAGTTGACCACCGACTTCGTGGGACCCTTCTTTGTAGTGCTGAGATGACCGCTGTGCTCAGATTTCTTGAACGCCTGTTCAAGTGCTTCTGCGGGTGCTGCCTGCTTTTACGTGGGCTCTCTGTGCTGCTGAGCGCCCCCTCTGTCTCCTCCTCCAAGGGGTGACCTCCTGGTCCTTCCTGTGACTGGCAGCACTCATTTTCTTTAACAGCGACTCTTGCAGCTAGCAAGGCGTGTTTGCGGTCTTTCTGTGTGGAAACAACTCTGCATCCTCCAGCACGCCGTGGGACATCTTCCTTGCAAAGGAGAAGTTCCTGGCATCTTCCGTTGTTGCAGAATCTTCACCTTCTTCCACCCGGAGGCAGCCCTTTTGCACCTTCATCTGGGGTTTAGTGGGCTCCTGCCCCCCCCCTCCCCCTGGACACTTGTGTGACTCTTGGACTTGGTCCCCTTCCTTTACAGGTTCTCAGGTCCAGGAATCCGTCTTCAGTGCTTTTCAGTCAGTTGTTGTCTTTACAGAATCTCCTATCAGACTTTATTGTGTTTCTGGGGAAGTAGTATAACTTTACTCCTACTTTTCAGGGTCTTGGGGTGGGGTATCTTGGACACCCTTAGTGTTTTCTTACACTCCCAGCAACCCTCCACACACTACACTAGGCCTGGGGTCCATTTGTCATTCGCATTCCACTTTTGGAGTATATGGTTTGTGTTGCCCCTACGCCTATTGCATCCTATTGTATTCTACAGTGTTTGCACTACTTTTCTAACTGTTTACTTACCTGATTTTGGTTTGTGTGTACTCCAAAGGGAGTATATCCTCTGAGATATTTTGGGCACATTTTCACTAAAATAAAGTACCTTTATTTTTAGTAACTCTGAGTATTGCGTTTCTTATAATGTGGTGCTATATGATATAAGTGGTATAGTAGGAGCTTTGCATGTCTCCTAGTTCAGCCTAAGCTGCTCTGCTATAGCTACCTCTATCAGCCTAAGCTGCTAGAACACTACTAATCTACTACAATAACTGGACCTGGCACAAGGTGTAAGTACCATCAGGTACCCACTATAATCCAGGCCAGCCTCCTACAGTGTGTCAGTGTGTTTTTACTGTGTCACTGGAATCATGCTAGCCAGGACCGCAGTGCTCACAGTTTGTGGCCTAATGTGTATGCCTGTGTAGTGCCTAACTGTATCACCGAGGCTCTGCTAGTCAGAACCTCAATGCTTATGCTCTCTCTGCTTTTAAATTTGTCACTGTAGGCCAGTGACTACATTTACCAATTTCAATTGGCACATTGGACACCCCTTAAAAGTCCCTAGTATATGATAGCTAGGTACCCAGGGCATTGGGGTTCCAGGAGATCCATATGGGCTGCAGCATTTATTTTGCTACCCATAGGGAGCTCAGACAAACCCTTACACAGAACTGCCATTACAGTCTGCGTGAAATAACGCACACGTTATTTCACAGCCATTTTCACTGCACTTAAGTATCTTATAAGTCACCTATATGTCTAACCTTCACTTGCTGAAGGTTAGGTGCAAAGTTACTAAGTGTGAGGGCACACTAGCAAAGGTGCCCCCACATAGTTCAGGGCCATTTCCCCAGACTTTGTGAATGCGGGGACACCATTACATGCGTGCACTACATATAGGTCAATACCTATATGTAGCTTCAGAATGATAACTCCGAATATGGCCATGTAACATGTCTAAGATCATGGAATTGTCCCCCCATTCCAAATCTGGTATTGGGGAGCTACTTCCAGGCATCCTGGGGGCTCCATCATGGACCCCTAGTACTGCCAAACCAGCTCTCTGACGCTTGCACTGAAGCTACAGCTGCTGCCACTTCACAGACAGGGTTCTGCCCTCCTGGGGTCTGGGCAGCCCAGTCCCAGGAAGGCAGAACAAAGCATTTCCTCTGAGAGCAGGGTGTAACACCCTCTCCCTTTGGAAATAGGTGTTACAGGCTGGGGAGGGGTAGCCTCCCCCAGCCTCTGGAAATGCTTTGAAGGTCACAGATGGTGCCCTCATTGCATAAACCAGTCTACACTGGTTCAGGGACCCCTTCTCCCCTGTTCCGGTGGTCCGTTCTGGACAAAGGAAAGGGGAATGACCACTCCCCTGTCCATCACCACCCCTGGGGTGGTGCCCAGAGCTCCTCCAGTGTGTCCCTGACATCAGCCATCTTGCTTTGCAAGGTGTGGGGGCACTCTGGAGGGCTCTGAGTGGCCAGTGCCAGCAGGTGATGTCAGAGACCCCTCCTGATAGGTCCATACCTGATAAGGCAGCCAATCCCCCTCTCAGGGCTATTTAGGGTCTCTCCTGTGGGTTCTCTTCAGATTCTGCTTGCAAGTTTCCTTCAGGAATCCTCTGCAACAACTTCAGACTTTTCTGACCTCGGCTCAACCGCAGCCTGCTCCAAGAAACGCTGTAACTACAACAAAGTGGCTACAACAGACACTTTTCTTCAGCAACCTCAGCTCCAAGTCAGCAACAGCAACAGTTTCCGCAGTGTGCATGCTCTGGGGATTCCTTGTCTTTTTGCTGCACCAGAAGGACCGAATAAATCTCCAGTGTAGTGACGGAGTCACTCCCTTGCTCCAAGCAGGCACCTTCCAAGGCGACGAACGGTAACCTGGGACTCCTCTCACGGCGAAGAGCATGCTGCTAAAGACACAGAGGGTGGACATCATCGACAGACTGTCCTAAGGCCCTGCTGACGCAATTTGGAGGAGGTAAGACCTTGCCTTCCCCCAGAACTACAATACCCCTGTGTATTGTGTCTTCTTCACCTCCTGAGGCCTCTGCGCACTCTTTGCAAAATTCCTTCATGCACAGCCTGGCGCAGGTCCCTAGCACTCCACCCTGTGACGCTCAACTTGCTGAGTTGTTCCCCGGGGGCGTGGGACCTTCTTTTGTTGTGCTGCATCAACCACGTTTTGCACCGCCTTTGAACCTGGATCCTGCAGCTTCTGGGGGTGCTGGCTGGCATCCTGAGGGCTCGCTAAAGTGCTGAGAGGCCCCTCTTCCTCCTCACACAGAGTTGAGGCCTCATGGGTCCCTCCAGCACCATTTTGATGAAAAACGCACTTTTGTAGTAGCCAAGGCTTGTTGGCGCCTTCCAAGAGAAAATCTCGTCTGCAATGATCTTCACGCCGTGGGATTTCTTTTGCATCACGCAGGAACCCGCTGGCATCTTCCTAGGGTGCATTTGTGCAGTCTTCTACTAATCAGGGACTCTTCTTTTGCGCCCTCTTCTGGGTTGGCAGGGGCTCCTGTCCTTCTTTCAACTTCTGGTCTAGGTCCCCTTCCTTTGCAGGTATTCAGGTCCAGTAATCCAGCAGTTGTTCTTTGCAGACTTGGTTGGCTGCTGCAAAATCCCAAAACCGAGGTGTAGTGTGTCCTAAGGAAACTTGCAGTACTTTACTCCTGCTTTTCTGGGCTCTGGGGTGGAGTAATTTACTTACCTTTACTGTATTCTTACTCTCCCAGCGATTCTGCACACACTACACTTGTCTAGGGGGGAATTTGTGATTCGCATTCCACTTTCTTAGTATATGGCTTGTGTTACCCCTAGACCTAGTTTCTCCCATTGCAATCTATAGCATTTCCTATTGCTTGCATTGTTCTATGACTATTTATTTGTCTGATTTTGGTGTCTAGTGTATATATTGTGTATAATACTTACCTCCAGAAGGAGTATTGTCTCTAAGATATTTTTGGTACTGTGTCACCCAAAGAAATACCTTTATTTTTGGTAACACGGAGTATTGTCTTTACTTGTGTATAAGTACTGTGTACCTATAAGTGGTACTGCATGAGCTTTGCATGTCTCCTAGTTCAGCCTAAGCTGCTCTGCTATAGGTACCGCTATCAGCCTAAGCTGCTAGAACACTACTACTTCACTAATAAGGGGAAAGTGGACCTGTTAAAAGGTATAAGTACCCAAGGTACCCACTACAAACCAGACCAGCCTCCTACAGAACACAGGTACTGGGGCCTGGCTAGCAGGATCCCAGCACACTTTCAATCAAAGTTGGCATTAACACTAGGCAAAAGGGGGTTTTGGGGGTGTAACCATGCCAACAGTGGCACTTTCCTACACTACTCCAACAGCTAGGGTCAGGACAGAGCATTGTATCTTGCATTCCAATACAGTGGATAGGGAAACCTTTGAGGGATGCCCTCTTTCGCCATCACTTTTAGCAATGGAACCACTATCAATCACACCGAGCCAACCGGGCAAGCAGTGGGACATGATGGTAAGAGATGTATTTCATGCAGCTTCACTGTATGCTGATGATATCCTTCTTTATGTTCGGGATGCTCAACTGCATCTCGTTCCCATAGCTTGTTTCTTCACTAAGAACTGGTCACATTCAGGTATCTTATATGCGCCGCTCATCAGAGTATATGCCGGATGATAACCTGGGGAGAGCAGTTCGGTCACCGAATGCACAGTTCCCCTTTTGGGTGAGGCTACCCTTATCTATCAGGGATCAGATAGCATTGATAAACATGATACTGATACCACGTCTCCTTTATTGTTTTGTCAGTTTCCCCCTGTCGCTTCCTTGTTCCTTCTGTCGAGATTTGGATACAATGCTAATTTGTTTTGCAGGGAGTCCGCAGACGTGTGGTGCTCTCTACACACAAAAAACTTCAACTTAGGGTGGATGTAGGAAAGTGCCCTCTTGCTTGGCATGGTTACCCTCCTTTTCTACCTGTTGTCAGTGTGTTTGACTGTGTCCACTGGGATCCTGTTAACCAGGACCCCAGTGGTTATGCTTTCTCCCTTCTAACTTAGTAACTTTACCTTTTCTTCCCACAATTGGCATACTGGTCCCCCATGGAAGTCCCTAGTATATGGTACCTAGGTACCCAGGGCATTGGGGTTATTCTGCCACCCAAAGGGAGCCTATGCAAAAGGGTTCTGCACACTTGCCATTGCAGGCTGCATAAATCGGGTCCATGCACCCGTTTACACTACAGGTCACTATAAGTCAACCCTATGGTAGGCCCTCTCAGCCCAGAGGGCAGGTACCCGTGTGTGAGGGCACCCCTGCACTACCAGAGGTGCCCCCACAAACTCCAGATCCATTTTCCTGGACTTTGTGAGTGCAGGGATGCCAATTTACGCATATACTGAACATAGGTCACTACCTAGGTCAAGCTACATAACGGTAATGCCGAAACCTGGGCATGTTTGGTATCAAACATGTCGGAACCATACCCCAATATTGTTACAAGTATTGGAAGTATGATTCCATGCACCCTGGGGGCTCCTTAGAGGACCCCCGGCAATGCTACCACCAGTCTTATAGGGTTTTTCAGGCAGCCCAAGCTGCTGCCACCGCTCAGTTTTCTGCCCTCCTGCTGCTTGATCTGATCAAGCCCAGGAAGACAGAACAAAGGATTTCCTTTGGGTGGAGGGGTAGCCCCCCCCAAGCCACTGGTATGCTTTGAAGGGCACATTTGGTGCCCTCTGTGCATAAACCAGTCCACACCGGTTCAGTGAACCCCCGGTTCCTGCTCTAGCGCAAAACTTGACAATAGAAAGGGGAGTGACCACTCCCCTGTCCATCTGGTAACCAGGGGTGGTGCACAGAGCTCATCCAGAGAGTCCTGCCATCCCGTTGCCATGGTTGGCAGGGAACTCTGGGAGCATCTGAATGGTCAGTCCAGGTAGGTGATGTCAGAGCACCCTTCTGATAGGTGCTTACTTGGCTAGGTGACCAATCCCCCTTTCAGGGCTATTTAGGGTCTCTCTCTTGGGTGGGTCCTCAGATTCAACATGCAAGACTCCAACAGGACTCCTCTGCAATGATTACTTCATCTTCTGGCCACTGAGACTACAACTGGACCCTCCAGGAATTGACAATCTGCAACTACAGCAACAACTCCGCTCTGCAACACCGTTTCTCCGGCTCCTTCCAGCAACTGCAACATTTCCCCAGCTGTGCATCCTCTGAGGGCCGCAAGTCTTCAGCATGCACAAGAAGTAAGAAGGAATCTCCCTTGGAGTGAGGGAGTCACTACCCGGCATCCCTCTGGTCATTGACATGGGGCAGAAGGCTGGGCTGAACCACACCTCCATGGGGACTAGAGGGAGGAGGCCGCCCACTACGCTCTGCCGCGTCCAAGACACTTTAATTGAGACTTGCACTTCCGCTGCGCACATCACTCTGCTCACTGAAACGGGGGCAGAAGGCTGGCCTGAACCACACCTCCCAGGAGACCAGAGGGAGGAGCCCGCCCATGACGCTCTGCCGGGCCCATGGTGCTTTAATTGAGACTTGGGCTCCCGCTGCGCGCATCACTCTGCCTACTGACACGGGGCGGAAGGTTGGGCTGAACCACACCTCCCAGGAGACCAGAGGAAGAAGGCCGCCCACAACGCTCTGCCACGCCCAAGGCGCTTTAATTGAGACTCACGCTTCCGGAGGGCGGAACGTGCACGGGGGCATGCCTGGGCAGAGACCGGGCTGAGAGCGGGCCAATCTGCGCCCGTCAGCAGCCGACAGTGGCTGGGCCTGCCCTCTTGGTTTTGTGACTGTAGGAAAATGCCACTGTTGGCATGGTTACCCCCTAACTTTTTGCCTTTAGTTGATGCTTATGATGATTGAAGGTGTGCTGGGACCCTGCTAACCAGGCCTAAGCACCAGTGTTCTTTCCCTAAAACTGTACCTTTGTCTCCACAATTGGCACAGCCCTGGCACACAGTTAAGTCCCTTGTAAAAGGTACTCCTGGTACCAAGGGCCCTGTGACCAGGGAAGGTCTCTAAGGACGGCAAAATGTATTATGCCACCCTGGGGACCCCTCACTCAGCACATGCACACTGCCTCACAGCTTATGTGTGCTGGTGGGGAGAAAAAGACTAAGTCAATATGGCACTCCCCTCGGGGTGCCATGCCAACATTCCACTGCCTGTGGCATAGGTACGTCACCCCTCTAGCAGGCCTTACAGCCCTAAGGCAGGGTGCACTATACCACAGGTGAGGGCATAGCTGCATGAGCACTATGCCCCTACAGTGTCTAAGCCAATTCTCAGACATTGTAAGTGCAGGGTAGCCATAAAGAATATATGGTCTGGGAGTTTGTCAAACACAAATTCCACAGTTCTGTAATGGCTACACTGAATACTGGGAAGTTTGGTATCAAACTTCTCAGCACAATAAATCACACTGATGCCAGAAATGCACACAGAGGGCATCTTAGAGATGCCCCTTGCATGGCAGCCCAACTGCTGGTGCTAGGGTGAACAGTTTCTGCCAGCCTGCCACATTGTAGATGGGTTTCTGGCCACATTGCGGTGAGTGCCTTTGTGCACTCTGTGACCAGAAACAAAGCCTGTCCTGGGTGGAGGTGCCTCACACCTCCCCTGCAGGAACTGTAACACCTGGTGGTGAGCCTCAAAGGCTCAAGCTTGGTGTTACAAAGCCCCAGGGCACTCAAGCTAGTGGAGATGCTCGACCCCGGACACAGCCCCCACTTTTGGTGGCAAGTCCGGAGGAGATAATGAGAAAAAGAAGGAGTCACCCTCCAGTCAGGACAGCCGCTGAGGTGACCCCTTCCTTAGAAAATCCTCCATCTTGCTTCGGAGGATTTCCCCCAATAGGATTAGGGACGTGCCACCCTCCCCAAAGGGAGGAGGCACAAGGAGGGTGTAGCCACCCTCAGGGACAGTAGCCACTGGCCTGCCCTGCAACCCAAAGGACCAAGAAACTCCAGTGGTCAGCGGCTCTGTCTAAACAACAAAGAAGAAACCATTTTTAAAGGGACTCCAGCCTCACTCCGGAAGCTTGAGTCCCCAACACTCTGCACCCGACGCCCCCATCTCGTGTCCAAAGAAACCAACACTGCAGCGAGGACCCCTAGTGACTCCCACGACGTGGACACCCTGAGACGACCTCCCTGCACCCAAACGGCGACGCTTGCAGAGAGAATCCAGAGGCTCCCCCTGACTGTGACTGCCCGGTAACAAAAAACCCGACGCCAGGAAGAAGCACTGCACCCGCAGCCCCCAGGCCAGAGAGGAACCAACTACTGGTGCAGGAGTGACCAGCAGGCAGCCCTCATCTTTGCCCACTCGGTGGCTGGCCCGAGAAGCCCCCCTGTGCCCTGCCTGTATTGCCAGAGTGACCCCCGGGTCCCTCCATTGATTTCTATTCAAAACCCGACACCTACTTTGCACACTGCACTCGGCCGCCCCTGTGCCGCTGAGGGTGTATTTTGTGTGTCTGTTTGTACCCCCCCCCCCCAGTGCTCTACAAACCCCACCTGTCTGCTCCCTGAGGACGCAGGTACTTACCTACTAGCAGACTGGAACCGGAGCACCCCTAGGGGGTCATTCCAAGTCTGGTGGGCGGCGGAGGCCGCCCGCCAGACTTCCCCCCTCCGAAATACCGCTCCGCGGTCGAAAGACCGCGGAGGGTATTCTAAGTTTTTCCCTGGGCTGGCGGGCGGTCGCCAAAAGACCGCCCGCCAGCCCAGGGAAAAACTCCCTTCCCACGAGGATGCAGGCTCGTAATCGAGCCGGCGGAGTGGGAAGGTGCGATGGGTGCTGTTGCACCCGTCGCGTATTTCACTGTCTGCCAAGCAGACAGTGAAATACTTGTAGGGGCCCTCTTACGGGGGCCCCTGCAGTGCCCATGCCAGTGGCATGGGCACTGCAGGGGCCCCCAGGGGCCCGCGACCCCCCCCTACCGCCATCCGGTTCCCGGCGGGCGGACCGCCGGGAACTGGATGGCGGTAGGGGGGGGGCGGAATCCCCTCGGCGGCGCAGCTAGCTGCGCCGCCTTGGAGGATTCCAAAGGGCGGCGGTACACTGGCGGGAGACCGCCAGTGTTGCCGGTCCGACCGCGGCTTTACCGCCGCGGTCGGAATGCCCTTGGGAGCACCGCCGGCCTGTCGGCGGTGCTCCCGCGGTCCTCCAACCCGGTGGTCATTGACCGCCAGGGTTGGAATGACCGCCCTAGTCTCCATAAGCACCTATGTTATTTGGGCCCTACTTTGACCTCTACACCTGACCGGCCCTGTGTTGCAGGTGCTGGGTTTAACTTGAACCCCCAACGGTGGGCTGCCTATGCCCCAGAGACTGAACTTGTAAGTGCTTTACTTACCTGCTAAACTAACTTGTACTTACCTCCCCCAGGATCTGGTGAGTTTTGCAGTGTTCACTTTTAAAAAGCTGATTGTAATTTTTGCCAAAACTGTGTATCTTACTGTTTTCATTCAAAGTTCTATATTTACCTATGCCAAGTACCTTACAATTTATGTACGTACTTGAATTCTGTATCTTGTGGTTCTAAAATAAATTAAGAAAATAATATTTTTCTATATAAAAACCTATTGGCCTGGAGTTAAGTCTTTGACTGTGTGTGTACCCATTTATTGCCTGTCGGTGTACAACAAATTCTTAACACTACCCTCTGATAAGCCTACTGCTCGACCACACTACCACAAGTAGAGCATTAGTATTATCTATTTTTGCGACTATTAACCTCTAAGGGGAACCCTTGGACTCTGTGCACACTATCTCTCACTTTAAGATAGTATATACAGAGGCAACTTCCTACAGTGACCTTTTCTCTTTTTATGCATTTTATTCTTATATGTATTGGGTTTTTTAAATCTTTTCAGTCACTTATCTGGAAGTTTTGACAACTTCAATAAGTATAGGCCTGTAATCTGGGGAGCTCCGGCCCCATTGGCCTAGGCTATTGGGTAATCCCCGGCCCCCCAGACAGAAGTTGCCTCTCCAAGGAGGTGGTAACACAAAATCCTTACTATGGGTAAGAGGAAGGCAGGGGGACAGAGGGCAGATATGGAACCGTGCCGTACCACGATTGACTTCTTTTTAGTTAGAGTGGTAGGGGTCAGCTCAAAGGAAACTGACCTCGCTGAAAGGCGTTTATCCTTGGGGGCAGCAGGATTGGGAGATGGATTAGAAGGTACCCTTGTACCCCCTGGATATGCACCAGATATTCATCTCAGAACTGATACAATGGTCATGAGGAACGGGGATGCCCAAATAGTGCCTAGGACCCCATCCAGCATAAACCCTACACCAGCAAGCCAGTCACCCACTGTAAAAAGGAAAAAATGGTGTAGAAGGGGGCCTGATAGTAACATAGGCCCTTTTATGTTTGAAAATATGGTTATCTACAGATTGGAAAGAATTTACATCCCTCCTTGGTAACTTGCTTAAGCCTATTAATGGTAAACTGGACAAATTGGGGGAGGTGGAAAGAATACTGGCAATTTGCCAGAAGCTCCCTGCCAGATTCCTGTGGCACAGAACACTACATATAACGAGACTAGTTCTACACATATATCACAGGGTATAGACACTATAGATCTGCCAGGAGCTGCATTGAGCACTGGATATAAGGCCCCTATACAAGGGCAAGTAAGGAAGGCCCTAAATATAGACCAACCTAGTGGGTTGCATATAGTCACTAAGAGGAGACCATTGGGTCATGCTCCAGATGGCTTACGACCTATACAAAATCCCGAAGCATCTTAACGATTCACCCTGAACCCCCAGAAGAGAGGGTCTGCCCGCCTACATATGAGAGATAAACTGCCTACTGTTAATCTACCTCCAGAGTGTTGCCCTTATGTCATTATTATGGCCAATGTCCCCACTCTACGGCCCTACCAGAGTGAGCAACAGGGGGACCTGAAGAATAAGGTTATGCATTGGCTAGTTCAGAACAATTTATTCTCAGTCGCCTATGCCCACCAGATAATTCTAACTCGGAGACTAGGATGAGTGGGTCCCCTAGGGAAAGACCGTGGGTGTGATTGTATAATTATTAATTTTAGAAATCCTTGGCTGGTGAGGGATATCCTGTCCAGGGCCTCTTTTCGTCCAAGCTAAAAACACCCCAGAACTGCTCCCGCTAGGTGTATTCTATAGACACCTGCAACCTGGACAGCCAGGATACAGACAAACGCTCCATATGCAGCCATGGTTTACCTCGGCACACCAAGGGTCCGAACATATTGATAATTTACACCCCACCTCCCTGTTACCTCTAGGTAATAAATACCAGGCATTAAGTTCACTGGCAGATAATGATTGACTGCCATACAAGGGTTCTGTAGACAGTGAGACAATGAGGTTTTGGACGGAGGGAACTGTCAAACGTAAGATGGTCGCGAGTCCCAACAAGTCATTCTTAGTACAACAGGGCACAGATGGTACGGACACTGGGGATACATTCCACAATGGGGATGGGGAACCAACAGAAGTAGGAAAAAAAGCAGCCACCCTCGCTATGGAAGATCCACGGATTCAGGTGCTTGTCGACAACACTAATGGGCACCACTATTTTGCAACATGGAATGTGCAGGTTCTACGTGGTAAAATTGAGACAGAATAGTGGGGCTCAATAATTAGCAAGTTAGATGCGGTTTGCATCCAAGAAACTTAGAGCGCATCACCTAAGTGCACAGATTTACCTCACAGCTCCTGCCAGCTAAACCATCACAATCTGGGAGGGCCAAAGGGGGTGTGGGGGGTCCTGGTGCTTATCTCTAATAAACGCCCTGTAGTGGTAAAAAAGACTTATATGGAGTCCGCACACTTCCAATTGCTGTGGCTTAAGTATAAGACTATGGCTGATGTGGTCATAATTAATTATTATAACAATGCTTTTGATGCCACTCGCTGTAGGGTTGTTCACACCCTGGACCAAAGTTTAAACACATTTTTACACCCTAACTGCTCTAATCCCATTATATTCTGGGCCGGGGATTATAATATCCAGCCTTGCCTCCGCACCCTTTCTCGGTCCTGTGGGCTTACCACCCCGATGGGGCAGGGTTTGACCATTTTTGCCACAATGAGTATAGGGAGGCCCCTAATTTGGTGTTGTCTACATTTGATATAACGCTTATGGAATGTAAGCACGGAGATAATTCTAACTAATAGGGGTCCCAATTCATCCTTGGTTCTAGACCATATTATTGTATCATCCTTTGCACTAAATGGCTATGACACACCCTATATGGAGCTGACCCTACTTAGTGATCATGATCTGATCATTCTCCCAACCTTTTTTGGGGGGACCAAGGGATGTGTTTTACTCTACCCCTAATCAGGTTGAGGTACACAGAACCATTAGGGTGAGACAGAAATGGGAAGGTATAAAGCCTGTTGACTTTCTATGGAATGTCATACGTGTCTGCCCGCAAGCAACTGGTTATTGCCTACAGGAGGATATCGAAGTACCAATGCTACTAAGGTGTTTTAGTATAATTGCTGTTTATATACAGGGGCTCCTGAACCATAACCGTCAACATAGGCGGCCTAAGTATAATAAATGGTGGTTCAACCACTCCTGCAAAAAAGCCAGGGGGAATCTTAAATTAGCAGTTCAGACAACACCCAGAGACTCGATAGTAATTAAGGCACTCCGAGAAGAATATACGAAGGCACAGGAGCAAAGGAAGACAGAACGGAGGGAAGAGGCATGGTCTAAACTAGCCCTGGCGATGGAAACTAACAACGTTAAATTGGTTTGGGAAACAATTAATGCCCCCTTCCTCTTAGAATGGGCGCCACCAAATTTGTGATCTAGTGTAGGTTGTGCAACATGGGTGGCCCACTATTCAGAAGTCTTCCAGGAAGGGACTAGGACAGTAGATTTAATTGGGCGGATCGAGTTGGGGGCCACCCAATTATCCACAGATTACCATGGATGAGGTTTATTCTGCCGTTCTAACCAGCACCGAGGGTAAGGCCCCAGGACCTGATGGGGTACCAGTGGACGTCTTTAAAACGTAACACCAATTTTTGGGTACCAATTCTGACCAGACTATTCAATTTGGCCTTATCTGGGGATATTCCGTTGTCTTGGTACACCTCCATTATTATACCAATATATAAGAAGGGAGATAAGGCCGACCCTAAAAATTATCACCCAATATCATTGTTGGATTCTTCCTAAAAACATTAAGTAGAATCATTCTTGTAAGCTTAAACGATTGGGTCCTGGTAAATAACATCCTGTCCCCTGTACAGTTTGGGTTTAGGAAAGGATTAGGTAACATAGAGCAATGTGTTAACCTAGACTTAATTATAAGGAAGTATACCAAGACCGAAAAAGGTGCTCTATATCTATGTTTTGCAGACTCAGTAGCGTCTTCGATCTAGTGGAACATGCCCGCCTATGGCCTACATTATTAGACATGGGTGCCTCAAGGTATATCATCAAATGTTTGGCTCTCCTATATAGAGATATGACATGCAAAGTTTGCTTTGGCCAACTGGGAGAATGCACCACCTCTTTCAAGCTAGGAAGAGGTATTTGTCAAGGTTGCATCCTTGCCCCGTTATTGTGCTACCTATTTATTAATGGGGTAGATAAACATTTGCAGGGACCACAGGCTGATCCCCCGTTTGTGGCCGGACGCCCTGTGCCTGCCCCACTTTATGCAGATGATGTCCTGATCTCCAGAACACCCATGGGGCTTCAGAAGTTAATGTGCGGATTATACAGTTCATGTCATCAAGGGGTATGATAATTAACAAATCTAAAACATTTACTATGACATGTGGCAAGAAACTAAAGAAATGCAGGAACTTCTACAATCAGAACATGTTAATTAGTACTGTCAATTGCTTTAACTATCTGGGGGTATTGTTCTCCAGTAATGGGTAGTGGGATCAGCTGGTTTGTTCAGGTAGGAACAAGCTAAGAAGAAATTAAGGAGCTATATTTAGATTTGACACTAAACTAGGGAGTCGTCCCATAGGCACTATGTTGAACATCTACAGGGCTAGAGTTGTTTCCACAGTAGCATATGGCGCAGGGGTGTAGGGATACACTAAAAGCACTCCCCTACAACTAGAGAACTGTTTTCTAAAACGTATGCTATGTTTACCCACCTCAGCCTCTAACTGGATTACACATCAAGAAATGGGTATTCAATATTTGGAAGATGTGCTACAGGTGAGACCTCTGCTTTTATGGCACAGCATATGGTCTAAGGAAGCCACTGTTTTTACAAAAGAACTCATGTTAAACTGTATGAAATTGGATAATGCCATGTGTATACCATGGCTCGCTTTTATCGATTCCTCTTTTAAATCTGTTTTTAATAGATCTATAAAACCTAAACCAGAGGACGTGGTGTTACTATCTAAAAAATGTATTAAAGACACATTTATGCAATATAAGGCAGACGATAGAAGTCAATTGAATCTACTAAAACCACTGTTGGCTTTTACTTGTCTTTTTAATTGGATGCAAGTAGGTTTGGCTATCTTTCCATAGTCACCAGCATGCAGCACCTGTTTGTTTTAACTAGACTAAGACCGGGCATTGCGCACCACCTAGTAGCATTTCCCCAAGGTAGGCATTCCCCGCAAGAGTCAGCTAGATTCCCCGGTGTTAGCAAACAATGCACATTGCATTTTGTCTTATTCTGTAAATTCTATGAACATCTTAGAATATTTTACCTCAAACAGCTTTTCGACTAACTTAATTTAGGAACACACCAGGATGCAATGGAATTACGGTTAGCCTTAGACTCCCGAATGCGTGCTATAGGGTGGCACATTATATCCTAAAAGCAATACGTTAGGAAAAGCCTTATTGCACTCTAAAACTTGTTTAAGGTATCTATTGTATTTTGGCAAATGGTGACAGAATGCAGCACGATAATTTATATATTTTATGACCTTAAACATTTTATGAGTATTATTGATTTATTATCCAATGGTTACTGTTGTAGTGTATTATTTATGTGCTTTTATGGCTTACTCTTGGTATAGCCGAATAAAGATTATGAACTGAACTGACTTGAGCCGGAAGCCTCTGCAATGCTTACTTCATCTTCTGGACACTGGACCCACAACTGGACTTCACAGGAACCTACAAGGCAGCTATAGCAATGACTCTGCTCTGCAACATTGTTTCCCCGGCTCCTTTCAGCAACTGCAACATTTCCTTGGCTACGCATCCTCTGAGGGCGGCAAGTCTTCAGTCTGCACCAAGAAGCAAGAAGGAATCTCCTTTGGGGTGAAGGAGTCACTCCTCTGCATTAGGAGGCACCTGCTGCAACGACAAACGGATGCGTGGATCTCCTCTCAACCTGAGCTGCGTGGATCCTGCATCACGGGTGGTAATCCGGAGTAGTCCTCGTGGTCCTCTCTGCCAGCTGTCTAACTTTGGTGCAGGTAAGCCCTTGCCTTCCCACGCAGGACAGTACTCCCGTGCACCGTGTCTCTTGCAGCTGTCAAGGCTTGTTTGCATAGCCTCCAAGGGATCTTCAGGAGACGTGTAGCTCCAGTCCCCAGCACTCTTTCCTGCGAGGTTCTCCTGCGGCGTGGGATCCCTTTCTGTAGTGCTCCGTGGACTCCTTCTTCAACTTGTGTGTCCCTATCCTGTGGGACTCCTATGGCTGCTGCCTCTGCTCCTGTGGACTCTCTGCGACGCTGAGGGTTCCCTGTGACTTGCCCTTCTGGGTTGAGGCCTCCTGAGCCTTGCTGGTCCCCGGCAGCACCACATTTCCACTAACCGCAAGTTTGCTTTTGCTGAGGCTTGTTGGTGGAATTCCTGCACGGACACCAGTCTGCAATCTTCACTCAAGTGTAGGACATCTGGGCTGCAGTGCTGACCTGTTCTTCCTCACCGTCAACCAACTCCTGCAAGTACAGCTGGGTGGGTAGTAGCTCCTACTCTTCCTGGACTCCACTGTGACTTTTTGGACTTGGTCCCCTCTCTCCACAGGAACTCTTCTTCAGGAATCCACCATTGGTTTCCAGTGATTTACTCCTGCTTTCCTGGTCGCTGGGGGTATTGTGCTACTTACCTCTATGGTTTTCTACCCCCAGCTCCCATCTACACATTCTGCTTACCTAGGTGGAGGACCTGTGTTCGCATTCCATTTTACTATATGGTTTGGGTTTCCCCTAGGGTCACTATTGCTTATTGCTATTTGCACTGCTTTATAATCTTTTCTATGTCTATTTCTGATTACTAGTGCACATATTTAGTGTGTCTATTTACCTACTAAGTGAGAAGTGCCTTTTAAGTAATTTTGGTATTGTCTCACTAAAATAAACTACCTTTATTTTTGTAACACTGTGTGGTTTCCTTCTTGTGTATAAGTGCTCTGTGACTTTAGTGGTATTGCATGAGCTTAGTATGTCTCCTATGTAAGCCTCGGCTGCTCATCCACAGCTACCTCAAGAGAGCCTGGCTTCTAGACACTGCCTACACTTCACTAAGAGGGGATACCTGGACCTGGTATAAGGTGTAAGTACCTTAGATACACACCACATACCAGGCCAGCTTCCTACAGTGGAGGTTTGGATATTCTGGATTTCAAACAATAATATCTTGTGGAACAGCTTCAGTAGCCAGCTTGCTGGGTGACAGGTCATTCCCTCTCTGAGATGGACCTGCCCCTAGGGGACTGAAGCCAAGGTCTATTAAACTTCTGACAACTTCCTTCCTTGGTGCTTCCCCGCTGCTTTCTACCACGCTGTACTGCCTATGGCGCTCTGTAGAACTTCACACAGATCCCTCTATACTCCAGCACTCTCCCCTGTGAAATTGCTAACCCTCAACTATCCTGCCCACTGTCCCATCTGGAACACTGGGCTGCATGGATAACAATTACTATTTCGGATTTTTTTTTAGCCGGCGACCTGCTATCGTTCACTACACTTAGGGCAAAATTTACGATCACTCCTGACCACTTCCTTACTTCTGCTCAAATTAAGTGGTCACTGAGAGCTCTGTTCCTGGTTTGGGACCCGGAACCCACCATCAATGAGGTGCCCCAAGTACAGGCCTTAAAAAATCCTAAGAATGTTACTAGGCCTGCAGGTTGAGCAACTTGAATAATCTACTCAACCATAACTGTAATGTACCTGACCCGAAAACGGGTCTCAAATTGTGTGATCCTAGTCAAATATTTTAGTTTGCAGACTCACCTTTTTCTTCATTGTAACAGGTGAGTGTACCTTCAGATGTGTGAGCTCAGCATTTCTGCTGTACAAACTTTCTTCGTTTGTGAGCCCCCTGAATTCTATACTCCTCAGTGGTGAATCCAAAGCCCTCAGAGTAGCCTTCATGTGGTCATAGGATTCAGTATCTGCAGCAAGGAGTGTGGGGAGCCTATCCCTAAACTTGTCAGTGAACAGTTCCCAAAGGAGAGCTCCCCAATCAACTGGCTCCACAAGCCCTCTCAAATACTGTGAACCACTTGGTGATGTCATCACCTTCCTCATACATAGGGATAATCTGTAGAAAGCTGCCCTGGCTTTTACTGGGTACCTGATGGTACTTACACCTTGTGCCAGGTCCAGTTATCCCTTATTAGTAGATTAGTAGTGTTCTAGCAGCTTAGGCTGATAGAGGTAGCTATAGCAGAGCAGCTTAGGCTGAAATAGGATACATGCAAAGCTCCTACTATACCACTTATATCATATAGCACTAGATCATAAGAAACACAATATTCAGAGTTACTAAAAATAAAAAGGTACTTTATTTTAGTGACAATATGCCAAAAGTATCTCAGAGGATATACTCCCTTAGGAGGTAAGTAAAATACACAAAAACCAAAATCAGGTAAGTAAACAGTTAGAAAAGTAGTGCAAACACTGTAGAACACAATAGGAGACAATAGGCCTAGGGGCAACACAAACCATTTACTCTGAAAGTGGAATGCGAACCATGAATGGACCCCAGGCCTAGTGTAGTGTGTAGAGGGTCACTGGGAGTGTACGAAAACACTAAGGGTGTCCAAGATACCCCACCCCAAGACCCTGAAAAGTAGGAGTAAAGTTACCCTACTACCCCAGAAAGACAGTAAAGTCGAGATAGGGGATTCTGCAAAGGCAACAACTGACTGTAAAGCACTGAAGACAGATTCCTGGACCTGAGGACCTGCAAAGGAATGGGACCAAGTCCAAGAGTCACACAAGTGTCCGGGGGGGCAGGAGCCCACTAAACCCTGGATGAAGGTGCAAAAGGGCTGCCTCCGGTTTGAAGAGGCCGGAGATTCTGCAACAACGCAAGGTGCCAGTAACTTCTTTGCACAGAAGATGGCCCACGGCGTGCTGGAGGATGCAGAGTTGTTTCCACTCAGAAAGACCGCAAACAAGCCTTGCAAGCGGCAAGAGTCGCGGTTGAAGATAATGTGTGCTGCCCGGGCCCAGGAAGGACCAGGAGGTCACCCCTTTGAGGAGGAGACAGAGGGGGCGCTCAGCAACAGAAAGAGCCCACACAGAAGCAGACAGCACCCACAGAAGCACTTGAACAGGTGTTCAAGAAATCTGAGCACAGGGTCGTCCCAACACAACAAAAGAGGGTCCCACAAAGCCAGTGGTCCACTCAGTGAGTTGAGCAATGCAGGACGGAATGCTGGGGACCTGGGCTGTGCTGTGCACGAAGGAATCCTTGCAAAAGTGCACAGAAGCCCTAGCAGCTGCAGATCACGCAGTACACAGGTTTACTGTGTGGCGTGAGGAGGCAAGGACTTACCTCCAACAAATTTGGACAGAACAACCACTGGACTGTCGGGGTCACTTGGATCCAGCTCCTATGTGCCAGGGACCACGCTCGTAAAGATGAGAGGGGGACCCAGAGGACCGGTGATGCAGAAGTTTGGTGTCTGCATTAGCAGGGGGAAGATTCCGTCGACCCAAGGGAGATTTCTTTTTGGCTTCCAGTGCAGGGTGAAGGAAGACAGCCATCAGAGCATGCACCACCAGGAAACAGTTGAGAAAGCCGGCAGGATTAGGCGCTATAATGTTGCTGGTGATCGTCTTGCTACTTTGTTGCAGTTTTGCATGCGTCCTGGAGCAGTCGATCCTTGGCTGAAGTCGAAGTGAGAGATGCAGAGGAACTCTGGTGAGCTCTTGCATTCGTTATCTGACGAGGAACCCACAGGAGAGATCCTAAATAACCCTCAGAGGGGCATTGGCTACCTAACCAGGTTAGAGCCTATCAGGAGGGGTCTCTGACGTCACCTGCTGGCACTGGCGACTCAGAGGTCTCCATTGTGCCCTCACACCTCTGCATTCAAGATGGCAGAGGTCTGGGACACATTGGCGAGTTCTGGGCACGACCCCTGGGGTGGTGATGGACAGGGGAGTGGTCACTCCCCTTTCCTTTGTCCAGTTTTGCGCCATAGCAGAGGCTGGGGGATCCCTGGACAGGTGTAGACTGGCTTATGCAAGGAGGGCACAGATGGTGCACTTCAAAGCATTTCCAGAGGCTGGGGGAGGCTACTCCTCTCCAGGCTTAACACCTATTTTTAAAGGGAGAGGGTGTAACAGCCTCTCTCAGAGGAAATCCTTTGTTCTGCCTTCCTGGGACTGGGCTGTCCAGACCCCAGGAGGGCAGAAACCTGTCTGAGGGTTGGCAGCAGCTGTAGCTGCAGAGAAAACCCCAGAGAGCTAGCGTGGCAGTACCCGGGGTCCATGCTGGAGCCCCGGGGATGCATGGGGTTGGCACCCCAATACCAGATTTGGCTTGGGGGGACAATTCCATGATCTTAGACATGTTACATGGCCATGTTCGGAGTTACCATTGTAAAGCTACACATAGGTACGGACCTATCTGTAGTTAACGTGTGTAATGGTGTCCCCACACTCACAAACTCTGGGGAAATTGCCCTGAACAATGTGGGGGGCACCTTGGCTAGTGCCAGGGTGCCCTCACACTTAGTAACTTTGCACCTAACCTTCACTAAGTGTGGGTTAGACATATAGGTGACTTATAAGTTACTTAAGTGCAGTGAAAAATGGCTGTGAAATAACGTGGAAGTTATGTCACTCAGGCTGCAGTGGCAGTCCTGTGTAAGAATTGTCTGAGCTCCCTATAGGTGGCAAAAGAAATGCTACAGCCCATCGGGATCTCCTGGAAACCCCAATATCCTGGGTACCTAGGTACCATATACTAGGGAATTATAAGGGTGTTCGAGTGTGCCAATCAGAATTGGTGAAAATAGTCACTAGCCTGCAGTGACAATTTTAAAAGCAGAGACAGCATAAACACTGAGGTTTTGGTTAGCAGAGCCTCAGTGATACAGTTAGGCACCACAAAGGGAACACATATAGGCCACAAACTATGAGCACTGGGGTCCTGGCTAGCAGGATCCCAGTGGCACAGGCAAAAACAAACTGACACACAAGTAAAAATGGGGGTAACATGCCAGGCAAAATGGTACTTTCCTAAATAATACCTTTGGGGATTTTAGGGGTATCAGAATGCTCCCTGTCTCTAACTGTTGTATTGCTGCTACCATTAATGGGTCCTAAGCCCATTTCTGCTTTCTCCCTTTCTATAGGCAGCAGCTGTCTCTCCAGCGCTAATCTTTTGGCCATCCTTGCTAAAAGGGAGGTCCTGTTCATTGAGGCTGCCCTTAATGTTCCCAGAGGAGCTGGACTCCCCTATGGGAAACGCAGATCCAGTGAGCCCTATCCTTGGAGACTGGGACATTGGGGCCCTGTCTTCCCTAGTTAGTTTATGAGGGGGGGGGAGATCATCCTCCTGATTCCTAACTTCTTCCCAATAGGCATGAGGTGTTTACAGACCTCAATGCTAGGTGGGAGGAAGAAAACGTTTTCTTTCCAAGCTGATCCAGCCTCTTGAATTCCCTATCGGGTGGGGGACGGGGGATTGGAAGGGAAGGCATCATGGGAAGTGGAGGACTGGACTACCAAGCTCTCCAGGGAGGAGTGTTGAGTGAGGAAACTAGGATCGTTTGGAGATGGTCTATGGCAGTGGCCAATAGTCCTGTTAACAGAAGCCCCTGTGCTGGGTTTGGACCACATCCCCAGCAGGATATCAGTGAGTGCTTCATTCAAGGGTAACATCGGCTCCGATGTGGAAATCCCAAGCTGAAGCACCTCAGTCAGGTTAGTCCTGACTGGCACCATAGGCAAATCTAGGTCCAAGACCTCAGCTGCCCTATGCACCACTACAGCATATGAAGCTCCCTCCTGCGTAGCCACAGTAGGAGAGAGCATGCCAGTATCTGGTGAAGTATCCAGTCCACTGGCTTCCCCTAGTACCTCATACCAATCCGTATGCTCCAATCCATACTCTTAAGAGTCATAGGACCAACTCATTCCCCCCCTCTACCTGGCTGTTCCAAAAAAGCCTCAGGTACTGATCTGGCCCCTGTCTGCATCTTCGAAGTCGGAATCGGCGTGGTACAATGTCGTTCCAGCTCATCTGGGCTAAAGATGAGGCTCACTCCACCACTGGAGTGTCGACATCGGGAGTGATGCCAGAGGAAGCGAACTGTGTGAACTCAGTGTAGGAGGCTGGACTGGCTTGTAGTGAGTACCAAGGGGTACTTGCACCAGGCCCAGTTATCCCTTATTAGTGTATAGGGTGTCTAGCAGCTTAGGCTGATAGATAATGGTAGCTTAGCAGAGCAGCTTAGGATGAACTAGGAGACGTGTGAAGCTACCACAGTACCACAAGTGTCACTTGCACAATATCATAAGAAAAAACACAATACACAGTTATACTAAAAATAAAGGTACTTTATTTTTATGACAATATGCCAAAGTATCTTAGAGTGTACCCTCAGTGAGAGGATAGGAAATATACACAAGATATATATACACAATAGCAAAAATATGCAGTATAGTCTTAGAAAACAGTGCAAACAATGTATAGTTACAATAGGATGCAATGGGGACACATAGGGATAGGGGCAACATAAACCATATACTCCAAAAGTGGAATGCAAACCACAAATGGACCCCAAACCTATGTGACCTTGTAGAGGGTCGCTGGGACTATTAGAAAATAGTGAGAGTTAGAAAATTAGCCCTCCCCAAGACCCTGAAAAGTGAATGCAAAGTGCACTAAAGTTCCCCCAAGGACAAAGAAGTCGTGATAGAGGAATAATGCAGGAAAGACACAAACCAACAACGATGGATTTCCAATCTAGGGTACCTGTGGAACAAGGGGACCAAGTCCAAAAGTCACAAGCAAGTCGGAGATGGGCATATGCCCAGGAAATGCCAGCTGTGGGTGCAAAGAAGCTTCTACTGGACAGAAGAAGCTGAGGTTTCTGCAGGAACGAAAAGGGCTAGAGACTTCCCCTTTGGTGGACGGATCCCTCTCGCCGTGGAGAGTCGTGCAGAAGTGTTTTCCCGCCGAAAGAACGCCAACAAGCCTTGCTAGCTGCAAATCGTGCGGTTAGCGTTTTTGGACGCTGCTGTGGCCCTGGAGGGAACAGGAGGTCGCAAATTGGACCAGGAGAGAGAGGGGACGTCGAGCAAGACAAGGAGCCCTCTCAGCAGCAGGTAGCACCCGGAGAAGTGCCAGAAACAGGCACTACGAGGATGCGTGAAACGGTGCTCACCCGAAGTTACACAAAGGAGTCCCACGTCGCCGGAGACCAACTTAGAAAGTCGTGCAATGCAGGTTAGAGTGCCGTGGACCCAGGCTTAGCTGTGCACGAAGGATTTCCGCCGGAGGTGCACAGGGGCCGGAGTAGCTGCAAAAGTCGCGGTTCCCAGCAATGCAGTCTAGCGAGGTGAGGCAAGGACTTACCTCCACCAAACTTGGACTGAAGAGTCACTGGACTGTGGGAGTCACTTGGACAGAGTTGCTGGATTCGAGGGACCTCGCTCGTCGGGCTGAGAGGAGACCCAAGGGACCGGTAATGCAGCTTTTTGGTGCCTGCGGTTGCAGGGGGAAGATTCCGTCGACCCACGGGAGATTTCTTCGGAGCTTCTAGTGCAGAGAGGAGGCAGACTACCCCCACAGCATGCACCACCAGGAAAACAGTCGAGAAGGCGGCAGGATCAGCGTTACAGAGTTGCAGTAGTCGTCTTCGCTACTTTGTTGCAGTGTTGCAGGCTTCCAGCGCGGTCAGCAGTCGATTCCTTGGCAGAAGGTGAAGAGAGATGCAGAGGAACTCGGATGAGCTCTTGCATTCGTTATCTAAAGTTTCCCCAGAGACAGAGACCCTAAATAGCCAGAAAAGAGGGTTTGGCTACTTAGGAGAGAGGATAGGCTAGCAACACCTGAAGGAGCCTATCACAAGGAGTCTCTGACGTCACCTGGTGGCACTGGCCACTCAGAGCAGTCCAGTGTGCCAGCAGCACCTCTGTTTCCAAGATGGCAGAGGTCTGGAGCACACTGGAGAAGCTCTGGACACCTCCCAGGGGAGGTGCAGGTCAGGGGAGTGGTCACTCCCCTTTCCTTTGTCCAGTTTCGCGCCAGAGCAGGGCTAAGGGGTCCCCTGAACCGGTGTAGACTGGCTTATGCAGAATTGGGCACATCTGTGCCCAAGAAAGCATTTCCAGAGGCTGGGGGAGGCTACTCCTCCCCTGCCTTCACTCCATTTTCCAAAGGGAGAGGGTGTAACACCCTCTCTCAGAGGAAGTCCTTTGTTCTGCCATCCTGGGAAAAGCCTGGCTTGACCCCAGGAGGGCAGAAACCTGTCTGAGGGGTTGGCAGCAGCAGCAGCTGCAGTGAAACCCCAGGAAAGGCAGTTTGGCAGTACCAGGGTCTGTGCTACAGACCACTGGGATCATGGAATTGTGCCAACAATGCCAGGATGGCATAGAGGGGGCAATTCCATGATCTTAGACATGTTACATGGCCATATTCGGAGTTACCATTGTGAAGCTACATATAGGTAGTGACCTATATGTAGTGCACGCGTGTAATGGTGTCCCCGCACTCACAAAGTTCAGGGAATTGGCTCTGAACAATGTGGGGGCACCTTGGCTAGTGCCAGGGTGCCCTCACACTAAGTAACTTTGCACCTAACCTTTACCAGGTAAAGGTTAGACATATAGGTGGCTTATAAGTTACTTAAGTGCAGTGTAAAATGGCTGTGAAATCACGTGGACGTTATTTCACTCAGGCTGCAGTGGCAGGCCTGTGTAAGAATTGTCAGAGCTCCCTATGGGTGGCAAAAGAAATGCTGCAGCCCATAGGGATCTCCTGGAACCCCAATACCCTGGGTACCTCAGTGCCATATACTAGGGAATTATAAGGGTGTTCCAGTAAGCCAATGTAAATTGGTAAAATTGGTCACTAGCCTGTTAGTGACAATTTGAAATAAATGAGAGAGCATAACCACTGAGGTTCTGGTTAGCAGAGCCTCAGTGAGACAGTTAGGCACCACACTGGGAACACATACATATAGGCCACAAACTTATGAGCACTGGGGTCCTGACTAGCAGGGTCCCAGTGACACATAACAAACATACTGAAAACATAGGGTTTTCACTATGAGCACTGGGCCCTGGCTAGCAGGATCCCAGTGAGACAGTGAAAACACCCTGACATACACTCACAAACAGGCCAAAAGTGGGGGTAATAAGGCTAGAAAGAGGCTACTTTCTCACACTCAGCGTCGCCCCTAATCCGATATCGGTGGGGCCCCTGCCGTCCCCACGGGGTCCGAAGGTGCACCAGTGGGGGCAGCCCGCTCAAATACTAGGTGCATGGTGTCCTAAAACTCTTTGAGCTGAGCGGAGATTTCTCCGGCTCCCTGAAGGATGTAGGGGGGGGGGGGGGGGGGGGAGAAGGTTCAAAGTCAGCCCTGGCTTCAGTTCCGCTGACGAAGAGGACTTACGGCTCTTGGAGTGCTCCCGCAACCTCCTCCTTGATTGGGACCTTGACCTCCTAGGAATCGCTCCAACCGAAGTCGACTGCCGGGGCGCAATGAGCTTCAGAGACCACTCTCCAAAAGCTTTTGGGGCCATAGCCCGGCGGTCAGAGCACGACTGAGTCATGGTCTCTGTCGAGGCACCAGAGACATAGCTGATGGGGTCCGTCACCAACATGGTGTGATGGCAGGTGCCACACGACTTGAAACCAATATTCCTCGATGTCATCCTGCACAGACTTCAAATGACTAGACAAAAAGGTCTGCAAAAAAGCAGAGGGTAGCTCGAATCCGGACCTTCGCCTAACTGGCACGGAAGGAAAAGAACTGACGTACGAGCGCCAGAGTGGTGCCTTTATAGGCGATGTGGCGTCACAGACAGCTCCGACGACGACACGCAGAGCCAAACAATGTCACCCAACGGCACGGGCAGGGTACTGCTAAGCAGCAAATTCCGGACTCTAAGCTGATGCCAGGGAATTCAAAAGGTAAGGAATCTGAAGCTGGAAGCCTCTATCAGATTTAGTTTGCAGCTAGTAATCATCTCACTGGTGTCACACAAATGCCTAATCATGCTAACTATAGTTACAGATAGCTTATCTTCACCTCTAATATGCTACAATCAGTCTGTATAAATCATGCGGTGTCCATTTCAGCGGTGCAAGAAGAGACTGAAAAGACGTGCAGCTGATTTGTGATTGCATGGTGCCATTTATTGGCAGTTAATGAAAGGTTATAGTCTTTGGTTGAGCCGCCAACACTACATACATAGTTAATATACACATAAGATCAGCAGAAGCAGACACATGAGGCAAACACAAGCTGTCACTGTGTTATCTGGGTCACGCCTGTGCACAACTGCACTTGGTACTTTATTTTTCTAACACAATACCACAAAATACTAGAAGTGCAACCCTCCAATAGGAGGTAAGTAATACACTAAATATATAAACAAGCAATCAGAAATAGGCATGGAAAAGGTTAAAAAATAGTGTGAATAGCAATAACCACTAGTGACCCTGGGGGGGGGGGGGGGGAGCCCAAACCATATTTTTTTTTAAATGGAATGCGAATACAGGACTGCCACCTAGGCAACTAGAATGTGTAAAGGGGAGCTGGGAGTACTAGAAAACCACTGAGGTAAGTAACACAGTAACACCCCTCTTGCCTCCCCCTCCCCCCCCCCCAAGCAACCAGGAAAGCATGAGTAAATCACTGGATTTTTCCCAAATCACCCAAAAGGAGGAAAAAGAAGACACCCAGACAAGACTGCAAGAAACCAGTGGTGGATTCCCGAAGAAGACGACCTGCGGAGAGAGGGGAACAAGTCCAAAAGTCAAAGTGGAGTCCAGGAGGAGTAGGAGCTACTACCCACCCAGAGATACTTGCAGGAGTTGGTCAACGGTGAGGAAGAACAGGTCAGCACTGCAGCCCTAGAGCTAGAGAAGAGTTCCTGATGGGTGCAGAAGATGTCCCACACTGGAGTGAAGAATGCAGACAGTTGTCGGTGCAGGAATTCCAGCAACAAGCCTTGACAAAGACAAACTTGTGGTTAGTGGAAAAGTGCTGCTGCAGGGGACCAGCAAGGCCCCGGAGAACTCAACCCAGTAGGGGGAGTCACAGGGAACCCTCAGCATCGTAAAGGCAGCACCCACAGGAGTCCCACAGGATGGAGACACAGAAGTTGCAGAAGGAGCCCACACAGCACTACAGACAGGGATCCCACGCTGTACGAGAACCACGCAGAGGGATGAGCATCACAGGAAGGAGTGCTGGGGGCTGGAGCTGCACATCGCCTGAAGATCCCTTGTAGAAGATGCAAGCAAGCCTTGGCAGCTGCAAGAGACGCAGTGCACGGGGCTACTGTCTTAAGTGGGAAGGCAAGGGCTTACCTCCACCAAAGTTAGACAGCTGGCCGAGAGGACCAAGAAGACTACTCCAGACCACCACCTGTGATGCAGGATCCACGCAGATCAAGATGAGGTGAGAGCCAGGCAGCTGGTCTTCATTGCAGCAGGTGCCTGCAGATGCAGGGAGTGACTCCTTCACTCCATGGGAGATTCCTTCTTTCTTCTTGTGCAGGCTGAAGAGTTTCTGTTTTCTGAGGATGCACGGCTGGGGAAATTTTGCAAAGGTGGCACGAGCAGTTGAAACAAAGGTGCAGAAGAGACTTCATTGTTGGTTGCAGCGTTGTTGGTTCCAGCGTTGTTGGTTCATGGGGGGCCAGTCGCAGTTCCAGTGGGCAGAAGTTGAAGTGGAGGTTGCAGATGGCCGAATCTGAGGACCCACCCAAGGGAAAGACCCTAAATAGCCCTGAAAGGGGGATTGGTCACCTAACCAGATAAGCACCTATCAGGAGAGGGCTCTGATGTCACCTGCCTGGCACCTCAGATGCTCCCAGAGTTCCCTGCAAACCTTGGAAACAAGATGGCAGAGACCCTCTGGAGGAGCTCTGGACACCACCCCTTGGGTGGGGATGGACAGGGGAGTTGTCACTCCTTTTTCCATTGTCCAGTTTTGCGCCCGAGCAGGGACTCTGGGTCCCTGAACTGGTGTGGATTGGTTTATGCACGGAGGACACCAAATGTGACCTTCAAAGCAAACCAGTGGCTTGGGGAGGCTACCCCTCCCAAGCCAGTCACACCTATTTCCAGAGGGAGAGGGTGTTGCCTCCTTCTCCCAAAAGGAAATCCTTTGTTCTGTCTTCCTGGGCTTGATCAGATCAATCAAGCAGCAGGAGGGCAGAAACCTTTCTGAGGGGGGACAGCAGCTGGGCTGCCTGGAAAACCCTGTAAGACTGGTGGTAGCAATGCTGGGGGCGCAACAGTGTATGGGTATGATTCCGACATTTTTGATACCAAACATGCCCAGGTTCGGAGTTACCATTATGTATCTGCACATAGGCAGTGACCTGTGTCCAGGACACACGTACAATGGTGTCCCCGCAGTCACAAAGTCCAAGAAAATTGAGTTTGTGGGGGAACTTCTGCTAGTGCAGGGGTGCCCTCACACACAGGTACCTGCACCCTGCCTTCTGGGCTGAGAGGGCCTACCATAGGGGTGACTTACAGTGACCTGGTGTAGTGAAAACGGGTGCATGCACCCTTTTCACGCAGGCGGCAATGGCAGGCCTGTAGAACCCTTTGCATAGGCTCCTTATGGGTGGTAGAATAACTGCTACAGCCCATAGGGATTCCCTGGAACCCCAATGCCCTGGGTACCTAGGTACCATATACTAGGGACTTACATGCCAACTGTGGGAAGAAAAGGGTACAATTTAGAGGAGAGAGCAAAACTAATGGGGTCCTGGTTAGCAGGATCCCAGAAGACACAGTCAAACACACTGACAACAGGCAGAAAATGGGGGTAACCATGCCAAGAAAGAGGGTACTTTCCTGCAACATATTTTTGTTGTATGCCATCTTTAAATGCCTTATCTTTAAATGGTATGGTCATCAATTTATTTCTAATTCATACAGCAAAGGCAACATAACATTACTGTTATATCTAAGGTACTGCCCACCAGATCCTTGTATTTCTTTGCTTGATGTCATGAAAACACACTTCTTGTAACATATCACCTCCTCCTAGGCCTCAGAAAATCTATTTGCCCTCTCGCTATGGGGATTCATATTTTAAACCAGGTCTAGCTATTTTTAGCACCTACTCGTCAGTTTTATCAGTGAACTTAAGCTAGAAGGAATAGGTGTTCTGTTCATTCAGTGAATGAGCAATAAAGATGTCTTTAAATCTTGTTTTAATCTTGACACATTTGCTGTCTGTTCAAGGACCGAGGTCAAATATCAGTTTGTATTTTACTAATCGTTTCTTGTTTTAGCCTGGAAATGGTGTTTACACTTCTTTCTCTTATTACAGTTAGAGGTTTTTGTCAAGCGAGCTATCTGACAATCACTGTGAAACAATAGGCTGTAAGATGTCAGGCTTTTTCCTAACACGCAACACTTAAACAGCTTGTAAATGAATACAAGTATTTCAAAATATATCCGGAATTATAAAAGACCATTTTTTGTAAATCATAAGTGTGATGCAAAAAATATTTAAACAGGAGCAAAACAACACTTTACTTGGTGGTGTGCAAATGACAAATATTTGCAGAAACTCTATTTCTAAACATGATACACTATTTAGTTGTATTTCTAAAACCACATATCAGTAGGAAATGTTGGGGTCATTTCAATGAAAAACCTGCTGATTGCAAATAAATGTGCTACCATTTCATACTTCAGGTATAAATTTATTAAAAGTTATAGATTTTAAACATAATTTGAGAAACATTCCTGCCCCTTTCCTGCTGAAAATGTGGTTAATGAACTGAGAAGGCATGCCAGATGGCATGTGTATCCTATATGTGGTTCGATTTGTATTATACAGGGAGCAAACGTTTAGTGTAGTAAATCAATCAAATGTTCTTTTATATGCTGACATGCTGAACTTGCGTATTTGAAGGTGCTCTCACATTTGATCAAGAAAATGGCCACTCACTGAATTGACATATTTGCCCAGAATAACAGAATTTGAAACAAGTTTAGGGCTCAAGAGCATTATATTAGATGAAGTACACTTTTTAGGTCTCTAGACCTGCCAGTCCAGCCTGCCTTAACACACATTATTCTAAGTCATACAGCGAAGAAGATATGACATCACTGTTATAGCTAGGGTACTGCCCACCAGTTTCTTTGAACCCAGCCTTCTTGTTTCTTTACAATTTATATAGCATGCACTCAACCTGATGGTAGTGGGGCGATTTACGTGAGCACCAGAACCTGGTACGTTTGCCTGGAAGAACATTAACCCAGACACCAAAGGGGAGAAGCATAGGCCTGGCTATAAAAAATAATGTTTGAAAAAGGCCACAAGAATCATGTATGAAACCTAGCTCTAAGCCTAGAGCCAATGGGAGCCCTAACCATATCAACCAATCAGAACCCAAATCCTAAGCCCCAGGTTCAATACAAAGCCTAACAATAGGAGTCAAGAAGAACCCTAGCCCATCAGAACCAGTGGGCAGCCCTTCTTCGAGGGCGGAGGAGCGTCGCCCAGCTACATTAATGCCCCAGAGCTGAAAAATAAAATGGTAATAAACTTTCTTTATTACCATTTTATTTTTCAGTACCCAGTCCTAAAAAGAGTGTTTCACGGCGGGCCGTGGCAATAGCTGCTGACTGGCAGCAGCAAGGAGCTGTGCACTTGTTTAAAGTGTGCAAGTCCCTTTGGCCGGCTGTCTTAACTATCTCTAATGCAGCTGTCTTAAGACACCAGGCTTAGAGAAAGCACAGGCCTCCAAGAGCACGTAGACCCCACCCCCACCAATCCGGACGCTGATTTCATGCTGGTTACCAGTATGAAACCAGCATCCGTATTTTTGTTTCCTGGTCCCCGCACCGAAGCCAAGATGAGGGGAGGATGCCGTGAGGAGAGGGAGACTTATTGCAGGCAGAAATTATCCCCCCGCCATAAATAGAAACCCTAGGAAGCAGTCATAATGTTAGCCCTATCAGCCACTCAGAACCCAAACACTAAGCCGTAGGTCCAATACAAACCCTTGCCCTGGGACCAACTGGAACCCTAGAGCTATCAACCAATCAAAATCCAGACTTTAAAGTCCTGGATTCAATACAACCCCTAGCCCAGGGAACCAATCAGACCACACATGCAACACCAATAAAAATTAAAAAAAACTTATTTTAAGAGCATGAGACATTAAACTTAAGGGGCTGGGCCTGGTGAGGGTGCTGCTAAGGTGGCAGTGGCCCAGCCATTAGGCAGAAACTGGTGTGCAGAGGGGGAGGCAAATGCTCTTCGTCTCACATTCTCCTTGGATACAGACTGGTCCATTACAGAATTTGCAATTCCTGTTCAACTCTAAAGGTAAGGCCTAAAAATAAGGCCACTAAATAACTTGTTTTACCAGCCAGAAATGGGTGCTACATACACTTTCAAACACAATTTAAATCACAAAACAGATTAAGCGGTTTCTAAGACTCAGGTTAGGCTTAGGGGTGGTCTTTTTTGCCTTTTATGATTCTATTGGAGGAGGGAGAGAGGGTTGGCTTGTAGCGGCTTTAGTACAGTTTTATAAAAAAAACAAGGAATCAAATCTATTCTTCAGCCTAAAGGAGACCATTTATTCTACAAACTGTATCTTAGTGATCAACGCAATACCCAATCTTCTAAAAAAAAACAAAAAAAAAAAAACTATAAAAATATGGGCACAAGAACTGTCCTGGAAGCGGTTAAAGGTATTTACAAAATTCACAACTGCTGTTGCATAGTGAAGAATCACTACTTTACAGAGTCACGTGGATACCCTTGTGACACACAAGGAATTGGGGTTTATTCTAAAAATGCAAAATATCTAATCAATCTGGGACAAAGGGTGACCTGAAATCTCTTAGACAGCACACTTAAGTGCAGTAGATAAAAATCCACTGTCCAGTTTCGCAGTGTGGTAAGAGCTGCCCATAGCCCTTCCGATCAAAAAGGGAATGTCAAATTTGAAACAGGAGAGAGAACGCCAGTTTGCATGTGATGTCCTTGGGTTTGTCACATGCACAAGTGTAAAGCCTTGGTTTTCGACAACAAATGGCTTGTAGGCAGTAAAAGACCTGCAAAGCCAGAATTCAATGTCCCATCCATTTAAAAAAAAAAATCCAACCCCGTTTAGGAATACCTGGACTGCACTGAGCTGGAATCAACGGATGCAGTCAATCAGCATGAGTGAAGTATAGCACTGTCACCATTTGGGTTATCTGCACGTATGATACACCTTCCTGTCAGGGTTCACAATTGTGCAGTGTGGAATGAATGCTGTGTGCAAGCATGTTTCGGTCTGTAGCTTGTCAGCATATTGATGTTGCTCATATTTTCAACTTGACCCTCGCTGTAGTCACCCCATGCTGAAAATCACCCTTGTTTCACAAGTCTCTCTCAAATCACTACTTATTTCTCGAGTAGTGCTGCCACCTAGCTCCAGGTTTTCAGTCGTGGGCGTCAATTGAACAGCCCAGATGTAACTAATCGGACTGACAGTGGCTAAAAACGATTCGAAACAGGAAGGTCTAGATCAGAGGACACAATGTTTTTTATAACATGGAGTGAAATGGCACGCTGCACGTGCATCATACCTGACACATCTGCAAACAGCAGCACCCCGTGGAAGTTCTGGGTGTAAGGCAGCTTATCTGAAAGGTCACCATATACCACCAGGTCTGGTACGTGGGCGGCCACTTTGCCTATCCTGTGGACCTCGCTATGCTCCTTTGCCAGGACTGCCAATGAAGTCATGGTGGCGCCAAACAACCCCCTCAACTAGTCAGGAACAACTGAGGCCGGCTGCCTCCAGGATCTCAGCACCAACTGACATGGAGCGGAACCCTGGCTCCGCTGCCAGGGAAACCAGAACCCCCCAGGCTCCAGAACCCCTGGGGTCACGGCTGCCAGGGAAACCAGAACCCCCAGGCTTCAGAACCGCTGGGATCACGGCTGCCAGGGAAACCAGAACCAGAAACCACCGGGCTCCAGGACGCCTGGAGTCACCGCTGTCAGGGAAACTATAACCATGAACCAACGGGCCCCAGAACCCCTGGGCTCACCGCTGCCAGGGAAACGAGAACCAGGAACCACCAGGGTCCAGGATCCCTGGGGTCACGGCTGCCAGGGAAACCAGAACCAGGAACCACCAGGGAAACCAGAACCAGGAACCACCAGGGTCCAGGACCCCTGGGGTCACGGCTGCCAGGGAAACCAGAACCCCCAGGAGTCACCGCTGCCAGGGAAACCAGAACCCCCAGAACCCCTGGAGTCACGGCTGCCAGGGAAACCAGAACCCCCAGGCTCCAGAACCCCTGGAGTCACGGCTGCCAGGGAAACCAGAACCAGGAGCCACCAGGGTCCAGGACCCCTGGGGTCACGGCTGCCAGGGAAACCAGAACCCCTGGAGTCACGGCTGCCAGGGAAACCAGAACCAGGAACCAACGGGCCCCAGAACCCCTGGGCTCACCGCTGCCAGGGAAACCAGAACCAGGAACCCCCAGGGTCCAGGACCCCTGGGGTCACGGCTGCCAGGGAAACCAGAACCCCCAGGAGTCACCGCTGCCAGGGAAACCAGAACCCCCAGGCTCCAGAACCCCGGAACCCCCAGGCTCCAGAACCCCTGGAGTCACGGCTGCCAGGGAAACCAGAACCCCCAGGCTCCAGAACCCCTGGAGTCACGGCTGCCAGGGAAACCAGAACCAGGAACCAACGGGCCCCAGAACCCCTGGGGTCACGGCTGCCAGGGAAACCAGAACCAGGAACCACCAGGGTCCAGGACCCCTGGGGACACGGCTGCCAGGGAAACCAGAACCCCCAGGCTCCAGAACCCCTGGGGTCACGGCTGCCAGGGAAACCAGAACCAGGAACCCCCAGGGTCCAGGACCCCTGGGGTCACGGCTGCCAGGGAAACCAGAACCAGGAACCACCAGGGTCCAGGACCCCTGGGGTCACGGCTGCCGGGGAAACCAGAACCCCCAGGCTCCAGAACCCCTGGGGTCACGGCTGCCAGGGAAACCAGAACCAGAAACCACCAGGGTCCAGGACCCCTGGGGTCACGGCTGCCAGGGAAACCAGAACCAGGAACCACCAGGGTCCAGGACCCCTGGGGACACGGCTGCCAGGGAAACCAGAACCCCCAGGCTCCAGAACCCCTGGGGTCACGGCTGCCAGGGAAACCAGAACCAGAAACCACCAGGGTCCAGGACCCCTGGGGTCACGGCTGCCAGGGAAACCAGAACCCCCAGGGAAACCAGAACCAGGAACCCCCGGGCTCCAGGACCCCTGGTGCCACCAGCTCTGGCGCTCCTGCTGCCCCGGCAGAAGCTGGCACCGATGTCCACAGGAAGCCCTCCGTGGCCCAGCAGAAGGCAGCAGTGAAGGCGCTGCAGGTCAGACCTGGAATGGAAGTGCCGGGGGCAGGGGGTGCCCGTCCGCGCCGGACGAGGGCTCCGCCTCCCCAGAAGCCAGCGGCGGGACTCGGGTCGCTATTTATTTCCAAAACATCCCGCTTGCCTGTTGTAAAGCTGCGGACACCTGAGCGGCAAGATACCCGCTGTGTCTCGCGTGTTCTTTTTTTTTTAACAAGTGCTCTTTTACACCCGCGTGTAATCGGTTGTTATTGAAAAAGAACCGGAGACACGACTTCCAAAGGGGACTGATTTGAAAGAAAACCGCCAAGTAGAAGTGCGTGAAACACGCGGTGCCCCCTCACCCTGGCCGCCTCTCCGGCTCAGCCCGGGGCCGCGCAGGGCCCTGGTCTAGCGCGGCCGAGGTGGGCGCTGCATGGCAAGAGCCTAGCGCCACGACGCCCCCGACGCAGCGCCTACCGACAGCGCTCGAGTTTTGAAGGCCCGTGCTTGCGGAGATTATCCATCCCAGATTTTTGTCTATGTATTTTGAGACCTATAGTCCCTTCTTAACTCACAAGTACGAGTCCCGGGACACAGAGCACAACTCGGGGCGGTTTACCCGCTCCGGAGTGGGTCTGCGGGGCTCTACCGTCCACCTCCGACGAGCCTGGAACGCATTTCCAACCCCCGCGGCGGGCATTCGTACAGGGCAATATTTATTTGTCCCATTAAATTGCTTATCAATGTTGAAAGTTTTTTTTAGCAGAAAAGCAAAAAAATACATTCTATCTCAGAAAATAAGAGCTTCAGAAGGAAGGCTCGCCTGAGCTGTGCGCCCTGACTGGATTTACTACGCATTTTAATTTACCGTCCCCATCAGTTTCTCATACAACTCAGATTTAGCCGCCTCGGAAGCCAATCAGCTGAGTTCAAACACGAATGTACTAACGTAGGGGGACTTTATGGTGCTCTTGGATTGGCCGCGTAGATTCCCCTGGTGCGATTGGATGGAGGGAACGCTGTCCCGGTGATGATTGGCTCTTGTGCCTTGGAGACTGAGCAGCGGCGCCGCGCTATTGGGCGCGTTCAGGAGCGGTCTATTGGCTGAAGATGCGTGTCTCTGGCAAAAGTTATGCATCTTCCCGAGCTGTTGCTGTTCCCGCCTCCCGTAGACGGACAGCTCTAATGACGTCAGTAGAGGGACGTTGAGTCTACCATGCGGCCGCCTTTGCCCGCCGTCCGTCCCGGTGAGCCCTGGGTCTGACTGCCAACGGGAACCGCCCGGTGAGTAGTCTCTTCATAGGATGGCTCTGTTTTAACCCACAGCAGCAGGCAGACTCTGTGCCTCCATCATCTGCCGAAAGACACCCAGGCTGTACCTACGTCATCAGTGCGACACTTCACTCGGTGCTGTTGTGGTATCCCTCGAACCTCTCCTAGCAACAACAATAATCCCAGGCCAACCTCGGCGCTGTTGGTGCCAGTGTACCTTTCTACCTCTGAAAAGAGATTCATGACGTTAAATATACATTTATAAACTGAACTCCTTGTGTGCTGTTGTCTGGGACTTTATTAGTCCGTGTCACGGCTGCCTTCGCGGCGGGTGATGCCCACTCCAAGATGGCGGCGGCCGCGTAGAGTCTCTGCTATCCTGAGTCCGGCGGCCTCATTGTGTGTGGGCGGAGCCTGCCGTCGGTCCGCTCTCGGCGGGAGTTTGCGCTTGTAGTTGACGTCAGCGCTGACCTCCGCCCCCGGTCTGGTCTGGAAGGGCTGCCCCTGGCTCTCCGCTCCCGGGGTCTGCAGGTTCCTGGCGGGGCCCGGGTCTGCACCGCCGCTCTCGGTGAGTCGCGGGGAGCGGAGGTGTCGCGGTTGCACGGGGATTGGGAGGGTCTGGGGGGCGGTGTCATGGGAGTGGGGGGGGTCCTGCCGCCTTCCTTGGCGGGGGTCCGTGCCACCTTCCTGCGGTCTCTAGGATACTTGCCTCAGCCCGGGAGGGGTGAGTTGAAAGGGCCTCTGTGAGAACGGGGAAGCATACTAACTGTTCCCTCCCCACGGGGCGGTGTCACACCCGCCCATCAGGGCTTGTTGACAGTAATGTCCTCCCCTGACCCAGAGGATGCTGCATTAATAAGGGGTGCCCAGGCCCCTTCCTGGGGTCTGGAGGCGCCGAGGGCTCCAGTCTCCTCCGAGGAAGTGCCCAGGCGGCCTTTGTATAATGCTCTGTGAGGGTGCTGGGGTCCCACCCATTCTCTAGAGCAGAGGGCCGTAACCCTTTGACTACTGTGGACCCTCTCTGATCCTCTCATTCATTATTAGATTTCGGGGGCTCCCACTGAATCATTATTGGAGTCCAAGGACCTCCATTGAATCCTTAGTGCAGTAATATTACATGTAGTGTATGTAGGTAAATAAGGTGGATTTATAGAGCGCTACTTGTCACCTATGGGGGTATCTAGGAAGCACACATTCAGACAGGTGATGCATCCACACACCGCGTCACTACATCATCTTGCCCATTCTCCTTGCATCTACCAAAGCAGAAGTGGAGGACACTCCTCCTTCGTCGCAGCAAAGATCTGGCACACTCTCCCCACACAGCTCCGGGCCATCACTTCACTTCCAGAATTTCTGGCTCTTCAAATGAGCCTTCCGGTACCTGCAAGCACCTCGATACCCTGTTGGTAATTGGCAGCGCTCGATAAATCTGGTTTTGTCTCCAGAGTTTGATTTGTCAGGCTCCGATATCTGGTGGCTAGTGTAGGTGTCAGGCTCTAGCTTCCCACTTTAATGGAATGTGTGAACGTGAAACACCTTTCTTGCAGCACCTCACCCCTTCCTCCCTGCAAGATGTACTCTATAAAGAATCATTAGGCTTCCTGGTTTTATAGTGTTTATGTATTTTTAACATTTCTGTCTGCATTTATCCATTTTTTTACTATGTTATTTGTATTGGTATATATCTATATTTACTTTTTTTTTTTTTTAAATAATAAATGAAGTCATAAACCGTATTTTCCACATTTATTTACCTGATAAACATGCATACTTACTTTGGCGCCTGCCATGTTTTAGCAAACTAAGCAGTCAAACATAATAAAACATTACACCAACAGGTAAATATTAGAATTGTTCTACAAATATCTGTTGACATATCCCTGTATTTGAAGAATTCACATTGTGTTTTTTTAATTGCCCATGCTATCAGCTCAGCTGTTGATTTAGAATTCACGAAAGGCAGCATGGAGAGTCACTCACAAAAAGCCCAATGTTCTGTATTTTTCAACTTTTAAAAAGAACTAGAAACGGGAAACAACCCAATCCAATACAAACTGAAAACGTGGAGCAGTAAGAATAATGCATTAGGCTGTCTTGAGCCGAGTTACTGTAATCTAATTTTGGTGGGTTGCCTTTATGTAGTGTTTGGTATCTTGTACTGCATTCATCCACATTTTCCGTTTTATATATCACAGTGAGGTAGTGCTTTTCATTTGACTTTTGTCTTTTACCAGCGGCTAGTTCAGGATGAGGTAGAACCTAATGTAACCAAGCAGATGGGACCATTTTTGTACCCCACTATGGTAGTAGAAGACAGCCATAATAGGTATTCAGTGGCATCTCTTACTACTCGGTCATGGCCTCTCTGTACCTGCTGCTCTAATGATGTTTATGCCCTCGTCTTTCAGTGGCTTCTTAAGAGGCTGACTTCTTACTGAAGAATGCTTGAGTCAAGATTTTAACTGTCGAATTACGGTCACAAGTTAGTTTTGTCATCCGCATAAGGTTATGACAAAGGAAAATAAAAATATGGCGACCAAAGCAATCTGCTCTGTTTCTGAGCTACTTTTCTTGAAAGTTTGAGACATAATATTCGAGATTATGTATGTCTTGCTGAATGTTTAAATAAATGTAGGCATCTGGCTTAATAGATTTTTATTGTAATGCATGCTAGACAGTTTTTATTGAACGTTTCAGCTACGCACGTTTTTAAATGTAACCTGTCTAGTGAATCTTCCGGATTAACCCTAACTGAACTCCATCACTCCATTTCTTCATCCCTGAATCATTAATCAAGCACACGCTCTATTGCATATAGTATTTCTGAAATAAGACAAACACACGTCCATGTTTTGCCAAATGTAATTTTATATTTCACACATGAGAATATTAACTGTTTAGCACAGAATCACAGGGGTATTGTGCAAAGACAATATGTCTCACCTTTGAGACTATTGGCTCTGCAGTTGCCTTTTGTTCATGCTGTACAGATTGGGTGTTGCCGACTTTGGCAATGACTTGTAGCCATGCTGCACAGCAGCCACACTACCACACAGCATGGTGTGATGTATAGGGCACGCGGTCACCTTGATTCGAGTGATAGAATGAAGGTGACGCAGGAAGACGGTTGAGATCGGTGGACGGATGGCTGGGGCGACCTGGATTAAACCTGACGACTGTATCTAGACAATGTGTTCTTTGTGGATTTATATTTCACATTTGGCGACGAGGGTGGCTGTCGCCTCAACATCCTAAAATTAGTGATTTACCAGAACGTGACGGTACTCACTATTTTAAAGACCCTGTTTGACGCGCTCTGGTTGGCGATCGTTGACGCGCTGATTTAGTGAGACGTAGTCTCTGCGCAACCGATTTGGCAGGATTTTATGATCGGACTGCATTGGAGGCATCTGGATTCTTTGATTGAGCGTCTGAAGATTAAAAGAAGCGGCGAGTGGTGAGGAGAGCGACGCTGTTTGTACAACGTCTGTTTTGTGGGGCGTGTCAAAGTTACATCGGTGCCCTTAAGGGGATTGTTGCTTCTACAACTTAAAGGGAAATGCCTTAAAGGGATTGTTGGTTCTACAGTTTAAAGGGACATTTTACACTTTATCTTGTTAGGCGATAATAGACAACCGCATTGGAACGGTGACAGGCACACCTTATACAAGAGAGCAATCTTGTTTGCCTGTCGTATGCAACATACAGTGACAGGCACACCTTGAAAAAACGGGGAAGCAAGAAACACAATTATTTAACGAAGGAAGTGACAGGGACACATTTAAGCAGTAGAAGTTGATATTTTGTACACTGCAGAAGGGGTGAATATTCTATGTATCAATCACACATTGATGCATTTGAGGACTAGAATTCAGAGTGTTGTTCTGTTTTTATGTAATCTAGAACAATTGTTAGTTTAACAGAATAATGCAGAACGTAACACCCCCTCCATTTTTTTTAAGCAGTTCAGGTGATCCGACATATCCCTGGAGCAAATGGAAAAATATATTTGTCCACTATGCTAAAGTGTGTGGACCGACACTGAGCGCGGAAAGGAAACACACATTATTGCTACACTGTCTGGGGGGTGAGAGACAAGAGGTATTAGAAAATTTACCTGATTTATGTATTGAAGAATGTAGGAATTTAAATGAATATGAAGCGTGTATTATGAAGTTAGACAAACATTTCTTACCAAGGGTGAGCACGATAATGGAACGATATTATTTTGGAAAAAAGGGAACAAGGAAAGGTGGAGTCAGTGGAGGAATATATAACTAGTTTGAGAAAGTTGGCAGCGTCATGTAAATTTGGAGCATTGGTGGATGAGAGAATTAGAGATCAGTTCGTATTAAAGTGCAGTAGTGATTAAAATTAGGGAAGCACTGTGGTTGAAAGATAAACCACCTTTGGAAGAAGTGATTTTGGTGGCAAAAAGAGTAGAACACATGCTGAGGTGTGTTAAGGAATTAAGCGGAAATAAAATAATGAGTGGAGAATGTGCAAAGGTGGAGGAGATAGTATGCGAAGTGAAGAGCAAAGAAAGTGGAGGTGAAAAAAAAAAGGAAGATATAGTAAAATTCAAAGGGGAATGCTATCATTGTGGTAAAAGTGGCCATAAAGCTAATGCGAGCAATTGCCCAGCATTGAATGTAGTGTGTAAGGGGTGCGGGAAGAGAGGTCATTTCTACAAATGTTGCCGTAGTAGGAGAAAAAAAATGATATGATGAAAGAGGTCAAGGAAGTATCTCAGGAAGTAGTGTTCCAAGTTGATGCTCAGGCTAAGTGTGGAGATCATCCAAGTGAAGTGGTGAGAGTAGATGGAGTGGATCTACTCATGCAATTTGATTTGTGTTCACAATTGACGATAATTTCAAAAACAGGTTTTGACAGTTTAACTCAGAAGGTTAGGAAGTTAAAGAGAATGGATGTATCTCCTGGAGGTTATGGTGGACAGCCTATAAAAATGTTGGGGTATTTTGAAGGTCATATTGAGTTGAAAGGTAGACATCTGTTAGGGAAAGTTTATGTGTCCAAACAAGGTGACAATCTTTTAAGTTGGACACACCAAAAGCTTTTAGGTGTCATTTTGAATCTTAATGCACAACCGCAGGTACAAATTCAGAGTGTGGATGGTGTTGACAGTGAGTTAATTCATGAATTTCCTGAAGTATTTTTGGGATGTCTAAAAGACTATAAACATAGAATTAGGTTAAAGAAAGGTGCCATTCCGATAGTAGCGAAAATAGAAGAATACCTTTGGCTTTACAAGAACCTGTAGAAAATGAATTTAAAAGGTTACAGGTTATGGGCATAATTGAGGAAGTGGAGGCAACTGAATGGTTGGCCCCCATAGTTGTGGCAAAGAAAGGGGATGGAGATATCAGGCTTTGTGTGGACCTTAGGGCTCTAAATAGAGAGGTAGTGTTGGATAAATTTCCCATTCCAAATATCGAAGAGATAGTATCTATGGTTGGCGGAGCAAAGTACGTCCCCACTTTAGATCTGAAATCAGCGTATCATCAGGTAGAGTTGGAAGAGAGTTCGCAAGAATTGACTGTATTCATAACATCTTTTGGTGTGTTTAAATTCAAGAGAATGCCGTTTGGGCTTGTGTCTGCGGCCTCTGTGTTTCAGCGTATCATGTATAAAATTTTGAAAGAGGTCAATGTTGTGAAATGCTACCAGGATGATGTGTTAATTTACGCTGACACAGTGGTAGAACATTGGGAACGAGTAAGGTTGGTTTTGAGATGTCTAAGTAGTGCTGGTCTTACCTTGAAGAAAAATAAATGTCGTTTTGGTTTGACAGAAGTTGAGTATCTGGGACATTTGATTACAGGGTATGGAGTAAGACCCAAACCAGATTTGGTTTTGACTATGTAGGAAGTTGGCTCTGTATGCACTATTTCAAAGTAAGGAATAGTATGCATAGAGTCCAAGGGTTCCCCTTAGAGGTAAGAAAGTGGCAAAAAGAGATAATACTAATGCTCTATTTTGTGGTAGTGTGGTCGAGCAGTAGGCTTATCAAAGGAGTAGTGTTAAGCATTTGTTGTATGTACACAAGCAATAAATGAGGAACACACACTCAGAGACAATTCCAGGCCAATAGGTTTTTGTATAGAAAAATATCTTTTCTTAGTTTATTTTAAGAACCACAGGTTCAAGATTTACATGTAATACTTCAAATGAAAGGTATTGCAGGTAGGTACTTTAGGAACTTTGAATTAGCAAAATAGCATATACAGTTTTCACATAAATCATATATAGCTATTTTAGAACTAGACACAGTGCAGTTTTCAACAGTTCCTGGAGGGAGTAAGAGTTTGTTAGTTTTTGCAGGTAAGTAAACCACCTACGGGGTTCAAGTTTGGGTCCAAGGTAGCCCACCGTTGGGGGTTCAGAGCAACCCCAAAGTTACCACACCAGCAGCTCAGGGCCAGTCAGGTGCAGAGGTCGAAGTGGTGCCCAAAACGTATAGTCTTCAATGGAGAAGGGGGTGCCCCGGTTCCAGTCTGCCAGCAGGTAAGTACCCGCGTCTTCGGAGGGCAGACCAGGGGGGTTTTGTAGGGCACCGGGGGGGACACAAGTCACACAGAAAGTACACCCTCAGCAGCGCGGGGTCTGCCGGGTGCAGTGTGAAAACACGTGTCGGGTTTTCAATAAGTTTCAATGGGAGACCAAGGGGTCTCTTCAGCGATGCAGGCAAGGGGGGGGGGGGCTCCTCGGGGTAGCCACCACCTGGGCAAGGGAGAGGGCCTCCTGGGGGTCACTTATGCACTGGAGTTCGGATCCTTCAGGTCCTGGGGGCTGCGGGTGCAGAGTCTTTACCAGGCGTCAGGATCTGAGGAGCAGGCGGTCGCGGTCAGGGGGAGCCTCGGGATTCCCTCTGCAGGCGTCGCTGTGGGGGCAACTCTGGCTACTCACGGTCTCGCAGTCGCCGGGGAGTCCTCCCTGAAGTGATTGTTTTCCACAAGTCGAGCCGGGGGCGTCGGGTGCAGAGTGTTAAGTCTCACGCTTCCGGTGGAAACGCAAGTTGTTTCAAAGTTGCTGCTTTGTTTCAAAGTTGCAGTCTTTGGTGAACAGGGCCGCTGTCCTCGGGATTTCTTGGTCCTTCTAGAGCAGGGCAGTCCTCTGAGGATTCAGAGGTCGCTGGTCCCTGGGGAAAGTGTCGCTGGAGCAGTGTCTTTAGAAGTGGGGAGACCGGCTGGTAGAGCTGGGACCAAAGCAGTTGGTGTCTCCGTCTTCTCTGCAGTGTTTTTCAGCTTAGCAGTCGTCTTCTTCTTAGGTTGCAGGAATCTGAGTTCCTAGGTTCTGGGGAGCCCTTAAATACTAAATTTAAGGGCGTGTTTAGGTCTGGGGGGTTAGTAGCCAATGGCTACTAGCCCCGAGGGTGGGTACACCCTCTTTGTGCCTCCTCCCGAGGGGAGGAGGGCACATTTCTATCCCTGTTGGGGGATTTCTAAAAGTCAGTCACCTCCGCTCAGGACACCTTAGGGGCTGTCCTGACTAGCCAGTGACTCCTCCTTGTTTTTCTCATTATCTCCTCCGGCCTTGCCGCCAAAAGTGGGGCCGTGGCCGGAGGGGGCGGGCAACTCCACTAGCTGGAGTGCCCTGGGGTGCTGTAACAAAGGGGGTGAGCCTTTGAGGCTCACCGCCAGGTGTTACAGTTCCTGCAGGGGGAGGTGATAAGCATCTCCACCCAGTACAGGCTTTGTTACTAGCCACAGAGTGACAAAGACACTCTCCCCATGTGGCCAGCAACTTGTCTGGTGTGTGGCAGGCTGCTAGAACTAGTCAGCCTACACGGATAGTCGGTTAAGGTTTCAGGGGGCACCTCTAAGGTGTCCTCTGGTGTTTGTTACAATAAAATGTACACTGGCATCAGTGTGCATTTATTGTGCTGATAAGTTTGATACCAAACTTCCCAGTTTTCAGTGTAGCCATTATGGTGCTGCGGAGTTCGTGCATGACAGACTCCCAGACCATATACTCTTATGGCTACCCTGCACTTACAATGTCTAAGGTTTTGTTTAGACATTGTAGGGGCACAGTGCTCATGCACTGGTGCCCTCACCTATGGTATAGTGCACCCTGCTTTAGGGCTGTAAGGCCTGCTAGAGGGGTGACTTATCTATACTGCATAGGCAGTGTGAGGTTGGCATGGCACCCTGAGGGGAGTGCCATGTCGACTTACTCGTTTTGTCCTCACCAGCACACACAAGCTGGCAAGCAGTGTGTCTGTGCTTAGTGAGGGGTCCCCAGGGTGGCATAAGACATGCTGCATCCCTTAGAGACCTTCCCTGGCATCAGGGCCCTTGGTACCAGTTACAAGGGACTTACCTGGATGCCAGGGTGTGTCAATTGTGGAAACAAAAGAACAGGTTAGGGAAAAAACACTGGTGCGTCGGCCTGGTTAGCAGGCCTCAGCACACTTTCAAATCAAAACTTAGCATCAGCAAAGGCAAAAAGTCAGGGGGTAACCATGCCAAGGAGGCATTTCCTTACAGACTATTAAGAAATTAGTCGCTCCTCAAACTAAGGAAGAAGTGAGTTCGTTTTTAGGAATGGTAAAATACTATGGGAGGTACATTAGGAACTTGGCGGAGAAAACTGTGAAAATGCGAGATTTACTAAAGAAAGGAAAATATTTCAAGTGGGATTCCATGTGTGAAGAAGAGTTTGTAAAAATTAAAGAAGAACTAGAAAATGCTCCCTGTTTACAAGCTTTTAAACCGGGTAGGTCAACTGCCATTGTCACAGATGCCAGTGCAAAAGGTTTGGTTGCGGTTCTGATGCAAATTGATGGAGGTGAGGGGAGGATGATTGCTTGCGCGTCCAAATCTTTGAATGGAGCTGAGAAAAATTACTCTGTAATTGAAAGAGAGTTGCTGGCTATATATTGGGCACTGAATAAATTTCGACATTTTGTGTTGGGCACGGAGTTTGTGGTTTTGTCTGATCACAAACCTTTAGTAGAAGTGTTTGGCAGTAAAGGTCTTAATTGCATTTCTGCAAGAATAAGAAGGCGGATCATTGGGCTATAGGATTTTTAATTTAAGGTAGAGTATTTACCAGGCACATTGAATGTTACTGCGGATTGCCTTTCAAGATTAGTGGAAGAAAACAGGAAGGATGAGGAACAAAAAGATATACATTTTCAGGAGGAAATTGTGTGTGAAGTTTGTTGTGATGTGTCTGAAGTTACATGTGGAGTAATAACCGAACAGGAATGGAAAGAGGCGTTGAAAGAAGATGTAGAGTTGAGTGGAGTGTGTGAAGCCTGAGAAACTGGTAAATTTGAGCTTCTAGGAAAAGTTTGGAGATTGATGAAAAATGAATTGGCGGTGGATAAATGTATATTGTTGAGGGGAACAAGGTTGATTCCACCAAAAGTGTTGAGATGTAGGATAATGAATCAAGCTCATGAAGGTCATCTTGGGATAGTCAAAACAAAAGAAAATATAAGAGCAAATGTTTGGCGGCCAGGTATGGATGTAAAAGTGGAGCGTGTGGTCAGAGAGTGTATACAATGTGCACGTAGTGACAAGATTCTAAAAACTTGCAATGCACCTATGTATTGTAGGAATTTACCATGCAAACCCTGGAATGAAGTAGCAATAGATATTGTTGGTCCTTTACCAGGTGAAAAGTCTACCCCATATCTAATTGTGTTAATAGATTTGTATTCCAGGTCGGTGGAAGTCAAAAATGTGCATGAAGTTTCCTCTTCTAGTGTAATGATTTTTTTAGAAGACATTTTTAAGAAAGAAGGTTTTCCAAAGTCGTCGTTGTCAGATAATGGTCCACAATTTTGTTCAACAGTCTTTGAGAGATTTATGAATAGTTGTAGCATTTCTCATAAAAGGTCGGTGGTATATCATCTAGAAACTGATAGTGCAGTTGAAAGATTCAAGAAGTACATAAAAGAAAGCATTCAACTTCCAAAGGTGAACGCTTAGAATTGGCAAGCAGAACTTTTGGAAAGGATCACAGCTTATCGGTTCTCTCCACATTCAACTACCAGTAAATCTCCTTTTGAACTTTTCAGGAAAAGGATACCCAATACCAATTTGTCTCCTGGATGGATGGAGTGGATAAAAAATGGATATAATTTAGTCCACACGGAGTGGAGGGATAGAGAAGAAAAGCTCATACATAAAAGAAAGCAAGAATTTGATACAAGAAAAAAAGTATGTAAAATTAATATAGCTGTGGGAGATGTGGTGAAGGTGAAGGCACCCGTTGGATTTTTAGACGGGTCAAAGTTCACTAGACCTCTTCATGTGATTAAACTATTCAAGAATGCTTTCAAAACTTCAGATGGCAAGATTTGGAACATGAACAGAGTGGTTCGGCTGAGAGGGGCGGTGGAAATGAATGTAAACACTGAAAAGTTCAGAGGTATCAGAGACAATGTTTGGTCAAAAACACGTAATAATGATCGACATGACACTGATGAGTTTGATGGCATAAGGAGAAGTAGTAGAAAGAAAATAAGTCCTGGACATTTTAAAGACTATGTTCTCATTTGACAAAGGTAGTGTTTATGATCACATGTTTGGGATGTACATAGTTTTCTGTATCTACTCATTTGATTGATCTCACGGTTATGTAGGTACATTGTTTCTGTTGTGTATATTACTTCTGTATTAATTTTGTTCATTGTATTAAAGGGAGATGTGTGATGTATAGGGCACGCGATCACCGCACGCGATCACCTTGATTCGAGTGATAGATTGAAGGTGACGCGGGAAGACGGTTGAGATCGGTGGATGGATGGCTGGGGCGACATGGATTAAACCGGACGACTGTATCTAAACAATGTGTTCTTTGTGGATTTATATTTCACACATGCCTACAAATCATTGCCAAAGTCGGTGTACAGCATGACTAAAATAATAATAAACCTGCATTTGTAGTGCCAATAAGTCTGGCTTTAAAGGAATGTTCTAAGCTTTACAAACCAGATCTAAAAATCAGTGTAGGTTAATGTGTGCCCTCTGTTATGTGCTGCTGCCTGAGGAAAAACAACATATATTATCCAGTTATCTAAGACACTTTGATAGTACTCTGTCATCCATATGCCCCAGAAGGTTCATGCCTAAGAAGCTGGATAAGTAAACCAAATGATTATGGCTGTTTGGATGGTAAACACTTATTTGTGAGAGCGCACAACGTCTGCCCAATCAAAACATGTACTCCTGGCTTCCAACATGTAGGCAGAGTAAAAGTCCCTCTTTAGTGTTGCTCACATAATTGACAACAGCCATGCTGTCAAGCCAGACCATAAAAAGGATCATCATGCATCCAGCGCTAACGCACTTAGGGATAACGCACTTTTTTTGTTCGTTTTTTGCCTATCTCATGGCACTTTTTTATTTCAATTATTTTTAGCTCCACTTTAGGGTAAAGGAGGGTGACACACTGGCTATCAGTCACAGGAAAGGCACTGGAAAGGAAGACTGCCAAAGATGGAGACATTAATTAGATTACTTATTGTGAGAGGTGGGTTGTCATGGAATGGGAATTAATTGAAAAGTTTAGTGTACTGACACCCCTGGTGGCGGGAAAGCTGCATGTCTGATGCATGAAGTCTGAGAAACATTAGGTTATTGTGGTATGAATCCAGTGATAGACACTAATTACTTCCCTTTATGGTGATGCATTTTCCTCCACCACAGGGTGATGCACACCTCCTCTGTTTGATGCGTTTTCCTCATGGGTGTTTAAGGCCTTCTGTATGTTATTTATTGTAGGTGCTTGGAAATTCCAGAAGGAGCTGCAGAATGGAGTTCCCAGACCTGGGGAAGCATTGTTCCGAACACACCTGCAAACAGCTTGGTGGGTATGACCATCATGATCTTGGTCAAGAATCCTCAGCACTATATTAACCTCCATCCTGTTCTACCCGTCTTAGCTAGCCCGCACATGGTATCAACCTCAGCATGGGCATGTTCCATCTATAAGTACATCCTGACCCTGCCAGCTCTTAAACAGTAAGATTTGGTAATCTGTCATCTAAGGCATGCACCCAGCTCTAAAAAGGGAGGTTTAGACATTTGTTGTCTAAGACATGCACACACCGAGGAGAAATATTTGAACAGGAGTAGCGGCTTAAATTGCTGATGTGTTTTTTTTGCATGAGACCTCTAAAAGTTCCAATATAACTAAAAAGAAATCTGTTGGAAGCTGGCATGGTGTGTGGTGGGTACCTGAGGTATTTACACCTTATACAAGGTAAAGGTATCCCCTGTTTATGTAGTGTAGGCAGTGTCTAGAAGCCAGGCTCTCTAGAGGTAGCTGTGGATGAGCAGCCAAGGCTTATCTAGGAGACCTGCAAAGCTCATGTATTACCACTGTAGTAATGCAGCACTTACACACATGAAAGAAAACACTCAGTTTTACAAAAAATAAAGGTACTTTATTTTAGTGACAAAATACAAATAAGTACCAGTGGCAACTCTCCAATAGAGGAGGTAAGTAAGACACTATATATTTACACTAGTTATCAACAATAGGCATAGAAAGTGATAAAAAAACAGTGCAAATGCAAATAGACAATAGTGACCGTATGTGGAGCCCAAACCATATACAAAAAAAATGGAGTGTAAACACTGAACCCCCACCTAGGTAAGTGGAATGTGTAGAGGAAAGCGGGGGTACTAGGAAACCCCACAGGTAAGGGCCACAGTGCCACCTAGTGACCAGGAGGAAAGGAGTAAATTACTAGATTTTCCCCAAACCACCCAAATGGAAGAAAATGCAACACCCAGGCAAGACTGCAAGAAACCAGAGACGGTCCCAAATGCAGCCCTAGACCAGGTGAAGAGTTCCTTAAGGATGCAGTCGACGTCCCATCTGGAAACTCACCACAACATTGCTGGCTCGTAATCGAGTCGGTGGCAATGTTGTGGTGCGTCAGGTGCGACAGCACCCGTCACTCCTCTTTTTTTTTTTTTTTTTTTTTTTTTTCTTCTTCTTCTTTCTTTCCACAAGGATGTCCATGGGGGCCCCTGCACTGCTGCTGCCCTGGCGGATTAAGACTTCCAGACTGTGGCGGCTCCACCGGGGTCATAATGTGGAGGCCAGGCGGCTGCCTTGGCGGTAGTCCGACCGTTACCGCAAGTCTGGCGGTCCCAGGACCGCCAGAATCATAATGATGGGCTCAGCGTTACAAAAATAAAGTTACTTTATTTTAGCCACACAATTACCAAAAAGTACTAGAGTAGTAACCCTCCAATAGGAGGTAAGTAACACACTAGTAATCAGTAATCGGCATAAAAAGCGATAGAAAACAGTACAATAGCAGATAAACAATAGTGACCCTAGAGGGGGCCCCCAAACCATGTACTAAAATAAATGGAATGCGAATGCGGGACCCCCACCTAGGTAAGTGGGATGTGTAGATGGTAGCAGGGGGAGCTAGGAAACACCAAAGGTAAGTACCATAGTGCACCTAGCGACCAGGAAGAAGGGAGTAACTTACTGGATTTTCCCCAAACCACCCACAAGGAAGGAAAAGAAGAAAATGCAACACCCAGACAAGACTGCAAGAAACCAGTGGTGGATTCCTGAAAAGGAATACCTGTCGAAGAAGGAGACCAAGTCCAGAAGTCACAGAAGAGTCCAGTGGGGACAGGAGCTACTACCCACTCAACTGTGGTTGTAGGAGTTCGTCAATGGTAGGACAAAGACGGTCAGGAATGCTGCCCTGGAGCAGGTGAAGAGTTCCTGGAGGATGCAGTTGATGTCCCACATCAGATGGATGATTGCAGTCGGTCAGTGGCGTGGAAGAGCCACTACCAAGCCTTGGCAAAGGCACAAGTCGCGGTGAAGCAAAAGTGTAGCTGCCGGGGACTAGCAAGGTCCAGGAGGACTCAACCCACGGGGGTTGGTGGGGAGTCCAAGGGGAACCTTCAGCAAAGCAGAGAGTGCACATAAGAAGTCGTAGCCCCCACTGGAGACCCACTGGACGAGAAATCAGGAGACCTAGAGAAGCCCACGCAGCACAACCTGAAAAGGGCCCCATGCCGCAGGAGAACCACGCAGAGGGCTGAGCGTCGCAGGAAGGAGTGCTGGGTGCTACAGGGTGCCTGAAGATCCCTTGGAGGAGATGCCAACAAGCCTTGGTAGCTACAAGAGACGCAGTGCACGGGGGGTTCTGTTCTGTATGGGATGGCAAGGGCTTACCTCCACCAAAGTTCGACAGCGAGGACCAAGAGGACTACCCCGGACCACCACCCGTGATGCAGGATCCACACAGCTCGGAATGAGAGGAGATTCACGCAACTGGTTGTCATTGCAGTTGGTGCCCGTGGATGCAGGGGAGTGACTCCTTCACTCCAAGGTTCCTTCTTGTGTAGACTGAAAACTTGCTGCCCTCAGAATGCACAGCTGCGGAAATGTTTCAGAAGCTGGAAGGAGCAGTGGAAACAATGTTTCAAGCAGAATGTTCGTAGTGGATGCAGATTGTCCCTGCTTTGGTGCGAAACTACAAAGTTGTACATCTCTTCACTTGTGTTTATACTAAAACTTTTCTATTTTTTTCCTTCTACTTTTCTTCTTTACTTTTCTATGTTTATACTAATACTTTTCTGTTGTGTTTATGATAGATTGAGTATTTAATGAGAAACCGTGCACGTGTGCCTATTCACTAACTTTAGCAGACATGTTTTTCAGCTTGTGACTGGTTTGTCATAACTCGCAACTTTGGTATTTTCCTCTCCGAACAGTGCCATTGCTTTGATTTTTGGAGCGGTTCTGTCTTCCAAACAAAGCGGCGTGCCTCTTTCGTTTCTCAGTGTGGAGCGGGAGTATCGGGGAGCGAGGACGATGATGTAGCCATAGGCTGCGCAGTCCTCCTTCTACTGCCAATTATTGGGATACGGTACTCATGCGTGACCTGGCGAGTATTGTTTGCAGGTCTTTTCCAACTCAGTCGTGTTTTCAGTGCCGCTAAGTGTCCCTGAGGCAATTTTGCTCCTGTTGATGTCCTGGTTCGACAGAGTTGCCCAAGGAAGGAAAATATTGTGATCGGCTTTGCCCAGAGTGTGTTTCTCAAGCCCTCCCTCCACTTTCTAACAACTTATTTCTCTCGCCTGAAATTTGGGGTGTAATTAACCATTTGAACTGCCTCTTGATCCCCCTTGATGCCCCTTCTGGGACTCTATTGTACACACATTGGTTCCTTCTAGTCCATCTATTTAATATTCTCCTAAATTCACCAGTGGGCCTACATAATGTACGAGGAATACCAGTAAGGTGAGTACATTTACTATTATGATGAAGGGCATTCCAGTTCATTTGAGCAGAATTTGACTCACGCCCTGGACGCTGGGGTACGCCAGAAAGTGATGCCCTAGTAAAGGCTATTGCCCCTCTGAAGCAACATCTCTATGGCTTTGCTCAGCAACAGGGCTGGCTGCCCACCTTACCCACCCAAACGTCTGGCATGATTAATGATACTCAGGTCAAACCTAACACCAAACAAAGTAAGGAAGCCTATTCAGAGGCAATTAAAAACCTGGCTGCACCCCTAGCTGATGAACATACCTATAGGATTTCATCTGGCTCCTGTGCGGACACCCTTTCAGATGACTTGGACTCTTTGTCCTTTCAGAGTTCTTCTCACGAGGACTGCCAAGGCCCACGCAAACTGAAAGCTAAGACACCATACGCCCCCTAGCAGACAACCCATGGTCCTGACTTTTGAACGGGTGACATTATGCATTCCAGATCTACTGCATGGGTGCCCCCTTGAGGTAGCAGACTATGTCAAAGCCCACATATGGTGGGAGTTTGATAAGGAGGTGCGGGCTGTCATCATTTGAAGTGTCCTAGGCCCAAGTTGTCTGACAAGGTGGCTGACACCTCTGAGGTGGAGCCCACCATGGTGACATACCTCAAGAAGTACATGAAAGATCTAAAAAAGGACCTTGATAGGGCATGGAAATCATGCCAGGATAAACTTTTAGAAATGACAGGTTCACTAACAAGAGATGGCCTATCAATCCAAATAATCAAATGTCCCTGTAGATGCTGAGGTCCTTGTGGGTTGGGCCCAATGGGCCATATGCCAGTTGGTTAATACCAATTGTGCTATTTCTAATGAATGCCGCCAGTCCATACTGATGAAATTAGACCCTAAAATGGCGGACCTAGCCTCTTCAGAGTGTGACCCAGCAGGGCCTCTTATTGGAAGTTCCATTCGTAAAGGAGTTGTCCAAAGTCGTCACAGCCTACTCCAATTTGGATAAGGCACAATTTAAAAAAAAAAAAGTCCTCGGGACACTTTTTTTGGAAGGGGCGAGTGTTTGGCCGAGGCTATCAACAAGGCTCACCAAGAGATCATTCTCCTCCAGTGAAGATTCCCCCTTTGAGGAGAAGGAATCTACTCCCTTGGCAGAACCTATACCTGAGGAGCTGAAAGGTGATAAAGCTGAGCTCTTAGATGCAGGGGGCCTGCCAAGGAGGAATTCAGTATGACACAAAAGATTTGTCCCACACTGGAGGGCTTGAGACAGTAAGTTGTCCTTCAAGAAGCAGGGGATGTCCGTGGCACCCACAAGGTGTATTGGGAAGACAACTTCTTGTATTCATAGCCAAGGGAACCCAAGCCTGGTGCCACCAGGAGATTGGTAGTGCCTCTCCAATACAGAGAATTTTTGTTGACCCTGGCACATGGCATTCCCCTGCCAGGTCACTTGGGGCAAAGTAAGACTTAGGACAGACTTGCCCCTCACTTTCACTGTCACCACATGTTAGAAGATACTAAGGAGTTTTATCGCTCCCGTGTCACCTGTTAAGCCAGTGGTTGGGGATCCTTTTGAGAGGGTTGGGGTGGTTATTGTTGGGCCCCCTAGATCCATCCACAGCCTCTGGGAATAGATTTATTCTGGTGATGGTGGACCATGCCACCAGGTACCCAGAAGTTATTCCTCTAAGGACCACTACAGCTCCTGCAGTGGCAAAGGCCCTCCTGGGAATTTTCTCAAGAGTGGACTTTCCTAAAGATGTGGTATCGGACTGAGGTACCAACTTCATGTCTGCATACCTAAAAGGAGTGTGGAAACAATGTGATATTACTTACAAGTTCACCTCCCCTTACCACCCCCAAACCAATGGTTGATGGAGAGATTTAACAAAACTCTCAAATGCATGATCATGGGACTCTCTGAAAAACTCAGGAGGAGATGGGATGTCCTACTGCCATGCCTCATTTTTCCCTACAGGGAGGTCCCTCAGAAGTGGCTACAGTACCTTTGAACTTCTATTTAGGCACCCTGTTAGGGGTCCTCTTGCTCTTGTAAGGGAGGGCTGGGAACACCCCCTCGAGTCCCCTAAACAGGACATAGTGAAGTATTGACTTGGCTTCAGATCAAGGATGGCTGAGTACATGAAAAAGACCACTAAAAACCTTCATGCCAGCCAGGTACTGCAGAAACAGTGGCATGACCAGAAGGCTGTTCTGACTGTTTACCAGCCAGGGCAGAAAGTGTCGTTCCTGGAGCCTGTGACTTCCAGGGCAAGTGAGGTGGTCCCCACACTGTAGTGGACAAGAAGGCGGAGGTCACTTATTTGGTAGACCTAGGCACTTCCAGAAGCCCCCTCAGGATGCTTCATATGACCCATCTAAAGCCCTACTATGACAGGGCTGACATGACCCTGCTCATGGCCACTGATGAGGCACAGGAAGAAGAGTGACCCTCTCCCTGACCTTTTCTCCAAAACTGTAGCTGATGGCTCAGTTGATGGGGTAGTCCTTGCTGACTGCCTTTCTAAATCACAGAAAGAATACTTCAGGAATCTCCTAGGGCAGTTCTCAGAACTGTTCTCTCTTACACCCGGTCAAACAACATGGTGTGCATACACCATTGATACAGGGGACAGTTTGCCCATAAAAAGCAAAATCTATCGGCAACCTGACCATGTTAGAAACTGCATCAGAGCAGAAGTGCAGAAGATGCTGGACCTACGAGTCATTGAGCACTCAGACAGCCCCTGGGCTAGCCAGTGGTATTGGTCCCAAAACCTCACTTTCAGAATGGGTAAACAGAAATCAGTTGTTGTGTTGACCATAGAGGCCTAAACACTGTCACAAAGACAGATGCCTATCCTATCCCTAGTGCAAATGAGCTAAAAGATACACTGGCATCTGCCAAGTGTCTGAGCGCATTTGATTTGACTGCAGGATATTGGCTGATCAAATTATCAGATGATGCTAAACCAAAGACAGCATTTTCAACCATTGGAGAGCATAATCACTTTACTGTGAAGCCCTTTGGTCTGAAAAATATACCTGTCACATTTCAGAGGATGATGAATACAGTCCTCCAAGGATTGGAAGCCTAAAGTGCAACTTATCTAGATGATATAGCTGTCTTTTAGCTCCACCTTGGAGGATCACCTGGTCCACCAGTGGAATGTTTTGGAGGCTCTTCAGAAAGCAGGCCTCTAGATGCCAGATGGCGCAGGAGAAGGTTGTATATCTGGGCCACCTGGTAGATGGAGGCCAGATTCAACCACTACAGGGGAAAATCCAAACTATTGGATCTGACAATCTGCTTCCACTACGACGTAGACTTTGCTTGCAGCTTTGTTTCCATGCCTCCATCCAGCTTCTGCAACATTTTCCCAGCTGTGCATTCTCTGAGGGTGGCAAGTCTTAAGTCTGCATGAGAAGGAAGAAGAAATCTCCCTTGGAGTGAAGTAGTCACTCCCCTGCATCAGGAGGCACCAACTGCAGCAATGATTGACTGCGTGGATCTCTTCTCATCCTGAGCTGCGTGGATCCTGCATCACAGGTGGTGGTCCGAAGTAGTCCTGTTGGGCCTCTCTGCCAGCCGTCCAACTTTGGTGGAGGTAAGCCCATGCCTTTTCGTGCAGGACAGTAGAGTGCACTGCGTCTCTTGCAGCTACCAAGGCTTGTTGGCATCTCCTTGAATCTTCAGGCTCCGTGTATCCCGAAATCCCCCAAAGGGCGCTCCTTCCTGTGACGCACAGCCCTCAGCGTGCTTCTCCTGCTGCATGGGTCCCGCCTCAAGTTGTTCTATGTGGGCTCCTCTGTGACTCCTGTTTTCTCTTTGTAGGAAGTTGTCTCTGTATATACTATCTCAAAGAGAGAGATGGTGTTCACAGAGTCCAAGAGTTCCCCTAAGAGGCTGCTAGTGGCAAAAAGAGATAATTCTAATGCTCTATTTTGTGGTAGTGTGGTCGAGCAATAGGCTAATCAGAGGGTAGTGTTAAGCATTTGTGTACACACACGGGGAATAAATGAGAACACACACTCGATGACTTAACTCCAGATCAATAGGTTTTTATATAGAAAAATATTATTTTCTTAATTTTAGAACCACAAGATTCAGAATTCACATAAATACATAAATTGTAACGTACTTGGCATAGGTAAGTATGGAACTTGAAAGTAAAACAGTAAGGTACACAATTTTGGCAAAAAATGGCAATAAGCTATTCTAAAGTGGACACTGCAAAAATCAACAGTTCCTGGGGGAGGTAAGTACGCAGGTAAGTAAAGCACTTACAAGTTCAGTCTTCAGCGCATAGGCAGCCCACTGTTCTAGTTAGCCCCAAACACCCAGCACCAGCAGCACAGGCCCGTGAGGTGCAGAGGTCAGAGTAGGGCCCAGATAACATAGGCGCCTATGGAGAATAGGAATGCTCCTGTTCAAGTCTGCTAGCAGGTAAGTACCTGTGTCCTCGGGGAGCAGAGCAGGGGGTGTTGTAGAGCATGCAGGGGGTATGTCACAAACAGGCACACAAAATACACCCTCGGCAGCACAGGGGCGGCCAGGTGCAGTGTGCAAAGTAGGTGTCAGGTTTAGTATTGAAATCAGTGGAGGGTCCCGGGGGTCACTCTGGCGATGCAGGCAGGGCACATGGGGCTTCTCGGGCCAGCCACAGACTGTGCAACGATGAGGGCTGCCTGCTGGTCACTTCTACACCGGTAGTTGGTTTCTCTTGAGCCTGGGGGCTGCAGGTGCAGTGCTTCTTCCAGGCGTCGTGTTCTTTGTTACCGGGCAGTCGCGGTCAGGGGGAGCCTCTGGATTGCATGGGGGTGCAGGGAGGTCGTCTTAGGGTGTCCATGTCGTGGGAGTCCTTACTGCAGTGTTGGTTTCTCTGGACACAAGCCAGGGGCGTCGGGTGCAGAGTGTTGGAGACTCACGCTTCCGGAGTGAGGCTGGAGTCCCTTTAAACTTGGTTTCTTCTTTGTTGCTTGGACAGAGCAGCTGTCCACTGGAGTTTCTTGGTACTTTGGGTTGCAGGGCAGTCCTCTGAGTCGGCAGAGGTCACTGGTCCCGCTGGATGCGTCTCTGTTGCAGATTCTTTGAGTCTGGAGACAGGCCAGTAGGGTTGGGGCCTAAGTCAGTTGTTGCCTCTGCAGGGCTTTCAGGTCTTCAGTCGTCCTCCTCCTTCTCCCTCTTTCTCTTCCTCCTCCTCCCTCTCTCAATCGCTCTCCTTCTCCTCCTCCTCTTACTCTTCCTCCTCTTCCCTCTCTTCCTCCTCCTTCTCCCTCTCTTCCTCCTCCTTCTCCCTCTCTTCCTCCTCCTTCTCCCTCTCTTCCTCCTCCTTCTCCCTCTCTTCCTCCTCCTTCTCCCTCTCTTCCTCCTCCTTCTCCCTCTCTTCCTCCTCCTTCTCCCTCTCTTCCTCCTCCTTCTCCCTCCTCCTCCTTCTCCCTCTCTTCCTCCTCCTTCTCCCTCTCTTCCTCCTCCTTCTCCCTCTCTTCCTCCTCCCTCTCTCCCTCCTCCTCCTCCCTCTCTCCCTCCTCCTCCTCCTCCTCCCTCTTCCTCTCTCTCTTCTTCCTCTTCCTTCTCCTCCTCTTCCTCCTTCTCCTCCTCCTACCCTTGAAGTCCTGGGTCCATATATATACTGGGGGCAGGCATCTCCACTAGCTACAGTGCCCTAGGGCATTGTAACACAAATCCTGAGCCTTTGAGGCAGAGGGGAGGCGTGAAGCACCTCCAACCAGCGCAGGCTTTTTCTGACTAGAGTGCACAAAGGCTCTCACCCCAGGCGGTCAGACACTCGTCTCTCTGTGGGAGGCTGGCACAGACCAGTCAGTCCTGCACTGAAGGATTGGGTAAAATACAGGGGGCATCTCTAAGACAACCTCTATGTGCATTTTTAATAAATCCAACACTGGCATCAGTGTGTGTTTTTATTATTCTGAGAAGTTTGATATCAAACTTCCCAGTATTCAGTGTAGCCATTATAGAACTGTGGAGTTCAATTTTGACAAACTCCCAGACCATATGCTTAATATGGCCACACAGCACTTACAATGTCTAAGGATTGGCTTAGACACTGTAGGGGCATAGTGCTCATGCAGCTACCTGTCGTATAGTGCGACCTGCCTTAGGGCTGTAAGGCCTGCTAGAGTGGTGAATTGCCTATGCCGCAGGCAGTGTTTAGTGGACATGGCACCCTGAGGGGGATGCCATGTCGACGTAGACTTTTTCTCACCACCAACACACAGAATCTGCAATGGCAGTGTGCATGTGTTAGGTGAGGGGTCCCTTAGGGTGGCACAACACATGCTGCAGCCCTTGGGGACCTTCCCTGGTCACAGGGCCCTTGGTACCACGGGTACCTTTTTACAAGGGACTTGTCTGTGTGCCAGGGGTGTGCCAATTGTGGGAGCAATGGTACATTTTAAGTGAAAGAACACTTGTGTTGGGGCCTGGTTAGCAGGATCCCAGCACACTTCTCAGTCAAATCAGTATCAGGCAAAAAGTGTGGGGGTGGGGGGGGGGGGGGGGTTTAAACTGTAACAAAGAGCCATTTTCCTACACTCTTCCAGCGGGTCTCCTGTGGGGGCTGCCTCTTCTGTGGATCCCTGTCCCCAGCGATCGAAGGTTACCTGAGACCTCTGGAGCTTAGTAGGGAAATCCTGGTTCCTTTAATGTTTGACAGAAAGCAGTTATCTTCATGTTTATCGCTTTTGTCTCTTACAAACTGATAAAAAACATTTCATTGAAGGATAACAATAAATGTCCTATGCTTATATGAACAGTTGTGATTTTTTAAGATATGAGTGCATGGCATGCATTTCAGTTTGCTGCATTATATTGCATGTTTAAAATGATCCCGTCGTGAAAGGACTCGTACTAGACTGATGTCTTTTATGTATCCTTATCGCAGTTCTGTTGACAGGCCAGAGTGCTAACTTACATGTTTCTGAGAGTGATGCTCACGGGCCCCTTGGTTTTTGTGTTCCTGTGGTGGCCTAAAGGCAACAGGGGTTGTACATGCCCTAGGTTTTCTAGGACAGTGGTTCCCAACCTTTTGATTTCTGTGGACTATATCAATACTGGAATCCGGGGACCCCCACTGAATCATTATTGAAATGCGAGGAACCCCCCGCCTGCTCCCACCCCCTGAGTCATTACTCAAAGCTGGGGAACTAATTTGTTAAAAGTAATACATTTTCTAAGCTGTTGCGGGTTCCCAGACCACAGGTTGGGAACCACTGTTCTAGGATATTTATCGCTGCATTGGTTTACTTTCTCTACAGATTTTCTGCCCATGAAATGTGACGCGTGCGACCAGATTTTCTGCAAAGACCACATTACGTACATTCAGCACTCGTGCACCTCTGCCTACAAGAAGGTAACTGCTGACCGCTTTTGAATGCTGGTTCCAGAAGATTTAAGATCTTCAGGCTAAGGTCACTTTTTCTGTCTTCATGTGTTGTGTTATTGCCCTCTCTCACCATTATCACTTTTCTCTCTTTTCCATCCTGAGCTTCACTCCTCAACCAGCCCCGCCCATGGATTTTCTGTGTTAGCAATACTGAACTGTGCTCTGTGTACATTGTTACCGCTCTGTACCGCTGCTCACTCTGTCCAGCTGTAATTCTGGGACTTCCTTTATGTACGGTGCAGGACACTTGCTGCTCTTACACAACTGTCTGTGGGCTCAGAGCTCTTTCCTTGCACTCCTGTGAGCTCAAAAGGTTCTGGTTTCTCATACCTTACTGTGAACTTGCAGCAATCTCCGTTTCAATGTTGTGCATCTCTCTTTCAGACTGCGCTTTTGGTGCTTGAGGCTCTTCCCTGCCTGTCCCTTCCTGTATTTTAATCTTGTGTACTGATTCATTTATTTATTTTTTCATCCCTACATGAATAAGCTGATCATTCTTTCCTGTACGGTTCATCTCTTCCATGACTCTAGCTTCCTCCTGCTTGCTTAAGTCTGGAGACAAACTCTGCACCAGTTACATGTTGTGGGTAGTAAAAGCCCTACTGTGAACCTAACTCTGAGCTTGAACCTGCCTCGTAGCCTGTGTGCCAACTTCCTCTTGCCGAATGTTCCTGCTTCATGCCTTGCACTCGTCCATTTAGTATTTCTTTGTAGTGGATAGAGCCCCTTTCTCTTTCGTGTATTCCTGGGTCAGTATGGAATCTTCTGTTGTTCCCACAAACTGCTGTCTATTCTGACTGTGCCTGAACTCTTGGCAAGGACTGCAGTCCTGCCTCCTCCTTGCCTGGCTTACTTTTCTTTCCTTTATTTTGACTGTCGCTTTACTCCTATCTTTTTTTCCTTTTCCCTACGATTCCTTTGGCGGTCCCCTGATGCCCCAAAAGCTCATCAAGGCTGGTGCACTTGGTCTTCTCCTCTGAGGATACATCACTGATCTCCCCCTTTCTCCACCTAGCCTCTTCTTACGCACCTGTGTGCTTGTATTTTCAGGATGTGCAGGTGCCTGTGTGTCCGCTCTGTAACACCCCTATCCCAGTGAAACGAGGACAAATGCCAGATCTTGTCGTTGGGGCACACATCGACCAGGACTGTAAGTCTGATCCCGCTCAGCGGAAACGCAAGGTAGAGTTTCTCTCAGCAACTTTCTTCCGCATGGTATTTTGTCCCACACATTTAATTTTAGGTGGATATTGAAGCCATTGTTGCATCTGAGATAATTACTGACCTTCGGACACCTTAATATCTCAATTTAGGTGTCGCTGATCACTTAGTAAAGCTTGTTGTAACTAATTTCCCCTTCTGCAAATCTCTTGAAACCACCACGATGTAAAGTATCTTAAAACTTTATTTCTCCATCATGGGAGTCTTCTGTTATGCAAAACCTTTACATTCCACTCCATCAGGGAGGAACACACAATATGTTTTATTTTGGTTTCGTTAGCTGTGCAAGTAAATAACAGTTGTAACCGTTAAATGAAATTTAAACGGCTGTATTATTAAATTAAATGCAACACTAAGGCATAAATAGCCCAGCAACTGAATTACGCAAATCCCATCCACATGTTACTGTGGTTGGAACTAAAATGTAATCTCAGTGGAATCAGTCTCTGTTGGACCCTGACCTTAAATCAGTATTGAAAGTGGGATTGATCGGTTCTCCCCATATCTGTTTCCTGCTTTGTTCAGGTTAGAGACGGATTATTTAACAGTACAAGACCGGTCGAAAACCCGAAGACCAAGGGATTGCTTTTTACTCCATCTCTTGTCATACACAGAATGAAGTGACCTAGTACACTCTCCAGCTCCCTTGTATAGAGAGGAAGTAATTTATTTTCCACATGTACAAGTTGTTCAACCTTTACCTGCCTACGATGAAGAGGCATTAGTCTAAACTGAAGCTGATGGTGTTCGAACAGTGAGTTGCAGCCCTTGATCGAAGCACTTATGTTCAAATAGAGCTGGTGATTGTTTACTTTGCTCACACCTGGAGTACCACGAAAGGTCACAGGAAGATTGGTGACTGTCAAATGAGAGCTATCCTGACATCCCATTTTCTTTTAGTATATTTCTGAGCATGCAGGATAAAATCTCTTTCCGACAATAGGATATAATTGTACAGGCTGCTTCATTTCTTTGGCTACTCTCTGGGAAGATGGTGACTGGATCCCTGCTTTCTGCTTCATTCCTCAGTGCATTGTTCAACATGTTTAATCTCTCTCTCCATGTGTACATTCCCTGTACTTGTGTTATTTATTAGACAATCTCTGGGGGCCGTCGGCGTGTGCTTAAAGGGGGTTCATTGAGACTTTGACTTTTTGGTAAGCAGTGACACTTCTTACGATGTTCACTGCCTAGCACCCTGTTGTAACAAGCCTCTTCATCCATATTAAGTTTAATGCTGGTTGATGATTACAATAACAAACCTTCTTTCACCTGTTTTATACTGAGGTGAAAATTAATTCAAATTAACGGCTCCATGCATGCATGGGATTTTGAAATGTTCTTAGGTAATAAAGGGCCAAATATTTAAATGTTCTTCATGATGTGTGTAGGAAGTTGGCTCTGTATGTGCTATTTCAAAGTAAGGAATAGCATGCACAGAGTCCAAGGGTTCCCCTTAGAGGTAAAATAGTGGTAAAAATAGATAATACTAATGCTCTATTTTGTGGTAGTGTGGTCGAGCAGTAGGCTTATCCAAGGAGTAGTGTTAAGCATTTGTTGTACATACACATAGACAATAAATGAGGTACACACACTCAGAGACAAATCCAGCCAATAGGTTTTTATATAGAAAAATATCTTTTCTTAGTTTATTTTAAGAACCACAGGTTCAAATTCTACATGTAATATCTCATTCGAAAGGTATTGCAGGTAAGTACTTTAGGAACTTCAAATCATCAAAATTGCATGTATACTTTTCAAGTTATTCACAAATAGCTGTTTTAAAAGTGGACACTTAGTGCAATTTTCACAGTTCCTAGGGGAGGTAAGTATTTGTTAGGTTAACCAGGTAAGTAAGACACTTACAGGGCTTAGTTCTTGGTCCAAGGTAGCCCACCGTTGGGGGTTCAGAGCAACCCCAAAGTTACCACACCAGCAGCTCAGGGCCGGTCAGGTGCAGAGTTCAAAGTGGTGCCCAAAACACATAGGCTAGAATGGAGAGAAGGGGGTGCCCCGGTTCCGGTCTGCTTGCAGGTAAGTACCCGCGTCTTCGGAGGGCAGACCAGGGGGGTTTTGTAGGGCACCGGGGGGGACACAAGTCCACACAGAAATTTCACCCTCAGCGGCGCGGGGGCGGCCGGGTGCAGTGTAGAAACAAGCGTCGGGTTCGCAATGTTAGTCTATGAGAGATCTCGGGATCTCTTCAGCGCTGCAGGCAGGCAAGGGGGGGATTCCTCGGGGAAACCTCCACTTGGGCAAGGGAGAGGGACTCCTGGGGGTCACTTCTCCAGTGAAAGTCCGGTCCCTCAGGTCCTGGGGGCTGCGGGTGCAGGGTCTCTCCCAGGTGTCGGGACTTTAGATTCAAAGAGTCGCGGTCAGGGGAAGCCTCGGGATTCCCTCTGCAGGCGGCGCTGTGGGGGCTCAGGGGGGACAGGTTTTGGTACTCACAGTATCAGAGTAGTCCTGGGGTCCCTCCTGAGGTGTCGGATCTCCACCAGCCGAGTCGGGGTCGCCGGGTGCAGTGTTGCAAGTCTCACGCTTCTTGCGGGGAGCTTGCAGGGTTCTTTAAAGCTACTGGAAACAAAGTTGCAGCTTTTCTTGGAGCAGGTCCGCTGTCCTCGGGAGTTTCTTGTCTTTTCGAAGCAGGGGCAGTCCTCAGAGGATGTCGAGGTCGCTGGTCCCTTCGGAAGGCGTCGCTGGAGCAGGATCTTTGGAAGGCAGGAGACAGGCCGGTGAGTTTCTGGAGCCAAGGCAGTTGTCGTCTTCTGGTCTTCCGCTGCAGGGGTTTTCAGCTGGGCAGTCCTTCTTCTTGTTGCAGGAATCTAATTTTCTAGGGTTCAGGGTAGCCCTTAAATACTAATTTTAAGGGCGTGTTTAGGTCTGGGGGGTTAGTAGCCAATGGCTACTAGCCCTGAGGGTGGGTACACCCTCTTTGTGCCTCCTCCCAAGGGGAGGGGGTCACAATCCTAACCCTATTGGGGGAATCCTCCATCTGCAAGATGGAGGATTTCTAAAAGTTAGAGTCACTTCAGCTCAGGACACCTTAGGGGCTGTCCTGACTGGTCAGTGACTCCTCCTTGTTTTTCTCATTATTTTCTCCGGCCTTGCCGCCAAAAGTGGGGCCTGGCCGGAGGGGGCGGGCAACTCCACTAGCTGGAGTGTCCTGCTGGGTTGGCACAAAGGAGGTGAGCCTTTGAGGCTCACCGCCAGGTGTGACAATTCCTGCCTGGGAGAGGTGTTAGCATCTCCACCCAGTGCAGGCTTTGTTACTGGCCTCAGAGTGACAAAGGCACTCTCCCCATGGGGCCAGCAACATGTCTCGGTTTGTGGCAGGCTGCTAAAACTAGTCAGCCTACACAGATAGTCGGTTAAGTTTCAGGGGGCACCTCTAAGGTGCCCTCTGTGGTGTATTTTACAATAAAATGTACACTGGCATCAGTGTGCATTTATTGTGCTGAGAAGTTTGATACCAAACTTCCCAGTTTTCAGTGTAGCCATTATGGTGCTGTGGAGTTCGTGTTTGACAGACTCCCAGACCATATACTCTTATGGCTACCCTGCACTTACAATGTCTAAGGTTTTGTTTAGACACTGTAGGGGTACCATGCTCATGCACTGGTACCCTCACCTATGGTATAGTGCACCCTGCCTTAGGGCTGTAAGGCCTGCTAGAGGGGTGTCTTACCTATACTGCATAGGCAGTGAGAGGCTGGCATGGCACCCTGAGGGGAGTGCCATGTCGACTTACTCGTTTTGTCCTCACTAGCACACACAAGCTGGTAAGCAGTGTGTCTGTGCTGAGTGAGAGGTCTCCAGGGTGGCATAAGACATGCTGCAGCCCTTAGAGACCTTCCTTGGCATCAGGGCCCTTGGTACTAGAAGTACCAGTTACAAGGGACTTATCTGGATGCCAGGGTCTGCCAATTGTGGATACAAAAGTACAGGTTAGGGAAAGAACACTGGTGCTGGGGCCTGGTTAGCAGGCCTCAGCACACTTTCAATTGTAAACATAGCATCAGCAAAGGCAAAAAGTCAGGGGGCAACCATGCCAAGGAGGCATTTCCTTACAATGTGGATATGCCCTGCTCCTTTTACATCTGATCCACCATGGCAGGCAGGAGTGTTCCCATAGGATTGATGATTTACTTATGGCAAACTATTGTTACAGGTAAATAACTTCATTCTGAACATTGCTGTTCGACTGTCAGGTGGGAAGGGTTGTAATTGCCACTTTGGTTGGCAGCACTCTTCTTCGATAATGTGAGCAAAACAGCATCTACGTTCAACATGTTTTGTGATTATATTTTTCTCTTTGGTGAGCTCTTGCATTCAGCATGTTGTGTGTGGTGTGGGAGTTTTGTTGTTGTTTTTGTGTTTTTTTGTTTGCTCTGGACCTTTCTGGAGTTAGCATGTGGTGCAACAATGCGCCATTTTCACATCTAGAGGCAGGTGCTAAGCTGGGTCTCTGACCTGTATTCATATCATTTTCTTCTGTTAGATCTATACCAACAGGTGTCTGAAGCCGGGCTGCAAGCAGAAGGAAATGATGAAGGTGATCTGTGAGCAGTGCCGTGGCAACTTCTGTTTGAAGCATCGCCATCCTCTGGACCATGAATGCAGTGGCAGCGTTGCTCCTCTCTCCAAAGCTGGGTAAGGTTAAATCTCATTCTCACCTTCGATCACTCCTAAAAACTGAGATTAGACTAAATTTAGGTGAGATTAGAGTTGAGGCATGCATTGCCTCGTTAGTTATTCATATTTCGTTAACACATAGCTGGCTGATCTGATTTGCCTAGTTCTCGACAAGAACAAACAACAAATATACTTTTATGTTCTAGTGGTCTGTATTTGTGTGTGCAGAAGGATTATTCCCTTTGCCTGACTTAAATTGTCACTATGAATAGTTCCTCAAACTCCTTAAAGGTGCAAACAAATTGTCTTTGCTGGCAAACTCCTTATCTAGGACTCTCACTGATAAGCCATTATCAGTGAGCTATGCGGAGATCGCTTTAGAATTACCTATCTCTTTGTTGTTTCGTGACAACACCTTCCTTGCCAACAAGGAAAACTGTCAACCAGATCCTCATCTAACCTTTCCTCGTTTGTAACTGAAAAGTTCTTGTGGTACCATCATTGACCTCATTCTCATTGACTTCACTCTCACCAATGCCAGCAAGCTCTTGCTGGTATTGGTTATAAAAAGTTATTTGTCATTGGCCGATTCATCAACAGGTGCCACGACGATGATCAGAATTGATCCATCAAAGTCACCTGCGAAATCCACAATCCACAATTGATGGTTCTGATTTTTAATGGGGTGCAGATCATTCATAGATGATAATGCTGCCAATCTTCTACCCTGTCAAGCTTGATAACTGTCGTTGTATTGGACGATAAAGACAGTTAATCAGAAGGTTACTTGTAGGACAAACAGGAAAAGGACCTTTGTTTATTTAAAAGTTTTATGTAGCTAATGAGCACCAAGAAGTGTGAATGATCGTTACATAGTAAAAGCAACACTGGTATAAAGGTCCTCCGTTGAACAAGGAACGGAACAAACCAGATAAGGAATGGGGAAAAGAACAGCAAGACGGTGAGAAAGTTACCTAAGAAGAAAGGATGTTGAGAAGAGCGATCAAGACTAGCAAATGCAAGAGGAGGAAGGAGAAAAGGTTAGGATGGCATTGGAGGTCAAGGGAGGGATGAGGAGACCCGACAGGGAGGTAGAAGGTGAAGCGGGGAGAGAAAAGGGGAGAAGGTGTTTTATATGTTCCAACACCTTTCTTTTGGTGCAAAAAATTTGCAAATTAAAAAATAAAGTTCGAAGGGAAATTGTGTCTGGCCACGTTCTTGGATCTCTTTTTTATATTGGTGATCTTCAATTCCAAATAATTGTGAAATTTCACTTATTTGTTATTGTTGAACCTGGCAAGAGGCAATATTGGATACCTCTGGGTAAATAACTATTGTTCCATATTGACATACTGCTGATATTTCCGCTTGTATCAAACAAGATGTGGAGTAGCTATGTATTTATTTTAAGACTGACTTATTTGAAAAGTTTAGGTGCCCAAACTTGAAATAATCTTGTTCAGGAAAATCAGTCATCCTTGTGGCTACGAACTGGGCTCAGAGAGTTTGGTATCCTGAGCTGTTGAGCATGACTGTTGGTTTTCCAATCAGGCTCCCCCATCGGGAGCAGAAACAGGGGATGGTTCTCCACCTGAACCAGTCAGCTCTCCCCCTTCATGCGTGGAGATTGAGCAGCAACCGTTAACAGCTTTTGACCTTCTGCCCAAAGTCTTTGATGTAATCTTGGCAGGTTGGGGTCCTTCACCAAGACGGCATACACCGCTGTTTGAATACATTTGTGCCGTGGTGTGCTGAGAAACTTGTTTGATCCTTTATCTGCTACCCTTTCGCAGATTCTTTTGTTAATCCTTACCCTAGCCCAGCAGAGCTCTGCATTGGGCACTTTGAGGGTTTATCTGCCAGCTCTGCTTTTGTGCAGCTGCCAAATCAACCTCATCTCTTCATGTCCCCTTTTATCAGTTTCCTCCAGCTCCTTTCGTAATGCCTGAAGAAGACCTTAAGTTTGTTCTTACTTTCCTAAAGTGCACTTTGATCGGCTTCATTCTTGTCCGCTTGAGCACCTCACCATCAAGGCGGCTTTTCTTGTGTCAATGACCTACAGGCACCGTCCTATCAGCCTTCCTACATCTAATTTTTCCCCGACAAACTCATCCCCCCAATCTCAAGCACCCTTCTAGTTGAAGGTAGTCACCATGTCACACTCCCCCTCAACTCTAAGAAAGAGGAGAGACTCCACCGGCTGGACCCAGAGAGTTGTTGCATTTTGACTGCACAAAACTATTCAGATGGACGATAAACTCTGTGGGGGAGTTTATCGTCTGGGAGTTTATTGTCTGGGCTAAAAAAGGGAAGGCTGTGCAGAAACTGACCATTCTGAAACTGATCTTCCTCTGCGTTAAAATTTGCTACGCATTAGCCAAGCAGCAAACCTCTGAGAGTTTGCGTGCTCATTCCACCAAACACTGCATTATTACACTTGGACCCGGCCCTGGACATCTGCCAGGCAGTAATGTGGTCATATCTGCATACATTTACCAAACAATACTGCCTGGACAGTTGGATCCGTAAGGATGGACACTTTGCCCTTATGGTCCTGCAGGACTTTTTGATGTGAAATTGTTTTTCAGACCCTCCTCCATGGAGGTATTACTTGGATATCTATTCTAAGGTAAGGAACCTGCTGCTAGAAGTCTTAATCATATGAACAAGTAACTTACCTTTGATAACTCGTTATTTGATATAGACTTGCGCTGGGGTGGTGCCTATATAGGAACAGCGCACGTCACTTCCAGCTCAGACGTAGCTGTCCCGCAGAGCCAAGCTATCCCCCTACTAGCGCGCAGAGGTATTACTGTAGGAAAGTACCATCTTGCCTGGCATGTTACCTCCATATTTCGCTGTATATATGTTGTTTTAGTGTATGTGTCACCAGGACCCTGCCAGCCAGTGCCTCCAGTGCTCATAAGTGTGCCCTGTATGTGTTCCCTGTGTGATGACTAACTGTCTCACTGAGGCTCTGCTAACCAGAACCTCAGTGGTTATGCTCTCTCTGCTTTCCAAATTGTCACTAACAGGCTAGTGACCAATTTCACCAATTCACATTGGCAAACTGGAACACCCTTATAATTCCCTAGTAAATGGTACTGAGGTACCCAAGGTATTGGGGTTCCAGGAGATCCCTATGGGCTGCAGCATTTCTTTTGCCACCCATAGGGAGCTCTGACAATTCTTACACAGGCCTGCCAGTGCAGCCTGAGTGAAATAACATCCACGTTATTTCACAGCCATTTACCACTGCACATAAGTAACTTATAACTCACCTATATGTCTAACCTTCACCTGGTGAAGGTTGGGTGCAAAGTTACTTAGTGTGTGGGCACCCTGGCACTAGCCAAGGTGCCCCCACATTGTTCAGGGCAAATTCCCCGGACTTTGTGAGTGCGGGACACCATTTCACGCGTGCACTATACATAGGTCTCTATCTATGTATAGCGTCACAATGGTAACTCTGGCCATGTAACATGTCTAAGATCATGGAATTGTCACCCCAATGCCATTCTGGCATTGGGGAGACAATTCCATGATCCCCGGGTCTCTAGCACAGAACCCGGGTACTGCCAAACTGCCTTTCCCGGGGTTTCACTGCAGCTGCCGCTGCTGCCAACCCCTCAGACAGGTTTCTGCCCTCCTGGGGTCCAGCCAGGCCTGGCCCAGGAAGGCAGAACAAAGGACTTTCTCAGAGAGAGGGTGTTGCACCGTCTCCCTTTGGAAATAGGTGTCAGGGCTGGGGAGGAGTAGCCTCCCCCAGCCTCTGGAAATACTTTGATGGACACAGATGGTGCCCATCTCTGCATAAGCCAGTCTACACCGGTTCAGGGATCCCCCAGCCCTGCTCTTGCGCGAAACTGGACAAAGGAAAGGGAGTGACCACTCCCCTGACCTGCACCTCCCAGGGGAGGTGCCCAGAGCTCCTCCAGCGTGCCCCAGACCTCTGGCATCTTGGATTCAGAGGTTTAGCTGGCACACTGGACTGCTGAGTGGCCAGGGCCAGCAGGTGACGTCCGAGACTCCTTCCGATAGGCTTTTACCTTTCTTACTAGCCTATCCTCCTTCCTAGGTAGCCAAACCTCCTTTTCTGGCTATTTAGGGTCTCTGCTTTGGGGAATTCTTCAGATACCGAATGCAAGAGCTCACCAGAGTTCCTCTGCATCTCCCTCTTCACCTTCTGCCAAAGGATCGACCGCTGACTGCTCAGGACGCCTGCAAAACCGCAACAAAGTAGCAAAGACGACTACTGCAACCTTGTATCGCTTCATCCTGCCGGCTTTTTCGCCTGTTTCCTGGTGGTGCATGCTCTGGGGGTAGCCTGCCTCCTTCTTGCACCAGGAGCTCTGAAGAAATTTCCCTTGGGTCGATGGAATCTTCCCCCTGCTAACGCAGGCACCAAAAGACTGCATCACTGGTCCTCTGGGTCCCCTCTCAGCCTGACGAGCGTGGTCCCTGGAACTCAGCAACTCTGTCCAAGTGACTCCCACAGTCCAGTGACTCTTCAGTCCAAGTTTGGTGGAGGTAAGTGTGGCTCAATGGTTAGAGCGGCAGACCCTGAAGCAGAGATCTGGCTCAAGACCAGGGTTCAAGTCCCGCTTCGGCAGGTCTTGGGCTCAATTCCCCATGACCAGATAATTCTCGCCTCGGTGCCTAATCTAATTCATGGGTCCCACTCTGCAACTCTGGGCAATAGCTTGCTTAATCTCCACAACGGCCCCAACAGCGCTTGGATGCCTGGCTTCACCCTGGGGGTGCTCAGGAGTGGGCGCCTCACAGGGAAAAAGCCATATCCATAGCGGTATGAGTACAGCGCCTTGAGACCCTAACGGGTGAGTAGTGCGCTATACAAGTGCTAATTTACATTTTAAATTTTTAAGTCCTTGCCTCCCCACGCTAGACTGCATTGCTGGGTACCGCGTGATTTGCAGCTTCTCCGGCTCCTGTGCACTCTTCCAGGATTTCCTTCGTGCACAGCCAAGCCTGGGTCCCCGACACTCTAACCTGCAGTGCACAACCTTCAGAGTTGTCCTCCGGCGTCGTGGGACTCCCTTTTCTGACTTTGGGTGGACTCCGGTTCACTCCTCTTCCAAGTGCCTGTTACGGTACTTCTGCGGGTGCTGCCTGCTTCTGTGAGGGCTCCCTGACTTGCTGGGCGCCCCCTCTGTCTCCTCATCCAAGTGCCGACATCCTGGTCCCTCCTGGGCCACAGCAGCATCCAAAAACCCTAACCGCGACCCTTGCAGCTAGCAAGGCTTGTTTGCGGTCTTTCTGCGTGGGAACACCTCTGCAAGCTTCTTCACGACGTGGGACATCCATCCTCCAAAGGAGAAGTTCCTAGTCCTCTTCCTTCTTGCAGACTACAAAGCTTCTTCCATCCGGTGGCAGCTTCTTTGCACCCTCAGCTGGCATTTCCTGGGCATCTGCCCACTCGCGACACTGTCGCGACTCTTGGACTTGGTCCCCTTGTCTTACAGGTACTCAGGTCCGGAAATCCACTGTTGCTTTGCTGGTGTTGGTCTTCCTTGCAGAAACCCCCTATCACGACTTCTGTGCTCTCTGGGGGTTGTAGGTGCACTTTACACCTACCTTACAGGGTCTTGGGGTTGGCTATTTTCCTAACCCTCACTGTTCTCTTACAGTCCCAGCGACCCTCTACAAGCTCACATAGGTTTGGGGTCCATTCGTGGTTCGCATTCCACTTTTGGAGTATATGGTTTGTGTTGCCCCTATATATATGTGTTCTATGTGTTCCTATTGCAATCTATTGTAACTTTACACTACTTGCATTACTTTTCTTGCTATTACCTGCATAATTTTGGTTTGTGTACATATATCTTGTGTATATATCTTATCCTCATAATGAGGGTACTCACTGAGATACTTTTGGCATAATGTCATAAAAATAAAGTACCTTTATTTTTAGTATATCTGTGTATTGTGTTTTCTTATGATATTGTGCATATGACACCAGTGGTATAGTAGGAGCTTTGCATGTCTCCTAGTTCAGCCTAAGTTGCTCTGCTATAGCTACCTTCTACCAGCCTAAGCTGCTAGAAACACCTCTTCTTCACTAATAAGGGATCACTGGACCTGGTACAGAGTGTAAGTACCCCTTGGTACGCATTACAAGCCAGGCCAGCCTCCTACAGACACCTCCAGATTAATTCTAAGGAAAGGAATAAACAGCTAGATAGTGTGCCAGATAAGGTGTTACCGAAGATAAGTAGCATTTGTATCTGTTTAGTCATAAGAAATGAGTTACTTAACTGTAACTGTGGTTCACCAGTATTAGAATCTTTCATGGATTCATATGCTTGAATCATTCCCAGTTGTCAAGATGGGAGCCCCTGTTGTTGAAATGGGAGTCCCCTGTAACATAGAAAAGCAATTCCCTAATAGACGCATACATTGTAGGCCTTAGGCCTTTTAATTTATTAACATATCACAGCCATTTACCAATCAAGTGACCCCCTCCTGTCAGAAGCTCCCTTCCCTCAGATTTTTCAAGCAGTAGTGTGAACAATGATCATCATGAGGGAAATAATGGTGAGTTCCTTTGTAGAGGTGGGTGGGTCACATGTGAGTCTATGAAAGATTCCAACACGGGAGAACTACAGCTAAGTAACTAATTACTTACTCCAGTATTGGAGCTTTCATAGATTCACTTTCTTGAATCAGAATAGCAAGCAGTAAAAGCACATATTTTCTTGTTTCTTTGCTCTAAAGTATAACCATGTTACACAGTGTAAAATAAGAAGAAACAGAGGCTATCTAGAAAATTGTGCAGCTTTATTGAAAGAAATGTCTTAGTACCGCCTGTCCCACTGCTGCATCTTTCAGGACTTCTGCATCCAAACAGTAATGTCCGGTCAGTGTGTGCGCACTCTTCCATGTCAGGCAAGGACACCCCAGCAAAGAGTGCCATGGAGGTGGATATGGCTCTCGTTTAATGTGCATGCATCTTTGTGCTCAAAGGCTTGCCTGCCTTTTCATGACAATAGATAATCGCACTGGAAATCCATCTTGATATGGTTTGTTTTGTTACCCTTTTCTGGGTACACTGTCGGACACGCAGGGTTGATTGGATTTTCGAAACGTCTTTGTCCTGTCTAAATATAACTTCTTTTAAGATCTAGCGAGTGAAGGGCTCGCACAGCTTCAGTTTGTGGATTCGGAAAGAATGATTTAAGGACTATTGGCTCATTACTATGAAAATCCTAGAGGACTTTAGGAATGATTTCAGGATTTGTTTGTAAAATGACTAACTTCCTTGAATTGCAGAAACGGTTGCTGGATAGTAAAAGCCTGCATCTCACTAACTCTGCGTGCAGACGTGAGTGCGAGGAGTACAGCTACCTTCCATGAAAGGTATTTTAAGTCTGCACTATGGATGGGCTCAAAGGGAGGTTTCATCAGTTGCCCCAAAACCAAGTTGAGCAGCTATGTTGAATGAGGGGCTCGGACTGGAGGAAAAGCTCTGAACAAACCTTTGAGAAACAGCTTAATGAATCTGAGAGGCCTTAAGGATGGTTTGTCCAATAATCTTCTAAAGCTTGAAATAGTGGCTAGGTTTACTTTAATGGAGGCATGGGCATGTCCTGATTGCGCTAGTTGCAATAAGTAGGGCAAAATGTCTTCGGGAGGGGAGGAAACGGGATGTACCTTATTAAATGCACACCACAAACAAAATCTTTCACTTCAGCTGGTATGTTCTCTTCGTACTATCCGCTCTTACCATAGCAAGTACGTCCCTGCAATTTTCCGGAATTTTTAGATGAGCAAATTCCTGGAATCCAGGAACCATGCTGACAGACTGAGGGAGCTGGGATCCGGTTGACAAACTTCTCCCTGGCTCATCGTTGGTAGGGACGGTATGAGTCTGAGTAGGAAAGGAGGATGTACCGACAGCAGGAGAAGTTCTATGTACCAGTGTTGGGGTGGCCATGCAGGTGTGATCAGTATGATCTGACGGGGCTTGGACTTCATCTTGTTGCACACCCTTGGAAGGAAAGTTATTGGAGGAAAGGCATAAACAAATATTCCAAACCATGCAATCGAAAAGGCACCCCCCACGACCTCCGATGGTGATGACAACTTGCGAAGAACTGGCATTTGGCATTCTGTGGTGGGTCGCAAAGAGATCCAAGTTTGGTTTGCCCAACCTGAGAAAGATGGAGTTGTGTGTGGCCCTCGTCTTGCTCAAGGTGTCTGCTATGGTGTTTCAGTGCCCTGGGACATGCTCTGCTTTGAGATGCACTGTGTGACGGATACACCAGTTCCATATGAGCTGAGCCTTCTGAGACAGTAACCGAGATAGTGTCCCACCCCAGCCCCTGCCCCCCCCGCCATTGGAAATCTAAAGCCTCCTGAACAGCACGGATATGAAGTCTGCAGTACAGTATGAGATGGATACAAGAAGACATCATGCCTAGGAGAGATTTGGGAAAGGCGAACTGTAGTTGTCACTAATGTTGATAATTTTGACTGTCTTTAGAGTGTAGGGTAGGCGGTGTTGAGTGGTACCCTGTGTGGCCCCTCAGAATGTTATCCTTGCTGATGAATGGAGAACTGATTGGTCCGTGTTTAGTGTTAGACCTAGTTCCTTGAAGAGGCATAGGGCAGCTGCAGTGGACGTTTTTGCTGTTAATTTGGTAGGGGCTTTCACTAGCCAGTCGAGATATGGAAATATTTGATGCCTTTTTTTCCTGAGAGAGGCTGTGACTGGTGCCAGGCATTTAGTGAAAATTTGAGGAGCAGACTTTAGGCCGAAGGGCAAGACTCTGAACTGAAAATAACTGCTGGCTACCGTGAAGCACAGGCATTTTCTGTGTTTGCGGTGGATGGATATGTGAAAGTAGGCATCTTGGAGGTTTAGGGAGGACATGTAATCACCTACATCGAGGAGCTGCGAAATGTCCTGGAGCATGACCATACAAAAAAAATTCTTGAGAAATTAGTTCATTTCTCGCAGGTCAAGTATTGGTCTCCATTGCTGTGACTTCTTTCTGATTATGAAGAAACGGGAATAAAAACCTTTTCTCTTTTGTGAGGCTGGAACTCTCGCTCCCTTTAGGTCGAGCGCGCAAGCGCTTTGACCTGTTGTAAGTATTGTGTGCTTTTAACAATGCCCACTGAACGCCTATCACTTTCACTTGTCTGTGGGCTTGCCTTTCAAAAATCCTTAATCATTGGTAAATGCTTTACGTTTGTCCCTCTTTGAGAGCTTAAGTTTGATTTGGGCCATTGTCAGTGTGACGATTTAGTAGAGTTAAGATCTGTTAGGTTAATTACTGGCTGTTCCATCATTGACAATGGATGCATTGACCCTAACCTTGTAGTCGACGGTGGTGGTGTAGACAGGATATGCGCTGAAGGGAGTGGTGTCGATGGAAGCGTCGACGGGTGCACCAGTAGATCAGTCGTCGACTGGACAATCGTCACTGACAGGTTCGTCGACGAAGAAGTAATGGCTAATGTCGATGGCAAAGTAGGCTGTGCCCTCGACATTGGTTGTGTCGATGTGAAGGAAGCCGCTGTAGAGACTGTAATGGTGGTTACTGTTTGTCATCAAGACTGTAGACAGCGCTGTTGACGGTGCAGAAGCCGGCTTATTGTGATGCTAAAGTTTAGTCTTTTTTTTTTTGTGAATCTATGAAAGTTCCAATAATAGAGTAGAGCTGTCTTCTGTTATCTTGACTTCCTGACTGAAAAGACTTTCAAAGATTGGGTCTTTAATGATGCGATTTGATTGAAGGTGTCTTACAAAACGTATGAAATGTGCTGCCGCTGGATAGTAATATAAACAAGTAGATTTCCTCGGTGAAGGTTTATGAACTTGTAGGAGGCTGGTCTGGCTTATAGTGGGTACCTTATAGTACTTACACCTTGTGTCAGGTCCAGGTATCCCTTATTAGTAGATTAGAGGTGTTCTAGCAGCTTAGGCTGATAGAAGGTAGCTATGGCAAAGCAGCTTAGGCTGAACTAGGAGACATGCAAGGCTCCTAGTATACCACTTATATCATACAGCACTATACCATAAGAAACACAATACTCAGCAAAGTTGAGATAGGGGATTCTGCAAGGACACCAACTGACTGCAAAGCACTGAAGCAGGGATGTGGAATTCCTATCCCGGGACATCTTGTTTGGGGTCAAGGGCAACACGTTTTTATGTTTACTTTGTCCTTGGGACAAGTAGGCCCAACCCCCTGCAGCACAAACCCTTTGGCTGCCTGTTTACAGAGAGTGGAAGTCTCTGCAGTTGAGGTAATGTGTTTCCAAAAGATAATGCTGTTCGAACTTGTATTTATGGTTCATTTTTTGAAAGCCTTCATTATTAGGGTGCGTGCTGTTAATAAATGTATTAAGGTCACACTTCACTACTGACGTTGGTTCCAGTACAAAAAAAAACGTGTACACACGTTTGAAAAGTTTAGGCTAAGAGACTAAGTATAATGCTCCCAGAATGCTCTCTGATTATTTGCAAATGAAGTGTCATTTAGTAAAATGTGTTGATGCATGCTAGTATTTCCCAAAAATATTTCTAATGGAAAATCAGTGTAACCATTTTCAACACGATTATGGGAAGCATGAAAATAAACAAACACTGACAAAGCCAACTGATCTGACATATTTTTATAAGTCTTTTAGTTTCATCAATGCGTGTCTTGTTTTGACATGGCTTTTGTAACACTTTATTGTTGTGGGAGCTACCAGGCCCTCAACATTGTAACAAACATTGGCAAAACCCCCCCAAAAAGTTTTTGAACTCTTAAAGCACACGCTGCCACCAGCGGCATAACAAAGGCCCCGCAGCCGCCCTCCAGGGGGCCCCTTCAGCACAGCACCTGCCCTGAGTGAGTCTGGAGAGGGGGCTCCTCCATGTTCTTTGCAAAGGGGCACCCTCCAGTTTCGTTACGTCACTGATTGCCACTGTAGTTCCTGACACTGAACAAAACTACTTTGTGTGGCAATATGCTCCTTGTGGAAGAGCAGAATGCGATCACTCACAGTAAAGCCAGCCGAAAGAGAGAGAAATAGAAGTTTAATAAAAACAAAATGTCTTTGTTAACACCAGACCTAATTAGGGACCAAGACCCACATGTAGGTAGCTTTTTGCATGTCGCAAACATCGACTTTTGCTGTTTGCGATGTGCAAAAAGCACATTGCGATGCACAAACCCAGTTTTGCGATTCAGTAACCTGGTTACCGAATCACAAAACGGGTTTGCGACTCGCAATTAGGAAGGGGTGTTCCTTTCCTAATTGCAACTCGCAGTGCAATGTAGGATTGTTTTGTGACCACGGGCGCAAACCAATCGCAGTTTGCACCCATTTCAAATGGGTGCTAACACTTTCGCAAAAGGGAAGGGATCCCCATGGGACCCCTTCCCCATTGTGAATGTCACTGTAAACACTTTTTCAGGGCAGGCAGTGGTCCTGCGGACCACTGCCTGCTCTGAAAAAATAAAACGAAAACGTTTCATTTTTCGTTTTTGTTATGCATCTCGTTTTCCTTTAAGGAAAACGGGCTGCATTACAAAAAAAACTGCTTTATTGAAAAGCAGTCACAGACATGGTGGTCTGCTGTCTCCAGCAGGCCACCATTCGCGAGGGGGTCGCAAATTGCGACCCACCTCATGATTATTCATGATGTGGGCATTTGCGAAGCCCTTGCGAATCACAGATGGTGTCAAGGACACCATCCTACATTCGGATTTGCGACTCGCAATTTGCAGGTCACAAATCTGAACCTACCTACTTGTGGCCCCAAATTCTTAAAGAAAGTCACAAAAGTGCACCCATGGTATATGTCGTACCCCTATAAAATATTTGTGAACTGTATTTTAGCATGGGTAAATACGATGTGTAGATTTGCTCATGTGAAAATCTATTGAGCATTTGCAAGTTCATTTTCCCTCCAGCCACTTTCTTCCCAACCCTGGAAGAAGTTCTAATTCTGCCATTGTCAGGAGTAAATGTCCAACCTTTCTTATTATGGGAAAATATTAGAGAGAAGCTGGTAAAAATCTTTAAAACATGCAGGTTAGTAGGTTTGCAGACTCAAAGGCATTCCAGCCCTGGAACTATTGCTTACTGCTTCCTCCAGCCCCAGTATGCAGATCTGCAGAAAGGTGGCAAAATAAGGAAATTGCTACAGTAGGGATTGAAACTCCAAGTATTCAAGCCCTACTATGGTAGTAGCCCTGGCATAATCAGAGAGGCTATTAATTGCTGCCATAATTTGTCGCCACACTACATGGCACCAAAGGGACAAGTAGATCTTTTTACAGGACAAGTAGATTTGAGAAGCAACCTGTCCACTGGACAAGTAGATATTTTAATAAATTCCGCACCCCTGCTGAAGACGGATTCCTGGACCTGTAAAGGAAGGGGACCAAGTCCAAGAGTCACGCAAGTGTCCAGGGGGGCAGGAGCCCACTAAACCCCAGATGAAGGTGAAAAAGGGCTGCCTCCGGGTGGAAGAAGCTGAAGATTCTGCAGGAACTTCTCCTTTGCACTGAATATGTCCCATGGCGTGCTGGAGGATGCAGAGTTGTTTCCACACAGAAAGACAGCAAACAAGCCTTGCTAGCTGCAAGAGTGGCGGTTGAAGAAAATGGATGCTGCCCAGGACCAGGAGGTAGCCCCTTGGAGGAGGAGACAGAGGGGGCGCTCAGCAGCACAGAGAGCCCACGGAGAAACAAGCAGCACCCGCAGAAGCACTTGAACAGGCGTTCAAGAAATCTGAGCACGGCAGTCGTCTCAACACAACAAAAGAAGGTCCCACGAAGCTGGTGGTCAACTCAGCGAGCTGAGCAATGCAGGACGTAGTGCTGGGGACCGGGGCTATGCTGTGCACGAAGGCTTCTTCGCAAAAGTGCACAGAAGCCCTAGCAGCTGCAGATCACACAGTACACAGGATTACTGTCTGGCGTGGGGAGGCAAGGACTTATCTCCACCAAATTTGGACAGAAGGACCACTGGACTGTCGGGCTTACTTAGATCCAGCTCCTGTGTTCCAGGGACCACGCTCGTCAAGATGAGAGGGAACCCAGAGGACTGGTGATGCAGAAGTTGGGTGCCTGCGTTAGCAGGGGGAAGATTCCATCGACCCACGGGAGGTTTCTTCTTGGCTTGCAGTGCAGAGTGAAGGCAGACAGCCCTCAGAGCATGCACCACCAGGAAACAGTCGAGAAAGCCGGCAGGATTAGGCGCTACAATGTTACTGGTAGTCGTCTTGCTACTTCGTTGCGGTTTTGCAGGCGTCCTGGAGCAGTCAGCGGTCGAAGTCAGAAGTCGAAGAGGGAAATGAGGAGGAACTCTGGTGAGCTTTTGCATTCGTTATCTGAAGAGAAACCCACAGAAGAGACCCTAAATAGCCCTCAGAGGAGGATTGGCCACCTAGGTAAGCACCTATCAGGAAGGGTCTCTGACGTCACCTGCTGGCACTGGCCACTCGGAGGCCTCATTGTGACCTCACACCTCTGCATTCAAGATGGCAGAGGTCTGGGACACACTGGAGGAGCTCTGGGCACCACCCCTGGGGTGGTGATGGACAGGGGAGTGGTCACTTCCATTCCCTTTCCTTTGTTCAGTTTCGTGCCAGAGCAGGGGCTGGGGGACCCCTGAACCGGTGTAGACTGGCTTATGCAAGGAGGGCACCATCTGCGCCCTTCAAAGCATTTCCAGAGGCTGGGGGAGGCTACTCCTCCCCAGCCCTTAACACCTATTTCCAAAGGGAGAGGGTGTAACACCCTCTCTCAGAGGAAATCCTTTGTTCTACCTTCCTGGGACTGGGCTTCCCAGACCCCAGTAGGGCAGAAGCCTGTCGGTGTGTTGGCAGCAGCAGTAGCTGCAGTGAAAACCCCAAAGAGCTAGTTTGGCAGTACCCGGGGTCCATGGTGGAGCCCCGGGGATGCATGCGATTGGCATAAGGGGACAATTCCATGATTTTAGACATGTTACATGGCCATGTTCGGAGTTACCATTGTGAAGCTACATATAGGTATTGACCTATATGTAGTGCACGCGTGTAATGGTGCCCACGCACTCACAAAGTTTGGGGAAATTGCCCTGTACAATGTGGAGGCACCTTGGCTAGTGCCAGGGTGCCCTCACTTAGTAACTTTGCACCTAACCTTCACCAAGTGAGGGCTAGACATATAGGTGACTTATAAGTTACTTAAGTGCAGTGAAAAAGGGCAGTGAAATAACGTGGCCGTTATTTCACTCAGGCTGCAGTGGTAGTACTGTGTAAGAATTGTCTGAACTCCCTATGGGTGGAAAAAGAAATGCTGTAGCCCATAGGGATCGCCAGGAACGCCAATACCCTGGGTACCTAGCTACCATATACTATGGAATTATAGCGGTGTTCCAGTGTGCCAATCAGAATTGGTAAAAATGGTCACTAGCCTGCAGTGACAATTTTAAAAGCAGAGAGAGCATAAGCACAGAGATTCTGGTTAGCAGAGTCTCAGTGACAGGTGGGCACCACACTGGGAACACATAGGCCGCAAACTATGAGCACTGGGGTCCTCGCTAGCAGGGTCCCAGTGAGACAGTAAAAACACCCTGGCATATACTCACAAACAGGCCAAAAGTGGGGGTAACAAGGCTAGAAAGAGGATTCCTTCCTACAGAACTGTAATAACGTCAAAACTTTCAGCACGCTGTAGGAAGCTGGCCTCGTGTGTGGTGAGCACCTATGGTGTTACCACCTTATTCCAGGTCCAGGTATCCACTATTGGTGAAGTGTAGGCAGTGTAAGAAAGCCAGGGGTCTCTAGAGGTAGCTGTGGATGAGCAGCCAAAACTTATCTAGGAGACATGCAAAGCTTATGCAATACCACTGTAGTCACACGTGAAAGAAAACACTGTGTTACAAAAATAAAGGTACTTTAGGATGGTAACACAACTACTATAATACTGTATAGGCAGTACCCCAACTGCAGGTAAGTAAAGACACTATTATATACACATTAGCAATCAGTAAAGATCATAGAAAGCGATAAGCATTGGCAAAAGTATAGGTAAACAATGAGGGCCCTATGGAAGGGCCAAAAGTGGAATGTGAAAGGCAAGGAAGGGTAATCGGTAGAAGGGAGCTGGAGAAATAAGGAACCCCAAGAGGAGAGTACCAGAGTGACCAAAACACCCCCCCCCCGTGACCAGGGGAGCAGAGGTAAGTACCTGGTTTCCCCCAAAACCAACAGGAGGGCTTTGGCAGAGGATTATGCAAGACCCAACCTAGACTGGAAGAACCCAAAGGCAGATCCTGACCAAAAAGGACCTGCAAATGAAGGGGTCCAAGTCCAGTTTGAGATGAAGGGTCCGGTTGTAACAGGAGCCACTACTACCCACTCTTCTGTGGATGCAGGACCAGGTCAGCGGTGGCTGGAGGCCAGCAGTGCAGCACAGGAGATGAAGAGAAGTCCCAGAAGTAATGCATGAGATGTCCCATGTCAGCAGTCGAGATGCAGTCGGTTAGCGGTGCTGGAAAACCACCAACAAGCCTTGGCAAATGCAAGAGATGGAGACGAAGGTTTGCAAGGCTGAAGAAGACCAGAAAGGTCCAGGGGACTCGACCCAAGGAGGGGAGTCCAGGGTGACCCTCAGCAGCTGGGAGAGTCACAAGAAGAGGAGGCAGTCCCCACAGGAAACCCACTGGCAGCAGGCACAGGAGTCAAAGTGAGACCCACTCAGCAAACCTGAAGAGGAGTCCCACGTCGCTGGAGCAGCAGGAGGAGTGCTGGAGGCCGGGGCTACACAGAGCCTGAAGATCCCTTGGAGGAGGAGCAAACAAGCCTTAGTAGCTGCAAGAGTCGTGGTGCACCGGGGTACTCTCCTGCAAGGAGAGACCAGGGCTTACCGTCACCCAAGTTGGGCAGCTTATAGAAACGACCAAGGGCACCACTCCAGACCACCACCACCTGTGATGGAGGATCCATGCAGTTCCGGAGGAGAGCAGATCCACACAACCGGCTCCATTGCAGCTGGTGCCTGCAGATGCAGGGGAGTGATTCCTTCACTCCAAGGGAGATTCCTTCTTACTACTTATGCATGCTGAAGACTTTCCGCCATCAGAGGATGCACAGCTAGGGAAGTTGCTGGGAGGAGCCTGAGAAAGTGTTCCAGGAGGAGGAGTTGTAGTTGCAAATTGTCGGTTCCTAATGGGTCCAGTTGCAGTACTAGTGGCCAGAAGATAAAGTAAGCATTGCAGAGGAGTTCTGGTGGAATCTTGCACGTTGAATCTGAGGACCTACCCAAGAGGGAGACCCTAAAGACCTCTAGCAGGGTGACCACCTATCAGGAGGAGGCTGTGACGTCTGCTACCTGACGTGGCCACCCAGATGCTCCTTGGATTCAAGATGACAGAATCAATTGGCCACCTGGAGGTGCTCTGGGCACCACCCCTAGGATGGTGATGGACAGGGTAGTGGTCACTCCCTTCTCAAGGTTCACGCCAGAGCAGGGCCCGGGGTCCCTGGACTAGTGCAAACTGGTTTATGCATGGAGGGCACCAAATGTGCCCTTCAAAGCATACCGGTGGCTTGGGGAGGCTACTCCCCCAAGCCATGTACCACTTATTTCCAAAAGAGAGGGTGTTACCCACAGGAAATCCTTTGTTGTTCCTTCCTGTGCTTGGGCTGGTCAAGCAGCAGGAGGGCAGAAAGTGGGGGTTACCTTGGGAAAAATAGTGCCTTTTCTACAACAGCTATTAATAAGTAGAAGTGGATCAACCTGTTATGCCGGTGGTGAAGGTCACCATGTATTGCCTTTTCTGCACATTTGCAGGAGTTGGAGTACATAAATTTTGAGCGGATCGCTGGCGCAGAGAAAGGGGCTGTCCTGATGCTTTTTTCTTTGACTTTTTATATTTCTAGTCATGCAGCACTATCGAGATCCCAAGGAACTTCTTCAAAATCTGTAACCACCTCGAGTCATCCAGCTGCAGCATCCAGTCGTCCAACTTCGAGACCAGCTCCTGTTGCGCACCCCCAGCCCAGCAGGTATGTGCACATAGCCTCTGCGTCTGTCCATGGGTTCAAACAGGACCTTCTCTTGAGCCCTTCGCTAGGTGGCTGTTTATTATTAATTTAATACTTCACAACGAGGTCCCTTCCAGAGATAATTATTTGAAGAACAATCATTCCTGAAAATAGTAACCCCTGATCTTCACCTTTACACAGTAATGAAAGGTTTGATGTGTGCTGCTTGGACAGAAATAGCACGATTTTCCAATATACTTTGTAATGCCGTCCATTCACCTCTGTCTATCAGCTTATGCCTCCGTGATGTAACACACAGAACCAGGGGTCTCTCTTCCAGATGCAGGCATTCATCGTATATTCTTCACTTAACATCTGTAGTGTAACTAGGAATCAAAACATTCATAAATAGTTCAGAGCAAAGCAAAGTGCTTAATGGCAGAGTGAGAATTAATGGATCAAGTGTAGTGGAACCAAGTGCCCCCCTCCCCCCCATGTGGGACTTTAAGGACAAATTCTAAAAGTATTAATTATCACCGAGAGAATACTGCCAGGACAGTTGGGAAAAGAAAATTAGCTTTTTTGTAATTCAACACAATATATTGCAGCATGTTTACTGAACGATTGCACTGGCTAGGGTATAGTACTGAAACGTGTTTTGCAGGAAAACAAGACAAACTGCTCTAAAATAAGTTCTGTCAATGCACTCGGCCCCAACAAACATGCTTGTACTGAGCCCTTTCTCATTGTACAGCTGTATGTCATTTGTTTGAAATGTCTGATTTGGTAAGTAAGCAGCTGACAAAGCAGTGTTTCTGTTATGGGTCTCCTAGACCAAACTATTACTCTCTCTAACCGAGAAAATATAGAAAAGTTACAATGCCAAGACCAGTGCATTTCCAAGTTATTTTAGGTCATGTTTTAAATATATGTTTTTTGACCCGGTCCCTGGCTTTTGATTTGGTTCCACGTCCACATTTATGGGAGGTACTCAAAGACAGCAAGGTTCCCTCTGATCTTTTAGATATTTTATCAGACTGCTGTACCAAGACCCTACACGCAGGTTCGCTGGGGCTCCAGGGGGGTATTAGCGACCAGACCAGGATCAACAGGGGTGTCTGATATGGATGGGTGCATCCGTGCCCTGAGTTTATTCTCACTATACCCAGGTGGTGTGGTCACCTATTTGGGAGATTGTGTGTGTGAAGCGCTGAGTATGTCCGGCAGGAAGCCCCCCCCCCCCTCGCTCCTGGTTGCGGATGACACTTTTAATCTCCAAAACCTCGGTGGCCTTTGCATGCAAGTAGATCGATTTGGGGCATTTTGTGATGAGAGGGCTGGTCATTAATCACACCAAAACAAAATGTATGACCATTAACCCGTATAGTTCTTTCAGCTGTGCCATTCTCCTTGATATTACACCTCTAGACAAAGTCACTGAGTTCAACTCATTGGGAATTACATTATCCAAGAAAATGACCTGGACTTCAGAGGTAAAGAAAAGTGTCCTTAGCTTGACGCAACATGCACCAGTAATCTATAGGTGTTACAAGACATCCAAATCGAGCCTATTTCTCCCATTTTAAAAGTCCACCGGGCTAAGATGGAGGCCAGCGCGCTGTGTGGGGCAGAGATTTGGGAGCATTCAAACTCAGCCGCATTGATTGTAGCAGAAGACTGCTTCTTAAGGGCCCCCTTGTTGGCTTTCCTAGAAGCACTCTTTAATTGCCATTGCCAGGAGATACGGGCCTCACGCTGGTGGCTTCTAAGGTTCCCCTGCTCCCTCTTATTCTAAGTACACCTGCCCCTAAATGGTGGCCTTGAAGCCCCGAAAGAAGTAGCTGCACTAGACAAGGCGCGCGGGTGGAATGGCTGTGGTGTGTGAAGGCCAACACTGGTCTAGTGATTCCCCGCCACTTTCTAGAGCGGCTACTAAAGACTCCCCGTGGAAGGTGGGGCAGGATATGTCACACCATGGCTCTTACAAACGCTTTCCTTGAGCTCAGACTGCATGTCCAGTTTGGGCCATTTCTTGACTATCTGTCTTCCCCATGAGACGGAAATTTGCTTTTGAAATTTCACTATGGTACTTTACCAAGACTTTTTTTACAATTAGTTTTATGACCTTTTATAATAAGATTTTGAACTTCTTTTTTTTTTTTTTTTGCATGTCTACATCTTTTCTGTGCATTGGTATTGTTTTAGGTGCTTTTATGGTTTTACAACTGAATAAAGTATTGACTGACCTGTGGAGTCTGTGCAGTCTGAAGTGCATTAACAGTTTGTCAGTTTTCTCAGGGTTGGACTTCTGGAAACCGCTATGGCTGATAAAATAAAAATCTGACCCCAAACCCACATAGCTGCTCAGCCGCCTGGGGTCTCCGCCTTGCCTCTTATTTTAAATTGATCTAGTAGATGCTATGCACCTTCAGTGCTGGCCATAGCGTCAGTGCTTCTGAATAAGATAAATGTTCTAGATTACAGCCGTGGCACCTACAGCTTACTTTAATTTACCTTTGCTGCCATGGTAGGAATTTCTAGTTCTAGCAGAATTCTCCGAAATGCCTGTCTGAGGTCTGGCCAGATTACTGCTCCGGGTGTCAATGGGGTCAAGCGGTAGAAGCCACAGGGGTGCACCAGGAGTGAGCTCCATCCTTACTCTTCCTACACCCTCCATGCAGTCATCTGACTCCACACCTGAGCTTATGCTGCACTGTTGAGCAAGGGGGGTTCATCCATCACTTTACGTCCCATTAGGTCATAATATGTAGTCACCCCTGCCTTTGTCTCCAAGTCTCTTTATACACTGGGCATGTGCTGCAGTCACTGCCTTCTAGACATCCCGATTAACCCAATGGAGTGATTCCTTTCCAAAGTTTTCTAGTATGTCTAAAAAAAAAAAAATATTTTCATCAGTGGTAATTGTGCTCCCCTGCTAGGGAAAATGTAAGCGACTGTCATTAGATTTCTGATGGATACAACTACCTGTGGATTCCTCACCTGATGAATACTCCCATGGCGCCAGCATTTGACGGAAATCTTCTTACTAGTCTCTGCACGTCGACGAGGACGTCACTCTAGCCCACGCGACGCCGCCTGACATCATACAGGCAATAAGAAGTCCTCGCCGACGTGCCGATGACAGTTCCCTTTTTTCCGTGCATTCGAAACGGTTATCTTCGAGGGAGTTACTGTTACCTTCGTGGTTACAGTGTATTGTCTGCTGCGTAGTCTTCTCTGCGGTAACAATGTCTCAGAGGAAGTCGGGTTTCAAGCCCTGTCGAGAGTGTGGGGGCAAGATGTCAGTTACAGATCCTCACTCCGACTGTCTATGGTGTTTGAGCTCCGACCACGACGTCTCGACTTGCGATTCATGTCAACACATGAATCCGAAGGCCCTCAAAGAGCGCGAGGCCAAGTTATTCATGGCAAAGTCAAAGAAGAAGGAGAAACATCATAAGAAGTCTTCTTCGCCAAGGTCTCACCGGCGTCATCGAGACTCCCGGCGCCGTAGAGACTCACGACGTCACTCCAGCAAGGAGTCTCGTTCGAGGTCACCTTCGGCTCGGCGTCGGAGGACTTGGGAGGTCAGCCCCACGGTCACGCCGCATCCATCGACGCCGTTGCCCTCTCCGGCGTCACCGACTTCACCTGGTCAGGCGTCAGTGATTGAGGTGGTGCAGCCTCTTGTGTTTTCTCCGGCGTCGCAGACGTCGAGGTCGGGGTCGCCCTCGATCCAGGCACCCCAGTATCCGGCTTTTCCCACTCCTGGAGCCGATAGTACCGCGTTTCTTAATGCGATGTATACCATCTTTCAGCAGATGGCTCCAGGAGCTGCTCCGGCTGGTCCTTCGGGGCCCTTGGCCTTTTCGTTGGGTGATCCTGCGCCTCTTCGGCCGGCACCCTTTATGCCCTTTCTCCCTTTTGGGAATGTGGGCTCGGCGCCGGTGCCGGCATCGGTGGCCGCTCCGGTGACTTCGGATGTTTCGGCCCCGGAGGTTGCCCCTCCGTCGAAGTCAGGATTTTGCCCTGTGACTCCGGTTGGTCCATCGGCTCCAAGACCTCGTCCTCCGGCTCCTGCCTCGGCGCCGAAGCTGCCTGTGGCGCCGGACGCGGCGTCAGATGCTTCTGGAGATCGGCGCCGTTCTTCGACGTCGGCGGAGGCCATGTCGACTCCGCGTATCGAGGAGAGACTTCATTCGAGGAGGCGTGCTCTCCGTCTTTTAGAAGAGCAAGAGTACCAGCGAGTCCTAGAGGAGGGAGAGATTGAGGACTCTGGAGACGGACTGCATGGTCTGGATACAGCCAGTGGGCTGGACACTTCCCCTGAGTGGGACCTTTCATCTCCAGGGGAATATACGGAGGAGGCTGCTTCCTTTCATGCTGTGGTGAGGAAGGCAGCGAGCTTTTTGGACCTGCCTTTGCCGGTGGCAGAGGCAAAGCAGAATTTGCTGACAGAGGTATTGCATCCGGCCTCTGCTGCAGCTGAGCCTCTCTTGCCATTTAATGAGGCTTTGCTGGATCCGGTGTTGGAGGTGTGGAAGAAGCCGGTGTCTTCCTCGGCCGTTCATAGGGCTGTGGCCAGGAGGTATCGAGCTGCACCATCTGACCCTGGCTTTCTCTCTAGACACCCTACGCCGGAGAGCTTGGTGGTGCAAGCCTCCTGTTCCTCAAAGTCAGCGCCTGGTTCCTTCCCGACGGTGCCTGGAGACAGAGACTCCAAAAAACTGGATGCGCAGTCCAAGAAAATATTTTCGTCATGCAGTTTGGCGTTGAAGGCCACCAACGCCACGTGCATTCTGGGGAGGTACATCCATGCGCTGATGGATGATATTTCGTCTTCATTCACGGAGCTTCCCCAGGGTCTTTTGGATGTGGTCTCGGACGCCCAGGCTGCCGCGACCCAGATTATCCAGTCTGGGCTGGACACGACCGACTCGGTGGCCAGGGCGATGGGCACGACTGTGGTGGCAAGAAGACAGGCCTGGCTCCGAAACTCAGGGTTCTCTGCGGATGTGCAGTCGACCCTACTGGACCTCCCGTTTGATGGGGACAGACTGTTTGGAGCCAAGGCAGATTCAGCCTTGGAACGATTTAAGGAGAGCAGAGCCACAGCCAAATCGTTAGGACTGCAAGCTCCTTCTTCCTCTGCCTCTTCTAGAATTTTCAGGAGGTTTCGGGGATTTGGGCGTGGCTCTTATTCCTCTTCCTTTCGGGGGAGGTTCCAGCAACCCGCCTCTTCCCTCCCCTATAGGTCATTTAGAGGGAGGGGGAGGGGTGGGGTCCGTACCAGAGGAGCCTCTCAACAGCACTCTGCCTCTTCCTCGTCCTCTGGAGGGGTGCAGCAGGGGAAGCAGCCTTAGGCTTCCACCGTTTCCCACTCACTCCTCTCCTGTAGGGGGAAGATTACAGCGTTTTCTCCACAAGTGGAAGTCTATCACAACGGACACTTGGGTTCTCGGCATTGTGGGAAAAGGCTACGCCCTTCCTTTTCGGGAGTTCCCGCCCCTCATCCCGCCCCGCCCATCTTATTGTTCAGAAGAACACCTCCTGTTGCTAGAACAGGAGGTTCAAGTCCTCCTTTCAAAGGGCGCGGTAGAGTTGGTCCCAGAGCAGGAAAAGGGTCGAGGTTGTTACTCAAGATACTTCCTGATTCCCAAAAAGGATGGTCAGTTGAGACCAATCCTGGATCTGAGGATCTTGAATTGGTTCCTCAAACAGGAAAAGTTCAAGATGCTGACCCTAGCACAGGTGCTTTTGGCGTTGAACAAGGAAGATTGGATGGTGTCTGTCGACTTGCAGGATGCTTACTTTCATATCCCGATACTCAAGTCGCACAGGAAGTATCTCCGGTTTGTGGTAGGGTCGCAGCACTATCAGTTTGCGGTCCTCCCGTTTGGTCTTACTTCAGCACCTCGAGTCTTCACAAAGGTGATGTCAGTGGTTGCGGCGGAGCTCAGAAGGAAGGGGATAGCAGTATTCCCTTACTTGGACGACTGGTTGATCAAAGCCAAGTCCCCGGAGCTTGTGTCGCATCATCTGCAGTCAACAACCCAGTTGTTGTTCGACCTGGGCTTTTCGGTGAACGTGCCCAAATCTCACCTGGAGCCCTCTCAGCGCCTCCTGTTCATAGGGGCAGTACTGGATACAACATTGAGTCGAGCCTTTCCTCCGCCTCAGCGGATTCAAGATATTCAGGAATTGGTTCCAATGTTTCGAAATGGAGCGGTAGTTCCAGTCCTCAAGGTCCTTCGTCTGCTCGGTCTGTTCGCCTCCTGCATTCTGTTGGTCACGCATGCTCGCTGGCACATGAGGGCTCTTCAGTGGTGCCTCCGAAGGCAGTGGTCTCAACACAAGGGAGATTTAGAAGGTACTGTCAAGATCTCCAGAGATGCTGCTGTGGAATTGAAGTGGTGGATTGCGGGCAACAATCTTTCACAGGGGAAGCCGTTCGCGCAGTCGCCACCAGTGGCCACGGTAATAACGGATGCCTCCACCCTAGGATGGGGAGCTCATCTGGGGGATCTGGAGATCAAAGGGCTTTGGTCTCCAGAGGAACAGGTGTTTCATATCAATCTGTTGGAGTTACGGGCTGTACGTTTGGCTCTCAAGGCCTTCCTCCCATCCCTTCGTGGTCAGTCGGTACAGGTCCTGACGGACAATACTACCACGATGTGGTACATAAACAAACAGGGAGGAGTAGGGTCGTACCTTCTCTGCAGAGAAGCTCTTCGGCTATGGTCCTGGGCAAAGGACCATCAGATTTGCTTGGTGGCAAATCATCTGGCCGGGGTCTTGAATGTACGTGCGGACAGTCTCAGTCGCCAATTCTCGGCAGACCACGAGTGGCGTCTCCATCCAGATCAAGTCTGTTTAATCTTCCAGATGTGGGGGTTTCCTCGGATAGATCTGTTTGCCACTCGGGAGAACGCGCATTGCCCGTTATTCTGCAGCCTCCAGTATCCGATGCAGGGAGCGTTGGGGGACGCGTTTCAGATAACCTGGTGCGACCAGTTGCTTTACGCGTTTCCCCCCATACCCTTGATTCCTCGAGTGTTGAGGAAAATTCGCCAAGACCGGGCCCAAGTCATCTTAATAGCTCCGGATTGGCCAAGGAGGGTATGGTACTCCGACCTTTTCCAACTCTCACTGTGCCCTCCGCTCCGTCTCCCTCTCAGGGCAGACCTCCTCTCGCAGTCGCAGGGGCAGGTTTTACACCCCAACCTCCAGAGTCTGCACCTACATGCTTGGAGATTGAACGGGGCAACCTGAGTTCCTTCTCTCTCCCACCTGATGTAGTGGATGTTATCTTAGCGGCCAGGCGACACTCCACTAAATCTATCTACGCTAATAGGTGGTCTAAATTTGTTATGTGGTGTGGAGAGAGACAGATTGATCCCTTACATGCTCATCTGTCACATGTTTTGTCTTTTGCACTGTCTCTAGCGCAGAAAGGTTGTGCAGTAGCTACCATTAAGGGTTATTTGTCGGCCTTGTCAGCCTTCATTTGTCTTCCAGACCAACCATCGTTATTTAAATCCCCTATTGTTCTCAGATTCTTGAAAGGTCTTCTGAATCAATATCCTCCAAAACCATTCGTTATGCCTCAATGGGATTTGTCCTTGGTCCTGACTTTCCTTATGGGGTCCCCTTTTGAGCCTATGCATTCTTGCCCCTTAAGATATTTGGTTATTAAAACAGTATTCCTGGTAGCTATAACATCTGCAAGGAGAGTGAGTGAGTTGCAGGCCTTATCGGTTAAACCCCCTTATATAACGTTTTATGGGGATAAGGTGGTGTTGAGGACCAAGGCTGCTTTCCTTCCGAAGGTTGTTTCACCCTTCCATTTGGCTCAGACAATCACTTTGTCCACGTTTTATCCTCCGCCTCATCCTTCAAAGGAGGAAGAAAGACTACATCGCCTGGACCCAAAAAGGGCGTTGAGCTTCTATATCGACAGAATGAAGGATATCAGGCTGGAGGATCAGCTGTTTGTCGGATACGTGGGCAAGAGGAGAGGAAAGGCAGTCCACAAGAGAACACTCTCCAGGTGGGTTGTTCTTTGCATTAAAATCTGTTACTCTTTGGCAAAGAAGGATCCGCCTGAGGGCATTAGAGCTCACTCCACCAGAGCTAAGTCGGCCTCTTCGGCCTTGGCCAGGGGTGTTCCTGTGGTTGACATCTGCAAGGCCGCAACTTGGTCGTCCCTTCACACTTTTGTGAAACATTACTGTTTGGACTCTGAGGTCAGAAGGGACGGTCATTTTGCACGGTCAGTGCTGCAGGATTTCTTGGTTTGACCATTTAGGCACCCACCGCCGGGCGTGGTACTGCTTTGGGACTCTATTCATCAGGTGAGGAATCCACAGGTAGTTGTATCCATCAGAAGAACGAGTTACTTACCTTCGGTAACGACTTTTCTGGTGGATACATTAGCTACCTGTGGATTCCTCACGGTCCCACCCGCCTCCCCGTTGCCTTTTTGGTCTCTCCAAGCAATCCTTGAGTGTGCTCCTTTTGGTATTCAAAGTTGCAATACATTTTGCATGTATGATATTTGTATATATGTGTATATTTATATATAAATCTATATATATACTGGGTATATACATGATTCGTATGTATAAATATATTTATTTGTTTAAAAAAAAAAAAAAAAAAAAAAGGTTATATTAAATCTACAGCTATTTTATTGCAATGTTGTGTGATTTACAATATTAAGAGATGTTGCTTTGCTCTTTCATTGCATTGGGTTATTATTATTATTCTCATGCACGTAAAAAATGTTGGTACTGTCATCGGCACGTCGGCGAGGACTTCTTATTGCCTGTATGACGTCAGACGGCGTCGCGTGGGCTAGAGTGACGTCCTCGTCGACGTGCAGAGACTAGTAAGAAGATTTCCGTCAAATGCTGGCGCCATGGGAGTATTCATCAGGTGAGGAATCCACAGGTAGCTAATGTATCCACCAGAAAAGTCGTTACCGAAGGTAAGTAACTCGTTCTTCTGGCACAACTTCAGTTTGTACCGCACTTTACAAGCGAACTTTCCTAGTGGTCGTCATATCAGCAAGTATGGTTGGTGAATGAGGTTACTGTGGGCACTCATCCGATGTTCCTGGTTAAAAATGAACTGTTTTTTCCTGGAAATAAGTATCCATTGTCTACAGTGAAACGTAAATCACGCCCTACATGTGGACATGTCTCTCCAGTATTACCTGGCCAAGGAGAAAGAAAGAAGCCATCCAGGCATTTGTTGTTTAATTTAGCCCTGCTGAAGGCTTCTTGCTTGGGAGCTCCTCAGTGAAAAGCCTGGTACCCGTTCCGCCGGTGTAGAGAGTTGTCTACTACAACCCTGTTTTTCACAGCACATTTTATTGCATGTCCAGCACCTTCCAGCCGAAGCCAGACAATAACAGTGCATATTTGCATTTCCATGCAACAGATTAACATTTCAACAGATTAACATTTCTTACCTTTACCGGCAAGTTCTGCCCCTCCCCTCCCTTCTCTACTGCATCTTGCACGGAAATCGATTGCTTGTTGCACATAGATGAGACATACGTACTTCACAGCGGCATTCACTACATCAGTGTCTGATAGAGGAGACCATGCGGTGGTAAGAGAAGGCCCCAGGGTCTGCCCATTTTTGCCAAACTTTAGAATGCTGATATGGACAGCCCGGTCCTACCACTCTTAAACATTTTGGTGCCTGAGACGAGTAAAGCTGGTCCCCGGAGCTCAGGCCATACTCTGGCCAAGCACAGTCCTCAGTGTGCTGATGGCAGAACAGATGCTCGGCTGGGACACTTTTTTTCTTTTCTTTGATACTTGTTTAGTTAGCACTTCCTTTCAGGTGTTCCCCCGCCGTGCTGCTATGCAGCTGAGCTGGTTCTTGTTTGCCGCTTTCGGTGGACATTCATCAGTGGGACTGGGCTGTCTGCTCCTTCACTGAGTTCATCAACTCCTCCACGTGCTCTCTGTGAAAGCCTGGTAGTTGGAAGGAGGTCAGGCTTTAACATAAACTGCTGCTCAGTGTCCAGTTCCTTGTGGAACAGGTCACCCTGGCACCATAATCTGAGGCAGATTCACCCCACTGATTCACTTTAGTGTTTTTCATTTTTAAGGAGAACAGGTGAAATGGTTTAAGAGCGAAGAGTGTTAGGTTGATGTCATTCTTTTTAAAAGTTTACTTAGTTCACATTTAATAAAAAGAGCACCTACTTTAGGTGAGTTGGTTTGAAGTTTTTTTCTCTCTTGTATGGTGGTGAGTGATGTGGCACATTGATGGTGATGTTCAGTGCTCATGACTTCAGTGAAGAGTGCCATGAAGGACTACAGTTAAGGGTGCCTTCGGAGGGCTCCTAGCTTGTGGACGGAGGATGTTCAGAAGTACGAGTGGTGGAGACTGAGCAGGTGTATCTTGGTTTCCGCATCTAGACTGGTAGACCCATGTCCAGAGCTCAGTCTGTTGGAAGTGTTTGTTCACAGCTCTAGCCTCATGCGCTTCTCGACTTTGTGCTTGCAGGCCGAGTGAACCTCGCCCTTCGCCGCCTCCTCCCATTGCAGTGCCTATTGCTGATGAGCTTCAGAACGGATTGGTAAGACTCTGTTTTATCTCTGCAGGAAATGAGTATTTGTGATACAGGAGTCCCTTGAACTCAGCATTGACCAAACGTGACTTTGATATGAATCTTACAGATTCGGAGAGGGGGTGACTGTCAACTCAACTTCTTCACAAGCTCTGGTAGAATAGGATGACATTCTAGAAGACGGCCCTTGGCCTGCGGGACGGGGTGGGTGTGTGATGGGGGCTGTTAAGAATGATCATTGAAAGCGTGCTTATCTACCTTAAGAGATCTCCCTTAGGATGGATGAGAGCAGGACCCGCGTACATAGCATGACACGCTGGTGGGAGGGCAGCTGCCTACCCTGTCGCTATAGCAGGCAATACAGTGAAAACGTGGAGCTGCACAAGGGAGGCCTATAGTGGGCTCGCTGTTGATAATTCAAAGAGCACCGTCCAGGCAATACCAGAAGGGCCGTGCCCACGAAATATGATACTAGAATTCAGATCGGAGACTGTGCCTCAGGCAGAGTGAAATGATGCTCAGTCTGAAGTTAGACCACAGTAAAAATGGTGCAGACCAGATGTGTTTCAGAATCTCTTAACTATTCTTATCTAAAGATACACACGTTTATACAGGTTGAAAGAATATACAATGTTAAAGTTACCACTGTAAAATGTTATATGATGTATTTTCCAGAAGCAGGATGTAAACTCGTAGTTTAATCAGTTAGAAAATATTTTTACCTATCAATAACCTATTTAACAAATGAATTTCCAAAAATTCCATGAAAAATATTGCACATCAGTAATCAATAAATCTCATGCACAGTTTATTAAAACTGTGCCATCCTGGGCTGTATTATGTTTCTGGACAGTCCTCGTTTCTCAGAGTGCTCTCGACAATCATGCAGACACACTTTTTTTTTTTTTTTTTTTGTCATTGGGGTTGTGCCCTGATGTGTTTCTGTCTCACAAGGGAACCTCTGGAGAAGCTCTTGGCACCTGGGGTGGTGATGGACAGGGAGAGGGATCACTCTCCTTTCCATTGTCCAGTTTAGCGCCAGAGCAGGGACTGGAGGTCCCTGAACCGTTGTAGACTGGTTTATGCACAGAGTGCACCAAATGTGCCCTTCAAAGCGTACTAGGTACCTCCCAAGCCATGTACCACCTATTTCCAAAGGGAGAGGTTGTAACCCCCACATGCCCAGGTTTGGAGTTACCATTATATAGATGGACATAAGTAGTGACCGATGTCAAGTACTCGTGTAAAATGGCATCTCCTCACTCAAGAAGCCCATGAAAATGGGAGTAGAGTTCATGGGAGCACCTCTGCTCATGCAAGGGTACCCTCGCACACAGGTCACTGCAACCCTGCCCTCTGGGCAAGGAGGGCCCACAATTGGCATGACTTAAAGTAACTTATTGCAGTGACCTGAAGTGAAAGGGTGCATGCACCTTTTCACGCAGGCTGCAATGGCAGGCATGCAGACCGATTTTTACTTGGGCTCCCATGGGTGGCATAATACATGCTGCAGCCCAGGGGGAAACCCCTGGTGCCCCAATTCCCTGAGTACCATGTACTAGGGACTTTTAAGGGGGCCCATTATGCCAAACGTGGGGTGTTTATGGTCCAAGCAACCAAATTTAAAGGGGGAGAGCACAGTCACTGGGGTCTTGGTTAGCAAGATCCCAGTGAACACAGTCAAAACACACTGACAAAGGCAAAAAGTGGGGGTAACCATGCCAAGAAAGAGGGTACTTTCCTACTGCCCTGGTATGTACTTTCTGATTGTGTTTGCTACCCCCTCAGTCCAGTTTGTGCTGTGACAGGCAGAATGACTTTTAGTTCAGGTCACAGTTCTTTTCTCTTGTCCTCTCTGTACCATGTAGCTGCACTCATAGTGCAGAGGAAAATGGTCATTCTCCAGGGGAAGCCATCTTCTGCCACCCTCTACTCCCTCACCTCTCCAGAGCAGGTGCTATAGGCTCAAGGAAGGGTAAGTGGTATTAGCTGCCTTCAAGCTGGTATGCCCAAGAGTTGCTTAACTAGATTTCCCAAAGGAAATCCTCAGTTTAGCATTGTAAAGAAATGGCTCCCTGTTGCAGTTACCCCCCCACTTTTTGCCTGATACTGATGCTGACTTGACTGAGAAGTGTGCTGGGACCCTGCTAACCAGGCCCCAGCACCAGTGTTCTTTCACCTAAAAATTTACCATTGTTTCCACAATTGGCACACCCTGGCATCCAGGTAAGTCCCTTGTAACTGGTACCCCTGGTACCAAGGGCCCTGATGCCAGGTAAGGTCTCTAAGGGCTGCAGCATATCTTATGCCACCCTGGGGACCCCTCACTCAGCACAGACACACTGCTTGCCAGCTTGTGTGTACTAGTGGGGATAAAATGACTAAGTCGACATGGCACTCCCCTCAGGGTGCCATGCCAACCTCACACTGCCTGTGGCATAGGTAAGTCACCCCTCTAGCAGGCCTTACAGCCCTAAGGCAGGGTGCACTATACCACAGGTGAGGGCATAGGTGCATGAGCACTATGCCCCTACAGTGTCTAAGCAAAACCTTAGACATTGTAAGTGCAGGGTAGCCATAAAAGTGTATGGTCTGGGAGTCTGTCAAAAACGAACTCCACAGCTCCATAATGGCTACACTGAATACTGGGAAGTTTAGTATCCAACTTCTCAGAATAATAAACCCACACTGATGCCAGTGTTGGATTTATCAAAAAATGCACACAGAGGGCATCTTAGAGATGCCCCCTGTATTTTACCCAATTGTTCAGTGCAGGATTGACTGGTCTGTGCCAGACTGCTGCTGAGAGACGAGTTTCTGACCCCATGCGGTGAGAGCCTTTGTGCTCTCTGAGGACAGAAACAAAGCCTGCTCTGGTTGGAGGTGCTTCACACCTCCCCCCTGCAGGAACTGTAACACCTAGCAGTGAGATTCAAAGGCTCAAGCTTCGTGTTACAATGCCCCAGGGCACTCCAGCTAGTGGAGATGCCCACCCCCTGGACACAGCCCCCACTTTTGGCGGCAAGTCCAGGAGAGATAATGAGAAAAACAAGGAGGAGTCACTGACCAGCCAGGACAGCCCCTAAGGCAACCTGAGCTGAAGTGACTCTGACTTTTAGGAATCCTCCATCTTGCAGATGGAGGATCCCCCCAATAGGGATAGGAATGTGACCCCCTCCCCTTGGGGGAGGAGGCACAAAGAGGGTGTAGCCACCCTCAGGGCTAGTAGCCATTGGCTACTGCCCTCCCTGACCTAAACACATCCCTAAATTCTGTATTTAGGGGCTCCCCTGAACCTAGGAAATCAGATTCCTGCAACTTACGAAGAAGAGGACTGCTGAGCTGAAAAACCCTGCAGAGAAGAAGACACCAACTGCTTTGGCCCCAGCCCTACCGGCCTGTCTCCCTCTTTCAGAAGAAAACTGCTCCAGCGACGCTTTCCCCAGGACCAGCGACCTCTGAATCCTCAGAGGACTGCCCTGCTTCCAAAAGACCAAGAAACTCCCGAGAACAGCGGCCCTGTTCAACAAAGACTGCAACTTTGTTTCCAGAGGAGCAGATTTAAAGACCCTTGCAATCCCCGCAAGAAGCGTGAGACTTGCAACACTGCACCCGGCGACCCCGATTCGACTGGTGGAGAAACAACCAGACTGTGAGTAACCAAAGTTGTGCCCCCAAAGCGACGCCTGCAGAGGGAATCCCGAGGCTCCCCCTGACCGCGACTGCCTGACTCTAGGATCCCGACGCCTGGAAAAGACCCTGCACCCGCAGCCCCCAGGACCGGAAGGATCGGAACTCCAGAGCAGGAGTGACCCCCAGGAGGCCCTCTCCCTTGCCCAGGTGGTGGCTACCCCGAGGAGCCCCCCCCTTGCCTGCCTGCATCGCTAAAGAGACCCCTTGGTCTCTCATTGAAACCTATTACAAACCCGACGCTTGTTTGCACATTGCACCCAGCCGCCCCCGCGCTGCTGAGGGTGTACTTTCTGTGTGGACTTGTTTCCCCCCCGTGCCCTACAAAAACCCCCTGGTCTGCCCTCCGAAGACACGGGTACTTACCTGCTGGCAGACTGGAACCGGGGCACCCCGTTCTCCATTGAAGCCTATGTGTTTTGGGCACCACTTTGAACTCTGCACCTGACCGGCCCTGAGCTGCTGGTGTGGTGACTTTGGGGTTGCTCTGAACCCCCGACGGTGGGCTACCTTGGACCCCAATTTGAACCCCGTAGGTGGTTTACTTACCTGCAAGAACTAACATTACTTTACCTCCCCCAGGAACTGTGAAAATTGCACTGTCCACTTTTAAAACAGCTAATTGTGTTTTATGTAAAAAGTATATATGCTATTGTGATTATTCAAAGTTCCTAGAGTACTTACCTGCAATACCTTTCAAATGAGATATTACATGTAGAATTTGAACCTGTGGTTCTTAAAATAAACTAAGAAAATATATTTTTCTATAACAAAACCTATTGGCCTGGATTTGTCTCTGAGTGTGTGTTTCCCATTTATTGCCTGGGTGTATGTACAACAAATGCTTAACACTACTCCTTTGATAAGCCTACTGCTCGACCACACTACCACAAAATAGAGCATTAGTATTATCTCTTTTTGCCACTATCTTACCTCTAAGGGGAACCCTTGGACTCTGTGCATACTATTCCTTACTTTGAAATAGTGCATACAGAGCCAACTTCCTACAAGCATCACACTCGAGGTGCAGATGGACTCCACCATTCACACAAAGTATACACTCTTGTGGTGTTCATTCATTTCCCAGAGATGATGAAAGCAAGTGACCCCGGTTATGGGGTCTAGACAGAGCCTTATCAGGGGACAGCCATAAGGAAGAATCCCTGCAGGGACCACATAAAAAGGCTTGTGTGCCTGAATTATTAATGCACTGCCACAACTACACTGGAAGCCATTGGCTTGCTGGCAAGCAGCACCTCATCTGGTTACTGTGTGCTTTGGTGGTTGCAGGGGGTAGGTAGTGACAGACAAAAGAGCTGGAGTCAGTCTGCTCTCCCAGATGCTCTGTTGGAACCATCCCGACACCTGCTGTATGCACTCCTTGTTCCCAAGGCTCACGGTAGTGTTGGCTCCTGCTCTACACTGTACTCCTCGTTCCCAAGGCTCACGGCAGTGTCTGCTCCTGCACTCCTTGTTCCCAAGGCTCACGGCAGTGTCGGCTCCTGCTCTACCAGGGGTGTGGAATTTATTAAAATATCTACTTGTCCAGGGGACAGGTTGCTTCTCAAATCTACTTGTCCTGTAAAAAGATCTACTAGTCCCTTTGGTGCCATGTAGTGTGGCGACAAACTATGGCAGCAATCTCATTATGTAAGAGCTCTGATAATAGCCTCTCTGATTATGCCAGGGCTACTACCATAGTAGGGCTTGAATACTTGCAGTTTCAATCCCTACTGTAGCAATTTCCTTATTTTGCCACCTTTCTGCAGATCTGCATACTGGGGCTGAAGGAAGCAGTAAGCAATAGTTCCAGGGCTGGAATGCCTTTGAGTCTGCAAACCTACTAACCTGTATGCTTTAAAGATTTTCACCAGCTTCTCTCTAATATTTTCCCATATTAAGAAAGGTTGGACATTTACTCCTGACAATGGCAGAATTATAACTTCTTCCAGGGTTGGGAAGAAAGTGGCTTGAGGGAAAATGAACTTGCAAATGCTCAATAGATTTTCACATGAGCAAATCTACACATGCTTATTTACCCATGCTAAAATACAGTTCACAAATATTTTATAGGGGTACGACATACACTATGGGTGCACTTTTGTGACTTTCTTTAAGAATTTGGGGCCACATGTAGGTAGGTTCAGATTTGCGACCCGCAAATCCGAATGTAGGATGGTGTCCCTGACATCATCTGTGATTCGCAAGAGCTTCGCAAATGCCCACCTCATGAATAATCATGAGGTGGGTCGCAATTTGCGACCCCCTTGCGAATGGCGGCCCTCACAGGGATGGTGGCCTGCTGGAGACAGCAGACCACCATGCCTGTGACTGCTTTTCAATAAAGCTTTTTTTTTTTTGTAATGCAGCCCGTTTTCCTTAAAGGAAAACGAGATGCATTACAAAAACGAAAAATGAAACGTTTTCGTTTCATTTTTTCAGAGCAGGCAGTGGTCCGCAGGACCACTGCCTGCTCTGAAAAAATGTTTACAGTGACATTCACAATGGGGAAGGGGTCCCATGGGGACCCCTTCCCTTTTGCGAAAGTGTTAGCACCCATTTGAAATGGGTGCAAACTGCGCTTGGTTTGCGCCCGCGTTCGCGGTCACAAAACAATCCTACATTGCACTGCGAGTCGCAATTAGGAAGGGAACACCCCTTCCTAATTGCGAGCCGCAAACCCGTTTTGCGATTCGGTAACCAGGTTACCGAATCGCAAAACTGGGTTTGTGCATTGCAGTGTGCTTTTTGCACGTCGCAAACCGCGAAAGTCGCTGTTTGCAACATGCAAAAAGCTACCTACATGAGGGTCTTGGTCCCTAATTAGGTCTGGTGTTAACAAAGACATTTTGTTTTTATTAAACTTCTATTTCTCTCTCTTTCGGCTGGCTTTACTGTGAGTGATCGCATTCTGCTCTTCCACAAGGAGCATATTGGCACACAAAGTAGTTTTGTTCAGTGCCAGGAACTACAGTGGCAATCAGTGACGTAACGAAACTGGAGGGTGCCCCTTTGCAAAGAACATGGAGGAGCCCCCTCTCCAGACTCACTCAGGGCAGGTGCTGTGCTGAAGGGGCCCCCTGGAGGGCGGCTGCGGGGCCTTTGTTATGCCACTGGTGGCAACGTGTGCTTTTAGAGTTCAAAAACCTTTGGGGGTTTTTTTGCCAGTGTTTGTTACAATGTTGAGGGCCTGGTAGCTCCCACAACAATAAAGTGTTACAAAAGCCATGTCAAAACAAGACACCCATTGATGAAACTCAAAGACTTATAAAAATATGTCAGACCAGTTGGCTTTGTCAGTGTTTGTTTATTTTCATGCTTCCCATATTCGTGTTGAAAATGGTTACACTGATTTTCCATTAGAAATATTTTTGGGAAATACTAGCATGCATCAACACATTTTACTAAATGACACTTCATTTGCATCTAATCAGAGAGCATTCTGGGAGCATTATACTTAGCCTCATAGCCTAAACCTTTCCAACATGTGTATACACTTTATTTTAATTTTTTTGGTACTGGAACCAACGTCAGTAGTGAAGTGTGACCTTAAAACATTTATTTACATTACTCACCCTAATAATGAAGGCTTTCAAATAATGAACCATAAATACAAGTTCGAACAGCATTATCGTTTGGAAACACATTACCTCAACTGCAGAGAGTTCCACTCTCTGTAAACAGGCAGAGGGTTGGGCCTACTTGTGCCAAGGACAAAGTAAACATAAAAACGTGTTGCCCTTGACCCCAAACAAGATGTCCCGGGCGTCGGGCGATAGGAATTCCACATCCCTGTCTACACTGCACTCCTCGTTCCCAAGGCTCACGGCAGTGTCTGCTCCTGCACTCCTCGTTCCCAAGGCTCACGGCAGTGTCGGCTCCTGCTCTACACTGCACTCCTCGTTCCCGAGGCTCACGGGAGTGTCAGCCCCTGCTCTACACTGCACTCCTCGTTCCCAAGGCTCACGGGAGTGTCAGCCCCTGCTCTACACTGCACTCCTCGTTCCCAAGGCTCACGGGAGTGTCGGCCCCTGCTCTATACTGCACTCCTCGTTCCCAAGGCTCACGGGAGTGTCGGCCCCTGCTCTACACTGCACTCCTCGTTCCCAAGGCTCACGGGAGTGTCGGCTCCTGCTCTACACTCCTTGTTACCAAGGCTCACAGTAGTGTTGGCTCCTGCTCTACACTGCACTCCTTGTTCCCAAGGCTCACGGCAGTGTCGGCTCCTGCTCTACACTGCACTCCTCGTTCCCAAGGCTCACAGGAGTGTCAGCCCCCGCTCTACACTGCACTCCTCGTTCCCAAGGCTCACGTGAGTGTCGGCCCCTGCTCTACACTGCACTCCTCGTTCCCAAGGCTCACGGGAGTGTCGGCCCCTGCTCTACACTGCACTCCTCGTTCCCAAGGCTCACGGGAGTGTCGGCCCCTGCTCTACACTGCACTCCTCGTTCCCAAGGCTCACGGGAGTGTCGGCCCCTGCTCTACACTGCACTCCTTGTTACCAAAGCTCACGGCAGTGCTGGCTCCTGCTCTACCCTGCACTCCTCGTTACCAAAGCTCACAACACTGTTGGCTCCTGCTCTACCCTGCACTCCTTGTTACCAAGGCTCCTGGCAGTGTCGGCTCCTGCTCTACACTGCACTGCTCGTTCCCAAGGCTCACGGCAGTGTCAGCTCCTGCTCTACACTGCACTCCTCGTTCCCAAGGCTCACGGCAGTGCCAGCTCCTGCTCTACACTGCACTCCTCGTTCCCAAGGCTCTCGGTAGTGTCGGCTCCTGCTCTACACTGCACTCCTCGTTACCAAGGCTCACGGTACTGTCGGCTCCTGCTTTACACTCCTTGTTACCAAGGCTCACAGTAGTGTCTGCTCCTGCTCTACACTGCACTCCTCGTTCCCAAGGCTCACGGCAGTGTCGGCTCCTGCTCTACCCTGCACTCCTCGTTACCAAAGCTCACGGCAGTGCCGGCTCCTGCTCTACCCTGCACTCCTCGTTGCCAAAGCTCAAGACGGCAGTGTCGGCTCCTGCTCTACACTGCACTCCTTGTTCCCAAGGCTCACGGCAGTGTCAGCTCCTGCTCTACACTGCACTCCTCGTTACCAAGGCTCACGGTAGTGCCAGCTCCTGCTTTACACTCCTTGTTACCAAGGCTCATGGTAGTGTCGGCTCCTGCTCTACACTGCACTCCTCGTTCCCAAGGCTCACGGCAGTGTCGGCTCCTGCTCTACACTGCACTCCTCGTTCCCAAGGCTCACAGCAGTGTCGGCTCCTGCTCTACCCTGCACTCCTCGTTACCAAAGCTCACGACAGTGTCGGCTCCTGCTCTACGTTACCAAGGCTCCTGGCAGTGTCGGCTCCTGCTCTACACTGCACTCCTTGTTACCAAAGCTCACGGCAGTGCCGGCTCCTGCTCTACCCTGCACTCCTCGTTACCAAAGCTCACGGCAGTGCCGGCTCCTGCTCTACCCTGCACTCCTCGTTACCAAAGCTCACGGCAGTGCAGGCTCCTGCTCTACCCTGCACTCCTCGTTACCAAAGCTCACGACAGTGTCGGCTCCTGCTCTACCCTGCACTCCTTGTTACCAAGGCTCCTGGCAGTATCGGCTCCTGCTCCACACTGCACTCCTCGTTACCAAGGCTCACAGTAGTGTCGGCTCCTGCTCTACACTGCACTCCTCATTCCCAAGGCTCACGGCAGTGTCGGCTCCTGCTCTACCCTGCACTCCTCGTTACCAAAGCTCACGACAGTGTCCTGCTCTACACTGCACTCCTTGTTACCAAGGCTCCTGGCAGTGTCGGCTCCTGCTCTACACTGCACTGCTCGTTCCCAAGGCTCACGGCAGTGTCCGCTCCTGCTCTACACTGCACTCCTCGTTCCCAAGGCTCACGGCAGTGCCAGCTCCTGCTCTACACTGCACTCCTCGTTCCCAAGGCTCACGGTACTGTCGGCTCCTGCTCTACACTGCACTCCTCGTTACCAAGGCTCACGGTACTGTCGGCTCCTGCTTTACACTCCTTGTTACCAAGGCTCACAGTAGTGTCTGCTCCTGCTCTACACTGCACTCCTCGTTCCCAAGGCTCACGGCAGTGTCGGCTCCTGCTCTACCCTGCACTCCTCGTTAACAAAGCTCACGGCAGTGCCGGCTCCTGCTCTACCCTGCACTCCTCGTTGCCAAAGCTCAAGACGACAGTGTCGGCTCCTGCTCTACCCTGCACTCCTTGTTACCAAGGCTCCTGGCAGTGTCGGCTCCTGCTCTACACTGCACTCCTTGTTCCCAAGGCTCACGGCAGTGTCAGCTCCTGCTCTACACTGCACTCCTCGTTACCAAGGCTCACGGTAGTGCCAGCTCCTGCTTTACACTCCTTGTTACCAAGGCTCACGGTAGTGTCGGCTCCTGCTCTACACTGCACTCCTCGTTCCCAAGGCTCACGGCAGTGTCGGCTCCTGCTCTACACTGCACTCCTCGTTCCCAAGGCTCACGGCAGTGTCGGCTCCTGCTCTACCCTGCACTCCTCGTTACCAAAGCTCACGACAGTGCCGGCTCCTGCTCTACCCTGCACTCCTCGTTACCAAAGCTCACGGCAGTGCAGGCTCCTGCTCTACCCTGCACTCCTCGTTACCAAAGCTCACGACAGTGTCGGCTCCTGCTCTACCCTGCACTCCTTGTTACCAAGGCTCCTGGCAGTATCGGCTCCTGCTCCACACTGCACTCCTCGTTACCAAGGCTCAGGGTAGTGCCAGCTCCTGCTTTACACTCCTTGTTACCAAGGCTCACAGTAGTGTCGGCTCCTGCTCTACACTGCACTCCTCATTCCCAAGGCTCACGGCAGTGTCGGCTCCTGCTCTACCCTGCACTCCTCGTTACCAAAGCTCACGACAGTGTCGGCTCCTGCTCTACACTGCACTCCTTGTTACCAAGGCTCCTGGCAGTGTCTGCTCCTGCTCTACACTGCACTCCTCGTTCCCAAGGCTCACGGCAGTGTCAGCTCCTGCTCTACACTGCACTCCTTGTTCCCAAGGCTCACGGCAGTGCCAGCTCCTGCTCTACACTGCACTCCTCGTTACCAAGGCTCACGGTACTGTCGGCTCCTGCTCTACAATGCACTCCTCGTTACCAAGGCTCACGGTACTGTCGGCTCCTGCTCTACACTCCTTGTTACCAAGGCTCACGGCAGTGTCGGCTCCTGCTCTACACTGCACTTCTCGTTCCCAAGGCTCACGGCAGTGTCGGCTCCTGCTCTACCCTGCACTCCTCGTTACCAAAGCTCTCAGCAGTGCCAGCTCCTGCTCTACCCTGCACTCCTCGTTACCAAAGCTCACGACGGTGTCGGCTCCTGCTCTACCCTGCACTCCTTGTTACCAAGGCTCACGGCAGTGTCGGCTCCTGCTCTACACTGCACTCCTCGTTCCCAAGGCTCACAGCAGTGCCGGCTCCTGCTCTACACTGAACTCCTCGTTCCCAAGGCTCACGGTAGTGCCGGCTCCTGCTCTACACTGAACTCCTCGTTCCCAAGGCTCACGGTAGTGTCGGCTCCTGCTCTACACTGCACTCCTCGTTACCAAGGCTCACGGTACTGTCGGCTCCTGCTCTACCCTGCACTCCTCGTTACCAAGGCTCACGGCAGTGTCTGCTCCTGCTCTACACTGCACTAGTTACCAAGGCTCACAGCAGTGCCGGCTCCTGCTCTACACTGCACTCCTTGTGACTGCTTTACTGCTGCTCACAGTGATCTTGGGCTTTACTCAAGTTACCCTCATTGTTACCCTGTTCAGGCTCTACACTGCACTCATTGTGACTGCTATACTACTGCTCACAGTGATCTTGGGCTTTACTCGAGTTACCCTCATTGTTACCCTGGCTGTTAGGTTCATCTGCTGCTCTGCCCAGTCTGCCCAACACGGTGGCTCAGGTTTTCCAGCATTTCTCTTTTCACCAACATAACTGCTAGCACCACCATCATCACCACCACTTCCAGCAGCAGGGTCACCTTAAACATTACTGCGGTTGGCTCCTCGACCGCAGTGCGTGGTACTACTCCACCACACCACTCTCAGGTTTGTAGGAAGGTTGTGTGTTGGTGTGTATTTAGGACAAAGAGTGCTCTTAACGTGCGAGTTACTGTTCGATTTAGAGAAGGAATATGGCACTCCCTGGTCACGTACCCACACTTTCATGTGCCTGCACTCTTTGTTCACATTTCCAGCACTGCTTTTCTCCTATTGTGCTTAGAATTCAAGCAGTTACAGAGGCACCACTGTTACCTGAACAAACAGAGCCAGCGTTCCCGTACAGAGTAAATATAGGCCTTTAATAAGACCTTGGTGGTCAGGGCTGAGCCAGCATTCCATTTTACACACAATACTGGCCGAAGCCAACATTTCATTGTAGCTCAAATGCTGGCCTTCAATAAAACCTTGAGAGGCCGGGCTGTGCCTGCATTCCAATATGGACTGAATGCAGGTTTTCCCAACACCTAGGAGCTTTGAACTGAGACAGCATTCCAGTATAGACTGAATGCAGGTTTTCCCGTCCTCTAGGAGCTTTGAACTGAGATGCCATTCCAGTATAGACTGAATGCAGGTTTTCTGGACACCTAGGAGCTTTGAACTGAGACATCATTCCAGTATGGACTGAATGCAGGTTTCCTGGACACCTAGGACCTTTGAACTGAGACATCATTCCAGTATAGACTGAATGCAGGTTTCCTGGACACCTAGGAGCTTTGAACTGAGACATCATTCCAGTATAGACTGAATGCAGGTTTCCTGGACACCTAGGAGCTTTGAACTGAGACATCATTCCAGTATAGACTGAATGCAGGTTTCCTGGACACCCAGGACCTTTGAACTGAGACATCATTCCAGTATAGACTGAATGCAGGTTTCCTGGACACCTAGGAGCTTTGAACTGAGACACCATTCCAGTATAGACTGAATGCAGGTTTTCCCGACATCTAGGAGCTTTGAACTGAGACACCATTCCAGTATAGCCACCATTTCATTCCTGAATTCAGGCCTTTAAGGGGAACGTTTGGTTGTGTGACTAACCGCTAAGTATAAACATAATGTAGGTCATTCAGGTGGCCTCTGGTTCTGGGCAGTCTTACATTGTGCTGTAATGTGAATGCATCCATTTCAAGGTTATTTACGTGGGATGGTCATTTAGGTTTATTTGCCTGGTTAACATGTCCTTTCCCCCCCTTTAGAGTGAAGAGGAGGCCTTACAAAGAGCCCTGGAAATGTCACTTGCCGAGTCTGCGACCTCCACCCCGGTACCCAGGTAATGCTTGTTTCTGCTCTTATTTCTCCAGTTTGTGCTCTGGATGGCTCTGAAACTCAAGGGGACCGGTTCTTCTCCACATGTGTGCAGACTGCTGGGATTCTTGTGGTCTTCAGTGTCCACAGAGATACATATGTCCACCTGCAGACCCTCAGGGTCACAGTGCCCTTTAACTTAAGCTCACTCTCATACAGTACATCCACTTTCATTGTTGCACGTTCTGCTCTTGTCCTGTTGATTAGTGACCGGCCATATGATTTCAGTTCACAGGAAGAAGAGGATCTGGCTCTTGCGCGGGCATTGTCCGCTAGTGCAGAGGAATATCGGCGACAGCAGCAGGTGAGTGTGCATGGTGGGGAAGGGTCTGTTGTGAAAGTTGTGTGTGTGTGTGTGTGTGTGTCTCAGTGTGTACAAGCAGTGTGCAGACCCTCCTCGGTGCCATTGGTATGCATTGGGCAGGGAATGGCCGTGTGTACCACTGTGCTTACAGTGTTCCTTGCAACTGGAGTTTACTCTGCCTTGTAAACCTTGAAGTTATTGCCACGGTCCTTGTAGTAACAGGCCTTTGAGTTTACACAGCAGCTTTCCTTGTGGATAGAAGCCCACTCTGTGCGCACATAGGACAATGCAGTGCACTTTGCCTTTACACAGGGTTCCGCTTCAAATGCTTCTATCTTGTGCGGGCATGTTCATGCGAGAGCAATACTATCCTTCATAACATGACGCTGAAATGACAGGTGTGTAGTAATGCACTGCTTGATACACCGCCTTTCAACAACTTCAATACAAATGTGGGAAAGCTGTGACTCCATGGGATGGACACCCTCTCTGCGGACCATCCGTCTAGCCAGGCCTGACTCTGCGGCTCTTACGTGTGCCGGGGGCTCTCACCAGCTATATATAGTCAAAGCGACTTCTTGATGTGGAGATTTGCTAAACATTCAGATGTGATCATTGGGTCAAGTTGCTCAAAACCTCACCCAGCACAAGAATCCAAAACTGGGATGGAGGGACTTTGGAATGCCATAAAAGTTCCATTACAACTGCAAATGTTGCACGAAACTATTGCGTAATTTTCTGTTGCTTAATTATGCAGGATTATACGAGGAACGTTACTCAGCCTTCAGTGTTTACTTTTTTTTTTAATTCATATTTTTATTGAAGTTTATGATACAGCACATATGCAAAAGGCAGACACATTCTGAATTTGTGCGACAGGTCACTATGTAGCACTACTTTCTTAGTCCAGAATGCACCCTTGCATCCAAAATGGATCTGAGGACACAGTTTGCAAAAGAATACAGCTCTAACTTCAACACAAACAGCAGCAGTAGCTATTTTTGTCCCCAACTACTCTGAAATATTAGAGCTGGTGTAGTTGTATAACTATTGGTTATTTTGTGTCACAAGAGTAATGCAAATTTACTCCGATTACTCAGGCTTAATTTCAATTTCACGCAGGCCTACTTAGAACCTCCAAACCAGAGTAATCGACACCATCTCCACTCTCTGCCTCTTACCAAGGAAGGAAAGGCATAGTCCCCAGTCTTGTAATAAAGCTTCTATTGCCACCAGTTTCAGGCCCATTCTCCATCTGAAGAAAACTGACACTTGGTTTTTCGGCCTTGAGTTGAACAAGTCTCAAACTCCTAGTTCCCATCTTCTATCCCAACCTCAGACCCGGGTTCCTCATGAAGCAGAAGTTTAATTTGGTGGCACGCTTCCATTTCTTCACAGAATAGTTGAGTGCATGCTCACCTGTGATTGGCATAGTTCTTGCTACACCTTTCATCTTGGTGAAAAAGCAGAAGGCAGACGCATATTCTGAAGAGGTTGTACTATGCTACTCGTGAACGGCTGCCCTACCCATAGTCCTCGTGAACACCCCTTCAGTTTTAAGCAAGTGTTTTTTTTTTTATCCATATTAATCTTTTTTTGATACAGGGTAATCCCCAATACCTTTGGTTCACATCTCAACGCGGAGCTGGGGAGTTCCCCGGGGGTGTGCCTTTCATCTAAATAGGATCACCAAAATCATCTGTGCCTTTAGTCCTCTGTTCTAATTCAAAGACTCTCCGAGAGGTAAATTCCAAAGGTTCTGATCTTTAGATCTACTTTCCCTACAGAACCATGATCAGTGTCACCCTAGTTCAAGAAAAGTAGCTCCAGTTTGTGCATTTCAGAAATGAGCAATACCTTCTACTGTGCAGCCTGCATAGACTGACTCCATTGGGCCAACTCATGCATTATGCATTACTTAGCAGCCATGACTGTCCATTCATATGGAGCTGGAGAGACTGCAAAATAAATCAGTTAGAAGACACTGTGACTGTTTTCGTCATTTACATCACGCAGCCAGAGAACCTACCCTCCAGTGTGTCCCCAGGTTGGTCATTGTGGTAGAAATAAATGGATGACCCTTTCCAGGTTTTTGCATCTTCTTGCACCAGGCAGTTAGCATAGGCAGCCCTCCCAGTTCCTGTTCCATCTCCAGGTGGACTGGGGACTTTCGTGCTGCCTCCTCAAAGTTGCAGGTTTTTATTCAGGTGAAGTATTACTGAGACCAGCAACCTCTTCCTTTCCTAGCTTGCTGCATTATCCCTTACCTGGAAATGGCTGTTCATTTATTTTGACTGTATCATCATCTGTGAAACCTCTTCAGAATGTGGAAGGTTCTAGAGACTTCTTGAAAAGGATGATTGCCTTTCAGGCAGCTCACTTTTTCATTATGAATGCTTGATGTACCCAGGTCTGAGCTGTGCCTGTGTTGCAGATGGTAGTAAAGCTTTTAAAGGCCCAGCATCTTTAGGAGAAGCAGGTTCATTGGGTTAAGCAGGTGTGAATGACTCCATCAGGATTGCTCATAAGTATCAGTCTTAAAATTAGTTAGAAATCTTTGGAGCAACCAAAATGTGATGACGAACTTCTTGAACCAGTGCGTCTCACAGACTGAGATTTCTCAGGAAGAGCTTTCACTTTTTTGTGTTTAATTTGTGTTGCTTTTGTAGAAGGGTCCTTCGTTATATAAAGTGGCTGTAACTCCGCGTAAAAGGGCTGGTGCAGTTCAAGGGACTATGCAGTGTCCCCCTCCACCCAAGAACACAAGCAACCACAGAGGTAACCTCTCTTGCAAGGTTTTTAAAAATGGCATTCATCTTCACCATGGTCCAGTGTCAGAACTTTGGGCCCAATTTAGATTTTGGCGGATATCCCGTCTGCCTTAATAAGTGGCTGGTATCCCGTCTGCCTTAATAAGTGGCTGGTATCCCGTCTGCCTTAATAAGTGGCTGGTATCCCGTCTGCCTTAATAAGTGGCGGGTATCCCGTCTGCCTTAATAAGTGGCGGGTATCCCGTCCGCCTTAATAAGTGGCGGGTATCCCGTCCGCCTTAATAAGTGGCGGGTATCCCGTCCGCCTTAATAAGTGGGTATCCCATCTGCCTTAATAAGTGGGTATCCCATCTGCCTTACGGGTATCCCATCTGCCTTAAGTGGCGGGTATCCCATCTGCCTTAAGTGGCGGGTATCCCATCTGCCTTACGGGTATCCCGTCTGCCTTAATAAGTGGCGGGTATCCCGTCTGCCTTAATAAGTGGCGGGTATCCCGTCTGCCTTAAGTGGCGGGTATCCCGTCTGCCTTAATAAGTGGCGGATATCCCGTCTGCCTTAATAAGTGGGTATCCCATCTGCCTTACGGGTATCCCATCTGCCTTAAGTGGCGGGTATCCCATCTGCCTTACGGGTATCCCGTCTGCCTTAATAAGTGGCGGGTATCCCGTCTGCCTTAATAAGTGGCGGGTATCCCGTCTGCCTTAATAAGTGGCGGGTATCCCGTCCGCCTTAATAGGTGGCGGGTATCCAGTCTGCCTTAATAAGTGGCGGGTATCCAGTCTGCCTTAATAAGTGGCGGGTATCCCGTCTGCCTTAATAAGTGGCGGGTATCCCGTCTGCCTTAATAAGTGGCGGGTATCCCGTCTGCCTTAATAAGTGGCGGGTATCCCGTCTGCCTTAATAAGTGGCGGGTATCCCGTCTGCCTTAATAAGTGGCGGGTATCCCGTCTGCCTTAATAAGTGGCGGGTATCCCGTCTGCCTTAATAAGTGGCGGGTATCCCGTCTGCCTTAATAGGTGGCGGGTATCCCATCCGCCTTAATAGGTGGCGGGTATCCCATCCGCCTTAATAGGTGGCGGGTATCCCATCCGCCTTAATAAGTGGCGGATATCCCGTCTGCCTTAATAAGTGGGTATCCCATCTGCCTTACGGGTATCCCATCTGCCTTAAGTGGCGGGTATCCCATCTGCCTTAAGTGGCGGGTATCCCATCTGCCTTAAGTGGCGGGTATCCCATCTGCCTTACGGGTATCCCGTCTGCCTTAATAAGTGGCGGGTATCCCGTCTGCCTTAATAAGTGGCGGGTATCCCGTCTGCCTTAATAGGTGGCAGGTATCCCATCTGCCTTAATAAGGGGTGGGTATCCCATCCGCCTTAATAAGTGGGTATCCCATCTGCCTTACGGGTATCCCATCTGCCTTAAGTGGCGGGTATCCCATCTGCCTTACGGGTATCCCGTCTGCCTTAATAAGTGGCGGGTATCCAGTCTGCCTTAATAAGTGGCGGGTATCCCATCCGCCTTAATAGGTGGCGGGTATCCCGTCTGCCTTAATAAGTGGCGGGTATCCCGTCTGCCTTAATAAGTGGCGGGTATCCCGTCTGCCTTAATAAGTGGCGGGTATCCCGTCTGCCTTAATAAGTGGCGGGTATCCCGTCTGCCTTAATAAGTGGCGGGTATCCCATCCGCCTTAATAGGTGGCGGGTATCCCATCTGCCTTAATAAGGGGTGGGTATCCCATCCGCCTTAATAAGTGGCGGCGGCGGATAGCCCATCCACCTTAATAAGTGGCGGATATCATAGCCAGGATACCTACCACGTTTGTGACTGAGTAACCGTCTGCCAAACTACAAATCAGGCCCTAAATGTTCCGTTTACTTAAATTAAATAGCACTGTTAGTCTCACTAATATGAATGATCTAGTTTGTCGTGGGTTCCTTTGTAGCCCATGCATAAATCAACCTCTAAAGTTATATCGCAGAGTGACCGATTTCATGTGGCCATCACTTCTACACAAAGTATTGAAATATTTGCTTTCACACCAGATGAAGCATTTTATATTTCAGGGTTATTTTTTCAGATCTACATGCAAATATACTGGCCTTTCTGGCACAGCTCTTCAGTCAGGTACTGTCATATTAAAGATGTCAGTAGAATGTACTATGTATACGTGGAAGTCCATCCTTTCATGCTCGAAGCTTTGGTAGGATCCGATACTGGAATGGAGGTTTTTTGTTGTTGTCTAGGGCTGTCTGAAACCTTGTTTCCATGATTAGATACTTATCCTTGATAATTGTGGAGTTTCTACCGTTCTTAAGAAAATCTGTTCAGTTCTCCTATTTGTCTGTCTTCCTAATTTGTGTAGCTTCCTTCACATACCCCTCCCCCCCCCCCCCATATATGATAAACCACCCTTTTTCAAAAACCAAGTCCCAAATACAGCATTTCAGAATGGAGCCTACGCAGAGCTGAATCCATGGAAGGCTCTCCGCCCCTATGTTGTTGTCACTGGGAAAGCTTGCTGTTCTATAAGAAGAGTTCCGCGTTGCTGGAATGTCTATGGAATGTTTTTTTCCAACCTTGTAAATGTACTGAAATAACACCTCATGGGCGCACACACGGATTCTGTTTGGATCAGGGCAGGGACTCAGCACAAAGATCCAGCAGTAATTCATTCCAAATGCATCAGGATTGTGTGCCTAAAGCTTCACAAAGACCAATGTGTACACTTGCCTTCACAATGTGTGGCATCTATTCCACCTACCTCTGCTGTCAGTAGTTATTTTCCACTGATTTTGATCGGTCAGGGAATCACTCTGTGCTCTCATAGGAGTAGGTTTTACTCTGTGGCACGCTCGCACGTAGACCTGGAATGTATATGGTATTATACCCTCATTCTGGAGGCATGTGATGCATAACCTACTGGCAGACTTATGCTTCCAATAGTGATTGGATGTGGGACAAATAATAGTAAACTATTGAATCTAAAAAAAAAAAAAGTTACAGCATCATTATGAATGATGGGTTAGAATAAAAAAATAGGGAGAGCGTGATCATGTTTACTCAACAGGAGGCATTTAAAAAAATGTACAGTGTTTGAGGGCAAGTCCTATTTGGAACTGAAGACATAGTTCCTGATTACAACTTAGGTGGAGAGGATTAATCCGTCCCAAATGTGACGGATATCCTGCCCGCCGTATTACGAGTTCCATAGGATATAATGGTCTCGTAATTCGGTGGGCAGGATATCCGTCACATTTGGGACGGATTAACCTCCTCCGCCAAAGTCAGTATCAGGCCCATAGTCTCTTCAGTTTTTGTTTTGGGTTTTGTTTTTTAATACAGATCATAGGATGGGCTTGTCCTTATCGCCGGTGGAATGGAGTCCCAAACTCCGGAGCACTTCTAGTGAAGGATTGTTTTAGAGGCTTTCAGTTTTTAAATTCAGATATTTCAAGGACTCTGCTCTCTTGGCTTTTCAGAAGTCATCCACCAAAAATGCCAACCTTTTGGGTGAGGTAGTTAGGTGTTCCTAGATATACAGCTTTATGTGTGATGCATGCAACATTAAAGTAATTTCCATTAAGGTGCATCACATAACCTGTTTAATATTATTTCAAATCAAGATAGAGGCCATTTTAGTACAGTGAGTGCTGTGGAGTACTGAGAGTGGCTGTGGCTTCGGGGAGTATGCGGAATGGCTTTAGTTTCAGGGAGTACGGCGAATGGCTGTGGATTCAGGGAGTACAGTGAATCCCTCAAGATTCAGGAGGTGCAGGGGATATGCAGGTGTGTTCAATGGATAAGGGGCAATATATGTTGTGGGATAGGCTGGTACAATGAATGAATTAGTGGTCAACGGGTTGTGTGTATGAGGATATACGTTTGGTGGATAAAGGATAGAGCACTTGCGTAAGAGTGGCGGAGAGGTCTGGTGATTGTGGATGACCAGTTGCAGGGTGATGGCGTAGATTAGTGAATGGGTGGGGTCTGCTGTAGTGTAGAGCAGAGTGGAGGCCAGTGTGTGGGGACGGTGGATTAGCGAGTGGTTGAAATGGGTTTAGTGGATAGCAGTGTGGGGACAGTAGATTGGTTCATTGATGTCCGTTCAGGTTGCTCATTCCAGGTTGCGATGGGCATGTGAGTTAGGGAGGTCGGTCAGTCAGTCAGTCAGTCATTCGATGAGGTGGAACAATATCTCCTTCGGCTTGGGGCAGGAAGTACAGTACCAAAGCAGGTGCATGCGATATTCCAGTGTGTTAAGAACCTGTGGGTCTAACAGTTCACCTCCAGAGCATATTAAGTCAAGGACATTAGTCCTTTAGCCTGTTGGTTACAGGAGGTTTGTGTCTGAGCCTGGTGTGTCCCAAAAGGCCATAAACCATATCTTCCATACTCTCCAACAAGACTGTTTGTGTGGGTGGGACAGGTAGTTATTGTACACCATCGAGTGCTGAGAAGTAGTTGGTTGTGCAGGTTGGTCTGTAGGGTCACAGCATGTGTGATATGTGCACACTGGAAGGTACGTGGTGGGAGATTCACTCGCCGCTCCTCCATCTAAGCTGACATGAAGTTGTACTTGTTGGAGCTTAGACTAAACAAATGTCTTCATGTGCATTGATTCTGTGTTCTGCACTCATCTTTCTGCTTCTCGTAAACAGCCAGGGTTGTATGAGCCGTGAGTTGTGTGTGTATATCCTGTGTCAAGACAGGTTTGAAACTTTCCCTCACAAGTCTTAGTCCTTCCCTGGTTGGGTCCCCACTAGGCTGATACTGGACACGCGGATCATGTTTGTGTGGATACATTCTCTCTGCGTTTGTACGCGATCGAACATTCTTCGCTCTTGTTTCTCTCCTGCTGTTGCTCGTCTGCTCTTATTACACTCGTCTACCCCTGTGATCTTGGGCTCCAGGTGCTTATGCTACTAGACTGCTCTTCCCTGTGGTTAGATTGCCGCTTCGGTGTCTGCTGGAGATTTGACTCCTTATTGTGCTTCTGCACTCTGGTGCTGCTTCATCTGCTGTAGTATGTGAGGCTTAGTGCTGGCTGCTCTCTCGCCTTATTGTTTAGAGATGTGACTTTTCGAATGTGCAGTCCGAACACTCTTCCCTTATACCACTTGGGTGCAGATGCTTTCATCTCACATAGCCATTCATGAACTATGCAAAGCAGTGATCTATAGCTTACGCTTCACTGTAGACAGACATCTCTTGTGACCCCTAAAGACAGTGCCTTATCTCTTCTTTCTGCACTAACGGGTTGTATAAACCCTCATCTCTGCATCCCAACAGTAGGATGAAGAAAGACGTGCATTTTGCATCGACCACCAGATGGGGAGATGCACTGTAGTGTTTCAAGAAAAAAACGAGAACACCAAATAGAAAACTAATTTTAAAGTTTAAAGAAATAGTCACAGTAGTATGTGACCTCTGAAACTCCAGTTCATCATATTGTCATCACCAGTGCCGTTAGAATAGTTTTTTGGGGGACGAAAACCAGTTAGTAATTTGCTCCTTGGCTGCTATGCGTACTTGGTAGGGGAATTCACATTTTGTACCCAAACGTTGCGTTCATGAGTGTTGTGTTGTAAGTTTTTTTTAATACCGATCTTTTCTATTCAATTTTCAGGTGAAAGAAGTCAAATGATTGGTTTGGTTCACAGCTGGTGAATTTGTCGCCTCTCACGACATGAGCTTGGGCAGTCTATGTGCACAATTTACATTAACATTAAATGAAAAGTCATAGCAGGAATTATTCAATCCGTGCAGGTGCTGAGCAGGTGTCCGTTTGAGGCGCCTCAAGTTTGTAGTGTAGCATTATGCTTGGTATTTTTTGTCTTCAGAGAACAGGCGCCTACTTGTGCAGCAGAATTGCAGATTAATATTCAAAACGTGCAGGTGTCGGATACCAAGGTGTCCTTTCAAGTAATAAATGTTTGAAGCAGAGCTGCTACATTAGGGTTTCTAGGGGGAATTTTCATGTTTGAATGTGCCCACATTTTGCACTTTTGCAAGAATTGTTTTCTTTATTCAGTTTCTGGAGGTAGATCACAGTTTAACAAATCCCAAACCAAGGTTATGCCGATTCCTGTAAGTATATCCACAAAACATTTCTTTTGTAAATTCATGTCCTTTGCATAATCCAGCCATATAGTGTTTTGATCCGGAATATAATTTCAAGGTTTGAAAAACAACATCCTGCGAACTCGCGGTGAGGTCCCGAGTTTTGCAGCATGAATCCTTTTCTTGATTCACATGCTGTGCATCATTCCACAATGGAGTGGTTGGGTCTGGAATAGTCTTTTTTTTTTTTTTCTCCCCTTTCTTCTGGGCGTTGTCGACCACCATTTGGTCTTCGGTCCGTCCCTGTATGATGTCAGACGGCGCTCCGGAAGTTTCTGTGCGTGGTAGCCATCTTCAGATTCTTTTTCTCCACCATTGGGTCTGGAAGCACAGCTAGAGGACACTGAAAACTGAAATTAAAAGTTTCAAAGTTTGATACTAAGGAGAATACTGAGATCAACAAAGCAGAGGCAGGGATACAGCCGGACACATTTCCTGGCAGGGAATGCCGAAAAAATCCACAGAGAATGAAGCAAGATAGGGGTCATGGAGTAGTCCTGGAACGGCCACCACAAGATTGCCCAGCGTGATCCACACAAGGTCTGCAACATCTCTCTCCCGAGGGGTCACAGAGATGAGGGCTGCGACGCCTGTGCTGCATTTGTTCCCAGGACCCCATTAACTAGGTCTGGAGCTATTGACAGACTCCACTAAGACACAGATGTGGTCCCTGTTTGTATACCTTTGAGAGAAAATCACCACGGATAAGATGCCATTTAATTGTCTGTCAGGCTGTCAAGTCAAGCATGCAGATGAATGCACGCAGGGAATCTTTTGGGACTGGTTTTGTTTGATGGGGGACTTGGTTTAGATATTTCTTCCACCGTTTGTGTATCCATGCTGTTTGGTTCATGGATGAAAATGGCCCTAGGTTTTACATTGCTTTAATTACTTGGGTGGTAGTCTCCGTTCCACCAGCAACGGTGCACTGCTTACCAACAGGTATCTGGGCATAGCCGACGCTTTCTTCATTGATTTTGGCATTAACAGTTACATTATAATTAGCCCAATCAGTCATGGCAGGAAAACCAGAGATAGAAAAATAGCAAAACTGCAACTTCAAAATCTGCCTCTTTGTGTGTTCTCCACTGTCCATCAAACTTGAAACAGGTTTACTGCTAGGCTCCCTGAAAGATAAAGAGAACATGTAAAAAGTGAAAAAAGCTTTGGCCTAGATTAAGGTCTTTAAGAACCAGTGTAAGTCACCAGAATCATGCATTTCCCTGAGAAGCAGTCCCATCCTCTAATTCCAAAATAGAGGCCCAGACCGATGCAAGATTGAGGTCAAGGTGCTGTTCAGTGACCGACATGGAAAGTAACTGACTTTAGACTTGGCCCCGAGGTGGCGCAGTCCAGATGGTAGAAAGAAATGCAGTTTGTTATCATCGCTGAGAGACCATTGAACACACAACATGCACTTGCCCTGCTCTCCAGATGGAATGCAGGTGTTGGCTCAAAGCACTGTTTTTTTAACAAGAGGGATCCAGACTTTCAGAAGAGCTGTGAAGGAGCCCCTGTAAGTAACTGACTTCGGACTTAGCTGCTCGCTCTGTTACATTCTTGACTCGTGCAGCAAGTAAACTTGATGCTCTAACCTCATGTAAAGATGACCGCCATGTAAATCCCGCTCTCAGCCACTCATCTTGCCCACTCCCCCCAATCTACAGGGTGTCCCTTCTCAGCTCTGTTTGCACTTTTATCTAAACTTTAAATATTGGTGAATTGATTTTACAAATTATCTGCAAAAAAATGCATCTTTGAGTATTACTCGCTTTAATTGCTGCACTATTTGAAGGTTTTTGTATGCAGGGGGTTTTAATAATTGTACATGTACAAATAAAATGACCTGGATAATGCTCAGAGTTTAAGAATAGCACTTAGCCTACCGAAAGACCACTGCTCCCTAAATGTCTGTCCTGGAAATTTGTGAAAGACAGCCAATGCAAATGGTGAAAACAACCTGATCTCTCAACCTTTCTTCTTAGTTACCATTCAAGTCAATCAAAATTGTCCCCTGTCATTGGGCTGCTCTGATGCAGTTCTCTTTAACCATCCGTTTATGGGTTGCTTCGAGGTTTAGGAATGCACAGATTGCCTTGTGTTGGATAGGCAGAATACCTGCAGTTCACAATATCCCACGGTGTACTCCAGATACCGTGTTGTGTGAGCATTTGATCCCAGAAATGATGGCTGCATCCCAGAATCCGTCAGTCTGTCTCCTTATTCTTAAAAAGGCAGGTGCCTAGGGTGCGCATTCATCCATCCATCCAGCCAGCCAGCTCCGTATCTGCTCGTGCGTGCACGGCTTCAGGTGAGCACAGCTTGCTGCTGCCAGGGGGTGACACTGCCCACTAGTTTTGCAAACATAGAGGCTCCCCACTAGGTCCAAGAGTCCCAGTAACTGTAGCTGGATACTCTGCTAGCCCTCTTATCTACTTGCCCCACTACAGGAATGTTACGTCTGCTGACAATTGTGGGGTGTTGGCTAGATTAGTGGAGTGTATGTGTGTGTGGGGGGGGGGGGCGGTGTCTATGTTGGCAGGTGAGGAGGGCGGGGTCCTGCCACCTTTGGGGGGGGGGTGGTAGGTGGGTCGTGGGTGAAGGGGAAGGACTCTTTGGGGGGGCGGCGGGGGCGGGAGACCCCTATCACTGCCAGGGAAGAAATTCCCTGGCACTGATAATGCTGATTACCGAGGATTTTGTGGCGGTACAGAACCCAACAAAATCCATGGCGGTATGCAGGGTCGTGATACCGCCGGCGGTGTAGTGACAGCCACCGGCCTGGAGACCAAAGTCACCAGCCCAGCGGTCGTTACCACCCTGGTGGTCAGAGTGGAGAAGTGGCGGTTTAGCTTGGCGGTCACCGCCATGCTTGTAATGTCTTTTTTTTTTTTTTACCGCCAGCCTGTTAGCGGTATTACCGCCACTCCTCCACCGACCACCAGGGTAGTAATGAGGGCCTAAATGAAGTAGGTGAAAATTATCTGGGTGGGTAACCCTAAATGACACATTATACTGAATTGTGACTGTTTATCGTTTAGATCCATCTTGAAAGGTGCAATATGTAAACGCGACACCCATAGCTGTTGTTTTTTTTCTTCTTTTATTAAGAACAATTAGGCAGTTGCTTTTGTCTCGCTACTAGATATGTCGGACAGCTCGGGCTAAGTGCAGCGTTTACCTAGATGTGAAGAGCTGATCATAGTTTTCAGTAGGCCACAGTTATGGTCCAACACAGTAGAGCATCCTAAGCGCCATTATTTATTGATATTACTTGTAACACTATTGTCTTTATGATTGAATGGATGTACTTCAATCTTGAATTGTGTTCAGAATCGTCTTAATAATTGTAAATATTGTGTATTTTATGGCCAATGCTATTGTAAATAAACATGGATAAATGATAATGTTCCAACGGTTGTCTGAAATGCAGTGAATGCTTGTCTGCGAGTGATTACATGTGGTTGTAGTGAGGTGGGTGTTTATTCCAAATCAACATTTTGGTGGTGTTTTGAAATGCCTCGCTACCTGGAATTCATGTTAAATGAAATTTTGAAACACAGCGTGGTAAGCTCGATGTGCAAGGCTGGAGTGAGAGCTTCATAAGAAACCCATGCCTGTAGATGGTAGAGAACCGCAGCGCAGAGACTTAGTATCGGCTGTGTCAGGAGATAATCCAGAAAGCTAGTTGCCAGCTTTTAAGTTGATCGTCATGATATTCAGGTGCTCAGAGTATTTTGATGCAAAGGGAAATAATCTTAGGTATGAGTACTTAAGAATCCTGATTATGTTGATGCCTCTACTGAGAGTTTTGGATGCATGCACCAGGGTAGATGCAGGGTTCCAATAAAGGAGTCCTGGGAAGTTTTGATTGGTTGAATAAGGTGATGTTTAATTACAATGGAAACTTCAAGGAGCATCAATAACCGTTCTGAAGTGAGGAGCAGCAAATATTTAATTTTGTGGAGATTAATAATGTCATTAGTGCACCCATGCATACAAATTTTCATGGAAAAATTGAAAACATTACAAAGGTTTAAGCATAAAATTATTGTAAAACAAATGGCAAGGGCCAGGATGCATATGGTTCCACTAGAAACCATTGAAGGCTTGAGACCTGTGGTGTTTACAGTGCTGTGTTTTATAAAAGTTGCTTACAATAGAGTTGACTGTATGGGTAGTTACGAATGCAGAAGGTGTCTCAGTTATATTCTGTGATAGTCCTTCATTAGTCTCTGGGTACTGGTAATAGACTGCTGTTTTATTGTTTACCTTTCTGTGTACCCCGGCGTCCTCTGGGAACAGTTGGTTGTTCCCTGTATTTTCCCCTGGTTGATTTGGTGTGCGGGCAAAGAGAAACAATAATTTGAAGGGAAACCCATCAGCCCAAACCAAATGTCCTCTGAGAGATCCATCTTCCTGCTGAATCTTCACATTAATAATATCCTCTAAGGCTTCAGCCGAATACAAAAATCTGTTTTCACCAGCAGGAGTTATTCAGTGCCACCAGATGGTACTGTGTGGCTTCACCTGGGACTGCCTACATAGGCTTTAACCTGTATCATGAGATCTGTTCTGTCGTTGACATGGTCTGGAGTGCTCTCTCGCTGCTTCAGAAATGACATTCCCTTCACTTCAACAGCCGCTAGGTTAAATGTCTTCCCCCATAAAGGCTTCAAACTTCAAATAGTGTTGTAAATGTCTCAAGATTATGTCCCTATGGGATCCACACAACATAAGCATGTCGTGTGTAGACCTTCACTCTGCAGCATGCAACTTATGTTCCTTGAAGCACCCAAAGGCCACCATGGAGTGAGAGACCAAGATATTTCTGGCAAAAGACCCACAAGGCATAGATGGTGAAGCTCTCCAGGTTCAATTCAGGCACCATGACCATACCTGACGTTGATATTTAGTCAAAAGTTTGTTTTTTTGTGTTATACTCTGGTCCTTGATTTTACCTTGACTTGAAAAATGCCTTAGAAAGGGGTTATCTCTGGCCCTCCAGTGCATAACGCTGCAGAACTCTAAAACTGATTTAGCTCTCGCCAAAGCCTAACATTTGGAAATGCATTGCCCAACCTACTTTTTCAGATATCATACCCTAGCTTCCATTCAACAAGACTCCACTAAACGCTGTTCTAGCTGCCTGGAAAAAGCCCTTCTGGGTCCCAGCAGTCCAAAGATAAATTGCCAGATGCCACAGGCCTACTGGGGCTGATCCAAAATGTATTTCCTTGCTAGCCAGATACTGTTCAGAATTTGACCTTATTTTGTTGGCCCTGTTGTCACCCTTAGTGTTTGTGGAGGGGCTAACTCCTGTCCTTGGTAAAGTGAGGTGCAGAACGTGCTCTGTGACCTGGAGGGGTGCACAAAGTGTGCCCTCGTAGTGGGTATAGGACTACTGTCTATACTTTGGGTAAGTCACACAAAGTGGTGGTATCATTGTTACCATGACTGAAATTGTGTGAGTTCAGTGTGTGTGTGGCAGACTTGCACTAGTAGCAATCTTCATGTTGTGCGGAGTCTGAGTACCTTGACCAGTGGGATCCATTGTGAATGGTCCCTAGTTTTGCAAGCCACAAAATGATGGGTAGATGCTTCTTCTCAGACAGTGGAAGTATATTGATTGCATTCCTTTGCTTGAGATTGGAGACCCAGGCACGGGAGTGAAGGTGGACGGATTCAGGGCTACCTGTAGAAATTCAATGAGTTCTTGTTGGCAAGGTGCTGCTGATTAGTTCTTCTTGAAGATGCCAGTTGGTGGATAGTAGGGCCCAGAGGTGGGACTGCAGATCTGTTTTTTCAAGGTGAAGAAGTTTTGAGGGAAGGTCATCCATTAGTTTTTCTCTTATTACTGCCGTAAAAAGGCTGATGACATTTAGGTGCAAAGATCTCACACATCAATTTGCCCTTTTTTGGATACTCCTGCCTGAGCCAGACTGCTAGATGCCTGTTAAGAGTTCATCTTGCATAAAGGTTGTTTCTGACGAATAGCTTGAAAATGACATTTGAAAGAGAACCAAACAATATTGGTTCTGAAACCCAGGACAAAGGATCCACTTCAGTTTGCTAGAAAAAGTGTATTAAAGTGGGATCATAACCACCCCACTCTGTTCCGGTTGATCTCAATGAACTGGTCTCTGAATGGCTGGCAGTCTCTTAGAGGTTAAAGGACATCACCTGAAGGCTGCACTTTCAGAAGCAGAGAATCTGCATAGATCCGAAAACCTGCCTGCCAGCCAAGAGAGAGGAGGAGTGTCCTGGTCCTGCATTAGGAGTGACTATCCAGAACGCTAATCCCGCAGTGTTTGGATATAGTGAACAGCCATGTTCGATGGCATGTGAAACTGTAGATACACATGCTGTGCATAAGCTCGCCATCTGGTTTGACGCTGTACAATTTGTTTTTCTTCAAAGAAAGTTTTTGAGACACTGGATCGAGTGACTCCTCTCAGCAATACTGCCCATGGGAATCGAGTTGTTTTGCTTTAACTAATGACCGAGCTGACAAAAATCTCTTGAATGCACTTCTCAGTTCAAAGAAGACATTTATTATTATTTCACCACAAGGTTCCCGAAAAAGGTTAGCATGTTTAAAAATAATCACAGCAATGAAAGGAAAATATACCAAAATGATTCCCAACTGCAATGTACACAGCAGATATATGTAGTCATGATTATGGAAAGCAAAGAATAAAGTACAAATTCGTCACCGTAGGGCCTGCCAAGCTCTTCATCTTTCTCATGCCAGCAAGAAGATAACCCCGTTAAACTGCGAGAAAGAGATATCCACACTCACGGGACAAATATGTCGGACATTCAACATCTAATCCTGACCGAGGTCTTGGAAACCTCACCACTACTGAGCGGGGCCACCTTTTTATATCTTATAGAACCGAAGGGCTTTCTGGAAGAAAAAAAACTCCCATAAAAAAGAAATAATGAAACATGATGGCTAATGTAGGTCAGAGTTGAAAGAAACAGGTTGGAACTGTCCAGTCTATCAAATTGTCTCTCATAAGGCCAAACTGTTCCCTGCTTGCACTAAAAAACAGAAGTCTGGTACATTCTTATCATACTGACTAACTGTTCGATGATATGTCCTAGCTTTTCGGTGAGAAAGAATACAGTTTACAATGTGGAACAAAACAGACGCGTTTAACATGGCAGCGTCTAATGCTACGATAAAGTCAATAGGCAGCTAAACAGAATACAAAATGTAATCTGATATTGGTGAACACTGAACAACTAATCCAGGTGCAAAGTGGTGCAACACAGTCAGTGGTCAAAAATAAATATTTCACTACAGCCGTCAGGTTCGGATGTGTGTTCCTCTCGCTCAAACTTCTCGGCTCCTTACAGTCTAAAATTGTATTCTTTCTGTCTTACCACCGTCGTTGGTATTGTTTCCAATATCGTATTCTTTAACTTTTGTTTCCACTTCCATACTCTGAATGGAATTTTTCAGCCCTTTCGGGGCTTCTTCGGGCCTACCTTTTCCACGTGGCATCGAAGAATGCGGCCCTAATGTAATGTACTTCATTCTGGTTTTGCCCTTGATGCCATTTAAAGTTGTGTCACACCAACCATCTTTAGGTGTGTAATTTGTCTCTTTCACAAGACTTCAACGACAAGACCTGCAAAGAGTGTTGTTCTTTTCGATTGAAGAAGACACTTAGAGATTGAAGAGCTCGTCGGTTGGAAATGGTGTCTTGACATCCAGATGATACACTGAAAAGCACACGCAAGAAGACTTGGAACAGGAGGGGTCCTTCTCCGTTCAAGATTCGGACTTTGATGTGCAGTCGGACATTAAGAGTCAGCCATTACAACCAGCAAAAACTGTAAGTAAAAAGCACCCTTTCCTATCGGACTAAACAACAACAAAGAGATTACCAGCCCACCACTGTCTTCCAGCCATGGTCGGGGCCGAGAAACTTATTCGGATGCCTCGTGTACCAGCTTGGCACCGGAAAAAGCTAAAGATAAATCCTCTGCATCGACCTCCAGTACTTCCATTTTGGCACAGACAAAACCGAAAATACATGGTGTTCTGTGCTGACCACTTTGGCCCCAAAAAAGAGAGACAACAGCCAGCTAATGTTTCAGCACCGAAAATTTTCCAACCACAAAAACCTTTGTAAACTGAAAACATCACAAGACTTTCAGTGACTCTGGACAGTCTATAACAGCCCCTACGTCACAGGTGGTGCCAATTTTAGAAGTTATGGATGTTAGGCAGCGCCGACTTCAAATTCAACAAGGAACAGTGCGGATTATAACATCACCTCTGCCACCTTTGAAAAGGTAATTAACTTTCCAAGAGAGTCTTGATTCCTCTACCTCCGAAAAGACGACCAAAGAAAAGACTTATTTTTGTACTCAAACTTTTCCACCTTCACCTACTTCTCCACAACTTACTCCTCCACCCACTTCTCCCCCTCCTTCAGGGTTCTCACCACCTGGTGGGTCTCAAGGTATAGGGGATGCATTAGATGAACAGAACCCATGGGATGAATACGATCCGGCTTCTATTAAACCAAATGATATGCATTGTTACCCAGCTAGACCTTCAGCACGTGAGGATTCCACCTCATTTCAACAGGTTATAGCTAGAGCAGCAGCATTTCACAATGTACATGTGTACACAGATCCAATAGAGGAAGATTTATTTTTATTTGACACTCTTGGTGCAACACACAGGAAAGTCAGTTTCTTCCAATGTTTCCAGGCATGTTAGAGCAAGGGTTATCACTCCCAGAGTTGATTAAAAATTACAAGGCTGCACCCACTGATTCTTTCTATATAAAAACACAAACCCCTCCAGAGACTATTGTTGCACGCAAAAGGGCTAATAGCCAATCAACAGGAGAAACACCTTCTTCTGATAAAGAAAGTAAAAAATTAGATGCAGCAGGAATAAGAGCAGCAGCTCAAACAACCAATCACTGGCAGATTGCAAATGCACAAGCTTTGCTATCCAGATATGATAGAGCTCACTGGGATGCAATGGAGGAACGTTTACAATACCTACCAGAAGAACATCGTAAAAGATGGGTAGAAATTGTAAATGAGGTACGAAGAGTTTCCAACAACTCCATTAGATGTGCACTTGACAGATGGGCAGTATTAACACAAGTGTCATCATAAGGAGGTACAATAGGCAGTTTTAAACATGTCCCTTTGATAAAGATCATCTATTTGGTTCACAAGTGAATACCACGTTTGAAAAATTAAATAAAGACAATCAAACTGCCAAAGCTATGGGAGCCTTACAAGCCAGCACACACAGGGATACTTTTCGTTGTGCAGGGTTCACAAGAGGATTTTGATTATCATTTCAGAAACAGTCCACAAATCCAACTAAACCCATCTCTCAGTACACCAGAGGTTACTTTAGAGGATCATATAGAGAAACAGTAATAAGGAAGAGGAAAACCATCTACATCTAAAGGTTCCTCATCCGTCACTAAACAGTGACTTAAAACAAACGATACCAACACCCATCACTCCTATAGGAGGAAGGTTACAACTTTTTTTTCAGATCACTCTCAACGGTTGCCTCAAACAGCTGTTGGGGAGCTCATCTCCGCAACTTCACAATTCAGGGACAATACTCATACGTCTCTTCATATCGGTTACCTGGAACTGCTGGCAGTATTCTTGGCAATGAAAGCATTCCTTTCACAATTGCAACACAAAAGAGCGTTGATACGTACAGACCACATGGCGGCCATGTACTATCTTCAAAAACGGGGGGGACACAATCTCATCAACTGTCCCATCTTGCATAAACAATATGGAAATTGGCGATTTGGCACTACCTTCACATAGTGACACAATATCTTCCTGGGACCTACTAAGCAGGACGCAGCAACAAACACACAAGCAGGAACTCCACCCACAAGTCTTTCAGCGCTACTTCAAAAAGTGTGGAAACACCTCAAATAGATCTGTTCGCAACATACCAAAACAAAAAATGCCCAAACTTTGCCTCCAGGTATCCACACCCTCAGTCCAAGGGCAATGCTGTATGGATGAGTTGGTCAGGGGTATTTTGTTACAGACCCATCCCCCCCCCCCCCCCACACTCTTACCATTTCTAGTCTGGAAGATAAACCAATCTTCCCTCAACGTAATCCTTGTGGCCCCTACATGGGCACATCAACCATGGTGCACAACACTTTTGGAGTTGTTCCGCATCAAAAACATCCCAACAGATCATATCTCCTGGCACAAAAACATGGACAAATAAGACATCCAAATCATTCAGCCTAGCGATATGGCTCCTGAAGTCATAGAATCTGGATAATTTACAGTTGCCACAGGAATGTATGGATATCCTTAAATAAGAGCGCAAACCTACCACTAGACAACACTGTGCAGCAACATGGAAACGTTTTGGTTGTTATTCCGAAACAAAAAGGCTGACCCTCTCATCCCAACAGTACAAGACATTGTACAATATTTATTGCACTTACAAAAAGCAAATTTAGCCTACACATCTATTCGTTTATTTTTTAGCCGCTATAGCAGCATATCTTCAAAATAGACAACATATTTCTTTGTTTAAAATTCCAGTTATCAAAGCATTTATGGAAGGACTAAAAAGAATAGTTCCACCAAGAATTCCTCCAGCTCCATCTTGGAATCCTTCATTGTACTCACAAGGCTCATGGCTCCACTGTTTGAGCCACTTTACTCCTGCCCCCTAGAATTCCTTTCATAGAAAGTATGTTTTTTAATTGTTATCACCTCCCTTAAACGTGTCAGTGAGCTCCAGGCTTTACCTTTAGAAGAACCTTTCTTTCAAGTTCATAAAGAAAAGATTGCACTAACCGCTTCTGTGCCGAGACGTAATGGTTACGTCCACCGGCACAGTGCTCATGTGCCGAGGACGTAACCATTACGTCCTCGGCACTGAGCTCAGAGGGAGCGCTGGGCAGTCCTTCCGCTTCCACCCCCGCACCCCCCCCCCCAACTCTGACGTCAGCGTGCATTCGCGTGCAGACCTCAGCAGAGTCCACTTCCCCATCGTGCTCCAGCACGATTGGAAGAGAAATGCTTTGCAGTTAAAATGCCTTAATGTACTTGCCTTTGTTTCACTAGAGTATGTTAAAGACCACTTTAAAAATTAGCTAAAAGCGAGTTCTACACTGCACATGACTTGGAACCTGAGCAAGTAATTTTATTTTGACGATATGTGGATAGATTGGGTTAGTAGCCATGGACAAAGACAGCAAGCTACCTTTGAAATGAAAATATATATATATATATATAACCGTTATTAAGTAACACTGATCAGTCCCGCACAAGCAACAAGCTGGAGAGACAGAAGTTCTCATAACAAAATTATTGCCAAAAGCCGCCCATTAATATGGAAATTAATTAAGCCTAGTCAAATGGAACACTGCATAACAGAGACAAAAACTGCTCTAATTTTGTATGGCTTCTCTTTGAAAAACACATGCAAATCCCTACCAAGGACACTAATGAACCTGTACAATGTGTCTTAGAAAATGTCAATATAATACCACCCATCGAATGCTTGAAAATCATTAGTCTAAACTTTAAATGGTAAGATGGTGTTTATTAGACTTTTAATACTAAATGGTATTATGCCTGACCTTTTGTATTAAGTATAACCTTTGTGCTGATAACATGACAAGATTATAAAGCAGGTAATTTAATATTTTAAAGGAAGAAAATGTGATTACTGTTTTTGGAAAATATAGATTTGATGGCATGTGTGGCTATAAATTCACACTCTTTGCATACTTCTGTCATCTAATGTTGAGCCCAGAGCTGTGTAAGTTGTTTTTTCTTTATTTCATGTAACAAGGCTGAGTGACTCCTCCTCTCGGTGATATTGTGCATGGACATCAACTCCATCATTAAATTGTTGTTCGATGGCATCTGTCGCTGTAGATACGCATGTTTTGCATAGCTCGCCATCTGGTGTTGGGCCGGAGTGTTACAAGTTGTTTTTCTTCGAAGAAGTCTTTTGAGTCACGGGACCGAGTGACTCCTCCTTTTGTCTCCATTGCGCATGGGCGTCGACTCCATCTTCGATTGTTTTTTTTTCCGCCATCGGGTTCGGACGTGTTCCTGTCGCTCCGAGTTTCGGAACGAAAAGAGCTAATTTCGGAAGATTTGCGTCGGTATTGTTGCGTTCGGGATCGGCGTAGTTAGATTCAACACAGCGTCTAAGATCGAAGAGCTCCGGTGCCCTTCAGGGTAATTTTTTCGATCTCCCGTCGGGGCCTGGTCGGCCCGACCGCGTGCAGAAGAACGCCGATGGAACGGACCCCGTTCCGTTTCTGTCCCAAATGCCACAATAAATACCCCTATACAGACCAACACTTGGTCTGCAACCTGTGCCTGTCACCTGAGCACAGTGAAGACACCTGCGAGGCCTGTCGTGCGTTCCGGTCCCGAAAAACACTCCAAGACCGTCGAGCCAGAAGACTTCAGATGGCGTTCCCGCCGACAGCCCACCGGGAGTTCGAGGAACAAGAAGAGGAGGGAACCTTTTCGATCCAAGAATCGGACTCCGAAGGATTCGACGATACACAAACCGTGAGTAAATCGTCGAAAACCACTCAGAAGAGATTTACAAGGCCCAGGGGACGCCACTGCCACCAGGCCATGGTTCGACCCATAAATTCGGTGACCGACCGTCGGCACCGAAAAAGGCCCAAACAGTGCCGAGATCGTCCGACTCCGGTCGAGACACCGGCACGCAGCCTTCTCGGGACCGAGAAAGTGCTGGAGACAAGCATCGACACCGAGATACCGGTGTAGACACGGCTCGACGCCGAGACAGCGGCACCGAAGAAGATCGACGCCGAGAGGTTTCGGCCCCGAAAAAGAAAAAAGTCACCTCGGAGCCGAAAAAAGATGCAGACAGGGTTTCGGTGCCAAAACAAACTGCAACCGACCCAGTTTCAGGCTCTTATACAGAAGAGCACTCGCTAACCTCCCAAATGCAAAAGCATAGGTTTGAGGAAGAGCTACACTCAACTGATGTAGACCATACGCAAAAGCGTATTTTCATACAGCAGGGGACAGGAAAAATAAGCACCCTTCCCCCTATTAGAAGAAAGAGAAGATTGGAGTTCCAAACTGAACAAACACCACAAACAAAAGTGGTGAAAAAAGTTACCCCACCACCCTCTCCTCCACCTGTGATTAACGTCTCACCAGCACAAACTCCATCACATTCCCCAGCTCACACCACCATGAGCCAGGGTGACCAAGATCAAGACGCATGGGACTTATACGACGCCCCAGTGTCAGATAACAGTCCGGAGGCATACCCTACGAAGCCATCTCCACCAGAGGACAGCACTGCGTATTCTCAAGTGGTGGCTAGAGCAGCACAATTTCACAATGTAAGCCTCCACTCAGAACAGGTCGAGGATGACTTTTTATTCAACACACTCTCCTCCACCCACAGCTCCTACCAAAGCCTGCCTATGCTCCCTGGTATGCTCCGGCACGCAAAAGAAATCTTTAAGGAGCCGGTCAAAAGTAGGGCAATCACACCAAGAGTGGAAAAAAAGTATAAGGCGCCTCCTACAGACCCGGCTTTCATCACTACACAGCTGCCACCAGACTCTGTTGTTGTAGGAGCAGCTAGGAAAAGGGCCAACTCCCACACATCTGGAGATGCACCACCCCCAGATAAAGAAAGCCGCAAGTTCGATGCAGCTGGTAAGAGAGTCGCAGCACAAGCTGCAAACCAGTGGCGCATCGCTAACTCCCAGGCACTACTTGCGCGCTATGACAGAGCCCATTGGGATGAGATGCAACATCTCATTGACCATCTGCCCAAGGACCTACAAAATAGGGCAAAACAAGTGGTTGAGGAGGGACAGACCATTTCCAACAACCAAATCCGCTCCTCCATGGACGCTGCAGATACAGCTGCACGGACAATTAATACATCTGTAACTATCAGAAGGCATGCATGGCTCCGAACGTCTGGATTTAAACCAGAGATTCAGCAAGCAGTTCTCAATATGCCTTTTAACGAAAAAGAACTGTTCGGTCCAGAAGTGGACACAGCGATTGAGAAACTCAAAAAAGACACGGACATTGCTAAAGCCATGGGCGCACTCTACTCCCCGCAGAGCAGAGGGAATTACAGCACATTCCGTAAAACACCCTTTAGAGGGGGGTTTCGGGGTCAGAGCACACAAGCCAGCACCTCACAGGCAACACCGTCCAGTTACCAGGGACATTACAGAGGAGGTTTTCGGGGACAATATAGAGGAGGGCAATTCCCTAGGAATAGAGGAAAATTTCAAAGCCCCAAAACCCCTACTACTAAGCAGTGACTCACATGTCACTCACCCCCTCCAGACAACACCAGTGGGGGGAAGAATAAGTCATTATTACAAAGCATGGGAGGAAATCACTACAGACACTTGGGTTCTAGCAATTATCCAACATGGTTATTGCATAGAATTTCTACAATTCCCTCCAAACATACCACCAAAAGCACAAAATTTGACAAAACATCATTCCAATCTCCTGGAGATAGAAGTGCAGGCACTATTGCAAAAGAATGCAATCGAATTAGTGCCAAACACACAAATAAACACAGGAGTTTACTCACTGTACTTTCTGATACCAAAGAAGGACAAAACGCTGAGACCAATCCTAGACCTCAGAATAGTGAACACATTCATCAAATCAGACCACTTTCACATGGTCACACTACAAGAAGTATTACCATTGCTAAAACTACACGACTACATGACAACTTTAGACCTCAAGGACGCGTATTTCCATATACCAATACACCCATCGCACAGGAAATACCTAAGGTTTGTATTCAAAGGAATACATTACCAATTCAAGGTACTGCCTTTCGGATTAACAACCGCACCAAGAGTCTTTACCAAATGTCTAGCGGTAGTCGCTGCACACATCAGAAGGCAGCAAATACATGTGTTCCCATATCTAGACGACTGGCTAATCAAGGCCCATTCGTTAATAGAGTGCTCAAATCACACAAATCAGATCATACAAACCCTCTTCAAACTAGGGTTCACCGTCAACTTCACGAAATCCAACATTCTGCCGTGCAAGGTACAACAATACCTAGGAGCCATAATACACAACAAAAGGAGTAGCCACTCCAAGTCCCCAAAGAATTCAAAATTTCAACACCATCATACAACGCATGTATCCAACACAAAAGATACAAGCAAAGATGATATTACAACTCCTAGGCATGATGTCTTCATGCATAGCCATTGTCCCAAACGCAAGACTGCACATGAGGCCCTTACAACAGTGCCTAGCATCACAGTGGTCTCAAGCACAGGGTCATCTTCTAGATCTGGTGTTAATAGACCGCCAAACTTACCTCTCGCTTCTGTGGTGGAACAACATAAATTTAAACAAAGGGCGGCCTTTCCAAGACCCAGTGCCACAATACGTAATAACAACAGATGCTTCCATGACAGGGTGGGGAGCACACCTCGATCAACACAGCATACAAGGACAATGGAACGTACATCAAACAAAACTGCATATAAATCACCTAGAACTTCTAGCAGTTTTTCAAGCACTAAAAGCTTTCCAACCAATAATAGTTCACAAATACATTCTCGTCAAGACAGACAACATGACAACAATGTATTATCTAAACAAGCAAGGGGGGGACGCACTCCACGCAGTTAAGCCTGCTAGCACAAAAAATTTGGCGTTGGGCAATTCACAACCAAATTCGCCTAATAGCACAATTTATACCAGGGATCCAAAATCAACTCGCAGACAATCTCTCTCGAGATCACCAACAGGTCCACGAATGGGAAATTCACCCCCAAATTCTGAACACCTATTTCAAACTCTGGGGAACACCTCAAATAGACTTGTTTGCGACGAAGGAGAACGCAAAATGCCAAAAATTCGCATCCAGATACCCACACAAACAGTCCCAAGGCAATGCCCTATGGATGAACTGGTCAGGGATATTTGCTTACGCTTTTCCTCCTCTCCCTCTCCTTCCTTACCTGGTAAACAAACTCAGTCAAAACAAACTCAAACTCATATTAATAGCACCAACTTGGGCAAGGCAACCCTGGTACACAACGCTGCTAGACCTATCAGTAGTACCCTACATCAAATTGCCCAACAGGCCAGATCTGTTGACACAACACAACCAAAAGATCAGACACCCAGATCCAGCATCGCTGAATCTAGCAATCTGGCTCCTGAAATCCTAGAATTCGGGCACTTACAACTTACCCAAGAATGTATGGAAGTCATAAAGCAAGCCAGAAGGCCATCCACCAGGCACTGCTATGCAAGTAAATGGAAGAGGTTTGTTTGCTACTGCCATATTAATCAAATACAACCATTACACACAACTCCAGAACATGTAGTGGGTTACTTGCTTCACTTACAAAAATCTAACCTGGCTTTCTCTTCCATTAAAATACACCTTGCAGCAATATCTGCATACCTGCAGACTACCTATTCAACTTCCCTATATAAGATACCAGTCATTAAAGCATTCATGGAGGGCCTTAGGAGAATTATACCACCAAGAACACCACCTGTTCCTTCATGGAACCTAAATGTTGTCCTAAGTAGACTTATGGGTCCACCTTTTGAACCCATGCACTCCTGCGAAATACAGTTCCTAACCTGGAAGGTTGCATTTCTCATCGCCATTACTTCCCTAAGAAGAGTAAGCGAGATTCAGGCGTTTACAATACAAGAACCTTTTATACAACTACACAAGAATAAGGTCGTCCTAAGGACTAATCCTAAAATTTTGCCAAAGGTTATTTCACCGTTCCATCTAAATCAAACAGTGGAACTTCCAGTGTTCTTTCCACAGCCAGATACCGTAGCTGAAAGGGCACTACATACATTAGATGTCAAAAGAGCATTAATGTATTACATTGACAGAACAAAGAACATCAGAAAGACTAAACAACTATTTATTGCATTTCAAAAACCTCATGCAGGAAACCCAATATCAAAACAAGGTATAGCCAGATGGATAGTTAAATGCATCCAAATCTGCTACCTTAAAGCTAAACGACAGCTGCCCATTACACCAAGGGCACATTCAACCAGAAAGAAAGGTGCTACCATGGCCTTTCTAGGAAACATCCCAATGCAAGAAATATGTAAGGCAGCCACATGGTCTACGCCTCACACATTCACCAAGCACTACTGTGTAGACGTGTTATCCGCACAACAAGCCACAGTAGGTCAAGCCGTATTAAGAACATTATTTCAAACTACTTCCACTCCTACAGGCTGAGCCACCGCTTTTGGGGAGATAACTGCTTACTAGTCTATGCAAAACATGCGTATCTACAGCGACAGATGCCATCGAACTGAAAATGTCACTTACCCAGTGTACATCTGTTCGTGGCATCAGTCGCTGTAGATTCGCATGTGCCCACCCGCCTCCCCGGGAGCCTGTAGCAGTTTGGAAGTTACCTTCAACTATTTGTATATGTATCATCTCAACCTTAAATAGGTACATACTTAGTCACTCCATTGCATGGGCACTATTACTACAATTCAACTCCTACCTCACCCTCTGCGGGGAAAAACAATCGAAGATGGAGTCGACGCCCATGCGCAATGGAGACAAAAGGAGGAGTCACTCGGTCCCGTGACTCGAAAGACTTCTTCGAAGAAAAACAACTTGTAACACTCCGGCCCAACACCAGATGGCGAGCTATGCAAAACATGCGAATCTACAGCGACTGATGCCACGAACAGATGTACACTGGTTAAGTGACATTTTCATTCTCTGCCATCTGGTTCGAACGTGTGCCTCTGGTCCATGTCTTTGGCTCAGTTTAGTATGGTTCTCTTACTGTTTCAACAGTATTGTTTTGATCTCGCTTTTCCATTCCTGCGCTACCTATGAATTTAATCTGTTCAGGTTTCGGTCCTTTGTCATGTTATCTCCTGTCTCGGGCCTAGCTTCTACGTGTCTCCGACATCCGCAAAATAGATGTTCTGATGGAACGTACACTCATTCGTTTTTGTCCGCAATGCCACGCAAAATATCTACCAACCTCGTGTGCAGCCTCTGCCTTTTGCCCAACCATTGTGAGGCCGACTGCGAGACTTGCAAGTCGTTCAAGTTGAAAGAGACTCTTCCAGAACGGAGGGATCAACAACTTGAACTGGCCCAGAAGACATAGGCCGACACTGTGGACCTCTTCGGGGAAAGGCATTCCCAGGAGCAGCCAACTGTAGAGGAGGAAGAGACCTTCTTTATAGAAGGCAGCTTTGACTGATGTGGAGCTCGTTATCGAAATGCAAGACTTGACATCTGCCCAGCATGTGAGTCCTGTGGCCCCTGCTCCACCACTCAAGCTCTAAACAAAAAGACCCCACTACCACTTTTAGAGGTTGCTGGGCTACCACTGCCTCTTGGCCATGGTCGGTACCAAAAAATAGTCTCTGCCGCCCAGCCTTCGGGCCCGGCACCAAAGATTGCCACAAAGGCTAAGGGCTTGGCCTCAGGCTCATCGGACCGAGAACTCATTTCAGTATTGGTGCAAACCTCTGCACTGAGCCGGCTCCTTCGATCAGGTAGCTAGAGCGATACTCCCTGGAGAAGCCTGACCTGGTGTAAGGCCACTAGGGAAGGACGCCTGACACTGCAGTTACACCCGTGCCTCAGTACCTGGTCCTGCTACAAGATGGCAGCGTGTATGTGTGCTCACCCACTTTTTAATGCTCGCTCCTTTACCTTCAGTGCCTTCACATCCCTATTGTATCACCCACTGGTCCTTCCTCGACTCCTCACATGGTTGGGTGCATCACTCTGCCTTTTAGTTAGTCCTTCCATTAACATGCATGATGAATTACTTTATATCTCAAAGGTGCACCTTCATCACACTGTTACATTCACTGCTTCATCAGCTATACTGAAAGCAGTGCTTTGTTCCTGTTTTTTTGTTGTTTTTTTCCCTAATAGGTCTGGCTTTGAGGTGTTAAACGGCATTTGTGTATGTAAAACATGCAAAGAACATTAAAGCTAGACCTGCTGGCGTTACCTGTGCTTGCTGTATTCAGACTATCTTTTGTCCCATTTCTTCCTCTTCAAACTTTCCCCACCATGCCGCCATCAATCGTCCTTTACTTTTGATTCGTTTCTGTTCTTCCTCCATACCCCTTCTCTCTTCATAATTCCCTGTATTTTTGCAATAAGTGTAAAATATTACTGCAAACCTCAGCCTTGTATTAGCGCCTGTTGTAATGGAAATTGTAGGAGTCTTTTGTGCAGGTTTGAAAACTGGCTATCACCGAGATGCAGGGAATTCATCTCTTATCCAAGTAGGGCTCGAAGCACTTACTTTTGCAGAATTGAGTTTCATCAGTCATGTTCCATGCACTCTGTGCTCTCCTTGGTTCGAAAGTTGCTCCTGCCTTCTTTTTTTTCCGATTTTTGTCAGATCTCCACAGTGGGTGAGTTTTATATAGCGTGGACAAGACCCAGGCTGTTACCAGTTTATTAATATTGACAAGAAACAAAAAGTGAGGGAAGGAATGCTTGCAATTTATCTGACTACTGGCAATCTTGTGGCTTAACTTCCCAAACTATCTTTTTTTTTTTTTTTTTTTTTGGGCCACCACGCCACCTCAGTTTGGACCCAGCCATATGCATATCAGTTTTGACCCTGCTCTTCATGGGAACAGTCCAGCCTGAACTGCCAGGCCAGACCCAACACATAAGCACCCCGGGACTGGTTTCACCCTAGTTATGGAAACGCACAAAAGGAACTGGATCGGGCTGCAGTGAACTCAAAGGTTTGTGTGTCTGATATACTGCCCTAAGTACCATGGGTACACCCAGAGGTGTGTCCCATGCTCATTGTGTAACTGTAAGTAAGCTGTCCCTGCTGATGAGCCCATAAGTAGGGCGAAACCCGACCCAGGGTGCTTGTGTTTTGGGTAAGGGAAGGCCTCTGGCAGTTCCGGCTGGACTGTTCCAATGGGGAGCAGGGTCAAGACTGGTTTGCTTATGGCTGGGTCCAAACTGAGGTGGCGTGGTGGCCAAACAAAATGATAGGTTGGGATGACGGAACTGAAGCTCTAAACGTCCGGTGCAATAAGGACATCTTTTCATGGTGGTTCTTCAGGTTTGTCAAAAGGGTCTGTGGTATGGTAACAAGGTGAAGGTTTCAGAGAAAGCGAAAGAGGAATTATCATGGTGGTTAGGAAATGTGGATGCATCGAATGGCTGTGCAATCTTTGGAACAGTTCCAGATTAGGTCTTGGACTCCGATGCAAGCACATCAGGATGGGGTACAATGTGCATACGACAAGAGACGGGAGGAATTCAGAGTGTTACTGAGAAACAGGAACACAAATTAAGCAGGATTCTTTGCTCTGCGCAGTATGAGATACCTTACAGGGTTGCTCTGTCCTCCTAAGGATGGACAATGTAACTACAGTGACTTATGTGGACAAGGCAGCAGGCTAAAAAAGTATCGGAAATAGCAAAAGAACTATGGGAGTTTTGTCAGGAGCGAGAGAGACTTCACTGCTCTGTATTTACCAGGGAAAGAGAATTTAAGAACAGATTGGAATTCCCGTAATACCACAGATTACAACATTTGGATGTTGAACCACAAGATTTTCAAGGTGATTGTATTATGGGCCCAATAGAGGTAGATCTTTGTATTATGGGCCCAATAGAGGTAGATCTTTTTGCAACTCACCTAACATCTCAGAAGAAGGATTATTTCAACTGGCAATAGTTATAGCCTTAAAAGTTTTTCACATAAGAAATTAGGTGGTCAACCCCTGACACTTTTTTTTTTTTTTTTCCCCGGCATACTAGACTCGTACTCCTTCAAGCCATGGACTACTAAAATTTTAGAAAATTCACCAAAATGGGTAAAATATAGTACCCAACATTGTTTTTGTACGCTTAGATACTTCAAACAACACACCTTTCTGTTGATAAAATCTATGTGAGACCTCCAAAGCGTTCACATCTGTAATTCTTCATCTGAAAGATATGAGGCCGAGTAAAGTTGCTAATTTCCAAGAAAGTGCTCTTACCTTTAAATACTTATTTACTGGCCAGGTCTGAAATGACCTAAGTACCAAATTCACATTCCATAGAATCTGATAGTTCGAACTCGGTGGTCGTTAAGAGTCAATGTGTCTGTCCATTTGTTGGTCCATCCTTCCTCTAACCTGCTGCTAGTGCAGGAAATGAGGATGATCGCTAGATTAGCTGTGATTGAGCCGGATCCACTCCTGTGAATTATGCAAAACTTGTTCCGGTGTTAATTTGCTGACCACAGCATTGCCCTCCCATTGTCTGCTTTCCAGCAAGCTGCAGAAGTGAAGTGGCTCATATTTTCACTTCCAGCTGTGCCCATCACGAGTGACTCCCTTGAAGGGATTTCAGCCTTCCCGCTTTTGAAGTCTTACCCTGGCTGAAAGCTGTCTGGAGCCTAACACCTACGTGCCAGAGCAGTGGCAGCAAACAGAGGCGCACAGCTTGTTACCACTTTATAAGTACCTAAGAGAAACTACGATTTGGAGGCAGGTTTTTGGCTTCTTTCAACCCTTGTGTGTAGGAGCTGTGCATGCATTGCAAGAATGTAACATGTATAAGTATGTGAGTGAGTACACTGCTAACTTTTAAATAGTTCTTAATAGTTAATTTTTCTTTCATTTATTTATATTATAGCACTATTTAATCCAACATAGGGCATTGGATCGCTTTATATCAGATATTTTACAGACAATGAATCACACTAGTGTGTACATCCATGTAGAGTAAATGTTATATAAGACAATGAGGGCTACAAGGTGTAGGAGTCGCTTACCCTCAGAGGCAAGCTATGTTGAGACTTCTTTATCTGGAGAAACAATCGGGATTTGACAAGTTTTGTAAAGGTTGGGGGTTTCTTGTACTAATAGGACGTTATTACTACCCAAAGAAACCCCTTAGCGCCCTTAGATTAACAAAAGACTGAAGGGGGGGGAGGGAGGGTGACAAGCCTTGCAGTTTGCATGCAGCTCCTTGGGATCTGTCCATAGCTCGTGGTGCTGTATTCAAAGGATTGTAACTGATTAACTGCAAGTAATAAAAGCATATTTTTGACAAAAACAGCAGCCCAGCAAGCTATATAAAGTACAAATCTGAAATCTGCATGTTACACATTGTGCTGTGCAGCAGGCACATTAATCCTCTATGCTAATAACTCTGACTAGCTCTAGCTAAAGCACACCTTTCTTCAAGTGCATTAACCATTAAGAGTTGTCTAAACTGTTATTAAACTCTAGAAAGAGAGATCGGTGTAGCAGCTGCCTTACTCTTTAATACATTTTTAAATAAAGCAAGTTTGTGACTAAGTAAGCTTGAATAGATTGTCATATTCGTGCTTGCTAACAGCTTTTTTTTTTTCTCAGCAGAGTTATTTAAAAATAAAAGTATAAGTTGTCTGTCAGACTCAGTTTTTCATGAGTCCTCCCTTTGGGACTCCATCCATCCCCTTTGTGCTGACCTACGTAACCCACCGTTTGGGGTCCACCTGGAGTCCGCTTTTGCTATTTCCAGCACTACCTTCTGCTGATCTGAGCATTGTGCCATCGCAGTTTCATCATCCTCAGAAATATTAGAAACCCAAATGTTTGCTATCGTCTGCAGGACGCCTCTCTGTCTCTAAAATCCCTTCTTCTGAGTGGGGGGTACTGCTGATGCCTTAGGGCCACTTGCCGGACACACAAACTCTGACATTCGATGACACTGCCTTTCCTATAACTTCTGTTGGTGAAATTAACATCACAGATCTCATCTCTGTATCCTGAGCTATGACGAAGTTCGAGGGGTATCAAACACAGTGATGGCCCTTGCAGAGCCTGGTCTCGCTGACACGGGTAATGCAGTTAACAGCACTGTTGGCAATAAGAGAACAGAACCACTGTAGGTTTGGAGGGCTCTTAATAGCCAATGGAGCAGTTGATTGATGCAGAGTGATTCCATGAGGAGGTAGCCGTTAGATCTCAAAAGACAGCTCTCCCTGGTACAGGGAGACTGCTTTGGGGTTTGTGGCGCTACAGTCCAGTAAGCGCAGCCTGATAGTTGAGTGTTAAGTGTCAAGTCCTGGAATGCATAGACATGTTGCCGATGCTCTAACCACCTGACTGTAAAAAAAAAAAAACACTGCAACAGAACATTCAGTTTTCACTTCTTTGACTGTACAACATGGCTGACAGTTAGGAAAAAAGGCCCAATGATGCAGTCATTGCTGGCTGCATGACAGCATTTTTCTTTTTGATGGCCTTTTGGGGGGCAAGCAACAACTCGGTAGTGCAGGGGAACTGGGCAAGTAACAAGGTGGAAGTGGGATGTGGCAGGAGGGACGGGGGAAGCAAGAACCATGGGGGCAAGAGGGGCATAACAAGCAACAATGCAGGAGGGATGGGGCAAGCTACAACAAGAGAAGGGAAGGAAGGACGGGCAAGCAACAGCACAGGAGAGGGACAGGGCAAGCTACACCACCAGAGAGGGACAGTGTAGGAAGCTGGCTTTGTATATATTATATCAAAGTCCAGGGCTTCCACAGAGGCTAAAGTAGATAATACTAATGCTCTTTTGTGGTAGTGTGGTCGAGCAGTTAGGCTTATCGGAGGGTAGTGCAAAGCATTTGTTGTACACACACAGGCAATAAATGAAGCACACACTCAATGACTAGCTCCAGGCCAATTGTTTTCATACAGCAAAATATATTTTGTTACTTTATTTCTAGAACCACAAGATTCAGTTTGCAGATAAGTACATTTGTAAGTAAGTATCAGGCATATGTCATATGTATACAGGTCAGCACCAAACACACACCCTCAGGGGCGAAGACACAGTGTCAGGCTCCCAATGCTTTCCAGTAGGGGGAACCTGGGGGCCACAAAGATGCTACAGGCTAAGTCCATTGAGTTGGTTACGGAAAACTAAAGACTCGACCAGGAGGAAGGCCGTCTGCGGGATGTTGCTGGATCGGTGGTCGGATTCCCCAAGGCTAGGATGCTGCGGTTGCAGAGGTACCGTTGGGCGTTGAGTATCTTCGTCCGGTTCTCTCACAGTCAGGTGGGGGGGGGGTTCCTCAGGATGGATTTAGGCTGCAGATGTCATTGTGTTGGAAGGAGGGGTCAACCCAGGGTGGACACTAGGCCAGAATCGCCTGGGGACCAGCTCTATTCGGTTGAGCCACCTGGCCACAGGATGTGGGTGTCGGGTGCTGAGTGGGCAGCAGTCGTGGATCCAGGGCAGTTATGGAGTCTTTTGTTGGAGTTAATTTTTGGACCGGGCGCTGTCCATGCGAGATCTGGGTCCTCTGGGGTGCAGGCAGTCCTCTTAAGGTTTTTAAGAAGTTGCTGGTCCTGCATGACGTGCTGTCTTCTGGACACAGGTCTATAGGGCTGGGCCCAATTCAGTTGGTGTCTTTAGGCTTCCCTTCTGCTGGGGGTCAGCTTAGCAGACCACCTTTTTTTTCTTTTCTTGTTGTCTTCTTGAGGTCGCCAGGAATCTGATGAGCTAGGTTCAGGGGAGCCCTTAAATCCTGGAATTAGGGGCATTACGGGGGTCAGAAGGCAGTAGACAATGGCTACTGTCCCTGAGGGTGACTACACCCTTCCGGTGTCCACTCCCTTTGAGTGGACACAGACCTAACCCTATTGGTCCCTGTCCTCCAACCCAAGATGCAGGATTTCGCAAGGAGGGGATCACTTCAGCTCTGGACACCTTAGAGGTGGTCCCAGCTGAAGTGGTCACTCCTTGTTTCCCCTAATTTGTTCCACCAGACTTGCTGCCGAAAGTGGGGCTTTGTCCCAGGGGCGGGAATCTCCACTAGCTGGAGTTCCCTGGGGCACAGTAACAAGAGGCCTGAGCCTTTAAGGCTCACTGCCAGGTGTTACAGTTCCTGCAGTGGGGAGGTGTGAAGCATTTCCGCCCAGTGCAGGCTTTGTTTCTGGCCACAGAGAGCACAAAGGCTCTCATCCCTGGTCAGAAACTCGTCTGGAAGTGGCAAGCTGGCACAGACCAGTCAGTCCTGCACTAGAAGTTTGATTAAAATACAGGGGGAATCTCTTAGGTGCCCTCTGGGTGCATTTTTCAATAAATCCAACACTGGCATCAGTGTGCGTTTATTGTGCTGGGAAGTGTGATGCCAAACTTCCCAGACTTCAGTAAAGCCAATATGGAGCTGTGAAGTTCTTAATGACAAACTCCCAGGCCATATACTTCCTACGGCCACACTGACCGTGCACTTACAATGTCTAAGAATGGACTTAGACACTGTAGGGGCATATTGCTCATGCAGCTATGCCCTCCCCTGTGGTATAGTGCACCCCGCCTTAAGGCTGTAAGGCCTGATAGAGGGGTGACTTACCTGTGCCACAGGCAGTGGTTTGTTGGCATGGCACCCTGCGAGGGCAATGGCAGTGTGCATGTGCTTGGTGAGGGGGTCCCCCAGGGTGGCATAATACATGGACCCCACAGGGCCCTTGGGACAAGGGGTACCTGTTACAGGGGTGTGCCAATTGTGGGAACAATGGTACAGTTTTTGGAAAAGAACACTGTTGCTGGGGCCTTGACAGCACGCTCTGTCAAGTCAGCATCAATATCAGGCAACAAGTGTGTTGGTAGGTGGGACGGGATGGACCATGCCGAAAGAGGCACTTTCCTACAGACAGGACTCGCAACAACATGGGAAAAGGGCCTACCAGCTACGTGGTGTGGTCAGGAGGGAGAGGATTATAGAACTTCCTGCAAACATATGCACTGATGGAATGCTACAGCTAAAAGAAAAAAAGTAGCTCTGAAAGAGCAAACATTGAAAGAACACTCAACAAGGAAGCAGTACTTGGGACACGCTTGAGGGGGAGGGACAAATGCATGAAGAGGAGACGAAGCCGGCTAAGTGAAGCTGACCAAAGAGAAGCAACGGAATGAGCGACGATGAAGCCTTTGAATGAAAAGCAGTGGGTGGGCTCTAAGCCCCTGTAAGCAAATCAGAATGACCTACAAGCAACCGGCATATGGTGTCTTAGACAAGACCTAAAATAGGGAGGGCAAGGGAATAAATCTTCATAATCTGAAAAAATAGCTTTAGTAATTGGTATATCCCTTCTCTGTTACATTCAGCTCCAATCCAGTGCACGCTGTGAGAACGTGAGCCCTGCTGCAGTCTTAACTTATGTTAACCACTTCTTCTCCATCTATTAAGCTGCTCTAAAAGTGCATAAATTCTATAGCTCAACTTAAAGTTGCACACACATCTTAGCAGAAAAAATCAAACTCTTAGTTTGCAAATGATCTCTTCATTAAAGATTGAAAGATGGCTGAGAACAAAAAAAACTTTTTTAAAAAAAACTCTCAAATTTAAAGTGGATGGCTAAACAATAAAAGACAGATACCATCCACGGCAAATCACAGTACCTAACAAATACAATAAATGATTAACTCGGCAGACCTAAGGAACTGTGTTGCATTGCCAAACCAAACACAAAGCCCGTGAGTAATAGTGTTCAATGGCATGTGTGTGGCTGTTAATACACATGCTGTGCATTATCCTGCCATGGAGAAGTGTGGCACAATGGTTAGAGCGGCAGACCCTGATGCAGAGATCTGGCCTGGGACCAGGGTTCAATTCCCCCCTCAGTGGGTCTTGGGCTCAATTCCCTTGGACCTGATAATTCTCCCCTCGGTGCCTAATCTAATTAATGGGTCCCACTCTGTAACTCTGGGCAATAGCTTGCTTAATCTCCACAACGGCCCTGACAGCGCTTGGATGCCTGGCTTCACCCTGGGGGTTCCCCAGGAGTGGGCGCCTCACAGGGAAAAGCCAGGAGGGGCTCCACAGCTGCATGCGTACAGTGCCTTGAGACCCTAACGGGTGAGTAGTGCACTATACAAGTACGAAATTTACATTTATCTAGTGTTGGGCTCGGGGTGCTGCAACTTGTTTTTCTTCAAGAAGTGTTTTTGAGTCACAGGATTGAGTGGCTTCTCCTTCTCAGTGCTACTGCACATGGGCATCAAGTTTTTTGTTAGAAACAAAATCCTCTGGACTCATTAAGTGTTTTAAGGTGCAAAATAACTCAATAACTTTCTTCACGATGTCTTCCTCCTTATGTGGTACATGACGCTACTAATCTATCATATGTTTAACAGCTCTGTTCCAGATCTACAACATAGTTTCACCCTATCCTACTACATATGTTACTTAGTTATTTACTCTATCACCTTCTCACAATGGCATTTTACTGCTGAACTTTGAGACTTTTTCTCCGTCGTGTTGGCAAGGCCTCTTTTTGTTTCCCTGTTTTCTGGAAATATTTGAATTTTGAAACTTTTATTACGAATTCTATATTTTCCTACTACCAGTGTCACTCATGGCTTTTCAGCTACTATTGTATTTTGTTTGGCTAGCTTGTGATTCTTCGGATTATATTTAAGAGTTATTTTACTCTTCTTGTAAAGCACACTGATACCACTTGATTTTGCAATACTATATAAAAAAATAAATAATATGCAGTTGAGGATTCTTTTTATGTTTCGGTAAACCAATTTGTAGGAAAATGGCTCCCTGTTGCAGTTACCCCCCACTGTTTGCCTGGTATTGATGCTGACTTGAGTAAGAAGTGTGCTGGGACCCTGCAAGCCAGCCCCAGCACCAGTGTTCTTTCTCTAAAAATGTACCATTGTTTCCACAATTGGCACACCCTTAGCATACAGATAAGTCCCTTGTAAAAGGTACCAGTGGTACCAAGGGCCCTGTGACCAGGGAACGTCCCTAAGGGCTGCAGCATGTTGTGCCACCCTAAGGGACCCTTCACCTAACACATGCACACTACCATTGCATATTGTGTGTGTTGGTGAGGAGAAAAGGGCAAAGTCGACATGGCATCCCCCTCAGGATGCCATGCACACAAAATACTGCCTGTGGCATAGGTATGTCACACCTCTAGCAGGCCTTAAAGCCCTAAGGCAGGGTGCACTATACTACAGGTGAGGACATAGGTGCGTGAGCACTATGCCCCTACAGTGTCTAAGTCCATTCTTAGACATTGTAAGTGCAGAGTAGCCATATTAAGAATATAGTCTGGGAGTTTGTCCAGACGAACTCCACAGTTCCATAATGGCTACACTGAATACTGGGAAGTTTGGTATCAAACTTCTCAGAATAATAAACCCCCTCTGCCAGTGCTGGATTTATTAAATAAATGCACACAGAGAGCCTCTTAGAGATGTCCCCTGTATTTTACCAAATCCTTCAGTGCAGGACTGACTGGTCTGTGCCAGCCTGCCACTGAGACGAGTTTCTGACCCCAAGGGTTGAGAACCTTTGTGCTCTCTGAGGCCAGAAACAAAGCATGCACTGGGTGGAGGTGCTTCACACCTCCCCCTGCAGGAACTGTAACACCTGGCAGTGAGCCTAAAAGGCTCTAGCCTGGTGTTACAGTGCCCAGGGCATTCCAGCTAGTGGAGATGCCTGCCCCTCTGGACACAGCCCCCAGTTTTTGGCAGCAAGTCTGGAGGAGATGATGAGAAAAACAAGGAGGAGCCACCCACCAGTCAGGACAGCCCCTAAGGTGTCCTGAGCTGAGGTGACCACTGCCTTAAGAAATCCTGTCTTGTTTTTGGAGGATTCCCCTAATAGGAATAGGGATGTCGCCCCCCAGGGAGGAGGCACAAAGAGGGTGTAGCCACCCTCCAGGTCTGCCCCCCCCAGACCTAAACACCCCCCTAAATTGAGTATTTAGGGGCGACCCTCAACCCAGGAATTGTTGCAACCTAAAGAAAGAAGGACTGCTGACCTGAGAGCCCTGTAGAGATGTCGGAGACGACAACTGACTTGGCCCCAGCCCTACCGGCCTGTCTCCAGACTCAAAGGACCTGCACAGCGACGCATCCAGCGGGACCAGCGACCTCTGAGGACTGACCTGCACCAAAGGACCAAGAACCTCCAGAGGACAGTGGCTCTGTCCCGAAACAACACTAAAGAAAGCAACTTTAAAGAGACTCCAAGTTCTCACCAGAAACGAGAGTCTTCACACTCTGCACCCGACACCCCCAGATAGAGTTCAGGAGAACCAACAACGCAAAGAGGACTCACAGCCGATTCCAACGACGTGGACACCCTGTGTCGACCTCCCTGCACCCCCACAGCGACACCTGCAGAGAGGATCCAGAGTCTCCCCCTGACCGCAACTGCCTGGTAACAAAGGAACCCGACGCCTGGACCAAGCACTGCACCTGCAGCCCCCAGGACTGAGAGGAACCTCCTACCAGTGCAGCAGTGACCAGCAGGCGGCCCTCATCCTAGCCCAGTTGGTGGCTGGTCCGAGAAGCCCCCCTGTGCCCTTCCATCCATCGCAAGAGTAACCCCCAGGTCCGTCCATTGTTTTCAATGACAAACCCAACACCTACTTTCCACACTGCACCTGGCCGCCCCTGTGCCGCTGAGGGTGTGTTTTATGTGCCTCTGTGTACCCCCCCCCCCCCCCCCCCTACAAAGCCCCCCTGCTCTGCTCCCTGAGGACGCAGGTACTTACCTGCTAGCAGACTGGAACCAGAGCACCCCTGTTCTCCATAGGTGCCTATGTTATTTGGGCCCTCCTTTGACCTCTGCACCTGACCGGCCCTGTGTTGCTGGTGCAGTGGCTTTGGGGTTGCCTTGAACCCCCAACGGTGGGCTGCCTGTGCCCAGGAGACTGACTTTGTAAGTGCTTTACTTACCTGAGAAACTAACTAATACTTACCTCCTCCAGGAACTGTTGATGTTTGCAGTGTCCCCACTTTTAAAATAGCTTATTGCCATTTTTGCCAAAACTGTGTGTACTTCTGTTTTAATTAAAAAGTCCCATACTTACCTGTGTGAAGTACCTTACATTTTATGTGCTTACCTAAATTCGCAATCTTGTGGTTCTAAAATAAGAAAATAATATTTTTCTATATAAAAACCTCTTGATCTGGAGTTAAGTCTTTGATTGTGTGTTCTCATTTATTGCCTGTGTGTGTACAACAAATGCTTAACACTGCCCTCTGATAAGGCTACTGCTCGACCACACTACCACAAAATATAGCATTAGTATTCACTAATTTTGCCACTATCAACCCCAAAGGTGAACCCTTGAAGTCTGCACACTATCTCTCACTTTGAGATAGTATATACAGAGCCAACTTCCTACACAATTCTATACATTTCATAGCAATTTGGGAAAAAAGGTATTGGGCAGTTTTGAAAATGCAGTCACCATTATCAAGACCTTGGATTCGATTTTATAAGAAAAAATATTATGGCCCTATTTCTCAATTAGCTTTTATGAGGTTGTAGTATAAAGACATTCTTTAAGTTTTATTTTATATAACTTGATTTTCATCAGTCATATTCAAATTCCACTATGTTTGTTCACTAGCTTTGGATTTCTTTCCATCCTCTGGTGTGCATCAGAGTATGTTAGCGCTAATGAATAAAACCCGTTTTCTGCCGTTTTACACGACCGCCACTGTTCAGTTAAATGCATTTCTGTTTTCCGTTTCAGGCTGAGACCAGGACTTCAAAAACTTCAAACTGCACCTTGTCTTGACAGACACCCAGTGACGTGTGGAGACCCACCAATGAGAGGAAGGAGCGGTGCCCACAGAAGATTCGCTAGCCCACTGCGCACGTGGGTGTATGCGACTGTTGCTCAGATGTAGCTCTGAGGCCGCTCATGTCATAAGAGTTACAGATGAGGCTTATTATCTATTTGTGAAATGTTTTTCTTTTAGGGCCACAATTATTGACCTAAAGAAGTCTTCATGGGCGGACAGTATTATAGAGAGAAACTTTAATCCGAATCTTATTTAAAATGTTTCTATGGGTCTACGTGATGGGGTCTTGTTAATGTATAAATTGTAAAGCTAATTTATCATCTATTTAATTCATGTAAAAATGTCAAAGCTGCAATGATCTTGATGGAGATGGCTTGTTTAAAAAGAGCTAACCATTGATAGGGAGACTGTATACATGCACGAGATTGGCTGGCGCTAGGAGCTAGAACTGACCCAAGTATTGCGTGGAAGCTGGCTAACTGGCAGAACTTGGGTGCATTGTGTTGTACCAGATAATAAATTGAGGGATGCGGAATTCTGGGGGCATTGTCACTGCTCTTTTATTTTGGGTTGTGCTAGGCAGTACCAAAAATGTAATGGCTTTAAATTGGGGCTTACAACCCTGAAAAGCCACAGTAAGATGGTGTTGATCAAAAACAAAGTAGCTGCCTGTTTCTTGCACATAATTTCAAGAGAGAGCTATGCTTCAATTTAAACTTGGTCAAGAGATTAGTCATGTTTATTTGAAACAGAACTCACTAGCGTTGACAATTTAAGGTCCAGCTGTCTTATGTTGGTTTGTATGTGTGTGGCGATTTGAACGTTAAAACTAGTTTTTTTTGTAATATACAGCATGAAACAAATTACTGAACACATAAGAAATCACTAATGGGGCATAGAGTGGTTCATAGAAGTAACGACAGGAGTTTTTCAGTAACCGCCATTACTGGTCTTTTTAAACCAGAAATATTGATACCGATTCTGACCAATGTTGCTGATCATTGGGTTTCTTTTTGATGTAACAATTGCCAGTATAGCCTTATTATTTATTCATTTGATTTTACAGATTTTTGTGTTTCCAGGTAATTATGTATTTATTATTTTAAACATTGTTTGAGGACTGAATGAATATCACATAAAGGTTTGAAGTACCCTGCCAAGTTCTCTTTACCGAGACCGAGGTTGAGAGAGCGTCATTGAAGCCGTTGACTCAAGATAAGTTATTTTTGAAGTGATTTGCTAGATACATCTGTGGCATTAAAATCCTGTTTCAGTTTTAATTCTGCAGCTTTTCTGTCCAGCACTAGAGGTGTTCTCAAAAGCCCTCATTTGTGAAGGTGCACATTTGTCAATGAGGAATAGTGTTTGCATGCAGTTGTCCACAAAAGACCTGAGTAAGGCATGTAGAGTTGTGCATGCGAGAAAAACCAGGATGTGAATGGTTGTTGATTCACAAGGCGTTTAGAGGAACCAGAGTAGACAGATTTTTTTCAGTTTAAAGGGCAGAAACAATGGATCACTTTTAGTTAAGCATACTTCACTCAAGATCTGTAAGAAGATTAAACATTCAAATGTTGTGTACACAAAGTAAGGGACTTGGCCAGATTTACAGTGGAATCCGTTTGGTGCTGAAGGAGATTCTGTGGTTGGGACTGTATATAGACATTTGCATGGTGGCCAAAGGACGTGAGGAGGCTCTGAATAATTAGCACTTATTTAAAATGTTGTAACGCGGAGTACATTGACTGTTACCTGTATCCACTTTGTGTTCAGAATAGTCATTCTGTACACTGACTGAACCTGTGGGTAGGCTGTCTTTGTGATGTTTGTGATTTCTGTGTGTGGTTCATTAGTTGTGAGATTTTGTACAGTTACCCCTTTAGCCCTCTTCAAGAACTTGTCCGATTTCAAAATTGTGTTGTCAGAAAAGACAAAATAGCCGTACACAGCTGTACTATTAACAACAATTTTGTGTAATTAAATAGGAAGTAGCAATAAACTTACATAATTCCCATGCAGGTGTGGATGGGCCTCTCCTGATTAATAATTGTATCATGTAAATAAAGAGCGTGCAATGGGGGCTCTTGCTTGTGTTGTCTGATACTTAAACTTGTCATTGCTTATGCCTTCAGTAGCAGTATCACTGTTAAATTGTGGATCATTTTCAAAATACAACCTTTTTCAAAAACAAAATTGCCTTTCGCTTTTTCGTATTCCTTGCAGCATTATGTGATAAGTCACCAGGCTCCTGTTGGGAATGATAGAGTTTAGAATGTAAATGCAAACACTTGGCAGGAACTCCAGTGTTGTTTCACTAGTGTTGCACCACAGACCAGTAAGGAACAGATTACCTGTGGATTAAGGTAACCATTGAGTAATACTGTACTCTGGGATGGCTGGAATCAAGGAAGGTTCCCCAGAGTTGGATGTTTTATAGATTCACATAATTGTGAATTATGACTAGACAGTGTGTGGGTAATCTACAGTGCATTTAACTTAAGAATATTAAACATGTTTTTTTTGTTTTTTTTCATTTGCATTTATGAAGAACAGCAACAAACATACAAATCAGTGAGGTCATCAATTCGCTCTGTAGGTACAATATAAAATAGGGAGCATTTAGGTCCAGTATCTAGCAGACGTAAAGCTCAACACAACAGAAAACAGTCTCTATTAACCGCAATGATGTCCAGTTCACATCATTGAGACCTCCAAGTATGTAATACAAGCGAGCCAAAAGAGAGCATCACCTACAAGAAACAGGAAGCAGAAAAGGAAGCAACCAAAGGTAGAGAAGAGAGTAGTATGCAACAGAGGGGGAGGGAAGGAAATGAGAGCATTGCAGCCGTCAGGACCTCGTCATGAATACAAACAATGATACAATAACAGACACCAATATATCAGGGGAATATGATTAATGCTCAATCACTTGGGGTGTTAAATTACTGTATGTTAGTCAGTGAGCAGTTCTCCAAGAAGGAGCGCAGGGGGGCCCATATATCCTGCAGTCGGGATCCCTCTGGCATGAGGTCCTAGTATATCATCATCTGTTCCTGACAGTACAAGACATCACTCAACCATTTAGCACAGCAGGGAATTCAACATCCCTCCCAGCACATCGGAACTCTGCGCTTGGCCAACAGCAGCAGCAATCCTATCAATTGCCTATGCACAGCCAGGAGTTCCTAAACACATCCCAGAATGGCAGGCTTAGGGGTGCGTGGCAGCTGGGTCTGTCATCTCTTCAATTGCCTGCAACACCTCCGTCCAATACACACACAGCGCTGGGCAGCTCCACGCCAGATGCAAGAAGTCTGCATCAGGGGCCATGCATCTCACACAATGCGCTTCGGCTGAAGGCCCATATCCTTCAGCCTAAGAGGAGTGTAATATAAGCGATGTAGGAAGTTGAAATGTATGAGGTGCAGTCTGTAATTGGGGGACAACATTCACATATGTACATAGCAGTGTCGCCACTCTTCATCAGAGATGGTTTACCCCATGTCCATCTCCCATTGGGCTTTGGCTTTAGGCTCTGTCCCCTCCGCCTCATGCTGCATGCAGTCCTATAACCTAGTAATGAGCCTGCGCGGGGATTGTATGTGATACAGAAGCTCCAGCGCCCCACATGCCGCAGGCATTGCAGGGAAGCAAGGGTAGTGCACGTTTAGCATAGCACGAATCCTAAGGACAAATGGTGCAGCGCAGTATCGAGTACACCAAGTGTGGCCTCCAAGGAGATAAATCTCCCATCCAGAAACCAGGATCCCAGGGTGGTCAAACCGGCCTCGTGGATGAACTCTGATTTTAACATCCTCCGACAGCTGTACACTGCCCACGTCCAGAACCGGTATCGAGGGGGCAAAGGTCTCCATGTACCCAGATATTGCAGTAGTCCAACGGGGTATCTAGAGGGGAACTGCACAGAGAGGGGTATCCCCACTGATTTAGATCAGTTAATGGTGATCCTGAATATCTGTCCAAATCCAACTATCTCATCCAGCAAGGCATCTAGGTGCAGCTGCAGATCTCAAACATACAGTGCGAAACGTCGACGTACATGGATATCAGCACCGGACGCTGCCAGAAGGCCAAGCCCCTGTGATTATGATGCTGACGCAAGCGGGCCTCAAGCGGCTCCATCGCTACAGCAAAAAGTAACAGAGAGTGGGCATCCTTGGCGATTGCCTCTGGCAATCGGGAAGGGGTCAGATATGGTACCATTTAACTCTCAGCCGTGCATATAGCAGGTGAATCAGCTTAATGAATCTTGAGCTCATCCCCACCCAAGCTAGCAAAGCAAACATATATTGCCATGCCAGAGAGTCGAAGGCCTTAGCGGCATCCAGGAACACCACTGCCGCACAATCTTCAGAATCATTTGAGATATCGCAAAATACGTCCGGAGGTTATATAGGGTGGAGCGGCCCAGCACAAAACCTGACTGGTCCGGCAGCACCAGAGTAGGAAGCAGGGGCAGCAAACCTGCCGCAATGAGTTTCGCCAGGGATCTTATTGTCAATATTTATTAACGAGAGAGGCCTATAGAAATCGCAAGAGCAGGGGTCCTTCCCAGGTTTTAAAATGGTCACAATGAGAGCCTCACGCAACGAGGATGGAAGGATGCCAGTCTCAAGGGCCTCCTCATACACCTCCAGGAGGTGAGGAGCTAATATGTCAGCATATTCCTTATAAAAGGCAGGTGTCAGACCGTCCAGCCCAGCGACTTTATCCCCAGGTAGACCGCGTATTGCCTGAACTACATCATCAACCGAAAAGGGTGGTATCTAACTATTGTCTGTGCGCGCTCTCAAACTACAAAAGGCTAATTTCTTCAAAATAGTTAGCGGTTGTGGCCGTGCTCGCCCCAGGGTGTTCAGCATATAGATTTGAGTAGAAGTCAGTGAGGATACTTTTGATCTCACCAGTACCAGTGTGTCACGCACCGGAGGAGTCAGTCAGCTCTACAATATAGTTGCTTGCCCACGGCTTGTGGAGCATTGTGGCTAGTGTACGTGATGTGGCATGCTCCAGTGTGCCTTGCCAAATACACTGCATGGGCTATATGTAAGTCTCCCCTCAAGCAGGCCTTGGATCTCTAAGGCAGGGTGGATTGTAGCACATGTGAGGACATATCTGCATGAGCAGATATGCCCCTCTAATGTCTAGTACCACTGCTAGACATTTCAAGTGAGCAGAAAAGCCATCTTAAGGTATTTACTGGGCACTGGTCCAAATGAGTGACCCAACTACATAATGGCTTCATTTAAAAATATGCTGTTTGGTATCAAGCACCTCATATTAATAAACCCATACTGATGCTAGTCTTTGATTTATTATGACTGCCACCACAGACTAGTTTCTGACCCCCTGGAGGTGAGAGCCTTTACTCTCTGAGGTCAGAAACAATGTCTCCTCTGCTCTGGCCGGAAGTGTTATCACCTGCTCCAGCAGGATGGCATGTAAATCAGCATACCAAGGCCAGGGACTTCAAAGCCACTGCCGCCTTTGATATGCGACCCTAGCTTCCCAAGACTTGTAAGAGGTAACCCTTCTGCTCTAAAACCCATTTTGCACCTGAACAGGTGGGTAATTAGATAGTCTGGAGGCATGGTACACTATGTGGCTAGTCACACCCCAGGGGTGGGCTACCTGAAGTGAACACAGTGGAAGGAAATCCACCATGTTGCGTGTTGTGCAATTAGGAACTCTGGTAGAGGGTTATGCCCACTCCTTGCAGGAAGTGGTCATATAGGGGGTGTAGTAACCCCGGAGGTAAGTAGCCCATTGGCTACTACCTTACACTCCCTGTAAGACCCCTAGATTTAGTATTTAGGGGGCCTCTAACACCAGGAAAGCAGATCAATTCAAGATCAGACAACTGGGAACCAAGCAAGAAAGAACAGGGACTTGGAGAGCGAGAACTGAAACCTGAACCAAAGGTTGGTGTCAAACACTGCCAGACTGCTTGCACTTCGACAACTGCTAGACCAACTTCACAAAGAGCTGGACAACCTCCCTAAAACCTTGGAGGACTGCCTAGCACCTCAACAACCAGGAAAGCTCTACCTTGGAGCAGAGGAGCTGCTTCATTGCACCTGCAGACACCGTTCCCGAAGTCCTATACTGCATCCCGTTGGCCATCGCCCCCCCAGCGAGAACAACAAGCCAAGAGGAGATTGTTTAGAGCTCAGGAGGTCAGCCCCACCACTTCACCAAAGTCCTGAGATGCTGACCCCCTCCCGGAGTCTCTCTGCATTTATATTGCAGCAACAAAGGCTTGTTGGTGGTCCAATCCGGATTCCAACAGCAGACCTACCCTCAAAGGATGTCAGGATCAACAAGGCCAGCACAAGAGTGGCCCGCTGTCCTGTTTCCCTCCTTGACCAAGCCACCAAGACGCAGAGTGAGTCTCTGACAGTCGCGACCCAACACGTTAAAGCAACATTGCATCCGAGCCCCACAGCCCGAGTCTGCGGGAGGTGATGGTGCCAACAGGGTCCTGAGACCCTCAAAAGCTGAACCTACCTTTGGGTTTGGTAGACTGGTCCTCCAGGCGTCGCCTGCAGCCTCTTTCTGCAGGGACCGAGAACCATGAGAGTCTTCAGCAGCGCAACCCCACCGGACAAAGCACCACTGCACACGAGCCCCCCAGCTTGAGTTCGAGTAGTCCGGCTGTGTCCCTGTGTGCCCAAGACCCTCAAGACCTGAGCCCCCTTTTGGGTTCAGATGGACTGGCCCCCCACGCCCTGCTTGTAGCCTCTTTTCCACAGGACTGTTTCCCACTGAACTGAACGGGGCACCCTGACACCAAAACGCACCACTGCACCTCGCACGTCCCAGTGCCACCTGAAGTGACTTGCAGATGCTGCCTTGGACCTTGCCCTATACTCACCCTAAGTCCAGGAGAACAGTCTTGTTAGTCATTGCTAAGTGACCCTATGCAGTAAATGTTTATTCTCCATAGGATAAGATTACCACTTGGAGCCCACAGTATGTGTATTTTTATTCTGACTTAAAAACTGATAACTCGAAAAGTACTTACCCGATTAAGATGATCGTGGTGTCTAAATTCCTATAAAAATCTGTTTTATAAATTGGTGCTGAATTTCTTTATTAAGTGTGTGTCTTGCGTCCTGGGCTCTGTTTGGAATAATGCTCAACCCTATCCTCTGGTAAGACTAAACTGTTCTCCTGCACTACCACAAAAGAACACATTTGCGATTATTATTTGTAACCACTATAAATCAATAAGTGTCACCTGGACTGTCTTACATTGGTACACTACATAGATAGCCAGCTTCCTAGCACCTTAGCATGAGCATCTGTCCTCAAGCTGCTACTTCGGGAAGATCTTCTGTTGTCTGGCTGGGTCCTGCACCTGGCCCTGTGTACTTTACATCTCCGTTCTTGGAGACTGAGCAGCAGCAGTTAACTACATTCAATGTCATCTTGGCGATGAGGTGTCCCTCTACAAAATCAGTATACATCAGCTGTTAGGACAAATGTGTGGCGAGGTGCAGCAACCCTAAGATACACCCACCACAAGCCAAGTTGTCTGAAGTGTTACTGTTTTTGTTACCCCTAGCTCATCAAGAAGTCTATTTGGGCGCTGCTAAAAGTTATTTGTCACCCTTTTGTTTTTTTGTGCAATTGCCTGATGTAGGAGGCTGGCCCTCTATGTAGTGTGCCAAACCAGGCACACTGTGTAGGGGGTCTGGGCAACCACACGGTTTACAGAGGTAAAAACTAGACCACCTAATGCTCTGATTTTATGGTAGCTTGATCGAACAGAAAGGCTAATCTTGGAGAAGTGCAAAGCATTTGTTGTACTCACAGTATCAATAAATCAAGACACACACTCAAAAGAATAACTCAAGACCAATTTACAAAAATACTTCCGATTTTTATAACAGTTTTAAGACCAGGATCATCAAAATTGAGTACTTTTTAAGTTATGAATTTTCAAAGTTTAGAAAATGCCTCAGTTCTGTGCGTAATTACGCGTGATAGTAATCAATGGTGAAATATTTTTAAAATGCATATAAAATCCGGCAATGTGTTTACCAATGTCTTCCATCGGTGGTAGGTCAAGGTCATTGGTGGACCCTTTGCGCAAAATGGATCCATGAGGTTTGTACTTTAATCAATCCGGTTCAGGTTGGGGGTTCGGTCCCTCCCTCGACCCCACACGCACACACCTGAAGGGAGACCACAGCACACTCATGGTCAGTGGGGAGACGTGATAGGATCTGCAAAAGAAAAAAGTATGACTTTTCTTGCAAATAACATTTGTCATCTGAAATGTGCCCTTCCTCTTCCTTTCCTTGTTTTACAATCAGCAGGACGTTTTTGGGGCCCTTTGTTATGATTTCTGCAGGTTCTGGAGGGTCATTTGGGGATTCAACCCAAACCTTAGCACTGAGGTTTTTATCTGCTGCACCACAGCTTCCCTTTCTTTGCACTGTCAGAAGGGCTGGGGCAGACTCCTTCTTTACCAAACCTCCATTCACTGCACTTTTGACAAGTTGGGCCATTCTGTCTCCAATCTGTATGAATGAATCAGATTATTTTCTAGTTATCAGCATAATTTTGATTTCTCCTTGGTAATCTGCAGCAATCACTCCCCCTAAAACCTGATCAATTTGACATATCTGTCCTGGTAACTTTCCTCTCCCCAACTGATCTTTGACTGTTTGTGGGACAGATTGCTGTTGTGCGTGCTGACAAATAGGTAAAATAATTTTTTATCAAATCTAGGGGAATGTGCATCTCTCTGATCTCTGCCCACCTGTAATTGGCTTTTTCTCCCAGCTGTCCACATTTCTGGTGCACCCACTTAGCCTTCCCCACTAAGTCAGAATTCTGGGTGGACACTTTAGACTCTGAATTTTTCTCTTTAACATCTGCAAGGGAATTGAACCAGTTATGTACAAGCCATGTGGAAAACCAAACGGCTAAACCATTGGCAGTGAACCAAGAATCTGTGTAAAAATGACACATCTCAAGCAGCTCTTGCTTTAAAGTCTGACACACATTGTACAAATCTGAATCAGTAGTCAAACAAACATGCTTTTTATCCTCAGGGGACACGAATTCAAATGGTGCACTCAATTTCACTGGTGACTCTTTTACCTGTGTTACTCCCTGCACCCTCTCCTCATTCTGAAAAGGGGCTTGTGACACCTGTTCATGTAGGGCTGCAGTGACTCTAGCCCTGTCTTGCATGTACCAGATCCAGTGTATGATACTAGCCTCTTGTGCCTGTCCTAAACAGTGAGATTTAGGTAAACTCATTACCCACTGCCTGCTTGATATTTCATGTTTCATACTCCAAAGTTCCAGGGGCACTCTTGTCTTCCCCTGTTCCTGATTTACATGTAAATCAATGTTTCCCTCTTGCACTGCGCAGAAACCTAAAGTCTGAATTATTTCATTTGCCAAATCAAAAGCATGCCGCTGCTCATGTTTTTTCCTAGTTAAGATTTCACTTAGATGAGGGCTATACTGTTTCCAAAAATCAAACAAGCTCATGAAACTCGGTGTCTCTTGCTTAGTGCAAATAGTAAGAAATTCTCAAATAGTTTGTTTTACTTGGGACAACATCTGTCTATTTTCTGGGTCCCACTGAATTCCCAGTAGCTGCACATTCTGATGGATACAACTACCTGTGGATTCCTCACCTAATGAATACTCCCATGGCGCCAGCATTGAACGGAAATCTTCTTCCTAGTCTCTGCACGTCGACGAGGACGTCACTCTAGCCCACGCAACGCCGTCTGACGTCATACATGCAATAAGAGGTCCTCGCCGACGTCAGTTCCCTTTTTTCCGTGCATTCGAAACAGTTATCTTCGAGGGAGCTACTGTTACTTTCGTAGTTACAGTGGATTTTCTGCTGCGTAGTTCTTCTCTGCGGTAACAATGTCTCAGAGAAAGTCGGGTTTCAAGCCCTGTCGAGAGTGTGGGGGCAAGATGTCCGTTACAGATCCTCACTCCGACTGTCTATGGTGTTTGAGCTCCGACCACGACGTCGTGACTTGCGATTCATGTCAGCACATGAATCCGAAGGCCCTCAAAGAACGTGAGGCTAAACTATTCATGGCGAAGTCGAAGAAAAAGGAAAAACATCACAAAAAGTCTTCTTCGCCAAGGTCTCATCGGCGTCATCGAGACTCCCGGCGCCGTAGAGATTCACGGCGTCATTCCAGCAAGGAGACTCGTTCGAGGTCGCCTTCGGCTCGGCGTCTGAGGACTTGGGAGGTCAGTCCCACGGTCACGCCGCATCCATCGACGCGCTACCCTCTCCGGCGTCACCGACTTCGCTTGGACAGGTGTCTGTGATTGAGGTGATGCAGCCTCTTGTGTTGTCTCTGGCGTCGGGGTCGCCTTCGATCCAGGCACCCCAGTATCCGGCTTTTCCCGCCCCTGGAGCCGATAGTACTGCATTTCTGAATGCAATGTATACCATCTTGCAACAGATGGCTCCAGGAGGTGCTCCGGCTGGTCCTTCGGGGCCTTTGGCCTTTTCATTGGGTGATCCTGCGCCTCTTCGGCCGGCACCCTTTATGCCCTTTCTCCCTTTTGGGAATGTGGGCTCGGCGCCGGTGGCTGCTCTGGTGGCTTCAGAGGGATTGGCCCCGGAGGTTTCCATCCCGTCGACGTCGGGATTTCGTCCTGTGACTCCGGTGGGACCATCGGCTCCAAGATCTCTTCGTCCTGCTCCTTCATCGGCGCCGAAGCTGCCTGTGGCGCCGGATGCGGCGTCGGATGCTTCTGGAGATCGGCGCCGATCTTCGACTTCGGCGGAGGCCATGTCGACTCCGCGTATCGAGCAGAGACTACATTCGAGGAGGCGTGCTCTCCGTCTTTTGGAAGAGCAGGAGTACCAACGAGTCCTGGAGGAAGGAGAGGTTGAGGACTCTGGTGATGGACTGCATGGTCTGGATACGGCCAGTGGTCTGGATACTTCCCCTGAGTGGGACCTTTCATCTCCAGGGGAGTATACGAAGGAGGCTGCTACCTTTCACGCTGTGGTAAGGAAGGCAGCTAACTTTCTGGACCTGCCTTTGCCGGTGGCAGAGGCGAAGCAGAATTTATTGACGGAGGTACTGCATCCAGCCTCTGCTGCAGTGGAGCCTCTCTTGCCGTTCAATGAGGCTTTGCTTGATCCGGTGTTAGAGGTGTGGAAGAAGCCTGTATCTTCCTCTGCGGTTCATAGGGCTGTGGCCAGGAGATATCGGGCTGCACCATCTGACCCTGGCTTTCTTTCAAGACCCCCTAAGCCGGAGAGCTTGGTGGTGCAAGCCTCCTGTTCATCGAAGTCAGCGCCTGGATCTTTCCCGACGGTACCTGGAGACAGGGACTCCAAAAATCTGGATGCGCAATCCAAGAAAATATTTTCATCTTGCAGTTTGGCGTTGAAGGCCACCAACGCAACTTGCATTCTGGGGAGATACATCCATGCTCTTATGGACGATATTTCATCTTCATTTACGGAGCTTCCCCAGGGACTCTTGGATGTTGTCCCGGACGCCCAGGCTGCCGCAACCCAGATTATCCAGTCTGGGCTGGACACGACAGACTCGGTGGCTAGGGCGATGGGCGGGGCTGTGGTGGCAAGGAGACAGGCCTGGCTCCGTAATTCAGGGTTTTCTGCGGACGTGCAGTCGACCCTATTGGACCTCCCGTTTGATGGGGACAAACTGTTTGGAGCCAAGGCAGATTCGGCCTTGGAGCGATTTAAAGAGAGCAGGGCCACAGCCAAATCGTTAGGGCTGCAAGCTCCTTCTTCCTCTGCCTCTTCCAGGTTTTTCAGGAGGTTTCGTGGATTTGGGTGTGGCTCTTCCTCCTCTTCCTTTCGGGGGAGATTCCAGCAACCCGCCTCTTCCCACCCCAATAGATCATTTAGAGGGAGAGGTAGGGCCCGCACCAGAGGAGCCTCTCAACAGCACTCTGCCTCTTCCTCGTCCTCTGGAGGGGTGCAGCAGGGAAAGCAGCCTTAGGCTTCCACCATTTCCCACTCACTCCTCTCCTGTAGGGGGAAGATTACGGCATTTTCTCCACAAGTGGGAGACCATTACAACGGACACTTGGGTTATCAGTATTGTGGGAAAAGGCTACACCCTTCCCTTTTGGGAGTTTCCGCCCCCCATCCCGCCCCGCCCATCTTATTGTTCAGAAGAACACCTCCTGTTGCTAGAACAGGAGGTTCAAGTCCTCCTTTCAAAGGGCGCGGTGGAGTTGGTCCCAGAGCAGGAAAGGGGTCGAGGTTGTTACTCAAGGTACTTCCTGATTCCCAAGAAGGATGGTCGGTTGAGACCGATCCTGGATCTGAGGATCTTGAATTGGTTCCTCAAACAGGAAAAGTTCAAGATGCTGACCCTAGCACAGGTGCTTTTGGCGTTGAACAAAGAAGATTGGATGGTATCTGTCGACTTGCAGGATGCTTATTTTCATATCCCGATACTCAAGTCACACAGGAAGTATCTCTGGTTTGTGGTAGGGTCGCAGCACTATCAGTTTGCGGTCCTCCCGTTTGGTCTTACTTCAGCACCTCGAGTCTTCACGAAGATGATGTCAGTGGTTGCGGCAGAGCTCAGAAGGAAGGGGATAGCAGTATTCCCTTACTTGGACGACTGGTTGATCAAAGCCAAGTCTCCGGAGCTTGTGTCGCATCATCTGCAGTCAACAACCCAGTTGTTGTTCGACCTGGGCTTTTCGGTGAACGTGCCCAAATCTCACCTGGAGCCCTCTCAGCGCCTCCTGTTCATAGGGGCAGTACTGGATACAACATTGAATCGAGCCTTTCCTCCGCCTCAGCGGATTCAAGATATTCAGGAATTGGTTCCAATGTTTCGAAATGGAGCGGTAGTTCCAGTCCTCAAGGTCCTTCGTCTGCTCGGTCTGTTTGCCTCCTGCATACTGTTGGTCACGCATGCTCGCTGGCACATGAGGGCTCTTCAGTGGTGCCTCCGAAGGCAGTGGTCTCAACACAAGGGAGATCTAGAAGGTGCGGTCAAGATCTCCAGAGATGCTGCTGTGGACTTGAAGTGGTGGATTGCGAGCAACAATCTTTCACAAGGAAAGCCGTTCGCACAGTCGCCACCAGTGGCCATGGTTATTACTGATGCTTCCACTCTAGGGTGGGGAGCTCATCTGGGGGATCTGGAGATCAAAGGACTTTGGTCTCCAGAGGAACAGATGTTTCATATCAATCTGTTAGAGTTACGGGCTGTACGTCTGGCTCTCAAGGCCTTCCTCCCTTCCCTTCGTGGTCAGTCGGTACAGGTCCTGACGGACAATACGACCACGATGTGGTACATAAACAAACAGGGAGGAGTAGGGTCGTACCTTCTCTGCAGAGAAGCTCTTCGACTATGGTCCTGGGCAAAGGACCATCAGATTTGCTTGGTAGGAAATCATTTGGCCGGGGTCTTGAATGTATGTGCGGACAGTCTCAGTCGCCAATTCTCGGCCGACCACGAGTGGCGTCTCCATCCAGATCAAGTCCGTTTAATCTTCCAGATGTGGGGGTTTCCTCGGATAGATCTGTTTGCCACTCTAGAGAACGCGCATTGTCCGTTATTCTGCAGCCTCCAGTATCCGGTGCAGGGAGCATTGGGGGACGCGTTTCTGATGACCTGGTGCGACCAGTTGCTTTACGCGTTTCCCCCCATACCCTTGATTCCTCGAGTGTTGCGGAAGATTCGCCAAGACCGGGCCCAAGTCATCTTAATAGCTCCGGATTGGCCAAGGAGGGTGTGGTACTCCGACCTTCTCCAACTCTCGCTGTGCCCTCCGCTCCGTCTCCCTCTCAGGGCAGACCTCCTCTCGCAGTCGCAGGGGCAGGTTTTACACCCCAACCTCCAGAGTCTACACCTACATGCCTGGAGATTGAACGGGGCAACCTGAGTTCCTTCTCTCTCCTGCCTGATGTAGTGGATGTTATATTAGCGGCCAGGCGACACTCCACTAAATCTATCTATGCTAATAGGTGCTCTAAATTTGTTATGTGGTGTGGAGAGAGACAGATTGATCCCTTACATGCTCATCTGTCGGACGTTTTGTCTTTTGCTCTGTCTCTAGCGCAGAAAGGTTGTGCAGTGGCTACCATTAAGGGTTATTTGTCGGCTTTGTCAGCCTTCATTTGTCTTCCAGATCAACCATCGTTATTTAAATCCCCTATTGTTCTCAGATTCTTGAAAGGTCTTCTAAATAAATATCCTCCAAAACCATTTGTTATGCCTCAATGGGATTTGTCCTTGGTCCTCACTTTCCTTATGGGGTCCCCTTTTGAGCCTATGCATTCTTGCCCCTTAAGGTATTTGGTTATTAAAACAGTCTTCCTGGTGGCTATAACATCTGCAAGGAGAGTGAGTGAGTTGCAAGCCTTATCGGTAAAACCGCCTTATACAACTTTTTATGGGGATAAGGTGGTGTTGAGGACCAAGGCTGCTTTCCTCCCGAAGGTTGTTTCACCCTTCCATTTGGCCCAGACGATTACTTTGTCCACGTTCTATCCTCCGCCTCATCCTTCAAAGGAGGAAGAGAGACTACATCGCTTGGACCCAAAGAGGGCGTTAAGCTTCTACATTGATAGAACAAAGGACTTCAGGCTGGAGGATCAGCTGTTCATCGAATACGTGGGCAAGAGGAGAGGAAAGGCAGTCCACAAGAGAACACTCTCCAGGTGGGTTGTTCTTTGCATTAAAATATGTTACTCTTTGGCAAAGAAGGATCCTCCTGATGGCATTAGAGCTCATTCCACCAGAGCTAAGTCGGCCACTTCGGCCTTGGCCAGGGGTGTTCCTGTGGTCGACATCTGCAAGGCCGCAACTTGGTCATCCCTTCACACTTTTGCGAAACATTACTGTTTGGACTCTGAGGTCAGAAGGGACGGCCATTTTGCACGGTCAGTGCTGCAGGATTTCTTGGTTTGACCATTTCGGCACCCACCACCGGGAGTGGTACTGCTTTGGGACTCTATTCATTAGGTGAGGAATCCACAGGTAGTTGTATCCATCAGAAGAACGAGTTACTTACCTTCGGTAACGACTTTTCTGGTGGATACATTAGCTACCTGTGGATTTCTCACAGGCCCACCTGCCTCCCCGTTGCCTTTCTGGTCTTACCAAGTAATCCTTGAGTGCGCTCCTCTTGGTCTTCTAGGTTGCAATAGATTTTGTATATATGGATACTTGTGTATATATATGTTTGATGGCATGTGTAGCTGCAGATACACATGCTGTGCACAGTCCGCCATCTGGTGTTGGGCTCGGAGTGTTACAAGTTGTTTTTCTTCGAAGAAGTCTTTTCGAGTCACGAGACCGAGGGACTCCTCCCATTTCGACTCCATTGCGCATGGGCGTCGACTCCATCCTAGATTGTTTTTTTTCCGCCATCGGGTTCGGATGTGTTCCTTTTCGCTCTGTGTTTCGGGTCGGAAAGTTAGTTAGAATCTCAGAAAAAATCGTCGGTATTGTTTGCGTTCGGTATCGGGTTAGTTAGAACAAATCGACACCGAATTTTGAAGAGCTCCGGTGGCCCTTCGGGGTTTTTTCGATCCCCCGTCGGGGCCTGGTCGGCCCGGCCACGTGCGACTTCAAGGCTGATGGAACGGACCCCATTCCGCTTCTGCCCAAAATGCCATAACAAGTATCCGTATACGGATCAGCATCTGGTCTGTAACTTGTGCTTGTCCCCCGAGCACAAGGAGGATACTTGTGAAGCCCGTCGAGCGTTTCGGTCGAGGAAGACGCTGAGAGACCGAAGAGCCAGGAGACTACAAATGGCGTCCACGCTGACAGGTCAAGAACGTTTCGAGGAGGAAGAAGAAGCTTTCTCCGTCCACGAGTCGGATTCTGAAGAACTCGACGCCGAAGAAACACCCCAAACCGTGAGTAAGACGTCAAAAATCAAGACTCCCGAGAAGTCCACAAAAGCCCAGGGGACGCCACCGCCAACAGGCCATGGCTTAACCCGAAAACTAGGTGACCGATCCAAGGCACCGAAAAAGGGCATGCTGGTGTCGAAGTCATCCGACTCCGGTCGAGATACCGCCACACAGCAACCTCGGAGCCGAGACAGCGGCTCCGAGAAACTTCGGCACAGAGACAGCGGCACCGAAGAATTTCGGCACCGAAACACCACGCCGAAAACAAAGAAGGTTTCTTCGGAGCCTAAAAAGACTTCCGAAAAGGTTTCGGTTCCGAAACATCCAGCCTCGGAGCTGAAAACTAGTTCCTATACAGAGGAACAAGGATTAACCTCCCAATTACATAGATTTGGAGAGGAGCTTCAAGCTGTAGAGCCTGACTACACGCAAAGAAGGCTTCATATTCATGAGGACACAGGGAAGATAACCACTCTTCCCCCAATCAAAATAAAAAGGAAACTTGCCTTTCAACAAAAGGACAAGCAACCACAGGCAAAAGTGGCAAGGAAAACAACCCCACCACCGTCTCCACCACCATCAATACATGCATCACCAGCAACAACTCCACCACTGATGCACTCACCAGCTCATACTACAATGAGTCCGGATGATCCCGATGCATGGGACCTTTACGATGCACCAGTGTCTGACAACAGCCCAGACTCCTATTCTACAAAACCGTCACCCCCTGAGGACAGTACATCCTACACACAGGTGGTCGCAAGGGCAGCCGAATTTCACAACGTCACCTTACATTCTGAACCAATTGAGGATGACTTTCTGTTTAACACCCTATCCTCCACCCATAGCCAGTACCAAAGCCTTCCCATGCTCCCAGGAATGCTAAGACATTCAAAAAAATATTTCAGGATCCAGTTAAAGGCAGAGCCATAACTCCAAGGGTGGAGAAAAAGTACAAGCCACCGCCAACAGATCCAATCTATATTACAACACAACTAACACCAGACTCAGTAGTTGTCGGGGCAGCTCGTAAGAGAGCCAACTCTCATACCTCAGGAGACGCACCACCTCCAGACAAAGAGAGCCGCAAATTTGATGCTGCGGGAAAAAGGGTTGCAGCACAAGCAGCAAGTATTGCCAATTCACAAGCACTTTTGGCAAGATATGACAGAGCTCATTGGGATGAAATGCAACATTTCATCGAACACTTACCCAAGGAGTTCCAAAAAAAGAGCGCAACAGGTGGTAGAAGAGGGACAAAGTATCTCAAATAATCAGATACGGTCTTCCATGGATGCAGCAGATACAGCTGCAAGGACAATAAACACTGCAATCACGATACGAAGGCATGCATGGCTGCGCACTTCAGGGTTCAAGCCGGAAATCCAACAAGCTGTGCTCAATATGCCATTTAATGAACAGCAATTGTTTGGGCCGGAGGTAGACACTGCCATTGAGAAACTCAAAAAAGACACTCCCCGCAGAGCAGAGGCACATTTCGAAAAACACCTTTTAGGGGAGGGTTTCGAGGTCAACCCACAGAAACCACAACCTCACAAACAAGGCCTACTTACCAGGGTCAATATCAGAGGGGAGGTTTTCGGGGGCAATATAGAGGGGGCCAATTCCCAAGAAATCGAGGAAAATTCCAAGGCCCCAAAACACCTCAAAATAAACAGTGACTCACAAGCCACACAACCCCATCACATAACACCTGTGGGGGGAAGACTAAGCCAATTTTACAAACTTTGGGAGGAAATACCAACAGACACTTGGGTCTTAGCAATTATCCAGCATGGTTATTGTATATAATTTCGCCAATTCCCTCCAAACGTCCCACCGAAAACACACAATATGTCAAAACAACATATAGATCTTCTAGGACTAGAAGTTCAAGCATTGCTACAAAAGGACGCAATAGAATTAGTACCAAATCTACAAAAAAACACAGGAGTTTACTCACTGTACTTTCTAATACCCAAAAAGGACAAAACTCTGAGACCAATACTAGATCTCAGAACACTAAATACCTACATCAAATCAGACCACTTTCACATGGTCACGTTACAACACGTAATCCCACTGCTCAAACAGCAAGATTACATGACAACATTAGACCTAAAAGATGCATATTTCCATATACCAATACATCCTTCACACAGGAAATACCTAAGGTTCGTATTCCAAGGAATAAATTACCAATTCAAAGTGTTGCCATTCGGAATAACAACTGCGCCAAGAGTTTTTACAAAATGCCTGGCAGTAGTAGCTGCACATATCAGAAGGCAGCAAATACATGTGTTCCAGTACTTAAACGACTGGTTAATCAAAACCAACACGCTAAGACAATGTTCACAGCACACAAAATATGTCATACAGACCCTTCACAGGCTAGGTTTCTCCATCAACTACGCGAAGTCACACCTTTTGCCGTGTCAGAGACAGCAATACTTAGGAGCGACAATCAACACAGCAAAAGGGATTGCCACTCCAAGTCCACAAAGGGTTCAAACATTTCACAAGGTAATACAGGCCATGTATCCAACTCAAAAGATACAAGTCAAAATGGTAATGAAACTCCTAGGCATGATGTCTTCATGCATAGCCATTGTCCCAAATGCAAGATTGCACATGCAGCCCTTACAACAGTGCCTAGCATCACAATGGTCACAAGCACAGGTTCAACTTCTAGATCTGGTGTTGATAGACCGCCAAACATACATCTCGCTTCTATGGTGGAACAGTACAAATTTAAACCGAGGGCGGCCTTTCCAAGACTCAGTGCCACAATACGTCATAACGACGGATACTTCCATGACAGGGTGGGGAGCACACCTCAATCAACACAGCATCCAAGGACAATGGGACATACATCAGAGGCAGTTTCACATAAATCACTTAGAACTGTTAGCAGTATTTCTAGCGCTGAAAGCATTTCAACCCATAATAACCCAAAAATACATTCTTGTCAAAACAGACAACATGACAACAATGTATTATCTAAACAAACAAGGAGGGACACACTCGACACAGTTGTGCCTCCTAACACAAAAAATATGGCATTGGGCGATTCACAACCACATTCGCCTAATAGCACAATTTATTCCAGGGATTCAGAACCAGTTGGCAGACAATCTCTCTCGAGATCACCAACAAACCCACGAATGGGAAATTCACCCCCAAATACTAAACAATTACTTTCAAATTTGGGGAACACCTCAAATAGATCTATTTGCAACAAAGGAAAACTCAAAATGCCAAAACTTCGCATCCAGGTACCCACAAGATCAATCCCAAGGCAATGCTCTATGGATGAACTGGTCAGGGATATTTGCGTACGCTTTTCCCCCTCTCCCTCTCCTTCCATATCTAGTAAACAGGTTGAGTCAAAACAAACTCAAACTCATACTAATAGCACCAACATGGGCAAGGCAACCTTGGTACACAACACTACTAGACCTTTCAGTAGTACCTCATGTCAAACTACCCAACAGACCAGATCTGTTAACACAACACAAACAACATATCAGACATCCAAATCCAGCATCGTTGAATCTAGCAATTTGGCTCCTGAAATCCTAGAATTCGGGCACTTAGACCTCACACAGGAATGTATGGAGGTCATAAAACAAGCTAGAAAACCTACCACTAGACACTGCTATGCAAATAAGTGGAAAAGATTTGTTTATTACTGCCATAATAATCAAATTCAACCTTTACACGCATCTGCAAAAGAAATAGTAGGATACTTACTACATTTGCAAAAATCTAACCTAGCTTTCTCTTCCATTAAAATACATCTTACGGCAATTTCTGCTTACCTACAAATTACGCACTCAATTTCATTGTTTAGGATACCAGTCATAAAGGCGTTTATGGAAGGCCTAAAGAGAATTATACCACCAAGAACACCACTAGTTCCTTCATGGAACCTCAACATTGTCCTAACACGACTCATGGGTCCACCTTTTGAGCCCATGCACTCTTGTGAAATGCAATACTTAACGTGGAAAGTTGCATTTTTAATTGCATCACATCTCTAAGAAGAGTGAGTGAAATTCAAGCATTTACCATTCAAGAACCATTTATTCAAATACACAAAAATAAAGTTGTTCTACGGACCAATCCTAAATTTTTACCAAAAGTAATCTCACCGTTCCACTTAAATCAAACGGTAGAATTACCAGTGTTCTTCCCACAGCCAGATTCTGTAGCCGAAAGAGCACTACATACATTAGACATCAAAAGAGCACTAATGTACTACATTGACAGAACAAAACTAATTCGAAAGACAAAACAACTATTTATCGCCTTTCAAAAACCTCATACAGGAAATCCAATTTCAAAACAAGGCATTGCTAGATGGATAGTTAAGTGCATTCAAACCTGCTACCTTAAAGCTAAAAGAGAACTGCCTATTACACCAAAGGCACACTCAACCAGAAAGAAAGGTGGTACCATGGCCTTTCTAGGAAATATTCCAATGAACTAAATATGTAAGGCAGCAACATAGTCTACGCCTCATACATTTACCAAGCACTACTGTGTAGATGTGCTAACTGCACAACAAGCAACAGTAGGTCAAGCTGTATTAAGAACATTATTTCAAACTACTTCAACTCCTACAGGCTGAACCACCGCTTTTGGGGAGATAACTGCTTACTAGTCTATGCACAGCATGTGTATCTGCAGCTACACATGCCACCGAACGGAAAATGTCACTTACCCAGTGTACATCTGTTCGTGGCATTAGTCGCTGCAGATTCACATGCGCCCACCCGCCTCCCCGGGAGTCTGTAGCCGTTTAGAAGTAGATCTTAAAACATTTGTACATTTGTAAATATATTACTTAAAACGTTATTATGTACATACGCATTCACTCCATTGCATGGGCACTATTACTAGCATACACAACTCCTACCTCACCCTCTGCGGGCAAAACAATCTAAGATGGAGTCGACGCCCATGCGCAATGGAGTCGAAATGGGAGGAGTCCCTCGGTCTCGTGACTCGAAAAGACTTCTTTGAAGAAAAACAACTTGTAACACTCCGAGCCCAACACCAGATGGCGGACTGTGCACAGCATGTAAATCTGCAGCGACTAATGCCACGAACAGATGTACACTGGGTAAGTGACATTTTCCATATATATATATATATATATATATATATATATATATATATATATATGTGTATATATCTTTGTGTATATACATGATTTGCATATATTTGTTTGTTTGATTGAGAGAAAAAAAAAAAGAGTTATATTAAATCTACAGCCATTTTATTGCAATGTTGTGTATTTTACAATGTTATGGGATGTTGCCTTGCTCTTTCATTGCATTGGGTTGTTATTCTCATGCATGTAAAAAATGTTGGTACTGACGTCGGTGAGGACCTCTTATTGCCTGTATGACGTCAGACGGCGTCGCGTGGGCTAGAGTGACGTCCTCGTCGACGTGCAGAGACTAGGAAGAAGATTTCCGTTGAATGCTGCGGCCATGGGAGTATTCATTAGGTGAGGAATCCACAGGTAGCTAATGTATCCACCAGAAAAGTCGTTACCGAAGGTAAGTAACTCGTTCTTTTGCGACAGTACTTCTGCCTTGTCTGAATTAATTTTCGTTCTTTGCAAAAGCGGTCTGTAAATCACATTCTGGGCGCTGTTATCTGTTAAAGAATGCACTTCCACTGCCAAAAACTGTGGGCTGTTCTGCGCTATGCTCTGCTCACACTGAGGCTCAGACTGGCCCACAGCTGTCTTAACCCCCTCATTACTGGAATGGGAAAATACAGATTCTTCGAAAACAGCAGTTTTGTAGATTTCAGCATTATCTTGCATTAATGTGTTCTGGCTAATTTGCTCAGGTAAATTCTTATTTTCATGTTCTAACTGCCTACATCTCTCCTGCATTTTTCTGTAAGCAGATGAAAGTATCCAAACCCTTCTGTCAAGAACAAAAGGAACATCATTTCTTTCAAAAGGCACATTTTCTAAATATGCTTTATCACAGCACTCGTCCCAAGACTCACACAGTCCTGATAAACAGGAAAACATGTTTCTCACAGCACCATCAGGCAGTTTAACTTCACATGCATTTTCAAACATGGTCTGCCGTGCTTCTTTAATTCTCTGAACAACAAAAAAACTATTGCACTTTTAAATCGGGCACTTCCAATCTCCATTTTGACTCCCAGACTGACGACTAACGACAAAATGTTCTGCTTTCCTTCTCTTATCTCATGACCGAGCTTACAGAACCTCTCTGGAATGCACTTCTGAGTTTAAAGAAGACATTTATTGTTATTATTACTTCACCACAAGGTTCCTGAGAGACAAAATTTGTAGATTGGAAGCACACGTTCAAAAGTAGTTGCAGCAATGTAAGCAAAATATATCAAAGTACTTCTCAGTTGCTATGTACACAGCAAATACATGTGATTATATTATAGCATAACTTCAAATCAAAGCATAAAAGTCAAAATTGCATCACCGTAGGGCTGTAGGGCCTATCCCTATGCTTCATCTTTCTGAGGTCTGCAAGTTGATGACTCCAGTTCAACTGCGAGAAAGAGATTTTCTACCCAAACGGGAGACAGGCAACTGATGTTTGGTTCCTGTCTGAAGTCAAGATAGTTTCAATCTAACTCTGCTGTAGTCCAGAGCCATCCTTAAAAGCAAACTCAGTGTGAGAACCGAAGAAACTCGGAGAGTGGCCAGTTCTCCAAGCCTCAGACTGGTTGAGAGGTAAACACAAAATCTACATGCTCTTATCAGCTAGGGTCTGGCGTGAAGAAAACAGCTTGGTTTATCTTGTGGAAAAACACAGCTCATCTGCAATGTCTAACTCCACGTTAAAGCCAATAGACAGCTAACCTAAATACCAAATGTAATGTCTAATGCCATGTCAAAGCCAATAGGCAGCTAAACTGAATACAGAATGTAATGGCTAACTCCATGTTAAAGCCAATAGGCAGCAGACCCAAATACCAAATGTAATGTCTAATGTCCTGTTAAAGCCAATAAGCAGCTAACCTGAATACAACATATAATGTGCTACTGGTATACATTGAGCAACTAATATGCGCAGTGGTGAAACACAAAGTCATTGGTCAAACTCCATAGCATCACAGCTCCCCCTAGGGTCACTATTGTCTAACCGCATTTGCACTTTTCTATCACTTTCTATTATTAATATTTCTGGTGACTAGTATATATTTATATATATATATATATATATATATATATATATATATATATATATTTTGTTTACTTACCTCCTATTGGAGGGTTGCCTCTCTAGTAGTTTTTGGTATTGTGTCACTAAGATAAAGTACCTTTATTTTTGTAACACTGAGTGTTTTCTTTTGTGTGTGTGTAGGTGCTGTGTGACTACAGTGGTATTGCATGAGCTTTGCATGTCTTTTAGATAAGCGTTGGCTGCTCATCCACAGCTACCTCTAGAGGGCCTGGCTTCTAGACACTGCCTACACTACAGTAAAAGGGGATATCTTGACCTAGTATAAGGTGTAAGTACCTTAGGTACCCACTACAGACCAGGTCAGCTTCCTACAGATACTCTATCTAGCTGCAGATTTCACACAGACCCTTCCACCACCCTGTTCTGTGAACTAGAATATTTTCCTACCTAAAAAGGTTCTAATCTAGAGATCTGCACACTGGTCATGCCAATACCCTGATGGGTTCTGTTTCTGAGGGTGTGGGCGGCCTTAAAATCAAATGATATCTGCATGCATGGGTGTCTCTTATAGGCTGAGCTGCAAAACACCATCTACCGACACCAGTAGTACTGTTCGAAAAGTTCCCTGACGCCTGTGGGATATTGACAAGGTGAGGAATCTGCAGTCAAGTTATCCACCGGAAAAAGCATTACAGAAGGTAAGTAACTTGTTCTTCTAAACCTCCTCTAGTATATTTCACATCTAGGCTTGGTGATTCTAGGAACACCTTTTCCAGTCAAGGCAATGGTTAAATCAACAGTGTCATAGGCTCTCACCATAGAGGTGAGACTGCTAGTTTCAGGCGGCAGCACCACCTTGTGTGGGGGACTGAGTCAGAACCCACACTGTTTGGCAGCTGTCAGACTCACCCTTTCAGCTAGCTAGCACCACCTCACCCAGGCCTAGAAAGTAAAGGTAATTTGTGGCAGCCTGACGCATGATACTCAGACTCCTCAAGGAAGTTGTGAAAGAACAGATCTTACCCCTTTGTCTCAGTTACATGAGTCTCATACATGCAAAGACAAACAGAAGCATTATATATTTTATTGAAACAACTGTGTTCTGTGTAAAAAGGCATGAACTGCTATTAATAGGAAGGTGCAACACAACACAATTATCATTGTGACCAAGAAAGTGAAACATAAAAAGTACCAAAATCCTGTCACACTAGTGAATCTAAATCTCTACCTATACTTCTAGCTTCTATAGGAGAGCACAGCAGTGTTAGCTCTTGTCTGCCCATACTAGCCTCTGAAAGGAAGTCCCAGCCCCTTACCTGAATAATAAGCAGGGGGTCGTTTGCCTGTTGTCTGCTGGCAGTCCTCCAAAGTGGCTGGAGTGACGAGGCCAAGTTCAGCAGAGCTGGATGACATGATACAGCATAAGATGGCTGACTGAAACGTCCCCTCTAACCTTATTTTTTGCCAGTTTTTTTTAAATAAAACATGTTGTATTGTAAGAACTGTCCTAGCGTGATAGTGCGTCTTTTCTGTATAAGGTGCACTATGTACCCTTGGACAGGCAATACTTGGTAGATTATCATATACAACCTTGAGCAGAGCACGAGATTGGAATGTTGTGCAGAAGGAACTAATAACAATCCCTGAGTGGAATGACAGGTGATAAAATAATAAAAATCACAGCTAAAATGAAGCCATGCTAAAGTAATAAAAGGACTAAATTAAATGAACTAGGTAAAAAGTGCACAGGCCGCAGACCCAAAGCTAAAATGAGCGTGCCCAGGCATCACGCTAAAATGGACCCATGAAAAAAGAAAGTGTAGATCATTTGCCTTATGTAAGATGAAATGTTCATTTTGTGAGTTACCATAAGAAACCTGTATCTGCCGCTTTCACACACAGCTTCAACAAAAAAAATTCAAAATATGCCGGGAATTCCCTTCAAAGACCCTGAATGATAGGGAAGGACATTTATTTTGAGTGTTCAAGAACAAGAAAGCCATTGACTTAAAGTTATGAGATGAGGATTCCTCTCAAGGATCATCTGATATATACTTCTAATCACAGATTCCTCACCTTTTGAATAATTTGTAAAATTTTACTGGCTCCAGACCCCCTGGAAATGATGGAGCAGATTACCATATAAGAACCGCCCCTGCATTCTGACATCAATTCATATCTTTCTATACCCTCTTGTGCACATCTGAGCATCCACTTGCAACTTTGCCGATCTTCAGACAGTTTCAAAATTTACAAAATACAGTACGTTATGGAAGGATGAACCCACCGAAAATGACACCATTTAAGCTGTGCCGATGCTGACGCACGCCAATGTTTATCATGGATCACTACAAGGTGTGTCTTTGGTGCCTGGGTCTGGTCTTGATTGGTCTTGTGCCTAACGTACATGAATGCACCAGATGGTGATATGAAACCGGGAGGTGAAGCTGTACTCGCAGAGCATCAGAAGTAGTCATGGACATTCGCACAGGTTCTTTTCCTGGCCATAGTCTTGGGCCCAGTCCCAGGTACAAGGATGTTCCTGAGACCATCTACTTCCTGCTCAAAGCCAGCAAGTTATTGCAAGTCTAAGCACAAGCATTAGAAAGAGAGGTAGAATTTGACCCCCATCTTACTGTTCTGGTTCAAAAGAGAGGGGGCAATGGCATCAATATCTAAGCCGTGCCTCTTTAAGGTCTCTGGCTAGAGAACCCATACCTTAACTTGGCCCGACGTGCCCATAGCTTCCCAGGCCATGGGCGACCCCAAAGCGGATAGAGGCCTTCAAAAAGGCCATGTTGCAAATATTTAGTGCACTTCCTGCTCCCTGTGGTGTGCCTTTGTTCCACACCTAGCCCAGGGCCGCCTGTCAGGTTACCGCTGTCTGATTCCTTGTGACCTGTTACCAGCCGCGTACTGATGCTCCACACTGGTTTTCCTTGTGCAAACTCTGTTGCTGGCTCCACCAACACTGATCAGTGCTAACACCCGCGTAGGACCCTGAAATGACATCTGCTCGAACTCATCCCAAGTCACACTAAGAAATGACTACAGAACATCCGATTATTACACTGCCTAATTCTAACTCTACACCTCTACAGTGACACAACCACCAGCAGAGCCTCAATTATTTTTTTAGCTGTGAGACTGATCCTCTACCAGATCAGCGAGCACCCCAGGATACCTATTATCACTGTTCCCTCTAAAGCAGGCATCTCCAACGAGTAGCTTGTGAGCTACTGGATGCTCTCCCTCTACTAGTAAGTAGCTCTCCTGTGCACAGCCGACCCTACTAAATGAGAAGCTTTTGCTTAGTTGAATTAGTATATGTGTACCGAAATTTAAAAGTATGTATTCTGGATGAAATTGTGTATATTTTTAGGACTCAAAAATGATGTTCAGAGAAAAATGGTTAGATTGCTACAGTATATATAAGCTAATATTTGAGTGATAAATCATAATGCATTGGGGAGACTTATGTCATGTCATATGTCAAAAGATTTCTAAAGTTTCCAGCGCTAACAAGTAACATGAGAGATGAGTATGCTACTTGTGCAAATAGATAGATCTTTAGCTGTCTTCTGTCACTGAGCAGGTTATTATTGTCTCTTAGTTGAATCGGGAGGGAATTCCAAAGTTTAGCTGTCAGGTAAGCAAAGGATCTGCCACCACTTCTGGCCCTGTATGTCCTAAGTGTGGAAGAAGAAAAAGATTGTTGGACCTTAGTTCTCGTGCTGTGCTATACGGAATAAAAAAGTACCCGAGGATTTGTGGTCTCTGAGAGTGTTTTACTTTATGTACAATTCATTGGGCCTCTTTAACGACGCCCTAGCAGCACACTACGCCACCAAAGCGTCATTCTTTTTTACATTCCTATGGCGCAGTGTGCCAGCTGATATTTACAAGGGCACACAAAGCCTTGTGTGGCTTTTCTTGGCCTGGTAAATATGGACCCCTTTCACGGATAACACTGCATGAAAGGGTCGTTCAATGGGTGTTCATTGGGGTGTGCTTATGCAACACCCATGGGACTAGGAGGAATCTGATGCATTCCCAGATTTACAAGTCTGGGAATGCGTCAGATTGCTATGACATCTCAGGAGTGGCGTAAAAATGACACATTTCTCCCCATTTTTCCCTCTTTCTATGTGTGCTGCATTGTGCAGCACACATAGAAAGAGGCAGGAAGGTGTCCCTTCCTTCACACAAAATATTATCCCCACAACAGAGGCATTCTTGCTCCATGTTTCAAGGTTGGCTGCACTGGCGCCTGGGCACAATTTGCGCACCAGCTGGGGGGAGATTTAATGCATTTCTGCCCTTTCCCGGTAGCGCCCTGCTCCACAGTTCTAGTAAATGAGGCCCATGGTGTTTTACAATATATCCTCTTTTTTTTTGTGATAGCCAGTGAAGGCTAGCCAGACATGTTGACTGTGATCTGGGACTGTGTAGCAACACTGACTGCAGTAATGTGAATAATCTGCAGGCTCCTGATGACAATCTGGGCTACCAAGATAAAGTAAATTCCCATTGTCCAGCCGTGACAAGATGATGCCTTGTATATCACTTATTACTAATATTAAAATTGATGCCAGGGCCTTGCAGATATGGCTGTTGAGTACTACTCACGTAGAGGCAATCTGTTGATAAAGCCTTTTTTAACACTAGTGATGGCAACCCTGCCTTACATACTGAAGTGATACTGTGGGGAATGTTGCTTGGAGTATCCACTTATGTAATCTTGCTTGACATGATTACTATTACCGCACTAAAAGCATAGCATGGGTTTCATTGAACATAAGTAGCTCCTACTACAGAAAAGGTTGGAGACACCCCCTCTGGAATGCACACCGGGGCAGCCGCGCACAGTGCCACTTACCTCCACGCAGGCGTCCCTTCTGAACACGCCTTACAAATGGTCCTTCTGCTTTATGGGCTCATTAAGTGGTGAAAGCCCATCTGAAAAGAAACAGACACAGGCGTCCTTAGCAACAAAAAGAAACAACACAAGCAGGGGCAACACTGCAGCATGTGCTGTATTTAGCAAGGGAGTCAGGTTCCTGTGTGCTTTTATTGTTGTGCTACACATAAGACTATAGTGGAATAACCAGAGTACTGTAAGATTGGTAAGTGTAAGCACATCACAATGAGTTGCAGTTTATATTTTATAGACATTAACTTTAATTTTACTTCCACGCAGGAGTGATGGGTTTAAAAGTAAACCAAAAAGTACTTTTACTAAATATCTTGCTCTTGTTAGTATATTCTGCCTTCAATTCCCACAGATTTCAACTCCTGTAAATAAACATCAATGTGCTGAAAGCTGGATTTTTATCTAAGTGCAGTCTGGGAGCTGTGATCCTTGTTCAAATGGGTTGATCCATTTAAACTAACATCTGGAGTTTTTTGCAACTTTACATTGCACAACCCTGTCCCAAGGGCCTTGGAGAGCTTTAAATCAGCACCAGAAAATGTCTCCCCCTTTTTTTAAGGCATGGGGAGATTACCTGATTTTCCAGAATCACTGGCTCTTGAACTAAGGCCAGGGTTTGAACCCAGTCCCAAGGTGGACAGCTCTAGTTCCATGGCCACATCTGCAATGAGTCATAAAAGAAAAGCCCACATTGAAGTACTGCATTTTGCTGACATGCAGCCATCTGGTATTATAGTAAACATAGAGTAAGACTTTCTGGTTTATTTTTTGCAAAATTCCTTAGCTAATATTGATATCTTTTCAAACGTGTGTTACAGACATGCTAGACCATTTTGCTTCAGCCCAGCACTGTTGTGTTAGTTGAGCTTTTATTTATTTTGTAGCAGTAATATGTATCTGTATTTATAACCAAATGGGTTTTATGTTTTAGGACTGTGTTGGCATTTATATAGTGTTTTCCCTACCCCTTGGTTTAAAACAAAAACGATTTCTTAACTATAACGTCCCTGTAACCTTTGTTTTTTTAGTGAATTCCAAAGGCTTTTTAACGTATAGTAATTTTCATTAGTATATGTTAATCCAACCACCATCGCACATGGCCAAGGGCCCTGAAGCCAACCCCTTATAAGCACCCAACCTTGCAATGTGCTCGGCCTTCACCCATGCACAGAGAAGGTTGCCCGCAAGACCTGGCCTGCAGCCAGACCCTGCGGCCAACCACCCAACCCCATGCTGTGCACGGCCCTTTGTTCGTGCGTGACAGGAGTTGGCCATGGCCTCTCTGGGGGTCAGAATAGGTGTGAGAGGGTGTAGCATGGGCTGGCCCTGGGGGGTGGCAGTTGGCAGGACCATCTTTGGCTCCTCGAGGCGGCCGTGTGGCCCCCTCCAACAGTCATAGCCGAAGGGAGGTGGTGGTCCCTGGGGATAAAGGGGTTCCGAAACGGACCCCCCTTCACTATTTGTTATCTGTGCCCCAGAGAGGTGGCAATTCCTGAGGTGGTGGGGGTGCCACATGGTCCGCACTAAATACTAATTATGCCCTGCAGAGGTGGTGGTCCCCAGGGTAGGAGGAGGGGCCGGGCACCCCTACTATTTATTTTATATAGCCCCGGGGAGATGGCGATCCCTGGGGCTGTGAGGGAGGCCATCCCCCACGTTACAATCCATTTTTGCCCCAGAGATGTTGATCCCCGGGGCATGGGGGAGAGGCCGGGCACCCCCCTTATTTATTTTATAGAGCCCCAGGGAGGTGGCAATCCCTGGGTCTGTGGGGGAGGCCATCGGGTCTCCCCCACATTACAATCCATTTTTGTCCCGAGAGGCAGTGGTCCCAGGGGCGCAGGGGGCCCCGTCCGCTCATAATAGATTGTTTGCCCTGGGGAAATGGTAGTCCCAGGGCTGTGGGGGAGGCTGACGGGCCTCCCCCATGCCAGTTTGTTTTAGCCCTGGTGAGGTAGTGATCCCCAGGGCTACGGGGGTGGCTTGGCAACCCCCCCACACTCCAAAAAGCGAATGCTCCAGGGACCTGGCCCATCTGTGGGCTTAAAAAAATGGAGTGCAGGAGGGCATGCTTTATTTTTTATTTTATTTTTTTCGCCAGATCCACTGCGAATCGTGCCAAACATTAAAAAAAATTAAATGTTTTTTAGGCCTGAAGTGGTCCTCACCACAAGACCTAAGGTATCAGGGTGTCTGTAACTTTAGCCCCTTTTAATTTTTTTTCATTTTTTCTTGGGACTCGGCTGCCGAGTCCCAGGATGGCTAACAACACTTCCTTGCTGAAATGTTGACAGCCAATCAGATTTCAGCACAAGATCGGTAGGGGTCGCGAATCCTTCGCATCCCTAGATGTACAAACTTGTTTTCCCCTTAATTTCTCTAAAACTACTGAATGGAATTACATTAAAACAAAAAAGCACTCTTTCTAGACCAGGACCTACCTTCCTGCTAAATGTGGTGTAATTCCATCCAGTAGTTTTTGCGCTATAGCTGTTTCAAAATCCCTTTGCAAAAATTAATGGGAAAACGTGGGACACCCCTTTTTTCCCACCCCTCCACCCCTCCGGATGGATCACCACAAAACTTTCCAGACAGCAGCTGACCTGAATGGCAATTTGTTTTGGAAAGTTTTGTGAAGATTTGTCAAGCGACCCAAAGATATAGGCAAGTAAAAAAACGCTTTTTATATAGAAACTAGGTCCTAACTATAACTACCTAGTGGCGACTGCCACTAGGTAATATAAAACAAAAGTTAATATAAAAAAAAAAAAGAAATTCACTTAAAAAAACAAAGGTTACAGGGACGTTATAGTTACACTCACATGTTAAATGTACCAAACCATAGAAATTCACAAGTTAGAGTTATCTCAAGCTACTATAACTCGTGCCTTAAGATAACTCTAACTCGTGCCCCTGCCATGCACAGTTTTTTTCATAAAATATTTTACTGCAAGTATTACATTGATATTATCAGTGATGTTATCAAAGATGTCATGAGTGCCGAAATTTGTGGGGTAATTAGCAGTGGATGGCGAGGGTACAAGTTATAGTTACCTTAGGGCACACGTTATAGTTACTAGAGTTAACTCTAACTATAAGTGGTGATTTTCTATGGTTTGGTACGTTTAGAATGTGAGCCTAACTATAACGTCTCTGTAACCTTTTAAGTGAATTTCTATGGTTTTTTAGTTCTATTTCCTAACTCTAATGTCCCTGTAACCTTTGTTTTTTTTTTAGTTAATTTGTATGTTTTTTTTAACTTAGAGTAATTTTCATTACTATACATTAATCCAACCACTGCCTTGGACTGTAACCAACCCCCTACAAGCACCCAACCGTGCATGTCCTTTGCCCATGCACGGTTGGGATTGCTCGCAAGGCCTGCCCTGCAGCCAGTCCCTGCAGTCAACCCCCCAACGACCTTACTCTGTACACAGCCCTTCCGCCCTGCGTGGTGGGAGTTGGCAGTAGCCTGTCTCTCTGGGTGTGAGAATAGGTGTAAGAGGGTGTATCTGGGAGTGAGAGTGGCTGTGAGAGTCTCTGTCTGGTGTAAGAGTGCATGCATCAGTGTCTTATTGGATACATGGGTGTCTGCGCAGATCTGTGAGTGTGTGCATGAGGGTGTCAGTGAGTCTGTGAGTAGGTGTGAGAGAGTCTGAGTGGGTGTGTGAGTGTATGGGTCTGTGATTGGGTGCATGAGGGTCTGAGTGGGACTGTGAGTGGCTGTGTAAGGGTCTGAGTGGGTGTGTGAGTGGTAGACAGAGATTGAAAGAGAAAAAAAGGAGAGAGATAGAGATAGTTTTTTAGGCTTTGATGTTTGATAGACTTAGAATGATATAATTCTGAACAAATTGAAAATAAAAATGTATTTCTTATTGTAAAATAGTAAGATCACCTTTCAGTATGAGCCTTAAACATTTGCAGTTGAAAACCAATTAAAGGAGGGAAATGACCAGACCTGGAGTTGAACCCTTAACAGTAACAGTAAAGGTCTGTCACCGTCGCTGTTACGCTACACATTTTTTTTTTTTTTTGCCGTTTAAGGGCTACCTGGGACCAGGGGGGAGCTTCAAGGCATCTTCCAAGGTCCCTGCTCATTATATATTTTTAAAATTATTTTTGGCCCTTTATAGACTATCTGGAACTGCTGGGGGAGCCTCAAGGCCTCCCCCGCGGTCCCATTGCTTTAAGTAGCAGCTCCCTGTTTGCTGAAGCAAACCTTTCATCTCTGTTCCCTGCACGCATATCCACATGCAGGGAACAGAGATGAAAACTCTGTTTTCTGACAGTAGGACTGCATGACTTGACTACAGCTGTCAAAGCTGCAGCTAAGCCACAGCAAACAGTGATGTCCCTTGGGTGGACACCCCGGAACATAGCAGGAACTGGCCCTGGGGGGGTGGCCGTCCCCAGCGCCATCATTGGCTCCTGTGGGGGGGCACGCAGCCTCCCTCTAACAAAGAAGCAGCCCCGTAGAGATGGTGATCCCCAGGGCTGAGGGGAGGGGGTGGCATGTGGCCTCCTGCATAATATTTATATACACCCCCAGGGAGGTGGTTGTCCCCGGAGCAGCGGGGGGCGCGCCTCCCCCTACTTATTAATCATAAGCCCTGGGGAGGTGGTGGCCCCCTGCATTCATGATAAAAATGCCCCCAGAACTTGTCCCACCCATGGGTCTTAAAAAAGAAGAAGCACAGTAGTCCATGCTTCAATTTTTGTTTTCATTTATGGCAGATCTGGAGATCCATTGTGACTCCTGCTGTATATTTAAAAAAAAAATGCTTTTTAGCTTTGGGGGTGGGGAGGGTCTGGGACCACACCACCAGAGCTAAGGGGTCTGGGTGACTCTGCCTTGGCTCATTTTCTTTTTGTATGATCAATAGATAATAATGACCCATAAATGTGACATGTAGTAAACCTCAGCTCCTGTATTCCAACCCCCTACGTCATATTTTGCTGTGTTTAGGTGTGCCGCCTCTGGCTTCATAAACCACCCGATCTTGCTGGGCTCACCAGTCAACACGCCGGCGCCATACTGTTATTGAGGGAGGGTTAGGGGACATCAATTGCTTAGCGACATCTTGTTTTGCCACCATCTAAACTGTAACAAGGAATATTAGCCCTTGTCCCCTCTAAGTCTTCTCTTACCCCCAGGAGGATCATTAGCGAGGAGGGTGAGGCCTCCCACCCCAGGACCTCTGTTAGTTCTCCAGTCACTCTGATCCATTATATCGCTATTGTCTTGCACGCCCACACCATGTGATAAAAGTCGGCTGACCTTATGCTCACATTGGAGGAAAGAAGAGTCTGCTCGTAGATGTAGGAAAGTACCATCTTCCTTGGTATGTTAACCCCATTTTTGCCTGTATGTCAGTATGTTTTTGCCTGTCTCACTGGGATCCAGCTTGTCAGGACCCCAGTGCTCATAGTTTATGGCCTAATGTGTGTGTCTGTATAGTGCTTGACTGTGTCACTGAGGCTCTGCTAATCAGAACCTCAATGCTTATGCTCTCTCTACTTTTAAATGTGTCACTGTAGGCTAGTGACTTCATTTACCAATTTCAATTGGCTCACTGGCCCCCCCTTATAAGTCTCTAGTATATGGTACCTAGGTACCCAGGGCACTGGGGTTCCATGAGCTCCTTATGGGCTGCAGCATTTCTTTTGCCACCCATAAGGAGCTCAGACAAACCCTTTCACAGTACTGCCACTGCAACCTGCATGAAATAACGCACACACATTATTTCACAGCCATTTTCACTGCACTTAAGTAACTTATAAGTCACCTATATGTCTAACCTTCACTTGCTGAAGGTTAGGTGCAAAGTTACTAAGTGTGAGGGCACCCTTGCACTAGCAAAGATGCCCCCACATAGTTCAGGGCCATTTCCCGGGACTTTGTAAGTGCGGGTACGCCATTACACATGTGCACTACATATAGGTCAATACCTAGATGTAGCTTCACAATGGTAACTCAAAAAATGGCCATGTAAGGTGTCTAAGATCATGGAATTGTCCCCCCATTCCAAATATGGTATTGTGGATCCAGTTCCATGCATCCTGGGGGCTCCACCATGGACCCCCAGTACTGCCAAACCAGCTCTCTGTGGCTTGCACTGCAGCTACAGCTGCTGCCACCTCACAGACAGGGTTCTTCCCTCCTGGGGTCTGAGCAGCTCAGTCCCAGGAAGGCAGAACAAAGCATTTCTTCTGAGAGCAGGGTGTTACACCCTCGCCCCTTTGGAAATAAGTGTTACAGGCTGGTGAGGGGTAGCCTCCTCCAGCCTCTGGAAATGTTTTGAAGGGCACAGATGGTGCCCTCCTTGCATAAGCCAGTCTACACCGGTTCAGGGACCTCTTGTCTTCTGCTCTGGCGTGAAACTGGACAAAGGAAAGGGGACTCACCACTCCCCTGTTAATTACCACCCTAGGGGTGGTGCCCAGAGCTCCTCCAGTGTGTCCCAGACTTCAGCCATCTTGCTTTGCAAGGTGTGGGGGCACTCTGGAGGTCTCTGAGTGGCCAGTGCCACCAGGTCACATCAGAGACCCCTCCTTATAGGTCCTTTCCTGATAAGGTAGCCAATCCCCCTCTCAGGGCTATTTAGGGTCTCTCCTGTGGGTTCTCTTCAGATTCTACTTGCAAGTTTCCAGCAGGAATCCTCTGCAACTACTACTTCATCCTCTGACCTCGGATCAACTGCGGCCTGCTCCATGAACCGCTGTAACATTAACAAAGTATCCACAAGGGATACTTTTCCTTTGCAACTTCAGCTCCAGCCAGCAACTGCAACAGTTTCCATGGTGTGCACGCTTTGAGGACTCCCTGTCTTCATCCTGCACCAGAAGGACCGAGGAAATCTCCTGTTGGGTGACGGAGTCCCTCCCCTGCTCACGCAGGCACCTTCCAAGTCAACGACCGGTACTCCTGGACTCCTCTCACAGCAATGAGCATGCTCCTAGAAACACAGAAGGTGGACCCCATCGACACAGACTGTCCTGAGGTCCTGCTGACGCAATTTGGAGGAGGTAAGATCTTGCCTTCCCTGGGAGCGACAGTACCCCTGTGCAATGCGTTTTCTTCACCTCCTGAGGCATCTGTGCACTATTTGCTAAAATTCCTTCGTGCACAGCCTGGCCCAAATCCCCAGCACTCTATACTGCGATGCTCAAGCCACTGAGTTTACCGCCGGCGGCGTTTAACCCTTCTTTGTAGTGCTGCACCAACCGTGTTTTGCACCTCCTTTGTCCCCGTGTCCTGAGACTCCTGTGGGTTCTTCCTGGCATCCTGAGGGCTATCTAAAGTGCTGAGAGACCCCTCTTTCTCCTCACACAGAGTTGAGACCCCCAGGTCCCTCCTGTGTCCAGCCATCGCCACTTTGACGCAAAACGCACATTTGTCGTAGCCAAAGCTTGTTGGTGACTTCCAACACGAAATCACATCTGCATCCATCTTCACGTTGTGGGACATCTTTTGCATCATGCAGGAACCTGCTGGCATCTTCCTAGGGTGCATTCCTGTAGTCTTCGTCCAACTGGGGACTCTTCTTTTGCACTCTCTTCTGGGTTGGCAGGGGCTCCTGTCCTTCCTGGAACTTTTTCGACTTCTGGACTTGGTCCCCTTCTTTTGCAGGACTTCAGGTCCAGGAATCCAGCAGTTGTTGTTTGCAGACTTGGTTGGTTACTGCAATAATCCATATCACAAGGTGTAGTGTGACCTAAGGAAACTTGCAGTACTTTACTCGTGCTTTTCTGGGCTTTGGGGTGGGGTAATTTACTTACCTTTACTGTATTCTTACTCTCCCAGCGATTCTGCACACACTACACTTGTCTAGGGGGAATTCGTGATTCACATTCCACTTTCTTACTATATGGTTTGTGTTGCCCCTAGACCTATTTTCTCCCATTGCATTCTATAGCATTTCCTATTGTTTGCACTATCCTATGTCTAATTACTTAACTTATTTTGGTGTCTAGTGTGTATATTGTGTATAGTACTTACCTCCAGAAGGAGTATTGTCTCTAAGATATTTTTGGTACTGTGTCACCCAAATAAATACCTCTATTTTTGGTAACACTGAGTATTGTCTTTACTTGTGTATAAGTACTGTGTAACTATAAGGGGTATTGCATGAGCCTTGCATGTCTCCTAGTTCAGCCTAAGCTGCTCTGCTATAGCTATCTCTATCAGCCTAAGCTGCTAGAACACTACTACTTCACTAATAAGGGATAACTGGACTTGGGATAAGGTGTAAGTATCCAAGGTACCCATTACAAACCAGGCCAGCCTCCTACAGTAGCCCTGTTGTATAGAATCTAGTCAGTGCAAGGTCGGTAATGTATAGGTAATATGTTTGGGATAAGCACAATCTCGAGGAGATCGTGAGTTCTCGAGGAGTCATCAGGGTGTCTCTCCAGTCGTCCTCATCTATGGGTCCCATCAATCCCTCCCAGCAGAGTTTGATATGGTCTAGTGTCCCTGGTGTATGATATTTGTGAAATTCCTCTGAAGCCGAACCCTCCCATGAGGTGTTTCACCTTGAGAGGGCTGTATTTTGGCAGTGGTGCGATCATGGAGACATGAACCCTGAAGGCATGTCTTAATTGTAAGTATTTGTAGAATTGTGTACGGTTAAGAGAATATGGGGGTCATTACAACATTGGCGGTAAAAGCCACTTACCGCCGTGCAGAAGACCGCCAATACACCGCCGCGGCGGCGGGAGACCGCCACAGCTATTATGACACACATCACGGATTCTGCCGAATTTCAGACACCCACACAAGTCCGCAACACCAAAGGTCAGCGATAAATATGCGGAAACAAATCCTCCACCTCCACGCCAACAGAAACGCGCCCATGCTATTACGAAACACGAATCCACGCGGCGGTCATTTAACCGCGGTATTCCATTGGCGGTACACACCGCCGCGCTCAAAATACATACACAGCTCCAAAACACCGCCACATTGGACAATTACAAATACACACACCTGATACTCATACATACACCACTCCCACACACCCAACACAATATAAAACACACACCCACATCACCCACAAACCCCTACGACCACAAATTAGAGACGAAGGCCAGAGAGAGACAGCACAGAATAGATAACACCATCACACACACAACATCCACGCACAAAACACCACATACCACTACACTAACCACACTCATCAACACATACACCACCCCACACATCACACACACCACCCCATGTCACGCCAAAGACATCCCCGCTTCTCCGAGGAGGAGCTCAGGGTCATGGTCGAGGAAATCATCAGGGTAGAGCCACAGCTATTTGGCTCACAGGTACAGTACACATCCATAGCCAGGAAGATGGAGCTCTGGCAAAGAATAGTCGACAGGGTCAACGCTGTGGGACAGCACCCAAGAAATAGGGAGGACATCAGGAAGAGGTGGAACGACCTAAGGGGGAAGGTGCGTTCCACGGTATCCAGGCACCACATCGCGGTACAGCGGACTGGCGGCGGACCCCCACCTCCTCCCCCACAACTAACAACATGGGAGGAGCAAGTCTTGTCCATCCTGCATCCTGAGGGCCTCGCAGGAGTCGTTGGAGGAACGGACACTGGTAAGTCAAATCTTCACTATCATATCCCCCACCCTACCTGCATGCTATCACACACCCTCACACCCTCCCCTATCACCCTAACTCCTCACTAATCTACCCATAACACCAACCACCCATCCCAACCCCGAGACCTGCATGACACAACCAAGCATGGACACCCATCACTAAAGCATGCCTACTGCACACACACACAACACCCCCCAAACATCACCACACAAGCCCCCACACAGGAATGCCTGCACTGGGGTTCACGCACACCCAACCATTGCACACCATGAAACACACACATGCAATAATCATGTACTTATACCCCCGCAGGAACCCGAAGGAACGTCACCACACCAGAGGGTCCAGACAACACCACTCCACCCCCAGAAGAGGCCCACAGTGACGACAGCAGCTCTGCCCTACTGGATCTTGATGACCAGCCCGGACCATCGTGGGCCTCAGGACAGTCAGTTCCCCTTGCCCAGCCACAGCCCAACACCGAGCTTACACCCTCTGGTAACACCAGCACAGCACCCACCCAGCGGGCCCATACCTCCCTACCCAGGACAGGTCAATCAGCGGTGTGTCCACCACTACAGGGAACCCAGGATAACCCACCACCCCAACAACAACAGGGACCTGGGGGCAGTGGTACTGGGCACACGGTCCAGGGGACGGAGGCACAGGAACACCGGGGAACTGGGAGGGCTGATGTGCGACAGAGGGAGGACAGGCCAAGGGAACCTACTCTCAACGAGGCCCTATCCTCCATCATGGGAGCACACCACCACTCCCAGGAGACGATGGCAACGGTCCTGGACAAGTTGCAGGAGACCCTGCGTCTGCAGGAGGAGCAGTATTTGGGGTTCAGGGAGGAGCTCAGGACCATCGGCTATGCCCTGGGCACCATCGTAGGGGTGCTGACGGACATTCAAAAGACCTTGAGGGACACCGTGGCACTCCAAGGGGCCCCTGACACTAGCCACGACGATGAAATGCCCACCACCTCCGCCGGCGCTAGTGGACAGGACGCCCCGCCACATGACCAACACACCAGCACCCCACCCCCTGTAGACGGACAACCACCATGAAAGCGGGCCCTGAGATCCAGGAACAGGACAGAGCAAGATGGCAAGACCCCCGCCAGGAAATAAGACCACCCTGATTGTCCCCCCACTGTCCCACTTTGTTACCCTGTCCAGCTTGGAACTGCCCCAGCTCCACTTCCAATGGCCAGATGTGCAATGTACCTGTGAGACTAATAGACTGGACTCTGCCATGGCCATTCTTCCACCATGACCTCTCCCCATTTCATAACCCCCGTACATTTTTATGCACTTCAATAAACACCCTTGAAACCTCAATAATATTGGAGTCAGTCAATGATTGTGAACTTTGTATTGTCAATTACAGTGTTAAAAAAGGTTACCCATTGGAAGGTCAACATACCAATGTCACACATCACAAGCCTTTCAAGGGTGCAAGCTGTTGACACGTAGGTTACCACATTACTGAAAATTAAATGGAAGGGGACAACTCAGTTACCAAATAGGGAGTGAAATGTAGGTACAGGATAGAGGTAGACGTGTGAAATGTAATATGATGTGAAACATGAAATTGTACTCACCTGTGTCTCATTGAAAATATTGCTGTATGACTGACTCCCTGTTGTCGTTTTCATCTTCATCAGCTTCATCCTCATCACTGTCCACAGGCTTCACAGGCTCAACCGCTGCAACAACACCGTCATCTGGATCATCCTCCTGCAGAAAAGGCACCAGGCGTCGCAATGCCAAGTTATGAAGCATGGAGCAGGCGATGATGATGTCGCACACCTTCTTCGGTGAGTAGAATAGGGACCCACCTGTCATATGGAGGCACCTGAACCTGGCCTTCTGGAGGCTGAAGGTCCGCTCGATCACCCTCCTAGTCCGCCCATGGGCCTCATTATACCGTTCCTCTGCCCTGGTCCTGGGATTCCTCACTGGGGTCAGTAGCCAGGACAGGTTGGGGTAACCAGAGTCCCCCAATAGCCATACACGGTGCCTCTGGAGTTCACCCATCATATCAGGGATGCTGCTATTCCGCAGGATGTAGGCGTCATGCACTGAGCCAGGGAACATTGCATCTACCTGCGAGATGTACTGGTCTGCCAAACAGACCATCTGGACATTCATGGAATGATAACTCTTCCTGTTCCTGTACACCTGTTCATTCCTGCGTGGGGGGACCAGAGCTACATGGGTCCCATCAATGGCACCTATGACGTTGGGGATATGTCCAAGGGCATAGAAGTCACCTTTCACTCTAGGCAAATCCGCCACCTCAGGGAAAATGATGTACCTCCTTACGTGTTTCAGCAGGGCAGACAACACTCTGGACAAGACGTTGGAAAACATAGGCTGGGACATCCCTGATGCCATGCCCACAGTTGTCTGAAAAGACCCACTTGCAAGGAAATGCAGCACTGACAGCACCTGCACGTCAGGGGGGATTCCAGTCGGATGGCGGATTGGTGACATCAGGTCTGGCTCCAACTGGGTACATAGTTCCTGGATTGTGGCACGGTCAAACCGGTAGGTCATGATGACATGTCGCTCTTCCATTGTCAACAGGTCCACCAGCGGTCGGTACACCGGCGGATTCCACCACCTTCCCATATGTCCCAACTGACGGTGCCTAAGAAGGACAACAGCGAAGAAACTGTCAGCATTCCTCCAGGTATGTACCCACAGTCACACACAAGACTACAACAGACAATTAACCCATCCGGGAAACGTTTTGAGTGTAGGCCTCGGTATGTGTGACGCAGTAGTAATTGAAGCCATGTGGGCCACTGAAATGGCGGCTGCCTGACCTCTAAACTGGGACATTGGAATTGTGGGGTAACTGCGCTGGCGTTGTACACCGTCGCGGTAGGCGGTCGTGGAGCGCGGCGCAATGCTGCATTGGTTAACATTGGACCCTATGGGTCCCAGGAGCCAATGAACAGGTGCCCTGGCGGTGATGATGCGCACCGCCGCGGACGTCACCACCATTTTCTATCTCTTCAATCACTAGATACCTGACCTTCGACAGGAGAGGACCTACACTGCGAGTGCTGCTGTGACCTCGGTCTGGAAGCGACGCTGGCTGCTGCGTCTGGGGAAAGGGCCCCTGCCTTCACAGCACAGGAGTTGGAGAAACTTGTGGATGGGGTCCTCCCCCAGTATACGCTACTCTACGGTCCTCCAGACCAACAGGTTAGTACACAGGGAGCACGTTGTATGGGCTAGGCCTGGGTGGAGAGGGCTGGGTGGAAGAGGGAAGGGGCCAGAGTACATAGAACAGTCATGCATGGGGATGAATGGGCCACAGGGATAGAGTTGGGAGGGGGCCAATTACAACGACGGTGCTGTAGGTAATGACTGTTCCTCTTTCCTTGTGCATGTCATGTAGGTCAGCGCCCACCAGAAGAGGGACATTTGGCGTGCCATCGCCAAGGAAGTCCGGACCCTGGGGGCCCACCAGAGACGGGGCACCCACTGCCGTAAGAGATGGGAGGACATCCGCTGCTGCAGCAAGAAGATGGCGGAGGCTCAGCTGGGGATGGCCTCCCAACGTGGGAGGGGTGCCCGTCGCACCATGACCCCCCTGATGTTCCGGATCCTGGCGGTGGCCTACCCGGAGTTGGATGGGCGATTGAGGGCATCACAGCAGACACAAGGGGGTGAGTACAACCTCATTCTGCTGACTTTGCGTGTGGTGGAGGGGTCTGAGTGGGGGAGGTGAGCTGTGGGGGTCCCTAGGCCAGGGCGAGTTAGGTAGGCAAGGCCCCTCTGTAATGTAGGCCATGTGGATCTCTACCCCAGCAAAAAAAAAAAAGGCAAATTGATGTATAGTTGCCCCTTTGCCATCCATGTGGGCAGATTTCTACCATTGCCATGTAGGCCATATCCCAGAAATTGCATGTGCAGAGGGCAGGAGCACGGCGTAATGCAGGGGGCTGCTGCGTTTGTCTTGTCCGCCAACGGTAGCGGTATGCCATGCACTAAAACTCTCTTTCTTCTGTCTCCACCCTTTTTCTGCTCTCCCTGTCCTTCTGTACATCAGCATCAACAGGCGGAGGTACAGTGGCACCGGAGCATGAGGGAGCTGCATCCCACATGGCCATGGAGGGCCACACCACAGACTCTGAATTCACCAGTGGGACGGAGGGCGAGGGGAGCTTCACGTCGGCCACAGGATCACCAAACAGCGACACGGACTCGTCCACTGATGGGAGCTCCCCTGTGGTGGCGGCACCACCTGTGCGCCCCACTTCTAAAGGTACAGCCGCCACCTCCCCTACCATCACCGCCCTCCCAGCAGCCCCTCAGCGTTCGCCCCGTGCCCGCTCACCCAGGAGGGTGGGCATCACCTTCGCCCCAGGCACCTCAGGCCCTGCCCCAGTCACCCCAGCTGCCCTCAGTGACGAGGCCATTGACCTCCTCAGGTCACTCACTGTTGGGCAGTCTACCATTGTGAATGCCATCCAGGGTGTAGAACGAGAGTTGAAACACGGTAATGCATTCCTGGAAGGCATTCATTCTGGTCAGGCTGTCCTTCAGCGAACCCTGCAATCTCTGGCCTCAGCACTGATGGCAGCCATTGTCCCTGTGTCCAGCCTCCCCCCTCCAACTTCCTCCACCCAGACCCAATCCCCTGTACCCCAGCCCATCCCAAGCACACCTACAGACCAGCATGCACACAAGTCAACACACACAAGTAGCTCAAGCAAACATAGGCACCACACACACCACAGGCACTCACACAAGCATCAGACCCATACAGACACAGCAACATCCACTGCCTCCACTGTGTCCCCCTCCTCCTCTTCTCCCTCCTCCCTCCCAGTGTCGTCTACACACACACCTGCATGCACCACATCTACAGGCACTAGGACTCGCACCAGGACACCCAGCACCACAAGCCGCTCACCTGCACTCACCACCTCCACTGCCATTTACACGTCCCCTGTGTCCTCTCCCAGTGTCTCTGTGACGCCCCCTCCCAAAGCACACAAACGCCGTCAATCACTCACCCAACATCCATCCACCTCACGACAGCCTCCAGTACCTGCACCTGCACCCAAAACAGCTAAAGTGACACCTCCTACAACCACCTCCTCTTCCTCCACTCCCAGAGCCCCTCAAGCTACCCATCCCAGTGTACGTCAGAAACTGTCCCTATGTCAAATTGACCTTTTTGCCCCCACCCCCCCTCCAATTCATCAGTCCCGTCGTAGCGCCTCAGCCAAAAAGCTTCCAGTACCAGTGGTGCGTGTACCAGGTTTTTGGAGTGCCCCGTCAACCAGGGCAGGCAGTAGGACTCTGAGCCAAGGCACTGTCAGCCCACCCCCTGTAAAGGCTCCGAAATTGGAGAGTGGACGACGGGACCGTGTCAAGACTCCTGGTGGGACAAACAGTGACATGGGATCCAAGGCGATTGGTGAGTCATCTGTAACTCAAAAGAAGGTGGGGAAGGTCCTGAGGAAGTCTCCCCAACCTGTTGTGAGTGTCACGGCGGAGAAGTGCGCCATAATTTCCGGCGGTCCAGACACAACCGCCAGCACCGTCGTTACTGGTCAGGAGACCACCGCCAGAGTCACAGGCCAGGAGGGCCCAAGTATCGTCACTGGTCAGGAGACCACCGCCAGAGTCATAGCCCAGGAGGGCCCAAGTATCGTTACTGGTCAGGAGACCACCGCCAGAGTCATAGCCCAGGAGGGCCCAAGTATCGTTACTGGTCAGGAGACCACCGCCGGAGTCACAGGCCAGGAGGGCTCAAGTATCGTTACTGTTCAGGAGACCACCGCCACCGCCGGAGTCATAGCCCAGGAGGGCCCAAGTATCGTCACTGGTCAGGAGACCACCGCCAGAGTCATAGCCCAGGAGGGCCCAAGTATCGTTACTGGTCAGGAGGCCACCGCCGGAGTTACAGCCCAGGAGGGTCCAGAATCTCACAGCCCCGCTGGGCAATGATGGAACGTCAAGCCACACACCAACGTCCAGTGTGGAGTTCGTCATGCCACACACCAATGTCCAGTGTGGAGTTCGTCATGCCACACACCAATGTCCAGTGTGGAGTTCGTCATGCCACACACCAATGTCCAGTGTGGAGATCGTAATGCCACACACCAATATCCGTACCAGAACCGCCATGGCAAAGCACCGCTGAACAAGGCCAAGACCGCCATGGAGAAGACCGCTGAACAGGGCAAAGACCGCCATGGCTAAGCACCGCTGAACAAGGCCAAGACCGCCATGGTGAAGACCGCTGAACAGGGCAAAGACCGCCATGGCTAAGCACCGCTGAACAAGGCCAAGACTGCCATGGTGAAGACCGCTGAATAGGGCAAAGACCGCCATGGTGAAGACCGCTGAACAGGGCAAAGACTGCCATGGTGAAGACCGCTGAACAGGGCAAAGACCGCCATGGTGAAGACCGCTGAACAGGGCAAGGACCGCCATGGTGAAGACCGCTGAACAGGGCAAAGACCGCCATGGTGAAGACCGCTGAACAGGGCAAAGACTCCATGGTGAAGACCGCTGAACAGGGCAAAGACCGCCATGGTGAAGACCGCTGAACAGGGCAAAGACCGCCATGGCTAAGCACTGCTAAACAAGGCCAAGACTGCCATGGTGAAGACCGCTGAACAGGGCAAAGACTGCCATGGTGAAGACCGCTGAACAGGGCAAAGACCGCCATGGTGAAGACCGCTGAACAGGGCAAAGACCGCCATGGCTAAGCACCGCTGAGAGACTGTGGCTTTGCACTCCCCAGGATGTAACAGTGGGCAAGCCACCCACTGTAGAGACTTGAGAGACTGTGGCTTTGCACTCCCCAGGATTTAACAGTGGGCAAGCCACCCACTGTAGAGACTTGAGAGACTGTGGCTTTGCACTCCCCAGGATGTAACAGTGGGCAACCCACCCACTGAAGTGACTTGAGAGACTGTGGCTTTGCACTCCCCAGATTGTAACAGTGGGCAACCCACCCACTGAAGTGACTTGAGAGACTGTGGCTTTGCACTCCCCAGGATTGAACAGTGGGCAACCCACCCACTGAAGTGACTTGAGAGACTGTGGCTTTGCACTCCCCAGGATGTAACAGTGGGCAACCCACCCACTGAAGTGACTTGAGAGACTGTGGCTTTGCACTCCCCAGGATGTAACAGTGGGCAACCCACCCACTGAAGTGACTTGAGAGACTGTGGCTTTGCACTCTCCAGGATTGAACAGTGGGCAACCCACCCACTGATGTGACTTGAGAGACGGTGGCTTTGCACTCCCCAGGATACATCAATGGTCATGGAGCCCCGTCGTGGATCTGGCTTCGCATTCATCTGGCTGAGGTGCCCCCCCTTCCGTTCCCCCTGAGGTGCCTGTATTGTTTCTATCTGATGCCCCAGCAGTGTTCTCTCCGATTTTGGTCAGGTATCTATTGTGGGCGTCGCCCATGCATTTTTGGACTGTTGGTGCACGGACATTGTTGTGTACATCTCTGCACTACTTCTTGTATTGTACATTTATTTTTTACTGATTTCGTGAAATATATATCCGTAAATTTTTTGATGAGTAATATATTGGCACAATACAAAGTTTGACCGCTATTCGATTTGTCTTTGCATTCTTCCGGGGGGATTGTGGGTTGTTACTGTGATTTTGTGACTGCATTGATGTGTATGTTGTAATATGCGAGAGTGGGGGTGTTTGGTGGGTGTCCCCGTAACTTTTGCCTCCCCCTCCCCCGTGTTGTAGGTGCTGTACTCACCGGTTTGTTCTGCACCTACGTCGCTGTTGGTCGTAGATGAGCAGGAATGCAAGGGCAGGTAAGATTTGTAGTTCCGGCTCCATGGTGTCCTCGTTCCTCGTGGGATGTGTTGAGGTGAACGTTTTCCCATAGCACAAGCCGGAAAAGGTGGCGGATTGGTGTGTTGTGATAGTGTGGGCGGTACATTGTCTTCCGCCTGTCTGTTGGTGGTGACCGCTGCGCTGTTTGTCTGTACCGCCGTGGCGGGCGATGTGTTAAAGTGGCTGTCTTAGTTGGCGGTTTCCGCCAGGGTCGTAATTCCCTTTTTTTGTCCGCCGGCCTGTTTGCGGTATTACCGCAGCTTTAACACCGTCTGCCAGGGTTGTAATGACCCCCTATGTCTCCTGAAGGTCCTGGAAGTAGCTGACATGCAAGCCTGTCCAAACATCTCCTAGTTGTGATATGCTGATACGATCCCATGCCCTGAATCCCTGAAGCGTGCTGACTTCTTTGAATCATTTTCAATGCCAGAGTGGGGTCTGTTGCGTGAGCTTGGCTTCCCATCTAACATGATGTAGGGCAGCTCTCCATGCCAGTAATACCCCCTTTGTGATCTAGGGCGTGGCATCAGGGATCAGTGTCCAAAGAGCATAAATTGTGATTGGAAGAAGATCATTAGGGTGAGTCCCAGTCAATAGGCTGGATCTGACCATCCTCCAGTAAACCACTTGTTAGCCACAAGAAGGCTGGAGGCCAGATAGTATGGGTAGAGATTTGTCATTCCTAGGCCCCCATCATAGGGACCCATTTGGCAGTGGGTGAATGCATGCCGAGGACGGGACCCGTGCCATAGGAAAGTCCTTGCTGTGCTTTCTGAGGTTTGGAACCATGCTCTGGGCAAAGATAGTGGTATATTATGGAAAATGTACAGGAAGTGCAGGAGGATCATCATTTTATATAAGTCCGCCTTGGCTTTTTTAACTAAAGGTTGGAGATTAAGAGCCCATGAAAGCTCTGGAAGAAGCGCTATCCATATACCAAGATATTTCAAACTGAGCCGTCGGATGGGGATCTGTGTTTGCCAGTCAAAACAATCTCAGTACAGAGCCAGGGGGACCAGCACAGATTTGACTAGGTTGACCTATAGGCCCAACACATCTCCAAACCTATGGAGGAGATGAAGACAACTGTGTCCGCTCAGGGAGGGATTAGCCAGGTAGAGAATGACATCATCTGCATATAATGCTATTCAGTCATCTACTCCCTTTTCCCACTTCCAGCTCTTCTGGTGGGTATCGGTACGGATGAAGTGAGCTAACGGTTCAATTGCCAATGCGAAAAGGAGAGGGGACAGAGGGCATCCTTGTCTTGTCCCCCATTCTATGGGGAAGTGTTTGGAGAGAACCCCGTTTATTGGACACGGGGCATTGGGTTGGAGTAAAGGGGCTGGCTCGTTCCAGACCCTGGAAGACGTAGTGCCAGTCCACCATATATCAGGCTTTTTTCTTCAAGGAGGAGGGCAAGGTCATGTGGCAGGCAATGACTATGAGCCAAAGCAACATGCAATCTACGGATGCAGTGCTTCATACTACGTAGCGGCAAGAAGCTGTATTGATCCAGGTGTATCAGTGTGGTCAGTACATGCCGTGATCGATTGACCAGTATGGTCACGAAGATCTTTATTTCTCTGTTGAGGAGAGAAATCTGCCAGTAGTCCCGCAAAACCGGTTTGAGGATGGTAGCGTCTTAGGGATGACCACCATGGTAACCATGTCGAGGTCTGAGGGGAATTTTCTTTTGCTGCATAGCTCGTTCTACAGAGATAGGACGTGGGGCACCAGGATGCAGTGGAAATGGGTGTAGTATTCTTCTGGCAAGCTGTCGGGCCCAGGGTTTTCCCAAGTGATAGACCCGATATCGCATCCCCAATCTATGTTGCAGTGATCAGTCTCTGATGGAGTCAGATGAGGAAGGCAAATCCCATCTAGAAAATGGCATGGAAGAGAGGCGCCTACCTTTGAGGGGAGACGTATAGAGCGTGCGATAGTCTTGTGCAAATACCTGTACAATCTCAGGAATGGAGTATCTAGGATGGTCGTGTGTCCTCGAGTATCTCCGGTATGATTCTGTTCGCCTGGTGGTGTGTGGCTAGTCAGTACAACAGCTTCCCATTTTTGTCCCCCCACCCATATACCATCACCATTAAGGTTCTCCAAAGATGTTTTGCAGCCTCCATGGAGTGTTGGCAAATTTCTTCACTAACCATACGCAACTGGTGAGTTAGGTTCACTTGCGGATCCAATTCAAGACGCCTCTCCAATCGGAATGCACGGGCTTCCAGTTAAGTGATCTGTTCAGCCTGGGCTCGTTCCCGGGTATGGATGAGTACCTTGGCAACACCCCTTAGTGTTGCCTTACTGACCGGCCACAGTGTGCCAACCTCTTTCACTCATTCCTCATTGTGGTTGAAGAATGCCTGGAGTGCTGTACTCAGGGCTTGTACAAAAGGTTTGTCTTGAAGAGAGCAGGCATTGAGGCACCACATGGGGCACAGGTTGGAACTCAAATGGAAAAGAAAGGGAAAGTGATCTAAAATTCCGCAGGGTATTATTTGAGTCACTCAATGACAATCAGAAGCTTGTAGAAGAACCAAGTCAATTTGGTAATGAGTATGGTGGGCAACTGAAGTGTGGGTGTATTGACGAAGTTCCAGATTCCATGCCCTCCCGGTATCATATAGGCCCGTCTTGGTGAGCAAGTCCGTGAGGTGACATGTACTAGTGATTCTAGTGTTTGAGTGGACTTCTGTGGTGTCTAAATCAGGATCTACTACTGCAATGACATCACCTCATGTCCATGTCAGTCCCTGTGGAAGGCTTAGTATAGTGTCCCATAAGTCCCGAAGGCACCAGGCAAGGGTTGCTGGTCGTATACAGACACTAATCAGATTGAGCACCCGCCCCTCCAATGAAACGGTAAGTGTGATGAAGCGGCCCTGTTGGTCTATCGCTTGTATGTGATTGTGAAAGGGAAGGATCGTCGCAGGAGGCTAGCTACCCCCGTAGACCTGTAAACGAACCCAGAGTGGGAAACCTTGTCATACCCTTTATGCTCCAGGAAAAAGGAACATTCTCCCAGGAGATGGGTCTCCTGGAGTAGCAGAACCTCAGGAAGGAGGCGATGGGCACAAGAGAGAACTGTGACACCTTTCAAATGGTTGAGGAGACCCTTAATGTTCCATGATAGTACCTGAAATGTCATACTGCAATTTATGAAATACATTGGCTGAATGAATTGTTGTAAGCGGAGAACATAAGGTAGTCCAGTTCAGGGGTCCGAAGCAAGATTGTGACGTGGAAGGTAGGTGCCTGCGTCTGAGGTCAATGCTACAGATGGGCCAGATATGTATAGCATTACCTGTAGGAGAGAAAAAGTTAAAGGCATATATGCAGAACGTACCAAAACATAGCCCAAAGTGAACTTGGTTAAGTAAACACCACTGCACAACACCATCCCCTCCCCATACTTCTAACCCTGAAGCGTCTGTCGCCCTAAAGAGAAAAAAGGTAAATAGAACAAATATAACAAAGTAGAAAATATATCCATGGTTGTTGATTGGGGGGAACCCCATCCCTCACGTAGGATAGAAGACATTTTGCTGAGATCACCAAATAAGTGATAATTATGTTGTCACAAGCTCGTCACCTCCCACTCGACGACCGCTTTGTCCTTCAAATTACATGATTCAAGAGTTCCTCGAATGACAGTTTTAGAGCATCGGGCTATGTGTGGGATCTGTGTCTGCGTGGAAGTCAGGTGGTTCAGGAGGAACACTTGTCTAAGAACTAGAGCATCGGGGTATGTGAGAGATTTGTGTCTGTGTGGGGTCCGGAGGTTCAGGATGGACATTGGTTTGAGGACCTGACTCCTGCTGGTCCTCCATTTCTCCCCTGGAGCCTGGCCTGACTCCGCAGGGGCCCTGGGGCGAGGGATTCCCACAAGAGGAGTGAACCAAGGATGCAGGGGGAACCACTCAGTTTCCCCAGCGTGAGCATTTCCTCAGGGATCCGGGCTTGGGCCACGATGGTGAGCACCGGACCCCACCACACCAGTGATATATGGGGTAGTCCTCTGTTAGCCACTGCCATGTCGTCTCTGGATTGTCAAAGAAGAATGACTTGTCAGCGCATATGACAAGGAGGTCAGCCGGAAACAGAAGGTGATAATGACGGTCCATGGCCCTAAGTTTTTGTTTAACCTCTGTGTAAGAGCGGGGCTGATGTTGCACCTCTCGGTGTAGTTGGGGAATAGCAGTACTTTGGCATCTCCACATCGGAGATCTATTTGCGCCTGTGCCTCCCTGAGAATGGTGTCTCTGTTTTGATAACTGAGGATTTGTGCATTGATTGGCCGAGGGGAGCCCCTGGGAGGTGGCCTGGGGGACAGCGCACAGTAGGGGGACAGTTTTTCCAGAGGCATTCACTACTTGACCCAATGAAGGCAATGTCACCTGAGGAGTCGTGCCCTCCGGGACCCCTATTAGGCACAATTATTGCTCCTGGAGCATTTTTTCTCCTTCCTCCGCTCGCCTGTGAAGCTCCTCCGTACCGCACCGGTAAGTAGCATGGAGACCTGTGTTTTAAAATTGGAGACAACATCTTCGACCGTGATTCGGCCTCTGTTATGCTTGCTGTGGCATTCTGAAGGTCTTGTCGTTACATCCATTTGAACTTTGCCGATCTTGGCCTCCTATTCTGTCTGTGACATCTGAATAGCACTGAGAATGGCATTCAGATCTGCAGACGGAGAAGCCTGAAGGGCCACTGGCCAGTCCAGTGATATATTGGTTGATTTGTGTTTGTGAAGTGGAGGGTCGGGTATGACGGGCTTTATCCATCTTGGAAAGGAGTCAGTTTTACTACCCCTTTTCTTTTAGGAGTAGGCGACTGACGGTGGTAGGTCTTCCGGGCTGTGCAGGGATGCACCGGTCCGCAGCGCAGGGTCAGAAGAGGGAGGATCCACAGGGGGGCTGTAAAAGGTGCACACAGGGTTGATCCTGATTGAGATCCCAATGAGATGATGCCTTGTGTGGGTGTACCTCCAAATGTGAGGAGCACTAGGGACCTCGGCAGCGCAGCAGTCGACATTCACGACTGAGGTACCTCTAGGGGTCCCAAGGCGTGTGTTTCAAATCTTAGCCACTGCAAAATGTCACCTTGTTCCCTGCTAAAGCAGCACAATGGAGATTGTCTGTCAGGGAGAGTCCCAGGAGGCGTATTGCATGAGAAGCTCAATCCTGCTGCAGGGGCTGAGGTCAAAGTGAGAGGGGTTTCACATCTCAGTCAGGGATGACCTCCTGTTGAGCATGGCTCATGCCAGCGGAGCACAATCAGAGGCAAAGTCATTTGACCCTCCTTTAGGTCATGGGGAATTTCCCTATCGTCCACAAGACTCCACTGGCCTCTCTGCTGCTGCAACTCCTTCAGCACTGTGCAGCAGCAATGTGTACTACCAATTCACAGAGAGGGAGTCGCACACGGGGCATACATTGGTCAGTCCGATCAGTGCTGCCAGCATTGGAGAGGCACTGTTGGGTATGTCCTTGCCATTCAAGGATGTTGGCTTAGGCTAGGCAAGGTGTTTATAGGTCAGAATAACATCCTCAAGGTCTCAATGCTGAGTTTGGAAGGGGATTTTTCCGACAGTGAGACGGCCGCTGTAGGAATATGGCCTGCTGTGTGGTGAGCACCTATGGTGTTATCACCTTACACCAGATCCAGGTATCCCCTAATGGTGAAGTGTAGGCAGGGTCTAGGAAGCCACAGCTCTCTAGCGATAGTTGTGGATGAGCAGCCAAGACTTATCTAGGAGACCTGCAAAGCTTATGCAATACCACTGCAGTCACAAAGCACTCTCACACATGAAAGAACCACACAGTGTTACAAAAATAAAGGTACTTTATTATGGTAACACAAATACTAGAATACTGAATAGGCATTGTGTTTACGTACTTCCAGTTGACGGACTATTATATACACATTAGCAATCAGTAAAGAGCATAGAAAGCAATAGGCATTGGCAAAAGCCATATAACATAGTGTAGGCCCTAGGAGAGGGACGAACCATATACTAAGTTAGTGGAATGCGAGATGCAGTCCCCACCCAAGGATGTGAGATCGTTAGAGGGAAGCTGAGGAATTAGGAACCCCAAGAGGTAAGTACCAGAGTGACCCCCAGCGACCAGGGGAGCAGAGGTAAGTACCTGGTTTGCCCCAAAACCAACAGGAGGACTTTTAAAAAGTATTATGCAAGACCCAAACAAGAATGGAAGAAGCCAAAGGTGGATTCTTTTAAAAGAGCACCTGCAAAGGAAGGAGACCAAGTCTAGTTCATGATGGAGTGTCCGGTTGTGGCCAGAGCCACTACTCACCCTTCTGTGGATGCAGGACCAGGTCAACAGGGGACGAAGAAGATCAGCTGTGCAACACAGGAGCTAAAGAGGAGTCTCTGAAGTCCCACATCGGCTGTCAGGTTGCAGTGGGTCAGTGGGGCAAGAAGACCACCAACAAGCCTAGGCAAATGCAAGAGAGGAAGAAGATGAGCTGCAAGGCTAAAGAGGACCTGCAAGGTCCAGGGGACTCGACCCAAGGAGGGGAGTCCGGGGCAACCCTCAGCAGTTGGGAGAGTCACAAGAAGAGAAGGCAGCGCCCCCAGGCAACCCACTGGCAGCGGGCACAGCAGTCGGAGGGAGGCGCACTCAGCACACCTGAAGAGGAGTCCCACGTCGCTGGAGCAGCAGAGAGGAGACTGTGCTTGGCAGGAAGAAGTACTGGGGGCCGGGGCTACACTGAGCCTGAAGATCCCTTGGAGGAGGAGCAAACAAGCCTTGGTAGCTGCAAGAGTCACGATGCACAGGGGTAGTGTCCTGCAAGGAAAGGCAAAGGCTTACCGTCTTTTAAGTTGGACAGCTAGTAGAGAGGACCAAGTGGACTATTCCAGACCACCCACTGTGATGCAGGATCCACATAGCTCCAAAGGAGCGAAGATCCACGCAGCCGGTCATCGCCTGCAGATGCATGGGAGTGACTCCTTCACTCAAAAGGAGATTCCTTCTTTCTTCTTGTTGCAGGCTGGAGTCTCGTTGACCTCAGAGGATGCACAGCCAGGGAAATGTTGCAGTTGCTGGAAGAGGCCGGAGAAACAATGTTGCAAAGAGGGGTCGTCACTGAAGTAGTAGGTTGTTGGTTCCTCTGGAGTCCAGTTGCGGTTCCAATGGCTAGAAGATGAAGCAAACACTGCAGAGGAGTCCTGCTGGAATCTTGCATGTCAAATCTGAGGACCCACCCAAGAGGTAGATCCTAAGTAGCCCAGGATGGGGGATTTGTCACCTAGCAGGGTGACCACCTATCTGGAGGGGGCTGTGACGTCACCTACCTGACCAAGCCACGCAGATGCTCCCAGGGGACTCTGTCCACGTTGGATTCAAGATGGCAGAATCAAGTGGCCACCTGGAGGAGCTCTGGACACCACCCCTGGGGTGGTGATGGGCAAGGAAGTAGTGGCTCCCCTTTCCTTTGTCCAGTTTCACACCAGAGCAGGGGCCAGTGCAAACCGGTTTGTGCAAGTAGGGCACCAAATGAAGCAGAGTCCCAACATGGCTGACAACACTTTCTTGTTGAAGTGTCGTCAGCCAATCAAATCTCAGCACGAGATAGACAAATTTGGATTTCCTTTCATTCCTCTCAACCTACTGAACAGATTTACACCAAATAACAAAAAGGCAATAAGGTATAGTGTGCACAGTCCAGGGGTTTCCCAGAGGCTTAACAGAGGCTAAAGTAGATAATACTAATGCTCTCTTTTGTGGTAGTGCGGTTGAGCAGTTAGGCTTATCAGAGGGTAGTGCAAAGCATTTGTTGTACACACACAGTCAAGACATGAGGCACGCACTTAATGACTAGCTCCAGGCCAATTGTTTGTAAATAGCAAAAATATATTTTGTTACTTTACACTAAACCAGAAGAATTTTGTTGCAGGTAAGTACAATAGATATCAAGCATATGTATCAAATGTACTTTGTTTGTTTTTTTGTAAATAAAGCAGTTTACAAGTAAGCAGCAATTTTCTATTTCAAAAGTTGACACAGTGCACTTTTCCATAGGAGTCCTAGGGGGGAAAAAGTGTTTACACAGAAAAAGTACATAACTTACAATTCCAGTCTTCAGGATTTAGGATGTCCACAGGTCAAACTTTAGGCTCACCCAAAAAGTGCACCACCAGCAACATGGGGCCGGCTGGGTGCAGAAGTCAAAGTTGGAGTCAGGTTTGTAATGGAATCCTATGAGGATTTGGGGGGGGGCTCAGTAGAAAGCAAAATTGCAGGTAAGTACCCGTGGTTCCAGGACACAGGCCTGGGGGTTTAGCTCAGCACTGGGGGGGTCGCAGGATCACACCAAACACACACCCTCAGCAGCACGGAGCGGCCTAGTGCAGGGTGCAAACATAGAGCTTGGCGCCCAATGTTTTTCAATGGGGACACCCTGGGGGTCACAAAAGATGCTGCAGATTAGGTCCAGGCGTTCGGTTCCAGGAAACCAAAGGCTGGACAGACAGGAGAGGCACCCGCTGGACGTAGCTGGACCATCAGTTGAATTCCCCAAGGCCAGGGGCTGCTGGTGCAGGGTATCTTCATCAGACCTGGTTGCGGCCTAGGGAGGTCCTCTGGAATCAGGCTGCAGGTGTCATTGTGTTGGCCTGGAGGGGTCAACCCATGGTGGACTTGAGGTCGGAATCACCTGGGGACATTTTCTGGACCAGTGGGACACCTGGACTCGGGCTGTGGGCATCGGGTGCAGAGTGGGCAGGGCTCGCACATCTAGGGCAGTTCTGGAGTCCTTTTTGGAGGTTTCTTCTGGACAGAGCTGCTGTCCTCAGGAGGTCTTGTTTGTAGGAAGCTGCCTCTGTATATACTACATCAAACTGATATATAATATACTATATATAGTATGTACAGAGTCCAGGGGTTCCCTAGAGGCTTAACAGAGGCTGAATCAGATAATAATAATGCTCTCTTTTGTGGTAGTATGGTAACAGTTAGGCTTATCAGAGGGTAGTGCAAAGCAGTTGTTGTACACACACAGACAAAAGAAGAAGCACACAATCAATGACTTAACTCCAGACCAATTGTTTTTATACAGCAAAAAATACTTTTAAAAATGTATTTCTAGAACCACAAGATTCAAGTTGCAGATAAGTAGATAAATAGTCTCTGAGGATTAGGAAATCCACAGGTTGCGGTTCAAGTTAACTCCAAACACCCATCACCAGCACCACGATGCCGGCCGGATGCAGAGGTCAAAGATGAGGCAAATTTAACATGGGATCCTATGGAGACTGGGGGCACTCAGGTTCAGACCTGCTTGCAGATAAGTACCCCTGTCTTCAGAGGGCAGACCTGGGGAATTTAGAGGAGCACCAAGGGAGCCACAGTTAGGCATCAAACACACACCCTCAGCGGCGCAGGGGCAGCCGGGTGCAGGGTGTAAACACAGCATTTGGCTCCCAATGCTTTCCTATAAAGGGACCCCCGGGGTCACTCGGATGCTGCAGGCTGGGCCCGGGGGCTCAGTTCCAAAAAATCACAGGCTGGACAAGTAGGAGTGCTGCCTGCTGAACGTTATTGCACCAGAGGTCAGGTTCCCCAAGGCCAGGGGGGTATGGGTGTAGTGTACCTTTTGGCGTCGGACATATTCATCCATTGCTGTCGCCTTCATGGGGTCCCCTGGATTCACACTGCAGATGTCGTTGTGGGGGACAGGCGAGGTCAACCCAGGGTGGGCACTTGCTCAGAATCGCCTGTGGATTCTCTCTAGTTGGTTGGGCCACCTGGACACAGGCTGTGGGAGTCGGGTGAAGAATGGTCAGGACTTGCGGTTCTGGGGAGGCTCTGGAGTCCTTGGGTGTTGTTTCTTCTTGGACAGGGCCACTGTACACAGGAGTTCTAGGTCCTCCGTGATGCAGGCAGTCCTCTGGAAGCTTGGCAGAGGTCGCTGGACCCACAGGATGCGTTACCTTCTTTTGCAGGGTTCTTTGAAGCAGGAGACAGGTCGGTAGGGCTGAGGCTAAGTCAGTTTTTGTCTTCCTTTTTCTCTGCTGGAGTTTCAGGTTAGCAGTCCTTCTTTCTTCTTGTGAGGTGGCCGGGAATCTGATGACTTGAGTTCAGGGGAGTTCTTAAATCCTGGATTTAGGAGCATTACAGGGGCCAGGGGGTAGTGGTCAATGGCTACTGTCCCTGGGGGTAGCTACACCCTTCCTGTATCCACTCCCTTTGGGGAGGGGGCACAGACCAAGGCCTATTGGTCCCTTTCCTCCAAATTAAGATGAAAGATTTTGCAAGGGGGGGTTTCACCTCAGCTCTGGACACCTTAGGGGTGGTCCTAGCTGAGGTGGTCATTCCCTGCTTTCCCTAATTTTCCCACCGGACTTGTTGCCAAAAGTGGGGCTTTGTTGGGGGTGGGCATCTCCAGTAGTTGAAGTGCCCTGGGGCACTGTAACAAGAGGCTTGAGCCTTTTTTTAAATCCATATATATATTTTTCCTATACCATGTACCATAAACATTTCGATTTTGCATTTTATCATTCAGAAGCATTACTTACAAACATTTTCATTTTTCAGTGGTATAATCTTACATCGCTCCTATCAATCCCTCATATCTTTCCATTTGAGCTATTTCCTACAACCAGGTTCAACTGCAGTCCATATGGATCAAATAGTAATGCAAACTAATGACAATTCAAACCAAAATAAGGTCCTTCCGGAGGTCTATTATTTTCAAACTCATGTATTTTTTATATATTCGTCTGAGGGCTCGTTTGGTTCTTCCCTGCCTATAATGCCTATATAGAGAAGCTTATATGTTGGGTGCCTTGCCTGTACCTGCCTTCTACTTCGTCTACAGATTGCCTTATTTTCTTTTATGGGTTCACAAATGTTGCCGGATTGAGCTCGTTCATTCTGGCACTTATTAGCTTCAAATATGGTAAAGTAACCAAGGGGGGATAATAAGGAGATATGGCGCTCTCCTACTGGGAATGTTAGGTTAACACAACATTTAAATCCTTATATCAACAGACGGTGCATATAAAAGGTACCCTCCCTATTATACCTTAGAGAAACAATCATAAGATTGTTACACTATATAAACAAATATGCACACATCCTCTGGTAAATCCAAATTAATACAAAAAATCAAGTCCCAAAAAATAACTCAAATAATCTTCTTTATTCCATTTTTATGAGCATCTCTTCAGCCAAAGCCAGCACGTGTTTCATCTGGGGTATGTTGCCCTACTACTTCCTCGGGGCTTTTACAGTCTGCAAACAACATGTAACAAATGATTTTTTGTATTTAATGTCCAATAAGGCAAAATTCCTTTAATCAAATAATCTTAAAGTTTAAAATTTCAGAATGTTCTAGTCATATCTGACGTGTAATAAAGTGCTGTAAATCTGGTGATATTACAGTTGGTGGTGACAGTTATTTACATGAGTTATTAAAATAATACGCAAACTAGTTTATACTAGTAAGACAAACTCAATTTGTTAAGATTTTATGTATTCATTAAATTAGATTGAATTAAATTAAATCAGTGGGACCAGTATAGAGTTTTTGGATGTGAAAGTTGAGGTGGAGAAGGATACAATGAAGACTAAACTCTTGGTGAAATGTTGCGAGCAAAACGCAACTGTAGCACGGAAGAGGCATTTCAGGAGGAAATCAAGATAATGACAGAGATTTAAGGGCAGATTTATGGAAGGTGGCGCTGCTCTGAGTGCAGCACCACTTTCCTTCTGCCCCTTAGCAGCCCCCTACCGCCACCATATGTGCGCCGTATTTAAAAAACGCCACACCATGGCGCATGGTAGGGGGCAATAGTGTTATTTTTCTTTATGATGCTATTGATGTACTCTGCCGGAGTACATTGGCGCTACTCCTGCAGAGTACATAGGGGCCCATTCTAAAGATTTCAAGAGCAGACGTTAAAAGTGCCGTAACAAATGGCGCAAGGAAATCTCATAGATTCCCTTGCACCATTTTAGCGGCTCCCCTAACAAGGAACACCCCCTTTGAATACATTATGCCTGGTGCAGGCATAATGCAGCGCAAAGGGTTACAGAGTGGTGCAATGCATGAATTGCGCCACTCTGTAAATACGGCATGGAGATTTTGACCTTGTTGTGCCACATTAATGTCAAAATAAATGAGGTTAATGTGCCGCAAGATGGAACTAGGGGCCTATAAATATGGCTCTCAGTGAGAGAGGTTATGGACAAAGGTAATTGGCTAGGCTGTCAAAAAAGTAGAGACATGTGACAGAACTAATCTGTTATATGGACGGAAAAAGATTGATCATGAAAACGAGTGCTTTAGATTTGTTACTACATTTTCAAGTCAAGCTTATGATGCAAGGACGATACTCAGTACTAATTGGCCTATCTTGAAAACAGATGACACCTTAGAGAAATACATTCCTGAAACACCTCAGGTCACTTTCCGCAGGAGCAGGTCATTAAAAGATAATTTATGTTGTAATATGATAACAACTGAAGGAGTGAGGAAAGATCAATGTGTGGGTTTTTATTGCTGTATGCAATGTAAAGCATGCATGGACAGTCAAAATTGCATGGCACTGAGAATCCCAGATAGTACAAGCATCTTTAAAATTAGAGGGTTTTATAATTGCAACACCACTTATTGTGTATATGCCTTGATTTGTCCATGTGAGAAGATATATATTGGCAGTGCAATCCACAAAGCAAAAAAAAAAAAAACGGATTTTGGAACACAAGAGAGTGATACCTAACAATAATTCTTAGTATCTAGTAACAAGGAACTTTGCAGAAGTACACTTTCAGAATGATAGACTGTTATGGTTCCTGGTTTTTTATTCAATTGCTCCTGATATTAAGGGGGGGAAATAGAGAACAGAAATTGAGAATTCTAGAATCCCAATATATTTTGGATTTTAATACATTATACCTGGTGCATCTGAACTTGAGCGAAGAATATAGTGTACATATTGTATAAAGGGTACAATGGACAATTTTCTCTAGTTTTCTGCATGGGGAATATACTATGGATGATTTTGATGTGCTTATTTTATGTTTTTATATTTTTGTAGGTTGTCACCTGGTGATTGGCACTTAAACAATATGGGCACTGCAGAGTTGATCTGGTTAGTTCAGATTATACATTTCCATCCATTTGTATCATCTTATGAAGTATCTCAACTTGATTGGACAACAGATATACACCCATATGAATTTTTCCCACTTGGGCCTGATTGAACACCACTATTTTCTCCAGGGATTGTATACTGTTGCACACAAACAATGGGGAATTGTGACTATGGCGGTCATTATGAACACGGGGGTAAACACCGCCGACTGTCGTGGCGGCGGTGAACAGAAGGCTGCCGTTGGCAGTGAATGGAAACCCACCATATAATGAATGAAAATTCACACCCGCCAAAAATCACCAGACCACCAGCCCCCGCCATGACCTTGTCAGCGGGAATGCTGGACCACCCCACCCCCCCACCACCGAGCACATCCACATCCCGCCCTCCAAATAATGATGTACAAATCACCTTGGCGGACAGTGGAGGCCGGACGACCATTGGCAGTGCCGACCACCACGGGCGGCAAGTGGACTTAACAGCAAGAATTGCACACATTGAAACCCACACACCTGACACACAGTCATAACCCCATAAAACACTCCTAGATACACCCCACAATCCTTTGCAACAAAACCAGGCCAAAGAAGACGGAGAGCACCAGAAGCGGACACCGAACGCCACCATACACAAGACGCACACCGACCCACAGAAGAGCACCCTCACCGTGTTGCCAGCCCCGACACCATTCACCACACTCACCATCTCCCCCTAAACCTCCACGCTTCACAGAAAGGGAGTTAAGGACCATGGTGGACGAGATCCTGAAGGTGGAGCCACAAATATTCGGGCCGAGGTGCAGCACACACCCATGGCAAGGGAGATGGAGCTATGGCAGACCATTGTGAACAGGGTCAATGCAATGAAACACCATCCACGCACAAGGGACGACATCCGGAAGAGATGGAACGACCTGCGGGGGAAGGTCAGGGGCATGGCATCAAGGCACCACATTGCAGTCCAGAAGACTGAGGGAGGGCCGCCACCAACACCACCCGAATACACAGACTGGGAGGAAAAGGTACTGGCCATCCTGCACCCTGAGGGACTCACTGGACTCATGGAGGAATGGACTCGAGTAAGTCGTCCACATTTACCCCATATACACCATACCTGTAATGCATGCACCACCCCACCCCATCCCACCCACACCCACCAGGACCAATACCCCACCCAGACAACAACCACGGAATCCACCCCCCTTGCATGACCACAAACCCACTAACAGGCCCACATCCCTCCCCCTGTGCACAGCCACCTACCCCTGCAAGGATCCACAATGGAACTACACCCCCCATGCAACCCCACACCTGAAGCAAAATGCAGTGTAAACCTCACAAAGGCACCCTGGATGGCAACTGAAAGTAACACCGGCACAAAATAGCCCAGTCCTGTGCACCCCAAATGTTCATGCATTTGTAACAGACATGTCTATGGCCCCCAACAGGCACCACCACCCATGCCACCCTCACAGATGGGACAAGGAGTGCCAGTGCCCCCCTGGAGACAGAGGCATCTGACAGGACACTGGTCAAGGATCCCTGGACACTGATGAGCAGGCAGGCCCCTCACACAGTCCTGGACTGTCCCCATGCAGCAGCCCTACCCAGGATACCACTGACACCCCTACCACCCAGACAAGAACAGCAGCCCAGGGCAAGCGTCCCCACACCAGTGTATCCAGGCCACAGACTGGTGGAACACAGGTACAGAGGCCACAGTCTCCCACTCCCAACATGCAAGAAGGAGAGGGCCCCAGTACAAGTGGTACTGCCTGACCTGTCCAGGGGACACAGGAACTTGGGGCTTGGGCTAGTGCTAGGGCCTCAGTGGGCCAGGAGTGAGCCACAGGATGGATGCAGCAGCCCAGGACGTGATATCTGAGGTATTGGGGGCCTACCAGCATAACCATGACAGGTTGGCACAGATAATATCCACCCTGGAGCACAGTCAGAGGATGCAGCAGGAACACCACCAACAGGCCATAGAGCAGTGGAAACAGCACACGGCCACAATGGCCAGCATAGAAGAAGCACTGCTGCAGCTGGTACAAACCCGGTATGAAACCCACACAGGACAGGAGGCCCCCACTACAGCACCGGACACCGACCTGGCAATTACACCACTATCAGAAACATCCCAGGAACTACCCTCACAGGAAACCCAAGGGCCAACCATGTCATCCCCTCAAGATCAACAGCAGGCGCCCAAACGGACCCTCAGGCCAAGATATGGCACTGGAACCCCAGTAAAGAACAAGGCCCCCTTCAAGAAGTAACTCAGCAACAATCTGCACAGCAACCACCACACATTGCTAAGAGGCAATAAGAGCTAATGTAAGAAATGATGGACCCATCAATACTACCAACAAGGCTGCCACCATGTTGGCATTGAGGACACACACCCATGATGACTTGCCATCACTGTAAATAGCACTATTCACTCCCTGCCACCAATAAAACACTTATCACACCTGTAACACTGTCCCCTGTGTTAAAATGTGAACAAAGTGGAGTATGGATGCAACTGGCTGATAACCACTTTATTGTCAAATCGTTGCATGAAAGGACTCCTGTGTGCCTAAATGTGGGCCCAAAGTAAATGCACTAAATTTAAATCTGTACCATGCAGAACTGGACCCTGTTTCACATATCAGATTCAAAACCCCCCTATATGACTAAGCACACTGACAGTATCTGTCACAAACCCCAATATCAGCCCTATGTCCCACACAGTTACTGGAAGTAGAGTTGTATCAGTTGGGTCCTGGAATTGACATCTTCCCCTTCCTCATCATCACCATCACTATCCTCCCCTCTCTGAGGTAGCTGGTCAGGACATACAGCACCCTCCACCTCCAAGAGGGGGACAGAATGTCTCACTGCTGCATTGTGCAGCATGCAGCAGGCCACCACTATTCTACACACCTTTTCAGGCCTATAGGCCAGGGACCCCCCAGAGATATGTAGTCAACGAAATTTAGCCTTCAGGAGACCTACTGTGCGCTCTGTCACCCTCCTAGTACATCCATGGGCCTCATTTGTAATTCCTCTTTGCATCCCTCCTAGGATTCCTCACTGGTGTCAGGAGCCAACGCAAGTTTGGATATCCAGAATCACCTAGAAAAAGGTGCAATACAGAGTAGTCATTGTTAAGCCCCTTAGTCAGACAGCCTGGCTGTCTGCTATGTGTCAGTTAGTGACAGAAACACTTACCTATGATCCACCCCTATGTCCTCTTGGAGTTGTTCCATCTTCTGTGGCACTCTACTGTTCCTCAGCACAAAGGACTCATGGACTGAACCTGGGAACATGGCATTCACATGTGAGATGTACTGGTCTGCAGTACATACCAATTGGATGTTCATGGAATGAGAGTTCTTTCTGTTTCTGTACACCTGTTCTCTGAATCTTGGGGGTATGTGGGTGCCATCAATGGCACCTATCACATAGGGTATGTTGACAAAGGAATAGAAATCAGACTTGATGGCAGGGAGGTCAGTACTTTGGGGAAATCTCATATAGGACTGCAGGTGTAGTACAAATGCATTTAGAAATCTTGTCAGTACGATGCTGAAAATTGGCTGTGAAAATCCAGCACCCATGCCCACTGTCACTTGAAATGATCCCGTGGCCAGGAAATGGAGTGCGGAGAGCACCTGCATTTCAGTAGGGATGGCATGCTAATTACGATTTCCCAGAGTTAGTGCAGGATCCAGTAAAGCACAAAGTTCCTGAATTGTTGCACGGGTGAGTCTGTAATTGATTATGATCTGACGCTCCACCATGGTCCTCATATCCACAAGTGGTCTGTACACCGATGGTGCCCTTCCTGGTACCTACGAGGGATATCAAAAAGGTGTGATGAAGACACATACATAGGCACACATTGTCATAATTTGTGCACTGCATACTTCATTCTAATGACTCAACAGTAACAAGTTCTTGACAGATCTACATATACACCTCAATGAGTGAACAGTGTTTTTCATGTGTGTTATATTACGAAATGGTCACATGCATAGGTGCTTCATGTGGCAAGTAGGGCTTGCATTGTGCACAATTTTATTTATAGCTGCATAGTTACTGCCAAAATGTCTGCCCACTGTAATCCAGGCCTGTTGTTGTGGAAGTGACCTCATACCGCTAGCGGTTGACGTAACAGCATAAGGTGGTGTTTACTGCTGTTCGCACCGTCATTGGTTAACATGGATGCCAATGGGGAATCCTGGCATATCATGATCGCCTCCAGCGGTGACGGTGCACACTGCCGCGGTACATCCGGAAATTCGTTATCTATACTTCACTTGACTCCCTGATCTCCTGTGGACAGGCACTCCACTGTGTGTAATGCTGTGTCCTGCCTCTGGTCATGGATGTGGCTCATGTTGCAGGGGAAAGGGCACCGGCCTTCATCCAGGTGGAACTGGAGAGGCTAGTGGACGGGGTCCTGCCCCTGTACGCAAAACTCTACGGTCGGCCAGAGGTACAGGTGAGTCTGGGTTTGGGGTGCACTGTTTGGGTGTAATGGATGGTATTGTAAGGACATATGTGTGCACCTCAGAGCCTGCATGGGCCATGGTGCGTGGCATGCTGCGTGCGTATGTCCTGTAAGTCTGACAGTACTGTCCGTCCCATAATGGACAAATAGCCAGCTGTACCTATCCTGCAAGTGCCTGACCTCTGTGTTCCATTTCTGTGTCACCCTTTTAGGTCAGACCCCACCAGAAGAGGACACTTTGGCATGCCATCGCCAAGGAGGTGCAACACCCACTGCAGGAAGAGGTGGGAGGACCTGTGGTGCTGGGCGCGTAAAATCTGTGAGGCTCAGGTGGGGAAGTCCTCCCAACGTGGAAGGGGTGCCTGTCGGGCACTGACCCCGCTCATGTAATGTATCCTGGCGGTGGCGTACCCAGACCTGGATGGGTGCTTGAAGGCTGCACAGCAGTCACAAGGGGGTGAGTACTCATGTCACAAACTTAAATCTGGAAGGATGTCTGTGTGTGCATAAGGGTTCATGCTGCTTAGAGACAGGGACTCTGACTGGTGTCCATCTACATTATGGTCCCCAAAGATTGTAGAGGTGTCTTTGTCAGGTCTCCCACACGTCGGCTCCTTAGGTAGTTCAGGGGATGGGTGTAGAGCAGGGCTCTGGTCAGTAGTCAGGGGCATGGCCATGGGCATAGTGAACAGTGCTTCCTGTTGGGGGTGTCTTCTGGATGGGTTTATGTCTAGCCACTATGTACCTCCATTCAGCTATTTACAAGTGTCTCTCCTGTTTTGTCTCCCCATCCGTGTTCTCTGGTGTTGGTTTTGTACAGCAGCAACATCTGGAGAGGGAGCTGAGGCACCGGCAAGTGGGGAAGCAGCGGCCCACGGATCGTCGGAGGCAGAGACATCCGACACCAAGGGGACCAGTGGGTCAGAGGGTGAGGGGAGTACCACGGGGGAGGCAACTACCACTGGAGGTAGTGACTCCGATACCTCTTCCGATGGGGGCTCCCCAGCAGTGGCGGACCCTAGTGGCCACACCACTACAGTGACATCTTCCGCCACCCCCCCATTCCATCACCGCCCTCCCTTCTGCTCACCACCGAGTTGTCCGTGCCCGCTCACCCAGAAAGGTGGGCGTTTCCTTCGCCCCAGGCACCTCCTCCCCTGCCCCAGTCATCCCTGCTGCCCTCACAGAGGAGGCTATTGACCTCCTGAGAACCATCTCTGTAGGGCAGACAACCATTGTCACTGCCATCCAGGGGCTAGCATCAGAGGTGCAGCAGACAAATGCCTATCTGGATGGCATTCACGTTGTCTTGTCTGCCCTACAGAGATCTTTTCAGGGTTTGGCCTCCACTTGGACGGCAGCCAGTTTCCCTGGCCATTCCGTCCCCCCTCCAACCTCCTGTACCCCTTCCAGCACCCCACTCCCTTCCCCCGTCCAAAGCACACAATCTGACATGCAGTCAAGCACATCAACATACAAGAAGCACACTTCAAAACACAAGAACCACACCTCCCTCCACAAGCATTCACACAGCCAACATACACATGCACACACAAAATCCACTTCCCCCAGTGTGCCCACCTCTTCCGCCTCCCTGTCTGTCCCCTCTACATCCACACCCTCATGCACTGCACCTTCAATCACTGTTGCTGCTCCTCTTACTGCACTCACCACAATAGCAGACATCTATACATGCACCCCAGACACCACACCTGCACTCACCACAACTGCTGTAGTTGACACATGCAGCACACTCACCAGACTTGCAGACACCCACACAACATACATCCACACTGGCAGCCGGTCTTCTCCCACTGTGTCCACCCCCCTCCTCCAAAAACACACAAACGCACCAAGACACCCACCCATCACACATCCACCACACCACAGCATACTGTCCAGTCACCTGCACCCACTACATGACCCCTACACCACATACATCCACAGCCTCTGCCTCCATTCCCACACCCTCATCCAGGACCACCCCAATTGCTCCGAACAAACTTTTCTTCTCCTGTGCTGACCTCTTCCAACCCTCTGGCCCACCCCGTCTTGTCCCTAAGCGTGCACACCTCCTGGCACCTTTCCACTCCTTCCACTTCACAGCCCACCCCTGTCCGCCCCTCACATTCCCGTGCCCCTTCCCCAGAGAAGAAGAATCCCCATGCAGAGCCAAGTCCATCTGGCTCCAACCGCTCAAAACAACCCCACCATCCTTCAAAGGACAAACCCACACCCCCTCCACCTTCCAAGCGCAAGTCCAAGCCCCACCCCCATCGCATGTCCCCACCCCCACCACCCCTTGCCCCCGTTCCGTGAGGTGCCTGGATGCCCCTTTGTTGCACCATTAGGTGGAATACTGTGCACTTTTGGGAGTCAGGTTGGGTCCGTTGTGGCCCATGGCACTTGTAGTGCTACGGACTGGCCATTGGCCTTGTTTGAAGTAGTTGGCTCTGTGAGCTCTAAAAAACATTGCTGTGTGGCCTGTGTTTTGGTGGCACACTGTTGCACCCTGGTCTATCGTTTCATTGTTTGTGGGTGTGGGGCATTTGTATATACTATGGTCAAGTTGGATTTGCCTTGTGTCGGGTAAGTACCTCTTGCTGTGGGGTGTATGACTTGTGCTGCTGGGAAGGGTTGGGGGGGCGTTGCAGGGTGGGTGGGAATGTAACTGTGCCCTTTCCTCCCTTGTTTCGTAGGTTGCAGTACATACCGTTGTCGCCTTCGTCTGCGGTCTCGGTCGTGGAGGTATATGGCAAGAAGCAGGGTTGGCATGATCTGCAGCTCTCTATCCATGTCTGCTTCGGCACGTTGTGTGGGCCTCCAGTGAATGTTTCATTGTATTTGATTCATTTCCACCTGGCTTTGCGTGGTGGTGGTTCCCGCCCTGGAACTGGCGGCAAACTAGTGGTTTATAATTTGATGGGCGGGTTGGGCCTTTCCGTCGGCCTGTGTGCGAATTCTGCCGTCATCATCGGCACTCCTCGACTGGCGGTGGGTGGTTTTCTGGATGCCTATGTTTCGATTGGTTCATTATTTGGCGGTCCGGACCACTCCTCTGTTGGCGGGTTTTACCGCCACCGCCGGCGGCGCGGTACGGACTGCCGTGTTCATAATGAGGGCCTATATATTTGAGTATCTGATGTTATAACTGGATATGCAGGACAATAAGATACACATTTATATGAATTTGCCCACTTGGGTTTGATTGAATACCATTAATCTCTCCAGGGATATTGATGTTGCACATATACAATGTGGGATTATGATTATACATTTGAGACTGATATTCTGTATGAGGAGGCTTGTATATATTTTTTATATATCTCTTTGAATTAATGGTCCTTTTTACATTGATGTTTATATTTAGGTTATGGTCATTGAATATATGGACACCTGGGTAACACACTGTATTACTGTCAGCTGAATAAGATATGAATTTTGGAATTATCATTGATAAAAGACAGTATAATAATGGTGTGATTGGATATACCATTCAAGGTTCCATTATTTAATTTGGGCGATGCATGTATTTCTGTGTTTTGACTTTTTTTTAACTATGTGGTAAAGTAAAAAATGGAGTGAATGTCTAGTACCCCATAATGCGATCAAGGCTACAGCCAAAACACGTTGGGAGTAAACCATCTTCAGTATTAAATTTGGTTTGCAAACGCATCCGCGAGTGTCCGGGACTTCTTTTTGAATGAGAAGAGTTGGTGTGTGAATTATCAGGGCTACTGGAGCCCACTACAAAGTTTTGGCTTCCGCCTTCGTCAGGTAGTAGAAGATGGTTTGCTCAACGGATGCACAGCTGATACTGCTGGAATTTCAAAAAGCTTCATGAGTGAAGATTCCAATTGGAATGTGGAATCAATGCAGTCCTGTTTGAGTCACTTCTTTTTTGGATATTTCTTTTTCTTGTGACTCATTGTATCCTTTGGAATCTAGATTTTTGCACTGGCTGGCTGTTGTTTTTTTGTGATTCTTCATCTTCTAGGATTTAATTTATATATATATAAATATATATACATATATATATATATATATATATATATATATATATACAGGTATGTTCAACATGGCTTATAATCTTGGAGAGTGAAGTCAAGTAGGTGTTCAGCAACAAAGGGTGATCCTTATGGATTGGAGGACAGCTCCCTTTTGCAAGAATGGTGCTGATAGATAGGGGGTAATCGAGCCACTTGTATTCTAATTGAATCTAAGTTTCGGCCATACTCTGTATTCTCGTATTAAGTAGTATTTAAAGTTAGACTGTCAGAACAGGTGGCCCACAGTATTAAAAGCTTTGGAGAGGTTGAGTAGGAGGAGTGCGGCTCATCTTTTAAAGCACATCATGTGTTTCAGACTTAAATGCCACGTTGTCTGTTTTTGACTCTCATTGATAACCAACCCTGATTAAGGTCCATAGTATATTACAAATAGTTCACGTTTACAGACATGTTCCAGCATGTCCAATGGAGTGTTGCACATTAAGCACTTTTGGGCCAGTACAGTCCTAAAAGTGCACCAAAGCATAAAAACCAGGACAAGCATGTGAACTTTCTGCAGACATCCCTCTCACCATCTTAACCGCGGAAGACAGAGAGACCCTAGGGAACTCTTGTCGGAAGAGATAGTGGGAGCCATCAGAAACCTACGATTGGGTAAGGCAATGGGTCCTAAAGGGATCCCCAATGAACTGTATAAAATTAAAGCAACTAAACTTGCCCCCCACCACGCTTGTCCTCCATAATTGCATACGAAAGGAAAGGAAACCAGAAGGACAATGCAGTTCATACCAACTAATCTCCTTACTTAATGTGGCTAAAATGTTGTCCTCCAGCCTCACACAGATGATACACCCCGACCAGTCGGGATTTATGCCAAATCAGAACACAGCACTGGACAGAATATCACTATATGCAGATGATATTCCGCTATATGTCATGGAGCCCTCCGCCTCCCTTGACCCTGTAATGCACATAATGACTCAGTATGGACAGTATTCCGGTTATACAAGTGGATCCCTTCTTTACTTTTGTATAAACTGTAGTAACCCCGGGACCTGGCCCACCCAGGGGCTTTGTAGCAAACCAGTGCCTGTGTTTTTTTAAATTCCAGCCACAAATTTGCTGTGAATTTTCAGCAAAAATGTTAAAAATGCTTTTTTGCCTTGGCGGAGGTTCCCAGGGGGATCCCAGTGCCAAGGCTAGGGGGTCAGGGCATTTATACTCTGCCCCCTTGTCTTTATTTTTCACCTTTTTGTTTGGGACTCGGTTAAGTCTGAGTCCCAAGATGGCTGCCAAGACTTTCAGGTTGAAGTGTTGGCAGCCCATCAGATCTCTGCACATGATCGGGAGAATTTGCGAATTATTCACTCACATAGGTATTCAATGTTGTTTCCCTTTAATATCTCAACAACTACTGAATGGATTTACACCAAATAACAAAAAGGGGGCCAGATGTAGCAAAGGTTTTTACCCATTCTGTGTCTATGGGAAAAAGTGTTCGTACATATGGCCCAGGGTGCTTTCTGGACCAAAAGCTAAGTTTCTGCCAAATTTGGTGTAATTTCGTCCAGTGGTTCAGGCTGTAGTTGTCTCTAAAAATACCTATGGGAATTAAGACAGGAAACACACTTGTTTTTTTCCCCCCCTTTTACATGGCCTCCGCTTGATAAATCATCCTGAAACTTTCCATGCACAACTGGAACTAGTAGCGCATTTTTGGAAACTTTTGTGAAGATTCGTCAAAGATATAGGCAAGTCAAAAAAACGCTTTTCCTTTGTAAAGTAGGTCCTAACTATAACTACCTACTGGCCACAGCCAGTAGGGTATATATCTATATATATATATATATATATATATATATATATATATACGTATATATTTATTCACTTAAAAAAACGAAGGTTACAGGGACGTTATAGCTAGGGTCTGAATTTCTTGAACAAAGCTATAGAAGGTCAGCAGTTATAGTTATAGTTATAGTTATTTCAAGTAACTATAACTCATGTCCTGAAGTAACTATAAATCGACCCCCGCCATGCACAGTTTTTTCTTCAATAATTTGATGGCTAGTGTTTGATTGATATTTTTATTGATGTTATAAAAGTTGGCATGAGTGCTGTAATATCTGGGGTATTTAGCAGTGCATGCGAAGGACCGAGTTATAGTTACCTAAGGCCGCGAGTTATATTTTCTTGAAATAACTCTAACTATAACAGCTGAATTTCTCTGCTTTTGTGTGAGTAAATTCAGAACTTAACTATAACGTGCCTGTAATCTTTGCTTTTATATGTGAATTTCTATGTTTAAAAAAAATTCTATTTCCTAACAGTAACATCCCTGTAACCTTTGTCTTTTTCGGTGAATTTCTATGTTTTCCTTAACATAAAATATTTTTCATTACTATACGGTAATGCAGCCACTGCCGTGCGTGGCCTTCGATCATGCGTGGTGGTGTTTGGCCACAGGGCCTGGCCTATTTCCAGGCCCTTCGGCAGACCCCCTGTAACCACTTAACCCCGTGCTGCGCACAGACTTTGGCCGTGCACGCCAGGAGTTGGCTGCTTGGCTTGGCCTGCAGCCAGACCCTGTGGCCAACCTCCGTAGCCACCCAATCCCATGCTGCGCATGGCCTTTGGCCATGTGCAGCAGGAGTTGGCCATAGGGCCTATCTCTCTGGGTATGAGAATTGGTGTGAAAGGGTGTCTCTGGGTGTAAGGGTGGCTGTGAGAGTGTCTGTCTGGGTGTGAGAGGGCCTATGTGGTTGTGAGAGTGTCTGATTGCAAAAGATGCATTCACATCCACAAAGGATTTCAGATCGTTTTTCAATATGGAATCACAAAGTAAATACACTTGCTTTGCCTTCGCCCAGCCCAGGTGTTAGGATCATTTGTCCTTTCCAAAAGTAGAGCTTCAACTGGAGCACCTGCTACGTTTATATGTGTAAGTGCTTTCTTTTGAGGTTTAATTTCTGTGAAATGAGCATCATGGACAGAACCGGAAGCTCACCTGCTAGTTTATCCAACAAGAATCCACAGTTTTGCACAAAATGTCTATCCAATTGGAGTACATTCTACTGGTTAGTTAGTAAGTGCTATCTCGTTGGGTGAATGGCCAGTGTGCAGGAGGGGAGCAATCCCCTAGGACGCACCACTATTAAATGGGAGGATAGGGCCACACTGCCCCCTCCCCTGGCCAATCTCAGGCCCAGGAACCCCGTACCCCAGGGCCCAGCCATCTTTCCTGGGTGCATTCCAAAGCATCCAGTGTGCAATGGGATCACAGGGGAGTCTCTAGGCCCACATGGTTCCACACAGCTCCCTGCCTCCTGAGGGAGCCAGCATTGCTGTTAGAGACAGGGAGCTGCTAAACATGCAGCTCCCTGTCTGTGATAGCAATCGTTTCCTATGTTTCCCTGCCTGCATGTCTGCAGGAATGGAAAGAGAGGAACCCTCTGATCTCAGCAAGTGAGAGCTGTTTGACAGACCTCGCTTGCAGGGAGGGGCATTGTGTTTGCTCTGACTTGGTCGGAGCTGTCGAAGCTCCAACCAAGTCAGAGAAAACAGCCGTGTCCCGGTGTGGGCACCCCAGCACATAGCAGCAGCTGGCCCTTGGGGGGTGGTTTTCCCCAGGGACATTATTGGCTCCACAAGGGGGACCAGACAACCCACCTCCACCATTTAAACAGCTCTGGGGTGATGGTGGTCCTCTGTGATGGGGGTCCGCAACAGACCCCCTTCATTATATTATAAATCAGCCCTTGGGAGGTGGTGGCCCATCGGGCTGCAAGGGGGCCGCGTGGCACTCCCTATTTTGTTACACTTGCCCCTTGGAGTTGGTGGTCTCCGGGGCTACGTGGGAGCAGTGCGCCCCCCCCCCCCATATAATTGAAACAGCACTGGGAAGATGGCGGTCCCTGGGGCTGAGGAGAGGCAGCACGAGATCCCTTATTTTGAAACAATTGCACTGGGGAGGTGGCAGTTTTTGAGACTGCAGGGGGCCACGTGGCTCCCTTTTATATAATACAGTCTAAGCCCTGGGGAGGTGGTGGTCCCTGGGGCCTTTGGACCCCCCTACTAGAATGAAACGATTTTGCCCCAGGGAGGTGGTGGTCTCCCGCATACTATTGATTTAACCCTGGGGAGGTGGCTGTCTCTGGGTGGGGCCCCATGCACCCCTCTCATTTACTTTTGCTATGCCCCTGGGACCTAACCCAACTGGGGGCTTTAGTAAAACAAGCACTTGGTTTTTTTAAATTTTTGCTCCCAATTTGCGATGTTGCTGCAAATTTGCAGCAAAATCTTTTTTAAAGTGCTTTTTTTTGCCCTGGATGGGTCCCTGTGGGACCCCCGCAGCAGAGCTAAGAGGTCAGGGTGTCCCTACCCTGACCCCTTTTCTTTTTTTTCACTCTTTCTTAGGGACTCTGCTAAAGCCGAGTCCCAAGATGGCTGCCAACACTTCCTAGCTGAAGTGTTAGCAGCCAATCAGAGCTTGGCAGATCTCTGCCTGAGCTTGTTATTATTTGCAAAGTTGTCAGGGAGGATCCGCAGCCCTAGATATACAAATTTGGTTTGCTTTTAATTTTTCTTAAACACCAGAATGGATTTACTCCAAATAACAAAAAGTGTAATCTGCTGACCAAAAGCTAACTTTCTGCCAAATTTGGTGTAATTCCAGCCAGGGGTTTCGGCTGCAGTTGTGTTCAAAACACCTATGGGAATCAACATGGAAAACGCACCTTTTTTGCCCCCCCTTTTCTCGGCCTCCGCTTGACAGAGCACGCCAAAACTTTCCATGCAAAAGGAGAATCACAGGCACACTTCTGTTTGGATTTTTTTTTGAAGATTCATCAAATGGCGACAAAGATATAGGCAAGTCGAAAAACGCTTTTTCTATGGAAACATGGTCCCAATTGTAACTACCTACTGGGGACTGCCAGTAGGCTCTGAAAAAAACAAAGGTTACAGAGACACCGCAGCCCTCCGCTGGGGACACAGAGCAATTGTGGGAGAAAGAAGGTGAGAGGATCCCGCAACCCCGGAAGGTAAGGAGGTAACCTTTACACGCACTGTAGGGCACCTGGGGAGGATACAGACCCTCCTTTGGGGTCTTAGCGGGATCTCTATATCTCTTCTCACCATGGTAAAGCAGCAAAATACTGGCATAGCCCCAATCCAGGAGTGAACTATACAGCAGATTGAGAAGTCACTTTTGTATTATGCCATGACTGGGAGAAGAAAAAGGGAGCTCTCGGGTTTCCCTGCCTGATACCCATATAGAAAATGAAAGTTTATGGATAAGAACACGCACACAAATCAAGGAGCGGATTGATATGTACTGTTGAAATTATTGAAAAATGAATTATTAACAGCACATGTTGTGGGAATGCATTTTTGAATGAACATTGATGAACTATGGGGTACAAATTGTGAATCTGTCCCTCCATTGAATCAATTGGGATGCTAGAGCTAGGATAACAGTTAACATAAATAAAAGTATAATGGACGAAAGAATGGTGAACTGGGAACAAGCAATGGAACATGTTTTTAGTGAAGCTGCCAATGGGGATGTTGGCAACAGTAGTGGTTATACAAGGGATAGAACACTACCGCAGCTGATAGAAGATCTGGAAAAAGCTCAGAAAACTGAATTAAAACAATAGTGGGAGGAGGACTCTCTGAAGAAATATTTGGAGTACAAGAGAATACCTAGAGGTCTGTGAATAATGCTACTTCCAACCTATGAGGAAATGGACTATAATCTTGTAAAGAGTTGTTTGATAATACAGGGGAATGTTTAACTAAATTAATGCAAATGTTGATCAGGGATGCTAAAATAAAGATGGAACAACAAGCTGCAGAGATGGAGATTATCATGAGGGAGTTGGAAAAATATAAGGAAGATACTATCACAAAGTATATGTTAACCAAAATGGAGAAAAGAATAAAAGATTATGAGTAGGAAATAATGGAGAGAAAAGCCTACAAATTTACAAGGGATAGGCTAGATTACTAGTATGGTCATACATACACATTTTCTAAGAAGTATGACCTCTTAAGAGTAAAGGATAAAGCAGAGAAGACCACTGAAAGGAGACCGAGTGATAGTAAAGTGAGTTGGCATCCTGGCTCCGTTGCAGACGAGGCACAGACTTAGCAATTGGATTTTCACAGGGAACTACATCTACTCCGGATGAGCACACAACAAGGTAGAAGGGGCACAACACAACAAAACTGCTGAAAAGAGAGTGCAAGGCAAAGAGGGGTAAGAGGAAGGGGGAGAGGCAGGGGGAGGAGATAAAGACTGTATTGAAAAATATGAATTCTGAATAACAGGACAATCAGCACATGAAACGTAATTATGAACCTCTCCACAGTAAAATTGACCCCAAATCAAGACAAAAATCCTAAATTTAGGACTTAGGTTTTGCCCTACTACCATCCCTGACTTTTAATGATGTAAGGATTGAATTGTATAAGTACATTAGAAAACTGAAATTACATAAGTACTTACAAATAAAACTGAAAATAACTGGGAATACAGAGAACCCAGAGGTAAGGATGTCCAACTTTAAAGTGAATGATATTCCTGGGATATTGGACATTTATGATTTAATTGATACCACTGAATCTTCTGTTCAAAACTGTGGTGAATTCATCAACACACAGGCAATTATGGGGGAGACACCAACAATATTGGAAAGAACAAAAGATAACATTGCCCCCACTGAGAGGAACATTCACATTCATTCTGTTAATGTCAAAAAATGGAATCACAGGGGTTTCACAATGGGTGCAATTGAATCAAATAGATGTAAGGTCAAATTTCAGTTTTTCCCCCAGCTGGCAGCAGGCAATAAGATCGATCTCAAAAATCAAGTTGCCATGGCCCATCTCTCTCATCCCTCTAGAATGCCCTTTTTGATGATGTTGTGGGTAATCAGATGGGGTATGGGCCAATATTGCCCCTAGCCACAGTCTTGAGGTTATGAAAGATTGAAAACCCACTGGAAGAATGTCATGTTTTTTTATTGATTGCAAATTCAAGCAAAGTTCGTAGACATTTGATTCGAGAGCCTTGAGGGCCAAGGTTATTTATTGATTTCTATTTCAGACAAGGGTCGTGGATAAGACAAAGAGCCGACACATGTTTCGCCCCCTGTGGTGGGTCTATCTGGGGCTTTTTCAAGGCTATAACATATGGATGGTAAGGGTTTGATATGGGAGAAGGCTATTGAAAGAGCTAAGAGCTTTGTGTCATGCATATTAGTTGATGTGACATATGAAGGAAGGAGTGCCAAGAGGTATCCAGTGAATACGGTGCAGTTATAAAAAAAGGAAGATGTAATTAAGGGCATTCCCTTGTGAGGGGAGTATGGGTAATATCCAAGAGAAGAGACAAAAAAGATTCCAACCGATGTTCTCTCTTGGCTATCGAGCCACTTACCCGTCCATTGGTGAAAATGCCATAGGCTACGTCCTGGGATGAATCCCACCTCGCTATACCGGCATTTCAGGCCGGTGCCATATTTGACATATTCCTAGATGTAGTCCTTCTCTTATTATTGGTACCCAGAGAAACAAATGAATAAAGAGGCATGGAGATCGCTGCCATATTTCAAAGGTTTCCATATGTTTCGAATAGAGCAGTAGGCTGTAAAACATTGTAACCGCCAGTCATAACTGTTATCACCATAATATATGTGTCTGCCTTGTAATGTGTTGTAATGTTGTACTTGATTATATACACTAATAGAAATGTTTGTAGTTATTGTTAAAGCTCTGAGTGGCAGTTATGTTTAAGGGGCATTGTAACCGCGGTCATATTGGAAGGTTCCTGTAAGAGACGGGTGGGAGAAACGGACTGACCAATGTGGTGTTAGTGAATGTGAATGGTATGTATCTAAGCTCAGGTAGTTCTTATTTAAAGATTGAGTGTCCAGTGTGAGACACTACCTCAAAAGGAATGTTTATTGAGCTCATGGCACGGAATCTATTTTTGTTATGGCTGCCTTTAAAGATATTCAGAGGTAGAGAGTACATAGACACTTACAAGTTGTGATTGAGAAATTCTTCCAATATGGTAACTAGCCCTCCTAAGTCATCCCAATTTAATATTGGAATGTTTGTATTTACATGAGATAAAGTAGTAATTCTGGCTGTCTTTACTAATGATGAGGGGACAATATTCTGTAGTTGTACTAGTGTGTTATGAAGTTCAACCTATTCAAAGAAAAAGATAAGCGAACATAAGTGATGGAAAATATTGAATGAGACAATAGGTTACATACTCAAACCTGTAGCGTCTTCAAAGGATCCAATAGTGCCATTCAGCATCTTTGTTAAGTCCTCGCCGAACTGTGTCAAACCGGATAATAAGAGAACTTTCACATTGTCGTAGTTTTAATTCGAGGTCCCTACCCCGAGGATGTTGTTTGAGTTTTTGTATGCCATAAAATGTAAAACTACGTGTAAAGGGGTAACATTTGACAAAGTGTTCAACCAATGGAAGTCTTACATCATCCTTTTGTATATTTCGATAGTGCTCCTGTATTCTCACTTTCAGTGCTCTAGTTGTGCTACCTAAGTAAGGTCTGTAACAGGGCAGATGATGAGGTAGACTGTATTGGTGCTCTCCAAGTTAATGAAGTCACGTATAGTAAAATGTTGTCCATTAAAGGCAAATTCTTTAGATTTGGATAAGCCCAGTTTACAGATATAGCAATTGGTGCAGGTGTAGGATCCTGTGGTTTGTTTCAGGAAATGTTTAACAGTTTTCTTTTCTTGGAATTCTTGGAAGAATGAGAAGCATATTTTGTCTCTAAGATTCAGTGGTCCTTTGAAGCCCATCTGTGGGACTGATTGTATATTTTGTGCAATTGAGGGAAAATTTGTAAGTAAATACCAATATTTATGAAGCAATTTACGAATATGTTGTTGGCCATTGTGGAATTGGGTGATGAAGAGAAAAGATATCTGGGTAGTAATGTATTTTCCCTTGTTCGGAATAATATTGTGGTCAATTTTGGCAAAATGCTCTTTGGTGCGATTCAATCCGGAGGTGCCGTACCCTCTTCTAGATAGACGTTCCAAAATTTCTGATGCCGCTTTCTCGTAGTCCTCTTTATTGCTGCAATTGTGTCTAGCCCGTCTGTACTCCCCAGCTGGAATGTTGCGTATTGCACTTTGTGGGTGGAAACTGGTTGCATGAAGAATGGAGTTGACAACTATTGTTTTTCTGTGGAACAGGGTATGCAGCTGGTTCTGATCTATATAGAGAGTGAGATCCAGGTATTCAAGTGATTCCCTTGAGATTTGATGGGTCACTTCAATGCCCCACTTGTTAGGTGTGAGAGTGCGTAAGAATTGTTGAAGAAGAGATTCTTGGCTTTGCCAGATAAGGAGAATATCGTCACTGTATCATCCCCAGAAGGTCAGATGTTGTGAAAAATCCTTCGTATTTTCATTCCAAAGCCAATGTCTTTCTACTTCTCCCATAAAGATAGATGCGTACGGTGGAGCAAAGCGAGCTCCCATCACGGTCCCTTGTTGCTGAAGGTAGTAATACCCTTTAAATAGGAAAAAGTTGCTCTCAAGACAGAAAGACAGCATGGCTATAATCATTTAATTTCTTTCAAGAAAGTGTACTGATCTGGTGGATAAACATCTCTCAATTGCTTCAATGCCATCTTGATGTTTTATTGTGGTATAGAGGCTGACCACATCTATGGTTACAACTATATAGTCTGGTTGCCAGTCAATATTTTGAAGTTTCTGTAGTATGTCCTTAGTATACTTAATGTAAGAAGGTAGAGTTTTCATAGAGGGTTGTAGTTCAGACTCAAAAAAGATGCCCAGATTCGAACAGATTGAGCTTATGCCTGAGATAATAGGTCTACCTTTAGGTGGGTGGTATCCCTTATGTATTTTTGGAAGGAGATACAGGGTGGGTGTAGTTGGGTGTTTGATAAATAGAAGTTCTTCTCTTCCAGGGTAATAATTTCTCTAGAGTACCAGTGGTCCAGTAATTCCCATAATTTTTCTTGAACTTGTTGTGTTGGATTGTGTGCAAGTTTTGTATAGCACGTGGTGTTGTTGATTTGTCGATATGCCTCTTGGAGATAGTCTCTTCTGTTGAGAATGACAATGTTGCACCCTTTGTCTGCTTCCTTTATCAGGAATTTGTTATCTGCTTGTAGTTCATGTATGGCCTTCCTTTGTTTGAAATTGGTGTTCAAGGGAAGGTATTTTTGTTTTATTATGTATTTTTGATATTCCCGATCTAAGTCCTCCATCATAGCTGTGAAAAAAAGATCAATTGTGTTGCCTTGTAGCAATACAGGTGTGAAAGTAGATTTTATCGGTAATCTAGATTGTTTAGTATGTGATGTCTCAATGCTGAGTTCCAGTGCTATCCCTGTTAGTGATTGTTCACTAACTACTCACTGCTGGAGAGGTTGCTAAGTAGTTGTATGGTTGTTAAATCTTGAACTGTGAGATCACTTGTAGTATATTGTTGTAGGGCAGTGGTTCCCAAACTTTTTCGATCCCCGGCTCCTTTGACCTATTGGCCGTGTTGGCCACGGCTCCCCATTATGTTACTTTTTTTTGGCGGGTGGGGGAACGTAATCCCAGCCTGTACCTGTACCTACACTATTTACAGTTTGACTTCTTTATTCTCTCGTTCAGGTTCCTGAAAACCATTTATTTTAAACTATTTCTTTTCTTTTGTCATAGGGATATTATTAATGGTACTCTGGCGCCCTCCGCTGGTCACAATAATTAATGCAGGGGGTTTTGTTTCCAAAACCACGGTGAAAAGCTACCGATTAAAAGCACCTCCGAGTGGTTTCCAGACTGTGTGCGGCGCCCCTGGCTAATTTTGACGGCGCACCAAGGAGCCGCGGCGCACAGTTTGGGAACCACTGTTGTAGGGATTGAGTTTTATCACATTTCTGGGGGGCAAAGAAAGAATGGAGTTTCAATTTCCTAGTGAATTTAAACAGATGAATTTTTGTTTGGACTAAGTCCCAGTTTCGGGTGGGGCAGAAAGAGAGACCCTTTGTTAGGATCTCCATTTGAGATTTTGAGAGAACTCTGTCAGATAGGTTGACAATTAAATCCTTATTTAAGTTTTATTCCTGGCTTCTTTGCTGCATGCCCGTGTCTGTATGCCTGATGTACTGGGTTCTGGGGTTGTGGAACTTGGTGGTCTTGTGCGATTGTCTTGTGTTGTGCCCAGATGTTGTCTCCTCACCTCTTCGTACAAAGGTATTCCTGGTCTTAGTGTTTGACGTGTTCCTGTGTCCTCAGGAGATTCTATCTCCTATGATGGTTGAGTCTCAGAGCAACTATGTGGGTCTGTGGAAGTGTTTGATGTCTTGATGTCGTCATATTTCTTGTTGAAGGTGTGGACTCTGCCAAGCTGGTAGTCAGTAAGATATCGGCTGAATTTTCTATTTTTCCTTTGGATTATGTCTTCTTCATATTCATCAATAATTTTATTGAGAATGTCATAGTTTTTCTTGGCGATACCACCCCAGTTTGCTTCTTCAATTTGTCTGTTAAGTGTGTCCACTTAGTCCCGATATTTTTCAAATTCCTCTTGTGCTATTTCAATTAATTGTCGTAGCATGTTGTTTGAGGCTGTCTGTAAGTTGGCTTCCCATTGTTTGAGCCTCTCCTTGGAGTTAGTTTCAATAGGTGGAAAGATCAACATTTGAAGGCCTCTTGATATAAGGTCATACTGAACATATTTCTTGAGTGAGGCTGCCTCCCACCATTTGGAAATTTATTTTTTAACAGCTCGTTCCAAGGCTTGAAAGATATTTCTGGCAGAGGACGGGTTTGAAGCATTTGACCGATTTAAGCCAGCACCTGTTGTGTTAAATAATTGATTTAGACAGCTGTTTCTTTGTTCACATCTATTGTGATGATCCATCATGTTATTGTTAGAAAGCGTAAGGTTACAGATTTAGGGACTTAGCGGTAGAGAGATAAGAAAGTGATTCAAAAAAGGGCTAGTTACCATATTGGAAGAATTTCCCAATCACAACTTGTAAGTGTCTATGTACTCTCTACCTCTGAATATCTTTAAAGGTAGCCATAACAAAAATAGAGCCTGTGCCATGAGCTCAATGAATATTCCTTTGGAGGTAGTGTCTCAAATTAGACACTCAATCTTTAAATAGGAACTACCTGAGCTGAGATACATACCATTCACATTCACTAACACCACATTGGTCAGTCCGTTTCCTCCACCTGTCTCTTACAAGAACCTTCCAATATGGCCACGGTTACAATGCCCCTTAAACATGACTGCCCTTCGGGGCTTTTACAATAACTACAAACATTTCTATTAGCGTATATAATTAAGTACAACATTACAACACATTACAAGGCAGACATATATATTATGGCAATAACAGTTATGACTAGCGGTTACAATGTTTTACAGCCTACTGCTCTATTCGAAACATACGAAAACTGTTTAAATATGGCCACGATCTTCAAGCCTCTTTATTCACTCGTTTCTCTGGGTACCAATATTAAGAGGAGGACTACATCTAGGAATACATCAAATATGCCGCTGGCCTGAAACGCCGGTATAGCGAGGCGGGATTCATTCCGGGACGTAGACCTACGGCATTTTCGCCAAAGGACAGGTAAGTGGCCCGATAACCAAGGGACCAAAACGTTTAACATCCCAATAATAGAGACACTGTTTTCGATAAACTTTAGACCAACTATTAAATTCAAAGGCAGTCTGAGCTTCACCTCTGAGATAAGATTGGCTGTGTACTAACTATTATTTGAATACATTCCCCTCCGGGCTGCCTTACATTATACCATCTATAATATGTGTACAACGGTTGTCATGAATATGCAGACATTCTCTCTTGGCAAATTGATTTGACTCAAGATTTATATGCACTGATTAAAATGTCATAGCTGTGTCTCCTTAAAAGATGATTTTCACATTTTCGCTTCGTTATGTGCAATACTAGCAAACTAATTGCTCACGATCATAGTTACTAATTGATCATACTGTTACCACTCTTTGACATATTTAACTGTAATATGACCAGATGTATAGAACCTTTAATGTGACTATTTTCTCGAATGAATATAATTACTAACAAAAAGTGTTCCCAATAATGGAGTTATTGTGATTACGTTCACTAGGTATGAGCTGTCTCCATATGTCACTTACTGGCAGCATAATATTGATAGATTAATCCGTTGAGATTGCACTTATAAAAGGACAGCTTACTAATCATTCCTTGCCAGCATCTGTCTTACTAACCAATAGCACATTTAGACATGCATGAATTAGTAATAATTAATAAAGAGAATCACCAAGTTAATTTTAATCTTTCACATTTAACTCACAGTAAACACCAGTTGGAATCTTTTTTGTCTCTTATCTTGGATATTACCCATACTCCCCTCACAAGGAGATGCCCTTAATTACATCTTCCTTTCTTATACCTGCACCAAATTCACTGGATATTTCTTGGCACTCCTTCCTTCCTATGTCACATCAATTGATATGCATGACACAAAGCTCTTAGCTCTTTCAATAGTCTTCTCACATATTGAACCCTTACCATCTATATTTAACAGCCTTGAAAAAGCCCCAGATAGACCCACCACAGGGGGCAAAACATGTGTCGTCTCTTTGTCTTATTGTCTCAAACATCCACTACCCTTGTCTGAAATGGACATCAATAAATAACCTTGGACCTCAAGGCTCTCAGATCAAATGTCTACGAACCTTACTTGAATTTATAATCAATAAAAAATGTGGAGTTCTTCCAGTGGGTTGTCAATCTTTCATTACCAATAATATTGATCTCCTTCATGAACTAATTGTTGATGATTTAAATAGCCTAAGAGTGAAATGGTGGAACAACAAACGTGGGCAATTTCTCTCTAAAGGATTGGCATGACATATCCATATTGAAGAACAACAACTCCTTGGTCATCAAACCTTCTGATAAGGGGGCAATATTGTATTGATGGACTGTGAGACTTACTTATTGAAGGCTAAACTCCAATTGAGCAGCCCAATATCAATGTCTGTCTTATAACCTCATGAAGAATGTAGAGAAGGAGTTTCATAAAAGATTAGTGGTTTGGTATGAGCGGAACCTACTGGATTGGGATGAATTGCAATATCTGAAAATGGAACATGCCAAGGTTGTCACCATCTACTTCCTTCTAAAGTCCATAAGGATGTGAAAGATCCACCTGGTAGGCCTATCGTGAGCCCTTATGGATCACTTTTGGAAAATTGCTCACAATATTTAGACCTTTTTCTTCAACCTTATGTGACCGCTCTACCTTCATATTGCAGGGATTCTACTGACGTCTTGAGAAAAAATGATGGAATTGTATGGAATCTGCAATATATCATGGTAACACTGGATGTGGTATCCCTTTATACCTCCATTAACCATGAGGATGTAATGCATGCATGCAAATACTTCCTCAGGGATAGACCCCTTGAGTACCTTGAACATACACAGATGGTATTGGAGATGTTGCAATATAGTCTCACACACAAGGGGGCATATTTATACTCCGTTTGCGCCGAAATTGCGTAGTTTTTTTTAACGCAATTTCGACGCAAAACTAACTCCATATTTATACTTTGGCGTTAGACGCGTCTAGCGCCAAAGTCCATGGAGTTAGCGTCATTTTTTAGCGTGGACACCTACTTTGCGTTAATTATATGCAAGGTAGGCGTTCCCGTCTAAAAAATCGACTCTGAGGCATGTGCGTGGGATTTATACTCCCGGGCAAAAATCACGCCCGGGAGTGGGCGGGTCAAAAAAAATGACGTACGGACGCTTTTGCGCCGTTTTTTAGCACCTGCAAAAGGCAGGCGTTAAGGGACCTGTGGGTTCTGAAGGAGCCCAGAGGTGCCCCCCCATGCCCCCAGGGACACCCCCTGTCACCCATGCCCACCCCAGGAGGACACCCAAGGCTGGAGGGACCCATTCCAGGGACATTAAGGTAAGTTCAGGTAAGTGTTTTTTTTTTTTTTTTTTTGTGGCATAGGGGGGCCTGATTTGTGCCCCCCTACATGCCACTATGCCCAATGACAATGCCCAGGGGACAGAAGTCCCCTGGGCATGGCCATTGGGCAAGGGGGCATGACTCCTGTCTTTGCTAAGACAGGAGTAATTTCTATGGGGGTTGGGAGTGAAAAAAAATTGCGCAAATCGGGTTGAGGCGAATAAATTGCCTCAACCTGACTTGCCCCATTTCTTGACGCCCAAGCTCCATATCCCCCTATGCCGGCGCTGCCTGGTGTACGTCGTTTTTTTTAACGCACACCAGACGGCGCCGGCGGCTAACACCGGCTAACGTCATTCAATAAATACGGCGCCCGCATGGCGCTTCAGAATGGCGTTAGCCGGCGCTAATTTTTTTGACGCAAAACTGCGTTGGCGCAGTTTTGCGTCAAAAAGTATAAATATGGGCCAATGTGTGTTCAATGGCCAATACTATCTACAGAAGCAGGGGACAGCCATGGGCACCTCCTTTGCCCCCACCTATGCAAACTTGTTCATGAGGTGGTGGGAGAAGGAGGTGGCCCGGACTGATAGCAATGACATATAAATGGGGAAAATTGTACTCTGGTCCCGCTTCATAGACAATCTATTCATACAATGGGAAGGAGGAAGACCACACTTGGAGGAGTTCATTAAGAAATTGAACTGCAATGAGGTAAATATGCAACTGACTACAACGTTAAGCAGCACACATTGTTAATTCCCCAATGTAGAATTGAATGTTGTTAATATAAGATTGATAACAACAATGTATAGAAAAGCTACGGCCACCTAACTCAATTCTACATGCAAATAGTGGCCCTTCTGCTGTTCTGAAGTGGAGCATCCCATATTGACAAATGTTACTGGCAAGGAGAATTTGCTCCACAAGTGGGGAGTTTGAGTCAGAGACAACCAAAATGATGGGGAGATTCAGACAACGGGGATACCTTCAAAGTGTACTACTGGTTGCTAAAGAGAGAGCCAAAAACAAAACTAGAAAACAATTATTATGTCAAATGGAAGGAGGTAGGATGGAAAAAGGAAGGAGGATACAAAAAAAGTTTTGATTTCAATACAGCCCAATCTACAGTGAATAGAATATTACAAAAACAACAGCACATTTTACTAAAGGACAAACATCTGGAGGGTGCAATTTGGAATGGCCCTAAGATAACTTCCAAAAAATCCAAATCGTTGGGGGATATCCTCGTACGTAGTCACCTTTAGCCCATAAAGGAAAGGAACTGATTGTAAAACATGATAGGGGGCTCTATAGAGTGCCATTCATTTAAAGCTCATCAATATGGCGTGAACCAGAAGGCATGCCGGACATTTGAAGGCCGTATTATTCCCATACAGGACAGGATAACTTGTGATACGGACTATGTAATTTATGCATTACAATGTGAAGGTAAAACGTTGTGTATTGGTAGCACCATTCATAAACTGATGAGTAAGGTGAGGCAGCATACATGAGCAATAAGAAATGGGGATAAAAGTTATTCTAGGGCTAGCCACTTTGAAAAATGTCATGGCTGTTCAGAGTTCAAATTTAATGGATTAAAGCATATAAAAAGACATGCACAAGAAGGTGACAGAGAAAAATACCTGATAAGATAGGAATCCAAATTTATAGTGTTAATAGGCACAGAATTCCCAAGAGGACATAATACAGACGCTGAGCTACATGTACATCTATAGAGTTGAACTTCATTAGTACCACAAACAACATCACATCTTCCCTTGCTGTTTGGTAGTTTTAATGTTGACATCAACATGCTTTAAAAAAAAAATATTTTTATTAATGTGATAGAACATTGTAATGTATACTTTTAAGCAATCAACATTGTTCACGTTATTATTCGTAATACACAAATTCAAAGTGAGGAGAATATATGGGGAGTGTGGAGGGAAGGAAAGAAAGGAAAAGGTGATAGAACTATGCGATTAACTGTGTGAGTCGTCTAGTCAGGGGGTTGGGCATAAGTGATCTTTCGTTGGTCGGGTGCCGCCCTGTGGGAGTGTGCTGGTATAAATGCTCTGGAGAGGGAGGGGGGAAGAGAAGAGAGGGGGGGAGGAGAGGTACTCGTATACGGGATCTCTGATATTGATGGGGGATAGGGGGAATCGCCTATAGTGATGTGTTGGGTGCCAATGCACCATTTCGGCATGCTCGTGGCCTCGCGAGAGCGGCCAATGGCTTCTTCTAATGATGTGTTGCAGGTGGTCACCCATTTCCATCCCAGTCCCCAGTGATTTCCCCCGGGCCAGATCTCCCCCTGTGTGGTCCTCTCCATTTACTATATGGTGGTTAGGGGGGGACCACTCATTTTGACTATACTACTATGGACAATGAAGTTGAAGTGTGGGTGTGGGGTTGGGGCCAGGACTTGACATGCTTCCACGGGCCTCAAGGTCTGGTTGAGTCTTGAATTTATGTATAGTGATGTTCTAGTGGTCAGGCATGGTCCCTTTATCAAGGCGGGCGGTAGTTGTCTTTGGCTTCTAGAGATGCGACCAGGGTGTCCCATGTGTCTATCCCTTTGACCTGTGCTCCTCTGTCTTGAATTAAGTGTAATGTGTTTGCCTCTGCCTGAGCCCACTGCAGCAGGTCTTTTAACCATTGTCGAGTGTCCGGCGCAGCCGGCGCCTTCCATCGCATTTGTATCAACCACTTAAATAGGATGAAAGCAATACATTTCTGTGTTTGTTTGTTCTTTTTTGGGCGGGGCGGATGCCCAGGAGACATGACGCAGGTGTGGGGAGGAGCGGGCGTCCAACCAATTCAGCCGTCACAGTAGTTAGCTCCTGCCAGGTGCGTAGGAGAGGGGGGCATTCCCAAGTCATATGAAAAAAGGTTGCACCTATCTTGCCGCACCGCAGGCACTCACGGGGCGACTGTGGAAATATGCACTGCAGACAGTGTGAGGAGAGATAGGTTTGGTATAGGTAACTGAACTGGGTGTAGCGGAACCTAGGGTTACGAGACACGGACTGGACCAGGTCCAGTGCCATATTCCAGTTTTGTGGATCTAATGGGGTCGGTAGGTTACTGTCCCACCTTGCCTTTGCCCCGGGTTGGGCAACCTCTGGATTGTCTAGTAGTAGTTTGTATAGCTGTGAAATGCTGCGTTGTTCTCCTAAGCCGGAGAGTAACTCATGCAGTATTGGTGATGCTGGGGGTTCTCTGTCCCCGCATCTCCAAGTGTGACACATGAGCTGCTGTAGGGCACAGTATGTCAGAAACCATCTTTTAGCCACATCATACCTCACAATTAGTTCTGTGAAGGGTAACATGGTGGCATCCGAATATATCGCCGATTGTTTGGACACCTCTCTCGGGCCATTGTTGTATGTTGTGCTGCTTGGACACTTTAGAGATCCCTGGGACAAGTAAGAGAGCTATCTTGGGTGAGTATGGGGGAGTGCGGTTCCTGCCTAGTATGTTGCGGCCCCAGCTCCAATGTGCTGTCCGCATCAGGATGTTGTTCTCAGCAGTCAGACAGCTGCCGTCAAGCAACCATTGCAGAATGTTTGTGTGTCTGAGAGCGGTCTGTACCAATTGGGCTTCCAAGTTCGAAGGATCCTGTAACCAACGCCAAGACCACTCTACCTGCGCTGCTGCATAATACAGTTCATAGTGTGGTGTTCCCAGCCCTCCTAGTTCTAAAGGGAATTGCGTGGCGGCTAGGGCTACTCACCGACGGCCCCTGCCCCATATTAACTCTGTTGTGAGGCTGTTCAGCGACGTGAATAAATCGCAGGGTATTTGTAATGGCAAAGCCGTGAAGTGGTAAAGCATACGTGGCAATATTATCATTTTGGCTATTGCCACTCTTCCTATGGGCGAGAGCGATAGCGATCCCCAGAAACGTAGGGATCCTTTTACAGAGCGAAGTGCTCATCCCAGGTTGCCCTCACTCAAATCGGAGGCTTTGTGATATATATGTACACCTAAGTACTTAAATGTTGTGTATGCCCATGGTAGTGTGCATGTAAGGGTGCTGAGCCGCCGTTCCACCGGTGTCGGTGCCAGTGGGAATAGGCAAGATTTAGACCGATTGATCCGCAGGCCTGAGATATCTCCGAATTGATCTAGCAATTGCAGCATATCTGGGAGCGACGTACCGTGGTTACGTAGGTATATCAACACGTCATCAGCGTACAATGAAATAATCTGGAGCCCCTCTGCATATGGGATACCCCATTCCTGTGCCCTCGTTCTGAATCTCGCTGCGAGGGGTTCCATTGCCAATGCGAATAACAGCGGAGACAGTGGGCACCCTTGTCTTGTGCCTCTGCCTATCGGGAACTCCTCTGAGATCACTCCGCCTGTTTTTACTCTGGCGACGGGGTCTGCGTATAATGTTTCTATCCATTTCAGATAAGCTTTCCCGAATCCCAGGCGGGACAAAGTCTCCAACAGGAAGGGCCAGCCCAGCGTGTCGAACGCCTTCTCGATGTCCAGTGAGACCGCTACCCGGTCATAACTAGTGGGGGGCGTTTCATGTTTGGTTTGCAGTAGACGCCTAATATTCAGGAATGTGTTACACCCTGGGATAAGGCCCGATTGGTCCTCATGCACCAGATGCAGCATTAGTGGGAGCAGACGATTAGCTAGGATCTTGCCTATCAATTTACAGTCTAGATTTAGGAGAGAGAGTGGTCTATATGATCGTACATCTAGGGGGTCCCGTCCCGGTTTTCAGGAGTACTTCAATTATCGCTTCATGCTGTGTCTTTGATAGCCTGCCTCTCTTTATCGCTTCATGTATCATTTCAACGTAGGGCTGGATCAGTTGTCCCGAGCACGTTCGGTAGTACTCAGACGGGAGGCCGTCGCTGCCCAGAGCCTTACCCCCGCTAATTGTTGCAGGGCAAGTTGAACCTCTGCTGCATCAATGTGCATGTCTAGCGCCTCCCGTTGTGACTCAGTTAGTCGAGCCAGGGGGAGTGCTTTGAAGAATTCAGAGAGTTGTTGTGTGGATGGGGGGGCTGAGCTGCATAAAGGTTGCTAAAGTATTGTTGGAAAGCTGAATTTATCCCTGATTGGGTGTTAATCGTTGCCCCCGTTTCAGATACTATTGCTCCTATTGGTCTGTTGTTGTTCTCCGCGCACCAGCCAGGCTAGTAGTCTGCCGGAGCGGTCTCCTTCTGCGTGTGCTCTGGTTATGTAGTGGCGGTAGTCATAATTGCCTAGGCGTCTATCGGTCATGTCTACTTGTTTCTGGAGCGAATGGAGGTCTCCCGGGATCACCACGCCTGACTCTGCGCTCGTCTCTGCCTGTCGGAGCTCAGACTCTGCCCTCCTCAAGTCGTCCAATAGGGTGTGCCTCGTCCCACCCGCCGCTGCCATACATACACCTCTCAAAACAACCTTGTGGGCGTCCCACTGTACGGCGCGTGAGGATGCTGTCCCTTGATTAAGCTTAAAGTATGTCAAGAGGTGCTCTGATAATTCGCTGCGTAATGGGGGGTCAAGTAATAAGCTGGGTTGTAGACGCCAGGTGGGGATGCGTGTTCTTATTTTACCCCAGCTAATGGAGCCCATCAGAGGGCAGTGATCTGATAGCATCTTAGCGAGATATGAGGTTCCCGTGAAGTTGCTAACCAGTGCTTCCGAGCGAAGAATCAAGTCAAGGCGTGTGTGACGATGGTGTACCGGAGGGAAAAAGGAGTATTCCCTGTTCAGGGGATTTAGTGTGCGCCATATGACAGTCAGCCTGAGTTTCGAGATCCATGCTCGAAACACCTGGTAAGACTTCCTGCACGGGGCTTCGTTTAAGGGGGGGGTGCGATCTGTCGGCCAATATGTCGGGTACGCAATTCCAGTCTCCTCCCCATATGTATTGCTGGGAAGAGTCCTGGAACAGTTGGGAAGTGAGAGATAGGAGGAATTCCCCCTGTTTTACATTAGGAGCGTACATGCCGGTTATGACCAGTGGTATGCCATCCAGTGAGCCTGTTAACTGCACATGTCGGCCCTCCGTATCTATTTTGTAGTGGTGTACCGTAAAAGGTACCTCTGAGGCTATCCATATTAGCACCCCCCTAGCATACGTGGAGGAAGTGGTGCCATGAACGAGGCCTTGCCATTTATTCGTTAGACTGCGCAGCTCTTCTGTGGTTAAGTGTGTTTCTTGAAGTATAGCAATGTGAACTTTGTGCCTTTTAAGATATGTGTATATCTTGTTGCGTTTAACAGTACTGGCCATGCCCCGCACATTCCAGGTCATTATGTTATAGTTAGGCATGCTAGCATATATTGGTTGAGTGTGGGTCCCTGTGCCCAGCCAGGATGGTTATCGAGTGCCTAGTATATCCCAATCTCCCACTTTTGTCCCGCCCCAGTAACCCGCAGCGGAGTGTCCTCGCATAGTGTGATAGAAAGTATAGAGAAAGAAAGAGGAAACAAAGAACTGAAGAGGGATAACGAAGATGAGATACAACTGATATCAGTGAGGCAAAACCGGTGCTCCATACGGTAACTGTAATAACAAGGTCCTTCTGGAACCCCCGTGTGGGGCATGGGGGGGAGCATGGTCCATGCGGCGTGACCTCTCTGGGCGATCTCGAACAGATATTTCTCTCACTTTGGCGTATCCCCCACACACCTTCCCCCCCATTTTCCTCACAGCCCAATGTCCACACAAAAGAGAGACCCCTGGGACCAGAGGCGACCAACACCTCCCCCGCTGCACCCGATGGATCCTGTTACTATATTCTGTCATTGAGCTCCACAGTATAATGGTCTAAAGGTTATCTGCCATGCGCGGCGTGAGCTCCGGGCCCAGCGCTTTGGAGAAGAAGAGCCGCTGGATGGGTCCTCTGAGGGGCTGGTGCCCACCGCCTCCAGATCTCGATATGTCTGGCGCAGTGGCAATTTAAACAGGTTGGCTTCCTGCAGGGCTCGTGCTTGGCTTTCTGTTACCTGTGCTTGTGATGGGCGTATCTTGGACTTAGGTTTTCTATATCTGCAGGGTAGGGGTGTGAGCCACGTGTCCTGGTTAATAGCATCTTGCTTGAGCTGAGCCATGCCCTTGGCATGTAGCCATGTCCAAGCATCTTCAGGGGACGGAAAGAGATGGGTCTTGTCCCCATCGACTACCCGGAGACGTGCGGGGAATAGTAGGGAATAGGATAAGTTATTGTCTTGTAGAAGTTGTTTTACTCTCGTGAAGGATGTTCTCTTGCGTTGTACTTCCGCTATATAGTCTGGGTACGCCGTGATCGATTCATTGTCCTTCTTTATTGGGCCCTGGGTCCTGAACCTTTGTAGAATTGTGTCTCTGTCCCAAAAGTTCAGCAGACGTGCTATCAGTGGTCGTGGGGGGGCCTCCCGGTTGCAGTGGGCCGCCCGGGATCCGGTGCGTGCGCTCCACCGCTAACATCGGTGAGGCCGTTTTTAACATGACGTTATCTAGAAGCCACTTTTCCAGGAATTGTTCAGCACTGGGAGTTTCTATGCGCTTCAGGAAACCTGTGAATCTGACGTTATTTCTTCTTCTGCGTCCTTCCGCGTCCTCTGTTGTTTTCTGGATTGGACTGATCTCTGTCTCCATTCGTTGCACCTGGTTGCGCAGCTCTTGTATTCCCTGTTGAACTGTTGCAATCGTCCGCTCGTTGTCGCCTACTCTGTCTGACAGTTTACGGTGGTCCGCCCTAAGGAGGTTTACTTCAATTGCTACGCATCTATCTTCCCTTCCAGAGCGGTTTTTGTTTCTAGTACTGCTTGCAATAATTTATCAAGCTGCGCTGAGTGTGTTTGCAGTGTCAGGTTCATTTGTTGCAGTGTCGCGGCTTGTTTCCCAGCTGGGCCTGCGGGGTTTGGTTCCTCTGCGTCCGCCATGGAGTGTGGCCTGGGGGGCTTTGGTTTGACCATGTTGGACGCGGGCCCCTGGATGCAGCGAAAGTCTGGTTCTCTCGGGCTTCCAGGGCAGTTTAAGGTGAAGTGTGGTCAGTCAGGCGCTAATGGTCGGTTTGTTTCCAGGTTTAGCGTGAGTGCCTGGAGGGGAGCGGGTGATCCATTTGTGGCCATAGGCCGGAGACTCCGCGTATGTAGGGTGCTTTTGATGTGGTGGTGGGCGGGCCAAAAGGTGGTCTAGGGGTCCCGCTTCTCCTGGGATATTCACATAAGGGGATCCTTCCTCCTACGTGTGGCTGTCAGGGAAGGGGTCCGCCAGTGAGCTCACCTGCGTGTGCACCAGTCGCTGTCTGCTCGGCCACCCCTATATCTATAGGTCCTGCATTTGTGACGATATACGCTCTCTCCGCCGCTCCAGGCCAGGCCGCGCTTGTGGGGCACGGTCCCCTCCGTTGTCACTCCGCTGGCGCGGACCTTTGTTGTGCCGCCACCTATCACTGTCTTCTGCGCCCTGTTGTGTGCGCCTCCTGCCCCTCGGGTCTACTCCTCCCCTGCCCGCTGCCGCAGGCAACCCAGCTCCTGTCAATCTCCGTTCTCCCGGTCTAAGCAGGACGGACACTCCGAGTCCCCCAGCTCAGTCTGCGCTCATTGGGGGCCCGGTCAGGTCCGATCAGAGCACATCAGCTGGTGCTCTCCTCCATCAAACACTCCGTGTCATCAGGCCGTGGCCCCCTGTCCTGGGGGCCCGCAACCGTAGTGTGTCGCCCCGATGGGCAGTTCTTCCCTGATCCACGGGGCCCCGTCTCAACGACCTGCCCTGTCGCAGCGGTGTTGCTCGCTTCTCGCCTGTTTGTTCAAGGCCAAATCAGGTCGGGACCATCCGAATCCCCGGGGCAGCCCCTGCCCGGCCAAGGAGTCGGGGCAAGATCGCTTGGGCCGCCAAGGCCGGCGCGCCCTTGCCGCTCCTCCTGCAACGTCTTCAAGCCCGATCGTCACTCCCATAGGAAGTCGCGTGACTGATCAGAGCAGCCCCGATCCTCTGCCCCAATGAATCGCCCGTCTCCTCTGTAACGGCAACGTGCGCTCCTACGCGGCTCCACCATCCAGGCCGCCGTGCCACGCTGTGCCGTAGCGTCGCTCACCCGGCTTTTCTGTTGTTTCCCTTCAGCGGCCTCAGCAGTCTGGCCTCCGGCCCTGCCTCCACTTGATCCTCGACTCGCTGCCAGGGGCTGCCGATCGCACAGGCGATACTCTGGTGTCCAGGCGCCGTCTTTATGGGAGGGGGGGCGCCCGGGACACGCTGGGATGGAGAATAAAGGATTATTTTACAGGCCACCTATGGTGCTTCTTAGAAAGCGTCCGTGCGAGCCTCCATCTTGGCCACGCCCCCTGACATCAACATGCTTATGTCCAATATTGTCCTCATGGTTTACATAAGCAACCACAAATCTATAGGGATTGTTGATCATTGTACCTTATTGATTGGATGAATGGAGAACTGTGCCTCAATCCCCCGGATGAGTCATATCCACTATTGAATTATGGAGTTGGAATACCACATTAGTATCCGTATTTTGAGGGATATGATAAAGAGATATGATTGTATTTTATTTATATGTCCCTTTTTAATAGATAATATTTGCACTTCAAACATATGTCCCTTATTTCAGTGGCTTGGATGTATATTGAAGAGGTTGGCATCTACTAAGGAAGTTTTGGAATTTAAACATCTCATTTATTACGTCCTTTGAGAACAGGACGAAATAACATGATTACAGTTTAATACATGACACTTTAGTAAGGATTGACAATGTAAGCAACCATCCCTTGAGTTAACTGATATTTACTCATGTCATTCCTTACCGATCAGATGTTTACATTTTGGAACTCGTCACTTTATAATAGGTACAATTAATAGTAAGATTCTCCCAATGCACTGATTGGACATATGGTATATTGTATAGTAATGAACTTTCCTTCATCATGCCTCAGCATAGGTCATTTTATTCAGGGGACTTTTATTGAAGCCACTTGATTAGTCGGATCCTGGCAACTACATGTTTACATTCTGGCACTCGTCACTTTATAGAATGGACAATCAATAACTTATCTTGCCTTAGACTTTGCCCCTTTATGAAGGAGATGATATTCAATAGGATCCCTGTGACGAATTAACTTGCCATGCAGAGTGGCATTATAAGTTTATATTTATATATATATTATATTTTCGCACATGTCACTTTATAACAGTGATAAGCAGCAAGATCATCGCAATGAAGTGATTGGGCATTTGGAATGTTAATAACGGGTTCTTTTCCATGATTTATTTACTTTTTCAAAAGCGGTATTTTTCAGCACACGCCGCTTTATCAAGGGGATGATAATTGGTTGGATCATTTAAATGTGCATTCAGGCTTTGGCATAGGTCACTTTAATGAACATGCCATATTCTAGCACGTACCTAAGCATGCACAATTTTGATATGAGGGTTTTCAAAAAATCATAGGAATATGTATCACCCTTTTTGAATAATAATTAGTAATTTGAATTTTAAAGCATAAGTAGAAATGGATGATTTTCTCATAAAATTATTGAATTGCTAGGAATTTGATCTAGGCGCATTGCCATTAATGTAAATGAATGGTGATTTATGAATTCATTTCAACAGCAAATTGTGCTAAATAGTATCTGTGAAATATTTAATTACTTTTCTAAAAATATGTGTTGCCATCATGCATAAATGTAAACATTAATGAAGTATTACACAAGGATTTAAATGAGAACAATGTATAGGTTGGAGAGATACTTTTTGGAAATACAGGTGTTTTCCATTATGGTGATCGTTACTGGCCAGTCATCAAATGTGTGGTGTTCTAGTGTTCCATTGGGCAATGAAATGGAAAAAGGACATTATTAAATAGAATGTCGTCTGCCATGTTGTTGATATAGGTCCAGTAGAAGGCATCAAGCCAAAACGCGTCAGCCTGGAACTGTATATGATTTTCCTTTTCTCTGCACTTTAAAAAAATTATTTCGCTCTTTTGCACAAAGTAAATTAATTTTTGCATGAAGGATATATATATTGGGATATCACTAAGAGCTTGGTGCCACCACTTCCAGGGTTTGTGAATGAAACGCAATTTGAGAGGAACTCCCAAGAGGTCGAATTGAGGCGCATTCTTTTTTGTCGGTGCCCACTCAAGGGAAGGACCTTTCCCTTAATTGATCACCATCCAAATTTGACACTCAGTCAACGACGCAGCACTCACAGGATTTTCAATTCTTCATTTTAATGTGCAAAATGATACCACCAACAATCACCAACGCATTTGAACCCTCCAAGGTCTTGATCACTGTAACAAGTCAATCCATATAGGGCTATATTTATACTCTTCATCTCTACATGCCTCTATGTGGCATTCTGGAATATGTAGTTAAAACCAATACATATGTAAATACAAAAAAACACCAACTATAACAAAAGAGTCATTCAGTACAACTACATCATACCCCTACGTATTACTAATGAAAATTATTAAAAATATACTGAGATAGAAAGAAACTCTACTAATTACTCGTTCTAGCCACAACTTCTACTATCATCTGTCACTGTGTCTATTAACAACAAATCTACATAGTTATATTTTATCACATCAATTCTTTGATGTAGCTTTCTGTTACAATTACATTTTTCGGTTGTGGGTATAGTACCCCATATATCATTTTAACTTTTCACTATTGAAATTCATGATATCCCTCTGCAACCAGTAATGCATTTAATCCTTTATATGAAAATATCTCATGCTATATTCCTATTGTCTGTTCACAGTTATAGATGACAATACAGTTCCTCATCACTGTTTACCCCAAAAGGAGTCTTGGTTTTCAATCTAAGTATGTACACTTCAATTTCGCATGAATTGGGTATGAATGCAGTGAAATTTTTCTTGAGACAAAGAAGCATCCATTTTCTGAAACACTCTGAGATGTTATTGGAGATGACAGAGCTATGCTTGAGGAATAATATATTCATGTTTATTCATCAGGTATATAAACAGATTTGTGGGACAGCCATGAGAGTTTCCTTTTCTCCAAGCTATGCGAATCTCATGATGGGATGGTGGGAGAAGCGCATAGCTTGGTGTCAGGGGAATAAGAAATACTGTACATGGAAAAAGTGGTGATGTGGCTACGGTATATAGATGATCTGGAATGGGACGGAGGAATTATTCAAGGAATTTTTTATTGGTTTAAATACGAATAACGTTGGGTCGCAATTTACATGTAAGACAAGTAAAGCTTCCATTGATTTTTTGGATGTGTTAGTGTATATTGAAAAAAATGAATTACAGACCACACTGCATAGAAAGCCTACTGCATCCAACAGTATCCTACATTGATCGAGTTTTCATCCTAAGTCACTAATAAAGAGCATGCCATGTGGGGAATTTGTCTGTATCAAAAGAAATTGCTCAAATGAACAAGACATAAATATAACATTTGGGGAAACTAAACAGAGATTCCTAAATAGAGGATACAAATTGAAGGTGGTGAATCAGGGAGAGGAAAAGGCCAGAGGAGGTGATGATGGAAAATGATGAGATAAGACTCATCTTGGAGTATAGTAAAGAGAACCAACAGATGTTGAACATCTTAAATAGACATTGGAACATGTTTAAAAGAGACAATGATATTGGACAGAGAGTGGGTACCCGCCCATCAGTCACATATAGGAAAGTACCAGCATTAAAGGACATACTAGTGAGAAGTAATTTTGAGACCCAAATGTTTCTAATTGGTTGGTAGATGGGAACAAGGGTTTCTACTGCTGCAACAAGTTTAACGCATGTAAAATTGGTTGCAATAAAAAGGCAGTAACAGACTTTCAGGGTAAGGAAATTCCGATTAGAGACAGAATTACATGTGAAACAACCTTTGTGGTATATGTCATAGAATGCCGTTGTGGTCTAATATACGTTGGCAGCACTATCTGACCTTTAAAGAAGCGTATCTTGGAACACATTAGGGCAGTGCAGAATGATGACAATAACTATGCTATGACCAAACATCTGAAAAACCATCCAGAATCCGAGTGGTTACATATGAAATATTATGGCATTGCTACAATAAAAAAGCAGGAATGGGGAGGGGACAGAGTCCAGAAATTGAGACGTTTAGAATCTAGATACATCATTAGATTGAAAACCAAGACTCCTTTTGGGGTAAACGGCGATGAGGAACTATACTGTCATCTATAACTGTGAACAGACAATAGGAATATAGCATGAGATATTTTCATATAAAGGATTAAATGAATTACTGGTTGCAGAGGGATATTATGAATTTCAATAGTGAAAAGTTAAAATGATATATGAGGTACTATACCCATAATCGAAAAATTTAATTGTAACAGAAAGCTACATTAAAGAATTGATGTGATAAAATTTAACTATGTAGATTTGTTGTTAATAAACACAATGATAGATGATAGTAGAAGTTGTGGCTAGAACGAGTAATTAGTAGAGTTTCTTTTTATCTCAGTATATTTTTAATAATTTTGATTAGTAATACGTAGGGGTATGATGTAGTTGCACTGAATGCGTTTCTTGTATAATTGGTGTTTTTGTGTATTTATATATGTATTGGTTTTAACTACATATCCCAGAATGCCACATAGAGGCATGTTGAGATGAAGAGTATCAATATAGCCCGAAATGGATTGACTTATTACCGTGATCAAGACCTTGGAGGGTTCAAGCGCATTGGTGATTGCTGGTGGTATCATTTTGCACATTAGAATGAAGAACTGAAAATCCTGTGAGTGCAACGTAGTTGACTGAGTGTCAAATTTGGATGGTGATATATATATATATAAATATATATATATATATATATATACATATATATATATATATATATATATACCCTTGCCACACAGAAACCCACACCCAAGCTAAAAATGTCCTTACCATCCAAAACCCCTCCCCAACCAAATCTCTAAAAATCCCTTGGCACCCAAAAACCCATACGTACCCTAAAATCTAAAAATGCCCTTGCCACCCAAAAACCCATAGCCACCCTAAACCCTAAAAACACCATTGCCACCAAAAAACCCATATGCACCTTAAACTTAAAAATGCCCTTGCCACCTAAAAACCCATACCCACCCTAAAAGCACCCTTGCCACCCAAAAACCCAATATCCACCCAAAACCCTAAAAATGCCCTTGTCACCCAAAAGCACATACTCGCCCTAAAAGCCCCTTACCACCCAAAAACCCATATCTACCCTAAACCTTAAAAAAAACGTACACGCCAAAAACTCATACCCCCCTAAAAATGCCCTTGCCACCAAAATACCCTTGCCCACCCTAAAACCTAAAAATGCACTTGCCACCGAAAAACCCCTACCCACCCTAAAACCTAAAAATTCCCTTGCCGTCCAAAAGCCCATTCCCACCCTAAAACCTAAAAATATCCCTGCCAATTAAGAACCAAAACCTCCATACCCACCCTAAACCCTGAAAATACGTTTGCCACCCAAATACCCTTACCCACCCAAAAAACATCCTTTCCCTAAAACCCCTTAATACTTACTTGCGAAATACTTACATAAAACTTGTCTTTATCATTCATGCCTGTACAGCTGAATTTGTTGAAAAATCCTGTGTAGTAAAAGCATGCATGGTGAAGACGCATGCATCATAGAGCATGAGTGGTAATAGCATTCGTGGTTCCGGCTGTGTTGTAATTGCCGTTTCCCAGTATCCTGTGCCTGCAGGACCAGAGTCATTATTAAGTGTAAAAGAATGAGGTTGGCAACAAGGTTTGATTGTCTTCCCTCAACTACACTGTGCTGGCCTAAGTTTTCTCCAAGATATTATGAACCTTTTAAAATGGCAAGGATTCTAAATCCTGTCACAGTTCAACTCAAACTTCTCGCCTACTGGATAGCCATCCTTCCTTCCATGTTTCTCATGTAAAACCTTATCACCCTCACAAAGGCCATTCCTTGGAGAAGAGTCCAGAGCCTCTATTTATTGCTGGTCTACCTGAATACGAAGTCCAAGAGATATGTAAGTCCTAATATTTTAGAAGAAAATTGCAATATCTTATTGGTTGGAAGGGATATAATCGTTGTGACTGCTTTTTGGTAACCAGCAAATCAGAGTCATGCCCCGTTTGACTCGAAAATTCTATTCTAAGAACACCCTAAAACCAGGAAATCCTTAGAGAAGCCAGAGTATTAGGATTAAGATCCTTACCATTGGGCTGCATGTGGGATGGGGGCACAGCAGTTCTTCTCTATTGTGTCCTCTAATAAAGCCCTTGCTGGCAGTGATCTTGGAATTACGTCTTGTGTTCTGAACACCTTTTTTCCATTATTTTTAAACCTTCCTTAGCCATTTATTGATATGGGCTTTTCTAGGGAAATTCTGGTAAATCCTTGTACTTTATCGTTTAATTCACCTTATGTCTGTTTCTTTTCTATTTATTGTTACTTACCTTCCTAGTCCAAGATCATACCTTGGGAATTATGTCACATCCCGTTCTTCACTATATAAGGCACTTCCATCGTAACTCCAGATGTGTCACAATTGTTCCTGAATTGTTGCTTGCTTTCTGGGCTTCATAGACTCCACATATTCTCCAATTCCTGTTGTTTCTCTTTGTTCCATCATCTAGTCTTTAGCCTGAAAGGTTCTTATTCTGGTTTCCAGTTTTTTGTCTTTCTTGCTGAATTATTTCTGGATAATTGCTGGACTTCCTGTTAACAATCTGGCGTCTGGCACAACCTCTGAAGATGCACGGCCCTTTCTTCAAACCAAAAAGATTCCAATTGACACCATTGGATACTCCTCTAACTCCACAATGTTTCCCTCCAGCAGCAGAGGCTAATTTGATGATGAATTCAAAGCAGGGGGGGGAGGAGTGAGTCCCTGGAGACACCTATGATAAACTGAAAGGGTAACTACATGTTTTATCTATGTCACAAACAGTGCTCAGTCCTTGGGGTGATCCTTTAACTTACAGGCCCTAGGCCCCCCAGGTACGAAATACTAGGGACAAACAGGTAAGTTAGCTTATACCAATTGGGTTTAAGGAAATCAAACACACACACTTCAAGATCAGGACATAGGCACCGAGGTCTGGTTAGGCATTTCCCTACAGGTGGGTTAGCCATGACGGTCATTGAAATAGACTGTTTTCTTTATGATTTTAAGGAAGCACTAAGAATATCGACCACGGCCTTTCTAATTATTGATGACTTCTGGCAAGGAGGTGTTAAAATCATGCAACCCCAGTCGTTGTTTACCTTGACTTACACCTATAGCTAGACTTATACTTTTACCTAGACTCAGCAAAATATTTAGAGCCCCCAATAACCCATCAACTTGCCATTTTGGTCCGACCAAAAGCCAACGCAGCAGTGATGCAAGCTGCACAGTGTCCTTCCAGAGATCCTTCGACCCGCTCCCTTGCATAGTACCACCTGGTCAAGAAGGTAGAAAAAATGGGCAGTTTTGGGAAATTTGTTTCTGCCTCAGCAGTCACATTGAGTAAGGCTATCAATTCTATGGTAGTAACAGTCGCCATGACTGCCCACTGTGGGCGGCATGGCTCTCTACCTAAATTGTCCACCAGAGGGAAAGAAAGAAGAGGCTCTGCCATTCTCCTAGAGAAAGAAAAGGCTTCTGCGGTGACAGGCAACACATCTGTAGACGTGGCCAGCACTGGTTTCTGGCATATGGCAGATGCTGAGGTTCTTAAAATGCAGTATAGGTTAAGATGAATGTCCTTCAAACCTGAAGTTCAACATAAGATACTGGATTTATGTTTTGATGGCCCTGTCTTATAAAACATGTTGATGGAGCATGCCAATCAATTACAAAGGATATGGATAGAGCCTGCTTTGCTTGGGGTTCTTCAGTATCGACAACTGCGTTTGTGTGGCGCAAGAGGCAGAGGTGTCTCAATTTTCAGAAGAGGGTACCAAACTTACTGAGCTGCACAATATCTATAGCATATGCCACCACAAAATGTGTGTCACCAAAATGTGGAAATCTTGCAGGCAGAGATACTCTGTTTAACATCACTTCCCCTCATCCTGAGAGTTCACAGCAAAGGCAAGAGTAAATGCCAGTAGCTGACCTGCATAGCCCCTGCGTGCACCCATCAGTGTTTGTCCACAGACATTCTTGTCTTCTCCAAGATTCAGTCCATCCCACCAGAATCACGCCACAACTTACAATCCAGGCAGGATCATCATCCATCAGGACCTGGCCTCCCTGAACTTGCATGCATGGCTCCTGAACACCTGCAGATGCACACAGAGATATACCATTGGACGAGTGTCACATTATATTCCAAGCTAACGCTTCCACAACAACCAAAATGGATAAAATGCGTATATGCTGCCAGCATTCGTTCAAGTTTATTTACGTTTGCTCGATTACTTAAAATCCTTCGAAACTAATAGACAGAAATACCTAACAGTTTAAAAGACAAAAGAGACACAACAATGCTTGCAGTGACAGCAGACAGATTTGAAAACGTCAATAAATCTACATCATTAGCTGATGTACAACAAATCAAAAAATGCAAGCCGGGTTTTAGCGTCTGGACCACCCTTAACCACAATCAGACGATGAGGAACATAAAAAACCATAACGCCCATTGAGGAAGAAGAACTAGGACGCGCGTGGGTTTGAGGGGAGTGGCATTTTACAACAAAGTATTATAACAGCTCTAAAGAGTTTAACTACTGTGTAAAACCCTTGTGTCAGCCAAAAACATGCAAGTTATAATACGAGCATTTGCAACGCAATAGGTCTCGCATTTGCTTGAGTTAGAGCTAGCTATTGGTGTTGTAAATGCATAACTGGACTTTTCTTGCCACATAAATTGGTCAACCCTGCTGCATGGTTTGGTCCTCTCTGCCACATAATTCCAGTGGCCCTGCATATAATTAAAGCACTTCTATTTACCTTCTTCTCTATCTGTAGCACAAAATGAAAACATTGCCATTATTTGTTAAATATTTTTTTAATTACTATCCCCCCTCCCCCACCTACTGCAGAGACCCAGATAGCATTAGTAAGAAACATGGTCATGTAACCATATAGTCCGACCCTAGAGAGCATAACAACATGAAACAGAATGGCAGAATGTAATGCAGTGTAACCATATATTTAGCCCCTAGAGAGCATAGTGCGCTACACATTTTCAGGCCTGGCAGGTCTACTAGAATAATATTATGAACAATACCCTTAAAACACAAACTACTCCCAGCTGTAAAGCAAAAGTTCTAGCCATGAGAGAGCATAAAAAGACATTGAATGGTGGAAGGGGTTATTATTTTGTGGTCCCCCAACCTAGTGTGGGGACCCAGAGATGACCTAGACAGAAAGCGTGTCATGCTGAACATTATGATGGTGGTCCCATTGTCCTAGGACCACCACACGGTGAGTTACGGGCAAAAATGTTTTGTAAAAGGAATGTCCCGCAACGCATTATGGGGTGGGTGTCCAAGTGCAGTGAATATTGTTGTATCTTGACTGTAATGCTCAGAACAGCCCCTAAAGGACAACACAATAAAAATAGCATTTGTAAGAAACATGGTCATTGAACCATATAGTCATCCCATAGAAGGAATAAGCACATGAAAAGAAAATGGCAGAATGTAATGCAGTGTATCTATATATTTAGCCCCTAAAGGGCTTAGTGCCTTACACATTTTCAGGCTGGGCAGGCCTACTGCAATAATATCTCAAACAAGACCCTTTAAACCACAAACTTCTACCAGCCGTGTAACAAGATTTCCAGCCATGAGAGCTTAAAAAGACACTGAAAGTTGGTAGAGGGTACTAGTTTGCACCTCCAACCTTGTTTGGGGAGCCAGAGATGACCTAGACAGAAAGACTATATCGTGCTGAACAGTTTGGTGGTGGTCCCATTGTCCTAGGACAACCACAGGCTGAGTTATGGGTAAAAATGTTTTGGAAAAGAATGCCTGCAAAGCATTATGGGGCGAGTCTCCAGAGTGCCGTTAATATTGCAGTATCGGCTCTCCCACTGTGCCACAAGAGCTGCATTAAGATTTTTGTGTGTTTTCTCTTTTAAATGTTTGTATATTTTTCAACTGCTACACTTGTGCCTAAGTGATACTCATGTAAAGCGCTCCCTCGATCGCGTTTGCACTATATGAAACCTCACGTATGTAAGTGGTGCTCATGTAAAGCACACGGAAGAGGAAGAAGAAACATATGGCCACGGAGCACGAAGAGGCAAAAAAAAAAGTAATGCGTCACACTAAGGTATCTGGCCAATCGTGCCATAATCCATGCAACAGGGTCACTCTCCAAGGCAGTAACAGAGCAGCCTCAAGGTGGGACACATGTAAACCATTTACCTACAAAATCAAGGGAAGATTGAAGGGCAGGCAAGGAATGAATGTAAGTGATGGGCGTGAGCTGGGCTTGGTGAAAGCCCACAGAAGTAGCTTACAATATGTCAAGAGACAGCGATTGCGCGCTGCCCAGGCTCCACCTAAAAATATGGTGATCACCTTGACTCCCAAACTCCAAACTAGCAGTATTTATGTCTGAATTAGACTCAGTTCACCAGATCCAGAGAAAACACTCTAAAACAATGATGCAAGCACACAGCGTACGCCTTCTTAATTCTAGCTTTAAAAAAAATCCTTAGCAAAAGGGTGTTTAACTAAAATCTCACGTTACTTTTGAAAAATAAAAACCTGGAACTAGAGCACCCTCAGTCCTTTTTCAAGAACCTGAAAACCTGGTTGGATGTGTCAGGTTCAAAACCACTGGTACCAGACTTACTTTCTAAATGTTCCCATTGAAAACCTAAACCTTTGCACATAGGCTTTGGGAAACACATTTCCCACAAAATGGTTCAGGTATTGTTTCTTCAGTATTGTGATATTTTTCTAAGCAGATAGGTTGTTATGCAGCAAAATAAAGACATCTTCTTTCCATCTGTTCAGTCCCAGTTCTGTTTTTTAGCTGGCTACTTCATAAACCAAGATTGGGTCAAGTGATGATGGGTGAGGAGAATGGTCTTCTGTGGATAGTTAGTGTACTGCCCAATCCTAGAAGATAAAGCACCTCAGCTGAGCGGGCAGGGTGTCAACCCATGTGGCTTCCAGTGACGAAGGAAGGAAACAACTATGTTTCCTTGTCACGCCAACTATTATACAAGTTCAGAGAAGTTTGCCAAGCAAAGATCTCACTTTGGCACTAGGTGTTTATAAGGAGGCTGACAGGCCCCAAGTTAGACTAATTCAGTCACTGCTAGTAACTGCTGCTAAGGTAGGACCCCTAGTATGAAAGGAATCTGTCACTTCAAAAAACTCAGTGTAGAGAATATAAGACTAGTCTGTCCTCTGTTACCCAACACAGCCAGCAGGTCAATGCACAGACTGGGTCCCTTTCCAACACTCTTAACAAATTAACAGCAAACGTGAAATGTCCCCCTGCAAATTAAAGGCAACTGAGACAGGGAAAGAGAGGCACATAAGAGGTTTTCAAATATCTTCATCAGATGTCCCATTTGTACTCTGAGTCAATGGAAGGGAGTGCAGCTACCATGAACTGCATCCCACTTAGTATAGCATGGCCCAGCTCTTCCCACCTCACAGAAAGAGGAGAGACCACTCCCAAGTGACACTGTCTATTTTCCATATTCCTTCTACTCTGTCAGGACAGAGAATCCCCTCACCTGCCTCGTTGATACCGAAGGCGCTTAATGGAGCACCAGGGTTTAGCTGTGACAAGACCCAAGGTTCAAACAGGAAAAAGGATTCTGAGTGTGAAAGGCTGGAGAAAAGCCATGCCAGAGGACTACATCTCACTTCCATCAGCCAATATACACAACCCAAACCCTACACCAAAGACCTGGTAGAGTTGTCAATAGGATGTCTTACCCCATCCCCAATACCTATAGACGACAGAGAGATAAAAGAGAAGGCGACCTCAACACCACACCTCCTTATGGTAGTGGATCTGGATCCCTGTATTTGTCCTGTATTTCTATATATAAGAACTCCCTCAGGTGTAGGTCTTACCAAGAGGTTGAGTCCGCCCTGGTGGTGTTGCCCATTGGGTGGGGAGAGGTGGTCAGTGATGAAGCATGACACAATACATGTGTGAGACCACATCTTTCATTAAGGAAAACCCCACTTTGGTCAAACTCAACGTTCACCGAAAAAACATCGGTACTCGGCACCGAGCTCTGCTAATCAGCAGACAAATAGTCCCTCTTTTAGCTCTACTCCACTACAACAATTATGTTTGTTACCCCATCTCCATACTGTCTGCCACGGCCATATGTAGACACACATGAGGAGTCAAACCTAGAAAGAAAAGCAGGTGCTTACCTTTAGTCCTGCAGACAAGCACACTTTCAGCATAATTATTCTACACTCAGTAAGTGAGGAATGCCAGGGAGCTTTCAGATTAATAGCTAGCAGTGTGCGAAAATTGCACGTATAGTACAGAATTTGGTTTGGCAGTATATTTTATAAATTGTTTTTTCAACTTACACATTGACAAACCTCACACAAAAAAGTCATGTTAGATAGAGGCAGGAGACTTTTGGGAGCAGAAAAGTTCTCTTCAATTTATATTAATTCATGTAAAATTAATTTTTCTGAATTTTGTATAATGTGGAATTCGGACATTTCCCAGGTATAATTTCAGTCTCACAAACAGGCCTGGAATATAGTCCTTCTCTGAGAGGTAATTGGTAAAAACAAAATGTGTATCAAGTCCTGTGCCAAACGAGCGAATGCTTCCCAAATATTACAGAATGTCCAAAAGAGTCAAAATATCAGAGGGTCCCAGTGAGGTTTAATGGACTCGTGACAGGTCGAGCGAAGCGAGCCAGTTAAGGCGTTCCTTGACAAGTATCTGAGGGGACACACAGGTCCTTTCAATATCACTACATTTCTCCATCACTTCTTGAATGTAACTGGATCTGCGCAAAACCCTGTGAGAAAGGGCAGAATAACTACCTAGAGCCAGCAGAAGCCTCCGTGGCCTGGCAAGGTTGCAACTGGCCTTAGACCAAGCAATGAAAACGGCCTTCCTAACTCCTGTGCAGCTAGGAAAATACAGCAGTGGTCATGGTTCCGTGGCCCCTGCAGGCCCCAGCCCCACTGAACCCTTCTGCACTGTGGCTCGCTCTGCCTCAGGACAGTGGAAGGCGTTGTACTCCATGTTGTGCTAAGCACACTTCTGCTGAATCGCACTAGTAAACGATAGCCTTGTTCTGAAGCTCGCACAAGGATGCGAGGATTTAGGAACCCGTAGACTCAGCTTCTGATAGTGTTTAATGCATTGTTCACCCAAGGTGTTCTCACATCCCTGGCACCTGCTCAGCCCAGATACCTACAAGTTGATGTATTGTTGTGGGCACCTGTTTCCCTTCACTTGTAATGGGAAAAAAAGTCTTGTTTTTAGCATTACATGCAATCTCATAGATTTCCTTATGCCATTTTTCCGACTCCCGTATCGGGATATCACCCCCTTTGCATATATTATGCCTGGCGCACGCATAATGTAGCGCAAAGAATTATAGGGTGGCGCAATGCATGCATTGCGCCACCCTATAACTAAGGCGGGGGGATTTTGGCCTCGTTGGAACACATTAAGGTCAGAATAAATTACGTTAATGTGGTGCATTGTGGTCTACAAACAGGCCCTTGAGGCCCATATTTATACTTTGTTTGCGCCGCATTTGTGTCATTTTTTACACAAAAGTGGAGCAAATTTGCAAAATACAATTATGGCCCTGATTTATATTTTTGGACGCAAACCTGCAACCACCCCAGCACTTCCGTGCACGGCAGCCCACACCACTGTGGGTTAACAGCGAAGGCAGCTCTTTAATTGTGATTTTATGCAATCGGAGCAGGTGATCTCTAGTTGAGGGCATCACTTGGAGGACACGTCCACTCCACTCGTTGCCTGTGACGTGGCCTGGTACCCAAGGAGGAGATGGTTAGGACACCCCTCGTAAGACAAAAAGCCCGCAGTGCTGACCCCGCTGTGGAGCAGAGTTCTGCACGTCTGCAGCGTTATAACAGAGCACTCACGTCCCGCCAGGGGGCGCTAACACATCAACAGGCCCCATCTCCTTTCTGTGGGTGCCATTAAGGAGGGGTGGAGACCTGAAGGCAGAAACTACAGAGAGAACGGGCTACAATATAAAATGTGAATAAACGGACACAGTCTTTTATATAAATACCAATAGCACTCGATTTGCAGACAGGTGAAGCAAGGATGTAACCGTCATCATGCACTGTGAGGTCTGAATACCGTACTGTAGACTCGATACTCCTTTCTGTTGGCATTATACATGTCCCCCTGGCACCAGTACACCCCTCTCCACTGCGCACAAACAGACGGGGTGGCATGTCATCACCCCACCCGAGAACGGGTGCACTAACCAAATGGATGCATACTCCAGAAAAACAAGCATTTGCAATGCAATGGATTTCGCGTTTGCTCAAGGTAGAGCTCTTAGCGTTATAAATTCTTAACTGGCCTTTGCTTGCCACATAAATCGAAAATAAAACAGTTGACACAATCGAGCCGCATCCGTGAGCACGAAGAGAGAGACAAAAGAAAAAAGAAGTTCGCGCAAACTCATAGTTATCAGCAAAAGTGCAATTATCCATGTAACAGGGGCGATGGCCAAGGCGGTAACAAACCTCCCCAAGGAGGGACAAACGCAAAGCATATACCAATGAAAACAAAGCATTTTTGAAGGGCATGCTCATGTACGAATGGTGGTCAGTGCTTAATTTGTGCTTGTTGTTTCCGGTGCTGAGCACCGGCACTTATTTTTGAGGGCCGGTGCTTAGTCTTCTGCCTCAAGCATTTGCTGCGAGCAAAAGACACGTTTGGGAAAGACGGAGGAAGAAAAAAATGAAAAAGTGTCACGATGAGAGAAAGCAGAAAGCTGCGCGAGTGAGCTGGAGGTTTAGGGAGTGGCTGTAAATGGATTGAAGCGGTCAGAGATGGCATCGGGATTACGCTGCCTCAGTATTCCGTGTTCGCAGATTTAATTGCAGCAACCCTGTGTTTAAGAGGAGGGCTTTGAGCACCAGCACCTCTTTATTTACAAATTAAGCACTGATGGTGGTGAGGGGCGTGAGGTGGGCGTGGTTAAAAGCACAGATACAGACCAACTCACCGGAAACCTAATTACAGTGGCGTGTTCAAACAAATAAAGTGCAAGCAGAGCAGTGATGTGTGACCCGGGCAGATTAGGGCCCTTCCGACCCCTAACTTTGCCCTGCCAACTCTTGTCTGTGATGAAAGGTTTAACAGGCAGCATTCGTCTGTCACCTAAAGGACAAAATGTAATTAGGACAGATCAGTTTCCCCAGCTGGAGTGGAAGGCAGGGAGTCTCCTGTGCGCTAAAGGAAGGAGGGACAGACGGATAAGAAAAGGCCTTTTTGCCAGGGGGTCTCCTTCCCTAAAGAAATGCGAATGTGTGCAACTGGTAAATCTGCAAATGCAAAGGGGCTTGGAAACCTGCATTGACTTTAATCAAAGGAGTCACTTAAAGCTTTCTGATGACATCTGAAGATATTTTCTTTTAGAGAGGTACTGTAATTGTCTTCAAAGCTGAGCTGTGCAGTGTGTGGTTTTAATGGACTGTTATAAAAAATATTTGCATTGTATATTATTGAAATCTGTATTTTAGATGGACTTTTTTTATTTAACCAAAATGTATTCACATATTTTGTAGCAGCCTATATTATGTTGTCTGTAATGCATGTTTAAAATAAGGACTTACACATTCACAGTTCTTTCAGGGACCTCTGTACCTCATAGTTCTAACAAACATTGGCAGAACCAATAGGGTGGCATAGGAGCAGTGGCGTAGAGCACAGTGGTGCAGAGTAGAGTGCAGTGAGGTACAGTGCAGTTGTTTAGAGTGCATTGGCGTAGAGTGCAGTGGTTTAGAGTACAGTGGCATGGAGTGGCGTGTTTCAGAGTAGAGTGGCATAGAGTGCAGTGGAGTAGAGTGGCATGCAAAAGGATGGCAGAGAGTGCACTGTTGTAGAGTGGTGCAGTGGCATTGAGTGCAGAGTAGACTTGCGTGACATAGAGTGCAGTGGGGTAGAGTGGAGTAGTATAGAGTGGTGAACAGTAGAGTATAGTGCTGTAGAGTGCAGTAGCACAGAGTAGAGTGATGTAGAGTAAAGTGGTGAAGAGTGCAATGTTGCAGAGTAGAGTGTCAGTGCAGTGGTGTAGAGTGGTACAAAAAGCAATGACATAGAGCACAGTAGTGCACAATAAAGGGCAGTGTCATATAGTGCAGTTGTTTAGAGTACATTGGCGTAGAGTGCAGTGGCATAGAGTGGCATCAAGCAGAATAGAGAGGCATAGAGAGCAGTGGAATCAGGTGACATACAATAGAGTGACAGAGAGTGCAGAAGTGTAGAGTGATGCAGTGGCATAGAGTGTAGAGTTGACTTGAGTGGCATAGAGTGCAGTGGCGTAGAGTGGTGCAGAGTGGAGTAGTGTAGCATGGTGCAGAGCAGAGTATAGTGCTGTTAAGTGCAGTGACGTGGAGTGGAGTTATGCAGAGTAGAGTGGTATAGAGTGCAGTGGAATAGAGTGTATTGGTGCAGAATGCAATAGTACAGAGTAAATTGGTGTAGAGTACAGTGGCGACCAGTGCAGTGTTGCAGAGTAGAGTGTCAGAGCGCAGTGGCGGATAGTGCAGTTGTTAGACCTGACAGTTTTAGGATGGTCACCCCTAACTTTTTGCCTGCCTCCCTCCACTTTTTGGATACTGTTTTTGCCTGTTTTAGGACTCTGTGCACTTTACCACTGCTAACCAGTACTAAAGTGCATTTGCTCTCTCCCTTAAAACATGTTGACATTGATTCATACCCAATTGGCTTATTTAATCTACTTGTAAGTCCCCAGTAAAGTGCACTACATGTGCCCAGGGCCTGTAGATTAGATGTTACTAGTGGGCCTGCAGAACTGATTGTGCCACCCACATAAGTAGCCCTTGGGCAGAGGACATTGCATCCTTTAGAGTGACAAAAGCCTTTTGACAACTCATTGTCCAGTTAATCTTTTGAGCATTCCCTTAGAGGTCAGTTCTGTGAGGGGCGACAATGGTGCCAGAGTTCTTCACAAACATCCTATAATGCTCAATCAAACCAAGGAATGCCCTCAATTGAGTCTAGGCGGTTGGAGCTTCCCAAGCCAGAATTGTCTGGATCATGGGTTGGAATGGCTGAACATGGCATCCACCTACCAGGTGGCCCAAATATGCAACCTTTCCCTGCCCTATCTGGCACTTACTGGCCTTGATAGTGAAGCCTGCTTTTTGCAGAGCCTCAAAGACCTTTTCCTGGTGGATCAGGTGATCCTGCCAGGTAGAGCTGTAGACAGCAATATCATCAAGATAGGCTGCACTAAAGGATTCCAGCCAAGCTAGGACTTGGTTCACCATCCTCTGGAACGAAGCAGGGGCATTCTTTAATCCAAAGGGAAGGACAGTGAACTGATAGTGCCCACTTGGAGTGGAGAATGCAGATCTTTCTTTTGCTCCAAGGGTCAGATCAATCGGCTAGTACCCAGATGTAAGATCAAACGTACTCAGATATCTGGCTGCCACTCATCTGTCTATGAATTCTGGGGATTGGGTGTGCCTCAGTTTTTGTTACAGAACTGAGGCCCCTATAGTCCAAACAAAACCTCATTTTCTTTTTCTCTCCCTTGGAGTGAGGCTTGGGAACTAAAACGTATCTGGCTGCCCCTCATCTGTCTATGAACTCATCAGCTCTGGGGATTTGGTGTGTATCAGTTTTTGTCACAGAATTGAGGCCCCTATAGTCCAAACAGAACTTCATTTTCTTTTTCTCTCCCTTGGAGTGACGCTTGGGAACTAAAACTGCTGGGGTAGCCCAGGGGCTCTCAGAGGGTTCAATGACACTCAAATCCAGCATCTTGTTGACTTCAACTTCAATGTTTTCTCTGACATGGTCCGGCTGCCTAAACATTTTGCTTTTGCCAGGCAAGCTATTTCCAGTGTCGACATCTTGGGTACACCAGTTAGTCCTACCAGAGGTCTGAGAAAATAGTTCTGGGTTCTGGTTGAGGACTTGCCTGCAATGAGCCTGCTGTTGCTCATTGAAGGTGTCTGACAAGACCACTCCATCCACAGAAGCATCTTGTGGGTTGCTGGACTGGGGATCAGGGAGAGGTTCACTCTCTTCCTCCTGTCCCTCATCTGTTACCATGAGCATGGTCAATTCAGCTCTGTCAAAGTAGGGCTTCAGGTGGTTGACATGTATTATCCTTTTTGGATTTTTGCAACTTCAAAGGTAAACCAGATAGGTGACCATCCCTTTTCTTTCAAGAATGGGGTAGGGCCCAGATCACTTGTCTTGGAGAGCCTTAGGAACCACAGGCTCCAAACCCCAAACTTTCTGCCTTGGTTAAAATTCCACCATAGCAGCTTTTTGGTCATACCAGTGATTCTGGAACTCCTGGCTGGCTGGAACGTTTCACTTGTTTTTTCCATATACTCAACCATCCTGGAACAAAGGCCAAGTACAAAATCCACAATGTGGTTTGGGCTCTTTGAGAGGCTGCTCCTAGCCTTACCCCACAAGACTCAATGGACCCCTAACAGAATGCCCAAACGAAAGTTCAAAGGGGGAGAACCCTACTCCCTTCTGTGGCACTTCCCTGTAGTCAAAATCAGACATGGAAGTCAGACATCCCTTCTCCTTCCAAATTTCTCAGGGAGTCCTCCAATCATGCCTATCAATGTCTGGTTAAATCTTTTAACAAGTCCATTGGTCTGTGGATGGTATGGGGGTAGTGAACTTATAAGTTACACCACAGTCCTGCCACATGTGTTTGAAACCCTGTATGAAACTCCATCTTTAGGAAAGCCAACCCTAGTAAAAATATCCAGGAAGGCCTTGGCCACTGGAGGGGCAGTGATGGACCTCAGAGGAATGGTTTCAGGGTATCTAGTGGCATGAGCCATTACCATCAGCATATATCTATTGTCTGTACTTGTTTGAGGGCCAAGGGGGGCAAAAATGTCAACCCCTACCCTTTTGAAGGGCACCCCTACCACAGGTAGTGGGATTAAGAAGGTCATCAGGGGGCCTCCTGTTTTACCATTGGCATTGCAGGTGACACAGGGCTGGCAAAAGTCCTTCACCTTCTTGGACATTCCAGGCCAGTAGAAGTGATTAACTAACCTGCTCCAGGTTTTGTTCCAGATGCCAAGGAAGGGGGAATGTCATGGGCTAGAGAGAGAAGGAAGTCTCTATACTGCTGGGGCACTACCACTCTCCTAGTTGCACCAGGCTTGAGGTCTCTGGCCTCAGTGTGCAGGAGCCCCTCTTTCCAATAGACCCTGTTGTAGGAAAGTACCCTATTTTTGGCATGGTTACCCCACTTTATGCCTGCTATCAGTGTGCTTAGACTATTTTCACTGGGATCCTGCTAACCAGGACCCCAGTGTTTGTGCTCTCTCCCTCCAAATTTGGTTGCCTAGGACTGTTGCACACTACACAATTGGCATACTGGTGTCCCCTCATAAGTCCCTAGTATATGATACTTAGGTACCCAGGGCATTAAGAAACCAGGGGCCCCCATGGGCTGCAGCATGTATTATGCCACCCAGGGGAGCCCATGCAAAATGGGCCTGCAGACCTGCCATTGCAGCCTGTGTAAAAAGGTGCATGCACCCTTTCACCATCGGTCACTGCACAAGGTTACTGTAAGTCACCCCTATGGTAGGCCCTCCTAGCCCAGAGGGCAGGGTGCAGGTCCATGTGTGTGAGGGCAATCCTACATGAGCAGAGGTGCCCCTACGAAATCCAGTTCGAATACACTGGTCTTTGTAAGTGCGGGAAGCCATTTTAACTGTGTACTGGACATAGGTCAATACCTGTGTTCAGCTACATAATGGTAACTCTGAAACCGGGCATGTTTGGATTCACACATGTTGGAATCATACCCCAATACTAATGCCAGTACTGATTTTATTATTAGCCCCTTAGAGGACCCCCAAGTATTGCTCCTACCAGTCTTTTTTTGGGTTGTCCAGGCAGCCCTTAACGCTGCCACCCCTCAGACTGTGCATCCTCTGGGGTCTGTAGGACTTCAGCTGCACTAGGAAAACAGAAGAAATCTCCCTTGGAGTGAAGGAGCCACTCCCCTGCATTGGCAGGCACCCACAGAAACAATGACTGGCTGGGTGGATCTGCTGTCCCCTGGACCTGAGTGGATCCTGCATCACAGATAGTGGTCTGAAGTGGTCCCCTTGGTCCTCTCTGTCTGCTGTGCAACTTGAGAGACAGTGAGCCCTTGCCTCTCCTTGCAGGACAGCACCCCTGTGCACAGCGACTCTTGCAGCAACTAAGGCTTGTTGACTCCTGCTCCAAGGGATATTCAGGGTCTGAGTAGCCCCCGCCTCCAGCACTTCATCCTGCCAAGGACAGTCTCATCTCTGCTGCTCGAGCAACATGGGACTCATCTTTAGGTGTGCTGTTTAGGCCTCACTGCAACTTACTGTGCCTGCTGCCAGTGGGTTGCCTGTTGGGGCTGCGACTGCTTCTGGTGGCTTTCCAGACTGCTGACGGTCAGCCCAGACTCCTCTCCTGGGGTCGAGTCCCCTGGACCTTGCTGGTCCTCTTCAGCCTTGAAACTCTTCTTTTGCCTCTTCTTGAATTTGCCAAGGCTTGTTGGTGGTTCTCCTAAACCACTGACCCTCTGCGACCCAATGACCTATGTGGGACACCAAATGCACCACTCCAAGGACTCCTCTTCAGCTCTTCGGCTACACAGCTGGTCTTCTTCCCCTGTCGACCCGGATCTTCATCCACAGAAGGGTGGGTAGTGGCTCCTGCCCCAGCTGGACACTCCATCAAGGACATGACTCTGTCCCCTTCTTTGGCAGATCATCTTCTTCCAGAATCCACTTTTGGTTTCCTCTGGTCTGGTTCTGTTCTTGCACAACCCATTTTCTAAGTCCTCTTGTTCGTCCTTGGGAAGAGCAGGCAGTTACTTCTGCTCTTCTGGTCACTGGGGGTCACTCAGGTACTTACGTCTTGGGGTCCCTAGTTCTTCCAGCTCCCCTCTAACTACTCTATATCCTTGGGTGGGACCAAGGATATTCTCATTCCACTATTTGAGTATATGGTTTGGTGCTCCCCCAGGGCCCTAACTATTTGTTACTAATTCTTATCAATGCTTGTTGTCTCTTGTGCCAGTTCCTAATTATTACTGAATATATGTAAATATATATCTACATCTATATATCTATCTCTCTCTCTCTATATATATATATATATATATATATATATATATATATATATATATATATATATATATATATATATATATATATATATATATATATATATATATAAACATATATATATATATATGGTGTACTTTCCTCCAGTTGGGGGACTGCCTATACGTGATCTGTGGTGTTACTATAATAAAGTACCTTTTTTATTTTTGTAACACTATGTGGCTCCATTCAAGTGTGATAAGTTACTGTGTGACTATTGTGGTATTGCATACGCTTTTCATGTCTCCTAGATAAGTCTTGGCTGCTCATCCACGGCTACCTCTAGAGAGCCATGGCTTCCTAGACACTGTCTTCATTTACTAATAGGGGTTGCTTGGACCTGGTATAAGTTGCCAACACCATAGGTGTCCACCACACAGCAGGCCCGCTTCCTACACCTGTGGGTACCAGTGACACTACCATTTTCATCCTGTGCAGCTTGCTACCTCAGGCTCTCAAGAGTGGGACAGGTTTGGTGTCCCTGGCACAGATCTTCACTAGAGGGCCCCCCCTGGTCCCAAGAGCTCTGGTGGTAAGGCAAAATCTCTTCAGGCTCAGTTTCCTCTAGGGTTAGCAAGTCTTCTTCCTGGGAAGAGGGGTTCTGACTTGTAGTCTGCTTAGAAGCTGGTCCCCCAGTCCTCTTGCCTTTTTCTTGGAGGGTTGCTCCATTCCTCCAGGATTCAACACTTCTTGTTCACTCTGGAATTTGCTTTGTGTCCTTGTTTTGACTCCACCCTATTCTGGTATTCTGAGCTTGGCTGCATGAGTCCTCAGCTCTACTTCAGCACAGACAAATATCCAAGTCATTTCTAAGCAGGCATTTTAAAGTGATGGATGGGACACAGTCACTTCTTTCTGTCCAACTAATACCCCCCAAGTCGTAAGATACCATTGCCATGTGATGGATCTTCGTGACATTGTCAGGATTGGTGACAGGATACATTTTTCCGATCAGGTACTGATCTGAGTGGACCAGGTGCTGGGTCACCATGGTGACACCAGCCCCTGTGCCCCTCAAGGCGTCTACCTTAGTCCCATTAATCAAAGGCTACTGCCTGTATTTTTGCATGTTAGTAGGCCAGGCAGCACAGGATAAGTCTACGCCTCCATCTGTGACAAATGTTGCCTCTGTAGGTTAATTGACATGGTCAGGCCACAACTGTGATCCCATCTGCATTTACTGCAAGTGGACTAGAGGCATGCTTTTTGTTTTTACAGCTAAGGCCTCCAGTTTGGTATCTTTTGGTTTTGCAGTCATTGCACCAAGCCTTGTTTGGATCAAAGTGTTTACCTTTGTACCCACCCTTGGGCTGTAAGGAGGCTCGAGGCCCACCCTCCTGTGCAGGTTTTTGGGGGCCTGATGAAGATTCTTTGTTTTTCTTCTGGTTCCCATCTTTTGAGGGGGCTTTTTGGCCTCTTGTAGGAAAGTACCATCTTGCCTGCATGTTACCCCCATTTTTACTTGTATGTATGTTTGTTTTTGCCTGTGTCACTGGGATCCTGCTAACCAGGACCCCAGTGCTCATAAAGTATGCCCTGTATGCGTTCCCTGTGTGGTGCCTAACTGTATCACTGAAGCTCTGCTAACCAGAACCTCAGTGTTTATGCTCTCTCTGCTTTTAAAATTGTCACTGCAGGCTAGTGACTAATTTTACCAATTCTGATTGGCACACTGGAACACCCTTTTAATTCCCTAGTATATGGTACCTAGCTACCCAGGGTATTGGGGTTCCAGGAGATCCCTATGGGCAGCAGCATTTCTTTTGCCACACATAGGGAACTCAGACAATTCCTACACAGGAATGCCACTGCAGCCTGAGTGAAATAACGTCACTGCACTTAAGTAACTTATAAGTCACCTATATGTCTAACCCTCACTTAGTGAAGATTAGGTACAAAGTTACTTAGTGTGTGGGCACCCTAGCACTAGCCATGGTGCCCCCACATTGTTCAGGGCAATTTCCCCGGACTTTGTGAGTGCGGGACGCCATTGCACGCATGCACTACATATAGGTCAATACCTATATGTAGCGTCACCATGGTAACTCCGGACATGGCCATGTAACATGTCTAGGATTATGGAATTGCCACCCCAATACCATTCTGGTATTGCGGGGACAATTCCATGCATCCCCGGGGCTCCAGCATAGAGCCCGAGTACTGCCAAACTAACTTTCCGGGGCTTTCACTGCAGCTACCGCTGCTGCCAACCCTCAGACCGGTTTCTGCCCCCCTGGGGCCTGGGCAGCCCAGTCCCAGGAAGGCAGAACAAAGGATTTCCTCTGAGAGAGGGTGTTTGTAGGAAAGTACCATCTTGCCTGGCATGTTACCCCCATATTTCACTGTATATATGTTGTTTTAGTGTATGTGTCACTGGGACCCTGCCAGCCAGGGCCCCAGTGCTCATAAGTGTGCCCTGTATGTGTTCCCTGTGTGATGACTAACTGTCTCACTGAGGCTCTGCTAACCAGAACCTCAGTGGTTATGCTCTCTCTGCTTTCTAAATTGTCACTAACAGGCTAGTGACCAATTTCACCAATTCACATTGGCATACTGGAACACCCTTATAATTCCCTAGTATATGGTACTAAGGTACCCAGGGTATTGAGGTTCCAGGAGATCCCTATGGGCTGCAGCATTTCTTTTGCCACCCAAAGGGAGCTCTGACAATTCTTACACAGGCCTGCCACTGCAGCCTGGGTGAAATAACGTCCACGTTATTTCACAGCCATTTACCACTGCACTTAAGTAACTTATAAGTCACCTATATGTCTAACCTTCACCTGGTGAAGGTTGGGTGCTAAGTTACTTAGTGTGTGGGCACCCTGGCACTAGCCAAGGTGCCCCCACATCGTTCAGGGCAAATTCCCCGGACTTTGTGAGTGCGGGGACACCATTTCACGCGTGCACTATACATAGGTCACTACCTATGTATAGCGTCACGATGGTAACTCCGAACATGGCCATGTAACATGTCTAAGATCATGGAATTGTCACCCCAATGCCATTCTGGCATTGGGGAGACAATTCCATGATCCCCCGAGTCTCTAGCACAGACCCGGGTACTGCCAAACTGCCTTTCCCGGGGTTTCACTGCAGCTGCTGCTGCTGCCAACCCCTCAGACAGGTTTCTGCCCTCCTGGGGTCCAGCCAGGCCTGGCCCAGGAAGGCAGAACAAAGGACTTCCTCAGAGAGAGGGTGTTACTATTTAAGGGAGAGACTCCCTTTGGAAAAAGGTGTCAGGGCTGGGGAGGAGTAGCCTCCCCCAGCCTCTGGAAACGGTTTGATGGGCACAGATGGTGCGCATCTCTGCATAAGCCAGTCTACACCGATTCAGGGATCCCCCAGCCCTGCTCTGGTGCGAAACTGGACAAAGGAAAGTGGAGTGACCACTCCCCTGACCTGCACCTCCCAGGGTAGGTGCCCAGAGCTCCTCCAGTGTGCTCCAGACCTCTGCCATCTTGGAAACAAAGGTGCTGCTGGCACACTGGACTGCTCTGAGTGGCCAGTGCCAGCAGGTGACGTCAGAGACTCCTTCTGATAGGCTCTTACCTGTGTTGCTAGCCTATCCTCCTTCCTGGCTATTTAGGGTCTCTGCTATGGGGAATTCTTTAGATAATGAATGTAAGTGCTCATCAGAGTTCCTCTGCATCTCTCTCTTCACCTTCTGCCAGAGGATCGACGGCTGACTGCTCAGGATGCCTGCAAAACCGCAACAAAGTAGCAAAGACGACTACCGCAACCTTGTATCGCTAATCCTGCCGCCTTCTCGACTGTTTTCCTGGTGGTGCATGCTCTGGGGGTAGCCGGCCTCCTCTCTGCACTAGGAGCTCTAAAGAAATCTCCCGTGGGACGACGGAATCCTCCCCCTGCAACCGCAGGCAACAAAAGACTGCATCACCTGTCCTCTGGGTCCCCTCTCAGCATGACGAGCGTAGTCCCTGGAACTCAGCAGCTCTGTCCAAGTGACTCCCACAGTCCAGTGACTCTTCAGTCCAAGTTTGGTGGAGGTAAGTCCTTGCCTCCCCACGCTAGACTGCATTGCTGGGTACCGCGTGATTTGCAGCTGCTCTGGCTCCTGTGCACTCTTCCAGGATTTCCTTCATGCACAGCCAAGCCTGGGTCCCTGACACTCTAACCTGCAGTGCACAACCCCCTGAGTTGTCCTCCGGCGTTGTGGGACTCCCTTCTGTGTCTTCGGGTGAGCTCCGGTTCATTCCTCTTTGTAGTGCCTGTTCCGGCACTTCTGCGGGTTCTGCCTGCTTCTGTGAGGGCTCCCTGACTTGCTGGGCACCCCCTCTGTCTCCTCATCCAAGTGGCGACATCCTGGTCCCTCCTGGGCCACAGCAGCATCCAAAAACCTTAACCGCGACCCTTGGAGCTAGCAAGGCTTGTTTGCTGGATTTTCTGCGTGGGAACACCTCTGCAAGCTTCTTCACGACGTGGGACATCCATCCTCCAAAGGGGAAGTTTCTAGCCTTCTTCATTCTTGCAGAATCCATAGCTTCTACCATCCGGTGGCAGCTTCTTTGCACCCCCAGCTGGCATTTCCTGGGCATCTGCCCACTCTCGACTTTGTCGCGACTCTTGGACTTGGTCCCCTTGGTCCACAGGTACTCTCGTCTGGAAATTCACTTTGGTTGCATTGCTGGTGTTGGTCTTCCTTGCAGAATTCCCCTATCACGACTTCTGTGCTCTCTGGGGAATATAGGTTCACTTTCACCTACTTTTCAGGGTCTTGGGGTGGGCTATTTTTCTAACCCTCACTGTTTTCTTACAGTCCCAGCGACCCTCTACAAGATCACATAGGTTTGGGGTCCATTCGTGGTTCGCATTCCACTTTTGGAGTATATGGTTTGTGTTGCCCCTATACCTATGTGCTCCTATTGCGATCTACTGTAACTTTATATTGCTTGCATTACTTCCTTTTGCTATTACTGCATATTTTTGGTATTGTGTACATATATCTTGTATATATTTGGCATCCTCATACTGAGGGTACGCACTGTGATACTTTTGGCATATTGTCATAAAAATAAAGTACCTTTATTTTTAGTATATCTGTGTATTGTGTTTTCTTATGATATTGTGCATATGACACCAGTGGTATAGTAGGAGCTTTGCGTGTCTCCTAGTTCAGCCTAAGCTGCTCTGCTATAGCTACCTTCTATCAGCCTAAGCTGCTAGAAACACCTCTTCTACACTAATAAGGGATAACTGAACCTGGTACAGAGAATAAGTACCCCTTGGTACCCACTACAAGCCAGGCCAGCCTCCTACAGTGTTACACCCTCTCCCTTTGGAAATAGGTGTTAAGGGCCTGAGAGGAGTAGCCTCTCCTGGTCTCTGGAAATGCTTTGAAGGGCACAGATGGTGCCCTCCTTGCATAAGCCAGTCTACACCGGTTCAGGGATCCCCCCAGCCCTGCTCTGGCGCGAAACTGGACAAAGGGAAGGGGAGTGACCACTCCCCTGACCAGCACCTGCCAAGGGGAGGTGCCCAGAGCTCCTCCAGTGTGTCCCAGACCTGTGTCATCCTGGATGCAGAGGTGTGAGGGCACAATGAACACCTCTGATTAGCCAGTGCCAGCAGGTGACGTCATCACTTCATGATAAGTGCTTACCTATCTCTGTAGCTAATCCTCCTCTGAGGGCTATTTAGGGTCTCTCCTGTGGGTTTTTCATCAGATAACGAATGCAAGAGCTCACCAGAGTTCCTCTGCATTTCTATCTTCGACTTCTGCCAAGGATGGACCACTGACTGCTCCAGGACGCCTGCAAAACCGCAACAAAGTAGCAAGAAGACTACCAGCAACATTGTAGCTCCTCATCCTGCCGGCTTTCTCGACTGTTTCCCAGGCAGATGTGCACCGTTTTTTAACACCTGGGTCAGGACAGCCATTAAGGGACCTGTGGGCTCACTTCCATGGTCTCTGACCATGGAAGGAGTCCAAAGGTGGCCTTTCCTGCCCCCAGGGACACCCCCTGCCACCCTCGCCCACCCCTGGAGAACACCCATGGATGGGGGGACCCATCCCAGGTAAGTACAGGTAAGTTGAGGTAAGTATTTTTTTAAATTATTTTAAAGTGGCATAGGGGGCCCTAATTTGGGCTCCCCTACATGCCACTGTGCCCAATAGCCATGCCCAGGGGACAGAAATCCCCTGGGCATGGCCATTGGGCAAGGGGGCATGACTCCTGTCTTTGCTAAGACAGGAGTCATGTCAATGGGGGTTGTGCGTCAAAAAATGGCGCAAGTCTGGTTTGAGGCATGATTTTTGCCTCAAACCTGAGTTGCACCATTTTTTGATGCACAACCCCCTTTTTCTCCTACGACGGCGCTGCCTGGTTTGAGTCATTTTTTTTTACTCAGACCAGTCCGCAGCACCGGCTAATGTCATTCCTTAAATAAGGCGCCAGCATGGTGAGTAGGAATGGTGTTAGCCGTCGGTAAAATTCCTGACGCAAACCAGCGCTGGTTTTTGTCAAAAAGTATAAATATGGGCCTTACAGTTTGAAACCACATCATTTTCCAAGCAAAAAGTGGGGGGCTACCATGTGAAAAGAGGCCCTTTCTCACAATCTCATCTTACACCGATCCAACACCGAGAGGAGAGAAGCTGAGCCCAGCTGACGATTCCTTTCCCTTCAAGGGAACACTCTCTCCCAGCTACTTATAGCTACAGCTTCTTGCTGTAAACTGGTATGCAGCACGCTGATTACTCCTAAGAAACTCTAGATGAAAGTTAAGCTTCTCCATGGTCTCACAGTATAGCGCATAGAAGTAGGTTTTAGTGTGTTAGGTTGTCCAATTATATTTTCACTATGGTAGAAATGTTCATCTTATTTTCTCTACTAGCAACGTGCATTAGTGCTGTTTTAATAATACTCTATGTATTTATTTTACAATTACTAAGCATCAAGATGAAACTGTTGTGTCTTTCTCTTGGTGCATTTCTTCTGTGCATTTCTTATGTGTGATACTATAAAGCACAAATTGGGTTTCATTACCACTGTGACCCAGAACTCTTTGTAAGGGACTGTTAGTAACTCATTAAGCACAGGCACCACATCAACTATGTATTGAGTGGGGTTGTGTGGGTCTTTAATAACCTGCACTTTCACATTCAAACTTTGGTGCACTGAATTAACTTCAGGTTTCTGTGGGTGGAAAAGGAAATCTTGTGGAGCTGACGCAATCACACCACATTTTAGTGTATAAGTGGCGGGTGATAGTGAGGTTTACAAATACACATAACATCTGTGTAAGGTAAACTTCCCTTTTAAGATCTGGATGACAGTGCAGCTGTCCAGAAGACACATTTATATCAATTCATTAAAATATGCAGAGGGTGAGCTTGCATTTGGTTCTACCCAGAGGACTATTCCCCTCTCCCCTCATGATATCAGCTGATGATGTGCCATTCCAACCTCTATGAAGTGTTTTCATTGGATTAAATGTGGGAGTATTCAAAATCTGAAAAAAAGCCTCAACTAAGTTGTTTGCCTTCTAAGCATTCTAAGCAGAAAGCAAAGTTTCTGTAACGTTTTTGTGAATGCCTGTGTTTACATTTGTTAGTACTTTACAGCCTAACCTGTTGGCTTTGTCCGTGTCGGTGTATACATTCACTGTGCTCTTATTAGAGGTAGGAAGTAGCTTTCAAAAAAACAAGAACACGTATTACTCAAGTCTAGGAATTTAACATTACATGATCACTAACACATTTACCTGAATTAGCATCTTCTATCATACTGATGGAAGCAAACCACTTGAAGGATTAAATAGTACATTAAACATAAAAATGCACAGAAAACCTACAAAACATTCACTTTGGAAAAACATCCACCTCAGCCTGTGATTCCTGATGGTGTCTGTAGTGCATTGCCCTGGATGTTGGGCTTCCACCCCAACATCTGTCACAAAGTGTCATCCGAAGAGTAGACCTTGGAGCATCAGGTCTCCAAACTGCATCTGGGGTTAACAAGTGACATTAGTGTACATCATAGGGGTCGAGACTTGTGTTAGAATGCACAAAATGGAGAGCACCTCTTTAAATGGAAATTTTTCCAAAACGACTGAAGTAGCAAAAAGAACGATTTCTGAGTAAAGTTTTAACTTTTTGCCAAATTTGGTGTTATTCCATTTAGCCAGGTTTTTTTTCGGTAGCTGCAACATATGATTTTTATGGGAATTAACACGGGAAATCAATGTTTTAAGGGCCCCCTTTTTCTTGGCTTCTGCTTGACGGATCACGGCGAAACCTTCCAGGAAGGAACTGAGGTGAAACACTTATATTTTTGGAAAATTACATTCTGAACTTCATCTAAACTATAAAGAAATGTCAGAAAAAAAGTGGCTCTTGTTTTACCTGTGGCTTACACAAATGTTTGTGACAAATCATAAAGTTTAATGAACTTCAGTGCCTTGTCAGGGGTATGAAACATTATATGATCACAACTACAATACACTGCAAAGGCTTCTAAAACTGCTGTTTTTTATTTTGGCATTAATTATCTGTACTTGATACAACAGCATGCCCACAAATCAAATTATTTCAGGATCCCATAGGCAGGCGTTGTGATTTTAGCATCTCCTGTCTATTTACTCTGCCTTCTTCCACCTTTTTGATCTTGGAACGTCTACATCAATTACCAAGTATAGCATGACTACTTGCAAACAATTTCCCAGGGACCACAAAGTATGGTCTGTGACAACGTCCGAGGGTCACATTGATTCCAGCAGGGTGGGAGTGTGGCTTGTGGGTGGGGTGCGTGCTAAGGTGGATGTAGAGGAAGTGAAGCATGTATATGGTATGGACAATGAGTCATGGCGTTATTTTGAGGGTTTCATTCCATACTGCCCAATAAATGAAGCCCCTTGTCTCTAGGGTCATACATTTGACAATTGTGTGTTGGGGTAAGCTTCTCTGCTTGTTATCCCAACCTGGGAACTGCTTAGTTTAAAAAAGAAATATCTTGTTTAATAGATGGGAATAAAATAGAATTGCACAATGTTTAACCAGAAAAACTGGGATCAATCTTGGCTTCCCGACATGACCAAATTGTGTGATCCTAGGGAATAGTTTTATCTTACTTTACCTTCTCTCTCTCGTCATTGTCACATATAAGAGCACCTTGACATACATTAGTTTAGGATGTGCACTGCCCAAAGTCATCTTGTGTTAGATTTAAAAAACTATAATGTTGTCCATGTATAACACAACCCAAGTGACCCAGAAATGTCCACATGACAACCAACTTGCCTCTTAGTTCACTATTGATATTGTTGTTGGGGAGGGAGGAAAACTGACATTTAAAAAAAATACTTCTAAATGCACTTATATGATCTAAACTACTAAATTGAAATGCTTCTGCATGTTAACGAAATACACGTTTTTTTTATTTTTGTAGAGAATTTTATCACATTTTTATACATCTGCTGCAAGATATCTTTAAAAAGGAATGTGTTTCTAAAGTTAAGTGGTGTTGCAAAGTCACAAACAGTGACGCAAACTGGTGCAAACGCTTGATAAACTATGTAATTTCCAGCACAAAACTGGTGTTGCTCCAGGAAGTAGCCCTAAAGCAGCACAAAGTTGTGCTTTGAGTTACTTTGCATCAAGTGGCGATCTGTGGGTGGCACATGAGGATTCCCATGCAACCACCCACGGTCTTTGACTCCCTATGTACTAGCATTCACAGACATGGCTTAATGCTGAAAAATCAAGCCTCCGTGAGGCAGGGGCTAAGTAGACTAAAGGTTTAGTTTTCTCCAAATATGTCCAACTATGAAGTTTTCTGCAGTGTACAGGGCACTTAAATGGTGGGAAACATTTTTAAAACAGTCTAAGCTTAGTAGTTTCTACTGGAAGAGTACCCTTCCTCTACAAAACATATGCTTAGGGTGACCAGATCTTGAGGAGCAAAAACGGGGACAGGGCAGACATAAAAGAAGGACTAAAGACTTTACTCTCACTTTTATATCTGGCCTGTCCCGTTTTTTTTTTTTTGCGTAGCTTTGTGAATGTGTGCCTATACAGGGGTGTGTGTGTATATGTATATGTATATATATGTATGTATATATATTTTCATATATATATGTATATATATATATACATATATATATATATATATATATATATATATATGTAGGAAAGTACCATCTTGCCTGGCATGTTACCCCCATTTTTCACTGTATATATGTTGTTTTAGTTGTATGTGTCACTGGGACCCTGGTAACCCAGGGCCCCAGTGCTCATAAGTGTGCCTGAATGTGTTACCTGTGTAGTGACTAACTGTCTCACTGAGGCTCTGCTAACCAGAACCTCAGTGGTTATGCTCTCTCATTTCTTTCCAAATTGTCACTAACAGGCTAGTGACCATTTTTACCAATTTACATTGGCTTACTGGAACACCCTTATAATTCCCTAGTATATGGTACTGAGGTACCCAGGGTATTGGGGTTCCAGGAGATCCCTATGGGCTGCAGCATTTCTTTTGCCACCCATAGGGAGCTCTGACAATTCTTACACAGGCCTGCCACTGCAGCCTGAGTGAAATAACGTCCACGTTATTTCACAGCCATTTTACACTGCACTTAAGTAACTTATAAGTCACCTATATGTCTAACCTTTACCTGGTAAAGGTTAGGTGCAAAGTTACTTAGTGTGAGGGCACCCTGGCACTAGCCAAGGTGCCCCCACATTGTTCAGAGCCAATTCCCTGAACTTTGTGAGTGCGGGGACACCATTACACGCGTGCACTACATATAGGTCACTACCTATATGTAGCTTCACCATGATAACTCCGAATATGGCCATGTAACATGTCTATGATCATGGAATTGCCCCCTCTATACCATCCTGGCATAGTTGGCACAATCCCATGATCCCAGTGGTCTGTAGCACAGACCCTGGTACTGCCAAACTGCCCTTCCTGGGGTTTCACTGCAGCTGCTGCTGCTGCCAACCCCTCAGACAGGCAGCTGCCCTCCTGGGGTCCAGCCAGGCCTGGCCCAGGATGGCAGAACAAAGAACTTCCTCTGAGAGAGGGTGTGACACCCTCTCCCTTTGGAAAATGGTGTGAAGGCAGGGGAGGAGTAGCCTCCCCCAGCCTCTGGAAATGCTTTGTTGGGCACAGAGGTGCCCAATTCTGCATAAGCCAGTCTACACCGGTTCAGGGACCCCTTAGCCCCTGCTCTGGCGCGAAACTGGACAAAGGAAAGGGGAGTGACCACTCCCCTGACCTGCACCTCCCCTGGGAGGTGTCCAGAGCTCCTCCAGTGTGCTCCAGACCTCTGCCATCTTGGAAACAGAGGTGCTGCTGGCACACTGGACTGCTCTGAGTGGCCAGTGCCACCAGGTGACGTCAGAGACTCCTTGTGATAGGCTCCTTCAGGTGTTAGTAGCCTATCCTCTCTCCTAGGTAGCCAAACCCTCTTTTCTGGCTATTTAGGGTCTCTGTCTCTGGGGAAACTTCAGATAACGAATGCATGAGCTCAGCCGAGTTCCTCTGCATCTCTCTCTTCACCTTCTGATAAGGAATCGACCGCTGACCGCGCTGGAAGCCTGCAAACCTGCAACATAGTAGCAAAGACGACTACTGCAACTCTGTAACGCTGATCCTGCCGCCTTCTCGACTGTTTTCCTGCTTGTGCATGCTGTGGGGGTAGTCTGCCTCCTCTCTGCACCAGAAGCTCCGAAGAAATCTCCCGTGGGTCGACGGAATCTTCCCCCTGCAACCACAGGCACCAAAAAGCTGCATTTCCGGTCCCTTGGGTCTCCTCTCAGCACGACGAGCGAGGTCCCTCGAATCCAGCGACTCTGTCCAAGTGACCCCCACAGTCCAGTGACTCTTCAGCCCAAGTTTGGTGGAGGTAAGTCCTTGCCTCACCTCGCTGGGCTGCATTGCTGGGAACCGCGACTTTGCAGCTACTCCGGCCCCTGTGCACTTCCGGCGGAAATCCTTTGTGCACAGCCAAGCCTGGGTCCACGGCACTCTAACCTGCATTGCACGACTTTCTAAGTTGGTCTCCGGCGACGTGGGACTCCTTTGTGCAACTTCGGCAAGCACCGTTTCACGCATCCTTGTAGTGCCTGTTTCTGGCACTTCTCTGGGTGCTACCTGCTTCAGTGAGGGCTCTTTGTCTTGCTCGACGTCCCCTCTCTCTTCAGGTCCAATTTGCGACCTCCTGGTCCCTCCTGGGCCCCAGCAGCGTCCAAAAACGCCAAACGCACGATTTGCAGCTAGCAAGGCTTGTTGGCGTCCTTCCGGCGGGAAAACACTTCTGCACGACTCTCCAAGGCGAGAGGAATCCGTCCACCAAAGGGGAAGTCTCTAGCCCTTTTCGTTCCTGTAGAAACCTCAGCTTCTTCTGTCCAGTCGAAGCTTCTTTGCACCCGCAGCTGGCATTTCCTGGGGATCTGCCCATCTCCGACTTGCTTGTGACTTTTGGACTTGGTCCCCTTGTTCCACAGGTACCCTAGATTGGAAATCCACAGTTGTTGCATTGCTGGTTTGTGTCTTTCCTGCATTATTCCTCTAACACGACTACTTTGTCCTTAGGGGAACTTTAGTGCACTTTGCACTCACTTTTCAGGGTCTTGGGGAGGGTTATGTTTCTAACTCTCACTATTTTCTAATAGTCCCAGCGACCCTCTACAAGGTCACATAGGTTTGGGGTCCATTCGTGGTTCGCATTCCACTTTTGGAGTATATGGTTTGTGTTGCCCCTATCCCTATGTTTCCCCATTGCATCCTATTGTAACTATACATTGTTTGCACTGTTTTCTAAGACTATACTGCATATTTTTGCTATTGTGTATATATATCTTGTGTATATTTCCTATCCTCTCACTGAGGGTATACTCTAAGATACTTTGGCATATTGTCATAAAAATAAAGTACCTTTATTTTTAGTATAACTGTGTATTGTGTTTTCTTATGATATTGTGCATATGACACTAGGTGGTACTGTAGTAGCTTCACACGTCTCCTAGTTCAGCCTAAGCTGCTCTGCTAAGCTACCATTATCTATCAGCCTAAGCTGCTAGACACCCTATACACTAATAAGGGATAACTGGGCCTGGTGCAAGGTGCAAGTACCCCTTGGTACTCACTACAAGCCAGTCCAGCCTCCTACATTGGTTGTGCAGTGGTGGGATAAGTGCTTGAGACTACTTACCACTCTTGTCATTGTACTTTTCATAAGAGAAAAATATACAAAACAAGGTCAGTGTATATACACATAGCCAAAAAGTTTTGCATTTCCTCTTTTCACTCTTTTCTAAGTGCTGAAAAGTACTCCTAAACTTTCAAAAAGTTCTTAAAAGTTTAAAAAGTTTTTTTCTGTCTTTCCAAAAAGTTCTGAAAACTTTTTTCTCTCTTTCTATCACTTTAACTCCCTCTAAAAAATGTCTGGCACAGGCCAAAGTGTTGATCTGTCCAAACTTGCATATGACAACCTTAGCTGGAAAAGAGCAAGGAGTCTCTGTATAGAGAGAGGTTTGAGTGTAGGGAAGAATCCTTCCTTGGAACTGTTACTTAACATGCTTAGAGAACAGGATAAGGCCATAGGTGCCCCATCTGTTGAAAAAGTACCTAATAGTTCCCAATCTGATTCAGGGACTCCCCCAGGAAAAGATTCAGGAAAGAAACTTCCTAGCCTGCCCATTACTAGACAATCTAGCATAGATGGTAATGATGATGAGCCACACCAAATAAATAGTGTTGTCTCACATCATAGCAAAAGCATTTATTCTCACCATACTGGTAGTAATGTTTCTGTAAACCAAGCTGTTAAGTTGGCTTCTGTAAGGGACAGGTCTCCTTCTGTTCATTCCCATCATAGCTCTGTTTCTAGAAATGTCCCTCCCACCAACCCTGATGACAGAATGTTAGAGAGGGAACTCAATAAGTTGAGGGTGGAACAAACCAGACTGAAGCTTAAAAAGAAACAGCTGGATTTGGATAGACAGTCTTTTGAATTAGAGAAGGAAAGACAGAAGTTGGGTTTAGATACCCATGGTGGCAGCAGCAGTATTCCCCATAGTCATCCTGCAAAAGAGCATGATTCCAGGAATCTGCACAAGATAGTTCCCCCTTATAAGGAGGGGGATGACATTAACAAGTGGTTTGCTGCACTTGAGAGGGCCTGTGTTGTACAGGATGTCCCTCAAAGGCAGTGGGCTGCTATCCTATGGCTATCATTTAGTGGAAAAGGTAGGGATAGGCTCCTTACTGTGAAAGAAAATGATGCTAATAATTTCCAAGTTCTTAAGAATGCACTCCTGGATGGTTATGGCTTAACCACTGAACAGTACAGGATAAAGTTCAGAGAGACCAAAAAGGAGTCTTCACAAGACTGGGTTGATTTTATTGACCATTCAGTGAAGGCCTTGGAGGGGTGGTTACATGGCAGTAAAGTTACTGATTATGACAGCCTGTATAACTTGATCCTGAGAGAGCATATTCTTAATAATTGTGTGTCTGATTTGTTGCACCAGTACTTGGTGGACTCTGATCTGACCTCTCCCCAAGAATTGGGAAAGAAGGCAGACAAATGGGTCAGAACAAGAGTGAACAGAAAAGTTCATACAGGGGGTGACAAAGATGGCAACAAAAAGAAGGATGGTAAGTCTTCTGACAAGGGTGGGGACAAATCTAAAAATGAGTCTTCATCAGGCCCACAAAAACACTCTGGTGGGGGTGGTGGGTCCAAATCCTCCTTTAATCAGAACAAGGAAAAGAAACCATGGTGCTATTTATGTAAAATAAAAGGCCATTGGACAACAGATCCCAGTTGTCCAAAGAAAGGCACCACAGCTCCTACCACTACAACCCCTACTGCTACGCCTAGTGTCCCTACTAATAGCAGTGGTGGTGGGAGCAAACCTACTAATAGCCAATCCAAGGGAGTAGCTGGGCTCACTTTTGGTAATTTAGTTGGGGTTGATCTGATTAGGGAGACCACAGAGGCTACTTTAGTCTCTGAAGGGGCTATTGATTTAGCCACTTTGGTTGCTTGCCCCCATAACTTGGAGAAGTACAAGCAACTAACCCTAATAAATGGTGTTGAGGTCCAGGCCTACAGGGACACAGGTGCCAGTGTCACAATGGTGATTGAGAAACTGGTGCACCCTGAACAACACATACTTGGACACCAGTACCAAGTAACCGATGCTCACAACATAACACAAAGCCACCCCATGGCTGTTGTAAATCTCAACTGGGGGGGGGTAACTGGTCCAAAGAAAGTTGTGGTAGCTTCAGATTTACCTGTAGACTGTCTATTAGGGAATGATTTGGAGACATCAGCTTGGTCAGATGTGGAGTTGGAGGCCCATGCAGCAATGCTGGGCATCCCAGGGCATATTTTTGCTTTGACAAGGGCTCAGGCCAAAAAGCAAAAAGGACAGGGAAGCTTGGATCCTGGAACAATGGAACAAGTGCTCCCTAAAGCTAGGGCTAGTAGAAGCAAACCACTTCCTACTATCCCTCCCTCTACAGTGGATTCTACTTCTGAGGAAGAAGAATTCCCTCCCTGTGCAGAACCTACACCAGAGGAGCTGGAAGCAGACACTGCTGAGCTTTTGGGTGAAGGGGGGCCTGCCAGAGAGGAGCTGAGTGTGGCACAGCAAACCTGTCCCACATTAGAGGGTCTCAGACAGCAAGCTGTCAAACAGGCTAATGGGGATGTCAGTGACTCTCACAGAGTTTACTGGGAGGACAACCTCTTGTACACTGAGCATAGGGATCCTAAACCTGGAGCTGCCAGGAGATTAGTGATTCCTCAGGAGTACAGAAAGTTCCTCCTAACACTGGCACATGACATTCCCCTAGCTGGGCACCTGGGTCAAATGAAAACTTGGGACAGATTGGTTCCATTGTTTCATTGGCCTAGGATGTCAGAGGACACAAAGGAATTTTGTAAGTCCTGTGAAACCTGTCAAGCCAGTGGCAAGACAGGTGGCACTCCAAAGGCACCCCTTATCCCACTGCCTGTGGTTGGGGTTCCCTTTGAAAGGGTAGGGGTTGACATAGTTGGCCCCCTTGACCCTCCTACTGCTTCAGGCAATAGGTTTATCTTGGTGGTAGTGGACCATGCCACAAGATATCCTGAAGCAATTCCTTTAAGGACCACTACAGCTCCTGCAGTGGCAAAGGCCCTCCTGGGAATATTTTCCAGGGTGGGCTTCCCAAAGGAAGTAGTATCAGACAGAGGAAGCAATTTCATGTCTGCATACTTAAAGGCCATGTGGAAGGAGTGTGGTGTAACGTACAAGTTCACAACACCCTATCATCCACAAACAAATGGACTGGTGGAGAGATTTAATAAAACTCTCAAAGGCATGATTATGGGTCTCCCTGAAAAACTCCGCAGGAGATGGGATATCCTTCTACCATGCCTCCTTTTTGCCTACAGGGAGGTACCCCAGAAAGGAGTGGGCTTCAGCCCCTTTGAACTTCTTTTTGGACACCCTGTTAGGGGTCCACTCACACTTGTAAAGGAGGGTTGGTAACAACCTTTAAAAGCTCCTAAGCAGGATATTGTGGATTATGTACTTGGCCTCAGATCAAGGATGGCTGAGTACATGAAAAAGGCCAGTAAAAACCTTCAGGCCAGCCAAGAGCTCCAGAAGCAATGGCATGATCAGAAGGCTGTTTTGGTTCAGTACCAACCAGGGCAGAAAGTGTGGGTCTTGGAGCCTGTGGCCCCAAGAGCACTCCAAGATAAGTGGAGTGGACCCCACACAATTGTTGAAAAGAAGGGTGAAGTCACCTACTTGGTTGACTTAGGCACTGCCAGGAGTCCCCTTATGGTGCTCCATGTCAACCGCCTGAAACCCTACTATGACAGGGCTGATCTCACCCTGCTCATGGCAACAGATGAGGGACAGGAAGAAGACAGTGATCCTCTACCTGATCTGTTCTCTTCCACAGATCAAGATGCTCTTGTGGAAGGTGTAGTTTTGGCTGATTGTCTTACTGCTGAGCAGAAAGACAATTGCATAAATCTCCTAGGACAATTTTCAGAACTCTTCTCTACTGTGCCAGGCACCACTTCTTGGTGTGAGCACACTATAGATACTGGAGACAGTTTACCTGTCAAAAGTAAGATCTATAGGAAGCCTGACCATGTCAGGGACTGCATAAAGCAAGAAGTTCAGAAAATGTTGGAACTAGGAGTGGTTGAGCACTCTGACAGTCCATGGGCTTCTCCTGTGGTACTGGTACCAAAACCCAATTCTAAAGATGGAAAGAAGGAAATGCGGTTTTGTGTAGACTATAGAGGTCTCAACTTGGTAACCAAAACTGATGCTCACCCTATACCCAGGGCAGATGAGCTTATAGATACACTGGCATCTGCCAAGTATCTAAGCACTTTTGATTTGACTGCAGGGTATGGGCAGATCAAATTATCAGAAGATGCTAAATCTAAGACTGCATTTTCTACCATTGGAGGACATTACCAGTTTACTGTAATGCCTTTTGGTTGAAAAATGCACCTGCCACTTTTCAGAGGTTGGTGAACACAGTCCTGCAAGGGCTGGAAGCTTTCAGTGCAGCATATTTGGACGATATAGCTGTCTTTAGCTCCAGCTGGGATGATCACCTGGTCCACCTATGGAAAGTTTTGGAGGCCCTGCAAAAGGCAGGCCTCACTATCAAGGCTTCAAAGTGCCAGATAGGGCAGGGTAAGGTGGTTTATCTGGGACACCTTGTTGGTGGGGAACATATTGCACCACTTCAGGGGAAAATCCAAACTATTATTGATTGGGTTCCCCCTACCACACAGACTCAGGTGAGAGCCTTCCTAGGCCTCACTGGGTACTACAGGAGGTTCATTAAGAACTATGGCTCCATTGCAGCCCCTCTTAATGACCTCACATCCAAGAAAATGCCTAAAAAGGTATTATGGACAGCAAACTGTCAGAAAGCTTTTGAGGAGCTGAAGCAGGCCATGTGCTCTGCACCTGTCCTGAAAAGCCCTTGTTACTCTAAATAATTCTATGTCCAAACTGATGCATCTGAATTAGGAGTAGGGCCAGTCCTATCACAACTTAATTCTGAGGGCCAGGATCAACCTGTTGCTTTTATTAGTAGAAGGTTGACCCCTAGAGAAAAGCGTTGGTCTGCCATTGAGAGGGAGGCCTTTGCTGTGGTCTGGGCTCTGAAGAAGTTGAGGCCATACCTGTTTGGCACTCACTTCATTGTTCAGACAGACCACAAACCTCTACTTTGGCTAAAACAAATGAAAGGTGAAAATCCTAAATTGTTGAGGTGGTCCATATCCCTACAGGGAATGGACTATACAGTGGAACATAGACCTGGGAGTAGCCACTCCAATGCAGATGGACTCTCCAGATATTTCCACTTAGACAATGAAGACTCATCAGGTCATGGCTAGTCTTATTGTCCTTCGTTTGGGGGGGGGTTGTGTAGGAAAGTACCATCTTGCCTGGCATGTTACCCCCATTTTTCACTGTATATATGTTGTTTTAGTTGTATGTGTCACTGGGACCCTGGTAACCCAGGGCCCCAGTGCTCATAAGTGTGCCTGAATGTGTTACCTGTGTAGTGACTAACTGTCTCACTGAGGCTCTGCTAACCAGAACCTCAGTGGTTATGCTCTCTCATTTCTTTCCAAATTGTCACTAACAGGCTAGTGACCATTTTTACCAATTTACATTGGCTTACTGGAACACCCTTATAATTCCCTAGTATATGGTACTGAGGTACCCAGGGTATTGGGGTTCCAGGAGATCCCTATGGGCTGCAGCATTTCTTTTGCCACCCATAGGGAGCTCTGACAATTCTTACACAGGCCTGCCACTGCAGCCTGAGTGAAATAACGTCCACGTTATTTCACAGCCATTTTACACTGCACTTAAGTAACTTATAAGTCACCTATATGTCTAACCTTTACCTGGTAAAGGTTAGGTGCAAAGTTACTTAGTGTGAGGGCACCCTGGCACTAGCCAAGGTGCCCCCACATTGTTCAGAGCCAATTCCCTGAACTTTGTGAGTGCGGGGACACCATTACACGCGTGCACTACATATAGGTCACTACCTATATGTAGCTTCACCATGGTAACTCCGAATATGGCCATGTAACATGTCTATGATCATGGAATTGCCCCCTCTATACCATCCTGGCATAGTTGGCACAATCCCATGATCCCAGTGGTCTGTAGCACAGACCCTGGTACTGCCAAACTGCCCTTCCTGGGGTTTCACTGCAGCTGCTGCTGCTGCCAACCCCTCAGACAGGCAGCTGCCCTCCTGGGGTCCAGCCAGGCCTGGCCCAGGATGGCAGAACAAAGAACTTCCTCTGAGAGAGGGTGTGACACCCTCTCCCTTTGGAAAATGGTGTGAAGGCAGGGGAGGAGTAGCCTCCCCCAGCCTCTGGAAATGCTTTGTTGGGCACAGAGGTGCCCAATTCTGCATAAGCCAGTCTACACCGGTTCAGGGACCCCTTAGCCCCTGCTCTGGCGCGAAACTGGACAAAGGAAAGGGGAGTGACCACTCCCCTGACCTGCACCTCCCCTGGGAGGTGTCCAGAGCTCCTCCAGTGTGCTCCAGACCTCTGCCATCTTGGAAACAGAGGTGCTGCTGGCACACTGGACTGCTCTGAGTGGCCAGTGCCACCAGGTGACGTCAGAGACTCCTTGTGATAGGCTCCTTCAGGTGTTAGTAGCCTATCCTCTCTCCTAGGTAGCCAAACCCTCTTTTCTGGCTATTTAGGGTCTCTGTCTCTGGGGAAACTTCAGATAACGAATGCATGAGCTCAGCCGAGTTCCTCTGCATCTCTCTCTTCACCTTCTGATAAGGAATCGACCGCTGACCGCGCTGGAAGCCTGCAAACCTGCAACATAGTAGCAAAGACGACTACTGCAACTCTGTAACGCTGATCCTGCCGCCTTCTCGACTGTTTTCCTGCTTGTGCATGCTGTGGGGGTAGTCTGCCTCCTCTCTGCACCAGAAGCTCCGTATAAATCTCCCGTGGGTCGACGGAATCTTCCCCCTGCAACCGCAGGCACCAAAAAGCTGCATTTCCGGTCCCTTGGGTCTCCTCTCAGCACGACGAGCGAGGTCCCTCGAATCCAGCGACTCTGTCCAAGTGACCCCCACAGTCCAGTGACTCTTCAGCCCAAGTTTGGTGGAGGTAAGTCCTTGCCTCACCTCGCTGGGCTGCATTGCTGGGAACCGCGACTTTGCAGCTACTCCGGCCCCTGTGCACTTCCGGCGGAAATCCTTTGTGCACAGCCAAGCCTGGGTCCACGGCACTCTAACCTGCATTGCACGACTTTCTAAGTTGGTCTCCGGCGACGTGGGACTCCTTTGTGCAACTTCGGCGAGCACCGTTTCACGCATCCTCTTAGTGCCTGTTTCTGGCACTTCTCCGGGTGCTACCTGCTTCAGTGAGGGCTCTTTGTCTTGCTCGACGTCCCCTCTCTCTTCAGGTCCAATTTGCGACCTCCTGGTTGCTCCTGGGCCCCAGCAGCGTCCAAAAACGCCAAACGCACGATTTGCAGCTAGCAAGGCTTGTTGGCGTCCTTCCGGCGGGAAAACACTTCTGCACGACTCTCCAAGGCGAGAGGGATCCGTCCACCAAAGGGGAAGTCTCTAGCCATTTTTGTTCCTGCAGAAACCTCAGCTTCTTCTGTCCAGTCGAAGCTTCTTTGCACCCGCAGCTGGCATTTCCTGGGCATCTGCCCATCTCCGACTTGCTTGTGACTTTTGGACTTGGTCCCCTTGTTCCACAGGTACCCTAGATTGGAAATCCACAGTTGTTGCATTGCTGGTTTGTGTCTTTCCTGCATTATTCCTCTAACACGACTACTTTGTCCTTAGGGGAACTTTAGTGCACTTTGCACTCACTTTTCAGGGTCTTGGGGAGGGTTATTTTTCTAACTCTCACTATTTTCTAATAGTCCCAGCGACCCTCTACAAGGTCACATAGGTTTGGGGTCCATTCGTGGTTCGCATTCCACTTCTGGAGTATATGGTTTGTGTTGCCCCTATCCCTATTATTCCCCATTGCATCCTATTGTAACTATACATTGTTTGCACTGTTTTCTAAGACTATACTGCATATTTTTGCTATTGTGTATATATATCTTGTGTATATTTCCTATCCTCTCACTGAGGGTACACTCTAAGATACTTTGGCATATTGTCATAAAAATAAAGTACCTTTATTTTTAGTATAACTGTGTATTGTGTTTTCTTATGATATTGTGCATATGACACTAGGTGGTACTGTAGTAGCTTCACACGTCTCCTAGTTCAGCCTAAGCTGCTCTGCTAAGCTACCATTATCTATCAGCCTAAGCTGCTAGACACCCTATACACTAATAAGGGATAACTGGGCCTGGTGCAAGGTGCAAGTACCCCTTGGTACTCACTACAAGCCAGTCCAGCCTCCTACAATATATACACACACACACACACACACACATTTAAAACACTACATCTATAAAATTATCTTTGGCTTGAAATCCCACCCTGCACCCCCAACTTGCCCCCGCCCACCTCTCCCTGCTCCCCACTCCGTGTCTCTACTGGGAGCAGAGAAGGGACTGTGTTGCCTGACAGTAACAGATAAATTACTTTAATTATTTCATACTTTGTAGGCGTTTTTAACTTATGCTTCCCTAGGTGATCTGACCTTTGTCCCAGAAACCGGGACATATATTTAAAATTAAGAGAAGCATCGGGACACCGGGACAGTTCTCTATAAACTGGTACTGTCCGGGGAAAACCGGGACGCCTGGTCACCCTACATATGCCACACTGAAGACTAGAACTCTGCACTAAGGTGAAAAGTGTACGCAGCCAGAAAGTGCACCAGCATAAGGTGCAGATATGGCACTCTTCTGCTCGCTCTCTTTTGTCCTCTCAACATGACGCATCTTCTTTCATTTATCCAGGTGCAGATGTTTTTATCCAGATGCAACTTGGAACAAACCGATTTCCTAATGAGGTTGGGGGCAAGGGACTGCTGGCTCACAGGCTTTTGGTGACGTAGGCAGCTTCCTGAGAATGCCTGGAGTACGCCATCATCGGAGGTGGGTGTGAGTCACCCGGCAGGTGTACTCTCGAGTTTGGTGGAGTCAAGAGAGTACCTAAGTAGGAAAAAATGGAAAAAATCCAGTCTGTGTTTGGGTTGTAGGAAAACTGCGTAAAATTGAATCAATTCACTTATTTACATCATCCGCAAACACAGGTGTGAACAAACTTACCAACCTGAGTGGGGAAGACCGCACAGCTGTGACTCGTGTCTCCCACACCATCCTGGATAATGAGTACCAGGTAATTAACGATCAGTACTAGATGGAATTTTTATTTTTTTTATTGGGTACTGGAAAACCTCAGCACACAAGAAATCCACTTTTGAAAGGCTTTATTAATAACGCCCACTTTAGTGCATATTGTACTTAAAAGCATTACTGCAGATATAAAATGGTGATTACAATAAATGCATGTATTTTGTATCGCTTGTGTCAATTGCAACATGTAACGAAATATAAATGTAACATGTAACAGGCATGCAGGAGAAAGCATCTGGCTGTGATGACCTCAGCAGCCCGAGCCCCACCCAGGCCAAGGGGGTGGGCGTGGGAAGGGCTGCCCTGGATCACACCCCACCCCACCTGTGGGCCCTCAGACAGGCTGGGTGGGGCTCGATCCCTGAAGGCTTCGGACCTCATGATATTATGTGCCCTTCAGTGGGGCACAGGCCTCTCCCTTGAAGGTGTTTAAGTGCTCGATGCTGAGCACCCTGTCCCTGAACCCCTTCACCTCAGCCACCAAAAGGCCCAGCTGATAGGCTGTGCCCCCGCAGGTGCCCCCCAGTGACCCGGCAGGACATTCAGGCCCGTATTTATACTCCGTTTGCGCCGAATTTGCGTCGTTTTTTTCGACGCAAATTCGGCGCAAAACTAACGCCGTATTTATACTTTGGCGTTAGACGCGTCTAGCGCCAAAGTATTGGCAAAGAGCGTCATTTTTTAGCGTGAACGCCTTCCTTGCGTTAATGAGATGCAAGGAAGGCGTTCCCGTCTAAAAAAATGACGGCGACGCAAATGCGTCGTATTTATACTCCCGGGCAAAAATCACGCCCGGGAGGTGGCGGGTCAAAAAACCCTGCATTTGCGCCACATTTTAACGCCTGGGTCAGGGTATGCGTTAAGGGGCCTGTGGGCTCAAAATGAGCCCACAGGTGCCCTCCCCTGCCCCCAGGGACCCCCCTGCCACCCCTGCCCACCCCAGGAGGACACCCAAGGATGGAGGGACCCACCCCAGGGACATTCAGGTAAGTTCACGTAAGTATAATTTTTGTTATTTTTCAATTTTTTATGGGTGGCATTGGGGGGCCTTATTTGTGCCCCCCTACATGCCACTATGCCCAATGACCATGCCCAGGGGACATAAGTCCCCTGGGCATGGCCATTGGGCAAGGGGGCATGACTCCTGTCTTTACTAAGACAGGAGTCATTTCAATGGCGTCTGGGCGTCGAAAAAATGGCGCTAATCGGGTTAAGACGATTTTTTAGCGTCAACCCGACTTGCGCCATTTTAAGACGCCCTAGCGCCATTTTCCCCCTACGCCGGCGCTGCCTGGTCTACGTGGTTTTTTTCCACGCACACCAGGCAGCGCCGGTCTGCTTGCGCCGGCTAACGCCATTCCATAAATACGGCGCCCGCATGGCGCTTCGGAATGGCGTTAGACGGCGCTAAATTTTTTGACGCTAAACTGCGTTAGCGCAGTTTAGCGTCAAAAAGTATAAATACGGGCCTCACTATACAAGGTGTGCCCTAGTATGTGCTCGGCAAGAGAGTGCAGACCCTGCCCGAAGGTTTCCCCTTCAGGCCACTTGAAGTCGTGGAATTCATGCAACGCTTCGAGGACACGTCTGCTGAGGGCGACGATTTCCTCCACACACTCCTTGATGGCACCGAGATGTTCCAAGTTCATCGAACTCAGCATCCTGAGCATGTCACCTTTATCTGGATTCACTGAAAAGAAATCAGCTTTTTCATGGAGTTGTTTCAGGAGCTTCTCTAGGGTGTCTGACTGACGTATCATTTCCTCTGCAACTTTTTTAATGTTGATTGCGTTCTCCCTGAAGATAGAAAACAGCATTATAAACCACTGTAATTCCTATATTGTGACATGAAAAGACCATCAGAGCATCAACTCAACAAAGCTGCTTTGGAGAGGTGAGTGAAACCAGTTCTTGCACACCAGTCTGGAAGACCCCAGCTCCTGCACATGAATCGTAGACCCCCAGCTCCTGCACATGAATCCCAGACCACCCAGCTCTTGTACTGAGTCCAGGAGACCCCAGCTCCTGCACATAAATTCCCATGAATCCCAGACCCCAGCTCTTGTACAGAGTCCGGGAGACCCCAGCTCCTGCACATGAATCGTAGACCCCCAGCTCGAGCACATGAATCTCAGACCCCAGTTCTTGTAGAGTCCGGGAGACTCTAGCTCCCGCACATGAATCGTAGACCCCCAGCTCGTGCACATGAATCCCAGACCCCAGCTTTTGTACTGACTCTGGGAGACCCCAGCTCCTGCACATGAATCGTACACCCCCAGCTCGTGCACATGAATTGTAGACCCCCAGCTCTTGTACAGAGTCCGGGAGACCCCAGCTCCTGCATATGAATCACAGACCCCCAGCTTTTGCACATGAATCCCAGACCTCAGCTCTTGTACAGAGTCCGGGAGACCCCAGCTCCCGCATATGAATCGTAGACCCCCAGCTCTTGTACTGAGTCTGGGAGACCCCAGCTCCTGCACATGAATCGTAAACCCCCAGCTCCTGTACTGAGTCCGGGAGACCCCAGCTCCTGCACATGAATCGTAAACCCCCAGCTCTTGTACTGAGTCCGGGAGACCCCAGCTCCTGCACGTGAATCGTTGACCCCCAGCTCTTGCACATATATCCCGCACCTCAGCTCTTGTACTGAGTCTGGAAGGCCCAGACCCAAGCTCCCGCACATGAATAGTAGACACCCAACTCTGGCACATGAACTTCAGAGACCCCAGCTCCTGCACATGAATTCCCATGAATCCCAGCTCTTGCCCATGAATCACAGACCCTGGCTCTTGCACATGAACTTCAGATACCCCAAATCCTGCACATGAATCTCAGACCCCAGCTCCTGCACATGAATCCCAGTCCCCATTTTTTTACATGAACGTCAGTGACTCTGCCTCATGCACATGAGTCGCAGATCCCAGCTCTTGCCCATGAACCCCAGACCCTGGCTCTTGCACATGAACTTCAGAGACCCCAAATCCTGCATATGAATCTCAGACCCCAGCTCCTGCACATGAACTCTGGAGACCCCAGTTCTTGCACATGAATCTCATATCCCCAGAGTTTGCACATCAATCCCAGCTCTTGCATGTGAATCCTTGACTTCAGCTCCTGCACATGAATCGTAGAGATACCAGCTCTTGCACATGCACATTAGAGACCCCAGCCCTTGCACATGCACCTTAGAGACCCCAGCCCTTGCACATGCACCTTAGAGACCCCAGCTCTTGCATGTTAACGTCAGAGACCCCAGCTTTTACACATTACCATCAGAGGCCCCAGCTCTTGTGTATCAATCCCAGAAAAATCACCTCTTGCACAATATTCCATGACTACAGCTCTTGTACAGAATCCTGGAGACCCCAGCTCTTGCACGTATATCCAGGACACACCATCTTTTGCACATAAATACCTTGGGATGACAGATCTTGCACATAAATTTCAGACCTCAGCTTGTGCACATGAATGCCAGACCCGGCTCCTGAACGTGAACTCTGGACACCCCACTTCTTGCACATGAATCTCAGAGACCCCAGCTTTTGCACATCAATCACAGAGATCCCCAGCTCTTGCACATGAATCTGTTATGCGATTCCTACTTTGGTAATAGGACAGTGTGTTTAGGATGGCAGCACCGCAGGATGTGAAAGACATAGTGCAATCCACACCTTTAGTAGATGTCAGCCTAACTCCTAGCTAGCTCACAGTGCCTCCCCCAAACCTCTAAACCCACCGGGGTAAAAGGTGAGTATGGCAACCTGAACATGACATTCTGACTCGCCAGAGAAGCTGTGAAACAGACATACCCCTTTCGCTCAGTTATCCACGCATGCCAAGGCGAGACACAAAGATGTGGGATACTTTTTTAATACATTTATAGAGAGTGAGTTGTGATAAGTAGGCAGCTGAAATAAAGCTAATTAATCAGCATTACTATCAGGGTAAAGAAGATAAACAGTCCAACCATGAAGTATGTGGCTCTAGATGTTCCAGAGGTTCTACAGTTTCCTACCTAACCCTATGTCTATATCTGAGAGTATAGTGGTTGTAACCCTCTGCCCAGCCTGATCTAAGGGTTGAGCTGCAGCCCCATACCTGGATAGAGTGTCAGCAATCAGCATGTTGTGTAGATGGCTAATCTCTCAGGGAGACCCCAGCTCCTGCACATGAATCGTAGACCCCAGCTCTTGTACTGAGTCCGGGAGACCCCAGCTCCTGCACATGATGTCACACAGCATATGTCACAGGCTTGTCGTGGCCGGAATGCACTTTACCCTCTTGGGGTCAGTGTGTGGTTTATATAATAGCCCATACCATGTAGGGACTGCAGTCTTGATGTAATGATGTTTATTGGTGATATAAACTGTCTCCTGGACTGGCAACACCAGTTAGCATATCGTGTACCTTGCTCCATAGCTTCGGACAAGCAGTACTGATTATTTATGGTACAAAGCTGATTAAATGAGTAACGTGTTACTTGCTTTCCTAGAATATAAGCAAACTGATAAAATGTGTAAAAAGCCATAGCTAAAAAGCAGTCCTGCTAACATGAATTAAATGTGAATAAAAACAAAAACTGTGAAACAAAGCCAAAACAGGGCAAACCCAGGTCCAAAAAGGGTCCTCACAGCACCTTGCCAGTAATGAAATGTAGATTCTATAACCCATGTAAAATAGGAAGTATTAAAAAATCTAAACAGCCTGAAAAATATCCACCCTGACAAACAGAGCATGCTTATCAAAAGGGCAGCCAATCAAATTTCAGATAATTTAAAACAGGACCGAATTAAAAGTCAAAGTTTAGCATGATGTCTTGAAAAACATCAGTTGAGATGGAATCAAAGAGAACCTCACTTCTGCAGATGATATTACTGAGAAGGTCAAGAAGGTCAAAGGAACAAACGTGATCCGAGGCCTCATCTGCAACTGAGGATGCAGCATTCCTGGCGTGCCCATAGAAAGGACTCCCAAAGCCATAGCATCCTTGTCCCCATACATTGGTTCATAGAAGGCGTCATGAAGCAACCATATTCTCATAGGACAACTCCAGGAATGAACCCTCAATGGGAACATCAACAGATTCATGTCCGTAGGAAGTACCTGTCACTTAGCCAGACACACTTCTAGTGCGCTCTTGTAAGGGCACCACAAGCAGTGGAACACAGGTTGCATGCAATAGAACAATGGTTGAAAAGACAATGACCAGTCTTTGTTTAGTTCCTCCAGCAGCTGTACTCCAAAGTGATGTATCATGCAATCATGACACAGTTGGGTTGGTGGTAGATCTTCACCCTTTGGCTTTGAGATGGGACATCCATTGCGGAGCAAAAAGAGCAATAGCGAGATGCCGCCACTTTATGCTAATACCAGTGATATGCCTCAAAAAATACTTGAAAATAGCGAGTGGATTTCTGATCATATTATTCCAAAAACAGTCTGGAATGTACTTACAAAAACAGTCCCTACTGTCATAAAAAAAAAGGTGTACAACCCCCACAGTGTTTGAAGCATTACAAATGTGACTCACAAGTTCACCGAAGTGTCTTGGAAAGTTTTTAAGAAGGATTGTATATATGCACTTATGACCTTGCTACTTATAGGTCACAGATTTCATGGGCAGATGTAAGCACCATGTGTTGCTTTCAGCCTGCCCATCTTGTTGAGGTTAACATCGAAAGTGACAATAGAAGACCACATATTTGCTACTCTAATCTCATGCGTGGGGGAAATAACACATCTCCACAGCGGGTCACTATTTGAAAAACAGAAATCACATATGGGACACCTTCACTCATCCTACAGCAACCTTGATCACTCAGCATCAAGTAACTTCCATTTGAAAGTAACTGAAACACCTGGTGAATCTAAGGGACGGGAATAACCTTCAAGTAGCAGGCTAAATTGACAGCTGATGCATTACATACACCGTGCAAGGCCACTTGTTTACAAACCATTGAATGGCTTACAGAAGTTTCATAATCGCTACAGCTTAGAAAAACATCTCCTTTTCCCCACCCATCCACTTGTAATCAAAAGGCAACTCCCGTACCTCATGAATAAAACTCTCCCCTAAACTTTCAAACTGCCCATCGAAAACGTTCAAACACAAAGTGAATTGAAAGGTTGATATTGGCAGGGTTATTACTCCATCTACTAATCACACTGATGGCAGTGTCTCAGCCACTGTAAAAGACCACTTTTCTATTTTAAGCATGGTATATGTTTCATCTTTCATTGACATTATCTGTTGTTTGCATGTTAAGTTAAATGGTGAAAATACCTCTTTCGAGTTCATTCCAAGTCACGCAGTTTAATTTAAGAACCTGTAAAGTCCAACTCATCTGCCTGATGGATCGAACCTGACTCTGTCCATGTTGTAAGAATGACATTTCTTTTTAGATGATATCTATTGCACATGACACAATGTTGTTTAGTGCAAATATGCGAGTGGACAATATATTCATACCGTTATCTACAACGGCTAATTCTTTCTCTAAGTTTGCCTGATCTATTTGCCTTAAATGAACAGCAGCTGCCATCTGAGAAAGCTTCAGAATTTCATTGTATATTACATTACATTTTGAGAATGGTTTCTTAGGATTTAGCAAGACATTGTGCAAATCCATGTCCTCGGACCGGAGAATGAGGTGTTCTTTTACAGCTGTCAAAATGGAATGTTGACGTATTGCCACATAACTTGCCCACACTGTGGGGTAGATTCAGTAAGATATTACACTGTGCTTGGTTCACAATAGTGATGCAAATCAACGCAAAATCTTTTTTACCTATTTACCCTCCAGCGCAAAGACTTGTTTTGCACTGGAAAGTACCCTAAAGGTAAAGCAAAGCAGCGCGAAGCACTGCTTTGCATTGCTTAGCGCCAAGGGGGTGTTACATGGGTGGAACATGGATGTTCCCATGCAACCACCCATGCTTTTTGACGCTAAACACTGTCTACTAACATTAGTAGCCAGGGTTTAGCACCACAAATCAACGCCTTTTTGAAGCAGACATTGAAAGGAGAAATGTTTTCATTTCTCCTTTTTTTCCAACTTTGCATGTGTGCTGCATTGTGCACCACAGATACAACATGGGAAAAGTTTTAAAGTGTGTTTACACACACTATTTTGTACTGGAAGGGTACCATTCCAGTTCAAATTCTATGCTAGATTCACGCACACACCCTACCACTATGGAGCTAAGGTGTGTCTGTGGCGTTCAGCAGGTAAAATCAGTGCCGGCACTAGGGGAGGTGGAGGAGAGAGCCATATTTCTGTAAATATATTGTTCTCCTGCTTCCTTCAAATTTGTGGGCTGCTGCACTGCGCTGCGTGGGAATCTGGTAAATCTGGGCCCGTATGTAGTAATTATACCTCCATGTTGTCTACTGACACAATGAGGGTCCGGTCTGCTTGCTTTAAAACCTCATATAAAGTTTATAAAATGTGGATGACAACCATTTGTGTCCACTGGCCACAATAACCGCCTGTTGGGAAAGTGTAGAATTAAATCTATCGTTTGTAACCATACCATTGAACTGATATTATGTATAGTTCAAAATACTTAGATGTACTACATCACATGTATTCTGCTAGTAGGAGTACGGCATCACATGTATACTGTTAGCAGGTGTACTGCATCATCTTTAAATGAACTCTGCTATAAGGCATTGTGAAGTGTGTCACAGTGGCACTTTCGCTGCTGTGGTGCTATAAGTCACAGTAGCACCTCCACTGATGTTTCTATGATAATAGGCTGTGCATCAATGGTACAATACATGCCAATGTTAATCATATTAGAAAGTACATGGGTTTTACATGCAACACTCACTATCACTCTGGTGTTAGATGCCACATTCACTTCTGTAGAGGTGTGTGCATGTGTGTTAGATACACAATCTTCTTTCATTGTGGTCTCTACACTGTTATTAGATGCCACATTCACCATCACAAAGCCATGTACTCTGGTGTCAGATGCCACATTCTCTGTCACAGTGCCATGTACTCTGGTGTGAGATGCCACAATCTCCATCACAGTGCCATGTACTCTGGTGTCAGATGCCACATTCACCGTCACAGTGCCATGTACTCTGGTGTCAGATGCCACATTCAGTGTTGCAATGCTATATGTACATTCACTACTATAGGATCTTGACCAGTAGAGGAAGGTACTACATTGAGTGTCATAGGAGCACATGCACAAGTGTTGGGTGAAGAGCTCAGTATCACAACGGAATGTACGCTTGTGTTGGGGGCTGTGCTGAATGTCACTGTAACAGGTAAGGTGCTCTCTGCACAAACACTGTACACTGAATCACATCCGCTTACTTTGCAATCAGGTTCTCTTAAATACACACTTGAAAGGACCCTACCTTTTGTGTGCTCCCGTTCCCCCAGTGTGCAAGGCATGTATCTATGTATGTATCTGGTATTCCTATAGCTAGCAAAACAACAAGTGCAACAGGAACGTATGAAGCTGATCTGACAGATGTGACCATGGCCAGGAAGGAGGGGCTATAACAGGTACAGTAAAGAGCCACAAAAAGGAGGAGCTGCGACCTCAGCGCATCCGCGAGCAGGAGACCGAAACATCAGATTGGCCTCCCTCACTGAGGATAAGGCATGATTGGCTGGTTTGTTCTGAACAGTTATGAGACAACAACATCACAACTCTACTTCCATATGGGGTTCGCCAACTCAGTTAAAGAGAAGTTCCTGAAATATCATCTTGGCGTACTACCATCATTATTGCATCAACCACCTTGTATCCGCAACCCAGCCAGGACCTGCCGCCACCTGTGTGGAACGCACACAGACAATATGCTGCACTCAGGCCCATATTTATAATAAAAAAATAAAAAAATTGTAAGTTTGCGTCGCTTTTGCGTCAAAAAGTGTCGGAAATGCGGCGCAAAAAAAGTATAAATATCGGCCTTAATAGGCACCCGTAGGGAGCTATTGGCTGAACGAAGAACAATGCTAAGACTACTCTCTAACCAAAGAGGAATCCACACATGCAGGCAGGTGGGGTTGGCTTGCTTTGCATCAAATTTCTGCCTTGTGAGGCTTCTTGAAAATGTAGAAAGAAAAATGGCAGCAGTGACCATTCCAAGGCCCATATTTCTACTCTGTTTGCGCTGGATTTGCATCATTTTTTTTGGGGCAAATTTGGTGCAAACTTAACTCCATATTTATTCTTTGGCGCTAGACCCGTCTAGCGGCAAAGTTATGGAGTGTGCACCATTTTTTGTACGTGAAAACCTACCTTGCGCTAATGACATGCAAGGTGGGCGTTCCCGTGCAAAAAATTACTCTAAGGCGTGTGCGCCTTATTTATCCTCCGGCGTCAAAATGACGCACAGGAGGAGGCGGGCTCAAAACATGGCTCCCAGCCAGATTTGTGCGTTTTTTAACACCTGGGTCAGGGCAGGCGTTAAGGGACCTGTCGGCTCATTTCCATGGTGGGAGACCATGAAAGCAGTCCACAGGTGCCCTTCCCTGCACCCAGGGACACCCCCTGCCACCCTCGCCCACCATGGAGGACACCCATGTAAGGGGGGACCAATCCATGGTGAGTGCAGGTAAATATAATTGTTTTTTTTTAAGTGGCATAAGGGGGCCTAACTTGGGCTCCCCTACATGCCACTGTGCCCAATGGCCATGCCCAGGGCACTGCCCAATGGCCATGCCCAGGGGACTGAAGTCCCCTGGGCATGGCTATTGGGCAGGGGGGCATGACTCCTGTCTTTGCTAAGACAGGAGTCATTTCCATGGGGGGTGTGCATAAAACAATGACGCTAGTCAGGTTAGCTGCAATGTTTTTGACTCTAACCTGACTTGCACCATTTTTTGGCGCACAACCCTCAGTCTTCCCTTCACCTCCGCTGCATGGTTACCGTCATTTATTTTGACCCTAACCAGGCCGCAGCGCCGGCTAACGTCTGTCCATAAATAAGGTGCCCGGCTGGTGCGCTGGAATGGCGTTAGCCGGCAGTAAACTTTTTGACGCAAATCTGCGCTAGCATTGATTTGCGTCAAAAAGTATAAATATGGGCCTAGGTGGCTCTCCTGATGGCGGCCAATGAAATAGCAGCATTTAAAGCAGCAGACCTCACTGCATGCAGGACAGCTGTAACTTATGGTCTGCAAGAACTCTTTGTGACCGGCGGGCGGATGGGGCTGAAATCATGCACTTTACCAAAGCTACACTTTCTTGCACATATGACAGTATAATCTTTACTCTAACGCTAATCACACTGCCGATTTTAAATCTCTGTACTGCAGAATAGTTTTCAGTCTATTGAATTTTATTACACGACTTTTAATGTTGCAATGTTTCTAATTAACCAAGCAGTACTAATGAACTTGAATGAAGTCTGTTTGTAATTTTCACCCTCAGTGGACGCCGACTGAATGCTGTTGCTGGGAGTGACACCCGGCAACCAAAGAACAGCTATGATTCACCTGGCTACACCTTTGCATCAGTAACATGGCTCGCAGATGCAAACGTGTACTTCAAATCAAGACCCTTCACAGCAGGCATCCTTAAAGCATCCTTAAAGCATCCTTCAAGAGTGTGTTTTTCAGTCCTTTTTTCTTCCTCACTTTTGGCTTAAGGATGAATGTTTACTTTCAGACATCTAACTCGTTTCCTATTTTACTCTTTAATATGGAGTATAATGTGAGCGACTTTTATTGCTGCGATGAAATCACTTCTCCCAGCATGCTTTGGTAGCCGTGTGTACACAAAGAACTTACTGGGCTGATGCAGGCACAGGCGTACCCTGGCAAGACTGTTTCCTATCCAAGTCTGCAGAGTCAACAGGGGTTTATGATATTTTGGGGGGCAGGAATGGCATTTAAGAACCATGGCCCAGATTTATACAAGCTTTGCGCTGAATTAGCGTCATTTTTTTACGCTAATTCAGCGGAAACCTAACTCCATATTTATACGTTGGCGCTAGATCCGTCTAGCGCCGAAGTTATGGAGTTAAAGTCATTTTTTGCCTGCGGGAAACTACATTACGTCTATGAGATGCAAGGTAGGCATTCCAGGGCAAAAAATGACTCTAAGGCCCAAGCGCCTTGTTTATCCTCCAGTGCAAAAATGATACACGGGAGGGCCTAAATATTGATGCTAAGCTTGCTTACCGCCATTATTTAACGCCTGGGTCAGGGCAGGCGTTAGGGAACCTGTGGACCCATTTCCATGGTGGAACACCATGGAACAGGTCAACAGGTCCCTCCCCAGGCCCCAGGGATACCCCCACCCACACCAGAGGAACAGCAGAGGCCCCATCCAAGGTAAGTATAGGTAAGTATTTTGCATTATTTTTTTAAATGCCATTGGGGGCCCTGAAATGGGCTCCCCTATTTGGCACTGGGTTCAATGGCCATGCCCAGCGGAGCCTGGTCCCCTGTGCTGACCATTGGGGTGGTGGGCATGACTCCTGTCTTTTATAAGACATCAGTCATGTGGTATTGTAGGTTTTGCAACAAGAAATGACGCTGTGCTAGTTAGAGTAATCTTTTTTTACTCTAACCAGCCTAACGTCATTTTTTGGTGCAAAACCCCCTTCTCCCATACCGCCAGCCCCACCCAGCTAATGTCATTTTCCTTGATGTTGGCCCACCCTTTGCTGCGGATTGCACTATTCCATAAATAAGATGCCTGGCCGGTGTCTTGGAATGACGCTAGCTGGCGGTTAACGTTTTCACCAACACTGCGTAAGTATAAATATGGGCCTATGTATGATGAAGAAATCTACAGATTGTGCTAGTCAGACGAGTAAATCAGGCAGACAGACCTCAGTTTGGTGGAGAGGCATTGCAACAGAGTACCCTCTCTGCTGAACTATAAATCAGCCCCCTGGTAACTTCCATTGGGGGAGGCATGCTCATCTTCAGTTTGAGTGATGCTTCTTCATGCAGGATGTCCTGAAGGCTAAAGGCTTCAGCTTGGGCAGATAAGCACAGAACATTCTTAGGTCCTGATTCACATACAAACATAGGTCTTTTTATTTGTGGAGTCTCTGCACTCATAAAGATACTACTCGTAAATCCCTTTCTGAACAGCCAACAATTATAAAGCTACACAAAGGTGTAAGTTTACCTTTTTGAGTCAGGCCCTTAGGCCCGTATTTATACTTTTTGATGCTAAACTGCGCTAACGCAGTTTAGCGTCAAAAAAATTAGCGCCGCCTAACGCCATTCTGAAGCGCCATGCGGGCGCCGTATTTATTGAATGACGTTAGCCGGCGCTAGCAGACCGGCGCTGCCTGGTGTGCGTGGAAAAAAACCACGTACACCAGGCAGCACCGGCGTAGGGGAAAATGGCGTATGGGCGTCTTAAAATGGGGCAAGTCAGGTTGAGGCAAAAAAATCACCTCAACCCGATTTGCGCAATTTTTTAATGACGCCCAGACGCCATTTACATGACTCCTGTCTTAGTAAAGACAGGAGTCATGCCCCCTTGCCCAATGGCCATGCCCAGGGGACTTATGTCCCCTGGGCATGGTCATTGGGCATAGTGGCATGTAGGGGGGCACAAATCAGGCCCCCCTATGCCAAAAAAAAATACTTACCTGAACGTACCTTAATGTCCCTGGGGTGGGTCCCTCCATCCTTGGGTGTCCTCCTGGGGTGGGCAAGGGTGGCAGGGGGGGTCCCTGGAGGCAGGGGAGGGCACCTGTGGCCCACAGGTCCCTTAACGCCTGCCCTGACCCAGGCGTTAAAATCAGGCGCAAATGCGGTTTTTTTTGACCCGCCCACTCCCGGGCGTCATTTTTGCCCGGGAGTATAAATACGACGCTTATGCGTCGGAGTCATTTTTTAAGACGGGAACGCCTACCTTGCATCTCATTAACGCAAGGAAGGGGTTCACGCCAAAAAATGACGCTAACTCCAAGAACTTTGGCGCTAGACGCGTCTAACGCCAAAGTATAAATATGGAGTTCGTTTTGCGTTGAATTTGCGTCGAAAAAAACAACGCAAATTCGGCGCAAACGGAGTATAAATACGGGCCTTAGTGTCTGCTCAGACTCTGCTTACAGAAAGCTTTTTAGGTCTCTGTTGTCAGATGAATTATAATAGACAGTACCAATACCTAAAGTGTACTTTGGACCAGCCCACTGCTTACCACTGGTTTGCTTCCTTGTCACTCTCATTTCCTTGCTTCTTATTCGATGGCTTTCCTTTCTCCCATTGTGTTTGTCCTTCACCTTGAGCAAATCTTCTTTACGGACCTTCCAACTTTTTAGTTGAAAGAATGACTTGTATCTTTTCACTGCTCACAATCAGAAAAGTACTTGTTGTCTTTTTCTCTGAGCACTGCCTGGCATTGCTGGGCTTTCTTGGTCTCATTCTTGGTGCTGCTTCTCCCGCAAATACCCACCCTGGCACTTCAGGCTGCTCCCTCCTCCCCACAACCCTATCTTATCCATTGTATTGTTTTCCACACCATGGCTCTTTTTGTTTTATATTTATGTTTTTGTTTCCTACGCATTAATCTCCTTCATTTCTCCCCTACTCACTTCCTGTTGATTTCTTCAGTGATGACCTATACAACCACTGCTCCTCCCACCCATAATAAAACAAAGTGGCATCTGTAAGCATGGTGAACACGTGCATTTATACAGCACAAGTCTAGATAGGAAACAATGCAGCACAACAGCATGGAGACTGGAAGACTTCCTATGAGTGTAGGGATTACACAGATATAATTTACATTTTTTAGGCTCAGGGAGATTAAGTGACTTGCCCAGAATCACACAATGTTGAGCCAAGCACCATGTTTGGGATTTGAACCTGAGTCCCCCGATTCCAAGGCCAACAACTACAACCATTAAGCCACATCTCCTCACACATGTAATGAAATGACACATGCCATCACATCGCTGTAGCATCAAGGTGTATATGCAGGCATGTATAGTTCAGCACAGCTTTTTTCTTTTCCTTACTGAATGCTTTTTTACTGATGCTTCACAGCATTGTAAAAAAACATTTATTTTTGCAGATGCTCCTAAGGCAATTGGTAGAAAAAGTTTGCTAGTCGCATTCAAATTTAAATAACACTGAAGTCCTGTCAAAAGGAATAGAAAATGGCTTTTTTAGCTAAATACATATATATATATATATATATATATATATATAAATATATATATATATATATATAGCTGTTTAGAGAGAGATGCTAGTTGGTGTATAGGGTGATATATTATGTTTTAATTGGTTTTTAATAGTTTATTGTTGTCTTTGGTTTATTGCAGGTATTTAAGAATGGAGAGTGTTTTTGAAGAAGCCAAGGAGCTATGATATCTAGCTTAATGAGTATTTAAGGTAAACGACTACCCATTAAGGGTATTATTCTTGTTTACAATGCGGCTTATCGCATGATAACAGATATAATAGTTTTTGCCTATGGCATGAAACTGTTTAATATGTGAGTGAGATACAATGCAAACTTTTGTCTTCTCTATTGAAGTAGGGGAAAGCGTTTATCTACATTGACTGTAATCAAATGTACATGCGATTGATGTTATAGCATATTGGGAGCCTACTCTGTTTCCGCTGAATGCATGAAATTACTCAGTATGAAATATCTAAGCGTAAAACTGTATAGTATGCTGTTTTTCTTAGTGTAATCTTGTATGTTTGGCTCGCTTTTGTAACATTATGCAATTCACATAGAACCAAGATTGTATTTACTTGTAACCATGGATACAATAACGAAAGAGGTAATTGGTGGAAGTTACGTCTTGTGGGGTTGTGAATAGCGAGAGGCAACATGGCGCCTCTCAGGTTGACAAAGGCTCAGAAGTGCCGAAACGCGTTCTTCTTTGTTCGCATATTAAAGGATAGCTGTTAGGAGTGCTGTCCTCTTGATTTAAACAAAGAGAACGTTTGTGTGTGTGTATATATATATATATATATATATACATGTGTATTACCTTCTGGCGGTCACTATTAGGTAGTTATAGTGAGGATCTAGTTTCCATAGGAAAAACATTTGATGAATATTCATGAAATTTTCAAAAAAAAAGTGTCCTCTAAGGTCTTGTTGTGCATGGAAAGTTTCAGGGTGATCCATGAAGCAGGGGAAGAGAAAAAGGGGGGTCTAAAAAGTTCCCATATAGATTGAGACAGAACTGCAGCAGTCAAACCACTGAACTAAATTACATCAAATTTGGGAGGAAGGTAGTTCTTGGTTCAGAAAGTGTCCTTTTTTAGGTTTCACCTGCAAAGTGCTTTTAAAATCTATTGTATTTAATAATCTTCAAAGGGGCTCACATCCCGCCCCCCCTTTGCATTCCTTGCTTTGATTGGTTCCTGTGCTTGCCACTTACTTTTCCTCTGTCTGTATTGGCTGTTGCACTATTTTCTCGCATTTAGCAATGCTTGTTCCAAGTGTTTTGCTCTTATCAGAATCCTTAAGCCCAAGTACTGTGTTCATCCGTTAGGACATAGCATGAGAGAGCCAGTACCGGAAACTATGCAACTTGAGGTTAGGCACAGACATTGAAAGGAAATGGGCTCTCAGGGCAGCCAGCAGAGTACAGCTGACAACTCTGCCCAGCAGACCGGAATCCACCAGTGCGGGGATGTTCTGACATAAATAGGCATCAGGCTTGCATCAGGCGACCCTGGCTGACCTCTTGTTAACCGCAGCCCCTGATTTCTCACCTAGGGAGCTGCGGCTGAAGTGGTATGGTTGACAGGTCATCCAGGAATGAAGTGAGGGAGAGGCCGCCGTGGCCAGCACGCTCCAAGGCTACAAAGTGAACCCACGAGTAACCAAGACGTCTGACAGCATCACTTCAAGCTCAGCAGGACTCTTGCAGTTTGACTTTGCCAGTTTTGTCAAACACATTGCAGAAGCACATCAAATATTGTCAAAACACCCCTTCTTTAATGACCCGAGCCTGCTTGCGCGGCATGCTCGTCATGATTGTTCTTCAATTAATCAACGGATACATTAATTCCATGTCCCTCAAACTACCTGCTGCCATGAACTATTGGGCACCCCGTCCCTTCCGCAGGCCCTACCCCCTATACCTACCCCCTCCCAGCATGAGGACCTCACCTGCGCGTGATTCCCGCAGGCCCTACCCGTGAGGACCTCACCTGTGCGTGATTCCCACAGGCCCTACCCGTGAGGACCTCACCAGCGCGTGATTCCCACAGGCCCTACCCGTAAGGACCTCACCTGCGCGTGTTCAGGTGAGGTGGGTGTAGGAAAGTACCATCTTGTCTGGCATGTTACCCCCATATTTCACTGTATATATGTTGTTTTAGTTGTATGTGTCATTGGGACCCTGCCAGCCAGGGCCCCAGTGCTCATAAGTGTGCCCTGTATGTGTTACCTGTGTTATGACTAACTGTCTCACTGAGGCGCTGCTATCCAGAACCTCAGTGGTTATGCTCTCTCATTTCTTTCCAAATTGTCACTAACAGGCTAGTGACCAATTTCACCAATTTACATTGGCATACTGGAACACCCTTATAATTCCCTAGTATATGGTACTGAGGTACCCAGGGTATTGGGGTTCCAGGAGATCCCTATGGGCTGCAGCATTTCTTTTGCCACCCATAGGGAGCTCTGACAATTCTTACACAGGCATGCCATTGCAGCCTGAGTGAAATAATGCCCACATTATTTCACAGCCATTTTTCACTGCACTTAAGTAACTTATAAGTCACCTATATTTCTAACCTTTACCTGGTAAAGGTTGGGTGCTAAGTTACTTAGGCCCATATTTATACTTTTTGACGCTAAACTGCGCTAACGCAGTTTAGCGTCAAAAAATTTGGCGCCGTCTAACGCCATTCTGAAGCGCCATGCGGGCGCCGTATTTATGGAATGGCGTTAGACGGCGCAATCAGACCGGCGCTGCCTGGTGTGCGTGGAAAAAAACCACGTAGACCAGGCAGCGCCGGCGTAGGGGGAAAATGGCGCTAGGGCGTCTTAAAATGGCGCAAGTCGGGTTGACGCTAAAAAATCGTCTTAACCCGATTAGCGCCATTTTTTCGACGCCCAGACGCCATTTAAATGACTCCTGTCTTAGTAAAGACAGGAGTCATGCCCCCTTGCCCAATGGCCATGCCCAGGGGACTTATGTCCCCTGGGCATGCTCATTGGGCATAGTGGCATGTAGGGGGGCACAAATAAGGCCCCCCTATGCCACCCAAAAAAAATTGAAAAATAACAAAAATTATACTTACGTGAACTTACCTGAATGTCCGTGGGGTGGGTCCCTCCATCTTCGGGTGTCCTCCTGGGGTGGGCAGGGGTGGCAGGGGGGGTCCCTGGGGGCAGGGGAGGGCACCTGTGGGCTCATTTTGAGCCCACAGGCCCCTTAACGCCTACCCTGACCCAGGCGTTAAAATGTGGGGCAAATGTGGGGTTTTTTGACCCGCCACCTCCCGGGCGTGATTTTTGCCCGGGAGTATAAATACGACGCATTTGCGTCGCCGTCATTTTTTCAGACGGGAACGCCTTCCTTGCATCTCATTAACGCAAGGAAGGCGTTCACGCTAAAAAATGACGCTCTTTGCCAATACTTTGGCGCTAGACGCGTCTAACGCCAAAGTATAAATATGGCGTTAGTTTTGCGCCGAATTTGCGTCGAAAAAAACGACGCTAATTCGGCGCAAACGGAGTATAAATACGGGCCTTAGTGTGTGGGCACCCTGGCACTAGCCAAGGTGCTCCCACATTGTTCAGGGCAAATTCCCCGGACTTTGTGAGTACGGGGACACCATTACACGCGTGCACTATACATAGGTCACTACCTATGTATAGCTTCACAATGGTAACTCCGAATATGGCCATGTAACATGTCTATGATCATGGAATTGCCCCCTCAATGCCATCCTGGCATTGTTGGCAAAATCCCATGATCCCCCGGGTCTCTAGCACAGACCCGGGTACTGCCAAACTACCTTTCCCATGGTTTCACTGCAGCTGCTGCCATCCCCTCAGACAGGTTTCTGCCTTCCTGGGGTCCAGCCAGGCCTGGCCCAGTAAGGCAGAACAAAGGACTTCCTCAGAGAGAGGGTGTTACACCCTCTCCCTTTGGAAAAAGGTGTCAGGGCTGGGGAGGAGTAGCCTCCCCCAGCCTCTGGAAATGCTTTGATGGGCACAGATGGTGCCCATCTTTGCATAAGCCAGTCTGCACCGGTTCAGGGATCCCCCAGCCCTGCTCTGGCATGAAACTGGACAAAGGAAAGGGGAGTGACCACTCCCCTGACCGGCTCCTCCCCTGGGAGGTGCCCAGAGCTCCTCCAGTGTGCTCCAGACCTCTGCCATCTTGGAAACAGAGGTGCTGCTGGCACACTGGACTGCTCTGAGTGGCCAGTGCCAGCAGGTGACGTCAGAGACTCCTTCTGAGAGGCTCCTTCAGGTGTTGCTAGCCTATCCTCTCTCCTTAGTAGCCAAACCCTCTTTTCTGGCTATTTAGGGTCTCTGTCTTTGGGAATTCCTTAGATAACGAATGCAAGAGCTCATCAGAGTTCCTCTGCATCTCTCTCTTCACCTTCTGCCAAGGAATCGACTGCTGACCGCGCTGGAAGCCTACAAAACTGCAACAAAGTAGCAAAGACGACTACTGCGACCTTGTAACGCTGATCCTGCCGCCTTCTTGACTGTTTTCCTGGTGGTGCATGCTGTGGGGGTAGTCTGCCTCCTCTCTGCACTAGAAGCTCCGAAGAATTCTCCCGTGGGTCGACGGAATCTTCCCCCTGCAACCGCAGGCACCAAAGAACTGCATCACCGGTCCTCTGGGTCTCCTCTCAGCACGACGAGCGAGGTCCCTTGAACTCAGCATCTCTGTCCAAGTGACTCCCACAGTCCAGTGACTCTTCAGTCCAAGTTTGGTGGAGGTAAGTCCTTGCCTCCCCACGCTAGACTGCATTGCTGGGAACCGCATGTTTTGCAGCTACTCCGGCTCCTGTGCACTCTTCGAGGATTTCCTTTGTGCACAGCCAAGCCTGGGTCCACGGCACTCTAACCTGCATTGCACGACCTCCTGAGTTGTCCGCCGGCGGCGTGGGACTCTCTTGTGTAACTTAGGGTGAGCACCATTTCACGCCACTTTGTAGTGCCTGTTCCGGCACTTCTCCAGGTGCTGCTTGCTTCTGAGTGGGCTCCTTCTCTTGCTGGACGCCCCTCCTGTCTCCTCACGCAATTGGTGACATCCTGGTCCCTCCTGAGCCACAGCAGCATCCAAAAACCCTAACCGCAAGCTTTGCAGCTAGCAAGGCTTGTTTGTGATCTTTCTGCAGGAAAACACTTCTGCACGACTCTTCACGACGTGGGACATCCATCCTCCAAAGGGGAAGTTTCTAGCCCTTGTCGTTCTTGCAGAATCCTCAGCTTCTACCATCCGGTGGCAGCTTCTTTGCACCCACAGCTGGCATTTCCTGGGCATCTGCCCACTCTCGACTTGATCGTGACTTTTGGACTTGGTCCCCTTGTTCCACAGGTACTCTCGTCTGGAAATCCATCATTGTTGCATTGCTGGTGTTGGTCTTTTCTGCAGAATTCCCCTATCACGACTTCTGTGCTCTTTGGGGAACTTAGGTGCACTTTGCACTCACTTTTCAGAGTCTTGGGGTGGGCTATTTTTCTAACCCTCACTGTTTTCTTACAGTCCCAGCGACCCTCTACAAGGTCACATAGGTTTGGGGTCCATTCGTGGTTCCCATTCCACTTCTAGAGTATATGGTTTGTGTTGCCCCTATCCCTATGTGCCCCCATTGCATCCTATTGTAACTATACATTGGTTGCACTGTTTTCTATTGCTATACTGCATATTTTTGGTATTGTGTACATATATCTTGTGTATATTTGCTATCCTCATACTGAGGGTACTCGCTGAGATACTTTGGCATATTGTCATAAAAATAAAGTACCTTTATTTTTAGTATATCTGTGTATTGTGTTGTCTTATGATATTGTGCAAGTGACACTAGTGGTACTGTAGGAGCTTCACTCGTCTCCTAGTTCAGCCTAAGCTGCTCTGCTAAGCTACCTTTTCTATCAGCCAAAGCTGCTAGACACCTCTCTACACTAATAAGGAATACCTGGGCCTGGTGCAAGGTGTAAGTACCCCTTGGTACTCACTACAAACCAGTCCAGCCTCCTACATTGGTTGTGCAGCGGTGGGATAAGTACTTTGCAACTACTTACCACTTTGTCATATTGTACTTTTCATAAGAGAAAAATATACAAAACAAGTTCAGTGTATGTACACCTAACCAAAAAGTTTTGCATTTCTTCTCTCACTTATTTTCTAAGTGCTGAAAAGTACCTCTAAAACTTTCAAAAAGTTCTGAAAAAGTTGTAAAAGTTTTTTTTTCTGTCTTTTAAAAAGTTCTGAAAACTGTTTTCTTTCTTTTTCTGTCCCTTAAACCTTTTGTATCATGTTTAGTACAGGCCAAACTCTTGATCTGGCCAGCATAGCTTATGACAACCTTAGCTGGAAGGAAGCAAGGAGTCTCTGCATAGATAGAGGTTTAGGGGTAGGGAAGAATCCCTCTAGACAACTGTTAGTTAATATGCTCATTGAACAAGATAAGACCTTAGTTGGCACTTCTGGTGAGAAAGTAGCTGATGGTTCCCACTCTGATTCTGGGGCACCCCTAGCAAAAGATTTGGGAGGGAAGCTTTCCAACCTGCCCCTTAGCAGGCCACCTAGCAGGGCTGGTACTTATGTGAGTTCTCATCACAGTTTAGAGAATACTCCTTTAGGCCAGGTTGTTAGAGTGCCATCTGTTAGGGACAGGTCTCCCTCTGTTCATTCACACCATTCTTCTGTGTCAAGGCATGCCCAACCCACCCACCCTGATGACAGAGTGTTAGAAAGGGAACTCAATAGATTGAGAGTGGAAGAGTCCAGGCTGAAGCTTAAAAAGCAACAGCTGGATCTAGACAGGGAAGCATTTGACTTAGAAAAAGAAAGGCAGAGGTTGGGGTTTGGACCCCATGGTGGCAGCAGCAGTATTCCAAATAGTCATCCTGCAAAAGAGCATGATTCTAGGAATCTGCACAAGATAGTTCCCCTTTACAAGGAGGGGGATGACATTAACAAGTGGTTTGCTGCACTTTAGAGGGCCTGTGTTGTACAGGATGTCCCTCAAAGGCAGTGGGCTGCTATCCTATGGCTCTCATTTAGTGGAAAGGGTAGGGATAGGCTCCTTACTGTGAAAGAAAGTGATGCCAATAATGTTACAGTTATTAAGAATGCACTCCTTGATGGTTATAGCTTAACCACTGAACAGTACAGGATCAAATTCAGAGAAACCAAAAAGGAGTCTTCACAAGACTGGGTAGACTTTGTTGACCATTCAGTGAAGGCCTTGGAGGGGTGGTTACATGGCAGTAAAGTTTCTGACTATGAAAGCCTGTATAACTTAATCCTGAGAGAGCATATTCTTAATAATTGTGTGTCTGATTTGTTACACCAGTACCTGGTAGACTCTGATCTGACCTCTCCCCAAGAATTGGGAAAGAAGGCAGACAAATGGGTCAGAACAAGGGTGAACAGAAAAGTTCATACAGGGGGTGACAAGGATGGCAAGAAGAAGGATGGTAAGTCTTCTGACAAGGGTGGGGACAAATCTAAAAATGAGTCTTCATCAGGCCCACAAAAACACTCTGGTGGGGGTGGTGGGCCCAAATCCTCTTCAAATCAAAACAAAGAAAATAAACCATGGTGCTATTAATGTAAAATAAAAGGCCATTGGACAACAGATCCCAGTTGTCCAAAGAAAAGCACCAAGCCTCCTACCACTACAACCCCTGCTGCTGCACCTAGTGTCCCTAGTAATAGCAGTGGTGGTGGGAGCAAACCTACTAATAGCCAATCCAAGGGAGTAGCTGGGCTCACTTTTGGTAACTTAGTTGGGGTTGGTCTGATTAGGGAGACCACAGAGGCTGTGTTATTCTCTGAGGGGGCTATTGATTTAGCCACCTTAGTTGCTTGTCCCCTTAACATGGATAAGTACAAGCAACTACCCCTAATAAATGGTGTTGAGGTTCAGGCCTAAAGGGACACATGTGCCAGTGTTACAATGGTAATAGAGAAACTGGTCCACCCTGAACAACACCTACTTGGTCACCAGTACCAAGTAACCGATGCTCATAACAACACTCTTAGCCACCCCATGGCTGTTGTAAATCTCAACTGGGGGGGGGTTACTGGTCCAAAGAAAGTTGTGGTTGCCTCAGATTTACCTGTAGACTGTCTATTAGGGAATGATTTGGAGACATCAGCTTGGGCAGAAGTGGAGTTGGAGGCTCATGCAGCAATGCTGGGCATTCCAGGGCATATTTCTGCTTTAACCAGGGCTCAGGCCAAAAAGCAAAAAGAACAGGGTGACTTGGATCCTGGAAGAATGGACCAAGTGCTCCCTAAAGCTAGGGTTAGTAAAGGTAAAACACTACCTACTATCCCTCCCTTTACAGTGGATTCAACTTCTGAGGAAGAAGAATTTCCACCCTGTGCAGAACCTACACCAGAGGAGCTAGAAGCAGACACTGCTGAGCTTTTGGGTGAAGGGGGGCCTGCCAGGGAGGAACTGAGTGTGGCACAGCAGACCTGTCCCACACTAGAGGGTCTAAGACAGCAAGCTGTCAAACAAGCAAATGGGGATGTCAGTGACTCTCACAGAGTTTACTGGGAGGATAACCTTTTATACACTGAAGCAAGGGATCCAAAACCTGGAGCTGCCAGGAGATTGGTGATTCCTCAGGAGTACAGAAAGTTCCTCCTAACTCTAGCCCACGACATTCCCTTAGCTGGACATTTGGGGCAAATGAAAACTTGGGACAGGCTTGTTCCCTTGTTTCATTGGCCTAAAATGTCAGAGGACACAAAGGAATTTTGTAAGTCCTGTGAAACCTGTCAAGCCAGTGGCAAGACAGGTGGAACTCCAAAGGCACCCCTTATTCCACTGCCTGTGGTTGGGGTTCCCTTTGAAAGGGTAGGGGTTGACATAGTTGGCCCCCTTGACCCTCCTACTGCTTCAGGCAATAGGTTTATCTTGGTGGTAGTGGACCATGCCACCAGATATCCTGAAGCAATTCCTCTAAGGACCACTACAGCTCCTGTAATGGCAAAGGACCTCCTGGGAATATTTTCCAGGGTGGGCTTCCCAAAAGAGGTGCTATCAGACAGGGGAAGCAATTTCATGTCTGCTTACTTAAAGGCCATGTGGAAAGAGTGTGGTGTTACATACAAGTTCACCACACCCTATCATCCACAAACAAATGGACTGGTGGAAAGATTTAACAAAACTCTCAAAGGTATGATAATGGGACTCCCTGAAAAACTCCGCAGGAGATGGGATATCCTGTTACCTTGCCTTCTTTTTGCTTACAGGGAGGTACCCCAAAAAGGAGTGGGCTTCAGCCCCTTTGAACTCCTATTTGGACACCCTGTGAGAGGTCCTCTAACACTTGTTAAGGAGGGTTGGGAACAACCTTTAAAAGCTCCAAAGCAAGACATAGTGGACTATGTACTTGGCCTAAGATCTAGGATGGCTGCGTACATGAAAAAGGCCAGTAAAAACCTTCAGGCCAGCCAAGAGCTCCTAAAGCAATGGCATGACCAGAAGGCTGTTTTGGTTCAGTACCAACCAGGGCAGAAAGTGTGGGTCTTGGAGCCTGTGGCCCCAAGAGCACTCCAAGACAAATGGAGTGGACCCCACATAATTGTTGAGAAAAAGGGTGAAGTCACCTACTTAGTTGACTTAGGCACTGCCAGGAGTCCCCTTAGGGTGCTCCATGTCAATCGCCTGAAACCCTACTATGACAGGGCTGATCTCACCCTGCTCATGGCAAGAGATGAAGGACAGGAAGAAGAGAGTGACCCTCTCCCTGATCTCTTCTCTTCCACAGAACAAGATGCTCTAGTGGAAGGTGTAGTACTGGCAGATTGTCTTTCTGCTGAGCAGAAAGACCACTGCATAAATCTCCTGGGTCAGTTTTCTGAACTGATTCCCACAGGCCCTACCCATGAGGACCTCACCTGTGCGTGATTCCCACAGGCCCTACCCGTAAGGACCTCACCTTCGCGTGTTCAGGTGAGGTGGGGAGGCGCACGTGTAAGGATGAGTGGCCAGCCTCAGGGTGGCCTCTGAGCCCACAAGGGGCTCTCTGCTGCCCACCTCGCAAGGGCGCTATCCCGGCAAAGGCCGGCTCTGCCAACAGCAAGCAGAGCCTGCACAGCCTACAAGGTGAAGATAGTGGAAATGCACGATTCAGGAGCTAGCTGGCTTCTAAGAGCAAACATTAATTGTAACTGCACCATAGTGTACTTATGTAGGTTGGTGGTATTACATCCTACGCAATTTACTGGAAATTGTTTCTTTTTTCCCCCAAGTTGCAGATTGACATTATCAAAGGGGAAGAAAAACTATCAAATGAGCAAGGAATGCTTTATCGATTGATGTGTAGGAGACGTTGTCGGCATTTGGATATTACTTAATCTTAAAGGACTCACATTAGGCAGAATGTAAGGGGAAAAAGAGAGTAAAAAACACACATCTGAAATTTTCAGGACAACTGCAGATGCCATTATTTTTCTATCTTTCCCTACTCCTTTTTTGTGTTTCCTGCTTTCTTTCTCACCATTATGAGTAGAGGACTCTATAGCCCTTTGTTTCTCTGTTTTCCACATAGAAACCAAGGGGCACGCGTATCAATGTTTCATGCAGCACGTCACCGTCCTACGCTACGCTACGTGGAAGGGCTGTGGTTCAAGAGCGCCTTCCTGCATAAAAACAATCATCTGAGGCACTTTCCGTCTTCTATGTGCGCTGGAGAATGCTGCACACACCGAAAGAAGAAAAAAACGAGGAGAAATACAGATATATTTCCTCGTTACGACTCATCCGGGTCGGCGTAGCATTTTCACGCATTCCCATATCTACCAGTAACAGTAAATCCGGGAATGCGCATAACGCATGGATGGATGGATGCATGGGAACATCAATGCTCCACCCTTGAAATGCCTCCCTGGTGCAGAGTAATACAACACAGTGATCTGCGCTGCATTGCGTTACTCTAGATTTATCAAGCCGCTCAGGTCAACGCAAGGTGGCCTTGCATGGCTTGATAAATCTGACTTAGTCGTTGCACCGCTGCACCCCCTTGCGTGGCACAAGGGGGACTTAACTACTTGTTAAATATGCCCCTAATGGTGCATTATAGAGAAGACTCATGTTTTTCTCACAGGGACTAGAAGGAAGGTTCCACATTGTGAGAGGGATTTCTTGGAACCTGCGGCTGGTGAAGCTGTGCTACAAGCGGGTTCATACCTTGCTATTTATCTATGTGAAAGTAGTTTAAAATTTGCTATGGGCCATACATGGGCCATTTTAGAGCACAAAAGTGGGAGATTTTGAAATTAAGGTCCGGGGAATGTATTTTTCCCAGTGTCTTCTATTAAAGTAGTCGCAATTTCAGGTGGGAGACAACTAAAATAAAGTCATTTTATCTGCAAAAAACAGGAGACTTCACTGGAATCGGCTCTATTGGCATGCATGGATTGCATTGTTCAAATGTAAAACAATTCATTCTTTACTTTTGCTTTGCCTCTTACTGCTAATACTGCCTTAGTGCTCATTTATTAACAATAGTTGACAAGTGGCATAGCCACATCTTATGTTTACTCAGTTATGAATGCCATTTTAAGTGAAGAATGACTGATATATTTTTCTTTTCATCATGTCGGAATCCCTAGATAGGCAAATTCAACAATCCTGGGCTTTTCTAGTATTTCTATACAATTTTGAATTTGCTACAAAGGGGAATTAAGACCATACTGAAGTATCCTTTGCCAGCCCGAGCTATTGCAGAAACAGAAGGCAAGAATCAAGGAGAAAAGAGGCAGAGATTCACAAACAGAGGACAAGAAAGGAGCAGAAAGACAGAAACAGAAGGCAAGAAACGAGTACAAAACGTGCAGAGAAGACATACAGAGGCCAAGAAATCAGCAGAAATGTGCAAACAGAGGGCTAGAATCGAGCAGAAAACCACAGAGGGCAAGAAACAAGCAGAAAAACAGAAACAGAGACAAGAAACAATCAGAAAACAGGCAGAGAGGCAGAAACAGAAGGCAAGAAACAGCCAGAAAGGCACAAACAGAGGGCAAGAAATGAGCAGACAATGGACAGAGAGGCAGAAACAGAAGGCAAGAAACAGCCAGATAGGCACAAACAGAGTGCAAGTAATGAGCAGAAAATGGACAGAGAGGCAGAAACAGAAGTAAGAAATTAGCACAGAGGTACAAACTGAGGGCAAGAAACAAGCAGGAAATGGGCAGAGAGGCCCAAACAGAAGGCAAGAAACAAGCATAAAATGGGCAGAAAGGCTCAAACAGAGGACAAGAAATGCGCAGAAAGGCAGAAACAGAAGACCAAAAAAATAGTATAAACCAAGCAATAATGCACAAAGGGAAAAATAAGCAGAAAGGCAGAAACAGAAGGCAAGAATCAAGGAGAAAAAAGGCAGAGATTCACAGAGGGCAAGAAACGAGCAGAAAGGCAGAAATAGAGGTCAAGAAAGGAACAGAAAATGAGCAGAAAGGCACAAAGAAAGGGCAACAAACAAGAAGAAAACAGGCTGAGAGGCACAAACAGAGGGAAGAAACGAGTAGAACGGTAGAAACGGAGGGGAAGAAATGAGTACAAAACGTACAGAGAAGACATACAGAGGCTAAGAAATCAGCAGAGAGGCGCAAACAGAGGGCTAGAAACGAGCAGAAAACCACAGAGGGCAAGAAACAAGCAGAAAAACAGAAACAGAGACAAGAAACAATCAGAAAACAGGCAGAGAGGCAGAAACAGGAGGCAAGAAACAGCCAGAGAGGCACAAACAGAGGGCACGAAATGAGCAGAAAATGGACAGAGAGGCAGAAACAGAAGAAAGAAACGAGCAAAGAGGTACAAACTGAGGGCAAGAAACAAGCAGGAAATGGGCAGAGAGGCCCAAACAGAAGGCAAGAAATGAGCAGCAAAGAACAGACAGAGGGGCTAAATGAGCAGAAAGACAGAAAAAGAAGGCAAGAAACGAGCAGAAAACGTGCAGAAAGGCTCCAACAGATGGCAAGAAATGGGCAGAAAGGCAGAAAGAGAAGGCAAAAAAATGAGTATAAACCGAGCAGAAATGCACACAGGGAAAAAATGAGCAGAAAGGCAAGAACAGAAGGCAAGAATCAAGGAGAAAAGAGGCAGAGATTCACAAACAGAAGGGAAGAAAGGAGCAGAAAGGCAGAAACAGAGGTCAAGAAAAGAGCAGAAAATGAGCAGAAAGGCACAAAGAAAGGGCAATAAACAAGAAGAAAACAGGCAGAAAGGCACAAACAGAGGAAAGAAACGAGCCGAAAGTACAAATAGAGAGCAAGAAACTAGCACAAAACGGGCAGAGAGGCATATAGAGAGGCCAAGAAATCAGCAGAAAGGCACAAAAATAGGGCTAGAAACGAGCAGAAAGCCACAGAGGGCAAGAACCAAGCAGCAAATGTGCAGACAGGCACAAACAGAGGGCAAGAAACGGGCAGGGAGGCACAGACAGAGGGGAAGAAACAAGCCGCAAACGGACAGAGAGGCAGAAACAGAGGGCAGGAAATTAGCAGAAAGGCAGAAACAGAGGGCAAGAAATGGGTGAGAATCACAAACAGAGGGCAAGAAACAGGAGACACAAACACAGGGCAAGAAACAAGTAGAAAGGGAGAAACAGAGGGCAAGAAACAATGCAGCGTTGGGTGAGTATAGGGCCTTGCAGCCAACCCCTGCAGCTGTGCACGGCATTGGTTGGATAAACGTATAGTAATTAAAATAACTTGATGTTAAAAAAACATAGAAATTCACTGAAAAACCAAAGGTTACAGCGATGTTACATTTGGGAAATAGAATTAAAAAAAACCAAAGGTTACAGGGACGTTATAGTTAGGTTCTGAATTTACTCATACAAAACCATTAAAATTCAGCAGTTATAGTTAGAGTTATTTCAAGTAACTATATATAACTCACACCCTAAGGTGGTTTTTCAGTGAATTTTTATGTTATATATATATAACACACACACACTCACACACACACACACTGTAGGAAGCTGGCTCTGTACATACTATACCAAGATGGGGTATAGTGTGCACAGAGTCCAGGGGTTCCCCAGAGGTGGCTGAAGTAGATAATACTAAAGCTCTCTTTTGTGGTAGTGTGGCCGAGCTGTTAGGCTTATCAGAGGGTAGTGCAAAATATTTGTTTTATACACACAGTCAAGATATGAGGCACACACTCAATGACTAACTCCAGGCCAATGATTTTTATATAGCAAAAATATATTTTGTTACTTTATTACTAGATTCAGAAGATCTTTGTTGCAGGTAAGTACAGTTGTAAGTAGGTATCAGACATATGTATCAAATGTAATTTGTTTGGTTTTTGCAGATAGAGCAGTTTACAAGTAAGTAGCACTTTTCAATTTTAAAAGTTGACACTGCAATTGTTCACAGGAGTCAATAGGGTCCTGGTGGGGGAAAGTGTTAGCACAGTTAAAATGTAAGTACATGACTTACGCTTCCAGTCTTCAGAGGCTAGGATGTCCACAGGTCAAAGTTTAGACCCCAAAGTCACACCAACAGCAAACCAGGCCGGCTGGGTGCAGAGGTCAATGTTGGAGTCGGGTTTTCAATGGAATCCTATGTGCTCGGTTGAAAGAAGATTGCAGGGGCCACAGGTCAACACCAAACACACACCCTCATTGGCACAGGGGCGGCCGGGTGCAGGGTGCAAACACAGAGCTGGGCGCCCAATGCTTTTCATGGGGGGACCCCAGGGGTCACAAATATGCTGCAGGCTGGGTTCAGGGGATCGGTTCCGGAAAACCAAAGGCTGGACAAGAAGAGAGGCACCTGTTAGATATTGCCGGACCGTCGGTTGGATTCTCCAAGACCGGTGGCTGCGGTTGCAGGGGTCTCCTTGGGTGTCGTGAATCTTTGTCGGATCCAGTTGCGGTCAGAGGAGTCCTCTGGATTCAGGCTGCAGGCGTTGTTATGTTGGACAGGAGGGGTCAACCCAGGGTGGATTCAAGGTCGAAAACATCTAGGGACCTTTTCTGGATGGGTGGGCCACTTGGACTCGGGCCGTGGGCTTTGGGTGCAGAGTGTACATGGCTTGCGGATCCAGGCGGTTCTGGAGTCCTTTTGGAGGTTTCTTCTGGACAGGGCCGCTGTCCTCCGGAGTTCTTGGTCGTTTGCTGGGCAGGCAGTTCTCTGGGGGTTTATAGAGGTTGGTAGTCCTGCAGGATGCATCGCCTTTTTGTAGCAGGAGTTTTGGAGCTACAGACAGGTCGGAAGGGCTGGGGCCAAGTCAGTTGTTGTCTGAAGTCTTCACTGCTGGGGTTGGCTTTGCAGTCCTTCTTTCTTCTTTCTTCTTGAGGTCACCAGGAATCTGGTGAGTAAGGTTCAAAACGAAATAGTAGATTTAGGGGTGTTACAGGGGTCAGAGGGCAGCAGCCAATGACTACTGTCCCTGAAGGTGGCTAAACCCTTCCTGTGCCCACTCCCTTTGGGGAGGGGGCACATTCTTATCCCTATTGGCCCCTCTCCTCCAAAGCAAGATGGAGAATTCTGCAAGGAGGGGGTCGCTTCAGCTCAGGACACCTTAGGGGTGGTCTTAGCTGCAGTGGTCACTCCTCCTTGTTTTACCTAATTTTACAGATGGACCTGCCACCAAAAGAGGGGCTTGGTCCGGGGGCGGGCATCTCCATTAGCTGGAGTACCCTGAGGGGCAATGTAACATGAGGTTTGAGCCTTTGAGGCTCACCACCAAGTGTTGCAGTTCCTGCAAGGGAGAGGTGTGAAGCACCTCCATTCAGAGCAGGCTTTGTTGCTGACCCCAGAGAGCACAAAGGCTCTCACCCCATGGGGTCAGAAACTTGTCTGTTAGTGGCAGGCTGGCCCAGACTGGTCAGCCTTACACTAAAGGGTTGAGTAAAATACAGGGGGCATCTCTAAGATGCCCTCTTGGTGCATTTTACAATAAATCCAAAACTGGAATCAGTGTGGGTTTGTTGTGCTGAGAAGTTTTATACCAAACGTCCCAGTCTTCAGTGAAGCCATCATGGAGCTGTGGAGTTTGTTATGACAAACTCCCAGCCTGTATTCCTAATATAGCCACACTGCACTTACAATGTCTAAGAAAGGACTTAGACACTTTAGGGGCATGTTGCTCATGCAGTTATGCCCTCACCTGTGGTATAGTGCACCCTGCCTTAGGGCTGTTACCTATGCCACAGGCAGTGGTTGGTGGGCATGGTGTCCTGAGAGTGATACCATGCCGACTTTACCTTTTTCTCCCCATCAGCACATACAAGCAGCAATGGCAGTGTGCATGTGTTTGGTGAAGGGGTCCCTTAGGGTGGCACAATACATGCTACAGCCCTTAGGGATCCTTCCTGGCCACAGAGCCCTTGGTACCACTGGTACCTTTTACAAGGGACGTAGCTGTGTGCCAGAGGTGTGACAATTGTGGAAACAATGGTACAGTTTAGGGAAAGAACACAGGTGCTGGGGCCTAGTTAGCAGGATCCCAACACAAACTCAGTCACATTAGCATCAATACCAGGCAAGAAGTGGAGGGGTAACCATGCCAAAAGAAAGGGGCACTGTGAGAAAGTAGCCTCTTTCTAGCCTTGTTACCCCCACTTTGGGCCTGTTTGTGAGTGTATGTCAGGGTGTTTTCACTGTCTCACTGGGATCCTGCTAGCCAGGGCCCAGTGCTCATAGTGAAAACCCTATGTTTTCAGTATGTTTGTTATGTGTCACTGGGACCCTGCTAGTCAGGACCCCAGTGCTCATAAGTTTGTGGCCTATATGTATGTGTTCCCTGTGTGGCGCCTAACTGTCTCACTGAGGCTCTGCTAATCAGAACCTCAGTGGTTATGCTCTCTCATTTCTTTCAAATTGTCACTAACAGGCTAGTGACCAATTTTACCAATTTACATTGGCTTACTGGAACACCCTTATAATTCCCTAGTATATGGTACTGAGGTACCCAGGGTATTGGGGTTCCAGGAGATCCCTATGGGCTGCAGCATTTCTTTTGCCACCCATAGGGAGCTCTGACAATTCTTACACAGGCCTGCCACTGCAGCCTGAGTGAAATAACGTCCACGTTATTTCACAGCCATTTTACACTGCACTTAAGTAACTTATAAGTCACCTATATGTCTAACCTTTACCTGGTAAAGGTTAGGTGCAAAGTTACTTAGTGTGAGGGCACCCTGGCACTAGCCAAGGTGCCCCCACATTGTTCAGGGCCAATTCCCCGGACTTTGTGAGTGCGGGGACACCATTACACGCGTGCACTACATATAGGTCACTACCTATATGTAGCTTCACAATGGTAACTCCGAATATGGCCATGTAAGATGATCATGGAATTGCCCCCTCTGTGCCATCCTGGCATAGTTGGCACAATCCCATGATCCCAGTGGTCTGTAGCACAGACCCTGGTACTGCCAAACTGCCTTTCCTGGGGTTTCACTGCAGCTGCTGCTGCTGCCAACCCCTCAGACAGGTTTCTGGCCCCCGGGGGTCAAGCCAGGCTTGTCCCAGGATGGCAGAACAAAGGACTTCCTCTGAGAGAGGGTGTTACACCCTCTCCCTTTGGAAAATGGTGTGAAGGCAGGGGAGGAGTAGCCTCGCCCAGCCTCTGGAAATGCTTTCTTGGGCACATTTGTGCCCAATTCTGCATAAGCCAGTCTACACCGGTTCAGGGGACCCCTTAGCCCTGCTCTGGCGCGAAACTGGACAAAGGAAAGGGGAGTGACCACTCCCCTGACCTGCACCTCCCCTGGGAGGTGTCCAGAGCTCCTCCAGTGTGCTCCAGACCTCTGCCATCTTGGAAACAGAGGTGCTGCCAGCACACTGGACTGCTCTGAGTGGCCAGTGCCACCAGGTGACGTCAGAGACTCCTTCTGATAGGCTCCTCCAGGTGTTGCTAGCCTATCCTCTCTCCTAGGTAGCCAAACCCTCTTTTCTGGCTATTTAGGGTCTCTGTCTGTGGGGAAACTTTAGATAACGAATGCAAGAGCTCATCAGAGTTCCTCTGCATCTCTCTCTTCACCTTCTGCCAAGGAATCGACTGCTGACCGCGCTGGAAGCCTGCAAAACTGCAACATAGTAGCAAAGACGACTACTGCAACTCTGTAACGCTGATCCTGCCGCCTTCTCGACTGTTTTTCTGGTGGTGCATGCTGTGGGGGTAGTCTGCCTCCTCTCTGCACTAGAAGCTCCGAAGAAATCTCCCGTGGGTCGACGGAATCTTCCCCCTGCTACCGCAGGCACCAAAAAGCTGCATTACCGGTCCCTTGGGTCTCCTCTCAGCATGACGAGCGAGGTCCCTTGAATCCAGCAACTCTGTCCAAGAGACTCCCACAGTCCAGTGACTCTTCAGTCCAAGTTTGGTGGAGGTAAGTCCTTGCCTCCCCACGCCAGACTGCATTGTTGGAAACCGCGTCTTTTGCAACTACTCCGGCTTCCGTGCACTTCCGGCGGAAATCCTTTGTGCACAGCCAAGCCTGGGTCCACGGCACTCTAACCTGCATTGCACGACTTTCTAAGTTGGTCTCCGGCGACGTGGGACTCCTTTGTGCAAACTTCGATGAGCACCATTTCACGCATCCTCGTAGTGTCTGTTTCTGGCACTTCTCCGGGTGCTACCTGTTGCTGAGAGGGCTCCTTATCTTGCTCGACGTCCCCTCGCTCTCCTGGTCCAATTTGCGACCTCCTGGTCCCTCCTGGGCCACAGCAGCGTCCAAAAACGTTAACCATACGATTTGCAGCTAGCAAGGCTTGTTGGCGTTCTTTCGGCGGGAAAACACTTCTGCACGACTCTCCACGGCAAGAGGGATCCGTCCACCAAAGGGGAAGTCTCTAGCCCTTTTCGTTCCTGCAGAAACCTCAGCTTCGTCTGTCCAGTAGAAGCTTCTTTGCATCCACAGTTGGCATTTCCTGGGCATATGCCCATCTCCGACTTGCTTGTGACTTTTGGACTTGGTCCCCTTGTTTCACAGGTACCCTAGATTGGAAATCCACCGTTGTTGCATTGTTGGTTTGTGTCTTTCCTGCATTATTCCTCTATCACGACTTCTTTGTCTTTGGGGGAACTTCAGTGCACTTTGCACTCACTTTTCAGGGTCTTGGGGAGGGCTAATTTTCTAACTCTCACTATGTTCTAATAGTCCCAGCGACCCTCTACAAGGTCACATAGGTTTGGGGTCCATTCGTGGTTCACATTCCACTTTTGGAGTATATGGTTTGTGTTGCCCCTATCCCTATGTGTCCCCATTGCATCCTATTGTAACTATACATTGTTTGCACTGTTTTCTAAGACTATACTGCATATTTTTGGTATTGTGTACATATAACTTGTGTATATTTGCTATCCTCCTACTGAGGGTACACTCTAAGATACTTTGGCATATTGTCATAAAAATAAAGTACCTTTATTTTAAGTATAACTGTGTATTGTGTTTTCTTATGACATTGTGCAAGTGACACTTGTGGTACTGTAGTAGCTTCAAACGTCTCCTAGTTCAGCCTAAGCTGCTCTGCTAAGCTACCATTATCTATCAGCCTAAGCTGCTAGACACCCTATACACTAATAAGGGATAACTGGGCCTGGTGCAAGGTGCAAATACCCCTTGGTACTCACTACAAGCCAGTCGAGCCTCCTACATTGGTTGTGCAGCGGTGGGATAAGCGCTTTGAGACTACTTACCACTCTTGTCATTGTACTTTTCATAAGAGAAAAATATACAAAACAAGTTCAGTGTGTGTACACATAGCTAAAAAGTTTTGCATTTCCTCTTTTCACTCTTTTCTAAAGTGCTGAAAAGTACTTCTAAACTTTCAAAAAGTTCTTAAAAGTTTAAAAAGTTTTTTTCTGCCTTTCTAAAAAGTTCTGAAAACTTTTTTCTCTTTTTCTATCACTTTAACTCTCTCTGAAAATGTCTGGCACAGGCCAAAATGTTGACCTGTCTAAGATTGCATATGATCACCTTAGCTGGAAAGGAGCAAGGAGTCTCTGTGTAGAAAGAGGTTTGAGTGTAGGGAAGAATCCTTCTTTGGAATTGTTGCTTAATATGCTTAGAGAACAAGATAAGGCCATAGGGGCCACATCTGGTGAAAAAGCAGCAAATGGTTCCCAATCTGATCCAGGGACTCCCCCAGGAAAAGATTCAGGAAAGAAACTTCCTAGCCTGCCCATTACTAGACAGTCTAGCATAGTTGGTACATAAGCTGGGTCACATCATACAGATGGTGTGCTCTCACATTACACTGTTAGCCAAGCTGTTAGGGTGCCTTCTGTAAGGGACAGGTCTCCTTCTGTCCATTCTCACCATACTTCTGTGTCTAGGAATGTCCCTCCCACCCACCCTGATGACAGAATGTTAGAAAGGGAGCTCAATAGATTGAGAGTGGAGCAATCCAGACTGAAGCTTAAACAGCAACAGCTGGATTTAGATAGACAATCCTTAGAAGTAGAGAAGGAGAGACAGAGGTTGGGTTTAGAAACCCATGGTGGCAGCAGCAGTATTCCCCATAGTCATCCTGCAAGAGAGCATGATTCAAGGAATCTGCACAAGATAGTTCCCCCTTATAAGGAGGGGGATGACATTAACAAGTGGTTTGCTGCACTTGAGAGGGCCTGTGTTGTACAGGATGTCCCTCAAAGGCAGTGGGCTGCTATCCTATGGCTATCATTTAGTGGAAAAGGTAGGGATAGGCTCCTTACTGTGAAAGAAAGTGATGCCAATAATTTTACAGTTCTTAAGAATGCACTCCTGGATGGTTATGGCTTAACCACTGAACAATACAGGATAAAGTTCAGAGAGACCAAAAAGGAGTCTTCACAAGACTGGGTTGATTTTGTTGACCATTCAGTGAAGGCCTTGGAGGGGTGGTTACATGGCAGTAAAGTTACTGATTATGACAGCCTGTATAACTTGATCCTGAGAGAGCATATTCTTAATAATTGTGTGTCTGATTTGTTGCACCAGTACTTGGTGGACTCTGATCTGACCTCTCCCCAAGAATTGGGAAAGAAGGCAGACAAATGGGTCAGAACAAGGGTGAACAGAAAAGTTCATACAGGAGGTGACAAAGAGAACAACAAGAAGAAAGATGGTGAAACATCTCAAGATAAGCATGGGGATAAGGGTAAAACCAAAGATCCCACTTCTAATCTTAAACACTCTTCAGGGGGTGGGGATAAAACAAATTCTTCCTCTTCTTCTCAACCTACACAATTTAAAAAGCCTTGGTGCTTTGTGTGTAAAAACAGAGGCCATAGGCCAGGGGATAAGTCCTGTCCAGGTAAACCCCCTGAGCCTACCACCACTAATACATCAAGCTCTAGTGCCCCTAGCAGTAGTGGTACTAGTGGTGGGACTGCTGGCAACAGTCAAGTTAAGGGTGTAGTTGGGTTCACTTATGGGTCCATAGTAGAAACTGGGGTAGTCAATCCCAAGACAGTTTCTGTCACACCTAGTGGCATTGGCCTTGCCACACTGGCTGCTTGTCCCCTTACAATGGATAAGTACAGGCAGACAGTTTCAATAAATGGTGTTGAGGCCTTGGCCTACAGGGACACAGGTGCCAGTATCACTTTGGTGACTGAAAACCTAGTGCACCCTGATCAACACATCATTGGACAACAGTATAAGATTATTGATGTCCATAACTCCACTAAGTTTCTTCCCTTAGCTATAATTCAGTTTAGTTGGGGTGGAGTTACTGGCCCTAAGCAGGTGGTGGTATCACCTAGCTTACCTGTAGACTGTCTCTTAGGTAATGACCTAGAGGCCTCAGGTTGGGCTAATGTAGAGTTTTATGCCCATGCAGCCATGCTGGGCATCCCTGAGGAATTGTTCCCTCTCATTTCTACTGAAATGAAAAAGCAAAGGAGAGAAGGCCTGAAAACTCAGGATCCCTCTCCATCAACAGGTAAAAAGGGTATCACAGTATCCCCTAACCACCCTACCATTCAGGATACCATTCCTGTGGTGGGAGAAACCTCTCCTGGGATGGCACCTGTTCCAAGGGAATCATGAGTTGACAAAACTGTACTCCCTGAGGTGGAAGTACCTCTCTGTGGGATAACTGACATTGGTGAGAAAAAGAGCACCGTTTTAGTTAACATGGAGCATCCCTCCAACCCTCCCAGAGAAACTTTAGTGCAGAAACCCTGCACTGCCTCACAACACTTAGGACAGCATCCCTGCCCTAATGTGGAGCTCATAGGACAGCATCCCTGCCCTGCTCCAACTCAAGAGAAACAGCATCCCTGTTCTCTCTTCCAGCCATATGGACAAAGTTTTTGCCCAGCTATGGCTTTTCTGAGACAGCATCCCTGTCTGGCATTTCCATCACTACAAATAGGTTCAGTGGACAATTCCCACTGCTCTAAACTAAAACTTACTGATAGAAACTCTGAAAATACATCTTCACATTGTTGCTTAGCTAAAAAACTTCAAACAGGGTGGTTTACATCCCCACAGGGAAGTAACCATATAGTGGATTATAAAGGGAGTAACCAGTCTATTGCAGAGCTACTCTCTACTTATCACCACTTAGACAATAAAGTCTCAACTGGCCAAGATTAGCCTTATTGTCCTTCGTTTGGGGAGGGGGGGGGTTGTGTGAGAAAGTAGCCTCTTTCTAGCCTTGTTACCCCCACTTTGGGCCTGTTTGTGAGTGTGTGTCAGGGTGTTTTCACTGTCTCACTGGGATCCTGCTAGCCAGGGCCCAGTGCTCATAGTGAAAACCCTATGTTTTCAGTATGTTTGTTATGTGTCACTGGGACCCTGCTAGTCAGGACCCCAGTGCTCATACGTTTGTGGCCTATATGTATGTGTTCCCTGTGTGGTGCCTAACTGTCTCACTGAGGCTCTGCTAATCAGAACCTCAGTGGTTATGCTCTCTCATTTCTTTCAAATTGTCACTAACAGGCTAGTGACCAATTTTACCAATTTACATTGGCTTACTGGAACACCCTTATAATTCCCTAGTATATGGTACTGAGGTACCCAGGGTATTGGGGTTCCAGGAGATCCCTATGGGCTGCAGCATTTCTTTTGACACCCATAGGGAGCTCTGACAATTCTTATACAGGCCTGCCACTGCAGCCTGAGTGAAATAACGTCCACGTTATTTCACAGCCATTTTACACTGCACTTAAGTAACTTATAAGTCACCTATATGTCTAACCTTTACCTGGTAAAGGTTAGGTGCAAAGTTACTTAGTGTGAGGGCACCGTGGCACTAGCCAAGGTGCCCCCACATTGTTCAGGGCCAATTCCCCGGACTTTGTGAGTGCGAGGACACCATTACACGCGTGCACTACATATAGGTCACTACCTATATGTAGCTTCACAATGGTAACTCCGAATATGGCCATGTAACATGTCTATGATCATGGAATTGCCCCCTCTGTGCCATCCTGGCATAGTTGGCACAATCCCATGATCCCAGTGGTCTGTACCACAGACCCTGGTACTGCCATACTGCCTTTCCTGGGGTTTCACTGCAGCTGCTGCTGCTGCCAACCCCTCAGACATGTTTCTGCCCCCCTGGGGTCAAGCAAGGCTTGTCCCAGGATGGCAGAACAAAGGACTTCCTCTGAGAGAGGGTGTTACACCCTCTCCCTTTGGAAAATGGTATGAAGGCAGGGGAGGAGTAGCCTCCCCCAGCCTCTGGAAATGCTTTCTTGGGCACATTTGTGCCCAATTCTGCATAAGCCAGTCTACACCGGTTCAGGGGACCCCTTAGCCCTGCTCTGGCGCGAAACTGGACAAAGGAAAGGGGAGTGACCACTCCCCTGACCTGCACCTCCCCTGGGAGGTGTCCAGAGCTCCTCCAGTGTGCTCCAGACCTCTGCCATCTTGGAAACAGAGGTGCTGCCAGCACACTGGACTGCTCTGAGTGGCCAGTGCCACCAGGTGACGTCAGAGACTCCTTCTGATAGGCTCCTCCAGGTGTTGCTAGCCTATCCTCTCTCCTAGGTAGCCAACCCCTCTTTTCTGGCTATTTAGGGTCTCTGTCTCTGGGGAAACTTTAGATAACGAATGCAAGAGCTCATCAGAGTTCCTCTGCATCTCTCTCTTCACCTTCTGCCAAGGAATCGACTGCTGACCGCGCTGGAAGCCTGCAAAACTGCAACATAGTAGCAAAGACGACTACTGCAACTCTGTAACGCTGATCCTGCCGCCTTCTCGACTGTTTTTCTGGTGGTCCATGCTGTGGGGGTAGTCTGCCTCCTCTCTGCACTAGAAGCTCCGAAGAAATCTCCCGTGGGTCGACGGAATCTTCCCCCTGCTACCGCAGGCACCAAAAAGCTGCATTACCGGTCCCTTGGGTCTCCTCTCAGCATGACGAGCGAGGTCCCTTGAATCCAGCAACTCTGTCCAAGTGACTCCCACAGTCCAGTGACTCTTCAGTCCAAGTTTGGTGGAGGTAAGTCCTTGCCTCCCCACGCCAGACTGCATTGTTGGAAACCGCGTCTTTAGCAACTACTCCGGCTTCCGTGCACTTCCGGCGGAAATTCTTTGTGCACAGCCAAGCCTGGGTCCACGGCACTCTAACCTGCATTGCACGACTTTCTAAGTTGGTCTCCGGCGACGTGGGACTCCTTTGTGCAACTTCGGCGAGCACCGTTTCACGCATCCTTGTAGTGTCTGTTTCTGGCCCTTCTCCGGGTGCTACCTGCTGCTGAGAGGGCTCCTTGTCTTGATCAACGTCCCCTCTCTCTCCTGGTCTAATTTGCGACCTCCTGGTCCCTCCTGGGCCACAGCAGCGTCCAAAAACGTTAACCGCATGATTTGCAGCTAGCAAGGCTTGTTGGCGTCCTTTTGGCGGGAAAACACTTCTGCACGACTTTCCACGGCAAGAGGGATCCGTCCACCAAAGGGGAAGTCTCTAGCCCTTTTCGTTCCTGCAGAAACCTCAGCTTCTTCTGTCCAGTAGAAGCTTCTTTGCATCCACAGCTGGCATTTCCTGGGCATATGCCCATCTCCGACTTGCTTGTGACTTTTGGACTTGGTCCCCTTGTTTCACAGGTACCCTAGATTGGAAATCCACCGTTGTTGCATTGTTGGTTTGTGTCTTTCCTGCATTATTCCTCTATCACGACTTCTTTGTCTTTGGGGGAACTTCAGTGCACTTTGCACTCACTTTTCAGGGTCTTGGGGAGGGCTAATTTTCTAACTCTCACTATTTTCTAATAGTCCCAGCGACCCTCTACAAGGTCACATAGGTTTGGGGTCCATTCGTGGTTCACATTCCACTTTTGGAGTATATGGTTTGTGTTGCCCCTATCCCTATGTGTCCCCATTGCATCCTATTGTAACTATACATTGTTTGCACTGTTTTCTAAGACTATACTGCATATTTTTGGTATTGTGTACATATAACTTGTGTATATTTGCTATCCTCCTACTGAGGGTACACTCTAAGATACTTTGGCATATTGTCATAAAAATAAAGTACCTTTATTTTAAGTATAACTGTGTATTGTGTTTTCTTATGACATTGTGCAAGTGACACTTGTGGTACTGTAGTAGCTTCACACGTCTCCTAGTTCAGCCTAAGCTGCTCTGCTAAGCTACCATTATCTATCAGCCTAAGCTGCTAGACACCCTATACACTAATAAGGGATAACTGGGCCTGGTGCAAGGTGCAAGTACCCCTTGGTACTCACTACAAGCCAGTCCAGCCTCCTACATTGGTTGTGCAGCGGTGGGATAAGTGCTTTGAGACTACTTACCACTCTTGTCATTGTACTTTTCATAAGAGAAAAATATACAAAACAAGTTCAGTGTGTGTACACATAGCTAAAAAGTTTTGCATTTCCTCTTTTCACTCTTTTCTAAAGTGCTGAAAAGTACTTCTAAACTTTCAAAAAGTTCTTAAAAGTTTTAAAAGTTTTTTTCTGTCTTTCTAAAAAGTTCTGAAAACGTTTTTCTCTTTTTCTATCACTTTAACTCTCTCTGAAAATGTCTGGCACAGGCCAAAATGTTGACCTGTCTAAGATTGCATATGATCACCTTAGCTGGAAAGGAGCAAGGAGTCTCTGTGTAGAAAGAGGTTTGAGTGTAGGGAAGAATCCTTCTTTGGAATTGTTGCTTAATATGCTTAGAGAACAAGATAAGGCCATAGGGGCCACATCTGGTGAAAAAGCAGCAAATGGTTCCCAATCTGATCCAGGGACTCCCCCAGGAAAAGATTCAGGAAAGAAACTTCCTAGCCTGCCCATTACTAGACAGTCTAGCATAGTTGGTACAGAAGCTGGGTCACATCATACAGATGGTGTGCTCTCACATTACACTGTTAGCCAAGCTGTTAGGGTGCCTTCTGTAAGGGACAGGTCTCCTTCTGTCCATTCTCACCATACTTCTGTGTCTAGGAATGTCCCTCCCACCCACCCTGATGACAGAATGTTAGAAAGGGAGCTCAATAGATTGAGAGTGGAGCAATCCAGACTGAAGCTTAAACAGCAACAGCTGGATTTAGATAGACAATCCTTAGAGGTAGAGAAGGAGAGACAGAGGTTGGGTTTAGAAACCCATGGTGGCAGCAGCAGTATTCCCCATAGTCATCCTGCAAGAGAGCATGATTCAAGGAATCTGCACAAGATAGTTCCCCCTTATAAGGAGGGGGATGACATTAACAAGTGGTTTGCTGCACTTGAGAGGGCCTGTGTTGTACAGGATGTCCCTCAAAGGCAGTGGGCTGCTATCCTATGGCTATCATTTAGTGGAAAAGGTAGGGATAGGCTCCTTACTGTGAAAGAAAGTGATGCCAATAATTTTACAGTTCTTAAGAATGCACTCCTGGATGGTTATGGCTTAACCACTGAACAATACAGGATAAAGTTCAGAGAGACCAAAAAGGAGTCTTCACAAGACTGGGTTGATTTTGTTGACCATTCAGTGAAGGCCTTGGAGGGGTGGTTACATGGCAGTAAAGTTACTGATTATGACAGCCTGTATAACTTAATCCAGAGAGAGCATATTCTTAATAATTGTGTGTCTGATTTGTTGCACCAGTACTTGGTGGACTCTGATCTGACCTCTCCCCAAGAATTGGGAAAGAAGGCAGACAAATGGGTCAGAACAAGGGTGAACAGAAAAGTTCATACAGGAGGTGACAAAGAGAACAACAAGAAGAAAGATGGTGAAACATCTCAAGATAAGCATGGGGATAAGGGTAAAACCAAAGATCCCACTTCTAATCTTAAACACTCTTCAGGGGGTGGGGATAAAACAAATTCTTCCTCTTCTTCTCAACCTACACAATTTAAAAAGCCTTGGTGCTTTGTGTGTAAAAACAGAGGCCATAGGCCAGGGGATAAGTCCTGTCCAGGTAAACCCCCTGAGCCTACCACCACTAATACATCAAGCTCTAGTGCCCCTAGCAGTAGTGGTACTAGTGGTGGGACTGCTGGCAACAGTCAAGTTAAGGGTGTAGTTGGGTTCACTTATGGGTCCATAGTAGAAACTGGGGTAGTCAATCCCAAGACAGTTTCTGTCACACCTAGTGGCATTGGCCTTGCCACACTGGCTGCTTGTCCCCTTACAATGGATAAGTACAGGCAGACAGTTTCAATAAATGGTGTTGAGGCCTTGGCCTACAGGGACACAGGTGCCAGTATCACTTTGGTGACTGAAAACCTAGTGCACCCTGATCAACACATCATTGGACAACAGTATAAGATTATTGATGTCCATAACTCCACTAAGTTTCTTCCCTTAGCTATAATTCAGTTTAGTTGGGGTGGAGTTACTGGCCCTAAGCAGGTGGTGGTATCACCTAGCTTACCTGTAGACTGTCTCTTAGGTAATGACCTAGAGGCCTCAGGTTGGGCTAATGTAGAGTTTTATGCCCATGCAGCCATGCTGGGCATCCCTGAGGAATTGTTCCCTCTCATTTCTACTGAAATGAAAAAGCAAAGGAGAGAAGGCCTGAAAACTCAGGATCCCTCTCCATCAACAGGTAAAAAGGGTATCACAGTATCCCCTAACCACCCTACCATTCAGGATACCATTCCTGTGGTGGGAGAAACCTCTCCTGGGATGGCACCTGTTCCAAGGGAATCATGAGTTGACAAAACTGTACTCCCTGAGGTGGAAGTACCTCTCTGTGGGATAACTGACATTGGTGAGAAAAAGAGCACCGTTTTAGTTAACATGGAGCATCCCTCCAACCCTCCCAGAGAAACTTTAGTGCAGAAACCCTGCACTGCCTCACAACACTTAGGACAGCATCCCTGCCCTAATGTGGAGCTCATAGGACAGCATCCCTGCCCTGCTCCAACTCAAGAGAAACAGCATCCCTGTTCTCTCTTCCAGCCATATGGACAAAGTTTTTGCCCAGCTATGGCTTTTCTGAGACAGCATCCCTGTCTGGCATTTCCATCACTACAAATAGGTTCAGTGGACAATTCCCACTGCTCTAAACTAAAACTTACTGATAGAAACTCTGAAAATACATCTTCACATTGTTGCTTAGCTAAAAAACTTCAAACAGGGTGGTTTACATCCCCACAGGGAAGTAACCATATAGTGGATTATAAAGGGAGTAACCAGTCTATTGCAGAGCTACTCTCTACTTATCACCACTTAGACAATAAAGTCTCAACTGGCCAAGATTAGCCTTATTGTCCTTCGTTTGGGGAGGGGGGGGGTTGTGTGAGAAAGTAGCCTCTTTCTAGCCTTGTTACCCCCACTTTGGGCCTGTTTGTGAGTGTGTGTCAGGGTGTTTTCACTGTCTCACTGGGATCCTGCTAGCCAGGGCCCAGTGCTCATAGTGAAAACCCTATGTTTTCAGTATGTTTGTTATGTGTCACTGGGACCCTGCTAGTCAGGACCCCAGTGCTCATAAGTTTGTGGCCTATATGTATGTGTTCCCTGTGTGGTGCCTAACTGTCTCACTGAGGCTCTGCTAATCAGAACCTCAGTGGTTATGCTCTCTCATTTCTTTCAAATTGTCACTAACAGGCTAGTGACCAATTTTACCAATTTACATTGGCTTACTGGAACACCCTTATAATTCCCTAGTATATGGTACTGAGGTACCCAGGGTATTGGGGTTCCAGGAGATCCCTATGGGCTGCAGCATTTCTTTTGCCACCCATAGGGAGCTCTGACAATTCTTATACAGGCCTGCCACTGCAGCCTGAGTGAAATAACGTCCACGTTATTTCACAGCCATTTTACACTGCACTTAAGTAACTTATAAGTCACCTATATGTCTAACCTTTACCTGGTAAAGGTTAGGTGCAAAGTTACTTAGTGTGAGGGCACCCTGGCACTAGCCAAGGTGCCCCCACATTGTTCAGGGCCAATTCCCCGGACTTTGTGAGTGCGGGGACACCATTACACGCGTGCACTACATATAGGTCACTACCTATATGTAGCTTCACAATGGTAACTCCGAATATGGCCATGTAACATGTCTATGATCATGGAATTGCCCCCTCTGTGCCATCCTGGCATAGTTGGCACAATCCCATGATCCCAGTGGTCTGTACCACAGACCCTGGTACTGCCAAACTGCCTTTCCTGGGGTTTCGCTGCAGCTGCTGCTGCTGCCAACCCCTCAGACATGTTTCTGCCCCCATGGGGTCAAGCCAGGCTTGTCCCAGGATGGCAGAACAAAGGACTTCCTCTGAGAGAGGGTGTTACACCCTCTCCCTTTGGAAAATGGTGTGAAGGCAGGGGAGGAGTAGCCTCCCCCAGCCTCTGGACATGCTTTCTTGGGCACATTTGTGCCCAATTCTGCATAAGCCAGTCTACACCGGTTCAGGGGACCCCTTAGCCCTGCTCTGGCGCGAAACTGGACAAAGGAAAGGGGAGTGACCACTCCCCTGACCTGCACCTCCCCTGGGAGGTGTCCAGAGCTCCTCCAGTGTGCTCCAGACCTCTGCCATCTTGGAAACAGAGGTGCTGCCAGCACACTGGACTGCTCTGAGTGGCCAGTGCCACCAGGTGACGTCAGAGACTCCTTCTGATAGGCTCCTCCAGGTGTTGCTAGCCTATCCTCTCTCCTAGGTAGCCAAACCCTCTTTTCTGGCTATTTAGGGTCTCTGTCTCTGGGGAAACTTTAGATAACGAATGCAAGAGCTCATCAGAGTTCCTCTGCATCTCTCTCTTCACCTTCTGCCAAGGAATCGACTGCTGACCGCGCTGGAAGCCTGCAAAACTGCAACATAGTAGCAAAGACGACTACTGCAACTCTGTAACGCTGATCCTGCCGCCTTCTCGACTGTTTTCCTGGTGGTGCATGCTGTGGGGGTAGTCTGCCTCCTCTCTGCACTAGAAGCTCCAAAGAAATCTCCTGTGGGTCGACGGAATCTTCCCCCTGCTACCGCAGGCACCAAAAAGCTGCATTACCGGTCCCTTGGGTCTCCTCTCAGCATGACGAGCGAGGTCCCTTGAATCCAGCAACTCTGTCCAAGTGACTCCCACAGTCCAGTGACTCTTCAGTCCAAGTTTGGTGGAGGTAAGTCCGTGCCTCCCCACGCCAGACTGCATTGTTGGAAACCGCGTCTTTTGCAACTACTCCGGCTTCCGTGCACTTCCGGCGGAAATCCTTTGTGCACTGCCAAGCCTGGGTCCACGGCACTCTAACCTGCATTGCACGACTTTCTAAGTTGGTCTCCGGCGACGTGGGACTCCTTTGTGCAACTTCGGCGAGCACCGTTTCACGCATCCTCGTAGTGTCTGTTTCTGGCACTTCTCCGGGTGCTACCTGCTGCTGAGAGGGCTCCTTGTCTTGCTCGACGTCCCCTCTCTCTCCTGGTCCAATTTGCGACCTCCTGGTCCCTCCTGGGCCACAGCAGCATCCAAAAACGCTAACCGCACGATTTGCAGCTAGCAAGGCTTGTTGGCGTCCTTTCGGCGGGAAAACACTTCTGCACGACTCTCCACGGCGAGCGGGATCCGTCCACCAAAGGGGAAGTCTCTAGCCCTTTTCGTTCCTGCAGAAACCTCAGCTTCTTCTGTCCAGTAGAAGCTTCTTTGCATCCACAGCTGGCATTTCCTGGGCATATGCCCATCTCCGACTTGCTTGTGACTTTTGGACTTGGTCCCCTTGTTTCACAGGTACCCTAGATTGGAAATCCACCGTTGTTGCATTGTTGGTTTGTGTCTTTCCTGCATTATTCCTCTATCACGACTTCTTTGTCTTTGGGGGAACTTCAGTGCACTTTGCACTCACTTTTCAGGGTCTTGGGGAGGGCTAATTTTCTAACTCTCACTATTTTCTAATAGTCCCAGCGACCCTCTACAAGGTCACATAGGTTTGGGGTCCATTCGTGGTTCACATTCCACTTTTGGAGTATATGGTTTGTGTTGCCCCTATCCCTATGTGTCCCCATTGCATCCTATTGTAACTATACATTGTTTGCACTGTTTTCTAAGACTATACTGCATATTTTTGGTATTGTGTACATATAACTTGTGTATATTTGCTATCCTCCTACTGAGGGTACACTCTAAGATACTTTGGCATATTGTCATAAAAATAAAGTACCTTTATTTTAAGTATAACTGTGTATTGTGTTTTCTTATGACATTGTGCAAGTGACACTTGTGGTACTGTAGTAGCTTCACACGTCTCCTAGTTCAGCCTAAGCTGCTCTGCTAAGCTACCATTATCTATCAGCCTAAGCTGCTAGACACCCTATACACTAATAAGGGATAACTGGGCCTGGTGCAAGGTGCAAGTACCCCTTGGTACTCACTACAAGCCAGTCCAGCCTCCTACATTGGTTGTGCAGCGGTGGGATAAGTGCTTTGAGACTACTTACCACTCTTGTCATTGTACTTTTCATAAGAGAAAAATATACAAAACAAGTTCAGTGTGTGTACACATAGCTAAAAAGTTTTGCATTTCCTCTTTTCACTCTTTTCTAAAGTGCTGAAAAGTACTTCTAAACTTTCAAAAAGTTCTTAAAAGTTTTAAAAGTTTTTTTCTGTCTTTCTAAAAAGTTCTGAAAACGTTTTTCTCTTTTTCTATCACTTTAACTCTCTCTGAAAATGTCTGGCACAGGCCAAAATGTTGACCTGTCTAAGATTGCATATGATCACCTTAGCTGGAAAGGAGCAAGGAGTCTCTGTGTAGAAAGAGGTTTGAGTGTAGGGAAGAATCCTTCTTTGGAATTGTTGCTTAATATGCTTAGAGAACAAGATAAGGCCATAGGGGCCACATCTGGTGAAAAAGCAGCAAATGGTTCCCAATCTGATCCAGGGACTCCCCCAGGAAAAGATTCAGGAAAGAAACTTCCTAGCCTGCCCATTACTAGACAGTCTAGCATAGTTGGTACAGAAGCTGGGTCACATCATACAGATGGTGTGCTCTCACATTACACTGTTAGCCAAGCTGTTAGGGTGCCTTCTGTAAGGGACAGGTCTCCTTCTGTCCATTCTCACCATACTTCTGTGTCTAGGAATGTCCCTCCCACCCACCCTGATGACAGAATGTTAGAAAGGGAGCTCAATAGATTGAGAGTGGAGCAATCCAGACTGAAGCTTAAACAGCAACAGCTGGATTTAGATAGACAATCCTTAGAGGTAGAGAAGGAGAGACAGAGGTTGGGTTTAGAAACCCATGGTGGCAGCAGCAGTATTCCCCATAGTCATCCTGCAAGAGAGCATGATTCAAGGAATCTGCACAAGATAGTTCCCCCTTATAAGGAGGGGGATGACATTAACAAGTGGTTTGCTGCACTTGAGAGGGCCTGTGTTGTACAGGATGTCCCTCAAAGGCAGTGGGCTGCTATCCTATGGCTATCATTTAGTGGAAAAGGTAGGGATAGGCTCCTTACTGTGAAAGAAAGTGATGCCAATAATTTTACAGTTCTTAAGAATGCACTCCTGGATGGTTATGGCTTAACCACTGAACAATACAGGATAAAGTTCAGAGAGACCAAAAAGGAGTCTTCACAAGACTGGGTTGATTTTGTTGACCATTCAGTGAAGGCCTTGGAGGGGTGGTTACATGGCAGTAAAGTTACTGATTATGACAGCCTGTATAACTTAATCCAGAGAGAGCATATTCTTAATAATTGTGTGTCTGATTTGTTGCACCAGTACTTGGTGGACTCTGATCTGACCTCTCCCCAAGAATTGGGAAAGAAGGCAGACAAATGGGTCAGAACAAGGGTGAACAGAAAAGTTCATACAGGAGGTGACAAAGAGAACAACAAGAAGAAAGATGGTGAAAAATCTCAAGATAAGCATGGGGATAAGGGTAAAACCAAAGATCCCACTTCTAATCTTAAACACTCTTCAGGGGGTGGGGATAAAACAAATTCTTCCTCTTCTTCTCAACCTACACAATTTAAAAAGCCTTGGTGCTTTGTGTGTAAAAACAGAGGCCATAGGCCAGGGGATAAGTCCTGTCCAGGTAAACCCCCTGAGCCTACCACCACTAATACATCAAGCTCTAGTGCCCCTAGCAGTAGTGGTACTAGTGGTGGGACTGCTGGCAACAGTCAAGTTAAGGGTGTAGTTGGGTTCACTTATGGGTCCATAGTAGAAACTGGGGTAGTCAATCCCAAGACAGTTTCTGTCACACCTAGTGGCATTGGCCTTGCCACACTGGCTGCTTGTCCCCTTACAATGGATAGGTACAGGCAGACAGTTTCAATAAATGGTGTTGAGGCCTTGGCCTACAGGGACACAGGTGCCAGTATCACTTTGGTGACTGAAAACCTAGTGCACCCTGATCAACACATCATTGGACAACAGTATAAGATTATTGATGTCCATAACTCCACTAAGTTTCTTCCCTTAGCTATAATTCAGTTTAGTTGGGGTGGAGTTACTGGCCCTAAGCAGGTGGTGGTATCACCTAGCTTACCTGTAGACTGTCTCTTAGGTAATGACCTAGAGGCCTCAGGTTGGGCTAATGTAGAGTTTTATGCCCATGCAGCCATGCTGGGCATCCCTGAGGAATTGTTCCCTCTCATTTCTACTGAAATGAAAAAGCAAAGGAGAGAAGGCCTGAAAACTCAGGATCCCTCTCCATCAACAGGTAAAAAGGGTATCACAGTATCCCCTAACCACCCTACCATTCAGGATACCATTCCTGTGGTGGGAGAAACCTCTCCTGGGATGGCACCTGTTCCAAGGGAATCATCAGTTGGCAAAACTGTACTCCCTGAGGTGGAAGTACCTCTCTGTGGGATAACTGACATTGGTGAGAAAAAGAGCACCGTTTTAGTTAACATGGAGCATCCCTCCAACCCTCCCAGAGAAACTTTAGTGCAGAAACCCTGCACTGCCTCACAACACTTAGGACAGCATCCCTGCCCTAATGTGGAGCTCATAGGACAGCATCCCTGCCCTGCTCCAACTCAAGAGAAACAGCATCCCTGTTCTCTCTTCCAGCCATATGGACAAAGTTTTTGCCCAGCTATGGCTTTTCTGAGACAGCATCCCTGTCTGGCATTTCCATCACTACAAATAGGTTCAGTGGACAATTCCCACTGCTCTAAACTAAAACTTACTGATAGAAACTCTGAAAATACATCTTCACATTGTTGCTTAGCTAAAAAACTTCAAACAGGGTGGTTTACATCCCCACAGGGAAGTAACCATATAGTGGATGATAAAGGGAGTAACCAGTCTATTGCAGAGCTACTCTCTACTTATCACCACTTAGACAATAAAGTCTCAACTGGCCAAGGTTAGCCTTATTGTCCTTCGTTTGGGGGGGGGGGTTGTGTGAGAAAGTAGCCTCTTTCTAGCCTTGTTACCCCCACTTTGGGCCTGTTTGTGAGTGTGTGTCAGGGTGTTTTCACTGTCTCACTGGGATCCTGCTAGCCAGGGCCCAGTGCTCATAGTGAAAACCCTATGTTTTCAGTATGTTTGTTATGTGTCACTGGGACTCTGCTAGTCAGGACCCCAGTGCTCATAAGTTTGTGGCCTATATGTATGTGTTCCCTGTGTGGTGCCTAACTGTCTCACTGAGGCTCTGCTAATCAGAACCTCAGTGGTTATGCTCTCTCATTTCTTTCAAATTGTCACTAACAGGCTAGTGACCAATTTTACCAATTTACATTGGCTTACTGGAACACCCTTATAATTCCCTAGTATATGGTACTGAGGTACCCAGGGTATTGGGGTTCCAGGAGATCCCTATGGGCTGCAGCATTTCTTTTGCCACCCATAGGGAGCTCTGACAATTCTTATACAGGCCTGCCACTGCAGCCTGAGTGAAATAACGTCCACGTTATTTCACAGCCATTTTACACTGCACTTAAGTAACTTATAAGTCACCTATATGTCTAACCTTTACCTGGTAAAGGTTAGGTGCAAAGTTACTTAGTGTGAGGGCACCCTGGCACTAGCCAAGGTGCCCCCACATTGTTCAGGGCCAATTCCCCGGACTTTGTGAGTGCGGGGACACCATTACACGCGTGCACTACATATAGGTCACTACCTATATGTAGCTTCACAATGGTAACTCCGAATATGGCCATGTAACATGTCTATGATCATGGAATTGCCCCCTCTGTGCCATCCTGGCATAGTTGGCACAATCCCATGATCCCAGTGGTCTGTACCACAGACCCTGGTACTGCCAAACTGCCTTTCCTGGGGTTTCGCTGCAGCTGCTGCTGCTGCCAACCCCTCAGACATGTTTCTGCCCCCATGGGGTCAAGCCAGGCTTGTCCCAGGATGGCAGAACAAAGGACTTCCTCTGAGAGAGGGTGTTACACCCTCTCCCTTTGGAAAATGGTGTGAAGGCAGGGGAGGAGTAGCCTCCCCCAGCCTCTGGACATGCTTTCTTGGGCACATTTGTGCCCAATTCTGCATAAGCCAGTCTACACCGGTTCAGGGGACCCCTTAGCCCTGCTCTGGCGCGAAACTGGACAAAGGAAAGGGGAGTGACCACTCCCCTGACCTGCACCTCCCCTGGGAGGTGTCCAGAGCTCCTCCAGTGTGCTCCAGACCTCTGCCATCTTGGAAACAGAGGTGCTGCCAGCACACTGGACTGCTCTGAGTGGCCAGTGCCACCAGGTGACGTCAGAGACTCCTTCTGATAGGCTCCTCCAGGTGTTGCTAGCCTATCCTCTCTCCTAGGTAGCCAAACCCTCTTTTCTGGCTATTTAGGGTCTCTGTCTCTGGGGAAACTTTAGATAACGAATGCAAGAGCTCATCAGAGTTCCTCTGCATCTCTCTCTTCACCTTCTGCCAAGGAATCGACTGCTGACCGCGCTGGAAGCCTGCAAAACTGCAACATAGTAGCAAAGACGACTACTGCAACTCTGTAACGCTGATCCTGCCGCCTTCTCGACTGTTTTCCTGGTGGTGCATGCTGTGGGGGTAGTCTGCCTCCTCTCTGCACTAGAAGCTCCAAAGAAATCTCCTGTGGGTCGACGGAATCTTCCCCCTGCTACCGCAGGCACCAAAAAGCTGCATTACCGGTCCCTTGGGTCTCCTCTCAGCATGACGAGCGAGGTCCCTTGAATCCAGCAACTCTGTCCAAGTGACTCCCACAGTCCAGTGACTCTTCAGTCCAAGTTTGGTGGAGGTAAGTCCGTGCCTCCCCACGCCAGACTGCATTGTTGGAAACCGCGTCTTTTGCAACTACTCCGGCTTCCGTGCACTTCCGGCGGAAATCCTTTGTGCACTGCCAAGCCTGGGTCCACGGCACTCTAACCTGCATTGCACGACTTTCTAAGTTGGTCTCCGGCGACGTGGGACTCCTTTGTGCAACTTCGGCGAGCACCGTTTCACGCATCCTCGTAGTGTCTGTTTCTGGCACTTCTCCGGGTGCTACCTGCTGCTGAGAGGGCTCCTTGTCTTGCTCGACGTCCCCTCTCTCTCCTGGTCCAATTTGCGACCTCCTGGTCCCTCCTGGGCCACAGCAGCATCCAAAAACGCTAACCGCACGATTTGCAGCTAGCAAGGCTTGTTGGCGTCCTTTCGGCGGGAAAACACTTCTGCACGACTCTCCACGGCGAGCGGGATCCGTCCACCAAAGGGGAAGTCTCTAGCCCTTTTCGTTCCTGCAGAAACCTCAGCTTCTTCTGTCCAGTAGAAGCTTCTTTGCATCCACAGCTGGCATTTCCTGGGCATATGCCCATCTCCGACTTGCTTGTGACTTTTGGACTTGGTCCCCTTGTTTCACAGGTACCCTAGATTGGAAATCCACCGTTGTTGCATTGTTGGTTTGTGTCTTTCCTGCATTATTCCTCTATCACGACTTCTTTGTCTTTGGGGGAACTTCAGTGCACTTTGCACTCACTTTTCAGGGTCTTGGGGAGGGCTAATTTTCTAACTCTCACTATTTTCTAATAGTCCCAGCGACCCTCTACAAGGTCACATAGGTTTGGGGTCCATTCGTGGTTCACATTCCACTTTTGGAGTATATGGTTTGTGTTGCCCCTATCCCTATGTGTCCCCATTGCATCCTATTGTAACTATACATTGTTTGCACTGTTTTCTAAGACTATACTGCATATTTTTGGTATTGTGTACATATAACTTGTGTATATTTGCTATCCTCCTACTGAGGGTACACTCTAAGATACATTGGCATATTGTCATAAAAATAAAGTACCTTTATTTTTAGTATAACTGTGTATTGTGTTTTCTTATGACATTGTGCAAGTGACACTTGTGGTACTGTAGTAGCTTCACACGTCTCCTAGTTCAGCCTAAGCTGCTCTGCTAAGCTACCATTATCTATCAGCCTAAGCTGCTAGACACCCTATACACTAATAAGGGATAACTGGGCCTGGTGCAAGGTGCAAGTACCCCTTGGTACTCACTACAAGCCAGTCCAGCCTCCTACATCCCCCCCCCCCAAACGAAAGAGGATGAGACTAACCTTTCCCAAGAGAGTCTTTATTATCTAAGTGGATAAACCTGGAAATTCCATCTGCATTGGCATGGGCAGTCCCATGTCTATGTTCCAATGAAAATTCCATTCCCTGCAGGGAATAAACCACCTCAAATGTTTAGGGTTCTTACCTTTCACTTGCATTAGCCATCTGAGAGCTCTTTGGTCAGTCTGAACAATGAATTGAATACCAAACAAGCATGGCCTCAGCTTCTTCAGGGACCAAACCACAGCAAAGGCCTCCCTCTCAATGGCACTCCAACACTGTTCCTTGGGGAGTAAACGTCTTTCTAATAAAAGCAGCAGGTTGGTCATCTTTGGTTTGGGACAGGACTGCTCCTATCCCATGTTCAGAGGCATCAATCTGCACAATGAACTGTTTAGAGTAGTCTGAAGCTTTGCAAACTGGTGCTGAGCACATTGCCTCCTTCAGGGTGTCAAAGGCCCTTTGACAACTAACAGTCTAGTTCAGTTTCCTTGGTATCTTCCTAGCAGTCAGTTCAGTGAGAGGGGTCACAATGGGTCCATACCCCTTCGTACACCTCCTGTAATAACCAGTTATGCCAAGGAATTCCCTGACTTGAGTATGGGTTCTAGGAGCTTCCCAGTCCAGAACTGTCTGGATCTTGGGTTGTAAAGGTTGTACCTGGCCTCCACCTACAAGGTGGGCCACGTATATAACAGTGTCCTCCCCTGTCTGGCATTTGGATGCCTTGATAGTGAGGCCTGTCTATTGCACAGCCTGCAAAACCTTCCCCAGGTGGATCAGGTGATCCTGCCAGGAGGAGCTAAAGGCAGCAATATCATCTAGATATGCTGCACTGAAGGACTCCAAACAGCAAGGACCTGATTCACCAATCTTTGGAAGGTGGCAGGGACATTCTTTAAACCAAAGGGCTTAACAGTGAACTGATAATGCCCATCACATATAGAGAGTGCTCCTGGTGCCATGCGAATTTGCCAGTATTTGTGGAAGCTAGCTTGGTGTTTGGTGGAATACTATGGTGTTTGCACCTTATACCAGGTGCAGGCAACCCCTATTATAAGACAGTGTGTAGAAAGCCACGGCTTTCTAGTGGTAGCTGTGGTGAGCAGCCAAGACTTATCTAGGATGCGTGTAAAGATCTTGCAATACCTCAACAGTCACACAGTAACTTACCACACATGAAAGGAGCCACACAGTGTTGCAAAAATAAAGGTACTTTATTACAGTAAAACTGAACTAGATTTTTTATAGGCAGTCCCCCAACTGGAGGTAGGTACACACTATATATACAAGGTAAGTATTAGGAATTAGCATAAACAAACAACAAGCATTGGCAAGAAATAGCAAAAAATTGGTAGGGCCCTATAGGGGGGCCAAACCATATACTAAAATAGTGGAATGCGAAGATAGGTTCCCCACCCAAATATGTGGAGTAGTTAGAAGGGAGCTGGGGGAATTCAAGACCCAAGTGTTGAGTATCTAGATGACCCCCAATGACCAGGAGAGCAGAGGTAAGTACCTAGTCTTCGCAAAGACTAACAAGAGGACTTGGAAAAGGAAGTTTGCAATACCAGGACCAGTCCAGTGGAACCCAATGATGGATTCCAGATAAAGAGGACCTACTAAACAAGGGGACAGAGTCCAGTAAATGCAAGAGTGTTCAGGTGGGGCAGGAGCCGCTACCAACCCTTCTGTGGATAAAGATCTGGGTCGACGAGGGATGAAAAGGATCAGCTGTGGAGCCCAGGAGCTGCAGAGAGGTCCTTGGAGCTGTGCAGAAGGTGTCCCATGCCAGTTGCCAGGTCGCAGATGGTCAATGGTCAGGAGGACCACCAACAAACATTGGCAAATGCAAATCTGTGAAGAAGAGAATTTGCAAAGAAGAGGAGGACCAGCAAGGTCCAGGGGACTCTACCCTGGGAGGAGAGTCCGGGCTGACCATCAGCAGTTGGGACAGCCAGCACAAGCAGTCGTAGCCCCCAAAGGCAACCCACTGGCAGCAGGCACAGTAAGTTGCAGTGAGGCCCAATCAGCACCCTTGTAAAGGAGTCCCATATCACTGGAGCATCAAAGGAGAGACTGTCCTTGCAAGAATGAAGTGATAGAGGCCAGGGCTGCTAGGAGCCTGAAGGTCCCTTGGAAAAGGAGTCAACAAGCCTTGGTTGCTGCAAGAGTCACAGTGCACAGGGATTCTGTCCTGGAGGAAGATGTAAGGACTCACCAGTACCCAAGTTGGACAGAAGGACCAAGGGGACTACTCCGAACCATCACATGTTTTGTGGGATCCACGCAGTTCCAGCAGAGAGCAGATCACATCAGCCAGACGACGTTGCCTTAGGTGCCTGCTGGTACAGAAGAGTGACTCCTTCACTCCAAGGGAGATTATTTCTTGCTTCTTGGTGCAGCTGAAGTTTTGTCAACCCCTGAGGATGCAAAGCTGTAGAAATGTTGCAGTTGCTGGAAGGAGCCGGAGAAACAATGTTATAATTAACGGTCACCTCGGGTGCTGCAAGCTTGTTCGGTTCCTGAAGAGTCCAGTTGCTGTTCCAGTGGCCAGGAGCAGAAGAGGTCAATGCAGAGGAGTCCTGGTGGAGTCTTGCATGCTGAATTTGGGGACCCACCCTCAAGAGAGTCCCTAAATAGCCCTAATATGGGTCTTGGCCACTCTGCATGGTGACCACCAATCAGAGTGGTCACTGACGTCAGTCAGCTATCCTGATGCTCCCAGGGGCCTCTGCACATCTTGTTTCCAAAATGGCAGAATCAAACGGCCACCTGGAGGAACTCTGGGCACCACCCCTGGGGTGGTGATGGACAGGGGAGTGGTCACTCCCCTTTTTTGTGTGTGCTTTCGCGCCATAGCAGGGACTGGGGGTCCCTGCACTGTTTGAAAACATATTATTCAAGGAGGGAACCAAATGAGCCCTTCAAAAGCAATCTGGTGGCGAGGGGAGCGTACCCCTCCCCAGTCTTGTAACACCTATTTCCAAGAGAGAGGGGGTTACATCCCCTCTCCCACAGGAATTCTTTTGTTCTTCTGTCCCCTGCTTAAGCTGGTCAAGCAACAGGAGGGAAGAAACCTGTCTGAGTGCTACAGCAGCGTGGGCTGCCCGCAAACCCTCTAAGACTGGTGGAAGCAATACTGTGGGGTCCTATAAGGAGCCCCCAGAGAGCATGGAATCATGCCACCAATACTGGCAATAGTACTGTGGCCAGTACACGGGTAAAATGGCTTCCCCGCACTTACGAAGTCCAGTGCATTGGAACTGGAGTTCGTAGGGGCACCTCTGCTTCAGGGGTGCCCTCACACACAAGGACCTGCACCCTGGGCTAGGAGGGCTTACCATAGGGGTGACTTACAGTGACCTGGTGCAGTGACCAACAGTGAAAGGGTGCATGCACCTTTTCACGCAGGCTGCAATTGCAGGCCTGCAGACACAGTTTGCATGGGCTCCCATAGGTGGCATAATACATGCTGCAGCCCATGGTAGACCCTTGTTTACCAATGCCCTTGGTACCTAAGTATCATATACTAGGGACTTAAAGGGGTACACCAGTATGCCAATGGTGGGGTGTAAAGGGCACCAGAGCAACCACATTTATAGAGGAGAGAACACCATTGTTGGGGTCCTGGTTAGCAGGACCCCAGTGAAAACATTCTAAACACACTGATAAATAGGCAAAAAGTGGGGGTGACCATTTATAGGAGGTTGGGTCTCTATGTAGTGTGCAAAGCTAGGCACAGTGTGCAGGGAGTCCAGGCAACCACACGTTGATTACATGGGTAAAAACTAGACCACCTAATGCTTTAATTTTTGTGGTAGCTTGGTCGAGCAGTTAGGCCAATCCTGGGGAAGTGCAAAGCATTTCTTGTGCTCACAGAATCAATCTAGCAAATTACACACTCAAAGGAATAACTCGAGACCAATTTATACAAATACTTCAGATTTTTATATACATTTCAAGACCAAGATCATCAGATTTGGGCAAGTACTTTTTGAGATATGAATTTTGAAGTTTAATAAAAATAGTCTTTTTGTGTGTAATTACGCATGATAGGAATCAGTTCAGGTGACTCCTGGTTCTGGCGGGAACAGCTGTAAAAGCTCTCTCGAGCTGGTGCAGGGCCACTGCGTGGGACCACTTGGAAAAGCACTGCACAGGTAAGGTTAACGGTGAATCCTGGGGGTCCCCTTGGAGTGTCTGGGTTGCAAAAGGTGGGGGACCCTTAGAGCACAGTCGGTTCTTTGGTGCAGGGCACAGGGCTGCCGGGTGCAGAGTGAAACGGTGAGCCAGGAGCTGTGCGCAAGGATGCACTCAGGTGCAGGAGGTAAGTTGGTTCAAGGGGCGTTTACAGGACAATGGGGGCACTCTGGCGGGAGGTCCAGGTTGCATCAGAAGTCCCACAACTGGGGCTTCCTCCTGGTCCTTTTGCAGCCCCAGGCGGGCTGTTTTTCTTTGTGTCCGATGTTGGCTGACCAATACCCAGGGTATTGGCACGGATTGGCCACTTGAGGGTGCACTGCCACCAAACTTGGCACACTGGCAGGGTTTATCCTTGCAGTTGTCGGGGTAGAGTTTGGTCCATCTGAGGCATCCGGTTTGGGACCCTCACTGGCTTGCTGGTTTCTTGATGATTTGAGAGTGGTATCTCCAATCAGGAGGGAGTTCTCTGGCGAATGGTGAAGCCTGGAGGTCCTCTGGCTGACCCTAAGGGATGCAGTGGCCAGGGCTGAAATCTGCCACGTGGCCTCCTCCCCCAAAATATTGTGGGTGCTCCCGGGGGATAGGGCTGGATGCCCCCCTTCTTTTAATTAAAAAACAAAATGGACCTGGGTATGGGATCCCCAGGGCCAGGCCCTGTGGCCAACTCCCCAACTGCCAATGTCATAAATGATGTCAATTGAGATGTCATCAGTGATGTCATAAATGATGTCATAGAACATGTTATCATGTGATGTCATCTGTGAGGTCATAAGAAGTACATGTGTCACAACTACACCTAGCTATAATGTTACTTTAACCTTTGTTTTTGTCAGTAAATATACATATGTAAACAAATCACTTGTTGTGTACAATGCATGTATGACATAAAGAATTAATTGAAAAAAGTGTTATACTGATGATGTCTTTAGATGTTAAATAGCGCATCAAGTGTTCCACAGCAGGCGGAAGAATACATTGAAACAGCCAATAGAATCACACTGTAGAATACTCCTATTGGCTGATGAATGATAATGTGTGAAGCCAGGGGCTGAAGTGCCGGATCCTAAAGAAGCTAACAACTAAAGGAATACCGAGAAAAAGGCCACAATGTTTGTACATCATAAAGAAACAAGCATTTGCAATGCAATGGGTCTCACGTTTGCTCGAGTTAGAGCTGTCAACGTTGTAAATTCCTAACTGGAATTTTCTTGCCACTTAAATTGAAAATGAAAAGTAAAACTGTTGACATAAGGGAGCCCATTCATAGTGCCACAGCCGCCATGAGCATGAGTGCGAAGGAGAGACAAAAAAGGAAAAAGAAGTTCGCTCGGAGTCAAACGTATCGGAAAATGTTTAATTATCCATGTAAAAGGGTTGATGTCCAAGACGGTAAATAAACCGCCCCAAGGAGGGACAAACGTGAAGCATTTACCAATGATAACAAAGGATTTTTGAAAGACAAGCCCACGAACGAGTGATAGTGATGAGCGTGCAGTGGGCATGGTTGAAAGCCCAGAGATAGATTACAACAGGTCAGAGCGCTTGCACGCTCGACCTAAAAAGGGAGCGGAGTAGAAATAAACAGTTGAAAGAAAGAGCAAAACTGTTAACGTGTGGATTTTAAGAGCTGGAAAGAGAAAAGTGAGGGAGAAAGAAAACATTGAGAGTAAAGAAAAGAACGGAGTGAGATCAGTGAAACAGACCCTCCTAAATAAAGATGACAGCTAAGAATAGATTTAATTGGCTCCCCCCCATCCTCAATCAGAAGTCAGAGTGTGGAACAGCAGGGGCCACTGCAGAACAGCAGGCGGTGCATTAGCAGAGTTGTACGTGAACTCCAATACAGCAATATTGGGGCACTTCAGATCGGTATTGGGGGTATAAGCAGAGCTGTGTCCTGGCCGAGTGATGGAATAACAGAAAGGCAGAGTGTGAGAAATGAGAAACAGAGCACTGTGTAATTTCTGGTTTTGGAATAATGGGGTGCTGCAGGTTAGGGTTGAGGTGCACTGACAGACTTGTATGTGGGTTGCAGTACTGAAATAGTAACGGGCATGCAAGATCAGAAGTGAGATATGTTAATGGAGCTATGTGTGGAACCTAGAATTGGCGTGCCAGTGTTGCCGGGTGTTAGCTTGGAGGTGCCCTGGTGAAGCTGCGAGTTGCCCAGTATGGGAGTTGCATTGCCTTTAAACCACAGAAGCGAGGAGTCCTGAAGGGCGTTTGTGTGAGCCTTAGTACCGAGATGAAATTTGCACTGAATGTTAGAATTGATGGATGCTGGCAGAGCTTTGGTGGTTTCCATCAACAGTGGCGTTGGATGTTAAGACTTGAGGTGCACTGGCTGAGGAGTGTTTTGCTCTTTTGGGTCCAGTATTGGCTTGGCAGTGGGACTGAATATTAGAATTGAGCTGCTGTAATGGAACTGTATGTGAGCGGGTCTCAGTATAGGAAAGGAAGTGACCTCGCCGGGGTAGGACTGAGGTGCAATGATGGAGCTGCGCTCGAGGTCCTAGAACTGGAACAGCAGAGTGTACTGACTGTAAGAACTGAGGTGCTCTGGCAGACAGTGTGTGTGCGGGCACGACTGAGAGCTTGGAGTGTGTGAACTGAGGTGCACTGATGGAGCTGCGTCCGAAGTCCCAGTACTGGAACAGAAGAGTGTACTGACTGTAAGAACTAAGGGGCTCTGGCAGACAGAGTGTGTGGGGTCCTGGCATGGCTGAGGGGCTTGGAGTGTGTGAATGGAGGTGCAATTTTGGAGCTGCACGGGAGGTCCCAGTACTGGAACAGCAGAGTGTATTGACTGTAAGAACTGAGGTGCTCTGGCAGACAGCGTGTAGGGTTCTGGCACTGGCACAGCTGAGGGCTTGGAGTGTGTGAACTGAGGTGAACTGATGAGGCTGTGAGTGGGATTCCAGTATGGAGCAGAAGTGGGCACTATCTCTAAGGATTACGGAGCCCTGGTAGAGCTGGTTGAGGGGTCCCAGCACTGGACAGGCAATCGGCACTGAGTGCTTGGAAGGAGGTGCTATGGCTGAGCTGCATGTGGGTAGAAGAGCTGAAAGAGCAGGGACGTCATACAAAGGTTTCCTAGGTAACATCAGGTTACATCTAGGGGAGGAGTTCAGATGGGGGAACCTTTCTGTCTGCTTGTTAGGACAAAAGTGGAGGTAGCAGGTTAATATACAATGCCACTGAATTACTTAATTAGGAGGGGTCAGGCACATCTGACTAAGACAGCAGGAAATCTCAAGCAGTCACAGTTTATTCCAAAGTTCATGAAAACAATTTTGTGGTGTGTAGATAACACTGCTAATTTTCTTGCAAACCTTGATGTAAGAAGCCCTGGGCAGCTAAGCTATAAGCAATTACAAGCCATCCTCCCTTACCCTCAGCACCAGGGACCACAGGCAGGCAGACCAAACGTGACCAAGATAGCCTGATTTATAGCCTTGTTTACAGCTAAGCTCCGAAATTAAGGTTCTCTGGCAGACAGCTGTGTGGGGTTCTGACATGGGTACACCTGAGGGCGTGGAGTGTGTGAACTGAGGTGCACTGATGGAGCTGTGCCTGAGGTCCAAGCACTGGAGCAGCAAAGTGTGCTGACTGCAAGAACAGAGGTGCTCTGGCAGACAGCGTGTGTGGGGGGGTCCTGACTCTGGCATGGCTGAGGGCTTGGAGTGTGTGACCTGCGGTGCACTGATGGAGCTGCGCCCAAGGTCCCAGTACTGGAGCAGCAGAGTGTACTGACTGTGAGAACTGAGGTGCTCTGGCAGAAAGCGTGTGTGGGGTTCCTGGCACTGGCATGGCTGAGGGCTTGGACTAAGTGAACTGATGTGCACTGATGGAGCTGTGCTCAAACTCCCAGTACTGGAACAGCAGAGTGTACTGACTGAGGGAACTGAGGTGCTCTGGCAGACAGCGTGTGGGGCATTCCTGGCACTGACAGGGCTGAGAGCTTGGAGTGTGTGAACTGCGGTGCACTGATGGAGCTGCACCTGAGTTCCCAATACTGGAGCAGCAGAGTGTACTGATTTCAAGAACTGAGGTGCTCTGGCAGACAGTGTGTGTGGGGTTCCTGGCACTGGCACCACTGAGGGCTTGGAGTGTGTGAACTGCGGTGCTCTGAAGGAGCTGCACCTGAGGTCCCACTACTGGAGCAGCAGAGTGTACTGACTGTGAGAACTGAGGTGTTCTGGCAGGCAGCGTGTGTGGGGTTCCTGGCACTGGGACAGCTGAGGACTTGGAGTGTGTGAACTGCAGAGCACTGATGGAGGTGCGCCCCAGGACGCAGTACTGGAGCAGCACAGTGTACTGACTGTAAGAACTGAGGTGCTCTGGCAGACAGCTTGTGTGGGTGTTCCTGACATGGCTGAAGGCTTGGAATGTGTGAACTGCGGTGCACCAATGGAACTGGGCCTAAGGTCCCAGTACTGGAGCAGCAGAGTGTACTGACTTGAGAACTGAGGTGATCTGGAAGATGATGTGTGTGGTGTTCCTGGCACTGGCACGGCTGAGGGCTTGGAGTGTGTGAACTGAGGTGCACTGGTGGAGCTGTGAGTGGGATCCCAGTAAGGAGCAGAAGTGGGCACTGTCTCTAAGGATTGCGGACCCCGGGTAGTGTTGCGCCGTGGCGCATGGCGCGAGCCGAACATTCGTATCGGGCCACGGCACGCGGCTCTCAGACGCACCGTGCCCCCAGTCTCCTCTGCACTATCCAAGGCCCCAAATTGGGCATGGGGCCTCGTTTGTTTTCAGCGCGGCACGCCTGCAAACCCACATAACCTCTTCCCCCACTCACCTGTTATGTTTGTCCTTCTTTCCTGTTGCCCTCGTTTGTTCTTTCCTTTATGTTTTTTCCTTTTTCCCATTATCCCCCTCTCTTCCCAGCATGCATTGGTTCCCTACTCACTATGGTTCCTTGTCCATTACTTTCTATGTATCTTTCCCTATCCAACATGGTATCCTTACACTTCCTGCTGGTCGCTTCCTGTTTTATAGGTATTTAAGGGCTGTGATTCTTGTTCTCCTTGCGCTGTAACATTCTCTGTTTGGATGGTGTCTTCACTCCTTCCCCCTTGTGTCAGATAGTGGTTACGCTTTTGTTGTACTAGTGTTTTCCTGCTCATTTTTGGGTCTTATATTTTATGTATTGATTTTTGCTCTTGTTCCAGAAATTTTCCTTTTTGAGTTTTTTTCCCCTTTTTACGTTTTTTTTCCTTCTGGCACTACTTCTGAAGGACATGGACTGCCCTTAGCGTTCCTATCGCCTGCAGCACCGTGGCTACCAGAAAGAGTCGCCCCTACCTGGGCCAAGGCAGAATATTCAAAAACAAGAACCTTGTCACTCGTTCAGCGGACTCCAGACTCAAGCAACGCGTAAGTCGTGACAGGTAGAGCTGGGTGCCTAGACTATAAGCAATTAGAAGCAATCCTCTGCCCTTGCTCTTAGCACACTGGCAGGCACACTTGGTAAAAAAAATCCAAGCCAAGAAAGGGGGGAGCCAGGTAGCTGAGAGAGGGTGCAGAGAACCCACAAAGACCAAATGTGACCAAGATAATAGCCTAGTTTACAGCTACGCTCAAAGGAAGAATGCTCTGCAAAAGAAAAGGGAAGCATCCCCGGACAGGAGCAGGAAACAAAGTGAAAAAAAAGTACCCTACAGGCCAGATAAACAGGACAAAGAATAATTATACAGTAGTTGTTCCCTGCTCCCACACTGAAGAATGAAGGACAAAGAGGCATGACTGACCACTAGCTAGCAAGGATGTTTAAATGACACTGAAACTAACAAATGAAATAGCTGGAAGCCCACAGAAGAAGTATACTTAAAAGTATACAAGAGGTCGTACACTTACGCTCGACCTAAAAAGGATATGGGGTTCTCTTCACCGGACCTAAAACTTTAAACCACTACTAATAGTAGCAGCACTAGTAATGTAGTATCTGGTAATACAATAGTAAAGATGTGGCAGCCATATTGACATTTCCCATTGCTAATTGGTAAAACCAAGGTAAAATGGTGAATTCTGTAAAGTCTTACCAAAGTCTCCCTACCCTGATGGTCAGGCACAGAATAATTTGCCCCATTTCATGCAGCGAATGATGCTTCTGCCAGTTGGGGCATGAATCTAACTCTGTAATTATTGACAAACTAATATATGGCATGTGATCTTCCTACAGTGCAACATTCATCCAGAGGTATCTTGGCACTAGTAAGACCAAAGAAGGAGCCAATGAGGAAGCATCCGATCCAGAATTTGTTTACTCAAATACTTGCTTAAAGAGCCATGTCTTTAATGCTTTCCTAAAGGTGGACAATTCCGCCATAGAGCCAATGCTTATGGTGAGGGCATTCCATTCCTTAGGCGTAAATATGGAGTAACTTTGTCCACCTGCCCTAACTTTCCTTACCCTGTGCACCGCCAAGGTGTTAGCTGATGTGAACAGGGACTCCTTTTAGGAGAGTATATTGACAACTGAGCTTTAAGGAAACTTGGAGCCACTCCCTCGAGGGGCTTGAAGACTGAACATTAGACTTTGAAAGCTTTAGGTTGCTTGATTGGCTCTTAAGGTAGGAGGTGAGTGGGGTGGTCTAAAAATCTATCTGACGGCTGCATTCTGGGTGAGCTGCAACCTCTTCAGTTCACTTTCAGGGATGGCATAGTGTAGTCTGGCGGCAATGACAGTCGCCATAATAGGCCCCCCCGGCATCCAGAGTGAAGTAGGCTTGACGTCACCACAGGATGTGCGGCCTGAATGATGCGTCTTGGTTAATACTGACCCCAAGGCTCCATCCTCACTACAGAATTCAATAAACCCATCCAGCTTGTAGCACTTTTACTCCCTCTCCAGCCAATCACAGTCCGTAGCAGGGGTGTCAGATATTGGTATGAACCAATCAAAATGCAATACAGTGATAGTTCACTTGCCCGGCTTGTAAGTGCCATTTCTTTCACAGTCATGCACCCAGCTTACCTTTTATTGTCGTGGTAGGATAAGAAGTCGCTGCTCACAGAGTTGATGCAGACGGAGTCTTGGTTTCTTTCTCTGCAACAGGTATAACTATTGTCCATATATTTCCCCTTATGGTTCAGGGTCATCTCAAACTCGTATTCAATGTTGTCAGCATTTTCGATAACCTGCTCAATCTCTGCAGAGGGTTCGGCTAATGAGCTTGATTGCCTCCTGATGCCCCGGCCATGACAGCAGAAGGACATGGATCTGGCATCTGAACCATACCCCAGGTCTTTGGCGCCGCAGAAGTGGGACACCTCGTGGATGAGGATGCCCGGCTGGGAGTTTCTCTGTAGAAGCTCTGGGGCCTCCCAGAACATCGGACACAGGTAGACCGTTCTGCTCTCATCACCAGCATACACATAGGCATATGTAGGACTGAACCTCTCCCTGGAGTCCTCCTTGAGCTGGATAATGCGCATGACTGATTTCAGGTGGGTGACCCTCTCCTCCGTCAGTACTGCATACCGATTCATCCACACTTGCTCCGGGCCTTTGGCATCAGGGGCCCGACTGACCATCCACTGTGGGGCCTCCATCAGCAGCTGGTCTTTTTTCTTCAGCACGTCCCCCAGGACACTCATGGCTCTGGCCCTGGCTGTATCTGCTGTGATCCACTGCTCAGGCGTCAGTTCCCTGCCGGCCCCCGGCGCATCACCTTCTTTGCACCTCTTCCCACTGTCTGCTTTTTGGCACATGATAATTCTTGGAGATGTGACACGTGTCACGCTCGCGAACGGTTGAAGCATATCCCACACAATGTGTTCTGACATGCTCTTTTGTGAATAATTGCAGATAGCTATAGTGTTTGCCAAAGGGCTCTTTTTCTCTTGGTTAAACTAAAAGAAAGAAAAAGGAAAAACAATATAAAAAATATTATCCAGGTGGGGTTGGAACTTTAGTGTACAATGCATGTTAATATAGGTAACAACCACTATACCAACTGTCCTATGGACATATTTAACTACCTAAAGCATTTTTATCTTAGAGAACGTATAGACGCCCTTCTTTTATTTCCATGGTGATTTTTATGTTACCTGCCACAAATACACAGTTGCTTTTCTAGCTTTATAAACTAATAACCCTTCCTCTCTAGCACTGGCCTCATGCATTTTTTTTTTTTTATAAAAGCTTCCTCTATCTCTCATTCTACAAATGAAGGGATTTCTTTCACTGTAAACCTTGCTCCCCCTTCCAGATGCCACAGCATGTCACAAATTTCTACCATGCACTGCCATGACTAAATAGGCCACAAATTACAATCACACAGACAGTGCCAGGGGGTGATTTACAATGGTACCTCTTTCATTTGGCTAAAATAAAAAATAAAATGAAAAACAACTTCAAAAAGATTTTTCTCCAGTTGAGGTTTGAACCCTGGTCAAAAGCAATGTTAACCCAAACAGTTAACCACTGGGCCAACTGCTATGTGGATGTTTTAAGCTGGCAAAATGCCTTGTAATCAGAGAGACAGTGATGAAGTCCTTCTTTTATTTCCAGGGTGATTTTTTAGTTTACATCCCACAAATTTACAGTTGCTTTTCACACTTAATAAACAAATAACCCTTACTCTCTTTGACCCTGGCGCTGGCCCCATGCATTTATTTTTATAATACAAGCTTCCTCTCTCGCTCCACAAATTAAGGGATTTCTTTCACTTCAAACCTTGCTCCCCCTTCCATATGCCACAGCATGTCACAGATTTCTAACATGCACTGCCATGGCCCCTGTGGCCACCTGCACTTGTTCTCTTCCAACCTTTTCATGGCGGTCAGACTGCCATGAAATGGCTGGCGGAGAACAAGGTTGTAATCAGCAGGGTGGTGCTGAGTTTAGCGCCGCTCTGGCTGATTACAACCTGCACCACCGTCAGCCCGTCGGGATCTGACATTCTGGCGGGGATGGCGGTAGGTTAGCGGTTGTGCCCACCAACCTCATAATGTGGCGGTCGGATCGCCACGGTGTCAGTGTTCCGACAGTCACCTCGAGGCCTGCGGTCTTCAGACCGTCAGCCTAGTAATCAGGCCCATAGTGTTTATTTCACTCAGTAATGTTCGATATTGATGTGTTTTTTATGTGTGCTGTGAAATTAGGGACTGTAGGCTTGTGGAAAATATATGCAAAGAATAGTCAACATAAGTTGGATGGTGTATATGAGATCATAAATTCTCTTCAGAAGTTATAAGCATAGATGCTGTTGAGCTGTCAGTCCTTAATTAGAAGCAACTAGGGCCTTGTATCAACTTGTCATGACAGAAAGTTAGCTTATTCAACTTGCATAATTACTTCTCCTGCTGCAATAGAATTGGAAACTGTTATGACTGTGATCCTTTTTTTCCCATAAAACAGTGGTTCCCAACCTGTGGTCCGGGGACCCCTGGGGGTCCGCAAAGTCTACTCAGGGGGTCCGCGACTGCTAAGAAAGTTAAATAATATTAACAGATTAGGTCCCCAGCTTTCAGTAATGACTCAGTAGGGGGTCCCCGGATATCAATAAAGATTCAGTGGGGGTCCCCGGGCTCCAGTAATGACACGTTGGGGGTCCACAGAAGTCAAAAGGTTGGGAACCTGTCATAACATGCATATGATCAGCTTATTATGATAGCATTCCAAAACACCTGAATGTTTAATGCCATGATGTGCACAGATGCCGAGTCCAACTAAGACAATGTATCAAAGCAAAATATTTAGCAAAATATATTATTCATCTCACTGTAGCTGTTTGGTGTTGTAGAGTGAATGACAATCACCAGAGTGTTACCTCTTTAGCAGCCTTAAAACAAAATATTATCATACAATAATTGGAATTACTACCATTAAATTATGTACATTTGCTTTTAAGATATGTGTTTGGACTAATTTGTAAACGATTTATAAATTGCATGTTAATATTTCATAATGTTACTTCAAAGTTAATTTAGCAATCATTATTGTTTTTGTTTATGATTTCCATTAAAGGTTTCTTTTTCATAAAATGAAAATAATGTTTCTTGGGTGAAAAACCATTCCCCTGTTACTCACACAACCATGAAAAACAGGTGTATTTGTATTACTAAGTTAAACATAGGCGCACAAATATTTTTGTCTAAAAGGTGCAGTGCCACTTTTCTTAAATCTGCCCCTGAGTTTCTTCATAGACAGTCCACTCACTTTCGAAAAGCATGTTAATGCAAATTCAGTGTCCTGTGAATGCTCTATAAAGTGTCCTCTGTTGCCAATCTAAGTGCAAAACATAGTCGTGTCAATGTCTCCCACCTAGAACACTGCAATGCACTATATTTTGTCCTTCCTTCTAAAACTTTGACCCACTTGCAACGTGTTCATAAACAGGCAGTAACAATTCTGACTTCCATGAATTGCAACAACTCGGTCACACAGACGCATATTCCATAGTTGACACTTGCTTCAATAAGAGAGGGATGTTTAAATTCACAAGCAGTGCCCACAGCACCTTCTGTCAGCACTGCCTGGTGATTACTTACTCTCAGCTTCATAGATACATTCCAAACAGACTTTTATGATCTGCTGATACCCTTCTACTCTACATTCCTCAACGTAATGATGCTTTTAAGGGGAGAAGATCTTTTCAATTTCTCAACTATAAGTTATAGAGTAGACTTACACCTGCAGGCTGAGCCCAACCACATTACATTTTTTAAGTCTCTTAAAAGAAGTAGGTGTGTCTCTAGTGCCAGGATAGTCTTTTCTGGGTATTTGTTGTGCTTTATAAATATTTATTATGATCATCATCATCAGTAGACCGCAAGCGTTACTTCAACTAACAGTGCTCTAGCGAAATCATATAAAATGTCAAACTATATATTATAAACTTTAATCTGTAATTATTGACAGTTAATAGCTACACAATTCATTTAAAGACATTTTTCATTTTTGCATTTATTAAAAGTCCAATACATTGATAAGTATAGATTTTTAAAACATTTATTAAGAGCAGTTTTTACAAAGTTACCTGTTGCCATTCCTGCAGCCACTACTCCAACACACAGTAACCCATTCATCATGGCAATTCCCAGCACCTCCTCCCTCTCTCCTCCCAAGACACCTAAATGCCTGCACTCACCCACCCAACAGACACCTAGCACACACAAGCATTCCACTCACACACCTGTGCCCATGACGCACACAAAGACACATCCGACACTCCCTCCACTCCTAAATGCTTTTCCCATGACTGCCATTGTGTCCCTAAGAGAGTTTACCCATCTCCCTGACCCTCTCCAACCCCGTCAGTCCCCGAAGCACCCTGTGTCCCTGCCCAGTTCCAGCCCTTCCACCTCTGCTTCCTCCCGTTCCCCGCTGGTGTTTTTCATGCTCCTCCCCTTGCCAAGAGATCCACCTCCCCAACCCAAAGTCCCCCCTCCCAAGGCCAAACCTAAAGACCCTCCACCAAAACTCAAATCCAAGCACCCCCCCAACCTACCTGCCTCCTTGATGCCCCAACCATGTGGAGGTGCATTTGCAGTCAGGCGTCAAGTTGGGGGCCTGAGACGTGCCATTTGTGTCATGGCACGCTAACACATGGACTGGCCAGTGGCCTTTTGACTGTATATAGTTACTTATTTACATTTTAAATTTTAATACATCAGTCCCAACCTTCCTTTTATTCAACATGTCTGGTTTGTGTATGTGGACTTTAGTTTGTGGCTGTGTGAGAGTTGTGTGTGTTGGTAGTGCTGGCTGTTGTGCCTGGAATGCATGTGTGTGGGCCTGCCATTGGCACAGCTAGTACTGCTGTGTCTTGTGTGTGTGATATGATTTTGCGGTTCCGTTCATGTGTGTAGCTGAGTTGAGCATTGTACGTGGTGTGATGTGTTGTGGTGGTATTGTGTGCCATTGTGTGGTTGTTGTGTGTGCGTCAGTGTGTGTGGTGATGCCTATGTCATCTGCATTGTGTGGGTGTGGTGTGATATTTGGTAAGTTGTGTGGGTGTGTGCTGTTGTTGATTGGTTGTGTGTTTGCGCATTGTTGTCGGTATGTGTTGTCATGTGTAGGTGTGCTGTGCAATGTGTTGGCAAGCATTTGTGTAGCCACGGTTGTGATTTTGTGTGACTTGGTGGTATTGTGTATATTTGTCTTGGTCTGTGGCAGTGATGTGTGTGTGTGAGGTGGTGTGTGTATAGCACATGTGTGTTGTGTGTGTATTGTTCTTGTGCATGTGTGTGTAAGTGTGTGTGTTGGTATGAGAATGTGGTTGCGTGTGTGTGTATCTGTCGCTAACCATCACAGATGTGTGTGTTGTGTGTGCGTGTGTTCTAAGCCCTTTCCCTCTAGTGTGTGCTAGGTGTGTGTATTTATGGTTATTGTCCTCTTCATCGTTGCTGGTTCCAAAGACGCAGGGCGAGCAAGAGCATTGGGAAGACTTCAAGTTCTGGTTCCATGGCGGCTCAAGACATGTTGGTGTTTCTGAAGGTGAGTGTCTTCTTTTATATGGTTCGTTTCTACCAGGGTTTTGGTGGTGGTGTGACCGTGGCGAAAATCCTGGCTGTGTGCAACCTTGTAATATACTCAGCAGGAAAATGGTCCCCGCCCGCCTGTAGATGGCTACTGTTGTGGTCCGTCCACACTGGCGGTACTGGCAGTGTATTCGCTGTGTTCGACTCAGTAAACTGCCATGGTCATAATAGTGCGGTCTTCTCCCCCGGCCTGCCAGCAGTGCGACCGCCATCACAGCCATGGCAACCATCGCACCTCCAAACTCGTAATGAGGGCCGATGACTTCTATGGGCGGACAATTTGAACTTTCTTGCTCTGAGCTTTTCTTCCCAAAACCAACAGCTTAAAAGGGACCTGACTCACACCAATACCACGTCAGTGAAACACACCTACATACAGCATGATGAATTGCTTGATTTAGAGGAGGTGATTTAGGGTTTGGCACAGAAGGTATTCTGATGCAATGGCCGCAGAGTACCCTTTCCTCCAAGTTTTTGGTTCACTTGCCCAATTTACATGTGAACAAAATGCCACGTTTACTGTGAAGAATTAAAATTAACTCCATTGGCGTAACCCTGTCTCCAACAAACCACTGCCCCTAATTAGAGCAGGTGGTTGCAAGGCTTCTGTCACTATCATGTATATCTTATAACCCCACAGTATGAAGATCATTAGGTCATTTTATTTTTCAAAAACAAAGATTCGCTTTGGGATTTTTATTATGAAAATAACAACACTTTGTAAAATTTTGACAAATGGCCCTTATGTTCAAGAGAGCCATCCTTCAAACCTTTCGCACATTAATAGGAATCGCCATGACAGCCATTCCTGCCACTCTATAGAGATGGCAGTGGGGCGTCTGAACATCTCGAAATGTAGCTGATGGAAGAAAGGCAGTGTGACGGACCAGTCAGACATCAGTTATAGTCTGAGCATAGATTAGTTTAATAGCCTAGCCCTTTCACACTTGTGAGCATGTCACAGCATGGTTCATACAGGGCCCTGAGGACTCTCCTAGGAAAAAAACTATAGCTTGTAATTCCAATGCGGCTAGTAACACCATTTATAGGTCCAATTTGAATTAGGAGCTACTTGGAAACACTGAGAGGCTCATTTACAAGCCCCTTGCGCCACCCTAGCATACTTTTTTTACGCTAAGGTGGCGTTAAGGAGGCTGCAATATTTACCAAGTGGTGCAATGGTTCCATTGCGTCACTTTGTAACCCCTTGCACCACATTATACCTGCACCAGGTATAATGTTTGCAAAGTGGGCATTCCCACAGAGGAAGGCACAGAAAAATGGTGCAGTAAAATCTACAAGATTTCACTGCACTATTTTTCCTGTCATTTTTAACGCCTGCTCAGTGCAGGCGTTAAACTGACATCCACATTGTATCTAATGAGTCTCCCTGTGCTTTGCTGGACTTGTGCCATCATTTATCGTGCCAATCAATCAAAGCGCTACAATAGTGTCATAAATTTTGATGCAATTGTGCTAACCTGTGCCATGGTGCGCTGTATAGCAAATACAGCGCTATCATGGTAACATTAAGGGTGCGACAGGGCCACACAAGAAAAGTGGTGCATTATTGCTGAGGCGCCACTTTCTTTTAAATGAGATCCTGAGTGTATGTTTACTTTCAGCACAAGATTTTGGATGCTAAAAGGGGATATAATATGCAGAAAAACTTTTGGGGAAATGAGGAATTAAGTAAAAAATCAAACTCATAATGGCAGATCACCAACTAAATCTTCTTTACACAAGAGATTGCCAGTGTTCAACAAACAATTTCCATTAGATCAGCAACTCTCCCAGAATTATCGCTACGTAGAGTACTGCTCACATTGGGTAGCTGAATTGAAACCCTGCACCATGGCTCTCTTTATGAGGCTTGTAACTACTTAGTGAACAAAAGCTCTGCAACAATTAGCCCAGGACGTGTCTGTAGCTATTCGATACCATGAAAGTAGCTCTCTGAAGTGTAGTCCAGCATAGTATAGAATTCAGAGGGTCTAGCCATTTTGAAGATAGCAGCGCTACATATCTCCGTATCTTTGGAATTGATCTGAGTCGAAAAAACAGCAGGGTCACACACTGACACACAATGTGATCAACAATTTTACATGCAAAATGAGCACCTGTCTCCACTCGCAGTTTAGCAAAGTGACATAGAAGTGAGTCAATTTGCAAAGACTGCTGTATCGTTCATACACTACCTGCGAAAACTGAGCCAGATGAGCAATGTCATCAGTAAGATGGCAGAGTCAAGTCGCTAGACTCTGGGACTACTGGGCATAGAGTGAAAAGATGTAATCACCAGGCATTAATAGCCGTCTCGTCAACAACAGGAGAGACTAGATTGAGAGTGGAGACAGGTATTGGCCTTGTTTGTTTTCTACTATAAAAGTGGTGTATGTATGTATGTGCGTTTTTTTGTACATACGTACACATATCTGTGATATTAAGTATGTGTTGTGTTTGTGGTTGGTGATATGCCCCGCCATAAAAGACAATGTCTCAGCCTGCTTGTATACATAGTATACTAAGTCAAGTCGAAGTATATCAAAGTATATGAGAGAAATATAAATAGTTGGCTGGTGGAATATCAAAGTGGAAAATATTGTGTGGACGGAATATCATGTCAAAAATGTTGAACAACAAGATATTGAGACGGTAAGTGCACATAGGTATGTAACGATTTACTATTGTTAACTCCACATCTATGCACCTTGAAAACATATATGTATATATATATATATATATATATATATATATATATATATATATATATATATATATATATATATATATATATATACATATATATATATAGTCAGTCAGCCAATCAAAGGATCTTTATTCAGCATTATGCCATAAAAGCACATATTCATATATATATTTAAAATACAATCCATATAAATTAAACCCAAAATGCAAACATCTACAATCTACTAAAATTACAAGACTATGTACGTTCCCTTCATCGAAATGTCCAGCAACCCATATATAGGCATTTAATAATTTACGTGCATTAATATCCCAATAACAAAATAAAATCATAAATAGTCAAAATGATGATGAATTATGTTAATAAATAGGTACTTCGATCAATTCATATCGGTTCCTAATAACAATGACCGATTTAATAAAACTTAAAACTGAATGACACATTTGTCTAGATGAAAGTCTTTCAATACTAATCAGGGCTTCCTTATAAAAAATAGTATGTAGATTATGCAGAATTGGCAATATAAAAGCTTTTCTAGGAACAGAATAAAGCGAACAAAATAAAACAAAGTGGCTGGTACTTTGTTTAGAAAGATTGTCACAAGGACAAAACGGTAAAGTTTTTTGCCACATGCATTTCTTTGGAAAAGCCACTCCAAAATGTATCATGTTTAATCTAAAAAGGACAAGTAAAGAATACAGAGAAGGATTCGAAAACCAAAGAAAATATGGTTCTATCAAAGTCGAAGTTGAGATCTGCACATATAGATCAAATGTTTTCAGTTTCTCTGCTACTCAATATCTATGATTCGCAGTATACTCTATATATCGAGTTTTAACCATTTCCTTAGCATTAGCGTGTATTAGCTCAGGTTTGAGGTACATTTCCTCCAAGGCCAATTTCCGAAAGGAAGTATGTACAAAAGTAAGCCAAGAAATATTATTATGATTTGCTAATTGGATACAGTCCGTTAGGCAATCTTGCACTAGGCTAGCCACTGGATTTAGCCAAACTTTTATCCATAGCAGGATTGGGGCTATATCAATCAAGTCCTCAATGTGTCGTACTCTCAACTCCTCATGACAGATAATATTAGCTGCGTTCTTAGGTACCAGAAGCAGCCTATGCAAAAATGGATTCCCTGTATGTTGGAAAAGGGTTGAATTGGTGTATCCCCAGAGACCCGCCCCATAAATAGCTGCGGAAACGCATTTAGATTTATAAAGCAAAATAATCTGGTGGACTGGTCTATGTCCTAATTTACGGGCAAAGCGATAAATCGCTTCCATATTTCTCTCCATTTGTTGGGCTTTTAGAATGAGATGGGGGTTCCACAGCAAGGAAGAACTTAAAAGCAGTCCTAGATAACAAAAATCTTTCACCTTAGTTAAAATACCCCCCCCCATGATAAAACGTTTTGTTTGCATATTTCTAGGACCACAAAACATAACATGTGACTTTGTAAAATTGACTTTCAAATCAAGCTCCTGCGTAAAAGTAAAAAAAAGGTCCAAAAAATTCTGTAGACCATTTGCTGTGCGGGCAATTAAAACGGCATCATCAGCATACAGCAAAATCAGGAATTGTCTAGAACCCATCTTAGGGAAATCTCTACCGTTTTTAACTAGGAAACTATAAAGGCCATTGATATATAACAAAAATAAAAAAGGTGCTAAGGTACAACCCTGTCTAACTCCCCGCATAAATGGGAGGGGAGGGGACCTTTCACCATAATGGCCATATTGTACTGAAATAGTAAGATCCGTATATAATTGTTTAATCAACTCAAGCAGATCCTGATCAAACCCCATTGCATCCATAAGTGACCACAACTTCACTCGATTCACCAGATCAAACGCACTGGATAAATCAATGAAAGCTAGGTGAATGGATCCTCCGTTTGCCATGAGGCGGGATGGAACTTTTAACTACACTGGTCAATACATTTGTGATTAGCGGACCCCACAAGTCAGGTAAAGATTTGAATAAGTCCAGCGGGACCCCATCCGGGCCAGGGGCTTTCCCTAATTTAATTTGTTTAATGGCTGTAGTTACCTCGTGTACCTCAAAGAATAGATCATTCATGCTCAGATTTGTGGCAGCCGATACCGGAAAGCCACAATCCCCTTTTCCGTGACTGGGGTCACTTGCAGAATGAAATACTGTTGTAAAATGTTTCACCCAAACCCCCTCCGGTATCATACAATCATCCTCCTTATTATCACATTCTGAGAAATAAGGATGGTTAACCACTTTCCAAAATGGTGCAGGGTCCTTCAGTTCCGTTGCTGCCAAAAGATCTTCCCATGCTCTAGTTCTAATTTCCTTCCTTCTGTCCTCAAGGGCTAACATATATCGGCCCCTGGCCTGTTTCACTAATTCATGGATAAATGGGACTGTCTTAATAGCTGCTTTTAGATCTTTATAAGCAGCTGTACAAGTTGAATTAAACCAGTGTCGGGGCTTTATTCCCTGAGTAGGCTTACTGCACACTAAAGCCTCAGACATAGCACAACTTAGAAGTTCATAAGCAGCTACACAATGGACATAAATAGGTTGTGGCGACAAACATTTATTAATGAGATCAAAGTTATGCTCCATAATTTCCTTATGAAATGTTTTGGGGTCTACTCTATCCCATTTCATGCGAAGCCCAAAGTTTCTTTTAAAAACTACTTTCCCCCTATGATCTGTTCTTGTTGAAACTAACCTATTTTTAGAGGCTACATTTATACACAAGGGGTTATGGTCGCTGGCACAATGCGGTATAATCTTAAAATCCAATATTAAGTGGGAATCTGAGGAGCTAATTAAGATAAAATCAATTATATTACCTTTAGGATTCCCCGTATAGGTGGTTATCTTTTGCGTGTATCTAGCTGCCTTATCCATTGCATAGACACGATCAAATTTATAAATAAGGGTATTTAAAGCTTCGCCTTGATTAGAATGAGTGAAATGAGTGGATGACTCTCTGCCTTCAATTGAGGCACCACACATATGGGGGAGTTCCTGGATACAAAACGGGACATTAAAATCTCCGACCCAAATCATTACTAACTCTCTGTCCTGAAACTTCCCATAAAAATCGAGGAAGTCTATTAGCTCCTCGAAACTTCCTTGCAGGGAATCACATGGAATATTGTTGTAAAAATTAAGAAGCAAAATATCCTTATTCCCTTCCATCAGTAATTGGACCACCATAAAAAATGCAGAGGACCAGACCAAAGACACCTCAATTTTTGGGAGTTGTAAGGATACAAGAACCAGGAGCCCCCCGCTTGCTCTTCCCGCTAAGGGGGATGCTGGCTGGAACACAGAAAAATATCCATCCAAGTGGAAAGGGTCCATAGACAAAGTCTCCTGGAGACAAATAACATTGTAAGTGGATATAAACTCCAGCCATTCTGCCCTGCAATATTCCAACTAATCAAAGATAAAGGTGTATTATTATTAAAGATCCTATCCACTGGCTCCTTATTTATAGCAACATCTGTTGTGATTTGGGGTAAAATATCTATCTCATAATGCCCTGTTAATATTACAGGAGATGCATGCCCAACTCCCATCTCTGTTTCTTGAGGGGTGAACCCATTCCTGGCCGCTTGTCATTCATTCGCATCAAGAGATGTCAAGTCCTGACAGCGGTCAGGAGTAGGAACATAACCCTGTAGAAATGTCTTTGGCAATCCTACATTAGAACCACGGGAAGCATTAATAGAAGGGAATAGAAAAAAAGTTGAATCGTAAAAGACACTTAAAGGGTAAAATTGGATCTCACCCTTTCCCTTAACACAGCTTGAAGAAACCTTCAACAGGTATTTAACCAAACAAGGATTAGCAAAATTAATCACAATACAGTCCCCTTCATGTACTTTCTTAAATGGACCCACCCACTTCACCCTTCGTGCCATAAGAATTTTACTGTTTAAATCGTCTTGATGATTAAGCTTTAGCCTCAGTCAATGCTCGCATTTCCTCATTAATGCCTGAGTATCTTCCCTCTGAGTAGAATCAAGAGGGGGCACATTGGCTAGGACCAAAACATATGGCATGCACTCCAGTGGAAGTTGCAAAACCTCCTTTTGAGCAATGGGGGAAGTAATGGGAGAAATAATCTTAGAGGCCATTTCACTTTCCAAAGGGATGCCCATACCACCAGCCAAGGTAAGTAAAGACTTTATGGGTGGATTTTCGTAAATTCCATGAATAGATGTAGAACAAGCCAGGGATTGGTCATGGCCAGTAGATAGATTAATTTGCCGTGCGTCTTTATATTCAGACTTAGCTTCCTGTGTGTGGGTAATACCAGTTTTTGAGGAGAATGTTTGGGTAATCGATTTAAGCAAAGTATTGTGGAGTTGCTCAAATTTAGTGTTTATTAATGTTACTAGTTTCTCCTCTAGAGCTGAAAAAAGGGGTTTGAGCGTAGAATCCAAATTAAATAGGTGGCCGTCCTGAGGGACTCTCAAATCTATAATATCAGGGCCTGAGACATTTGGTGGACCTGAAACTAATGATAGATTTACCGGAGAATCCAATTGTGGTAGGATATTTCCCTTTGCCCTTGAAGTCCGCTTTGATATCCTAGGGTGTTTAAAACAGACTCCCTCTTTCCTTTTCTTTGACGGTGGAGGGTCTGCAGTAAAATGGTCCACAGTAGCTTCGTCACTTACATTAAAAGGTTGCAGACCAGGTATACTATTTTTAGACTGAGGCAAATTCTGATTGGGACTATTAATGGGGAGGCCTTGAGTCTTGTGGTGAGATTGAATATACACCACGGGCTCAAGGGGAATTCTTTGGGTGAGATTATGAGCAACCCCAATCTTTTCTTACACTTGCACGATTTCAGTTTCAATAGCCCCAATCACTGATGGTAGATAGCTGGTTATAGATGATTGAGTATGTGTACCCTGGGTACCATCAGCCCCTGGTATAATACTTTTCTTTTTGCCCATTGTATAGGAGAACTAGGGGCCAAAGTGCCCTGTCCAGAAGGTAAAAACCAGGGATAATATTTTTAAAAATATAAACAGGAATCTATAAAGCTACTTACATGTCGTTCCTTGTTATTATTATGCGGTCTATTACTCTAAAAATGGGTGCAGCTTTACTAAATATACGTGCAGGGTATAATTCAACTCAGAGCGCCTTACCGCATTCCTCCTCGAATGCGGTTATCAGAGGGGTGACCCAGCCCGGCCTCCTCCGGTCACAGGATGGGCCCGCCCTTGGCCCGGGCTTTGCCCGCGCGCGTCCCGCGGCTCGGGTTTCCTCAGTGCTTTAAAGCACGCGATGGTGCTCCTGCAAGTCAGGCCCCGCCCCTCCTCCAGCAACAGGGCAGCAGAGGTGTTCAAAGTTTCCCCGCGGCGCAGGTTTCCTCAGCGCTTTAAAGCATGCAATGATGCTGGTGTTCCAGGGTGCTCCTTACTAGAGCTGCTCTCCACCTAAACTTGGGAACTACCCAGAGTTCAACCACACGTTAATCTTAAGTAGGACCACATGGGGGGATTTAGCTCAGACCTGTGAAACTAGAGAGAGCTCCCTGGTTTGGAGGATGATAAATAGACCTTGTTTTGCCAACGTAACTGTACTGTTTTATGTCACCACATTTTGGAGCAACAATGGGTGGAAAATTTTAAAGGGGTTCACAGCTTTGGCCTCAGTAAAGGTGTGGAGGACCAGGGTGGTTTACTGGTGGGCAGAGCTAATATTTTCTTTACTTTAGATGACGTTTCTCAGAGTATTCAGAGTATTCAGGTGTAATCTCACAATAAGGCCCCACAACCCAATGGTATACCCCCTGACAACATTGATCTGGTGGCCAGCCTTGACAATGGCTCTCAATGCCGTAGTGAGGGAGGATGGCCAGCCTCATGGTCTACTGCTGTAATTGTACTGATATTTAAATATGGGACACAAAGAACTCACATTGTTATCGAACGATATCACTAATTGACGCAGAGGTGAAGGTCCTTGGTAGGGTACTCTTAAATAGATTGATGTTGAAAGCAGACACAAATGATATTTGATCCAATATGGTTTCAGCCAGACAAATCAACAAAGGATCAGATCTTAAATTTATATTTAATCATAAATGAGTATACCATTATCCAGCCAGGATTACTTCACCTGGAATTTATGGACCTCATGTCGGCCTTTGACAGGGTCAATCTCAGGAAACTGTGGGGCCTGCTTCTTGTGATGGCGATGGATCCAGACATTGTGCATCTTTTATTAAACTTGTATGCCAACACCGCAGCTTTGGTGCAGTATTCACAGGGTGCAGATTGCACTGAGCACTTTGGCACCGGTGGGATGTCCACCAGGGATATATATCCGCCCCTTTCTTGTTCACCCTTTACATTAATGGACTTGAACAGGCTCTCCTCTCAGTGCAGGCTGACACCCAAGGGTTGGTCCTAGACCGCTCCCTGTTTTATCGTACACCATGAACTGTGGCTTGCAGTCTGGACAAATTTGTTGCTTTTCTGGACAGTTTGGACCCTGGGGTAACTTTACAAAATGATATGTCATGGTACTTGGTCCCTGATACACCAGTCCCAAAACTTTTAAGGTGGGTAATCACACATTGGCCAAAGTAAAGGCTTTTTCTTACCTAGGGTGCTATTTGATGTGAATAACTATTGGAAGCTCCAGATTGAGGAAAGGAGATGCAAGCTAGTTAAGGCCACAGTTTAACCTAGAGTTTGGGCTCTTGGGCTCCAAGCATTTTAGTTGAGCTATATCAGGCCAAGTGCATCTCCAAGGTTCTATGTGGCTGTGATGTGTGGGGATACATGAGGGTTGATAATATCCAGTTTCTTTATAAGACAGATTCTGCAGGTACTGAAAAGCACCCTGGTCTTTCCGTCTATGACAAGCTTGGGGAAAGTGCATAGTAAATATAAACGTCACACACAGCACTCACATGATTCTTACGTTTTCTTAAATTTCTTGTTTATTCAATGATGAAATCCCCAACATCATTGAATAAACAAGAAATTTAAGAAAACGTAAGAATCCTGTGAGTGTCGTGTCTGCCGTTTGTCAATTTGTGGACAATATTATATAGGGATTGGCCCTTCCCTAAACACGAGCACCTACTCTATGGAGTGCCCCCGGAGAGGGCTATTTGGGAAATATATATATATATATATATATATATATATATATTTCAGAGAGAAACAACAAGGGACTTTCTTAAGGCATGTCAACTGGTATCTTTACTTTCCATGTAAGCTTTAATGTTAAAAGTTAAAAGTATGGAGATTTGTAATGTTTTTTGTTTTTTTTATTGCTGCTAATGAGAGGATACCTCCTACCCTCCGATGTGAATGAACTTGATGAAGTTCAAACAATGAAAAAAGTCAAAAGAGATGCTCTAAAATAGGACTTTTGTTTTATCTTGTTCAGTACACTGAACTATTATTTAGTACATTTATGTCAACTCTTGTATAGTATTTCACATGATTTAAGTCAAAACAAAATGTTAATAAACTAAAATGAAATATACAGAAATGTTTTTGTGGTTTATTTAATTATAAAACCAAACAAATGGTGGTATTTCTACTAATAAATGGGATAAACGTACCACAAACATGTTCTTTTTCATACTTATATTGATTCTATTTCATAGCAAAACTTCTCCAAAGAAAAGAATATCTTGTCACAAGCAATGATATTGTACATCAATTATTGGTTTGGAGAACTTAAATATCAAAATGATTACCACATAGTGCAATATTTAGGAAGGAGTGCTACATCAACTAGACTTCCATGTTATTACTAACTGAAACTGTGTTAACATAGAAGCCACTTGTTGGAAATGGTCCTCTCTGCAGGGTTATCCCTAAACCTTTTAAGTTCACTCCTTCATTTTTGCTGAATACGTTTTAGTTGGCTTTAGGACTCTGTGTGCTTTACCACTGCTAACCAGCGCTAAAGTGCTTGTGCTTCCTGCTTAAAAGATGGTAATATTAGCTTAGTCACAGTTGGCATATTTAATGTACTTATAAGCCCCTAGCAAAGTGCACTACATGTGCCTAGGGCCTATTAATTAAATAGGACTAGTGGGCTTGCAGCACTGATTGTGTCACCCACTGAAGTAGCACTTTAAACATGTCTCATGCCTGCCGTTGCAGCCTGTTTATGTGCACTTTTAAACTGCCATATTGACATGGCAAGTAAAGCTTTTATTAGTCCAGAACTTTCCTTTCTAGTACAAATAAGGCACACCTAGGGAAGGCCCTGGACAGACAGAGGGCAGGATGCACTGTATATACAATGTTGGGCATGCACTTTTAAGTTTCACATGCGCTGCTAATAAAAATCTCTTAAAGTTGTGTTTCACTACTGCAGGGCCTACCTCTCCCATAGGATAACATTGGAGCTGCCTCATTACATTTAAAGTGTAATTTCCAATTAGGAAGAAACAATACCTTCAAGTCTGATGTCTCTGCAATCACAATTTGAAACCCAAACTTATGGTGAAGTTGGATGTTAAATTGCAATTCTGAACATACCACTTTTAGCAAGTTTGCATTTTTTTGTGTTAGCAATTTGGTGCTTGCAGCCTGTGTTTGATTACCTGACTGGGTGTAGTTAGCACTGCGCTTTGTGTATTCCTCCTAGACAGCCACACAGAACAGGAGCTTAGGTGTGTCAATGTGGGCCATCACTGGCAGGATGGGAGGGAGGAGCTGGGCACAGCCTCACTTACACCAGAATAGGCTATGTCCTTTCTCCACCCAATGGGCACCATACCTCTAGTAATTAGTCTGGAGCCAGGGAAGGTAGGACATATGTGCACTTAAGAGGCAGGTCTTCACAAGTTTCCCCCATGTCAAAGGCACCACAGGCACCAATGCTCCAGTAAACATATGGACCTGTGGATTCTCCTCCACAAAGGATTGCTATGCTGCTGAAAAGACTGCTACTCTGCTGTACTGCCACTAAGAAGGAGCTGCTGTCTTGCTGGGTTTACCTCTGCCCTCTTGCCTGGGGAGGAATAACTAGACCTGGAACCCAGGACCCCAGAGTGACTCAAAGGGCTAGCCAGCTGGCCTTGTGATCTGAGCCTCAGGGACATAACAAGCTCCTCATAGCACGTGGACCTGTCTTCAACAAGTTCCTGATCCCCAAGAGGACCATCTCAGGTCCTGGGCTCTTGGTGTGGATCTTTGGCTTATAAAGTCAAGCATTTGGGCTCTTTGCAATCGCACAGAAACCATGCAATGCATAATTAAAATCATCAGGAATCACCGCCAGTTCCTCTCTTCACATAGCAAGCATCATCTGGCTTTGTGGATTGCCATAGTGAGGATCCAGCCCGCCCATCCACAACGCCTAGCCTGCTCTTCATGTCCTGCCGACCATCGGCAGTGATGTTTTCCTGGCTCCCGCTGACCCGGTCCAGCGCGACCAGATAGCCGCATATAGTGCTCTATACTTTTAGACGATATATTCCAGTTTATTTTTTAAAAATTCATAACTCTGGTTCTACTAATTGGATTTTTGTTGTCTTGATCTAGTTATATTTATTACATTTTGCTCTATTTTTCTAACATGTTGTGGAATTTTTGTGGTGTTTTTACTGTTTGATGTGTTGCACAGATACTTTACACATTGCCTCTATGTTAAGCCTGAGTTCTCTGTGCCAAGCTACTTGGGGTTTGAGCACAGGCTAATTTTGAGTTTGTTTGTGCCTTACCCTGACTAAGATTGTGGTTGCAACTTGACCAGGGCTCAGACCCCAGTCAACCAGTAAAGCAATTTCTAATAGCACTTAATTGCCCTGTATGTGTTTGCAAAATTGCAGAAAATGTCATGTCTGTAACAATTCAAATGTGCAAGTATTTTAGTGGAGTTTATGGAATGAAAAACGGATAATAAATAATCAGAAAAACGTAAGTGAGTAAAATAGAAGATGTCGCTAACAAATATTATGTGTGATTTAACTTCAGGAAAATGAACATCGTTTGCTTTATTTAAACCCAGATTCTTGCCACCTCTCTTTTACTGGCTGTAGACGTCTGCATATGTTACAGCTGCTAACTAGCGGTCGAGTGCCTGTGTTCCTCCTTTGAACATGATGAAATTGTATTCTCATTAACCTTGCCTCTAAACCCCTAGTATATGAACCCAGGCATGCAAGTTAAATGTCACTATTGGTCTGCAATTCACTAAACTAATGGTGTAAAACATGAATTCTGGCTAACCATTACAGAGTGTTACAGTTTAAATATAGAAATGCAACCTATCAAGTTAACCCATTTTCACTGTCATAGCTTTCCTTTAACATGTCACCACTAAGTAGGACTTTCTGGCCATATCGTATGATGCATGGCATTTAAAAAAAGAAGATGTCAAAATATATAGGGGCAGATTTTCAAAAAGGACACACTACGTATTGCAGCAAGACAAATTGTTGTGATATGTGAATGGGAGAGAGCAGAACAATGCCAAATTACAAACACATGGCTCTGTTCAGCTCCCTACCTATGTCGGTGCACTTGTGGCTGGTTTGCTTCCTCAGGAGAAGGCATACTAGCAACACTAGCAGAACTAGCAAGATCAGCAATTTCAGCAGAGCATCTTTTGTTATACTGAATGGTAAAGGGAGTCAAATTTTCTAATCCTCCTTTCCCAAAATAAATATAATCATATGTGCAATGTTAATTTTATTCTCAATTTGTTTTGGAATTGGGCAGAAAGTACCCATCTCTCTCTTAAAATCCTTTCTGCAAAACTGACTGCTATTCTTTGTCTGGTCTCGTTGAAATGTCTTTGTTATGTTAAAGCTTTGGAAGTCTTTACTGTTCAGTATAGCCCATCTGTGGTATGTTATCATTTTTGGGGAAGAACTAAAACAAATGTCTTTATTTTCTATCCATATTTCACTCTTCAGCCTAAACTTTGTGTGGGTATTTGTCTAAGAGAGTATATATAGCAAACATCAAACATTTGAGAATGTCCTTGTAGGAAAGTACCATCTTGCCTGGCATGTTACCCCCATTTTTACATGTATGTAAGTTTGTTTTTGCCTGTCTCACTGGGATCCTGCTAGGCAGGACCCCAGTGCTCATAGTTTGTGGCCTGAATGTGTGTACCTGTGTAGTGACTAACTGTGTCACTGAGGCTCTGCTAACCAGAACCTCAGTGTTTATGCTCTCTCTGCCTTTAAACCTGTCACTATAGGCTAGTGACCATTTTCACCAATTCTAATTGGCACACTGGAACACCCTTATAATTCCCAAGTATATGGTACCTAGGTACCCAGGGTATTGGGGTTCCAGGAGATCCCTATGGGCTGCAGCATTTCTTTTGCCACCCATAGGGAGCTCAGACAAATCTTACACAGGACTGCCACTGCAGCCTGAGTGAAATAACGCACATGTTATTTCACAGCCATTTTACACTGCACTTAAGTAACTTAAAAGTCACCTATATGTCTAGCCTTCACTTGCTGAAGGTTAGGTGCAAAGTTACTAAGTGTGACAGCACCCTTGCACTAGCAACGGTGCCTCCACGTAGTTTAGGGCCATTTCCCCGGACTTTGTGAGTGTGGGGACACCATTACACGTGTGCACTACATACAGGTCAATACCTATATGTAGCTTCACAGTGGTAACTCTAAATATTGCCATGCAACATGTCTAAGATCATAGAATTGTCCCCCCATGCCAAATCTGGTATTGGGGTGCCAATCCCATGCACCCCTGGGGCTCCACTATGGACCCCGGGTACTGCCAAACCAGCTCTCTGGGGTTTTCTCTGCAGCTACCGCTGCTGCCAACCCACAGACAGGGTTCTGCCCTCCTGGGGTCTGGGCAGCCCAGTTCCAGGAAGGCAGAACAAAGAATTTCCTCTGAGAGAGAGTGTTACACCCTCTCCCTTTGGAAATAGGTGTTAGGGGCTGTGGAGTAGTAGCCTCCCCAAGCCTCTCGAAATGCTTTGAAGGGCACAGATGGTGCCCTCCTCGCATAAGCCAGTCTACACCAGTTCAGGGAACCCCCAGTCCCTGCTCCTCTACACACTACACTAGCCTAGGGGTCCATTCTTGGTTTGCATTCCACTTTCTTAGTATATGGTTTGTGTTGCCCATAGGCCTATTGCATCCTATTGTATTCTACAGTTTTTGCAGTACTTTCTGACTGTTTTACTTACCTGATTTTGGTTTATGTGTATATTTTGTGTATTTTACTTACCTCCTAAGGGAGTATATCCTCTGAGATATTTTTGGCACATTGTCACTAAAATAAAGTACCTTTATTTTTAGTAACTCTGAGTATTGTGTTTCTTATGATATAGTACCTATATGATATAAGTGGTATAGTAGGAGCTTTGCATGTCTCCTAGTTCAGCCTAAGCTGCTCTGCTATAGCTACCCTATATGTCTACGCTGCTAGAACACTACTAATCTACTAATAAGGGATAGCTGGACCTGGCACAAGTTGTAAGTACCATCAGGTACCCACCATAAGACAGGCCAGCCTCCTACAGTCCTCCTCTTCTCAACTCCTCATATCTTCTAGGCTCCCTCACAAGGCAGGTTCTTCTTCTACCCTAGCAGGTTGAGTCAGATAGGCAATGCATTTGGCAGGTATCCAACCTTCAGTTTTCTGTGAAATATGGCCTATACAGACTGTGCAATATCATTCATATGCTGCAACGTTTCTAGCTCTTTGTCGCTGTATAAACTATCAGAGATATTTAATAATAAATTAACTAATGACTACTGACTATCGTGAAGATTTATAATGGACTATATAGTTTAACCAATACTTGATGTCAGCTAAACAATTCTCTCTTTTCTATTTGACTTACTTTGAAGATGGGCCACCTTACCAGTCAGTTAAAGCCCTGAAGAAGAGTTTGTGATGCGAAACATGTGTTGGCTGTTATATTTTGTTGGCTGCTCTGCCATAATAAGAAAAGTCATTCCTGATTGGAAAGAAAATAAAAGAATTGGGAAATGTTTAACTTATTCAGTTGTGATGTTCTCGGATCACATTAAATTGATATTCTAATTTGTGGCATGTAACATAAAATCATCATGGAAAGAAAAGCAAGAATGCATCATCATATCTCTGATTCCAAGGCATTTAGCCAAGGCAGAACGTCAGTAGTAGGGTTAGTATAGTGGTTAATTCATGGGTAGTATTGTCTCTCACCATGGTTCTAACCCCACATGGAGAAAATCGCTTTTTATGTTGTTTTCTTTTTTTTTTTTTAATACCCAAATGAAAGAGGTCCCTTTGTAAATCAGCCTCTAGCACTGTCTAGGAGGTTTGTGGCCTATTTAGTCATGGCAGTACATGTCAGAAATTTGTGACATGCTATAGCATGTGGAAGGTAGGACAAGCTTTGCAGTGAAAGAAATCCCTTAATTTGTGGAATGAGAGATAGAAAAGACTTTTATAAGAAAAGGGAGTGCGTAGGGTCACTGCCAGGATGAAAGAGAGGAGGGGTTATTTGTTTATAAAGCATAAAGAGCAACTGTGAATTTTATTACAAGACCCGGAGGCTCATATTATGCTTTCCATTCTTGCTTTAATAAACACAGCAGCCAAGGAAAAACTTAATTACCTAGAAAACCCTGGGAACTACTACATTGCATCACAATAGAACAACCAATCGTATATCGAGTACAACAATAACTATCTTGTCTGAGAGCAACAAGCCCTCTTTTCTTGCAGCTTGCAGTCAAGATAAGTATTCTGCTGGTAAAATCATTTCTCTCTTATAAAAGTTAACTTTTATTTACTATAATATAATCATATTGCCCATTTATTATTGTTAAAAACATACTGTTGTGGCACGATCAGCATTCACTTGGAACCTTGGTTTCACGTTCTTTTCCCCGCAGCAACATATGTGCTTCTTTCATTACCGCACTTTTCCTCTTTGAGGGACTCCGCTTTACATCAAATGGTGTTTGCCATTGGGAGCAAAAGGCGTTTCCAACAAAATTGGTCCTCCCACCTGAGAGGTTGAAATGTTGTGGCGCCCTTCCTCCCCCTAACATTACTAACATACAGGACACTGACAGTGATAATGACAGTGGCGGCCACTTGTCAACGGGGCTGGCAGGGTGGGGGGCATTAAAAGAAATATAGGGGGTCATTCCGACCCCGGTGGGCGGCGGGCGCTGCCCGCCGGGCGGACACCTCCAAAAGACCGCACCCCAGTCAACTGACCGCGGGGGTCATAACAACTTTCCCGCTGGGCCGGCGGGCGATCTTCAAAAGATCGCCCGCCGGCCCAGCGGGAAAGCCCCTGCAAAGAGGAAGCCGGCTCCGAATGGAGCCGGCGAATTTGCAGGGGTGCGACGGGTGCAGTGGCACCCGTCGCGATTTTCAGTGTCTGCAAAGCCCTGTTAGGGGGCCCCTGCACTGCCCATGCCAGTGGCATGGGCAGTGCAGGGGCCCCCAGGGGCCCCACGACACCCGTTCCCGCCAGCCTGGTTCTGGCGGTGAAAACCGCCAGAAACAGGCTGGCGGGAAGGGGGTCGGAATCCCCATGGCATGGAGGATTCACTGGGCCAGGGGTAAACCGGCGGGAAACCGCCAGTTCCCCTTTTCTGACTGCGGCTTTACCGCCGCGGTCAGAATTGCCCATGAAGCACCGCCAGCCTGTTGGCGGTGCTTCCGCGGCCCTCTGCCCTGGTGGTTTCAAACCGCCAGGGTCAGAATGAGGGCCATATATTTTAAAAATGTACCTTTATGTTATCTTCCTCCTCGGACTCCCAGAAGCACAAGACTTTCAGACTCCCCTCCAATCACGACGCTGCTTTCAACAGCATGATAGCAGCATCGTGATGGGTCTGAGTGTCCTGCTTCGGCGCTCAGACAGGGAGCAGGGCCCTGTGCACTTTCTTCTCCCAGCTGTTCAATACAGCCGGGTGGAGAAATGCAAAGTACGCATGACTGTTTGGCCGCCCAAACACAGCCGGTCACAGCGTCATGCACACTTATGTGCACTCACAACTCCACCTCCAGCCCTCCTCCGCCTCCAGCCCAGCCCAGCCCTGCCTGCCCTAACCTGGCTCCCCGAGGAAAAGTGAAATTATAATAATGTTACATTAGTATAATTTTATTTTCCCCTTTCGTCCACTGCATAAAGCAGTGGGGCGACACTCCTCTGCCTTAGCAGAGGAGCCGCCTCTGGACAATGATGGCATCATGAATGATGACAGGGCTAATTGTAAGGTCAACAATGACACCTCTGGTAATGGGCCTCTGGGAAAAGGGTGCAAAATTTCTCCTTCAGATTCAGTATCCTTTGATCTTGTAGATCATTTAGGGGAACCCATGTTTGACCTCACGTTAATCCATCATTCAAATTCTTCCGAATGGTTCCATTCTGATCAAGTGTCAGATTATGTTTCATTTTATTTAAGACACTACCTAGATAAGTCCTCCAGAAATAAATTAAAATCAGAGTGTCCTCGCCTGTCCCTTCATAATAAGGTGGCTGATACCCCCATCATTGATCCAAACATGTTACTGTTTTTACAAAATTTTGGAATGACCCCACAAAAGGAGTCAATAGCACCTGGTCTAACTGCCAGGGCAGAATTTTGGACTTGGTCGGTCCATTTACCAGGATAATAGATCTGGCTGAGGAGGCAAATATTGAAGTGGAACAAGCTGACCCTGAAACATTCTCTAATGGGGCACAGCATGCAATTTGTATGTTGGGGAATACAAATGTCTACATTTCGTGAGAAAGGCGTAAGAGCCTTTTCTTAAAAATAAACCCGAAGCTCAACTAAGGAGGAGGGACCACAGGCTAATGGTCTCTTGATTGGTGATTCTTTTATAAAAGAAATGGACAAATATGTCTCCACTTTTGCAACCGCAGACAAAGCCCAGTTTTCCGTGAAAAAGATTTTCTGTTCTCAAGTTTCTGGCAGGACCGACAAAGGAAAGGGTCACTTTGCTGGCCGTTATTCCCAAGGGGTCATCCCCTCAGACGCTTCTACAATCAAGGTTCCCAACAAGACTAATATCAAGAGTATAAACCTTATTTCTAGCCCAGCCGTTACTGTGGATTCTGGAACAGGGGATACAGAGCCAAAGGATACCAATCCTCAGGAAAGAACTTCCAATTTTGGCCTTCCTCCTGTAGGAGGCAGTTTGGCGTATTGTCTAGATGCTTGGTTATCTCCAACCTCAGACCCTTGTGTGATTCAGAATATTCAGGGTTATTGCATAGAGCTATACCAGATTCCAATTCAGAGTTGTCTACCCCAAACCCTACATTTCTCACAAGAACAGTTTTGCCTTGTTCAAGAGGAAGTGCAACGCCTTCTTTCAAAACAGGCTCTAGAACAGATTACTTTCGACCCATCTGGTTTCCTCAGCATCATTTTTCCAGTTCTCAAAAAGAATAATAAGCTTTGTCCACTCATCAGCCTAAAACTATTCAATAACTTTATGGTTTACCATCATTTCAAAATGGAAATCATTCTTCATCTCTGAGACCTTCTGCTTTAGGATGATTGGTTAGCATGTCTGGATCTTCAAGATGCTTACTTGACAGTTCCTGTTCATCCTTCCTACAGGAAATTTCTTTAATTTCAGTGGGGTCAATCCTTTTTCTATTTCAAAACTCTTCCTTTCGGTCTCTCTTCAGCCCCTTGGTGTTACACCAAGATTCTGAAACCGGTAGTAGCCTTCCTCAGAAATCAAGATGTAAGCCTCATTGACTACCTAGATGATTTCCTAAGCATGGCCCATGACCAGTCTTGACTTTTAGCCCATCTAAATCCATGCCAAGATCTTTTATTAAGGATTCCTAATAAATATTCAAAATTCTTCTCTGATCCCATGCCAACGTCTGGAATTTTTAAGTTACATCATAGACACTTCTCGGTCAATGCTCCAGCTTCCTTAAAAAAGTGGATTTAATAAAGAAGGAGATTTGACACACCTTGACCATTCCTCTTTGTTCCCTCAGATCACTAGCTCATCTGGAAGGTCTTCTGGCTTCCTTAATTCAAGCCATTTTTCCCAGCCCTCTCCATTGCAGAGGCCTGTAAAGATTAAAGATTCAACATCTGCTCAAAGATTTGGCCTTTTTGAATCCAGTAAGTTTGAATTCAGAATCCAGGGAAGAACTCCTCCAGTGGCTGAGTCATTTAGACGCCTGGAACAAGAGAACAAATTTCTCTGCCGCCCCAGATCTTGTCTAATAGTCAGATGCAAGTCAGACAGGGTGGGGCGCAAGATGTGCTCAACTCTCGACTGGAGGTACATGGTCTCTTCAGGAGTCTTCACTGCACATCAATTTTTTAGAGATGCTTGCAGGTTCTTTTGCAGTCTAGTCATTTATAAAAGACAGAGTAAAATGCACAGTCCTTTTACAGATGGACAATCTGTCGGCGGTCAGGTGCATAAACAGTCTTGGAGATACACTGTCCAAACCTCTGGCAATTCTCGGCAAGAGTCTTTGGGAATTTTGCCTTTCAGGGAGCATCTCCATCAAAGCAGAATATCTTCCAGGCACATTGAACACAGTGGCAGACTGGTATTTCAGACATGTTTGCTTTTTAAGTGACTGGAGACTTCATCCTTCAGTATTCAATCATCTTTCTTCGATCTTCGGAGCCACGTCAATAGACCTCTTTGCTTCCCATACCAATTCTCAACTACCTTCTTTTTTTCAATTGGAGACCAGATCCTCTATTTCTTGCCACAGATGCGTCCCTTCAGTCTTAGCCTCAGTCCATTTTTTATGCCTTCCCCCTGTTCCTTTTCTTTGCCCAAGTCCTTGCTCAAAACTGCAGACAACAATCGTCTCTTGTTCTAACAACCCCATATTGGTAATCTCAACCTTGGGGGAACCAAAGCGGGCCCAAAAGGGAAGTTTGAAAAAAAAAACATTTTTAGGCTGACAAGTGGGGCAGAATGTTTATCGGTATAGATGCGACAATGCTAGGTGGTAGGAATTTTGTGGGTTCCTGCAGATTCCGGAAGGTTCCATCAGAAAAAAGTGGGGAAAATGTGTGATTTCAAGCAAAGTTGGAGGTTTGCAAGGAATTGTAGGTAGGAAAATGGTGTGGTGTTCATGTAAAGCACATCCCCTGGATTCACCCAGATGTTTGGATTCCAGATGTGTCTAGGTCTTCTAGATTTTTCTACATGGCAGCATCCCAAAGTCCAAAAAGTACAACCCTCACCATTCCAAGTGGGACGATTTTGAGAGTTAGACAAGGTCTCATGGCTCAAATGTAAAACCAAAACCCAAAATAATCAAAGGTCCTCTTGCTTGCCAATGGATAAGATCTTTTAATGTGCGGGGGTAGACCTGAAAGACTGTTACCCCCTTCAGTTGGGGTGGGGGCATAACAATGCCCATACTGGTTGGTAGTCATCACCCCACTTTATTTTTTTTTATTCCCTGGCATCTAGTAGGCTTTCTGCCCCCTTGGGGAGTGGATTGGGGGTAATTGCCCCATCCGCCCACCGGTGGGCAGAACAACTTTGTCCCCATTTATTTGGGTTGGGGGTATGGCCATACACCCACCCTCTTTTTTAAAAACAAATTCTTCCCTGGTGTCTGGTGGGCTTTCTTCCCCCCTAGGTGGCAGATGGGCCTTACAAAAATAGGCCAATCTGTCTCCAAAGGGGGCAGAAATGGCCAACAGTAATGTGCCCACATCGGGAGCGACCCTTGCCCAAGGGGCTGTCCCCCTAAACAAAACACATACACACACACCTATCCCTTGTGCCTAGTGGTTTCTGCCCCCTCTGGGGGGTCAGATCAGCCTTATTAAAGTAGGCCAATCTGGGGCAGAAATGGCCTAAAAAACATTTGCCCCCCAGGGTAGCAACTCTTGCCCAAGGGGTCGCTCCCCTTGCATGAAATTGGCACAAAAACAAATCCCTGGTGTGTAGTGGTTTCTGCCCCCAAGCAGAATGGCTTAAGAAAAATAGGCCGATCTGCCCCCAAAGTGGGCAGAAATGGCCTAAAATAAAATTGCCACCCAGGGGAGCGACCCTTGCCTAGGAGGTGGCTCCCCATCTGTAAAAAATGTTTTTTTAAAACCCCTGGTTCCCAAGGGGGGCAGAATTGGGCTAACATAAATTTGCACCCTTCCCCAGGGGAGCGACACTTGCCTATGAGGTGGCTCCCCACCTGTAAAGAATGTTTTTTAAAAACCCTGGTTCCCAAGGGGGGTAGAAATGGGCTAAAGTAAATTTGCTCCCCCCCTCCACCTCCCTCCCCCAGGGGCGTGACCCTTGCCTAAGGGGTCACTCCCCTTGCGTCAAATTGACCAGAAAAAAAATCCCTGGTGTCTAGAGGTTTCTGCACCCCTTGGGGGCAGACTGCCCTAATAAAAGTAGGCTGATCTGCCCCCAAGGGGGGCAGAAATGGCTTTAAAAGAATTTGTCCCCCAGGGGAGTGCTTTGCATTTCTCTTCCGATCGTGTTGGAAGCTGAGCTTTCAGCACAACAGGGGTGACCTCTGATTAGGTCAGTGCGAGATTGTGCGCTGACATCATCAGATGTCACTCGGGGTGAAAGGGGAAGCGATTCCCCTTCTATCTATCCCCATGGGAGGGGGGTGGGAGGCCCACAGGGGGAGTGCTAGCACTCCCCCAATGGGCCGGGTGCAGGATATGCTGGCAACTGTGGCCAAGGGTGAGACCAGCTCGTCCAGGGCACCCGAGGGATTAATAAAATTTAAGCTTTCAGACACCATGGCTAGGAAAATCTCAATTTGTGGCATGTAACATAAAATCCTAATATACATAAAAGAAGGGCTTCCTTACTAGTTCTATGATTACAAGGCATTTTGCCACAGCATGTTATCAATACTTTTGTTGGTATAGTGGTTGAGTATGTGGGTGCATATCTGTAGGAGGCTAGCCTGGTTTTTAGTGGTACCTAAGGTACTTACACCTTATACCAGGTCCTGTTATCCCTTATTAGTGAAATGTAGGCAGTGTATAAAAGCCAGGCTCTCTTGGGGTAGCAGTAGCTGAGCAGCCAAGGCCTAACTAGGAGACATGCAAAGCTCATGCAATACCACTGTACTTTTTGTACTGTACTGCCGCTTTTTGACGCAAAAGCAGTGCAAACTTACAAAATACAATTGTCACAAAATGACGCAAAAGCGGCACTAAAAAAAGTATAAATATGGGCCGCAGTGTTACAAAAATAAAGGTACACAATTGCCAAAAATACCATAGAGACTATTATCCCTTAGGAGGTAAGTAATACACAAATTATATACACTAGTATGCAGAAATAGCTGTAAAAAAGTTAGAAAACAGTGAAAATAGTGAAAATCACAATAGTTAGAAATGGGACAAAGGGGAACACAAACCATATACTAAGAAAGTGTAATGCGAATGTCGGTTTCCCACCAGGGCAGATGTAGTGTGTAGAGGGGGACTGGGAGTATTAGAAAACACCAAAGGTAAGTAATAGAACCCACCCCAGAGCCCAGGAAAGCAGGAGTAAATCACAGTAACTTTCCTAGAACACACAAGAACACGAGAAAGAAGATTATGTAAGAACCAGAAGAAACTGCAAGACACCAACAGTGGATTCCTAAACCTGAAGACCTGTGGAAGAAGGGGACCAAGTCCAAGAAGCACAGAAGAATCCAGGGAGAACAGGAGCCCCTGCTAACCCGGATGAAGGTGCAAAAGAGGAACCACTGGTGAAGAACAACAGTAAGTACTGCACCCAAGAAGACGGATGCAGGTTCCTGGTTGGTGAACGTGATGTTGCACGCCGGATGGACGACAGCAGTCTGGTGTGTATCGCTAGATACCGCCAACAAGCCTTGGCACACGCAAAGCTCGTGGTTAGTGGAAAATGGTGCTCCCCGGGACCTGGTGGACTCTACCCAGGAGGGGGAGTGAGAGGGGGTCTCAGCAACTCAGAGAGCCCTCAGAAGACCAGGCGGCATGCACAGGAGTCCAACAGCACGGGGACAAAGAAGGTGCAAAAGGAGGCCCAGGCAGCACTACAACAAAGGGTCCCACACGGCCAGAGAACCACGCAGGAAGCTGTGCGTCGCAGGATAGAGTGCTGGGGGCTGGAGCTGCATGGTGCATGAAGAACTTTGTGGAAGGATGCCAACAAGCCTTGGGAACTGCAGAACATGTGGTGCACAGGGGTACTGTCTTGCGTGGGGAGGCAAGCTCTTACCTCCACCAAAGTTGGACAGTGGGACATCAGGGCTGTCGGACCACTTCAGTATATCACCCGTGAGGCAGGATCCTCACAGCTCGTCAGGAGAGGGGACTCACACCACCAGTTGTCATTGCAGAGAGGTGCCTGCTGAAGCAGGGGAGTGACTCCTTCACTTCAAGGGAGACTCATTCGTTCTTCTGGTGCAGGCTGAAGACATGCTGTCCTCTGAGGATGCACAACCGGGAAACAGTTGCAGTTGCTGGCAGGAGCTGAAGATACAATGTTGGAGAAGTCGTCTTTGCTTCTTTGTTGCAGTTTGTAGAGTTTATGAAGGGTCCAGATGCAGTTTCTTCGGTAAGAAGGTGAAGTAAAGGATGCAGAGGATTCCTGCTGGAGTCTTGCAATCCAAATCTGAAGAACCACCCAAGAGAAAGACCCTAAATAGCCCTGAAAGGGGGATTGGTCAGCTAAACAGGTAAGCACCTATCAGGGGAGGGCTCTGAAGTCACCTGCTGGCACTGGCCACTTGTATGCTCCTAGAGTTCCCTGTCAACTTGGAATCCAAGATGGCAAAACCCAGGGACCCTCTGGAGGAACTCTGAGCACCACCCCTGGGTTGGTGATGGACAGGGGAGAGGTCACTCCCCTTTCCTTTGTCCAGTTTCGTGCCAGAGCAGGGACTGGGGGTCCCTGGACCAGTGTAGACTGGTTTATGCAAGAAGGGCACCAAATGTGCCCTTCAAAGCATTTCCAGTGGCTTGGGGAGGCTACCCCTCCCCAGCCTGTAACAGTTATTTCCAAAGGGAGGGGGTGTAACACCCCTCTCCCAAAGGAAATCCTTTGTTCTGCATTCCTGGGCTTAAGCTGCTCAAGCAACTGGAGGGCAGAAACCTGTCTGAGAGGTGGCAGCAGCTCGGGCTGCCTGGAAAACCTCGAAAGACTGGAATGGCAATACTAGGGGTCCTCTAAGGAGCCTCCACAGTGCATGGAATCATACAACCAATGCTTGCAAAAGCATTGGGGTGTGATTCCAACATGTTTGATACCAAACATGCCTATATTCGGAGTTACCATTATGTAGCTGGATATAGGTAGTGAGCTATGTCCAGTACATGCGTATAATGGCGTCCCCACACTCACAAAGTCTGGGAAAATGGCCCTGGAGGTTGTGGGGGCACCTCTGCTAGTGCAGGGGTGCCCTCACACACAGGTGTTCTGCACCCTGCCCTCAGGGCTGGAGGGCCTGCTATAGGGGTGAACTATAAGTGACCTGGTGCAGTGTAAATGGCAGTGAAAGGGTGCATGCACCATTTCACGCAGGCTGCAATGGCAGTCCTGTAGAAGCTTTTGCATGGGCTCCCTATTGGTGGCAAAAGAAATGCTGAAGCCCATAGGGATCCCCTGGAACCCCAATGCCCTAGGTACCTAGGTACCATATACTAGGGACTTATAAGGGGGTACCAGTATGCCGACTTCGGGTGAAATACTGGGTTACCAGTATACAGTGACAATATTTAGAGGAGAGAGAGCCTAATCACTGGGGTCCTGGTTAGCAGGCTCCTAATAAACACAGTCAAGCACACTGATATCAGGCAGAAAATGGGGGTAACCATGGCAAAAAAGGGTACTTTTCCACAATATCCCTTTTGACCAGGGTTCAAACCCCACCTGGAGTAATTCATGTTTATGTTGTTTTTCATTGTATTTATATTATCCAAATAATAGCGGTCTCATTGTGAATCACCCTCTGGCAATGTCTGAGAGATTTGTGTCCTCTTTGGTCAATGCACTGCATGGCAGACATTTGTGACATGGTGTGGCATGTGGAAGGGGGAGCAAGGTTTACAATGAAATAAGTTCCTTAATTTGTAGAATGGGAGATAGAGGAAGCTCGTATAGGAAAAATAAATGCATAGGGTCAGTGCCAGGGTGAAAGAGAGGAAGGGTTATATGATTATTAAGTGTGGAATGCAACTGTGAATTTGTGGCATGTAACAAATAAAAGACAATGGAAATAGGAGAGGGGATTCCACAATATTTGCATGATGAAAAGACTTTTAGCCAAGCAATTCTTATTTACTTCATGATTAGTCTAGTGGGCAATGCTTTGTACGCATGCTTTCCTGCATCAAGGGTTCAAACCCCACCTTCAGAGTTTTTGACTTGTAATGTTTTTGTATGTTTCGTTGTTTTTAATTTTACCCAAACGAAAGAGGTTTCTTTGGAAATCACCCATGAGCACAATATGCAGTTAGGCAGGAAGCAGCATGTCAGAAATCTGTGACATACTGTGGCGCGTGTCACATGAGTTGTGACATATGCCACAAGCGAGCGTGACACGTGCCACATGCCAGGAATGGGATTCTTGGTGCAATCTCTCCCACTGCCCTCTGTATCTCCTCCCTAGGCCTCTGCAATGACTGAGCCTTTTAAAAGATTCACTGAAAGCAAGGAAAGGCATGGAGGGGTGAGAGATTCAGTCCATCTGCCTTGAGGCCTCACAGACACAGAAAAAAGACACAAAGAAGCCTGTCCTCTTCTGTAAACTAATACATTGTTGGGAATAAAAAAAGATTTGAGATGGGTAGAACAGGTAAAAGAAGTGAAGTAGGGGTGGGCGCTCTAGTGAGGATAAGATACCCCCCAAAGGGCTGTCTCCACGAGGACGCACATCTCCAGCTCCCATGAAGGAGGCTGGGGTCTGTGCAGGGCCATCAGAAGAGGAGAGCCTCAGTTGTGGAGTCTTCAGTGGGGAGCAGAATGAGGAAGTAAAGTGAGGGAGGACGGTGGGGGGGCTGACTTCATCAATGGAGACGGCCATCAGAATGGTAACAGTGGGAGAGGCAGCGTCGGACACCGCGTCAGAGCGGAGTACCTACGTGATGACGTGTAACTGCAGTGTATCACAGCCAGGTGTTCTGCTTGTATGTGTGAGGGGTTGTAGTGCCCACACTGTTATGTAGACGTTCAGTGAGTTGTGGAGGTGATCTTACTGAATGGAGATAGATCTCAGTGCACATTTCACACGTGTGAGAATCCAGTGGTTCTCCCTCATTGGTCAAGGATTGTGTTTGTGTAGGTGCTCGCCTCCTTCCACCCTACTGGAGTGTTGCTGCTGAGAGGGAGGTGCGCACCGTGGGCTCTGCCTGTGAGACAGCGGGGCTGGCGCTCTCTGTGGACACTGACGTGGCGTGGGAGGGATGGGTGAAGACGGAGGGCGGAGGCTGGCATGTGTAATGTGTTCGGATGAAACAGCCTCACACATCACACCAAAGTGTGCTGCACATCCACTCCAAACTGCTCCAATCCAAAACAACCTATCCCACTCCAGTCCACCCTGCTCCAATCCAGTCCATCTCACCCCAATCCAATCCACACCACTCCATCCCAATACACCCCACTCTAATTCACCACAGTCCACCCCAGACCAAGCCAATCCACCCCATTCCATTCCACCGCAGTCCAGCCTAATCCAATCCACCCCACTGCAATCCAATCTACCACACTCCAATCCAATCCACCGCAATCAACCCCGCTCCACTCCAACCCACTACATTCCACCCCACTTCAATCCATCGCAACCCAATCCACCCACCTTACTCCAGTCCACCCCACTCCAAATCCAAACCACGCTAATTCACCCCAGTCCAACACAGTTTACCTTAATACAACACACTCCAATCCAATTCACCCCACACCGTCTTAATCCACTACATCCCACTCCAATCCACCCCACTCCACTCCAATCCACCCAATCCGATCCAACCCACCCCACTCCAATCCAACCTCTCCATGTCACCCCACCCCATTTCAATCTACCCACTCCAATTCACCCCATCCAGTCCAGTTCACTTCAACCCACCTCACTCTACTCCAATCCACCCCACTCTCATCCATCCCACTCTACTCCAGTTCACCTGCACTCCACTCTACTCCAGTCCACCCCACTCTACCCCATCCCACCCCACTCTACCCCAAGTCAATAAACACCGCCCCAGTTCAGTTCACCCCACTGCCATCCAACCCACCCACTCCAATCCACCACATTCCAGTCCAACCCGACCGAATCCAATCCAGTCAACCCCACTCTAGTCCAACCCACCCCACTATCCCCAGTCCAATTCACCCCACCACACTCCAATCCATCCAGCACACCCCACTCAAATTCACCCTACTCTAATCCAATCCACCCCACTCTAAAGCATCCACTCCAGTCCAATCCACCCCACTCGTCTAGTCCACCCTACCACAATCCAGTCAGTCCAATCAAATCCAACCCATCCCAGTCCAGTTTAATCCACCCCCTCCATTTCACCCCACTCAAAACCACCCCAATCCACCCTATCACTTCAATTCAATACACCCGCCCCAATCCAATCTAGTCACCACATTCTAATCCACTTCACCACATTCCAATCCAGCCCACTCCAATCCCTCAAACACCATTCAATCCACCCCACTCTACTCCAATTGTATTCACTACCTCAATCCAATCCAACCCACTCCACCCTATTCCACTCCATTTTACGATACTCTCAACCACTGAACTCTCCTCTATGACACTCTACTCCCCCTACTCCACTCTACCCCCCATTCCATGCCACTAACTTTTAACCATGCTGAACAACACCCACACTGATGTGCAATATGGCAAAAATGCATTGCCATAGCCAATAGCTCTTGTACAGGCAAGATCTTTTGTCCAATGCTTGTTTTTTGCAGTTTTGTGTAGCAGGAAGGAACTTGACGCAAAGTTACTTGAGACCTTTCCATGAGCACCTATTATATTACACAAGATCATATTCATTTTTTTGGTGCAGAATAATTAAGTGATTTGCTCAGAGTCACAGGATGTTGAGCCGACACCAAGACTCAAACCTGGTTCCCAATTCCAAAGTTGGCATCTCTGGCCATAATACCACATCCTCTCCTTTAGATAAAAAACAGCGAAATATATTCTGGGAAGCAGGATGCTCTCCTAACTAGATTTATGGTCAGAAAAATGCATCTAACTTGACTTACTGTACACTGATTGTGTCAAAGTGCTCTGAAGTGGCTTCAAAGACTAGATGGATACTACACAAAACGTGTACTAAATATGGCTCAAAGCAGAGTGGCAACAGAGGAAAAGAGAGTTCCTTCAAAAATGTGTCTGAGTGTTACATGGGGATGGGAATCTGAAACAGATATATTTTCTCCTTTCTTTGGTCTTTTTTTCTCACAGACTGGGGCAATCAGAGACGCCAGCACCTCATGTTGCCCAAAAGTCAGCTACAAGTGGAGTAGGGCATCATGAAGTGGAGCAGCCAGGAAAGGAAGGGCAGTGTTTCATGCCAGTATGGTGTGTGTTGGGAAAGAGGGAGGATGTCTGAGTCCATCTGCTAATTCCTTTCAAAGATTGCTGAAGAGCAGTGGGGCTGGCCCTGAGCTTGTGTAGATAAAAAGTGCATTGCAGAAGTGCAATGGGAGGCCTAGGGAAGGTGCATGGTAGAAAGTGCCTGGTTTTCTATGGTGCTGCCAAAATAGGGAGGCAAGCCCAATCGCATGATTCCAGCGGCCCTGGGAATGGCAGCCTGCATGCATGTGCATTTGCTACAAGCAATGTTTGTGGTAGTATCTGGGACATCAACAGTACAAACCAACCCACAGACCATAAACTGTCCGACAAACATCCAAACACCCACACATTGACCTGTCAAACCTGCCCCGCTATCACTGCCAGGTTGCCGACAGTCTAGTCTGACCATGTCAACACACCGGAGCAGAAAGCACTTAAACGCTTTGTGTTTCACTTGTTTGGTTTGAAAGCACTTTTTCCCCCAAAAAGGAGTGCATGATGAAACATTTTATCTGTTTGATAAATCCGAAAAGCTTCCCTGGGGGCCTCTTGCTGGACTAAGTAATTGAAAGGCTTCAGGCCCAGCAAACACATTGCTCAGGGCATCTGCTGGCAATGCACTTCCATTAAGTGGCAAATCTACAATAAACAGGTAAGGTACGGGTTCGCTTCCTCTTTATTTCTGTACTTGAAGTGGGTTGCATAAAAAAAGCCTCTCCTGACCACCATGAATGTGTGGTTAGCTCCCCACTCCGGGGATCACAGCATTTCCCTCTGCCAGGGGTGTGACCTGTGCCACTCAGAAGCAGCAGCCGAGGCGTCCCTGCTGTGCCCTCAGGATAGGGGGCGCAGCACATGCTGTGCCTGCTGGGGCTGACCATGGGAGGAGGGAGGGAGGGGGGAATGTGATGAACCAGCCTCACACGCCAAGCTAAAGTCTGCTGTACATGTTATAGGACGCAGGAGGGAGAAGGGGGATGCATGAGGGAGCTGGGGAGGAAGCAGGGATGGGAGGGAGGGAGGCGAGCCCCTCCCGGGTGACTGTGCGCTCTACGAATCTGCACAGGCATGCCCTCTTCCTGGGCACTCAGGGCTCCCTCGGGGCACCAGTGCTCAAAGTGCCCCATTGTGTGACCTAATTCTATGGCACAGCTGCCCGATGCCAATGCTTTCACCCCTCAGTGCCCCCTGGCGCCCCGTGCCAGTGTCTAACGTGAACTCAACGGGCTACTCTCCTCGTGCCAACGCCCCCCGCCCCTTCTCCTACAGTTACCCCTCCATGTGACTGAGGGGGTGTGGGTGTGCCATGCAGTCCCAGCTGCACCCACGTGTAAACCTGGGTACCGGCTCATTCAAGGAACACCCCCTCCCCACCCCCAGGAGTTACTGATGCCAAGGGTACTGGTATCCCCCGGGGGGCTCATTAGCTGAAACCTGATGGGTCTCTCTGGGGGAAGCAGTGATGCCACGCCCACTCCCGCCGGTTAGAGCCCCGTGTGCCACGGTTTTAGCTCTGGCTGGACAGCGCCGCCCTCTGCTAGCCTCTCGTTGCCTCTTCACTGCACCAGAATTTTGTTATTACTTTCAGACGCCATGGTTTTGCCAGTGCTTGTTCACCTGGGCAGTTCGGCTGCAGAAAGGTCCCCCGAGAGCACCCCACCCTTGCTGTGCGCGTTCCTGAGTGCGGGAGGGACAGACTCGTCTTTTGTGTGATTTACACACGCCTCCAAGAGCATTTTGCAGCGTGTAGTTCATATGTGTAGGCAGCGCCGGCTTTAGCGCTGGGGTCGCCCTGTGCGACAATCTTTTTTGGCTCCTCCCACTCCATGACCACCTCCTCGGATTCACTCACTACCACCGGCAAATGTGCCCCTCATCTCTCCATAGCCCCCCTTTTACATGAACTCATTTGTTTTAGAGTGGTTGTAAAAGCTGGCTTTACTAATCCACTCTGCTATCCACTTATTCCAAGCACAAGAATATCAGATGGATTTACATCAAGACAACAGTGGAGACAAGGGGTCCCCAGCATCAGAAACACTCACCCTGGAGCGGAGACCGGACTGCGGGGCCTTCTTGACTGCAAGCTCTGCTGGTTCTGTGGGTGCTTCCCAGGGGAGGGCTCCTTTTATTGAGTCCCCTCGAAGCCCCCCACGCCCCCCACCTTCCTTCCGACTGATGCATTTTTACTTTCGGCTTCGATCTGACCTTTATTCCTCGGAATCCTGTCTGTACATTAACCCCGGAGGAGGCTTCCAGAGTGTGTACGCTCGTGGAAACTCCCAAACTTTCGAGTCCCCTAGGGGGAGCCGGCGGGGTGGGTCGGAGTAAGTGGGGTTATGGCTCCTTCGTGAGCTCTGTCAAGGTTTAAATGTCAGTGTGCTGCTGTTTATCGTTTATTTCAATGATCAGTGTCTTCAGGCCTGTCCCCCTCTATGTGCGTTTCTACCCCTTCAGGCACCCTACAAAATAAAGCTTCACACTGGTACCCCACAAATGCACTGAAAGCTCCGCCAATTCAAACTTCTCAGAACACATACAAAGCCCCTCACATCACAGGACCATGAAACCTGAAGAGCCACAAACACCTGCACCAACCCACCGGACAGCGACTCCGCCTCACTCGCTCGAGCACAAAAGCAACACTGGAGGTCACTCGTTCTCCTACATGGCACCCAAGACATGGAGTGACTTCCCTCAACACATCCGAGCCACCTCCTGACCTCTAGGCAGACTCTGCCTCTCAGCGCTCTAAGCAACTGCAAGGGCGAGTGAGTGACAGTGCGTGTCTACGAGTGACCGGGTGCCTCACAGCTCTCTGATGGAGCACTCCCTCTTACCGTTCTAACCAACTGAAAAGACTGAGTGACAGTATGTATCTATGAATGACTGGGGGCCTCACAGCTCTCTGACAGCCGACTGAGTGACTGTGTGTATCTATGAGTGATTAGAGGCCTCACAGCTCTCTGATGGCCGAGTGACAGCATGTATCGCTCAGTGACTGAAGGCCTCACAGCTCTCCAAAGGCCAAGTGGGTGACAGTGTTATCTAGGAGTGACTGGGGCTCTCGGGGGCCCTTCTGGCAGCTTCTTTGCACCCTCAGCTGGCCTTTCCTGGGCATCTGCCCACTCTCGACATTGTCGCGACTCTTGGACTTGGTCCCCTTGTTTTACAGGTACTCAGGTCCGGAAATCCACTGTTGTTGCTTTGCTGGTGTTGGTCTTCCTTGCAGAAACCCCCTATCACGACTTCTGTGCTCTCTGGGGGTTATAGGTGCACTTTACACCTACTTTTCAGGGTCTTGGGGTGGGCTATTTTTCTAACCCTCACTGTTTTCTTACAGTCCCAGCGACCCTCTACAAGCTCACATAGGTTTGGGGTCCATTCGTGGTTCGCATTCCACTTTTGGAGTATATGGTTTGTGTTGCCCCTATATCTATGTGCTCCTATTGCAATCTACTGTAACTTTACATTGCTTGCATTACTTCCTTTTGCTATTACTGCATATTTTTGGTATTGTGTACATATATCTTGTGTATATTTGGCATCCTCATACTGAGGGTACTCACTGAGATACTTTTGGCATATTGTCATAAAAATAAAGTACCTTTATTTTTAGTATATCTGTGTATTGTGTTTTCTTATGATATTGTGCATATGACACCAGTGGTATAGTAGGGGCTTTGCATGTCTCCTAGTTCAGCCTAAGCTGCTCTGCTCTAGCTACCTTCTATCAGCCTAAGCTGCTAGAAACACTTCTTCTACAATAATAAGGGATAACTGGACCTGGTACAGAGTGTAAGTACCCCTTGGTACCCACTACAAGCCAGGCCAGCCTCCTACATTGGTTGTGCAGCGGTGGGATAAGTACTTGCAACTACTTACCACTTTGTCATTGTGTACTTTTCATAAGAGAATAATATACAAAACAAGTTCAGTGTATGTACACCTAACCAAAAAGTTTTGCTTTTCTTCTCTTACACTAACTGCTAAGTGCTGAAAAGTACCTCTAAACTTTCTAAAAGTTTCTAAAAAGTTGAAAAAGTTATTTATTTTCTGTTTCTTTAAAAAGTCCTGAAAGTTTTTCTATCTTTTATCTGTCTCTAAACCTTTTTCTATCATGTCTGGTGTAGGAACTCCTCTTAATTTGGTCAATACAGCTTATGACCACCTTAACTTTAAGAGCCTAAGGAGTCTCTGCATTGATAGAGGTTTAGTGGTAGGAAAGAACCCTTCTAGAGAATTATTGTCTAACATGCTCATTGAGAATGATAAGGCCTTAGCTGGCAGTTCAATTGAGAAGTTAGGAGATATCTCACACTCTGACTCAGGGGAGCCCCCAGTAGGAGTGTTGCAGGGTTCCCTTCCTAATCTGCCCCTTAGCAGACCACCTAGCAATGCTGGTAGTAATAGAAGCTCCCATCACAGTAGGGATGTTTTTGTTCCTGGAGGCCAGGTTGTTAGAGTGCCAACTGTTAGGGACAGGTCTCCCTCTGCTCATTCAAATCTTTCTTCTGTGTCAAAACATTCCCAACCCACCCACCCTGATGACAAGATGTTACAAAGGGAACTCAATAAGTTGGGAGTGGAAGAGTCCAGGCTGAAGCTTAAACAGCAACAGCTGGCTCTAGACAGGGAATCCCTAGACTTAGAAAAAGAGAGACAGAGGTTGGGGTTAGGACCCCATGGTGGCAGCAGCAGTATTCCAGATAGCAATCCTGTGAGAGAGCATGATTCTAGGAATCTGCACAAGATAGTTCCCCCTTACAAGGAGGGGGATGACATTAACAAGTGGTTTGCTGCACTTGAGAGGGCCTGTATGGTACAGGGGGTCCCTCAAAGGCAGTGGGCTGCTATCCTATGGCTATCTTTCAGTGGAAAGGGTAGGGATAGGCTCCTTACTGTGAAGGAAAGTGATGCCAATAATTTTACAGTTTTGAAGAATGCACTCTTGGATGGATTTGGCTTAACCACTGAGCAATACAGGATTAAGTTCAGAGAAACCAGAAAAGAGTCCTCACAAGACTGGGTAGACTTTGTTGACTATTCAGTGAAGGCCTTGGAGGGGTGGTTACATGGCAGTAAAGTTTCTGACTATGAAAGCCTGTACAATCTAATCCTGAGAGAGCATATTCTAAATAACTGTGTGTCTGATTTGTTACACCAATATCTAGTGGACTCAGATCTGACCTCTCCCCAAGAATTGGGAAAGAAGGCAGACAAATGGGTCAGAACAAGAGTGAAAAGAAAAGTTCATACAGGGGGTGACAAGGATGGCAAGAAGAAGGATGGTAAGTCTTCAGACAAGGGTGGGGACAAATCTAAAAATGAGTCTTCATCAGGCCCACAAAAACACTCTGGTGGGGGTGGTGGGTCCAAATCCTCTTCTAATCAAGTAAAGAAACCATGGTGCTATTTATGTAAAGTAAAAGGCCATTGGACAACTGATGCCAGTTGTCCAAAGAAAAGCACCAAGCCTCCCACTACCACAACCCCTACTGCAACCTCTAGTGCTCCTAGTAATAGCAGTGGTGGTGGGAGCAAACCTACTAATAGCCAATCCAAGGGAGTAGCTGGGCTCACTTTTGGTAACTTAGTTGGGGTTGGTCTTGTTAGGGAGACCACAGAGGCTGTACTAGTCTCTGAAGGTGCCATTGATTTGGCAACCTTGGTTGCTTGTCCCCTTAATATGGATAAGTACAAGCAACTTCCCCTAATCAATGGTGTTGAGGTTCAGGCCTACAGGGACACAGGTGCCAGTGTTACCATGGTAATAGAGAAGCTGGTACACCCTGAACAACACCTACTTGGTCACCAGTACCAAGTGACAGACGCTCATAACAACACTCTTAGCCACCCCATGGGTGTTGTGAATCTCAACTGGGAGGGGGGGTTACTGGTCCAAAGAAAGTTGTGGTTGCTTCAGATTTACCTGTAGACTGTCTACTAGGAAATGATTTAGAGACATCAGATTGGGCAGAAGTGGAGTTGGAGGCTCATGCAGCAATGCTGGGCATTCCTGGGCATATTTTTGCTTTGACAAGGGCTCAGGCCAAAAAGCAAAAAGGACAGGGTGACTTGGATCCTGGAACAATGGACCAAGTGCTCCCTAAAGCTAGGGTTAGTAAGGGTAAATCCCTACCCACTATCCCTCCCTCTACAGATGATTCTACTTCTGAGGAAGAAGAATTTCCCCCCTGTGCAGAACCTTCACCAGAGGAGCTGGCAGCAGACACTGCTGAGCTTTTGGGTGGAGCGGGGCCTGCCAGGGAGGAGCTGAGTGTGGCACAGCAAACCTGTCCCACATTAGAGGGTCTAAGACAGCAAGCTGTCAAACAGCAAAATGGGGATGTCAGTGACTCACATAGAGTTTACTGGGAGGACAACCTCTTGTACACAGAGGCAAGGGACCCAACACCTGGAGCAGCCAGGAGATTGGTCATTCCCCTGTAGTACAGAGAGTTCCTCCTAACTCTGGCACACAACATTCCCTTGGCTGGACATTTGGGTCAGATTAAAACATGGGAAAGGTTTGTCCCCCTGATTCACTGGCCTAGGATGTCAGAGGACACAAAGGATTATTGTAAGTCCTGCGTGACCTGCCAAGCCAGTGGCAAGACTGGTGGCACCCCAAAGGCTCCCCTTATTCCACTGCCTGTGGTTGGGGTTCCCTTTGAAAGGGTAGGGGTTGACATAGTTGGCCCCCTTGACCCTCCTACTGCTTCAGGCAATAGGTTTATCTTGGTGGTAGTGGACCATGCCACAAGATATCCTGAAGCTATTCCTCTAAGGACCACTACAGCTCCTGCAGTGGCAAAAGCCCTCCTGGGAATCTTTTCCAGGGTGGGTTTCCCAAAAGAGGTTGTATCAGACAGGGGTAGCAACTTTATGTATGCATACTTGAAGGCCATGTGGAAGGAATGTGGTGTAACATACAAATTCACCACACCTTATCATCCACAAACAGATGGACTGGTAGAGAGGTTTAATAAAACTCTCAAATGAATGATAATGGGACTCCCTGACAAACTCAGGAGGAGATGGGATGTCCTGTTACCTTGCCTCCTTTTTGCTTACAGGGAGGTACCCCAGAAAGGAGTGGGCTTCAGCCCCTTTGAACTCCTATTTGGTCACCCTGTAAGAGGTCCCCTAACACTTGTGAAGGAGGGTTGGGAACAACCGTTAAAAGCTCCTAAGCAAGACATAGTAGACTATGTACTCGGCCTAAGATCCAGAATGGCTGAGTACATGAAAAAGGCCAGTAAAAACCTTCAGGCCAGCCAAGAGCTCCAAAAGCAATGTCATGACCAGAAGGCTGTTCTGATTCAGTACCAACCAGGACAGAAGGTGTGGGTATTGGAGCCTGTGGCCCCAAGAGCACTCCAAGACAAATGGAGTGGACCCCATCTCATTGTTGAAAAGAAGGGCGAGGTCACCTACTTGGTTGACTTGGGCACTGCCAGGAGTCCCCTTAGGGTGGTCCATGTCAATCGCCTAAAACCCTACTATGACAGGGCTGATCTCACCCTGCTCATGGCAACAGATTAAGGACAGGAAGAAGAGAGTGACCCTCTCCCTGATCGCTTCTCGTCCACAGAACAAGATGCTCTAGTGGAAGGTGTAGTTTTGGCAGACTGTCTTACTGCTGAAAAAGAAAGACAACTGCATAAATCTCCTAGGTCAGTTTTCTGAACTCTTTTCTACTGTGCCAGGCACCACTTCTTGGTGTGAGCACACTATAGATACTGGAGACAGCATGCCTGTCAAAAGTAAGATCTATAGGCAGCCTGACCATGTCAGGGACTGCATAAAACAAGAAGTTCAGAAAATGCTTAAACTAGGAGTGGTTGAACATTCTGAAAGCCCATGGGCCTCTCCTGTGGTGCTTGTACCAAAGCCTCACTCAAAAGATGGGAAAATAGAGATGAGGTTTTGTGTAGACTACAGAGGTCTCAACCAGGTAACACAAACTGATGCTCACCCTATACCCAGGGCAGATGAGCTCATAGATACACTGGCATCTGCCAAGTATCTGAGCACCTTTGATTTGACTGCAGGGTATTGGCAGATCAAGTTATCAGAGCATGCTAAAGCAAAAACTGCATTTTCGACTATTGGAGGGCGCTACCAATTCACAGTAATGCCCTTTGGTTTGAAAAATGCACCTGCCACTTTTCAGAGGTTGGTGAATACAGTCCTGCAAGGGTTGGAGGCTTTTAGTGCAGCATATCTGGACGATATAGCTGTCTTTAGCTCCACCTGGGATGATCACCTGGTCCACCTGTGGAAAGTTTTGGAGGCCCTGCAGAAGGCAGGCCTCACTATCAAGGCTTCAAAGTGCCAGATAGGGCAGGGGAAAGTGGTTTATCTGGGACACCTGGTAGGTGGAGAACAAATTGCACCACTTCAGGGGAAAATCCAGACAATGATGGATTGGGTTCCCTCTACAACTCAGACCCAGGTGAGAGCCTTCCTAGGCCTCACTGGGTATTACAGGAGGTTCATTAAGAACTATGGCTCCATTGCAGCCCCACTTAATGATCTCACTTCCAAAAAAATGCCTAAAAAGGTATTGTGGACAGCTAGCTGTCAGAAAACTTTTGAGGAGCTGAAACAGGCCATGTGCACTGCACCTGTCCTAAAAAGCCCATGTTACTCCTAAAAATTCATTGTTCAAACTGATGCATCTGAATTAGGGGTAGGGGAAGTCTTATCACAACTCAATTCTGAGGGCCAGGATCAACCTGTTGCTTTTATCAGCAGGAGGTTGACCCCTAGAGAAAAGCGTTGGTCTGCCATAGGGAGGGAGGCCTTTGCTGTGGTCTGGGCACTGAAGAAGTTGAGGCCATACCTGTTTGGCACTCACTTCATTGTTCAGACAGACCACAAACCTCTACTTTGGCTAAAACAAATGAAAGGTGAAAACCCTAAATTGTTGAGGTGGTCCATATCTCTACAGGGAATGGACTATACAGTGGAACATAGACCTGGGAGTACCCACTCCAATGCAGATGGACTCTCCAGATATTTCCACTTAGACAATGAAGACTCATCAGGTCATGGCTAGTCTTATTGTCCTTCGTTTGGGGGGGATTGTCTAGGAAAGTACCATCTTGCCTGGCATGTTACCCCCATATTTCACTGTATATATGTTGTTTTAATGTATGTGTCACTGGGACCCTGCCAGCCAGGGCCCCAGTGCTCATAAGTGTGCCCTGTATGTGTTCCCTGTGTGATGACTAACTGTCTCAGTGAGGCTCTGCGAACCAGAACCTCAGTGGTTATGCTCTCTCTGCTTTCTAAATTGTCACTAACAGGCTAGTGACCAATTTCACCAATTCACATTGGCATACTGGAACACCCTTATAATTCCCTAGTATATGGTACTGAGGTACCCAGGGCATTGGGGTTCCAGGAGATCCCTATGGGCTGCAGCATTTCTTTTGCCACCCATAGGGAGCTCTGACATTCTTACAGAGGCCTGCCACTGCAGCCTGAGTGAAATAACGTCCACGTTATTTCACAGCCATTTACCACTGCACTTAAGTAACTTATAAGTCACCTGTATGTCTAACCTTCACCTGGTGAAGGTTGGGTGCAAAGTTACTTAGTGTGTGGGCCCCCTGGCACTAGCCAAGGTGCCCCCACATCGTTCAGGGCAAATTCCACAGACTTTGTGAGTGCGAGGACACCATTTCACGCGTGCACTATACATAGGTCACTACCTATGTATAGCGTCACAATGGTAACTCCGAACATGGCCATGTAACATGTCTAAGATCATGGAATTGTCACCCCAATGCCATTCTGGCTTTGGGGAGACAATTCCATGATTCCCCAAGTCTCTAGCAGAGACCCGGGTACTGCCAAACTACCTTTCCCGGGGTTTCACTGCAGCTGCTGCCAACCCCTCAGACAGGTTTCTGCCCTCCTGGGGTCCAGCCAGGCCTGGCCCAGGAAGGCAGAACAAAGGACTTCCTCAGAGAGAGGGTGTTAAACCCTCTCCTTTTGGAAAAAGGTGTCAGGGCTGGGGAGGAGTAGGCTCCCCCAGCCTCTGGAAATGCTTTGATGGGCACAGATGGTGCCCATCTCTGCATAAGCCAGTCTACACCGGTTCAGGGATCACCCAGCCCTGCTCTGGCGCGAAACTGGACAAAGGAAAGGGGAGTGACCACTCCCCAGACCTGCACCTCCCCTGGGAGTGCCCAGAGCTCCTCCAGCGTGCCCCAGACCTCTTGGATTCAGAGGTGTGCTGGCACACTGGACTGCTCTGAGTGGCCAGGGCCAGCAGGTGACGTCAGAGACTCCTTCTGATAGGCTCTTACCTGTGTTACTAGCCTATCCTCCTTCCTAGGTAGCCAAACCTCCTTTTCTGGCTATTTAGGGTCTCTGCTTTGGGGAATTCTTCAGATACCGAATGCAAGAGCTCATCAGAGTTCCTCTGCATCTCTCTCTTCACCTTCTGCCAAAGGATCGACCGCTGACTGCTCAGGACGCCTGCAAAACCGCAACAAAGTAGCAAAGACGACTACTGCAACCTTGTATCGCTTCATCCAGCTGGCTTTCTCGCCTGTTTCCTGGTGGTGCATGCTCTGGGGGTAGCCTGCCTCCTTCTTGCACCAGGAGCTCTGAAGAAATCTCCTGTGGGATGACGGAATCCTCTCCCTGCAACCGCAGGCAACAAAAGACTGCATCACCGGTTCTCTGGGTCCCCTCTCAGCACGACGAGCGTGGTCCCTGGAACTCAGCAACTCTGTCCTAGTGAATCCCACAGTCCAGTGACTCTTCAGTCCAAGTTTGGTGGAGGTAAGTCCTTGCCTTCCCACGCTAGACTGCATTGCTGGGTACAGCGTGATTTGCAGCTACTCCTGCTCCTGTGCACTGTTCCAGGATTTCCTTTGTGCACAGCCAAGCCTGGGTCCCCGACACTCTAACCTGCAGTGCACAACCTTCTGAGTTGTCCTCTGGCGTCGTGGGACTCCCTTTTGTGTCTTCGGGTGGACTCTGGTTCACTCCTCTTCCAAGTGCCTGTTCCGGTACTTCTGTGGGTGCTGCCTGCTTCTGTGAGGGCTCCCTGTCTTGCTGGGCACCCCCTCTGTCTCCTCATCCAAGTGGCAACATCCTGGTCCCTCTTGGGCCACAGCAGCATCCAAAAACCCTAACCGCGACCCTTGCAGCTAGCAAGGCTTGTTTGCGGTCTTTTTGCGTGGGAACACCTCTGCAAGCTTCTTCACGACATAGGACATCCATCTTCCAAAGGGGAAGTTTCTAGCCCTCTTCGTTCTTGCAGAATCCACAGCTTCTACCATCCGGTGGCAGCTTCTTTGCACCCTCAGCTGGCATTTCCTGGGCATCTGCCCACTCTCGACATTGTTGCGACTCTTGGACTTGGCCCCCCTGTTTCACAGGTACTCAGGTCCAGAAATCCACTGTTGTTGCTTTGCTGGTGTTGGTCTTCCTTGCAGAAACCCCCTATCACGAGTTCTGTGCTCTCTGGGGGTTGTAGGTGCACTTTACACCTACTTTTCAGGGTCTTGGGGTGGGCTATTTTTCTAACCCTCACTGTTTTCTTACAGTCCCAGCGACCCTCTACAAGCTCACATAGGTTTGGGGTCCATTCGTGGTTCACATTCCACTTTTGGAGTATATGGTTTGTGTTGCCCCTATACCTATGTGCTCCTATTGCAATCTACTGTAACTTTACATTGCTTGCATTACTTCCTTTTGCTATTACTGCGTATTTTGGGTATTGTGTACATATATCTTGTGTATATTTGGCATCCTCATACTGAGGGTACTCACTGAGATACTTTTGGCATATTGTCATAAAAATAAAGTACCTTTATTTTGAGTAGATCTGTGTATTGTGTTTTCTTATGATATTGTGCATATGACACCAGTGGTATAGTAGAAGCTTTGCATGTCTCCTAGTTCAGCCTAAGCTGCTCTGCTAAGTTACCTTTTCTATCAGCCTAAGCTGCTAGAAACACCTCTTCTACACTAATAAGGGATAACTGGACCTGGTGCAGAGTGTAAGTACCCCTTGGTACCCACTACAAGCCAGGCCAGCCTCCTACAAGGGTTAGACATATAGGTGACTTATAAGTTACTTAAGTGCAGTGTAAAATGGCTGTGAAATAATGTGTGCATTACTTCTCTCAGGCTGCAGTGGCAGGCCTGTGTAAGAATTGTCAGAGCTCCCTATGGGTGGCAAAGGAAATGCTGCAGCCCATAGGGATCTCCTGGAACCCCAATACCCTGGGTACCTCAGTACCATATACTAGGGAATGATAAGGGTGTTCCAGTGTGGCAATCAGAATTGGTAAATGTAGTCACTAGCCTGCAGTGACAATTTTAAAAGCAGAGAGAGCATAACCACTGAGGTTCTGATTAGCAGAGCCTCAGTGAGACCGTTAGGCATCACACAGGGAACACATACATATAGGTCACAAACTTATGAGCACTGGGGTCCTGGCTAGCAGGGTCCCAGTGACACATAACAAACATACTGAAAACATAGGGTTTTCACTATGAGCACTGGGCCCTAGCTAGCAGGATCCCAGTGAGACAGTGAAAACACCTGACATATACTCACAAACAGGCCAAAAGTGGGGGTAACAAGGCTGGAAAGAGGCTACCTTCCTACAGCCCAATGCCTCAGTTTGTAAATCTGGAGCATTGCAGTGCACTGCTTGCGCCATGGCTGTGCCAAAAAAGAAAGACGCTGCGGTGGCTCAAAGGGCTTGTAAATGAGGCCCTGATACTGTCAGAGGTCAGGAGAACGTCACTTCACAGGTCATAGAAAGATGGTGCAGACACAGTATGATTTTCTGCAGACTGGGAGGACTGGGGCAGAGACAGACACCATTCAACCAGGTATGTTCCTCTGAAGTCAGGTTGGGCTGGGGCAGAGTGAGTTACATGTCAGGTGGATGTGTTCCTCTGAAGTCAGGTAGGGCTGGGGCAAAGTGAGTTACATGTCAGGTGGATTTGCCCCTCTGAAGTCAGGTAGGGCTGGGGCAGAGTGAGTTACATGTCAGGTGGATGTGTTCCCCTGTAGTCAGGTCTGGCTGGGGCAGACTGAACCTTGTGTCAGGTGGGCGTGTTCCTCTAAAGTTAGGTAATGCTGGGGCAGAGACAGTGACATGTCAGGTGGATGTGCCCCTCTGAAGTCAGGTAGGGCTGGGGCAGAGTGAGTTACATGTCAGGTGGATTTGCCCCTCTGAAGTCAGGTATGGCTGGGGCAGACTGAACCTTGTGTCAGGTGTGCGTGCTCCTCTGAGGTCAGGTAGGGCTGGGGCAGAAAGACATATTTCTAGCAAGTATGTTTCTCTGAAAGCAGGTAGGGCTGGGGCAGTTAGCCACATATCAGGCAGACACATTCCTCTTAAGACATGTAATACTTGGGAAGGAGGGGAGGGAGACTCTATCAATTAGGTATGTTCCTTGTAGGCAGGTGGTGTTGTAGCAGCATTCTACAGCAGCAGGGATGTTCCTAAGGTTACAAAGATGTTACAGTCACTGAGGATAAAAACATTTGTTAGGACAAGGTGCTATGACAACAGAATTATCACTCAGGTTGCACACCTGTTTCAGGCACAGCTGATAAGATAGCAGATACATCTCAGGTTATAGAGACTTGAATATTTATCCCATTCAGTTGTTATGACAGCATTGATATCGCTCAAGTTATGTAGATTCTGGAAATGCAGCTGTTACAGCATTGCTCACGTATCACATATTTTGCATATGTAGGTGTTAGACAGCAGAGCTGTTGCTCAGGTTACACAGGCCTTGCAGGCTGAAGCTCTAAGTCAGCAGTGCTATCTCTCAGTTTACATAGGCCTTGCATTCTGCAGGACACACAGAAAGAGGAATATGCCTCTAAGGATTGTTTCTGTTCAGGAAGGGATGCCTTCTTCCACAGAAGCAATCCTGCCTGTCACACAGGCGCCCTTGCACAATGGTGATGGGGCACGGGTGCCTGAGTGGGAGCTAGGATGCACACAGTACACCAATGCAAGGAACGAGCAGAAATGCTCCAAATTTGAGTAAATATGGAGCATTCCTGCGCTCTCTCTTTAACCCCTTTGCTACCAGGCCTTTTCCCCCTCCTTTGCCAGGCCTTTTTTTGGCTATTTGGGGCAGTTCGCACTTAGGCCCTCATAACCTTTTGTCCACAAAAGCTAGCCAAGCCAAATTTGCGTCCTTTTTTTCCAACATCCTAGGGATTCTAGAGGTACCCAGACTTTGTGGGTTCCCCTGCGGGAGGCCAAGAAATTAGCCAAAATACAGTGAAAATTTCGTTTTTTTAAAAAAAATGGGAAAAAGTGGCAGCAGAAGAAGGCATGTGTTTTTTTACCTGAAAAGGGCATCAACAAAGGGTTTGCTGTGCTAAAATCACCAGCTTCCCAGCTTTCAGGAACAGGCAGACTTGAATCAGAAAACCCAATTTTTCAACACAAATTTGGCATTTTACTGGGACATACCCCATTTTTAAAATTTTTTGTGCTTTCAGCCTCCTTCCAGTCAGTGACAGAAATGGGCATGAAACCAATGCTGGATCCCAGAAACCTAAACATTTCTGAAAAGTAGGCAAAATTCTGAATTCAGCAAGGGGTCATTTGTGTAGATCCTACAAGGGTTTCCTACAGAAAATAACAACTGAAAAAGAAAAATATTGAAATTGAGGTGAAAAAACCAGCAATTTTTCTCTACGTTTTACTCTGTAACTTTTTCCTGCAATGTCAGATTTTCGAAAGCAATATACCGTTACGTCTGCTGGACTCCTCTGGGTGCGGGGATTTATAGGGCTTGTAGGTTCATCAAGAACCCTAGGTACCCAGAGCCAATAAATGAGCTGCACCCTGCAGTGCGTTTTCATTCTATATCGGGTATACAGCAATTCATTTGCTGAAATATAAAGAGTGAAAAATAGCTATCAAGAAAACCTTTGTATTTCCAAAATGGGCACAAGATAAGGTGTTGAGGAGCAGTGGTTATTTGCACATCTCTGAATTCCGGGGTGACCATACTAGCATGTGAATTACAGGGCATTTCTCAAATAGATGTCTTTTTTACACACTCTCTTATATTTGGAAGGAAAAATGTAGAGAAAGACAAGAGGCAATAACACTTGTTTTGCTAATCTATGTTCCCCCAAGTCTCCCGATAAAAATGATACCTCACTTGTGTGGGTAGGCCTAGCGTCCGTGACAGGAAAAGCCCCAAAACGCAACGTGGACACATCACATTTTTTGAAAGAAAACAGAGGTGTTTTTTGCAAAGTGCCTACCTGTAGATTTTGGCCTCTAGCTCAGCCAGCACCTAGAGAAACCAACCAAACCTGTGCATTTTTTTAAACTAGAGACCTAGGGGAATCCAAGATGGGGTGACTTGTGGGGCTCTGACCAGGTTCTGTTACCCAGAATCCTTTGCAAACCTCAAAATTTGGCTAAGAAACACATTTTCCTAACATTTTGGTGACAGAAAGTTCTGGAATCAGAGAGGAGCCACAAATTTCCTCCCACCGAGCGCTCCCCCAAGTCTCCCGATAAAAATGATACCTCACTTGTGTGGGTAGGCCGAGTGCCCGCGACAGGAAATGCCCCAAAACGCAACGTGGACACATCACATTTTTTGAAAGAAAACAGAGGTGTTTTTTTGCAAAGTGCCTACCTGTAGATTTTGGCCTCTAGCTCAGCCGGCACCTAGGGAAACCTACCAAAACTGTGCATTTTTTAAAACTAGAGACCTAGGGGAATCCAAGATGGGGTGACTTGTGGGGCTCTGACCAGGATCTGTTACCCAGAATCCTTTGCAAACCTCAAAATTGGGCTAAAAAACAAATTTTCCTCACATTTTGGTGACAGAAAGTTCTGGAATCAGAGAGGAGCCACACATTTCCTTCCACCCAGCGTTCCCCCAAGTCTCCCGATAAAAATGATACCTCACTTGTGTGGGTAGGCCTAGCGCCGGCGACAGGAAATGGCCCAAAACGCAACGTGGACACATCACATTTTTTTAAAGAAAACAGAGGTGTTTTTTTGCAAAGTGCCTACCTGTAGATTTTGGCCTCTAGCTCAGCCGGCACCTGGGGAAACCTAGCAAACCAGCGCATTTTTGAAAACTAGAAACCCAGGGGAATCCAAGATGGGGTGACTTGTGGGGCTCTGACCAGGTTCTGTTACCCAGAATCCTTTGCAAACATCAAAATTTGGCCCGAAAAACTCTTTTTCCTCTCATTTCGGTGACAGAAAGTTCTGGAATCTGAGAGGAGCCACAAATTTCCTTCCACCCAGCGTTCCCCTAAGTCTCTTGATAAAAATGGTACCTCACTTGTGTGGGTAGGCCTAGCGCCCACTAAAGGAAATGGCCCAAAACACAACGTGGACACATCAAATTTTTTCACAGAAAACAGAGGTGTTTTTTGCAAAGTGCCTACCTGTGGATTTTGGCCTCTAGCTCAGCCAGCCCCAGGGGGGGCAGAAATGGCCTAAAAGAAATTTGCCCCCCAACTCCCCCCCACCCCCCCGGGAGCGACCCTTGCCTACAGGATCGCTCCCCCGCGTGACATTGGCGCCAAAGAGAAAATCCCTGGTGCCTAGTGGTTTCTGCCCCCTTGGGGGCAGATTGACCTAAAATCGGCCAATCTGCCTCCAAAGGGGTCAGAAATGGCCTAAATACAATTTTACCCTCCAGGGGAGCGACCTTTGTCCAAGGGGTCGCTCCCCATCTGTAAAACAAAAGAAAAAAAAAATCCCCGGTGCCTAGTGGTTTCTGCCCCCCTTGCGGGCAGATCGGCCTAATCAAAATAGGCTGATCTACCCCCCAGGGGGGCAGAAATGGCCTAAAATAATTCCCCCCCAGGGGAGCGACCCTTGCCTAAGGGGTCGCTCCCCTTGCGTGAAATTCACGAAAACAAAAAAAACTCCCTGGTGTCTAGTGGTTTCTGCCCACCTTGGGGGCAGATTGGCCTCATCAAAATAGGACAATCTGCCCCCAAGGGGGGCAGAAATGGCCTAAATATAATTTGACCCCTAGGGGAGCGACCCTTGCCTAAGGGGTCGCTCCCCACCTAAAAAAAAAAAAGAAGAAAACAAAAAAAAGATCCCTGGTGCCCTAGAGGTTTCTGCCCCCGGGGGGGCAGAAAAGGCCTTCCTAAAAAATGCCCCCCATTGGGAGCGACCCTTGCCCAAGGGGTCGCTCCCTTATGCCAGTTTCCACAAAAAAAAAACATCCCTGGTGTCTAGTGGGTGTTTCAAAAGCCGGATTGCAAGCAATCCGGCTTTTGAAACGCTTGGAGTGACTTCAAAGTGAAGGAAATACATTTCCTTCCCTTTGAAGCCTCTCCAGACCTCCCCCACGTGATCGAAAGAGAAATACAAAGCATTTCTCTTTCGATCGCGCTGGAAGCTGAGCTTCCAGCGCGGTGGGGGAGGCCCTGTGACAAATCAGCGTGCGCTCGCGTGCTGACGTCACAGGGGGGGTGGGTGGGGTCGGGGGTGGAGGGGAAGGGCTTCCCCTTCCATCCCTGCCTTGGGGGGGTGGGTGGGGAGCACAGGGGGGGAGCGCTAGCGCTCCCCACAGTTCCCGTGCCTTGGACGAGGTCACCTCGTCCAAGGCACCCTAGTGGTTAATGTGAAGCAGCACAAAAAGGTCAGATGTACAGACATTAGGAATACCGATTTAATAATTGCAATTACCTTTGCATCGCAATCACAAATTTGGTATTCAGAATGTAGGAATGAATTTTTTCCCAAATTACAATTCCTAGTAGGTCGCAAATCGACCTACTTAATGAATATGAAGAGGTAGGCCATAATTTGTGGCCCATTAGGAAACACAGCCATCAAAGGGATAGTGGCCTAGCTGGGCTCAGCAGTCCACCATGTCTGTGATTGCTTTTTAATATAGCAGTCTTTTTTTTTTTTAAATGCAGCCCGTTTTCCTTAAAGGAAGACGGGATACGTTTAAAAAAAAAAACGTTGAAGTTTCATTTTTAAAGAGTACACAGCAGTTCCTGGGACCACTGCCTGCTCTTAAAAAAAATATTTTTTTAACATTTTCAAAGGGGATTTGCGAATGGTTTACCATCATTTTTAAAATGGTGGTAAAGTATGACTGTTTTGCGACTGAAATTTGGTTTCAAAACAGTAATCAGGGCCACTGGAATTATGCAGCATGAGAAGGCCAAATTATGTGGCATAACGTGGCACACTCTGTAATAATATTATTTCATTATTTCAACATTTTTAAACTTGAGAACACTATGTGGGCATTGGTTGCACCTTGTTAACACCATTTTAATACCCAAATGTAGCAATAAACAAGAAAAAGGTGACTGCACGTTTAGTAACTTTTGAACTGTTTGAGCCAGAAACATTTTTTTGGTTGAAATCTGCAGAGTATGTGGCAGATGGATTATGTGGCAAAAGCGGCAAACCTTTAGTTATGTGAAGATCGCCGCACCCGAACAGTCACCCTGGAAGTGGTACACACCACACCCATTTGGTATCTTGAAGGGACGCCTAAAAACATGTCTTTCAATTAATGAATTCCAAAAGTAAATTGTGATTTGCTAACAAATTACCTAATCACATTTGGCCAGTCACTGCTCGCGGGAGTTAAAAGGAGGTGGGCAGTGCAGCATTTGGTGGCGTAAGGGGGCAGGATAATAAAAAAATTAAAGGCAGGCACAGGCTCTCTGTCTGCTGTGCGGCCAATCGGAATGCTGCTTTTATGCTGCTGGCAGCATAACAGCAGCGTTCGGATTGACTGGAGCGCCCTGGCTGGGTGCTCCGAGGCAGAGTGGAAGTGTCTGCCTGCTCTCTCCAACCCGGTAATGCAGTGCCGGGGTGGAGAGACCCTGTGCACATGTGTGTTTGGCTGGCGCGAGACCGGCCAAACATACATGCACACTGAGGGGGTGTGCTGTGCATACCCCCTCCGTCCCAGTCATCCGCCATGGCCCGCCCTTTTTACAATAAAACCACAATAAACATAGGTCCGTATTTATACTCGGTTTGTGCCGAATTAGCGTCATTTTGTTTTACGCTAATTCGACGCAAACCTAAGTCCATAGTTATACTTTGGTGCCAAAGTTATGGAGTTAACGTCATTTTTTTACAGTGAAAACATACCTTGCATCAATGAGATGCAAAGTAGGCATTCCTGGGAAAAAAATGACTTTAAGGCCCTTGCGCCTTATTTATCCTCTTGTGCAAAAATTGTGCACGGGAGGGAGGCGGGCCTAAATAATGGCTTAGCGCCATTATTTAATGCCTGCATCAGGGCAGGCGTTAGGGGACCTGTGGGCTCATTTCCATCATGGAACACCATGGAATTAGTCCACAGGTGCCCTCCCCAGACCCCAGGGACACCCACACCAGAGGGACAGGTGAGGATGGAGGACCCCATCCCAGGTAAGTAAAGGTAAGTATTTATCTTTTTTTTTTAAATGCCACAGGGGGCCCAGAAATGGGCCACCATACATGGCACAGGGTGCAATGACCATGCCCAGGTGACCCTGGTCCCCTGTGCTGGCCATTGGGGTGGTGGGCATGACTCCTGCCTTTTATGAGGTAGGAATCATGTGGTATGGTAGGTTAGAGTCATCTTTTTTTACTCTAACCAGCCTAACGTCATTTTTTAACACTAAACCCCATCTCCCATACCGCCACACCCACCCGGCTAACATAATTTTTTTTTACGCCAGCCAGCGGCATTCCATAAATATGGCGCCCGGCCAGCGTCTTGGAATGGAGATAGCCGCCGCTATACTTTTTCACACAAAACTGCGCTAACACAGTTTTGCGTGAAAAAGTATAAATCTGGCCCATAGTTCATTTTGGGTTTATTGTAAAAGTTGTGCAGTTGCTGCTGCTGGCAGGAGGGCGACGCTCCTCTGCCGTAGTGGAGGAGCCTCCGCTGCATTTTTTATATCTGAAAAAGCATTCTTTCCGGTCGCAAACTGCGAATCTGGACGTTTGCGGCCAGAGAAATGCTTTGTACATCAGGCCCCAAGTTCCTGTGCTGCGCCACGTTGCGTGAAAAAATAGTAAAGTGGTTGTTTGTAGGCACCAGGACCTCTGAACCTCCCCCCACACTCTGGGTTTGTAGAGGAGGCACCTAGACACTGAGGGCCCACCCTGTGCACTGAGGACCAGGCGCTCACCAGTGGGACTAAAGTGAGACCATAACTTTCACTTTCGCTGCTTTGGAAAGTATGCAGCTGTTTTTTTTTGTTTTTTTTAGAATTCCTGTAAATTAGCTGCTTTCCTATAAGCCTTTCTTTGGATGTTTGAGCATCAAGGGCCTCGTGACTGATAAAGCCCCGGACTTTGAGCCCTCACCGCCTGAGCTGGAAGGAGACACGGGCACTGTAATTAGCAGCCATGACTGTGACCTAACATCTCCTTTAGGATTCACTATTGGCCTCATCTCTCTCAAGACTCGCCTTAGGGCTGTAAGGCTTGCTAGAGGGGTGACTTACCCATAACATATGCAGTGTATGGTGGACAGGGCACCCAGAGAGGGTACCATGTCGAGTTTGTCCTTTTAGGTTTGCCCCAGTACACCCAGCCTGCAATGGCAGTGCTGGGTGCTTCTGGGTGCAGGGCCCTTGGGGGTGGCACAATCAGTGCTGCTGCCCCCAGGGGTCTACTCTTAATACCCCCTACCCTGGGTACAGGTGTACCCATTCATTGGGGACGTATAGTGATATTTAAGAGTGGATCCAATTGTGCCAAGCATCACAACAGATTTAGGGAAAAAGATATGGCCCAGGGAACCTGTTTGGCAGGGGCCCTGGGCACTACCAACTTCTAGAACACATCAACATCAGGTAAAAAGTGGGGGCTAACCGTGCAAAAAGAGGCCTCCTGTCACATCCACAAGATGCTGGAGTTAGGGGTAATAGAGCACTCTGACAGTCCATCGGCTAGCCCAGTGGTCTTGGTCCCCAAACCTCATACCAAAGATGGCAAGAGAGAAATGAGTTTCTGTGTGGACTACAGAGGACTCATTTCTGTCACTAAGACAGATGCTCACCCCATACCCAGAGCAGATGAACTTATTGACAAATTAGGTGCAGCCAAATTCCTAAGTACCTTTGACTTAACTGCAGGGTACTGGCAAATTAGGATGGCACCTGGCCCCAAAGAGAAAACAGCATTCTCAACACCTGGTGGGCAATATCAGTTCACTGTTATGCTCTTTGGCTTAAAGAATCGGCCTGCCACCTCCAAAAGGTTGATGAATCAAGTCCTTGCTGGTTTGGAGTCCTTTAGTGCAGCATATCTAGATGATATTGCTGTCTTTAGCTCCAGCTGGCAGGAACACCTGGTCCACCTGGGGAAGGTTTTGCAGGCCTTGCAAATAGAAGGCCTCACTATCAAAGCATCTAAGTGCCAGATAGGGCAGGGCACAGTTGTATACTTGGGCCACCTTGTAGGTGGAGGCCAAGTGCAACCCTTACAACCCAAGATCCAGACAATTCTGGATTGGGAAGCTCCAAAACCCCAGCCTCAAGTCAGGGCATTCCTTGGCATGATTGGATACTACAGGAGGTTTGTGAAGGGATATGGGTCCATTGTGACTCCCCTCACTGAACTGACTTCAAAGAAGATGCCAAAGAAGGTAAACTGGACCCTTGACTGTCAAAATGCAGTTGACACCCTAAACGAAGCAATGTGCTCAGCACCAGTTCTAAAAGCTCCAGATTATTCTAAGCAATTCATTGTGCAGACAGATGCCTCTGAACATGGGATAGGAGCAGTCCTATCCCAAACCAATGATGATGGCCTTGACCAGCCTGTTGCTTTTATTAGCAGGAGGATACTTCCCAGGGAGCAGCATTGGAGTGCCATTGAGAGGGAGGCCTTTGCTGTGGTTTGGTCCCTGAAAAAGCTGAGGCCATACTTGTTTGGCACTCACTTTATTGTTCAAACTGACCACAGACCTCTCAGATGGCTAATGCAAATAAAAGGTGAGAACCCTAAAGTTTTGAGGTGGTCCATATCCCTACAGGGAATGGACTTTGTAGTCAAACACAGACCTGGGACTGCCCATGCCAATGCAGATGGCCTTTCCAGGTTCTTCCACTTAGACAATGAAGACTCTCTTGGGAAAGGTTAGTCTCATCCTCTTTCGGTTGGGGGGGGGGTTGTGAAGGAAAATGCCACTGTCGGCATTGTTACTCCCCACTTTTTGTCTAGTGTTGATGCAGGCTTTGATTGAAAGTGTGCTGGGACCCTGCTAACCAGGCCCCAGCACCAGTGTTCTTTCCCAAAACTGTACCTTTGTTTCCACAATTGGCACAGCGCTGGCACACAGTTAAGTCCCTTGTAACAGGTACCCCTGGTACCAAGGGCCCTGTGGCCAGAGAAGGTCTCTAAGGGCTGCAGCATGTATTATGCCACCCTAAGGGGCCCCTCACTCAGCCCATGCACATTGCCTTGCAGCTTTTGTGTGCTGGTGGGGAGAAAAAGACAAAGCAGAGATGGCACACCTCTCAGGGTGCCCTATCCCAAAACCACTGCCTATGGCATAGGTAAGTCACCCCTCTAGCAGGCCTTACAGCCCAAAGGCAGGGTGCACTATAACACAGGTGAGGGCATAGCTGCATGAGCACTATGCCCCTACAGTGTCTAGGTCCATTCTTAGACATTGTAAGTGCAGGGTAGCCATATTGAGTATATGGCCCAGGAGTTTGTCATTACGAACTCCACAGCACCATAATGGCTACACTGAATACTGGGAAGTTTTGTATTGGATTTATTGAAAAATGCACACAGGGGGCATCTTAGAGACACCCCCTGTATGTTAGCACAACTTCTAGTGTAAGACTGACCGGTCTGTGCCAGCCTGCCACTTACAGACGAGTTTGTGACCACATTGGGTGAGTGCCTTTCTGCACTCTGTGGCCAGAATCAAAGCCTGTCCTGGGTGGAGGTGCGTCACACCTCCCCCTGCAGGAACTCTAACACCTGGCGGTGAGCCTCAAAGGCTCAAGCCTCGTGTTACAGTGCCCCGGGGCACTCCAGCTAGTGGAGTTGCCCGCCATCCTGGACAAAGCCCCACATTTTGGGCAAGTCCTGCGGGAAAATTAGGGATAGCAGGGAGGAGTGACCCCCCCAGCCAGGACCACCCCTAAGGTGTCCAGAGTTGAGGTGCCTCCCTCCCTGTGGAATCTGCCATTTTGGTTTGGAGGACAGGGACCAATAGGGTTACGTCTGTGCCCCCCTCCCCAAAAGGAGGGAGCACAAGAAGGGTGTAGCCACCCTCAGGGACAGTAGCCATTGGCTATTGCCCGATGACCCCTAAAAACACCCCTAACTTTAGTATTTAAGGGCTTCCTTGAACCGTAGTCGTCAGATTCCTGGCGACCTACAAAAAGAAGAAGGACTGCTAAATTGCAAACCCCAGCAGAGAGGAAGGACAACAACAACTGGTTTAGCCCTAGCCCTACCAGCCTGTCTCCAACCTCAAAGGACCTGCAGAACGACAGTGACACATCCAGCGGGACCAGCAACCCCTCCAGTGCTCCTCTAAACCCCCCCCCCCGGTCTACCCTCTGACAACACGGGTACTTACCTGCAAACAGACTGGAACCAGAGTACCCCCTCTCTCCATAGGCGCCCACGATATTTTGGCTCCTGTTTGACCTCTGCACCTAACTGGCCCCGTGTTGCTGGTGCTGCGTGCTTGGGGTTAACTTGAACCCCCAACGGTGGGCTATCTATGCCCCGGAGATCAAGACTGTAAGTTTGTTACTTACGTAAAAAACTGTACTGTATTTTCCTTCCTCAGGAACTGTTGAATATTGCAGTGTCCACTTTTAAAATAGCTTTTTGCCATTTTAAAGAAAACTGTATACATTGTCGATTCCATTCAAAGTTCTGATTATACCTATGCCAAGTACCTTACATTGTATGCACTTACCTGCAAATTGAATCTTGTGGTTCTAGAAATACATTAAGAAAACCTATCTTTCTATATAAAATCCTATTGGTCTGGAGTTAAGTCATTGAGTGTGTATTTCTTCTATTGCTTGTGTGTGTCCAACAAATGCTTAACACTACCCTCTGATAAGCCTAACTGCTCGACCACACTACCACAAATAGAGAATTAGTATTATCTAGTATTGCCTCGGTCAACCGTCTTGGGGAACCCCTTGACTCTGTGCACACTATGGCCCATATTTATACTTTTTTAGCGCCGCATTTGCGCCGCTTTTTGACGCAAAAACGGCGCAAACTTACAAAATACAGTTGCATTTTGCAAGTTTCCGCTGCTTTTGCGACAAAAAATTATGCAAATGCGGCGCTAGAAAAGTATAAATATGGGCCTATATCTCATTTTGATATAGTATAAACAGAGCCAGCTTCCTACAATAACACAAAGAAATCCCAAATAAATAAAAAAAAATTGACAATATTTGAATAAATAAAATGACACAAAAACAACAAAAATCCAATAAGTAGAACCAGTGGTATGGTTTTTAAAGTCTGAATTAAAATTAGCGCCAAAAAGTGCAAAGTGCCAACTGCAGATATCTGATTGCGCTAGGCTGAGTTAAAGTCAAAAGTTAAGGCTGACCTCTGGAGTGAGGCTTGGATACAGGGACCTGGATTGTCCCAGTGGAAAGGTTACCTTTGCACTTAAAATCATTTTTGGAGGAAAGTCTTTGTCAACAGGGTTGTCAGCCGGTTGGTCTGCAGGCTGGATCTGAAGAGGGACATGTCAACAGTGATCAGCTGAACAGCAGGGCCCAGGTGGGAGCTCGGCTCTGGCGAGAAGTTCAAGGCTTTCGACGTCGATGGCAGGGAAGCTCTGCACTGACAAACTCTGAAGTCTGGGCCCAGGAAGGAATTGTCAACAGAGGTTTGCTGCTCAGCGTTGGTCTCAGTGAAATCATCTATGTTTGGGCTTAGAAACTTCTCACAAAGTCGCGATTCCTTCAGCGGGGCAAATCAGCAAGTTGAATTAGACCAGCAATTCACGGTTGGAGGCTGTTGCTGCAGGCCGGTGGTAGCCTCTGGTTCATTTGGAGAAAAGTTCAAAATAAGTTTTCAAGTGTCCGGACTGCTGTTTTAGAACTTGTGATATACACTCTAGCACCAGACAAGGCTCCAGTACCTGGGGGGCAGTTCTTGGGGTTAGGACTCACTCCAACAGAAACCAGTAGTAGGATCTAGGGCAGTTCCAATTGGAGCTGGTCAGCAGGAAAAGCAGGAATATTGCAAAAGATGTCCTTTGGATGCCTGTTGTGTCCCTGTTGCTCACACACATGGTTAGGCAACTTTCCCTAGGAGTCACTTCTGGAGTCCCGGGTTCAAGGCATGCAAGCCCTTTCTTGGTTCAGACTCCAGGCAGCAGGCTGGTCCTTCTTCTGAGTCCTCACAGGTCTAGGAGTGCTCTGATTTCAGGTTATGGGGTTGCTATTTTTATGATCAGTGCCAGCCTATGGGTTGATCTGCAATCCTTGGTCAACATCCAAAACTAGGTCTAGTCAGTTCTTCCCTCTTCCTTGTGTCTGGCTCCATCCTGTCAGGAAGACCAACTCCCCTCTGCCCACTGTCTGGCTCCCATACACATTTCCCATTAAGGGATCCATCAACAGTTCAAGGCTCCTTGCCACTCACAGAAAGGCCACAGAAACTTTAGGCACGGAAATGCCAACTTCCTAAAAGTGGCATTTCCAAAATAATAATTTGAAATCAGACTTTACGATTGAAAATGATTTTAAATTATAATTAAAATGTGTTTGAAGAAGTATTTTTCTATGTTTCCACACTGAATTTACAACTTATTAAATGTAGTAAAGTAAGCCAGTGTTAGTCTCTGGGAGGCCAGCCTTGTCACAGTGAAAAAGTACATGGGGACGGCGGGGTTTAACTGTCAGGACACGTAAAACGTTAAGCCGCAGATTTAAGGAACGTGGCGCTGCACCCAGTGCAGCACCACTGTCCTTGCACCCCTTAGCGCCCCCCTACCAACACCATGTGTGCGCCCTATTTAAAATACAGCGCACCATGGCGCAAGGTAGGGGGCAATAGCGTCAGGATTTTTGACACTCTAGATGTACTGTTCAGGGCTAGTGCCAACATTTAGGCGCTGACCTTGAACAGAACATAGGGGCCCTGAAATCAGTAAACCTGGGTTTGAACCAAAATGGTACACCACCCGAACAGGGCAACAATGAGAAATTGCCTCTCAGGATTGTTCTTTGAAGGATCTTGCAGAAAAACAATCCTGCCTGTAACACAGGCACCTTGCCCCATGGTGCAAGGATGCCTGCGTTGGCGCTAGACAGCCTCATGTGCACCAGAACAGGTAGAGAGCTGAAGAGCACCATCCCCAGTACATATGGCACTGTTCAGCTCCCTCCAGTTCACACAACACAGCGTGGCAACTTTGCTTGCTGCCATGTGTTGCGTGAACCTTTAGTAAATATGCCCCATTGTACATGAAAAGAAAAACAAAGTGCCAGAAAGACCTCTTTTTCTGGGTAGAGAGCAATTACCAGGACAGACCATTGATGACTTTTGTAGCAAAGTTGGAAGGATTGCCAGGATAGTTAAAATAGTTACTTTTGGCTAAAGACCTTACTTAGTGAAGAGGTAGAAAATATCCAAGCTTTTGAATATATGTCTCATGATATAAAATAGCTGGAATCTAACTCCAAGAACGTTTTTCAGTACACGTTGTACAAATAAAAGAAAATAACAGTCAAGCAGATGGTTCAAGAAACAGAAAGTATAGGACTAAAGGTCCAATGGTATGGGACAATGTGTTTTTTCTGAAGCGTAATAGGGCCATTTGGCAACAGACAAGAGTTGCCCAGCTAGATATCAGGTGTGAAAGAAGTGTAGAAAAAGGGGGCATAATGCCCACATGTGCAAGATTCTGAGGTTTGCTAACACGGTAGTTGGAATAAGTTATAAATATGAATCAGCAGGCAAAGAGTGCTCCAGAAGAACATTTTATATTACAAATCGGGGGGTAGAAGAGCTATACAATGCTCTTTTTTGTGAAATTGATGCTCTTTTTGTGAAATGAAGATCAATGGGAAAAAGTAAAAGTTCTAGTGCCAGATATACTTTTATCAGCAAAGATATGACGTGTATGAGAGGGAAAAACTTAAACCATCTGATGTACAATTAATTACATATGGAAAAAATGAACTGCAGTGTTAGGTTGTTATGGTGCAACCATTTTATTCAGAGGTTGCAGCATTCAATCCAAGGTGTTCACATCCAAGAATGGAAGGTGTATGTAGCCAGTGACGAAGGGTGTTTTTTGGGCTTGTAACAATACAGATATTTAGGAATCACATTATACCCTAACCATCCAGATCAAATGTTATGTTTAAGCACACAGAATAAAGAAGATGAGTTGAAAAATTGGAGGAAACAATTTTCAGAGATATTCTGCAGTAATCTGGGCCTGTGGAAAAGATTTAAACACAAGATAATTTTGTGGGAGGGTGCTGTTCCCAAAATATATAGAGCTCCTTTACATTTGGGGGTGGAGTTAAAACAAGAATTAGAAAGATTACGCAAGGAAGGATTCATGGACCCAACTGAAGCCTCTAATTGACTTTCTCCTGTGGTTCTAGCAAGGAAGCTGGGTGTGAACTAAGAATGTCTGAAGGTTTGAAATGTCAATCAGATCATGTGTGCTGATCATCATCCTTTGCTAAACATACACAAAATGGTTGTAACACTTAAAGGGTCAGCAATACTTTCCACCTTAGATTTTTCTTTTGTGTATCATCAGATAGCACTGTCATCCAGGAAAGCACACATCTGTTCCACTACTTGGACTCGCATCTGCAGTTTTTTTAAACAACTTTATTTTAAACGTTGAATATCATCTTCTGATGGCTGATGTGTTGTTTCACATATATAGACAATTTCACCAACCAACCTCCATGGTCACCATCCATGGCAACCCCCCTCCCAATGGTACAAAGCAAGAGGCATCCCACTGAATGACATGGTAACCCAATGAGCAACTACTGTGAAGCAGATTGGCTCCCTGCATCCGAGAGGACAACTCGCATATTCCTGAGACTCATAGGGGCATATTTATAGGCCCCTAGCGGCACCTTGCACCACATTAGTGTCATTTATTTTTACGCTAAAGCGGCCAAACAAGGCCAAAATCCTAGCGCCATATCTACAAAGTGGTGCAATGCATGCATCGCGCCACTTTGTAACCCTTTGCGCTACATTATGCCTGCACCAGGCATTCTGTAGGAAAAGGGGGCGTGCCCCCATTAGGGAGGGGGAAATGGCGCAAGGAAATCTATGAGATTTCCTTGCGTCATTTTGTACGGCACGTTTAACGCTTGCTCAGAGCAGGTGTGTAGGAAGCTGGCTCTGTATATACTATATCAAAATGAGATATAGGCCCTCATTCTGAACATGGCGGTAATCACCGGACTGCCGGCGGTGGCGGTAACTGTCTCCAACAGGCTGCCGGTGCAGACCGCCAAATAATGAAGCATAGGAGAAACAGCCAGAGGCCCATCCACCCACCGCCATTCTGGAAGTACCGCCGAAGACGGCAGAGGCCTCAAACAGGCCGGTGGAAAGGCCCAACCTGACCACCATATAATGAAAACAGCGCCGCCATCATTTCTGGGGCGGGAACCACCGCCATGCAAAGCCTGGCGGAAACGAACAATATAAAAGGACACACTCACCGGAGGCATACAGAATACGCCGATGCCGACATAGAGCGAAAGTTGGAAATAATGCCAGTGCTGCTCCTTGCCATATACCTCTACGACCGTGACCGACAATGAAGATAACGACGACGGTAAGTTCCTCAGCCTAGTACACATGGGAAGAAAGGGCACAGTTACACATCCACCCCACCCACCCTGCAACGCACACCCAAACCCTCCCACATCCCAAGCCAAACATACCATAACAAAATGTACTTACCAGACTCAAGCTAACAAAGACCTGCACCTAAGTACACACATGTGCACATCACCCCTCCACAGTGAAATGCTGTACAACATCACCATATTGTGCCAACACCACTACTGGGCACTTAAAATTTATTATATACAAAAAATACTAATGTCCCAAGAAGGCCATTGGCCAGTCCTGTACGAATAGGCTGAAGGGCCAAAACAGGCCGAACTTGACTCCCACATGTGCAAAAGGAACTCCACTTGAAAGGGGCATCAATGGGGGAGCCAGGCACCTCAGAGAACAGGGGCAGGCTGTGGTGCGGGTGGGGACTTACGTCTGGGAGGGGGGGGCCTTGGGCTTAGGTTTGGGAGGTGGAGGGGGTTTTAGCTTGCCCTTGGAAGGAGGGGGAGTGGGCTTGGACCGGGGGTGGCAGAGGGACCAGGGGCAACACAGGGCTTCTTCCTCCCTGGGGAAGGGGCACGGGAATGGGAAGGGCGGACTGGGGCGGACTTGGATGTGGAAGGAGTGGACTGGTGTAGGAGGCTGGCCTGGCTTGTAGTGGGTACCAAGGGGTACTTACACTCTGTAGCAGGTCCATTTATCCCTTATTAGTGTAGAAGAGGTGTTTCTAGCAGCTTAGGCTGGTAGAAGGTAGCTATAGCAGAGCAGCTTAGGCTGAACTAGGAGACATGCAAAGCTCCTACTATACCACTGGTGTCATATGCACAATATCATAAGAAAACACAATACACAGATATACTAAAAATAAAGGTACTTTATTTTTATGACAATATGCCAAAAGTATCTCAGTGAGTACCCTCAGTATGAGGATGGCAAATATACACAAGATATATGTACACAATACCAAAAGTATGCAGTAATAGCAAAAGAAAGTAATGCAAGCAATGTATAGTCACAATAGATTGCAATAGGAGCACATAGGTATAAGGACAACACAAACCATATACTCCAAAAGTGGAATGCGAACCACGAATGGACCCCAAACCTATGTGAGCTTGTAGAGGGTCTTTGAGACTGTAAGAAAACAGTGAGGGTTAGAAAAATAGCCCACCCCAAGACCCTGAAAAGTAGGTGTAAAGTGCACCTATATTCCCCAGAGAGCACAGAAGTCGTGATAGGGGAATTCTGCAAGGAAAACTAACACCAGCAATGCAACCAAAGTGGATTTCCGGACAAGAGTACCTGTGGAACAAGGGGACCAAGTCCAAGAGTCGCGACAAAGTCGAGATTGGGCAGATGCCCATGAAATGCCAGCTGAGGGTGCAAAGAAGCTGCCACCGGATGGTAGAAGCTGTGGATTCCCCTTTAGAGGATGGATGTCCCACGTCGTGAAAAAGCTTGCAGAGGTGTTCCCACGCAGAAAGACCGCAAACAAGCCTTGCTAGCTGCAAGGGTTGCGGTTACGGTTTTTGGATGCTGCTGTGGCCCAGGAAGGACCAGGATGTTGCCACTTGGATGAGGAGACAGAGGGGGCACCCAGCAAGTCAGGGAGCCCTCACAGGAGCACGCAGCACCCGCAGAAGTGCCAGAACAGAACTACAAAGAAGAGTGAACCGGAGCTCACCCGAAGACACAAAAGGGAGTCCCACGACGCCGGAGGACAACTCAGGAGGTTGTGCACTGTAGGTTAGAGTGTCAGGGACCCAGGCTTGCCTGTGCACAAAGGAAATCCTGGAAGAGTGCACAGGAGCTGGAGCAGCTGCAAATCACGCAGTACCCAGCAATGCAGTCTAGCGTGGGGAGGCAAGGACTTACCTCCACCAAACTTGGACTGAAGAGTCACTGGACTGTGGGAGTCACTTGGACAGAGTTGCTGAGTTCCAGGGACCACGCTCGTCTTGCTGAGAGGGGACCCAGAGGACCGGTGATGCAGTCATTTGGTGCCTGCGGTTGCAGGGGGACTATTCCTCCGACCCACAGGAGATTTCTTCGGAGCTTCTAGTGCAGAGAGGAGGCAGACTACCCCCACAGCATGCACCTCCAGGAAAACAGTCGAGAAGGCCGCAGGATCAGCAATACAAGGTTGCAGTAGTCGTCTTTGCTACTTTGTTGTGGTTTTGCAGGCATCCAGAGCAGTCAGCGGTCGATTCCTTGGCAGAAAGTGAAGAGAGAGATGCAGAGGAACTCTGGTGAGCTCTTGCAATCGTTATCTGAAGAATTCCCCAAAGCAGAGACCCTAAATAGCCAGAAAAGGAGGTTTGGCTACTTAGGAAGGAAGATAGGCTAGCAACACAGGTAAGCGCTGGACCCCAGGAGGGCAGAAACCTGTCTGAGGGGTTGGCAGCAGCAGCAGCTGCAGTGAAACCCCGGGAAAGGTAGTTTGGCAGTACCCGGGTCTGTGCTAGAGATTCGGGGGATCATGGAATTGTCTCCCCAATGCCAGAATGGTATTGGGGTGACAATTCTATGATCTTAGACATGTTACATGGCCATGTTCGGAGTTACCATTGTGACGCTATACATAGGTAGTGACCCATGTATAGTGCACATGTGTAATGGTGTCCCCGCACTCACAAAGTCCGGGGAATTTGCCCTGAACGATGTGGGGGCACCTTGGCTAGTGCCAGGGTGCCCACACACTAAGTAACCTAGCACCCAATCTTTACCAGGTAAAGGTTAGACATATAGGTGACTTATAAGTTACTTAAGTGCAGTGGTAAATGGCTGTGAAATAACGTGGACGTTATTTCACTCAGGCTGCAGTGGCAGGCCTGTGTAAGAATTGTCAGCGCTCCCTATGGGTGGCAAAAGAAATGCTGCAGCCCATAGGGGTCTCCTGGAACCCCAATACTCTGGGTACCTCAGTACCATATACTAGGGAATTATAAGGGTGTTCCAGTATGCCAATGTCAATTGGTGAAATTGGTCACTAGCCTGTTAGTGACAATTTGGAAAGCAAAGAGAGAGCATAACCACTGAGGTTCTGGTTAGCAGAGCCTCAGTGAGACAGTTAATCATCACACAGGGAACACATACAGGGCACACTTATGAGCACTGGGGCCCTGGCTGGCAGGGTCCCAGTGACACATACAACTAAAACAACATATATACAGTGAAATATGGGGGTAACATGCCAGGCAAGATGGTACTTTCCTACACAACCCCCCCCCCCCCAAACGAAGAACAATAAGACTAGCCATGACCTGATGAGTCTTCATTGTCTAAGTGGAAATATCTGGAGAGTCCATCTGCATTGGAGTGGGTACTCCCAGGTCTATGTTCCACTGTATAGTCCATTCCCTGTAGAGATATGGACCACCTCAACAATTTAGGGTTTTCACCTTTCATTTGTTTTAGCCAAAGTAGAGGTTTGTGGTCTGTCTGAACAATGAAGTGAGTGCCAAACAGGTATGGCCTCAACTTCTTCAGTGCCCAGACCACAGCAAAGGCCTCCCTCTCTATGGCAGATCAACTCTTTTCTCTAGGGGTCAACCTCCTGCTGATAAAAGCAACAGGTTGATCCTGGCCCTCAGAATTGAGTTGTGATAAGACTGCCCCTTCCCCTAATTCAGATGCATCAGTTTGGACAATTAATTTTTTGGAGTAACAGAGGCTTTTTAGGACAGGTGCAGAGCACATGGCCTTCTTCAGCTCCTCAAAAGCTTTTTGACAGTTAGCTGTCCACAATACCTTTTTAGGCATTTTCTTAGATGTGAGGTCATTAAGAGGGGCTGCTATGGGGCCATAGTTCTTTATGAACCTCCTGTAGTACCCAGTGAGGCCTAAGAAGGCTCTCACCTGAGTCTGAGTTGTAGGGGGAACCCAATCTATGATAGTTTGGATTTCCCCCTGAAGTGGTGCAATCTGTTCTCCACCTACCAGGTGTCCCAGATAAACCACTTTCCCCTGCCCTATCTGGCACTTTGAAGCCTTGATAGTGAGGCCTGCCTTTTGCAGGGCCTCCAAAACTTTCCATAGGTGGACCAGGTGATCATCCCAGGTGGAGCTAAAGACAGCTATATCATCTAGATATGCTGCACTAAAAGCTTCCAACCCTTGCAGGACTGTATTCGCCAACCTCTGAAAAGTGGCAGGTGCATTTTTCAACCCAAAAGGCATTACTGTGAGTTGGTAGTGCCCTCCAATGGTTGAAAATGCTGTTTTTGCTTTAGCATCCTCTGATAACTTGATCTGCCAATACCCTGCAGTCAAATCAAAGGTGCTTAAATACTTGGCAGATGCCAGTGTATCTATTAGCTCATCTTCCCTGGGTATAGGGTGAGCATCAGTTTTAGTTACCTGGTTGAGACCTCTGTAGTCTACACAAAATCTCATTTCCCTTTTCCCATCTGTGGAATGAGGCTTTGGTACAAGTACCACAGGAGAGGCCCATGGACTTTCAGAGTGCTCAACCACTCCCAGTTCAAGCATTTTCTGAACTCCTTGTTTTATGCAGTCCCTGACATGGTCAGGCTGCCTATAGATCTTACTTTTGACAGGCAAGCTGTCACCAGTATCTATAGTGTGCTCACACCAAGAAGTGGTGCCTGGCACAGTAGAAAAGAGTTCAGAAAACTGACCCAGGAGATTTATGTAGTGGTCTTTCTGCTCAGCAGTAAGAAAGTCTGCTAAAACCACATCTTCCACTAGAGCATCTTGTTCTGTGGAAGAGAAGAGATCAGGGAGAGGGTCACTCTCTTCTTCCTGTCCTTCATCTGTTGCCATGAGCAGGATGAGATCAGCCCTGTCATAGTAGGGTTTCAGGCGATTGACATGGAGTACCCTAAGGGGACTCCTGGCAGTGCCTAAGTCAACTAAGTAGGTGACTTCTCCCTTCTTTTCAACAATAATGTGGGGTCCACTCCATTTGTCTTGGAGTGCTCTTGCGACCACAGGCTCCAAGACCCACACTTTCTGCCCTGATTGGTACTGAATCAGCACAGCCTTCTGGTCATGCAATTGCTTTTGGAGCTCTTGGCTGGCCTGAAGGTTTTTGCTGGCCTTTTTCATATACTCAGCCATTCTGGATCTTAGGCCAAGTACATAGTCCACTATGTCTTGCTTAGGAGCTTTTAAAGGTTGTTCCCAACCCTCCTTTACAAGTGTTAGAGGACCTCTTACAGGGTGCCCAAATAGGAGTTCAAAGGGGCTGAAGCCCACTCTTTTTTGGGGTACCTCCCTGTAAGCAAAAAGGAGGCAAGGTAACAGGACATCCCATCTCCTCCGGAGGTGTTCAGGGAGTCCCATTATAATTCTTTTGAGAGTTTTTTTAAACCTCTCAACCAGTTGATTTGTTTGTGGATGATAGGGTGTGGTGAATTTGTATGTTACACCACATTCCTTCCACATGGCCTTTAAGTAAGCAGACATAAAGTTGCTACCCCTGTCTGATACCACCTCTTTTGGGAAGCCCACCCTGGAAAAGATTCCCAGGAGGGCCTTTGCCACTGCAGGCGCTGTAGTGGTCCTTAGAGGAATTGCTTCAGGATATCTGGTGGCATGGTCCACTACCACCAAGATAAACCTATTGCCTGAAGCAGTAGGAGGGTCAAGGGGGCCAACTATGTCCACCCCTACCCTTTCAAAGGGAACCCCAACCACAGGCAGTGGAATAAGGGGTGCCTTTGGGGTGCCACCTGTTTTGCCACTGGCTTGACAGGTGACACAAAACTTACAAAATTCTTTTGTGTCCTCTGACATTCTAGGCCAATGAAACAAGGGGACAAGCCAGTCCCATGTTTTCATCTGCCCCAAATGTCCAGCCAAGGGAATGTCGTGGGCTAGAGTAAGGAGGAACTCTCTGTATTGCAGGGGAATAACCACTCTCCTGGCAGCTCCAGGTTTTGGGTCCCTTGCCTCTGTATACAAGAGGTTGTCCTCCCAGTAAACTCTGTGAGAGTCACTGACATCCCCATTTTGCTGTTTGACAGCTTGCTGTCTTAGACCCTCTAGTGTGGGACAGGTCTGCTGTGCCACACTCAGCTCCTCCCTGGCAGGCCCCCCTCCACCCAAAAGCTCAGCAGTGTCTGCTTCCAGCTCCTCTGGTAAAGGTTCTGCGCAGGGGGGACATTCTTCTTCCTCAGAAGTTGAATCCACTGTAGAGGGAGGGATAGTAGGTAGTGATTTACCTTTACTAACCCTAGCTTTAGGGAACACTTGGTCCATTGTTCCAGGATCCAAGTCACCCTGTCCTTTTTGCTTTTTGGCCTGAGCCCTTGTCAAAGCAAAAATATGCCCAGGAATGCCCAGTATTGCTGCATGAGCCTCCAACTCCACTTCTGCCCAAGCTGATGTCTCTAAATCGTTCCCTAATAGACAGTCTACAGGTAAATCTGAGGCAACCACAACTTTCTTTGGACCAGTAACCCCCACCCCGTTGAGATTCACAACAGCCATGGGGTGGCTAAGATTGTTGTTATGAGCATCAGTCACTTGGTACTGGTGACCAAGTAGGTGTTGTTCAGGGTGGACCAGTTTCTCTATTACCATGGTAACACTGGCACCTGTGTCCCTGTAGGCCTGAACCTCAACACCATTTATTAGGGGAAGTTGCTTGTACTTATCCATATTAAGGGGACAAGCAACCAAGGTGGCCAAATCAATGGCACCTTCAGAGACTAACACAGCCTCTGTGGTCTCCCTAACAAGACCAACCCCAACTAAATTACCAAAAGTGAGCCCAGCTACTCCCTTGGATTGGCTATTAGTAGGTTTGCTCCCACCACCACTGCTATTACTAGGGGCACTAGGTGTAGCAGTAGGGGTTGTGGTAGTAGGAGGCTTGGTGCTTTTCTTTGGACAAATGGGATCAGTTGTGCAATGGCCTTTTACTTTACATAAATAGCACCATGTTTTTTTTACTTGATTAGAAGAGGATTTGGGCACACCACCCCCACCAGAGTGTTTTTGTGGGCCTGATGAAGACTCATTTTTAGATTTGTCCCCACCCTTGTCTGAAGACTTACCATCCTTCTTCTTGCCATCCTTGTCACCCCCTGTATGAACTTTTCTGTTCACTCTTGTTCTGACCCATTTGTCTGCCTTCTTTCCCAATTCTTGGGGAGAGGTCAGATCTGAGTCCACTAGATATTGGTGTAACAAATCAGACACACGGTTATTAAGAATATGCTCTCCCAGGATTAAGTTATACAGGCTTTCATAGTCAGAAACGTTACTGCCATGTAACCACCCCTCCAAGGCCTTCACTGAATGGTCAACAAAGTCTACCCAGTCTTGTGAAGACTCATTTTTTGTTTCTCTGAACTTGATCCTGTACTGTTCGATGGTTAAGCCATAACCATCTAGGAGTGTATTCTTTAAAACTGTAAAATTATTGGCATCACTTTCCTTCACAGTAAGGAGCCTATCCCTACCCTTTCCACTGAAAGATAGCCATAGGATAGCAGCCCACTGCCTTTGAGGGACCCCCTATACAATACAGGCTCTCTCAAGTGCAGCAAACCACTTGTTAATGTCATCCCCCTCCTTGTAAGGGGGAACTATCTTGTGCAGATTCCTAGAATCATGCTATTTTACAGGATTACTATCTGTAATGCTGCTGCTGCCACCATGGGGTCCAAACCCCAACCTCTGTCTTTCTTTTTCTAAGTCTAATGCTTCCCTGTCTAGAGCCAGCTGTTGCTTTTTAAGCTTCAGCCTGGATTCTTTCACTCTCAATATATTGAGCTCCCTTTCTAACACTCTGTCATCAGGGTGGGTGGGTTGGGCATGCTTAGACACAGAAGAATGATGTGAATGAACAGAGGGAGACCTGTCCCTAATAGTTGGCACTCTAACAACCTGGCCTAAAGGAGTGACATCCCTACTGTGATGAGAGCTCACATTAGTACCAGCCATACTAGGTGGCCTGCTAAGGGGCAGGTTGGGAAGGTTCCCATCTAACACTTTTGCTGGGGCTACCCCAGAATCAGAGTGTGAACCATCAGCTAATCTGTCACCTGATGTGCCAGCTATGGCCTTATCATTCTCAATGAGCAAATAAACCAACAATTCTCTAGAGGGATTCTTCCCTACCCCTAAACCTCTATCAATGCAGAGACTCCTTACACCTTTCCAGTTAAGGTGGTCATAAGCTGTGCTGGCCAGATCCAGAGTTTGACCTGTACCAGACATGATAGGAAAAGGTTTAAGGGACAGAAAAAGAAAGAAAAACTTTCAGAACTTTTTAAGGAAACAGAAAAAACTTTTTCAACTTTTTAAGAAACTTTTTGAAAGTTTAGAGGTTCTTTTCAGCACTTAGCAATAGAATAAGAGAAGAAAAGCAAAACTTTTTGGTTAGGTGTACATACACTGAACTTGTTTTGTATATTTTTCTCTTATGAAAAGTACAAAATGACAAAGTGGTAAGTAGTTGCAAGTACTTATCCCACTGCTGCACAACCAATGTAGGAGGCTGGCCTGGCTTGTAGTGGGTACCAAGGGGTACTTACACTCTGTACCAGGTCCAGTTATCCCTTATTAGTGTAGAAGAGGTGTTTCTAGCAGCTTAGGTGTAGAGATGGCCAATGATCACACAGGAAACCGATGACAGTGAAATGATAAGGTTAATAATACAACGCCCCAGCCACCTCACATCACAGTCCTTGTCACCCTCAGATCTCCTCCAACAGTCTCAGCTCTCCTCCTAGAATCCTGGTGGGAGAGCCCATTATGATAAGGGTCAGAGGGGACACCTGGGCCAGGGATGAACCAACACAGGAAATACAAGATACCACACATCCCCCTTTCATTACAGAAACAAGTTAGTTACCGATGATCACAGAGTAGGGAAAAGGGGTGAACAGGGGAAAGAACTAGAACTTAATTAAATCTAAAAGGAACATGTGACACTTTTTAACCATATGTGTAATACATCAAGGGCCAGATGTAGGAAACTGTTTGCGACTCGCAAACGGCAAAATTTGCCGTTTGCGAGTCGCAAATCGCAGTTTCCTATTCAGAAATGCATTTTGCGAGTCGGGACCGACTCGCAAAATGCATTTCCGACTCGCAAATAGGAAGGGGTGTTCCCTTCCTATTTGCGAGTCTGAGTGGGATGCAATATCATTTGCGACCGCGTACGCGGTCGCAAATCGTATCGCAGTTACCATCCACTTCAAGTGGATGGTAACCCACTCGCAAATTGGAAGGGGTCCCAATGGGACCCCTTCCAGTTTGTGAATGGATCCCAAACATTTTTTTCAGGGCAGGTAGTGGTCCAAGGGACCACTGCCTGCCCTGAAAAAAACCCGAAACTAAAGGTTTCGTTTTTTTTTTTAAGTGCAGCTCGTTTTCCTTTAAGGAAAACGGGCTACACTTAAAAAAAAACAACTGCTTTATTTAAAGCAGTCACGAACACGGAGGTCTGCTGACTACAGCAGGCCTCCATGTTTGCGAGTGCCTTGACTCGCTATGGGGCCGCAATTTGCGACCCACCTCATGAATATTCATGAGGTGGGTCATTGCGACCCCATAGCGAGTCGCAGTCGGTGTCTGAGACACCGTACTGCATAATATTTTGCGAGTTGCAAATAGCGAGTCGCTATGACTCGCTATTTGCAAGTCGCAAAATGTTTCGTTTCTACATCTGGCCCCAAATAACCACAGCTGTTAACATATAATGAGGAATAAAGGAAAACATACAATAGAAACCCTGCACAAATCAAAGAATAATCTGAGGTTCTTTTTAGTTATAGGCATAGGGGGTCATTCCAACCCTGGCGGTCGGTGTTAAAGCGGCGGCTAAACCGCCAACAGGCTGGCGGTAAAGAAAATGGAATTCCGACCCTGGCGGAAACCGCCAATGGAGACCGCCACTTCAACACACCGCCCGCCACGGCGGGACAAACAAACACTGGGGAGTGCAAAGCCACAGTCTCTCAAGTCTCTACAGTGGGTGGTTTGCCCACTGTTCCATCCTGGGGAGTGCAAAGCCACAGTCTCTCAAGTCTCTACAGTGGGTGGTTTGCCCACTGTTCCATCCTGGGGAGTGCAAAGCCACAGTCTCACAAGTGTATAACAGTCCCCATTGGTACTGGAGGGAGACTGGTGCCCAGAGTGCTTCGTGCAGCCCTGCCTGACACAGATGCGGGCCTGCCCCTTCTGCCAATGGGCCAGCGGTGCTTGAGATAAAGGGCCCAGTTCAGCGGTGCTTGAGATGAAGGGCCCAGTTCAGCGATGCTTGAGATGAAGGGCCCAGTTCAGCGGTGCTTGAGACGGCGGTGCCCAGTGTAGCTGTGTTTGAGACGGCGGTGCCCAGTTCAGTGGTGCTTGAGATTAAGGGCCCAGTTCAGCGGTGCTTGAGATGAAGGGCCCAGTTCAGCGGTGCTTGAGATGAAGGGCCCAGTGCAGCGGTGCTTGAGATGAAGGGCCCAGTTCAGCGGTGCTTGAGACGGCGGTGCCCAGTTCAGCAGTGCTTGAGATGAAGGGCCCAGTTCAGCGATGCTTGAGATGAAGGGCCCAGTGCAGCAGTGCTTGCGATGAATGGCCCAGTTCAGCGGTGCTTGAGATGAAGGGCCCAGTGCAGCGGTGCTTGAGATGAAGGGCCCAGTTCAGCGGTGCTTGAGACGGCGGTGCCCAGTTCAGGGGTGCTTGAGATGAAGGGCCCAGTTCAGCGGTGCTTGAGATGAAGGGCCCAGTTCAGCGGTGCTTGAGACGGCGGTGCCCAGTTCAGCGGTGCTTGAGACGGCGGTGCCCAGTTCAGCGGTGCTTGAGACGGCGGTGCCCAGTGTAGCGGTGCTTGATACGGCGGTGCCCAGTTCAGAGATGCTTGAGATGAGTGTCCAGGTCAGCGGATCCGGCCATGGCATGGAGGTCATTCACCACCTGACCTGTGGCTGGCGGTGCCTTCCTGCCCATCTGTCGTGTGGCTTGCGGGGCCCTCCTGGGCTGCACTTCCGGGCCTGTAGGTGTCCTCCTGCCCACCTGGGATGGGGCTGGCGGGGCCCTCCTGGCCAGCTGGCCTGCTGGCGGACTTGTCGGGCGTGCTGCCCTTCCCACCCTTCCCTGTTCGCCTGTGGCCCTTCACCACCTTTGGCGGTGTGCCAGGTGGCACCACACTTCCTGCCGGAGCCATGGTAGGAATTTTGGTCCCTGGTGTCTTCGGCCTCTCGCGCCGGCCACTGGCAATCTTCGGATGCTTTACCGGGGGTGGGCTGGCCGTGCCTTGGCTCCTTACTGAACTGGCTGCCCTGGAGGGTGGGGGACTCCACAGTCCATGGCAAACTGTCTTTACAGGTCCCGCTTTTGTGGTGGCTGAGGTGCTGACAGGAGTCCTATGAGATGGACGGGGTGGGGGAGTTGTTGGAAAGAGGTCAAGTTTGGAAAAGAAAATCAATTTAGGAAGAGAGGGACGAGTAGGTGTAGTGGGTATGGGAGTGGAGGAAGAGGTTGTGGTTGTAGGAGTTTTCAGTCTGGTGTCTTTGGGTGCAGGTGCTTGGGCTGGATGCTGTTGTGAGGTGGATGGCTGTTGGGTGGGTGGCTGCCTGCGTTTGTGTAGCTTGGAAGAGGGGGTCACAGACACAGTGGGAGAGGACACAGGGGATGTGTAAATGGTAGTGGGGGTGGTGACTGCACGTGTGCGGGGTGTTCTGGTGGGTGTGCTGGTGATGGACGTAGTGGCTGAAGATGTTGTGCATGCAGGTGTGAGTGGAGACGTCACAGGGAGGGAGGAGGGAGACGAGGAGGAGGGGGACACAGTGGAGGCAGTGGCTGTTGGTATGTCTGTATGTGGATGTTGCTTGTGTGAATGCTTGTGTGATGTGTGGTACTTATGTCTGGATGAGCTTCCCTTGGGTGTTGAGGTGTATGCAGGCTGGTCTGATGGTGTGTCTGGGATAGGCAGAGGTACAGGTGATAGGGTATGGGTGGAGGAAGTTGGAGGGGGGAGGCTAGAGACAGGGACAATTGCTGCCATCAGTGCTGAGGCCAGAGTGTTGAACGATCGCTGATGGGCAGCCTGACCGGAATGAATGCTCTCCAGGTATGCATTACTCTGGTGCACCTCCCTTTCTACACCCTGGATGGCATTCAAAAGGGTAGACTGCCCAACAATGAGCGTCCTCAGGAGGTCAATGACCTCCTCACTGAGGGCAGCAGGGGTGACTGGGGCAGGGCCTGAGGTGCCTGGGGCAAAGGAGATGCCCACCTTCGTGGGTGAGCGGGCACGGGGCAAACGCTGAGGGGCTGCTGGGAGGGCGGTGCTGGTGCGCTGGGTGGCGGCTGTACCTGTTGTTGCGGGGGGCATGGATGTTGCCGCCACCACAAGGGAGCTACCTTCAGAGGTCGAGTCGCTGTCACTAATGTCTGCACGAGTCCCCGCTGTGGAGCTCCCCTCACCCTCCGTCCCACTGGTGTATTCGGACTCCGTTGCATGGCCCTCCAGGGCCATGTGGGATGCAGCTCCCTTGTGCTCCGATGCCACTTCTCCTCCGCCTGATGATGCTAATGCACACATGAACAGGAAGACCACAAAAAAGGGGGGGGAGGGAGAAATAAAGACATGTTGAGTGCATGCATTGGCGACACCGGTGGCGGAGAGGACGGACACAGAAGCAACCTGCACTACGCCACGCACTTGGGGTCCACTACTCAATCCGTGGGACATGGCCTACAAGCCTATGGCCGACAACTGCACACATAGATGACACAGGGCCATGGATACCTGTACTTGGCACCCTACAGAGGTGGGGGGCGGGGGCACAGGGCCATGCCTTACGGAGGGGCCTAGCCTACAGAAATCGCCCTGGCCTAGGGATACCCACAGCCCTCCTCCCCCACCCAGACACCTCCACAGCGCGCAAAGTCAGCAGAATGAGTTTGTACTCATCCCCTTGTGTCTGCTGTGATGTCCTCACGCGCCCATCCAAATCGGGGTAGGCCACCTCCAGGATCCGGGACATCAGGGGGGTCAAAGTACGACTGGCACACCTCCCACGTTGGGAGGCCATCCCCAGCTGAGCCTCCGCCGACTTCCTGCTCCAGCGGCGGATGTCCTCCCATCTCTTCCGGCAGTGGGTGCCCCGTCTGTGGTGGACCCCCAGGGCCCGGACATCCTTGGCGATGGCATGCCAAATGTCTATCTTCTGGTGGGTGCTGACCTATGTGAAATGTACAGGGGGAGAAAAAGAGTCATCACCTTCTGCACCCTCAATGTGAGTGGCCCCCCATCCCTACCCATGTGGCACATCCTGTCATCGGTCGTCTGATGCATGCCTCATTCGCTCCCCTCCCCACCATCTTTCATCCACCCGACTCAACACAGGCATTGGCCACAAAGCATGGTCCCAGTGTACTTACCTGTTGGTCTGGAGGACCGTAGAGTAACACATACTGGGGGAGGACCCCATCCATGAGTTTCTCCAATTCCTGAGCAGTGAAGGCAGTGGCCCTTTCCCCAGTCGCATGAGCCATTGTCTCTTCCAGACCGAGGTCACAGCAGCACATGCAGTGCAGGTCCTCTCCTGTCGAAGATCAGGTATCGAGTGATTAAGCAGATAGGAAATGGCGGTCACTCCCGCGGCGGTGCGTACCGCGACCGCCGGCGCACATCGTCATTGGCTCCTGAGACCCATAGGGTTCTATGTTAACCAATGCTGCTTTGCTGCTTTGCGCCGCGGTCTTCGACCGCCTACCGCCACAGTGTACCACGCCAGCGCATTGACCTCACATCCCATTGTCGCACTTCACAGGTCAGGCAGCCGCCATTTCAAGGGCCCACATGGCTTAATTTCTACTGCGTCACACATACCTAGGCCTTGCATCGACACTCATACAAGCCATACAATGCATTGGGAATCGTGTTATGTGCAAGCTGTGGGAACGTACCTGTGGGTTGATTGACTCTGTGCTCGCTGTTGTCCTTCATAGGCACCGTCCGCTGGGACATGCGAGGAGATGGAGGAATCTTCCCGTGTACAGACCGCTGGTGGACCTGTCGACAATGGAAGAAAGACATGTCATACTGACATACAGGCTTGACCGAGCCACTATACAGGAACTGTGTGCCTAGCTGGAGCCAGACCTGATGTCACCAATACGCCAACCCACAGGGATCCCCCCTCTAGTGCAGGTTCTGTCAGTACTCCATTTCTTAGCAAGTGGGTCATTTCAAACAACAGTGGCCATTTCATCAGGGATGTCTCAGCCTATGTTTTCAAAGGTGTTGTCCAGAGTGTTGTCTGCCCTGCTGAAATACATGCGGAGCTACATCGTTTTCCCTGAGGTGGGGGATTTGCCTACAGTGAAGGGTGATTTCTATGCCCTTGGACATATTCCCAACATCATTGGTGCCATTGATGGGACACATGTTGCTTTGGTCCCCCCCAGCAGGAGTGAACAGGTGTACAGGAACAGGAAAAGTTATCATTCCATGAATGTCCAGATGGTCTGTTTGGCTGACCAGTACATCTCCCATGTTAATGCCAAGTTCCCTGGGTCAGTGCATGACGCGTACACCATGCGGAATAGCAGCATCCCTTACGTGATGGGTCAACTCCAGAGGCACCGTGTGTGGCTAATTGGTGACTCTGGTTACCCCAACCTGTCATGGCTACTGACCCCAGTGAGGAATCCCAGGACAAGGGCAGAGGAACGGTACAATGAGGCCCATGGGCGTACTAGGAGGGTGATCGAGCGGACCTTCGGCCTCCTGAAGGCCAGGTTTAGGTGCCTCCATATGACAGGTGGATCCCTAATGTACTCACCAAAGAAGGTGTGCCAGATCATCGTGGCCTGCTGTATGCTTCACAACCTGGCTTTGCGACGCCAGGTGCCTTTTCTGCAGGAGGATGGTCCAGATGGTGGTGTTGTAGCAGCTGTGGAGCCTGTGGAGAGTGAAGAGGAGGAAGGCGAAGAGGACGACATAGACAACAGGAACACAGTAATACAGCAGTATTTTCAATGACACACAGGTAAGAATCCACACCGGCATATTACATTTACTTAAAGACTGCTACCTCTCTACTGTCTGACCTTTGCCCCCAGTGTATGGTAACTGAGTTGTGACTTTCCATTCCGATTTCAGAGATGTGGGCCCCACTGCGTGACATCTGCTTTGTTTACCCATGGACTACAGCTGTGTGACAGTGGCATGTTGTCATCACAATATAAATGAACATTTTGCCACAGTTATGTCTAATACATTTGTTCAAAACTACACCCAGACTCCAGATTGTTTTGTGCAATAAGTGTGTTTATTAAAGTGCTCTAAATTGGTAAGTGGTTGCAATTCGGTGAGGGGTGATGGTGGAGGAATGTCCATGGCAGAGTCCAGATTATCAGTCTTACAGGTGCATTGTCCAAATGCCAGTGGAAAGTGGAGCAGGGGCAGTTTAAGGTTGGACAGGGTGACAATGTGGGACAGTGGGATGACAATCAGGGAGGTATCCTTTCCTGGCGGGGGTCTTGGCATCTTACTCTGTCTTCTTCCTGGATCTCAGGGCCTGCTTGCGTTGTGCTTCTCCTTCTGCAGGGGGTGGGGTTATGGTGGCCTGTTGGTCTTGTGTCGGGGCCTCCTGTCCACTAGCACCGGCGGAGGTGGTAGGCAGTTCTTGGTCCATGCTAGTGACAGGGGCCCTTTGTGGTGCCACAGTGTCCCGCAATGTGGTGACTACCTGATTCAGAGCTACTACGATGGTGCCCATGGCGGAACTGATGTTTCTTAGTTCCTCCCTGAACCCCATATACTGTTCCTCCTGCAGAAGCTGGATCTCCTGAAACCTGCCCAGGACCGTTGCCATCTTCTCCTGGGAGTGGTGGTATGCTCCCATGATGGAGGATAGGGCCTCGTGGAGAGTGAGTTCCCTGGGCCTGTCCCCCCTCTGTCGCACAGCAGCCCTCCCAGTTCCCCTGTTTCCCTGTGCCTCTGTCCCCTGGACCGTGTGCCCACTACCACTGCCCCCAGGTCCCTGTTGTTGTTGGGGTGGTGGGTTAACCTGGGTGCCCTGTAGTGGTGGACAAACCGCTTGTTGACGTGTCCTGGGGACAGAGGTATGGGCCCGCTGGGTGGGTGCTGTGCTGGTGTTCCCAGAGGGGGGTAGGTCTGCTGTGGCCTGTGGCTGTCTGAGGGGAACCGACTGTCCCGAGGTCCCCGATGGGCCGGGCTGGTCATCCAGATCAAGGGAGACAGAACTGCTGTCATCACTGTGGGCCTCTTCTGGGGGTGGAGTGGATATTTGTGGACCCTCCTGCGCGGTGACGTGCCGTTCGGGTCCTGCAGGGGTATAAAAGTATGGTTATTGCTTCTGTGTGTGCCATAGCGTGCAATGGGTGGGTGCCCGTGTACCCCAGTGCTGGCATTCCCTTGTGGGGGCTGTTGTGACGGTGGTTTGGGGGGGGGATGGGTATGTGCAGTGGCCATGCTTAGGTGATGGGTGTCCATGGTTTGTGGTCACATGCAGGGCTTGGTGTTGGGATGGGTGGGTTGTGATGGTGAGACATTTGCAAGGAGGAGGTGTGATGGGGGTGGGGGTGAGGGTGGGGGTATGAGTTGGCATGCTGGTGGGGTGGGGGGGATGAAGTTAAGATTTGACTTACCAGAGTCTATTCCTCCGCCTACTCCTGCAAGGCCCTCAGGATGCAGGATCGCCAAGACCTGCTCCTCCCATGTTGTAAATTCTGGAGGAGGAGGTGGGGGTCCGCCGCCAGTCCGCTGCACCGCGATGTTGTGCCTGGATACCATGGAACGCACCTTCCCCCGTAGGTCGTTCCGCCGCTTCCTGATGTCGTCCCGATTTCTTGGGTGCTGTCCCACAGCGTTGACCCTGTCCACTATTCTGCTCCATAGCTCCATCTTCCTGGCAATGGTGGTGTGCTGCACCTGTGTCCCGAAGAGCTGTGACTCTACCCGTACAATTTCCTCCACCATGACCCTGAGTTCAGCGTCAGAAAACCTGGGGTGTCTTTGCGGTGCCATGGGGTGGTGTGGGTGATGTGTGGGGTGGATTGTGTGGTGCTAAGTGTGGTGATGTGTATTGGTGTGTTGTTTGAAGTGCGTGGTAAAATTGCTGGGTGAGAGTGAATTGCTCGGATCTCTTTTCTCTGTGCGTGTTCACGAATCTCTAGGAGTGGGGGTTTGTGGGTGATGTGGGTGTGTGTTTTATATTTAATTGGGTGTGTGGGATTGTTGTTTGTATGTGTATCAGGTGTGTGTATTTGGAATTGTGCAATGTGGCGGTGTTTTGGAGATGTGTGTGTATTTTGAGCGCGGCGGTGTGTACCGCCAATGGAATACCGCGGTTGAAAGACCGCTGCGTAGATTCGTGGGTCATAATGGCATGGGCGTATTTCTGTTGGCGTGACGGTGGAGGTTTGGTCATCGCCAGTTTCTCGCTGGCCTTTGGTGTGGCGGACGTTTGAGGATGTCGGTATTTTGGCGGTTTGCCTGTTGTGGGTCAGAATGACCGTGACGGTTTACCGCGCCCGTGGCGGTGTTATGGCAGTCTTCTGCACGGCGGTAAGCGCCTTTTACCGCCGAGGTTGGAATGACCGCCATAGTCCTTTAAATATTTCGGTGGTCGAACGGGTCGTGTTCGTACTCTACAGGGATATCTCCATGAGGTGTCTTCACTTTCACGCGGTGTTGACGAGGACTCCACAATTCCATGTGGTTTGTTTTTGTTTGATCCTCCTCTACAGGCATTGTGGGTTGTATATCCAATTGAGGAAGGCTTGATTATAGCTATCCTCCCTAGGTTCCATATTCTGCCATCATCAGTTTTCACAGCATTGCAGAACAATTTGACCACTCTCATTGCTCTTGTGAATTTTGAGTCCTTAGCGCTTCCTGTGGGAGCCTTGACCTTTACCCAATCACCTACCGAAACCTTATTGTCTTTTGTGTGATTATCTCTGTCATATTTCTCCTTTCTCCTCTCCTGTTTTCGGATTTCCTACTGTCTCCATGGCTGTTTCGTGTTTATCGTGACCCTTCCTTTTCCCCATTTCATCCATGATGGAAGTAGTTGCGAATGGGGCTTTCTCCCTTTAAGGAGTTCAAAAGGTGTTTTCCGAGTACTTTGGTGTGGAGTCAGGCGATATTCAATAATTCTTTTGGCTATTTCCATCTTCCAGTTGAGGGAATTTACTTTAGCAAGCTGAATGATCTCTTTTAAAGTTTTGTTAAATCGTTCAACGGCTCCATTTGTTTCTGGGTGGTATAAAGCTGATCGACAATGTGTTATGCCATTCTCTTTCATGTATGTTTGCATTTCATTTGAGCAGATTTGGACACCATTGTCCATTTGTATTGATGATGGTAATCCTTCTCTAAATAGTTCACTTAAAAATTTTATGGCACTACTGGAGCTGATGTCGGCTGTGATTTTTATTTCAGGCCACCTAGAGTACAAATCGATTACAACTATGATATATGGTGTGGCCTGTTCACCTTGTAGGGGCCCTATAATGTCCAGTGCCAGTTCATCCCAGGGGTGTTTTGGGAGTTTACGCAACTGCATTGGTGGTTTTCTTGTAATTAGAATTTTGTCACTCTCATTGCAGGGTACACACTCCCTTATGCATCTTTCAATTTGGATATCCATACCAGGCCACCAAAAGTCCATTCGTATTCTCTCTTTGGTTTTGGACACACCAAAATGACCCTTGTGAGCTCTGTTTATAAGTTTCAGTCTTAGATTACTTGGGGGTATCAGTTTTGTACCTTTAAACAAGCAGTCATCATGTTCTGCTAATTCATTCCTCACACACCAAAATGCCTTCAGTTTGTCTTTGATTTGGGTTTTAGACTGCCATTTGCTGTTCAAGTACTGCCTGACCAAATTCAGATCCTCATCTTCTCTGAGGTTTGTTTTCCATTCTGCTTCTGTTATCACCCCTTCAGATATTACGCAGACATTCGAGAGCACAACATCTTCCTCCTCTGAAAGCTGTTTGTCATCCACAACACTATCTGTGCTGGGAGGTAATCTAGATAGGCAGTCTGCTGCTTTGTTTTTTACACCTGGGATGTAGTCAAATGTGAATGTGTACTCCTGCAGATTGATTATCCACTTCCTAATGCGACTTGATATAGCATCTAGACCTTTCTTCTCAAATATCTCCCTTAGCGGTTTGTGATCAGTTCTGACCTTGAATTCACTACCCCAAATGCATTTTTTAAATTTTTGGAGGGCCCAATATACAGCCAATGCCTCTCTTTCTATCACCGAGTAGTTGGCTTCTGCTCCTCTCAATGATCTTGAGGCAAACGCTATGGTGACTTCTCCTTTACTATTAACTTGGGATAGGACAGCTCCCAGACCTTTTGTGCTGGCGTCTGTGGTCACTATCACTTTCCTCCCTGGTATAAAGGCACTGAGGTTGGGTGCATTCCTGAGGCACTGTTTCACATCCTGGAATTCTTTATCACACAAGGAGTCCCACATAAATTCTGTTTTGAATTTCAAAAGTGATCTCATGTGGAATGTTCTTTCAGATAAGTTAGAAATGAACTTACTGTAAAATTCCACCATCCCAAGAAATGATCAAAGTTCATCTTTGTTTGATGGAGTTGATAAATCTATTATTGATTTCACAAGATCTCCCTTCGGTTCAATCCCTTTGCCTGAAATTTTGTGTCCTAGGTAGGATACCTCTGGACATGTGAATTGACATTTGTCCGCTCTCACTGTGAGGCCAAATTTCTTAAATCTTTTGAGGACTTGTTCAACCCTAGCTTGATGTTCCATGTTGGTTGCTCCACAAACTAGCACATCATCTTGGTAGTAGAAAACGCCTGGAATACCTTTTAGGATTTCCGTCATAGCTCTTTGGAAGACCGAGGATGCTGAAATTAATCCAAAAGGCAAACGTTTGAATTTATATGCACCCACAGGTGTGATAAAAGAGGTTAGGTCTTGGGAATCTGGATGTAGTCTGACTTGGTAATATGCTGAGGCCAGATCTAGGGTTGAAAAGACCTTTGCTCCTTTTAGGGCGGTGAACATTTCTGCAATAGTAGGTAGGGGAAATCTGTCTACTACCACTTCCTTGTTTAGTGCACGCAAGTCCACACATAATCTCACTTTATTATCCGCTTTGCGAGCCACTACAATCGGAGCAAGCCATTCTGTTGCTTTAACAGGTTCAATGACATTTTGCTTACAAAGTTTCTCTAACTCATCCCTCACAGCATCTAGGATACTTATTGGTAGTCGTCGGACTTTAGAAACAACTGGGATTGCATTCTGCCTCAGTTTTATTTTGTGAATGTATGTTTTGAGGCATCCCAGTTTCTCAGTGAAAACTTCTGGAAATGTATTTACAAAGTAATTTTCTTGTACTTCTAGAACTTTGATTTGAGGTGATGCATTAGGGTCCAAGATAACTCCTAAGTTTTTTTGAACAGGCCAGCTTAAAATGTTGTCACCTCTTTCTGCTACATAGACTTTAGTTTGTGTTTCTGTTTCTCCATATTGAATAGTTCCCCAAAAGTATCCTCTCATGGCTATTGGCTGACCCCCATACCCGCCAGGTTGTATGTCCATTTCATACAATTTTACTTTGTTTGCAAAATGTCTACAAAATAGCTGGTCAGAAATGATTGTTAGACGTGAACATGAATCAAACATTCCTTCAACCTCAGTGTTATCTATTTTTATGATGTCTTTGGGATTACCTTCGCCTGAATTGTTCACTTGCAACACAATTTCATCATAAACCTCAGAAACTTTGACAGTGTTATTTCTTTTATCATTTTTCTTATATCTACAACATGCGACAAAATGACCTTTCTTGCAACAACCTTTACATACTGCCCTCCATGCTGGGCACTCTTTCCAGTAGGCCATGTGACCTGTCATTCCGCATCTGAAACACTGTCCTCTAAACTCTTTATCAGGTGTATTTTGAGTTTCCTTCTTCTTCTCTTTCACCACGTTTACTTCTGCTTTATTCTCAGATGTTGCACTTTTACTATCAACTCTAAGTTCTTTTACACACGAAAGCATATGTTCTACCTGTTTTGATACTATTAATACCTCATTGAGGGGGGGGTCATCCTTGAGCCATAACTCCTCACGGACCCTCTCAATGTTGAATGTTAATAAGAACTGGTCACAAATGCGTTCTTCCAAGGTTGCACCAAATTTACAGGATGAAGCCAATCTGCTTAGCTCAGACACGAAGTCCTCTATGCTCTCCCCCTCCCTCTGTGAGCGTTTGCCAAAATGATACCTCTCTAGAATTGTACTAATCCTGGGTAGGTAGTGTTTATCTAGCTTCTTCATACATATTTCATATGCATTCAAATTGTTTCCTTCCTCATCTGACAAACCTCGAAGGTGTTCTAAGACTTCCTGTTCTTCCGCTCCCAAGCAGTGTGCTAGTAGTGCAACTTTTCTCTCGACATTTATATTAGGACCACACACTATAAGGTAGTTATTAAAAACCTTTTTCCACTTATTCCATGTCATTGATGGTTCCCCTGGGTTGTTTAAGAAGAATGGAGGTTGCGTGATGTTTTGCATGGTGGGAGACTATGTGGTTAGATGCTATTCGAGTTATGTGCTTGGTCAAATCCCTGTGTACTAAACTATTTGATACATATATGCACCTACAACCTCATATTTTATCCAATTGTAGCTCTTCACTTGATTTTAAATATATATATTGATTACATTTATTTGCACTTCACATGAATATTCTATTATTAAATTCTGAAGTAATCAATACACACAGCATATGTAATTGTATTGCAATACATAAGGGTGCCTTCAATCTTATTATTTGTAATTTGAGTAATACAAATGTTGTTAACTATGCAAACATTTCTTTCCTTTGTACTCTGAATATTTCTAGTGTGTGGATCACTGTATCTCTTTAGTGCCCACTGTTCTAATGTGTTCGATTCAGACACAGAGGTCTGCTGAAACCTCCTATGTTATTTTCTTGCTGCCTGACATCTTTCAAGTTTGTCCACTAGATGGTGCTAGTAGCACATAAATTCTATTATAGAGAAACAGGAGCTGTATCTTGAGAAAAAACGATGTCCCTTATTAAGGTTCAGTTCTATAAAATGTTACACATTTTTGAAATACAGCAGTTGTTTAAGACATATTGGCTTGAAGATTCCTTGAACTATTTGTTTCTTCCTTGGTTATACATGCAAAGTGTGTGCGCTCTGCTTCAGCTGAGAGGAATTCCCTGAGGTGATGTGAACATTCTAAATAAAACGCCCAGAGCGCGCTGCAGATTTATAGCTGTTGGCCTTTGTGGTGAATTCCCCGAGGCAGAATTATTGATATAATTCGGACTTAAACCACTTTACACCTTTGATCTTTAGCTGGAGAGGTATTTCCACGATTTAGCTGCTAAATATAGAGACTTCCAGGTAACAAACAGTTGACATTCGTAGCCACTACACTTTTCCTCACACTCTGAGCTGTACAGAAATAGTAATGTCCCTTAATTAAATGTGGCAAGACTGCCTTAATGTTCCAGTGCGAGAGTGCTGGCTAAAAGGACAGATGCACACTTGTTTCGTTACGCAAGCTTTCAAATCCGATGACTTTACCTCTACACTGCAGGGTTACATTTAAATTTCACCATCCCTCGTGAAAAGTAAAAGACACTGCCTCACCGGAGCCTGTCTCAGGACCACAGCGCTCAATTAATCCTTCTTCACAGTTCGTATGTGCTGTTCACAACTTGCCGTGTTGGGGCGTGTTCGCTTTTGCATCACAGGATCCCACCTTCGTCGCCAGTGTAGAGATGGCCAATGATCACACAGGAAAGCGATGACAGTGAAATGATAAGTTTAATAATACAACGCCCCAGCCACCTCACATCACAGTCCTTGTCACCCTCAGATCTCCTCCAACAGTCTCAGCTCTCCTCCTAGAAAGGTAGTTTGGCAGTACCCGGGTCTGTGCTAGAGACTCGGGGGATCATGGAATTGTCTCCTCAAAACCAGAATGGCATTGGGGTGACAATTCTATGATCTTAGACATGTTACATGGCCATGTTCGGAGTTACCATTGTGACGCTGTACATAGGTAGTGACCTATGTACAGTGCACGCGTGTAATGGTGTCCCCGCACTCACAAAGTCCGGGGAATTTGCCCTGAACGATGTTGGGGCACTTTGGCTAGTGCCAGGGTGCCCACACACTAAGTAACTTAGCACCCAACCTTTACCAGGTAAAGGTTAGACATATAGGTGACTTATAAGTTACTTAAGTGCAGTGGTAAATGGCTGTGACCTAACGTGGACGTTATTTCACTCAGGCTGCAGTGGCAGGCCTGTGTAAGAATTGTCAGCGCTCCCTATGGGTGGCAAAAGAAATGCTGCAGCCCATAGGGATCTCCTGGAACCCCAATACCCTGGGTACCTCAGTACCATGTACTAGGGAATTATAAGGGTGTTCTAGTATGCCAATGTGAATTGGTAAAATTGGTCGCTAGCCTGTTAGTGACAATTTGTAAAGAGAGAGCATAACCACTGAGGTTCTGGTTAGCAGAGCCGCAGTGAGACAGTTAGGCATCACACAGGGAACACAAACATATAGGCCACAAACTTATGAGCACTGGGGTCCTGGCTAGCAGGGTCCCAGTGACACATAACAAACATACTGAAAACATAGGGTTTTCACTATGAGCACTGGGCCCTGGCTAGCATGATCCCAGTGAGACAGTGAAAACACCCTGACATATACTCACAAACAGGCCAAAAGTGGGGGTAACAAGGCTAGAAAGAGGCTACTTTCTCACAACTGGGCAAGGACATGGGCACGTTTAGGGAAAAAGACTGGGTGGGCCAGTGGGTTCGAATAGGTCAATACAGGAGAGGAAAAGCTTCTGGGTGCAGTTGGAGGGGGTTTTGAGGCAGGACTGGGAGTGGAGGATGAGGGAGTGCTTGTACCCGAGGTAGGTGTGCCGGACGTGGATGCAGGTGCCTGTAAAGTATGCTCATGTGTGGTGGATGTGTCTGGGTGGATGTGTGCAAACGTTTCAATGTATTGGGAGGAGGGGGGTGCACACAGTGGGAGTGATAGGCTGCCAGTGCACATGGATGTTATCTGGGTGTCTGTAGGTCTGGAAAGTGTGCTGCAAGTGTCTGTCAATGTAGTTGTGGTGAGTGCAGGTGTGGTGTCTGGGGTGCATGTCTGGTGGTCACCTGTTGTGGTGACTGCATGAATGGGGGCAGCGGCAGTGACTGAGGGTGCAGTGCGTGTGGGTGTGCATGGTGAGGTGACAGACAGGGTGGCGGGGGAGGTTGACACACTAGGGGAAGTGGATGTTGTTGTGTGTGTTTTGGTATGTTGGGTGTGTGCATGTTTGTGGTGGGAAGTGTGGTGCTTGTGTATGTCAGTGTGCTTTTTGTGTGTTGAACTGTGTGCATGGCTGTCTGTATATGTGCTTGGGATGGGCGAAGGGAGTGGGGTGCTGGAAGGGGTAGCGGTGGTGGGAGGGGGGACGGAGAGCCCGAGGACACTGGCTGCCGTCAAAGAGGAGGCCAGAGCCTGAAAAGATCTGTGTAGGCCAGAAATGACACCGTGAATGCCTTCCAGGGATGCACTGCATGCCTGCATCTGGGAAGCTAACCCCTGGAAGGCATTCATGATGGTTGTCTGCCCTACAGAGATGGTCCTCAGGAGGTCAATAGCCTCCTCCGTGATGGCAGCAGGGCTGACTGGGGCAGGGGATGAGGTGCCTGGGGCGAAGGATACACCCACCCTCCTGGGTGAGCGAGCACAGGCAACTCGGTGGGGAGCAACTGGGAGGGCGGTGATGGCATGGGGGTGGCGGAAGATGGTATGGAATGGGTGTGCCCAGTAGGGTCTGCCACCACCAGGGAGCTGCCATCGGAGGAGGTATCAGAGTCACTACCTCTAGTGGTAGTTGCCTCACCCATGGTACTCCCCTCGCCATCCAACCCACTGGTCCCCTTGGCGTCGGTCGACTCTGCCTCCTGGGAACCATGGGCTGCAGCATCCCCACTCGCCAGTGCCTTAGCTCTCTCACCAGATGATGCTAAAGCACACAAGGACACAGGAGCACAGAGGGGGCGGGGCAAAACAAGAAAGAAGTATGTCAAATCAAGATCATACATACCTGTTGGCACACATACACCACCACCCATCTCATGCACCAACCCCCAGCAGACAGAATAATCCACATGAATGTGCCCCTGACTGCTAGGCAAGATCCCACTCTACACTACATTCTCATCTTGGCCCTCTACTCTGATGTACTTTGCAATAGGAAACAATGTGAGACGATGCCAAGATAACACACCTGCAAGTCCATGAGGCTACATTCAAAACAATGGCCTAAACAGGGGACCCCTCAGAGGCCTACAGACCCTCCCATCAATACCTAAAGCACTATCCCACGGACATAGAGGGGTGCAGGAGTGCAGGGACACATCTCTCTATGGACCTGCCACTACTATGCATGCATCCCTTAGCACCTATCTACACTCATTATAGTAGCACAAATCCGGATAGGCCACTGCCAGGATGCGGGCCATTAGGGAGGTCAGGGTCCGAAGGGCACCTCTCCCACGTTGGGAGGCTGTCATCAGCTGGGCTTTGGTGGTCTTCTTGGTCCCGGGCCTCAGGTCCTCCCACCGCTTCCTGCAGTGGACGCTCTGCTGGTTGTATACCCCCAGGGTCCGCACTTCCTTGGCGATGGTTTGCCAAAGTCCCCTCTTCTGATGGCCGCTGACCTGCATAGGGCAAACAGAGTAAAGGAACGGACGTCAGTGCGGGTGCCCTATGCACAAATGCCATGCCAGTTCAACTTCACATGGCCCAGGGACACACAGATATTGACAATAGCCAGGACAACAATTGCCAGACACATTACGTGTCAGCATCCAAACAGCCAACAAAAAGGCCTACAGGCATCCGCCACATTCTCACACATACATTGAGGTCAAATAGCAACTTACTTGAGCCTCTGGTCCCCCGTACAGCTTCGCAAACAGGGTAGGACCACGTCCACCAGCTTCTCCAGCTCCTCTGCAGTGAAGGCCGGGGCCCGTTCCCCTATAACACGTGCCATCCTAAGGACCAGAGTCAGGACACAGCAGCTCACGCAGTGGAGTTCCGTCCCTCACGAGGTGCAGGAGTCAAGTGGCAAGGGCATAGCAAAATGGCGATAATTACCGCAGTGGTGTGCTCCGTCACCACCGGCGGTGATGGTGATTGGCCCTGCTTCCCCATAGGAGTCAATGTTAACCAATGAAGAGGTGCACGGCGGTGAACACCGCCTACCACCATGATGACTAACGCCAGTGGAATGAAGTCACTTCCTACACTACACTACCTGTTGGGCAGGGGGCTGTCATTTTACTTGGACAAGGCCTTCATAGTCTGTCTGGGGTCCAAATCCATGGCTCCATTCCCTCCCTCCTTCTTCATTTACTGTCATGATTAGTGATCCTCCTCATAGAATAAAGCTGGGAAGTGTGTGTACACTGTCATTCCATTATAACTATGACACCTCACCACACATTAGTCTCACTGGATTAACTTGTTTGTGTCTGTGAGGTACAATTGTGTTGCAAGCTAAACATGAATTGTGTTACCATGTGTTGCAAGTGTGTGTCACTCCTCAATGTGTGTCTCTTCCTCCACCCTAGGTACATACCCATGTGGCGAGGGAGGGCCCCATCTGTTTACAGACCCCTGAGGAAGTCACATCATCCTAAATTACTGCCTGAATCGGACAACAATCCTGGAACTCTGTGCAGAAATGGATCCTGTTCTGATGCCAGGCAATACGAATCCCTATGCCATCCCTACAACTGTGCAGGTACTTTCTGTGCTACATTTTCTGGCCACAGGCTCATTCCAAGTGACAGTGGGCATGGCTGCTGGGGTATCACAGCCAATGTTTAGCCACATCCTGTCAAATTTCCTGAATGCATTCGTGCAACACCTGCAAAGTTATGTCCAGTTTCCCCAAAGGGCTGATCTCACCACCATCAAATAGGGATTCTATACTTTTGCAAATATCCCCCATGTGATAGGTGCCATTGATGGTACCTACATAGCCCTCATAACCCCAAGAGTGAATGAACAGGTGTTCAGGAATCGTAAAAACTTCCACTCCATGAACGTCCAATTGGTGTGTACTGCTGATCAGTACATATCACGTCAATGCAAGGTTCCCAGGATCAGTCCATGATTCCTTTGTCCTGAGAAACAGCAGTGTGCCACACATGATGGGACAACTACAGGGAGATAGAGCTTGGCCCATAGGTGAGTGTGTAAGACACTGTATAAGTGACATACCTGCCGGGCAGGCTGTATACAAGTAGGAAGGGTGTGTATTAACCCTCTTTCGCCCACTTTTCCAGGGGATTCTGGCTACCCAAACATGCAATGGCTCCTGACACCAGTGAGAAATCCCAGGACAGATGCAGAAATCCATTATAATAAGGCACATGGTCACACTAGGAGGGTCATCGAATGTACCATAGGACTCCTGAAGGCAAGATTTTGTTGTCTCCATCTGTCTGGAGGGTCCCTGTGCTATGTCCCTGATAAGGTGTGTGAGATGGTGGTGGCCTGCTGCATGCTGCACAACTTAGCTGTGAGGAAGGCTATCCCACTACTGGATGAGGAGGATGCTATCCAGCCACCCCTACCACCTGAGAGGATGGATGAGAGTGATGGAGAAGAAGAGGGGGAGGACATCAACTCCAGGACACAACTAATCTGGCTATACTTCCAGTGACTCTCAGGTACACTTCCTATGATGCAAATGGGTTCACTGCATTGTTTCAGGGTGACCTATGTACAAACTGCTGTGGTGTCCCTTGCAAGTGATGTGGCAAATTAATGAATGATGTAACAGCAATGGAATGTACAGTGTGGCATACTTCATGGACTACAGTCTGTTAGACCCCCTCATGCAATGAGTGCTGCATTATAATGTTAACTGGCTAATACGTGCACATTGACATTTGATTGATTAAATTAAATGAGGACACATGTTTTGGGTGTACAGGTGTATTTATTTGAAGGTTAAACATATATGAGTGATGGGACAGTGGTAGGGAGTGTGCACATGGTAAACAACCTACTCAGGTACATTTCCACAGCTGTTGGCCGCACAGGGGCATAGTCCATGGGGCCATTGGGAGATGGTGAAATGGCAGTGGCATGTCAACAAGGTAGCTCAGTGGCACATGAGGGAGACAGTTCAGGGTAGAATCACTTCCTGGCGGTGGGCTTGGCCTTGGCAGGTGCTCCACCAGGATGTCTGGGTCTGAAGACACGTTTGCGAGGAGGTAGTTGGGCTGCAGGAGAAGGGGTGCTGGTGTCCTGTGAGTGCCCTGACAGTGCCACCAGTCCACTAGCTGCTGCAGATGTAGATGGCAGAGCCTTGTCCTGGCTAGTGGGAGGATCCTGCAGGTGGGTGGGGGACTCAGGCTGGCCGGTATGCAGTCGCTGCAGCACCCCTTCAATGGAGGCCATGGTAGCATTGAGCTGTTACCATTGCTCCATGGCCTCCTGGTGGTGTGCTACCTGCAGCCTCTGATTCTCCTTCAAGGTGGCCAGAATCTGGCCCTTCCTGTCCTGGGTATGGTGGTATGCTCCTAGGACCTCCGATATCCCCTCCTGGGCTGCAGCATCCGTCCTTTGGTCACCCCCCTGGGCCACTGCTCCCCTCACACTGGCCATAGCCCCCTGTGCCTGTGTCCCTTGCACAGGTCTGGCAGTCCCACTTGCACTGGGTCCTTGATCATCCTGCCTGGTGGTGGGTGGAAACTCAGGGCTCAGTACTTGTGGGCAGCCAATCCATGGCCTGGAGACACTGGTGTGGGGGGGCGTTGGCCCCGAGCTGATGTTGGTGGCTGAGTGGTAGGGGTGTCGGTGGTGTCCTGGGTGGGGCTTCTGGAGAGTGAGTGTCCAGGGCTGTGGGATGGGCCAGGGACTCCATCTGTGTCCAGTCATCCCTCTGCACTCTCCTGGGTTGGGCCTTCTTCTTCAGGTGGAGGACTGGCACTCCTTGACATCTCTCTCTGGGTGGCATGGGTGGTGGTGCCTGTGTGTGAGACAATAGAGATGTGGGTGTCCTGCACTTACTTGTCCCTTGCAGCACTGCTTAGGAGTTATTGGTGGTTCCATTCCCATGTGGTAGCATGCAGGGTCCCTTAGTGTTCAGTTGAATGCATTTAGTGAGGGGGGTGTTGCATTCTGGGTGTTGTAGTGCTCCTGCCATTTCATGCATGGGTTGGTGAATGTGCACAGGGGGCTGGATGGTGATCTTTGGGGTGGGTTGTGGGCATTCAGGGAACATGAGTAGGAGTGTGTGGGTCTTGTGGGCTGGGTATGGGATCGGGGCATGGTGGTAGTGAAATGTATGGTGTGAAACATGCATTACAGGTGAAGTTGACTTACCCGAGTCCAGTCCTCCATGGAGTCCAGTGAGGTCCTCCGGGTGCAGGATAGCCAAGACCCTCGCCTCCCAGTCGGTGTATTCGAGGGGAGTAGGTGGGGGACCACCGCCAGTCTTCTGTACTGCGATGGTGTGTTGTGGTGCCATGGAATGCACCTTCCCCCCCAGTTCCATCTCTTCCTGATGTCATCCCTTGTGTGTGAATGGCTTCCCACTGCATTGACCTTGTTGACAATCCTCTGCCATAGCTCCATCTTCCTGGCCATGGGCGTCTGCTGCAGCTGTGCCCCATATAGCTGTGGCTCATCTCTGAGTATTTCATCCACCATGGTCCTTAGCTCCCTGTCGGTGAAGCAGGGGTGTTGTAGGTGGTGTGTTGTGTGTGTGACTTGTGTGGTGGTTGTTTGTGTGTTTGTGTTGTGGTGTTGAGTTCTGTGGTGCTGTAGGCATTGCAAGGGATTGTGGGTTGTGTATGGTTATGTTTTGTAGTGATGTGGATGTCTGTCAGGTGTGTGGGTTTCAAATCTGCCAATGTGTGCTTCTGTTGTTGGCAGTTCCCATTTCTGACTGCGGCGGACGTTACCGCCAATGGCCGTTCAGCATCCACTGTCTGCTGCGCTGATTTGTGCTCAATTATTTGGTGGGCGGAGGGTTTGTGGGAATGGTGGTGGCGGGGTGCTGTGTGGTGCCTTTCTGCCATCGTTGGCCCTGGCGGTGAGTGGAGGTTTCCATTTTTTGGCGGTGTGTATTTTTGGCATCATTATTCAGCGGGGTGCAGTGCACCGCCACTGGCAATCTTTTGTTCACCGTCAGCATGGCGGCCATAGTGTGCACAGAGTCCAGGGGTTCCCTAGAGGCTTAACAGAGGCTAAAGTAGATAATACTAATGCTCTCTTTTGTGGTAGTGTGGTCAAGCAATTAGGCTTATCAGAGGGTAGTGCAAAGCATTTGTTGTACACACACAAGCATTAGAAGAAGCACACACTCAATGACTTAACTCCAGACCAGTGGTTTTTATATAGCAAACATATCTTTTCTTTATTTATTTCTAGAACCACAAGATGCAAGTTGCAGGTAAGTACTTCAATAGATTCATATTTCACACATACATCAATAGTACTTTGTCTGAAATCGATGTTATATAGTTTTTGAAATATTGGCAATTATCTGTCTTAAAAGTTGAAACTGCAATTTTCAGAAACAGTTCCTGGTGGAAGAAAAGTTAGGACTCCAGTCCCTGGGGGATAGGAAGTCCACAGGTTGGGGTTCAAGTTAACCCCAAACACCCACCACTAGCAACACGGGCCGGCCGGGTGCAGAGGTCAAAGTTGAGGCAAATGTAACATGGGCTCCTATGGAAACTGGGGGCGCTCGGAATCAGGCCTGCCTGCAGGTAAGTACCAGCGGCATCAGAGGGCAGACCTGGGGGGTTTAGAGGAGCACTGGGGGACCACAAATAGTCACCAAACACGCACCCTCAGCGGCACTGAGGCGTCCAGGTGCAGGGTGCAAACAAGGTATCAGGTTTCCAATGCTAGTCTATGAGGGGACCCCGGGGGTCACTCAGATGCTGCAGGCGAGGTCCAGGGGGTTGACTTGTGCAAACCACAGGTTAGACAGGGAGGAGGGCCGCCTGCTGAATGTAGCTGCACTGGAGGTCGGGTTCTCCAAGGCCTGGGGGCTGCGGGTGCAGTGGTCTTTTAGGCGTCGGATATCTTCGTCCGGAGCTTTTACGGTCAGGGGGGTCCCCGGGATTCCCTCTGCTGGTGTCGTCGTGGAGGGTGGAGAGGTCAACCCAGGGTGGGCACTTGCTCACAATTGCCCTGGGACTCTCTCTAGCTGGTTGGGCTATCTGGTCATTGGCTAAAGGCATCGGGTGCAGGGTGGTCAGGACTCATGGATCCGGTGAGGCTCTGGAGTCCCTTGGTGTATTTCCTCTGTGGACAGGGCCACTGTCCTCGGGAGTTCTTGGTCCTTTCTGATGCAGGGCAGTCCTCTGGAGCTTGGCAGAGGTCGCTCGTCCGGCTGGATGCGTCGCCTTCTTGTTGCAGGTTCTTTGAAGCAGAAGACAGGACAGTAGGGCTGGGGATGAGTCAGTTTGCGTCTTCCTTCTTCTCTGCTGGGGGTTCAGCTTAGCTGCCCTTCTTCTTTCTTGTCAGGTCACCAGGAATCTGGTGAGCTGGGTTCAGGGAGGCCCTTGAATCCTGGATTTAGGGGCGTTACAGTGGTCAGAGGGCAGTAGCCAATGGCTATTGTCCATGAGGGTGGCTACATCCTTCTTCTGTCCAGTCCCTTTGGGGAGGGGGGCACAAACCTAACCCTATTGGTCCCTGTCCTCCAAACCAAGATGGAGGATTCTGCAGGGAGGGAGCCACCGCAGCTCTGGACACCTTAGGGGTGGTCCTAGCGGGGGTGGTCACTCTTCCCTGTTTTCCCTAATTTTTCTGCCAGACTTGCCACTGAAAGTGGGGCTTTGTCTGGGAGGCGGGCTACTCCACTAGCTGGAGTGCCCTGGGGCACTGTAACCGAGGCTTGAGCCTTTGAGGCTCACCGCCAGGTGTTACAGTTACTGCAGGGCGGAGGTGTGAAGCACCTGCACCCAGGACAGGCTTTATCTCTGGCCACAGAGAGCACAAAGGCTCTCAACCCATGTGGTCAGAAACTTGTCTGAAAGTGGCAGGCTGGCACAGACTGGTTAGTCCTGCACTAGCAGTTTGTCTATCATACAGGTGGCATCTCTAAGATGCCCTCTGGGTGCATTTTACAATAAATCCCACACAGGCATCAGTGTGGGTTTATTGTACTGAGAAATTTGATACCAAACGTCCAAGGGGCATATTTATACTCCGTTTGCGGCAATTGTGCGTCAAAAAATTTGACGCACAATCAGTGCAAATGTTGCCCCATATTTAAACCCTGACGCCCGAGCCCGCGGATGACAAAAATCCGCTGTGTGCGTCATTTTCTGGGTGCGGCAACCCGCCCTGCGTTAATGATATGCAGGGTAGGCGTTCCCGTCCAAAAAAAGACGCACACGGCCGTGCGTCGTATTTATGCTTCCGGGCAAAAATAACTCTCGGCCGGGAGGCGGAGCAAAGAAATTACGCAAAGCCCGATGTGCGTCAAAATTTAACGCCTGGGTCAGGGCAGGCGTTAAAATGGGGCAAACACACCTGTATTTAATCAGAACACACAGAACAAACAGCAGAGAAGCAGAGCAGCAGAGTAGCAACAGGGAGACATGGAGGTGATTTTTATCCAGCGTGCACGTAGACACAGAGCCCTGCAGCAACAACAGCAGCTACAACAACAACAGCAGGGACCCCAAAGGCAGCGCAGAAGGCAGGAGAGGATATTCCGCCCAAGAACAACCCTGCATGGCCTCAGGGAACACAACATCATACAGAGGTACCGGTTGAACTGGCAGGCCATTCAGCAGCTGCTGCAAAGCATTGAACAGCAGTTGGCCCCCACTTTGGTGACACCCCGCACTATCACAACAGAAACAAAGCTGCTTGCCGTACTTCACCTGCTGGCAAGTGGCTCGTTTCAAACAACTGGTGCCCTGGTTGGCGGAATATCACAACCATCATTCTCCGCATTTCTGCCAAAAGTACTGGATGCCATCATTCGCCTGACACCCCTCCACATCTGCTTCCCTAACACACTGCAGAAGCAGCAGGAAACAAAACAGGGGTTCTACGCCATCAGTGGCTTCCCACACCTCCTTGGTGCAATCGACTGCACACACGTATGCCTTGTGCCACCTGCTGCAACAGAACACCTCTACCGCAACAGGAAGCACACACATTCAATCAATGTGCAGGCCATAGTCGATCACCAGGGATTGATCAGCAACATCGTGGCTAAATATCCTGGGAGTGTACATGACTCCTTCATCTTCCGTCACAGCACCATCCACCAACACTTCCAGGATGGACGGTATGGCAATGGACTACTTGTTGGTAAGTACAGAAACCTACTTATATACTACTACTGCACAACAACCCTCTAGGACACACAACACATACACCACAACAGCAACATCTAGACAGGAACACACTGAGGTCCTTACATCACTAGCCATGTTTCTTAAGTCACCATTGAACCTGTCACACATTGGAATTTACTGTACAGCTTAATGTGAAGACATTAATGAGTGTGGTTGCCTAAATGTCACCTTGCAAATTGTAAGTGTCACAATAACCTTTACATTAATACATTGCATAAGTTTCAAGGGATGGGATGTCCAGGGTACTTTGATATGAACGTGTTAACAACACTTTCAATTTTAACTCTGCATGGAACTATCATCTCACCCCCAGTGAAGACACACGGACACCTGTATCACAAGTCACAATGCTAGGGAGGACACACTCTATTGCAAATCCCAAAACATACTGCTGACAAACGGTTAGCAGACAAACACTTGCTCAGCCAAGGAAAAAACACAATGCAGAAGGTATAGCCTACAAGTATAGGTTGTCACATTAGTACACAAAAGAGTCACAGACAACACAAGACAACTACTGCCATTAAAGGTCTTTTCAATAGTGCCAGCTACATCAACATGATCCCATTCTGTGTTTTTCTTTCAGCTGATCAGGGGTATGGCATCCAGCCATGGCTAATGACACCATTTGGGAACCCGACTACTGCTGCAGAGTGGGCAAACAACGATGCCCATAAGAGGACACGCAGCATTGTCGAGCGCACTTTTGGGATCCTAAAGTCAAGGTTCCGCTGCCTTGACATCACTGGCGGTAGCCTACTATATTCCCCAGAGATGGTCTGTAGGATCATACTCACTTGTGCCATATTGCACAACATTTGTGTAAAAAGGAACATTCCCCTCCTGGAACCAGACCCATACATGCCTGAAGACGCCAAGAGGAGGATGCTGGCCTGCAACAGGAGGGGGAACAACCAAACACGGCTGCTGGAGTGCGTAGGCGCCAACACATTGTAAATAATGTATTTTCTTAATTTTCACTATCACCACTTAATGCACAATTGTAAATAAACACAGATAACAAACACCACATCATGGTTTGGCCTATTCTTTTCTGCCCAGCTTTAGTTTGAAATTGCTGAAGAATAATGTTGTCTCATTGAGCAATAATGACATAACAATCATCACACAAAAAATAAACACCACAAATGTAATGGCCACCATACAATGGTCAAATACACACACCATGTAAATGACAGACATCCTGTACAGTTCACCTTTGAAGGGCAATAGCTGAGGACCACACATATGACTCACATACATGTAGGAAACATGGATCATCGCAGCAGATGGCACACAACTAAAACACGATCACTCAACTAGGGGAAAACAGGCCTCATACATCAGGCAGTTCACATGCTAATGCTTCAGGAACAGGAATGTAGTACTAGACTCTTGCCAACAGTAATTCCAACTACTTACTATCATTGCAATGACTATCTGTCACTAGAGTTACACATAAGCAGAACATACACAGCACAAGTGCTACACCTATGACAAGCATCCAGCACATCACATCCCATCTACATGTCAGCCCTTCTCTAAAAACATTACACACACTTGCAGCTGCTCACACCCTACCTGTCTGAAGAGGTCCCTGGAATGCAGATTTGTGTACACTCAGATTCCCTCATCTACACACACACACTCACAAGAGTCATCCAGTGTGCCACACCCTTTACTATGCCGACCATTGTCATACTACCATCTCACTGCATGGAACACATCTCATATAATACACTGCCTTGGAGTTTATAAGGCCTGGTATCACCTGTAGATTGATTCTTCTGTGAAAGGTACTGTAGGCTATTTATCAGCTAATCCCATCTGACAGGACTAGTGAGACACAGATGGAGGCCACACCTGTGATCCCCTCCATGCACACCACCCAAATGTACATGCCCCGTCCCTGCAGATGCCTCCTACTGCATACATGTTTGAATGTGAGCCATTACATCATTAAGCTTTGACACTAATGTTGCTGTCTAACACTTTATCAGGGTTCATGTGTCACCTTCAAAGCAACACAGGACATACACAGTGTGACATCTCAACTGTCTAATGCTCCCTCTGACCAGTCCTAGTCAGAACACGTGATCATGTGATTACTGAAAGTGCTTGCACCTGATTGACCCAGCATCCTGTCAGCCTGACTGGCACCTGTCCGTGGGTCACTCTACAGATACCCGGGGTCCACCTATGGACCACACATGCTGTCCAAAACCTTTTGTACCTCAGACACTAATTTGTCATTAGCCTCATCAATGTATACTCAAATACATAGTAGTGCATCATCTGACTGTCATTTGCATCAGATTTGTGACAGTGCCCATGAATAGCCAAATCTTGGCCCTTCCGTTGTCTGACCTTCGTTAATGCCTAAACTTAAAAGTGTGACAGTGGACCAGGACCATAGTGTATGATGGTGTAAATGGCCTCCATCAAAGCCAGCAACCTCAAATAATGTCCATGAAAAGTCAACACATATGAGGACCCTGACCGTTCAAAACGCTGAGTAACACTTTTTCAAATGATAAAGATGAGTCGTGTGTTGAATACCAGCCATTTACTTCTGCACAGAGGCTATGATGTTACATGATACATTACCATCCACAGAGGCCAACTGGAGTAGAAATGTGGCAATGACACATGCCAGATCCAGACACCTGAGACATTCTCTCACTCGGCACAAAAAGGTTGCCCATTCGAAAGTCTCATTACACGTGTTCAGTGACAGGGTGGGACCATCCATGTGTAGGTGACCATGTCCTCAATGGCTTCTCTCCATTTTTGCTACAAACAATGCCCAATTGAAACAAGATTAGCTGCCACTAACTCATGAGGAGACCTGGAAGTTACAGTGACAACATACACCCTGACAGTTGATAGTGGATCTACATTGGACCACACATATAAACATGTACCATCCAATCAACAAAATATTTGCAAGCAGCCGATCACAGTAGTGTCCCAGTTGGAACCTAGCAGGAAGAATGAAACATGACACTAAACCAGGTAATGTATAAAGGGCCACATACATCAACAACCTATTTGTCATCAGCACATGAGGAACGTTGAGATTTAGCAAAAAATATCAATGCAAAATGGTATGTCAGATTGCTCCAAAGAATCAATAGGGCAAACGTCAAATGGGCAAATGGGATTATTGAATGGCAAACAGTGAATCATACCCTATGGGCTTCCATGAGCCTGCTGCTGCAGGTTTAGCATTACTGAATTAGGGAAACCCTTGGATAAATTAGCAAGTCTGGAAGGCCAAACCCTAGGGTGCTGGGGGCCTAAGTCCACCTCTACCACCCCCCAAATATACATCAAATATGCACATGTGAAGTACACACATGCATAAGGCGCATGTGTGGCCTACATGTCAAAAGTAAAACACATATAAGATACACAAACTCATAATTAGGACATGGTTACCCCCATAAAAAGTGTAGGTGACAATTGCACTACCTATTTGGCCTATATATAATTTTGATTACCGTGATAAATGTGGACACATTTTTGCTAAGGAATACATCCTGGTATCCCATTCATCATTTGAAATTAGCCATCAGCAATTACCCAAAATATGTGTACAATTATGGGTAATAACCATTTTGAGCAATCATTACTATTGCACTGTGAATACCTTCTATACATCCTATAAGGGACATGTGCCATAGCTAACCCCAAATGTGTATCACTTAGCACCGTTTGGTCATGACAAAATTATTTTCACAATTTGACAAATTAAAGACATATTTGTCATAATGCGTCATATTTCCACGCATACAGCTTGTGCGTCATAATTTTTGACGCATAGGAGTACACATAATGCTGAGTCAAAAAAATCAAATTAAAATAAATATATTAATAACCAGCATTACATGGCCACCATATTTTTCTATAATGCGTCATATTTCCACGCATACAGCTTGGGCGTCATAATTTTTTACGCATAGGAGTGCACATAATGCTGAGTCAAAAAAATCTAATTAAAATAAATATATTAATAACCAGCATTACATGGCCACCATATTTTTCTATAATGCGTCATATTTCCACGCATACAGCTTAGGTGTCAAAATTTTTGACGCACAGGAGTGCATATAATGCAGAGTCAAAATTAATTTTCATATTTGGTCATCATATTTGCCAGCGGCTTAAATTTCAACTCTAGAACTGTAAAATAAGCCTCAAACAAATATAAGGGAACAATGATGAAAACATTTTTGACTCTGCATTATGTGCACTCTTATGCGTCAAAAAATATGACGCACTATCTGTATGCGTGAAAAAATGATGCATAACGGGAAAAAAAACGGCGGCTATTTTATGCAGGATGTGATGTAACATGATATCCTGTTTACAGAATCTGTAGTGTGGGTGTAATTTCACTTTCACTTTGCAGTCTCAGATTATTCTAGACTGTGTGGCTGTGTGGAAAGTGTTGTCCTGTGTTTTAGTGCTTTTGTGTCCAGTGTACCTTCTCTATTGTGCTTTTGTCATCATTGTCTTGTTGTTGAATACTGTCTGAGTCTGTATTGTATAATTTTGTCAAGTCCAGTGTTTCTTTTATTGTCTGTGGGAGTCTGTTCTGGGTAGTGTAATTTTGGGGTTAGTTGGGCTCTTATTCTTAAGTTTTCTTTTTTTTTTACTACTCTACCTTTCCCCATTTCCCCCTTTTCCTTTTTCTCCAACTTTTTCCACTTTGTTAGTGCTGAGATGTCAGGTAGGCTATGGCTTGCCAGGATGGGTGAGGAGGAATTGGGGGGATTTATATGGCTTGTTTGCCATTTCCTCCCACTCATGCTGGAGGCTGGGGGTCGTGTGATACAGGGGTATCACACGGAGGCCCGTAAAGTCCGGTGGGGGAAGGTGCGCCATCACTTGGTCCGTGTCTATGGTAGCCTGAGGAATGACCATCAACTTAAGCACCGCTGGGCCGATCTGATATCCAGGGAGCAAGATCTGCTGGACCACCTGGGAATCAGGATTGGTGGCCATGTTGGTGAGTACACATCAATTACATGTGAACAATTTAAAGCTGTGTGATGATTGTTACCCAATCTGCTAGATAAGTAGCTGACTGTGTGTAATGCTAGGGAAACCTACTGGGTAATTGTTGCACAATGTGAAGGAAGACAAATGCTAGCAGTCAGGTAGCTCATGTTTTCTACACATACCGGTTGCCTGTAGCTGTATGTAATGTAGTGTTGCCTTTGTGTCAGACAAGCGACACGTTAATGCCTCTATTTGAACTCTACAGGTCACAATAGCCAGTGAAAAATGGATGTTGAAACATCATACCTACATATGTAGACGCCATAGCTAGACTGACATTTGTAAACCCAATATGATGCTATAAATGAGTGCTGCCTTCACGTCTATTGAAGTTAGCTATGTTGTCCACACATATGTCACATGTGTGTCTGGTTGGTGTGTGTTGAAAATGACCACATAGGTTGTTTGAGTTTGAGGGGTCATGCAGTCCTCAAGTAACCAGCTTTTGGATGTCTCTCTTGGATGCTCATGATGAGATGAATGCACCCCTATATTGTTGGGGCATACTAATGGAGGTGCATCTTTGCCACCACATGACTGTCCAGGCCACTGCATGTGTGTAGTAGGGTGTGTAACTGTAGCAGGAGACTCATCCAATGTAAATGTTGCTCAAGAATTATTCCATGCAGTATGAGCATGTGTGAAAGTGTTTCATTACGCATGTCATATTCTCACATTATCTTTGTAATTGCAATTGTTTGTCAGTGCACGGATTCTGAGTATATTCTTCCTTCCGTGCTTTACAGGTGGACCTGCACCGTACACTGTGGGAGAGGTGGCTCATTTTGCGGACCCCGACACCTACAGTGAGTGTTGCATGTGTGCTATTTTTATTGTTTGCTGGTGATGCATGATGGACTACTGTGTGTTCAACAGAATTCAAGGTTTGATGCGCTGACCATTCATTAGTATTGTTCCATTAGTGGGATTTCAAATATCACTTCAGTTTTAGTAGATCTATGCTTATCCATCTCTCAGATTTTGGGTCTGTAGGCCATTCCAGTCGGGCCCACTATGGGGAATGAGATGAGTCATGTGGAATACACTGGTTAATGTAAGAGTTGCTCTGGGACTTGGCGTGGACTGAGTCTGCATTTCAGACTGACATTCTCCCAGATAGCTTCTGCAAAAGGCTTGTCTTAAATATGCAGCTTCCCTAGTTGAGGATGGACTGAGTACACTGTAGGTTGGATCTTCCAGGGGCATGTACTTCCACAAGTTGAACTAGAAGTGTGTGGGACTAGAGTGCAATGGCCTAGGTGTTCATTCTACTCATGATCATGGGTGTTCTTGCTCCTCTGTGTGTGTGGTAAAAGATGCCTCACTGGTAGTATGTGATGTTGGCCTAAGTCAGTACATTTTGACATGTGTGGACCTTGGATAGGACAAGGTTTAGCTGACTCCAATTTGTTGCTAGCCCTTCATTGGTGTTGTGTGTGGAGGCAAATACTTGTTGACCTTTCTATACACTCCTGGGTGTGCATTGAATATGGGATTGTTGGTTGTTCTTCCCACCCCACCCTCAAAGACTGCCATGTGTTTGGGAATAGGGTACCTAGGACTGTAGCAACCAGTATGTTACACATACTTGTGACCTTTTGCAACTTTGTTTTGAACCTAGTGTACACACTCGGTTATGGCACATGAGTTCTATATTAGCAAAAAACAATTACAAATGGCAGATATTGAGGGTTGTGATTGTTATCACATAGAGTGACATATGTAGTGAAGTCAGTAGGCGGAAGAGGTACAGCCATAATGTCAGCTGCATTACCCATTATTTGGTTGACAAGTTTAGGCTGATGTCACCCATCATGTAGAGACATGGATATGCTAGGTGTGAGATGCCCTTTTGTATGCAGGCTTCCCATGTACTTCCTCTGAGACTTTCAATGATCTATGTTGTGAAAATAGCTGTGACAACTACAGTAAAAGTAATGTGCAATTGACCCATTGTGCTATTCCACCCAATGCATTTCCTATGGTAAATAGTTGCTCTTTCTCTTCACAGCTGCAAACATGAGTGCCGCACAGAGACATCAGTTTGAAAGGCGGGCAATGAGATACCGGCACATCCTGCAGGTGCAGTCGGGGTTCCGAAGGATGGCCCGAAAATACCAAGCGGATCGGGCCTCCCGAGCATGTTGGGCCTCACCACAAGGTGGCCCAACATTGCCCACAACAGCCACCACCACCACATCCACCAGTTCTCCCCAATTGGCCCCAGCAATGGCGGGGACAGTTGACCCTGCCTCTGCAGCACGGCCTGGACCCAGCAATTTCCGAGCTGCTGGACAGTCCAGTGGGCTAACAACAACTCCCACACCGAGCACCTCTGCCAGCACACAGACTGCAGCAGCCCCTCCTATTGACCCTGCGGCATTCCTGGCTTTAAACAGGAAAATGGACAAGTTTATCAGTAAGGTGGACAAGCTAAGCCAGGATGTGGCCTACATTAAGAAAAGGGTTCGGTCCATCAGGCGGACCCTACGGAGGGCCAACCTCTAGGACTTTATTGATTGTTTTAAATGTATCCCTCCCCTCTCTCCTCTTTCCTATTTGTTATGATAGTTGGGTTTTGGGGATTAGTGTTAGGTTAGTGTAGGTTGTTAGCTTAGTTAGTGTTAGGGAGGAGGGTGGGGGGTCCTTATTCTTTGTATTTTTCATTTTTGAGTGGGTGGGGGTCAATGTTGGGATTCCTGTCTGTTTAGAAAAAAAATATATATATATATAGGATTGTTTAGGATAGTATAGTATGTGTGTAGGTTAGTATGTGTTGTCCTGCATGTGTCCTGTCTCATAATGGTGGGTGGGGGGTTGATGTTTAGATCGATTCATTATATGTGTAGAGTAAGTTTAGCTTAGGTTAGTTAGGGACAGTTGTGGGTTAGGATTAGTCAGGTTAGATTAGTGTAGGTATGACTTTTCCCTTAGTTGCCTCTGGTGTGAATACATAGGAATAAACATATAGTTAACCCTTTGCATTATGCGTTAACTGGTACTTGATCATGGCCTTGACATCAGTGTAGGTGATTGTTTTTCTATGACATTTGGGTCCTATGCTACACACCACAGAAAATGGAGGTTTAACATGGCAGCTACCCCTGTGCTAACTTGGTAAGTATCCACCATTTGGTAGACCCACCATTAGTAGTTTACATGGATCACCAAGGATTTGTGTTGATGAGTAGGTATTCTACATCACAAAGTGTGCTTCCAGACTTGGTATTGTGGGTAATTTATTAGGTTGGACTGCAGTGTGATGTTCAGGGACATCTTTGTAGATGAGGTGTTGTTAACACTCTTGTCTTGTTGTCTTCATTGCTGACATAGATCATGTGTGTAAAAATTCAGCATGACTTCCCTTCATGGAAGTATACTCAGAAAGGTTGATTGATGCAGTGTTTAGTTGTGTTTGCTTAGATTATGCTGCATAATTTCATTTTTTAGTATTGCATGGTGACCACATTTATCAGCCACCATTAGTTGACTTGGATTGCTATAGATGGAGCATTATTCTGTCCAACACAGCATAATTGTGTGTGGTTTGTCCCTTCATCAGTTATCCTCCTCAGGATGGTCAGGCTATGATGCAATCCTGGCCACTGCACAGATGTATCAGACTACATGATGTCAGGACAGTTGTATTGACAAGCTACATGGTTGTCACACAGGCACTTTAGAGTTATCTACTGCACAGTTGATGTGTCAAATAACACAGAGACATATTAGGTGTGCAAGTGCTATTTATTGATAGGAGCTGTAGTGCAAAATGTACATTCTCCATGTTTGCTGAGTCCGTTCTGGTGCATTCTTACATGGTGATCCTACAGAAGGGGTGTGGATGATGCTCCTGAAATGCTGGGGTGATGTAACAGACAGTGCAGAGGGACAGGATTTGACGAATAGTAGGAGAGAGTCATTCACTGGCAATACTGACAAGTCATACAGTGGTTAGCAGAACAGTCATTGAGTATAGTTGTAGTGAGACTGGCATTTGACAAAACGTAGGACTTTGGTCAAAGTAGGCCATGGTGCAGGGACTAGTGCTTCCGGGTAATCTTCCGTGAGAATGTGATCTGTTCCATGTCTTCTTCTTCTGATGTGTGTGTTGCCTGGTTTGTCCTTGTTGTTGTTGGTTGTGAAGGGGCAACACACACCTCAGTGTTAGAAGACGTGGAGTCAGACATCCTGGGGGCTGCTCCCTGTGAAGTTCTTAAGGGCAGTACTGCAGCAAGGAGGGCCTGCTGGTTTTTGAGAATAGCAGCCACATCACGATGGTAGGCAGCCAGGTCGGCCCTGAGGGAGTCATGATTGCTTTCGTGCATGCAGTGGAAAGTTTGGGGTGCGAGGTGTTGTGGCAACTCCCTTACTGCAGTGGTGAATTCCTTTATAGTTTCTTGTAGTCCTTCCAGTATGGATGTTAGGGCTTGCATAGCTGCTGCCTGATCTGCAGATGACAACATGCACGAGCGCACCCCCTCAAGGCTGGCTGCCATATTTTGCATCCCCACCCGCACCTCCTTGGCCAGCTCCCGCTGTACACCAACTACAGTTCTTTCAAAGCTGGTGCCAGTGTCGTCAGAGTCCTCAGCTGTGTAGGAGCTGGCAGGTCTTGCAATTGAGGTGGTGGGTGGTTCTTCTGTGATGGCTGCTTGTTCTGTGCTCCTCCTTGTGACTGAAGGTGGAGTCTGGAGAGTTTCAAGGACCTTTTGGATGGTCTCCTGGGGAATGTTTATGGGCTCGTCATCCATGTCATCAGGGAAATCAGGGACAGGCATATCGGCAGGAGATCCATGTTCCTCTGCAATGAAACAAGGTACAATTAGTGTGTCTGTGTTGTGACAATTTTGCCGTAACATGCAAGCCTTTGGATGACTTTACTTTGTGATCTTGTTTGGTATTGGTATCTGCTGTCCTTCATATGGGCATTGTTATAGGCCTATGGCCCACCTGTGTGTCACATGTATGATATAGAGTTATCAGACTTGTCTGCCTAATCGCCTCTAGGTGTTGCTTTGTACCAATTAGGGAATAGCCATCTTTTTGTCCTACTCGACCCTCCGTGTATATCTATTCTTATGGTGAGACCTTTCACTGGCTGTGGGTGTTGTGATAGCCCTGGCAGCACACTTGCCTCTCAGGACCTGCCCCAAAATCTGTTTGTTCACATTGACCTAATTGTAATTGTTATGTGGCATATCCTATGCATGGCAATGTTACGATGTGATATGGATGTAGACATTGTTAATGTTTCCAGCTGATGTTGGGTAATGTGTATTTAATTGGATTGCCCTGTTTATAGTATTGATGTCCTATTTGGTCCTCTGACTGTGCAGGTGTGTTTCAGTGACCAGTTGCATGTGTCCCCTCCTCAATGTTGTTGTCTGAGCAGTATGACATTAGTGATGTTGCCTTGTTAGCCAGGCACGTGAGGGACCCTGACGTATGCAGCATGTGTGTGTCCTTAGTGCTGTGTGGCTCCTATTGCTGTTTACTTTGGCTGATGTATGTGTCAACTATGGGCATTCACATTTGAGTGTACTGGTGCCTTTGTCTTATTTCTGGAGATTGTTGCAGATGTCATCCTCACCCCCTAATTTAGGTATGTATGTTCCATGGGGAGGTTACTGCCATTGGCTACTATAGCTGCACAGAGATCAGAGGTGTTAGTGTCAACTCTTGTCGCAGTTACATTGCAGTTGTTGCTTTGGCTACTGGATTACTGATAGGGACCTATTTGATGTAGGATATATTTTGACTGACGAGTGCCAGGATGTAAGTTTGACGTAGTGGCCTTCCCACCTGTTGAGGCTTTCCCTTAGCTCCATTGTTGTCATGACAGGATGCCCCCATGGGACTGTTGTTGGTGTTGTGTTATGTCATGACCCAGCTTCTGTCTGTGCTGGGCATGCCCCCCTGCCGTGCCCCTTTACCCATGCCACTCCATATATATGCTGACTTACATGCATTGTGTAGTAGAGATTCCCCACCCCGGTTGCAGTTAACATTATTGCATTATAATTCCCCATGCGACTTACCCTGCATGTGCGTTGTCTCGTGGTAGTCTGCACTGTCCTGTCCTTGAATCCCTGTGACGATCTCCTCAGGGATGACGGCTGCGACCATCTCCTCCATGTGGTCCAGGGCCTCCTGGTGTGCTGGACTCCCCCCTCCAGTCTGCAGTGCTGCCTTCCTGTTCCTGGCCATTTTTTCCTTTGTCCTACGTTTGCAGTTATGCCAGCGTTTCTTACACTCGGTGACTGTCCTGCGTACTTCAGCCACACTGTTGATCTTGTCAACAATTTGTTGCCATATGGCCTCTCTCCTGCTGATTGGCAACTTAGAGGTGATGAACAGTTGGTTCTGGTGTTCCGTCACCTCTTTAACCAGGATTTCCTGCTCCTCTGCACTGAAGCGACACTTTTTTTTTTTTCTATATATGTCCTGGTTCCTGTATGGATCATCCTGGCTGGTTCCTGGTCTGCTGTCATCTTCCTGGGGTCTGTAGTGGCATCTGGGATCCATTTTGGCTCTCCTCTGCTGAAAGGGCAGTGCTCGCGGGTATTTTTGACGCTATTGCGTCAAAATAAACGGTGCTTTCCGGGTTGCGCTGTCGTAAATCGGCCCACAGTCATTTACGTCGCGTTAACGCTGTTTTCCTTTACGACTTGACGCCGCGGTGTGCGTAAAAAAAAATGACTCCCACCTGTTGGTTGCGCCGCCGTGCGTCAAAGTATAAATTTGACGCCCGCACGGCGCATCGAAATGGCATTAGCCGGCGGTAAAAGTTTTGACGCAAAACTGCGCCGGCGCAGCTTTGCGTCAAAAAGTATAAATATGGCCCCAAGTATTCAGTGAGGCCATTATGGAGTTGTGGAGTTCCTAATGACAAACTCCCAGACCATATACTTAATATGGCTACACTGCACTTACAATGTCTAAGAATGGACTTAGGGCCAGATGTAGCAAAATCCGATTTTGCGAATCGGAAATTGTGAGTCAGTGCGACTCGCAATTTCCGATTCACAAAATCGGATGCAGAACGGTGTCTCAGACACCGTCTGCAAATCTCAATGGGGTCGCAAAGACCCACCTCATTAATATTAATAAGGTGGGTCGCATTTTGTGACCCCATTGAAATTCCCTGCACTCACAGGGATGGTGGCCTGCTGGAGACAGCAGACCTCCATGTCTGTGACTGCTTTTTAAATAAAGCAGTTTTGTTTTGTATTGCAGCCCGTTTTCCTTAAAGGATAACGAGTTGCAATACAAAAAAATAACAAAACCATTTGGTTTCGGTTTTTCAGAGTGGGCAGTGGTCCATTGGACCACTGCCTGCTCTGAAAAAACATTAATGGCGACATTCACAAAGGGGAAGGGGTCCCATGGGGACCACTTCCCTTTTGCGAATGGGTTACCACCAGTGTGACTCTGGTGGTAACTGCAAATTGCTTTGCGACCACATTTGCGGTCACAAAGCAATTCTGCATCGCGGTGCAAGTCGCAAATAGAAAGGGAACACCCCTTCCTATTTGCGAGTCGCATTCCCATTTTGCGAGTCGGTGCCAACTCACAAAATAGGAATGGGAATGTGCATCGCGATGCACGTTTTGCATTGCGCAAACTGCGATTTTTGCAGTTTGCGCCATGCAAAACGCTTACTACATCTGGCCCTTAGACAGTGTAGGGTCATTTTGCTCATGCACATGTGGTATAGTGCACCCTGCCTTAGGGCTGTAAGGCCTGCTAGAGGGGTCACTTACCTATGCCAAAGGCAGTGGGTTGTGGGCATGGCACCCTGAAAGGGGTGCCATGTCGACTTTACCTTTTTCTCTCCACCAGCACACACAAGCTACAAGGGCAGTGTGCATGTGCTTGGTGAGGGGTCCCCCAGGGTGGCATAATACATGCTGCAGCCCTTGGGGACCTTCCCTGGCAACAGGGCCCTTGGTATCATGGGTACCTTTTACAAGGGACTTAACTGTGTGCCATGGGTGTGCCAATTGTGGAAACAAAGGTACGGATTTGGGGAAAGAACACTGGTGTTGGGGCCTGGTTAGCAGGATCCCAATCAAAGTTGGCATCAATATCATGCAAAAAGTGGGGGATAACCATTCCAACAGTGGCACTTTCCTACAAGGCATTAAAAGGGGGCTTCCATCATTTAAAATGGGCCCCTATGTACTCTTCAGGAGTAGCCCCAACATTTTGGAGCTACTCCTGCAGAGTACATCAATAGCGTCACGAAAAATGATGCTATTGCCCCCTAACCTTCGCCATGGTGCACCGTATTTTAAATTTGGCGGTAGGGGGGCACTAGGAAAGTGGTGCTGCACTCGGTGCAGCGCCACTTTCCATAAATCTGCCCCATAGAGTCTTAGACATTGTCATAGGTATACCGGAGACTTGATGACTCTTCATATATGTAGTGAAGGGGTGCCAAATAGCGTCAAATTTTGCCACTCTATCGCTGGCAATAGCTGTAAGTTTTTTCAATGGCAAAAATTGGCCACATCTTCCCCCAACCACATATTAAGCGAAGGTACCTGTAGTTGCTTCCATAGTTGGGCCACACTTAGGTTGGTGGGTAGTAGGAGGTGAGAAAATAGCTAACCCATTTGGATTGTCATGGGGTATAGCCGAGGGTCTCCCGGGAGGATTTAGGAGCTGGTGTAGGTGCAGGTAGACATTAGAAGAGGAACATATCGTGAGGAGGACCTCATTCCAAAATGTTTGAATTCTTGGGAAAGCCCACCATGTATGTGAGAAGGTACCCCTATCTCTGCAGTACTTCCAACAGAGCTCAGAACCTTCAAACATCTTGTAAAGGTACACATGTGAGAGGTACCAGCATGTCAGAATTTTATAAGCATTTACTTTATATCCTAGACAAATTGAGGATTTGGAAGCCTGCTACCAGCTAGCCCCCTAGGTTTCCTCTAAAATGTCTTGAGCCAGTTCCCTCTCCCACTGCCCCACATAGGCATGTTTCTGGACAGGGACGAGGGACAGAATGTTGCGAGAAAGCCAAGAGATTCCCCTGCGGTGATTGTTGTTGGTGTACAGAGACTCTATTGTAATTTCATCCATCTGTGACATTCCAAGGGCTAGATTCCTCCCTGTCCAGTATAGTGCCTGTTTGACTCTGCAGGTAGCTTGCTGAATCAGGGCATATTTCTCAGTAAACTCCTCCATTGTCTGTAGGTCTCCTTCATTGTAAAAGTCTTTCAAAACAGGTGGTTGGCCCCAGTCCCAACAAAAGGGTCCAGGATCTGATTCACCAGAGGGAAATCGGGGTTATAGGCCAAAGGAGTCAAATGGAAAGGGTAGGTGGGGAATGCATGTTTGTGCCATATGCCGTGCCAGTGCATCAGTAATGTGGCCGTCAATGGCAAGGGGGGGAGGCCTGAGCCATAGGGACGGTTGAAAAGGCTTGTTCCACCTAAACCCGATGTTTGCCCTCTGGATTGTAGTTCCAATTATGGGAAGGATATATTAGAGCTGCAAGAACATATGTTGTAATTTGCAGAAAACCCAGAACCCCATCAGTTGTGTGACGGGGCAAGAAAGACTTGGCACCCTTGAGGACTGCCTCTGTAGTTTTTAAAAGAGCTATGTAAAAGTTGACTGATTAATCTTTTTCCAGGATGGCATTCTGGTATGAAGAGGATTGTATAGAACATGATTTGGCTTGTCGCGCAGGCTCTCATCATCCTAATGAGGCTACTGGATTCGGGTGGCAGAATCACCTGAATTGTGGGGAACTGAGTCCAATCCCACACCATGTGACAACTGTCGGCCTAATCCGGTTTTACGGCTAACTAGCAACGCCTCAGCTCTGCCCAAGAGCAGGGATGATTGTGGCAACCGGGCGAATGACAGAAATGACTCCTTAGGGAAATCGTGGTCGATCAGATTTCATCCTTTTCTCTCAGTTACATTAGTCTCACATATGCAAAGACAAACAGAGGCAGAGAATGGTTCAATAAGGTTTATTGAATTAGCTGCATTTTAGATAAAATGGTATGAATTGAAATAACTAGGATGATAAAACATGCAAGATGCAAAATGACAAGAAGAGTGAAACACAGAAAATGTCCCACCATACTGTCACTAGTAGTAATATATGTGGTTCCTACCTAAGCTGTGTTAGAGCACAGCATGAAAAGTCCTAACCTGTCTTGCAGGTTTCCCCCCTGGGAAGACATCATCCCCATACATGAGCAAGGAAGCCTGTTGTCTAGAAAGACACCATCCCCATGTATGCCAGGAATCTGGTACTCTACGCAAGCAGCTGTAGCGAGGGCAATGAGCAATCAGCTTGCGGTTGTGGTCATCTGGATGGAATCTTCTTTACTGTTGTTGCCTCCACTGGCCCCAGCCAGACCAGGACTTCCAGCACCAGGGGACCTTGTGGCAGGAAATGCTCTTAGGAGACTTTGCGTCATCGGGTGCATAAATTTCAATCACCCTTCTGCTACACGGGATTTATTGTTGTTGCCTCCACCAGCCCCAGCCAGACCAGGACTTCCAGCAGGAGCCGCACTTAGGAGACTTTGCTCCATCTGGCGCATAAATTTCAGCTACCCTCCCACTGCACGGGAAGCGTGTGGGCCACACCTGGGCCAAGGGCAGGCCCATCCACACCCATCAGAGCCCAGATGAGGCGAGGCTGGGCCCCCCTCTAACTTTTAGCATTTTAAGCATAGGTACTGTGTGACTCCTGGTTTTGTGCTGCCTATTAATCTCCTAAGGCTATTATCTTAGTGCCTTAGCATGCTGGCCCACCTGATCTAGGACGTATCCAGGGGTAGTGATGGGCAAAAGAAAGGCAACTGAAGGCGGGCCTGGTGTGGCGGGGAAGAAGTGCAGGAAAAATACAAAGAAGTTGGGTGATAATGGTGTGCTTGACGGTATTGGTCGACTGCGAAGAAATGTTATATCCGTCTGCTGTTATTGCACCTTCTAAGAGTCCTACCCAGAGCCTAGTGCCTCATGTGGTGTTAAATAAACAGGAGAGCATATCTAATATGATTAAAAAAGCTAGGGATCGGGTTTGGTTCAAAGGCAATCTAACACCTTCTAGTTCTATAATTCCATCCTCTGGCCATGTCTCTTCAAATAGTATGACGGTATTGTCTCCTGATCATTCTATCCCCTGCAATAATCACTTCTTACCACTTCAAAGCATTCACAATAATCCTACATTACAGTGTTCTTCGAATGTTCATGTACAAGGTGGGGTGGGGCATTCACCTATTCATACGGCTAGTCTTTCATCTACAACTGCCGATTTGCTGGGCCGCTTTCATGCACCAAGGTCAGAAATAGCAGCCTTTAAGTCCATGATTGGAGACCTTGTGAGCATTGTGGGGCGCCTCGTCGAAGAAAAGGTGGGGAAACGTTGGGAGGGTACTTCTAAATCCTTCACAATTAAGGTTAAAGCTACCACTACTACTGACCACCTCCCCACTCCCGCAAGTCACTTTGCTGCACACACAGGTCCCACTTTTGAAAACATAAGCTTAAGGGCTCCAGTCAGTACTTGCTCTGAAGGGCACTTTAGATCTGTGGGTGCGTCAGTCGAAATTGCCCCAGTTATTCACCTAGTGGAGGTCTTAGTGCCTCGCTTCCAGCATCTAGGGATGTTGGGCATTTTCGCCGACCATACGATGACAGCAACATCACTTCTTCCCCTTGTAAAATCTTTATGCTCAACGTACCAAAGCTTAATTCACAGGTGGGGTTAGAAGGGGAGGCTTCATTGATAAACAAGGCAATACACTGGATATGCCACAATAGAGGGTGCTTTTTGAGAAAAGATATCCAGAGGGCTAGACAACATAGTTCCCGGAGTTCTCCCTTTGATTGTATAGAACTCCTCTCAGCTAATGGGAAGTTAGTTGAAGGCTTAGTGGCCCTGAATCAAAGAACCAATCCCCCCGAAGGGTCCCCCATCCAATTTAAGTTCAATCTGACACACGCCTTTCGAACTCCCCCCTTTCCTCATCCTCAAGATGATGGTTCTGTTCTAAATAAGATAGATTGACTTGAGCGGATGGATGCGCAGGTTCCCTCAGATAGCTTTAGTGGTCCTGTGAGATCTCCCAGCAGCTGCTGCGATAAGGGATGTTCTCCATCAGATGGCAAGGGTTCTTTTATGTGGAACAGAGTCCTCCATCGCTTCGCCTCAGGAAGCTACATCTGCCACTAATGTTGGTTGTAGCTCCCCGGTAGCGCAGCGTGACTATCCAGACAATTTTTCCTTCCCACTAAATTTTAAATGTGTGCTCTCAAAAGTAAATATTGTTTCATGGAATGTGGCGGGGTTAAATTCCAAATTACCACTGCCCCATTGGAATGCCTTTATGGACATCCATGATATCTGTACTATGCAGGACAGGTTATGCAACTTATCATCTTCCGGCCATCACTCGTAAAGTGGGCTGCCCATCTGGGGGACTATTAATTTGGGCGAAGATTGCCCTTCAGTGCCCCATGAAATGGTTACATATGGATAGCCCTGATATTTTAGTCATTAGCCTTATGGGGCCTGATAAAACTACTATTGATATTTTAAACATTAATGCTAGGGCTACAAAGGGGGCTAAACCTTCCACTACCTTGCAATTACCTGAGAACTTGTTGGGTTAGAGACCTAGCAAGCATATCCTTATTGCAGCAGGGGACTTCAACATTACGTTTGAACCCCTTCGTATTAGTGACATGGGTGATTGTCTGGAAGAAGATGACTTTTGGCATATAACCAGGCTTGAGCTCTCCGCTGTAAAAAAGTGGTCCAGCTGAAAGCCACATCACTCAGTCTAGTTTTAAGGGCAGTTAATGGAAGGACAAAGTCTGATAAGCAAGCCACTTGTACTTTTTTTGGCCCACGGGGGAAGAGCCGTATTGATTACATTTTGATTGACCTTAAACATTGGTTCTTGATGGATAATATGGTGGTCAGAAATACAACTGTTAGTTACCATGATCCCCTCTGCCTTAGATTAGAGTCCCCCTGGGAAAGGGCACAAGATGTGTTTCATCATCGTCAAATTACCAGGGAGGTTCAGTCCTCTAACGACAGACGTCGCTTACGGTGGAGTAAGGTTGTCCTACAAGATGACACCCTCCACCGTATTAGTCAAGACTTGGCATCATGTTGTCACTAATGGACAAGTTGAATGAGGAGGCTGGGTTTTTTTCCAAGTTCTCAGGCATTCACACTGGATTCTTGAAAAGGTTGCAATTGTCTTTTAATGTGCCAATAACTCAAACCTTACCTAAATTAACCAGCAGCAATGGAGCCCGGTAGCTTAACCAGGAATGTAGGCTGACTTGGCACGATTAGTTAGGGCAATTAAGTTGAAAGATGTTCCCTGTATTAGGATCCTGCAGAAAAGGTATAACCAGACACAGACCAAGGCTAAGCTGGATTGGGAAGAGGAGAGATGGCAGTCAATTAGGAAAGCCTGTGAGCCCAAAGACTCTAAACTTTTCTGGTCCTTGGTTAGCAATGGAAGCTAGAGGGGGTCTGTTTCCTCAGGTAACAATATGCAACGATTGGAATGGTTCCACCACTTTAATTCCCTAAACAGTGTGGATAGTTTACTAACAAATAGCCCCGCCCCTTTTCTCTCACCCAGTTGAGTAGTAGTAGTTGTGGTGGTTTGTTCAATCTGGGCAATATATGTAATTCCATCGATTCCATAGTACACTCCAATACCGCTGGCCCTGATGGCATCCCGGGGTGATCTTTTCCTGTATGAGAAAGAAAAATGGGCCCAGTACATTTTATTGTTATCTAATGAGATACCCCTATACAAGAAAGACAATAGGTCTTCCCCTGGCAACAATAGTCCTATAAGCCTTATAGACTCAATCCAGAAGGTGTTTTGCCTTGCTCTCTTATCAAAAAGATTAGATAATGAAAACAATATTTTGTCTCTATATCAGGCTGGCTTTAGGAACAAAATGAGTACCATTGACCAGGTTTTTCATTTTTTGCTTTTGTATTGGAAAGAAGTTGTGATTGGGAAGGGGAGTCTCTATGTACCATTTATAGACCTAAAGTCAGCTTTGTATCTGGTTCCCAGAGGCAAACTGTTAGGGCTCGCACTCACACACGCACGCTTCTTGCTGCACCCTCACAAAATAAATCAGCACAAATGAAGAACGATGAAACATGTCATGAATATGTTTACAGCACAGCACTTCCCTGTAACTTGTGAGGAAAACTGATTTGCATGTTTGTTTATATTGATAAAAGCAAGTGTTGTCCCATTTGTGAACTTTGTGCCAAGTGGTTTATAGAGACATTGAATTCCTTCATATGAATCATCAGAAGTGTTTGATGACTCATCACTAGCATGTGCCTGATGACTCTTCACCAGAATTCCTTCATATGTATCATCAGAAGTGATTGATGACTCATCACCAGCATGTGTCTGATGACTCATCTTCAGTCTATAAATAGAACTGCCAAGGTGTTTCCTGTGCTTGGCTTCGAGACTTTCTTCGCTTGCAGGTGTTCCTGGTTCAGATGGAGTTTCCATGATTCTTTTCTGGAGTCATTTCAGTGCGAGGCTTCATCGGAGCTTCCCTCTCTGGAGCGGATTACTTTCACAGCGGCTGGAGAATTTACGAACAGTATTCCATCTCCCTCAAATAATCAAAAACATTCCAGGACAAGTCGGTTTGTGAGTAATCCCCCTCTCGTTCCCCTGTTTTCAACCTTCTCAAGGTTAGTGATCTTTTGGTGCATTATGAAAAACATTTGTCGATGCTGAGAAACCCGTGATACAAGATTGTTTTCCAAAGGCAGCTTGAGAAGTAATTTTAAAGGCAGCATTGAAGTTTAGTGTTGTGAACTTCTGAAAGCATCACTCGATATCTATGTAAAATTAGACGTTTATTCTGATTATTTTTGGAGCGAGTCTATTGCACGAAAATGAATACCAAAAGACAAATTAATAAGTTTGATTTTATAACGATTTTGTTGTGAGTTACAAAAGTGTGTTTAATAGTTGAGCATTCAAGTGCTAATGATTGTTGTGATTTTGCTGAAAGACCCGGTGATTGCTCAATCAAATGATAATAATTATTTTTATTTAGCTGAAGGACTCTGTGATATTTCTACTTCTATGTTTTTAATTTGTTTTTGGTCTTAGAAATTCCTGCACCAAACTTTCTTAGAACAACAGTGATGCTCCTTTGGGCTGGGCTGTCTGCTGTTGGGCTGGCAGAGGCGTGAAGGTCTATACCCTCCAAAGAAAAGGTGAAATCATGCTACTGGGAGTGGGTGTCACAGACTGCGTCTTCCCCTTCCTTTGTAGGGCGGCTAACAAGTGAGTTTCCTGAACTTCAAATGCACTGGGTTTCTGGAGCCCTATCTTGACTGTATCACCGATCCCAGCGATAGAAAGCTCAATATGCAGTTTTGACTTGGCTGCCTTCACCTTAACTCATTAACATCTAGTTGGCAGAATAGAGCTACCTCTAACTCACAGTGCCCCAGTTGCAAAGCAAGCTTAGAGTCAATTGCTCATGTTCTCTTTGCTTTCCATTTTATGCTTCTCTTCACACAAAAAGGTTAGCTCCAACTTGTAAGCGTTTGGGGACTTGTGATTATGCTATAGCTTTGAGGATTTTAAAATCAGATTCTAGTTTACCTATTGCTATTGCAGTTGCCAGGTTCCTTGGGGGCATGTGGCATATTAGAAGGAAGCTAGTTACAGATCCCCAGCCTTTAAACTCTCCCCAGTGTTTGCACTAGCACTTTTTCGCTCTCACTTTTGATTGATGTCTATGACTTGAATGTTTGAGTCGCACTTCTTGTGTTTTTATCTTACTGTAATTTTTTTTATGTAGTTCTCTATTTATTGTTGTCTGCTAGACGTTTATAGCATTGGGTGGCAAAATAAAGTATTTTTGATAATGATTTGGCCTTGGATAAAGTGCTGAGTATTTTGAAAGAAAATGGCCTTACTGTTAAAAGTGAGAAATGTAAATTTGGTGCCGATAGCAGGTTGACCTAGTAAGAAGAATGTAGATGATGAAGATAAAACTTATGACGGTATCACGTGGGAGTTATTTTGCAAGATGGGGTGTTGAAGAGAAAAACATGCTGGTGGTGCTGAGGGGTTTGTACAAAAGAGTTATAGATTTAGCCCCTGAGTATGTCAGGAGGCAGGAGCATTACCAAACTTGCCGTCACCTGTCTCTACATCCTCTAATGTCTACGGTCCACCTCATCTGCTTATACTGCAGGGCGATGGTTGGGGCCCTTTAAAACCAGCCACGAGGTACCCAGCAGTCGGTCCCTCTGTCTCAAAGCCCCCACCTAAAGAAGAGGAGAAAACAAGATATTATGGGGGTCATTCCATGCGGGCAAAATACTGCTGCCCCCATTCTGACATTCCCGCTGGGCCGGCGGGCGCTAACCAAGTTAGCGCCCGCTGGCCAAGCGGGAATGAGGCCTGCAACACAGGAGTCGGCTCCGAATGGAGCCGGTGGTGTTGCAGCCGTGCGACGGGTGCAGTTGCACCCGTCGCGCTTTTCACTGTCTGCTAGGCAGACAGTGAAAAGCTGGCCGGGGCCCTGTTAGGGGACCCCTGCACTGCCCATGCCAGTGGCCCCAGGGGCCCCAGGACACCCCTTACCGCCAGCCTCTTCCTGGCGGTGAAAACCGGCAGAAACAGGCTGGCGGTACGGGGGTCAGAATCCCCAGGGCAGCGCTGCTTGCAGCGCTGCCCTGGCGAATTCTCCCAGCCGGGGCAAAAACGGCGGAAAACCGCCGACCCGGCGGGGCGACCGAGGCTTTACCGCCGCGGTCAGAATGGCATGTGAAGCACCACCAGCCTGTTGGCGGTGCTTCCGTTATTCGTGACCCTGGCGGTTGTACTTTGCAAAAGAACTAAATACAACAGAAAATAAAACAATATTGACAAAACCACCCCAACCAAACTGTTGGTGCCTTATTTAAAATTAACCCACATTGCAACAGAGTGCTATGAAGAGACGATTGAGGGTAGATTATTAACTGCCACCTTGGAAGAGAAGGCTGATGCAATGGTGTGGGGTTGAGGAAGTTGTGCGTAGAGTGACAAGTCTCAAAAAACTACATTATATTCCATGCTAAGGTTAGGGTATAAAAGTACATTTGATATTAGAGGTATGCGTTATAAGTGTTAGATTTTTAATCTTGTTGGCCTAAGGTGAAAGTTATGAAACAAGATGATACCACAAGCGTAATTAACTTCTTGAAAGAAGTGTTCAAATTAAAGGGTGTTTCCATGGAGGTAGTCACAACAATGGTGTACAAATGGTTTTGTATCAGATGAAAATGTTTGGAAACGTTGGGAGTAAAACACACACAGACATATGTATATTATCCTCAAAGTAATTGATTTGTGGAGCAGTGGAACAGTGTATTGAAAGAAAAATTACAGCTGGCTTTATGTGACGGAAGAAATTGGAGAGAAGCTGTGAAGAATTTAATGTGGGCATATCGCAAAACGCCAAATCTGGTGACAAAGAAACACCCAATTACCAAATGAGAGGCAGAATGTTAATAATGCGTACCATTCAGTATTCAATAAATTAAAGGTGGATGATTGGGCCAGAATAAAGCTTGTGCAGAGAGTGAATAATCCAGATTTTCAGAGTTACTGCAGGGATTAAGGGCCAGATGTAGCAAAATTTTGCGAGTTGCAATGGCCCGACTCGCAATTTGCGACGACGCAAAATCGGAAACAGGATGCAAAAATCCCATTTCCGTAATGCAAATTGCGATGCGAGCCATTACCGACTCGCAAAAATTGCGACCTGATTTTGCGACTCGCAAAGAGGAAGTTGCAATTTGCAAGTCGCAAACCATATGAAAAAGCCACTTGCAAATTGCGACTAGTCGCAAAAAGCCCATTTTGCACACCCAGATTACCACTGAGTCAGAGCAGGTGGTAACCAGAACCAAAGTATAAAAGGAGACCCAGAAGGCATCTGGGTTACTCAAAATGGCTGAAATATATGTGATAGCGAGGAGGAGGAGAGTCCACGCAGCAGAGGAGGAGGAGGAGCCAGAGACAGGAGAGGATATACAGAACCAGGCAGGCACTTTTCCAACAAACTGAGGAGATATATGATAAATACAGACTTAGCAGTGCAGCAATATTAGAATTAATTGATCTACTCAATCCGCAGCTTCAACGCCAGACTGTGCGCGGCAGCGCCATCCCCACACATGTGCAAGTGCTATGCTCACTGCACCTCTTGGCCTCGGGTAGCTATCAGGGGGTGATTGCAGTGGCAGCTGGGGTATCCCAAAGTGCACTCTCACGGTTCCTCAGATGTTTCCTAGATGCCATACTCACACACATGTCCAGATACATATACCTACCCAGGAATGAGGCAGAAATTAACAGCACCAAGTTGGAATTCTACAGAATTGCCAACTTCCCCCATGTAATAGGGTGTGTGGACGGGATACATATACAAATTTGACCTCCTGCAAATCTGGAATATCTGTTCCGCAATAGGAAATGTACCCACTCACTGAACATCCAGGTGGTATGCTATGCCCATTATGTCTTCACTGACATGGTAGCCAAATTTCCAGGGAGTACACATGACGTGGGGAGTTTGGAGACGGATATCTCTTAGGTATTGCTGAAGACACCCTGAAGCCATACACACAGGTAACTGTAGAAACCACCCATGCCCTGCTAACACTGCTTATTTTTGCCAAACAGGTGACAGTGCATATGCGCTAGGACCATGGATACTAACGACCATGGATACTAACCCCGTACCTAGCACCCAGCAATGAGAATGAGAGGCGATATAACAGTGCACATAGGCGGACCAGAAATGTCATAGAGAGTACCTTTGGACTGTTAAAGGCAAGATTCCGATGCCTTCACAGAAGTGGAGGTGCGCTCCAGTATGTCCCAATAACAGCATTCAAGATAGTTGGCGCATGCGCAATACTGCACAACATTGCCACCAGACGTGGGCTACATCTCACCCCTGCAGACCCAGATTCTGAGGATGACGAGCAAGAGCTACCACATTGGCAGCCTGGAGATAGAAACATTGCAAATCAAGGCAGACAGAGACGGGACCACATTGCAACCCAATACTTTGGATGTACGTGGCAACAGACACCACACTCACCAGTGTCACACACAAAGAGCCCAGCTGTGTAGTGGAACAAACAAAACATTTCAATTTGTGAACCTTTTAACAAAAGAACATAACTGTCCGTAAGGGGCTGCACATGTCCACCCTTAATGAGGACACATTAGCTGCATGTGCCTCATGAGTCCTGCAGTGTTTGTGCCTACATCCTCCTCCTGGTTCACCCAGCATGGCTCGTCCCAAGTGGGTCAGCTGACTCCTGACGTGCACTGCCACTCCGCAGTACACGTTTGTCAGTGGCAGATACACTACTGATAGTGGACCCCTCCTCACTGTCCTGAGGGGTCTCACCCGTGCCCCTTGCCACCTGCCTGGCCTCCAACATGTCCACAGTGTGGCTAATGCGGCCCAGTCCCTGCTCCACATCCCCTGCAAAGTGGCCCAGTTCCACCTGCAGACTCACGGTCCGTCTTGACAGGCCTGTGGTGTTCATGGCAAGACGGCCAATGGACGCTGCCATGCGGTCAAATCTTTGAACTAGGTGGCGCTCACGGCGCCTTGCGCTTTGTCTCTCAGCCACCAGTTCAGTCACCACTTGGCGGATTGAATTTGTAAGGACACTGTCATTTAGTCTTGTGAACTGTGTGTTCACATCAGCCAGGCCATGTCTGATATTGTGTTCCATTCTCTGCATTGCACCTGAAATAATCCTAAATTGCCTTGTTTGCAGGCGCTGACCAGAAAGGAGAGATGCCTCAACTGCAGACATGGATGCCTCCCCTATATCCTCCAGGGCCACCGCCTGGACTTGGACTCTGCGTCTGCGACACGGTGGTGCTTCTGGCTCTGGCTGTCTCACAGTGTGGCTGGGGCCAGGTGTAGTGTCTCCTTCCTCCATGTCCTGTACTTCTTTTGGAGGGGACTGTGGTGGTGTCGTGCTGGGCCCTGTAGTGGCTGCTGCAGCCTCCTGCACTGCCTGTGGCCTGCTGTCTTCACCCTGGATGGTGTGGCTGGTGGGGATGTCTTGTGGGAGACCTGTGGGGCATAGGGAACACACTGTCAGTCTATAACATCTGTTGTATGCCTCATAATAAACATTTGCCTATATGCTGACTACTGTACTACATTGCCCATAATGCACCATTCTGGTGGTTGCTAGTCTGGAATGGAGCTAGTCTGGTTGTGCATGCTGCTGTGTACTGGGTGAGTGTGGATATAACATTTGTAGGTGTACATGCATGTTTCATGGTACTCACTTTTGGATGTCCCTTGCGGTGATGTGCCCAATGCTCCCATTCCTGACACAGCCTCAGGCTCCAAGTGTCTGCTCCACCAATTCCTCCATAGCTGTGGGTGGTGGGATGGTGGATGGGCCTCCTCCTGTGCCCCTCATCTCCCTGAGGCGCTCTGCCGCCCTCTCCCTTGTCCTGGAGCGCAGGTCGTACCACCTTTTTTTAATTTAATCAATGCTTCGGTGGTTCACCCCAATGGCATTGATTCTCTCCTGGATTTGCTGCCAGATCCTCCTCTTCTCAGTGTCTGGGACACTCAGGGCTGCCTTGCCAAAAAGCTGGTCATGGTGCTGGCAGCATTCTTCTGTCAGCACCTCAAGTTCTTTTTCTGAGAATTTTAATTTCCTTTTCCTTCCTGCACTGCCTGTGTCTTCCATGATAGCAGCTGTTCCTCTCTCCAGGTAGTTGCAAAGCAGTAAGAAAAGGGTGTGGTCCTCCCTCCTCCCAGGTGTATTTGATGACTTCCTGGGTCTGATGTCATCAGCAAGAGCCAGGAAGTGTTTTTCAAACTGTTTTGCTGCACCTGCATGCAATTTGCGACACCCGACTGTAGGAAAGTACCATCTTGCCTGGCATGTTACCCCCATTTTTCACTGTATATATGTTGTTTTAGTTGTATGTGTCACTGGGACCCTGTTCTCCAGGGCCCCAGTGCTCATAAGTGTGCCTGAATGTGTTACCTGTGTAGTGACTAACTGTCTCACTGAGGCTCTGCTAATCAGAACCTCAGTGGTTATGCTCTCTCATTTCTTTCAAATTGTCACAAACAGGCTAGTGACCAATTTTACCAATTTACATTGGCTTACTGGAACACCCTTATAATTCCCTAGTATATGGTACTGAGGTACCCAGGGTATTGGGGTTCCAGGAGATCCCTATGGGCTGCAGCATTTCTTTTGCCACCCATATGGAGCTCTGACAATTCTTACACAGGCCTGCCACTGCAGCCTGAGTGAAATAACGTCCACGTTATTTCACAGCCATTTTACACTGCACTTAAGTAACTTATAAGTCACCTATATGTCTAACCTTTACCTGGTAAAGGTTAGGTGCAAAGTTACTTAGTGTGAGGGCACCCTGCCACTAGCCAAGGTACCCCCACATTGTTCAGGGCCAATTCCCCGGACTTTGTGAGTGCGGGGACACCATTACACGCGTGCACTACATATAGGTCACTACCTATATGTAGCTTCACAATGGTAACTCCGAATATGGCCATGTAACATGTCTATGATCATGGAATTGCCCCCTCTATGCCATCCTGGCATAGTTGGCACAATCCCATGATCCCAGTGGTCTGTAGCACAGACCCTAGTACTGCCAAACTGCCTTTCCTGGGGTTTCACTGCAGCTGCTGCTGCTGCCAACCCCTCAGACAGGTTTCTGCCCCCCTGGGGTCAAGCCAGGCTAGTCCCAGGATGGCAGAACAAAGGACTTCCTCTGAGAGAGGGTGTTACACCCTCTCCCTTTGGAAAATGGTGTGAAAGCAGGGGAGGGGTAGCCTCCCCCAGCCTCTGGAAATGCTTTCATGGGCACAGATGTGCCAAATTCTGCATAAGCCAGTCTACACCGGTTCAGGGGACCCCTTAGCCCTGCTCTGGCGCGAAACTGGACAAAGGAAAGGGGAGTGACCACTCCCCTGACCTGCACCTCCCCTGGGAGGTGTCCAGAGCTCCTCCAGTGTGCTCCAGACCTCTGCCATCTTGGAAACAGAGGTGCTGCTGGCACACTGGACTGCTCTGAGTGGCCAGTGCCACCAGGTGATGTCAGAGACTCCTTCTGATAGGCTCCTTCAGGTGTTAGTAGCCTATCCTCTCTCCTAGGTAGCCAAACCCTCTTTTCTGGCTATTTAGGGTCTCTGTCTCTGGGGAAACTTTAGATAACGAATGCAAGAGCTCATCAGAGTTCCTCTGCATCTCTCTCTTCACCTTCTGCCAAGGAATCGACTGCTGACCGCGCTGGAAGCCTGCAAAACTGCAACATAGTAGCAAAGACGACTACTGCAACTCTGTAACGCTGATACTGCCGCCTTCTCGACTGTTTTCCTGGTGGTGCATGCTGTGGGGGTAGTCTGCCTCCTCTCTGCACTAGAAGCTCCGAAGAAATCTCCCGTGGGTCAACGGAATCTTCCCCCTGCTACCGCAGGCACCAAAAAGCTGCATTACCGGTCCCTTGGGTCTCCTCTCAACACGACGAGCGAGGTCCCTTGAATCCAGCAACTCTGTCCAAGTGACTCCCACAGTCCAGTGACACTTCAGTCCAAGTTTGGTGGAGGTAAGTCCTTGCCTCCCCACGCCAGACTGCATTGTTGGAAACCGCGTCTTTTGCAACTACTCCGGCTCCTGTGCACTTCCGGTGGAAATCCTTTGTGCACAGCCAAGCCTGGGTCCACGGCACTCTAACCTGCATTGCACGACTTTCTAAGTTGGTCTCCGGCTACGTGGGACTCCTTTGTGTAACTTCGGGTGAGCACTGTTTCACGCATCCTCATAGTGCCTGTTTCTGGCACTTCTCCAGCTGCTACCTGCTGCTGAGAGGGCTCCTTGTCTTGATCAACGTCCCCTCTCTCTCCTGACGCAATTTGCAACATCCTGGTCCTTGCTGGGCCATAGCAGCACCCAAAAACGCTAACTGCACGATTTGCAGCTACCAAGGCTTGTTGGCGTTCTTTTGGCGGGAAAACACTTCTGCACAACTCTCCACGGCGAGAGGGATCCGTCCACCAAAGAAGAAGTCTCTAGCCCTTTTCGTTCCTGCAGAAACCTCAGCTTCTTCTGTCCAGTAGAAGCTTCTTTGCACCCACAGCTGGCATTTCCTGGGCATCTGCCCATCTCCGACTTGCTTGTGACTTTTGGACTTGGTCCCCTTGTTCCACAGGTACCCTAGATTGGAAATCCATCGTTGTTGCATTGTTGGTTTGTGTCTTTCCTGCATTATTCCTCTATCACGACTTCTTTGTCTTATGGGGAACTTCAGTGCACTTTGCACTCACTTTTCAGGGTCTTGGGGAGGGCTATTTTTCTAACTCTCACTATTTTCTAATAGTCCCAGCGACCCTCTACAAGGTCCCATAGGTTTGGGGTCCATTCGTGGTTCGCATTCCCCTTTTGGAGTATATGGTTTGTGTTGCCCCTATCCCTATGTGTCCCCATTGCATCCTATTGTAACTATACATTGTTTGCACTGTTTTCTAAGACTATACTGCATATTTTTGGTATTGTGTACATATAACTTGTGTATATTTGCTATCCTCATACTGAGGGTACACTCTGAGATACTTTGGCATATTGTCATAAAAATAAAGTACCTTTATTTTTAGTATAACTGTGTATTGTGTTTTCTTATGATATTGTGCAAGTGACACTTGTGGTACTGTAGGAGCTTCACTCGTCTCCTAGTTCAGCCTAAGCTGCTCTGCTAAGCTACCATTATCTATCAGCCTATGCTGCTAGACACCCTATACACTAATAAGGGATAACTGGGCCTGGTGCAAGGTGCAAGTACCCCTTGGTACTCACTACAAGCCAGTCCAGCCTCCTTCATTGGTTGTGCAGCGGTGGGATAAGTGCTTTGAGACTACTTACCACTCTTGTCATTGTACTTTTCATAAGAGAAAAATATACAAAACAAGTTCAGTGTGTGTACACATAACTAAAAAGTTTTGCATTTCCTCTTTTCACTCTTTTCTAAAGTGCTGAAAAGTACTTCTAAACTTTCAAAAAGTTCTTAAAAGTTTAAAAAGTTTTTTTTCTGTCTTTCTAAAAAGTTCTGAAAACTTTTTTCTCTTTTTCTATCACTTTAACTCTCTCTAAAAATGTCTGGCACAGGCCAAAATGTTGACCTGTTAAAGATTGCATATGATCACCTTAGCTGGAAAGGAGCAAGGAGTCTCTGCATAGAGAGAGGTTTGAGTGTAGGGAAGAACCCTTCCTTGGAATTGTTACTTAACATGCTTAGAGAACAAGATAAGGCAAAAAGTGCCCCATCTGTTGAAAAAGTAGCTAATGGTTCCCAATCTGATCCAGGGACTCCCCCAGGAAAAGATTCAGGAAAGAAACTTCTTAGCCTGCCCATTACTAGACAGTCTAGCATAGTTGGTACTGAGGTTGAGTCACACCATACAGATAGTGTTGTCTCACATCATAGCAAGAGCATTCATTCTCATCACAGTAGAAATGATGTTTCTGTTAGCCAAGCTGTTAGGGTGGCTTCTGTAAGGGACAGGTCTCCTTCTGTCCATTCTCACCATACTTCTGTGTCTAGGAATGTCCCTCCCACCCACCCTGAAGACAGATTGTTAGAAAGGGAGCTCAATAGATTGAGAGTGGAACAAACCAGACTGAAGCTCAAGAAGCAACAGCTGGATTTGGAAAGACAGACCTTAGAAGTAGAGAAGGAAAGACAGAAATTGGGTTTAGAAACCCATGGTGGCAGCAGCAGTATTCCCCATAGTCATCCTGCAAAAGAGAATGATTCCAGGAAGCTGCACAAGATAGTTCCCCCTTATAAGGAGGGGGATGACATTAACAAGTGGTTTGCTGCACTTGAGAGGGCCTGTGTGGTACAGGATGTCCCTCAAAGGCAGTGGGCTGCTATCCTATGGCTATCATTTAGTGGAAAAGGTAGGGATAGGCTCCTTACTGTGAAAGAAAGTGATGCCAATAATTTTACAGTTCTTAAGAATGCACTCCTTGATGGTTATGGCTTAACCACTGAACAATACAGGATAAAGTTCAGAGAGACCAAAAAGGAGTCTTCACAAGACTGGGTTGATTTCACTGACCATTCAGTGAAGGCCTTGGAGGGGTGGTTACATGGCAGTAAAGTTACTGATTTTGAAAGCCTGTATAACTTGATCCTGAGAGAGCATATTCTTAATAATTGTGTGTCTGATTTGTTGCACCAGTACTTGGTGGACTCTGATCTGACCTCTCCCCAAGAATTGGGAAAGAAGGCAGACAAATGGGTCAGAACAAGGGTGAACAGAAAAGTTCATACAGGGGGTGACAAAGATGGCAACAAAAAGAAGGATGGTAGGTCTTCTGACAAGGGTGGGGACAAATCTAAAAATGAGTCTTCATCAGGCCCACAAAAACACTCTGGTGGGGGTGGTGGGCCCAAATCCTCTTTTAATCAAAACAAAGAAAATAAACCATGGTGCTATTTATGTAAAGTAAAAGGCCATTGGACAACAGATCCCCGTTGTCCAAAGAAAAGCACCAAGCCTCCTACCACTACAACCCCTACTGCTACAACTAGTGTCCCTACTAATAGCAGTGGTGGTGGGAGCAAACCTACTAATAGCCAATCCAAGGGAGTAGCTGGGCTCACTATTGGTAACTTAGTTGGGGTTGGTCTTGTTAGGGAGACCACAGAGGCTGTGTTAGTCTCTGAGGGGGCTATTGATTTAGCCACCTTAGTTGCTTGTCCCCTTAATATGGATAAGTACAAGCAGCTACCCCTAATAAATGGTGTTGAGGTTCAGGCCTTCAGGGACACTGGTGCCAGTGTGACTATGGTCATAGAGAAACTGGTCCACCCTGAACAACACCTACTTGGTCACCAGTACCAAGTAACCGATGCTCACAACAACACACTTAGCCACCCCATGGCTGTTGTAAATCTCAACTGGGGGGGGGTTACTGGTCCAAAGAAAGTTGTGGTAGCCACAGATTTACCTGTAGACTGTCTACTAGGAAATGATTTGGAGACATCAGCTTGGTCAGATGTGGAGTTGGAGGCCCATGCAGCAATGCTGGGCATCCCAGGGCATATTTTTGCTTTAACCAGGGCTCAGGCCAAAAAGCAAAAAGGACAGGGAAGCTTGGATCCTGGAACAATGGACCAAGTACTCCCTAAAGCTAGGGCTAGTAGAAGCAAATCACTTCCTACTATCCCTCCCTCTACAGTGGATTCTACTACTGAGGAAGAAGAATTACCTCCCTGTGCAGAACCTACACCAGAGGAGCTTGAAGCAGACACTGCTGAGCTTTTGGGTGAAGGGGGGCCTGCCAGAGAGGAGCTGAGTGTGGCACAGCAAACCTGTCCCACATTAGAGGGTCTGAGACAGCAAGCTGTCAATCAGGCTAATGGGGATGTCAGTGACTCTCACAGAGTTTACTGGGAGGACAACCTCTTGTACACTGAGGCAAGGGATCCTAAACCTGGAGCTGCCAGGAGATTAGTGATTCCTCAGGAGTACAGAAAGTTCCTCCTAACACTGGCTCACGACATTCCCCTAGCTGGGCATCTAGGACAAATGAAAACATGGGACAGGCTTGTTCCCTTGTTTCATTGGCCTAGAATGTCAGAGGACACAAAATAGTTTTGTAAGTCCTGTGAAACCTGTCAAGCCAGTGGCAAGACAGGTGGCACTCCAAAGGCACCCCTTATTCCACTGCCTGTGATTGGGGTTCCCTTTGAAAGGGTAGGGGTTGACATAGTTGGCCCCCTTGACCCTCCTACTGCTTCAGGCAATAGGTTTATCTTGGTGGTAGTGGACCATGCCACAAGATACCCTGAAGCAATTCCTTTAAGGACCACTACAGCACCTGCAGTGGCAAAGGCCCTCTTGGCAATATTTTCCAGGGTGGGCTTCCCAAAGGAAGTAGTATCAGACAGGGGAAGCAATTTCATGTCTGCATACTTAAAGGCCACGTGGAAGGAGTGTGGTGTGACTTATAAGTTCACTACACCCTATCATCCACAAACTAATGGACTGGTAGAGAGATTTAACAAAACTCTCAAAGGCATGATTATGGGTCTCCCTGAAAAACTCCGCAGGAGATGGGATATCCTTCTACCATGCCTCCTTTTTGCCTACAGGGAGGTACCCCAGAGAGGAGTGGGCTTCAGCCCCTTTGAACTTCTTTTTGGACACCCTGTTAGGGGTCCACTCACACTTGTCAAGGAGGGTTGGGAACAACCTTTAAAAGCTCCAAAGCAAGATATTGTGGACTATGTACTTGGCCTCAGCTCAAGGATGGCTGAGTACATGAAAAAGGCCAGTAAAAACCTTCAGGCCAGCCAAGAGCTCCAGAAGCAATGGCATGATCAGAAGGCTGTTTTGGTTCAGTACCAACCAGGACAGAAAGTGTGGGTCTTGGAGCCTGTGGCCCCAAGAGCACTCCAAGATAAATGGAGTGGTCCCCACACAATTGTTGAGAAAAAGGGTGAAGTCACCTACTTGGTTGACTTAGGCACTGCCAGGAGTCCCCTTAGGGTGCTCCATGTCAACCGCCTGAAACCCTACTATGACAGGGCTGATCTCACCCTGCTCATGGCAACTGATGAGGGACAGGAAGAAGACAGTGATCCTCTACCTGATCTCTTCTCTTCCACAGAACAAGATGCTCTTGTGGAAGGTGTAGTTTTGTCTGATTGTCTTACTGCTGAGCAGAAAGACCATTGCATAAATCTCCTAGATCAATTCTCTGAACTCTTCTCTACTGTGCCAGGTACCACTTCTTGGTGTGAGCACACTATAGATACTGGAGACAGCTTGCCTGTCAAAAGTAAGATCTATAGGCAGCCTGACCATGTCAGGGACTGCATAAAGCAAGAGGTCCAGAAAATGTTAGAACTAGGAGTAGTTGAGCACTCTGAAAGTCCATGGGCTTCTCCTGTGGTACTTGTACCAAAACCCCATTCCAAAGATGGAAAAAAGGAAATGCGGTTTTGTGTAGACTACAGAGGTCTCAACTTGGTAACCAAAACTGATGCTCACCCTATACCCAGGGCAGATGAGCTCATAGATACACTGGCATCTGCCAAGTATCTAAGCACTTTTGATTTGACTGCAGGGTATTGGCAGATCAAATTATCAGAAGATGCTAAACCTAAAACTGCATTTTCAACCATTGGAGGACATTACCAGTTCACTGTAATGCCTTTTGGATTGAAAAATGCACCTGCCACTTTTCAGAGGTTGGTGAACACAGTCCTGCAAGGGCTGGAAGCTTTCAGTGCAGCATATTTGGACGATATAGCTGTCTTTAGCTCCAGCTGGGATGATCACCTGGTCCACCTATGGAAAGTTTTGGAGGCCCTGCAAAAGGCAGGCCTCACTATCAAGGCTTCAAAGTGCCAGATAGGGCAGGGTAAGGTGGTTTATCTGGGACACCTTGTTGGTGGGGAACAGATTGCACCACTTCAGGGGAAAATCCAAACAATTATTGATTGGGTTCCCCCTACTACACAGACTCAGATGAGAGCCTTCCTAGGCCTCACTGGGTATTACAGGAGGTTCATTAAGAACTATGGCTCCATTGCAGCCCCTCTTAATGACCTCACATCCAAGAAAATGCCTAAAAAGGTAATATGGACAGCAAACTGTCAGAAAGCTTTTGAGGAGCTGAAGCAGGCCATGTGCTCTGCACCTGTCCTGAAAAGCCCTTGTTACTCTAAACAATTCTATGTCCAAACTGATGCATCTGAATTAGGAGTAGGGGCAGTCCTATCACAACTTAATTCTGAGGGCCAGGATCAACCTGTTGCTTTTATCAGTAGGAGGGTGACCCCTAGAGAAAAGCGTTGGTCTGCCATTGAGAGGGAGGCCTTTGCTGTGGTCTGGGCACTGAAGAAGTTGAGGACATACCTGTTTGGCACTCACTTCATTGTTCAGACAGACCACAAACCTCTACTTTGGCTAAAACAAATGAAAGGTGAAAATCCTAAATTGTTGAGGTGGTCCATATCCCTACAAGGAATGGACTATACAGTGGAACATAGACCTGGGAGTAGCCACTCCAATGCAGATGGACTCTCCAGATATTTCCACTTAGACAATGAAGACTCATCAGGTCATGGCTAGTCTTATTGTCCTTCGTTTGGGGGGGGTTGTGTAGGAAAGTACCATCTTGCCTGGCATGTTACCCCCATTTTTCACTGTATATATGTTGTTTTAGTTGTATGTGTCACTGGGACCCTGTTATCCAGGGCCCCAGTGCTCATAAGTGTGCCTGAATGTGTTACCTGTGTAGTGACTAACTGTCTCACTGAGGCTCTGAGGCTCTGCTAATCAGAACCTCAGTCAGTGGTTATGCTCTCTCATTTCTTTCAAATTGTCACTAACAGGCTAGTGACCAATTTTACCAATTTACATTGGCTTACTGGAACACCCTTATAATTCCCTAGTATATGGTACTGAGGTACCCAGGGTATTGGGGTTCCAGGAGATCCCTATGGGCTGCAGCATTTCTTTTGCCACCCGTAGGGAGCTCTGACAATTCTTACACAGGCCTGCCACTGCAGCCTGAGTGAAATAACGTCCACGTTATTTCACAGCCATTTTACACTGCACTTAAGTAACTTATAAGTCACCTGTATGTCTAACCTTTACCTGGTAAAGGTTAGGTGCAAAGTTACTTAGTGTGAGGGCACCCTGGCACTAGCCAAGGTGCCCCCACATTGTTCAGGGCCAATGGAGGTAAGTCCTTGCCTCCCCACGCCAGACTGCATTGTTGGAAACCGCGTCTTTTGCAACTACTCCGGCTCCTGTGCACTTCCGGCAGAAATCCTTTGTGCACAGCCAAGCCTGGGTCCACGGCACTCTAACCTGCATTGTACGACTTTCTAAGTTGGTCTCCGGGGACGTGGGACTCCTTTGTGTAACTTCGGGTGAGCACTGTTTCACGAATCCTCGTAGTGCCTGTTTCTGGCACTTCTCCGGATGCTAACTGCTGCTGAGAGGGCTCCTTGTCTTGCTCGACGTCCCCTCTCTCTCCTGACGCAACTTGCGACATCCTGGTCCTTGCTGGGCCATAGCAACACCCAAAAACGGTAACCGCACGATTTGTAGCTAGCAAGGCTTGTTGGCGTTCTTTCGGCGGGAAAACACTTCTGCACGACTCTCCACAGCGTGAGGGATCCGTCCACCAAGGGGGAAGTCTCTAGCCCTTTTTGTTCCTGCAGAAACCTCAGCTTCTTCTGTCCAGTAGAAGCTTCTTTACACCCACAGCTGGCATTTCCTGGGCATCTGCCCATCTCCGACTTTCTTGTGACTTTTGGACTTGGTCCCCTTGTACCACAGGTATCCTAGATTGGAAATCCATCGTTGTTGCATTGTTGGTTTGTGTCTTTCCTGCATTATTCCTCTATCACGACTTCTTTGTCTTATGGGGAACTTCAGTGCACTTTGCACTCACTTTTCAGGGTCTTGGGGAGGGCTATTTTTCTAACTCTCACTATTTTCTAATAGTCCCAGCGACCCTCTACAAGGTCACATAGGTTTGGGGTCCATTCGTGGTTCGCATTCCACTTTTGGAGTATATGGTTTGTGTTGCCCCTATCCCTATGTGTCCCCATTGCATCCTATTGTAACTATACATTGTTTGCACTGTTTTCTAAAACTATACTGCATATTTTTGGTATTGTGTACATATAACTTGTATATATTTGCTATCCTCATACTGAGGGTACACTCTGAGATACTTTGGCATATTGTCATAAAAATAAAGTACCTTTATTTTTAGTATAACTGTGTATTGTGTTTTCTTATGATATTGTGCAAGTGACACTTGTGGTACTGTAGGAGCTTCACTCGTCTCCTAGTTCAGCCTAAGCTGCTCTGCTAAGCTACCATTATCTATCAGCCTATGCTGCTAGACACCCTATACACTAATAAGGGATAACTGGGCCTGGTGCAAGGTGCAAGTACCCCTTGGTACTCACTACAAGCCAGTCCAGCCTCCTACACCGACTCACAAATTGCGAGTTCGCTTTTAGCGAGGTCGCAAAAAGCGACCTCGCTAACAGTGGACTTGCAATCTGTGGTGCGACATCATTTGCGAGTCGCAAATTGATGTTGCTTTTTTTTCTTGGATACCATTTAGCGATTTCCGAATCGCAAAAATTTGCCTTCCTACATCTGGCCCTAAGAGTGTGAGGTTACAGATGTATACTTCTTTGTAATGCCCCAAGATCTAACTGACAAAGGGCCTGATTTAAAGTTCAGCAGACAAGTTACTCGTTACAAATATGATGGATAGCCTGTCTGCCTTATTACAAGTTCCATTGTATACACTGCACTTGTAATTAGGCAGGTGGGATATTTATCATGCTTGTGAGCGAATAAGCTGTCTGCCAAACTCTAAATCAAGCCCAAAGACTCAAAGTAATAGCTGAAGAGGACTGACCCAATTCAGCTACTGGTTGAAAGTTGATGACCCAAAGCCTAGCTGAATGTGGAGTTATGAATCTAAAATCTATATGTAACAAAACTTACCTTCACAAAAGTTTATTCCTCAAAACTTAGGCTGAAATATTTTTGTATATCAAGATGTTTGCTCCCCAATATTCTGACATACATCCATATATGCTGTTGAAGGCAGGATTTCCGCATGCCATCCTCACTGCTGCCATGCATACTGGTATCAGATAGTGACAAAAATCTTCTTTTCTACCAAAATACACATTTATTTAAATGTTCTGGGGTAGTGTGTTGGCTGATGGACAATCTCAGCCACCAGACTCCTGTCGAGACTGAAAACATGGGTAATATTTATTCAAATCTCCATTATCAGAGGTCATCTGTTTTCTCTAAGTGGAGACCTCTCCAAACATTGGGACTGATTTGCAAAGGTAAATTTACACTTTAGTGTATGTGTACTGCTTTTTGTATTCACAAACTAAATGTGGAGTTGTATAACTCTGCACTCCCAATACCTAGGTTTGTAAAGTTTTCCACCCAGACTGCTTGTTTACAGCTCGACAGGTGAGTGTTAGAAATTGGGTCTCTAGTTGGCAGAGCTATGCACCTTATCCAGATAGGGACCGCAATCCTAGTCAGGGTAAGTAGGTCACATACGTAAATCAGCCTGTGCTCACCCTCTAGTAGCTTGGCACAGAGCAGTCAGGCTTAACATAAGATGCAATGTATAAAGCAGTTGTGTATACGTGGATACAGTAACACAGTGAAAACACCACAAAAAGGAATACATACTGAGGTATGGAAATAGTATCTCTATTACTCTTTTTTTTAAAACAAGATAAAAATAAGAATCCAATTAAAGCATCTCAAGTTATGAATACTTCAAGAATGTACAATGCTGAAAGAGCCCTTGCACTTCTGCACTCATCTCTCATTGGTGATCACTTTTTCCAGGCGGTAAGACGGTGTTTGGACATTTCCCAACACCGTAATTGAGAAATTTAATATTCTTGATTTTAATTCTTAAATGAAAAACAGATTACTTGTGCGCTGCCATTTTTTGACATTTGTATGGTGGTTTGTAAATAGGGAGGACGCGCAATTTATTCCATAAAGATTTGACTTCGTTATTACATGATTGTTCATTGCGCGCTGATATTTCTTGACCTTTACATGATGTTTTACGAGTTGGCAAGACGTGCAACTTGTTTCATGAGCATTTAACTTGTTCATTGTGCGCTACCTTTTCTTGACATTTACATGGTGGCATTCGAATCGGCGAAACGCGCAATTCACTTCTCGTGTGTAATTCATGCTGTTCATTGTGCGCTACCATTTTCTGGCATTTACATGGTGAAATTCGAATCGGCAACACGCGCAATTCTTTCCTTGAGTGTTTTTTCATGTTATTCATTGTGCGCTACCATTTCTTGGCATTTGCATGGTGGCATTTGAATCGACAAGATGCGCGATTCTTTCCCTGAGTGCTTTTCATGTTGTTCATTGTGCGCTACCATTTCTTGGCATTTGTATGGTGGCATTTGAATCGGCAAGACGCGCAATTCTTTCCTCGTGTATAAATAATGTAAATTACTGTGCGCTACTATTCTAAGACATTTTCTTGGTAGCATTTCAAGTTGACACATTGCATGATTTATTCCTTGAATCTACGTTGTGTGATTTCATGGTGCACAATCCTTTATGGTGCTTAATACTCACATAAACATCTGCAATGTGCGCAATTCATTTCCCAATGTTTTTTCTGAGATGAACACAACAATACCAGAGTTCTAGATGTAATGCTGTGTGTTCCTGATATGTATTCTTAAAAGGAGATTCATATGGTTGTTTAGAAATTGCTCAGAGTGTTTCCTGATTCTCATGCTAAAGAAAGTACTCAGATCTGAAAGTCCTATTTAACTTTTCCTGTTTCCTCCTCAGGTATTCGGTCATCTAAAGCCTAGTCAGTTTTAGGACTATTCTAGGTTTGTTCATGTTTTTCGGAAAAGACGAAGCTTAGAGTTGTAGCATGGTACTGAATTCATGAGATGTAATTTTGATGTTGTGTTTTAACCTTTTGCTTCCTACAGGTCTCCTTCCCAGCTGTTCCCGTCCTAATCCCCTTTTCCCCACTTGGACTCTCTTAGACCCTGTGATAAATCTAATCAGAGTATTGGAGCTGTCTTGTGGTGGAAGTGTTGGGAACGTGCACAGACCCCGAGGATCTGGTGACTCTGACAAGAATCCCCTTTCTGGATATGATGCGATGAATGGAGTTATGGAGGTCAGGCACCAGTCTTTCCTTGATGCCTGCAGAGTGCGCCAGGTCATGCTAGACTACCTTTGGGTGCTGCGGCTTTGGCGAAGTCTACAAACATGATGGTCTGCCCTTGAGCAGGCAGATATGGCGGTCCTTGATCAGCATATGGGTGTCCATAAGTAGCTGCCAACACTCTGGAAAGGCCCAGGACTTGTTGCAGGCAAGTCGGGTAGAGACAGGCATAAGATTAGCAGTCTAGCAGCAGTCGTTTGTGCAAATGAAATCATTGATGGCCCTGAGATTTCCTGAAGATTGGGGCAAGCCAACAAGCACTTAGTTACTTCGGTTGCAAAAGGTTGTAGAGAACAGGTCCAGTCCTTCTCATCAGCCAGGTCAGAGAAAGCAGGCCAACACAGCAGAGCAGGTAGGTCCCTCTTCTGTAGCCCAGCTCTTCTTCTTGGCAGAGCCTCCTTAGGACCCCAAGTTAACTAGTGAAAGGGGGGGGTCACAGACCCAAATGTGACTTTGAAGTGGATGGAACTACAAAGCAAAGCTTTTGTGGTGCACAAGTCTCCTTTCTGTCCAGCTCTATCTGCCAGCCTATCTGTGGGAGGTAAATCAGTCTTTTTTGTGAGACCATGCCACTACCTAATCAGGGGTATGTGTCAGCTCCTCCCTTCCCTCTTGCCCAGGAAGATCTATCAGTATGCAGATGAATGCAGATGCAGCTGAGTGTCCTGTACTTGTGGCTTTCTAGAGGGAATGGGCAAACTGTAGCCGTCACCCACCCCAGACATGTATAAGAGACAGGTTGTAAGGCACCTAAGAGAGCTAAGAGCAGAGAAGTGCCCACTTCCTAAAGGTGGCATTTCTAAACCAGCAATACCAGATCCAACCTTACCACTAAAGAGGATCTGTCATTACCAATCCAATGGTAGCAAACATAAAGCAGATACTCCTCTACAATCAGGAATTACACTAAGGAGCATATTTATACTCTGTTTGTGCCGAATGTGCGTTAAACATTTTGACGCACATTCGTCGCAAACCGTGCACCATATTTATACTTTGACGTCTGGGCCCGCGAATGGCAAAAGTCCGCCGTGTGCTTCATTTTCTGGATGCGGGAAACTGCCTTGCGTTAATGACATGCAAGGTAGGCGTTCCCATCCAAAAAATGACCTAAACACCCTGCACCATATTTATGCTACCGTGCAAAAATCCCGCACGGCTGGGAGGCGGAGGCGGAAAATGACGCACAGTCCGATTTGCGTCAAAAAATAATGCCTGGGTCAGGGCAGGCGTTAAAAGGGGGCAAACACACCAGTAATTAAGGAAAACACACAGAAGCAACAGAAGAGCTCCAAAAGGAAGACATGGAACTGCTTTTCATCCAGCATGCACGCCGACGCAGAGCACAGGACCAACAACAGCATCTTCAACAACACTAGCAGGGACCCCAAAGGCAACACAGAGGGCAGGAGAGGATATTCGCCCCAGGACAACCCTTCTGGGACTCCCGCAACAAGACAGAGGTACAGGCTCAACTGGCAAGCCATTCAGCAGCTGCTGCGCAACATTGAGTCACAGTTGGCACCCAGCTTGCAGACACCACACACCATTCCACCAGAAACCAAGCTGCTAGCTGTAATCCACATGTTGGCAAGTAGCTCCTTTCAAACTACTGGTGCCCGGGTTGCTGGAATCTCACAGCCCTCATTCTCTGCCTTCCTAGCCAAGGTATTGGATGCCATCATCTCCCTCACAGCCGCCACATCAACTTCCCCAACACACAGCAGAAGCAGCTGGAGAACAATCAGGGCTTCTATCGAATCAACGGCTTCCCACATGTGCTTGGTGCAATTGACTGCACACTTGTACACCTTGTGCCACCTGCTGCAACCAAACATCTATACCGCAACAGGAAGCACACACACTCCATCAATGTGCAGGTGTAGGAAAGTACCATCTTGCCTGGCATATTACCCCCATATTTCACTGTATTTATGTTGTTTTAGCCCTTGTGTCACTGGGATCCTGCCAGGCAGGACCCCAGTGCTCATAGTATGTGCCCTGTATGTGTTCCCTGTGTCGTGCCTAACTGTATCACTGAGAATCTGCTAACCAGAACCTCAGTGTTTATGCTCTCTCTGCTTTCATAATTTGTCACTGCAGGCTAGTGACTAAATTTACCAATTCTCATTGGCACACTGGTACACCCATATAATCCCCTTGTATATGGCACTGAGGTACCCAGGGTATTGGGGTTCCAGGAGATCCCTATGGGCTGCAGCATTTCTTTTGCCACCCATAGGGAGCTCTGACAATTCTTACACAGGCCTGCCACTGCAGCCTGAGTGAAATAACGTCCACGTTATTTCACAGCCATTTTTCACTGCACATAAGTAACTTATAAGTCACCTATATGTCTAACCTTCACTTAGTGAAGGTTGGGTGCCTAGTTACTTAGTGTGTGGGCACCCTGGCACTAGCCAAGGTGCCCCCACATCGTTCAGGGCAAATTCCCAGGACTTTGTGAGTATATGTATAGCGTCACAACGGTAACTCTGAACATGGCCATGTAACATGTCTAAGATCATGGAATTGTCCCCCCAATACCATTCTGGTATTGGGGGGACAATTCCATGATCTCCCGGGTCTCTAGCACAGAACCCGGGTACTGCCAAACTGCCTTTCCGGGGTTTCCACTGCAGCTGCTGCCGCTGCCAACCCCTCAGACAGGATTCTGCCCTCCTGGGGTCCAGGCAGCCCTGGCCCAGGAAGGCAGAACAAAGGATTTCCGATTTCCTCTGAGCGAGGGTGTTACACCCTCTCCCTTTGGAAATAGGTGTGAAGGACTGGGGAGGAGTAGCCTCCCCCAGCCTCTGGAAATGCTTTAATGGGCACAGATGGTGCCCATCTCTGCATAAGCCAGTCTACACCGGTTCAGGGAACCCCCAGTCCTGCTCTGGAGTGAAACTGGACAAAGGAAAGGGGAGTGACCACTCCCCTGACCAGTACCTCCCAGGGGAGGTGCCCAGAGCGCCTCCATGTTTCCCAGACCCCTGCCATCTTGGAAACAGAGGTGTTGGGGGCACACTGGACTTCTCTGAGTGGCCAGTGCCAGCAGGTGACGTCAGGGACCCCCTCTGATAGGCTCTTACCTCTCTTGGTAGCCAATCCTCCTTTCTTGGTAGCCAAACCTCCTTTTCTGGCTATTTAGGGTCTCTCCCCTGGGGAATTCTTCAGATAATGAATGCAAGAGCTCACCAGAGTTCCTCTGCATTTCCCTCTTCGACTTCTACCAAGGATTGACCGCTGACTGCTCCAGGACGCCTGCAAAACCTCAACAAAGTAGCAAGACGACTACCAGCAACATTGTAGTGCCTCATCCTGCCAGCTTTCTCGACTGGTTCCTGGTGGTGCATGCTCTGGGGGTCACCTGCCTTCACCCTGCACTGGAAGCCAAGAAGAAATCTCCCGTGGGTCGATGGAATCTTCCCCCTGCTAACGCAGGCACCAATAGACTGCATCACTGGTCCTCTGGGTCCCCTCTCATCCTGACGAGCATGGTCCTTGGAACACAGGAACTCTATCCAAGTGACTCTCACGGTCCAGTGATCCTTCAGTCCAAGTTTAGTGGAGGTAAGTCCTTGCCTCCCCACACTAGACTGCAAACCTGTGTACTGCATGATTTGCAGCTGCTCCGGCTCCTGTGCACTCTTCCAGGATTTCCTTCGTGCACAGCCTAGCCTGGGTCCCTAGCACTCCGTCCTGCTGTGCTCAACCCTCCGAGTGTCGTGGGACCCTCCTTTGTGAGTCTGAGCCAGCTCCAGTTCACAAATCTTCTAAGTGCCTGTTTGGGTACTTCTGTGGGTGCTGCCTGCTTCTGTGGGGGCTCTCTGAGTTGCTGAGCGCTTCCTCTGTCTCCTCCTCCAAGGGGCGACTTCCTGGTGCTTCCTGGTCCCCAGCAGCACCCAAAAACCTCTACTGTGACCCTTGCAGCTAGCAAGGCTTGTTTGCAGTATTTCTGCGTGGGAACACTTCGGCAACCTTCATCGCGACATGGGACATCTTCCATTCAAAGGAGAAGTTCCTAGTCCTCTTTGTTCTTGCAGAATTCCAAGCTTCTTCCATCCAGAGGCAGCTTCTTTGCACCTTCATCTGGGGTTTCCTGGGCTCCTGCCCCCCCTGGACATTATCGCGACTCTTGGACTTGGTCCCCTTGCTTTGCAGGTCCTCAGGTTCAGGAATCCACCTTTAGTGCCTTGCTGGTGTTTGTTCTTCTTGCAGAATCCCCCTATCACGACTATTGTGTCCTTTTGGGGGTATCAGGTGTACTTTACTCCTACTTTTCAGGGTCTTGGGGTAGGGTATCTTGGACACCCTGACTGTTTGCTTACAGTCCCAGCGGCCCTCTACAAGCTCCCATAGGTCTGGGGTCCATTCGTGATTCGCATTCCACTTTTGGAGTATATGGTTTGTGTTGCCCCTAGACCCATGTTCACCTATTGAAACCTATTGTAATTCTACACTGTTTGCATTACTTTTCTGACTCTTACTTACCTGTTTTGGGTTTGTGTACATATAACTTGTGTATTTTACTTACCTTCTTACTGAGGGTACTCACTGAGATACTTTTGGCATATTGTCATAAAAATAAAGTACCTTTATTTTGAGTAACTCTGTGTATTGTGTTTTCTTATGATATTGTGCACATGATATAAGTGGAATAGTAGGAGCTTTGCATGTCTCCTAGTTCAGCCTAAGCTGCTTTGCCATAGCTACCTTCTATCAGCCTAAGCTGCTAGAAACACCTCTATTCTACTAATAAGGGATAACTGGACCTGGCACAGGGTGTAAGTACCTTTGGTACCCATTACAAGCCAGGCCAGCCTCCTACAGCAGGTCATTGTCGATCACCGGGGATTGATCACCAACATCGTGGCAAAGTATCCTGGGAGTGTACATGATTCATTCATCTTCCACCACTGCACCATCAACCAACACTTCCAGGATGGACGATATGGAAATGGCCTACTTGTTGGTAAGTACAGAAACCTACTTATATACACACTGCACAACAACCCTCTAGGACAAACAACACATACACCACCACATTGACATGTGGCCAGGAACACACTGAGGTTGTGACACCACTAGGCATGTTTGATATCCTCACCCATTTGGATACACACCTATGGACAAATGACAGATCCAAATAACAACAGATGCCACTCCACAGACACAAGGGAACAATTTAAAACAACACAATGACATGGCCTTAACTGGCAGTACAACTTGGAAGATTAATCTTTCAATACCACATCAATAATACTCAATTAAACACCCTTCCAAGCAATTAGTACTGTGTAAGGGGGTGTAATGCATTTTGCTGCAGGTCAAACACCATGACAGACATAGCATGATGATGACTACAATGAAGGTGACATGGAATCATTGAGGCTGTACCAATATCTCACATCACTCCTGCTCTGAAATTGCCCACTACCAATAAGCAAGTGGACTGCGCTAAGAACACATATTGATGTGACAATATTGAAAGTACACATTCCTACACATACGGATTGAGAAAATGTTACACACACACAACAGATGTACAATCATACGGACCTTCTGACACTCCAAATGACAACCTCACAACCAAGTTAGCCAGCTGAACTACAACACGTTCAGTAGTATAGGTACATGTTAGAGTCGACTTGGCAAGGGCAGAGAAATAGGTCTGCAGAGAATTTGTCACACATGGGATATTTGTGCATAGTCAATTGTCAACACGTCAGTGCTGACCACATATGGAGATGTGTTGTACATTGTCACCTTGCCAAATCTAAGGGCCTCACTGATGTTTAACTAATTCTATTGCATATGTTAAATTGGATGGGATGTCCAGGCTGTGTATGGAAGTATCATGTCACCCCCAGTTAAGACACATGGACACCTCTTTCACATGACATAATGCAAGGGAGTACACGATGTACTGCAACTCTACAAAAATACCGCTGACATCCGGTCGATCAGCCAAACACCAGTTCAGATAAGGAAACAACCCAATGCTGATGGTACATTCTAGAAGCTTAGGATTCCACACAATAACACCAACACAGATGATTCATAGACAACACAAGAGAACAAATGCCATACATGGTGATAATTATGGTGCAAGCAACATCAACATTTTCTGACTCATTTTCTCTTTCAGCTGATCAGGGGCATGGGATCCAGACATGGATCATGTCCCCATTTGCAAACCCAAGCACAGCATTAGAGCGTGCCTATAATGAGGCACATCGGAGGACACGCACCATAGTCGAGAGGACCTTTGGCATCCTGAAGTGAAGATTCAGGTGCCTCGACATCACCGGAGGCTGCATCCTATACTCACCTGAAATGGTGTGCAAAATCATTTTGACCTGTGCCATCCTGCACAACATATCTGTAAGAAGGAACATTCCCCTATATGAACCCGACCCACAAATGCCTGAAGAGGAGGAAGAGGAGGATGCTGTCCATCAACACGAGGGAGACCATCCAAACACAGCTGCAGGATTGCATCGGCGACAACATATTGTCCAAAATTTCTTTAACTCGACTCACCATCACCACTGTCTTACCATGTGTCAATAAAGACCTATTCTATTCACTATGTCATGGTCTGGTTAATCATTTTTGCATAACATTATCCCTAAGAATCATAATCAGAGTGTAGCCTCATGGAGCATTGTAGAAATACAGATTAGGATACAGAAAAATCCACATCATATTTGATGGGTATGAATGTAAACCCAACTTCACACACACTGTAAATGGCATATATCCTGTCCATTTCACATTTGAAGGTCAATATCAGAGTAGCACAGCTAATTCACACATACATGTTGGCAACATGGTTCATTGCAGCATATGGCACACAACTAAGACACCATCATTCAATATGGACAAAAAATACCTCATACATGAGGCAGTGGATGTGCTATTGCATTGTTAACAAGAAGGTATGACCAGACCCTTGACATCAGTATTACATCAGCTATCTTCGCAAGGAGTATGTGTTACAAGAATTCCATATAAGCAGCAAATGGATAGCACGAGTGCCCCATGTATGACTAGCATTGCTCACAAGACATCCCCTGCACATGCCATCCCAGGTCATAAATCCTGTCACTGCCATGTTCCCTGTCTCACCCCACCCTTCTTCAGAGTGCCCTGGAAATGGAATATGTGTAGCCAGATAATCCCTCATCTACACACACCCAGACTCACATTCTGAATCCAGTGTGCTTCCCTCTTTAGTATGGTATGCCATAGTCATTGTTCTTCTGTCTGCATGGACGTCTGGTTGAATAATGCACTGCCTTGTAGTCTGTAGGACCTGTAATCACCTGTCCATTGCTTCCCATGTGAAAGGTACTGTTGGCCCTTTGAACTTGATTCTCACCTACAGGACTTGTGAGAGACTGAAGCTGCACACGCCTGTGAGCACCTCCATGCAGACCAGCCATTTGAACATGCACTGCCCTTGCAGCTGCCTGGAGCGGCATAGAAACCGCCATTATATGTATAACACTGTATGCATTGCCGTATAAATCACATGTGTAAAACAGGTCTTGGGTTATTGTGTTACGTTCCAACACACAGGACAAACACAGTTTTTATTTTCCAGAGTGTTGTTCCCGCTTTGACCAGTCTCAGTCTCAGTCTGCTCCTCAGTTTGTTCCTGATTGACCCTGCATCCTGTTAGCCTAACTGGTTCCTGTCTTTGTGTCACCATAAAGCTTACCTGTGGCTACATTTGTCTCATGTTGTTTCTGTGCCCTCACTTTCCTCCTGGGATATTGTGTTATGCAGGTCTACAATGAATACTTAAATACATTGTATAGCGTAATCAGTTTACTTATCATATCATGGGGTGGAACTTGTCTTCAAATAGCCTAATCATGGCCCATCCCTAGTCTGGGTTTCATGTATGCATGAGTGACAAATAGTGACAGTGTACCATGGCTGTATGCGTGGATTGGGTATGGTGCCTCCAGCACAACAAACAATGTGAGATAATGTGCATGAAATGTCAATACATGTTAGTACCCTGACAGTCCACACACTGATTCACATTGCCCCCAACATATTGATGGGGCTTGCGTGGTGAATAACTGTGAGATTAATCAGCACAGAGGCACTGATGTTCCCGGCTGCAGTGGGAATTTTAGAGGCCACCCTGTGTACAAATGTTGTGAGGAAATGTGCCAGTTTAAAATTCCTGATCCATTAACTTTGTCAGCACACCAAGGTTGCCCTTTTGTCAGTCTCATAACACGTCTGCAGTGCCATAGCTGGACTATCCCCATGTGTGTTCACAATTCCTCTTTGGCTTTCCTTCAATTCAGCTGTGAAGGATACTTTGTAGATGCAGGAAATGGCTCCACAGACTCATGACTAGCACGTAACTGTGACAACATGGACCCCAATAATGACTCAGGCTACACATGGCCCCACACACTTGAACTGGACACCTTTGTGCAATTAACCACTGGAAATATGTGCACACGTGCTGGTTGGTCTGCTGGTCCTCCACTGCCACAGGAGAAACATGGCTCATTTATATGACTCAAACTATGGCGTGACATGACATTTGTGGATTGTTTTTGGGACTCGGTGTCACAAACACTGTATCCATATAGCATTTTCCAATGCCTGACTCAGGGGTAGTATACAAACAAGTGCCTAGGAAGTGGTATACAACATTCCAGGACATGTGGTGGCTTAGTCTTGGAACATTGCCATGATCAACCTTCTTCTATCTATACTGTGCATAGTTTGTCATTAGTGATGCTTATGTCCCAAAAAACCTTGGAAGTTCACACAGCATTTGTTGCTACGTATATGACAAACACATTCCCTTTCTCATTTCCACACTGAATAGCATCTGATGATTGGACACATTGACAACACATGCCTACAAGCAGATTTGAGAAAACGAGTCTTGTGATGTTCGCACAGTGGGACAACTACATTAGTAACAGCCAATTCACACACATTGACACACAGGCATTGAGTTACTGTATTGAGTTGCGTAGCCTTGCTATCCTCTCTCAACACAAAACATGTCCAAAACATGTCCAAACTGGGTAATAATATGGATGCAGGGTAATTTCTAAGCATGTGCATAAAAAACAATGACGCACAGACTGCAAACGTTATAATATTTTGACGCATAAGAATTACAATCCACCGCATTTGAGGCAGAAAGTGATGTAATAGGATATCCTGTTTACCGAATTGGTACAGTGGGTGTACTTTCACTTTCACTTTGCAGTCTGTGATATTTCCTGACTGTGTGGCTGTTTTTTTACTTGTCTCTCTGTGCATTTTGTGAATTTGTCTCCTGTGTGGTCTTTAAATTGTCTTTTGGTGTTTCCTAAGTGTCTGTGGTATCCTGTGTAAGTGTATTTTTGTCATTTCTGGTGTCTAAATTTGTCTTTGCACTGTTGGGAGTCTGTTGTGTGTAGTGTTAGTTTGGGGATAGTTGGGCTGTTTTCGTGTTAATTTTCTTTTCATTTCCCTCTCCTACTTTCCCTTCATTATCCTCTGTACCCCCTTATTAAATTTTTTTTTCAAGCATGTTGGGTAGGCCTCGTCTTGGTAGGATGGGAGAGGAGGAGCTGGGGAGATTTATTTGGCTGGTGTGCCACTTCCTACCATTAATGATTGAAGCAGGAGGCCGTGTGATACAGGGGTATCACACAGAGGCAAGGAGGCTCCGGTGGGCAAAGGTCCTGTACCATCTTCAACGAATCTACAAAACACCGCGCAACGACCACCAGCTTAAACACTGTTGGGCTGACCTCGTTGCCAGGGAGCAAGGCCTGCTGGACCACCTGGGGACTGTGATTGGTGGACCTGTTGGTGAGTACAAATCAGAGTAATGTGCACATTTAAATACTCTGTAGTGACAGTAGCAGATTTGTTCATATGCTGCAGGGAATGCTTTTGGACATGTGGAATGCAAGTTAAACATACAGTTGCCGTGAGTTATACAATAATTCCTACATATTACCGTCATTTGTTGATGCAACAGCTGCACTAACTTACAAAACACAACAGGAGCCTGTAAATTAGTGCTGCCTTCATGTCAATAGATGATGCAAATGTGGCTCTAACATATCTTTAATGCATGGTCTGTGAGTGTACCAGGAAAGACAGGTTTTTAATCCAGATATTTTCAAGAAATAATGTGTCCCTCAATTATTTCTGATAAATGTCCGAACTGGATTCTGACACATACGTAACAAGTTGTATCTGACCTCAGGTAACATCTTAGACTGTTAGTTGGACTTGGTTGTGCCGCAATTAAATTAGGGATGGATGCTAAAAGTAATGCACACGCGTTCATATCAAAATGTTTGGTGCAACTTACCATAGCTGTGGCACACAAACTGAAGCAAATAATACAAATTGAGGGGTAACAACTATCCATGGCCCTCTGTACATTGTAACTGTGTGTTTTACATTGGGCTTAGTCACAATAGCTGGCCCGAGCTAATGCATTTGCCATCTGTGTTACTCTATTGCCATGTACTTCTCATAAGTTATGGGATCATCATGGAATACGTGACGTTGGGGAATGCATGATCACAATGGATTAAGGACATGATGTCAAGCAGTTTAATTTGGCACACCCATGCTGATAAAGTGCAGTATATGTTTACTAACTGACCTCCCAGTATGGAGGCTATCACTGACATGGGTGTATGCTAAGATCAGTAGACCAGCATTCCTGTGACTGCTCTCATTCTGAAGGTACATACAAATTGAAAACTACATCAGCATGATTGACACACTGGTACATTTGCTAAAGCATGTATTAATGATATCACGGTGTCAGTTTGCTATATATCCGCTGATCAACCAAATTGGCAAATGTAAGAGGATGAATGTGGCTCATCTGTGATTTCCTAAACCCATATTGGGTAAACAAGGCATGGAGAGACACATTTCAGGTGCAATGGCTACACCTGTGCCCATGCAGTCTGTCATGGATGAATACAATATACAATATACACTGTCAACATATAGCTCCTTGTTGTATCCAAATATAAAAACTGCTCAATTCATTGGCTAGCCTCAAACTGTCACCAACTAATGCGCAGGATCCCTGCCATTATGGTGTCATACGGGGCATATGTGGCTCAGAGTACCCTTTTAATGTGGCATATGTAACCTGGACACAACACAGGCCCTACATGTAAGGGACCATAGAAAGCATGATTAATCATGCCCTTAATTCAACCCACCGGTGCGTCACACAGTAAAGGATTGTCCTTTTATGCCCAAGCCACAATACCTGAGTGACTGGTATTGCAGTCCTCCAGGAAAGTGGCTTTGCATGTCTCTCATTGATACACATGATGAGAGTACACTCCATGAATGAGTTTGCAAACAAATGATGGAGCACGTTTGCCACCACATGATAGTTAGGGCCACTGCATGTGTGCAGATATGTGTGTATCACTCACTGGAGTGCCTGGGTCTGTACATGTTTGCAGTGGTGTGTCGGTTGGAGTATCATCATGCCTGAGAGGCTTGACTTTATGATTTAATCTTACACACAGTAATTGTATTTGGAAGTGTTGTACAGTGCACAGACATTAAGCACATTTCTCCCTTCCATGCTTTACAGGTGGAACTGCCCCCTACACTATCGGAGAGGTGGCTCGATTTGCGGACCCAGACATCCATAGTAAGTGTTGATATTTCTGTTCTGTGTTGTGTTTGATTCTGTTGTGTGATTGACTCCTGTGTGTTGGACACATAGCAAGGTATGATGTGCTAGTAAATGATCAGATATGTTCCTTGAGTGGAGTATCATTTTTATTCCATCTTTGAGTTGGGTAATCATTAGCATGTAGTCGTATTTTGGGATTGTAGTGCAGCCCTGTAGGCACGGGCATGTGAATAGGGTGACTTTTGTGCATAAAACGTTTATGAAGAAAATTTAGCAGAGTACCATATTTGTGATTTAGTCAGCAGGTCAGATCCTGATTCTCACAGAATAGGGATGCCAAAGTCTTACCCACAGACTTGTGGGTCCCTATTTACTAATGAACATGTTTGACTGTATGTTTGACTTCCTAACAGCATGTAGCTCCACATGTTGTGCTACATGTATGAGGCTTGAGTACAATGGCCTAGGTGTGCATGCAGCTCATGGCCAGATGTGTGCTTGCATCTATCTGCTTGTTGTAAGTCATGTGTTACTGGTAGGAAATGATGTTGACAGTTGTCTGCATTTCCAAACATAAATGTGGATGGGAGTGTCCAAGGTTTAGATGTATCCTCGTTGGACATCCTCCTTACCTGTGGTGGACTGCCCAAACCCATGTACAGCTGTCCCAAGCTTCCTGGGTGTTCTTGATGTTTGAAAGTATTTGTTGCTTGTCCATCCCCCCCTCAGGCACAGGCGTAGGGTTATTAAATGTGTACCTAGGACTGGTGATCCAAGTTTAGTACACAGACATGTAAATCTGTAAGTCACTTGTCCAAAATTAGGATACCTACTCATGATTAGCAACTGCATTCTATCCTGGCAATTCCATTTACAACTCACAGATCTTGTGGCCCTTGATTGTCATCCAGAAGTTAGTCATTAGTTGGCCTGTCACATGTGGAGGACTTGCAGCATTTTTTACGTAACAAATGGCTGAAAAATGATGCATGGGTCATTTAAGTTGTTACCCATCTTTTAAAGCATTGCTGTGCTGTTTGATAGGACATGTGTAGGCTGCGTTGGCATATACTTCCTCAGGGACAATCAGTGATCTGTATGATGATATTGCCTGTTTCTGGTACATTAGATGTATTGTCTGATTTACTTCTGGAGCCATATCACACAATGAAGTACCTAATGTTTGTTTTTATATATTTTTTAACAGCTGCCAATATGACTCCCATCCAGATTCAGGAGTTTCAGCGCAGGGCGATGCGTTACCGCCACATTCTGGATGTGGAGTCTGGGTTCCGCAACATGGCAAGGCGTTATCGCCATGAAAGAGCCTCTGGAGTGTGGAGGGCATTTGCCCAAGGGGGCCCTTCGGTGTCCACCACAGCCATCACCAACAGCACCACCAGCACCACCTAGGTGGCACCAACCAAAGCAGGCACCTTTGCTGGACCGTCATCCTCCACTGCTCCAGGACCTGTCACAGCACCACCTGCACCTCCTCCTACAGGCATGGCACCGACAAGGGGACATACATCTTCAACTGGCACCCAGACCACCCCTGCTGCAGTCATTGACCCAGCAGATTTTCAGTGGATGCAACGGAACCTTGACCGCATGTTGAGGAAAATGAACAGGCTGCAGCAGGAGGTGGCACAAGTGAATAGGAGGGTGCGTGCCATAAAGAAGGCCCTGCAGAGGGCGAACTTGTAAACATTTTACCCTCAGCTATGATTCTCTCCCCTCCCTCCTCTTTCCTGGTTCTTTTCATTAGTGGGTTTAGGGGGCTTATGGGCAGATGTAGGTAGGAAAAAAATTGCGAGTCGGAAATTGCGAGTCTTTGCGACTCGCAATTTCCAACTCGCAAACAGGTATCCAGCAAGAAGAAGCAACTTCATTTTGCGACTCGCAAATGAAGTCGCACCACAGATTGCGAGTCCGCTGTTTGCGAGGTCGCTTTTTGCGTAAAAAGTATAAAAAAAAAACAAAAATATATATTTGTTTAGTATAAGATAGTATGTGTTTAGGTTAGGATATTTTGTCCCCATGTGTCCCGTCTTATAAAGGGGGTGGGGGATTTATGTTTAGATTGTTTAGTTAAATGTGATAAGTAAGTTTAGCTTAGGTTAGTTAGGGCCAGTTGTGGGTAATGTGTAGTTAGGTTACGTTAGTTAAGGAGTTTCCCCTGGTTTTAGCTTCTGTTTTTGCTGTTAAATAAATATTTAGGAAACCCTTTACAGTATGTGTCATATGCTTGGGGATCATGGCCTTGGCATGGGTGAACAGTGTCTCTTTAGTATTTGCATTTGTGACCCATCCTGCAACCAAATCCCAATTGAGCTGTTACATTGGCAGCTACACCAGAGCTACTTTGCTACGAATCTGCCATCCATTGCACCCACCACTCAAGGTTACTATGTATCCCAAAGTGTTGTTAATTTTTGATGTATGTTTTGAATCTCACATACTTTGCGACTAGATTTGGTACTGAGAACACTGAGTTAAGTCTGCCTGCAGCCGGATGTCCAAGTGAAGCCTTATAAGGTGAGTGGTATTATGCTCTCATGTAGTATGGTATACATAACTCACACCTATCATTTTATTACATTGTTCAGCCAGGTTACATATTTGTACGTACACTCATACACATCCATTCATGCTGTACGGTGTGTGTTAGGTAAAAATTGGGTCAAATGTCACATACATAAATATTGGTTTGAAGAAAGTGTTAAAGGCAACAGTTTTTGGCTTAGACATCCCTTGAGGAAGCGTTATTCTGTCAAACACAGCATTATACTGTTTAGCAGTGGTTCCCAACCTTTTGACTCCTAAGGACCCCCAATGAATCACTACTGGAAGCCGGGGACCCCCAGCAATTTGTATGATTTAATTTTCAAACATTAAAACAGTAATTCGCAAAAAATATAACAAGTACACACCAAGCAAATACTCAAATTACTAAAGATAAAATTCTTTTATATTGAAAAAATACGCAAAAATCTAAACATTTTATTGGGAAGGTTGAGGCTGCATCTCCGCAACTACCTTTTCAATGTTTTTTTTTTTTTTGGGGAAAGGTGAATCCTCCAGTCAGATTCTACATTTCCAGAGCGACTTCTGTTTTTATTTTTTAGGTATGCAAGATCTGAGTAAGCTTTTTCGCATAAATAAGTGAAGGGGAAAGGAAGTAAACCATAAGGGCCTCTAATCTCCCCCTAGCCTCTCTGTCACATGTACTTCATTTGTTTTATAGCACCTCTCATACCACTGTAGGGTTACAGGGCACTTTACAGGGGACTACAAGATGTAGGATTCACATGTCATCCACACTGGTGGGCATTTTCTAAGAGGGCTTGGTCCGGAGAAGCACAAATTTAGGATTCAGAACACAGCACAGTGATTAGCAATGATGTTAGCACAGTGCTTAATTTGTAAATAAAAACATGCCGGTGCCCAAAGCCCTCCTCTTAAACATGTGGCTGCTGCAATTAAATGTGGGTACACGGATTACTAAGGCAGCATTATCCTAAACCATCTCGGGCCTCTTCAATCCATGTAATGCCACTCCCTGCCACTTCAGCTCACTCTAGCAGCTTTCTACTTTCTCCCTTTTTTGACGCTTTTCATTTGTCCCTTCCTCCGTCTTTTCCATATGTGTCTTTTGCTCACAGCAAATGCTTGAGGCAGAAGAATAATCTCCGGCCCTCAAAAATAAGTGCCGGTGCTCAGCACCGGAAACAACAACCACAAATTAAGCACTGCATTAGCAATAAGAATGTATTTCTACACAAGCAAACCTTTTTAGCAGAATAAGGAAAATGAAAGAATAGGGAAAAAACAACTTTCTAATTTGTGCCATGCTGTTTGCATGCAGCTCTTTAATGGCAGGTCACAGCTCACTGTGCTAGATTAAGATTATGAACTGCATGATAACAAAAGAATATCTGTAACAAAAGCAATAACCCACTGTGTCATGCACATAAAATACAGTTTTTTGCATGATACACATTCTTTGCGGCAGGCATATTAACCATCTGCGCTACCTTTAAGTCAAAACTGCCACTGCACAAAACTCCCATCTGTCTCCAGCAGATACATTAATCACTTGAGTTAGCTTGACACTTTTATTTTTGCAGTAAAAGGAGCTTTGCAGTGCGTTTAAAACTGCTCAACAAAGGAAGTAATATGAAAACACACATGCACATGTTTGTTAGAGGCCCCAGCTGGAGAAGGGCCTTCCTCCCAGGCTAGACCTGCGGACCCCCTGGGAATGTGTCACGGACCCCTGGGGGTCCGCGGACCACAGGTTGGGAACCACTGCTGTATAGTTTCTCTTTCCCTCATATTTAACCCTCAGGAAGGGCAGATGATGGTACAATCCAGACCACAGTGCATAGTTATCAGCCAACATTCTTTCAGGTCAATTGTACTGACAACCTATAATCATTGACCTGAGGTGAACATCACTGATGTCCATCATGGTTAATATGTCACATTACACGAGACAAATTTGTTGTGTAAGTGCTATTTATTTTAAAGTGCTGTAGTGCTATATGTACATTGTCCACGATTGTGAGTTTATTAGTGTGACACCTTCCATTGTGATCCTACACAAGTGCAAAAGGACATGCCATTGGACAGGCTGGGGTGAAGTGTCAGACAGTGCAGAGGGACAGGATTTGCCAATGAGTTAGTGAGAGACAATCACAGGGCAGGATGACAAGATAAACAGTGGGCTGGAGAACAGTGCTAGTGAGCAGCTGTTGCAAGAGTGGCATGTTGCAAAGCACAGGACCTTGGTTATAGGTGGCCATGTGGCAGGGACAAGTGCTACTGGGCACTTTTACGGGTGAAGGTGATCTGTTCCACGTCTTCATCTTCTGATGTGTGCGTTGTCTCCTCTGCCCTTGGTGGTGGCGGTTGTGAAGGGGCAACACAAACCTCAGTGTTTGAAGACGTGGTGTCAGACATCCCGGTAGCTACCAACTGTGGGGCTATTAAGGGCAGTACTGCAGCAAGGAGGAGCTGCTGGTTCTTAAGTATAGCAGCCACATCACTGTGGTAGGCAGCCAGGTCGGCCCTGAGGAGGTCAATATTGCCTTTGTGCACGCGTTGACAGGATTGTTGTCGGAGGTGTTGTGTCAACTCTTACAGCTGTGCTGATTTCCTTCAACCTTTTTTCGAGTTCATGCAAGATTGATGTGCGCCCTTGCATGGCTTCTGCCTGTTCTGCAGTTGAACATGCACAAACGCACCCCCTCTAGGCTGGCTGCCATATTTTGCATCCCCACCCGCACTTCCTTGGCCAGCTCCCGCTGTACTCCAACTACAGTCCTCTCAAAGCTGGTGCCAGTGTCATCAGAGTACTCAGCTGGGTTGGAGCTGACAGGTCGTCCAATTGGGGTGGTGGGTGGCTCCTCTGTGATGGCTGCTGTCTCTGTGCTCCTCCTTGCGACTGAAGGTGGGGTCTAGAGGGTCCCAAGGACATCTTGGAGGCTCTGCTGGCTGATGTTTGTCAGCTCGTCATCCATGTCATCAGGGTAGTCCAGGACAGGCATATCCGCAGGAGATCTATCGTCCTCTGCAATGAGATATGGTACAATTAGTGTGTCTGTGTTGTGGGCTTTGTAATGTGACGTGCCTGGCTTCCTATTAGTTGCACATTGTGATCTTGGTTCCGGTTCATTACTCCTGTCTTTCATTTAGCATTCTCCCATGGCCTATGGCCCTCCAGCATGTCACATGTATTGTGATCAGTTTGTGGACTTGTCAGCATCACATCCTCTAGGTGTTGTTTCTTGCCAAATTGTGAATTGCCACCTTCTTGTCCTACTCAACCCTCTGTCTACTTCCATTCTCATGGTGAGGGCTTGCACTGGCTGTGGTTGTTCAGATGGCACTAGTACCACACTTCACAATCTGGAACTGAGCCACTCTCAGATATTTCACATCCAGATACATGTTGCTGAGACCTAGCATATACTATGTATAACATTGGCATGGCACACTACAGATGTCAGCATTGGTAGTGTGTAATGTTGATGTTGGGGAATGTGTGCTACATTGGATTGCATGGATGGTCCTAGCAGTGTTCCATTTTCTCTTCTGACTGTAAGGGTGAATTTCACTAGCTGGTGACATATGACCTACCCCTCAATGCTGATGTCTGAGCAGTATGACATTTGGGATTTTGCATGGTGTCATTGCAGCTATTGTGACCCAGGCACAGGGTGGATCCTGATGTATGCAGCATGGGTATGAAATTAGTGCTGTGTACCTCATAATGTTTATGACAATGGCTAATGTTTGTAGCAACTATGGACAATCACATTTGACAGGATTGGAACATCTGTATTGATTATAGGGCATTGATAAAGTTGTCATCCTGAACCCTGTAATTTGGGTGTGTTTGATCCATGGGGACGTTACTGCCATTAGCTACTTGACCTGCACACACTGCAGAGGTGGTGATGGCAACTGTTGTCAATGTTAAATTCCACTTGCAGATATGGCCTGAGACTGTTAATTGAGCCCTAGTTCAGGTAGGGAGAATACCAGCTGACGTGTGACAGCAGGCCAGTTTTACGTTGTACCCTACCCTCCTGGACTGGCTTTACCTTTCCAACATCTTTGGCATGGCAGCATACCCCCATGCAAAGGTTGTTGGTGTTGTGTAGTACTGTGCCCTAGGTTTCCCCTGCACAGCCCATGCCCCTGTGCCGTGTCCCTTTACCCATTCCACTCCCTGAATATCATGACTTACATGCTTTGTGTAGTAGGTATGTCCCCCCCGGTTTCAGTTAACATTTGTGCATTTTAATTCCCCATGCGACTTACCCTGCATGTGTGTTGTCTCCTGGTAGTCTTCGCTGTCCTGTCCTTGAATCCCTGTGACGATCTCCTCAGGGATGACGGCTGCCACCATCTCCTCCATGTGGTCCAGGGGCTACTGTGGTGTTGGACTCCCACCTCCAGTCTGCAGTGCTGCCTTCCTGTTCCTGGCCATCTTTTCCTTTGTCCTGCGATTGCAGTCATGCCGGTGTTTCTTGCACTCGATGACTGTTCTCCGTACTTCTGCCACACTGTTTATCTTGTCAACAATTTGTTGCCATATTCTCTCTGTCCTACTAATTGGCAACTTTGAGGTGACAAAAAGTTGGTTCTGGTGTTCCGTCACCTCTTTCACCAGAATTTCCTGCTCCTCTGCACTGAAGGGACACTTTCTTTTCTTCTTCTCCCTCTCCTGGGTCTTGTGTGGGTCCTCCTGGCTGGTTCCTTGTCTGTTGACATTTCCTGGGGTCTGTCCAAGCATCTGGGATCGATTTTGGCTCTCCTTTACACATTTTGCAGTGTTTGCGCCGCTTTTTGATGCTATTGCGTCAAAAAACTGCGCATATCCGTTTTGCATCATCGTAAAGTGTCTCACAGTCATTTTTGCCACGTTAACAACGTTGTTCTTTACGACGTGACGCATTGGATTGAGTAAAAAAATGACTCACACCAGTGGTTTGCGCCACCGTGCGTCAAAGTGTAAATTTGACGGACGATTGCCTCAAAGAAATGGCGTTAGCCGGTGGTAAAATTAAAAAAAAAGTATAAATATGGCCATAAATGTCAACCTATGAGAGGAGCAGGCCTCACAGTATGAAAAAAAACGTGGACGGTTGTCACTACTAGGACGTGTAAAACAAAAAAGTACATGTCCTACTTTTTACTTACTCAGCAATCTGTCTTTGAAGCTACCTAGGGCCTGTCTTAGGGGTGAGTGACATGTAATAAAAGGGGAGTTTAAGGCTTGACCAGTAGTTGGAAATGATAAGTTGAAGTGGCAGTACACTGCGCCCACAAGCCCTGCAGTGGCAGGCTTGAGTCAGGTTTGAAAGTCTACTTGTGTGGGTGGCACAAGAATTGCTGCAGGCCCACTAGTAGCATTTGGTTTGCAGGCCCTGAGTATATGGTATACCACTTTACAAGGAACTTATAAGTAAACCAAATATACCAATCATGGATAGGCCAATTGTCATCACATTCTAGATAGTCAGTCAGTCATGAAATCTTTATTCGGCAAACAAAGCCATAAAAGCACAGACCAAACAACAATAACTCATAAAAACTAAACAGTAGTTAAAAACAGCCCTCAAACATTTAAAAGCAATCATTAAAAATTACTACAATCGGCATTTACAAAAACAGCAACTCATATCGGTTCCTTGTACTAAGAGCAGTTCTAATAAAAATCAGTACTGCACAACATATTTCCACAGAAGCAAGACTCTTCAGAAAGTTCATTGCTGCTCTAAGGTGTGTTAAACCAGACAGTTTCAGATAAGGGTTAAAAAAGTATTTTCTCTGAAAATCGTATAGAGGACAGAATATAATAAAGTGACTTGTGCTTTCTTTTGTATAATGGTTGCTATAACATGGGGGAAGCTCGCGCACCCAACCACCTTTCATAGAGAAAGTCACCTTGAAATGTATCAAATCCGACCTAGAATGAGTTAATAAAGTGCGATAATATATATTTGAAAACCAGGACAAATAGGGCTCTATGTAAACTGTTGTTACAATCAGAATATACAACTCCACTGTTTTCAGTTTTAGGATATTACTCAATTTTAAATCCTAGAAAATCTTGCATAATGCTCTTTTATCAGTATTTTGGCGTAATGTCTCAAATGATCTGGTTAAAAAAAAAAGATCTAAAAGCCCAATCTCAGCCAGAAGTGTTTTCACATACTTAAACCATGGTAATTTCCCCATGTCTTGTAAAGCTAAGCAGTCCCTAATACAATCTCTGGTGAAATTCCCTTTGGGATTCAACCAGCATTTAGCCCAAACTAGCGAGTGCGCAATTTTAATCTGGTCCTCCGCGAAAGTTAAACCCAGTTCCTCATGAGAAATAAAATTAGCTGTGTTTTTCAGAATAGCCAATAAACGGCGTGCAAAACAGTTTTCAACACGCTTCAAAGGCTCTCCATCTTGATAGCCCCAGACACCAGCTGCATAAGTGGCTACAGAAATACATTTTGCCTTAAATAATTTAAGCATTTCTGGGAGCAGTTTATGTTTTAGAGTCCTGGCAAAGTGAATAATCCCCTCCGAGTTCCTCATCATCTGTTGGGATTTTATTTCAGCATGACCTTTTCCAAGAGGTGTTAAAACTAAAAGTGATCCCTAAATAACTAAAAGCACTTTTCCCTGTCCTGTGGGTCGTACATTTTAAGTTTCTTGGTGCACAGGACATAACAAAGGATGTAACTTGGTTTATTTTTAAATCTAACACCTCCATAAAATCACCAAAAGAATTAATCAATACTTCCAAACTCTTTGGGGTTCGAGCTAATAAAAGTGCGCCGTCTGCACATAAAAGTGTTGTACTTGGGGACCCTCCAATTCTGGCTACATCTGCAACAGCGTAATTAAGATGATCCAAGATCCCATTAATATAAAGCAAAAAACAAAAAAGGAGCTAAAATGATAGATCTATAAAGGGCACGTGAACTGAGCTCTTTTTTGCATTTCCGTACTTGCTAATGATAGGATGCAAATGTAATACTTGTTCCGTAGAACCCACCCCTGCCCTGAAGCCAAACTGAACCGGTGTTAGAGACTCGCCTTCATCTACCCATGTTTTTAAACGAGTCGAAATTACCCTCCCAAGAGTTTAACTGTTGCATCTATCAGGGATATTGGCCTATAGCAAGTTGACGAAGATCTATCACCTTCCTTAAAGATTGGACAAGGATCGCCAAATGCCAGGAATCAGGGATTTTATCATTTACCGCACTTAAAAGTACCTTTGTTAAAAGAGGGGACATTAGTTTTATGTCTGTTTTGAAAAGATCAACCAGAACCCTATCTGGGCTCTAGGCTTTCCCAGAGGCCGAAAGATTTAAAGCCCTTATAACCTTCCCTACTTCAAAAGGGGTTAGTAAGGATACAGGGGGCGGTTCGGCGTCTTGGGCCTCACTACTCTGAGGTACCAGTACTTGGGATTGAAATACTCTCCCCATTTTGCTTCAGGGATGAAAGATTTAATTTTGGTGATACCAAAATCAGAAAAAGGGCTGTTTATCACCTCTCAGAACTTTACATTATTTTTGGTTCCATCTGCTATTGTTAGATCCTCCCATGCTGAGGCCCTAATTTCTTCTTTCCTAACCTCCAAAATAAACGTGTAATCCTGCCTGACCAGTCAAACCTCCTGCAAACATCTGGGGGTGGCCCTCAGGGCATTTAGCAGCTGTTTATGATCCCCAGAGCATGCCTTGTTAAACCAGCTATTAATTGGAGCAGATCGGGGAAATAGCGGGCTGTCAGAGCTTCACTAATTCTGTCAGGACCGGAGTCGAGGAGCATGCTGTCTCTTGCATCGCTTTATTCAACAGCAGCCAAGCAGAAGCAACATAAACTCCACTTCCCATGAGCCCATGGGAACAATATAACATTTCCCCATCTGTAAGCAAACAATCGGCGGTCCATATCAATAACGAAGTCCCTCGTCGCTGTCGTCTCTTCATCTTTCTTCCGGCAACATAGTTTGATCATCATCCTTTTTCATTCCTGCTTGGAACCGTTCGATCCTACGATATACAAAAGAACCAATGACTCGACATCCCCTAACATAATTTCGAGTACCAAGGAAAAACAGTCATAACAATTATCTTAGCAAGGCAATGTAATTCACCACTAGACAATCTATAGATGTCACGTACATAAAAATACCCACCTTTATTACGACGTATCCATAGGAGGGAAAATGCATGTCATAATGGGTGGGTTAATCCTCGCCTCCATTTCCTCAATAGAATTGAAACTTTCCATTACAATAGCTAGGACATTTTTCATTCTATGTCAGGACTGGAGGCGAGGATTATGCTTGTTTAAAGCTTCCCCACCACTACCAATGTCATGTTCGAGATTGTCTTAAAATAGAATTGCTTGGATGTGGAGATCAATCCACAACATTCAGGATATCCTCGAGATGAGCTCCAAGGAAAAATGCTTTGGAAGTCATAGCTCCTCTGGCTGAGTGAGCACCAAAACCCCAAAAATGTTGGTTTCAATATCAGCCTCTTTCATCGGCCAACGGACCCACATGGCGATGGTAGGGGAGGACACCGCCCTAAAGGGTTTCCTGAGAGCGATCAGCAGTTGAGCCTCCCCATGCAGATACGCCTTAATACAACATACCACACACAGCTTCAGACTTTCCAGGAAGGAAGAGTAAGAGATCACACAAGAATTAGACTTTGTTCTTTTATGGATGTGAAAGGTTACCCCTTCTGGACTAAGTACCCTACATGTAATGTCCAAAGCTCATACATCCAAAACTCTCATGCAGAAAACTAAACATAGCAGTGTAGCTAATTTAGCTGAAAACTCTTTCCTTGACCGATACTTATTAGCCTGCCACAACCTAAACAAATTCAGAACATTGTTGACATCCCACAAGGCTGAATACCTGGGCTTGAGTGGGAGGGCTAAGCGAATACCTCTCAATATCTTCCTCATCAAAGGGTGTTCTCCCACTGGTTGATCCCCAATCAGTGCGTGACCAGCTGAAATGGCAGACCTGAAGGTATTTATCGATCAGTAAGCTAGCCCCTCTTTGGCCAAAGAAGCTAAGAAGTTCAAAATGTGGACAACATTTGTCCCCACCATATCCAAGTGTCTGCTATGACACCAGCCCAGCCATCACGACCAAGATGATTGATATTGTTTGACTGTACTACCTGCCCATGCTTTAGAGAGCAGGGAGGCAGCCTGCTTCAAAATTCCAAGGACTTTCCAGCGTTCTCGTAATTCTCCACACCATAAGAGACAGGGCTCCGGACATGACCTGAGGATGCAGATTCCCCTTCCGGATCCCAAAGGAGATACAGAGGGCCGGGTAGAGGCACTGGAAAATCCCAAGAAAGTTCCAGTAGATCCAGATACCATGCTTGAGATTTCCAAATTGCCATCACCAGAACCACATCCACCAGCACTTGTGCCGACAGCCGAGTAATCATGGTGAACGGTGTAAACGAGTATCCCTGTTCCTTTTGCAAGAATGCATCTGTGGCAGTCGCCCCTGGACCTGGCTGCCAACTCCAATACCTGGGAAGTTGATGGTCCAGAAGAGAGACAAACACATCCATTGAAAACGAACCCCATCAACTCTGAAGCACCTGGAATAGACTGGGATTCAGTTGCCATGAGCTTGCATCTCTCAGGTGTCTGGAGTGCCAATCGCCACCTGGATGGAATGACCCAGAAGGTGTTCCGCTGTTACCGAGATCTGGTGTTCTAGGCAATACTCTCAAAAAGACCGCGCCAGATCAGACAGCATCTTGTAGGGAGTGCCACCTAGGCAATTTATATACCTCACTGCTGTCACGTTGTCCATCTTCAATAGGACACATTTTGCTTGGTCCTTGGTCCAACATCTGACCGCAAACTAACCTACTAGGAGTACTAGAGAACTGATGTGCTTTGCCCTCTCTTGAGAAGACCATAGCCCTTCGGTAGAATAAGACCCACCCGAGCCACCGACGTCGGACTCGTTAAACAGGTCTGGGGGGATCCGAAGATCGCGCTGCCATTCCAGGCCTCCATATGGGCAAGCCACCATTCGATCTCCTCTATAGCCTCCTGTGAGAGAGGAACTCTCAGAGTAGGAGAGCCTTTTTCTGAGATGAATTGCCTTTAGGCGTTGCACAGCCTAGTACTGTAGAGGACCGGGAAAGATGGCCTAGATGGATGAGGCCAGCAGGCCCACCATCCTGGCGAATTTCCAAAGGGAGGTGGAAGGTTTGGCCACCAGCCTGCGCAGTTTGTGTCTGATCTTGTTGATCTTCCTTGAGGGAAGGCTGAGAGTGGCCCGAACCGAGTCCACCACAAATCCTAAAAACACCAAATATTGAGTCAGTGTAAGAACGGACTTCTGCCCGTTGATGATAAAACCAAGAGAGTCGAGAAGGGAAATCGGCAAGCGTAGGTGGGAATCTAGGAGTTGTGGGCATTGTCCCATCAAAAGGAGGTCATCCAGGTACACTATTAGTCAGATACCTCTGGCCCTGAGGAACTCCACTACCAGTCCCATTACCTTGGTGAAACACCAGGGTGTGGATGAGAGGCCGAACAGGAATAGAAGTAAATTCAAAGGCTTGATCTCTCCATCGAAACTGAAGGAAGCGTTGATGTGGAGGGATGATCAGGATTGTCATGTAAGCGTCCTTCAAGTCCAGACGTACCATCCAATTGCTGGGTTGAAGGATATGGCTGAGGAGATGGATTCCTTCCATTTTGAAGTGGCGGTAGACCAGTCACTCGTTAAACTGCTTCAAACTGATTACCGGACGTTGGCCCCGTCACGTTGTTCCACTAGAAAAATATTGCTGATAAAACCCTGTGGGTGTGGATTTGTCTACATTATTGCACCTTTGTGCGCTAGATCTGCCACTTCCATATCCACTAGGGCCATTTCCTCGCCTGAAAACATCAAAGGAGGAGGGTGCCTGCGTTGGATGGGCGAGCTGAAAAATTCAACATGGAACCCTTGGATAGTTTGAAGCACCAAAGCATCGGAAGTAAGAGTTTTCTAGTTTGAGAGGAACCTCCCCAGCCCGCCCCCCAAAAGGTGATGGGAGATCAAAGGAACACTCACTGTGGGAGTTAGAGGTGCCTCTGCCTCTAGCTGTTCCAGGCTCCTCTGTGCTTGGGAGAGGGTCTGGTCGGGTAGAAGTTCCAGAATCTGGAAGCATCCTGATATTGTCCCCTCTTCGATGTAGTGCCCCTGCCAGAGACTTGTGACTGTGAACAGCCAACCGAGCGTCTCCTTCCTCAGCCAGCCCTGGTGAAAACCTGGGGGTTGAAAATTAGTTTGACCAAGGTTTGGGCATTGTCCAGTGATTTGTACAAATCTGCCCAGTTCTCAAACAAAGGGTTTGCCAAAGAGGCCTCCCTGGGCAAGGGGTCCAGCTTCGGACATGGCAAGGTCTCCCAACTTAGGGTCGATCTTTATGGGTAGGGGCCTGTACCTGTCTGTCGAGATGGAGCAGTCCGCATTGCCTAAGAAGATCAGAGCTCTCTGTACCTATCCCGACAGGACGTCTGGGGAGATGAGAGAGCCGGAGGCTTTCACGTCCTCCACCATATCCAAAATGCGGGTGAGTGGGCCTGAGACATCAAGGAGTTTATCCTGACAAGCCTGCCAGGATCTATCTATCCCCTTCTAGGATCACACATGAATTTGCCCAAGAAGGTGGCCATGGGTTCGTTGATGTCGGGGGGTCAGGGCCACTTTGCCCGTAGGGAGTGGCGGGGCACCTACCTGTAGGCGGCTGCAGACTTTTTTGTCCAGTGGTTTGCACAGTCGCTCAGCGATGTAAGTTGCTACTTTATTTTCCGGCCACCATTTGGCCGAGCGGGGATGAAGAAGGAGGTCTGGGTCTAGCATATCTGATGACCCTTGGGGATCACCCCTGGGTTTCTGGGGCTGGGTGGTGGGGTGCCAGGGACGTGATCCCAAGTCTTGGTTCCTGTCTGAGGATGGGGAATTTGTGTCTGGTTGGGGGGGAGTCTGGGACTGGAATGAGGGGAGTCTGTGTCCCTGAAGATGCAAGGTTAGAGTTGTTTTGTCCCTTTGGGAGGGAATGTGCCATAAAGGTCTTTTTGAGCCTGTCAAAAGCATGCGAATCGACGCCTGAGCCACTTGCCTTTGGGGCTAGTCAGTAGCACAGGGGCAGGGTTCCCCGGAGGTAGTGGGGGAGCAAGCCCTGAGGTGTCTTCCCACCTAAAGGGGGGTCTGGCACAGTTTTCCATGAACTGCAAATTTTCTGCTCCAGGGGAGCCATCACTAGCTTCACTGCCACCCAAATGGAGGCGTCCATAATCCTGCAGAAGTCACCATCTATAGGGAGGTAAGTGACTTGTTCATCCCCCATATAGGTGCCTTTGCCATCACTCATGGTGAAGGGATAGCCATGAGAGGCTGCCTGATTAATTGGCTTTAACTGTGGCCCTTGGGCCTTGTACAGAGGGTATTTGGGGTGGGGGTGTCCCACACACTTTGTACTACCTCACAGGGCAGATAATGAGGGAGCGGGGTAGGCCCCTTATGCACCTTGCACTCCTGTAAAGTCCTTGGGGCAGGACCTGCCTGGGCCGGTGCAAGGTTGACGTGAAGCACATCACAATAAACTGCAGAGCACCGGTACTGACCCCAACCGGGGCATCACACTCCAGGCAGTTCAGGGCTGGATGCCGTTTCAAGCAGAAAGACGGGCACTCAGTCAGTCGCACTGTTGGAAATTACGTTCACTGAACGTTTCAAGCAGCGTGCCAGCCGAGCCCTTTTTTCTCAAGAATGGGTGCCTGGCACCTATTAGCGGTGGACTTTGGAGCTCAGAGGACCTCACCGCTATGCCCCAGCAGCACTGAAGCGAATGAGAAATCTCACGATTGCAAAGGAGCGACTAGCATTCCCGCGATCGGTGCCTGAAAAGGAAAAAGGTTTATCACAGCAAACAGTATCAAAGCCAACGCTTATATATGAAAAGAAACAGTTGCAAAGGCCCAAACACTTAACTAGGCTGCGGAAGCAGCGAATAGATTTGAAACTTTCCGTTACAATAGCTAGGACATTTTTCATTACTGTGCATAAAAAATTTGAAACCATCCAAAACAGCTGAGTGGGAAGGCTCTTGTGACAAACAGATTTCAATGGGGATAATGCTTTCCTGTATGAATTCAGTGGAAAAAGTAAAAGGATTGATATATGTTCTCATTTGATCCTCAAACCGTTGTTCTCATTAAAAGACCAATTTTTCTTGGGCACTGAGGAAATCAGACGGGTGTTAATATTTAAAATAGTACAGATGGGATTATGGTCACTCAGACAGTTCAGAACGATATTTAACTCCCACGACAAATGCCGTGCATCTGCCGTAATAATCGCAAAATCAACGATGCTCCCCTTTAACCCAGCGGTAAAAGTGGGGGTTGTGTCTGACCTATAACCCCCCCAGTGGTTCAAGTCCAGATCCAATTTACACAGCAGCATATTCAGTGCATCACCCAATGAACCATTTTACAATGGACCCTGTTCATGCGCCCATCATCCCATAAAGCGCCACATGCATTTGACTTGGCTAAATCACATAATCGAATGTTAAACTCTCCCATCCAAAACACAATAATTTTCTTCCATATATCTAATAATAAAAAACTATCCATACAATCATCAAAGGCTTGTAGGGTTCTAAGCACATCATTGCTAAAGTATTACTATAAAAATGAACTATCAAGAAATCCCACTTACCCCCAAAAGAAATCAAAGAAACCAAAAACTGCGGTTTTGCTCATACAACAGACGTTTTTAACTTATCCAATCATTAAGAAGAAAAAGTAGCAAGTCCACCCCAAGGTCTACAGCCAACGAAGGTATAGCCAGCTGGACCAGTGAAGAAAAGCAATCCAATGCAACTGGGCCAACCATCCAGGTCTCTTGTATGCAGATCACATCATGCATGCAAGCCGAGTTTAACCGGTCTGAGCCGCTGTTGAAAGGAGGCACACCATGTATGTGCTTTGCAGGACTAGCGCCAAACTTTTTGGTGCTAGTCCTGCAAAGTACATCAATAGCATCAAAAATGTTGATGCTATTGCCCCTACCCTGCTCCATGGTGCGCTCTATGTTAAATATGGCGCACACATAGTGGCAGTAGGGGGGTGCTAGAAAAGTGGCGCAGCCTTGGATGCAGCACCACTTTTCTTAAATATGCCCCATAGAGGCCCATTTTAATAAATGGGGTGCCTCCTCTTAATGCCTGCTCAGAGCAGGTGTTAAAAATACAGCTAAAAACAGGGCAAAGAAATACTTTAGATTTCATTGTGCCATTTTTTTCAGCCCCCTTGCATACATTGTGCTTGGCGCAGGCATAATGTGGCGCAAAGGGTTACAAAGTGGCGCAATGCATGCATTGCACCACTTTATAAATATGGCGCAGCCTTTTTGCCATTATATTGTAACATTAGCATCATAAAATGATGCCAATGTGGTGATATATGGCGCTAGGCCCTCTTAAATCTGGGCCAAAGATTCAAATTGCTATACATTATTATCTCCCTTCCTCTTTCCTATCCATGAATTTCTCCTGTGGCCAGCTAGAGGGCAGCCAGTCCTCACTCGACTGGTGTCTATTCACTTCCAAATGTACCATAATGATTTTAACAAGTTAATTTATACTGGTGCATCTCCAGGTACACTTCACACTCAATAGTGGCTGGTGGTGTTCACTTTCTCTGCAGACCCTTCCACTTTTTATACTACCCAGACTTTTAAATCAGCAGGATAAGCACAAACTGAAATTCACCTTTGCATACCAATGTAGACCATCAGGTACATGGCGGATTTTGTGTCAGAGAAAACAATTGTGTGGGGCTTGGAGACAGGTAGGAAAACAAAGGAGAGGGGTTCTCAGACTATAGGGCAAGTATGTTTCATTGCTTGCTGCTCCAGGGTGAGAGTTAATGATCACATAGGTTTGGCTCTCCATCACTTGGAATCTCTGTGAGAAGTGTTTGGGGGACCGTGCATGTACTGCATTGTTTACATCTACTTTCAATCTAGATTTAATTACATCATCATTAGAGAGAAGCTGGTATTATCTTGTAAGACATTAATCCAACTATTAACTGTAGTATTTTTCACTTGCACAAAACATGGTTCAAAACTTTTCTTTAGTCAGCTATTTGCAGTGCAAAAGTCTTCTATTACTCCAGAAACATTCTACTCTACAGATAAACTGGGATTCTGGGCAGTGTTAAAGAAACTTAATAGAAAACCCAAAGCATCATGAGGATGAAAAGTACAGCATTAGAGTAAGCTATTATTTCAGTGTCCTCTCTGGACGTGGGGCAGAGTGGGAAGAACCAGTTCAAGGTAGCACCATAGAGTTAGCTGGCCTTTCTTGTCCTGGCAAAGACCAGCCATGCTACTCAGCCCCATCCAAGCCCCACCTCATGCAATTGTTTTTCTCGGTTGGAGGCAGTATGGGTGGGACCACACAATAAATTTAATTTTGTAGTGGTTGAGCCTACCTGCCATGTAGATCCAAATCCTCTTCTTTTTCATGGAAACGCTTTCCAGCAGTTGAACCCTGAGATTTGCTTTATCATTCAGCTAAAGCGTTCCTTTTTACAATTGGGCATGTGTGTCCATTATGGAAGACCTTGGCACTTGACTACAGTTTTGGTGGTGAGTAGTACCAGGAAGAGACCCTTCCACCAAGGCTGCGATTGTGTCTTTCTCTGATGCACTCTTACATGCACCCAGTCTCCTGGCTGGAATTGATGGCAGGGTTGACTGGGTTCCATGGACAAATTCCTTGTTACCTGTGAATGAAAGGTCTTTTCAGAATTTATGAAACCACAACAATAATCTAAGACAATATATATATAATGCAGAAAGGGGTATTGAAGGGGAGATCGAGTTATATCAGTCTGACGTCTGGGTCTCATGCAGGCGGTGAGAAATGTAATTATTGGTTGAGGGGGGTGAAAACCCTTCTCACGCAACAACCACATTCCTTGTCAGGATGAACCACAAAAGTCACTAAATTTGCCTGTGTTAAACCCTCTGGTAGCTTGGCACAATCAGTCAGTCTTAACTTGGGGGCAAAGTATATAGGATTTATGAGGTATTCAAACAGTAATAATTGGGGACATCGCACAAGTAAAATCCCAAACAGAGTTAGAAAAGTAGATTAGAATTTAATAAAATGACAAAAATCCACTCAGCAGAACTGTAGATATGATGATTTAAACTTTCGGTAGAAGAAGCACCAAAAAGCACACAGTGCTAACCATGATTATCTTGTCGCACAGGATAGGGACAAAATTAGAAGTTCAGACCGGCTACAATGGATTGCAGGCAGGGTACAAGACCAAGTTCGGTCCTCTGTGAAGTGTACATTTGTGTCTTTGGGTTTGGGATGCAAAGTCTTGCTTTGAAATGCAACACACATGGTCGGTGCCGAAGTCGCCAACTAGGAGCTCATTATTATGTCTTTGAACGTATTATTCTTGATAGCTGAACACTCTCTGCTCCAATAACCTTTTATCAATTCCTCTGTCAATGGATTTATGCACCCATACAAAGAAAAAGGAGTTTCCCCGGTAGGTGTATGGGGTCTATTGAAATAATTCCATAACATGTCTTTCACAGCATCCTTACCATCCTTTCCACACTTCTCAGCCAATTGCACACATTCTTTCAGTACACGATTAAATCTTTCCACAAGACCATTTTTCCTTGGATAGTACACTGCTGTCCTATGATGTGTTATCCCAGATTTTCTTGTAAACTCTTGAAATTCTTCTGCAATAAATTGTGGGCCATTGTCACTGACAAAGCATCCAGGATAACCCTCCCTCCTAAACACTTCCTCACAGAATTTTATTATGCATCCTGCTCTAGTCTCCCACACAAGTGCCACCTCATGCCATTTAGAAAAGTAGTCCACTACAACTATGGCCCACCTTCCCTCTACTCCTTTACTACTGACCGGACCACAAATGTCAATGGCAAGTTTTTGCCAAGGCTTCTCAGGGAATAAAGTAGACACAATAGAAGTCTCTTATGATTTGTGACTTTTATCGCTGCACATGCACACTGAGCATTGCCACACACATATTTCTCTTTCTTTGTCCATGCTTGGCCACCAAAAATCAATACTTGCTCTTCTTTTCATGCTGGACATGCCTCCATGACCCTCGTAATAGCTTTCAGCAACCTGTTACGCAAACATTCTGGCACTACAAGTATTTCATTTCTCCTCAAGATGCCATCCAACACAGATAGTTCCAACCAAATCATTTTTTAATCCCCATACTCCTTCACATTTTCCATATGCCCAGATGTACTAGGTAAACATGCGCTGAGTTGTCTTAACACATCATCATCTGTACTGGGTTGTCTCCACCCCTTCTCCGTAATTGCTCCACCACACAAATCACTCACACTTGCCCTTAACCATTCTCCTTCATGACTATCCTTATCACTTTCCTCACTTCCCTCATGTAATGGTAATCTAGACAGACAGTCTGCATTGCAATTTCTGTTACCTTGAACATATTTCAAAATGAAATTATACTCTTGTACGCTATAGAACCATTTAGCAATCCTTGGTGTTGCCATTCCTGCCCCTTTTGTGTTGAACATATCAATTAAAGGCTTGTGCTCAGTTCTTAATTCAAATGTGGTTCCTCACACATAGGTCTTGAAGTGATTCACCCCCCACCAGCATGCTAATACTTCCCTTTCAATTACTAATTTGCCTCCGCTCTTTCTCAACCAAACTTCCTTTGCATTAACACTGCCCCAGACCGTAAGCACTAGCATCTACCACAACAATGGATTCATCCTGAGCATCAAATGGCATTAGTGCCACCGCCTTTACAATGTCAGATTTGATTCTTTCAAATGCTTGTTGACATCCTTGCGTCCATGTATATTGTGCAACATTTTTCATCAGAACCCTAAGTTCATACACTTTATCCATAAAATGTTGCACAAATCTTGAATAGTACTCAGCTAATCTAAGAAACAAATGCAGTTGATCTTTGTTTGTCGGTGAAGGTGCAGATTAAATTGCTTCTAGCAGCTTCATTTTGGGCTTCACACCTTCAGCAGACAATGTATGTCCCAAATAATCTACTTGTGGTACTCTAAATTTGCACTTATCCACGCTCACTAGTAAACCCGCATTTTGTAGTTTTGCCATCACCTCATCTAAACTACCATTGTGCCCTTCCAAACTTGCACCCCATACTAAGATACCATCTTGAAAAACTGAAACATTTGACATTCCTTTCAATATTTTACACAATATTTTACACATCCCTCTCTGAAAGACTGAGAAAGCTGAAGCCAACCCAAAGGGATCCGTACAAACTGAAATGCACCCTCTGGCGTTATGAAAGATGTAAGGTGTTTAAACTCAGAGTGCAACCTGATCTGATGATACGCACTCAACAGATCAATAGATGAAAAGTACCTAGCATTCTTAATGCTTGATATCATCTCATTTATATGTAGCAGTTGATGGTGGTCTATCCATATGCATTGGTTGAGATCCCTCAAATCCACACACATAGGCACCTTTCCGTTAGCTCTGTGATACAAAACAATGGGACTAAGCCAATCGGACGGCTCTATTGGCTCATTCACACCTGCTGCACACAAGCGAGCAAGTTCCTCTTTGAGCTGAGCTTTTAAAGCAAGAGGGAAATTTCTCACTTTATGTACTTTGGGTACACTTCCCGATTTCATGATTATGCAATGTTCAAATTTCTTTAAGCAGCCTAATTCTTTGGCAAACAATTTTGGGTATTTCTTTAACCATTTGTTCCCTTGTTCTACATTAGTTAACAACACCTGGTCAGGGTGATTGGGATCAAGAATTATGCCAAGTGCTTTTTGTTCCTTCCACCCCAAGAGTGCTCTGCCACTTTCTACAACATACACCCTTTCTTTGGCACATCTCTCCTTGTACATCAATTTGCAATTAAAATAACTAATCAGTTAGTCAGGGGTAGCTTTACGCCTCAGTAACCTTCAGGTTCCACATCAGGTGGCATTAATTTACATTCACCCAATTCTTCCCATACATTCCTGTCAATTATAGTATAGGGAGAGCATGAATCTGCCCATAAAGTACATTTGTTTCCATTAATTTCTATTGTGCATCTGGGAGGATGGTACCCTTCTTTTATTTCTCCCGCAGTGTCTATGGCCCTCATTACAACCCTGGCGGTCAGTGTTAAAGCAGCGGTAATACCGCCAACAGGCTGGCGGAAAATAAAATGGAATCACGACCATGGCGGAAACCGCCAACTTAGACAGCCACTTTAACACTCCGACCGCCATGGCGGTAGAATCAAACACTGCGGCGGTCACCGCCAACAGACAGGCGGAAGACAAGGTCCGCCCACTGTATTACAAAACGCCTATCCATCACCTTTTCCGGGGCGGTACCAACGCTATCAAAAGCAAGGCGGAAACAGGACTTGGAACGGAAACCACTCAGCTCTCGACACCCAACAAGGAACCAGGACACCATGGAGCCCGAACTACAGGTCCTGCCCATGCTGGTTTACCTCCTCTTGTATCAGGAGCAGCAAAGACGCCGGCGACGACCACCGTGAGTACTGCACCTAGCACACAGGGGAGGGGGGAGGGAAAAGAGTGACACACACACGCAACACCCCCATCCAACACCCTCACCCACAATACTATACACAGCAATACATGCAGCAACATTACATATACACCCCGTCACCCCCTGGAAGAACGCAAGGACAAAAGGAAATGATTGTAACAAGTGTAATCAATTAAATATTAGATAGGCCAAATTCAAATAACAGTATATACAAATATGTACACCAACTACACAAGTCCAGATATTACTGAAATCATTGTCCGTGGAGCAGTGTCCCAAAATGCATGGGCGAAGCTCACACAAGATACCTGACTCGAAACGGAGAGAACACTGCAGGGGCATCAGATGGAAAATAAACAGGCACCTCAGGGGGAGGAGAGGCACCTCAACCGGATGAATGGACGACGCCACTGATCCACGAGGGGGCTCCATGGCCACTGATTGGTCCTGGGGAATGCAAAGCCACAGTCTCACAAGTCTCTCCTTAGGGTGGTTTGCCCACTGCTTTATCCTGTGGAGTGCAAAGCCACAGTCTCACAAGTCTCTCCAGTGGGTGGTTTTCCCACTGCTTTATCCTGGGGAGTGCAAAGCCACAGTCTCAAAAGTCTCTCCAGTGGGTGGTTTGCCTACTGCTTTATCCTGGGGAGTGCAAAGTCATAGTCTCTCAAGTGGATAACAGTCTCCACTGGTTCTGGAGGGGGCTTTGACCCAGAGTGCTTCATCCTGCCAAGGACTGAGGTAGTGGATGTGAATCTCCACTGGTTCTGGAGGGGGCATTGTGCCCAGAGTGCTTCATCCTGCCAAGGACTGAGGTAGTGGATGTGAATCTCCACTGGTTCTGGGGGGGAGGGCTTGGTGCCCAGGGTGCTTCATCCTGCCAAGGACTGAGGTAGTGGGTGTGAATCTCCACTGGTTCTGGAGGGGGCTTGGAGCCCAGGGTGGTCCATCCTGCCAAGGACTGAGGAAGTGGATGTGAATCTCCACTGGTTCTGGGGGGGGCTTGGTGCCCAGAGTGCTTCACATGCAGTGTGGCAGGTCCCATTCCCTCACCTGGGTGTGTGTGCCATGAGGTTGCCTGGGAACAGGTAGCATGATACTCCATGGAGGCCTGCTGTGATTCGCTAGCCACCTGCTGGTACAAACAGTGCTGGGAGTCATACCTCATGTACGCTGGGTAGGGTCCAGGACATCTCCTGCAGTCTCGGACGGCTGACCACTGGGGATGATTGCCATGTCAGCCGTGGTGGCACTGTCTGAGCATGTCGCGGGGCTGGTGGCAGTGGTTGCGGTGTGTCTGTGGTGGAGGTGCTGGCGGTGGTGCATGTGTCTGCACCTGTTGAGGGACACAGCAGGACGTCTCCTGCAGCCTCGGACGGCTGCCCACTGGGGATGATTCTGGGGACTGTTGCTGAGGCAGCAGACGTGCAGGTGGCGGTGTCCACCGCCGTACAGGTTGTTGTTGTGGTTGACAGAAGGGGTGACTCTGGTCCATCAGCCGGAGCCACTGTGCCCTGTCCTGACCTGCTCTTTGGCTTGTGTCCCTTCCCCACCTTCGATGTCGCTGCTGGTGCCTTGCCACTGTCCCCTTTTGGCTTGGAAGAGCCCTTGCTTGCTGGTAGGTGCGACTTCTCCCTCTGTCATGTGGGCACCCTCTTCACCTTGGCAGGTGGTGGAATGGCCTGCTCCTTGGTTTCGCTAGGTGGCACACTGGCAGCCCTGATGGGTGCCAGCTGGGATGTGACCGGACTTGCTGAGACCACTGTGCTGGAGGATTTGGTGGCTGAGGTGCTGGGCTGGGACCTGGACAGCCTGGCCCTAGGGGAAGGACGGGGGGAGGTGTAGGGAAGAGGTCAATGTTAGCCAGAAAAGGTTTCTTAGACACACTGGGATGGGAAGATGGAGGGGGTTTGGGAGTGGAGGAAGAGGTAGTGGTTGTGAGAGGTGTACGTTTGCTGAATTTGGGTGAAGGTGCATGGTCCGGAGGCTGTTGTGAGGTGGATGGCTGTTGGGTGGGTGTGTGCCTGCGTTTGTGTAGTTTCAGCGGAGGGCTCACAGGCACACTGGGAGAGGACAGAGGGGATGTGTGAATGGTAGTGGGGGTGGTGAGTGCACATGAGCGGTGTGTGGTGATGGGAGTGCTGGTGATGGAGGTAGTGGCTGAGGATGTAGTGCATGCAGGTGTGAGTGGCCAGAATAAATGCCCTGCAGGTATGCATTTGTTTGCTGCAAATGCCTCTCAACACCCTGGATGGCATTCAAAATGGTAGATTGCCCAACAGTGAGGGATCTCAGGAGGTCAATAGCCTCCTCACTGAGGGCAGCAGGGCTGACTGGGGCAGGGGCTGAGGTGCCTGGGGCGAAGGAGATGCCCACCCTCCTGGGTGAGCGGGCACGGCAAACTCGATGAGGGGCAGCTGGGAGGGCGGTGCTGGTAGGGGGGGTGACAGAGGTACCCGCCACCGCAAGGCAGCTCCCATCAGAGGAGGAGTCCCTGTTGCTGGTGTCTGCTCCTATCCCTGTCGTGGAGCTCCCCTCGTCCTCCGTCCCACTGGTGCCTTCTGACTCTGTTACTGCATCCTCCAGGGCCATGTGGGATGCAGCTCCCTCCTGCCCTGGTGCCACTGCTCCTCTGCCAGATGATGCTAATGCACGCAAGGACAGGGTGACAAAACAAAAGGGGGGGAGACAGAGAAGACACATGGTCAATGCCTGCAACACCACTACCGTTGACGGACACAACACACAGGGAGCAGCCCTATCCACTAAGCCATGCACTAACAGTGCAGGGGAAAAGCACATGCCCAAGGGGGACTCTGTCTAGACCCATTTCAAGCACAGCTGGAACTCATGGGAGCCTCACTAGGTGTAGAGGGCAAATACCACATTTGGGGTTGGAGTGGGAATGAGCCTGCAAATCAATGGATCTACCTTTGCGCGTCTGCCCTGGCCTAGGGGAACCCACAGCCCACCTCCCCCACCCAGACACCTCGTCAAGTGCGCAGAGTCAGCTGAATGAGAGTGTACTCACCCCCTTGTGGCTGCTGTGATGCCCTCAAGCACCCTTCCAACTCAGGATATACCACCGCCAGGATCCGTTACATCAGGGGGTTCATGGTGTGAAGGGGCACCCCTTCCACGTTGGGAGGCCATCCCCAGCTGGGCCTCCGCCGTCTTCTTGCTCCAGCGGCGCAGGTCCACCCATCTTTTCCGGCAGTGGGTGCTCCGTCTATGGTAGACCTCTGGGGTCCGCACTCCCTTGGAGATGGTACGCCAAATACCCTTCTTCTGGTGGGTGCTGACCTAGAGGAAACGTGAAGTTATAATGAATGTTACTCTCCCATACAGTTCTTATCACACATTGCCCACAAACCTCCCACCCTGGCCCAGACATACATACACACACCGTCCTCACATGCAGGCCTGTCCCCCATCTCTCTTCCATCCAAGACACTCCATACAATCATGTGCCATCCACCATGCACACAGTTGACTCACCTGTTTGTCTGGAGGACCATACGGTTGCGTGTACTGGGGGAGGACCCCATCCACCAGTTTCTCCAACTCCTCCGCAGTGAAGGCAGGGGCCCTTTCCCCAGACACTGTAGCCATTGTTGCTTCCAGACACAGGTCACAGCAGCACTTGCAGTGTAGGCCCTCTCCTGTAGAAGGTCAGGTATCAAGTGAGGGGACTGATAGAAATGGGCGGTCACGTCCGCGGCGGTGCGTACCGTCACCGCCGTACATCGTCATTGGCTCCTGGAACCCATAGGGCCCAATGATAACCAATGCTGAATTGCGCTGTGGTCTTCGACCACCTACCGCAACGGTGTACAACGCCAGCGCAGTTACCTCATTTCCCCTTGTCCCATCTTACAGGTCAGGCAGCCGCCATTTCAGGGGGCCACATGGCAGGTCAAATAACTGCGTCACACCTATTTAGGCCAGGAATATGGACAGACAAAGGCACATAGAGAAATATTAACGTTTGTGCTAAAACAGCCTTGTGAAACCGAAGTGTTGTATAACCCTCTACTCACCGTTCTCCTCCATAGGGCACATCCGCTGTGGCAGGTGATGAGATGGCGGCATCCTCCGGTGTACAGACCCCTGGTGGATCTGTTGACAATGAAGAAAGACACATAATTATCACTTACAGACTTGATCGTGCAACAATCCAGGAACTGTGTGCCCAGCTGGAGCCTGACCTGATGTCAGCTATCCGCCATCCCACAGGAATAACCCCTCTAGTGCAGGTCCTGTCTGTACTCCATTTCCTGGCAAGTGGGTCTTTTCAAACAACAGTAGCCATGGCATCAGGGATGTCCCAACCAATGTTCTCTAACGTGTTGTCCAGAGTGTTATCTGCCCTGCTGAAACACATGCGCAGCTACATCGTTTCCCTCAGGTGGAGGATTTTCCCACAGTGAAAGGTGACTTTTATGCCCTGGGACATATCCCCAACATCATTGGTGCCACTGATGGTACGCATGTGGCATTTGTCCCCCCCCCCACCGGAATGAACAGGTGTACAGAAACCGGAAAAGCTACCATTCTATGCATGTGCAGATGGTGTGTTTGGCAGACCAGTACATCTCCCATGTGAATGCCAAGTATACTGGCTCAGTGCATGACGCTTACATTTTGAGGAATAGCAGCATCCCTTATGTGATGGGGCAACTCCAGAGGCACCGTGTGTGGCTAATAGTTGAGCCTAAAGTCCCCACACAGTTTCACTTGCTGTCTGGGTATGGGAGATTCCCTAATGTTTGGAGGATGTCTAACAGTTGTCCCTCGATATTTGCAGGTGACTCTGGTTACCCCAACCTGTCATGGCTACTGACCCCAGTGAGGAATCCCAGGACAAGGGCAGAGGAACGCTACAATGAGGCACCTGGGCGAACTAGGAGTATAATAGAGCGCACCTTCGGCCTCCTGAAGGCCAGATTCCGGTGCCTCCATCTGACAGGTGGATCCCTATACTACTCACCGAAGAAGGTTTGCCAGATCATCGTGGCATGCTGTATGTTGCACAACCTGGCTTTGCAACCCAGGTGCCTTTTCTGCAGGAGGATGGGCCTGATGCTGGTCTTGTGGCAGCTGTCGAGCCTGTGGACAGTGAAGAAGAGGAGGCAGAAGAAGAAGATGTAGACAACCGAAACAACATCATCATGCAATACTTCCAGTGAGACACAGGTAAGAAGATGGGAATGCTTCCCACATCTCATACTATTGTAGGACCTAGCATAAGTCTGCATTTTTAACTCTGTGTATGGACCCTGACTTGTCACTTTGGCTTTCCATTTCACAGATCTGGGTCCCAATGTGTGCCCTCTGCTATGTTTACTCCTGGCCTACAGCTGTGTAACATTGGTATGTGAACAAGTACATTGGCATTGCTATAATTCAGAGATTTTGCAATTACACATTTGTGAAAGCACAGCCTGACTCCAGATTGTTTTGTGATTCAAGGGTGTTTATTTCTGTGCTAATAAGTGGAGGGATGTGTGAAATGGGCTGGAGTGATGGTGGAGGAATGTCCATGGCAGAGTCCAGTCTCTTGGTCTCACAGGTGCATTGTCCAATGGGGCATAGGAAGGGGAGCAATGGCAGTTTAAGGTGGGCAGGGTGACAAAGTGGGACAGAAGGGTGATGTTCAGGAGGGTCTTATTTCCTGGCGGGGGTCTTGGCAATGTTCTCTGTCTTGTTCCTGGATATCAGGGACCGTTTGCGGGGTGGTTCTCCTTCTGCAGGGGGTGGGGTGCTGGTGGTCTGTTGGTCCTGTGGCGGTGCCTCCTGTCTACTAGTGCTGGTGGAGGTGGAGGGCTGTTCATCATCCAGGCTAGTGTCAGTGGCCTGTTTGTGTCCCACTGTGTCCCTCATGGTGTTGACAAGGTCTGCCAGCACCCCTGCAATGGTGACCAGGGTGGTGTTAATGGACTTCAAGTCCTCCCTGATCCCCAGGTAGTGTTCCTCCTGCAGCCGCTGGGTCTCCTGAAACTTGGCCAGTACAGTGCCCATGGTCTCCTGGGAATGGTGGTATGCTCCCATGGTGTTGGAGAGTGCCTTGTGGAGTGTCGTTTCCCTGGGCCTGTCCTCCCCCGGTCGCACAGCAGTCCTCACAGCTTCCCTGTTATCCTGCTCCTCTGTCCCCTGAACCGTGTGCCCACAGCCACTGACCCCAGGTCCCTGATTTTCTTGGGTTGGTGGGTTTGCCTGGGTTCCCTGTAGTGGTGGACACACTGCTGATTGATGTGTCCTGGGGACAGAGGGATGGGCCTGCTCGGTGGGTGCTGTGCTGGTGTTTCCTGAGGGGGGAGGGTCTGTGGTGGCTAGTGACAGTGGCAGGGGAACCGACAGTCCCGAGGTCCCTGATGGGCCGGGCTGGTCATCTTGATCCAGGTGTGCAGAGCTGCTGTCATCACTGTGGGCCTCTTCTGTGGGGGGACTGGATATGTCTGGCACCTTCTGTCTGGTGACATTGGGTATGGGTCCTGTTGGGGTGTAAATGCATAGTTTTAGTATCTGTGTTTGCCATCTTGTGCATTGGGTGAGGTACCCTCTACTCCTGTGCTTGCATCATTGTGTATGCCCTTTTGTGGTAGTTGGTTTGGGGTCTCTGTGTGGGTATCTGCACTGGACATGCTTTGGTGACGGTGGTCCATGCATAGGTGGTGCATGCAGGGCCTTGGTATTGAGATGTGTGGGTTGTGATAGTGGGACATATGTGAGATGATGGAGTGATGAGAGTGAGGGTAAGGGTGGGGTATGTGATGGCATGCAGGTGGGGTGTGGGGGATATGGTAGTAAATATATGACTTACGAGAGTCCAGTCCTCCTGCTACTCCTGGTGTCTGGTGTCTTGAAACCACAGAACGCACTTTCCCCCGTAGGTCATTCCACCTCTTCCTGATGTCATCCTGTGTTCTTGGATGCTGTCCCACTGCGTTGACCCCGTCAACGATTCTCTGTCATAGCTCCATCTTCCTCGCAATGGAGGTGTGCTGCACCTGTGATCCGAAAAGCTGTGGCTCTACCCAGATGATTTCCTCCACCATGACCCTGAGCTCCTCCTCAGAAAACCTGGGGTGTCTTTGAGGTGCCATGATGTGGTGTGGGTGATGTGTGAGGTGCTGTCTGTTGTGATGTGTAGGCGGATGTGTTGGTGTGTGTTGTTTGAGGTGCGTGGATGTTGTATGGGTGATGGTGTTGTGTGTCCGTGGATGCTGGTGTTGTGTTTGCTAATCTCTATGGGTTTCTTCCAAACTTTTCGTTGAAAGGGTTGTGGGTAATGTGGGTGTGTTTTATAGTGTTGTGGGTGTGTGCGTGTGGTGTGTGTATGTGCATCAGGTCTATGTATTTTGAATCATCTTATGTAGTTGTGTTTTGTAAGTGTGTGTGTATTTTGAGCATGGTGGTGTGTACCGCCAATGTATTACCGTGGTTGTAAGACCGCCGCGTTGATTCGTGGGTCGTGATAGTGTGGGTGTATTCTTGTTGGTGTGACGGTGTAGGTTTTGGTATCGCCAGTTTATCACTGACCTTTGGTGTGGTGGATTTGTGTAGGTGTCTGTATTGTGGCGGATTCCGAGATGTGGGTCGTAATACCTGTAGCGGAATTCCGCCGCCGCAACGGTATGTTGGCGGTCTTTAGCGCGGCGGAAAGCGGGATTTACCGCCAGGGTTGTAATGAGGGCCTATATCTTTTCCCATATCTTCACATATCATTAAAACCTCGACTGTATTCTTGTCTTCACCATCATCCGAATTACTATTGTAGTTGTCATTCACTAAGTTTACTCTGCGTCTGCTTTCAACTTGACCCTTTGCTCTACACATGTGAGAAAAATGCCCCAGTCTTTTGCATTTAAAGCACTTTGCTTTTGTCGCAGAACATGTTTCTGCATCATGCTGCCACATCTGTAGCATGACCGTTTCTCCTTCGCAACTGAACCCTTCGGAATCACTGTCGGACCATTCCAATCTTTGCCTAGTGCGTTCACTCTGCTATAATCATTTCTTTCTTGGTATTGGTCAACATAAAGTTCCTTCAAATATCTAGAAGTATTTTCTATACGCCTTTCTATGTTTATAGTCTTCTGTAAAGAATAATTTTTAGTTCTAACAACTTCTCTTGGATTTTAGTGTTGTTGGTTCTATTTATGAATTGATTCCTAATGATTTCTTCATGTAAGTCCTTAAATTTACGATTATAGCTAAGGTTCTCAACGCAGACACATACTGTTCCAGACTCGCCCGACAACTGAGACCTTAAAAAGAATTTATGTCTCTCCTCCACTATGCTAGTCTTCTTCCCATAATTGTCATTGAGGGCTTTCATTGTATTCACATATTCATTTAAAGTGGCATCTTCAGCTTTAATGACTTCTTCTCCATCCCCTTCATGGTTGCTTGCGATATTATGTGTAAGCTTGGGCAATGTCTTCAAGACTTTTCTTCCCACAATACATAAGCAATGCTTCAAGAAAGCTGATTTACGTGATGCTTCGTATGTTACTCCTCCAACTACCTCTAAATATGTTTCAAACGACTCTCGCCTGTCCTCCCATATCATTACTGGGGACCCTGGACTTTGCAAAAATGTAGGAGGAGCTAAAATTGATGCATCCAGAGCAAGCTGCATCAATACAATAACCCCTTATCTAAAAATGAGAATTGATATGTCTAAAACTTCCACATCTCAGTATACCCTTACAGTATAAAGATTAACACTTATGTGCACATGACAGACTATACAGTAGTGTCTGTTATCAATTACATGTCCCAAGTAAATAAAAGAATGAAGAAAAAACAACAGGAAAAAGGGAAATGAAGAAAAACTTAAAAAAAAACAAAAGTAGTCACTGTTGGCTCTTCGCATAGTTCTGCTTCAAAAAATTGTAAGACGATGCTGCCGGCGTATGTAATTGTCTCACAAAATCCTTGTGTAAATGTCACACTAGTCACAACTAGACTTCCTGACATTCTTCACAAATGCCACTTCAGACCGTAACCAGGAACCACTGAGATGCGTATCGCACGTTGCACGTTACGCAGGAACTGTGGTGCACGCCTGATGCTCCTCCCCAGCCCTGACACCTTTTTCCAAAGAGAGAGGGCGTAACACCCTCTCTCAGAGGAAGTCCTTTGTTCTGCCTTCCTGGGCCAAGCCTGGCTGGACCCCAGGAGGGCAGAAACCCATCTGAGGGGTTGGCAGCAGCTGCAGTGAAACCCCGGGAAAGGTAGTTTGGCAGTACCCCTGGTCTGTGCTAGAGACTCGGGGGATCATGGAATTGTCTTCCCAATTCCAGATCTTAGACATGTTACATGGCCATGTTCGGAGTTACCATTGTGACGCTATACATATGTAGTGACATATCTATAGTGCACGCGTATAATGGTGTCCCCGCACTCACAAAGTCCGGGGAATTTGCCCTGAACAATGTGGGGGCACCTTGGCTAGTGCCAGGGTGCCCACACACTAAGTAACTTAGCACCCAACCTTTACCAGGTAAAGGTTAGACATATAGGTGACTTATAAGTTACTTAAGTGCAGTGGTAAATGGCTGTGAAATAACGTGGACGTTATTTCACTCAGGCTGCAATGGCAGGCCTGTGTAAGAATTGTCAGAGCTCCCTATGGGTGGCAAAAGAAATGCTGCAGCCCATAGGGATCTCCTGGAACCCCAATACCCTGGGTACCTCAGTACCATATACTAGGGAATTATAAGGGTGTTCCAGTATGCCAATGTGAATTGGTGAAATTTGTCACTAGCCTGTTAGTGACAATTTAGAAAGCAGAGAGAACATAACCACTGAGGTTTTGGTTAGCAGAGCCTCAGTGAGACAGTTAGTCATCACACAGGGAACACATACAGGACACACTTATGAGCACTGGGGCCCTGGCTGGCAGGGTCCCAGTGACACAAGGACTAACACAACATATATACAGTGAAATATGGGGGTAACATGCCAGGCAAGATGGTACTTTCCTACAATGACATATTTATTATGTGTAAAACAGCCCTGTTAAGAATAAATGACCTCATACCTCAAAAAAGCAAGATGTTTGGGGTTCTTGTGCTTTGAGAGCAGTCCTGCACTGTGAGCACTGACTGCGTGGATACAGACATGTAACCTTAATTACACCTGGTTTGTTGCATTTAAAAATGTTAAGTGTCTGTTTCCTGTTGCATCTTCAAATTAATCCGTTGAAGGTAGTAAAACTGTCCTCCAAAAATGATCCCCTATTTAAGTCCTGGATGGCGCAGTCAAGGGTGAAAGGTCACTGTCTGGCCCAAGGAGCGCGCGTTTAGAAACTTTTGAACGTTTGAGCAGAAGATTGTTTTCCTTGACTTTCTATCTGCACATTGGGCATCAAATGGCGGACTGTGTGGCAAGTCCACTAAGTCCTGGGCCACCTCCAGGCGCGTGGTCTCCTTCCAGCGTCTGCCCCAGAGGAAGCCTTTCTGCCAGGGTGCTTCAGAGGGGCCGGTGGGTCCAGGGGCCAGAGTGGCTCATCACTGACCACATTCTCATTGACAGATTCTTGTCCTCTTCCTCCGCCCTTCGAGGTGGAACACATGCGGCTTCCGGGTCAAGGGACAGCTGACGGTGTTACCTTTCCACTCACAGCTAATTTAGGCCCGTATTTATACTTTTTGACGCTAAACTGCGCTAACGCAGTTTAGCGTCCAAAAATTTAGCGCCGGCTAACGCCATTCTGAAGCACCATGCGGGCGCCGTATTTATTGAATGCCGTTAGCCGGCGCTAGCAGACCGGCGCTGCCTGGTGTGCGTGAAAAAAAAACACGTACACCAGGCAGCGCCGGCGTAGGGGAAAATGGCGTTAGGGCGTCTTAAAATGGGGCAAGTCAGGTTGAGGCAAAAAAATCGCCTCAACCCGATTTGCGCCATTTTTTTACAACGCCCATCCCCCATAAACATGACTCCTGTCTTAGTAAAGACAGGAGTCATGCCCCATTGCCCAATGGCCATGCCCAGGGGACTTATGTCCCCTGGGCATGGTCAATGGGCATAGTGGCATGTAGGGGGGCACTAATCAGGCCCCCCTATGCCACAAAAAAAATAAAAAAAAAATACTTACCTGAACTTACCTTAATGTCCCTGGGGTGGGTCCCTCCATCCTTGGGTGTCCTCCTGGGGTGGGCAAGGGTGGCAGGGGGAGTCCCTGGGGGCAGGGGAGGGCACCTATGGGCTCATTTTGAGCCCACAGGTCCCTTAACGCCTGCCCTGACCCAGGCGTTAAAAAGAGGTGCAAATGCGGGTTTTTTTGCCCCGCCCACTCCCGGGCGTGATTTTTGCCCGGGAGTATAAATACGACGCATATGCGTCGGAGTCATTTTTTAAGACGGGAACGCCTACCTTGCATCTCATTAACGCAAGGAAGGGGTTCACGCCAAAAAATGACGCTAATTCCTCATACTTTGGCGCTAGACGCGTCTAACGCCAAAGTATAAATATGGCGTTAGTTTTGCGTCGAATTTGCGTCGAAAAAAACGACGCAGATTCTGCGCAAACGGAGTATAAATATGCCCCTTAGTTCATATCTAAGGAGTTGCGTGGAAATTATCAATCACTGCAAAAACAGACCTTGTTGCTCACATTTGGCCAGAAAATAATTGACCAATAGGTTTCACATAGGGACAACCTGTTGGCGCTGCCAGTGCTTGTTATGAGGCGAATTCTTGTCAATAAATGAAATCGGGCTCTTTTTGGCCCGTTTGGAGTTACCCGTGCGGTTCCTCAGGGGTCGCCAGCGTTCCCATTGTGTTTTAATGTTTATGATTATTTGCCATTAACGAATATCATGTACGCTCAAGGCCTGGATTTTCAGTCTGATAGAAAGAGGACACACATTCTGTTAAAAACTGAAAGGCTCCAGGCCAAGTTATAACTGCCTTTCTTCACACTTTTACGACATTGAGCCAGAGGAGAGTACCCGTGGAAGGAAGTAAAACAGAGCCTTGAGGCCAGACTTGGGTGGCTCAGGTTGCCTCCAACCCGAATCTTGTGTCCATATTTCATCAAGATTTAAAACTGAAAGTCAGTGTAAGCAGCTGGAGGGTTTAGCTTCTGCTCGGGTATGTCAGGTGGTACAAATGATAACGTGAAGTTAATTCCGCACGAAAAACACTGAGGGCCATATTTATACTTTTTGACGCACAACTGCGCCAACGCAGTTGTGCGTCAAAAGTTTTACCGCCGGCTAACGCCATTCCAAAGCACCATGTGGATGCCTTATTTATTGAATGACGTTAGCCGGCGCTGTGGACTGGTGTGCGTAAAAAAAAATGACTCACACCAGGCAGCGCCGGCGTATGGGAAAATGGGGCTTGTGCACCAAAAAATGGGGCAAGTCAGGTCTGAGGCAAAATTCTTGCCTCAACCCGATTTGCGCCATTTTTTTTTACGCCCAACCTCTATTGACATGAGTCCTGTCTTAGCAAAGACAGGAGTCATGCCCCCTTGCCCAATGACCATGCCCAGGGGACTTATGTCCCCTGGGCATGGTCATTGGGCATAGTGGCATGTAGGGGGGCCCAAATCAGGCCCCCCTATGCCACAAAAAAAAAACTTAAAAAAATACTTTCCCCAACTTACCTCAACTTCCTTGGGATGGGTCCCTCCATCCTTGGGTGTCCTCCTGGGGTGGGCAAGGGTGGCAGGGGGTGTCCCTGGGGGCATGGGAGGGCACCTCTGGGCTCCTTCTGAGCCCACAGGTCCCTTAACGTCTGCCCTGACCCTGGCGTTAAAAAACGGCACCCATCAGGCTGGGCGCCGTTTTTTAAGGCCTGCCCCCTCCTGTGCGTCAAAATGACGTCACAGTATAAATAAGGCGCACAGGCCTTCGAGTAATTTTTTAGAAGGGAACGCCTACCTTGCATATAATTAACGCAAGGCTGGTTCCCCCTTCCAAAAATTGGCACACATGGTGGAACTTTGACGCCCGTGGGGTCGGACGTCAAAGTATAAATATGGGGCAGGGTTTGCGCCGATTGTGCGTCAAAAATTTTGACGCACATTCGGCGCAAACAGAGTATAAATATGCCCCTGAAAGTCCTCTCTCTGACTTCTAAACAGAGGGTCTCCCTTCTTTAAGCGTCTGTCTGGTCCCTAGCAGTGCTTAATTTGAGCCGGTGGTTTCCGGTGCGGGGCACTTACTTTTGAGGGCTGGCGTTTATTCTTCTGACTCAAGCATTTCCTGCGAGCAAAAGACACATGGGAAAGACGAAGGAAGAGAAAGACGAAAAACGGTTACAAAGGGAGAAAGCAGAAAGCTGCAAGAGTGAGCTGAGGGGCAGGAAGTGGCTGTAAATGGATTAAAGAGAACTGGGATGGCTTCAGGGTTACTCAGTATCTTGTACTCACAGATTCATGAGGCTGCCGTGTGCATCAGAGGAGGGTTTTCGGCACCCGCACGTTTTTATTTACAAACTAAGCACTAGTCTCTAGTTTTCTCTCAAAATAACATTCCAAAAAGTGCTTCCTCGCGTGGGATTATGGAATGGCACAAAGCAAAGTGAAGTCGAGCAGATCTAATACAAACATTCTTATATTGCACTGAGGTCTGACATCTGGCCAGCGACATCCCACGGTCAGTGCTCTTCCGTAGAAGCCCCAAGGAAGAACCTGGGGGCTGGGATAGAGTTAGGCCAAACAGGAAGTCCTCTGCCGATTTGACCAATACTAGCTTTCTACTTCTTCTGCTGAGAAGCACTCACCACCCCCATGTCCCCTCCTCCAGGAACTGATTGATATTTAGGCCGCCCAGGCTACTGACTCACCACCCTTCCCTTGTCTGCAAAATGCAGCAATGTGTGTGATGAAGATGCAGAATGCACATCATACCTGTCTTAAATGCGCATCACCGGCTACCAGGTGGTCAGATCCCCTGCATTATCCACCAGACATTCGGCTCTAGGGTCACATTTGAACGCTTTCTCCCTGTTCATTTAAGATAGTAAGTCAGGAGCAGCTCAGGCTTTCAGTCTTATGGAACAGACTACATTTTAATATCCAATTTTTGAGTCAACAGTTGTCTTCCAGGAAACTATTAAAAAAATAACAGTTTAGACAGATTCCTAATCCTCCATACAATAACATGACCTATGATGGAGTGAAACTATAACATTGAACGTATGACCTCCAGTGCCCAGCCGAGGAACTTTTCTATTGTTCAGTCTGTGAGTAAAAGTGATACCAGAAGATTAGACACCTGCCCTGCATGTATGTTCCTGCTTCATTGGGAGCTATAGGTGTTAAATGTTCCAGACACTGATCTGTATTTATGTGAACAGCTTTGAAAGATTTCCCTGGATTTCTTACCAGATAGGTGTCAGGTGAATAGTGCATCAGTCTTAAAAAAAAAATTTAAGTAAATTCCTTCTCATTAAGCTCAAAACCTTGTGAAATTGCTTGAAGACGTATTCATATGTTTAGATTTGTTTTTGATATTTTATGTCTACAGGTACACAGGGTTTGGACGTAAGCAAATGCACAATAAGCCTGTGCCAAGCGGGGATGCAAACAACAGGCACACTTTGCAATTTACAAGCGTTGCTTAAAGTACCAGAGCAACTGCTCTGAGCAGCGTCATGATTGGCCGCAGGGAAGGCTGGGAGTCTGTGCCTGTGGTGCGGCGGAGAATGGCAGCGCTCTTAAGGTAAGTTTTTATTTTTTTAAATCTTTGTTTATTTCTCCCGCCACTTTGCCCAGTCGCCAGCCGCGACTGTGATTGGACCTCTATTATTTTCGGAAATGCTGCTTTCGATAAACACTGATAAAGTCAGATGCAGTATTTACCCATTACCATACCACACCATTCTGACCTCAGAGGGTGGAAATGGGCCGCGGTCTCGGATTCTGCTTTGTTTAGGCAGAACCTTGCACAAATCATGCAGGAAATAACCAACAGGGAGCAGCATTATCTAAGAGTTGGAATCCCGATTCAGATACAAATTCGAGTTTGGCTTAGGAGGGTGGGAGAGGGCAATTGTATATGATCCTTTTTAGGTCGAGCGTGCAAGCGCTTTGACCTGTTGTAAGTATTGTGGGTTTTAACAACGCCCATGTCACGCCAATCACTTCATTAATTCCTGGGCTTGCCTTTCGAAAATCACTTGATGTCATTGGTAAATGCTCTACACCTGTCCCAACTTGGGGCTGTTTTTGTCACCCCTTGCCGCCTGCCCCTGTTACATGGATTATTGCACGATTGCCAATATACTTCAGCGTGGGCAAACTATTTATTTTGTCTCTCCCCTTCATACTGCAATATTCACAGCACTCGGGAAATCTCGCCCCACCTTCAAAACATTGACCACAATATGCTCATTCTGTCTACATCATCTCTGGGTCCCCACACTAGGTTAGAGGGGACCCCAAAATAATAACTCCTCTTACCATTCAGTGTCTTGTAAGTTTTCTCATGGCTATCATTTTTGTTTTACAGCTGGCAGAAGCTTATTTTTTTAAAGGCCTTGTTTGTAATATTATTGCAGTAGACCTGCAAGCCCTAAAAATGCTCTCTAAGGGCTACCTATATGGTAACACTACATTACTTTCTCCTACTTTTTTCATGGGGTTATGTTGCCCTCTAGGGGCTGTTTTCAGTATTGCAGTCTAATGCCAAAAGTTTATTTGTTATAAAGGTTGATATAATAATTGCATATGTTTTAATAATCTCTCCTTGCTACAATTATATTATGGCCATAGTTCAGGCCAATTTAACATCCTTATTACACTATGACTGTTTAAACACTCTTGATATGTTTGGGTGACCCTTTTAGTTTATTTCTCGTCCGTGAATGTCTTGTGTCTTTTTTTTGGGAATTGTGTTAGCCAGCCAGCAACTTTGATGGTGGGATGGTGAAAGTGGTATTCTATTTGAATTAGCATGGGAGATTTAAATTAAGATACTAAATAGCAACATTTGCATTTTTTGCTGCAGATAGAGGAAGAAGGTAAATGGAAGTGCTTTAATTATATGCAGAGCCACTGGAATTATATGGTAGGAAAAGACCAAATTATGAGGCAGGGTTGACCAATTTATGTGGCAAAAAAGTCCAGCTATGAATTTACAACGCCAATAGCTCTGACTCAAGCAAATGCGAGACCTATTGCATTACAAATGCTTGTTTGATAATTTATCCTGGCAGATTTCACTAACTCCATCACTTGTTCCGGTTTGTAGAGAGCTGCCACGGAACGAGATTTTACATGTTCTAGTGCAGAATTAGGTATCAGACTATTCAGAAATCAATTTAATTAGCACTTACGATGGTCTGTGTAAAAGTTGTATTTTACGTATCTTCCTTAGCGTCTCAGTATATGTGCCATCTACGTTGGTGGGCGTTATCTTTTACTTCATTCTGTGCCACTCGACCAAGGTGAAATTGTAGTCCTACTTCTATTTTTGTGAAATGTCTGAGTTCATGGTTTTAAAATACTGGTCACCTTAACTTTGAGGCACTTGCAAGTGTGCTGAAGCAACTGAGGCCCATATTTAGCCTTTTTGCCGCAAAATCGCACGAACGCAGTTTTGCAGCAAAAAGTTTAGTGTTGGATTGCGTCATTTAACATCGCCAGCTGGATGCCATTTTTATTGAATAGCGCAAGCCAGCGCTAAACTTGCGCTAGCATCTTAGAAGAAGACGCTAGCCGGGTGGGGGTGGCAGTAGGGAAGGAGGGGGTTGTGCGTCAGAAAATGATACTAGCCTGGTTAGAGGCAAAAAAATGCCCCTAACTAGACTAGCGCAATTTCCTTGCGCATAACCACCAAAAACATGACTCCGGTCTTTGGACAGACAGGAGTCATGCCCACTACCCCAATGGCCAGCACAGGGGACGAGTGTCCCCTGGGCATGGCCTTTCACCCTGTGCCATGCCTGTGCCTCAAGTTAGGGCCGCCGATGGCAAAAAAAAAAAAAGTACTTACGTGGGATGGTGTAGGAGGCTGGCCTGGCTTATAGTGGGTACCTGATGGTACTTACACCTTGTGCCAGGTCCAGTCATCCTTTATTGGTAGATTACTAGTGTTCTAGCAGCTTAGGCTGATAGAGGTAGCTATAGCTAAGCAACTTAGGCTGAACTAGGAGACATGCAAAGCTCCTACTATACCACTTACGTCATATAGCACTATATCATAAGAAAGACAATGCTCAGAGTTACTAAAAATAAAGGCACTTTATTTTAGTGACAATGTGCCAAAAATATCTCAGAGGATATACTCCCTGAGGAGGTAAGTAAAATACACAAAATATACACAGAAACCAAAATCAGGTAAGTAAAACAGTCAGAAAGTAGTGCAAACACTGCAGAACACAATAGGATGCAGTAGCCTAGGGGCAACACAAACCATATACTAAGAAAGTGGAATGCGAACCACGTAGAGACCCCGGGCCTAGTGTAGTGTGTAGAGGGTCACTGGGAGTGTAAGAAAACACTAAGGGCCATATTTATACTTTTTGACGCACAACTGCGCCAACGCAGTTGTGCGTCAAAAAATTTAACGCCGGCTAACGCCATTCCAAAGCGCCATGCAGGCGCCGTATTTATTGAATTAAGTTAGCCGGCGCTGCGGACTGGTGTGCGTCAAAAAAAATGACTCACACCAGGCAGCGCCGGCGTAGGGGAAAATGGAGCTTGGGCGTCAAAAAATGGGGCAAGTCAGGCTGAGGCAAAATTTTGGCCTCAACCCGATTTGCGCCATTTTTTTTTCTGCTTAACCCCCATTGAAATGACTCCTGTCTTAGCAAAGACAGGAGTCATGCCCCCTTGCCCAATGGCCATGCCCAGGGGACTTATGTCCCCTGGGCATGGTCATTGGGCATAGTGGCATGTAGGGGGGCACAAATCAGGCCCCCCCTATGCCACTAAAAAAATAACGAAAAAAATACTTACCTGAACTTACCTTAAGTTCCCTGGGATGGGTCCCTCCATCCTTGGGCGTCCTCCTGGGGTGGGCAAGGGTGGCATGGGAGGCCACCTCTGGGCTCTGTCTGAGCCCACAGGTCCCTTAACGCCTGCCCTGACCCAGGCGTTAAAAAACGGCGCCCATCAGGCTGGGCGCCATTTTTTAAGGCCTGCCCCCTCCTGTGCGTCAAAATGACGTCACAGTATTAATATGGGGCACAGGCCTTAAAGTCATTTTTTAGAAGGGAACGCCTACCTTGCATATAATTAACGCAAGGCTGGTTCCCCCTTCTAAAAAATGGCGCACATGGTGGAACTTTGACGCCCGCTGCGTCGGACGTCAAAGTATAAATATGGGGCAATGTTTGCGCCGAATTTGCGTCAAAAATTTTTGACGCACATTCGGCGCAAACAGAGTATAAATATGCCCCTAAGGGTGTCCGAGATACCCTACCCCAAGACCCTGGAGAGTAGGAGTGAAGTACTGCTATTTCCCCAGAAACACACTAAAGTCGTGATAGAGGATTTTGCAAAGACCACAACAGACTGCAAAGCACTGAAGACGGATTCCTTGACCTGACAACCTGCAAAGAAGGGGACCAAGTCCAAGAGTCACTAAAGTGTCCCGGGGGGCAGGAGCCCACTGAGCCCCGGATGAAGGTGCAAAATGGCTGCCTTCGGATGGAAAAAGCTGAAGATTCTGCAACAATGAAAGGCGCTAGGAACTTCTTTTTGCAGAAGATGTCCCACGGCATGCTGGGGGATGCAGAGTTGTTTCTTTGGCAAAAGACTGCAAACAAACCTTGCTAGCTGCAAGAGTTGCAGTTGAAGAAAAAGGGTGCTGCCCAGGAAGGACCAGGATGTCGCCACTTGGGAGAGGAGACAGAGGGGGCCCTCAGCAACCTAGAGAGCCCATGCACAAGAAGGTAGCACCCACAGAAGCACTTGAACACGGGTTCAAGAATTCTAAACATGGCGGTCATCTCAACACTGCAAAAGAGGGTTCCACGAATCGGCGATCAACTCAGGGAGCTGAGCATTGCAGGACAGAGTGCTGGGGACCTGGGCCTGGCTGTGAACACAGGGTTTCATGGGAATGTGCACAGAAGCCCTAGCAGCTGCAGTTCACACGGTGCACAGGACTAGTGTCTGAAGAGGGGAGGCAAGGACTTACCTCCTCCAAATTTGGACAGTTGGACCACTGGAAAGTCTGGGTCACTTGGGTCCACCACCTGTGTTCCAGGGGCCACACTCGTCAGGATGAGAGGGGTCCCAGAGTACCAGTGACACTGAAGTTTGGTGCCTGCTGAAGTGCCAGGATGAAGGCAACCAGCCCCCAAAGCAAGCACCACCAGGAAACAGTCAAGAAAGCCAGCAGGATTAGTCGCTACAATGCCGCTGGTACTCTTCTTGCTACTTTGTAGCAGTTTTGCAGGCGTCCTGGAGCAGACAGCGGTCAATCCTTGGCAGAAGTTGAAGAGGGAGATGCAGAGGAACCCTGGTGAATTCTTGCATTCGTTATCTGAGGAAAAGCCCACTGCGGAGACCCTAAATAGCCCTCAGAGGAGGATTGGCCACGTAGTCAAGTAAGCACCTCTCAGGAGGGGTCTCTGACGTCACCTGCTGGCACAGGACACTCAGAGGCCTCCAGAGTGCCCTCACACCTCTGGATCCAAATGGCAGGGGTCTGGGACACACTGGAGGAGCTCTGGGCACCACCCCTGGGGTGGTGATGGACAGAGGAGTGGTCACTCCTTTCCTTTGTCCAGTTTCATGCCAGAGCAGGGCCTGGGGGATCCCTGAACCGGTGTAGACTGGCTTGTGCAAGGAGGGCACCATCTGTGCCCTTCAAAGAATTTCCAGAGGCTGGGAGAGGGTACCCCTCCCCAGCCTTTAACACCTATTTCCAAAGGGAGAGGGTGTAACACCCTCTCTCAGAGGAAATTCTTTGTTCTGCCTTCCTGGGACTGGGCTTCCCAGACCCCAGGAGGGCAGAACCCTGTCTGTGGGGTGGCAGCAGCGGTAGCTGCAGAGAAAACTACAGAGAGCTGGTTTGGCAGTACCCGGGGTCCATAGTAGAGCCCCGGGAATGCAGGGGATTGGCACCCTTATACCATATTTGGCATGGGGGGACAATTCCATGATCTTAGACATTGTACATGGCCATATTCAGAGTTACCATTGTGAGGCTACATATAGGTATTGATCTATATGTCGTGTACCCGTGAAATGATGTCCCCACACTCACAAAGTCCGGGGAAATGGCCCTGAACTATGTGGGGGCACCTTTGCTAGTGCAAGGATGCCCTCACACTTAGTAACTTTGCACCTAATTTTCACCAAGTGAAGGTTAGACATATAGGTGACTTATAAGTTACTTAAGTGCAGTGAAAATGGCTGTGAAATAACGTGTGCGTTATCTCACTCAGGCTGCAGTGGCAGTCCTGTGTAAGATTTGTCTGAGCTCCCTATGGGTGGCAAAAGAAATGCTGCAGCCAATAGGGATCTCCTGCAACCCTAATACCCTGGGTACCTAGGTACCATATACTAGGGAATTATAAGGGTGTTCCAGTGTGCCAATTAGAATTGGTAAAAATGGTCACTAGCATATAGTGACACTTTTAAAGGCAGAGAGAGCATAAGCACTGAGGTTCTGGTTAGCAGAGCCTCAGTGACACAGTTATTCACTACAGAGGTATACACATTCAGGCCACAACTATGAGCACTGGGGTCCTGGCTATCAGGATCCCAGTGAGAAAGGCAAACTGACATACAAGTAAAAATGGGGGTAACATGCCAGGCAAGATGGTACTTTCCTACAGATGGGGTCCCCCATCCTCCGGTGTCCCTCTGGTGGGGTTGGGGGTGTTCTTCGGGCTTGGGGAGGGCACCTGTGGACCCATTCCATGGTGTTTAATCTCCTAACCCCTAACACCTGTTCTGACCCAGGTGTTAAATAATGGTGCAAAGCAAGCTTAGCACCATTATTTAGCCCCTCCTCCCACCAGTGTATCATTTTAGCACGGGGATAAATATGGGGCTATGAGGATAACACCATTTTCTAGATGGGAACGCTTACCTTGCATCTTATTGACGCAAAGTAGGTGCACGCATCCCAAAAATTGTGCAAACACCTATATTTTCACATTAGACGTGTCTAACGTCAAAATATAAATATGGAGTTAGGTTTGTGCCGAACTTGCTTAAAAACAAATGATGCAAATTCGGCATAACAGAAGTGTAAATATGGGCCTGAGTTGCTTCCCTATGTATATAGAATCCAGCTGCCACTGCCTAAAAGTGCCTCAGAGAAACTCAGTCATCGACCCCGGCCCAGTGCCTGAAAGAGGGGAGGCCTGGAGATCCCAAGATCCAGAAGGAGGAGGCCTGACTGCAACCGAAGAGCCCACCTGCAACTGACATTGATCATTCACAAATGGACCATTGTCTGAAGACAGCTGCATGGCACCACTGTCTCCAGGACACTGCCATGTGGTCTGCATCAGCCCACTAGGCATGGAGCAGCCAACTGTCCTGACCACAGCTGGTGCACCACCTTCGCAGTGAGGGAGAAGCATGGACTGAAAAGCAGGAGGCCTTTCATTTCCCAAGAACAAGGGGGAAAGACTGAGTGGTATTACTGGTGAAGATTGGTAACTAGGGGTGAATGTGTCACACCTGCACTACCAACCACATCAGAGCAACCTTAGAGTAAAGAGGGTGGATAAAGGCAGTGTGAGAAAGAGGCCTGCCTTACCTGGAAGTATTAGCCTCACACCTGTAACCTGGGTATTTGATAATTTGTGTCTTGGTGTGTAGTATTGAGTTTAAACTTGTATTACTGCTGTCTTTTAATTGGCAATCATATTATTGTGATGTTGGGTGTCTCGTAGTATTCAGTCCGTTTACCCCCACACTAAGTTCCACTGGAAGCATGTGTCTGCTCACCATCTCCACCATTGAGAGTCAGGTTCTGGAGAGGTTGTGTTTGGCCCAGTTTGCAGAGCCATAGTAGGAGAGACCCTAGGATGTCTGAGGCAAATGACCTCAGCCCCCACGGCTGTGGCCCAGCAGCCCCTGCTTTCTCTGTGGCCCCTGAAATGGGTCTGAGATTTCTTAAAGAGTCAGGAAAACTAACTACTTGCAACCTAAGGGACAGAAGTTGGACTACCCTGACAATTGTGAATTTGAAGCTATGATAGGATTGCCTCTCTGGAAATGCATAAGGCATGTGTCTGTGATTATGGCCACCACTATGGAGCATTCTGGGAGGAGCAACCTTTGGGCACATTTTCAAGTCTACCGTTTAGTTGTCTCTGTAGCCTAATAGATTAAAAACAATCCATAATTAAACAAATGCATATTTTCATAAATACAGGGGCTTTAATCTGCTATCCTCATCTACAGGTCTGATTAAATGCCATTCACATATTTTTTCCGCCCACCGCAGCATATAGCATGGCCTCAATGGCCCCGTCCACTTCCCCCACTGGCTGTCTTGCACTGACACATTTTTCCTAATTATAGGTGCACAGCTGCATGAAAAAAGTGCATTTATGTGGCATTACTAAGGTGCCTGGGCAGTTCGGCCACTCCTTCATTTTTAGGGTCGAGCCTGTGTTGCATGCGCTCGCACATGCGTATCGCAGCGAGACGCTTTTGTATTTAGAAAAGGGCTCGGAGCCCTGTCAACTTCACGTCAGTGTTTTTTATTGATTCGTGGACTTGCCTAATAAAATCTGCTTGTTTTCATTAGTTGAAGGCAAGCATACGTCATGCCTTTTCCGGTGGCTAGCCCTCCTCGAGCGCAGCGACCAAGTACAAAAAACATGCGAGGCTCGCTGTTTTCCATCGGGCTCGTGGACTTTTTTTTCTCTAATTTACGAGTGCGATCTCGTTTGGCAGAAGTCGAGCGCTTTACATAGTTAATTTCACTTTTTCGGGTTATGTACATAAATGCACTTTTGCCCGATAGGTGAAAAGTCGGGTTAGGAGTTTAAAACGCGATCAGCTCTAACATGTGCAAATGCGAGACCCGTTGCATTGTAAATGCTTGTTATATTTTTATATGATTATCAATATTTGTTTGCACAAAAATGTATGCATTTGCTAACACCTTATGCATTGACTTGGCAATATATGTTGTTTTATTATAGTTGTACTGAGGCAGAGGGAGATCTGGTGGTCACTTTGGGCAATTGACAGAGACCCCCACTGACTTTCTCTTCTAAAGCCCTAACTATTATGGAGCCAGAATGGGTGAAGTACTTAGGTTTCTCTGTAAATTCTGATAGACCGCAGTCTGTTAACTATCTTTTTTCCAAGTTATGGGCCCTGATATGAGGCATAACACGTGAGGGCCCTATTAATTGCACCCAATTATTAATCTTTTGCCTCTGTAATACATTTGTGATGGCAGAAATATGCCAATGGAAAATAGTAATTAGTATAGTCAGTACATACACCACCCTAGGTTAAACTGATATTTTTTCTGTATTTATCTTGAATATGGGCCGAGGTGGGGGGGGCATGTCTTTTACCAACAAGGACTCAGGGCCTGATTTAGAGTTTGGTGGATGGGTTACTCCATCACAAATGTGACGGATATCCTGTCTGCCGTATTACAATGTCCATAGAATATGGTGGAATTGTAATATGGTGGACCCCCTTCCGCCAAACTCTAACTCAGACTCATAGTCAACGTACCAATCATAAGTACAGCCGCGTAGCACACAAGGGAGGGAGGGAGGAAAAGGAGACTGACACACACATGCAAAACACTCCAACCTTTTCCTACAGTGCGTGCTCCGCCTGCTATAGACCCCCAGGGTCCGCACGTCCTTGGCGATGGCATGCCACAGTACCTTCTTCTGATGGGAGCTAACCTGCAGAGGTAATACAGACAGGAGGACACCATTACACATACAATCCAGCCTGTCACACATATGGCCCACAAATTACATTTCCATCTCCATTAGCACACACATCACCCGGTGCCCACCATGTACACTACCACCAGACATACCACCCCCCCAAATGACACAATGCTTGCACACACATCTCCATGCAACCTTGCCACATGCATCGTGCCCGGGGTGTACTCACCTGTTAGTCTGGAAGCCAATATAGCTGTTCAAACTGGGGTAGAACCCCTCCACCAAATGCTCCAACTCCTCCGAAGTGAAGGCAGGGGCACTTTCCCCGGTCACACGGGCCATGGCAGGATCCAGACACAGGTCACAGCAGCACACGTAGTGTGGGTCTTTATCCTGTGGCATGTCAGGAATCAAGTGAGGATTTAAATAGAAAATGGCCGTCACGTTCGTGGTGGTGTACACCGTCACCGCCACCGTTGATCCCCATTGGCCACTGTACTCCATAGGGCCCCATATTAGCCAATAAGGAATTGCACAGCGGTGCAAGACAGCTCCCAACATCGCCGGAGTTACCTCACTTCCACCTGTCCCTATATACAGGACAGGCGGTTGCCACTTAATGGTGGTGGACAACATTCAGGTAATCCATAACTGTGTCATTGCTACAATTTGCACATACATTTCCATCCCCACTGTCCCATCACATCAATGCTCAACGTACACTGAAGTGGTGATTCCATTGTTCAAATTGAGACAGCTGTAGGAAGGTAGCCTCTTTCTAGCCTTGTTACCCCCATTTGTGGCCTGTTTGTGAGTATATATCAGGGTGGTTTTACTGTCTCACTGGGATCCTGCTAGCCAGGACCCCAGTGCTCATAGTGGAAACCCTATCTGTCAGTGTGTTTTATATGTCTCACTCGGACCCTACTAGCCAGGACCCCAGTGCTCATAGTTTGTGGCCTGAATGTGTTCCCTGTGTGGTGCCTAACTGTGTAACTGAAGCTCTGCTAATCAGAACCTCAGTGCTTATGCTCTCTCTGCTTTTAAAATTGTCACTGCAGGCTAGTGACCATTTTTACCAATTCCAATTGGCACACTGGAACACCCTTATAATTCCCTAGCATATGGAACCTAGGTACCCAGGGTATTGGGGTTCCAGGAGATCCCTATGGGCTGCAGCATTTCTTTTGCCACCCATAGGGAGCTCTGACAATTCTTACACAGGCCTGCCACTGCAGCCTGGGTGAAATAACGTCCACGTTATTTCTCAGCCATTTTACACTGCACTTAAGTAACTTATAAGTCACCTATATGTCTAACCCTCACTTAGTGAAGGTTATGTGCAAAGTTACTAAGTGTGAGGGCACCCTGGCACTAGCCAAGGTGCCCCCACATAGTTCAGGGCAATTTCCCCGGACTTTGTGAGTGCGGGGACACCATTACACACGTGTACTACATATAGGTCAATACCTATATGTAGCTTCACAATGGTAACTCCGAATATGGCCATGTAACATGTCTAAGATCATGGAATTGTCCCCCCATGCCAAATCTGGTATTGGGGTGCCAATCCCATGCATCCCCGGGGCTCCAGCATGGACCCTGGGTACTGCCAAACTAGCTCTCTGGGGCTTTCACTGCAGCTACTGCTGCTGCCAACCCACAGGCAGGCTTCTGCCCTCCTAGGGTCTGGGCAGCCCAGTCCCAGGAAGGCAGAACAAAGAATTTCCTCTGGGAGAGGGTGTTACACACTCCCCCTTTGGAAATAGGTGTTAAGGGCTGGGGAGGAGTAGCCTCCCCCAGCCTCTGGAAATGCTTTAAAGGGCAAAGATGGTGCCCTCCTTGCATAAGCCAGTCTATGCCGGTTCAGGGATCCTGCTCTGGTGCAAAACTGGACAAAGGAAACGGGAGTGACCACTCCATCACCACCCCAGGGGTGGTGCCCAGAGCTCCTCCAGTGTGTCCCAGACCTCTGCTATCTTGAATGCAGAGGTGTGAGGGCACAATGGAGACCTCTGAGTGGCCAGTTCCAGCAGGTGATGTCAGAGACCCCTCCTGATAGGCTCTTACCTGGTTAGGTAGCCAATCCTCCTCTGAGGGCTAATTAGGGTCTCTCCTGTGGGTTTCTCGTCAGATAACAAATGCAAGATGTAGGAGGCTGGCCTGGCGTATAGTGGGTACCTTGTGGTACTTACACCCTGTGCTAGGTCCAGTTATCCCTTATTAGTAGAATAGAGGTGTTTCCAGCAGCTTGGGCTGATAGAAGGTAGCTATGGCAAAGCAGCTTAGGCTGAACTAGGAGACATGCAAAGCTCCTACTACACCACTTACAACATATAGCACAATTTCATAAGAAAACACAATACTCAGAGTTACTAAAAATAAAGGTACTTTATTTTAGTGACATATGTGCCAAAAGTATCTCAGAGGATACCCTCACTTAGGAGGTAAGTAATATACACAAGTTATATGTACACAAACCCAAAACAGGTAAGTAACAGTAAGAAAAGTAGTGCAAACAATGTAGAATCACAATAGGATGCAATAGGTAAACATAGGTCTAGGGGCAACACAAACCATATACTCCAAAAATGGAATGCGAATCACGAATGGACCCCAGAACTATGGGAGATTGTAGAGGGTCGCGGGGACTGTGAGAAAACAGTAAGGGTGTCCAAAATACCCCACCCCAAGACCCTAGAAAGTAGGAGTAAAGTTACCCTACAACCCCAGAAAGACACAATAGTTGTGATAGGGGATTCTGCAAGAACGACAAGCACCAGCAAAACACTGAAGACGGATTCCTAGACCTGAGGACCTGTAAAGGAAGGGATCCAAGACCAAGAGTCGCAATAGTGTCCAGGGGGGGCAGGAGCCCAGGAAACCCCGGATGTAGGTGCAAAAGGGCTGCCTCTGGGTGGAAGAAGCCAAAGATCCCGTAACAACAAAAAGGGCTAGGAACTTCTCCTTTGGACAGAAGATATCCTACGGTGTGCTGGATGTTGCAGAAGTGTTTCCACACAGAAATACTGCAAACAAGCCTTCTAGCTGCAAGGGTTGGGGTAGAAGTTTTTGGGTGCTGCTGGTGAGCAGGAAGGACTAGGATGTCGCCCCTTGGAGGAGGGGACAGAGGGGGCGCTCAGCAACCCAGAGAGCCCCCGCAGAAGCAGGCAGCACCTGTAGAAGTACCAAAACAGGCACTTAGAAAATCTGAGGACAGCGGTCGACTCAGAGTCACAAAGGAGGGTCCCACGATGCCGGAGTCCAACTCAGTGGGTTGAGCACTGCAGGACGGAGTGCTGGGGACCCAGGCTAGGCTGTGCATAAAGGAATTCTTGGAAAAGTGCACAGAAGCTGGAGCAGCTGCAAATCACACAGTACACAGGTTTGCTGTCTGGTGTGGGGAGGCAAGGACTTACCTCCACCAAACTTGGACTGAAGGACCACTGGAGTGTGGGGGTCACTTGGATCCAGCTCCTGTGTTCCAGGGACCACGCTTGTTGGAATGAGAGGGGACCTAGAGGACTGGTGATGCAGAAGTTTGGTCCCTGCATTAGCAGGGGGAAGACTCTGTCAACCCACAGGAGATTTCTTCGGGATTTCCAGTGCAGGGTGAAGGTAGACAGCCCTCAGAGCATGCACCACCTGGAAGCAGTCGAGAAACTCAGCAGGATTAGGCGCTACAATGTTGCTGGTAGTCGTCTTGCTACTTTGTTGCGGTTTTGCAGGCGTCCTGGAGCAGTCAGCGGTCAATCCTTGGCAGAAGTTGAAGATGGAAGTGCAGAGAAACTCTGGTGAGCTCTTGCATTCGTTATCTGAAGAATACCCCAGAGGAGAGACCCTAACTAGCCAGAAAAAGAGGTTTGGCTACCAAGAAAGGAGGTGTGGCTACCAAGAGAGGTAAGAGCCTATCAGGAGGGGTCTCTGACATCACCTGCTGGCACTGGCTACTCAGAGCAGTCAAGTGTGCCCCCAACACCTCTGAATTCAAGATGGCAGAGGTCTGGGACACACTGGAGGAGCTCTGGGCACCTCCCCTGGGAGGTGCAGGTCAGGGGAATGGTCACTCCTCTTTCCTTTGTCCAGTTTTGCGCCAGAGCAGGGCTGGGGGATCCCTGAACCGGTGTAGACTGGCTTATGCAGAGATGGGCACCACCTGTGCCCATCAAAGCATTTCCAGATGCTGGGGGAGGCTACTCCTCCCCAGCCCTTCACACCTATTTCCAAAGGGAGATGGTATAGCACCCTCTCTCAGAGGAAATCCTTTTTTCTGCCTTCCTGGGACTGGGCTGCCCAGATCCCAGGGGGGCAGAAACCTGTCTGAGGGATTGGCAGCAGCTGCAGTGGAAACCCAGGAAAGGCAGTTTGGCAGTACCCAGGTTCTGTGCTAGAGACCCGGGGATGCATGGAATTGTGGGTGACAATTCCATGATCCTAGACATGTTACATGGCCATGTTCGCAGTTACCATTGTGACGCTACACATAGGTAGTCACCTATGTGTAGTGCACGCATGTAATGGTGTCCCTGCACTCACAAAGTCTGGGGAATTTGCCCTGAACAATGTGGGGGCATCTTGGCTAGTGCCAGGGTGCCCACACACTAAGTAACGTGGCACCTAACCTTTACCAAGTTAGGGTTGGACATATAGGTGACTTATAAGTTACTTATTTGCAGTGAAAAATGGCTGTGAAATAACGTGGACGTTATTTCACTCATGCTGCAGTGGCAATCCTGTGTAAGAATTGTCTGAGCTCCCTATGGGTGGCAAAAGAAATGCTGCAGCCCATAGGGATCTCCTGGAACCCCAATATCCTGGGTACCTAGGTACCATATACAAGAGAATTATATGGGTGTTCCAGTGTGCCAATGAGAATTGGTAAAATTAGTCACTAGCATGCAGTGACAATTTTAGAAAGCAGAGAGAGCATAAACACTGAGGTTCTGGTTAGCAGAGCCTCAGTAATACAGTTAGGCACCACACAGGGAACACATATAGGCCACAAACCTATGAGCACTGGGGTCCTGGCTAGCAGGATCCCAGTGACACATATCAAACACACTGACAACATAGGGTTTTCACTATGAGCACTGGGCCCTGGCTAGCAGGATCCCAGTGAGACAGTAAAAACTCCCTGACATATACTCACAAACAGGCCACAAGTGGGGGTAACAAGGCTAGAAAGAGGCTACCTTCCTACACAAGAGCTCACCAGAGTTCCTCTGCATCTCCCCCTTTGACTTCTGCCAAGAATCGACCGCTGACTGCTCCAGGACGCCTGCAAAACCGCAACAAAGTAGCAAGAAGACTACCAGCAACATTGAGAGCGCCTAATCCTGCCAGCTTTCTCGACTGTTTCCTGGCGGTGCATGCTCTTAGGGCTGTCTGTCTTCACCCTGCACTGGAAGCCAAGAAGAAATCTCCTGTGGGTCGACGGAATCTTCCCCTTGCTAACGCAGGCACCAAACCTCTGCATCACCGGTCCTCTGGGTCCCCTGTCATCTTGACGAACGTGGTCCCTGGAACACAGGAGCTGGATCCAAGTGACCCCGACAGTTGAGTGGTCCTTCTGTCCAAATTTGGTGGAGGTAAGTCCTTGGCTCCAACGGCAGACAGTAATCCTGTGTACTGCGTGATCTGCAGCTGCTAGGGCTTCTGTGCACTTCTGCAAGGATTCCTTCGTGCACAGCACAGCCCAGGTCCCCAGCACTCCGTTCTGCATTGCTCAACCCGCTGAGTTGACCAACGGCTGCATGGGACCCTCTTTTGTTATGTTGAGACGACTGCCGTGCTAAGATTTCTTGAATGCCTGTTCAAGTGCTTCTGCGGATGCTGCCTGCTTTTGCATGGGCTCTCCGTGTTGATGAGCGCCTCCTCTGTCTCCTCCTCCAAGGGATGACCTCCTGGTCCTTCCTGGGCCTGGGCAGCACCAATTTTCTTCAACTGTGACTCTTACAGCTAGCAAGGCTTGTTTGCGGTCTTTCTACGTGGAAACAACTCTGCGTCCTCCAGCACGCAGTGGGACATCTTCTGCGCAAAGGAGAAGTTCCTGGCATCTTCCGTTGTTGCAGAATCTTCAGCTTCTTCCACCTGGAGGCAGCCATTTTGCACCTTCATTCGGGGTTTAATGGGCTCTTGCCCCCTCTGGACACTTTCGTGACTCTTGGACATGGTCCCCTTCCTTTGCAGGTCCTCAGGTCCAGGAATCCGTCTTCAGTGCTTTGCAGTCAGTTGCTGTCCTTGCAGAATCTCCTATCACGTCTTTAGTGTGTTTCTGGGGTAGTAGGGTAACTTTACTCCTACTTTCCAGGGTCTTGGGGTGGGGTATCTTGGACCCCTTAGTGTTTTCTTACACTCCCAGCAACCCTCTACACCCTACACTAGGCCTGGGGTCCATTCGTGGTTCGCATTCCACTTTTAGAGTATATGGTTTGTGTTGCCCCTAGGACTATTGCATCCTATTGTATTTTACAGTGTTTGCACTACTTTTCTAACTGTTTACTTACCTGATTTTGGTTTGTGTGTATATTTTGTGTATTTTACTTACCTCCTAAGGGAGTATATCCTCTGCGATATTTTTGGCACATTGTCACTAAAATAAAGTACCTTTATTTTTAGTAACTCTGAGTATTGTGTTTCTTATGATATAGTGCTATATGATATAAGTGGTATAGTAGGAACTTTGCATGTCTCCTAGTTCAGCCTAAGCTGCTCTGCTACCTCTATCAGCCTAAGCTGCTAGAAAACTACTAATCTACTAATAAGGGACAACTGGACCTGGCACAAGGTGTAAGTAGCATCAGGTACCCACTATAAGCCAGGCCAGCGTTCTACAATACCCTACTCACTCTTGTGTCCCTTAGATACCTACCACTGCGAATGAATAGGAGCGGGAGACAAGCCCCCATGTACAGACCCCTTGTGGACCTGGCTGCACTGGAAGACAGGCACATAATACTCACCTACAGACTGGACAGGGCCACAATCACAGAGCAGCACGATTGAGAACATTGGCTGTGACATTCCTGCAGCCAAGCCCACTGTCACTTGGAAAGGACCAGTAGCCAGGAAATGGAGCACTGATAGAACCTGCACAAGAGGGGGGATCCCAGTGGGATGACGGATAGCTGATGTCAGATCAGGCTCAAATTGGGACTACAGCTCTATGTATTTTCCGGGATTGGTTTGTTAGTGCTGCAAACGTTCATGATGGTAACTCATGCGACAATCAAAGTCCTCCAATATATGTAAATGGAGGTTCACTATCAGACTTCACTTTCTCAGGTATGCCAGACCTACAGGCTATATCGTTGAAGGGAGGAACCACATCAGCCAGCAATTTGCTGGGACAAAGGCCAGTAACTATTGTTATATTATGAAAGGATGCATCCTGAAGTGAGTGGTTTTATGGAAGTGTCATTCAGGAGAGATGCCTGACTTGTGCGTCTGTGGGTTTCCATAATGCTTATGACAGGCTAGTTGCAGGATGAAGAATCAGGGTCTCTGCTAGTATAATAGTCAAGGAGTGAATGGCACTGTCAGATATATGTTTACTCTGTAACACCCACTCAGTGCTTAATGTGTGCTTGTTGTTTCCAAAGCTGAGCATGGCATTTATTTTTGAGGGCCGGGGCTTATTCTTCTGCCTCAAGCATTTGCAGCGAGCAAAAGATAAGTTTGGCAAAAACAGAGGAAGAGAAAAACGAAAAAGCGTCACAAAGGGAGAAAGCAGAAAGCTGCAAGAGTGAGCTGAAGGGACAGGGAGTGCCTGTAAATGGATTGAAGAGGCCCGGGGTGGCTTCAGGATTACGCTGGCTCAGTATTCCGTGTTTGCACATTTAATTGCAGCAGCCGCGTGTTTAAGAGGAGGCCTTTCGGCACCGGCACCTTTTTATTTACAAATTAAGCACTGCACCCACTTCATGGTGGCAGAAATCAATACCCCTCCAGCTGCTTCTGCTTCAAACAAATACTTTGATTTACTGCAAAACCAGAGGTGAAAATGGAAAAGTAAATGTGACAATGGGGGTGAAGTGTGCACAGAGCTCCTCCTAGCTCTTGAGCAGGGCCTACGGTGAGGCTCAGAGGGTGCAGCAGGAAGGGAGATGGGGAATCTAGATGTATGTCTCAGGCCTCATCTGACCTGAATATTTATTGATCCAAGCCTCTCTGTGTGCAATATAATCATATTATGCAGGCAAAGACAGAGCTGGGGACTGCAGACCGCAGGAGAATGGGCTGAACGTGGACCTATTGGGCAGGCACAGGTGCGCATATCCATGGGCGCACACACATGTGTGCCCACATAATCTGCCCATCTGTCTGCTCTCTGCTGCACTGTCTGCAGCTGCAAGCCCTGTGTGTGCCCTGACACTAAATTAACACTTTTTAAAGAGACTCCCACATGTCAAGTGTCAGGACCAATGTCATCACTCTGTCCCAGGCATCCCTGACTTCAGAGGAACGTGGCACAAGGAATGAGGTTGACTCTGCCCCCACCCTACCTGCCTTCGGAGGCACACGTCTGCCTGACATGTAACCTGATCTTCCTAAATAGAAGGTAACTGTTTTTGACTCCTAAAGGGAGTTATGTCTCTGCTGCATGTGAGAAAGTAGCCTCTTTCTAGCCTTGTTACCCCCACTTTTGGCCTGTTTGTGAGTGTATGTCAGGGTGTTTTTGCTGTGCTTTTGCTGTCTCACTGGGATCCTGCTAGCCAGGGCCCAGTGCTCATAGTGAAAACCCTATGTTTTCAGTATGTTTGTTATGTGTCACTGGGACCCTGCTAGTCAGGACCCCAGTGCTCATAAGTTTGTGACCTATATGTATGTGTTCCCTGTGTGATGCCTAACTGTCTCACTGAGGCTCTGCTAACCAGAACCTCATTGGTTATGCTCTTTCATTGCTTTCCAAATTGTCACTAACAGGCTAATGACCAATTTCACCAATTTACATTGGCATACTGGAACACCCTTATAATTCCCTAGTATATGGTACTGAGGTACCCAGGGTATTGGGGTTCCAGGAGATCCCTATGGCTGCAGCATTTCTTTTGCCACCCATAGGGAGCTCTGACAATTCTTACACAGGCCTGCCACTGCAGCCTGAGTGAAATAACGTCCACGTTATTTTACAGCCATTTACCACTGCACTTAAGTAACTTATAAGTCACCTATATGTCTAACCTTTACCTGGTAAAGGTTGGGTGCTAAGTTACTTAGTGTGTGGGCACCCTGGCACTAGCCAAGGTGCCCCCACATTGTTCAGGGCAAATTTCCCGGACTTTGTGAGTGCGGGGACACCATTACACGCGTGCACTATACATATGTCACTACATATGTATAGCGTCACAATGGTAACTCGGAACATGGCCATGTAACATGTCTAAGATCATGGAATTGTCACCCCAATGCCATTCTGGCATTGGGGAGACAATTCCATGATCCCCCGAGTCTCTAGCACAGACCCGGGTACTGCCAAACTACCTCTCCCGGGGTTTCACTGCAGCTGCTGCTGCTGCTGCTGCCAACCCCTCAGACAGGTTTCTGCCCTCCTGGGGTCCAGCCAGGCTTGGCCCAGGAAGGCAGAACAAAGGACTTCCTCAGAGAGAGGGTGTTACACCCTCTCCATTTGGAAAAAGGTGTCAGGGCTGGGGAGGAGTAGCCTCCCCCAGCCTCTGGAAATGCTTTGATGGGCACAGATGGTGCCCATCTCTGCATAAGCCAGTCTACACCAGTTCAGGGATCCCCCAGCCCTGCTCTGGCGCGAAACTGGACAAAGGAAAGGGGAGTGACCACTCCCCTGACCTGCACCTCCCAGGGGAGGTGCCCAGAGCTCCTCCAGTGTGCTCCAGACCTCTGCCATCTTGGAAACAGAGGTGCTGCTGGCACACTGGACTGCTCTGAGTGGCCAGGGCCAGCAGGTGACGTCAGAGACTCCTTCTGATAGGCTCTTACCTGTGTTGCTACCCTATCCTCCTTCCTAAGTAGCCAAACTTCCTTTTCTGGCTATTTAGGGTCTCTGCTTTGGGGAATTCTTTAGATAACGAATGCAAGAGCTCATCAGTGTTCCTCTGCATCTCTCTCTTCACCTTCTGCCAAGGAATCGACTGCTGACTGCCCTGGACGCCTGCAAAACCGCAACAAAAGACTGCATCATCGGTCCTCTGGGTCCCCTCTCAGCACGACGAGCGTGGTCCCTGGAACTCAGCAACTCTGTCCAAGTGACTCCCACAGTCCAGTGACTCTTCAGTCCAAGTTTGGTGGAGGTAAGTCCTTGCCTCCCCACGCTATACTGCATTGCTGGGTACCGCATGATTTGCAGCTGCTCCGGCTCCTGTGCACTCTTCCAGGATTTCCTTTGTGCACAGCCAAGCCTGGGTCCCCGACACTCTAACCTGCAGTGCACGACCTCCTGAGTTGTCCTCCGGCGTCGTTGGACCTTCTTTTGTGACTTCGGGTGAGCTCCGGTTCACTCTTCTTCTTAGTGCCTGTTCTGGAACTTCTGCGGGTGCTGCTTGCTTCTGAGTAGGCTCTTTGTCTTGCTGGATGCCCCCTCTGTCTCCTCATGCAATTGGCGACATCCTGGTCCCTCCTGGGCCACAGCAGCATCCAAAAACCCTAACTGCAACCCTTGCAGCTAGCAAGGCTTGTTTGCGGTCTTTCTGCACGGAAACACCTCTGCAAGCTTCTTCACGACGTGGGACATCCGTCCTCCAAAGGGGAAGTTCCTAGTCCTCTTCGTTCTTGCAGAATCCACAGCTTCTACCATCTGGTGGCAGCTTCTTTGCACCCACAGCTGGCCTTTCCTGGGCATCTGCCCACTCCCGACTTGAGTGTGACTCTTGGACTTGGTCCCCTTGTTCCACAGGTACTCTCGTCTGGAAATCCATTGTTGTTACATTGCTGGTGTTGGTCTTCCTTGCAGAATTCGCCTATCACGACTTCTGTGCTCTCTGGGGAACTTAGGTGCACTTTGCACCCACTTTTCAGGGTCTTGGGGTGGACTATTTTTCTAACCCTCACTGTTTTCTTACAGTCCCAGCGACCCTCTACAAGCTCACATAGGTTTGGGGTCCATTTGTGGTTCGCATTCCACTTCTAGAGTATATGGTTTGTGTTGCCCCTATACCTATGTGCTCTCATTGCAATCAATTGTGACTGTACATTGCTTGCATTGCTTTCTATTGCTATTACTGCATAATTTTGGTATTGTGTACATATATCTTGTATATATTTGCTATCCTCATACTGAGGGTACTCACTGAGATACTTTTGTCATATTGTCATAAAAATAAAGTACCTTTATTTTTAGTATATCTGTGTATTGTGTTTTCTTATGATATTGTGCATATGACACCAGTGGTATAGTAGGAGCTTTACACGTCTCCTAGTTCAGCCTAAGCTGCTCTGCTATGCTACCTTTTCTATCAGCCTAAGCTGCTAGACACCTCTTCTACACTAATAAGGGATAACTGGACCTGGTGCAGAGTGTAAGTACCCCTTGGTACCACTACAAACCAGGCCAGCCTCCTACACTGCACATGAGCCTTCAAGGTCTGAGTGATGCTGTCTGAAGCCTGCGCCTCTACAATCTACAAAACCTTAGTGACAGCAGTAACACCATCCGTGTGACCTGAGAGATAGCTCTGCAGTGTCTGCTCCAGCACCTGCTGGCTGTGTCCTGCTGAACGACATTTCTGAGAGACTGTTGTGCTATCCCAGCCATTAAGTCTACAAGGCTATCAAACATGAGGATTATTTTTCCTGTCAAAACACACACTTTTAACCTGTTCAGACTTTCCAGGACATGCCTTGATAAAACCTGCCTGACTTTGGCCCAGCCCTACCAGCCTGCGCAGAAACAGAGCCTTCCCTGAACTGTGACCCCCCGCACCCTGCCTTTGCAGTGTGGAATCTGAAACCGAAGAAGCACTCGAGACCCAGTTTAACACTGAGAGGGAGATGGGACGCCCATAGCCCTGGCACTACCAACCGGACCCTGCTAGGGAAGGCGCCTACAGCTTACAGCCTCGGTGCTTGGACACTTTGTTGCACTCTGTCCCTTCAACATCCTAAGGCTTTTAAAAAGCAGCTAATGTACAGGAATTCCAACAAGCATTTGCAATGCAATGGCTCTCGCCTTTGCTCGAGTTAGAGCTATTAGTGTTGTAAATTCCTAACTGGAATTTTCTTGCCACATAAATTGAAAATGAAAAGTAAAATAGTTGACAGAAGCAATCCGATTCACAGCACCAGGGCTGCCATGAGCGTGAGCGCCAAGAGTTATTGGCTCCCTGCGTGAACGTCTAGAAGGGATCTCGACTGGGATGAATGCCAACCGGAAACCGGAGGAGGGGCCATCACACACTGTAACAGGAGGAAGCGTGGGGAAGTGTGATGGCCAACAAAAATGGTCACTTAGTGAAATTGCCAGGGAGGGAACTCAGCAGACAAAGGAGGGACATTTCACCAAATGCACCAATAAAAATGAAGCATTTAAGACAAGCACAACAAAGAATGAATAGCAAGAGGGGGTGTGGTTAAAAGCCCAGAGAGAGATTACAACAGGCCAGAGCACTTGCATGCTTGACCATGGCTCTGCGAGCCATTGCGAGCCATCCTAAGCCATTTTGCCATTGCGTGCCCTTTTATCCCGCCATTCTGTCCTTCCTCAAGACTTTATTGCCTGATGTCCTAAACCATCCTCACTCACCCTGCCTTGCCCTATAACGTACGTCTTCTCCTGATGAGGGAAGTATTCCTACTTACCCTATTCTGCCGAGACTTTGCTGTCCTGTCCTGGCTGATGGCGAATCGACTGCTGTCCTGAGGACGAAGACTGATTCTGTATGCTGAACCATTATGGAGGGTAGCTATATGATAATGAAATTGTGGTTGTCTGTTTGCCTTTTCTTTCTAGGTACCAACTGCTCTTTTGACAGAGTCCATAGTTTAGACGTTTTCTAAATTTATTTTGCTAAATTGTTTTGCATGAAGCCCAACATGATGATGCTAATTTGAGGTTAGTTAAGGAGTTCACAAATATTGGGTGCAAATAGACAAATGACTGAATCTTTGCTTTGTTGAATAACGTGCTAATGATACTCTGCTAAAGTTGATTCATGCTGACGTCGTGCTTTGTTCTAATGTTCATGATCTTTGCTTTGCTTAAGTCATATTCAAGTTGCCACATTGTGACATTGTTAATGTGTTTCCTGGTATTGAGACTAATAAACCTGCTAGTAGAGTGTAACCAATAGGGAATAAATATCTTAAATCCTACGAACTTCGTGTGGTCATTCATTGGTTAAAGGTCATGTTGTGTTTCTATTCTTATTAATTAAATTACCTAATTTGATTGATTTGTTATTGTGAACATTGATGAGGTTATTGATCTAGTGATTGAAATGCGAAATAGATATCTCGTCTTAAGGTGTCTCCAATCAGGGTCAAAAGGTTCTTTGGCCTAAAACGAGTCCCTGTGTAAGCAAAGTACTTAGGTCAGGACGTGTTATCAGTTCTGGTAGCAGAGGATGGTTGCGGCCCTTTGGGGCCCTAAGACAAGGGACCATTGTTTTAGAATTGTTTTTGAAATAATTCAATTTGGAGAGATGATGTTCCCCTAAGCCCCAAATGACTTTCCCGGGACCCCGGAGCTTGCCAAAGTGAGTTGGGTATGTTCTTGGCGTTCTAGTGATGGTGTGAGTGAAGTAGGATTTGCGCTTGCACAGCTTATGCATACCGCAGGTGAATTGTGAGGTTTGTGAGAATTTTAGGCCAGGTGATGTTTTAGTAGGAGTGTGCATACTCCGCAGTATGAGAGTAGGGGAGTCGGCGAACTTCATGTGAATGTGGCGCTTTGTGCTCAAAATTGTCCACGTAGTTGTTGGTGATGTACGGACCCTGCGTGTTCTAAGACTCCGGAGTATATTGATAAGTGTATGAGACACTTGGATTATGTTGTAATTTGCACGGTTTAATAGGTCAATCGGGTGTGGTTGACGAGTCGAGTTTGAGCCAAAGTGAGTGAATGCAAACTTCGATGGAGAGTTGGTGAGTTCTAAAGTGCACTAGGATGAACCATTGACAAGTCGAGAGTAGAATTTGCGGGTCAAATTTTGCTTAAAGTGAAATCTCTGTAAAGTTCTGAAGCAATTGTGTTACCCTTCCTGTAGTAAACCGGCAAATTTGAGTTTTGTTAGTGCTCGCAATATATTGCATTCGTTTGTGTGAATCGAGAGTGAGGGAGACAAGTCGCAAGACTTTGTCAGCTGCAGTGTGTGTGAGTGTGACGTCATTGGTGCTGCGCTGGGATAGGTCGGTTAGTGAGAAGGGTCGCGCACAGATTGCCAGCCGTCTCTGTGAGAGGCAATTGGTTGAGAAGGTAGGCAAAGGGTGTTCTGGGAATTAAAGTCACTTCCTGATTCAGTCATAAACTAAATAAAAGACGCAAAAATGAAGTTCTTCAAGGCTTTAAAGAGCGCTTTGAGGGGAGATGTGAACATTACCGCAAGTGTGGGGGAGCCTACACCGCCAGAGGATACTCCGGCTTATGCCGTAATGGAGGAGAAGGGAGTTGCGCCATGTCTTTGGCTAAAGCAATGGTGCAAATTAACAGAGAAAGATGGGTGTTTGGCGTTCCCAGAGAATGGGTCGTTCAACATAGGGATTCTAGAGAATTTGTGGAAGGCATTAAATGAGCAAAAGCCGCCTCCGAGGCCTGCACAGTTTGAAGCGTTAGCAATTGGGAAATTAATGGCCATACGACAGAGGCAACAAAAGTTTGAGAGGAGAATGAGAAAAGCAGAAAAGATGCTAGCGGATGCTAGATGGGATAGCGAGCACAGGATGTGGAGAATAGAAATAATAGATGGAGTCAGGATGTTTCCGGCAATCACTCAAGAAGCCAACACGCAGGGAAGAAAGGCCACTTGCAAATCAGACAAGAGCTCTAGTAAAGGGAAAGAGAATAACAAGTCTTGGGCAGATGCAGATGACTCAGATGATGATGAGTTCCTTAATCAGTTGTTACATGATCATCCACCGCCATATGCCATGGATGACAACAGACCAAGTACTAGTGCAGGTCCTGTAAATTCGACACAGAATCAGGGAACAGCGAACACAGCACAGGTAAATGCAGTCGCAACACCAGCTCCAGTACAGAATAGTGTCAGTGTGTCTACTGCTCCAGGGATGCAGACACAGTTGCAGCCACCACCGGTTCAGAGGCTCTACCCTGATGTCCCATTAGAAACCACTACGAGTTTGATGGTGCCGCCAGGCGTATGTGAGATAAAAGTTAGTGCAGATTGAGCCAACTCCACTTTTACTCCCCCAGCCACAGCCACAGGTGGTTCCGAATTACACTTCAGTCACATGACCGCAGATAGCTACGGCACGGATAATGAATCAGAATATGGGGCCAGTGTTCCACAGGTTGTGGGGAGCAAGCCAACACCAGCCGTCATATCCTTACCTATTACGGTTGGTCCACCAGTACCATTGTACACGCAAGACAAGCCTAGCGTATGTGATCAGGGAGTAATGACCCAAGACATGTCAAGAGGAGGGTTCGTAGGGAGCTCTCAAGGGATGAACAAAGAGATGGCAGAAAGGTCTAGATCCCTGTTAGACTTTAGTCCGATAGGGGTTCCTCCGGATGCTATGAGACACTCAGGTTTGGGACTGCTGACTCCGCAGATCTTAAGTGCAAACATGCCGCAACCATCAGTAATGCAGACTGGAAATATCTTGTTGCAAGGTTTAACTGCGCAACAACTGAATGAATGGCTGGACAAGCTGAATTCACCACAGACTACCCCTGCAACAGCAGAGCAGTCGGAAAGGGAAGAGTACTTAAATTTTGTGAGATTGGGCATGGAAGCAGCTGAGTTAGTTGAAGGAAGCATGGGAGTGAATAGGCTAGAGTCATACACTGAAGCAGAATTGAGATACCTGTGCCCGAAAATAACTAAAGAAGTGAGCAAGGTGCACCAAAGGTTGGCAAACCTAGCAGACAAATATGGTATAGACTTAGATAATACTAAGCATCTGAAGAGGAGTTACAGATTAGACTTTGAGCCTAAAGATTTTGATCACATGAGGTCTACTGGAATGAAGGCACACCTTAAGGAGATACTACAGAGTGCGTAGGTTTGGGGGGCTTTAGATCAGTGGGAAGGCAGATGGGCAAAGAAGAGAGACAAAAGGAAAAGTGACTGCTCGGAACAGCAGCAGGCGAAAGCCGTGCCAGATACGGGTACAATAAAGATGTTATCCATGAGAGAGACAGCTGGAGGGGTTCTTGTCCATGTACCATGGTCCAGAGGTGACATTTTGTCTTTCACAAATGACTTCCCCAGGCTGAGGGAAAAGCCGATAGAGTGGTACCAGCAGACAGACAGATTTGTGAAGCTTGCGAAGTGTCTTTGGGAAGACTTGAATACACTGTTTTAGATCATAGTTCCAGCTGATTTGTGGCTCGAGTGCAAGAGAAGTGTGGATTGGCCGATGGAAGAACTGGCAAGGGACAAAGTAACAGGAGCTCCGTCTCCTGAGGTGATGAGGTACTACTTTAAGGTGACTGAGTTTTTGAAGCAGAAGGTGTCACCGCAAAACATTGATTGGCAAAAGATTGATCAAACGGCACAGGAAGGTAAAGAGTCAATACATGCTTACTATGAGAGGTTGTTGAAAGCATTCAAGCACTACAGTGGTACAGAGGTCATAGAGCCGAAAGATATGAATCACCTTGTGTTCAGGTTCGTTGAAGGGCTAAGACCAGAGCTTGGCCGGATGATTAAGAATCATTTGATCTGCTGGCAAGCGAAGCCGATTGATGAGGTGTTACAGTGTGCAAAATATTGTAGTGATGAGATCAAATTGAAGCAGAGAAAGTTGAAGGAAAAGGTGATGGTGATGCAAATAAAGGCAGCGCAAGCAGGGATGCAGGGAAACAGAGTGCAATAAATGGTGCAACAGCCGCAGGGAAACGGAATGTTTCAGATGCAAACGAGAGGCAGAGGTCGAGGAGGATTTGTGCACCGTGGTCCAGATTTGAACACAGTAGTGGTTCAGAATGATGTACAAGGGATGAAGAAGGTGTTGCTGTGTCATGCGTGCCGGGGCGTCGGACACTGGAAGCGGGAGTGCCCGATGATGGTGCAGGAAGGTGCGGTTCAACAAAGCAATGATGTCAATGCCTTCCAAAATGTTAAAGGACCAAGAATGAGGGGTCCAAATCCGAACTTTCAGAATAACATGGTTCAGATGCAGGGTCTCCAACCCATGCAACAAGTGCAAATGCCACGTATGCACCAGTGCAGATGCAGCAAGTGCAACAGCAGATCCCAGCGGTACCTAGACAGCAAATGCAGTTGCCCTTAGCGCCGATGGGACAGCAACAGGTGATGCTTCCTCAACAGGTCACAAGTCAAGGAATGGGTCAAAATAACACAGTACAACAGTTCCCAATGCGAGGTGAGAATGGAATAAACGATGAATGGTCGGATGACAGTTCGGATAGTGAGGAATGCAGGCTTCCAGCGTCCCTGGAAGTAGATCAGAGGGGACCCTATGTGCAAGGAAAGGTGATGGGTCACAAGGTCTCATTTTTGGTTGACACAGGAGCTACACGCCTACAGTCAGAAGTGCCGAGGTACCGAAGTTGCCCCTTTCAGGACGTACAATAAAGGTAGTGGGAGTGGCAAACCAGCTCCTGACCAACCCGATCACAGATCCGGTTCAAGTCGAGAGTGGCACCTTTCAGGGATTACACAGATTTGTGGTCTGTGATTCAAGTCCCGTGTCCCTACTCGGAAGAGACTTACTGTGTAAGACAAGGTGTTCTATCACCTGTTCTAATGAAGGAATTGAGGTGCAGACAAACAGTGATGATGAAGGGGATGATGGTCAGATCTCGGAGCCTGAGACGGAGACCACAGATGAAGAGTACCCCTTGATAAGCTTTTTCCCGATGTTCACAATGACTGACCTGCCTGCAGACTTGCAGGGGACAGTCACAGAGAAAGTGTGGGACTTGACAGGAAAGGAAGTGAGATTGATAAAAGGAGTAGAACCAGTCAAAGTAGATGTGAAGCCAAATGCTGTGTTCCCCCAGGTACCGCAGTACCACATGGTACAGGATGTCCTCATTCAGGTGACGCAGATAATTGCAGACTTTGTGAAGCAGGGGGTCCTAAAAGAAGTGATGAGCAGCCCATGTAACTCACCTATAATGGGTCTGAAAAAGCCTGTGGAAAAGTCCGAATTGTTTGTGACTTGTGAAAGATCAATGACATAGTGGTAAAGTGTTGCCCGATAGTGCCAAATCCAGCTGTGATTATGTTTCAAGTTCCATGCAACGCAGAATGGTTCTCAGTTGTCGATTTGTCCCAAGCGTTCTTTTCCGTGCCTCTTCATGAGGTCAGCCAATATCTTTTCAGTTTCAAATTCCTGGACAAGGTTTACAGTTGGTGTCGAATTCCTCAAGGGTTTTCGGAGTCACCTTCCATTTTTAATCAGATCTTGAAGAGGTACTTGGGCCCGTATTTATACTCCGTTTGCGCTGAATTTGCATCGTTTTTTTCAACGCAAATTCGGCGCAAAACTAACGCCATATTTATACTTTGGCGTTAGACGCGTCTAGCGCCAAAGTATGAAGAAAGAGCGTAATTTTTTTGCGTGAACGCCTTCCTTGCGTTAATGAGATGCAAGGAAGGCGTTCCCGTCTAAAAAAATGACGGCGACGCAAATGCGTCGTATTTATACTCCCGGGCAAAAATCACGCCCGGGAGGTGGCGGGCCAAAAAAACCCGCATTTGCGCCTGAATTTAACGCCTGGGTCAGGGTAGGCGTTAAGGGATCTGTGGGCTCAGAATGAGCCCACAGGTGCCCTCCCCTGCCCCCAGGGACATCCCCTGCCACCCCTGCCCACCCCAGGAGGACACCCAAGGATGGAGGGACCCATCCCAGTGAAGTACAGGTAAGTTCAGGTAAGTATAATTTTTTTTATTTTTTTTGTGGCATAGGGGGGCCTTATTTGTGCCCCCCTACATGCCACTATGCCCAATGACCATGCCCAGGGGACACAAGTCCCCTGGGCATGGCCATTGGGCAAGGGGGCATGACTCCTGTCTTTACTAAGACAGGAGTCATGAAATGGCGTCTGGGCGTCGAAAAAATGGCGCAAATCGGGTTAAGACGATTTTTTAGCGTCAACCTGACTTGCGCCATTTTAAGACGCCCTAACGTCATTTTTTCCCAACGCCGGCGCTGCCTGGTCTACGTGGTTTTTTTCCACGCACACCAGGCAGCGCCGGTCTGATTGCGCCGTCTAACGCCATTCCATAAATACGGCGCCCGCATGGCGCTTCAGAATGGCGTTAGACGGCGCAAAATTTTTTGACGCTAAACTGCGTTAGCGCAGTTTAGCGTCAAAAAGTATAAATATGGGCCTTGGAGTCATTGGAACTACCTTTCCAATCGACTCTAGTGCAGTACATTGATCATTTGTTGATTGCTTCCAAAACAAGAGATGACTGCAAGTACGATACTATTGCCAATTGGGAAAGAATGGGCATAGGGTGTCCCAGAAGAAGCTGCAATACTGTCAGAAAGAGGTGAAATATCTAGGCCATTTGATTGAGAAGGGGTCGAGGAAAATATCCAAGGAAAGAGTGACTGCCATATTGCAGATGAATCCCCCGACATCTCAGAGAGACATCAGAATGTTTCTGGGAATGGTGGGCTACTGTCGTCAGTGGATCCCGAACTTCTCTGTTATCTCCAAGCCCTTGGTGAGACTGACAGTTAAGGAGGTTAAGGATGGCCCAGATACACTAACTATGTCCGAGAAAGAGATGAGGGCGTTCATTGAATTAAGAGAGTGTATGTGCAGGGCTCCAGCTTTAGGTATGCCTGATTACACAAACCTTTTGTCCTGTTTTGTTATGAACGTGATGCTTGTTCTTTGTCTGTCTTGACCCAGGTCCATGGAGGTGTAAACCGACCAGTAGCATATTTTTCAGCTCCTTTGGACCCAGTCGCAGCAGCCTTACCAGGTTCTTTGCGTGCAATTGCAGCAGTTGGTCAAAGCCTCACATAGTGTGAAGGCATAGTGATGGGACACCCTTTAACAGTTATGGTCCCATATTCAGTCGAAATCCTGCTGACCCGAACCAAAACTCATCACATGACAAATGCCCAATTAACAAAGTATGAAACAATTATATTGGGGTCACCAAATGTGTCATTGAAACGATGTACTGTATTAAACCCAGCAACTTTGCTTCCAAATGAGAATACAGATGTTGATGATACTGAGGAGGCAGAACATGATTGTCTTGAGGTAATAGAACTGTGCACCAAACCGAGACCTGACATTAAAGACACCCAATTAGAAGAGAATGATTATCTTTGTCGATGGTACATGCCTGAGAGACTCAGTAGGAGTACTGAGAGCAGGATACGTTGTGTGTACAATCACTGGTATCCTAGAAGAATCTTGGCTTGAAAGAGTATATTCCACTCAGGTGGCTGAATTGGTTGCTCTTCCAAGTCATGCTATGCCACCGATAGCAGATATGGATTTGGAATTGTCCATGATTTTGGCCAGCTATGGTCGCAGAGGGATTTCATGACCTCTTATGGTTCTCCTGTGAAAAATGGTGAAAGAATTAAGGAGTTGTTGCACGCGATTCAGTTACCTCTTGAAATTGCAATGGTGAAAGGCAGTGCTCATGTGAAATCACAAGATTTTGTGTCAATGGGAAATGGATATGCAGATCAAGTTGCAAGGTTTTGTGCATTGAATTGTATATCGTTCAAGGATCAGTGGGAATTGTTACCTGAAACAGAAAATGAGACATGCATAGGTTACGCATTGAGGGTGGTTGACATGATGGAAGAATTAAAATTGTTGCAGGGACGTGCCAGCAGAGAGGAGAAACGCTCTTGGCTAAAAATGCAGTGTGTACAAAGACCAGATGATTTGTGGGTTTCAGATGAGGGGAAAATGGTTTTGCCGAACAGTCTTCTGTCACACTTTGCAAGGTTCTATCATGGGCAGGCACATATTGGGAGAGACGCCATGATCAGGTTGTTCAAAATTGATTGGTTCAATCCGAAATTCAGACAAGCCGCAGAAGTGATTTGTCATCGGTGCATCATCTGTCAGCAGATAAATGCGGGGAAAGGGACCGTGGTGAATTTGAGCCACATTGGGAGAGCAGGAGGTCCATTTAGCAGAATGTAATGGGATTTTATTGAAATGCCTGTGTGTGGAGGTCTGAGATACGTGTTGGTGATTGTGTGCATCTTTATTTAGTCACTGGATTGACCTACCCTACACTTAGGAATGACAGTCTCACAGTAGCGAAGTTGCTGCTTAGGGAATTGATACCACGTTTCGGGTTTCCAAACTCTTTAGAATCAGATAGAGGAAGTCACTTCAACAATGAGGTAGTTAAGCTCTTGTGTGCCGCACTGAACATTGAACAGAAGTTGCATTGCAGTTACCGCCCTGAAGCGTCAGGACTAGTTGAGCAAATGAATGGTACTCTAAAGTTGAGAATGGCAAAAATGTGTGCAGCTACAAATTTGAAATGGCCTGATGCATTGCCCTTAGTGTTGATGTCAATGAGAAACACACCCAACAAGGAAACAGGACTGTCTCCTCATGAAATTCGAATGGGCCGAGCTATGAGATTGCCCGCAGTGCCTGCAAATGCTCTTGTGAATATCACAGATGATATGGTGTTGGACTACTGCAAGGGTCTGGCTGACGTGGTCTGCTCTTTCTCTCACCAGGTGGAAACAACCACATTGCCACCAATAAATGATCCAGGTCACAACCAGAAAGCTGGTGACTAGGTTGTTGTCAAGAAACACGTGAGGAAGTCTTGTGTTTGGAGCCACGTTGGAAGGGGCCATATCAAGTGATACTGACAACTACCACTGCTGTGAAATGTGCGGGAATTCCAAATTGGATCCATGCCAGTCACACAAAGAAGGTGAAGTGTCCAACTGATGAGGAAATTGAGTTGTCAAAAATAACAGCTACAGAAAAGGAAGTCTTAGGGCCGGAGAGTAATCAAAGGGGAACTGAGGCTGGAGGAGAGCCCGTAGAGGATGGCTTGGTCACTCAAACAGTAAATGAGATCCAGAGGGGTGATGGTGAGCCTATCTCAACTGAGGCACCAGGAGGACTGACCCAGAGAGAGGTTCTCCCAGAAGCAGACGGATACGGATTTGAAGTTGAACTCCTTACAGACCTAGAAGGCGAGGGAGTTGAGGCGGAGGGAAGTCAGAGTGTCCAGACTCCTCCTGAGCCGCTTGCAGGTCCAGCAAGAGAAAACACCATAGCACAAGAGGAGGGCATTGAACAGCAACCAGGAAAGCCAAACAATAAAGGGACACTGAAAGGAGATAGGTGGCCAGAACCGCAAGTGACAAAAGGAAAGGTGGTTATTGTTGAGACAATTGAGGAGGAGGAGGTCGATACAACAAGGAAAGAAGACCTGAGCGAAGGAGAATTGCAGGGAGACCGCAAATTGAAAAAAAAGAGAATAGCGAACAGAAGATGCGCAGGTCCTGAATGGGCTTATGCAACGTCAGCTGAGTGACAACAAGAGTTCTTGCCATTTTGTTTTGATTGAGAAGTCCCAGGTCAATACTATGGTACTTGAGTTTGACCACGAGGAAAAGAGACTGTGTTAAGCTGAAATTGAGCTAAAGAAACCTGGAAAAAGAGACTGATAATTTACCGGATGTGACACTGTGAACCTGAACTGACTTTTTTAAAACTGATTGTGACAAGCTGCTAACTGAATTGACAAGGATCCTGGGAGTGAATGAGAGAGAGCTGTAAATACTTGCTGAAAAAAGACTTTGCTTAGCCTTGCTGAGAAAAAAAAAAAAACTTCTAACCATCCTCCGTTGATTGTTGTTTACATTTGTAGCACTTTACTTTCTGATTCTTTACAATTCATGCCTAGCCCAGGAAATGACAGTGAGGGGAGTAAGCATTTTAAATATTTGGGCGTTGCTTTGGGTGTTGTGTGTGTGATATTCATTATAGCTTTGTTTGTGGAAATGCGATTGGTGGATGAGAATGAAGCTAACAATGCTACAGTTTCTGAGACTGCTACACTAAGACCTTGGGAGAGGTTTGAGCACGATACGAAGCATCTGCATGACGAAACTAACACAAAGGGGGAGCTGTCTACTAATGTTTTCTATTGCTTGCTGAGTGAGTATGTTGACACTATGGATGCAAAAGCTTGTTATGTGTGTACACAAATTCCTGTTTCAGTGCAAGAGGGGGTTAAATATCATAGTTTGCCACTAACTTATCGGATAAGTTGTAGTTTGCTACTAACACGTTTCTATAACCAAGAAGAAGTGCAATATTTTTACTCTAACTAAGATCTTGTGTTCTCTTATGTGCCTATCATAGAGGATTTGAATAGTGTAGCTAAATATTATGCCATAAAGCTGAGTAAAGGGTTCTTCGATCCTAGAGTAGCAATTAGTACATCATATGCACACCGCAATAATTTGACATGCTTGCTTGCACCTGTAGAGAAACGCTTTTTCGATCACACTGAAGATAGAAGACGGGTTTTGAAAGGGAAATTAGAAAAGGGCTTGCAGCAACGATCCTTTCTTAATAGAGGTAGTTACAATGGAAATTAGGGAACAAGGGAAATTAGCTTTAGATGCTCGACATGTAGGTAAGCTTTGCATAACACGGCCAAAGTCATATTATGACAATGTGTTTGTGGGAACGAGTGAATGTAAGCATGTGTTTTTGTTTCAGAATAAATGGACATTCATGTTAAATGGAATGGATCAAGCGATCCCAGGGGTCTATTATATTTGTGGACTTAATGCTTATTACCATCTTCCAAAGGGATGGTATGGGACATGTTATTTGGGAATAGTTTTCCCAAAGATTTACCAGCTAGAGGATTTAAAGAAATTCCCGAAAGTGACTGAATTACTTTGTACTAGACAAAAGAGAGAAACTGCAGCTGGTGTAGTAGGGGACATATTTGGAGCGATAATTCCTTCAGTAGGGGTTGTCTTAAACTCAATAAAGATTGGGAAGTTGTCTACTATTATGGATAACATGCTGGCAAATTTCACAGGAGCTATACTCCTGATGGTTACTGAACTTGCTGCGGAGAGGGCTATGACTCTTCAGAACAGGCTTGCTTTAGACATTCTTTTAGCAAAAAGTGGCGGAGTCTGTAAGATTCTTAATGAGCATCACTGTTGTGCCTACATACCTGACAATAGTAATGAGATTAGAAGTGTGCTTACTAACCTAACAAGATAGTGCAGATTTGAAGGAATTAAAGGAACCAGGAGTTTGGGAAAAGGTTGGAAATGGACTTGCTCATGTGGGAAGTTGGTTTAGTAGTATTTGGCATGGGATATTGGGTAAATTAATACAGGGAATAGTGATTATTGTGGCTTGTCTATTTGGATTATGGTTATCATGCAAAATTAGCAAAAGGATTAAAGCAAAATTGGCAAAACATAATGTGAGGAGGGAAGAAAAGAAAAGGGAGAAAATGTTCAGAGCAAAATATTAAAAGGCAAAACCAAAGGAAGAAATTGAGATGAAAGAGATTAGGAAATGACAAGGTTGTGAAAGAAAGGATGTGTGTGATGACAAGAGTCATCAGAGGAGGGATTGTTGGAGTGTAGCTTTTATAATTAATATTACATTGATATGCTTGCAAAATAATTTTTAATGGAATTGCAGAGAAATTGAATTAATGCAATAATGTCTGCGTCTGAAATGTACCCACGGGGAGTAGCCACCAATGTATACTATGATTAATGAACTTGACTAATGGTGAATTAATAATGTGCTAATGAGTGATTTTATACTAGCTTTATGAATCATGTATTAAGGTTTTGCTAATTTAGTCACTAGGCCTTAGTTAGCAAGGGTCTGGGCCTAGCTGCCTGGTCTCATATTAAATGTGTTTTTCCTAACGTGCAATGTGCTGTCTTCCTGAAGGACATAAAACTGTACTTTTCCAGAAGCTAGAGATGTGTGTAACAGTAGTAAATTCTTTCTCATGAGATCCGACTGGCTCAAGGAGACATTCTTGCTGAATGGAACAGTGTAATTCGCAACAGGTACAAGGTCGCCCAAACTGGTAAAGACAATGGAGCTACTGACTGAAGCAAGTAGTGTAACTTTTCCTACCTGACATTTTACCCGTTGAAGACGTAAATCACAGGAGCCAATAAACTGCATGAGAACTGTTTTAAGTGAAAAATCCTAGTAAGGTGATCAACGGACTAATGGATAGAGATAATGATGCACCACACACTGACCAATTGGAAATTAGAGACTTGTCTGGCAAATTCAATTTAATGACATGTCACAAGGGGAAATCAGCCAATTTCTGCGAGCCATTGCGAGCCATCTAAGCCATTTTGCCATTGCGTGCCCTTTTATCCTGCCATTCTGTCCTGCCTCAAGACTTTATTGCCTGATGTCCTAAACCATTCTCACTCACCCTGCCTTGCCCTATAACGTACATCTTCTCCTTATGAGGGAGTATTCCTACTTACCCTATTCTGACGAGACTTTGCTGTCCTGTCCTGGCTGATGGCGAATCAACTGCTGTCCTAAGGACGAAGACTGATTCTGTATGCTGACCCATTACGGAGGGTAACTATATGATAATGAAATTGTAGTTATCTGTTTGCCTTTTCTTTCTAGGTACCAACTGCTCTTTTGACAGAGTCCATAGTTTAGACGTTTTCTAAATTTGTGTTGCTAAATTGTTTTGCATGAAGCCCAACATGCTGATGCTAATTTGAGGTTAGTTAAGGAGTTCACAAATATTGGGTCCAAATAGCCAAATGACTGAGTCTTTGCTTTGTTGAATAATGTGCTAATGATACTCTGCTAAAGTTGATTCATGTTGACGTCGTGCTTTGTTCTAATGTTCATGATCTTTGCTTTGCTTAAGTCATATTCAAGTTGCCACATTGTGACATTGTTAATGTGTTTCCTGGTATTGAGACTTATAAACCTGCTAGTAGAGTGTAACCAATAGGGAATAAATATCTTAAATCTTACTAACTTCGTGTGGTCATTCATCAGTTAAAGGTCATGTTGTGTTTCTATTCTTATTAATTAAACTAACTAATTTGATTGATTCGTTATTGTGAATATTGATGAGGTTATTTATCTAGTGATTGAAATGCGAAATAGATATTTCGTCTTAAAGTGTCTCCAATCAGGGTCAAAAGGTTCATTGGCCTAAAACGAGTCCCCATGTAAGCAAAGTACTTAGGTTGGGACGAGTTATCAGGAGTCTAACACAGATTCTTAAGATTTTCTTAATGAACACAGATGTTGCTTACATAAAACATAAGGGCCGTGGATAAGCGCTTGTCACATGGTATAGGACCTCATGTCAGCTGTACATGCACCATACGTCCAGAGAGACTAGCTCATTTGATGAAAATCTTGCCTTTGTGGGTCTTGGAGTTGGTCCTTAGGTATGAGAAAGACAAGTGTTGTGTAAATAGTGGACAAATGACCCCATGTCGTGGGTGACACGCTAAGCCCACAATACTAGGCATGCTTGTGCTTTTAGGATTAAACACACAGCAGCAAAACATGAAACTACAGATCCCAGAATGTAAAATGTTATTTGCTGACAAGCCAGTACTGGATGAAAGTGTCAGACGGAAAATGAGTCAACTCGGTGGCTATGTTTTTGGCAAGAGCTATGACCAGGGCTGCTGCAATTATGCGATTACGCAGTTGCGGCGTTTTGTGTATGAGTTACTAAAAACGCAGCAACACGTGTTGCTGGGCAGTGGCGAGCCCTTTGCAGAAGCTGACTTGTCATCTTTCTGTGACCTATTTAGGCGTTAAAGTGGTATTAAAGAGGTGCAACCAACGCCCAGACTGTGTTACTAAGTTTAAAAATGCCAAAAGGAGCAATATTACAAAATGTGCTGCATTATGCTGAATAATTTCTCTTTTCTTGACGCATAATTTACTCAACCCTTCCGCATAATGTGGCCCTCTACTGCCGCATAATTTCAGTGACGCAGCTATAACTAGCTGGCATGTGGCTGAGAGCGGTGTTTCGCTGGATGCTGAAAACAGTTCATATGGCAATGGTAAGTTATGGGATTTCTAGACATATCTTATTAAAATTAAATTTTCCTGGTGAGTCCAAGTTACCAAGGACGCAAAGCTCAAGTCCTGGGCCTTTCTTGCGCAACTCATTGATTTTCTGGTGTTTTCGTTCCAGTGAGCACTGAAGTAAACCGGAACTACTCCCAGAAGGAGAGCACGTGTCCTTTGCGATGCCCAGCATCTGATAACCTTAGTCACAAATAAAACTTTTTTTTACTGTTTTTAGATCGTCTGAAAGACGCACCTCCCCAGCATTGGGAATTGTCTGTATAACGCACCTGGTCTGGACTAGTTCAAGTCCTTGGGTTTCTGAGGGGCTGGAAACCAAGCCACAGGACATAGATTCTTTCATCTGCAGCAAGGGCACAGCCCCTCTACCCACACATGACCCGGCGCAAACAGGGGCGTAGCTCGGGCTGTAAATCTAGGGGGGTGAGCTTTAAACTTCACAAACATTCAGGCAAGCATAAACTGTAAAAAATCCATAAAGGGCAAGCTGGGGCACGGGGGGGGATGGCTAAAGGGGCAGTGAAAACAGATGGGACCGTAGACTGGTAGAAGGACTAAATGAGAGAAAGTACATTATTTTGTGAAATGACCAACATTTTTGGAGTCTTTCCAAACAGAGAGAGGGAGAAAGTGTGTGTGTATTTGTCTGCGCGTGTAAACACTCCTGGTGAACTCTGATAGACAAATCACCATACCCCACTGAAAGCAGCTGCCCCCAATTATTTATCATAAAATACATTTCTTAGGGGGGGTGTAAGACCCCCACACCCCCCCCATGAAGCTATGCCCTGGACGCAAACTATACATCATACGCTTCGTGCTCAGAACACACACGATCAATGCAGCCACAGCGCCCAGAGATCGAGATGTTGTGGGGACTCCTGCTTACCTCGTGTTTAGTCCTCGGTTGCCCTCTCTCCAGCTCTGCCACTGCTGTGATGCACACGGGGCACGGGGGTCAGCTTTCTGGCTTTATCACTGTACACTGTGCACGCCTTGAGACCCTCACGGGTGAGTAGCCACGCTTTACAAATATTGATTGATTTCCCTCCCTCCCACATCTCCCCCTCCACATCTTCCCTGAAATCACCTCCCCACTCAAAGCTGAGTGCCCTGATGTGTTCCGAAGCTTTGGCAGCACGTCCAGGTGCACTCTGGGAGTTGTAGGCAACTACAGGTACAAAACAGGTAGCATGATCAGAAGAAACGTTGGACTGCCAAAGATGGATGTAATCTAGACTAGAGGTGTGCACACCCATATTATGTGAAAAGCCTTCAACCATGCTAGACGAAATACCAGATTGCCACGTGGCAGGTCTGACCAAGGGCTGATAGTGGTAAGTTAAACTTCAAGTCCCAGAATGCAGCTTGTTACCTAAAAAGCAGAAGTAGCTAAACCTGTGATTTATGACATGGGATTAACTACACATCCCAGAATGCAACTTGTTACCTGAAAAGCAGAACTGGGTAAACGTGTGAGCTGGGACCTGGGATTGACTTGTAGCTATGCCAATCCTAACCAGATAATTGCGTATCACTGACACACCTCTGTAGTCCTGGGCTTTCGTTCTGGGAGTTGTATACGTTGAATTACGGGAACTAGTTGGAATTACACCCCCGGAAACAATGATTTGTAAAAGGAAAAGCCAGGACATGAAAAACAATCTGGCATTGTTTTACTTATACCTAACCACACCCACCCCACCTCCTCGCAGGGCACGTCAGCCTTTCACTGTCATCTTTCCAGTGGCTCTGGAGTCGCGTCTGCCATCTTCAGCTAGGCCTTGTCTCTGAGAGCATGGGTGGCACAATGACATGGGGGGGGACCCTTAGCTATAAAGATGAAAGTGGCATGATGTTCTGCTTGTGCACTAAGTAATACAATGACTCTAGGTGCTTCCAAAACAGCAGAGGGGCGCAGAAGAGGTGGGGAGGGGGTGGCACACAAACGCACAGGCCCTGGTTGGTAACCCCTGACATGTAGTGGTCCTGACAAATGTGTGTAGCACCTGATCCATAATTCACACTGCTAAATCTACGTCACTTCTGCAGCGAGGAGTGGGAAAAAGAAATGACCAGGATGGGCAGAAGTCTTAAAACAACGAAGGAGGGGTGGGGGCACAAATTGGGTAACTGGTTTGGAGAATGCATTAGTAATACCCACAAAACCCTGCCCTGAGTTTTTTAGGTCGAGCGTTAGCGTTCGACCTGCTGTGTACTTTTAAGTATACTAAACTGTGAGTTTCAGTGTTTTCATTTGTTAGTTGCAATGTCCTTCAAAAATCCTTGCTTGCTAGTGGTCATTTCTGCCTCTTTGTCCTGCCTTTTTCTCTTTGGGAGCAGCACATACTACTGTCTAATTACGCTATGTCCTGTTTATCTCTTCTAAAAGGGACTTTTTTTTAGCATTTGTTTGTTTCTCAACACTGCGGGTGCTTGTTTATTCCCTCCTCCCCACCAGCTCTCCCTGCAAACATAATAAAAAGAGGGGGGCTTTTCCAGGGCCTGCTTGATCTCCCCTCACTCTTTTTCTTTTGTGTAAACATGATTTAGTTTCTTGTGCATACTTTGTAAAGGTGAAAGTAAAACATGAAACATGTGACTCATGTGCTTATACGAGTTGTGTAAGTTTGAATTTTTTCAAGATGACTTGCGAATCAGCCTGGTGGTTGTCTTGAAGGAGCGGGATTATAGCTAGCGTTATCCTGTCACGTAATGCAAACTTTATAATGATCCATCCTTTAAAACCTGTAAAGCTGCTTGTAAATGTACAAAAATAAAGCTTATTCTTTTCAACACTGTGCGCGCTGATTATAGCTCTCTGGTCAGTATTTTATTTTGGGTGAACATGATTCAGTTTCTTGTGCATATTTTTTAAAAGGCACGGTAAAACACGACCCATTTGTTAATGCGAGTTGTGTATGGTTGTATTATTTTAAGATGGCTTGCCCGTAAATAACTTTTTGAGCTCTCAGCTGACATTTAAATTATGTGTATGATTAATCTTGTTAATCAGCACGGTGGTTGTTTTTTATGAGCAGAATTATAGCTAGCGTTATCCAGTCGCATAATGCAAATATTATAATAATCCATCCTTTAAAATCTGAAAAGCTGCTCGTAAATGTACAAAGAAGAGAGTTATTCTTTTCATCACTGTGAGCGCTGATTGTAGCTCTCTGTTCAGTAGACAATTATACAATTATTTTTTTTAACACTTAGGACCAGCTTGCTCTTCCTTCGCTCTTTTTATTTTGTTTAAACATGATTTTGTTTCTCGTGCATATTTTATAAACGTCACGCTAAAACACGATCCATGTGTTTATGCAAGTTGAGTAAGATTGATTTTCTTGAAGATGGCTTCCCCGTAAACAATTTTGTGCTCTCAGCTTTCACTGTACAAATTTGTAATTTATGTGTATGATTGATCTTGCGAATCAGCACAGTAGTCATTTTATAGGGGCAGGATTATAGTTAGCGTTATCCAGTCTCGTAATGCAAACATTATAATGATTTATCCTTTAAAAGCTTTAATGCGGCTCGTAAATGTACAAAAAGAAAGCTTATCCTTTTCATCGCCAATCCATCCTTTAAAAGCTGTAAAGATGCTCATAAATGTACAAAAATAAAACTTATTCTTTTTATTACTTTGAGCGTTTTTCGTAGCTTTCTGTTCACTAGACAATTATGCCATTTTTTTTTGTTTTATAACATTTCACTTGTACACTACAGCAACCGCAATTACCATGGCGCCCACCTTCCTGCGTGCTCTGGCAGCAGGGTTCCAGATCAGCAGGACAGGAAAGCCTTGACCAATTCACAGCTTTACCCCCCACTTCACTCCCCATCCTGTATCCTGTATCTATTCCATTTATAAAGTGCTTCAATTAACTCCTGTCTGCATCTGTCTCTCTGTGAAACGCTCCCACTGTCTCGCTTTCTGTCTGTCTGTCTGTGTCTCAGTGCCACACTCCAGGTCTGGCTCTCTTTGAATGCATTATTCTCCGAGTATCACACTCATTGTGTGTCTTTCTTTGTGTCCATCTATCTCTTATTACTCGCTCCTTTGTGGGGGTTTTTGTGTGCATATGTCCCTTATTGCAAGTTCAGAGCCTCTCTTTATATGCATCTGTCTCTCGTGCCACTCTTTCTGTGCGTTTCTATTTGTGTGCATCTGTCTCTCTGTACTAAGCGTCGTGTCTCTCTTCTGTGCATCTGTCTTTCAGTGCCACACTCTCTCTGTTTTTCTTTTTGTCCGTTTGTCTTTCAGTGGTACGCTCCTTATGTCTCTCTCTTTGGGTGCGTCTGCCTCTCAGTGTCACGCTCCCGATCTGCATTTGTCTCTCTGTGCCTCGCTCTTTCTGTCTTTCTTTGGGTGCATCTAACTCTTATTACACGCTCCCTCTGTTTCTCTCTATGTCTGTGTGTCTCTTAGTGTCACTCTCGCTCTGTTTTTCTTTCTGTGTGACTTTCAGTGGTGCGCTCCCTATGTCTCTCTCATTCTGTGTGTCTGCCTCTCAGTACCACGCTCCCTGTCTGCATCTGTCTCTCAGTACCAAGTTCCCTTTCTCTTTGTTTGTGTCCATCTGTCTGTCAGTGCCACGTTCTCTTTCTCCATTTGTCTCTTAGTGCCGTACTCCCTGTCTGCATCTGTCTCTCTGTGCAAAGCTCCTTCTGGCTTGCTTTCTTTCCGACTGTGTCTCAGTGCCACACTCCATATTTGGCTCTTTTTGTATGCATTATTCTACGAATATAACACTCCTTCTGTGTCTTTCTTTGTGTGCATCTATCTCTTATTACATGCTCTTTCCTGGTTTTTTTGTGAGCATTTGTCTCTTATTGCAAGTTCAGAGCCTCTCTTGCTATGCATCTGTCTCTTGTGCCACTCTTCCTGTGTGTCTCTATTTGTGTGCATCTGTCTCTTAGTGCCACTCTCTCTGTTTTTCTTTCTGTCTGTTTGTCTTTCAGTGCCAAGCTCCCGCTGTCTCTGTTTGTGTCCATCTGTCTGTCAGTGCCACGCTCCCTACCTGCATTTGTCGCTTAGTGCCACACTCCCTCTCTGCATCTGTCTCTCTGTGCAACGCTCCCTCTGGTTCGCTTTCTGTCCGTCTGTCTGTTAGTGCCACACTCCATGTCTAGCTCTCTTTGCGTGCATCAGTTTCCCTGTGCCACACTCCCTGTGTGTCTTTCTTTGTCTGCCTATATCTCTTATTATATGTGTCTTTCTTTCTGTGCATCTGTCTCTTATTGCAAGTTCCGAGCCTCTGTTTGTGTGCATCTGTCTCTCGTGCCACTCTTCCTGTGTGTTCTATTTGTGTGCATCTGTCTCTCTGTAGTAAGCAACGTCTCTCTCTTTTGTGCATCTGTCTCTCAGTGCCACACTCTCTGTGGTTTTCTTTCCGTCTGTTTGTCTTTCAGTGGCGCGCCCTATGTCTCTCTCTTTGTGTGCGTCTGCCTCTCAGTGCCACGCTCCCGATCTGCATCTGTCTCTCAGTGCTAAGGTCCCTCTGTCTGTCAAATGTATATCAAGGATGCTTATAATACTACTGTGCTAAAATTGATCTCATATGTGTAGATATAGCTTGCACTGCTGCAATATTGTATAGACTAAATGATCCATGAAATAACATTACAGTATTACAAAAAACATATAAGACACTATACCATTTTATCAAAATATATAATTAAATTGCATTCCTTTCTGCCATTCAAATTTCATATAGTTATCCCCACTACAGGCTAAACAAAATTATACATTTTTAAAAATATATTTACACTATGTCACTTACTGCCATTACCTTTTCATTTAATAATACCCTCACCCCCCCAAAAAAATACAAACTATATCTCTTAAAAAAAACAATTAACCATTACATTATATCATCAATTTTATTTTTCAAATAAGCAATTATAAACAACATATATATAAATTAAATATATAACAAAATTAAAAAATTATAACTATTTTAACATTAAGTAAACAAACATAAGATCCTTATTACACTATTACCCAACTGTTAACTAAAATTATCCAGTGGCTAAAGTGGAATTCTATTTCATTTGCATACCATTTTTTATTAAGATACAAAAAAGCACTATAATAATATTTTGTTGCACATAACAAAATCATTAAATTATATACACAATCACTGGAATTATATAGCAAAAAAATCACAAATAAGCCTTATTTAGTGCAACCATAAACACATTAATCATTTTCATTACCAATAGCTCAAAATTTTACAAATGGGAGACCTGTTGCATTGAAAATGCTTGTTTTCCTTGGAGCCTCGCGGTTTATACAAATATAATTCTTTAAACGAGGCAAGATCAACAGATTACTAACCGTGGGCACCCTGCGTGCTCCTGGTGCACAAGAGCCGGGGTTGGTGCATGAAATGTTCTTTTTATTCCGTTTGGAAGCTTTATGTCATTTTAATGTAACAGAATCGAATATGAATCAGTCATTTTGACTATAACTTGGTGGAAACATAACATTTAACCCTGAATTGATGTAACACCATCTCCCCGTTATAACAAGATATTTCATCGCCAAACTGCACTCATTTTGAGAGCGCAGGCTGAGCCAGGGTTGGAGCTAGTGAGGGATGTGGGCTGATTCTGTAGGAGAATAGATCGGGATACATTCTGGACGTGTCCAAGAGGTGTAGAAATAGCCCGGTGTCCAGCGGCACGGCGCTCACCAAACCGGCCCCGGTGTCTTCATCTCCGCGGGACAAACCCGGGCGCCGCGAGGAGGGCAGAGCGCTCTCGATGTATGAAAGGGAATCTTTCATGTATGCGATCTTTGCAGGACCACTACCTGAGCTTTTACAAACACACGACCTGGAGTGGCTACTTGGCCCACACATAGGGGAAGAGTTAGACGACTGGCAGATTTAGGACATAAATTCACTTATGTTTCAAAGAACAGATCTGTAACTTGTTTATAAAAATTCCATGCCTTGCGATATAAAGATGACCAGAAGGGGCGCTGCAGGCTCGTCCTCCTCACCAGCAGTGGCGGAGTATGCACGTCTCCTTCCACAGCCAGCCCCAGGAGCTGCAAATCCGTCTCATCGTTAACTGCAATAAACACAGGGAAGGGCAGCTGAGAGAGGGCCAGAGAGCCCATAAAGTCCAAATGCCACCAAGAGAACAGCCTGATTTATAGTCTTGTTTATAGCTAAACTCAGAGAGAGAATGGTCCGTAAATGAAAAGGGAGGCTTCCCTGGAAACAAGCAGCAAATGAAGTAAAACAAATCCCCTACCGACTGGATAAACAGGAGAAAGTACAATGTTACGGCAGCTGGTCCCTGCTCCCACACAGAAGATGGAGGAGCACAGAGGCGTGACTGACCACTAGCCTGACGACCACTGACGACCATCGCGACAGCCAGGATTTTTAAATGACACTGAAACTAACAAATGAAATAGCTTAAGCCCACAGTAAGTATACTAAAAGTATAAAGGTCAAACACTTTCTTCCACCTAACAATAGCTGCTTGTTTTCCCAAGCAGTGGAAGTGAAAGCTAGCCTTTATCACTGCTGATTCTGTGTCACGATCCGAGGCTTCGGCTTCGGCTTCGGCTTATGCTTCTTCTTCTTTGCTGTTTATTACTAACAGACACACAGCAGCCAGTGAAAATAAACTTTTATCTCAAACTACATTACATATACTATTTGTATATGACATCACAATATCAGTCCAATCATAACTCTCTCAACTGCTATATAGAGTAGAGGAATCAAACAACTTCCTCCGTCATTGCTTGGGCTAAAGTCTTAAAGTCTATAAATGATTTAACTGCAACATTCCTGAAGCCGGTCTCCCACATAAATGGAGTGAAGGTTCCCGAAGGGGTTCAGTCTGTAGGCCCATTTTAATCACGCACAGTTGCTGCTGTTCTCTGCCCTCTGAGCCTAAAGCTCCTCCCCTAGAAGCCCAGAGGAGCCTGCGTGTGGGAGGAGCTTCAGGAGTCCTGGTACCTACAGACAACCAAGACCGTAAGATGGTACCGCCTAAAATACCGCGCAGCAGATCCGCATACACCCAGTGCATAGCTCTGCTGTCTTAACACCCTTCTATACAAGGTGTGTGTAACCTGAGTGATAGCTCTGCTGTCTTAACACCCTTCTCTAAACGTCTGTGTAACCTGATTAATAGCTCTGGTGTCTTAACACCCTTCTCTAAAGGTCTGTGTAACCTGAGTGATAGCTCTGTTGACTTAACAACCTTCCTTAAAAGGTCCATGGAACCTCAGTAATAGCTCTGCTGTCTTAATACCCTAACATACAAGATTTGTGTAACCTGAGGGATAGCTCTGCTGTCTTAATACCCTAACATACAAGATCTGTGTAAATTTGGGATAGCTCTGCTGTCTTAATACCCTAACATACAAGATCTGTGTAACCTGAGGGATAGTTCAGCTGCCTTACCCTAGCATGCAATGTTTGTGTAACCTGACGGATAGCTCTGCTTTCCTAACCCCTAGCATACAAGGTGCATGTTTGAACCGAGGGATAGCTCTGCTGTCTTAACATCCTAACATAGAAGAGCTGTGTAACCAGAGTAACAGTTTTGCTGTCTTAACCCCTAGCATATAAGGTGAGTGTAACCTAAGGGATACTTCTGCTGTCATAAAACCCTAACATACAAGATCTGTGTAACATGAGTAATAACTCTGCTGTCTTACCCCCCTAGCATACAAGGTCTTTGAAGCCTGAGGGATAGCTCTGCTCTCCTAACATCCTAGCACAGTGGTCTCTAACCTCTGGTCCGGGGACCCCTGGTGGTCCACAAAGCCTCCTCAGGGGTCCGTGACTGCTTAGAAAATTAACTAATATTAACAGATTAATAAAGTGTATATTAATATAGTGACTAAATATACAATTTAACATTTTAAAATGTACTGTAAAAGTCAAGGAATTTGAAATTGGAGGCTAAAAATTAAATTAGTATCCTCAGATTGATTTGTGGGAGCAGTGCAGGTTTTTATTTTATGTGTTTGCAAATTAAATAAAATGTGTTATTTGTGTATGTGTTTGATTGAATGCATGTTTCTGTAGTTTTTTGGGTAATGTTTTTGCGGTTCAAATCATCGACAATGTTTAGGCCTGAGTAATGACTCTGTGGGGGGGTCCAGTATCCCAATAATGATTCATTGGGGGGTCCCCGGGTTCCAGTAATGTTAAAGTGGGGGTCCACAGAAGTTAAAAGGTTGGGAATCACTGACTCAGGTCACACAGACCTTTCAGGCTCACGTGTTAAGACAGCAGAGCTATCACCCACGTCATTCAGGCCTTGCAGTCTCTGGTGTTAAGGTAGCAGAATTATCACTCAGGTTGCACCAGTTTTATAGACTCCTATGTTAAGACAGCAGAGCTATCACTCAGATCACAACAATCTTGTAGGCTTGCATACTGATGTTTCAAGGCAGAGGTTATACAGACCTTGCAGTCTCGGGACTTAATGAATGCAGCAGAGCTATTGCTCAGATTACGCAGATATTGCAGGTTTGGGTTCTAAGACAGCAAAGCTTTCACTCTGGTTGAAACACCGTGTATGCTGGCACAAAGGTTCTCAAACCTTTGACTCCTGAGGACCCCCACTGAATCACTACTGGCAGCCAGGGACCCTCAAGCAATTTCTCCAATTTAAATTTCAAACATTAAAACTAGGAGTGGCTTGTGGTACTAAAAAGGGGTGGTGCGGTGCGTGCGTGGGTGGGGGTTTAAATGTATCTGTGCCGCTGCCACCGTCACCACCACACTGCTCCTCTCTTCTCCTCTGCAGACAGGCCGGGACTCCCAGGCAGGCTGGGAGCCTGTGCCTGCTCTCTCCAGCCAGGCAATACAGTGCGGGCTGGAGACAGCCTACTGCGCATGTATGTTTGGTCGGCCCAAGCCGGCCGGCCAAACAGACATGCGCAGTGAGCAGTGTTCATCACAGCCTGTGGCCCCCCCTCCTTTTACCAAAAAACAACATGAACATAGTTTATTATCATTTTTGTGGTAAAAGGTTTGCAGCTGCTGCTGCTGTCGGGGGGTGGGGAAAACTCCTCCGGCCTAGCGGAGGAGCCGCGCCTGACTAAAACATTAATTTACAAAAAACACACAAACAAGTACACACCAAACAAATATTCAAATTACTAAAGATATAATTATTTTATATTGAAAAAAAAATTCAAAAATTTAAAAGATTTTATGGGAAGGTTGACGCTACATCTCGGTGACTAACGTTTCCATGTTTGGTTTTATTTAGGAACATTGAATCAGGTCAGATTCTTCATTTCCCATGCGATATCTGTATTTATTTTTTAGGTACATAAGATCTGAGAAAGCTTTTTCGTTAGTGGGAAACGGAAGTAAAACCTTAGGCCTCCCATCTTTCCAGAGACCCTCTGTCACATGTCTTTCATTTGTTTTATAGCACCTCTGATTCCAGTGTAGGGTGTCGGAGCTCTTTACAGCAGACCACAAGCTGTAGGATTCACTTTAGCCACATTGGTAGACATTTTCAAAGAGTGCTTGGTCTGGAGAAACACAAACTCAAGATTTAGAACGTGGTTAGTGTTGGCTTTAATAATAGGAATATATTTCTATGCAAATAAACATTTTTTAGGAGCATATGGGAAATCAAAGACTGGGAAAAACACAACTTTCTCATTTGTGTCATGCAGTTTGTATGCAGCTCTTTGATGGCAGTTTATAGCTCACTGTGCTAGATTACAATTGTGACTTATGAACCTCACAGTAAGAAAAGAATCTGTAGCAAAAGCAGTAACCCATTGAGCTATGCACATAAAATACTTTTCTTTGCATGATACATGTTCTTTAAAGCAGGCACATTAACCAAATGTGCTACCCTAAATGAGTCAAAACTGCCACTAGACAAAACTCCCATCTCTCTCCAGCAGGTACATTAATTGCCAGAGTTATTGTGACTCTTTTCTTTTTGCCATAAAGCTTCTGGATGTACAAGGAACTTTGCAGTGCTTTTGAAACTGCTGCATAAAGAATGTAATAAATCTAAAAACATGCATGTGTTTCGAGAGGCCCCAGCTGGATAAGTGCCTTGCTGCGGGCCTGGGTCTGCGAATCCCCTTTTAATGTGTCCCGGACCCCTTAGGGCCGCTTACCACAAGTTGGTAACCACTGCATTAAGGCAATAAATACTGTGTTTACTTGTGAAAGAGGTCTAGTGACCCTCACTGTGCATTAAACATGTCACCTGGTCAGTGCACTGCTATGCCTCCCATGGCTCCACCTTCTAAGTAGAGCCTTTTCCCTGGCTCCTCTGAACTCCTGACCCCTGTCAGGAGTTCGAGGGCCTCCTCCACCCGCAGGCTTCTGACTGCACCTCATCCCTGGTGTTTAGTGGGAGAGCTCTTCTTTACTACTAGACTACCTTTGGCCTCTCTCCACTTTCTCTGTTTTGCTCTCTGTTCTGCTTCATTTCTGTCCCTTTGTGCTTCTTTTCCTTCACGCTACAATCTCCCTCGTTTTTCTCTCACTCCGCTCTATCTCTCTCGCCCCTGAAGCTGCTGCCCCTGCGGCCCGCCCTTCTCCTCTCTCTCGCGCTGCACTCCTGCTGCTGCCCCCACTGCCCGCCCCCTTTTTTGCGCCCGCGCCCTCTTTTCACGCCGTTTTACGCCCCTGCTCCCGCATCCCAGGTGTCCTCTCTTCCTCCCACCTCCCTACTTAATGGTGGCTGCTGCGTGGTAGGTTGAGCAATATCACTGACCTGGTCAGTGCACTGCTATGCCTCCTGTGGCTCCACCTTGTAAGTAGAGCCCTTTCCCTGGCTCCTCTGAAGTCCTGACCCCTGTCAGGAGTTCAAGGCCCTCCTCCACCCGCAGGCTTCTGCCTGTGCCTTATCCCTGGTGTCTAGTGGGAGAGCTCTGCTTTCTTACTAGGCTACCTTCTGCCTCTCTCCTCCTTTTCTCTGCTTTGCTCTCTGTTCTGCTTCACTTCTGTCCCTTTGCGCTCTTTTTGCTTCGTGCTACACTCTTCCTCGTTTTTCTCTCACTCTGCTCATCCCCTCTCTCTCTCCCCTGCTGCTGCCCACCGCGGCCCCACCCCCTTTTTCGTGGCTGCCCTCTTTTTTCCACCATTTTTCGCCTCCGCTCCCGCCTCCCAGCTGTCCTCTCCTCCCCCCACCTCCCTACTTAATGGCGGCTGCTATGAGGCCGCGGTAGCGGACGCTCCACTGGCGCGCCAAAGGTACACCAAAGGTACACGAAAGGCAAGCCGATTTGCACCAGTCCGCGCCTGGACTGCGCCCAGCGCCAGAACCTCTGGCTCTCGTCCCCCCCACCGCCTCCATGCACTTCTTCACTACGACGCTGCCACCCTCCGCACCCTCAACACCGGCCGCTCTCCTGCCTGCCTTCAAGCCTCCCCGCAGACCACCCGCAGACCCTTCTCCTGCCGGAACTGCACCTTCACCAGCCTCCACGCCAATGACCCACCCACTAAGGCAGGACTCAACCATCTCAGATGCATCCTCCTCAACACCCGCTCCGTCCACAAGCATGCAGTATAGCTATGGAATCTACTCAACTCAGCCTCCCTAGAAGCCGCCTTCCTGACCGAGACCTGGATGAACCCCTCCTCAGCACCTGACATTTCCATAGTGTAGGAGGCTGGCCTGGCTTATAGTGGGTACCTTGTGGCACTTACACCTTGTGCCAGGTCCAGTTATCTCTTATTAGTAGATTAGTAGTGTTCTAGCAGCTTAGGCTGATAGAGGTAGCTATAGCAGAGCAGCTTTGGCTGAACTAGGAGACATGCAAAGCTCCTACTATACCACTTATATCATATGCCACTATATCATAAGAAACACAATACTCAGAGTTACTAAAAATAAAGTTACTTTATTTTAGTGACAATCTGCCAAAAATATCTCAGAGGATATGCTCCCTTAGGAGGTAAGTAAAATACAGAAAATATACACACAAACCAAAATCAGGTATGTAAAACACTTAGAAAAGTAGTGCAAACACTGTAGAACACAATAGAATGCAACAGGAGACAATAGGCCTAGGGGCAACACAAACCATATACTCCAAAAGTGGAATGCGATCCACAAATGGACCCCAGGCCTAGTGTAGTGTGTACAGGGTCGCTGGGAGTGTAAAAAAACACTAAGAGTGTCCAAGATACCCCACCCCAAGACCCTGAAAAGTAGGAGTAAAGTTACCCTACTGCCCCAGAAAGACAGTAAAGTAGAGATAGGGGGTTCTGCAAAGTCAACAACTGACTGGAAAGCACTGAAGATGGATTCCTGGACCTGAGGACCTGCAAAGGAAGGGGACCAAGTCCAAGAGTCACGCAAGTGTCCAGGGGGGGCATGAGCCCACTAAACCCCGGATGAAGGTGTAAAAGGGCTGCCTCTGGGTGGAAGAAGCCAACAATTCTGCAACAGCGGAAGGTGCTAGGAATTTCTCCTATAGTCAGAAGATGTCCCATGGCGTGCTGGAGGATGCAGAGTTGTTTCCACGCAGAAAGACTGCAATCAAGCCTTGCTAGCTGCAAGAGTTGCGGTTGAAGATTTTGGGTGCTGCCAGGGCCCAGGAAGGACCAGGAGGTCGCCCCTTGGAGGAGGACACAGAGGGGGTGCTCAGCCACAGAGAGATCCCACGCAGAAGCAGGCAGCACCCGCAGAAGCACCTGAACAGGCATCCAGGAAATCTGCTGTAGAAAGCTGGCCTGGTTTGTAGTGAGTACCAAGGGGTACTTACACTCTGCACCAGGTCCAGGTATCCCTTATTAGTGTAGAAGAGGTGTCAAGCAGCTTAGGCTGATAGAAAAGTTAGCTTAGCAGAGCAGCTTAGGCTGAACTAAGACACATGCAAAGCTCCTACTATACCACAGGTGTCATATGCACAATATCATAAGAAAACACAATACACAGATATACTAAAAATAAAGGTACTTTATTTTTATGACAATATGCCAAAAGTATCTCAGTGAGTACCCTCAGTATGAGGATAGCAAATATACACAAGATATATGTACACAATACTAAAAATATGCAGTAATAGCAATAGAAAGCAATGCAAGCAATGTACAGACACAATAGATTGCAATGAGAGCAAATAGGTATAGGGGCAACACAAACCATATACTTCAAAAGTGGAATGCGAACCACGAATGGACCCCAAACCTATGTGAGCTTGTAGAGGGTCGCTGGGACTGTAAGAAAACAGTGAGGGTTAGAAAAATAGCCCACCCCAAGATCCTGAAAAGTAGGTGTAAAGTGCACCTAAGTTCCCCAGAGAGCACAGAAGTCGTGATAGGGGAATTCTGCAAGGAAGACCAACACCAGCAATGCAACAACAATGGATTTCCGGACGAGAGTACCTGTGGAACAAGGGGACCAAGTCCAAGTGTCGCGACAAAGTCGGATTGGGCAGATACCCAGGAAATGCCAGCTGAGGGTGCAAAGAAGCTGCCACCAGATGGTAGAAGCTGTAAAAACTGCAAGAACGAAGAGGACTAGGAACTTCCCCTTTTGAGGATGGATGTCCCACGTCGTGAAGAAGCTTGCAGAGGTGTTCCCATGCAGAAAGACCGCAAACAAGCCTTGCTAGCTGCAAGGGTCGCGGTTAGGGTTTTTGGATGCTGCTGTGGCCCAGGAGGGACCAGGATGTCGCCAATTGCGTGAGGAGACAGAGGGGGCACCCAGCAAGACAAAGAGCTCTCTCAGAAGCAGGCAGCACCCGCAGAAGTGCCGGAATAGGCACTACGAAGAGGAGTGAACTGGAGCTCACCCGAAGCCACAAAAGAAGATCCCACGACGCCAGAGGACATCTCAGGAGGTTGTGCACTGCAGGTTAGAGTGTCGGGGACCCAGGCTTGGCTGTGCACAAAGGAAATCCTGGAAGAGTGCACAGGAGCGGAGCAGCTGCAAATCACACGGTACCTAGCAATGCAGTCTAGCGTGGGGAGGCAAGGACTTACCTCCACCAAACTTGGACTGAAGAGTCACTGGACTGTGGGAGTCACTTGGACAGAGTTGCTGAGTTCCAGGGACCACGCTCGTCGTGCTGAGAGGGGACCCAGAGGACCGGTGATGCAGTCTTTTGGTGCCTGCGGTTGCAGGGGGAAGATTCCGTCGACCCACAGGAGATTTCGTCGGAGCCTCTAGTGCAGAGAGGAGGCAGACTACCCCCACAGCATGCACCACCAGGAAAACAGTCGAGAAGGCGGCCGGATAAGCAATACAAGGTTGCAGTAGTCGTCTTTGCTACTTTGTTGCAGTTTTGCAGGCGTCCAGAGCAGTCAGCGGTCGATTCCTTAGCAGAAGGTGAAGAGAGAGATGCAGAGGAACTCTGATGAGCTCTTGCATTCGTTATCTAAAGAATTCCCCAAAGCAGAGACCCTAAATAGCCAGAAAAGGAGGTTTGGCTACCTAGGAAGGAGGATAGGCTAGTAACACAGGTAAGAGCCTATAAGAAGGAGTCTCTGACGTCACCTGCTGGCACTGGCCACTCAGAGCAGTCCAGTGTGCCAGCAACACCTCGGTTTCCAAGATGGCAGAGGTCTGGAGCACACTGGAGGAGCTCTGGGCACCTCCCAGGGGAGGTGCAGGTCAGGGGAGTGGTCACTTCCCTTTCCTTTGTCCAGTTTCGCGCCAGAGCAGGGCTGGGGGATCCCTGAACCGGTGTAGACTCGCTTATGCAGAGATGGGCACCATCTGTGCCCATCAAAGCATTTCCAGAGGCTGGGGGAGGCTACTCCTCCCCAGCCCTGACACCTTTTTCCAAAGGGAGAGGGTGTAACACCCTCTCTCTGAGGAAGTTCTTTGTTCTGCCTTACTGGGCCAAGCCTGGCTGGACCCCAGGAGGGCAGAAACCTGTCTGAGGGGTTGGCAGCAGCAGCAGCTGCAGTGAAACCCCGGGAAAGGTAGTTTGGCAGTACCCGGGTCTGTGCTAGAGACTCAGGGGATCATGGAATTTTCTCCCTAATGCCAGAATGGCATTGGGGTGACAATTCCATGATCTTAGACATGTTACATGGCCATGTTCGGAGTTACCATTGTGACGCTATACATAGGTAGTGACCTATGTATAGTGCACGCGTGTAATGGTGTCCCAGCACTCACAACGTCCGGGGAATTTGCCCTGAACAATGTGGGGGCACCTTGGCTAGTGCCAGCGTGTCCACACACTAAGGGCCTCATCCTGACCCTGGCGGACGGCGGAGGCCGTCCGCCAGGGTACCGCCGCTGAATGACCGCACCGCGGTCAAAAGACCGCGGCGGCCTTTCAGACATTTCCTCTGGGCCGGCGGGCGCTCTCCAAAAGAGCGCCCGCCGGCCCAAAGGAAATGCCCCTGCAACGAGGACGCCGGCTCAGAACTGAGCCGGCGTAGTTGCAGGGGTGCGACGGGTGCAGTTGCACCCGTCGCGTATTTCAGTGTCTGCTAAGCAGACACTGAAATACTTTTCGGGGCCCTCTTACGGGGGCCCCTGCAGTGCCCATGCCATAGGCATGGGCACTGCAGGGGCCCCCAGGGGCCCGCGGCACCCCCTACCGCCATCCTGTTCATGGCGGGTTTCCCGCCATGAACAGGATGGCGGTAGGGGGTGTCAGAATCCCCATGGCGGTGGAGCGCGCTCCGCCGCCATGGAGGATTCCCCCGAGCAGCGGAAAGTCGGCGGGAGACCGCCGACTTTCCGCTTCTGACCGCGGCTGAACCGCCGCGGTCAGAATGCTCGTGGGAGCACCGCCAGCCTGTTGGCGGTGCTCCCGTGGTCGGTGGCCCTGGCGGCGACCCCCTAAGTAACTTAGCACCCAACCTTTACCAGGTAAAGGTTAGACATATAGAAGACTTATAAGTTACTTAAGTGCAGTGTTAAATGGCTGTGAAATAACGTGGACGTTATTTCACTCAGGCTGCAGTGGCAGGCCTGTGTAAGAATTGTCAGAGCTCCCTATGGGTGGCAAAAGAAATGCTGCAGCCCATAGGGATCTCCTGGAACCCCAATACCCTGGGTACCTCAGTACCATATACTAGGGAATTATAAGGGTGTTCCAGTATGCCAATGTGAATTGGTGAAATTGGTCACTAGCCTGTTAGTGACAATTTGGAAAGCAAAGAGAGAGCATAACCACTGAGGTTGTGGTTAGCATAGCCTCACCGAGACAGTTAGTCATCACACAGGGAACACATACAGGGCACACGTATTAGCACTGGGGCCCTGGCTGGCAGGGTCCCAGTGACACATACAACTAAAACAACATATATACAGTGAAATATGGGAATAACATGCCAGGCAAGATGGTACTTTCCTACATCTGCGCATGGTGGTCGTCTCAGCACAACAAAAGAGGGTCCCATGAAGTCGGAATCCAACTCAGCGAGTTGGGCAATGCAGGACAGAGTGCTGGGGACCTAGGCTGTGCTGTGCACAAAGGAAGTCTTGCAAAAGTGCAGAGAAGCCCTAGCAGCTGCAGTTCACGCAGTACACAGGATTACTGTCTGGCAAGGGGAGGCAAGGACTTACCTCTGCCAACTTTGGACAGATGGACCACTGGACTATCCGGGTCACTTGGATCCAGCTCCTGTGTTCCAGGGGCCACGCTCGTCACGATGAGAGGGGACCCAGAGAACCGGTGAAGCAGAAGTTTGGTGCCTGCGGTAGCAGGAGGAAGACTCCATCAACCCACAGGAGATTTCTTCTTGGCTTCCAGTGCAGGGTGAAGGCAGACAGCTCCCAGAGCATGCACCACCAGGAAACAGTTGAGAAAGCCGGCAGGATTTGGCGCTACAATGTCGCTGGTAGTCTTCTTTCTACTTTGTTGCAGTTTTGCAGGCGTACTGGAGCAGTCAGTGGTCGATCCTTGGCAGAAGTCGAAGAGGGAGATGCAGAGGAACTCTGGTGAGCTCTTGCATTTGTTCTCTGAGGAAAAGCCCACAGGAGAGACACTGAATAGCCCTCAGAGGAGGATTGGCCACCTAGTCAGGTAAGCACCTATCGGGAGGGGTCTCTGACGTCACTTGCTGGCACTGGCCACTCAAAGGCCTCCATTGTGCCCTCACACCTCTGGATTCAAGATGGCAGAGGTCTGGGACACACTGGAGGAGCTCTGGGCACCATCCCTGGGGTGGTGATGGATAAGGGGGTGGTCACTCCCCTTTCCTTTGTCCAGTTTCACACCAGAGCAGGGCTGGAGGTTCCCTGAACTGGTGTAGATTGGTTTAGGCAAAGAGGGCACCATCTGTGCCTTTCAAAGCATTTCCAGAGGCCAGGAGAGGCTACTCCTCTCAGGCCCTTAATACCTATTTCCAAAGGGAGAGGGTGTAACACTCTCTCTCAGAGGAAATCGTTTGTTCTGCCTGCCTGGCACTGGGCTGCCCAGGCCCCAGGAGGGCAGAAGCCTGTCTGTGGGTTGGCAGCAGCGGTAGCTGCAGTGAAAACCCCAGAGAGCTGGTTTGGCAGTACCCAGGGTCCATGCTGGAGCCCCAGGGATGCATGGGATTGGCACCCCAATACAAGATTTGGCATGGGGGGGGCAATTCCATGATCTTAGACATGTTGCATGGCCATATTTGAAGTTACGATTGTGAAGCTACCTACAGGTATTGACCTATATGTAGCGCACACGTGTAATGGTGTCCCGGCACTCACAATGTCCAGGGAAATTTCCCTTAACTAAGTGGAGGCACCTTGGCTAGTGCTAGGGTGCCCTCACACCTAGTAACTTTGCACCTAACCTTCACTAAGTGAGGTTTAGACATATAGGTGACTTATAAGTTACTTAAGTGCAGAGTAAAATGGCTGTGAAATAACGTGGACGTTATTTCACTCAGGCTGCAGTGGTAGTCCTGTGTAAGAATTGTCTGAGCTCCCTATGGGTGGCAAAAGAAATTCTGCAACCCATAGAGATCTCCTGGAACCCCAATACCCTGGGTACCTAGGTAACATATACTAGGGAATTATAAGGGTGTTCCAGTGTGCCAATTAGAATTGGTGAAAATGGTCCCTAGCCTGCAGTGACAATTTCAAAGGCAGAGAGAGCATAAGCACTGAGGTTCTGATTAGCAGAGCCTCAGTGACACAGTTAGGCACTACACAGGCATGCACATTTAGGCCACAAACTATGAGTACCGGGGTCCTGGCTAGCAGGATCGCAGTAAGACAGTAAAAACACTCTGACATATACTCACAAACAGGCCACAATTGGGGTTAATAAAGATAGAAAGAGGATACCTTCCTACAGTCAAGCAAATGCAAATCTTAGATCCCACCGCTGCCACCAATGTAGGAAGTAGGCTCTGTATATACTATCTCAAAGTGAGAAATAGTGTGCACAGAGTCCAAGGGTTCCCCTTAGAGGTTGATAGTGGCAAAATTAGATAATTCTAATGCTCTATTTTGTGGTACTGTGGTCGAGCAGTAGGCTTATCAGAGGGTAGTGTTAAGCTTTTTGTTGTACACACACAGGCAATAAATGAGGAACACACACTCAAAGACTTAACTCCAGGCCAATAGTTTTTATATAGAAAAATATATTTTCTTAATTAATTTCAGAACCACAAGATTTCAAGTAAGTACATAAAATGCAAGGTACTTCACACAGGTAAGTATAGAACTTTGATTTAAAGCAGTAGTACATGCAGTTTTAGGTAAAATGGCAATAAGCTACTTTAAAAGTGGACACTGCAAAAATCAACAGTTCCTGAGGAGGTAAGTTTTGGTTAGGTTTTGCAGGTAAGTAAAGCACTTACACAGTCAGTCTCTGGGGCATAGGCATCCCACTGTTGGGGGTTCAAGGCAATCCCAAAGTCACCACACCTGCAACACAGGGCCGGTAAGGTGCAGAGGTGAAAAGAGGGCCCAAAACACACAGGCCCCTATGGAGAACAATGGTGCTCTGGTTCCGGTCTGCTGGCAGGTAAGTACCTGCGTCCTCGGGGAGCAGACCAGGGGGGTTTTGTAGAGCACTGGGGGGGACCCAAACAGGCACACAAAACACACCCTCAGTGCCAGAGGGGTGGCTGGGTGCAGTGTGCAAAGTAGGCATCGGGTTTGCTGTAGGAAGCAATGGAGGGACCCGGGGGTCACTTAGGCGATGCAGGCAGGGCACAGGGGGGCTTCTCGGCCAGCCACCGACTGGGCTAGGAAGAGGGCCACCTGCTGGTCACTCCTGCAATGGAAGGTGATTCCTCTCGGTCCTGGGGGCTGCAGGTGCAGTGCTTGGTCCAGGCGTTGGGTTCCTTGTTACCAGGCAGTCGCGGTCAGGGGGAGCCTCTGGATCCTCTCTGCATGTGTCGCTGTGAGGGTGCAGGGGGGTCAACTCAGGTTACTCACGTCGTCACAGTCGCTAGGAAGTCCTCTCTGCGGTGTCAGTTCTCTGGAGCTCGAGCCGGAAGTGTCAGGTGCAGAGTGAGAAGTCTCACGCTTCTGGCGGGAAGGGAGAGTTTTGTCAAAGTTGCTAAAAAGTTGCAAAGTTGTTGCTGTTTTTGAACAGTGCTGCTGTTCTCAGGAGCTTCTTGGTCCTTCGGGTTCAGGGCAGTCCTCTGAGTCCTCAGAGGTCACTGGTCCCTGTCAGATGCATCGCTGTGCAGGTTCTTTGAGTCTGGAGACAGGCCGGTAGGGCTGGGGCCAAGTCAGTTGTCGTCTCCATCGTCTCTGCGGGGATTTCAGGTCAGCAGTCCTTCTTCTTTCTTCAGGTTGCAGGAATCTGATTTCCTGGGTTCAGGGTAACCCCTAAATACTAAATTTAGGGGTGTGTTTAGGTCTGGGGGCAGTAGCCAATGACTACTGTCCTGGAGGGTGGCTACATCCTCTTTGTGCCTCCTCCCTGAGGGGAGGGGGGCACATCCCTATTCCTATTGGGGGAATCCACCAATCTCAAGATGGAGGATTTCTAAAGGCAGGAGTCACCTCAGCTTAGGGCACCTTCGGGGCTTTCCTGACTGGTGGCTGGCTCCTCCTTGTTTTCCTCATTATCTCCTCCAGCCTTGCCACCAAAAGTGGGGGCAGTGGCCGGAGGGGCGGGCATCTCCACTAGCTGGGATGCCCTGGGGTGCTGTAACAAAAGGCATGATCCTTTAAGGCTCACCGCCAGGTGTTACAGTTCCTGCAGGGGGAGGTGAGAAGTGTCTCCACCCAGGGCTTTGTTCCTGGCCACAGAGTGACAAAGGCACTCACCCCATGTGGCCAGAAACTCATCTGGTGTGGCAGGCTGGCAGAAACTGGTCAGCCTAGCACTAGGAGTCGGACTGGTATTCAGGGGGCAGCTCTAAGATGCCATCTGGGTGTATTTTACAATAAATCCCATACTGGCACCAGTGTGTATTTACTGTGCTGAGAAGTTTGATACCAAGCTTCCCAGATTTCAGTGTAGTCATTATGGAACTGTAAAGTTCCTGTTTGACAAACTCCCAGACCATATACTCTTTATGGCTACCCTGATCTTACAATGTCTAAGGTTTTGCTTAAACACTGTAGGGGCATAGTGCTCATGCACTTAAGCCCTCACCTGTGGTATAGTGCACCTTGCCTTAGGGCTGTAAGGCCTGCTAGAGGGGTGACTTACCTATGCCACAGGCAGTGAGAGGTGGGCATGGCACTCTGAGGGGAATGCCATGCCGACTTAGTAATTTTCTCCCCACAAGCACACACAAGCTGTGAGACAGTGTGCATGTGCTGAGTGAGGAGTCCCCAGGGTGGCATAAGACATGCTGCAGCCCTTAGAGACCTTCCCTGGCAACAGGGCCCTTGGTACCAGGGGTACCATTTTCAAGGTGTACTTATCTGTGTGCCAGGGCTGTGCCAGTTGTGGGAACAAAGGTACAGTTTAGGGAAAGAACACTGGTGCAGCACATTTTCAATCATAACTGGCATCAACAAAAGGCAAAATTCAGGGGGTAACCATGCCAAAGAAGGCATTTCCTTACAACCACCCTCCGAGGGACCCTTGTCTACAGGCCCACTGGCCCCGACAGCAGTTCAGCGACTCTATCACTGACATCATCAGCACGCGCGCTCTCGCATACATTGACCACATACTCCTCGTGGACTTAAACTTCCACCTCGAGAACACCAACAACAACAACACCGCCACCCTGCTCAACACCCTCACCTGTGGTATAGTGCACCTTGCCTTAGGGCTTTAAGGCCTGCTAGAGGGTTGACTTACCTATGCTATAGGCAGTGTGAGGTTGGCATGGCACTCTGAGGGGAGTGCCATGTTGACTTAGTCATTTTCTCCCCACCAGCACACACAAGCTGTGAGGTAGTGTGCATGTGCTGAGTGAGGGATCCACAGGGTGGCATAACACATGCTGCAGCCCTTAGAGACCTTTCCTGGCATCAGGGCCCTTGTTACCAGGGGTACCAGTTACAAGGGACTTATCTGAGTGCCAGGGCTGTGCCAATTGTGGAAGCAAAGGTACAGTTTAGGGAAAGAACACTGGTGCTGGGGCCTGGTTAGCAGGGTCCAAGCACACTTTCAATCAAAACTTAGCATCAGCAAAGGCAAAAAGTCAGGGGGTAACCATGTCAAGGAGGCATTTCCTTACACATCCACAACAGCTTTGGCACCCAGGCCTCACCCCGGCAACCACCAACACCACAGATTCACCTACGACCAACCTCCTGCTCTCCTGGACCCCCGTCAACCACAACAACATCATCAAAATCATGAACACCATCCAGTCTGGCTCTCCATCTGACCCTTGCCCTCACCACATTCTCAAAAAAACAAGCTCCATCATCACACCCCAACTACAGAAGATCATCAACAGCTCCTTCGAGTCCGCCACCTTCCCGGAGAGCTGGAACACGCCGAGATCAACGCCCTCCTTAAAAAACCCAAGGTGGACCCAAAGGACCTCCGGAACTTCTGGCCTATCTCCCTGCTCCCCTTCACGGCAAAAGTCATCGAGAAGGCTGTCAACAGACAACTAACCCACTTTCTTGAGGACAACTGCACCCTGGACCCTTCCCAATCCGGATTCCGCAGCAACCACAGTACCGAAACCGCCCTCATCGCCACCACCGACGACATCAGAACCATACTGGACAATGGCGAAACCACGGCCCTCATCCTCCTGGACCTCTTGGCCGCGTTCGACACCTTCTGCCACCACACCCCACGCTCACGCCTCAGCAATGCAGGAATCCACAACAGAGCCCTGGACTGGGTCACCTCCTTTCTCACCGGCAGAACCCAGAGAGTCCGCCTCCTCCATTTCGCTCGGAGGCCACCGAAATCATCCCTCAGCCCGACCATCTTCAACGTCTACATGGCCCGCTCACTAACATCGCTTGATCCCACAACCTCACCTTCACCTGATACGCCAATAACACCCAGCTGATCCTCTCCCTCACCAAGGACTCCGCCAAGACCAACCTCCACGAAGGAATGAAGGCCGTCGCTGAATGAATGAAGAGCAGCAGCCTCAAACTCAAATCCCACAAGATGGAAGTCCTGATCTTCGGCTCCATCCCCTACGCATGGGATGACTCGTGGTGCCTGCCACTGTCAGAGCCGCTCCGACTCCCACCGACCATGCACGCAACCTAGGATTCATCTTGGACTCCTCATTATCCATGACCCAGCAAGTGAATGCCATCTCTTCCTCCTGCTTCAACACCCTCTGCATTCTCCGAAAGATCTACAAATGGATCCCCACCGAAACCAGAAGAAGAGTCACCCAAGCCCTCGTAAGCCGCAAACTGAACTACGGCAATGCCCTCTACGCAGGAACCATGGCCTAACTCCAGAAGAGGCTGCAACTCATCCAGACTGCCTCTGCACGCCTCATCCTCAACATCCCCCGCTACTGCCACATCACAGACCACCTGAGACACCTGCACTGGCTCCCAGTCAACAAGAGATTCACCTTCAAACTCCTCACCCACGCTCACAAAGCAATGCACAACACCGGACCAGAATACCTCAACAGACGTCTCTCCTTCTACCCCCGACCCGGCATCTCTGTCCCGCCGACCTCGCCCTCGCAACTGTCCAACGTGTCCGCAGAACTACAACCGGCGGTAGATCATTCTAGCACCTCGCCACCAAAACGTGGAACACTCTTCCCACCCACCAGTGCCAGACCAAAGACCTCCTTACCTTCAGGAAACTTCTCAAGACCTGGCTGTTTGAGCAGTGGCAGCACCCCCCCATTCTCCACCCCCCCCCCCCAGCGCCTTGAGATCCTCACTGGTGAGTAGTGCGCTTTACAAATTCCTGATTAATTGATTGATATTGCTAAAACAGGAAATCAAATATTTACTGGTTGGAGAAGGGCTGTTAATTTGTGCTGGTGGGTACCACTACTCAATGTGACAGACCCATGGTCCTGTGCAACCAATACAAGACTAGTGCTACCCTCTGTGCACAACACTAGTAGGCGGTTGTGGGGGGATGGGGCAGGAGGAGAGAGAGAGAGAAACATGCACTCAAAAAAGATCTCTTGAGGCACAGAAGTGTGGGGGTTATGTTTGTTACCTACTTACAAGGCTGTTTACAACACTAATGTAACAAAGAGAGTCTTTAGTGGGTCATTTTTACAATCACATCTCCACCACCTGTCACAACAGCCCTTCGCAGAATCCAAGAGTAACCAGAAAATTAAAATACCCACCGCAAATATCATCTTTACCTCAAATGTCATCAGGTGAAGTAAAGCATGTAAGCCCTATCCAGCCTAGATGAGGTGCCTTCATCCTACCTTCCGTCTGTCTGTCTCTCCATCCTTTAAGGCGTTCACACATCCACACATCTATGATTTGGCCATCTTTTCAAGCTTCCATCGACCATCCTTTCACCTTTCCATCCATCCTTCCTTTACCAGTCTATCCACCCTTTCATCATTACACTCTTCCATCAATCGTTCTGTCCTTCCACTCACATTTCCTGTCATTCATCCCATCATACATCCATTCTTTTTCATCCATTCATCACCCTCCTTTTATCAACTCACCCATCCATCCAGACTTCCATCCATCCACCCGCTCATTAATCCAGACTTTAATCATTCCATCCACTCTTTCTTTTACCCACCCATGTAAATATTGTTTTCCCATTCCAAGCATCAGTCCTTTCACCCTTGCATGCATCTTCTCACGCGTATTGGCCTTTCTTCTTGTCAGTTTTGTTCCTTCTTTTTATATGCCCTTCATTTCACTCTTTCTTCCAGTCCTCTCTCTCTCCCTCTCTCTCAAGGTGTGAAAGAGGGTGTGGGAGGGAGTGCAGAGGGTTCTCAGTTGCAGTACCAGAATTCCTGGTCGCACCATTCTAATAACCCAGAAAGAACACAGGAGAGAGTAGGGTGGTAGGAGGTACCAAAAGAAAGGTGTGCCATTCCTAATACAGGCTCCCAGCAGTGTTTATAACAAATTTCTTTCTGGAAAATATGTGGATGAACCATTAAAGTATTTCAAGTCAGTGAAGCACTGCTAACGCATTAACACATTTTCTCCTCCTCTCCAGGATTCAAAAATGCTTTTCCCAAGGTTGATGGGATCTTTGGACCCAGTGAGGAGTGTGGTTAATCATATACAATCATTCCAATCTCAATCAATACAATAAATGTAAACACCATGACCAATGTGGCCACAGAAACAAAACTCCAATCTGTGAAACAGTTCAAAGCTTTATTATAAACATATAACCAAAGTAACGTAAATTGTGCGCAGAATCAAATTGTAAAGATAGAGAAACACCATAGGCTGACCACATCTATGAAACAAGAGTAATCTACTTAGTATCAACACCATTAAACATTCCAAAAGAATTACACATATTAGCAGAGAGATAATTTGAGCAACAGAAATTGATTTCAGATCAGACGGCGAGGACATTAGTCAAGTTAAATTCATAGATTTAATATACCAGAACCTTTGGACAAGGTTATCCCTACTAGTATTTCAAATTAGGACAAGCATGTGTGGGGATAGGATAACATATGCGGGCAAAAGACAAAAAGAAAGGAAGGACAAAAATAATTTGGACAATTCATCTATCTCTGTCTAAGTAAGACTAACTAAAAAATAAAATAGGCAGGTGTCAACATGCTAACTTGAATTGGAAAAACAGGTTAAGGGGACAATTAGCATTCCATTTGAATATACTTCTCCTGGAATCAGCGTACAATTCAGTTTAGTCAGCAAAGCCGTAAATCATCAGCACAATTCACCAGAAGCACCATCAGGGGGAAAGTGCAGAAGACGAGCTGCACTTGGAAATCAGGAAACATCCAAGGGACAAGTTAATTGTACAAGATGCAAAGGAACTCTGACTGAAACTTAGAAGTCCATCTCCTACTTAGAATTACTCTAAACAGTTTCATTGGTCCATTTGATGAGTCCATATTATGCAAAAGGGGCAATATCCAATAAAAATTAAAGCACAAGTCAAAGTTGAAACATTTATGAATATTCCCAGGGCTGGGGTAAAGTCATCTCTCCTTCCGAGTGATACCGGCAATAACTGGTAACTCTGTACGTCACTTGATACATCCCAACATCTTTCCATGGAACTAGACGGTCTTCTCCTTTCTCAGGAGAACGAGTCTGTTTCACTCATCAGGTACTATGTTGAACCTTCCAAGGACACTGCAGTGTAAAACTTACAACATAATACAACAGGACTCTTTACTAAACATGTGAAACAACCTCATGGAAAAAAATCATGTTAGAGGAAAAAGAAGATGATTCAACAAGTCACGTTGCTGCAACATGAAAGCTTCAAGCCTAGTTATGCTAATGCAAGAAACAGCAATTCATTTATTATTGCAGTTAATTAAACACACATAGGGGGTTATTCTAACTTTGGAGGAGTGTTAATCCGTCCCAAAAGTGACGGTAAAGTGACGGATATACCACCAGCCGTATTACGAGTTCCATAGGATATAATGGACTCGTAATACGGCTGGTGGTAAATCTGTCACTTTTCCGTCACTTTTGGGACGGATTAACACCTCCTCCAAAGTTAGAATAACCCCCATAATATTCAAATTTATAAAATCAACATTAAAATATATTATCAGCTATGCAAGAACATTTAATTTATAATTGCAGTTTTGTTTTTGTTAAAGCATTACATTAGATATGACAGAGATGAGCATTTATTTTTTCTGCACACATGTAAGTTTATACTAATAAATCACATTATTCATCATAAATCAATTACACTTCTCTACTGATCATTACTCTAATGAATGAAATATACTTCATGTTTTAAATCATGCTAGCACATTGTCTGTTCTGGTAGGTACAATGCCCACCACCAAAATTAAAAAGTGAACCCTTTTAAAATGCATGTTAATGCAGCTTTTTCTCTACATTAGGCTTTTAAAAGTGAATATAAAATCATTTAGTGCTGACTTCTGTTTCACTAAAGCATTATCAAAATGTCTTCGTTCCAACAGCACTCACTGCTACTTTTCACAAGTCTTACTTGATGTTGCATTGTATGTGTCCTTATTTCCTAACAGTGTTTTTTCCCCGGATGTTGATTTTCTGAAGCTTTGTTTATCTTGTAATTGGCAAACTTAGGGGTAAGTTTATGAGCCCTGTGTGCCGCGGGAGGGTCACTATTTGGGACTCTCCAGTGGAGCAAACTCCAAAATCATATGTCTGAGGCCACACAAAGCCACTTTGCGTAGTTTTGAATGGCCTTTTACATATGCAGTAAGGCAAGGCAGCGCAAATCGATGTGTTGCCTTATTGTGCACCAGGGAGGCGTTCCATGGGCATTGCAGTGAGTTTTCCCATGCAACACCCATGGATTTTGAAATATATCCCCAGATTTATGAGAGCCTGTAAACCTGGGAATGTGCCAAAACCTTATGCCTCCCTAGGGCCGGCGTAACAAGAAGAAATATTTTGATTTCTCCTCATGTTTTCCTCTTTCCATCTATGCTGCATTCTGCAGCACACATAGGAAGAGGAAAACGCCTCTGTGGATTGTTTCTGTGCAGGAAGGTTGCCCAATCCTGCTGACAATACAGGCGCCCTTCCACCATGGCATAAATATGGTGCATTCCTGTCCTTTCACTTTGGTGTTGGAAGAGTTTAACCAAAGGATGGGCATCCATGATGGCATCACTGAGAGCTCTGGAACTGAGGCTAAAGGCAGTGTGCGTTTCTGAAAATGGCAATCACTGTGTGATAAAAGTGTTTTTACTACGTGCTCATCCAATCCTTGGCCTCTCTACAGAGCACTCAAAGTGATGATGACTGTGCTAATTGTAGCTATGATTTTCTGGGAAGTGAAGATTTCAAAATGCAGCAAGAACTTTTTACTGGGTGGAAAAACACCTATCCCTTGAAGTAAACTGTCTCACTAACTTTGTTTCTTCATTGCAATCTGACTTTGGCATACTCTATGCAGGCAGTGGGTGATGCAACTGATACAAGTGGGCAGTGCCAGTGGTGGTAAATGGTGCTGGCTGCCTAAGAGAAAATTTGCACTTGCATTTCTTTCTTGTACATATTGAGTACTGAGGTAACCATTATTCGAGCTGTACAGCCTAGTTTTAGGAAACATTATTGCATTCTGTAAGAAACTGGATTAGTTGTGGAGGATGTGAGTCCTGTGTAAGAAATACATCAACAATTGTCTTTATACTGGGAACCAAGAACCCCATTGCAGCACTTAACTCTCTCGAATCAGAGCAGTCCAAAGCCTACACAGGAGAGGTGGTATGGGCTAGCAATCTTAATTGACTGGTACGCAACACACAATGCACATTTCACCCTTAGCTGGTCCTGAACACCATGACCACAATGCCCCGCCCCCACCTATACCAGATGTAACCTCACACTATAAGGGGGTGTCATTATTTATCAGGCAGGCCTACTGATTTTGTCAAACTGTCACCACATTAATACAACAGCCACATTATACTTTGTCAATATACCCCCATTTACACCCATATTTGTATTGAACAGCACTCATTACATAAATAAAGATTGTAGCGTTCATCAGCAATATTATCAATAAAGCATTGTAATTGTATTTAAACAACCATAAGCACAAGTGGTTGAATCTATCTTCAGTAGCTTTAGACCACATAATGCAGCCATTGAACTAACCACAAGGGGTCGCTGTACTCCACAGAATGAGAGGAAACGTACCAGATTCTGCAATGCTTGAGTCCAGTTTTCACCTTGCCTGGGAGACATAAACACACTGGCCCCCGAAACCCAACGGCAAGTGTATAAGAGCTTTTAGGTGGAGCTGCTGCACTCCTTGCAGCCTCAGCATCCCTTTTGATTAAAAAGTGAAACATTCTCACCTGTCCTGATCACCCAAGTACTCTATCTGATCGTCAGGGGGATTACTAAGGGATTATGGATGATGTTGAGTATCTTTGGATAAACTGGGCCAGCTAAATTTAGACTCATTCCCAACTGTCAGCTACTTGATCTCTTCTTCTTCACCACTTGATTCTTTGCCTCCCAAGGTATGGAAGGGTGCTTTGAATTCTCTAGTGGTTCCACTTCAAGCTTTATGAAATCATTCATCATTCACAGGAAAGAACCCTCTTAATTGGAAAAGGGCAATGCTATGTTATGTGTATTTGTAAAGCGCACGATCACCTGCAAGGGTATCCTGGGGCAGAGCAGGTCTATTTGTTTAGCTCTACCTATGGTAAGTTGGTGAATTGAGAAGCCAGGTCTTCAGAGAGGGGGAGGCTCTGAAGTGGAGTGTGAGGCCATTCCATGCATTAGGAGCGATGTAAGATAACTCCCATCCACCTGATCTGGCTCTAAATTTGTGTGGGATGTGTGCGAGTAGGAATCCTGTGGAGCGGTGGTGTCTGGGTGGTTGGTAGAAGGAGCTGCATCTGTTTATGTAGGTGGGGCCTGAGTTGTGCTGATTCTGTTGTTAAAACAGCCCTCAGTGGAACCTCACAATTTAAAATAATTTTAGGCCTGTATCCTTTTTAGGTTTTGTGGTGAAAATGATTGAGAAATATTTTAACACACATCTCTGATTTTCTCGAAGATCACAATGCACTAGATGCCTCTCAATCAGGATTTCGTCTGGCTCACAGTACTGAGTCAGCTCTGGTTGCAGTATTAGATGACCTTACAAAGGGAGTAAACAAGGTCCAATTTGTGTCTCTGACATTGCCAGATCTGTCCGCTGCCTCTGATACAGTGAACCTTAATCTCTTGATCACAAGGTTATGTGAAACTGTAATTGAAGTTGAAGCCCTTGACAGGTGCAGCTCCTATTTGGAAGGCAGAACACAAGCAATATATCGTCCACCATTCCAGTCCAAAGTTAGACTGGTGTGGCAAGGGGATCCACAGTTCTCTAAGCCCAAGATTGTTCAACATCTACCCGAGTCCTGTGGCACAACTGATATGTAGCCAATGAATTAATTTCATGAACTATGCCAATGATCGGTCTTCCCCTTTGCCGCAGAAGCTTTAGATCAGTGGTTCCCAACTTGTGGCCCGAGGACCCCTGGGAGTCCGTGAAGCCTCCTCAGGGGGTCCCAGACTGCTTAGAAAATTTTATAAAATTAACAAATAATTAAAGTGTATATAAATAAAAGGGGCTAAATGTACAATTAAATTTTTTTAAACATACTTTAAATGTCAAGGAATTGGAAATAAAAAGATACAAATTTAGATAAATATTAAATTAGCATCCTCAGATTGATTTGTGGAAGCAATGCAGGTGCATCCGACAGAATATAGTATGGATGATGTGTGGCTTCAATTGAATTTAGAAAAGCTCTAACCTTCCTATTAAAATCAAATGTTTTATTTTTTTATTTATAGTTATTTGCAAATTAATGTTTCCAGCAATGATTCAGTGGGGGGGTCCCCGGATTCCAATAATGATGCACTAGGGGGCTGAGGTTGCAGTAATGAAGCTTGCTTGTGCGATATCTCCTCAGGGCAGGGATGAACAAGTTACTTACCTTCAGTAACGCTTTTTCTGATGGATACACTAGCTACCTTTGGATTCCTCATCTTATGAATTCTCCCAATGCACCAGCATTTGACGTAAAAAATGTTCCCAGCTCTCCATGTCGACGAGGACATCACAATTGCATGGCTCTGCACGTGACTCTGTCTGATGTCACCGCAGCAATAAGAGGTCCTCCCTGGGGTGCAGAAGTCAGTTTCACCTTTTTTGAACAGGTGAAAACCGACCTCATGATAGCACATATAAATACATACATATAACCATACTGATGTAACATAAGTACAACATTTATTTCTATGAAAATTAATCAAAACATATATACACTTATAATACAGAAGTCTTGGTATGACCAGAAAGGCAACGGGGAGGCGGGTGGGACTGTGAGGAATCCACAGGTAGCTAGTGTATCCACCAGAAAAAGCATTACCAAAGGTAAGTAACTTGTTCTTCTGATAGATACAACTACCTGTGGATTCCTCCCCTTCTGAATAGAGTCCCAGAGCCGTACTGCACTCGGAGGTGGGTGCCTGACTAGTCACACCAAGAAATCCTGCAACACAGAATGTGCAAAATGTCCATACCTCCTGACTTCCGAATCCAAGCAGTAGTGCTTCGCAAAAGTATGAAGGGAAGCCCAAGTTGCCGCTTTACAAACATCTACCACTGGAACACCCCTAACCAAAGCTGAAGTGGCAGCCATAGCCCTGGTAGAATGAGCTCTAATACCCTCAGGAGGAATCTTCTTTGCTAACGAATAACAGATCTTAATGCAAAGAATGACCCACCTGGATATGGTTCTTTTATGTCCTTTGTTATCTCAATATAGAAACTGAGAGCCCTTCTGGGGTCCAAGCGATGGAGTCTTTCTTCCTCTTTTGAAGGATGAGGAGGAGGGTAGAAAGATGAAAGGGTAATAGACTGCCCCATATGGAAAGGTGTGACAACTTTAGGAAGGAAAGCAGCCCTGGTTTTCAGCACCATTTTGTCAGCAAAGAATGCTGTAAAGGGAGGTTTGACACTAAGAGCCTGAAGCTTACTCACACGTAATAGCTATAAGGAAAACTGTCTTAAAGACCAATAATCTTAAAGGACAAGAATGCATAGGTTCAAACGGTGAACCCATTAAAAAAGTCAAAGCCAGATTTAAATCCCACTGAGGCATAAGAAACTGAGTGGGAGGAAATGTATTTGTTAAACCTTTCAATAACCTAACAACTATAGGTAATTTGAAAAAGGAAGTTTGATCCGGAAGGCAAAGAAAGGCTGACAGCGTCGACAAATAGCCTTTGACAGTCGCAACTGCACAACCCCTCTGCGCTAAAGTTAAAGCAAACAACAGAACATCAGACAAATGGACTCTCAAAGGATCATTTTGTTTCTCTCAGCACCAAGCCACAAACTTTCCCACCTGACGGCATAAACAGTCTTAGTGGAGTGTCGCCTGGCCGATAAAATAACATCCACTACTTCTGGTGGGAGAGAGAAAGAACTTAGATTGCACCGTTCAATCTCCAAGCATGTAGGTGCAGGCTCCGGAGGTAGGGGTGTAGAACCTGCCCCTGTGACTGCAAGAGGAGATCTGCCCTGAGAGGGAGACGGAGCAGAGGGCACAGTGAGAGTTGGAGAAGGTCCGTGTACCACACCCTTCTTGGCCAATCCGGAGCTATTAAAATGACTTGAGCCCGATCTTGGTGAATTTTCCTTAGAATCTGTGGAATCAAGGGTATGGAGGGAAACGCGTAAAGCAACTGGTCGCACCAAGACATCTGAAACGCGTCCCCCAAAGCTCCTTGCACCGGATACTGGAGTCTGCAGAACGACGGGCAGTGTGTGTTCTCCAGAGTGGCAAATAGGTCTATCTGCGAAAAAACCCACATCCGAAAGATGTGAAGGGCCAGGTCCGGAAGGAGACGCCACTCGTGATCGGGTGAGAAATGCCGACTGAGACTGTTCCCACGTACGTTGAGAACTCCAGCCAGATGATTTGCTACCAAGCAAATCTGATGGTCTTGAGCCCAGGACCAGAGACACAGAGCCTCTCTTCAGGGAAGGTATGACCCTACTCCTCCCTGCTTATTGATGTACCACATCGCGGTAGTGTTGTCCGTCAAGACTTAAACTGACTGACCGCGAAGGGACGGGAGGAAGTGTAGGAGGCTGGCCTGGCTTATAGTGGGTACCTTGTGGTACTTACACCTTGTGCCAGGTCCAGTTATCCCTTATTAGTAGACTAGAGGTGTTCTAGCAGCTTAGGCTGATAGAGGTAGCTCTAGCAGAGCAGCTTAGGCTGAACTAGGAGACATGCAAAGCTCCTACTATACCACTTATATCACTTAGCACTATATCATAAGAAAGCACAATACTCAGAGTTACTAAAAATAAAGGTACTTTATTTTAATGACAATATGCCAAAAGTATCTCAGAGGATATACTCCCTTAGGAGGTAAGTAATATACACAAAATATACACACACCAACCAAAATCAGGTAAGTAACAGTCAGAAAAGTAGTGCAAACAATGTAGAATCACTATAGAATGCAATAGGGAGAAATAGGCCTGGGGCAACACAAACCATATAATCCAAAAGTGGAATGCGAACCATGAATGGACCCCAGACCTAGTTTAGTGTGTAGAGGGTCGCTGGGAGTGTAAGAAAACACTAAGGGTGTCCAAGATACCCCACCCCAAGACCCTGGAAAGTAGGAGTAAAGTTACCCTACTACCCCAGAAAGACAGTAAAGTCGAGATAGGGGATTCTGCAAAGACAACAACCGACTGCAAAGCACTGAAGACGGATTCCTGGATCTGAGGACCTGTAAAGGAAGGGGACCAAGTCCAAAAGTCACAAAAGTGTCCGGGGGGGCAGGAGCCCACTACACCCCGGATGAAGGTGCAAAAGGGCTGCCTCTGGGTGAAAGAAGCCAAAGATTCTGCAACAACAAAAGGTGGCAGGAACTTCTCCTTTGGTCAGAAGGTGTCCCACACAGTCCTGGAGGATGCAGAGTTATGTCCATGAAGAAAGACTGCAAACAAGCCTTGCTAGCTGCAAGAGTCGTGGTTGAGGATTTTGGGTGCTGCCACAGCCCAGGAAGGACCAGGAGGTCGCCCCATGGAGGAGGAGACAGAGGGGGCGTTCAGCAATACAGGGAGCCCATGCAGAAGCAGGCAGCACCAGCAGAAGTACCTGAACAGGCAATTAGAAGATCTGAGGACAATGGTCGACTCAGATTCACAAAAGAGAGTCCCATACCGCCGGAGTCCAACGCAGCAAGTTGGGCAATGCACGACAGAGTGCTGGGGACCTGGGCTAGGCTGTGCTTGAAGGAATCCTTGCAAGAGTGCACAGAAGCCCTAGCAGCTGCAGTTCACGCAGTGCACAGCATAACTGTCTGGCGTGGGGAGGCAAGGACTTATCTCCACCAAATTCGGACAGCAGGACCACTGGACTGTGGGGGTCACTTGGATCCAGCTCCTGTGTTCCAGGGACCATGCTCGTCGAGATGAGAGGGTACCCAGAGGACCGGTGAAGCAGAAGTTTGGTGCCTGCAGTAGCAGAGGGAAGACTCAGTCAACCCACGGGAGATTTCTTTGGGATTTCCAGTGCAGGGTGAAGGCAGACAGCCCTCAGAGCATGCACCACCAGGAAGCAGTCGAGAAAGCCGGCAGGATTAGGCGCTACAATGTTGCTGGTAGTCTTCTTGCTACTTTGTTGTGGTTATGCAGGCGTCCTGGAGCAGTCAGCGATCGATCCTTGGTAGAAGTCGAACAGAGAAGTGCAGAGGAACTTTGGTGAGCTCTTGCATTCGTTATCTGAAGAGAAACCCACAGGAGAGACCCTAAATATCCCTCAGAGGAGGATTGGCTACTGACAGAGGTAAGCACCTATCAGGAGGGGTCTCTGATGTCACCTGCTGGCACTGGACACTCAGAGCTGTCCATTGTTCCCTCACACCTCTGCATGCAAGATGGCAGAGGTCTGGACACACTGGAGGAGCTCTGGGCACCTCCCCTGGGGGGTGCAGGTCAGGGGAGTGGTCACTCCCCTTTCCTTTGTCCAGTTTCGCGCCAGAGCAGGGCTGAGGGATCCCTGAACCGGTGTAGACTGGCTTATGCATCATCTGTGCCCTTCAAAGCATTTCCAGAGCAGGGGGAGGCTACTCCTCCCCAGCACTTCACACCTATTTCCAAAGGGAGAGGGGGATAACACCCTCTCTCAGAGGAAATCCTTTGTTCTGCCTTCCTGGGACTGGGCTGCCCAGACCCCAGGAGGGCAGAAACCTGTCTGAGGATTGGCAGCAGCTGCCCGGAAAACCCCAGAGAGCTAGTTTGGCAGTACCCAGGCTCTATGCTAGAGACCCGGGGATGCATGGAATTGTCCCCCAATACCAGAATGGTATTGGGGGGACAATTCCATGATCCTAGACATGTTACATGGCCATGTTCGGAGTTACCATGGTGACGCTGCATATAGGTATTGACCTCTATGTAGTGTACGCGTGTAATGGTGTCCCCGCAGTCACAAAGTCCGGGGAAGTTGCCCTGAACAATGTGGGGGCACCTTGGCTAGTGCCAGGGTGCCCACACACTAAGTAACTTTGCACCTAACCTTCACTAAGTGAGGGATAGACATATAGGTGACTTATAAGTTACTTAAGTGCAGTATAAAATGGCTGTGAAATAACGTGGACGTTATTTCACGCAGGCTGCAGTGGCAAACCTGTGTACGAATTGTCTGAGCTCCCTATGGGTGGCAAAAGAAATGCTGCAGCCCATAGGGATCTCCTGGAACCCCAATGCCCTGGGTACCTAGGTACCATATACTAGGGAATTATAAGGGTGTTCCAGTGTGCCAATGAGAATTGGTAAAATTAGTCACTAGACTGCAGTGACAATTTTAAAAAGAAGAGAGAGCATAACCACTTAGGTTCTGGTTAGCAGAGCCTCAGTGATATAGTTAAGCACCACACAGGGAACACATACAGGGAATACTTTATGAGCACAGGGGTCCTGGCTAGCAGGATCCCAGTGACATAGGCAAAAACAATCATACACAGAAGTAAAAATGGGGGTAACATGCCAGGCAAGATGGTACTTTCCTACAGGAAGGCCTTGAGAGCAAGACGTATCGCCCGCAATTCTAACAGATTGATAGGAAAAGTCTGTTCCACTGGAGACCAAAGACCTTTGATCTCCAGGTCCCCCAGATGAGCTCCCCACCCTAGAGTGGAACCATCGTTATGACCGTAGCCACCGGAGCCGGTAGTGAAAACGGCCTTCCTTGGGAAAGGTTGCCGTCCAGAGCCTACCATCGTAGATCTACTGCAGCGTCTCTAGAGATCGTTATTCACTCCTCGAGATCCCCTTTGTGTTGAAACCACTGCCTGCGGAGGCACCACTGAAGAGCCCTCATGTGCCAGCATGCATGAGTGACCAACAGAATGCAAGAAGCGAACAGACTGAGCAGGCGCAGAACCTTGAGGACTGGAACAACCGCTCCATTTTGAAACATTGGAATCAACGCCTGAATCTCCTGAATCCGCTGAGGTGGAGGATAGGCCTGATTCAATGTTGTATCTAGTACTGCCCCTATGAACAGGAGGCGCTGAAAGGGCTCCAGGTGAGACTTGGGCAGGTTTACCGAAAAGCCCAGACTGAAGAACAACTGAGTTGTCATTTGCAGGTGATGCAGCACAAGCTCTGGATACTTGGCTTTGATCAACCAATCATCCAGGTAAGGGAATACCGATAGTCCCTTCCTCCTGAGACTTGCTGCAACCACTGCCATCACCTTCGTGAAGACTCGAGGTGCTGAAGTAACACCAAAAGAAAGGACTGCAAACTGGTAGTATTGCGACCCCACCACAAACCGGAGATACTTCCTGTGCGACTTGAGAATAGGGATATGAAAGTAAGCATTCTGCAAGTCAACAGACAACATCCAATCCTCTTTGTTCAACGCCAGAAGCACCTGCGCCAGAGTCAGCATCTTGAATTTTTCCTGCTTGAGGAACCAATTCAAAATCCTCAGATCCAGGATAGGCCTCAATCAACCATCCTTCTTGGGGATCAGGAGATATCTTGAATAACAATCCTGACCCCTTTCCTGCTTTGGAACCTACTCCACTGTGCTTTTTGATAACAGGATTTGAACCTCCTGCTGCAACAAGAGGAGATTGTCTTCTGAAAAAAACGAAGGACGCGGAGAAAAAGACGTAACCTTCCCCCTACAGGAGAAGTATGACTCAAAATGGGTAGAAAACTATGGCAGCTTCCCTTGTTGTGCTCCTCCAGAGGAAGAGGATGATGCAGGGTGCTGCTGGGTGGCCCCTCTTGTCCGAACTCTCCCCTGTCCCTCTAAAGGATCTGTATGGTAGACTGGCAGGCTGTTGGACTGTGGAATGGGGTCTACCACGATAAACGGCTCCATGCCCAAACCCCCTGAACCTCCAAAAGGACCTGAAAGGGGTAGTAGTGGAAGCCTGCAGACCCAAAGACTTTGCTGTGGCCCTACTGTCCTTGAAGCGCTCTAAGGCAGAGTCAGCTTTGGCTCCAAACAGCTTTTCTCCATCGAAAAGCAGGTCCAATAGAGTGGTCTGGACATCTGTAGAAAAGCCAGAAGACCTCAACCATGCATGCCTCATGGTTGCGACTGAAGTACCCATCACCCTGGCCACTGAGTCTGTAGGATCCAAACCAGACTGGATAATCTGCTTAGCGGCATCCATCAGGGCTTGCACATATCTACCTAACACACAGGTAGCATTTGCCAATTTCAGGGCTATACTGCAGGATGAAAAAAGTCTTCTTGGCTGACTGCTCCATTCTCTTGGACTCTCCGACCAAAGGAGTAACAGGGTAGGAGCCTGTTGCAGAACGTGCGGAACATGAGGCCTGGACCACTAAACTCTCCGGAGTCGGATGCTTTAATAAAAATCACGGACCTCCCGGAGCCACCCAATTCCATCTTGCAACAGATCTGTTCATAGCTGGCGATGACACAGGCTTCCTCCAAATCTCCAATGTAGACTCCGTAAGAGCATCATTAAATGGAAGCAAGGGTTCTGCTGAAGCCGAAGAAGGATGCAGGACCTCGGTCAAAATGTTCGTTTTAACCTCAGCAGCCAGCAACGCAAGGTCCAAGAAATTTGCTGCCTTCCTGACCACAGAATGGAAGAAGGCCGCTTCCTCTGTAAACTCCCCTTGAGATGAAAGATCCCACTCAGGGGAAGTGTTCAGCCCACTGGCTGAGTCTAGGCCCTGATAATCCCCCAAGGGCTCAGCATTCTCTCCTTCTTCCAGCAGCTTTGGTACTCCTGTTCTTTTAAGAGCCTCGGTGCTCTTCTCCGCGACCTCAACCTGGCCTCCAATCTTAGCGTCAACATAGTTAGCCGATGTCGATAACTCCGGCTTCAGGACCGATAGACGCGGACCAGGAGAAGAAGGAGACACACTACGATCCAATCCGGACTCATCTGGCGCCAGAGCTGATCCCTTCGGTGTCGTGGACACATGAGGTTCCGTCATCGGCGTCGACTGTATGAGTCGACGTCATCGGTGCCGCAGACCTATAAGATGATGTCATTGGTGCAGTAGGCCTATGAGGTCACGTTATCGGCGCCAAACCGGCACCCTCAGCTTGATAAAAGGGCAGGAACGGCGCCGACTTATATGGGGTCGGAGAGCCCCATGAGAATGCCAAGGGACCCGTGGGACCAGCCGGTGCACTAGCAGAGGCCATAGCATTAAACATATTGAACATGGCATTCAAAAATACAGCTGGATCCGCTCCCGGAGCAGGGAAGGCAGGATACTGCTAATCTTCCTACAGCACTTGCGCCTGCTGGGCATCAGAGTCCTGCATCCTAGGCGAAAAGCGAGGACTCTCTTGGGGTGCAACCACCCCGAAGACCGATGGCGCCGGAGAAGCCTGAGGGCTTTGAGGCTGTGGAGTCACTGTAGGGCTAACCTCCCAAGTTGCACGACGCCGTCTAGATGGAGACCTGGATCGTGAAAGACCTCTAGCCGATCGACGCCCCGCTTCCTATGCTTCTTCGAAGAGGTATATGAAGACGATCTCCGATAACTTCTGTGCCCCTTCTTCGCCTTAGCCAGAAAGAGTTTGGCTTCTCTCTCCTTCAGTGCCTTCAGATTCATCCTTTGGCAGGACACACACTCCTCCACGTCATGCTCCGAACTTAGGCACCATAAGCAGTCATCGTGAGGGTCCGTGACCGACATACGACCCCGCACTGCCGACAAGGTTTAAACCCTTACTTTCTAGGAGGAGACATTGTAACCATAGACAAAAAGGACACCTTCGAAACAATTACTCCCAGAGAGCTAGGAGAAAACCGTTAGTGTTGAAGGCACGGAAAAAAGGGAACTGACGTCAGCACGCCGGCGAGGACCTCTTATTGCCACAGTGACGTCAGACGGAGTTGTGTGCGGAACTGTGCAATTGTGACATCATCTTCGACGTGGAACGCTGGGAAGAAAATTGTCCATCGAATGCTGGCGCATTGGGAGAATTCATAAGGTGAGGAATCCACAGGTAGTTGTAGCCATCAGAAATAAGTATTTACAATTTAATAGTGAGGAAATGGAGATCCTTTGCTGCTCCTTAGGCAGTCCAACTGATTTCTGGCCATTACCTGACGATTCCACTCCTGATGCCACTTCCGCTGTTCGGAACCTTGGTATACATCTGGATGCCAATCTCTCGATCTACACACATCTAAGCAAGCATTTGCAATGCATTGGGTCTCACGTTTGCTTGAGGTAGAGCTATCAGCATTATAAATTTGTAACTGGACTTTTCTTGCCACTTAAATTGAAAGTGAAAAGTAAATCCGTTGACATAAGTAACCTGATTGAAAGCGCCACGGCCACCATGAGCATGAGCGCGAAGGAGAGACACTAAAGGGAAAAGAAGTTTGCTCGCAGTCAAACGTATCGGCAAACGAGCAAGTATCTGTGTAAGAAAGTCGATAGCCAAGGCGGTAACATAATTGCCCCAAGGAGGAACAAACGTAAAGCTTTTACCAATTATAAGAAAGGATATTTGAAAGGCAAGCCCACAAATGAATGATAGTGATGGGGTTGCGATGTGGACTTTTAACCACGCCCATCAGTTTGGTTGGTTTGTGGGCTTGCCTTTTAAAATTTGTTTAATTTTACTTGTGAAAAGCATGCATACGTCATGGCTTTTCTGGTGTTTAGCCCTCCTCGAGCGCACTGGCCAAGTACTGAAAACATACAAGGCTCCATGTTTTCCACATGGTTTCTGGACTACTTTTTCTTTTTATTTGCTGCACAGCACGATCTCCCTGGGCAGTAATTGAGCGCTTTGCATGCCTACCAGTTTACTTCTATTATTTATCTAAACACTCCTTGGAGAATTCAAGTTTTTACACAGCGTGATCGAGCTCGTTTAAAAAAAAATAATAATAATTGTAAATATCCCCCATCCCCATCCACACTCCCGCCCTTCCCTTGAGATCTGTTCGACCCCAGGCAGACCCCACATGCTTTCTAAAACCGGAAGAGTACGTTTCTGATCTCTACAGTGCCAACGCCTAAATTCTGCTTGGCGCTATGTGTGACATCACAGTCGCCATGCCACATCATAAGTGGACATTTGTGATCTCTGGGAACACGATTAAAAGGGAAATATGTATATTGGTTTATATGCGTTACTTTTTTTTTTTCTTTTTTTATTGAGCATTTTACGTTATAGCAAATACAACAAACAAACTTGCCAGTTATCATCGTTAGTGTGTTACATATAGTATGCAATTAGGTGTCCTACAAAAAGGAACATATTACAATAGTCAACATGTCATATCAATAGAGATTACAAGCACCTAGACTGGACACAGGGGTCCAGAAGGGTCACAACATTCTGCCTTAGTGTTTAGAGAGGGCAGCCGCGAAATAAAACAGGGGTAGCAATCAGGGTCATGCTAGTGTTAAAGGCATTTCCTCCATGACGAGAGAAGCAAGGAGTTCGATGTATCCCCACCGTCACCCCCCTCCCAGGGATCATTCACTTAGGGTATCTCCTTCTGATTCCCGGCTCTGTTGTTCCCGGGCCCAGCTCACAAACGGATCCCAGATGTCGCGGGGTCTAGATGCAGCCGGCATTAACTCCCAGAATGTGGTTAGCTGTGTGTGCCCGTAAGTTACATCCGCCAGCCAATCCCTCACCGCGGGCACCCTCCGCCTACCCCAGTGGATCGCCACCGTCTCTTAGCAAACAGTAAAAGTAATGCATGCAGCCTGCGCATTGCTGGCGGAGTGTCTCTGACATATCCTAGTAGCCCAAGCAGAGGGGAAGGGACGTCCAAGCGGCCCACTATCTGGTTTACCGATACAAAAACCTGAGACCAATAATCCTTCAACCTCGGGCAGGACCACGCTATATGTAGAAAAGAGGCCAAGGCCGACCCACATCGCCAACATTCATCCGTCTCCCTAAGCCCCATTCTTTTCAGGCTGATGGGGGTTCTGTAGAACCTATGCAGGTATTTAAAATGTATTAAACGCAGCTTGTAATTTGGCGAAAGCTTAGCAAGCTGCCCACAGCAGAACTCCCACTGTTCCCCAGAAATCTCAGGCTGCAGCTCCTCGTTCCAATACAGCATAGATTTAGGCGCTACCTCTGGTGTCATGTTTTGCATATGGCGATAAATATGAGTTACTAGCTTTCGGGGAGAAGGGGAGCCCACCACCGCCTCCAAAGCTGTAAAGACCGGCGGCGCGTCAGGGAACCCCCCGCACAGTGTCCGGCACGCCGCACGTAGTTTATGGTACAGAAATAATTCGGAAAAGGGCACCGCACCTCCCTCCTCCGGCGCTGGGGGAGGTATAAACTTGCCATTGGGAAAAAGGTCAGCAAAGGTGCGGAGATTCATCCTGTCAGTCAGGTGACCAGCTATTCCATCAGCCACACAAGGCATTATGGTGGTCATTCTGACCCCGGCGGTCAAAGACCGCCGGGGCCAGGGTCGGCGGGAGCACCGCCAACAGGCTGGCGGTGCCCCGCAGGGCATTCTGACCGCAGCGGTTTGGCCGCGGTCAGAAGAGGAAAACCGGCGGTCTCCCGCCGGTTTTCCGCTGCCCAAAAGAATCCTCCATGGCCATGGGGATTCTGACACCCCATACCGCCATCCTGTTCCTGGCGGTTCGCCCGCCAGGATCAGGATGGCGGTATGGGGTGTCGTGGGGCCCCTGGGGGCCCCTGCAGTGCCCATGCTAATAGCATGGGCACTGCAGGGGCCCCCGTAATAGGGCCCCACAAAGAATTTCACTGTCTGCATTGCAGACAGTGAAATTCGCGACCGGTGCAACTGCACCCGTCGCACCTTCCCACTCCGCCGGCTCCATTCGGAGCCGGCTTCCTCGTGGGAAGGGTGTTTCCCACTGGGCTGGCGGGCGGCCTTTTGGCGGCCGCCCGCCAGCCCAGTGGGAAACCCAGAATGACCGCCGCGGTCTTTTGACCGCGGTACGGTCTTCTGGCGGTTCCCGCTTGGAATCAGGGCCTATATGCGTTACTTAATTGCTATCATGAAAGTGTGAGTATTGAACAAACGTTTGCATCGATGCTTGAACAATTAACTACAAATTCGGAGATCTGTGATCCTGTGTGCACCTGGGGCAGTTAGACGTAACTAAAATGAACAAATATTCGGTAACTATTTGATTTACTTTCACCTACAAGCGTATACAATGTAATGTGTACACCTTAAATGAAAAAAAATGGAGTTAAACTAATCTTCTGTGGGGATACTTTGCTTTGGTAGGAAAGCTCAGTTGGTTAATGCAGGAAGGACAAAATATGAAAATAAACCAAACTGTCTCAAAGTGATAGAATCCTTTTTGTTTGCACTATGTGCATTCTGATTGCATATGGTGGGTGGTGAAAGTGGTATTCTGTTAGAGTCAGCATGGCAGATGCTAAGTGGCAACATTTTCATTTTTGGCTGCAGATAGAGAAAGAAGGTACATGGAAGCAATTTAGCTATATGCAGGGCCACTGGAACTATGTGGCAGGAAAAGACCAAATTATGAGGCAGGGATGACCAATTATGTGGCAAGAAAAGTCCAGTTATTCATTTACAACACCAATAGTTCTAACTCAAGCAAATGCTAGACCCATTGCATTGCAAATGCTTGTTTTCCTTGCAATGGCTTTGCTGCTGAGAGCCCCTGCCCTGCTGGGGTGCACCCAGCCTCTGTGCAGTGGAGCACATGCCTGCGCTGCTTACCTGGCCCTCGGGCCCTGGCCCACCGAGGGGGATTTTCAGCAGGAATGGCAGAGTGCCATACACTTGTTTTTCTTTCTTTCCTTTTTGTAAGGTCATATCCTTCAAATTACAACTCCATGGCCCTTTCGGGCCATCTTTTGCATTTTATGGCTCCTTTTGCTCCTGGTGGCCAGTACTGGATGCCTGCCCTTTGAAGAGTCTCTATGACCAGCCAGCAGAACATCCTCCTTTCCACACTCCCCAGGCCCCAGAGTATTCTCGCTGTCTTATAACGCACCTGTGGATAAGCAGTGGAGTCCAGGTCTTTCCTCCAGCTGGGCATAAGGGGGCAGTGACCCCTGCCCTGGAGAGCCCTACCCTAGTCCTGGTAGTCAGCTAGAGACAAAGTTCTTAGCCTATCTTTGCAGTACATCAGATGGCTTCTCTTTCCAGCAAGGCATCCTTACTACTGTTGTCGACTCCCAGGTCCAGGCTCTCCACAATTCTCTCTCACTTGTGCAAGGGTTTTAAAGTATGGCTGGAAAGTTTGTGATACCAGGTACCACCGGCTAATCCTAGGATTATGTAACACCATCCCTCCCAACCCTCCTGCAAAGCATTGTGGGTCAATTCAACATCACAGTTTCAGGTTGTGTCAGGAAAGAAATTCTCTGAGGGCCTCAGCTCTGCCCCTCACTGACATCACTGACATCACTGGCTGATCCCTTTGCATGAAAACTTCAAAAGCTAGCCCCTACTGTGTTGGCTACAGTGGTCCAACCCTCCCCCTTTGTTGTGGCGGGCCTGTGCTGTTCCAGCCTGGTTGCAGTGTGACAAGATAATTATCAGATGCACATGTCTTGCATGCCCCCTCCTCAACCAGGAACTAGGCCAATTACTGATGACTACTGCTCCTTTTGTATGGGGGGGGGGGCTTTGTGCTCTCTGCCAGGAAACAGAGTAATTAACTTGCCTTTGTAGGGGTGACAAAGCCTGGAATCTGATTCTGAGCTGAGCCAGAGAAAAATGACAATTCTTGATGTTACATGTCACATATGATGTGGGTGTACTGTGCAGGGACTACAAATTCAAACTAGGAATGCATTTTTTATCTCAGTTTGATATCTTGCTGAACTGTGTAGGCCTAAGTTGAGTGAAACTGTCCTTTTGGACCAATTTGTCTATATGTATAATTCAGTGAAAACCCCACAGATTTTCCAGTAAGCACTACTGACCTATCTTTGAATGACTACTGATAAAAGGCTTACACACATTAACAGCAATCCTTGCAGAGTCCCTTCTGTGCAAGGCTTTCTGTGCACAATGATTGTGCTGCGCACAATGGAGTCTCACACATGCAGCCCACAGACATGCGCACACACGTGCACATGTATTCAATTGTAACAAACTGTTAGAAATTGGGTGTTTGGTTGCCTGGGCTGTGAAGTCAAACAGCAACCACAACCCTAGTCAGGGTAAGGGTCAGGAAAACCCTAAATTAACTTTTGCTCACCCTCTCGTAGCTTGATACAGAGCAGTCAGGCTTACCTTAGAGGCAGAGGGTGAAGTATTTGTGCAGCACTTCAAACAGTAAAACTGTGAAAACACCCCACAAAACGATACCACACCAATTTAGAAAATATCTGACTTTTTATAAATAAATAAATAAAACAAGACCAGAACAATAAAAATAGTAGAACTGAAGATATTGGTTTTTAAACGTTCTAAGTGTAATTAGCGCTAAGAAGCATAAATCGCTAAATGGGTTATCTGGTTGCACTGGATGGGGACAAAGTCAAAATTTCAGGCTGATTGTGGTGGTGCACAGGCCAGATATAGGGACCCAGTTAGGCCTGCTTAACAAAAGTACCTTAATCCAAGGCTGTGGAGCATAGTGTGGGTTTGAGGCAATAATGTGTTGCGCAGCAGAGACGATGCACCAGTTTGGAGATGCGGCGAGGCTGAGGTGCTAGGTCCTGATGCGTTGACGTCAAGGATCTGGACAACTGGGTTTGTGATGTGAAGACCAGTGTGGACGATGCGTTGTGCAGTCAAAGCGATGCACGGATTTAGATGAGCTCAGTTGCTGCAATGCAGTTTCAGCATCGTCATTGAGGCTGACATCAATGTGGATGTGAGAACTCTGTGCTATGTTTTGAGTTTTTCACCAACAGTACATGCAAAACCTAAAAGGGTGACTTAAGGGTACACAAGAGCAAAGTTTAGGCCTGGCAAAAGGGTTATATTGCCAGGTTGACAGGCCCTGGGCACATGTAGTGCACTTTACTAGGGACATATAAGTAAATTATATATGCCAACTGGGGATGATCCAATTTTACCATGTTTAGAGAGAGTGCACAACCAATTTAGCACTGGTTAGCAGTGGTAAAGTGTGCAGAGTCCTAAAGCCAGCAAAAACAAGGTTAGAAAACTGGAGGAGGTAGGCAAGAAGTTGGAGGGAAGACCACCCTAAGGCTGTCAGGCCTAAAACCAGCCCATTGCCCCTTCCCTTATCTGAACCACAGCAGCCTTGTCTTAAAAGATGAACATTGGTGTTTAACACGCTCAGTCCAATTACTGTGAGTTCACTGTGGGGAAGATTCATGTAGTGAGACTCACTCACAGTAAAAAGTCAATAAACCAGGTAGTCATCAAAAGTAGAACATCCTGGTGAAATAAATGGGCACAGCCCATTCAATGCACTTTCATTATCAGTTTTGTTTTGTTTACCCATACACTACAAAGGTATTTGCCTATCAGGGGTGGGACCCTATTTGCAGCTTTTATAGATCTATTAAATATGTTAGATAAGGTTTCCAGGAGAATCTCTTTGGAAAATAGATTAGGTGAAATATAGAGCCTGGCCAAGCGAACACAATTTAGTTGGTACATTCAGATGCTCTGTCAAATCCTTTGAAAGTCATTACGATTCTACCTCAACCTTTTAATATATTTGCACGATTTTCCCAATCCTAATTCCTAGAACAAATGCAGGTAGCTCTGGTAACTGCTAACACATGCAGACATTGCCTCTGTAATAGGTGAGAACAAAAGTGCCCTCCAGGATCTACTATCCAAATATTTAGCATTAAATATCAAAGTATCGAGTATATGAACTACAGCAATATTGTGGAGGTAAGTATATATAGGTAAGTATAGATTTTCTATTATTTATTTCACATCTGTTTAGTTTGAAAACAATATATTTATGTATATAATTCACTGAGAAAACACAAAGGTTAAAGGGATGTTATAGTTGGGTGAAAATGTCAGTTAACACCAACCATTTTAAGAGACCAAAACCCCTGAAATCCGCTAGTTATAGTTATCTCAAGCAACTATAGCTTGTGCCCTAAAGTAACTTTAACTCGTGCCCTTGTAATGCACAGTGTTGTTATCAATGATTTCATTTCAGATGTTGCAGTGATGTCATCAATGATGTCAAAGAACATGCCATGAGGGATGTAATATGGAAGGTATTAGGTAATTAACAGTGAATCGCTAAGGTTATTAAAATGTAAAGTAAGATGTTCTTACAATTCCTCACTTTAACATCTCTTTAACCTTTGTTTTATCAGTGAATGTCTATGTTTTTTAAACAGAAAGTAATATGCTAATCTCCATATACAGAATAGGGCTGGGCTCTGATCCCCAGTGTGCAAGCATGGCTTGGGGCAGGGCTTGGCTGACTATGTCACATAACAATATAAAGGGTGTTATTGGAGGTAAGGCAGACCTACTGGCTTTGTGAAAGGGTCACAACACCAAAATATAAAAAGAGGCAGGTCTATTGGCTTTATGAAGGGGTCACACTGAAGCATTCAAAAGTGATGAGTGAAATTACTGAATTACTCTCAGCTGCTGGTAATTATTTGAGGTCATATTCCAGTCCTTTTTTATTTTGCACTCCATGCTACCTCAGTTTGGACCTCGCCATATACAAATCAATCTTGACCTAGCTCCAATGGAACTAACCCAGCCCAAAATGCGAGGCAAGATCCTCCTTGAACCAGAAAACAAGCAACCTAGGACCAATGTTGCCCTATATAGGGCTCATCAGCCAGATACAGCTTGGTTTCAGTGGCACAGTGTGCATGGAACCCACATCTAGGCATACAATCCTGCTTAGGCTGTCATATTGAAGCCTACAAAAAGTGACTGATGGAATGCTTGATTTAATCTCAGCCACTGGTACTTACTTAGGGCCACTTAACAGTGCATTGTTATTTTGCACACCATGTCACCTCACTTTGTACCCAGTCATATGCAAATCAGTCTTGACCCTACTCCAATGGGAACAGTGTAGCCTGAACTGCCAGGCCAGGTCCCTCCTGAACCAGAACACAAGCAACGCAGGAACTTCATTAACCAGGCTAGCTTGAATCCAGTGGCATAGTGAGCCCATGACCCACGTCTGGGCATACCGGCCTCTGGAGTCAAGCTAACCTGGCTGATAAGGGGTGAAACCCCGAAACCAGTCCCAGGATGTGTGTTTCCAGTCCAAGAAAGACCTGGCCTGGCAGTTCTGGCTGGGCTGTTACCATGGGGAACAGGGTCAAGACTGATTTGCATATGGCTGGTTCCAAACTGGAATAGAATGGGTAGCAAAAAAACAATGGTCTCTGTATTAAGGGGTGAATGTTTGACATTGTTCAGCATACCGTCCATCCCTTGTTCTTATTGCAACTGGTGGCAACCGGGGCACCCACAACATGACAAATGTTGAGGGATGCAGGGGGAACCCCAAGGCCTCCACGACCCCTGCCAGAACCCATACTGGGGGCATGGCCTGTGATATTATTTACAGTTGGTATGCTGATGCCCTCTCGGGGCACCCACAACATGCGCAAATAGTAAATGGATTTTTGGTAATAACTTTGGCACCGTTTGATGAATCTTCACAAAACGTTCCAATAAAACCTTCATCCACCTCAGCTCCTTGGTTTTGGGCTAATCTATCAAGCGGAGGCCGAGAAAAAGGAGGGGTCCCAAAACGTGGCAGCCACTGGGCAATAATAGTTAGGTCTGCATTTCCATAGGAAATGCCTTTTTTGATTTGTTAATAACTTTGACGCTGTTTGACAAATCTTCATGAACCTTTCCAAATAAGTGCTCTTTTTAGCTCAAGTCCATCACGGAAAGATTTAGGGTGATCCACCATGCAGGGGCAGAGTTTGGTGTAATTCTGTTCAACAGTTTTTGGGGTATCGCTTTCCAAAAAAATCAGTGGAAAATGAAAGGAGATTATGCGTTTTGGGACCTCCATTTCTTTCAGCCGCTGCATGGGATGAGTGCAGAAAGTTAGATTGCTCCCTCCTGGGATGAGCAGAGAAAAATATCTGCTTCAACTGGGTGGGAGTAATGCTGACTCCCACTGCTCCCAGGACGGGTGCATTTGGGGAGCCAGTGGGGCAGCGGTCCCCAAAGTAGTATCTTGTGGGTGCCCAGAGGCCTCGCTGGCTTCCCCATTACCCTAACATAATGTCTTGTGGCTGCTCTGGGTAGGCACCAGGCCCTGGGGGATGGGGTTCCTGGGGCCATAAAGGCTCAGACAGGGGGGCTGCATGCCCTTCCCCCTTAAAGCCAATGCAGCCCCAGGGATGGCCTCCTCAGGGCTTTCAAACGCTTGTGTAGGGTGTCCACATGCCCCTGGCTCCATCATTATAAAAAAAGAGCGTCCTGGGTACGCACAAGATCACTGAAAAATAAATGAAAAACAAATTAATAACAAATGAGAAACAGAAATCGCTTATTTATTATTCATGGACCCCAGCTAGGTGTGCACCATAATGCTGTGTAAGGGGCTTTTTAAACATATTTTGTTCAGCTTCGTGGTGCTCCTGGAAGGCACAGGGGCACCACAATCATTCGCATAATGTGGGGTCTGCACGGAGTATAGGCACCACAGTGGGTGGGTTGGGCACCAGCAGTGGTTTGGCACAGGGTCTGGCCTGCAGCCAAACCCCAAACTGTGCATGGATGAAGACCGTGAGTGGCACGGGATTGGCTCTCAGCAAGGGGTTGGACACAGAGCCTGGCCACAGGCCAGGCCCAGTGGCCAACAGCAAACTGGGCACTCCACTTTATGCCATCCCACTGTATACCACTACACTGTACAATACTAAACCTTATGGAACAGCAGTGTACGGCTCTCTATTGTATCCGACTTCAGTGTACAGCACTGTACTGTATGCAAATCAACTGTATGCCACTCCGCTGTATGCCATTCAAGTCTACCTCATTCCACTTTATGTCAGTCAAATATAGCAAAATATACTGTACCACCGTAGACTTTACAACATTATCCTCCACTACATTGTACCACACTATGCTTTATAATACTCCACTCCGGAACAGTAAACTGTACCAATATTACACATTTGTTAACAACATTACAAAAACCATTGAAATTCACAAATAAGAACCAAAGGTTAAGCATGTCATAGTTAGGCTAATTGTATTTATGTGTAGTATACAAACTCAACATAAACTACACAAACATTACAAATTTGGGTGGCATTCACGATGGCTGTCTGCCCCACAGAGATGGATCTGAGGAGGGCAATAGCCTCCTCATTGAGGGCAGCAGGGCTGACTGGGGCAGGGGCAGAGGTACATGCGGAGAAGGAGATGCACACTCTCCTGGGTGGGTGGGCATGGGCAACTGGGTGAGAAGCTACTGGGAGGGCGGTGCTGGTACGAGGTGTGGCAGAAGATGATCTTGCTGGGGTGGTCCCAGAGGGGTCTGCCACCACCAGGGAGCTGCCATCGGAGGAAGAATCAGAGTTTGATGTTGCAGTTGTAGTAGGCTCCCCTGTGGTGCAACCCTCACCCTCCAACCCACTGGTCCCCTCGGCCTCGGTGAAATCTGCCTCCTGTGTCCCGTGGGCTGCAGCATCCCTACTGTCCAGTGACTCCACTCTTTCGCCTGATGCTGATGATGCACACGAGGCCAGAAGAGGACACATGACAAAGAAAGGGAGCAGGGTGTAAGTAACTAACAAAATCTGCAGTAAGGCACACATGCAGTTCACTGTAGCCTACCACCTGACCTCACTAAACTCTACTCAGAACAGGTATGTGTCATAGGTAGGGATTACACCTGCCTCATTGGACTTCACTGTACTGACAATGCTGCACTTCATAAGCATATGGACATATCCTGCATTACCAACTGAGGACTCCATTTAATGCTCAGATGAAAGGGCTACCACTACGTGACTTTATAAGAGAACAGGGACAACACTTGCATGACAGCTCTACACAATAAAGTCATTACGTGGGTACACATACCACCTACACAGCAAATTAACTAACCCCGGACATCAAGTTGACCACAGGCATACCCTGACATCTTATAGTCTTTGAAACAGCATAGCATCTCATCATCACCTACAACCTACTCACTACATTTGGCAGTAAGAACAGTGTGAGTACTCACCCCCTTGTGGCTGCTGTGCTGCTTTCAAGCACCCATCCACTCTGTGTCGGCCACCGCCAGTATGCGCGCCATTAGGGGGGTCAGGGTCCGACATGCACCCCTCCCTCATTGGGAGGCCGTCCCCAGCTGGGCCTCCATGGTCTTCCGGGCCCAGCGTTTCAGGTCCTCCCACCGTTTCTGCAGTGGGTGATCTGCTGGCTATGGAGCCCCAAGGTTGGCACTTCCTTGGCAATGGCTTGCCACAGACCCTTCTTGTGATGGTAGATAACCTGCATGGGAGACACAGAGGAAGACACATTTATGTAGACTTAACACCCGCATGCTGACATAGGGTACAATCTTACTGACAGTATTCCAGCATACATTCCATCATACTGCTACAAGTACATATATAGCCTCTCCCACTACTCCTATTTGCTTGGTCATCCAACATTCACACACACATGCACCTACAGCAATGGCTCTCATTTCAAGTACTCTGCTAATTCACTCACCTGCTCCTCTGGTTGCCCATACAACTTCGCATACAGGGGTAAGATCTCGTCCACAAGCTTGGTGAGCTCCTCCTGGGTGAAGGCTGGGGTCCTAACCCCTGTCATACATGCCATTGTTGCAACCAGATGCAGGACACAGCAGCACACGCAGTGCAGTTGTGGTTGTTTTGAGGTTCAGGAGCCAAGTGGCAAGGAGAACATAAAATGAGGGTGACGACTGCGGCGGAGTGCACCTTCACCACCGGCGGTGATCATGATTGGCCCCTGTTCCCCATATACACCAATGTTAACCAATGAGGAGTTTCACAGTGGTACAGACCGCCTAACACCATGACAACTAACGGCAGTGGAGTGATGTCACTTCCATATGTCCTCTGCATGTAGGGCTGGCGACTGCCATTTTAACAGCAAAATTTGTCTAACTACACTATCTACACACTGTCTATGCTGTAGTATTGTAATGTGATTAATTGGTACATCAGTCATACAAAGCAATACATTCTATGTGTGATATGTGGCACTAGTTGGATGCATATGTATGTTAGATCACACTGTCATCACTCGTATATTGTCACAATGTACGGTTTCAACAGCCCTTCCGTTATTGGAAGGCTAAAATACTGCAGTTGTGTGTGCCAATACATCATTCAGTATGTGTTGTGATGGTGACAAATGTGATTTGGCCCTCCCTAGAAACTGACCCATCTGGAGACTGAGGAATGCACAGGTGTACCGGCCCCTAGTTGACCTAACAACCATGGACGAACGCAACATTTTACTGACCTACCGTCTGAACCAGATTACAATTTGTAACCTGTGTGTCCAATTGGAGCCAGATCTATAACCAGCTCTACGTAATCCCTATGCTATTCCTCCAAATGTACAGGTACTATCTGTGCTACATTTCTTGGCCAGTGGGTCATTTCAGGTGACAGTGTCCTTGGCAGCAGGTGTATCACAGCCTATGTTCAGTAATATCTTAAGGGATGTCCTCAATGCCTTGCTGAAACACCTCCACAGCTACATAGAATTTCCCCAAACGGCTAATTTGCCCACTGTGAAATCTGATTTCTATGCCACTGCACACATTCCTCAAGTCATTGGGGCCATAGATGGCACCCATATTCCCTTAATTCCTCCCAGGGTAAATGAACAAGTGTATAGGAATAGGAAAAGTTATCACTCAATAAATGTGCAGGTGGTGTGTCTTGCAGACCAGTACATCTCCTAAGTGACTGCCAAATTCCCAGCAGTGTTCCACACATGATGGCACAACTACAAAGAGAGAGAGTCTGGCTTGTAGGTGAGTATGATGTCACATGAAAGTAAATAGCAACCTGCCTTTCATTCTCTTTACCCTCTGCACAAGGGTGATGTGTCCTATGTTTGCCGACTCTTCCCAGGTGATTCTGGCTATCCTAACCTATCCTGGCTTTTGACACCAGTGAGATATCCCAGGACAGAGGGTGACAATTGCTACAGTGAGGCACATGGATGGACAAGAAGAGTCATTGAGAGGACGTTTAGACTACTGAAGGCAAGATTCCAGTGCCTGCATATGCCTGCATATCTCCGGCAGGTCCCTGTGCTACTCCCCAAACAAGGTTTATGAGATCATCATGGCCTGCTGCATGCTGCACACTTTGGCACTGAGAAGGCATGTTCCATTGCTGGAAGAGGAGGGAGGATCTAACCCACTGGTGGAAGCAGTGGGGCCAGAGGGCAGTGATGAAGAAGGGGAGGAGGATGATGTTAACTCCAGAACGCAGCTCATTCAGCTCTACTTCCAATGAGTATAAGGTACACTTTGCCCTGTGTTTTCACCACCTTTATAATCATATGTTTCTTCTTTATTCTGATGTGACACTTACTAGTCAGGGCAGTGCAGTGTGTGTGTAAGAATGTTTGTAAAGTGACTGGATATTTACTGATTCATGTGTTTGAGTATTCCTCAAATAGCTATTTACACACGTTATGTGTGCCACACTTTGATTCAATGCCTTCTAATCTGTGAACTGTTTACACATGCTGAGTGGAAAGACGAATATGGCCCTGTTTTGCAGTCACGGTTTTGCCCTCAACATATCCTCAGTACCAGCAAACCCACCTGGAGTCCCTCACATTTTGGGTGGTGCAAAACGTAGCCGTTGTAGGTGACCTCTACAGGTGTATCTGCAAAGCTGCAATGTAGAGGTACTCTGCTGTGTGTAGAGTAGATTACACATAGGAAATACTTGTAAGTGAAGATGTAAATGTACTCTGACAATGATGTTTACTTTGCTAACAAAGCAGGTACATGTTGTTAGAGAAAAATGTATCTAAGTGTGAGGTACCTTTCTGATACTCACAGGTCTTGCTATAGTGGAATTCCCTTTCCCATGCCTTGTTGATGGAGGAATTTGACATGCTTGGTGACAATGTTGGAAACCCATTTCTTCACATTTGGACAAATACATCTCTGTATACTATCAGGCTAGCCAATAAATTGTTAATTTTGACATAGAAAATGTTGGGCTAGATGTGTCAAGATTTCGGTTAGTGATTTCCAAATTGCGATTTTTAAGAAATCGCAATTTTAGAAATGGAAAACGTGATGTATCAAATTTGAAAATCGCAAATAGCGATTTCTTAAAATTCGCAAATGCAATTTGCGAGATGCAAATACCGAATCGCAAAACAATTTGTGATTCAGTAATTGAAATTTGCAAATCTCGAAAACGGCAAATCGGAACAGCCTGATGACATCACAACCAGGAAGTGATTGAGCCCATGCTGTTTTCAGGAGCCACACCCAAAGGAGCAGTGAGAGAGACACAGCCCAGCACCAGGGAGTCAGCATTGTGAGGAAGCCAGGATTAAATTGCAACATGGCCAATGCTGGCAATGAGAAGGAGAAGGGAGATAGGAAGAGGGAGCTGAAATTCAGTGAGAAAGAATTGGAGGTGCTCATTGAGGAGGTTGTTGTGAACCATGACAGACTCTTTAGCAAGAGCTCACTCCAAGTACCGGAGAGTGAGAAGCGGAAACTCTGGTCTGACATACAGACAAAAATATGCGCAGTGGGTGTTGCGCAGCGCTCTGTGGAGGAGATACGCAAGCGATGGTACGACTTGCGGTCCTGTGCCAAGGAGAGGGTGACCAGCAGGCCTAGGGAGGCAAGGAGCACTGGACGCGGACCATCCACCCACACACCCTCCACCCCTATGGAAGACCTGGTGGAGTCCGCATTGCTGGCAGAAGCTCTCAGTGGTGTAACTGACATCAACACCTCAGGGACACCCAGCACCACCAAAGGTAAGGCCAGTGATTATGTGTATCCCCACATCTGCATGTACACATGCCCCCTAGGAAATAGAACCTAGCTTGATGCACAATGAAAAGTAGTCCATGTCACATCTTAAATACAACACAACAGTGCCTTGTGGGAGTGGTGGTACACAACCCTAAGGTGAAAACACAACATAAATAGCAAGATAGTGGGCAGCCACATAGAGAAACACCACAAATGACTCACGGTGACACAATTTATTTGTACATATAAAGCAACACTGTGGAAATCTGTGACAAATGCTAGAACTGACATGCTGCACATTATCCTTGCAGATGACTCAGTCCCTGCGGCTGCAGGATCAGAAAAAGTGGGGAAGCAGAAACACAGCCACAGTCAGACCCAAATACAAGTGAGCCCTACAGTATTGTTCAGACTAGACATAGGGCAAGGGTGTCACCACTGCCAGAGTACAACCTGTACTCAGATGAGATGCCAGAACAGAAACCCCCACCCCCACCAGAGCTGAGTCCCACAGGAAGACAGCAGTTCATGCGCCAGCGCCAGTCAACTCCCCTCAGGAGGTGCCACGATGCAGGCAGACAGGGCACAGAAGAAGGAGTGGGCCCATCAATCTTTGGCGGCCTGGAAGCTTCCATGCTGAAGGTGCAGCGCCTGCAATGCAAACATTTGAAGTCACTGCACAGACAGTTTGTGTCTCACAATAACAATATGGAGTTACAAAACAAGCCCTTGGAGACCCTGACTGAGGGACAGCAAAGAGTTGCTGAGAACACCAAGTAGTTGACACAGGCCATTGGGGAACTATGCACAGAGATACAGCAGGAGCGTGTCAGCCAGCGCAGGCGCCATCACCAATATTTGGCTAAGGTTGACAGCTTCTGTAGATCAGTCAATCGGCTTGCAAGTTCAACAGCCCAGATATCACGGCGTGCTGTTGCCACACAGGTGGAGTTGGCACATTGCAGTAGGGACATTGCACAGGGACTGGTGCAAATTACCAACATAGTGGATGCCATGCAAACAGCACGCAGTGCCACAACAAGCGAACTGAGTGTTGGTGACAGTGAGGAGTCCTCTAGCCTCAGCAGTCTGACAGTCACTGTGATTGATCCAAGGCATTGCAGTGCCAGACAAAGTACTGCAGGTGAACTTGCTACTAGGTGCCAGCGAGGGCACTGAGCACTCAAGTGGAGTGCGTGGACGAAAGAAGTGATGTTGAGGGCTACAGGGGACCACCTCAACATGTGTAATAAAGTCATGCTGTGATGCTAATAGTGTGACACTGTTAATAGATCATGTCTGCCCATAGTGAATAGCTATGTCCTACTGACACAATGTTTACCTGAAGTCAAGGTAATAAAGATGCTAACTGCTGAAAAACATATTATTGAAGTGGATTTGTCATTACTTACATCACAAATGTTTGCACGTGATGTCAGCACGTCTTTGCCTGCCTTCATGTAGGAGGCTGGACTGGCTTGAAGTGAGTACCAAGGGGTACTTGCACCTTGCACCAGGCCCAGTTATCCCTTATTAGTGTATAGGGTGTCTAGCAACATAGGCTGATAGATAATGGTAGCTTAGCAGAGCAGCTTAGGCTGAACTAGGAGACGAGTGAAGCTCCTACAGTACCACTTAGTGTCATATGCACAATATCATAAGAAAACACAATACACAGTTATACTAAAAATAAAGGTACTTTATTTTTATGACAATATGCCAAAGTATCTCAGAGTGTACCCTCAGTGAGAGGATAGGAAATATACACAAGATATATATATACACAATACCAAAAATATGCAGTATAGTCTTAGAAAACAGTGCAAACAATGTATAGTTACAATAGGATGCAATGGGGACACATAGGGATAGGGGCAACACAAACCATATACTCCAAAAGTGGAATGCGAACCACGAATTGACCCCAAACCTATGTGACCTTGTAGAGGGTCGCTGGGACTATTAGAAAATAGTAAGGGTTAGAAAAATAGCCCACCCCAAGACCATGAAAAGTGAGTGCAAAGTGCACTAAAGTTCCCCCAAGGACAAAGAAGTCGTGATAGAGGAATACTGCAGGAAAGACACAAACCATCAATGCAACAACGATGGATTTCCAGTCGAGGGTACCTGTGGAACAAGGGGACCAAGTCCAAAAGTCACAAGCAAGTCGGAGATGGGCAGATGCCCAGGAAATGCCAGCTGTGGGTGCAAAGAAGCTTCTACTGGACAGAAGAAGCTAAGGTTTCTGCAGGAACGACAAGGGCTAGAGACTTCCCCTTTGGAGGACGGATCCCTCACGCCGTGGAGAGTCGTGCAGAAGTGTTTTTCCGCTGAAAGAACGCCAACAAGCCTTGCTAGCTTCAAATCGTGCGGTTAGCATTTTTGCATGCTGCTGTGGCCCAGGAAGGACCAGGATGTCGCAAATTGCGCCGGGAGGTAGAGGGGACGTCGAGCAAGACAAGGAGCCCTCTCAGCAGCAGGTAGCACCCAGAGAAGTGCCAGAAACAGGCACTACGAGGATGCGTGAAACGGTGCTCACCCGAAGTTACACAAAGGAGTCCCAAGTCGCCGGAGACCAACTTAGAAGGTCGTGCAATGCAGGTTAGAGTGCCGTGGACCCAGGCTTGGCTGTGCACAAAGGATTTCCGCCGGAAGTGCACAGGGGCCGGAGTAGCTGCAAAAGTCGCGGTTCCCAGCAATGCAGTCTGGCATGGGGAGGCAAGGACTTACCTCCACCAAACTTGGACTGAAGAGTCACTGGACTGTGGGGGTCACTTGGACACAGTTGCTGGATTCGAGGGACCTCGCTCGTCGTGCTGAGAGGAGACCCAAGGGACCGGTAATACAGCTTTTTGGTGCCTGCTGTTGCAGGGGGAAGATTCCGTCGACCCACGGGAGATTTCTTCGGAGCTTCTAGTGCAGAGAGGAGGCAGACTACCCCCACAGCATGCACCACCAGGAAAACAGTCGAGAAGGCGGCAGGATCAGCGTTACAGAGTTGCAGTAGTCGTCTTAGCTACTATGTTGCAGTTTTGCAGGCTTCCAGCGCGGTCAGCAGTCGATTCCTTGGCAGAAGGTGAAGAGAGAGATGCAGAGGAACTCGGATGAGCTCTTGCATTCGTTATCTACAGTTTCCCCAGAGACAGAGACCCTAAATAGCCAGAAAAGAGGGTTTGGCTACCTAGGAGAGAGGATAGGCTAGCAACACCTGAAGGAGCCTATCAGAAGGAGTCTCTGACGTCACCTGCTGGCACTGGCCACTCAGAGCAGTCCAGTGTGCCAGCAGCACCTCTGTTTCCAAGATGGCAGAGGTCTGGAGCACACTGGAGGAACTCTGGACACCTCCCAGGGGAGGTGCAGGTCAGGGGAGTGGTCACTCCCCTTTCCTTTGTCCAGTTTCGCGCCAGAGCAGGGCTAAGGGGTCCCCTGAACCGGTGTAGACTGGCTTATGCAGAATTGGGCACATCTGTGCCCAAGAAAGCATTTCCAGAGGCTGGGGGAGGCTACTCCTCCCCTGCCTTCACACCATTTTCCAAAGGGAGAGGGTGTAACACCCTCTCTCAGAGGAAGTCCTTTGTTCTGCCATCCTGGGACAAGCCTGGCTTGACCCCAGGACGGCAGAAACCTGTCTGAGGGGTTGGCAGCAGCAACAGCTGCAGTGAAACCCCAGGAAAGGCAGTTTGGCAGTACCAGGGTCTGTGCTACAGACCACTGGGATCATGGGATTGTGCCAACTATGCCAGGATGGCATAGAGGGGGCAATTCCATGATCATAGACATGTTACATGGCCATATTCGGAGTTACCATTGTGAAGCTACATATAGGTAGTGACCTATATGTAGTGCACGCGTGTAATGGTGTCCCCGCACTCACAAAGTCCGGGGAATTGGCCCTGAACAATGTGGGGGCACCTTGGCTAGTGCCAGGGTGCCCTCACACTAAGTAACTTTGCACCTAACCTTTACCAGGTAAAGGTTAGACATATAGGTGACTTATAAGTTATTTAAGTGCAGTGTAAAATGGCTGTGAAATAACGTGGACGTTATTTCACTCAGGCTGCAGTGGCAGGCCTGTGTAAGAATTGTCAGAGCTCCCTATGGGTGGCAAAAGAAATGCTGCAGCCCATAGGGATCTCCTGGAACCCCAATACCCTGGGTACCTTAGTACCATATACTAGGGAATTATAAGGGTGTTCCAGTAAGCCAATGTAAATTGGTAAAATTGGTCACTAGCCTGTTAGTGACAATTTGGAAAGAAATGAGAGAGCATAACCACTGAGGTTCTGGTTAGCAGAGCCTCAGTGAGACAGTTAGTCACTACACAGGTAACACATTCAGGCACACCTATGAGCACTGGGGCCTTGGATGACAGGGTCCCAGTGACACATACACCTAAAACAACATATATACAGTGAAAATTGGGGGTAACATGCCAGGCAAGATGGTACTTTCCTACACAACCCTCCCGCAAACGAAGGACAATAAGACTAGCCATGACCTGATGAGTCTACATTGTCTAAGTAGAAATATCTGGAGAGTCCATCTGCATTGGAGTGGCTACTCCCAGGTCTATGTTCCACTGTATAGTCCATTCCCTGTAGGGATATGGACCACCTCAATAATTTAGGATTTTCACCTTTCATTTGTTTTAGCCAAAGTAGAGGTTTGTGGTCTGTCTGAACAATGAAGTGAGTGCAAAACAGGTATGGCCTCAACTTCTTCAGAGCCCAGACCACAGCAAAGGCCTCCCTCTCTATGGCAGACCAACGCTTTTCTCTAGGGGTCAACCTCCTACTAATAAAAGCAACAGGTTGATCCTGGCCCTCAGAATTAAGTTGTGATAGGACTGCCCCTACTCCTAATTCAGATGCATCAGTTTGGACATAGAATTTTTTAAAATAACAAGGGCTTTTCAGGACAGGTGCAGAGCACATGGCCTGCTTCAGCTCCTCAAAAGCTTTCTGACAGTTTGCTGTCCATAATACCTTTTTAGGCATTTTCTTGGATGTGAGGTCATTAAAAGGGGCTGCAATGGAGCCATAGTTCTTAATGAACCTCCTGTAATACCCAGTGAGGCCTAGGAAGGCTCTCACCTGAGTCTGAGTGGTAGGGGGAACCCAATCAATAATTGTTTGGATTTTCCCCTGAAGTGGTGCAATCTGTTCCCCACCAACAAGGTGTCCCAGATAAACCACCTTACCCTGCCCTATCTGGCACTTTGAAGCCTTGATAGTGAGGCCTGCCTTTTGCAGGGCCTCCAAAACTTTCCATAGGTGGACGAGGTGATCTTCCCAGCTGGAGCTAAAGACAGCTATATCGTCCAAATATGCTGCACTGAAAGCCTCCAGCCCTTACAGGACTGTGTTCACTAACCTTTGAAAAGTGGCAGGTGCATTTTTCAATCCAAAAGGCATTACTGTAAATTGGTAATGGCCTCCAATGGTTGAAAATGCAGTTTTAGGTTTAGCATCTTCTGACAATTTGATCTGCCAATATCCTGCAGTCAAATCAAAAGTGCTTAGATACTTGGCAGATGCCAGTGTATCTATGAGCTCATCTGCTCTGGGTATAGGGTGAGCATCAGTTTTGGTTACCTGGTTGAGACCTCTGTAGTCTACACAAAACCGCATTTCCTTCTTTCCATCTTTGGAATGGGGTTTTGGTACAAGTACCACAGGAGAAGCCCATGGACTTTCAGAGTGCTCAACCACTCCTAGTTCTAACATTTTCTGCACCTCTTGCTTTATGCAGTCCCTGACATGGTCAGGCTGCCTATAGATCTTACTTTTGACAGGTAAACTGTCTCCAGTATCTATAGTGTGCTCACACCAAGAAGTGGTACCTGCCACAGTAGAGAAGAGTTCAGAAAACTGACCCAGGAGATTTATGCAATGGTCTTTCTGCTCAGCAGTAAGACAATCAGCCAAAACTACACCTTCCACAAGAGCATCTTGTTCTGTGGAAGAGAAGAGATCAGGTAGAGGATCACTGTCTTCTTCCTGTCCCTCATCAGTTGCCATGAGCAGGGTGAGATCAGCCCTGTCATAGTAGGGTTTCAGGCGGTTGACATGGAGCACCCTAAGGGGACTCCTGGCAGTGCCTAAGTCAACTAAATAGGTGACTTCACCCTTTTTCTCAACAATTGTGTGGGGTCCACTCCATTTATCTTGGAGTGCTCTTGGGGCCACAGGCTCCAAGACCCACACTTTCTGCCCTGGTTTGTACTGAACCAAAACAGCCTTCTGATCATGCCATTGCTTCTGGAGCTCTTGGCTGGCCTGAAGGTTTTTACTGGCCTTTTTCATATACTCAGCCATCCTTGATCTGAGGCCAAGTACATAATCCACACTATCTTGTTTTGGAGCTTTTAAAGGTTGTTCCCAACCCTCCTTGACAAGTGTTAGTGGACCCCTAACAGGGTGACCAAAGAGGAGTTCAAAGGGGCTGAAGCCCACTCCTTTCTGGGGTACCTCCCTGTAGGCAAAAAGGAGGCATGGTAACAGGATATCCCATCTCCTGCTGAGTTTTTCAGGGAGACCCATAATCATGCCTTTGAGAGTTTTGTTAAATCTCTCCACCAGTCCATTTGTTTGTGGATGATAGGGTGTAGTGAACTTGTAAGTTACACCACACTCCTTCCACATGGCCTTTAAGTATGCAGACATGAAATTGCTTCCCCTGTCTGATACCACCTCTTTTGGGAAGCCCACCCTGGAAAATATTCCCAGGAGGGCCTTTGCCACTGCAGGAGCTGTAGTGGTCCTTAAAGGAATTGCTTCAGGATATCTTGTGGCATGGTCCACTACCACCAAGATAAACCTATTGCCTGAAGCAGTAGGAGGGTCAAGGGGGCCAACTATGTCAACCCCTACCCTTTCAAAGGGAACCTCAACCACAGGCAGTGGGATAAAGGGTGCCTTTGGAGTGCCACCTGTCTTGCCACTGGCTTGACAGGTTTCACAGGACTTACAAAATTCCTTTGTGTCCTCAGACATCGTAGGCCAATGAAACAGGGGAACAAGTCTGTCCTAAGTTTTCATTTGTCCCAGGTGTCCAGCTAGGGGAATGTTGTGGGCTAGAGTTAGGAGGAACTTTCTGTACTCCTGAGGAATCACTAACCTCCTGGCAGTTCCAGGTTTAGGATCCCTTGCTTCAGTGTACAAGAGGTTGTCCTCCCAGTAAACTCTGTGAGAGTCACTGACATCCCCATTAGCCTGTTTGACAGCTTGCTGTCTTAGACCCTCTAGTGTGGGACAGGTTTGCTGTGCCACACTCAGCTCCTCCCTGGCAGGCCCCCCTTCACCCAAAAGCTCAGCAGTGTCTGCTTCCAGCTCCTCTGGTGTAGGTTCTGCACAGGGTGGAAATTCTTCTTCCTCAGAAGTAGAATCCACTGTAGAGGGAGGGATAGTAGGAAGTGGTTTGCTTCTACTAGCCCTAGCTTTAGGGAGCACTTGGTCCATTTTTCCAGGATCCAAGCTTCCCTGTCCTTTTTGCTTTTTGGCCTGAGCCCTGGTTAAAGCAAAAATATGCCCTGGGATGCCCAGCATTGCTGCATGGGCCTCCAACTCCACATCTGACCAAGCTGATGTCTCCAAATCATTTCCTAGTAGACAGTCTACAGGTAAATCTGTGGCTACCACAACTTTCTTTGGACCAGTAAACCCCCCCCCAGTTGAGATTTACAACAGCCATGGGGTGGCTAAGTATGTTGTTGTGAGCATCGGTTACTTGGTACTGGTGACCAAGTAGGTGTTGTTCAGAGTGGACCAGTTTCTCTATGACCATAGTCACACTGGCACCAGTGTCCCTGTAGGCCTGAACCTCAACACCATTTATTAGGGGTAGCTGCTTGTACTTATCCATATTAAGGGGACAAGCAACTAAGGTGGATAAATCAATAGCCCCCTCAGAGACTAGTATAGCCTCTGTGGTCTCCCTAACCAGACCAACCCCAACTAAGTTACCAATAGTGAGCCCAGCTACTCCCTTGGATTGGCTATTAGTAGGTTTGCTCCCACCACCACTGCTATTAGTAGGGACACTAGGTGTAGCAGTAGGGGTTGTAGTGATAGGAGGCTTGGTGCTTTTCTTTGGACAACTGGGATCTGTTGTCCAATGGGCTTTTACTTTACATAAATAGCACCATGGTTTCTTTTCTTTGTTTTGATTAAAAGATGATTTGGGCCCACCACCCCCACCAGAGTGTTTTTGTGGGCCTGATGAAGACTCATTTTTAGATTTGTCCCCACCCTTGTCAGAGAACTTACCATCCTTCTTTTTGTTGCCATCTTTGTCACCCCCTGTATGAAATTTTCTGTTCACCCTTCTTCTGACCCATTTGTCTGCCTTCTTTCCCAATTCTTGGGGAGAGGTCAGATCAGAGTCCACCAAGTACTGGTGCAACAAATCAGACACACAATTATTAAGAATATGCTCTCTCAGGATCAAGTTATACAGGCTGTCATAATCAGTAACTTTACTGCCATGTAACCACCCCTCCAAGGCCTTCACTGAATGGTCAATGAAATCAACCCAGTCTTGTGAAGACTCCTTTTTGGTCTCTCTGAACTTTATCCTGTACTGTTCAGTGGTTAAGCCATAACCATCCAGGAGTGCATTCTTAAGAACTGTAAAATTATTGGCATCACTTTCTTTCACAGTAAGGAGCCTATCCCTACCTTTTCCACTAAATGATAGCCATAGGATAGCAGCCCACTGCCTTTGAGGGACATCCTGTACAACACAGGCCCTCTCAAGTGCAGCAAACCACTTGTTAATGTCATCCCCCTCCTTATAAGGGGGAACTATCTTATGCAGATTCCTGGAATCATGCTCTTTTGCAGGATGACTATGGGGAATACTGCTGCTGCCACCATGGGTTTCAAAACCCAACTTCTGTCTTTCCTTCTCTAGTTCTAAAGACTGTCTATCCAAATCCAGCTGTTGCTTTTTAAGCTTCAGTCTGGTTTGTTCCACCCTCAACTTATTGAGTTCCCTCTCTAACATTCTGTCATCAGGGTTGGTGGGAGGGACATTTTTAGACACAGAGTATGATGAGAATGGAGAGAAGGAGACCTGTCCCTTACAGAGGACACCCTAACAGCTTGGCTGACAGTGTAATGTGAGAGCACACCATCTGTATGATGTGACTCCACCTCAGTACCAACTATGCTAGACTGTCTAGTAATGGCCAGGCTAGAAAGTTTCTTTCCTAAATCTTTTCCTGGGGGAGTCCCTGGATCAGATTGGGAACCATTAGCTACTTTTTCAACAGATGGGGCACTTTTAGCCTTATCTTGTTCTCTAAGCATGTTAAGTAACAATTCCAAGGAAGGATTCTTCCCTACACTCAAACCTCTCTCTATGCAGAGACTCCTTGCTCCTTTCCAGCTAAGGTGATCATATGCAAGTTTGGACAGATCAACATTTTGGCCTGTGCCAGACATTTTTAGAGAGAGTTAAAGTGATAGAAAAAGAGAAAAAAGTTTTCAGAACTTTTTAGAAAGACAGAAAAAAACTTTGTAAACTTTTTAGAAAGTTTAGAAGTACTTTTCAGCACTTAGAAAAGAGTGAAAAGAGGAAATGCAAAACTTTTTGGTTATGTGTATATACACTGAACTTGTTTTGTATATTTTTCTCTTATGAAAAGTACAATGACAAGAGTGGTAAGTAGTCTCAAAGCACTTATCCCACCGCTGCACAACCAATGTAGGAGGCTGGACTGGCTTGTAGTGAGTACCAAGGGGTACTTGCACCTTGCACCAGGCCCAGTTATCCCTTATTAGTGTATAGGGTGTCTAGCAGCATAGGCTGATAGATAATGGTAGCTTAGCAGAGCAGCTTAGGCTGAACTAGGAGACGAGTGAAGCTCCTACAGTACCACTTAGTGTCATATGCACAATATCATAAGAAAACACAATACACAGTTATACTAAAAATAAAGGTACTTTATTTTTATGACAATATGCCAAAGTGTCTCAGAGTGTACCCTCAGTGAGAGGATAGGAAATATACACAAGATATATATACACAATACCAAAAATATGCAGTATAGTCTTAGAAAACAGTGCAAACAATGTATAGTTACAATAGGGTGCAATGGGGACACATAGGGATAGGGGCAACACAAACCATATACTCCAAAAGTGGAATGCGAACCACGAATGGACCCCAAACCTATGTGACCTTGTAGAGGGTCGCTGGGACTATTAGAAAATAGTAAGGGTTAGAAAAATAGCCCACCCCAAGACCCTGAAAAGTGAGTGCAAAGTGCACTAAAGTTCCCCCAAGGACAAAGAGGTCATGATAGAGGAATACTGCAGGAAAGACACAAACCAGCAATGCAACAATGATGGATTTCCAGTCGAGGGTACCTGTGGAACAAGGGGACCAAGTCCAAAAGTCACAAGCAAGTCGGAGATGGGCAGATGCCCAGGAAATGCCAGCTGTGGGTGCAAAGAAGCTTCTACTGGACAGAAGAAGCTAAGGTTTCTGCAGGAACGACAAGGGCTAGAGACTTCCCCTTTGGAGGACGGATCTCTCACGCCGTGGAGAGTCGTGCAGAAGTGTTTTCCCGCCGAAAGAATGCCAACAAGCCTTGCTAGCTGCAAATCGTGCGGTTAGCGTTTTTGGATGCTGCTGTGGCCCAGGAAGGACCAGGATGTCGCAAATTGCGCCAGGAGGTAGAAGGGACGTCGAGCAAAACAAGGAGCCCTCTCAGCAGCAGGTAGCACCCGGAGAAGTGCCAGAAACAGGCACTACGAGGATGCGTGAAACGGTGCTCACCTGAAGTTACACAAAGGAGTCCCACGTCGCCGGAGACCAACTTAGAAGGTCGTGCAATGCAGGTTAGAGTGCCGTGGACCCAGGCTTGGCTGTGCACAAAGGATTTCCGCCGGAAGTGCACAGGGGCCGGAGTAGCTGCAAAAGTCGCGGTTCCCAGCAATGCAGTCTGGCATGGGGAGGCAAGGACTTACCTCCACCAAACTTGGACTGAAGAGTCACTGGACACAGTTGCTGGATTTGAGGGACCTCGCTCGTCTTGCTGAGAGGAGACCCAAGGGACCGGTAATGCAGCTTTTTGGTGCCTGCGGTTGCAGGGGGAAGATTCCGTCGACCCACGGGAGATTTCTTCGGAGCTTCTAGTGCAGAGAGGAGGCAGACTACCCCCACAGCATGCACCACCAGGAAAACAGTCGAGAAGGCGGTAGGATCAGCGTTACAGAGTTGCAGTAGTCGTCTTAGCTACTATGTTGCAGTTTTGCAGGCTTCCAGCGCGGTCAGCAATCGATTCCTTGGCAGAAGGTGAAGAGAGAGATGCAGAGGAACTCGGATGAGCTCTTGCATTCGTTATCTACAGTTTCCCCAGAGACAGAGACCCTAAATAGCCAGAAAAGAGGGTTTGGCTACCTAGGAGAGAGGATAGGCTAGCAACACCTGAAGGAGCCTATCAGAAGGAGTCTCTGACGTCACCTGCTGGCACTGGCCACTCAGAGCAGTCCAGTGTGCCAGCAGCACCTCTGTTTCCAAGATGGCAGAGGTCTGGAGCACACTGGAGGAGCTCTGGACACCTCCCAGGGGAGGTGCAGGTCAGGGCAGTGGTCACTCCCCTTTCCTTTGTCCAGTTTCGCGCCAGAGCAGGGCTAAGGGGTCCCCTGAACCGGTGTAGACTGGCTTATGCAGAATTGGGCACATCTGTGCCCAAGAAAGCATTTCCAGAGGCTGGGGGAGGCTACTCCTCCCCTGCCTTCACACCATTTTCCAAAGGGAGAGGGTGTAACACCCTGTCTCAGAGGAAGTCCTTTGTTCTGCCATCCTGGGAAAAGCCTGGCTTGACCCCAGGAGGGCAGAAACCTGTCTGAGGGGTTGGCAGCAGCAGCAGCTGCAGTGAAACCCCAGGAAAGGCAGTTTGGCAGTACCAGGGTCTGTGCTACAGACCACTGGGATCATGGGATTGTGCCAACCATGCCAGGATGGCATAGAGGGGGCAATTCCATGATCATAGACATGTTACATGGCCAGATTCGGAGTTACCATTGTGAAGCTACATATAGGTAGTGACCTATATGTAGTGCACGTGTGTAATGGTGTCCCCGCACTCACAAAGTCCGGGGAATTGGCCCTGAACAATGTGGGGGCACCTTGGCTAGTGCCAGGGTTCCCTCACACTAAGTAACTTTGCACCTAACCTTTACCAGGTAAAGGTTAGACATATAGGTGACTTATAAGTTACTTATGTGCAGTGTAAAATGGCTGTGAAATAACGTGGACGTTATTTCACTCAGGCTGCAGTGGCAGGCCTGTGTAAGAATTGTCAGAGCTCCCTATGGGTGGCAAAAGAAATGCTGCAGCCCATAGGGATCTCCTGGAACCCCAATACCCTGGGTACCTTAGTACCATATACTAGGGAATTATAAGGGTGTTCCAGTAAGCCAATGTAAATTGGTAAAATTGGTCACTAGCCTGTTAGTGACAATTTGGAAAGAAATGAGAGAACATAACCACTGAGGTTCTGGTTAGCAGAGCCTCAGTGAGACAGTTAGTCACTACACAGGTAACACATTCAGGCACACTTATGAGCACTGGGGCCCTGGATGACAGGGTCCCAGTGACACATACAACTAAAACAACATATATACAGTGAAAATTGGGGGTAACATGCCAGGCAAGATGGTACTTTCCTACACTGCTGCACTGGTCCTGTCGGCTGGTAGAAGGGGTGTTAAGGGATCATCATCCTCATCTGAGTCTGGCTCCGTGAGTTCCACTGGTATGCCCCTGGTGGTTGCTATGTTGTGCAGCACATGTGGCCACAATTTTGCATATTGTCTCAGGGCTGTACTGTAGTGCACCTCCACTCCTATGGATGCACCTGAAATGGTTCTTCATGGCTCTTCAGCAGCCCAAAAGTGGGCTCCACCATGTTGCGGGTAGCCCTATGTGCAGCATTGTACCTCATCTCTGCTGGGGTGGTAGGGCTCAGGTAGGGCGTTAGCATATTGGTGCGCACTGCGTAGGCACTGTCTCCTGAATGCACAGAGAGTACAATGAGTACATTTGCTGACTGATGTTATGCTTACATCAATGCATTTTTGTGAACTATCAAATTACCTAGTAGATATCCTTCCCCAAACTCCCCAGTTAGCAGTCTTGTGTGTATCCCACTGTGGCGAAAGATGTAGGAGTCATGTGTGCTCCCTGGGTATCTGGCCACGAGATCGGTAATGATGTAGGAGGCATTGCATATCACCTGTATGTTCATGGAATGATGGTTTTTACGGTTGCGATACACATTCTCGGTGGCCGATGGTGGACAGATTGCTACATGTGTCCCATCAATGGCACCTAGCACATGTGGGAAGTCTGCTATCTGGTAAAAATTAACTTTGGTTTGTTGTACTGCCTGTGAGGTGTTGGGGAATCTGATGTACAGTTGTATTCTGCTCAGCATGGTATTGAGAAATGCATTGAAAAATCTAGAGAGGGCACTCTGTGATACCCCTCCAGCTGCTGCTATGACCCCTTGATAGCTCCCGGAGGCTAGTAGGGGCAGGGAGCATAATACCTGCACATGTGTGGGTATGCTATTGGTCCTGTGTGTTGTGTGCTGCAGCATGGGTTGTAGCTCAGCTATCAGGTCAAGTATCATGGCTGAGCTTAACCTGAAAATGCGCTCCTGTCTCCTCCTCTCTCTCCTCAAACCTGCCAAGATCCTCATTCTCCTCGCCATGATGTAGAGTGCAGCCATTGTGGAAGAGGGGCTGAGGCATTCTGGGCCTCTTTATGTAGGTTGCACCTGGTTACCACCTTGTTTCAGTTCATGGTAATTTGTATGTACAAACGACCATTCTGCGAATAATCGCAAATTGCGATTTTTTGCTACATCGCATTGTGAATCCATTTTTGCGTGTCGCAACCTGCATCTCACAAATAGCGGCACGATCTTGGAAATCGCTATCTGCAAATCGCTAATGTGTATCGCAATTAGCGTTTCGCTAACAATGATTCCGTAAATCATGTCGCTATTTGCGATACGCTGCTTGCAACACACAAATTCATCTCTCATTCACAAAATATCGCAGTTTTTGCGATTTGTAAAATTCCCACTGCGAATGCATTTCATACATCGTGAAACGCATTTTTGAATTTGCAAACAGACATACGCCCCGTTTGCGAATGCAAAAACGCTTGATACATCTGGCCTGTTGTTCTGAAAATGCATGCAGACTGAATAAAGCATAAATACATTGGCTGTGATTTAACAGTGTTTAATTGGTGGTTAAAAAAAAGGATAGAGAAGTGCAAAGGAGTAGGCAGATGGTGAACGAAATAGTCAGTTTAGTGTCCAAAGCCGTTGGTAGCACAGGTGCAGAGTCCATGGGGGCATAGGAAAATGAGGCAATGACACTACAAAGTCAACAAGGTGTCTCAGTGGCACACAAGGGAGACAGTTTAGGAGGCTCACTTCCTGGCAGTGGGTTTGGTCTTGGCTACAGTCTCTGAGGGATGTCTGGCTCGTCAACAATATTTGCATGGGGGTTTCTGGGCTACAGAGGGAGGGGTGATGGTGGCCTGTGAGTCCTCTGGCAGGGCCCCCATTCCACTAGCAGCAGCAGATGTAGAGGGCTGGGGTGTATCCTGGCTAGTGGAAGGGGCCTGAAGGTGAGTGGAAAACTCACACAGGACTGCTGTCATGTCCTGTAGCACCCCATTAATGGATTCCATGGGGGCATTGTGGGCCTGCCATATCTCCATGGCCTCCTGATGGTATTCCCTCTGCAGCCTCTGGTTCTCCTGCAAAGTGGCCAGTATCTGGCTCATCCTGTCCTGGGACTGGTGGTATGCCCCCAGGACTTGGGTGATGGCCTCCTGGCCAGTCGTTTCCCTGGTTTGTCCCCCCTTTGGCCCACAGATGACCTCCCACTGGCCCTGTCACCCTGTGCCTGTGTCCTCGGCACAATACGTCCACTTGCACCAGGACCTTCATCGTCCTGCCAGGTAATTGGTGGTAACTGCAGTCCCTGTACAGGTGGGCAGACTGTTGATAGCCTGGAGACACTGGTTTGGGGATTTGGGCCAAAGCTGTAGGTGGTGCCTGAGTTGTGGGTGTCTTTGTGATGGCCTGAAGGGTGACTGGCCAGAGGTTCCCGATGGCCACAGTGATCATCCAAATCCAGATATCGAAGTGGACTGTCATCACTGGGGCCTTCTTCTACTGGGGGACTAGCACTTTCTGGCACCTCCTGGCGGCTGGCATTAGCAGTAGTACCTGTGAAGATAAAGTACATTTTATTGTGTGTCCTGCAGGGTTTTGACTGTGTTTCAGGTGGGTGGTTGTAGTATTCACATGCTTCTGCGGATGCGGCATTGACAGTCAGGTAGCTATCTATAGTGGATATTCATTTTGTGCTTCACAATCACACATTAGCAGTGTCATGTCTTTCCTTCTGTTGATGGTCTCTATCTTCTCACTGCCATGTCCCTGTCAGCAGTTGCCACCTATATGTTGTATTTTCACCCCCATTCATCTGCATGCATGACTCCCTTTTGGATGGGTGTTTGTGCATAGTTATTTGAGGGATGGGTGATGCATTGTGGGACTTGTATTTTTTCAAGCGTTACATGCAGGGAGGAGTGGTTGTGTGCACAGACTTTAGTTAGGTGTTAGTGTGGTGGCATGGGTATGCAGGGGGTATGGGTGGTTGAGGGGGTAGGATGGGTATGGGATAGGCTGTTTTGCAATAATGATAAGGGGAGGGGAGAGGGAGACATGCGTTACGGGTGTACATAGTGGGAGGGGTGTGTCAGTGACTTACCAGTGTCCAGTCCTCCTCTGAGCCCAGTGAGGCCCTCCAGATGCAAGATAGCCAAGACCTTCTCCTCCCAGTTGGTGAGATCCGGGGGGATGTGCGGGATCACCGCCAGTCTTCTGGATGGCAATCTGATGACGTGTTGTCTCTTGTGCATGGATGGCTGCCCACTGAATTCACCTTTTTGACGATTCTCTGCCATAGCTCCATTTTCCTAGCTATGGATGTCTGCTGGACCTGTGCACCGAACAGCTGTGGCTCTACCCTGACTATTTAGTCCACCATGGTCCGCAGCTCCCTGTCAGTGAAACAGGGGTGTTTAGGTGGTGCCATGGTGCTTTATGTGTGGATATGAGTGCCTGTGGATGTAGTGGTGTTGTTTGGGGAAGTGGAGTGTGTGTGAGTTAGTGGAAGGGGTGGAGGTGTTATATGGTGGTGTTGGGGGATGCATGCTTGTGTGTTAGTAAGTTGTGTGGTTTGTGGGGAGTCTGGGGTGTGCAAAAGTCTATTTTGGGTGAGTGGTATTTTCTTCCAGGTGGCCGGGAGTTGTATGGCAGCAGGTAGGCATTGCAAAGGATTGTGGGTGTTGTGGGTGGGTGTTTTATAGTGGTGTGTGTGGGTGTGTGAAGTGTGTGTATGTGAAGGTGTGGGGTTTTGAATTTGTCCAATGTGGGCTGGTGTTGGAAGGGAGTTCATTTTTTGGATCGCAGTGGTCCGTACCGCCAATGGTAGGCCGCCGTGCTGATATGTGAGTCGTAATTTGGAGGGCGTTTTTTGTCCTAATGGCAGTTGCCGAACCGCCTCTTTACTGCCGTCATTCAGCCTGGCGGTGTCAGTAAAGTGCCTGTTTTCTGGTGGTTTATTTTTTTGACTCGTAATACGGCGGTAAGTTTACTGCCTCCACGGTGGTCTTTTGGCAGCCGCCAGCACGGGGGTCGGCGGTAAATACCGACGAACTCAAAATGAGGGCCTACGTAACCCACATTATGTGACAATGGTACCTATCTTTTTGAAAGAATTAGACTCGAAAAACACTGGGCCTGATTTAGAGTTCGGCAGATGGGATTACTGCGTCACAAATATGAGTAGTATCCGGGGACGCGCGCAACGCTGCTGTTTGTTGCCTGGAGGAGTAGGGGCTGACCCAGGGCCGGGAGCCCTTTAAATTTAATCTCTGTGCTCCCGCTCGTGGGACGCGCGCGACGCTGCTGTTTGTTGCCTGGAGGAGGAGGGGCTGTCCCAGGGCCGGGAGCCCTTTAAATTTTACTGGGCGCGTGCTCCCTCGCGCTTTGCTTTGAAGTTCTGCACACATGCGCCCATCGCGCTGGAGGAGGCTCGTGTTTCATGGCAGAGCTCAGTCATGCTTTGCTTATCAGTGACTGCATCGTTCAAGCCAGTATTTTGTGCGCCCTTTTCCGATCCTCTGTACAGATGTTTCCCTGTCTCTAATGTGCCTTTTCATACATTATTGAATCACTGTGCTCAGTTTCGAAACTACTGTTTGCAATTGAAGCACTTTCACTGTTGTGTTTCACCATTACTACATTTACGGATATATTTCTGCTTACCATGGGAGCTGTATTTTGTGACTGCTCTTTTTGTTGCAGTCCTCATAATATGGGTGCTGGCAGTTCACAGAAGCATGACTAAGCGTGTCATTAACATAAACATAGGACTGAACAATTCATAGAAACCAATATAGGACAAAGTTTTGCCTAAGTACGTCGAATATATACATCGTCTTGACAATAGTGACTACTTTATTTAAGTTAATTTGTTATGTTTTAACCCCTTCGCTGCCAGGCCTTTTCCCCCTCCTGTGCTGAGCCTTTTTTTGCCTATTTGGGGCAGTTCGCGCTTAGGCCCTCATAACTTTTTGCCCACATAAGCTATCCACGCCAAATTTGCGTCCTTTTTTTCCAACATCCTAGGGATTCTAGAGGTACCCAGACTTTGTGAGTTCCCCTGAAGTAGGCCAAGAAATTATCCAAAATACAGTGAAAATTTCGTTTTTTTCAAAAAAATTGTAAAAAGTGGCTGCAGAAGAAGGCTTGTTGTTTTTCCCCTGAAAATGGCATCAACAAAGGGTTTGCGGTGTTAAACTCACCAGCTTCCCAGCTTTCAGGAACAGGCAGACTTGAATCAGAAAACCCAAATGTGGCATTTTACTGGGACATACCCCATTTTTACAATTTTTTGTGCTTTCAGCCTCCTTCCAGTCAGTGACAGAAATGGGCATGAAACCAATGCTGGATCCCAGACACCTAAACATTTCTGAAAAGTAGACAAAATTCTGAATTCAGCAAGGGGTCATTTGTGTAGATCCTACAAGGGTTTCCTACAGAAAATAACAACTGAAAAAGAAAAATATTGAAATTGAGGTGACATAAACATCAATTTTTTTACTCTTTTCCCTGCAATGTCAGATTTTCGAAAGCAATATACCGTTACGTCTGCTGGACTCCTCTGGTTGCGGGGATATATAGGGCTTGTAGGTTCATCAAGAACCCTAGGTACCCAGAGCCAATAAATGAGCTGCACACTGCAGTGCATTTTCATTCTATACCGGGTATACAGCAATTCATTTGCTCAAATATAAAGAGTATAAAATATCAAGAAAACCTTTGTATTTCCAAAAAGGGCACAAGATAAGGTGTTGATGAGCAGTGGTTATTTGAACATCTCTGAATTCCGGGGTGACCATACTAGCATGTGAATTACAGGGCATTTCTCAAATAGATGTCTTTTTTACACACTCTCCTATATTTGGAAGGAAAAATGTAGAGAAAGACAAGGGACAATAACACTTGTTTTGCTAATCTATGTTCCCCCAAGTCTCCCGAAAAAAATTATACCTCACTTGTGTGGGTAGGCCTAGCGCCCACTAAAGGAAATGGCCCAAAACAAAACATGGAGACAACGTATTTTTTCACAGAAAACAGAGGTGTTTTTTGCAAAGTGCCTACCTGTGGATTTTGGCCTCTAGCTCAGCCGGCCCCAGGGGGGGGGGGGCAGAAATGCCCTAAAATAAATTCGACCCCTCACCCCCCCAAACAAACCAACAGAAAAACAGAAAAACAAAAATTGCCCTGGCGCGTAGAGGTTTCTGCCCCCCGGGGGCAGATCGGCCTAATAATAGGCCGATCTGCCCCCAGGGGGGGTGCAAAAATGGCCTAAAATAAATGCCCCCCAACCCTCCCCCCGGAAGCGACCCTTGCCTACGGGGTCGCTCCCCCTGTGTGACATTGGCGGCAAAAAACAAATCCCCGGTGCCTAGTGGTTTCTGCCCCCCTTGGGGGCAGATTGACCTAAAATCGGCCAATCTGCCCCCATGGGGGGCAGAAATGGTCTAAATACAATTTGCCCCCCAGGGGAGCGACCCTTGCCTAATGGGTCGCTCCCCATCTCTAAAAAAACAAACAAACAAAAAAAAAAACACAAAAAAAAATTTGCCCTGGCGCCTAGAGGTTTCTGCCCCCAGGGGGGGCAGAAATGGCCTAAAATAAATTTGCCCCCCAACCCCCAACACCTCCCCGGGAGCGACCCTTGCCTACAGGGGTCGCTCCCTCTGCGTGACATTAGCGGCAAAAAACAAATACCCGGTGCCTAGTGGTTTCTGCCCCCTTGGGGGCAGATTGACCTAAAATCGGCCAATCTGCCCCCAAGGGGGGCAGAAATGGTCTAAATACAATTTGCCCCCCAGGGCAGCGACCCAAGCCTAATGGGTCGCTGCCCATCTCTAAAAAAACAAAAAAACACAAAAACAAATTTGCCCTGGCACCTAGAGGTTTCTGACCCCCCTGGGGGCAGATTGGCCTAATAATAGGCCGATCTGCCCCCTGGGGGGGCAGAAATGGCCTAAAATAAAATTGCCCCTCCAGCCCCCACCCCTCCCCGGGAGCGACGGGGTCGATCCCCCTGCGTGACATTGGCGCCAACAAAAAAAATCCCCGGTGCCTAGTGGTTTCTGCCCCCTTGGGGGCAGATTGACCTAAAATCGGCCAATCTACCCCCAAGAGGGGCATAAATGGTCTAAATACAATTTGCCCTCCAGGGGAGCGACCCTTGCCTAATGGGTCGCTCCCCATCTCTAAAAAAACAAACAAACAAAAAAAAACACACAAAAAAAATTGCCCTGGTGCCTAGAGGTTTCTGCCCCCAGGGGGGGCAGAAATGGCCTAAAATAATTCCCCCCCCCCAGGGAGAGACCCTTGCCTAAGGGGTCGCTCCCCTTGTGTGAAATTCACGTAAAGAAAAAAAACTCCCTGGTGTCTAGTGGTTTCTGCCCCCCTTGGGGGCAGATTAGCCTCATCAAAATAGACCAATCTGCCCCCAAGGGGGGCAGAAATGTCCTAAATATAATTTGCCCCCTAGGGGAGCGACCCTTGTCTAAGGGGTCGCTCCCCACCTAAAAAAAAAAAAAAAATTATCCCTGGTGCCTAGAGGTTTCTGCCCCCACTGGGGGCCGATCGGCCTAATAATAGGCCGATCTGCCCCCAGGGGGGCAGAAAAGGCCTTCCCAAAAAAATGCCCCCCCTGGGCGCGACCCTTGCCCAAGGGGTCGCTCCCTTATGTCACTTTCACACACAAAAAAAAAACATCCCTGGTGTCTAGTAGGGTTTCAAAAGCCGGATTGCAAGCAATCCGGCTTTTGAAACCCTGGGAGAGACTTCAAAGGAAAGGAAATACATTTCCTTCCCTTTGAAGCCTCTCCGGGCTTCCCCCACATGATTGAAAGAGAAATGCTGAGCATTTCTCTTTCAATCGCGCTGGAAGCAGAGCTTCCAGCGCGATGGGGGAGACCCTGTGACTAATCCGCTCGCGTGCTGACGTCACAGGGGGGGTGCGGGGGTGGAAGGGGAAGGGCTTCCCCTTCCATCCCCGCCTTGGGGGGGAAGGGGGGTGCACGGGGGGCGCGCTAGCGCTCCTCCAAGTTCCCGTACCTTCGACGAGGTGACCTCGTCCAAGGCACACAGGAACTGTAGCCTTGGACGAGGTCACCTCGTCCAAGGCACAGAAGCGGTTAAATAATAATATTATTTCAGGGCCGTTCACCATTTTGACAGCAGTGACTACTTTTATTTTGTTAATTTTTTATTTTATAAGTTTAGTAGAGCTTGTGTTAAGTTAAAACATGCAGTTTGACTCCCCAGCTAAATTCTTACAAAACAAAGGGGAACCAATAATACCATGGATAAGATGGAAGGAAGAATTTATAACTTATATGAAAGCCATAGATGGTGAACGTATGAATGCTAAAAGATGTTTGCGTTGTTTAGGATCTGAAGGACAAGTGATTTTTAAAACTTTACCTCAAGTGGAAGGTCAAGGAGACAGTGATGTATACCAAGAGGCATTGTTAAGAATGGAGCGAAGATTTAAACCTACCACTAGTATTGCTTTCAACAGATTCAAGTTTTATGCTAGATTACAAGAAGAGTCATTTGATACATTTTAGGCATATGACTGATGAATGAATAAAAGTAAAAACTACAAGAACAATTGTGGGTTATGGGGGATCCAAAATTACAAGATGCCATTGCTACTGCAAAAGTTTTGGAACAATCAGAAAAATGGATGTCTTCAATCTCTAACAAAGGGTCAACAGTGAGGAAGTTTGTATTATTAATCAAATTGAGGATGTGTGTGCAGGGAGTGCAGTGAACAATGCACGGTTACAGAATATTAAAAGAGAAGGAATTGCATGTTTAAGGTGTGGCAGTACCAATTATATTGCATCATTTCCGTGGTATCCTGCAATTGGAAAAGAGTATAGCAAATGTGGACGAGTTGGACATGTTGCCTGTGTGTGTAAAAATATAAAAAAATAGTAATAACATACGTCTTTGGAGGAAAATAGCATATATTACAGAAAGTAGAGCGCAACCCCAAAAATTTGAATGTGGCAAATGGGAAATGTGCACTAGAGGAGTGGTATTATCAATCAAGAATCTTAACACATGTGAAGAGAAACACGAAAGTAAAGGTCAACCCAAATGTGTAGTGAAGATTCAGGATGTGAATCTGGAACTTATGGCTGACTCAGGTTCTCCATGGACAGTCATTACTAGACATTATTTTAATGAGAAATGGGCCAGCCCAATAAACATACATCAGTTAAAGAAATCTGACATTACAGCAGAGAGTTTTGATGGGTCCACCATTGATATTATTGGATATGAACTGGCTGACTTATATTTTAAGGAAGGAGTAGCTCAGGTCAAATTGTATATTTCTGAGAAAAGTGTGAATGTTCTTGGCTGGAAGGATCAAGGGAAGATGGATATTATTCTTCATCCTAGAAGCAAAGAATTAGTCTCATAAGTGGCTGATAGTGAAGAAGGAGAAAATGCAATTTCAAGGTTTCCAAATGATTTCACAGAAAAGTTGGGGACATTTGTAGGTTATTCTCATAAAATTAAAATAAAAGAGGGAGCCATTCCAGTGAAGCAGAAATTAAGAAATGTTCCTATTAATGTAAAATAGGAATTAAAATACATTTTAACTCAAATGCAGAAAGAGGACATTATAGAGGAGATTGAATCTTCAGAGTAGGTGTCTCCAATAGTTTTGGCAAGGAAGGGAGACAACTCTTTGAGAATATGTGTTGACTTAAGAGCTGTGAATGCAAAACTTATTGTAGATTGTCGTCTTCTTCCTACTATTAGTGAAGTGGTAAGCATGCTAGAGGGAACAGTGGTAGTTTCCACCATGGATTTACAATCGGCATTCCACCAAATAGAACTGACAGAGGGTTCCAAACACTATACAGCTTTTCTTACACTGTTGGGCTTGTTCCAATTCAAGAAGATGCCTTTTGAGTTGACCTCAGCGGCATCAGTGTTCCAAAGGGCAATGTATCATATATTTAACGATGTGGACAAAGTTGTTAAATATTTTCAGGATGATAGCCTCATATTTTCAAAGGATCAACAAGAACACTTGACTCATCTTAAGGAAGTGTGCAGAAGGTTAGAAAAGCATGGTTTATCTTTGAAGAAAAGTAAATTATGTAGTGATTCTGTGGAATATCTGGGGCACACGCTGTCTGGTGATGGAGCAGTGCCTAACAAGTTGCTTGTTGATGCTATTGCTAATGCTCCAGCACCAGACAGCAGAGAATAGTTGCTCTCATTTGCAGGCATGTGCGAATAGTACAGTAAATTCATTAGAGTTTCTGCCACAAAAATTGAACCATTACATGCCTTCACAAGAAAGAATGTGGAATTCCATTGGACAGACATACAACAGCATGCATTTAAAAGCATTAAGTGAGATATTATTGACGCTCCCACCTTAAAATATTTCTGTGTAGGGAAGGAATGCATAGTTATCGTTGATGTTAGTTTGTATGGGTTGGGTGGAGTATTGTCTCAAAAATCTGGAAAGCAAGAATGGAATGTAGCTTTTGCATCAAAGACTCTAAATGACACAGAGAGGAGGAATGCTGTAATTGAAAACAGATCATAAGCTATTAGTAAATATTTTATCACCAGGGGGAGGTTGGAATGCTACTGCACGGATTGCAAGACGAACCTCGAGGTTACAAGAGTATAATTTTAAGGCAGAATATGTACCAGGCAAAAATAATGTAATGGCAGATTGCCTTTCCAGATTGCATTGTAGTGTGAATGAGGAAAAGGAGGTCAGTGGAGAGCAGGAGATGACTGCCAGCATTAAAGATGTTGCTGATGGTGAATTTAATGGGATTGATGAGAAATTGTGGGCAAAATGTGAAGCCAAAGATGTGTTACTGCAAGACGTTAAGAAATACATTATGGGAGACTGGCCTAAGAAAGATAAATTGTCTCTGGAAATATTAACTTTTGGGAAAATATCAGAATATTTGGATTTGCAGGGTGGAATGTTCTTCAAAAATAACAAGTTAGTCCCACCTGCATTGATGCAAGAAGTGATTCTGAAATTTACTCATAAGGAGCATTTAGGCATGTCTTCCATGAAGAGGCTCATCAGAGAAACTTTTTGGTGGCCAGGTTTGGATAGGCAAGTTGACAGAATGGTGGGAGAATGCTATCACTGTATAAAGAGAGAACGGTCACTTAAATTAAGTCCTGCACCTCTGAAATCTGTGAAATGGCCAGATTTTCCATGGGAAAACTTTGTATTGAATATTTCAGGACGATTGTATTATTTGCCACAAGATGCTAGGTTTGGGTTAGTACTCATGGATTATCACTGTAAGTGGCCTGAAGTTAGGTTTGTGATGCAAATCACCACCACTGTAGTCATTGAGTTCCTCCAAGAGATTTTTGCGAGAGAAGGATACCCTGAAGTGTTGATAACTGATAATGGTGTCCAGTTGAAATCTAGAGAAATGAAAGAATTCCTCATGAGGTGACATGAGCCTTGTACGCACCTCAAGGGAACCTCAAGGGAATGGACAGGTGGAAAGATTCAACCATATACTAAAGGATTGGGTAGTGGATGCTAGAAAATTTGGATGTGAGTGGAAAAATGTGTTTTGAGGGAAATTGTGGTTACATAGTATAACACCTCATACGGTCACAGAATCCGTTTAAATTGTTAAGAGGGAGAGAACCTATATCTCAATTGTGCCCATGGTGGTTCAGGAAGACGTGGGTGAAAAAGAATGGGATAAGTGATGTTGAGCCTTGGAGGGTGGAGTAAAAACAAAACAAGATGAAGACATGGTTTGACACTAAGTGGAAAGTGAAAGAGCCCAGGTTTGAGGTGGGGGACTAGGTGAGGATTTGGATTCCGGGCATTTTAACCAAAGGTACACCGAAATATGGCAAAGCAATGAAAGTCAAAAGGTTAACTTGAAGTACTGGGTTTTTCAGAACCCAGCGGTGCCAGGGAACACGCAGAGGCAGTATCAGGAAGAACACCAGAAGAGGCAGTCGATGTAGTACATAAAGTTGTAGGAGGTACAGATGGAGCAGGTAGCGAAGTCGGCGGCCCTTGAAGGGGCTGCGCCATAGTGGTAGGAGCCAACTGAAAAGGAGCTGGCGGCTGTGGAAGAACCTTAGGCACAATAACCGGAGGTTGCACAGCTAAAGGTTGCGGAGGTGCTGTAGCATTCTGCGCATAAGGGGGTGGCGAACTCAACAAGTGTGACATTAAAGGATCTTTCTCAAGTTCTTTTGCTGCATCTTGCTGAAGAAGCGGAAGAACTGGATAACATTTATCGGTCACCATTTTACGTTGCCTGTGCAACTGCTCATTCATCTGTTCTTCTTCATCATCTTTAAACTGCATGGCAGCTTGCATTATCGAGATACCCTCTTCCCTCTTATTTCTCTTTGCTAATTTAATTTCCTTCTGTTTGGCTTCCTTACGCCATAGGCGGAAAGAGTCAAACATCGCCGGCCGGGCTTTCTTCTTAAAAAGTTTAACCTCCAGATTATTCAGAATCTCTGTGTCAAAACTACCATATTGGGGCCATTTTAAAACACCATCTTTCCTGGTGTATCGGATCCATACTTCATTATATGTGAGGGGGCCTATGCCATGTTTCACATATAGTTCATAGGTTGGAGTTCCAATCGGAGGAACCGGACACGAGTCCTCCAATCGGGAATCCCTATTATAACCAAGACAAAACAAATTTCCATATCTGCTAAAACCAGGCATCTTCGCTCTCTAGTCTAGCTTCAAACTTCAAAGGATTATCGAATACGATAGTCTCGTGAATACACGAATCCCTCGGCTTTGGTACTTGCAAGTTCCAAATCAAAGATCCCAAGGGGATACCAAACTAAGAACCAAACTAAGGACTGGGATACGCTCCACTTATACTTAACTGAGGTATCGATGACGTCACCAGAAGACTCGTTTATCGTTTCGCTCTACCAAATCATCAAGGGTCCAAAACAGGGCGATAGTCAGGGCAGCAGTCCTTCGTAGCCGTCGGAAAGCGGGGAACCTCGCAGCAAAGACTTTCGGACCACGTCGACATACAGGGGTCGATGAAGTGGCGGCCTTCCTCCAGAATTTTCACACGAAGCTCCTCACGAACCTCTGGCTTGGACTGGTACCGCTGAAATCGCCCCACGTTGGGCGCCAAATGAAGTACTGGGTTTTTCAGAACCCAGCGGTGCCAGGGAACACACCCTAAGACTTCGAGTCCTTCCTGTTTCAGACTACAGAAACACAGAGTCTTCTTGGTGAAGTCAAAGATCTTGTTTATTGGCTGCAGCCAGCAACAGGTATCCTAGAAGTACAACACGGTGTATATTCTCAGGAGACTGCTCTCTTTGCAAAGCTAACCTTCTCTTTTATACAAAATATTATGCTTTAGGCAAAGATTCCTTATTTTACAGTTGACCATTCACATATTTTCACTACAAAGAAATAGCAGGTTTATGATGACAAGACCATATTTCAGTTTGTCCAGCCCTCAATCAATTACCCGGAAAGGCTTAGAACTTTCATCAGATATCGACGGACCCCCAATATAAACGGGCACCTCCTCCTTGTAAAGCAAGTCATAAAGAAAGAAACAGGGACAGGTGCGTATAAGATTACGCATGGTTTGTGTGTGATGAAAGGTTTATGATGTGTTGTGCCTTGATACTAATCTCATTCGGCCACTGGGAAAGAAACTGGCCTAACAGGTTTGGCTTCAGGCAGTGGAGTCAGCTTGCCCAGGTCACAGAGGAGTCAGCAAAGGTGTACGTGTCCTTCAGACTCGTTTTCAGCATTAGACATTGGCCTATGTGAGGGCAATCACAAAATGGCTGTCGTTTAAATGGAACACGAGGGTTCAGGACGGAAACTCTGATATTCGGGTGATTTTGTTACCCGAATATGAATACAATGCTTGTGCATACTATTCTGATCATTCTCGGTCTGCTGATACCAAAATCGTTGTGATACGACGATGTTTATAACACAGGTCCAGAATTTTCAGTACCACAAACTCTAAGGGCCATATGTATGAAAACTGGAGCTTGCGAATCGCAAATAGCGATTTTTAAGAAATCGCTATTTCCGAGTCGCAATTGGCCATGTAACAATTTTGCGATTTGGAAATAACGATTTCTTAAAAATCGCTATTTGTGATTTGCGAGGCCCATTTACTGAATCGCAATTTGCATTATCACAAATTGCGATTTTTTTGCGATTCGGTAAAAAATCGCAAATTGCGAGAAAGTTTGAGAATGCACACCTGGAGGAGCCTGATGACATCACCAGCAGGAAATTAGTCATCCCAGGCAGTTTCAGGTGCCACACCCAAACCAGCTTCCTGAGAGAGAGCAGCCCAGCTACACAGAGCAGCACCCAGAAGGAGCAAGAACACCTGAGCCAGGATAGATACCCCAGGCCAATCACAGGAGAAGGGTGAAAGGAAGCGCAAGCTGAAATTCAGCAAGCAGGAGCTTGAGGTACTAACTGAGAAGGTGGTGAGGAGCCATGACTGTCTGTTTGGAAAAAGCTCACTCCAGGTGCCTGAGAGTGAAAAGAGGAGACTATGGCTGGACATACAGTCCAAAATCTGCACTACTGGAGTGGCACAGTGCTCCATTGAAGAGATAAAAAAAAGGTGGTATGACCTGCGGACCCGTGCAAAGGATAGGGTGGCAAGGAGACTTGCGGAGGCCGGGGTACAGGAGGCGGTCCACCCACAGAGGCACCATCAACACCATTGGAGGACCTAGTGGAGTCCACACTCCTCCCTGAAGCTGTGACTGGGGTCACAGAGATCGACACCTCCAGCACACCGAGTACCAGCCAAGGTAAGTGCAATATTGTTTTGTAACCCTATATGTGTATGCACAAAAGCCCCTTAGGAATTAGCAAGTAATGTGAAACAGTGTGAGAAGTAGTCCAGTCCACATCTTAGAAGCAGCACTACAATGCATTATGGGAGTGGCAGTCCACAACCTAGAACTGAAAGTAGCACAACAATGTATTTAAGTATAGTGACACCCAGAGTAAAACAACACACACAACACCGTGTAGAGCAGTACCTGTACCTGTATTGCCATTATCTGACCGAAAATGTAACATACAGAACTGACATGCTGCATATTGTTGTTGCAGGTGGGCCAGGCCCAGCAGCCACAGCATCTGCATGGGTAGGCGAGACAGACACCCATCTGCCCTCAGATTCGAACACCAGTGGGTCCCTCCACATAGCGACTGTACGACGCAGGCCCAGGGCACTGCCACTGCCAGAGCTCAGCAACGAGTCCGATGAGCAGCAGGAAGGGCCAAGTACCCCATCAGCACCAGACAGGCACAGCCAGATTCAGGAGGGCAGGTGTCATCCAACCACAGCACCACGCAGGATTGCAACAGAGTCCTGGGCACAGCAGCATGAGTCAGGTGAGGGTCCCTCCTTATTCAGTGGCCTGGAAGCTGTTATGTTGTAGCAGCAGCGTCTGCAAAATAAGCGGATCCTTGCCTTAGACAGAAACCTGCGCAAACATAACCGCAACATGATGGGCCTGCATTGCCAACTTGACTCCCTCAATAGTAACATTGTACAGCTGCGTGAGGGACAGGTGCAGGCATCACAGTACACCAGGGACCTTACAAGTGCTGTCTGTGAACTCTGCCAAGAGCTGCACCATGAGAGGGTGAGCCAGCGCAGACAGGAGCGCAGATTCCGTACCATGTTTGGCAGCTTCTACCGTTCCTCTAACAGGATGGAAAATTCAACAGCACTGATTGCCCGTCGTGCAGTGGCTGCGCAAGTGGAGGCAGCACACAGCAGCAGGGACGTTGTCAATGGACTTGTGCAGATCACAAATGTGATCGAACACATTATGGGACCAAGATCAGCCACTCCGAGTGAGCTAGCACTGGGGGACACTGAGGACAGTTCCAGCCTCAGCAGTGTTGCCTTACCAGCAGCGGACACCAGACAGCGCAGTGCCAGGCACAGCACTGCCACTGACGGTGACAATAGAGGTGCCAATGACGTAACTGGGCACCCGAGTGGTGTGCGTGGGCCAAAAAAATGACTCTTGCTGCCATTGGACTGCTGTTGACACTATGAGGAAATAGTGCATAACTCTGGTTCTTCGTTGGTTTGAGTTTGTCATATCACCTGTTTTTTTCTTACTCACACGTACATTACCTGACTTAAGGTAATAAATTTATTTCACTACAGGTACAGCTGTCAGAGGATTTGTGTCATTAATACTCACGTCTGAAATGGTTGTGTGTGATGTTGGCACGCCTTTGCCTTCCCTCAGCTGCACTGGTCCTGTCTGCTGGCTGTAGAGGTGGTATGGGATCGTCATCCTCATCTGATTCAGATTCACATATTTCTACAGGTATGCCCCTGGTGGTAGCTATATTGTGCAGGATTGCACAAGTAGCCACTATTCTACATGTTGTCTCTGGACTGTACTGTAGTGCCCCTCCACTTTTGTGGAGGCACCGGAGACGACTCTTCAGCAGACCAAATGTACGCTCCACCACGCTGCGGGTTGCCCTATGTTCTGCATTGTATCTCCATTCAGCTGGTGTTGTAGGATTGAGGTAGGGCGTCATCATGTAGGTGTGCACTGCATAAGCACTGTCTCCTGGAAGGGACAGAGCGTGTGATGAGTAACTGTGCCATCTGACATCGGTACGCCATCAATGCACCAGTGTACCGAGGGACATTACCTAGTAGATATCCTTCACCAAACTCCCCAACTAGCAGTATTGTGTGAATCCCGCTATGGCGAAAGATTAAAGAATCATGTGTGCTCCCTGGGTACCTGGCCACAAGATCAGTAATGATGTAGGAGGCATTTCATATCACCTGTATATTCATGGAAGGTTGGTATTTCCTGTTGCGGTACACATACTCTGTGGCTGATGGTGGACAGATTGCCACATGTGTGCCATCTATGGCACCTAGGACGTGGGGGAACTGTGCTATCTGGTAAAACTCTATTTTTGTCTGCTGTAATTCCTGTGGGGTGTGAGGGAATCTGATGTACTGTTGTAGTTTGCTCAGCATGGCGTTGATGAATACATTGAAAAATCTAGAGAGGGTACTCTGTGTGACCCCTCCAGCTGCTGCTATGACCCCTTGATAGCTCCCTGAGGCGAGTAGGTGGAGGGAGCATAATACCTGCACATGGGTGGGTATGCTGTGAGTCCTTAGTGTTCAGCGCTGCAGTATGGGTTGTAGCTCAGCTATCAGATCAAGTATCATGGCTGAGTTCAACTTATACCTCTCATATATTTCCTCCTCTGTCAGGTCAAAGAGTGTAATGCGCACTCTAAAAATGCGCTCCTGTCTCTTCTTCCCTCTCCTCAAACCTGCCAAGATCCTCCTCCTCCTCGCCATGACGTAGAGTGCAGCCATTGTTGAAAAGAGTTTGAGGCATTCTGGGCCTCTTTATATAGGTTGCACCTGGTTACCACCTGGTTTCAGTTCATGGTATTTTGCATGTGCAAAATGCCATTCTGTGAAAAATCGCAATTTGCGATTTTTTGATGCATCTCTTTGCAACTTGGATTTTGCGAATCGCAATTTGTGCCTCGCAATTTCCTACTGGAAATACCGAATCGCAAAATGCGACTTGCAAAACCAGGTCGCAACGCAAAAAAACGCAGTTTTTGCGATTTTTTTCTTTTTGGTCTGCGAATGCCTTTCAGGCATCACAGACCACGTTTTTGCACTCGCAAACGGCCGATTTTTGCGATTCGCACCGTTTGCGAGTGCAAAAAAGTTTCAGACATCTGGCCCTAAGAGTGTAGCCACACAGGATGGCAAAATATGGAATGTCAGACGTGTGGCAAAAGCTAGAGAGATAATGAGTGATGGTCCTAAAGATTCAGAAGATTATTATTTCTTCAGAACTGACAAATCTAAACGGAACTACCAATGTACAGAAGAAAGTCCAGTTTTGGAAAATGCTGACTGTCATGAATGAAAAAATCATTCCTGTGTGTGACTCTGTGGCATCAAGAGTAAAGAAACTAATCGAGTGAGACAAGTACCTGAAAAATACAAAGATTTTGTTTATTAAATTATTTGTTTAAGGAGAAAGATGTGCTTCATACAGATATATCTAGATATTAACATTTTAGATCAATAACCTTGTGTACCTTTTCTTTGTCATATATATTGTATAGGTCATTATTCATGGATTTGTAACTAAGGAGTGTGTCTATGTTCAATTGTGTTGCTCTGCATCAGCTGTTAAGAATTCAGTATGCTGATTCTGGACCAACTGCAGTGCAGACGCAGGGTGACTTGGATGCTGTGTTGTGAATAAATACCTGCTTGTAAATACCTCATCCATCCCTGAGTTTCTTCAATTTACCAAAGTACCCTCTCCCACTCTACTAGTGGCATGCTACATCATCGGGTCTCCCCCTGATATACTAAATACATAGATGGGCTCTTCCTCAGTGGAAGGAGCACTTAAATATTTCTTTCACAGGAGGATCTGGAGATTAAAAAATACCTAGTGGCTAGCCCAGTATTCAATTTTTTGTGTTGTCTGCTGAGGTTACAATTAAGATTTATGCCCTCATTATGACATTAGCGGTAAGTGCTGCTTACCGCCATGGTGACTGCCACCAACATACCGCAACCGCGGCGGTATACAGCTACGCGTATTATGACACACACATAGAAATCCACCTTTATACAGACACACACACAAGTCCGCCACACCAAAGGTCAGTGATAAAATGGCGGTACCAAAACCCACACCGTTATGCCAACAGAAATACACCCACAGCATTATGACCCACAAATCATTGCGGGGGACATTCAACCACGGTAAACCATTGGCGCTACATACCGCGGCGCTCAAAATACACACACATACAAAATAACACCACATTGGTCAATACAAACTACACACACACCTGACACACATACACACACCACACCCACACCACTATAAAACACAAACACACATTACCCACAACCCTTTACCACTACAACAGTTTACAACAGAGAGAGAGACAAGCCAGGAGCACCCACACAATCTGAGCCACAGAACACCATCACCCATACACCATCCACGCACCTCACAGCACACACCCCAACACATCACCCCACACACCCTCACACACACCACACACACTGCACCCATAGCACCACAAAGACACCCCAGATTCTCAGAGGAGGAGCTAAGGTTCATGGTGGAGGAAATCATCCAGGTAGAGCCACAGCTATTCGGATCACAGGTGCAGCAGACATCCATTGCTAGGAAGATGGAGCTATGGTGGAGAATCGTGGACAGGGTCAACGCCATGGGACAGCACCCAAGAACCAGGGATGACATCAGGAAGAGGTGAAACGACCTACGGGGGAAGGTGCATTCCGTGGTTGCAAGACACCAGATAGCAGTACAGAGGACTGGCGGTGGACACCCACCTCCTCCCCCACAACTAACAACATGGGAGGAGCGAGTCTTGGCAATAATGCATCCTGAGGACCTGCCAGGAGTAGCAGGAGGACTGGACACTGGTAAGACAAATCTTAACTACTTTCACCCCCTAACCTGCATGCCATCACATACCCCCACCCCTACCCTCACCCCATCACCCCACCACCTCACATACACCCAACCATCACAACCCACCCCTCCCACTACCCAGTACTGCATGCAACAACAATGCATGGACACCACTCATAGCCCTGCATGGACACCCATCACCACAGCATGCACAGTAGTGACAATCACTTAGCCAACCAAATTATAACTCACACAAGCCAAAGCTGCCTTGGTAATAACAACCATAGCGGGAAACACACCCACGCACAAGATGTCACACGTAGTAACAATAACACTGCATTTACATACCCACAGGACCCCCACACAATGTCACTGGAGAGGAGGTGCCAGCAACATCTAGTCCCCCCCACCGAAGAGGCCTACAGTGATGACAGCAGCTCTGCACGCCTGGATATGGATGACCAACGTGGCCCATCAGGGCTCTCTGGACAGTCGGTTACCCAGGAACAGTCCCATCCCACCACAGAGCCTCCCCGCTCAGGAAACACCAGCACAGCACCCACCCAGCGGGCCCATACCACTCTCCCCAGGACACGTCAATCAGCAGTGTGTCCACCACTACAGGAACCCCAGTCATCCCCACAAACACAGGACGAACAGGGATCTGGGGTCAGTGGCAGTGGGCACACGGTTCAGGGGACAGAGGCATAGGACAACAGGAAAGGTCTGGGGGAGGACAGGCCCAGGGAGCCGACTCTCCACGAGGCACTCACCAACATCCTGGGAGCATACCACAATTCCCAGGAGACCATGGGCCAGATACTGGCCAAGTTGCAGGAGACCAACGGCTGCAGGAGGGACAGTACCTGGGGATCAGGGAGGACCTGAGGGATATCCACACCACTCTGGACACCATTGCAAGGGTGCTGGCAGACATGGCCAACACCATGAGGGAGGCAGTGGCACACCAACGGGCCCCTGACACTAGCCAGAAACAACAGGGCATCAGCACCCTACCCCCTGCAGAAGGAGAACCACCCCGCAACGGTCCCTGCAATCCAGGCAGGAGCCAGAGAACATTGCCAAGACCCCCACCAGGAAGTAAGACTCCCCTGATAGTCACCCTTGTGTCCTATCACCCTGTCCACCTTGAACCGACATTGCTCCCCTTCCTATGCCCCCTTGACAATGCACCTGTGATACCAATAGACTGGACCCTATCCTGGACTTTCCTCCACTATCACCCAAGCCCATTACACATCCCCATTTACTTCTCAGCACTGAAATAAACACCCTTGGAAAAAACAAGTATGGAGCATGTCAAATGTTTTAAGGATGAAGTTGTTTAAGAGTCAGTAGACATTGCAAATAGACTGTACAGTGATGCAAACATAGTTATGACCTGTAATGTGCTGCAGTCGGTACACCAGGAGCCACTGGAGGGTACAAATATCTGCAAATAGACATGTTAAAGGGTACAATAAGTGGCCTTTGTAGTGGGAACAGCAGCCAGCCAGCCAGAGAAAATTCACTTCACAAAAAAAGCATGGAAGGTGAGGTTACAGTGTCTTACCTGTGTGTCACTGGAAGTTCTGTTGTATTATAGTTGTTCTGTTGTCCACATCCTCTTCTTCGTCACAGCCCACAGGCTCCACTGCTGCAACATGACCATCATCAGCCTCATCCTCCTGCAGAAAAGGCACCTGGCGTCTCAAGGCCAGGTTGTGCAACATGCAACTATGATCTGACAGACCTTCTTGGGTGAGTAGCACAGCGATCCACCTGTCAGATGGCGGCACCTGAACCTGGCCTTCAGGAGGCCAAAGGTTCGCTCAATGATCCTCCTTGTTCACCCATGTGCCTTATTGTAACGTTCCTCTGCCCTTGTCCTGGCATTCCTCACTGGGGTCAGTAGCCATGAGAGGTTGGGGTAACCAGAGTCACCTGTAAATATCGAGGGATACCTGTTAGCCAGACCCTCACCCTTAGGGCCAACCCCACACCCATATACCAACAGACACTGGGAGGGGACCATGGGCTCACCTATTGGCCACACCCTGTGCCTCTTGAGGTACTGGGTTTTTCTGAACCGGTACTGATCCGGTAACCCAGCGGTGCCAGGGTACACCCAAAGACCTCGGGTACTTTCCTGATTCAGACCACAGAAACTCAGAGTCTTCTAGGTGAAGTCAAAGATCGAATTTATTGGCTGCAACCAAGTAACAAGCGTCCTAGAAGTACAACAGCACGGTTTGTATGTTCTCAGGAGACTGTTCTCCAATGCAAAGTCAGGTTTCCTTATATACAGTTTTTTAAGCTTCAGGCAAACATTCTTGACATTTTGGTTGGTCATTCACATGTTTTCACTACAAAGGAAAAAACAGTGTCATGATGAAACCTCATATTTCATGTCATCCAACCCATAATAAATTACCCGGCAAGGCCTAGTATTTTACATCAGATAAGTGTGGACCCCCAATAAAAATGGGCACCTCCCCCTCGTAAAGTAAGAAGAAGAAAAGAGCAGGTGCAGGTGTGAGCAAGATTAGGCAGGGTGTGTGAGCGATAATAAGGGTTTTATGGCATGGTGTGCCTTGATGCTATCTGATTCGGCCACTGGGAGAGGGACTGACCAAACAGGTTTGGCCTGAGGCAATGGTTCCAGCTTGCCCAGGTCAGAGAAAAGTCAATCAAGGTGTACATGTCCTTGGAATCAAATCTGACTGTATTATAAGCCTATGTGAGGGCAACTTTTAAAAATGGCTGCCGTGTATAAAATGGGAGCCACGAGTGCAGGACGAAAATGGCGATTTCGAGGTGAAAACGCTGCTGGAATTGAGCGAAAATGCTCATGCTTAGTGTACTAGTCATTATCGGTCTTTTGATACTAAAATCGTACTGCTGTGGCAAAGTAAATTACATGGGTCCAGAATTTTTAGAACCACAAACCCTCCTTTTGCCCTTACATAGGCAATAAACCTATTCTCATGCTAATCTGAGTCCAGGTCTATGTTTATAAGGCCATGGAGATGCTGCTCGAGCAAAATTCTAGTACTTGGTAACTCTCTCTGGACAGGTCTCCTCGAACATGAAGTAGCACAAAAGGCCACATATGGCAGGACAAAATAAGGAATACCTCTATCTGCAGTAGGTGGCATAAGATCACACACCCAACAATTAGTGATGTTCACTACTAACTAGTGTTGATGCAGAAGCTGTACAAAAGAATTGCTTACGAATTCTGATCTTCTAACCTGCTCAAGTTCAGGAAAAGGGTGAAAAGAGTGCAAAGAAACAATAGTAGGGAAAGACATAGGTTGGGAAGTGGGTGCAGAAGTCAATTGAGTAGAGAAAAACAATCCCACCCATAAATGACAACGTCATGTTTAAAAGACACTAGAAAACATGTTATTAAGAACATATAGACAACGGGAGAAAGTAGTGACCACTATTACAAATGAAATAATAATTTTTCACAACCCTAACCAAAAAGCAAATCCTAAAATGATCTAGTAACATTTTTAGGGCTCCTCTGCATTTCAGTAATTTTTGTATGTTCAGGTGGAACAGTGGTGACTCTCATCAATGCTCTAAGGTGAAAAGGGGGTACTCTTTCCACAGAAAATGGACTTTATTCTGCTTTTACTAAACGGAATAGTACTTTAAAACAATGCCAGCAAAACAATCAGTCTCCTAACACCTAGTCTATACAATCACACGGAAACCTCTTGTGAAACCAACTATGCCCAGAGTCCGTTCAAAAAGCCTCTCTGGCAGGCTTCTATTGTCCATAAAATTTTCTTTTGTTGTTTTCTTTCGCATGGGCCTCTCAATTCAGGTCTCTTCGTGAGAAAAGTACTGCTTAGTTGGAGTGCCCTCCTGGCAAACACCCACAGCTCACTCGAAAGTATCAATGTCTTAAAGCAATGCACCAGTGTCTCTCCTCTGTGGCAGACACTACAAACAATGTGCTCTTCATTGATCAAGGGCACAAATCATCTCGTGCAGACCCAAGCACCATTAATTGGGAAATAGCTCAAGCTCAGCAGCACTTTCAGACTCCAACACTCATTATTTAGTGTCAGAGGACGCTCAAGCTGCTCTTTCATGGGCACCACAATATAGTGCCTTTTTCCAAACTTGAAATCTCCGGTGCACTGCCCTTCCTCCGTTGGAGCAAAGAAAAGGGGGTGTGTGGCCAAAAACTCAGGCCAAGGGGCTCAAGGGATTGCACACTGTCAGAGGTTACCAGCACATAACAGGTCAAAACAGCTCTGCTATCAACAACAGGAATCCTTCTCTTTAGCTCTTTTACACTGAAACTTTGGTTTTGTCATGTCCAACGCCGTCTGATGGAGCAAGTACGATACCATGCGCTGGCGATCGCTGTCCAGCTTTGCTACTTTCTGGGTGCTGAGACTGTAGGGCCAAGACGTCCGTCTTTCATCTGTAGCTGTCACTGATGGGAATTAGGCTTAAATCAATGTCCTGCAGGTTATTATGACTTGATACCCGCAGAATCTAGTGACGTAGGAAATGTGCCACAGTTGTTAGTTTCCTTCAATTTAGTAAAAAAAAAGTTCATGGTTTTTAGCAATGGGACTGCAAGCAGGTGGTCTGCAATCTTCAAAGGAGTAGCCATACACCATGGGCATAAAATACAAAGACAAAGGCAGAAGGGCAAAACAGGGTCTCTAGCATCTTTAATTGGGTTCTCTCCATTATTCTCTGCCATCTATAGCTACATGAGAATTCTATCTGAATGGATTTCCTCACACAGTGGCATTGTCTAATGGGGTAAACACATATTTTCCTCAATGATTAAGTCTAGGTGTTCCTCCTTACCTTAGAACATCTCAATAGAGAAATCACATGATACCGATTATCAGGGACATGTAGAAACCTTCCTTTAAAAACTGTGCATCAGGTGCACTATGCAATACACAGGCTAATAGCAAATGTGCAAACAAAAAGACAAGAACTAGAGGGTCCTGATATTTGCATGATTAGGACACATCTGATCCCACCAAAAATTAAAGTAGCAGGAACAGAAGGGAACCGAAAACCAAATTAAAATAGACATTGAAAATTCGTCATGTTCAAAAAGGTAAACATAAGATATCTCCTATTGAAATGGAAAACTTGTCTTACTATAATATTGAGTCAGTTAACCAGTCTATTGCTACCCTGACAGTCAGGCTGGAAAACATTGAAGCAGGCCTAAGGCAAATTCTTGAAAACCAGTCTGGTCATACCAAAGGGAATTATACATAACATGGGGGTCCCTGGTACATCACTGCAGTCTGGAAATGTGAACCTGAACAATACATCAATAATAATAAAAGGGCTGACTGGTGAAAGGAATTCGAAAAAGAGAAATGGGACTAGGACAAAGCTAAAATCTCAATAACTAAGCATGATGCGACATTGGTCAGGGGAAGTAACAAAAGAAAAAATCTATAGGAAGAACAAAAAAAATTATTTGGGTGATAGTCAGGCATGTGACACAACACCGAGAGTACGGGTGATACACAAAGGCCAAAGTTACACAAATTTTAACTCTACCGTTGGCGACTACACCATATACGGTACTCCTAGCTAATGTTTCAGTTCCTTCTTCAGGAAAAAATGAAAACCTGGTTTTCTTTTAAGGAACGAAAGCCATATGCTACTTAGGAAACAGAACATCATTAACTAATGTAATATAGAAATTAGGCCACCTTGAGTCACAGATCTATAATTTCATCCTTAGGTCCAATCAAGGCTACATAAATGTAGGGCTGCCTGTTCCTTTAAGGGAAGGGGCAGTAACGTGACTAACTGCAGGTGACACACTTTGATCCTGTATATCTCTTTTTATTTTCCTTCAATACCATTATAGCCAAATAGACATGCACTGGTGAAGTGTTGTCTTTTATGTTCACAGCATGAAATATCATTATCTGTGGAATTTAGTAACCAGAACAAGTTCAACCAACTGTTGCGTAGCGATGGGCATCGTCATGACCATCCCCTCACAACACAGGGGAGCTTGTAATAGTATCAAAAGCAGCAACAAACATGCAAAAAACAAATAAAAAATAATAAAAACGCACAAAACGTCAAGCCATCAGATATACTTGCTGTGTATCAAGCACAAAAAGCATAGACAAAACAATAGCATGTGTGAATAAGCGGTGACACACAACACCATGTCATGTACTTTATGCACTGTAAACCTGCAGCCCAAAACCCAATATTTGGGCCTGTTTAATTTGTCAGGTTTAAATTCCTTACCCTCCTTTTGACAGTAGATCACCAGGCAATGGAAATCTTCTGTCAAATATAACTTTACTGTTTCTCTTCTAACATACAGGACCAGCAAGAACAATTCATGATAGGACCAAATACATGAAAATAAATTTCCATTACTTAACTGTTACCCTCTTGTCAGTTACTTCGCAACATCAAGCCACCTTAGCTTTACCTTTCTAATAGTAAAAATTGTTACACTGACACTCCATATTAATTTGGCACCTACAATTTCCACTGTGAAAAATAAGTCTTAATTGGCAAATCGTTCTCATTAAGGCATGTAGCCTTCAAAATTTTAGAAAAGGGCTGCATCTTATTTTCTGTCTAAGACTTAATGCAACACTTCGTTTTCTGTCAAATAAAAGCAACTCGCAGGCATCATTTTATTTTTTTAGAGCGGAGACACAAATGTATCAGTTCTGCAGAGCATTTAACATGATGTTGGGACTTTCGAAGAAACCCCTTTTTTTTATATTTTCCCTTTGGAATTAAGGGCCGTATTTATACTCTGGTTGCGCCGAATTTGCGTCGTTGTTTTCGACGCAAATTCGACGCTAAACTAACGCCAACTAACGCCATATTTATACTATGGCGTTAGACGCTTCGGGCGCCAAAGTGCCCGGAGTGAGCGTCATTTTTTAGCGTGAACCCCTTCCTTGCGTTAATGAGATGCAAGGGAGGCGTTCCCGTCTAAAAAAATGACTCCCAGGCCTTTACGTGGTATTTATACTCCCGGGCAAAAATGACGCCCGGGAGTGGGCGTGGCCAAAAACGGCGCATTTGCGCCGCTTTTTAACGCCTGGGTCAGGGATGGCGTCAAGGGACAAGTGGGCTCAAAATGAGCCCACAGTGCCCTCCCCTGCCCCCAGGGACCCCCCCTGCCACCCCTGCCCACCCCAGGAGGACACCCAAGGATGGAAGGACCCATCCCAGTGAAGTACAGGTAAGTTCAGGTAAGTATAATTTTTGTTATTTTTCAATTTTTTTTGGTGGCATAGGGGGGCCTTATTTGTGCCCCCCTACATGCCACTATGCCCAATGACCATGCCCAGGGGACATAAGTCCCCTGGGCATGGCCATTGGGCAAGGGGGCATGACTCCTATCTTTACAATGATAGGAGTCATGTTGATGGGGGATGGGCGTAGAAAAAAAATGGCGCAAGTCGAGTTACGACGATTTTTTCGACGTAACCTGACTTGCCCCATTTTAAGACGCCCATACGCCATTTTCCCCCTACGCCGGCGCTGTCTGGTGTACGTGGTTTTTTTCCACGCAAACCAGGCAGCGCCGGTCTGCTTGCGCCGGCTAACGCCATTCCATAAATACGGCGCCCGCATGGCGCTTCAGAATGGCGTTAGACGGCGCAAAAATTTTTGACGCTAAACTGCGTTAGCGCAGTTTAGCGTCAAAAAGTATAAATATGGGCCTAAGTTCTTTAATTGTATTGATGTTCTTCTGGAGAAACCAGAAATCCCACTTTTGGAGGCCCGTAGGGTCATTCTGCATTTCACAGAGACAAGGCCCTAATTTAAAAGGTCACAAGTGTCAACATGACAGCCTCCTCCATTGTTTATGGGAAAACTAAAGATAGCATCTCAGCAGCGTGACTTGAGCCAGCCTCTGTAGCTCTCCTAGCTTCTGCCAGTCTGAATCTGTCAAAGACAGTAGGCCTTCCTATTTTCCTTCTAACCTGCAATAATTCACTCTATTTAAAAAACATTTTTTTTCCTTTTTAGGCGCTAAAAAAAATTTATCTCTATTTCCAGATTATTAAACTACATTTACTGTGAATAATTCACAAACCTTAATAACACACATACCAGTTGTTAGAATAAATGCTTGTTGCAATCCCATGCAATGGTACATATTTCATCAACCTCGAATGAATGAACGTCTCAGTAGGCCCAGCTGAAGTTAGAACCTTCAACCTTGATATTAAAACAAGCCTTTGTACTGGCACATTGACTCATTGAATCATAAGAAGGCACAACCTGCAAATATATATCAAACCTAAATGTATGCATTTACTGAAGCCTGAGACACTTTAAAAAGTACTCTGAATGAAAGAAAATGCAGTTTAAACAGTGCTTTTGCCCAAAATCGACTTTGATATTTTAGGCATTAAAAAATCAATATCCTACAATTTTCTTGCATAATATGCATTACCAGAATGTCTATTACACAATCCATGAGTCAGCCATTGAAAATATTAACTTATACTTTATAGAAATGAGCTTGTTTGCTCCTGCGCCAAGGGAAAATTGCACATACAAATGTCATTTTAGCGGTGCAACATAACTTAAATTAAATTTTAATGTTAGGAGGTCATAGTATAGGTATTAAGCTTTATAAATATTAAAAAACGATTTTGAAAGGCACTTATTTTTTAAATAATTTTTCCATAATTAATAATTTTTAAAAAAACAAAAAAAAACAAAAAAATATTATTTTTTTTGTGATAATTCCACATATAAAAGCAAGCTGCATCCCTTGCCTATTATTTGGGATACATTAACTCACAAGCCTAAGCGCATAAGCCTAACTTGAAATGCGTCACATTTTTGCGCCACTTTCATTTAAAAGGAAGGTTATGCAAAATTCCACCCATGTTTAACTGGGAAAGTGCTGGCTGAATTGAACATTCCTATCAAATATACTGCAGCTGAAAAGTTTGCCTGTGAACATCTAATACAATGCATCTAAGAAAAATGCTGTAAATGTATTTATTTTTTTGCCAAAATAGATAATTTCGTTTTTTTTTTTGGGGCCCTATTTATATCTATTGAATGTGTTTTCTAATTTATTAAGCATTTAACGGCAGTTTTGTATATGTGCACAATTGCTCATTCTATAAATTAAAGAGCAACATATAGCTATGTTAGCACATCACATGGTTCATTTCTGGATTTTTTCTAAGTTTCTACTTAATATTAATTAACCAACATTTTACTTAACAAACTGTAAACATCAAGAAGACCCACAAACACACATTGAGCTCATTTCAGATATAAACAGAAAACACTTGCCGTCGCAATTTACTTACAGAACCGTTTGCAGATCCTAGTTGTAAGTCATATTTACAAGAAAAAAAGAAAACTTTTCTCAATTATTTCCAAGAATAGCGGACCCATACTTTATTAAACGTGATGGGGCCTACTCCGTGCTTCACATATAGTTCATAGGTTGGAGTTCCAATCGGAGGAACCAGACATGAGTCCTCCAACCGGGAGTCCCTTTTACAACCAAGACAAAACAAATTTCCAAGTCTGCTAAGACCAGGCATCTTCGCTCACTAGTCTAGCTTCAAACTTCAAAGGATTATCGTTTACGATAGTCTCGTGAATACACGAGTCCTTCGGCTTTGGTACTTGCAAGTTCCAAATCAAAGTGATCCCGAAGGGATACCAAACCAAATGTCCAACTAAGGACCAAACCAAGTGTCCAACTAAGGACTGGGAGACGCTCCACTTATACTTAACTGAAAATATCGATGACGTCACCAGAAGACTCGTCTTATCGTTTCGCTCTACCAAACATCAAGGGTCCAAATCAGGGCGATAGCCAGGGCAGCAGTCCTTCGTAGCCGTCGGGAAGCGGGGAACCTCGCAGCAAAGACTTTCGGACCACGTCAACATGCAGGGGTCGATGAAGTGGCGGCCTTCCTCCAGAATTTTCACACGAAGCTCCCCACGGACCTCAGCCTTGGACCGGTACCGCTGGTATCGCCCCACGTTGGGCGCCAACTGAGGTACTGGGTTTTTCAGAACCGGTACTGATCCGGTAACCCAGCGGTGCCAGGGTACACCCAAAGACCTCGGGTACTTTCCTGATTCAGACCACAGAAACTCAGAGTCTTCTAGGTGAAGTCAAAGATCGAATTTATTGGCTGCAACCAAGTAACAAGCGTCCTAGAAGTACAACAGCACGGTTTGTATGTTCTCAGGAGACTGTTCTCCAATGCAAAGTCAGGTTTCCCTATATACAGTTTTTTAAGCTTCAGGCAAACATTCTTGACATTTTGGTTGGTCATTCACATGTTTTCACTACAAAGGAAAAAACAGTGTCATGATGAAACCTCATATTTCATGTCATCCAACCCATAATAAATTGCAAGGCCTAGTATTTTACATCAGATAAGTGTGGACCCCCAATAAAAACGGGCACCTCCCCCTCGTAAAGTAAGAAGAAGAAAAGAGCAGGTGCAGGCATGAGCAAGATTAGGCAGGGTGTGTGAGCGATAATAAGGGTTTTATGGCATGGTGTGCCTTGATGCTATCTGATTCGGCCACTGGGAGAGGGACTGACCAAACAGGTTTGGCCTGAGGCAATGGTTCCAGCTTGCCCAGGTCAGAGAAAAGTCAATCAAGGTGTACGTGTCCTTGGAATCAAATCTGACTGTATTATAAGCCTATGTGAGGGCAACTTTTAAAAATGGCTGCCGTGTATAAAATGGGAGCCACGAGTGCAGGATGAAAATGGCGATTTCGAGGTGAAAACGCTGCTGGAATTGAGCGAAAATGCTCATGCTTAGTGTACTAGTCATTATCGGTCTTTTGATACTAAAATCGTACTGCTGTGGCAAAGTAAATTACATGGGTCCAGAATTTTTAGAACCACACTCTGGAGTTGAGCCATCACATATGGGATGCTGCTATTCCTCAGGATAAAGGCATCATGCACAGACCCAGGATACTTTGCATTCACATTGGAGATGTACTGGTCTGCCAGGCACACTATCTTCACATTCATAGAGTGAAAGCTCTTTCGATTTCTGAACACCTGTTCATTTCTCCAGGGGGGGACAAAGGCAATATGTATACCATCAATAGCACCAATGATGTTGGGGATATGTCCCAGTGCATAGAAGTCAGCCTTCACTGTGGCCAAATCCTCCACCTGGGGGAATATGATGTAGCTGCGCATGTGTTTCATCAGGGCAGACAACACTCTGGTCAGCACGTTTGAGAACATAGGCAGTGACATCCCTGCTGCCATGGCCACTGTCGCTTGGAAGGAGACACTTGCCAAGAAATGGAGCACTGATAAGACTTGCACAAGAGGGCGGTTCCCAGTGGGGTGACAGATAGCTGAGATCAGGTCTGGCTCTAATTGGGCACTCAGCTCTTGGATTGTTGCCCTATCAAGTTTGTAGGTGAGGATAATGTGCCTGTCCTCCATTGTTGCCAGGTCCACCAGGGGTCTGTACATGGTGGTATGTCTCCATCTCCTATTCATTCTCAGCAGTTGAACTCTAGGGTGAAAAACGGTGAGCAGATGGTCATATTCAAACATATCCTCAGAGTAAAATGCTTTGCATGTTGTGACAGAAACATTATGTGAAGGTGTAGTTCCGTAAATGTGCCTATGTCTGCTGTGGCACAGTTAGGTGCCATGGCCTGTTCCCCCCTGAAATGGTGGCCGCCTGACCTTTTTGGAGGGACAAGTGGAAATTCTGCTGACGATGTGCTGTTGCGAGAGGTGGTCGAGGACCGATATGCAACACCTCTATGGGTTCCAGTAGCCAATGGTGATGTACACCCGCGGTGACGGTACGCACCGCGGTGGACGTGACCACCATTCTCTATCTGTTCACTCACTTGCTACCTGACCTTCAACAGGAGAGGACATACACAGCAAGTGCTGCTGTGACCTGTGTCTGGAAGCGACCATGGCTCGAGTGTCTGGGGAAAGGGCCCCTGCCTTCACTTAGGAGGAGCTGGAGAGACTGGTGGATGGGGTCCTACCCCAGTACTGTTTACTTTATGGTCCTCGAGACCAACAGGTGAGTACACTGTGAGCACGATGCATGGGGCATGAATGCATGGAGTGCTGTGTGTGTAAGCCTCGTGTAAGGGGGGGTGGCTGAGGGGTCCTGGGCAGAGTGCTGCATGCATGGTGGTCAATGTCTGAGCGTAAGGGGATGGGAGGGATATGGTGGGCCATGAGTGTAACAGGCCGGACAGTATGACTAATACCTTTTTCTATGTATCTTTTTCTGCAGGTCAGCACCCATCAGAAAAAGGGTATTTGGTGTTCCATCACCAAGGATGTGCGGACCCTGGGGGTCTTTGACAAGCAGAGCACCCACTGTCGCAAACAGTGGGAGGACCTGCGCCGCTGGACAAGGAAGATGGCGGTGGCCCAGCTGGGGATGGCCTCTGTAGCAGCCGCACGAAAGTAGTAGATATTTTTATCCTTTATTCTATAAATAATAACATTAGCATTTCACATAACCCCCAGCTACATCTAGACACAGCTTCCTCTCTCCCATTCTAAACCCCCATCTGGAACCCTAATTCCCATAACATTTTTCCATTACCAACATTCCATTCCACAAGTGAGCATGACCCTACACATCTTCCCCCCTATAAATTACAACAGATTCAGATTATTCATACAAATTTATAAGAATATTAATACATTCTTAATCATATAACGACTATACGAATGAGGCACAATAACTTTCCTAAGAAGTATATACATCAGGTACGTGTATTTCTATCCTTGTTTAATTATGCACAGGTTTCCTGTACTCCATTCCCTACCATCTTCTAGCCTAACCACTGAATTTCTCACTGATACTACCTTCTGTGGCGTATGAAATTTGCTCTCACCCTTCCTTATAATTCCTACTTTCTTAACTACAACCAGATCGCCACATCTCACATCGGCAAATTTAACAATTCTCCTTCTGTCGTAACTCATTTTATTCTTCCTCTGGAAATACATAGCCTTTGCCTGTAACTTTGCCTGATCAACTCCTACTTGTTTTTTCTCATTTAACCACCAAGGAGATTCTTTTGTACCCGGTTCCCTCCCTTTGAGGGCAACGAAAGGTGACACACCTGTTACTGAATGAGGTGTTATCCTATGCGCCCACATCATTTTGCACAATTCTTGTTTCCAATTCAAACCATTCGCTAGTGACAACTGAATATTTTCCATCACAATTCTGTTCACTCTCTCCACCAATCCATTTGCTTGAGGCCGACATAGTGCCACTTTCTCGTATTTCACTTTCAATCCATTGAGAAATTCCGTCATAGCTGCAGAAACTAATTGAACACCGTTATCTGTAACTAAAATCTTGGGGGGGGGGAGTGCGTGGCTAACTGCCTAAGATGGCGGTCGCATAGACGGGAAGCTCCCGACCGGGCCCGCCATAAAATTGCAATCCGACACATATCGGGGCGGGGGCGCGACTGGAACCCAAATGCTGATACGGAGGAGGTGTCGAGAGTCAGACAGTGCAATCCAGGGCCCCCAAAGAGGTCTGAATACGATCAAATAAGAAGAAAGCTGAATGGGCCTGTATAAGACGAGCAAAGACGTGCGATGACGGGACCAGCTGCGGCCCTGAGGCGCTGAGCGGAGGTGACTGGGGGTGCGATCGGGGGCCGGACCGGTCTGGCACGCCCAGGGTGCCGACCCAGTGGCCCAAGGCCCCTCCCCGCCCGTGGTCACGCTGGGAGCCGGACAGCGGCACGCAAGAGGGCCCGCAGCACGGAGCATGCGGAGAACGGAATAGGCCTGGGGCGAGACACGTGGACTGACATGGCAGAGAAGTGGTGAGTGGGGGAGGGCGAGGATGCAGCCGAGGGTGGAAAATCAACCGAATAACAGACCTGCTTGCCGATCGGGCCGTCGGCGGCCCTCCCCCCGCCCTTGAAAGCCCCGGCAACCGTGCACACCACACCAAAAGGCCAGCGGCATTTACAACCGCAGAACTAAGAGAAAACGCTCTAATGCTGAGGAGGCGCTTTGGTCTGAGCTGAAACCTGGGCCTAGTTGCGGTTTCATTTGGGGGCATGGCGATAACGTCCCACTAAGCGGAAGACCAAGCACAGGGAAACGCCCCAGTCGGAGAGTACAGACAACCACTGAGACGGCCGGAGGTGGCGCGAAGGGAAGGGTGAAAAACTAGATTGCGTGATAACAAGTGTTGCTACAGTGCACACGAAAGGAATAACTCACAAAGCCATTCCCAAGACCTCCCCCTCCCCCCTGCTATACTCCGCGAAGTGGAAATAAGATTCTGACAACCCGATTAAATGCTATAAAAACAATAGGACCCGACCCAGCGGCCCAGGGCCCCTCCCTGCCCGTGGTCACGCTGGGAGCCGGACAGCAGCGCGTGAGGAGACCCGCAACACCTACGGATGCGGAGAACGGAATAGGCCTGGGGGCGAGACACGTGGACTGACATGGCAGAGAAGCAGTGAGTGGGGGAGGGCGAGGATGCGGCCGAGGGCGGAAAATCAACCGAATAACAGACCTGCTTGTCGATCGGGCCGTCGGCGGCCCTCCCCCCCACCCTTGAAAGCCCCAGCAATCGTGCACACCACACCGAAAGGCCCACGGCATTTACAACCGCAGAACTAAGAGAAAACGCTCTAATGCTGAGGAGGCGCTTCGGTCTGAGCTGGAACCTGGGCCTTGTTGCCGTTTCATTTGGGGGCATGGTGACAACGTCCCACTAAGCGGAAGACCAAGCACAGGGAAACGCCCCAGTCAGAGAGTACAGGCGACCGCTGAGACTGCCGGAGGTGACTCGAAGGGAAGGGTGAAAAACTAGATTGTGTAGCGACAAGTCTTACTACAGTGCACACAAAAGGAATTACTCACGAAGCCATTCCCAAGACCTCCCCCTCCCCCCTGCTATACTCCGTGAAGAGGAAATAAGATTCTGACAACCTGTTTAAATGCTATAAAAACAATAGGACCCGAGAGTCCGCCAGAAATGAACGTATGAAAATCCGACCTGAGGTGTAAGACAAAAAGAACATTACAGTGAAATCCGGTAATGGGCCGCACAAAGGGCAAATCAATGGAAGACGGTGCGACCCCCACTCCCCGGAGCCAGAACCCAACGCCCCAGGTGAAAGAGAATATGGATGACCTAGACACTATACTAAAAGAAATTAGAGACTCTCGACAAGCCATAGACAACAGATTAGATATGATCACAACAGACATGAATATAATGAAAGATGATCAAGCAAAACTCTCAGACAGGTTAAAACAAACGGAATCAACAGTGGCAGATATCCTCCCGACACACAATGACAATAAAAATGCCATTGTGAAGCTCCAGCAACAGATGGAAGTCCTACAGGAAAGGATTGAAGACGCAGAGGGGTTCTCACGGCGCAATAATATACGCATAATTGGGCTCCCCGAAAGCAAAGAAGGAAACAACCCCACACGATACATTGAGTCATGGCTGCAATCCATAGCCAAAGACAGACTGTTGATTCACTTCGTGGTGGAGAGAGCACACCGTATCCCTGGCAGAAAACCCATACCAGGAGCCGCAGCAAGACCTGCAATAGCACGAATATTGAACTATAGAGATAGAGATGCCGCCTTACAGGTTGTGAGGGAATTAGATCCCATTATAATAGACAATGCCAGGATCTCACTGTATCCAGACTATACCCTGGCAGTCCAGAAACGCAGAGTATCCTTCCAAATAATAAAACAAAGACTACGCAAAATGGAGATAAAATACGCACTACAATTCCCAGCAAAACTCTGCATCACACATAACCAAAAAACGCACTTCTTTGACTCGCCCGACCTGGTGAGTACCTGGCTAGACGAAAAATTCCCATATTCACGAGCGGTGGAACAGAACAACGACCACCACGCAGGACAACTTCCTCAACATCGTAGAGAAAAACGGAATAAAGCCCAAACGTTGCGGAAAAGAACAGGCCCAACACTGCGTCAGGCCCTGGAGGGACAAAACAATGCATTATAAACTGCGGGCTCCCTACAAGAGATGAACTCCTCTCCCTGCAGAACTGCTTCTTCAATAGATAGCATAGCGGCATCAGACTCAGAGGGGAGCATGGCTTTATTTCCAGACATTACTCCACAACTAGCTAGAGACGTTTAGCAGATGTAACCCCATAATAACATTCACAAAATATCTATTATGTTTTCTGGTCGGCCCCCCCTCTATAATAATTGTGGCGGGCCCGTTGGTAGAGCTCCTTGACATACGTTGAATTGTTTTCTCTCACATTATCACTAACAAACCCGCTGACAGCGGGACATATTCTTGATCCACGCCCCATTGCGCAGGCCCCTTCCAGCACGAATTGGCTGCTTCGTTGTAGCACCTAGGTTATGTATTACGTAATTGTTTGGCAAAGCAAGTTTAGGCTTTGCCTGGTATTCCTATTAGAGTATAAGTATGTTTATTCGCTATTAAGACAGACATCTACACCTGCGCCAGATACACTATTCTGCAGAAACTATAGACTAACATGGGGCCATAAACGACTGCTGATAAACGGAACCAGACTCAAATATGAATACACAATGTGAATATAATATTGTCACTTGGAATGTGAGGGGGATGGGAGCTATCCAAAAAAGACACAGAATCCTTGCACAATTAAATCACTGCAAAGCACATATTGTTTATTTACAAGAAACTCATCTTACTGTACATAAAGCGGTAAAACTTCGTAAAAAATGGCGAGGCCAGATCTTCCACACCTCATACTCGCCATTTGCACGAGGAACAGCCGTGTGGATAAGAGCTGGTGTGCCCTTAGAAGTGGTTGATACTAAGATTGATGTGGAAGGTAGATTTGTTTTAATCAAGAGTAACTTGGATGGGAAACCAGTGGTGCTGGGCAGGATATACGCACCAAATACTGGCCAAGACATCTTCCTAGAACGCCTATCCAGAGCGCTAACACTATGGGCACATACTCCCTGGGTAATTGGGGGAGACTTTAATGCGGTGTTAGATGTTGCCATGGACCGGAACACCACTCCAATGTCAGGAACAAATGCACGTAGACAAGAAGATGCACTAAAGAGATGGCTACAGGGATGGCCCCTAGCAGATGTATGGCAGGCAAGAAACACTAACATGAAGGAATATTCCTTCTATTCCCACCCCCACAAAGTACACATGAGATTGGATCGGATTGTCTGCACTGAGTCATTACAGACGCAAATGACCAAAACCACTTACCTTGCGAAGACACTATCAGACCATAACCCTTTAGAAGTGACAATGAAATGGGGACGAACATCCACACCTATCCCAACAGCGTTTACTCCCCATAATGTTAGAAGACACTGCCCTATGAGAGGAACTAGCGCAGACAATCAAGACCTTTTTCCATAATAATACAGACGCAGCTTCCTCCCCACTAATAGAATGGGAAGCATTCAAGGTGGTTATACGAGGGGTTATAATAGGAGCAGTGACGGGAGTACGAAAAACTCTGGTGAGGGAACTGATACAGACAGAAGAAAAGATGGATATCCTTGAGAAAGAATCTGTCATAAACCCCACCAACACTACAGCACTGCAGGGTCTCAGATATGAACACGCCCGCCTAGTAGAAAAACTCTGAAAATTCGATCATATTAGATATAAGGAAAGAATTCACAGAGAAGGTGATAGGGCAGGACCACTCCTAGCATGACTAATACGAGAAGAACTAGCCCCCACTCCCATACTACATATCAGGACAATACAACATGGTGATATAACTACCCAATTGGACATTAATACGGCTTTTAAAGATTATTACATGGCTTTATACTCCGCCCGCCTCCAGTGGCAGAGGGAAAAATTGACTCTTTCCTGGCTAAGATGAAACTTCCAACACTTAACGCAGAGGACGGGCAGATTCTGGGAGCTCAAATTACGCAAGAGGAAATCAAGGAAACTATTAAAAATATGGCACACAATAAAACGCCAGGAACAGACGGTCTGCCAGCGGAATTGTATTCACTATTCAACACATAGCTCACCCCACACTTAGAGCGATTATATCAAGCATCCTTAGAGATAGGACGACTACCAGACACAACAGGGCAGGCACTAGTGACGTCCCTTTAAGCCGGGTAAGGATGCAACGGATATTTCATCGTATAGACCACTATCCTTACTAAACATGGAATATAAAATCCTAGCAAAAATTCTAGCACAAAGGCTCCAACCACACATAGCCAATCTTATACACACGGACGAATGTGGTTTTGTACCAACAAGGAACACCTCCTTAAATGTGCGTAGATTATACCAGGTAATGGATGCGGCAAGGGGGAAGCTCCCACAGGCGGGATGTCTCTCGTTGGATCTCAGCAAGGCCTTCGACTCACTTAGTTGGGAATACATGGTAAAGGTACTAAAGAAGTTTCAGGTCCCACCGGACTATATTAAATGGGTCAACCTACTATATGCGGCACCAACAGCCAGAGCACGTACAGGACAAAATATATCAGACACTTATTCGGTACATAGAGGCACAAGGCAAGGCTGCCCTTTATCCCCCTTACTATCTGTCTTAGCCACAGAACCGCTGGCACAGTTATTGAGACAAGAGGGCGGAACATGGGGCATTGAAATAGATCATGCACAACACGTAGTTTCACTATACGCAGACGATATTATATTATATATCAAGTATCTTAACCAAAACCCTGGCAAAGCGGCGTATATCTTTGAAGAATTCATGCCCCTGTCTGGACTGGCCATAAACTATAACAAATCCATAGCTTTCTAATTCTATGACCCACATAGAAACAGCACACTACCATTTGGAGATCACCAACTACAAGTTGCAACGGACACTTTCCGATATCTTAGGATTCAAGTATATCGCACACCTGAAGACCTCCTGGTAGGTAACCTGAAAAGAGCCCTCTCATCACTTAAAACACAGATCCAATTCTGGATTACGTTACCAATTTCAATTGCGGGAAGGTTGGCACTAGCCAAAATGGTGGCACTACCCCAACTACTATACTACTTCACTAACCTACCAGTGAAATTTCTGGAATCGTATTTTAAACTACTCAACTCTATGTTACTGGAACTTATATGGGGGAAGGGACGACGCAGAATAAGCCTGGCCAAATTACAGTTGCCGGTAGAGCAGGGAGGGATGAACGCAACAGACTTTAAGGGTTACTGCATAGCGGGACAACTCCAGTGCCTGCTGTGCTGGCTTAGCGGCTGAAACTTACAAGAAATAAACTAAAATCAACAGATGCTAGACAGGGGTAATTTGCACTCCTTGTTATGCCCCGGAACCCTGGTTCAGGGATGCACTCCTCTCTTGTTGAAAATAGCACTCCAATATTGGCAGCTGGCACTTCAATACACCTCTGGCACGATTCCCTATTCTCCCAATATCCCACTGTTGGGATTACCAGTAACCATAGGTAACTAAACCCCTGCAGAACTACAAAAATGGGCACAGGAAGGCGTAGAATTCATAGGTTCCTTGTTTAAAGACCAATGTTTACTAGCACACACTGACTACATCCATGAACACAACTTATCAACCTCACTTTTCCTCCTACATGCTAGTATTACGCATTACGTCACTAAATACTGGGCCCTGAATAACACAGAACCACCTACACACGCACTGGTGCACTCCATATATACTATAGGCCAAGGGACGCATATGGTCAAATGGCTGTATAAGGGACTGAAAACTCACCTATCTAAACCCCTGACGGAATTAAAAATCAAATGGGAATGGACATAGGAAGAGAGATATCAGAAGAGGAATGGACTACCATACTAAACTACCCAAGCCAAATATCCCGTAATACAAGATTTAAATTCATTCAATATGCTATACTTCACAGAGCATATCTTACCCCACACAGACTACATATCTTATACCCAGAACTGCCCTCAACATGCCCTAGATGCAGGGAGGAGGAGTCGGGACTCACACACATGCTCTGGAAATGCCCTGCCATCTCTGAATACTGGGAAAATATAACCAACTCCCTAAATATACTAGCAGGGAAGACTGTATACTGTAAAATGGAGACATGTATACTGGGAATGCTCCTGCGTCCCCCAAAAAAGAAAGTTTTCCCTAGATGGATAAACCTAGCATTCCTATTAGCTAAACGCCTACTGACTAGACGATGGAAAGCCATGACAGCACCCACGGTGAGCCAATGGAGCACGGAGGTAATAGAATGGGGTAAAGCAGAAGGAGTTGCCCTTAGAAGAGAAGAAAATGCCGGATGTAGGAAATACCCAATAGCCCAGGAATGGGATGAATTAGTAGAAAAGTTTATATCATTGGATAAAGATGAACATGGCGAGGATATATCTCAATGATGCCCATAAGATAATAAACACCAAGTACATAATAAAATCGACGAAACGCTTCCGACACCTTCCCCCCCCCCGGAATTGTATTTATTTGTTTCTTTTTTTACATACATCAATAATGTATAATAATTGATAACAGTCAAGAATGCAGCAATAGAAAATCTACACTCAACACCAAGATGTCTGATTAGTGGTCAATAGTTGGTAGTTAAGAATAATGTTCGATGCGGGAGGAGCCAAGATGGCGGCCGGGACGGTCGCTTGATCCAAGCGCTCCGTCTCCGGCCACTTCGAGTCATCCTGGAAGGCGCCCCCCCAGCGGCCTGGTAGCAACGGCCGGGACGGCGACTTGACCGGGGAAGACCGGTGCATTTAACTGACGCCGCGAGCGCTCCTCGGATCGTGAACGGGGCGAGATTGGGACTCGCCGGTCCGCGACGGGAGCAGTACGGAGCGAAGGGAGCTGCGGTTGCACTATCGGTCGCGATATCGCCGGGCGCGGCCGCCTCCTGCCTCCCCACCAGCCCGCGGCTGGGGAGCGGGGGAGACGTGGCCGGCAGTGAACCGGGCAGTTCATCCTACCAGGCGCCCGGCTCACCGACACGAGGAACCGGGGCGCCATCTTGGATTTCGACGACCGGCACAGGCAAAAGTAGCAGTGGGGCAGTGAAGAGGCCCGGAAAAGTGGACTCGAAGCGGCGGTGGCCCAGCGGGCAGCGGGGATTCCAGGTGTAGGCACATTTTAACTTCAAAAAAAAAGAAAAGAAGAAAAAGGAAATTAAAGAATAAGGTGAGGAGGGCGCATACGAGGTGGGGAACACTAATTCTACACGGAGGAGGTATACCTCGGGAACGGCAAGCGCCCCCCCCCACACCCCACCGCTCCATCTTCGCGATTGGGCAAATAAGAAGCGGACCGCGCGCTCCTGGGAGCACAGCTTACTTAATAAACGCAGAATGGATGGCTGGGCTGGACTGTGGATATGGGGCCTGCCCTGGGGTCCTTAACGGAGGGTCCCTGCCGCAAACGCTCCTAGCGGCGCAAGTGCCCTGCGAGCGTCTCAACCTGTGTTTTCTCCCGTGTCTGGGCGCCTCACCCGACCGTCCAGCACTTCTCCCCTTTTTCGGAGGGAAACTTCTGGCACCAAGCCCTGCCGCCACACAATAAGGAACAAGTGTTCTTCCCTAACGACTGCACCCTCTGCACACCTCAGTGGGTTTGGTGGACAGCCCCACAGGAACGTATAGGTGGATCAAAGAATTCATCAATGACTGCAGTGTTAGTCACTAAACACTCAGGTCATAATAAGCCAAACTAGGACTAGATGTTCCTTTGCTTTGCTGCCTAACTGCAAGCCCACCAGTGCGAAGTCCCTGCAGTTCGGGAGGCAATCTCATAGCAGCCAAAATGGCCGGTAGAGCCAAGTCAACCAAGAACCCAGATCGAACTACCCAAGCGACAACGCCCACAGATCAACAACCTGGCCCATCCCTACAATCCCTGGAAAGCACACTTCTAGCGCATTCTACTCAATTCGAGAAAGTATTGCAGGCAATAATGGACACTAAGTCGTCCCTGGAGGGCAGAATTGATGCAGTGGCGCAGGACCTGAATCTTCTACGAGTGGATCACCGTAGCCTAGCCGAAAAAGTAAAAACAACTGAAGCTGAAATAGCGGAACTAACTCCAATAGCGCAAGGGAACCAAAAACAAATTCAGCGCATGGATGAAGAGCTGAAGATACTCTGGAGAAGATCCGAGGAAATGGAGAGCAGGGCGCGCCGAAATAACGTGAGATTTCTGGGTTTCCCGGAAAGTATGCGTCAACCGGAAACAGAAATTTCCCTAGAGCAGTGGCTAATCAAGGAAGTGTTGAATGGGGCTTCATCCAAGTTTTTCTCGATTGAAAGGGCCTATAGAGTCCCGGGCAGGCCTCCAGCCCCCGGCCAGTCCCCTAGACCACTGATTGCCAGGTTCCTGAATTACAGAGACCGAGACGCAATATTGCAACAATTCCGCAATAAGGGCCCGTTCAAGTATGAAGACTCGAACATCAATGCCTATCCAGACTTCACGCAAGAGGTGCAGAATCAGCGCAATTCTTTTGTTAAAATCAAGCAACGCCTACGAGAACAGAACATAAAATATGCCCTGCTCTTCCCAGCCAAGCTAAGGGTAGTGATGGAGGACCGCACTCATATATTCACCAGCACCGAGGATGCCTGGACATGGCTCCACGCCAAGGGCCTTGCACACCCCCGGGAAGACGCAGAGGAGGACGAGAAACAGCTGAGACCCACTGCAGGGAAGCGATTCAAACGGCGCACCAGAGGCCAGCCCAATGACTGGCAAGCGGCAGAGGAAAGAGCGAAAGTGCTTAAAGAGACGCCGCTGCACATGCAAAGCAGCAGTATAACTCCCGGCGGGCTTGTGGGGCTGGAACCGGATTCAGACACAGCCAGCTCCGTATCCACAGTAACAAGAGAACTAGGTGGGCCGAAGGTCACCCCAAGATCTGCCGATGAACTATAAACCACCTGCTTAGGTCCAGAGTGAACACCAGAGATGGCGGCAGCAACTGGGAAAAATTATAGAGACTTCACGACACTGCCGAGATGTGGGGATAAAGTGCTTCCGACAATATACATCTTTGATATAAATACTAAGCTAAGTGATTTGGGGTACAAACAGGTGGCATGTGGCGGGTGGGTGGGGCCAGAGGGAACGGAAATATGCCAAGGCGGGGCGCCTGAAGATATTGGCAGACTCAGTCTGCGGCATGTTGTGAGCCCCTTATAAGAGCCACATCTGTAAGTTATGAGAATCCCACTGTGCGAATCCAACTGGATAAAAGTTATGTTACACATTTTTAAGTTTTGTAGTTTCACCGTAGTTGTGAGTAGAATAGGGGGTTTAATCAGGGGGGAGGGGATTAGTAGTTTAGTAGAAATGCAGCGATCGGAATTACTTAATGCACAAAAGATGAACCTGCACCCGCTATATCTACATATTAGCAGTAGAAAGGCAGAGACCAGGTGGGCCAATATTAAAACCAGGCCCACAATACAGCAACATACCCCCTGCACCCTACAAGATGTCTTCTAGAAGTAACATGGGGAACCAATATATCATATTAACATGGAATGTCAGGGGCCTTGGGATGCCGAGCAAACGGGCTAGAGTGTATGCTCGACTTAAGAGACAAGGAGTGCATATCGCTATTTTGCAAGAGACACATATACTAGAGGGGGATCTACGAGACCTGCGCGTGAAATGGGGGGGGCCAGCTGATAGGCACAACGTATTCGACCTTTGCGAGAGGGGTGCTGATTTGGATAGCAGCGGGAGTTCCATTCCTCATGTCAGCACACAAGATAGACCAGGGAGGGAGGTACGTAGTAATGGAGGGCAGATTAGATGGCAGACAGCTGGCTGTGGTTGGGGTATATGCCCCCAACAGTAACATCACAGGCTTTCTTACCACTCTCACCCCAACGTTGCTGTCCCACCCCATGCCTCTAGCCATTTGGGGAGGTGACTTTAACAGCACCCCAGTAGCAGCATTAGACAGAAACAGCGCCCACCAGAGCGCATCAACCAACAGGAAGCATACAAGCCCCCTACAAGAATGGGCAAACGTTATGGGCCTATTCGATGTATGGCGGTTAGGCCACCCAGAGCAAAAAGAATATTCATTTTATTCGGTTCCACACAACACCCACACTAGAATTGACATAGTATGGGGCACCCGCGAAATAGGGGCGCTATCCACTGAGTCCGAATATTTGGCAAAGACAGTTTCAGACCATGCGTCTCTGCGGGTAACTCTGAACTGGGGCAGGGCACGTCAGGTAATTCCCACTTGGAGATTCCAGGCGGAGGCTTTACAAGATCAAGCATTTGCTGCAACACTGGGGAAATCTATAGGCCATTATTGGGAAATAAACGCTATGTCTGCAACAACCCGGGCGATAGAATGGGACGCCCACAAGGTAGTGGCCCGCGGAGTATGTATGTCCACTACGTGGGGAGCGAGACGCTCCTTACAGACGGAAATTAGCAAACTTGAGAAGGAGCTGAGAGTTGCGGAGAAAGCGGTGGCACGGGGGGAAATTGCCAGCACTGTCCTTAAAGAAAAGCGCTTAAAATACAATGAGGCAGATAGCAGGCTCCGTTGCCACGACTATAAATATTACTTAACCAGGTTGCAAACGGAAAGAGATAGATCAAGCAGAATGCTAGCGTGGCTACTCCGCGAGGATAGACAGCAAGCTCCAATAGGGGCCATCCGGGTGGGCGCGCAAGAGATGGCTACTACACAAGCAGAAATTAACGAGACGTTTAGGAATTACTACTCTAACTTATACACTAAACGTACTTCGTGCACAGCTACACAACTAGAGGCCTTTCTGGCGGACTCCTTCCTACCCCAACTACCACAATCAGATAGAGATGGAATTGAAACCCCTATAACAGCAGCAGAAATAGAATTAGCCCTTGCACAGCTGCCCAGGAACAAAGCGCCGGGCATGGATGGCCTCCCCTCGGAGTATTACAAAGCTTATTTACCCAGTCTGAAATCCCATCTGCAGGGAGTGTTTCAGGAGGCGTGGACTAAAGAAATCTTACCCACATCCCAAAGGGAAGCTATGATAGTGGTACTCCCTAAACAGGGTCGTGACCACACGGATGTGAAATCTTATAGACCACTATCGCTGTTAAACACAGACTGCAAAATATTAGGCAAAATACTGGCCAACAGGTTAGCCCCCCTCATGCACTTATTGATACATCCAGATCAAAGCGGCTTCATCCCCAAGCGTAACACCTTCCTAAATATTCGTAGGTTGCTGAGTATAATAGGAGATACCCCCAAGAACGCACAGGAGGAAATGGTGCTCTCATTGGACATAGAAAAGGCCTTTGATACGCTCGAATGGGACTTCCTGTTGGCCACGATGGCCCGCATGGGAATAGGCCCTAATTACATCCGCTGGGTTCGGACATTGTACTCTAATCCGAGCGCGAGGGTGAAGTCAGGCGGGGTGATCTCTGATAGTTTCCCGATCTCCAGGGGGACACAGCAGGGTTGTCCATTATCCCCGCTACTGTTTGCCATAACAATGGAACCGTTAGCGGCAAAAGTTCGCCACATGGAGCACAAATGGGGAATTGTTAGAAATGGATTACATCACACGATCTCACTATATGCTGATGATGCTTTGATATATATTAGGAACGGTTGTGCAGCTATTCCACCTGTAATATCCTTATTGGCTGAATTCGGAGGCCTGTCTGGCCTTGTGGTAAACTGGGAGAAGTCGTGTGTCTTTCCCCTGGTTAAAAGGGCTCCCAGCAACCATGATCCTCCAGAGGTAGGACACCTTAAGTGGTGCCCTACAACATTTAAATACCTAGGGATAAACATATACCATGCCACGGAAGACCTAAGAGATGGGAACTTGGGGAAGGCGCTAACTTCTATAAAAGGCTCCCTACAATTCTGGAACAAGCTCCCTCTCTCGGCACCCGGCAAGGTGGCGATTGCTAATATGTTGATTCTACCTCGGCTTTTATATTACTTTGCGGCCCTGCCGATAATCATTCCCAAACGCTTCTTTAGCAATCTAAACACAGCATTACTGCAGCTTATTTGGGGAGGTGGCAGAGCGAGTGGCGCTATCCACAATGCAGCATCCGCTGGATAACGGTGGCCTAGGAACTCCGAATTTTGAAAAATACTACGCAGCCGCACAACTTCAATGGGTCCAACATTGGATCCACAGACCAGAGCAAGCGGAACCTATGAGCCTCGAGCCCCGGCGGAACGGGATCCCCCTTTTAAATTGGCTATCGTCAAAGCCCCCCAGAGTGACACTGGTCAACCCTTTGCTTGCAGCTGCGCATACGTGCTGGGCCAGGTTTGTGCAAAAAAGAGCGGATAATCTCCCATACTCTCCATACGTTCCGCTGAACTTCCTATTGGTGGGAAATGCAGCGAGGATGCAAGCCGTAAAGCTGTGGAATGAAGCAGGAATACTGACCGTAGGGGATTGCTATGAAGACGGTAAATTAATGACGTTCGAGGCTATCCAGGCCCTTACGGAGATAAATCTGGGGCAGTTCCTGACATATCATGCCGTATGTCACGAAATCAGGAGAATATGGGGAATGGGCACCTCGGAACCAGAGATCTCCCCTGTGTTTCACCAGCTTCTACAATATAGTGATCAAACAAAAATAATATCCAATCTATACAGAACCCTCAACAGGACACCGGATACACAAACAGGGAAAGCATGGGGTAGATGGAATGCAGTACTCCCCACTCCGATACCACTGGATGACTGGCCCAAGGTCCTGTCCCACATCAGAGGTGTGTCAAGGAATCCCAGATTTAGATATACCCAATTTAATTACACGCATCAAACATATCTTTCCCCAGCCAGAATAAAGCGCATGTTCCCTGATGCAGTAACAATATGCCCTAGATGTAGATCAACGTCGGCATCCTTCTATCATATGGTATGGGACTGCCCGAATATACAAACGGCCTGGGCAGAGGTGGTAGAGGAGGTATCTGGGCTAACGGGACTTGCACTAGTAGCAGACCCCGGGTCCTGTCTGCTGGGACTTAGGAAGAGACCAAAAAAACAAAGACATTTACACAAATTCATAGACCTGGCCTTTTTAATGTACAAAAGGTTAATAGCAATGCATTGGAAAGCCGCTAAGGCTCCTAACCTGAAATCCTGGCACTCTCTAATAATACGCTGGGCTCGCACTGAATATCAGGTACTAAAAAGAATGGTGCGCGAAGGGCGACAACACACAGGATGCTCTACATGGGAGGATATGGTGACAAAGCTGGAGGCCAAAAACGATGAGAAGCCGCCTTGAACCGGGGCACGCGTATTTGCAACAACCACAGCATAAATTCCTCTGCACCCCCCATCTTGGAAACAAAATTCATAGGACACCCAGTGTAGGAAAGTACCATCTTGCCTGGCATGTTACCCCCATTTTTCACTGTATATATGTTGTTTTAGTTGTATGTGTCACTGGGACCCTGGTAACCCAGGGCCCCAGTGCTCATAAGTGTGCCTGAATGTGTTACCTGTGTAGTGACTAACTGTCTCACTGAGGCTCTGCTAATCAGAACCTCAGTGGTTATGCTCTCTCATTTCTTTCTAAATTGTCACTAACAGGCTAGTGACCATTTTTACCAATTTACATTGGCTTACTGGAACACCCTTATAATTCCCTAGTATATGGTACTGAGGTACCCAGGGTATTGGAGTTCCAGGAGATCCCTATGGGCTGCAGCATTTCTTTTGCCACCCATAGGGAGCTCTTACAAATCTTACACAGGCCTGCCACTGCAGCCTGAGTGAAATAACGTCCACGTTATTTCACAGCCATTTTACACTGCACTTAAGTAACTTATAAGTCACCTATATGTCTAACCTTTACCTGGTAAAGGTTAGGTGCAAAGTTACTTAGTGTGAGGGCACCCTGGCACTAGCCAAGGTGCCCCCACATTGTTCAGAGCCAATTCACTGAACTTTGTGAGTGCCGGGACACCATTACACGCGTGCACTACATATAGGTCACTACCTATATGTAGCTTCACCATGGTAACTCCGAATATGGCCATGTAACATGTCTATGATCATGGAATTGCCCCCTCTATGCCATCCTGGCATTGTTGGTACAATTCCATGATCCCAGTGGTCTGTAGCACAGACCCTGGTACTGCCAGACTGCCCTTCCTGGGGTTTCTCTGCAGCTGCTGCTGCTGACAACCCCTCAGACAGGCAGCTGCCCTCCTGGGGTCCAGCCAGGCCTGGCCCAGGATGGCAGAACAAAGAACTTCCTCTGAGAGAGGGTGTGACACCCTCTCCCTTTGGAAAATGGTGTGAAGGCAGGGGAGGAGTAGCCTCCCCCAGCCTCTGGAAATGCTTTGTTGGGCACAGATGTGCCCAATTCTGCATAAGCCAGTCTACACCGGTTCAGGGACCCCTTAGCCCCTGCTCTGGCGCGAAACTGGACAAAGGAAAGGGGAGTGACCACTCCCCTGACCTGCACCTCCCCTGGGAGGTGTCCAGAGCTCCTCCAGTGTGCTCCAGACCTCTGCCATCTTGGAAACAGAGGTGCTGCTGGCACACTGGACTGCTCTGAGTGGCCAGTGCCACCAGGTGACGTCAGAGACTCCTTGTGATAGGCTCCTTCAGGTGTTAGTAGCCTTTCCTCTCTCCTAGGTAGCCAAACCCTCTTTTCTGGCTATTTAGGGTCTCTGTCTCTGGGGAAACTTCAGATAACGAATGCATGAGGTCAGCCTAGTTCCTCTGCATCTCCATCTTCACCTTCTGATAAGGAATCGACCGCTGACCGCGCTGGAAGCCTGCAAACCTGCAACATAGTAGCAAAGACGACTACTGCAACTCTGTAACGCTGATCCTGCCGCCTTCTCGACTGTTTTCCTGCTTGTGCATGCTGTGGGGGTAGTCTGCCTCCTCTCTGCACCAGAAGCTCCGAAGAAATCTCCCGTGGGTCGACGGAATCTTCCCCCTGCAACCGCAGGCACCAAAAAGCTGCATTACCGGTCCCTTGGGTCTCCTCTCAGCACGACAAGCGAGGTCCCTCGAATCCAGCGACACCGTCCAAGTGACCCCCACAGTCCAGTGACTCTTCAGCCCAAGTTTGGTGGAGGTAAGTCCTTGCCTCACCTCGCTGGGCTGCATTGCTGGGAACCGCGACTTTGCAAGCTACTCCGGCCCCTCTGCACTTCCGGCGGAAATCCTTCGTGCACAGCCAAGCCTGGGTCCACGGCACTCTAACCTGCATAGCACGACTTTCTAAGTTGGTCTCCGGCGACGTGGGACTCCTTTGTGCAACTTCGGCGAGCACCGTTTCACGCATCCTCATGGTGCCTGTTTCTGGCACTTCTCCGGGTGCTACCTGCTTCAGTGAGGGCTCCTTGTCTTGCTCGACGTCCCCTCTCTCTGCAGGTCCAATTTGCGACCTCCTGGTCCCTCCTGGGCCCCAGCAGCGTCCAAAAACGCCAAACGCACGATTTGCGTGTAGCAAGGCTTGTTGGCGTCCATCCGGCGGGAAAACACTTCTGCACGACTCTCCAAGGCGTGGGGGATCCATCCTCCAAAGGGGAAGTCTCTAGCCCTTGTCGTTCCTGCAGTATTCACAGTTCTTCAGCCTAGTAAGAGCTTCTTTGCACCAACCGCTGGCATTTCTTGGGCATCTGCCCATCTCCGAGCTGCTTGTGACTTTTGGACTTGGTCCCCTTGTTCCACAGGTACCCTCAGTCAGGAATCCATCGTTGTTGCATTGCTGATTTGTGTTTTCCTTGCATTTTCCCTCTAACACGACTATTTTGTCCTTAGGGGAACTTTAGTGCACTTTGCACTCACTTTTCAGGGTCTTGGGGAGGGTTATTTTTCTAACTCTCACTATTTTCTAATAGTCCCAGCGACCCTCTACAAGGTCACCTAGGTTTGGGGTCCATTCGTGGTTCGCATTCCACTTCTGGAGTATATGGTTTGTGTTGCCCCTATCCCTATGTTTCCTCATTGCATCCTATTGTAACTATACATTGTTTGCACTGTTTTTTAAGACTATACTGCATATTTTTGCTATTGTGTATATATATCTTGTGTATATTTCCTATCCTCTCACTGAGGGTACACTCTAAGATACTTTGGCATATTGTCATAAAAATAAAGTACCTTTATTTTTAGTATAACTGTGTATTGTGTTTTCTTATGATATTGTGCATATGACACTAAGTGGTACTGTAGTAGCTTCACACGTCTCCTAGTTCAGCCTAAGCTGCTCTGCTAAGCTACCATTATCTATCAGCCTAAGCTGCTAGACACCCTATACACTAATAAGGGATAACTGGGCCTGGTGCAAGGTGCAAGTACCCCTTGGTACTCACTACAAGCCAGTCCAGCCTCCTACATTGGTTGTGCAGCGGTGGGATAAGTGCTTTGAGACTACTTACCACTCTTGTCATTGTACTTTTCATAAGAGAAAAATATACAAAACAAGGTCAGTGTATATACACATAGCCAAAAAGTTTTGCATTTCCTCTCTTCACTCTTTTCTAAGTGCTGAAAAGTACTTCTAAACTTTCAAAAAGTTCTTAAAAGTTTAAAAAGTTTTTTCTGTCTTTCCAAAAAGTTCTGAAAACTTTTTTCTCTTTGTCTATCACTTTAACTCTCTCTAAAAATGTCTGGCACAGGCCAAAATGTTGAACTGTCCAAACTTGCATATGATCACCTTAGCTGGAAAGGAGCAAGGAGTCTCTGCATAGAGAGAGGTTTGAGTGTAGGGAAGAATCCTTCCTTAGAACTGTTAATTAATATGCTTAGAGTACAGGATAAGGCCATAAGTGCCCAATCTGTAGAAAAAGTAGCTAATGGTTCTCAATCTGATCCAGGGACTCCCCCAGGAAAAGGTTCAGGAAAGAAACTTCTCAGCCTGCCCATTACTAGACAGTCTAGCATAGTTGGTACAGAGGTTGAATCACACCATACTAATGGTGTGCTCTCACATTATACTGGTAGCCAAGCTGTTATGGTGCCCTCTGTAAGGGACAGGTCTCCTTCTGTTCATTCCCATCATACCTCTGTATCTAGAAATGTCCCTCCCACCCACCCTGATGACAGATTGTTAGAAAGGGAGCTCAATAGATTGAGAGTGGAACAAACCAGACTGAAGCTCAAGAAGCAACAGCTGGATTTGGATAGACAGTCTTTAGAAGTAGAGAGGGAAAGACAGAAGTTGGGTTTAGAAACCCATGGTGGCAGCAGCAGTATTCCCCATAGTCATCCTGCAAAAGAGCATGATTCCAGGAATCTGCACAAGATAGTTCCCCCTTACAAGGAGGGGGATGACATTAACAAGTGGTTTGCTGCACTTGAGAGGGCCTGTGCTGTACAGGATGTCCCTCAAAAGCAGTGGGCTGCTATCCTATGGCTATCATTTACTGGAAAAGGTAGGGATAGGCTCCTTACTGTAAAAGAAAATGATGCTAATAATTTCCAAGTTCTTAAGAATGCACTCCTGGATGGTTATGGCTTAACCACTGAACAGTACAGGATAAAGTTCAGAGATACCAAAAAGGAGTCTTCACAAGACTGGGTTGATTTCATTGACCAGGCAGTGAAGGCCTTGGAGGGGTGGTTACATGGCAGTAAAGTTACTGATTATGACAGCCTGTATAACTTGATCCTGAGAGAGCATATTCTTAATAATTGTGTGTCTGATTTGTTGCACCAGTACTTGGTGGACTCTGATCTGACCTCTCCCCAAGAATTGGGAAAGAAGGCAGACAAATGGGTCAGAACAAGAGTGAACAGAAAAGTTCATACAGGGGGTGACAAAGATGGCAACAAAAAGAAGGATGGTAAGTCTTCTGACAAGGGTGGGGACAAATCTAAAAATGAGTCTTCATCAGGCCCACAAAAACACTCTGGTGGGGGTGGTGGGTCCAAATCCTCCTTTAATCAGAACAAGGAAAAGAAACCATGGTGCTATTTATGTAAAATAAAAGGCCATTGGACAACAGATCCCAGTTGTCCAAAGAAAGGCACCACAGCTCCTACCACTACAACCCCTACTGCTACACCTAGTGTCCCTACTAATAGCAGTGGTGGTGGGAGCAAACCTACTAATAGCCAATCCAAGGGAGTAGCTGGGCTCACTTTTGGTAATTTAGTTGGGGTTGGTCTGATTAGGGAGACCACAGAGGCTACTTTAGTCTCTGAAGGGGCTATTGATTTAGCCACTTTGGTTGCTTGCCCCCATAACTTGGAGAAGTACAAGCAACTAACCCTAATAAATGGTGTTGAGGTCCAGGCCTACAGGGACACAGGTGCCAGTGTCACAATGGTGATTGAGAAACTGGTGCACCCTGAACAACACATACTTGGACACCAGTACCAAGTAACCGATGCTCACAACATAACACAAAGCCACCCCATGGCTGTTGTAAATCTCAACTGGGGGGGGGGTAACTGGTCCAAAGAAAGTTGTGGTAGCTTCAGATTTACCTGTAGACTGTCTATTAGGGAATGATTTGGAGACATCAGCTTGGTCAGATGTGGAGTTGGAGGCCCATGCAGCAATGCTGGGCATCCCAGGGCATATTTTTGCTTTGACAAGGGCTCAGGCCAAAAAGCAAAAAGGACAGGGAAGCTTGGATCCTGGAACAATGGACCAAGTGCTCCCTAAAGCTAGGGCTAGTAGAAGCAAACCACTTCCTACTATCCCTCCCTCTACAGTGGATTCTACTTCTGAGGAAGAAGAATTCCCTCCCTGTGCAGAACCTACACCAGAGGAGCTGGAAGCAGACACTGCTGAGCTTTTGGGTGAAGGGGGGCCTGCCAGAGAGGAGCTGAGTGTGGCACAGCAAACCTGTCCCACATTAGAGGGTCTCAGACAGCAAGCTGTCAAACAGGCTAATGGGGATGTCAGTGACTCTCACAGAGTTTACTGGGAGGACAACCTCTTGTACACTGAGCATAGGGATCCTAAACCTGGAGCTGCCAGGAGATTAGTGATTCCTCAGGAGTACAGAAAGTTCCTCCTAACACTGGCACATGACATTCCCTTAGCTGGGCACCTGGGTCAAATGAAAACTTGGGACAGATTGGTACCATTGTTTCATTGGCCTAGGATGTCTGAGGACACAAAGGAATTTTGTAAGTCCTGTGAAACCTGTCAAGCCAGTGGCAAGACAGGTGGCACTCCGAAGGCACCCCTTATCCCACTGCCTGTGGCTGGGGTTCCCTTTGAAAGGGTAGGGGTTGACATAGTTGGCCCCCTTGGCCCTCCTACTGCTTCAGGCAATAGGTTTATCTTGGTGGTAGTGGACCATGCCACAAGATATCCTGAAGCTATTCCTTTAAGGACCACTACAGCACCTGCAGTGGCAAAGGCCCTCCTGGGAATACTTTCCAGGGTGGGCTTCCCAAAGGAAGTAGTATCAGACAGAGGAAGCAATTTCATGTCTGCCTACTTAAAGGCCATGTGGAAGGAGTGTGGTGTAACTTACAAGTTCACAACACCCTATCATCCACAAACAAATGGACTGGTGGAGAGATTTAATAAAACTCTCAAAGGCATGATTATGGGACTCCCTGAAAAACTCCGCAGGAGATGGGATATCCTTCTACCATGCCTCCTTTTTGCCTACAGGGAGGTACCCCAGAAAGGAGTGGGCTTCAGCCCCTTTGAACTTCTTTTTGGACACCCTGTTAGGGGTCCACTCACACTTGTAAAGGAGGGTTGGGAACAACCTTTAAAAGCTCCTAAGCAGGATATTGGGGATTATGTACTTGGCCTCAGATCAAGGATGGCTGAGTACATGAAAAAGGCCAGTAAAAACCTTCAGGCCAGCCAAGAGCTCCAGAAGCAATGGCATGATCAGAAGGCTGTTTTGGTTCAGTACCAACCAGGGCAGAAAGTGTGGGTCTTGGAGCCTGTGGCCCCAAGAGCACTCCAAGATAAATGGAGTGGACCCCACACAATTGTTGAAAAGAAGGGTGAAGTCACCTACTTGGTTGACTTAGGCACTGCCAGGAGTCCCCTTAGGGTGCTCCATGTCAACCGCCTGAAACCCTACTATGACAGGGCTGATCTCACCCTGCTCATGGCAACAGATGAGGGACAGGAAGAAGACAGTGATCCTCTACCTGATCTCTTCTCTTCCACAGAACAAGATGCTCTTGTGGAAGGTGTAGTTTTGGCTGATTGTCTTACTGCTGAGCAGAAGATAATTGCATAAATCTCCTAGGACAATTTTCAGAACTCTTCTCCATTGTGCCAGGCACCACCTTCTTGGTGTGAGCACACTATAGATACTGGAGACAGTTTACCTGTCAAAAGTAAGATCTATAGGCAGCCTGACCATGTCAGGGACTGCATAAAGCAAGAAGTTCAGAAAATGTTGGAACTAGGAGTGGTTGAGCACTCTGACAGTCCATGGGCTTCTCCTGTGGTACTGGTACCAAAACCCAATTCTAAAGATGGAAAGAAGGAAATGAGGTTTTGTGTAGACTATAGAGGTCTCAACTTGGTAACCAAAACTGATGCTCACCCTATACCCAGGGCAGATGAGCTCATAGATACATTGGCATCTGCCAAGTATCTAAGCACTTTTGATTTGACTGCAGGGTATTGGCAGATCAAATTGTCAGAAGATGCTAAACCTAAGACTGCATTTTCTACCATTGGAGGACATTACCAGTTTACTGTAATGCCTTTTGGTTTGAAAAATGCACCTGCCACTTTTCAGAGGTTGGTGAACACAGTCCTGCAAGGGCTGGAAGCTTTCAGTGCAGCATATTTGGATGATATAGCTGTCTTTAGCTCCAGCTGGGATGATCACCTGGTCCACCTTTGGAAAGTTTTGGAGGCCCTGCAAAAGGCAGGCCTCACTATCAAGGCTTCAAAGTGCCAGATAGGGCAGGGTAAGGTGGTTTATCTGGGACACCTTGTTGGTGGGGAACAGATTGCACCACTTCAGGGGAAAATCCAAACTATTACTGATTGGGTTCCCCCTACCACTCAGACTCAGGTGAGAGCCTTCCTAGGCCTCACTGGGTATTACAGGAGGTTCATTAAGAACTATGGCTCCATTGCAGCCCCTCTTAATGACCTCACATCCAAGAAAATGCCTAAAAAGGTATTATGGACAGAAAACTGTCAGAAAGCTTTTGAGGAGCTGAAGCAGGCCATGTGCTCTGCACCTGTCCTGAAAAGCCCTTGTTACTCTAAAAAATTCTATGTCCAAACTGATGCATCTGAATTAGGAGTAGGGGCAGTCCTATCACAACTTAATTCTGAGGGCCAGGATCAACCTGTTGCTTTTATTAGTAGAAGGTTGACCCCTAGAGAAAAGCGTTGGTCTGCCATTGAGAGGGAGGCCTTTGTTGTGGTCTTGGGCTCTGAAGAAGTTGAGGCCATACCTGTTTGGCACTCACTTCATTGTTCAGACAGACCACAAACCTCTACTTTGGCTAAAACAAATGAAAGGTGAAAATCCTAAATTGTTGAGGTGGTCCATATCCCTACAGGGAATGGACTATACAGTGGAACATAGACCTGGGAGTAGCCACTCCAATGCAGATGGACTCTCCAGATATTTCCACTTAGACAATGAAGACTCATCAGGTAATGGCTAGTCTTATTGTCCTTCGTTTGGGGGGGGGTTGTGTAGGAAAGTACCATCTTGCCTGGCATGTTACCCCCATTTTTCACTGTATATATGTTGTTTTAGTTGTATGTGTCACTGGGACCCTGGTAACCCAGGGCCCCAGTGCTCATAAGTGTGCCTGAATGTGTTACCTGTGTAGTGACTAACTGTCTCACTGAGGCTCTGCTAATCAGAACCTCAGTGGTTATGCTCTCTCATTTCTTTCTAAATTGTCACTAACAGGCTAGTGACCATTTTTACCAATTTACATTGGCTTACTGGAACACCCTTATAATTCCCTAGTATATGGTACTGAGGTACCCAGGGTATTGGGGTTCCAGGAGATCCCTATGGGCTGCAGCATTTCTTTTGCCACCCATAGGGAGCTCTTACAAATCTTACACAGGCCTGCCACTGCAGCCTGAGTGAAATAACGTCCACGTTATTTCACAGCCATTTTACACTGCACTTAAGTAACTTATAAGTCACCTATATGTCTAACCTTTACCTGGTAAAGGTTAGGTGCAAAGTTACTTAGTGTGAGGGCACCCTGGCACTAGCCAAGGTGCCCTCACATTGTTCAGAGCCAATTCACTGAACTTTGTGAGTGCGGGGACACCATTACACGCGTGCACTACATATAGGTCACTACCTATATGTAGCTTCACCATGGTAACTCCGAATATGGCCATGTAACATGTCTATGATCATGGAATTGCCCCCTCTATGCCATCCTGGCATTGTTGGTACAATTCCATGATCCCAGTGGTCTGTAGCACAGACCCTGGTACTGCCAGACTGCCCTTCCTGGGGTTTCTCTGCAGCTGCTGCTGCTGCCAACCCCTCAGACAGGCAGCTGCCCTCCTGGGGTCCAGCCAGGCCTGGCCCAGGATGGCAGAACAAAGAACTTCCTCTGAGAGAGGGTGTGACACCCTCTCCCTTTGGAAAATGGTGTGAAGGCAGGGGAGGAGTAGCCTCCCCCAGCCTCTGGAAATGCTTTGTTGGGCACAGATGTGCCCAATTCTGCATAAGCCAGTCTACACCGGTTCAGGGACCCCTTAGCCCCTGCTCTGGCGCGAAACTGGACAAAGGAAAGGGGAGTGACCACTCCCCTGACCTGCACCTCCCCTGGGAGGTGTCCAGAGCTCCTCCAGTGTGCTCCAGACCTCTGCCATCTTGGAAACAGAGGTGCTGCTGGCACACTGGACTGCTCTGAGTGGCCAGTGCCACCAGGTGACGTCAGAGACTCCTTGTGATAGGCTCCTTCAGGTGTTAGTAGCCTTTCCTCTCTCCTAGGTAGCCAAACCCTCTTTTCTGGCTATTTAGGGTCTCTGTCTCTGGGGAAACTTCAGATAACGAATGCATGAGCTCAGCCGAGTTCCTCTGCATCTCCCTCTTCACCTTCTGATAAGGAATCGACCGCTGACCGCGCTGGAAGCCTGCAAACCTGCAACATAGTAGCAAAGACGACTACTGCAACTCTGTAACGCTGATCCTGCCGCCTTCTCGACTGTTTTCCTGCTTGTGCATGCTGTGGGGGTAGTCTGCCTCCTCTCTGCACCAGAAGCTCCGAAGAAATCTCCCGTGGGTCGACGGAATCTTCCCCCTGCAACCGCAGGCACCAAAAAGCTGCATTACCGGTCCCTTGGGTCTCCTCTCAGCACGACGAGCGAGGTCCCTCGAATCCAGCGACACCGTCCAAGTGACCCCCACAGTCCAGTGACTCTTCAGCCCAAGTTTGGTGGAGGTAAGTCCTTGCCTCACCTCGCTGGGCTGCATTGCTGGGATCCGCGACTTTGCAAGCTACTCCGGCCCCTCTGCACTTCCGGCGGAAATCCTTCGTGCACAGCCAAGCCTGGGTCCACGGCACTCTAACCTGCATTGCACGACTTTCTAAGTTGGTCTCCGGCGACGTGGGACTCCTTTGTGCAACTTCGGCGAGCACCGTTTCACGCATCCTTGTAGTGCCTGTTTCTGGCACTTCTCCGGGTGCTACCTGCTTCAGTGAGGGCTCCTTGTCTTGCTCGACGTCCCTTCTCTCTGCAGGTCCAATTTGCGACCTCCTGGTCCCTCCTGGGCCCCAGCAGCGTCCAAAAACGCCAAACGCACGATTTGCGTGTAGCAAGGCTTGTTGGCGTCCATCCGGCGGGAAAACACTTCTGCACGACTCTCCAAGGCGTGGGGGATCCATCCTCCAAAGGGGAAGTCTCTAGCCCTTGTCGTTCCTGCAGTATTCACAGTTCTTCAGCCTAGTAAGAGCTTCTTTGCACCAACCGCTGGCATTTCTTGGGCATCTGCCCATCTCCGAGCTGCTTGTGACTTTTGGACTTGGTCCCCTTGTTCCACAGGTACCCTCAGTCAGGAATCCATCGTTGTTGCATTGCTGATTTGTGTTTTCCTTGCATTTTCCCTCTAACACGACTATTTTGTCCTTAGGGGAACTTTAGTGCACTTTGCACTCACTTTTCAGGGTCTTGGGGAGGGTTATTTTTCTAACTCTCACTATTTTCTAATAGTCCCAGCGACCCTCTACAAGGTCACCTAGGTTTGGGGTCCATTCGTGGTTCGCATTCCACTTCTGGAGTATATGGTTTGTGTTGCCCCTATCCCTATGTTTCCCCATTGCATCCTATTGTAACTATACATTGTTTGCACTGTTTTTTAAGACTATACTGCATATTTTTGCTATTGTGTATATATATCTTGTGTATATTTCCTATCCTCTCACTGAGGGTACACTCTAAGATACTTTGGCATATTGTCATAAAAATAAAGTACCTTTATTTTTAGTATAACTGTGTATTGTGTTTTCTTATGATATTGTGCATATGACACTAAGTGGTACTGTAGTAGCTTCACACGTCTCCTAGTTCAGCCTAAGCTGCTCTGCTAAGCTACCATTATCTATCAGCCTAAGCTGCTAGACACCCTATACACTAATAAGGGATAACTGGGCCTGGTGCAAGGTGCAAGTACCCCTTGGTACTCACTACAAGCCAGTCCAGCCTCCTACACCCAGGCACCACAGAGTAAGCACACCATCTCCCCCCATTTGTCCAGTAATAGTCGCCCACTAAATCTATGTCACCACAGTTTTAGCGACGCGTGGGGAGCAGAAAACCAGGGGAGCCACCCGCACACACTAATTAAGTTGAGGCCCCCCTCAGACATTTAGGGAACTCATGCACGCAAAGCAAGGTCCACACTGGTCTCAAGCGAATGCCTATATAAAATGAACAAGGAAGGATAAACCCATGGAGGGTGCAGCCAGAAATGATACCGCAAGATTAGAAGTGTTCCGTGAAGTGCATATTGGGGGGGTGTGTAATTGTTACATGACTTAGATAATTAGCCATTGTTTTGGTTCATCCTGCGGTTGCAAATTGTACAATTTGTATCAGATTTTGGAAAATAAAACCAATAAATATATTTACCAAAAAAAAGAATAATGTTCGATGTGAAGAACACAAAGTGACATACTAATTTGAAATCACCACCGCGATAATGCATGTAGTCCACCATATATGATATACTGAACGAAACAGTTTAAGGACAAAAGAGTTGGTATGTAAAGACACACAGAATGTAATAGCATATAAATTGGTGAAAAATGCACATGTAAAACCATGTATGCCTTATGTGCTCTCCATTGTTTCTTATGTTTAAGAAAACAATAAAATATGTTTAAAATAAAAAACTGTAACTAAAATCTTAGGAATCCCTTCCTCTAAAAATGACTCTCTCAGAAATTCTATAACTTTGTTGGTAGTAACCTGTTCAACACTTTTAATTAGGAACCACTTGCTATAATAGTCCACTAAGACCATGATAAAATGATTGCTCCTTCCCAATCTCTCCACTGGCCCCACCAGATCGTAAGCTAACTTTTCCAATGGTGCCTTAGGAAACTGCATCTGACCTAAAGGTGGTTCCCTAACTGTTTTAGTCTTGTCACTATTTTTACAAGCCTCACACTCCTCTACCACCTTCTCTACATCCCTGTCCATTCCAGGCCACCAATACAATTGTCGTAACCTCCTCTTAGTTAGACTCTTTCCCAAATGTCCTTCATGAACAATTCTTACTAATATTCACCTCAATTTCATCAGAGGAACAATTCTATCCCTTCTCAGGATCTTTTCACCTTGCACACTCAATTCATCTCTCATCATCAGAAATGTTTTCAAACTATTCTCCCCCATATCAAAACTTTGTCCCATTACAAATTTTTTCAATTCATCATATTCTAGGTCATCTCTTACAGCTTCGTCCCATTCATCCTTCCTAAGAGCCAGTTCACCATCAATTTGAAATGTCTCTAACTGCATATTACACATTTCATCCACACTTTCATCCACATTTCTTCCACAGGCAACCGCGACAGGCAATCCGCAATAAAATTCTTCCTTCCTTTCACATATTTCACTACAAAATTGAAATCGATGACAGACGTTAACCACCTAGAAATGCGAGGAGTTAGGCTACCTTCCAACCCTTGTCCACACTTGAAGATTTGCAATAAAGGCTTGTGATCCGTCCTAAGAACGAAAGGCAAACGCCACAAGTAATACCTGAAGTGATTTATGCCCCAACAACAAGCCAATGCTTCCTTCTCTATAGCAGAATAAGATCGTTCTGCCCCCTGCAATCGTCACGAAGCAAAACCGGTAATTCTTTCATCACCATCGACCACCTGGATAAGTACCGCACCCAGACCTACATTGCTGGCATCAGTCAGTACAATCGTCTTTTTAGTAACCTCAAAATGACCTACCGTTGGGGCACTTGCAATTGATTTCTTAATTTGTTCAAATGCCCACTCACATTCCGTATTCCATTCAAACATTGCTCCTTTCTTTAATAATACCCTCATAGGCTCCACGAGCTCAGCGAAATTGCACACAAATTTCGAACAGTATTCTGCTAGCCCTAAGAATGATCTCAATTCGTCTTTGTTGGTGGGGTTCGGGGCTTCATTAATCACCTTTATGATACTTTTCTTTGGTTTAATGCCCTCTGCTGATATCTCATGCCCTAAATAATTCACACAATCCTTTCTTAACTGACATTTCTCCTTCTTCACGGTTAACCCTGGGTCTTCAATTTTCCTCAACACTTTCTGTAATAACTCATCATGATCTTCAAATGAGTTACCTATGACAATTATATCATTCTGAAAACATAAAACATTACTCAAATCTTTAAAAATGTTCTGCATTATTCGCTGGAAATAGGCTGAAGCTGATGCCAATCCAAAAGGCATCCTGCAATACCAATATGCCCCGAGTGTCATCACAAAAGAAGTTAATGGTCGAGATTCTGGATGTAAATTGACCTGGTGGTAAGCTGCAGACATATCTAATACACTAAATACTTTTCCACCACCCATCACACTCAACATTTCTGTAATATTTGGTAGAGGTTGTCTGTCCACCCAAATATTTATGTTAAGATCTCTTAAATCAATGCACAAACGGATCTTGTTCCCATCTTTGGGTGCTAGAACTATTGGTGCCAACCATTCAGATGATTCAATGGGCACAATTATCTTTTGTTGAAGTAAGTTGTCTAGTTCATGTTGTAATGGCTCTTTCATCAAAAATGGGACCGGTCTTACTTTGGGTACTACCGGCACTGCATTGCTTTTCAAAATTATGCAGTGCATAAATCCTTTTAATTTTCCCAGTTTGTCCGTAAAGACTTTTGAGAACATAGACATTATGTCTTTGCACCATTGTTCATTAGAGTTCAAATTATCTACATTGGCTGTCTGTTCCATAATCATTACCGGATTCGCAGCTTTCGGGTCAAGCGTTATCTTCAAGTCCTTCTGATGCCTCCATTCCCGGAGATTTGACCCTTCATTTGTAACATAAACTTTACCATGGACTCCATTGCCTTTCAATGAAATATCCATCCACTGCATTCCTACTATCTCTATTCTCCTACCTCCATATCCGACTACCCTCACGTCAGTCTTCAACAAATCTTCAACCTTTTTCCTTAATGTCGATATCAGTGTAAATAGGCTTCCAGAGTCCACCAACACTTTTACCACACCGGAATCTATAGACACATGGCAATGTGGTTTTTCCAACTTGCTCGAACTCTCACTTTTCTACTTTCTCACACATGCAGGTTCCGCTATCAATTGGTCGGACTTACCATCTTCATGGATGGCCAATACAATTTCCCATGTTCCTCTTCCATATTATCCACAGATTTTATACTACTGCTTGTTACCTTTGCTTTAGATCTACACACTTTAGCCATGTGACCTTTTTTTCCACATATTCTACATACTAAGGTTCGTGCTGTACACATAGGACTAGAAGCTATGTGTCCTGGACACCCACATCTGAAGCACAAAATGCTCATACTTCTTCTCTGCCCCATTTTTTCCCCGTTTTCTCCAGTACCCACTCCTGTCTTTTTGCTTTTACCTCCTTTACCTCAACAGTTGATTCTGCACCAGTATCCTTTACGTACGTGTTTTTTCAATATCCTTCATCCAGGTAGCAGTATGTTCCATGCTCCTGGCTATTTGTATGCACTCCTCCAACATTGGATCCATGGATAATAATTTTGCCTTTACTTTTTTATTGTTTGTGCAGTGTACTATCTGATCACAAATTAAGGAATCACATAGATCACGAAAATCACATGTAACTGCCAAGCCTCTCAAAGTTGCCACATATGACATGATATCCTAATCCTGACCTTGAACACAGGAAAATAATTTATGATGTTCAAATACAATATTTAATTTAGGAGTAAAATGTTTCTCTAACATGTGTAATGGCATTTCATAAACGTTGGAAGGTTGACCATCACCAGTACCTAAAGGTATTTCAGGTAAGTCATCATAAATTCTTCTCCCTTCTGCCCCTAGATGATGAAGTAATACTGCCTGTTTTCTTATAGGAGTAATCCTATTGACTGCTATGGCTAGTAAATTAGTAGAAAATATGTTCTTCCATCTCTTCACGGTATTGATGGTTCACCAGGTACTGGTAGAAAACATGATGGTGAAGACATGTTCTGTCCAGCCATCCTGTAGGAAAAAAATGGAAAACAACAAACTACAAAAACTTACTAAAATAACGATCTAAATAAAGAAACTAAAATAACAATTTAAAACAACAAGTTAAAATAACAACAATTCTATTGAAATGCTTTAACAGTCATTGTAATTAGAATTCCTCTTATCAACCGGGATCTTGTTCACTATATAACCTCTTTCATCTTCTTAGTCCTTTTCTTCTTTCTATCTTCCTTGCCCTTTTTGTAGTCCTACTACTCTTTCCATGCGTCAGGCAACAGGAAGTCAGGCAGCAGGAAGTCAGATTGCCAAGCCTCCACAATCTTCAGGGAAACGCCTGCTCGGTTTAGGATTAGATTCAAGTAAGTGTCCACTTAAATATTCTTTCAAATTCCTCTCATATTTCGATCAAAGTATGCGCGACGCACGCTTGATAACTAATGTCAATTGAGAGACGCGCGACACGCGCTTAAAAAATAACAGCATGTGGGACTTTTCATGCACTTGCACTCGCGGCAGAGCAATCATGCGATGCAGTGGCGCGTGGACCCTGATTATTTTCAAAACCCTCCACGCGCACACAATGCAATCCATTGTGCTGTGCATGCGTGGATTCGTATCCCATCCTTGTCGCCAATTTATGTAGCAGCGCACGAAACTAGTAGATATTATTATCCTTTATTCTATAAATGATAACATTAGCATTTCACAAAACCCCCAGCTACATCTAGACACAGCTTCCTCTCTCCCAGTCTGCTCCATTCTAAACCCCCATCTGGAACCTTAATTCCCATAACATTCTTCCCTTACCAACATTCTATTCCACAAGTGAGCATGACCCTACAGTCTCCCAATGAGGAAGGGGTGCCTGTCGTACCCTGACCCCCCTGATGTTCTGCATCCTGGCAGTGGTCTATCCGGAGTTTGATGGGCGCTTGAAAGCATCACAGCAGCCACAAGGGATTGAGTACAGTTTCAGAATCAGAAAATTGCACGTGTTGAAGTGTTATCTGGGTCAGTGATGTGGGGGATGTGGGTCTGTGGGTGCCCCTAGGCCAAGACGAACATGGCAGGGTAGGTTCCATGATGGGCAAGGTCTGATGCACTACAACCCCAAATATGCTAGTGGGCATCTACTACTGGGCAGGGTCCTGTGGGTTTCAGCTGTGCTGCTATTGGTGTTAGGCATTGTACTCCATGGCCTGGTGACTAGCATTGTAACTGGTAGTGCATGGCCGAGCGCATAGGGCTGTTCCCTGTGTGTTGTGTACGCCAACGAGGGTGTTGTTGCTGGCATTGACCAAGTGTATCCTCTGTCTCTTCCACCCCGCTTTTTGTTTTGTCACACTGTCCTTGTGTGCATTAGCATCATCTGGCGGAGGAGAAGAGGCACCGGCGACGGAGGGAGCTGCATCCCATATGGACCATGAGGCCGAATCCACCGACGGTGAGGGCACCAGAGGGCGAAGGGAGCACCACGGCGGAGACTGGAGGGGACAGTTCGGACAGCGACACCTCCTCCGATGGAAGCTCCCTGGTGGTGGCGGACACCTCGGTGGCCACCCCAACTACAGGTACAGCCGCCACCCCCGTACCAGCACCGCTCTCCCAGCAGCCCTTCAGCGTGTTTCCCGTGCCCGCTTACCCAGGAGGGTGGGCATCTCCTTCGCCCCAGGCACCTCAGGCCCTGTCCCAGTCAGCCCTGCTGCCCTCAGTGAGGAGTCTATTGACCTCCTGTGATACATCTCTGTTGGGCAGTCAACCATAGTTAATGCCATCCAGGGGCTGGCAGGGCATTTGCAACAAACAAATGCATTCCTGGAGGGCATTGACTCTGGCATGGCGGCCCAACAGATGTCATTCCAGGCTCTGGCCAACTCCCTGATGGCAGCCATTGTCCCTGTCTCTAGCCTCCCCCCTCCAACTTCCTTTACCTAGTCCCATTACCCTTAATGCCAGCCTATTACAAGCACACCTTCAGACCAGCATGCACCCAAATCAACACATAGAAGTGGCTCAGGCAAACACAAGCACCACACTTCATCCCACAGGCACTCACACAAGAACCATCCAGATGTAGACACACCAACATCCACTGCCTCCACTGTGTCCCCCTCCTCCTTGTTGTCCACCTCCCTCCCAGTAGCATCTCCACTCACACCTGCAAGCACTACATCCTCATCCACTACCTCCATCACCATCACGCCTATCACTACACTCCCCTCACTGGTAGTCACCACCCCCACATCCATGCACACGTCCCCTGTGTCCTCTCCCACTGTGTCTGTGCACCCTCCTCCCAAAGTACACAAACCCAAGCACTCAGACACCCAACAGCCATCCACCTCATGACAGCATTCAGCCCATGCACCTGCACCCAAACACAGCAGACAGACACCTCCTACCACTACTCCCTCTTCCTCCACTCCCAAACCTTCACCCTCTTCCAGCCCCAGTGTCCCTAAAAAGCTTTTCCTCTCTACCCTTGACCTATTCCCTGCTCCTCTTCCCCCCGTCCTTCACTTCGGGCCAGGGTGGCCAGGACCCAGACTAGCACCTCAGCCACTGTCATTTCTGCAGCCACTGCAGTTGTGAGAGGCACTGTGAAGACACCCGTCCACACAGCCAGTGTGCCTGCACCAGCTGCCTGCACCAGCTGCCAAGGGCTAAAAGGGAGCACCCGCTGGTAAACGCAAGGAGGCACCACCAGCTGGCAGAATGAAGGAGGCACCACAGCTGGCAGAATCAAGGAGGCACCACCAGCTGGCAAATGCAAGGAGGCACCACCAGCTGGCAGAATGAAGGAGGCGCCACAGCTGGCAGAATCAAGGAGGCACCACCAGCTGGCAAACGCAAGGAGGCTCCACCAGCTGGCAGAAGCAAGGAGGCACCACCAGCTGGCAGAATCAAGGAGGCACCACCAGCTGGCATATGCAAGGAGGCACCACCAGCAGGCAGAAGCAAGGAGGCACCACCAGCTGCCAAGGGGAGGAAGGGAATACTAGCTGCCAACGGCAATGACAAAGGCACAGACACCGCAGGCAGGATGAATATGGAGCCTGGTGCTGGAGCAGCATCTGGCAAACCACACCAGCCATGGCACTTCAGACATCCGAGGCTGCGGGGGAAGGGCTGGAGCCTCCCCCCACCACAGGCAGCACCGCTGCCGTCACCGCCGGCGGGCAGTGTGTAACCATGCCTCCATGGGCTGTAGTGCGTCTTGGCCCCTGCAAAAACTGTAGGTGTGACACCCAGGTGAGAGACTGTGACCTTGCACCCTCCAAGATCTGCATCACAGGGCACAATGCCCCCTCCAGAACCAGTGAAAGAAGGCATCCACTCACCCCCTCCGTGCCAGGATGAAGCACACCGGGCACAAGGCCCCCTCCAGAACCAGTGGAAGAAGGCATCCCCCAGAGACTGTGGCCTTGCACTCCCCAGCACCAAGCAATAGGCAAACCACCCACTTGAGAGACTGTGACTTTGCACTCTCCAGGAGCAAGCAGTGGGCACACCACCCACTTGAGAGACTGTGGCTTTGCACTCCCCAGGATCAAGCAGTAGGCAAACCACCCACTAGAGAGACTGTGGCTTTGCACTCCCCAGGACTAAGCAGTGGGCAAACCACAAACTTGAGAGGCTGTGGCTTTGCACTCCCCAGGACTAAGCATTGGGCAGACCACCCACTTGAGAGACTGAGGATTTGCACTCCCCAGGACCAAGCAGTGGGCAGACCACCCACTTGAGAGACTATGGCTTTGCACTCCCCAGCTCCAAGCAGTGGGCAAACCACCCACTTGAGAGACTGTGGCTTTGCACTCCCCAGGACAAAGCAATGGGCAAACCACCCACTTGAGAGACTATGGCTTTGCACTCCCCAGGACATCGCAGAGGGCATGTAGGCGTGCTTTTGATGTCGTTGGTACCGCCCCGGAAAAGCTGGCGGATTGGCTTCTTGTAATAGGGTGGTTACCACCGCGGTGCTTGTTGCTACCTCCGTGGCGGTCAGTGTGTTCAAGTGGCTGTCTGTGTGGGTGGTTTCCGCCGTGTTCAAAATTCCATTTTTTTTTACCACTGGCCTGTTGGCGGTATTACCACTGCTTTACCACCGACCGCTAGGGTTGCAATGAGGGACTTAATGGATATGTATGGATGTAATTATGCATGTGTCCTGCATGTAGACATGTTTCAGCCGTCCAATTCAAGGCCACTAGGGGTGCCACAGGGACACTGTATAGGTTGGTTAGAGCCCCGATTGACTACAGTGGAATGATGGCCATACACCTGGAGGCCTTGTACATTTAGGCTTAGGGTATGATTATATGTTTATACTGTTTCAGCTAAGTAAGCCAGCATGGTATAAATTTAAGTTGGTTTAGCACACCTGGCATAAGAAGATTGATGCCGCTTGTGTTCACTCCTTTGTTCACTCCTCGGCAGCAAGCGACTGTTCAAATCTACGCTAAGCATAAGGATAAATAATTTTGGTGTGTTAGCCACCTGTCATGCAAACAATGAAGCTTTTTTGCTGTTTGCACATCTGGTGCCAAATGCTACACAATTTCCAATATTTAATCAATATCCCTATACATTTTGAAGTTTATTTGTCATTTGGTGAGCCACCAGCCAGCCTGTACATTATGGATGCTATACTAATCAGCAGATTAGTACATGGTTGTAGCAAAGTACCATCTTCCTTGGCATGGTACCTCCATTTTTACCTGTATGTCAGTATGTTTTTGCCTGTCTCACTGGGATCCTGCTGGTCAGGACCCCAGTGCTCATAGTTTATGGCCTAATGTGTGTGTCTGTATAGTGCTTGACTGTGTCACTGAGGCTCTGCTAACCAGAACCTCAGTGCTTATGCTCTCTCTGCTTTTAAATTTGTCACTGTAGGCTAGAGACTTCATTTACCAATTTCAATTGGTACACTTGACCCCCTTTATAGGTCCCTAGTATATGGTACCTAGGTACCCAGGGCATTGGTGTTCCAGGAGATCCATATGGGCTGCAGCATTTCTTTCTCCACTCATAGGGAGCTCAGACAAACCCTTCTACAGGCCTGCCATTGCAGCCTGAGTGAAATAACGCACATGTTATTTCACAGCTATTTTCACTGCACTGCTTATAAGTAACTTATAAGTCACCTATATGTCTAACCTTCACTTGCTGGAGGTTAGTTGCAAAGTTAATAACTGTGTCAGGGCACCCTTGCACTAGCAAAGGTGCCCCCACATAGTTCAGGGCCATTTCCCGGGACTTTGTGAGTGCGGGGACGCCATTACACGTGTGCACTACATAGAGCATTTCCTCTGAGAGAAGGGTGTTACACCCTCTCGCCTTCAGAAATAGGTGTTACAGGCTGGGAAGGGGTAGCCTCTCCCAGCCTCTGGAAATGCTTTGAAGGGCACAGATGGTGCCCTCCTTGCATAAGCCAGTCTACACCGGTTCAGTGACCCCTTGACCCCTGCTCTTGTGCGAAACTGGACAAAGGAAAGAGGAGTGACCACTCCCTTGTCCATCACCACCCTAGGGGTGATGCCCAGAGCTCCTCCAGTGTGTCCCAGACTTCAGCCATCTTGCTTTGCAAGGTGTGGGGGTACTCTGGAGGGCTCTGAGTGGCCAGTGCCAGCAGGTGATGTCAGAAACCCCTCCTGATAGGTCCTTCCCTGATAAGGTAGCCAATCCCCCTCTCAGGGCTATTTAGGGTCTCTCCTGTGGTTTCTCTTCAGATTCTGCTTGCAAGTTTCCTTCAGGAATCCTCTGCAACTACTACTTCATCCTCTGACCTCAGATCAACCACAGCCTGCTCCAGGAACCGCTGTAACAGCAACAAAGTATCCACAAGGGATACTTTTCCTCTGCAACTTCAGCTCCAGCCAGCAAATGCAACAGTTTACATGGTGTGCATGCTCTGAGGACTCCCTACCTTCATCCTGCACCAGAAGGACCGAAGAAATCTCCTGTGGGGTGATGGAGTCACTCCCCTGCTCACGCAGGCACCTTCCAAGTCAACGACCGGTACTCCTGGACTCCTGTCACAGCAACAAGCGTGCTCCTGGACTCACAGAGGGTGGACCCCATCGACACAGACTGTCCTGAGGTCCTTCTGATGCAATTTGGAGGAGGTAAGACCATGCCTTTCCTGAGAGCGACAGTACCCCTGTGCATTTCGCCTTCTTCACCTTCTGAGGCCTCTGTGCACTATTTGGAAAATTCCTTTGTGCACAGCCTGGCCCACGTCCCCAGCACTCCATCCTGCGACCCTCAACTCGCTGAGTTGTTCTCCGGCGGTGTGGGACCTTCGTTTGTTGTGCTGCAACAACCCCGTTTTGCAACTCCTTTGTCCCGATGTCCTGGGACTCTTGTGGGTGCTGTCTGGCATCCTGAGTGCTCTCTCACGTGCTGAGAGCCCCCTCTTCCTCCTCACACAGAGTTGAGGCCCCCAAGTCCCTTCTGGGCACAGCCAGTGCCCTTTTGACACAAAACGCACATTTGTCGTAACCAAGGCTTGTTGGTGACTTCCAACACAAAATCACATTTGCATCCATCTTTATGTCATGTGACATCTCTTGCATCATGCAGGAAGCCGCTGGCATCGTCCTAGGGTGCATTCCTGCAGTCTTCGTCAAACCGGGGACTCTTCTTTTGCACCCTCTTCTGGGTTGCATGGGGTCCTGTTCTCCTTGGAACTTCTTTCAACTTCTGGACTTCGTCCCCTTCTTTTGCAGGTCTTCAGTTCCAGGAATCCAGCAGTTGTTGTTTGCAGACTTGGTTGGTTACTGCAATAATCCATATCACGAGGTGTAGTGTGTCCTAAGGAAACTTGCAGTTCTTTACTCCTGCTTTTCTGGGCTCTGGGGTGGGGTAATTTACTTACCTTTACTGTATTCCTACTCTCCCAGCGATTCTTCACACACTACACTTGTCTAGGGGGGAATTTATGATTCGCATTCCACTTTCTTAGTATATGGTTTGTGTTGCCCCTAGACCTATTTTCTCCCACTGCATTCTATAGCATTTCCTATTGTTTGCACTACCCTGTGTCTAATTACTTACCTTATTTTGGTGTCTAGTGTATATATTGTGTATAATGCTTACCTCCAGAAGGAGTATTGCCTCTAAGATATTTTTGGTACTTGGTCACCCAAATAAACTACCTTTATTTTTGGTAACACTGAGTATTGTCTTTACTTGTGTACACATACTGTGCAACTATAAGTGGTATTGCAGGAGCTTTGCATGTCTCCTAGTTCAGCCTATGCTGCTGTAATATAGCTACCTCTATCAGCCTAAGCTGCTAGAACACTACTACTTCACTAATAAGGGATAATTGGACCTGGTGTAAGGTGTGAGTACCCAAGGTACCCACTGCAAACCAGGCCAGCCTCCTACAATAGTACTTTATGGCAACTTTCTTGGACATTGGCCAAATTCCATATGTCTGCAATTTAGCTGGTGGCCTTCTAAACAGTGAAGTTTATTTGTTAGCTGTCGAGTGAATAGCAGGGAAGATTCACTATGTACCTGGCAGTACCTGGCAGTTGGCTAAATAGCTGCCACCTGCTTTGACAGTGGCAGATATTTGTGGCAAGGGTAAAGAGAACGCACATCAAAAGTGCAAAGCATCCTGTCTGGCTCCCAAATAAAGAATTGGTCCATCACTACAGCCCTCTTCTTGCAGTCATATAATTTCTGTTTTAAGGTCAATGTGACCTGCCCATTATGGTTCTGTGTGGATTTCTCATAGCATAAGAAATACCCTAATGGACAATACTTTTCCTTGTTGTAGCCATTTCAGTTCACAGTCACAATACTGCCTCTCATATCCGCCCATTGGACGATAAAGGAGGCATACAATGCTAGTTCTCTGATTTACTTTGTTCCATAATTACTGATGCTAAAGAGAGATGCATAATTGTTTTCTAGGTTTTTGTGTATTGCTTTATTGGTAATGAGTCCCTGAGATTGATGAAGGCTGAAAAATTTGATTGCAGTGGCTAGTATGTATTTATGTGGCTATTAACCTGGTATTATTGATGACTGTGCAATCACTTGTCACAGTTTGTTATAAAGATAATTTTTATTTGAAAAGATCCAAACTCAGGTGGCATGATGTGCAAAATATCAATGGATTACTAGTGCCTGAGATTAATTCAAGCATTCCATCCATCACTTTTTGAACACTACATTGTGTCAAAATAATCAAAATTCTATTAGCACTGGGAAAGGTGCATGCATTTAGTATGGTGGGCAGATTCACTATTTTAACTCCAGTTCCATGAAAAGTGGGAAAAGTTCATATATTTGTGGGAGTGGTTGAGATTTACTATTCTAACTCCAGCCAACATCAATTGGGAAAAATGTATATAAATGAGGGTAGCAGTGTTGCTATCCTAACTGCAGCCTCACAAACATTGAGGAGAGTGCATACATTTAATATTGGGTAGAAGGTTTGCATTCACTGTTCAGCAATTTGTGAAGAACACGCGAGTAAGATGGTGTTTAATTCGAGGTCTGGATCCATTAGGAGTTGCATGCTTGGAACGAGTACCAATGGGCGAGAAAGATGGAAGAGTGGAAGATTTGTATTTTCTTAACCAGTTGATGGTGACAGAGTGGCTTAGAGAGGAGTGTTCTGCCTCACTCAAGAAATGCTGGTTTGATTTACCTCAAAAGGATCCAGGGAAGCTTGCAGTGTTGGCTGGCAAACTGCTTGCTAACATAGGGGGTGATTCTAACTCTGGCGGGCGGCGGAGGCCGCCCGCCAGAGTTCCCCCTCCAGAATACCGCACTGCGGTCATTAGACCGCTGCAGGTATTCTGGGTTTTACACTGGGCTGGCGGGCGACCGCCAAAAGGCTGCCCGCCAGCCCAGTGTAAAACTACCTTCCCACGAGGACGCCGGCTCCGAATGGAGCCGGCGGAGTGGGAAGGTGCGACGGGTGCAGTGGCACCCGTCGCGAATTTCACTGTCTGCAATGCAGACAGTGAAATTCATTGTGGGGCCCTCTTACGGGGGCCCCTGCAGTGCCTATGCCATTGACATGGGCACTGCAGGGGCCCCCAGGGGCCCCACGACACCCCATACCGCCATCCTGTTCCTGGCGGGCGAACCGCCAGGAACAGGATGGCGGTATGGGGTGTCTGAATCCCCATGGCGGCGCAGCGCGCTGCGCCGCCATGGCAGATTCAGAAGGGCAGCGGAAAACCGGCGGGAGACCGCCGGTTTTCCACTTCTGACCGCGGCCGAACCGCCGCGGTCAGAATGCCCTGCGGGGCACCGCCAGCCTGTTGGCGGTGCCCCCGCATTTTAGCCCTGGCGGTCGACGACCGCCAGGGTTAGAATGACCCCCATAATGTTCCGGGACGGATGCTCACACAAGAAATGCCAATACACCCACTGCAGGCAGGACACTCCTGATTGTTAAAGCCAAAAGTGGTTTTATTATAGGCTTCAACCACCTGAATCTACCCATATCTCAATGCAAGTTAATGGAGATAAATATTTCATCTGATTTATTATTGAAAACTTTATTTTTCCCTGCTTCCAAATGTTGGCATGTGTGGCTTACCTATAATCCAGATCTGGGTCGTCTGCTGTCCGAGGTATGGATGACTGTTTCCGGAAACCACAATATTACCACACACTAGAGTATATGGTAGGCAAGTGTCTTTGAAAAGCTGCCACCTTCTCAGGAAGAACTTGTCAGATTAGCAGTTCCCAAACAGCCTGGGATTTATACTGGAGGCAGGTACCAAGAGAGGGAGGATTTCTTCCTAATAGCAACAGCACAAGCTTACTGGCCAGTGCAGACGACGTGGAAAACCCACTTGACAGAGCTGAGGTAGAAGTCAATGGCAAGCTGGCTATGGTTGATGTTGAGGTGGGAGAAGAACAGGATGACAGGTGTTTTTTGGGCAACAATGCATTGCACCCAGGTTAGTACCAAGGCTAGAAGAGTATAAGGCTTGAACGTCAGCTGTATTCACCAGAGCACAAGCTGCACATTAGACTCAGGAAAAGGCGGTTATCATCCAGAGTTGAAAGCCTCTGAGAAGACACAGGCATTGGCAATGATCGTACCAGCGCCAGATGAAGAGGGGTATGAGGCACCCAACGTCGACCGTGTGCTTGCTATCAGAGCTGCAGGGTGTGTTAACTGTTAAAGAAACAACCCGTATGGAGTTCTGGTGGGCACAAGTAGAGTGTCATGACTTGTGAGACAGGAGAAGGAAGCCTAGGAACAAGTCTTCACGGGAACAGTTGAGAAACGCGTTGACTGGGAAGATGGTCTGCTTTATTATCAATTTGAACATTGTGAAATACAGTGCTGATGGACATTCCCTCTATTATCACACCAACACCACCTCCCATCCTCATCAGTGCTCATCCAGTGTGAAATTATTACACGAGAGACGATTGTGTTTGGTTTTGATCAGGGGTAAATTGGCCCTCTCACAATTTTTGAAAAATAACATCCAACGTTCCTCCTTCTCCCTTCCACCTGAGTGAATGCCGTCTGTTGCAAATCATCTTCCTAACATTTCTGTGAATCCTACTATATGGTTCCATTTATAAGCAGTCCCCTTCCTCTCCAAAAATTGTGACTTGAACCTCCACTGGTAGCTCCAGAGTCATCAGGGTTCTCATGCTCAAGAGTGGGTTTGCATCTTTAGGCAAAGATCTTATAACGGTGATCCAGTAAATGAGAACATTTTTCCTGTGTCTACTAGTGGTAAGATTTTTGTTTCCATTCCTAAGAGAGGTCCGATTGTTGCCATTTAGTTAGCCCTGTCTGCTTCACCATTAGTAGGGGTTTTGTAACTAAGGACCTGATTATGACTTCGGCGGAGGGTATTACTCTGTCTCCAATGTGACGGATATCCCGTCTGGTGAATAACGAGTCAATTTTTTCCTATGGAACTCGTAATACGGCGGGCGGGATACCCGTCACATTTGGAACAGAGTAATCCCCTCTGCCAAAGTCAGAATCGGGCCCTAAGTTCTTTGTTGCCTCTGCCCACACCCAGGCCAGCCCTGGTGCCTAACTCTGTAGTATGGATGCTGGGTGTCTAGCATGCAGTTTTGAGGGAGAGTAATGCAATCTCTATAATAGCTTCCTCGTGGTTTCAATACTTTTAAAGCTTTCAACCCCTCAACTAATGTATTGTATTAGATAGTTCAAGTCCTTGTCTGTGTGGGGAACATGCTTGGATTCATGGAGGTAATCTGTGTATCATTACCTGACATTTGTAAAAGGTTTTCAAATTCAGTTAGGTCTCTAGAAGCCTCTAGGTTTATTGTTTGGTGTAGAACCAAGGGGGTCATTATGACTCCGGCGGTTGGCGATAATGTGGCAGTAGTACCACCAACAGGCTGGCAGTACTTACGTCACCTTATGACATTGGGGGGTTGGATGAAGCCAATCCGCCAATGTACCACTCTGACGCCATGGCAGTAACAGGCGCCGGCTGGAGATATCCATCTTCAGCGTGGCGGCCGCCATTGTGCTGCTGGCAGGATTATAACCCCGCCTACCGCCATGGCGGTAGGCCATATCAGTGACAGGGAATTTCTTCCCTGTCACTGCTAGCAGTCTCCCCCCTTTCCTCTCCAAATACCACCCCACTCCCATACTCCAACAAACCCCCCCACACGCCCCCACATCCTCGCCCCTTCACACACACACGCATACACACACTCATTCACACATACATTCACATATGCATATATCCAATCACACACACATCCGCACACACTCCCACACATACACGCAGACACGCATTCACATTTCACAACATACACGCACTCACATGTCCATACATGAACACACGCATTCAACACTCAACAAACACCAGTATTCACGCACACACATACATTCACATACCCCTCACACACACACACACACATCACCCCCTTCCCCTGTCGGAGACCCGACTTACCTGGATCCAGGGGGGTCTTCCAGCAGAAGACGGGACGGGGCGCTGCTATTGTCAGCAGCGGCCGCCAGCAGAACACCGCCAGGCCGTACTATTTGTCATAATACGGCCGGCGGCGGTCTATGGGTGTGGCGCTGCTGGTGGTAGAAGCACCACCTTACCGCCATCCTCCAGCATAGCCATAACCGGATTTCCACTCTTCGTGTGGCGGAAATCCGGCTGTGGTCATAGTATTGCGCATGGATGGTAGCCGCAGCGGCGGTCTTTTGGTGGCCATCGCAAAGGTGGTAGGTGGTCAATACCGCCAAAGTTATAATGAGGGCCCAAGTGTCTTACTTGGTTGTATCTGTAGCTTTCTGTTACTTGAACCCTGAGGTCCTTTTTGACTTCTTCAAGTTAATTTGACCCTGTTTGATCAAGTCTCCCAACTTATGCCACCTATTCTCATCCCATTGACTAAAAGCTCCCCTGTCTAGTCACAGAGTCAAATTAATTCAGGTTTCTAAATAAGGGTGTAAATAGAGTGGGATAATTAAAAAATAATTCCCTGTATCTAAAGGAGTTCAAGACTTGAAGCAGAACATTCATGACTATACAGTCCTTTGTGATTCTTTCTCTGTCTTTCACAGTTATCTATGGGAGCTCCCAATGAGATCTGCCTCTCATTATGTGGTTTAAAATGCTGCAATATCTTTTTGTTGTGGGTCTCGAACAATCCCATACATTGATGTTTAATAGTAAGCCCAGTGGTCCGGCTACTCAGTACCCCATCCTTGAAAGGCTTGAAACTATTTGCAGCCTATTTTCATTTTTTCCCCTTCTTCCATATAATGAAGACATGCTTATTACAGTTAGCCTATGAATGATCCGAAACTATGTATTGGGAATATTTAAAACAGCAATATAGCTCTTGGGAGGATTGTCATCTTTATCAAAGTTATCCGGACTGCAGAATTTGTTTGCTGCTGGAAAATCGAGCCAGAAGGAGCAGACAGAAATACAGTGTCCTAAACTTGTAGGACTATGGAAGGAAGCCCAGAAATAGGTCGGCAAAGGGGTGTTCAGGAATTATTATTTTAACAGGAAGAATCAACTGTTATAGCAAACCCATAATTCATGAGCCATGAATTTCAATGGCTCATGATGTTCCTTTAGCTTAACAATGGGCTATAAAACAAATCCAGGAACATTGGGGCCTTTGTTTCATTGTTTACTGGCCAAGGATGTGGTGAACCCCTAGACGGTCTGTAGTACCTGTTACACTGGTTGAATGACGATATAATGAGCAAACAATATCTAAATGTAAAATTATTGCCAACCAAAATTGTCACAACCCCATTCATAAACAACAAAAACATAAAAAAATCAGTCAATAAATCAGGGAATTTGTAAAGCGCACTACTCACCCATGAGGGTCTCAAGGCACTGAGGGGGGTTGCTGCTACTTCTTGAACAGCCATGTTTTGAGATCTCTCCTGAAGGTAAGGAGGTCCTTAGTCTGACGCAGGTGGGTGGGAAGGGTGTTCCACATCTTGGCGGCGAGGTGCAAGAATGATCTGCCGCCGGTGGTTTTTCTGCGGATGCGTGGGACGGTGGCAAGGGCAAGGTCGGCGGAATGAAGCTGTCGGGTCGGGATGTAGAGGGAGAGCCATCTGTTGAGGTACTCTGCTCCTGTGTTGTGCATTGCCTTGTGAGCGTGGGTGAGGAGTTTGAAGGTGTGCAGGTCTCTCAGGTGGGCTGTGATGTGGCAGTGGTGGGGATGTCCAGGCTGAGGCGTGCAGATGCATTCTGGATGCGTTGCAGTCTTTTCTGGAGTTTGGCCGAGGTTCCTGCGTAGAGGGCATTGCTATAGTCCAGTTTGCTGCTTACAAGGGCTTGGGTGACTGTTCTTCTGGTTTCAGTGGGGATCCATTTGTAGATCTTCCAAAGCATGTGGAGGGTGTTGAAGCAGGAGGAGGAGATGGCGTTGACTTGCTTGGTCATAGATAGTGAAGAGTCCAGGATGAATCATAGGTTGCATGCGTGGTCGGTGGGTGTTGGTGCGGTTCCCAGTGTGGCTGGCCACCAGGAGTCGTCCCATGCGGAGGGAGTGGGGCCGAAGATGAGGACCTCAGTCTTGTCGGAATTCAGTTGCAGGCAGACGTTCTTCAATCATTCTGCGATGGCCTTCATTCCTTCGTGGAGGTTGGCTGTGTCATTGGTGAGGGAGAGGATCAGCTGGGTGTCATCAGCGTACAAGATGATGTTGAGGTTGTGAGATCGGGCGATGTTAGCGAGCGTATCCTTGTAGACGTTGAAGAGGGTCAGACTCAGGGACAAACCCTGGGATATGCCACAGATGATTTTGGTGGCTTCAGAGCAGAATGGAGGGAGCCGGGCTCTCTGAGTTCTGCCGGTGAGAAAGGAGGTGATCCAGTCCAGGGCTCTGTCGCGGATTCCTGCGTCGATGAGGAGTGTGCGTAGGGTGTGGTGAAAACAATTTAGTTGAAAAATAGAACAACACTTTATATATGTTTTTAATAAACTTTCAAAATGTTCCCTATACTTTACTAAAGGAGAACTCTACTGCTAGGGTACAGATATCCGTATAGTAAAGTATAGGGAAAAGTAAAAAGGTTTATTAATCTTTATGAAAACATATTTTTTAGATTATATATCAATGTAAATTAATTGATACATTTATTTTAAATTTAGAACAGAATAAGAAATTCTACAGCAATATTAACTTATGTTTTAAGTAAATATTTAATTAATTTACATATAGTAAATAAATGAAACTTTTTTTGAAGTTTAAATTAGTAAATAATCTTGACACCTAAAATAAACATTATTTGTATTATGTATTAATACTTCAAAAAATGTTTTGAGCGCACAGTAATTGTCAGTCCACAACAAAAAAGTCCCATCTTCTCTCTTATTAATTATACAGACTAATTACAAGTCTGGCAGTCACAAGACCGCCAGACTCGCAGTGGTGGTTGGACTGCAATAGTTGTGGTGGTCGGAAAGCCACATTACAAGGTTGGCGGGGGCAGACCCACCAACCAACCGCTGTCACTGCCAAAATCCAAGATCCCGATGGGGTGATGGCAGTCGGGATTGTAACCAGCTAACTTCAGCACCGTCTGGCTGATTACAATCCTACTTTCCACCAGCCTTCTTATGGTGGTCAGATCGCCATGTAAAGGCTGGTGAAAAGCCAATGCAGGGGGCCAAAGAAGGGCCCATGCACTGCCCGGGACTATGTCGTGGTCAGTGCAGCCCCCCCCGCCCAGTACTGTGTTCCGAGGGTGTTGGTCAGCCCCCTGTGCGACAGCACTGGACTCCATGTGGAGCCGAGTCCAATGCTGCTGCGCGTTTCCCACTAGAAAACTTGCAAAGGGCTGGTGGGAAGACCGCCAGCACCGGGGTACTTTCCTCACCGTGAGTCTGGTGTTCCAACTGCCAGACTCCTAATGAGGACCATAGTCTTCAAGCCTTTAACCAACACATGCTTCATTGTATCAGCATTGTTATGCCTTTGACTTCATCTGGGCTCAAGATATAAATTCACCACATGTATCCTGAAACAATCACTTCCAAGGTTATATCCCCCCAAAATTTGTTTATTGGGAAGTGTATCACTTAGGATTGAATGAAGAGTATTTCCAGCACCAAAGTATCTTGTATATGTTGATATCACCAATGTTTTGAGATATAACCAAGAAGTTAGGAATGCCCTACAGGAACACAAAGAGGCTAGTACAAGCTCACAGGAGTCAGCAGGAATATTACAGAATAATATTATTCCAAACATTTCTGATTAAACAAATAGTCAGCTTCAGGGCATAACAGCCCTAATTGCCAGAATACATAAAACATCTAGGAAAAACATCAATAGCACTTTAAAGAAATAGTCAAAACACAAGTAGGAGGCTGGGCTCAATGAGGGTGCAATCTTGTGTGTGCCTCTAGTAATAAAATTGCCAGTATCAAGAAGTGCTCAAAGGTAGAAAAGAGCCTCCAAACTCTTTAACCGACAGCACAATCATTCCAGCGATGTGCATAAGGCACCCCAAGCACAAATTACATATAAAGTTCAGCATTAAATTCCGAAGTATTCTGTGATTCTTTATTTCACTTTTCAAATCAGTTCCAAATAAATCTTGTAGTTATAGCCCACACGCGTTTCATCATTGCGGTAAGTACACCTTCAACTTCATCACGGCAAGAAATGAGAGAAAATTCATTTATTCTATGAAATGTCAAGTAAAGAGGGAAGTCCAAGGTCCAAGAATGAGAAAATGGAGAGTACTCCAAGAATTCCCATGTGTATGAATCAGCAGTAGTTTTTAATATATCAAAGCATTTTAAAAATAATGAAAAAAAATACTTTTATGTTAAAAATTAGTATAAGTCGAAAATTCTATAATATCATGTAATACTCTTACATGTCAAAGGTTAATTTTGTTAAGTAATGAAGTATTGTTTTATGTAAATAGAAATTATGTTACAAAAACGTTGATTCGGGAAAGTCTTGGACTTTGAGTGGGAAGGATAGATTTACTATTCCCGCTCCCAATTTAGCCACCCTGGGTAAAGTGCCACACTTTGGGGAGGTCAGATATACTGTTCTCACTCCAAACGTAGGCCCGAATACAATTTTGGCGGTCTTGGTACCGCCTTAGCAGCCGTTCCAGAATCCCAACCATCAACTAGGTGGTCCGCCAGCCAAATTACGATGTTGGCGGGCCCATCAATGAAACCCCGCACATGCCTTGCTGCCTCCGCGAGTCTTTCTAACCTGCTTCAACAACGGTCACAGGCTACAGCAGCTGACGGAACGCGAGGTATAAGGTAATAACTCAGCTTATATCCAGTTTCCACTCCTCTTACCATCACAGAGCCAATTGTCAATATTCTTTCTTTGCTGCAGACACTTACCCACAAAGACACAGTCAGTGTCAGCTCCTAAAGTAAGCCACTTGTACATTTCTTCACTATTACAATGGCTGTGGACCTGTGCTGTTGGACAAGGTATGTTTTCCATAGATGTAACACATGTGGATATTTTCAGATATGCTTTGTATACATACACGCATATGTATTTGCAATGTGGAACAAAACCTACAAAAAGTGAGGTTCCTAGCAAAACAGTCCACCTCTGTTGGAAGACCGCCGCCGTGAGACCCTCCCGCAGAACAGAAACATTGTAATATGGCAGAATGAAGACCACCGGACCAGGGGTCGTCTTGGGACCACCACTGAGGCGGTATACCAATGAGGCAGACAACCTGGCAATCAGGCTCTTAGCTACATTGAGGAAAGTGTTGGACTTTGGGGAGGTCAGATTTACTATTCACACTTCAAATATAGCCTCATTGGGTAACATGTTGGACTTTGCTGCAGGATAGGGAGGGGTGCTTTCAGATTTGGGGCCCTTTCAGATTTACTATTTCACCTCCAAACATAGCCACATTAGGGGAAGAGTCTTGACTACCTTTATTTTTGGTAACACTGAGTATTGTCTTTACTTGTGTACAAGTACTGTGCAATTATAAGTGCTATTGCAGGAGCTTTGCATGTCTCCTAGTTCAGCCTATGCTGCTCTAATATAGCTACCTCTATCAGCCTAAGCTGCTAGAACACTACTACTTCACTAATAAGGGATAATTGGACCTGGTGTAAGGTGTGAGTACCCAAGGTACCCACTGCAAACCAGGCCAGCCTCCTACAATAGTACTTTATGGCAACTTACTTGGACATTGGCCAAATTCCCAATGTCTGCAATTTAGCTGGTGGCCTTCTAAACAGTGAAGTTTATTTGTTAGCTGTCGAGTGAATAGCAGGGAAGATTCACTGTGTACCTGGCAGTACCTGGCAGTTGGCTAAATAGCTGCCACCTACTCTGACAGTGGCAGATATTTGTGGCAAGGGTAAAGAGAACGCACATCCAAAGTGCAAAGCGTCCTGTCTGGCTCCCAAATAAAGAATTGGTCCATCACTACAGCCCTCTTCTTGCAGTCATATAATTTCTGTTTTAAGGCCAATGTGACCTGACCATTATGGTTCTGTGTGGATTTCTCATAGCATAAGAAATACCCTAATGGACAATACTTTTCCTTGTTGTAGCCATTTCAGTTCACAATCACAATACTGCCTCTCATATCCGCCCATTGGACGATAAAGGAGGCATACAATGCTAGTTCTCTTATTTACTTCTTCCATAATTACTGATGCTAAAGAGAGATGCATAATTTTTTTCTAGGTTTTTGTATATTGCTTTATTGGTAATGAGTCCCTGAGATTGATGAAGGCTGAAAAATTAGATTGCAGTGGATAGTATGTATTTATGTGGCTATTAACCTGGTATTATTGATGACTGTGCAATCAGTTGTCACAGTTTGTTATAAAGATAATTTTTATTTGAAAAGATCCAAACTCGGGTGGCATGATGTGCAAAATATCAATGGATTACTAGTGCCTGAGATTAATTCAAGCATTCCATCCATCACTTTTTGAACATTACATTGAGTCAAAATAATAAAAATTCTATTAGCACTGGGAAAGGTGCATGTATTTAGTATGGTGGAGCAAATTCACTATTTTAACTCCAGTTCCATGAAAAGTGGGAAAAGTACATATATTTGTGGGAGTGGTTGAGATTTACTATTCGAACTCCAGCCAACATCAATTGGGAAAAAGTATACAAATGAGGGTAGCAGTGTTGCTATCCTAACTGCAGCCTCACAAACATTGAGGGGAGTGCATACATTTAATATTGGGTAGAAGGTTGGCATTCACTGTTTAGCAATTTGTGAAGAACACGTGAGTAAGATGGTGTTTAATTTGAGGTCTGGATCCATTAGGAGTTGCATGCTTGGAACGAGTACCAATGGGCGAGAAAGATGGAAGAGTGGAAGATTTGTATTTTCTTAACCAGTTCATGGTGACAGAGTGGCTTAGAGAGGAGTGTTCTGCCTCACTCAAGCAATGCTGGTTTGATTTACCTCAAAAGGATCCAGGGAAGCTTGCAGTGTTGGCTGGCAAACTGCTTGCTAACATAATGTTCTGGGATGGATGCTCACACAAGAAATGCCAATACACCCACTGCAGGCAGGACACTCCTGATTGTTAAAGCCAAAAGTGGTTTTATTATAGGCTTCAACCACCTGAATCTACCCACATCTCAATGCAAGTTAATGGAGATAAATATTTCATCTGATTTATTATTGAAAACTTAATTTTTTCCTGCTTCCAAATGTTGGCATGTGTGGCTTACTATAATCCAGATCTGGGTCGTCTGCTGTCCGAGTTATGGATGACTGTTTACGGAAAACACAATGACACCACACACTAGAGTATATGGTAGGCAAGTGTCTTTGAAAAGCTGCTACCTTCTCAGGAAGAACTTGTCAGATTAGCAGTTCCCAAACAGCCTAGGATTTATACTGGAGGCAGGTACCAAGAGAGGGAGGATTTCTTCCTAATAGCAACAGCACAAGCTTACTGGCCAGTGCAGACGACGTGGAAAACCCACTTGACAGAGCTGAGGTAGAAGTCAATGGCAAGCTGGCTATGGTTGATGTTGAGGTGGGAGGAGAACAGGATGACAGGTGTTTTTTGGGCAACAATACATTGCACCCAGGTTAGTACCAAGGCTAGAAGAATATAAGGCTTGAACGTCAGCTGTATTCACCAGAGCACAAGCTGCACATTAGTCTCAGGAAAAGGCGGTTATCATCCAGAGTTGAAAGCCTCTGTGAAGACACTGGCATTGGCAATGATCGTACCAGCGCCAGATGAGGAGGGGTATGAGGCACCCAACGTCGACCGTGTGCTTGCTATCAGAGCTGAAGGGTGTGTTAACTGTTAAAGAAACAACCCGGATGGAGTTCTGGTGGGCACAAGTAGAGGGTAATGACTTGTGAGACAGGAGAAAAAAGCCTAGGAACAAGTCTTCACAGGAACAGTTGAGAAACACGTTGACTGGGAGGAAGGTCTGCTTTATTATCAATTTGAACATTGTGAAATACAGTGCTGATGGGCATTCCCTCTATTATCACACCAACACCACCTCCCATCCTCATCAGTGCTCATCCAGTGTGAAATTATTACACGAGAGACGATTGTGTTTGGTTTTGATCAGGGGTAAATTGGCCCTCTCACAATTTTTGAAAAATAACATCCAACGTTCCCCCTTCTCCCTTCCACCTGAGTGAATGCCGTCTGTTGCAAATCAACTTCCTAACATTCCTGTGAATCCTACTATATGGTTCCATTTATAAGCAGTCCCCTTCTTCTAAAAAAAGTGTGACTTGAACCTCCACTGGTAGCTGCATTCTCATGCACAAGAGTGGGTTTGCATCTTTAGGCAAAGATCTTATAACGGTGATCCAGTAAAAGAGAACATTGTTCCTGTGTCTACTAGTGGTAAGATTTTTGTTTCCATTCCTAAGAAAGGTCCGATTGTTGCCATTTAGTTAGCCCTGTCTGTTTCACCACTAGTAGGGGTTTTGTAACTAAGGACCTGATTAGGATTCCGGCGGAGGGTATTACTCTGTCTCCAATGTGACGGATATCCCGCCCGGTGAATTACGAGTCAATTTTTTCCTATGGAATTTGTAACACGGCGGGCGGGATATCCGTCACATTTGGGACGGAGTAATCCCCTCCAACAAAGTCAGAATCAGGCCCTAAGTTCTTTGTTGCCTCGGCCCACACCCAGGCCAGCCCTGGTGCCTAACTCTGTAGTATGGATGCTGGGTGTCTAGCATGCAGTTTTGAGGGAGAGTAATGCAATCTCTACAATAGCTTCCTCGTGGTTTCAATACTTTCAAAGCTTTCAACCCCTCAACTTATGTATTGTATTAGATAGTTCAAGTTCTTGTCTGTGAGGGGAACGTGCTTGGATTCATGGAGGTAATCTGTGTATCATTACCTGACATTTGTAAAAGGTTTTCAAATTCAGTTAGGTCTCTAGAAGCCTCTAGGTTTATTGTTTGGTGTAGAACCAAGGGGGTCATTATGGCGGTCACCAACAGGCTGAAGGTACTTACGTCACCTTATGACATTGGGGGGTTGGCTGAAGCCAATCCGCCAATGTACCACTCTGACCACCATGGCGGTAACAGCTGCCGGGCTGGAGATATCCATCTTCAGCGTGGCGGCCGCAATTTGCCGCTGGCGGGATTATGACCCCGCCTACCGCCATGGCGGTAGGCCATATCAGTGACAGGGAATTCCTTCCCTGTCACTGCTAGCAGTCTCCCCCCTTTCCTCTCCAATTACCACCCCACTCCCGTACTCCAACAAACCCCCCCACACTCCCCCACATCCTCGCCCCTTCACACACACACACGCATACACACACTCATTCACACATGCATTCACATATGCATAGATCCAATCCCACACACATCCGCACACACTCCCACACATACACGCAGACACACATTCACATTTCACAACATACACGCACTCACATGTCCATACATGAACACATGCATTCAACACTCAACAAACACAAGTATTCACGCACACACATACATTCACATACCCCTCACACACACACACACACACAACACCCCCACCCCCTTTCCCTGTCGGAGACCCGACTTACCTGGATCCAGGGGGGTCTTCCAGCAGAAGACGGGACGGGGCGCTGCTATTGTCAGCAGCGGCCGCCAGCAGAACACCGCCAGGCCGTACTATTTGTCATAATACGGCCGGTGGCGATCTATGGGTGTGGCGCTGTTGGTGGTAGCAGCACCACCTTACCGCCATCCTCCAGCATGGCCATAGCCGGATTTCCACTCTTCTTGTGGCGGAAATCCGGCTGTGGTCATAGTATTGCGGATGGATAGTAGCCGCAGCGGCGGTCTTTTGGTGGCCATCGCAAAGGTGGTAGGTGGTCAATACCGCCAAAGTTATAATGAGGGCCCAAGTGTCTTACTTGGTTGTATCTGTAGCTTTCTGTTACTTGAACCCTGAGGTCCTTTTTGACTTCTTCAAGTTAATTTGACCCTGTTTGATCAAGTCTCCCAACTTATGCCACCTATTCTCATCCCATTGACTAAAAGCTCCCCTGTCTAGTCACAGAGTCAAATTAATTCAGGTTTCTAAATAAGGGTGTAAATAGAGTGGGATAATTAAAAAATGATTCCCTGTATCTAAAGGAGTTCAAGACTTGAAGCAGAACATTCATGACTATACAGTCCTTTGTGATTCTTTCTCTGTCTTTCACAGTTATCTATGGGAGCTCCCAATGAGATCTGCCTCTCATTATGTGGTTTAAAATGCTGCAATATCTTTTTGTTGTGGGTCTCAAACAATCCCATACATTGATGTTTAATAGTAAGCCCAGTGGTCCGGCTACTCAGTACCCCATCCTTGAAAGGCTTGAAACTATTTGCAGCCTATTTTCATTTTTTCTCCTTCTTCCATATAATGAAGACATGCTTATTACAGTTAGCCTATGAATGATCCGAAACTATGTATTGGGAATATTTAAAACAGCAATATAGCTCTTGGGAGGATTGTCATCTTTATCAAAGTTATCCGGACTGCAGAATTTGTTTGCTGCTGGAAAATCGAGCCAGAAGGAGCAGACAGAAATACAGTGTCCTAAACTTGTAGGACTATGGAAGGAAGCCCAGAAATAGGTCGGCAAAGGGGTGTTCAGGAATTATTATTTTAACAGGAAGAATCAACTGTTATAGCAAACCCATAATTCATGAGCCATGAATTTCAATGGCTCATGATGTTCCTTTAGCTTAACAATGGGCTATAAAACAAATCCAGGAACACTGGGGCCTTTGTTTCATTGTTTACTGGCCAAGGATGTGGTGAACCCCTAGACGGTCTGTAGTACCTGTTACACTGGTTGAATGACGATATAATGAGCAAACAATATCTAAATGTAAAATTATTGCCAACCAAAATTGTCACAACCCCATTCATAAACAACAAAAACATAAAAAAATCAGTCAATAAATCAGGGAATTTGTAAAGCGCACTACTCACCCATGAGGGTCTCAAGGCACTGAGGGGGGTTGCTGCTACTTCTCGAACAGCCATGTTTTGAGATCTCTCCTGAAGGTAAGGAGGTCCTTAGTCTGACGCAGGTGGGTGGGAAGGGTGTTCCACATCTTGGCGGCGAGGTGCAAGAATGATCTGCCGCCGGTGGTTTTTCTGCGGATGCGTGGGACAGTGGCAAGGGCAAGGTCGGCGGAATGAAGCTGTCGGGTCGGGGTGTAGAGGGAGAGCCATCTGTTGAAGTACTCTGCTCCTGTGTTGTGCATTGCCTTGTGAGCGTGGGTGAGGAGTTTGAAGGTGTGCAGGTCTCTCAGGTGGGCTGTGATGTGGCAGTGGCGGGGATGTCCAGGCTGAGGCACGCAGATGCATTCTGGATGCGTTGCAGTCTTTTCTGGAGTTTGGCCGAGGTTCCTGCGTAGAGGGCATTGCTATAGTCCAGTTTGCTGCTTACAAGGGCTTGGGTGACTGTTCTTCTGGTTTCAGTGGGGATCCATTTGTAGATCTTCCAAAGCATGTGGAGGGTGTTGAAGCAGGAGGAGGAGATGGCATTGACTTGCTTGGTCATAGATAGTGAAGAGTCCAGGATGAATCCCAGGTTGCATGCGTGGTCGGTGGGTGTTGGTGCGGTTCCCAGTGTGGCTGGCCACCAGGAGTCGTCCCATGCGGCGGGAGTGGGGCCGAAGATGAGGACCTCAGTCTTGTCGGAATTCAGTTTCAGGCAGACGTTCTTCAATCATTCTGCGATGGCCTTCATTCCTTCGTGGAGGTTGGCTGTGTCATTGGTGAGGGAGAGGATCAGCTGGGTGTCATCGGCGTACGAGATGATGTTGAGGTTGTGAGATCGGGCGATGTTAGCGAGCGTAGCCTTGTAGACGTTGAAGAGGGTCAGACTCAGGGACAAACCCTGGGATATGCCACAGATGATTTTGGTGGCTTCAGAGCAGAATGGAGGGAGCCGGGCTCTCTGAGTTCTGCCGGTGAGAAAGGAGGTGATCCAGTCCAGGGCTCTGTTGCGGATTCCTGCGTCGATGAGGAGTGTGCGTAGGGTGTGGTGAAAACAATTTAGTTGAAAAATAGAACAACACTTTATATATGTTTTTAATAAACTTTCAAAATGTTCCCTATACTTTACTAAAGGAGAACTCTACTGCTAGGGTACAGATATCCGTATAGTAAAGTATAGGGAAAAGTAAAAAGGTTTATTAATCTTTATGAAAACATATTTTTTTGATTATATATCAATGTAAATTAATTGATACATTTATTTTAAATTTAGAACAGAATAAGAAATTCTACAGCAATATTAACTTATGTTTTAAGTGAATATTTAATTAATTTACATATAGCAAATAAATGAATTTTTTTTTTGAAGTTTAAATTAGTAAATAATCTTGACACCTAAAATAAAAATTATGTGTATTATGTATTAATACTTCAAAAAATGTTTTGAGTGCACAGTAATTGTCAGTCCACAACAAAAAAGTCCCATCTTCTGTCTTATTAATTATACGGACTAATTACAAGTCTGGCAGTCACAAGACCGCCAGACTCGCAGTGGTGGTTGGACTGCAATAGTTGTGGTGGTCGGAAAGCCACATTACAAGGCTGGCGGGGGCAGACCCACCAACCAACCGCTGTCACTGCCAAAATCCAAGATCCCGATGGGGTGATGGCGGTCGGGATTGTAACCAGCTAACTTCAGCGCCGTCTGGCTGATTACAATCCTACTTTCCACCAGCCTTCTTATGGTGGTCAGATCGCCATGAAAAGGCTGGTGAAAAGCCAATGCAGGGGGCCACAGAGGGGCCCATGCACTGCCCATGACTATGTCGTGGTCAGTGCCGCCCCCCCTTTGCCCAGTACTGTGTTCCGAGGGTGTTGGTCAGCCCCCTGTGCGACAGCACTGGACTCCATGTGGAGCCGAGTCCAATGCTGCTGCGCGTTTCCCACTAGAAAACTTGCAATGGGCTGGTGGGAAGACCGCCAGCACCGGGGTGCTTTCCTCACCGCGAGTCTGGTGTTCCGACTGCCAGACTCCTAATGAGGCCCATAGTCTTCAAGCCTTTAACCAACACATGCTTTATTGTATCAGCATTGTTATGCCTTTGACTTCATCAGGGCTCAAGATATAAATTCACCACATGTATCCTGAAACAATCACTTCCAAGGTTATATCCCCCCAAAATTTGTTTATTGGGAAGTGTATCACTTAGGATTGAATGAAGAGTATTTCCAGCACCAAAGTATATCTTGTATATGTTGATATCACCAATGTTTTGAGATATAACCAAGAATTTAGGAATGCCCTACAGGAACACAAAGAGGCTAGTACAAGCTCACAGGAGTCAGCAGGAATATTACTGAAAAATATTATTCCAAACATTTCTGATTAAACAAATAGTCAGCTTCAGGGCACAACAACCCTAATTGCCAGAATACATAAAACATCTAGGAAAAACATCAATAGCACTTTAAAGAAATAATCAAAACACAAGTAGGAGGCTGGGCTCAATGAGGGTGCAATCTTGTGTGTGCCTCTAGTAATAAAATTGCCAGTATCAAGAAGTGCTCAAAGGTAGAAAAGAGCCTCCAAACTCTTTAACCGACAGCACAATCATTCCAGCGATGTGCATAAGGCACCCCAAGCACAAATTACATATAAAGTTCAGTATTAAATTCCGAAGTATTCCGTGATTCTTTATTTCACTTTTCAAATCAGTTCCAAATAAATCTTGTAGTTATAGCCCACACGCGTTTCATCATTGCGGTAAGTACACCTTCAACTTCATCACGGCAAGAAATGAGAGAAAATTCATTTATTCTATGAAATGTCAAGTAAAGAGGGAAGTCCAAGGTCCAAGAATGAGAAAATGGAGAGTACTCCAAGAATTCCCATGTATATGAATCAGCAGTAGTTTTTAATATATCAAAGCATTTTAAAAATAATGAAAAAAAATACTTTTATGTTAAAAATTAGTATAAGTCGAAAATTCTATAATATCATGTAATACTCTTACATGTCAAAGGTTAATTTTGTTAAGTAATGAAGTATTGTTTTATGTAAATAGAAATGATGTTACAAAAACGTTGATTCGGGAAAGTCTTGGACTTTGAGTGGGAAGGATAGATTTACTATTCCCGCTCCCAATTTAGCCACCCTGGGTAAAGTGCCACACTTTGGGGAGGTCAGATATACTGTTCTCACTCCAAACTTATGCCCGAATACAATTTTGGCGGTCTTGGTACCGCCTTAGCAGCCGTTCCAGAATCCCAACCACCAACTAGGTGGCCCGCCAGCCAAATTACGATGTTGGCGGGCCCATCGATGAAAGCCCGCACATGCCTTGCTGCCTCCGCGAGTCTTTCCAACCCGCTTCAACAACGGTCACAGGCTACAGCAGCTGACGGAAAGCGAGGTATAAGGTAATAACTCAGCTTATATCCAGTTAACACTCCTCTTACCATCACAGAGCCGCTTGTCAATATTCTTTCTTTGCTGCAGACACTTACCCACAAAGACACAGTCAGTGTCAGCTCCTAAAGTAAGCCACTTGTACATTTCTTCACTGTTACAATGGCTGTGGACCTGTGCTGTTGGACAAGGTATGTTTTCCATAGATGTAACACATGTGGATATTTTCAGATATGCTTTGTATACATACACGCATATGTATTTGCAATGTGGAACAAAACCTACAAAAAGTGAGGTTCCTAGCAAAACAGTCCACCTCTGTTGGAAGACCGCCGCCGTGAGACCCCCCGCAGAATAGAAACATTGTAATATGGCAGAATGAAGACCGACGGGTCAGGGGTCTTCTTGGGACCACCACCGAGGCGGTATACCAATGAGGCAGAAAACCTGGCAATCAGGCTCTTAGCTACATTGAGGAAAGTGTTGGACTTTGGGGAGGTCAGATTTACTATTCACACTTCAAATATACCCTCATTGGGTAACATGATGGACTTTGCTGCAGGAGAGGGAGGGGTGCTTTCAGATTTGGGGCGCTTTCAGATTTACTATTTCACCTCCAAACATAGCCACATTAGGGGAAGAGTCTTGACTATGGGGTAGTCAAATTAATAATCTCACTCCAAGCTAAAAAAAAAATACCTAAAACTAATTTTAACATTTAAAAAGTAGCTGTTACATTCACAAATATAAAAATAAAAACATAACTGAAAAATAGAAGTGAAATAAAACATAAATAGAAGTTACGTAAACAAAATAAAAAAATAAAATATTTCTGAAAAACAATGTTTTTATTAATAAATCGAAATACAAATTAATTCACACGTACACTAAAAAACATATATTTATTTTAAAAATCATATTACATTTTTAAGCATAAAAACATTTTCCCAATATATTTTGAAATTCCCAAATAGTTTTAACAAATTAAGATAAAATAAAACAGTAAGTAGCCAAAATATTATTAAATATTAAGAAAAATGAAATACTATTTTAGAAATATAATCTTACATTTGAGAATTGATATTAAAATATTATTTATTAAATGGTAGTTATAAAAAACAAAATATTTGTCTCAATTTTAATAATTGTATCACATTTATTACAAAAAACGTAAGAAAATACTTAAATGAATTACCCTAAGAAAATAAAGCAAAACACACAATTAACTAAAAAATAAAAATGTATATCAAAATACAGCAACATACTAGAAACACCAGAAATATAAAAAATTAAATCCTATTATTACATTATTCAAATAATATTTTAATAATTAAAATGTAAATAATTTACAAAAGATGTTAACATTTTAAATCATCACTAAAAGTAATTTGTTTTCACATAACAAATATTGAAAAAAGTATAAGCAAAAAAACAAAATTACTCTCTAGCCTACTCCTCTACAAAACCTACATCTCACTCCTAAAGTTATATTATAAAAGATAATATATAATATATAACCAACTAAAATATTTTAACACAATATAAATACAACATTTACTTAAATCAGCAATATATGGTAAACACTATGATATTTTTAACAGCAAAATCTTCTATCCCACAATATTCTTGACATCACAATATTTTAGTCACAATATTTATGTCACAAGATAATGTGGAATGATATTTTGGGGGAACACTGTTTCACTTGCCAGTTGAGTGGTAAGCCAGGAGGTAAGACCACAGCATCGTTGGTGATATTATAAGAAGTAGGTGTGCCATTTGGCCGAATGGACAGTCACATAACTGGTCCATATGACTCCCCTATGCATCGTTCAACCAGTACATCTTGATTGTGGTGGATCGTCTTAGCAAGTACCCAGAGTCAGTACGTATGGAGAGTACAACTGGTAAGGTAGTTGGAAGAGCAGTCCTAGAGAGCTTTTCATGAGTCTGATTTGCCAAGATTGTGACACATGATAGATGAACTAATTTTATCTCCTCTGACACAAGAGAGGTGTAGGAGCAAGCTGGAGTGACCTACCTTTACCCCAATGTGTACCACACACAAACCAATGGATTGGTAGAATGCTTTCAGTGAGATTTTTAAGAACCTGATAAGAACTCAACCAGTGAACCTTAGGAGGAAAAAAAGTGTTTGGGAAAAAAAAATGCTTGAAGTAAGAGCTAAATTAATTCACATCTATTGTTATAGAGGTTGGCACTCAAATGCTGTTAACCTGCTACTTTGAAACATTCAGCATTAAACGTCCCAAGGTGGAAACAACAAATAGAGAAGAGGGGGGAACAGAGGAAGGGATAAAAGAGGACAATGGGGAAAAGAGAAAACAATGGTAAAACAATATCAATAACATTTCAATACAAGAAAGGGGTTTCTTCTGCCATGCTTCTTGTTCACCTACAGGGAATTTCCATAGAAAGGAGTAGGGTTCAGTGCCCTTTCTGCTTGGGCATCCAGTTTGTGGCCCAGTCACCCTTGTCACAGAAAGCCGAGTAGAATGCCGTCGCACGGCGAGGGAGGGTGCAGGGGGGTAGCCAGGGCAACCAGCACCCTCGGAATGCACCATCTGCAGCACCGCCGTAGCTGATTACAGCCAAGACCAGAGTCATCCAGTTGGGATCTGAGATCCTGATGGAGACGGAGGTCTTTTGGCAGGTCTGACCACCAAACCTGCAGAGACCACCTGACTCGTAATCGCTCTCTGAACTGCTGCAAAGTGACGAGAAGGATGGCTCTGTGGAAATAGAAAAACTTGTCCCTCACCTCATTCTTGAACATCCAGAAGGGTAAAGAGCGGTTCTTGGATGATTTTCCCTTCTCTTTCAGCAGACTTATTGGTTGACACCAGTGTGTGTGCATTACACAGGGGGGAGCTTGCCAGTGAAGGGTAAGGCATACAGGATGTCAGACTAAGGGTCTGGTTATGAGTATGGTGGGCCCTTGGACTGCCATACTTGTGGTCCGACCTTTGCATCCCTGGCGGTCCGCCTACCAGATTAAGATGCTCGTGGTCAGACCACCACAACACCGCTGACACTGCCAGGATCATAGATCCTGAAGTGCCTGCCATGCAGACAGCCGTGGTTTATACTAGCATCCCTCATTGTGAGGTACTGGATATCATTGAAAAAAAACCTAGATTCAAGACGGAGACCTCACAATGTACCAACAGAGTTTATTAAGGAATGCGCTAGGATTGCTTTGGAGTGTAATTATTTCATCTTTAATAGGGAATTTTACAACCAGATTAGGGGTGTAGCTATGGGGGCTATTTGTGCCTCAGATATAGCAGATTTGTATGCAGCTGCTTTTGAGGAGAGTCAGCTACAGTGATATAAATCCTTTTAGGAACCATTTGAAGAAATGGTTAAGATATATTGACGATGTTTTGTTGATTTGGAGTGGATCCTCTGTTCCGTTACTTGAATTCCATGAGTGGCTTAATACCAAGACTAGTAATCTTCAATTTACGATAGATCATATTGATCATTCCAATAATTTTTTGGACTTGAAAATTGCTAGTGATGAGGGCTGCATGTATACTAGTTTGTATACAAAACCTACTGCAAGGAACACTCTTGTGGAATATACTAGTGAGCATGCCAGAAATTTAAAAGATAATCTACCCTATGGGTAGTTTTTACATACTAAACGTAACTGTACCAAAAATGATGATTATTTCACAGAGGCTAGGATCATATTGGCTAAATTGGTTACTACAGGTTAGCCATACGGTCTGGTTAAATGCTCAATGAAATGGTCGAAAACCCACTTAAATCCATTTTTGAAGAAATCTTTTGTTGAAGATGTTAGTCACAGATAGGCAGTAATCCATTAGATTTTGGCCTCATGTTCGAGTCTGTTTATTGATTCAAAGTTCATAATTATGATGCAGAAAACATAAGTGAACAGCTGACACGTGTTTCACCCCCTGCGGTGCATTCACCTGGGGCTTTTTCAAGGCTGTGAATGGTAAGTAAGGATAAATAAAACATACATTTTTCAAGTTAAAAAAGAAGTGTCTATAAAGACCATGCAAAAGTGCACCCCTTTGCGCAAAAACAACGTTTTTACGAACATGTGAGAGCAAAAACCTCTATAATAGTGCGGATTTGTGAAAAAGTGAAAATATATAAAATTTGAATCTGGTAGAAGGTGTGTAGATACAGCCATCCGTCGAAAGTGGTGTTATGGAGTGAGTAGCAAGATGACATTTTAAGGGATGGAAGAAGTCCGTAATAGCATTAAAGATGAAGCAACAAGAAAGAGTAGAAGGATAGGAAGAGTGCTGGCCCTACACAGTTTATAGAGTAATTATCGTGAATTGAGTACAGTGTAATCATTAGATAAATTACAATACAAAGAAATCATACCATAAGAATGTTCATCGAATAAGGTACATTTTGTAAGTTGTAGGCAATCTGAATATAAAGATTAAAATTCCATGAAGTATCCAAACTGTATATATAAATAATTTATGTGATGAGACTATTAACTGAAGGATTAATTGTCAGTGTATGTCCAGAACTAGTTCTGTAACAAAATAACTAATATTTAGCATGAGAAATGTATTGTAAGACTTCACATTAAATGTGTGTATATAGATGTAATAATGTAAATGAGGTCCCTAGTTGGGACTGAAAGGGAAATATGTGCAAAGTTGTCAAAATATTGCATAACACTAAGATATAAGTACGTGTTTTGTCATGTAGATGAAAAATTGTATTAATAGTACCATAAAAATAGAAAGAAATGATTTTATCAGAGACTCGTAACTAATGTGCATGACTTTTTAGAAGTTAATGTAAAGAGGTCTCACCTAAGTACGAGAAGCAAAAGTTTTGGGAATACTTCCAGGCCTAGGAATACGGTGTTCTACATGTGCGCCATGTTGATAGTAGGAAAGCCGTGTTAAGAATGACTCTATTTGAACGAGCTGTTTAAAGGGTGGGGCGCATGTCCTACTTAAATTTTTGTACTAAAATTTGTCGCTTATTTTCTGCGAGGGAAGAGTCCCTTGTTACTTTCAGGTGTTCTAATGTCGGCACTCCCTTTGCAGACATGTTTGTGATACTATTAAAAGTGACAGCGAGTCCTGCTTCTATTGTTAGATGGGGCGCGAGTCCTACTTCTAATTTAATACTTATGTTAATCACGTAATTTAGGAGAAGGAAGAGTCCCTCGTTACTTTCAAGTGTTCCAGTGTCGGGCACTCCCTTGGCAGACATGTTAGTGGTACTATTGAGTGTAACAGCGAGTCCTCCTTCTATTATTAGATGGGGCGTGAGTCCTACTTCTATTTTAATACTTATATTTATTGCGTAATTTATGAGAGGGAAGAGTCCCTCGTTTCTATCGAATGTTCTATTGTCGGTCGCTCACCTTGGCAGACATGTTTGTAGTATTATAAGATGAAACAGCAAGTCCTATTTCTATTAAACTGGCGAAATTCATACAATAAAAATGAATAGATGGGTGAAAGTCAAAAGTTTTAAAAGGGATATAATACCATAGGTGAAATTGAAGAATATATCAATTATAACAGTGTTGGTTAAATGTGTGTAGTAAGATGAGATGCAGGAAAGATTAGTAAACTTTGTGAAGTTGGTTCATAAATTATTAAATATTCAAATTATAAGAATAAAGAAGATAATTGTTACATGAGGTACAATGATGAGGAGCAGGATCTTGAAGATCTTGAAGAGTTCCGAAGGCACATGAAGTTAAATCAGTGGTTCAATGTACGTTACAATTTAAAATCAGTATCATATTTGCAACAATTAATATATAAGGTATCCATATGTACATTCTAATGAAATGAACTACAACACTTGCATAACAACAAGATTGTAAGAAACAAATTGTTACAAAAATTAAAGTTACTACAAAATCTAAGGTAGTCTCTTCTGAAGTTTAAGAAATTGACCTCATTGTAATAACCAGTAATGCCATTCAGGATCCTTATTGAGTCCTTGACGTACAGTATCAAAACGAAGAATAAGTCTACCTTCTTTCTGTCGTAGTCTGAGTTCAAAATTACCTCCTCTAGGATGTTGTTTGAGTTGCATTAAGCCACTGGAGGTGAAAGAACGTGTGTGAGGATGACATTTCACAAAATGTTCAACTAACGGGAATTTGACATCATCCCTTTGAATGTTGCGATAATGTTCTTGTATCCGTATTATTTTAAGTGCTCTGGTTGTGCTTCCTATATAGGCTTTGTTACATGGGCATTGAATAAGATAGGCTGTGTTGGTGCTTTCACAATTGATAAAGTCACGTATCGTAAAAGGTTGGTCATTAATAGTAATAATGTTTGTTTTCTTTAAGCCTAATTTGCAGATGGAGCACTTGGTGCAAGTATTGAAACTTGTAGGGGGTTGCATGAAGTTGTAACTTGATTTTTTATTGTAAAAAGAAGAGCAAAGTATATCTCTGAGATTGAGGGCTCTTTTGAAGCCAATTTGTGGAAAACGGGCAATAGAATGGTTGATTGAAGGATTGTTGTAAAGTAGGTACCAATGCTTGCAAAGTAATTTACAAATTAACTGATGACCATTGTGAAAGTGTGTAATAAAGCGGATCGGCATGTTTTGAGCAATTGTTTTTGTCTTGTCAAGAAAGACATTGCAATCCATTTTAGCAAATTGTTCCTTGGTGTTCTTTTGGCACAACCTGTTATATCCTATAGTAGACAGTCGCTTAACAATCTCAGAGGAAACATTCTCATAATCCTTTTTTGTTACTGCAATTGAGTCTGTCTCTCCTGAATTCACCTGCTGATATATTACGAATCGTACTCTGTGGATGGCAGCTGGAGACATGTAAAATAGAATTAGCTGCTGTACTCTTTCTATGGAGGCAAGTGTGCAATTTGTCATTATCAATATACAGTGTGAGATCCAAAAATTCAATTGTGGTTTTTGAAGTTTGATATGTTATATCAATGTAACATCTATGGGGCATTAGGGATTGTAAAAAATGGTGGAGTAATGATTCTTGGCCCTGCCATATTAGAAGAATATCATCTATATAGCGACCACAACAAAATAATGTGTTGAGAAAGGTGCTCCCTATCATCATTCCAAAACCAGTATCTTTCTACTGCTCCCATGAAAATATATGCATATGGTGGAGCAAATTTGGCTCCCATCGCGGTACCTTGTAGTTATAAATAGTATTCTCCTTTAAAGAGAAAAAGGTTGTTCTTAAGACAAAAATATAACATTTCAATGATAATCTCATTACGTTCTAGAAAGTGTACTGATCGTGTTGACTGACAGCTCTTGACCGCTTCAATTCCATCTTGATGTTTAATCGAAGTGCATAAGCTGACTCCATCTATGGTAGCTAGTGTGTAGCCAGATTGCCAATCAATATTTTGTAATTTTTGCAATATATCCTTGGTATCCCGGGAAAAACTGGTCCAAACTCCCACTTGATCACCCACAGTCCAATCCTATTTTTCAGGGCATTACTACTGGAAGGGAGCATTGGACCTTGACCATTTATATTTGCCTGCTCGATGAAATGGGTTTTAGACAGAGAGTGTCACGGTGTAGGTACTCCTCAGACTCGGTGTGATGCAAACAAGGTCCACCTCCTGACACCACCAAGTCACTGATAAAAAAACCACAGTGCATTGGAGTAATCAAGCGAGGGAAGGAAGGGGAAGGATCAGCAGGGACGGGATAACTGTAAAGAAAAATACACAGTGTCAATTATCACATTGTCTGTCTATTCTCATAAGGTCTCACTAAAACCAAAACGACCTGGACTGCCCATAACTCATAAGGGCAGAACTAGTCCAAAGCCTGACTATGTTCCATCAGCATCACCAATGGATGCCCCAAGCCACCTATGGCCACTAATAATCACCTAAGGGTCTCACCGCCCTTCCTCCTAAACAATACTACAGAACGTATAACGAAACGAACATGAGGAGAAAGAATAAGGTGAAGAAAATCTATTTTGTACTTCTTCCTATGATTCAGTTAACCCACTAAGCCTTTCGTTAATGTCACGTATATTTGAAGAAGTACTTCGTTCATATCTCTGTGAATGTTGACAAGAATTATTTGTCCCGGCTGTTTGGAATCCTGCAAACAGTAAATCTCATTCTGAATCGCCGCCAACAAAAAGCCAAAAGATTATGTCTCATAAGATCGCCGTTCCTTTATTATGGTACCTCAAAAGTAAAGTGCTCCAATTTATGACAGTCACCCCCAACCTGGCCGTAAGGAATGCAGAAATAAAGAAAGGCGATAGCCTCCGGCAAGTAGCAAGCTTGCCGCTTACCACCTTCTTAGTACTCGGAATTCGAAAGGAGGAGCAGCTCGGAACTCCTTCTACCGGTAAAAGGTCAGTTTCCAGGAGGGGGCCATGCTGTATCTCATTCCTCTTCACGGACCGCCGATGAATTCCCCCCTGGGGAACGCCGTCCGCTCCTACTTCGTTGAGGCTCCGACCTGCCTCATTAGCACAAATAACGCACACCCTTTCCAGGGTGCGCCGACTTTTACGCGATCTCTACCGCGCTGGGCTTCATGGGAAGTGTAGTCCTTAATGACTACAATCTCCCGATCGGCCCTGTAGGCGCCGGCTAGCACCTGACAGTACGCCCACCTCCAAAGCGCCTCCTAGGGCCAGGTTTAGTGGGATGACAAGCATGAAACCGTTGCACCGCCCTAGGGGCATGAACATTGCCTTCCGGCTCCCATGAATCCTCCTCGGCCTCATACCCTTTCCACGACAGCAAGTACCATAACTTACCCCCCCGTAGTTTGGAATCCAACACTTTGCGCACCTCATACTCCAGCTGTCCGTCTCTAACCACCGGAGGCACCGCCCGCCGGGTCGCGGACAGAGCTGGCTTCAAAAGGCTGCAATGAAACACCGGATGGATTCTTAAGGAAGCAGGTAAGTTGAGACGGTAAGCCACAGGGTTTATCTTGCGTACCACCTCATAAGGACCAATGTAACGAGGATGAAAGATGCTACGCATCTTAAAACGTATATACTTGGTGGAAAGCCACACTCGGTCCCCTGGCTGGTACACCGGCCCCTCACGCCGATGTACATCACCCCATTTCTTATACTGTTCCTTGGCTTTATCCAAATTAAATCGTATTTTCTTTTGCATGGATTGTAGGTTCTTAACCATAGCATGGACAGTAGGTTGATCCGTGACTTCCCGAGGTATGATTATGGGCAACATCTCCGCGTGGAACCCTGTGTTAGCACGAAAAGGAGACTCCCTTATCGAGCTATGCCAAGCATTGTTGTACGATAGTTCGGCCAGCCATAGCAATGACACCCACGATTCCTGCGCGTCTTTTGCATAGCACCTCAGATATTTCTTCAGGGTTTGGTTGAGACGCTCCGTCTGGCCATCGGTTTGTGGGTGAAAACTGGTGGATAGGGCGGATTCAATGCGCAGAACCTTGCACCACATGCGCCAAAACCTAGCAACGAACTGGGGGCCTCTGTCTGAAATAATGGTTCTTGGTAAACCATGTAACCGCACCACTTGAGACAGAATTAAATGGGCGGTCTGACTTGCTGTAGGTAGGTTTCTACAAGGGAGAAAGTGACCCATCTTGGTAAGACTATCAATTACCACCATGATAGCATTGTACCCCTGATCCATTGGCAATCCTACCACAAAATCCACGCTGATGGTTTGCCATGGTTTTTCCGGAGTGGGCAAAGGCATCAGCTTGCCCTGGCTCTTCGCGTTTTCTCCCTTGGATCGAGCACATATCTCACACCGAGCTACCCATGTCGCAACGTCCTTAGCCCAACCTTTCCACCTGAAATGTCGTTGCACTATTTGCGCAGTTTTGGTGTACCCCGGATGACCAGCTGTTACCGCATCATGACACCAATTGAAGGCTTGCATTCGAAGTTCAGGTGTTGGTAAATACAAACGATTACCTTGCAACGGTATTCCGTGCTTAAGGGTACGGTCCTGACTTACTTCGGCCCACTCCTTCCACTGAGCAGCAGACTTATGCTTAGAGACCTTTTCTAGGAAGTGAGATATATGAAGGGCACAAAGCACTTTTTCCGGTTGGATGATTGCTTCATCAGGTCTTGAAGTGACGTTCCTCGCGTCCCTTTGTCTAGACAGTGAATCTGCCTTGCGATTGTCGACCCCAGGACGGAAGGTTACTACAAACTCATATTCTGAAAAGAACAGCATCCACCTCATTTGCCGCTGGGTAAGCTGTCTAGCCTCCTTCATATACTGCAGGTTTCGGTGATCAGTATATACCGTGACCGGGTGTTGGGCCCCCCAGAGATGGTGTCTCCATTCCTGAAATGCCTTCTTGATGGCTAGTAGTTCTTTTTCTGCCACCGTATAATTGAGTTCCGCAGCAGATAGCTTCTTAGATAAAAACGCCACCGGATGAAGCTGTCCTGAGGTCTTGTTTCTTTGGGATAACACAGCCCCAATGGCTATATCCGAGGCATCTGCTTCGACTATAAAAGGTACTTCTGGCTGTGGATGCTGGAGTATAGGCGCTGAGCAGAAGGCCTGTTTTAAGAAGCAGAAGGCCTCCTCTGCCTCTTCAGACCAAACAAAAGACACTCCCTTTCTTAGCAACCTTGTTATAGGTGACACAATGTGGGAAAAATGACAGATGAATCTTCTATAGTAATTAGAAAACCCCAGGAAGCATTGCACATCTCTCACACTAGTGGGCACTGGCCACTCTTGAACCGCCTGTATTTTTCTTGTCGACATGCAGAACCCTTCCGGGCTTAAATCCACCCCCAAGAACTCAACCTTCTGTACATGGAACTCGCATTTGCTCAGTTTGCAATAAAGATGGTGCTGTTGCAATGCTTGGAGTACTAGGGAAACATGTTCCATGTGCCGCTCTAAGGAGGTAGAATACACCAATATGTCATCTATATAGACGATCACAAAGTGGTCTACGTATTCTTTGAGAACATCGTTCAGAAAGTATTGGAAAGCCGCCGGGGCGTTACACAACCCGAACGGCATTACCAAGTATTCAAACAGGCCATAACGGGTCTTAAACGCCGTCTTCCATTCATCCCCTTCACGGATTCTGACCAGATGGTAAGCCCCCTTCAGATCTAACCTTGTATAGATAGTTGCCTCTTTCACCTGTTCCAATAACACAGGAATGAGGGGAAGAGGGTATCTATTCCTTATCGTGTTCTTGTTCAGCATTCTATAATCGATGCAGGTTCTCAACTCTTTATTCGCTTTAGCTATGAAAAAGAGTGGAGAAGCTGCCGGAGAACAAGATGGTCTAATGAACCCGATTTCCAGGAAACGGTCCAGATATCTTCGCAAATGTTTGGTTTCTGGGTCTGATAGAGCATATACCCTACAAGAAGGAAGGAGTGCTCCCGGAATCAAATCTATCTTGCAATCGTATATACGATGGGGTGGCAATGTCTCCGCCTGACCTTCGTCGAACAAATCCTTGAACTTGGCGTAAACAGAGGGCAATATCACCGCTTTCTCCACCACTGTGGCCAACTGTAACCCTTGAGCCAACGCTAACGCGGGGGGGTTATCATATAAGGAACCGACTTTCTCACTCCTCACGGACTGAAAACTAACCGTCTTGGCTTGCCAATCGATAACAGGATTGCTCTTTCTTAGCCAGGGCATTCCCAAAATTATTTCATACTGAGGAGCCTCTATTATATCTAGCCTGATTATTTCTCTGCGTGCCGGAGATACTCCACTGAAAACCAACCCCACATCCTCAGTTTGTTCAGTAAGGGGTCCAGACTTCAGTGGTGTACCGTCAACTGCCAACACAATTTCGGGGTTCTTTCTTGGAATTCTCAGAAGTCCCAGTCTCTTAACCACCCCTTCATCTATGAAATTTCCCGTGGCTCCTGAGTCTATCATTGCCCATACAGGATGGTTTCGATCTTGGGACACCAGCTCTACGGATAACAACAGGTGTGACGCCTTTTCTTCTGGTGGCAAGAGGGTTAAAGAAGTCAACCGGAACCCTGATAGGGGTTCTATAAAGGGCAAATCCTCTTTCTCTGATATCTTCCCTGACGTCACCGCGGCCTTTTGAGTGGGGGAGTAGGAGAACCTTTTTCTTGGTTTTTGGGGACATTCTCTCACATAATGACCCTTCCTGCCGCAATACATGCACAACCCCTGTACCCTCCTACTCTCTTTTCGGCCTTTGACAGAGGTGCCCTAACGGCTCCCACTTCCATAGGTTCCCCGCATAAATCAGGGGAATTAGGAACTGGTCGCCCCTCTCTTTCTGGAATGACCGGCCGCCTATCACCCGCTCTACGCTCTCCCCTTCTCTCTGCTAGCCGATGATTCAATCTCAAGGTAAGATTCACAAGTTCAGTACATGTGGAAGGCTGTGGATCTATTTGGGCTAGGATATCCTTCATGTCGTCTCTTAATCCTTGATAATAGAGAGACATTCTCTTCTCCTCTGGCCACTCTGATTCCGCTACCAGTCTATTGAAGGTGGTAAGATAGGTAACCAGGTCAGACCTCCCCTGTCTCAGTTCCAGCAGTTCTCTATCAGCACTAAAGGTGGTTGTTCTGTGATCAAACACCTTCTCAAAGGCCGACCGAAAGGCATTCCAATCCGATAATAATGGGTCATCGTTTCTAACTAACGGCACTGCCCAGTTGGCTGCATCTCCCGAGAGATAAGAAATAGCGAACATTACCCTGGAAAGGTTAGAGGGAAAAGACGCCGGTCTACATGAGAATTGGAGAGACAACTGCGTTAAAAAAGCCTGAACTTTCCTGGGGTCCCCTGAAAACCGTTCCGGACTGGCCAAAGGAATTGGAGGGGAGACGTTCACGGTTATCTGCGGTGTAGATGCTGAGGCATCGAAGGGATTCCTAGTAAGCCTTTCTACCTTGTCCCTTAGTGCCGCTGCCTCCACCCTAGAATCTGCCAACTCTTGCTGCACTAACACTAACGCCTGTAAGACATCATCCATAGATGCCATCTTTGCATTACACCGAGCAGGAGGAGTATTATTCGTGGGTGCGTTATTCTGTCACGGTGTAGGTACTCCTCAGACTCGGTGTGATGCAAACAAGGTCCACCTCCTGACACCACCAAGTCACTGATAAAAAAACCACAGTGCATTGGAGTAATCAAGCGAGGGAAGGAAGGGGAAGGATCAGCAGGGACGGGATAACTGTAAAGAAAAATACACAGTGTTAATTATCACATTGTCTGTCTATTCTCATAAGGTCTCACTAAAACCAAAACGACCTGGACTGCCCATAACTCATAAGGGCAGAACTAGTCCAAAGCCTGACTATGTTCCATCAGCATCACCAATGGATGCCCCAAGCCACCTATGGCCACTAATAATCTCCTAAGGGTCTCACCGCCCTTCCTCCTAAACAATACTACAGAACGTATAACGAAACGAACATGAGGAGAAAGAATAAGGTGAAGAAAATCTATTTTGTACTTCTTCCTATGATTCAGTTAACCCACTAAGCCTTTCGTTAATGTCACGTATATTTGAAGAAGTACTTCGTTCATATCTCTGTGAATGTTGACAAGAATTATTTGTCCCGGCTGTTTGGAATCCTGCAAACAGTAAATCTCATTCTGAATCGCCGCCAACAAAAAGCCAAAAGATTATGTCTCATAAGATCGCCGTTCCTTTATTATGGTACCTCAAAAGTAAAGTGCTCCAATTTATGACAGTCACCCCCAACCTGGCCGTAAGGAATGCAGAAATAAAGAAAGGCGATAGCCTCCGGCAAGTAGCAAGCTTGCCGCTTACCACCTTCTTAGTACTCGGAATTCGAAAGGAGGAGCAGCTCGGAACTCCTTCTACCGGTAAAAGGTCAGTTTCCAGGAGGGGGCCATGCTGTATCTCATTCCTCTTCACGGACCGCCGATGAATTCCCCCCTGGGGAACGCCGTCCGCTCCTACTTCGTTGAGGCTCCGACCTGCCTCATTAGCACAAATAACGCACACCCTTTCCAGGGTGCGCCGACTTTTACGCGATCTCTACCGCGCTGGGCTTCATGGGAAGTGTAGTCCTTAATGACTACAATCTCCCGATCGGCCCTGTAGGCGCCGGCTAGCACCTGACAGAGAGGCCTTATTACAAGTCAGGGAGAAACAAGTTCAGACCAGAGTAACATGTGTAACAACAATTGTCAGTGAATCTAATAACATCAAAAGGATCATAATAAAAAATTGGCATTTACTATTGACGACTAAAACTAACTGGGAAAGATCTTTAGTTGCCTTCAAAAAAGGTAGAAAACTTAAGGATTGTCTGGTTTGAGCCTACAAAGATCCCAAACCGGTCTCTTTTAATCAATTGTATGTTTGAACATTACCCATGTGGTAATTGTACAGCTTGTGCTACCACCAGTATGATAAAAACATGTACATTGAATGAAAAAAACATGGAATTTAAAACATCTATCTAATTGTCGATCAACAAAATGCGATTTATTCCATTGAATGTCCTTGTGCTCTGTACTATATTGGCAAAACCACCCAAGAAATACGCCAGTGCTTCCTGAATATACAGCGTAATGCCTATGCTGGAATTTCTTTTACCGTTTTAAGATGACGCCTATTGGTGGCGGGAAGCATATGAATGTAGATAGGCGCAACGTGTTATCAGCTAAGGTTTTGAGTGTCCTGTTTTGAGAAAAACATGCTGAGCTTGGAGTAATTGTATTATTGGTATGGTATTTGATTACTTTTTTTGTGATTTAGGGCCAGATGTAGCAAAGGGTTTTTCCCATTCTGTGTCAATGGGAAAATGTGTTCGTACATATGGCCCTTAATTGGATATTTTTTCTTTTCTTTGTAACACTCCAAGATGGTGCCTCTGGTAGCCCTGTTTGTCACGCAATCTTTTATGCACATAATTGATGTGGTGCCACTATGGTTTAAAATGTTCTTGACTGTGTCTTTTGATTGTGGATGCGTTTTGTGACGATGCGGGTCAATTAGTTTGTGTGACCGCGATCGTTGACGTGGGGACTGTCTCTGAATGGTGAAAAGATAGGTAACTTAAAGTGCCAACTGAGTCATTGAGTGTATTTAGACTATTTTTGTTTTGTGCTGCTTTGGATTAAGTTTAGTCTTTCTTCTGTTAGGATGAGTAATCAGCCCTGAGTTATCTAGGAATTGATAAGGGTCATGTTTGCCTGTCACATGGAGCTTGGCATTTAGTTTATGGAGCGTTGTGTGTTTTTTGTTTTAATTGTTTATTTTCACTTCCCTTTAGAGTGTTTGTGACCAGTACTGGAGATTGTTTAGGACTATATAAATTATTGGGTTTTGTAAACTGCATGGCACATTGGTTTGTGCATGAATTCAGACATATTTATTGCTTTGTTCTTTGTGGCGGAGGAGTGCCTATTTTAGCACACTAGTTATGTGTTTTTTTCTCTGTTTCTGGTGAGCAGACGATGCACACGAGTCTGGTGGCATATTGCTTGTTTTATTTTTTATTTTTAAATATATGGTATAATTTATGTATATGTTTCATTTTTGGATCTGCATCTTAGGTGATGCTTTGTATTAGTCACTGAGGGCCTCAGTTTGACCCTGGCGGTCTCACGGTTGCAGTCGGACCGCTGCCAAAGTGGAGGTCAGACTACAGCATTATGAACGTGACGAAAGTGCCACGGTCAGACCGCCAGCATCGCCAGTCGACAGCCTGGCGGTCTCGACGGTTGTAATCCGCCAGGGCAGCGCTGCCCTGGGAATTACCAGTCCCCTTTCCACCACCCTTTGCATGGCAGTAGACCTGACATGCAAAGGCTGGTGGAAAGGAGGTGCTGGGGGCCCCAAGGGGGTGCCTGGACTGCCCATGCACTAGGCATGGGCAGTGCAGGGGCCCCCATGGACAGCCCCCTCCTGCTTTCTACTGCCCGAATTACAGGCAGTGGAAAGCGCGACGGGTGCTGTTGCACCCATCCCACCACCACATTGGCGGCGGTTTGATTACGAGCCGGCGTCAATGCTAAGGTCCTGTTAACCGCAGGGCCGGTAGGCGGAAACACTGTTTCTGCCGGCCAGCCCTGCAGGGATCTTCTAATAGGGCCTGCGGTGTTCTGGTCACACAGGCGGCCTGATGATGGAACGAGTATGGCAGGCGGGCTCTGTCCCCTGCCAAACTTCTAATGAGGGCCCGTGTCCTGATGATGGTCTCGTGGACCATATGGCCGTGAGAGAATGAAACCTTGACTGTTAGTCCTCTCTAACCACAGTACATTTATCATATAGGATGCTGTCCAAGGATTGGAAGCTTGATAAGGACATTGGTTGTCTTGGACTTGGTATTTGAAAAGCTTGTGATTAGGAGGACTTTATGCTTCCTCAGCCTTTTTGGACTGCTGAAGTGGCAGTGTCAGTGCTATATATGTTTATTTTTGTTATATCAGGCAGTCTGAATAATTATTATAAGTGTATAGGAGTTTTGATATTGTTTATCATGTATATCAAAATGAAAGTGTGTTTTCTAATTTGTACAATATGCTATGTATGACTGTATGAATTTGTGCAGTTGGTTATGTATATTTTTTTCTTAGTTAAGTTTTGGTTGGACCACTATGGTGACCATCAGTAAATAGTGTGAATACTTTTAAAAAGAATTCCTCCTGGAACTTTTGAATTTGTATAGAAAGCTGTGGTCAAGCACAGAGGTGCCCATGGCCGCACTGCTGTGCTAATCATGACTTTCCTTTTCATGGTGGTGTCAATGCCATGAAAACGCTGGCAGAAAGGCAGATTTGGGGCGACAAGTGGGCCCCTGCACTGCCCATGACCAGGTCGTGGGCAGTGCATGGGCCCCCCGTGAGCACACTTGAAATGTGCACTGTCTGCTATGACATTACCGTTGCACTGTTTCTGCCGGCCAGCCAGGTGGAAACATTGTAATACGGCAGTGGGGAGACTGCCGGTTTGGTGACGGTCGCCTCCACACTTTCATAATGACGGTCTGGCAATCGGACCGCCGGGATCGTAATGAGGCCCTCAGTCCCAGATTCCTCATTTTCGTTTTTATTCTCTTCATATATCTTAGAAATAGTTTCTGACTCTATTATCTTTTTTAATCTTGCAATGCATATTATTGAGAATTTCTGTTCTCTCCTTGATATTTCTTTGATTCATCCTGTATCTTTTACTTCTGCTTTATGAGGGTAAAACTTTTTCCAAAGAGCAATCCCTAAGACAATCACAAATACAAACTGCATTATAACAATATAACCAAAGAGAATAAAAATTGTTTGCCCTTTTTGATACTGTAGGAAAATGCCACTGTTGGCATTGTCCCCTCCCACTTTTTGCCTAGTGTTGATGCCAGCTTTGATTGGAAGTGTGCTGGGGCCTATGTGGGGCCTCTCCAGTACTCCTCCAAACCCCCCTAGTCTACCCTCTGAAAACACAAGTACTTACCTGCAAGCAGACCGGAACCGGAGTACCCCCTGTCTCCATAGGGGTCCACGTTATTTTGGCTCCGCTTTAACCTCTGCACCTAACTGATCCTGTGTTGCAGGCTGTTACCTTGAACCCCTAACAGTGGGCTACCTATGCCCTGGTTACTTACCTCAAAAACTTTACTTACCTCCCACGGAACTGTTGAAAATTGCAGAGTCCACTTTTAAAATAGATTTTTGCCATTTTAAAGAAAACTATGTACATGGTTGATTCCATTCACAGTTCTAAGTATTACTATTCAAAGTACCTTTCATTTAATGTACTTACCTGCTAAATGAATCTTGTGGTTCCGGAAATAAATTAATAAAATAATATCTTTCTTTATAAAAACCTATTAATCTGAAGTTAAGTGATTGAGTGTGTGTTTTTACTTTTTGCTTGTGTGTGTACAACAAATGCTTAACACTACCCTCTGATAAGCTTAACTGCTGGACCACACTACCACAAATAAAGCATTAGTATTATCTATTATTGCCTCTGTCAAGCCTCTTGGGGAACCCCTGGACTCTGTGCACAGTATGGCTCTCATTACAACCCTGGCAGTTGGTGATAAAGTGGCGGTAATACCTCCAACAGGCCGGCGGTAATAAACACAAAATTATAACCACGGCGGAAACAGCTCAGACAGACAGACACATTAATACTCCGACCGCCAGGGCGAAATCAACAGGCACCTTGGAGGTAACTGTAAGAGGCTGGCCTGGCTTGTAGTGGGTACCAGAGGTACTTACACCTTGTGCCAGGTCCAATTATCCCTTATTAGTGTAGAAGAGGTGTTTCTAGCAGCTTAGACTGATAAAAGGTAGCTATGGCAAAGCAGCTTAGGCTGAACTAGGAGACATGTAAAGCGCCTACTATACCACTGGTGTCATATGCACAGTATCATAAGAAAACACAATACACAGAGTTACTAAAAACAAAGGTACTTTATTTTTATGACAATATGCACCAACTACCCCCAGAGGGCACAGAAGTCGTGACAGGGGGATTCTGCAGAAAGAACAAACACCAGCAATGCAACAACAGTGGATTTCCGGACCTGTAAGACAAGGGGACCAAGTCCAATAGTCGCGACAGTGTCAAGAGTGGGCAGAAGCCCAGGAAATGCTAGCTGAGGGTGCAAGGAAGCTGCCACTGGATGGAAGAAGCTTGGAGTTCTGCAAGAAAGAAGAGGACCAGGAACTTCCCCTTTGAAGGATGGATGTCCCACGTCGCAATGAAGCTTGCAGAGGTGTTCCAACGCAGAAAGACTGCAAACAAGCCTTGCTAGCTGCAGGGGTTGCAGAAGGGGTTTTTGGGTGCTGCTGTGGCCCAGGAGGGACCAGGATGTCGCCACTTGGAGGAGGAGACAGGGGGGTGCCCAGCAACTCAGGGAACCCTCACAGAAGGAGGCAGCACACGCAAAAGTACCTGAACAGACAATTGGGAGGAAAGTGAACCGGAGTCCACGCAAAGTCACAAAAGGGAGTCCCACAACGCCGGAGGACAACTCAGAAGGTTTTGCACTGCAGGATAGAGTGTTGGGGACCCAGGCTTGACTGTGCAGAAAGGAAATCCTGGAAGAGTGCACAGGAGCCGGAGCAGCTGCAAATCATGCGGTACCCAGAAATGCAGTCTAGCGTGGGAAGGCAAGGATTTACCTCCACCAAACTTGGACTGAAGAGTCATTGGACTGTGGGAGTCACTTAGACAGAGTTGCTGAGTTCCAGGGACCACGCTCGTTGGGATGAGAGGGGACCCAGAGGACCAGTGTTGCAGTCTTTTGGTTCCTGCGTTAGCAGAGGGAAGATTCCGTCGACCCACAGGAGATTTCTTCAGAGCTCCTGGTGCAGGGTGAAGGCAGGCAACCCCCACAGCATGCACCACCTGGAAATAGTTGAGAAAGCCGGCAGGATGAGGTGATACAAGGTTGCTAGTAGTCATCTTGCTACTTTATTGCGGTTTTGCAGGTGTCGTGAGCAGTCAGCTGTCGATCCTTTGGTAGAAGGTGAAGAGGGAGATGCAGAGGAACTCTGGTGAGCTCTTGCATTAGTTATCTAAAGAATTCCCCAAAGCAGAGACCCTTAAATAGCCAGAAAAGGAGGTTTGGCGACCAAGGAAGGAGGATTGGCTACCAAGAGAGGTAAGAGCCTATCAGAAGGAGCCTCTGACGTCACCTGCTGGCACTGGCCACTCAGAGCAGTCCAGTGTGCCCCCAGTGCCTCTAAATCCAAGATGGCAGAGGTCTGAGACACACTGGAGGTGCTCTGGGCACCTCCCCTGGGAGGTACCGGTCAGGGGAGTGTCCACTCCCCTTTCCTTTGTCCAGTTTCGCACCAGAGCAGGGCTGGGGAATCCCTGAACCAGTGTAAACTGGCTTATGCAGAGATGGGCACCATCTGTGCCCATCAAAGCATTTCCAGAGGCTGGGGGAGGATACTCCTCCCAGCCTTCACACCTATTTCCAAAGGGAGAGGGTGTAACACCCTCTCTCAGAGGAAATCCTTTGTTCTGTCTTCCTGGGCCAGGGCTGCCTGGACCACAGGAGGGCAGAAACCTGTCTGAGGGGTTGGCAGCAGCAGCAGCTGCAGTGGAGACCTCGGAAAGGCAGTTTGACAGTACCCGGGTACTGTGCTTGAGACCCGGGGGATCATGGAATTGTCCCCCCCAAGCCAGAATGGCATTGGGGTGACAATTCCATGATCTTAGACATGTTACATGGCCATGTTCGGAGTTACCATTGTGACGCTACACATAGGTAGTGACCTATGTCTAGTGCACGCGTGTAATGGTGTCCCAGCACTCGCAAAGTCCGGGGAATTTGCCCTGAACGATGTGGGGGAACCTTGGCTAGTGCCAGTGTGCCCACACACTAAGTAACTTTGCACCCAATCTTTACCAGGTGAAGGTTAGACATATAGGTGACTTATAAGTTACTTAAGTGCAGTGGTAAATGGCTGTGAAATAACGTGGACATTATTTCACTCAGGCTGCAGTGGCAGGCCTGTGTAAGAATTATAAGATCTCCCTATGGGTGGCAAAAGAAATGCTGCAACCCATAGGGATCTCCTGGAACCCCAATACCCTGGTTACCTCAGTACCATATACTAGGGAATTATATGGGTGTACCAGTATGCTAATGTAAATTGGTAATTTTAGTCACTAGCCTGATAGTGACAAATTTGGAAAGCAGAAAGAGCATAACCACTGAGGTTCTGGTTAGCAGAGCCTCAGTGAGACAGTTAGGAATCACACAGGGAACACATACAGGGCACATACTTATGAGAGCTGGGGCCCTGCCTGGCAGGGTCCCAGTGACACATAGACTAAAACAACATATATACTGTGAAATATGGGGGTAACATGCCAGGCAAGATGGTACTTTCCTACACAACCCCCCCAAACGAAGGACAATAAGACTAGCCATGACCTGATGAGTCTTCATTGGCTAAGTGGAAATATCTGGAGAGTCCATCTGCATTGGAGTGGGTACTCCCAGGTCTATGTTCCACTGTATAGTCAGTCAGTCACAAAACTTTATTCGGCAAATGCCATAAAAGTACAGACAAAAACACAAAAACCACACAATAATTACGTTACAGTAAATAGATAGAAGAATAAAATAGTACCATATCTAAAACATTACGTAAACATCCGGTCTAAAATCCCATAAAATAAACAAATAAAACTCATAACATAAGGAAAATCACAATAACAGAATACAAAAATTAACTTACAATATTAAACTATACATACATATACATTTAAAATGAAATGAGCCTTTTCCTAATACTTAAAGAGGCTGTAATAAAATCTAATACAAAATGACAAATTTGCCTATCTGGCAATCTCTGAAAATATATTAAAGCTTCCTTGTAATGGATGGGTCTAACAAAACGTAAAGTGGGTAAAATGCAAACTCCTCTAGGAGCAGCATAAAAAGGGCAAAAGAGAAAAAAGTGCAAAGTACTCTGGGTTGATCTAGAATCACAGGGACAAAGAGGTAAATCCCTTTTCCAAAAACATGGTTCAGGAAACGCTACCTTAAAATGAATTAAATTAAGTCTAAAAAGTGTTAAAAAAGAAAGTATCTTAAAACTGGAAAACCAGGTCAGATAAGGTTCAAGGCATGGGGCTGTCACTACCTGAGAATAGGAATCAAAGGATTTTAATTTCAGAGAACTACAAAATCTCAGGTCTGATATGTACTCGGAGTAAGTAGCCTTCAGAACGGACCTAGAATTTATAGTTAATTATGTATAGTCCATTCCCTGTAGAGATATGGACCACCTCAACAATTTAGGATTTTCACCTTTCATTTGTTTTAGCCAAAGTAGAGGTTTGTGGTCTATCTGAACAATAAAGTGAGTGCCAAACAGGTATGGCCTCAACTTTTTCAGTGCCCAGACAACAGCAAAGGCCTCCCTCTCAATGGCAGACCAACACTTTTCTCTAGGGGTCAACCTTTTGCTGATAAAACTGGTTGATCCTGGCCCTCAGAATTCAGTTGTGATAATACTGCCCCTACCCCTAATTCAGATGCATCAGTTTGAACAATTAATTTCTTGGAGTAACATGGCCTTTTTAGGACAGGTGCAGAGCACATGGCCTGTTTGAGCTCCTCAAAAGCTTTCTGACAACTAGCTGTCCATAATACCTTTTTAGGCATCTTTTTACTTGTGAGATCATTAAGAGGGGCTGCTATGGAGCCATAGTTTTTAATGAATCTTCTGTAATACCCAGTGAGGCCTAAGAAGGCTCTCACAGGGGTTTGAGTTGTAGGGGGAACCCAATCCATGATTGTCTGGATTTCCCCCTGAAGTGGTGCAATCTGTTCTCCACCTACCAGGTGTCCCAGATAATCCACCTTTCCCTGCCCTATCTGGCACTTTGAGGCCTTGATAGTGAGGCCTGCCTTTTGCAGGGCCTCCAAAACTTTCCAAAGGTGGACCAGGTGCTCATCCCAGGTGGAGCTAAAGACAGCTATATCATCTAGATATGCTGCACTAAGAGCCTCCAACCCTTGCAGGACTGTGTTCACCAACCTCTGAAAAGTGGCAGGTGCATTTTTCAAACCAAAGGGCATCACTGTAAATTGGGAGTGCCCTCCTATAGTTGAAAATGCAGTTTTAGGTTTAGCATCCTCAGCCAATTTAATCTGCTGATACCCTACAATCAAATCAAAGGTGCTTAGATACTTGGCAGATGCCAGTGTATCAATGAGCTCATCTGCCCTGGGTATAGGATGAGCATCAGTTTTTGTTACCTGATTGAGTCCTCTGTAGTCTACACAAAACCTCATCTCCCTTTTTCCATCTTTTGAGTGAGGCTTTGGTACAAGCACCACAGGACTCGCCCATGGGCTTTCAGAAGGTTCAACCACTCCTAGATCAAGCATTTTCTGCACCTCTTGTTTTATACAGTCCCTGACATGGTCAGGCTGCCTATAGATTTTACTTTTGACAGGCAAGCTGTCTCCAGTATGAATTGTGTGTTCACACCAGGAAGTTGTTCCTGGCACAATTGAAAAGAGGTCAGAAAACTGTCCAAGGAGATTTATGCAGTTGTCTTTCTGTTCTGCAGTAAGACAGTCTGCCAAAACTACTCCCTCCACTAAAGCATCAGATTCAGTGGTGGAAAAGAGATCAGGGAGAGGGTCACTCTCTTCTTCCTGTCCCTCATCTTTTGCCATGAACAGGGTGAGATCAGCCCTGTCATAGTAGGGTTTCAGGCGGTTGACATGAATCACCCTAAGGGGACTCCTGGCAGTGCCCAGGTCTACCAGATAGGTAACCTCACCCTTCTTTTCAACAATGAGATGGGGTCCACTCCATTTGTCCTGGAGTGCTCTTGGGGCCACAGGCTCCAATACCCACACCTTCTGTCCTGGTTGATACTGGATCAGAACAGCCTTCTGGTCATGCCATTGCTTCTGGAGCTCTTGGCTGGCCTGAAGGTTTTTACTGGCCTTTTTCATGTACTCGGCCATTCTGGATCTTAGGCCAAGTACTCTATGTCCTGTTTGGGAGCTTTTAAAGGTTGTTCCCAACCCTCCTTCTCAAGTGTTAGTGGACCTCTTACAGGGTGTCCAAAGAGGAGTTCAAAGGGACTGAAGCCCACTCCCTTCTGGGGTACCTCCCTGTAAGCAAAAAAGAGGCAAGGTAATAGCACATCCCATCTCCTCCAGAGTTTTTCAGGGAGTCCCATTATCATACCTTTGAGAGGTTGAACCTCTTTACCAGTCCATTAGTCTGTGGATGATAAGGAGTGGTGAATTTGTTGGTTACACCACATTCCTTCCACATTGCTTTCACGTATGTAGACATGAAGTTGCTACCCCTGTCTGATACAACCTCTTTAGGGAAACCCACCCTGGAAAAGATTCCCAGGAGGGCCTTTGCCACTGCAGGAGCTGTAGTGGTTCTTAGAGGAATTGCTTCAGGATATCCTGTGGCATGGTCCACAACCACCAGGATAAACCTATTGCCTGAAGCAGTAGGAGGGTCAAGGGGGCCAACTATGTCAACCCCTACCCTTTCAAAGGGGACCACAACAACAGGTAGTGGAATAAGGGGAGCCGTTGGTGTGCCACCAGTCTTGCCACTGGCTTGGCAGGTCACACAAGACTTGCAAAAATCTTTAGTGTCCTCTGACATCCTAGGCCGGTGAAACAGTGGGACAAGCCTTTCCCATGTTTTGATCTGGCCCAAATTCCCAGCCAAAGGAATGTCATTTGCAAGAGTTAGGAGGAACTCTCTGTACTGCAGGGGAATGACCAATCTCCTGGCTGCTCCAGGTTTTGGGTCCCTTGCCTCGGTGTACAAGAGGTTGTCCTCCCAGTAAACTCCCTGTGAGTCAATGACATCCCCATTTTGCTGCTTGACAGCTTGCTGTCTGAGACCCTGTAATGTGGGACAGGTTTGCTGTGCCACACTCAGCTCTTCCCTGGCAGGCCCCCCTCCACCCAAAAGCTCAGCAGTGTCTGCTGCCAGCTCATCTGGTGAAGGTTCTGCACAGGGAGGAAATTATTTTTCCTCAGAAGGAGAATCATCTGTAGAGGGAGGGATAGTGGATAGGGATTTACCCTTGCTACCCCTAGATTTAGGGAGCACTTGGTTCATTGTTCCAGGATCCAAGTTACCCTGTCCTTTTTGCTTTTTGGCCTGAGCCCTTGTCAAAGCAAAAATATGCCTAGGAATGCCCAGCATTGCTGCATGAGCCTCCGACTCCACTTCTGCCCAAGCTGATGTCTCTAAATGGTTCCCTAGTAGACAGTCTACAGGTAAATCTGAGGCAACCACAACTTTCTTTGGACCAGTAAACCCCCCAGTTGAGATTCACAACAGCCATGGGGTGGCTAAGAGTATTGTTATGAGCGTCTGTCACTTGGTACTGCTGACCAAGTAGGTGTTGTTCAGGGTGTACCAGTTTCTCTATTACCATGGTAACACTGGCACCTGTGTCCCTGTAAGCCTGAACCTCAACACCATTTATTAGGGGAAGTTGCTTGTACTTATCTATATTAAGGGGACAAGCAACCAAGGTGGCCAAATCAATGGCACCTTCAGAGACTAGCACAGCCTCTGTGGTCTCCCTAACAAGACCAACCCCAACTACATTACCAATAGTGAGCCCAGCTACTCCCTTGGATTGGCTATTTGTAGGTTTGCTCCCACCACACTTGCTATTACTAGGGGCACTAGAATTTGCAGCAGGGGTTGTGGTAGTGGGAGGTTTGGTGTTTTTCTTTGGACAACTGGCATCAGTTGTTCAATGGCCTTTGACTTTACACAAATAACACCAAGGCTTTTTAGGTTGATTATTGGAAGAGGATTTGGACCCACCACACCCACCAGAGGATTTTTGTGGACCTGATGAAGACTCAGTTTTACTTTTGTCCCCACCCTTGTCAGAAGACTTACCATCCTTCTTCTTGCCATCCTTGTCCCCCCCTGTATGAAATTTTCTGTTCACTCTTGTTCTGACCCATTTGTCTGCCTTCTTTCCCAATTCTTGGGGAGAGGTCGGATCTGAGTCCACTAGATATTGGTGTAACAAGTCAGACACACAGTTATTCAGAATATGCTCTCTCAGAATAAGATTATACAGGCTTTCATAGTCAGATACTTTACTGCCATGTAACCACTCCTCCAAGGCATTCACTGAACAGTCTACAAAGTCTGTCCAGTCTTGTGAGGACTCTTTTCTGGTGTCTCTGAACATAGCCTTTTGCGCTTCGCAAACGGCGAAAAACGCTGTTTGCGAGGCGCAAAAGGCCTTACTCGATGCAGAATCACATTTTGCGAGTCGGTACCGACTTGCAAAATGTGATTCCGACTCGCAAATAGGAAGGGGTGTTCCCTTCCTATTTGCGACCGCATTGCGATGTAGAGTTGCTTTGTGACCCCGAAAGCGGTCGCAAACCAACTCGCAGTTACCATCCACTTGAAGTGGATGGTAACTCATTTGCAAAAGGGAAGGGGTCCCAATGGGACCCCTTCCCCTTTGTGAATGCAAAAAAATATATTTTTTCAGAGCAGGCAGTGGTCCTATGGACCACTGCCTACTCTGAAAAAAACGAAATTAAATGGTTTCGGTATTTTTAATTTTTGCAGCTCGTTTTCCTTTAAGGAAAACGGACTGCAAAAAGAATTTAAAAAACTGCTTTATGAAGAAAGCAGTCACGGACATGGTGGTCTGCTGTCTCCAGCAGGCCACCATTCCTGTGAGTGCCTAGACTCGCTATGGGGTCGCAAACTGTGACCCACCTCATAAATATTCATGAGGTGGGTCTTTGCGACCCCATAGCGAGTAACAGAAGGTGTCTGAGACACCTTTCTGCATTTCATATTGCGTGTTGCAATTTGCGAGTCGCTATGACTCGCAAATTATAAGTCGCAATATGAAACCTACCTACATCTGGCACTTAATCCTGTATTGTTCAGTGGTTAAACCAAATCCATCCAAGAGTGCATCCTTCAAAACTGCAAAATTGTTAGCATCACTTTCTCTAACAGTAAGGAGCCTATCGCTACCCTTTCCAGTGAAAGATAGCCACAATATAGCAGCTCACTGCCTCTGAGGGACCCCCTGTACCATACAGGCCCTCTCAAGTGCAGCAAACCACTTGTTGATGTCATCCCCCTTCTTGTAAGGGGGGACTATCTTGTGCAGATTCCTGGAATCATGCTCTCTAACAGGATTGCTATCAGGAATACTGCTGCTGCCACCATGGGGTCGTAATCCCAACCTCTGTCTCTCCTTCTCAATGTCTAGGGATTCACTATCTAAGGCCAGCTGTTGCTGTTTAAGCTTCAGTCTGGTCTCTTCAACCCTCAGTTTTTTGAGTTCCCTTTCTAACAAGTTATCCTCAGGGTGGGTGGGTTGGGAAAGCTTGGACACAGAAAACAAGTTTGAAACAACAGAGGGGGATCTGGACCCTAGCAACTTGGCCTATAGGAATAAAGAATTCCCTACTGTGATGGGAACCTCCATTACTACCAACATTACTGGGTGTCCTGCTAGGGTGCAGATCCTGATCAGAGCCCTCCCTACCTCCCTCAAGGAGATCCCCTGAGTCAGATTGGGAACCTTCTATTAACCTCTCATTTGATGTGCCTGCTTGGGACTCATCATTTACAATAAGCATGTTAAATAGAAGTCCTTTGGTAGGGTTCTTTCCTATCACTAAACCTCTTTAAGTAGAGACTCCTTAGGCTCTTGTAATTCAAATTGTCATAGGTAGTATTGACCATTTTAAGAGTAGAGACTTCTACAGACATGATAGTAAAAGGTTTAGAGACAGTGAGAAGAAAGAAAAAGTTTCAGAACTTTTTAAAGAACAGAGAAAAAACCTTTTTCTAACTTTTAGAAGTTTTAGAATACTTTTCAGCACTTTGTGAAAAGTTTAAGAGGAGAAAAGCAAAACTTTTTGGTTAGGTGTACATACACTGAACTGTTTTGTATATTATTCTCTTATGAAAAGTAGACAATGACAAAGTGGTAAGTAGTTACCAGTACTTATCCCACCGCTGCACAACCAATGTAGAAGGCTGGCCTGGCTTGTAGTGGGTACCAGAGGTACTTACACCTTGTGCCAGGTCCAGTTATCCCTTATTAGTGTAGAAGAGGTGTTTCTAGCAGCTTAGACTGATAGAAGGTAGCTATGGCAAAGCAGCTTAGGCTGAACTAGGAAACATGTAAAGCTCATACTATACCACTGGTGTCATATGCACAATATCATAAGAAACCACAATACACAGAGTTACTAAAAATAAAGGTACTTTATTTTTATGACAATATGCCAAAAGTATATCAGTGAGTAACCTCAGTATGAGGATAAGTTATATACACACGATATATGTACACAAACCAAAATTAGGTAAGTAATAGCAAGAAAAGTAATGCAAACAGTGTAGAATTACAATAGATTGCAATAGGAGCACATAGGTATAGGGGCAACACAAACCATATACTCCAAAAGTGGAATGCGAACCACGAATGGACCCCAAACCTATGTGTTTTTGTAGAGGGTCGCTGGGACTGTAAGAAAACAGTGACGGTTAGAAAAATAGCCCACCCCAAGACCCTGAAAGGTAGGTGTAAAGTGCACCTGCTACCCCCAGAGAGCACAGAAGTCGTGATAGGGGGATTGTGCAGGAACAAACACCAACAATGCAACAACAGTGAATTTCCGGACCTGAGTACCTGTAAGACAAGGGGACCAAGTCCAATATTCGCGACAGTGTCGACAGTGGGCAGGAGCCCAGGAAATGACTGCTGAGGGTGGAAGGAAGCTGCCACCCGGTTAGAAGAAGCTTGGAGTTCTGCAAGAAAGATGAGGACTAGGAACTTCCCCTTTGGAGGATAAATGTCGAACGTCGCGATGAAGCTTGCAGAGGTGTTCCCACGCAGAAAGACTGCAAACAAGCCTTGCTAGCTGCAAGGGTCATGGTAGAGGTTTTTGGGTGCTGCTGTGGCCCAGAAGGGACCAGGATGTCGCCACTTGGAGGAGGAGACAGAGGGGGTGCCCACCAACTCAGGGAGCCCTCACAGAAGCAGGCAGCACACGCAAAAGTACCTGAACAGGCACTTGGAAGGAAAGTGAACCGGAGTCCACGCAAAGTCACAAAAGGGAGTTCCACGACGCTGAAGGACAACTCAGAAGGTTGTGCACTGCAGGATAGAGTGTCGGGGACCCAGGCTTGGCTGTGCACGAAGGAAATCCTGGAAGAGTGCACAGGAGCCGGAGCAGCTGCAAATCACGCTGTACCCAGCAATGCAGTCTAGCGTAGGCAAGGACTTACCTCCACCAAACTTAGACTGAAGAGTCACTGGACTGTGGGAGTCCCTTGGACAGAGTTGCTGAGTTCCAGGGACCACGCTCGTCGGGATGAGAGGGGACCCAGAGGACCAGTGTTGCAGTCTTTTGGTGCCTGCATTAGCAGGGGGAAGATTCCGTCGACCCACGGGAGATTTCTTCAGAGCTCCTGGTGCAGGGTGAAGGCAGGCTACCCCCAGAGCATGCACCACCTGGAAACAGTTGGAAAAGCCGGCAGAATGATGTGATACAAGGTTGCTAGTAGTCATCTTGCTACTTTGTTGCGGTTTTGCAGCTGTCGTGAGCAGTCAGCGGTCGATCCTTTGGTAGAAGGTGAAGAGGGAGATGTAGAGGAACTCTGGTGAGCTCTTGCATTCGTTATCTAAAGAATTCCCCAAAGCAGAGACCCTAAATAGCCAGAAAAGGAGGTTTGGCTACCAAGGAAGGAGGATTGACTACCAAGAGAGGTAAGAGCCTATCAGAAGGAGCCTCTGACGTCACCTGCTGGCACTGGCCACTCAGAGCAGTCCAGTGTGCCCCCAGCACCTCTAAATCCAAGATGGGAGAGGTCTGGGACACACTGGATGAGCTCTGGGTACCTCCTCTGGGAGGTTCAGGTCAGGGGAGTGGTCACTCCCCTTTCCTTTGTCCAGTTTCGCGCCAGAGCAGGGCTGGGGGATCCCTGAACCTTTGTAGACTGGCTTATGCAGAGATGGGCACCATCTGTGCCCATCAAAGCATTTTCAGAGGCTGGGGGAGGCTACTCCTCCCCAGCCTTCACACCTATTTCCAAAGGGAGAGGGTGTAACACCCTCTCTCAGAGGAAATCCTTTGTTCTGCCTTCCTGGGCCAGGGCTGCCTGGACCCCAGGAGGGCACAAACCTGTCTAAAGGGTTGGCAGCAGTAGCAGCTGCAGTGAAGACCCCGGAAAGGCAGTTTGGCAGTACCCGGGTACTGTGCTAGAGACCGGGGGATCATGGAATTGTGCCCCCAATGCCATTCTGGCATTGGGGTGACAATTCCATGATCATAGACATGTTACATGGTCATGTTCGGAGTTACCATTGTGATGCTACACATAGGTAGTGACCTATGTGTAGTGCACACGTGTAATGGTGTCCCCGCACTCACAAAGTCCGGGGACTTTGCCCTGAACGATGTGGGGGCACCTTGGCTAGTGCCAGGGTGCCCACACACTAAGTAACTTTGCACCCAACCTTCACCAGGTGAAGGTTAGACATACAGGTGACTTATAAGTTACTTAAGGGCAGTGGTAAATGGCTGTGAAATAACGTGGACGTTATTTCACTCAGGCTGCACTGGCAGGCCTGTGTAAGAATTGTCAGCTCTCCCTATGGGTGGCAAAAGAAATGCTGCAGCCCATAGGGATCTCCTGGAACCCCAATACCCTGGGTACCTCAGTACCATATACTAGCTAATTATATGGGTGTACCAGTATGCCAATGTAAATTGGTAATTTTAGTCGCTAGCCTGTTAGTGACAAATTTGGAAAGCAGAGAGAGCATAACAACTGAGGTTCTGGTTAGCAGAGCCTCAGTGAGACAGTTAGGCATCACACACGGAACACATACAGGGCACATACTTATGAGCACTGGGGCCCTGCCTGGCAGGGTCCCAGTGACACATAGACTAAAACAACATATATACAGTGAAATATGGGGGTAACATGCCAGGCAGGATGGTACTTTCCTACAGTAACCGCCTACAGCCAGACGGAAGACAATGTTCCGCCCACTGTATTATGAGACAGGAAACCGCCACCTTTTCCGGGGCAGTACCAACAACATCAAAAGCCTGGCGGAAACACTTAACAGAAGGGAAATGACTCACCTGTGGAGACTCAGGGAACAACCACGCCGCAATGGAGACCGAGTTGCATGTCTTCCCCATGCTCTTCTACGTGCTGCTCCACTACGAACACCAACGACGGTGAAGACGACCATGGTGAGTACTGCTGCCTAGCACACAGGGGAGGGGGGAGGAAAAAGAGTGTGACACCCACACAAAACACGCAACACCCCCAACCCTCAACACCATACACACAAGCAGATGCAGTAACAACATATTGATCCCGTACCCCTCAGGAATAATGCAAGGACAACTACAATAGAGTAAAAAGAGTGTAATAGGATAAATATAGCAGAAATACGTGCATCCAAATGAAAAAGTATATACATATTTACAAATCAAGGTACAGTGCCCAGTACTCAGTGTTTGTGGGCCACAGGGCCACATCAAAAAGTCCAAGGCCCCACCTCACTCCTGCAAAAACAGGGAGAGAGCACTGCAGGGGCATCAGGTCGAAAATGGCCAGGCACCTCCGGGGGACTGGGAACGGGGGGCACCTCAGCCGGAAGATGATTCAACGCCACTGGTCCTGGAAGGGGCAACATGCCCATCACTCTGTCCTAGGGAGTGCAAGGCCACAGTCTCTCAAGAGGGTGACTTGCCCACATGCTCTGGAGGGGGCAAAATGCCCTGTGGTCTGTCCTGGGGAGTGCAAGGCCACAGTCTCTCAAGTGGGTGACTTGCCCACATGCTATGGAGGGGGCAACATGCCCAGTGCTCTGTCCGGAGGAATGCAAGTCCACAGTCTCTCAAGTGGGTGACTTGCCCACATGCCCTGGAGGGGGCATTGTGCCCTGAGATCTTCATCCTGTGGAGTATGCGGTTAGTGGATGTCTTCTCCACTGGTTCTGGAGGGGGCATCGTGCCCAGTGAGCTTCATCCTGGGGAGGGTGGGGTGAGTGGATGGCTTCTCCACTGGTTCTGGAGGGGGCATCGTGCCCTGTGCTCTTGATCTGGGGAGGCTGGGGTTGGTGGGTATCTTGCCCACTGGTTCTGGAGGGGACATTGTGCCCTGTGATGCAGATCTTGGGGAGTGCACGGTCACAGTCTCTCAGCTGGGTGTTATACCCACATGATTTGCAGGGGCCAGACCGCACAACAGCCCATGGACGCATGACTACACGCTGTCCACCGGCGGTGACGGCTGTTCAGTGGTGGCAGTGGTGGTGGTGCTGCTGCTGCTGGTAGTAGTGGGGGGAGGCTCCAGCCCATCTGCTGCAGCCTCAGACGGCTGCCCACTGGGGCAGGTGGTGGTGCTGGTGGCAGTTCTGCTGGTGGAGCTGGTAGTGGTGGGGGGAGGCTCCAGCCCATCCTCTGCAGCCTCATACGGCTGCCCACTGGGGCAGGTGGCAGTGCTGGTGGCAGTGCTGGTGGCGGTGCTGCTGGGGGACCTGGTAGTGGTGGGGGGAGGCTCCAGCCCATCCTCTGCAGCCTTGGACGGCTGCCCACTGGGGCCGGTGGCGGTGCTGGTGGCAGTGCTGGTGGCGGTGCTGCTGGTGGAGCTGGTAGTGCTGGGGGGGAGGCCCCAGCCCATCCCCTGCAGCCTCGGATGGCTGCCCACTGGGGCATGTGGCAGTGCTGGTGGCGGTGCTGCTGGTGGAGCTGGTAGTGGTGGGGGGAGGCCCCAGCCCATCCCCTGCAGCCTCGGATGGCTGCCCACTGGGGCAGGTGTTGGTGCTGGTGGAGGTGCTGCTGGTAGAGCTGGTAGTGGTGGTGGGAGGCTCCAGCCCATCCCCAGCATTTTCAGACGGCTGCACCACCATAGTTGGTGGTCGCGGCTCAGACTGAGTCCCAGCACCAGGCCCCTTTCTCTACTGCCTGCTGTTGTAGGCCCCTTGCCCTTCCTTCCTGCAGCTGGGACTGGCTCCCTGCCCTTCATTCCTGTAGCTGAGGCTGGCTCCTTGCCCTTCCTACTTGCAGCTGGGGCTGGCTCCTTGCCCTTCCTTCCTGCAGTTGGGGCTGGCTCCTTACCCTTCTTGAAGCACTTGGGGCATCCTTTCTCGACCTGGAGTTGTGGGGACACTACTGTGCCCGTGGACTGGGTGGCTGAGGTGCTTGCCTGGGTTTTGACCACCCTGGCCTGATGTGAGAGACGGGGGAGGGCTAGGGAAGAGGTCAATGGTGGAGAGGAAAAGCTTCTTAGGGACATTGGGGGGGAAGAGGGAGATGGTTTGGGAGTGGAGGAAGAGGGAGTGGTGGTAGGAGGTGCCAGTCTGCTGTGTTTGGGTGCAGGTGCATGGGCTGGATGCTGTTGTGAGGTGGATGGCTGTTAGGTGACTGAGTGCTTGCGTTTGTGTACTTTGGGAGGAGGGGGCACAGACACAGTGGGAGAGGACACAGGGGATGTGTGCATGGATGTGGGAGTGGTGACTCCCAGTGAGGGGTGTGTACTGATAGGTGTGCTGGTGATGGTGGTAGTGGATGAGGATGTAGTGCATGCAGGTGTGAGTGGAGATGCTACTGGGAGGGAGGTGGACAAGGAGGAGGAGGGGGTCACAGTTGAGGCAGTAGATGTTGTTATATCTGCTTCTGGATGGTGTTTGTGTGAGTGCCTGTGGGATGAAGTGTGGTGCTTGTGTTTGCCATGTCCACTCTTTGTGTGTTGTCCTGGGTGCCTGCTCATCTGACTGTGTGCTTGGGATAGGTTGGGGTTGAGGGGAATGGGATTAGGAAGAGGAAGTTGGAGGTGGAAGAATGGAAACAGGGACAATGGCTGCCATCAGAGAGGAGGCCAGAACCTGGATTGATCTCTGTTGGGCTGCCAAGCCAGTGTGAATGCCCTCCAGAAATGCATTGGACTGCTGCATTTGGGCTGCCAGCCCCTGGATGGCATTCACAATGGTTGACTGCCCAACAGAGATGGATTGCAGGAGGTCAATAGCCTCCTCACTCAGGGCAGCAGAGCTAACTGGGGCAGGGTCTGAGGTTCCTGGGGTGAAGGAGATGCTCACCCTCCTGGGTGAGCGGGCATGGGAAACTCGCTGAGGGGCTGCTGGGAGGGCAGTGCTGGTACGAGGGGTGGTGGCTTTACCTGTGTAGGAAAGTACCATCTTGCCTGGCATGTTACCCCCATTTTTACACGTATGCCAGTCTGTTTTTGCCTGTCTCACTGGGATCCTGCTAGCCAGGACCCCAGTTCTCATAGTTTGTGGCCTGAATGTGTAACCCTGTGTAGTGACTAACTGTGTCACTGAGGCTCTGCTAATCAGAACCTCAGTGCTTATGCTCTCTCTGCCTTTAAATTTGTCACTTTAGGCTAGTGACCACTTTTACCAATTTCAATTGGCACACTGGAATGCCCTTATAATTCCCTAGTATATGGTACCTAGGTACCCAGAGTATTGAGGTTCCTGGAGATCCCTATTGGCTGCAGCATTTCTTTTGCCACCCATAGGGAGCTCAGACAAACCTTTACACAGGACTGCCACTGCAGCCTGAGTGAAATAATGCACACGTTATTTCACAGCCATTGTCACTGCACTTAAGTAACTTATAAGTCACCTATATGCCTAACCTTCACTTGCTGAAGGTTAGGTGCAAAGTTACTAAGTGTGAGGGCACCCTTTCACTAGCAAAGGTGCCCCCACATAGGTCAGGGCCATTTTCCCAGACTTTGTGAGTGAGGGAACACCATTACACGCGTGCACTACATATAAGTCAATACCTATATGTAGCTTCACAATGGTAACTCCGAATATGGCCATGTAACATGTCCAAGATCATGGAATTGTCCCCCCATGCCAAATCTGGTATTGGGGAGCGAATTTCATGCATCTCCGGGGCTCCACTATGGACCCCGGGTACTGGCAAACCAGCTCTCTGGGGTTTTCTCTGTAGCTTCCGCTGCTGCCACCCCACAGACAGGGTTCTGCCCTCCTAGGGTCTGGGTAGCCCAGTCCCAGGAAGTCAGAACAAAGGTTTTCCTCTTAGAGAGGGTGTTACACCTGTTCTCTGTCCGAACTGTCCTCTCCAGAACTGCTCCCCTCACCCTCCGTCCCACTGGTGCCCTTGGTGGATTCGGCCTCATGGGTCCTGTGGGATGCAGCTCTCTCCGTCGCCGGATACACTTGGTCAATGGCGGCACCAACACCACCATTGGCGTACAAAACACACTCGCACACAGGGAACAGCCCTACGCATTAGGCAATGCACTACCAGTCACAATATTAGTCACCAGCCCATGGATAGGGACACCTAACGCAAATTGCAGCATACCTGAGACCCACAGACCCCTGCCCAGTAGTGGATGCCTACTAGCTTGGTTGGAGGACTTTCACATCAGAACCCTGTCCAACATGGGACCTACTCTGCAATGCCAGGCCTGGCCTAGTGGCACACACAGGGCCCACACACCCCACCCGGATACCACCCCACCAGGCGTAAGTTGTAATGTAGGGCACTGTACTCACCCCCTTGTTGCTGCTGTGATGTCCTGAGTGCCCATCTAGCTCTGGATAGGCCACCTCCAGTATGCGGGCCATCAGGGGGGTCAAGGTTCGATGGGCACCCCTTCCTCGTTGGGAGGCCATCCTCAGCTGGGCCTCTGCCGCCTTCTGTGCCCAGCATCTCAGGTCCTCCCACCATTTCTGAAAGTGGGTGCTCTGCCTGCCATAGACCCCCAGGATCCGCACATACTTGGCGATGGCACGCCATATACCCTTCTTTTGATGGGCGCTGACCTGCAGGGAAATAGACACAGGGAAAGGTATTAGTCTGACCGTACTGCCTGTTACACTTATGGCCCACCATGCCCCTTCCCATCCCCATTAGCACAGACATGGCCCAGCATACATGGCGCACGCTGCCTAGGGCCCATCCACCAACCCCCCTACATGAGGCCTTCACACACAGCACTCCATGCATTCAAGCCCTGTGCATCGTACTCACAGTGTACTCACCTGTTGGTCTGGAGGCCCATACAGCAGTCGGTACTGAGGTAGGACCCCATCCACCAGTCGCTCTAACTCCGTCGAGGTGAAGGCAGGGGCCCTTTCCCCAGTAACACGAGCCATGGTCGGTTCCAGACACAGGTCACAGCAGCACATGCAGTGTAGGTCCTCTCCTGTTGAAGGTCAGGTAGTAAGTGAGTGAACAGATAGAAAATGGCAGTCACGTCCGCGCCGGTGCATACTGTCACTGCCGGCGTACATCACCATTGGCCACTGTACACTATAGGGCCCAATGATAACCAACGAGGAGTTGCACTACAGTTCTCGACCGCCTCCGGCAATGGCGCACAACGTCAGCGGAATCACCTCATTTCCACCTGTCCCTCCATACAGGACTCGGGGACGTCATTTCCGGGGGGGCATTGCAGGCCATGGATCCTAACTGCGTCACAGTACACAAATTCACATTTTGGATAGTGCTGACCAGAGTGTTGTCTGCCCTGATTAAACACATGTACAGCTACATCGTTTTCCCCCAGGTGGAGGATTTGGCCACAGTGAAAGCTGACTTCTATGTAACTGGACATCTCCCCAACATGATTGGGGCAATAGATGGAACACATATTGCATTTGTCCCCCTGGCGAAATGAACAGGATTTCAGAAATCGAAAGAGTTTTCACTCCATGAATGTCCAGATGGTGTGCCTGGCGGACCAGTACATCTCCCACGTCAATGCAAAGTATCCTGGGTCTGTGCATGATGCCTTTATCCTGAGGAATAGCAGCATCCCAAATGTGATGGCCCAACTCCAGAGGCACAGAGTGTGGCTAATAGGTGAGCCATGGTTCCCAAACAGTGAATGTTGGTGTATGGGTATGTTGTGGGCCCCAAGGGTGAGTGTGTGGCTAACAGTTGTCCCTCGATATTTGCAGGTGACTCTGGTTACCTCAACCTCTCATGGCTACTGACCCCTGTGAGGAATGCCAGGATGAGGGCAGAGGAACGTTACAATGAGGCACATGGGTGAACAGGAAGGATTATAGAAAGGACCTTTGGCCTCCTGAAGGCCAGGTTTCGGTGCCTCCATCTAATAGGTGGATCCCTGTGCTACTCACCCAAGAAGGCCTGCCAGATCATCGTGGCATGCTAAATGTTGCACACCCTTGCCTTGCAACGCCATGTGCCTTTTCTGCAGGAGGAGGAGGCTGAAGATGGCTGTGTGGCAGCAGTGGACTCTGTGGACAGTGAAGAAGAGGAGGCAGAGAATGAGGACAACAGAAGTGCAGTTATTTGTCAATACTTCAAATGAGACACAGGAATGACAGTGTTATTTCACATATAATTGACCGTTTGATGTGTGACATTGTCACTGTCAGGCTGTGAATTCCTACTTCTATGCCCACTCACTGTACCCTTTGGCATCTCTTTTTGAAGATGTTGGTGCCCCACTATTGCTCCAGGTGTGTTCAGTGCAGCCAACTACAGGTCTTTCGTATGTAAACATTACTGTACAGTTGAATTGCAATGTTTGAACCTGGTTAAAGAAATGCATTTTGAAAACATTTGACATATACCATACTTGTGTTTTATCAAAGTGAGTTTATTGCAGTGCTCTGAAGAAGAGGGGGTAGTGCAATGGGCTGGGGTGATGATGGAGGAAAGTCCAGGTGAGAGTCCAGTCTATTTGTATCACAGGTGCATTGTCCAAGGGGACATAGGAAGGGGAGCAATGGCAGTTCAAGGTGGATAGGTTGACAGAGTGGGACACAAGGGTGACAATCAGTAGAGTCTTATTTCCTGGCGGGGTCTTTGCAATAGTCTCTGGCTTCTGCCTGGATCATAGGGAACATTTGCTGGGTTTTTCTCCTTCTGCAGGGGGAGGGGTGCTGCTGGCCTGTTGGTCCTGTGGTGGGGCCTCCTGTCCACTAGCGGCAGCAGAGGTAGAGGGCTGTTCAAGTAGTCTGGCTAGTGTCAGGGGCCTGCTGGTGTGCCACTGCCTCCCTCATACTGTTGGCCATCTGCCAGCACCCCAGCAATGGAGACCAGGGTGGTGTTAATGGCCTTCAAGTCCTCCCTGATCCCCCGTACTGTCCCTCCTGCAGCCGCATTTTCTCTTGCATCTTGTCCATGATCTGGCCCAGCGTATCCTGGGAATGTTGGTATGCTCTGAGGATCGCGTTGAGTGCCTCCTGGAGGGTCGGTTCCCTGGGCCTGTCCTCCCCCTGTTGCACAGCAGTCCTCCCAGTTTCCCGTGCCTCTGTCCCCTGAACCGTGTGCCCACTGCCACTGACCCCAGGTCCCTGATTGTCTTGTGTTTGTGGGGTGGCCTGGGGTCCCTGTAGTGGTGGGCACACTGCTGATTGACGCGTCCTGGGGACAGAGGTATGGGCCCGCTGGGTGGGCGCTGTGATGGTGTTTCCTGAGGGGGGAGGCTCTGTGGTGGTGTGAGAGTGTGCCTGGGTAACCGACTGTCCGGAGGTCCCTGATGGGACTGGATGTTGCTGGCACCTCTTCGCGGTGACATTGGCTGGGTTACCTGTGGGGATGTAAATGCAGTGTTATTGTTTCTGCGTGTGTCATATTGTGCATGGGTGTGTTGCCCTCTGTGGTTGTTATTGCCCTGGCAGGTTTGCCTTGTGGGAGTTTTTATTTGGTGGGCTAGGTGATTCTGTCTAGTGTGCATGCTGTGATGACAGGTGTCCATGTAGGTCTGTGAGGGGTGTCTATGCATTGGTGTTGCATGCAGGGCTTGACATTGGGATGAGTGGGTTGTGATGGTAGGGTGCATGGGAGGCGGTGGAGTGATGGGAGTGAGGGTGAGGGTGGGGGTATGTGATGGCATGCAGTTAGGGGGGGTTATAGTAATAGAGAATTGACTTACCAGAGTCCAGTACTCCTGCCAGGCCCTCAGGATGCATGATTGCCAAGACTTGCTTCTCCCATGTTGTTAGTTGTGGGGGAGGAGGTGGGGGTCCACCGCCAGTCCTCTGAACAGAGAGTTGGAGTCTTGCTGCTATGGAACGCACCTGCCACCGTAGGTCGTTCCACCTCTTCCTGATGTCATCCCTTGTTCTGGGGTGCTGTCCCACGGCATTGACCCTGTCCACGATTCTCCGCCAAAGCTCCATCTTCCTAGCAATGGATATCTGCTGCACCTGTGATCCAAATAGCTGTGGCTCTACCCAGATGATTTCCTCCACCATCACCCTTAGCTCCTCCTCTGAGAACCGGGGTGTCTTTGTGGTGTCATGAGTGTGGTGTGATTGGTGTGGGTAAGGGTGTGTAGGGTGATGTGTTAGTGTGTGATGTGGGGTGCGTGGGTGGTGTATAGGTGTAGGTGGTGTGTGGCTCTTTACTTGTCTGTGGTCGTGGTGTCTGTTTCGTGCCAATGGTTTGTATTCGTAAAAGGTTGTGGGTAATGAGGGTGTGTGTTTTATAGTGCCCAATGTGATGCTTTGTTAGTGTGTGTGTATTTTGAGCGCGGCGGTATGTACCGCCAACGGTTTACCACCATTGAATGTCCGCCATGGTGATTCGTGGGTCATAATGTTGTGGGTGTTGTTGTGTTGGCGTAACGATGTGGGTTTGGATACCGCTAGTTTATCACTGACCTTTGGGCTGGTGGACTTGTGTGTGTGGCTGTATAGTGACGGATTGGTATGTGTGAGTCATAATATGGTTATCGGATATCCGCAGTGGTATGTTGGCGGCAGTCGGCATGGCGGTAAGTGGGATTTATCGCCAATGTCATAATGAGGGCCTATATCTCATTTTGATATAGTTTATACAGAGCCAGCTTCCTACATTGGTGGATTAGCGGTGGGGTCTAAGACTTTGTATTTGCTGGACTACTCAGCCAATACCTGATCACGCAACTAACATTCCAAAATTGTCATTAGAAAATAGATTTTTGAATTTTGACTATTTTTTAAAGTTTCTAAAAGTCCTGCTAGGGCCTTGTGTTAGTTCCTGTTAACATCTATTTTTAAGTTTAAAAGTTTTGTAAAAGTTAGGATTTCGTTACTAGAAATAGTTTCTAGTTTCCTAAAAAGTAATCCCAACTTTAGAGACATAGGTGGTCATTACGAACTTGGTGGTGTGGCCCACCAGCCGGCATGGCGGGCCATACCGCCACATAATGAACCCTATGATTTTTGGGCAGTGATCTGCGCGACGGGTGCAGCTGCACCCGCCGCACAGAGGCATTGGCGGCGGCTCCATGCGGAGCCACCGTCAATGTCCCGGCCATGCTTCCTGTAGGCCAGCAGGTGGAAACAATGTTTCCGGCCACCGGCCCACAGGAATGTTCCTAATATGGCCAGTGGGAAACCGGGGACGCTGGCGGTCAGTAATTTGACCGCCAGCATGAACACAGTGGTTTCGACTGCCGTGTTCATTATGAGGGCCATAATGAGTAGCTCGGAGGATATAGTGATGGAACTCAACCTCACTCCTTACCTTCATCTAGTGATGACAGAGCTAAGGTCCCTCTGTAAGCTAAGAAAGATTAAAACTGGTTCCAACCACCAAGGTCAAGCTCCAGGAGCTCTTGACAGAGTACACCAGGGACCACCCTACTGAAGGGGAAGACCTGGCCTCAGATAGAGAAGAAGTTGAGGATCAGGCGGTAGAACCACCTCACCCCTCCTACCCTAGCTAGGGAGACCAGGGCTCCAAGACTCCTCACAGATAAGACTAACAGACTCTGGTTCTTCCACATGGGAGTCCAGTTCCTCTGTGTACATTGAGAGCAGCTTCAATGAGGAGGACATCCTTTTAGCAAGGATGGCCAAAAGATTAGCTTTGGAGCAACAGCTCCTAGATATAGAAAGGGAGAGAGCAGAAATGGGCTTAGCACCCATAAATGGTGGCAGCAACATAAATAGGGTCAGAGAGAATACTGGCATCCTAAAAATCCCCAAATGGATTGTTTCAAAATATGAAGAAGGTGATAATATCACCAAATGGTTCACAGCTTTTGAGAGGGCTTGTGCATCCAGAAAGTTAAACATTCCTCACTGGGGAGCTCTCCTTTGGGAACTGTTCACTGGTAAGTTTAGGGATAGACTCCTCACACTCTCTGGTAAGGATGCAGAATCCTATGACTTCAGGAAGGCTACCCTTATTAAGGGCTTTGGATTCTCAACTGAGGAGTACAGAATTAGGTTCGGGGGGCTCACAAAACCTCAAGCCAATCCTGGGTTGATTTTGTTGACTACTCAGTCAAAACACTAGCTGGTTGGATAACTGGCAGTGGAGTGCATGACTATGATGGGTTGTATAATTTATTTATGAAAGAACATCTGTTAAGTAACTTCTTCATTGACAAGTTGCATCAACATCTGGTACACCTAGGTCCAATTTCTCCCCAAGAATTGGGAAAGAAGGCAGACCACTGGTCAAAACAAGGGTGACCAAGACTTCAACAGGGGGTGACCAAACTAAAGGGATCACAAAGCCTTTCCAGGGGAAACATCCAAAGACAAAATGTAACGGTCTTCTCATGGGCCCCAAAAACCTGCTCACGAGGGTGGGCCCGAGCCTCTTCACAGTCCACAAATGGGTGTAAGGGTAAACACTTTACCCCAAGAAGGCCTGGTGTCATACCTGTAGACAGCATGGACACCAAACTGGAGACAAGGCCTGTCCCAAGAAAAGTCCCACGACTTCTACTCCAGTTAGCACTGGAATAGCCAGTCTCCAGGTGGGATCAACAGTGTGCCCAGAGCAAATCAGGGTTCACACTGAAGCTACTTTAGTGTCTGAGGGTGGGGTGGATATAGCCACACTAGCTGCCTGGCTGCCTAGCATGCAAAAATACAGGCAGAAGCTCTTGATAAATGGGACAAAAGTAGAAGCCCTGAGGGATCAGGTGCCAGTGTCACCATGGTGACAGAAAAGCTGGTTTCCCCAGGACAGTATTTGGCTGGACAAACATACCCAGTTACCAATGCTGACAATGAAACTAAAGTCCATCCCATGGCAATGGTGACTTTAGAATGGGGAGGGGATACTGGCCTGAAGCAGTGAGTGGTCTCTTTTGCAATCCCATTAGAATGTTTGCTAGGGAATGATTTGGATTCCTCAGGATGGGCTGAGGTAGAACTCAAAACCCATGCAGCCATGCTGGGTAGAGCATAGAGCAGAGCACATAGTGAAAAAAAAGTGTTGGAGCCTGGAATAATGACCCAACCTTCCAAGAGAAAATGTAAAAGTACTGGGGGACCAGCCACCGTACAGCACAAGAAACAGGAACTCTCTTCCCAGGAAGATGCCCTATCCCGTGAAGGAACTAAGTCCATGGAGCTGGAGCCTTACCAGGTAGAGCTCTTGGGCCCAGGGGGGCCCACAAGAGAACAGCTGCACGAGGGACAAAAGACTTGTCCCACTCTTGAAGGCCTGAGACAGCAAACTGCTGAATAGGAGAAGGGAGGTGTCAGTGGCTCCCACAGGGTCTACTGGGAGGATGGACTCCTTTACACTGAGAGAAGAGATCCCAAACGTGGTGCCACTGGGAGGCTGGTAGTGCCTCAGGAGTTTGGAGAATTTATCCTCACTTTGGCCCATGACATCCCCTTAGCTGGGCATCTGGGATAAACCAAGACATGGGACAGATTAGTGAACCATTTCTATTGGCCCAATATGTCCCAGAAAGTACGCGAGTTTTGTAGCTCCTGTGCCACCTGTGCCAGTGGCAAGACAGGTGGCCATCAAAAGGCCGCCCTCATTCCACTTCCAGTGGTGGGGGTCCCCTTTGAAAGGGTTGGTGTGGGCATTGTGGGTTCACTTGAACCTCCCACAGCCTCAGGGAACCAATACATACTGGTGGTAGTGGATCATGCTACCAGATACCTGAAGCAATTACCCTTAGGTCAACTAGTGCCCCTGCAGTAGCCAAGTCCCTAATTGATATATTTACCAGATTTTCCATAAGGAGGTGGTTTCTGACAGAGTTAACAACTTCATGTCAGCTTACCTCAAACACATGTGGAATGAGCGTGGGGTGACTTATAAGTTCACCACACCTTATCATCCACAAACCAATGGCCTTGTTGAAAGGTTTAAGAAGACATTGAAGGGCATGATCATAGGGCTCCCTGAAAAACTCAAAAGGAGATGGGATATCCTCCTTCCATGCTTGCTTTTCACCTACAGAGAGGTAACACAGAAGGGAGTAGGGTTTTCCCCCTTTGAGCTTCTGTTTAGCCATCCTGTAAGGTGACCACTGGCACTTGTTAAAGAGGGCTGGGAGAGCCCTCTCCTTAAGCCTAAACAAGATATGTAGGAGTACGTACTTGGCCTCCGGTCAAGGATGGCTGAGTACATGGAAAAGGCATCCAAAAACCTTGAGTCCAGCCAACAACTCCAGAAGTTGTGGTATGACCAAAAGGCTGCAATGGTTGAATTCCAACCAGGGCAGAAAGTCTGAGTTCTGGAACCTGTGGCTCCCAGGGCACTTCAGGACAGATGGAGTGGCCCTTACCCAGATCTTGAGAAAAAGAGTCAGGTCACTTACTTGGTGGACCTGGGCACTAGCAGGACACCCAAGAGGGTGGTCCGTGTTAACCGCCTTAAGCTCTATAATGATAGGGCAGATATAACCATGCAGATGGTTACTGATGAGGATCAGGAAGCAGAGAGAACTTCTTCCTGACCTTCTCTCAACTGACCCTAAAGATGGGACAGTAGATGAAGTGGTCTATTCAGGCACCTTCTCTGCCCAATAGCAAGCTGACTGGAGGCAAGTCCTGCAAGAATATGCTGAGCTCTTCTCTTTGACCACTGGTCAGACACATCTGTGTACCCATGATGTGGACACTGGAGACAGTTTACCTGTCAAAAACAAAATAGTCAGACAGTCTGCCCAAGTCAAAGAGAGCATCAAAGTGGAAGTCCACAAGATGCTGGAGTTAGGGGTAATAGAGCACTCTGACAGCCCCTGGGCTAGCCCAGTGGTCTTAGTCTCCAAACCTCATACCGAGGATGGAAAGAAAGAAATGAGTTTTTGAGTGAATTCTGTCACCAAAGCAGAAGATTACCCCATACCCAGAGAAAATGAACTGATTGACAAGTTAGGTGCAGCCACAGTTCTGAGTACCTTTGACTTAACTGCAGGGTACTTGCAAATTAGGATGGCACCTGGAGCAAAAGAGAAAACAGCATTCTCCACACCATGATGGGTATTATCCGTTTACTGTTATGCCCTTTGGTTTAAAGAATGCCCCTGCCACCTTCCAAAGGTTGTTGAATCAAGTCCTTGCTGGCTTGAAGTCCTTTAGTGCAGCACATCTAGATGATATTGTTGTATTTAGTTCAAACTGGCAGGATCACCTGGTTCACCAGGGGAAGGTTTTGCAGGCCCTGCAATCAGCAGGCCTCTCTATCAAGGCATCCAAATGCCAGATAGGGCAGGGAACAGTTGTATACTTGGGCCACTTTGTAGGTGGATGCCAAGTGCAAACTTTACAACCCAAGATCCAGACAATTCTGGACTGGGAAGCTGCGAAAACCAAGACTCAAGTCAGGGCATTCATTGGCTTGACTGGGTATTACATGAAGTTTGTGGAGGGGTATGGGTCCATTGTGACTCCCCTCATAGAACTGACCTCTAAGAAAATGCCCAAGAAGGTAAAATGGACCCTAGACTGTCAAAAGGCCTGGGGCACCCTAAAAGAAGCTATGTGCTCAGCACCAGTTCTATATGCCCCAGTATATTCTAAGCAATTCATTGTGCAGACAAATGCCTCTGAACATGGGATAGGAGCAGTCCTATCCCAAACCACTGATGATGACCTTGACCAGCCTGTGCTTTCATTAGCAGGAGGTTACTTCCCAAGGAGCAGCATTGGAGTGCCATTGAGAGGGAGGCCTTTGCTGTGATTTGGTCAGTGAAACAGTTGAGACCATACTTGTTTGGTACTCACTTTATTGTTCAAACTGACCACAGACCTCTCAGATGGCTCATGCAAATGAAAGGAGAAAACCCTAAACTTTTGATGTGTTCCATATCCCTACAGGGAATGGACTCTGTAGTAGAACACAGACCTGGGACTGCCCATGCCAATGCAGATGGCCTTTCCAGGTTCTTCCACTTAGAAAAACGAAGACTCTCTTGGGGAAGGTTAATATCATCCTCTTTTGTTTGTGTGGGGGGCATTGTGTAGGAAAATGCCACTGTTGGCATGGTCAACCCCCACTTTTTGCCTACTGTTCATGCCAGCTTTGATTGGAAGTGTGCAGGGACCCTGCTAACCCGGCCCCAGGACCTGTGTACTTTCCCTAAAACTGTACCTTTGTTCCCAAAATTGGCATAGCCCTGGCACACAGGGCCCAGTGGCCAGGGAAGGTCCCTAAGGGCTGCAGCATGTATTATGCCACCCTTACCGACCCCTCACTCAGTACATGCACACTGCTTTGCAGTTTGTGTGTACTAGTGGGGAGAAAAGACAAAGTCGACATGGCACTCCCCTCAGAGTGCCATACTCACCAACCACTGCCTGTGGCATAGGTAAGTCAGTCCTCTAACAGGCATTACAGGGTGCACTATACAGAGGTGAGGGCATAGCTGAATGAGCACTATGCCCCTACAGTCTCTAAGTCAGTTCTTAGACATTGTAAGTGCAGGGTAGCCATACTGAGTATATGGTCTGGGAGTTTGTCATTACGAACTCCATAGCACCATAATGGCTACACTCAGTACTGGGAAGTTTGGTATCAAACTTCTCAGCACAATAAACCCACACTGATGCCAGTGTGGGATTTATTGAAAAATACACACAGAGGGGATCTTAGAGATGCCCCCTGTAAGTTAGCTCAACTGCTAGTGTAAGGCTGACCGGCCTATGCCAGCCTGCCATTTCCAGACAAGTTTCTGACCACATGGAGTGCCTTTGTGCACTCTGTGGTCAGAAACAAAGCCTGTCCTGGGTGGAGGTGCTTCACACCTCCTCCTGCAGGAACTATAACACCTGGCAGTGAGCTTCAAAGGCTCAAGGCTGGTGTTACAATGCCCCAGGGCACTCCAGCCAGTGGAGATGCCCGCCCCACGGACAAGCCCCCACTTTTGGCGGCAAGTCCAGAAGGATATTGAGAAAAACAAGGAAGAGTCACCCCTTCAGTAAGGACTACCCCTAAGGTGACCAGAGCTGAAGTGACCCCCCTCCTTGAGAAATCCTCCATCATGCTTTGGAGGATTAGGACCAATAAGGATAGGGTTGTGCTTCCCTCCCCAGAGGGAGTGGGCACAATGAGGGTGTAGCCACCCTCAGGGGCAGTAGCAATTGGCTACTGCTCCTTGGCCCTAAACACACCCCTAAATGTAGTATTTAGGGGCGACCCTGAACCCAGCTCTTCAGATTCCTGATGAGCTCATTAAAGAAGAAGGACTGCTGAGATGAAAACCCCACAGAGAAGAGAAGGAAACAACAGCTGACTCGGCCCCAGCCCTACCATCCTGTCTCCTGCTTCAAAAAGCTGCAAGAGAAGAAGCAATGCATTCTGTAGGACCAGCGACCCCTGAAAAGCCTCCAGGGACTTCCTGCATCACTGAGGACCAAGAAACTCCAGTGGACAGCGGACCTGTCCAAAAAGAAGACAAAGAAACCATCTTTAAAAGGACTCTCACCTCACTCCAGAAGCGTGTGTCCAACTACTCTGCACCCAACACCCCCGTCCAGTGTCCAGAGAAACTAACTAGCCAGAGAGGACCCTCAGATGACTCCGACTACGTGTCCACCCTGGGCTGACCTCTCTACGACAATGCCTGCAGAAGGAATCCCGAGGACCCCCCTGACCGTGACTGCCCGGTATGAAGATATCCGTCGCCTGGAGAAGCACTGCACCCGCAGCCCCCCAGGCCCCAGAGAAACCGACTACTGGGTCCAAACCCCCCTGGTCTGCCCTATGACAATGCAGGTACTTACCTGCAAGCAGACCGGAACCAGAGTATCCATGTCTACATAGGGGCCAACGTAATTTTGGCTCCTGTTTGACCTCTCCACCTAACCAGTCCTTTATTGCTGGTGCTGGGTGTTTGGGGTTACCTTGAACCTGCAACGGTGGGCTACCTATGCCCCGGTGATTGAACCTGTAAGTTTGTTATGTACTTCAAAAACTGTACTTTACTTACCTCCCCCAGGAACTGTTAAAAATTGCAGTGTCCAGTTTAAAATAGCTTTTTACCATTTTAAAGAAAACTGTGTATATTGTCAATCAATCAATCAATCAAATAATTTCTTAAGCGCACTACTCACCCGGTAGGGTCTCAAGGCGCTGGGAAGGGGTGGGGGCGGTTACTGCTCGAAAAGCCATGTTTTCAGGTGCTTTCTTAAGGTTAGGACGTCCTGGGTCTTGCGTAGGTTGGTGGGGAGGGACTTCCAGGTCTTGGCGGCGAGGTGGGAGAAAGATCTTCCGCCGGAGGTGGCGCATTGGATGCGGGGGACTGTAGCGAGGGCGGCGGAGTGGAGCTGTCGAGTTGGTATGTGGAAGTTGACTTGTTCTTTAGGCCGGTCCAGTGTTGTGGAGGGCTTTGTGAGTGTGGACAAGGATTTTGAAAATGATCCTTTTGTTGATGGGCAACAAGTGTAGGGATCTAAGGTGGATAGATATGTGTTTGTGGCAAGGGAGGTTGAGGATGAGACATGTGGCTGCGTTCTGGATTCGCTGGAGTTTTCTTTGAAGCTTGGCTGTGGTCCCTGCGTAGAGAGCATTGCCATAGTCCAATCTGCTGCTTACGAGGGCGTGGGTGACTGCTCTTTTTTGTTTCTAAAGGGATCCATTTAAAAGTCTTGCGTAGCATGCAACAGGTGTTGAAGCAGGAGGATGATATGGCGTTGATTTGCTGGGTCATGGAGAGAGATGAGTCCAGTATGATGCCAAGGTTGCGTGCGTGGGTGGTGGATGTTGGGGGTGGTCCGAGGGTGGTGGGGCACCGAGAGTCGTTCCATGCTGTCTTGTTGGGGCCCAAGATGATGATCTCTGTTGATTCCATTCAAAGTTCTAAGTATTACTATGCTAAGTACCTTTCATTTAATGTACTTACCTGCTAAATTAATCTTGTGGTTCCAGAAATAAATTAACAAAATAATATTTTTCTATATAAAAACCTATTGGTCTGGAGTTAAGTTATTGAGGTTGTGTTTTCACTTATTGCTTTTGTGTGTACAACAAATGCTTAACACTACCCTCTGAGAAGCCTAACTGTTCGACCACACTACCACAAATAGAACATTAGTATTATCTATTATTGCCTCTGTCAAGCCTCTTGGGGAACCCCTGGACTCTGTGCACACTATGGCCCTCATTAGAACATTGGCGGTAAATCCCGCCTACTGCCACGGCGCCGGCCTCCAAAAGACTGTTGCCGTGGCTGCCAACCATCCACCATGTTATGACCGTAGCCACGATTCCGCCAGAAGGCTGGCGGAATTCCAGCTAAGGTCATGGTGGCGGACGGCGGTAATGTGGCACTGCTGCCAGCAGCAGCGCCACACCAGGAGAACGCTGCCGACCGTATCATGACACATGATACGGCCTGGCGGTGTTCCACTGGTGGACGCTGCTGCTGCCAGCAGCGCTGCGTCCCATCTCCTGCCGGAGGACAAACAGGTAAGTCAGGTTCTCCAACAGGGGAGGGGGGTTATGTGTGTGTGTGATTGTTTTTGTATGCGTGCATGCGGGTGTGAGGTGTGTATAATGCATGTGTGCATGAATAAGTGTGAGTGTACGTGTATGTTGTGTCATGTGCATGTGTATGTGCTTTTATGTATGTTAGTGTGTGTTGAGGTGTGTGTGTGTATGAATGTATACATCTGTGGGTGGATGTGGGTTTGCGTGTGTGTATGAGTGTGTATGTCTGCGTGTGTAGGTGTGTGTATGTTGGGGGTTTGGGAGGGGTAGGGTGGGGAGGGCTCTGGAGAGTGGGAGGGGGGCGGGGGAGACCCCTATCAGTGCCAGGGAAGGAATTCCCTGGACCTGATAGTGCCTACCGCCATGGTTTTCGTGGTGCTGAGATTGCCATGAAAACCATGGAGGTAGGCGGGGTCATAATCCTGAGGGTGGGATTGTGATGGTTGTCGGGCTGGAGATCAAAGTCTCCAGCCAGGCGGCTGTTACCACCCTGGCAGACGGAGTGGTACATTGGTGGTTTGGCTTGAACCAAACTGCCAATGTCATATTTTGGGGAAAGGTACCGCCAGCCTGTTGGCAGTACCTTTCTCCAAAACAACGACATCCACCAGGGTCATAATGAGGCCCTATATCTCATTTTGATATAGTATATACAGAGCCAGCTGCCTACAGATACTGTCAGGCCTTTTCTTTAGTAGCTGAGTGGTGGTTACATTATTTGTTTAGCTGGTTACATAAGGTGTATATGGGTCACCATCCCTGCTAACGTCTTCCTCTTTGTCCCAGAAACGTGCCTATGCTATGACTCCTGTCTTTCCCTGGTGGAGGTCAGAAAACCATTAGTCTTCTCCGGGATCCTCCTCTGGAAGCTCTGCAGTGTCCTCCTAGAGTCTTCACTTGGCCTTGGATGTCCTTGCCAGTAATCTCCATTGCTTGTTGAGCATCCTCCTCACCTCCTAGAAGTCTTATCTACTACTCCCATCTCCTTGCTGTTCCTGAGGCTAGATGTCTGAGTCCTTTCTACCTCCGTGCAAGTCAATTCCTGGATGTGTCAACGTCATTCCTTATTTGCTCTCTTAAAAATTCCTACTCTTTCCTCTTCCTGCCTTGCTCTGTTCCTCTTCCAGTCTTTGTGTCTTGTCCTCCTTATTCTATTATTGCTTTCTTGGGTCTTTTTTTAAAACTTTTTTACCATTTTCATTTCAATATGAGGTCCATCTCAGGACTACCTTGCCTGTGATTTTATTATGGTAGTAAGGTAATACCTCCCGCCTTAAATGATTCCTTTCTGGAAGGAGTTTTGCAAGAAATCTTCATAAAAATCTGTATTAGTTTGTGACAGACTTACTTTATGTATAACTTAGAATCTATGTGATTCCCCCTAAAGATTCTAGGATTGGCGTTTTTTCTGGGACATCATGTTGAAGGGAATCAGTGAAAAACTACTTTCTACCCCTCTACACCTTAATGAGTACTCTGCTCTTTCAATGTTTAAGCACTATTTTTCAATTGTAGAGCACCTAGAGTACCCTGTTTCTCTAGGAAATTACTTGTGGCTGATGTGAAATATGTTTTTCTCTTTTGTCTGCATGCAATTGCTACAATATCACTCCTAACCCTAATCCTGTGTGTTGAAAAGTTTGTGAAAAGCAGTGATAGTAAAACTAAACATGATCATATGAGTTATTTTAGTTGTTTAAATCCTTCCACAGCCACTGTTTCTTGTTGTGTTTATTGGAGTTGCCCTTTGCTAACAGATATGTTAGGTTCCACTATACAGCACTTTTTTGCAATGAAATATCTATAATTGTCAATTAGTTCTAAAAATGCTGTCAGGTCCTTTTTTGTTTGAGGTAATTTCACCTGCCATTTCGCTTTGTCTTTATCCCTCTGCAACTGAATAAGAACTTGCCCTGAGATATCCCCTAAATATTCAATCTGATGGACTGCTAACATATTGGGCCTCATTACGAGGCTGGCGGTCTTGAGAACGCCAGCCTTGTGGTGGCGATCGACTGCCGCACTCCAGGCAGTCCGACTGCCACATTACAACCCTGGAAGTCAGACCGCCAGGGGACTGCCATCGCCGCCAGGAACATGGTTCCTGACAGGCTGATGGCGGTTGTCCTCATGGTCAGCGACGGCAGTGCTAAGTTCAGCACTGCCATGCTGATAACGATTACCCTTTCCGGCTGCCTTTTTATGGCGGTTTAAACTCCATGAAAAGGCTGGCTGAAAGGAAGTGCGGTGGTCACAGGGCACCCCTGCACTGCCCACAACCATGTTCTGTGCAGTGCAGGCCCCCCACCCAGCACTGTTGTGCTACGGTATTGGCCTCAGCTTCCATAAGGGAGCCAAGGCCAATCCTGTAGCACTGTTTCCACAGGGCTGACCGGTGGGAACTTCGTAATACGATGTTTCCGCTGGTCATCCCGGTGGGAAAATCATCATACAACTGGGAGTGAGGCCATCGGGTGGACGGGGGTCTCATCCCCGTGAGTTTGGCGGTCAGCTCATCCAGCTGCCAAACTCGTAATCAGGCCTATTGTTTGGAGTAATATTTCAACATGGACTGGGTCATTTCCCTTCTGAGAAGAAAACAAGAAATCAAAAGCGAAAACTCTGAATCGGTAAAGTCCATTTGTGGTAGGGAAAGCAGTTCTTTCTTGGTCTGATAGATTTAATGGAGTTTGCCAGTAACCCATAGTAAGGTCCAAGTCGGAGATGGTAATATACTCGGCTTCCCATGTTTGCTCTATTATTTAATCAATCCTTGGCACATGGTAAATATTAAATTGATTAATCTGCTGATTTAGGCATCAAGAAAATTTGGGAGTTCTATTCACATTGGGATAACTCAATAACTGTCTTTCATTTTCTTTATTTGTTCTTCAAATGCTTCTCTTCTGGTCTTAGAGGTGTGATAAAAGTCTTTGTCGAACCATTTTTACCAACTATGCAAAAAAATAGATGTTTTTTTTGGATTCTTGGGAGAGTAAACCTGGACATAAGTTAATCCATTGTATTAGCTCTCTTTTTAACCCTCATTTAAAGTCTGCGGAATTGACAGCTCTTCTTCTATCGACAAATTGTCTTCTACTACATGTGCTGTTTGCATGACAATGGTCCCTCCCGTTTTATTAACAGATTGAAATGGAATATTTAACTTTCCCTTCAATATGCAGATAATTCATTTTGATAGCTCACTTTCCCTATGCCCTTTATGTTTTTTGTAGGTCCTGTGGGCAAACCGAAGGTCTTGTAGACAGGATACATTGTCAATTTTGTGATAGGTCTGCCAAACTCTAAGTCAAACCCACATTTATTTTTTATCAGATATGCAATTTTCATTTAGGATTAGCACACTCAAAGAAAATCTCATATTTTTCTGATAAAAAACTCCTAGAAACAAATATTTCATGTTGGGTCCCCAAACTAACTGTGATTTGCCTGGTAGAAATCAATTGCATTAACAGATTCTGTCCCACCTGCCGAGGTATTACTATCACATGGCAGGGGTGTCTACCATAATGCCAAATATGCTTCTATTTAATTGTTTTGGTAAACTTATATACCCATCACATGACAGTAATGACAAAAAAAGACAACCAGTGCCGTATTATTCACTCCTAAAAAATGTTACATAAACAATGAAATAAAAATAAAAAGAATAATACAAACAATGCGGTCCAGCATTTGGAACACATGTAAAATCATCCACAACTGATCGTATATCAGGTGGCATCGATATCCCCTTTAAGCACATAGTGCAGCACCCAGAAACACTGTTGACACTCGTTTATTCCTCTACGGGCTGTATCTCTTAACTTAATTCATACATATTATGAGGTAACATTCCCCAGACACATTCATGAAACAGTGTGTCCTATTTGTAGTTTAAACAGAATTGTGCCCCAGTGGGCATACTCTCAATTTTATTCCGGCTGCAATCCCCCTATGACTCGCATATATTGACCATCAGGTAGGACTACGCCAATGGTCCACACATGTTGCCTGTGTGTATAGCTATTATACTGTCAGCCAAAGCAATACTTCACAGAATTATAATATTGCAATCACAACCCCAAACAGTATGAAAACCATGAAAGGCCCCACACCTGTACTTCCCACCTCAATCATTGCAAACTAGATTCTTAACAATTCTTCTGAGGAAACTTTTTTTTAAAATTATTAAAACCAATGAATGCACAGTGATAGAGCTGCATTGATCAAATTTGCTTCTACATCCCATTACTAACAGACTCATTAATACCCTGTTACTCGCAAAAATGTGTACAGCTCCTCTTCAGTATTTAACCCTTTCAGGGATTTTGTATCCAGACTCATGATGTATCTACTTTCAGTTTGGCAGAGCACTCTTTCGTGATCACCCCCTCTTGGATGCTGTCCCACTGCATCAATCACAAAGTATCCGAGACAATTCATATCACCGTTATGGCATTCATTCATGTGTCTAGTTACAGGGTACAACACATCCCTGTTCATTACAGCCCTAAGGTGCTGCAACATTTATTTGTGGACTTGCAGGACTGTACTCCCAACATAACGAAGTCCACACTCACACACCAGAACATTAACAACATACTTAGCCCTATAGTTATAAATGGCCCACATTTTCTGGGGCTTTCCTGTAAATGTGTAGAGTATTCCTGTGTGTTCACTCCAAAAGGTCAAACCTTGCACCAATGGCATCTATAAGAACCTTATGCTTGTAATAGCAAATTCCTGGGTTGTTTATCAAATACTTTTTACTAGGACATTGGTCATAGAGTAAGGTCTTCGATAGGCAATTTCAGTGGTACTAGGAACACACAGCCCCAAAATAGGATAGCCCCATTATCAAATGCCAATATTTTCTAAGGATGCCTCTCAATTGCCCCTCCTGTGTGCTGTAAGATGTCACTAATCTCATGGAAGCAATATCTATTTGTTTTTTTTTACTCCTTTGTTTATCATTACTGTACATATTTAATCTCACTGCGCTCTCCTCGCTTACTTCATTCTGGCGACGAGGATCGTGGTCTCCAAACGCAGCGGGCCCACGCAGCATGCCAGAAGTGGCTGAAGACAACATCCCCTGCAGCGTCCTCTTCGTTGGTGGCAGGGTCGACGATTATCTCGTCCTGCACAAGGCACAACAGGCGTTTCCAGTCACGTTTGGAAAAGCCTATCACAGCACCTCGGGGGAGTGGTTTTGATCTCTGGTGTTACTTCCACCGAATGTAAAAATTACCTCATCGCAAGCAAAGGAGGTCAAAAGGCTACACAAAAACCGAGGTATGGAACTGCTCTGCAGGTTTTCAATTCTCTAGTTCTGCAACCACTTTACGGACAAAACTCTAGGTTTCCCAGTGTATGCTGGGAAGCATGTAAGACTCATTGGTCTACAGATATTTTTGGTGAACAAACAAAAGTTATAAAGACAAAGAACGCTACATTTTTTTTCTGTTTCAGAGATTTTTTTTTTTTTACTCCTAAATACGTTTGTGTGTCAATAACATTATTTTTTTTTCTCTTTGTGGGGTTGCATCATGCAATCAGTTCTGCCTCCACCGCCATTTCTAGAGAGCCCTGGTGAACCACCTATAGTTTGGAGGCAATGGTATGATGCTTTTGAAACTTATTTAGGGGCGATAGGAGCATCACAGTACAGACCAGAACGGAAATTTTTTATTTTTCTCCATTCCATTGGCTTCGAAGGGAGAGCTATTTTCAAGCACCTACCAGACTTAAAATTGGATGCTGGGGAAATGGACGAGTATGAGAGTGCGGTGAAGAAAATGAGCAACAGGTTTGATGCACCTCCCAGCTTGGTGGTGGCTAGGCACAAGTTTTTTAAAAGAGAACAACGCTTCAGTGAAGATGTAGACACTTATTTTTCGGCGTTGCGTCTTCTGCCTGCGGAATGTCAGTTTGGAGCGCTGGGTGATCAACTCATCAGAGACCAATTTATATGTCAAGGGACAGATAAATCAATCAGACAGAAGTTGTTATCACTGGACAATCCAACGTTGGTGGAAACGATAAGAATTGCAAAGAGAATTGAATCTTCTATCAAGTCCTCCAAGGAAATAGAACTGGCGATGACTAGCAGAGTTAACGCTGTCATTAACAAAGATGATAAAAGGACTGTGGTCAAATCAAGTGGACAGAAAAACAATAAGCTTGCCAATTCCAATGTTTTTTTCAAACAAATAAATGTTTGTTTTAGATGTGGTAATATGATGCATCAAAAAGGATTTAGGAGTTGCCCAGCATTGAATGTCCAATGCAGGAGCTGTGGCAGGGTTGGGCATTTTGCCAAAGTGTGTCAAGGTGGAAAACGAAAGTCTGTCATGACGGTGATGGAAGAGAATGAAGAAGCGGTGGAGCACCTCATGGGAGAGGTTCAGGAAATGGTTTTAGTTGTTAATGATGGAGAGCTTAAGTCTGGTGTTCCGGATAATTGTGTGGATCCGTATGTGTGCATAAGAGTAGTTGACAAGTCATTGCGTTTGCTGGTAGACTCAGGGGCTAGAATCACCATGATTACCCTAGACTTGTTCAAGCAGAATTGGGGAGAGCGTGCCCTTGAGCCACCAGACAGGGCTCCAGTGTCCTATGAAGGGAGGAAGATTGAACTTCAGGGTTTTTTTTAGGACATTCTTGAGTTTAGGGGGAGACACATACATGGGAAGATCTATGTAGCGGCAAGAGGGTTGAACATTTTAGGTTGGTTCCATCAGGGCCTGTTTGGAATGGTGTTGCGGCCAGGTACATCTGAACAGGTTGCAGTGCTTAGAGAAACGGAGGAGATTGAAGGCCTTCTCAATGAATTCCCTAAAGATTTTTCAGGTGAATTGGGGAAGTTGAAAGGTTTTAAACATAAAATAAAAGTAAAAGTGAATGCCGCCCCAGTCAAACATAAAATTAGGTCTGTGCCCTTTAGCGTGAGAAAAGATTTGGAAAAAGAACTGGAAAGTTTACAGAACAAAGGGATTATAGAGCCTATTGAATCATCTTGGTGGCTTTCTGCATTAGTAGTAGCTAGGAAAAAGAATGGGGAATTGAGAATTTGCGTAGACTTGAGAGCACTCTACAGAGTAATATGGGTGGACTCACATACCTTACCTAATATTAATTAAATGTTGTCTGCCATTAAAGGTGCGAAGATCTTTCCGAAGTTAGATTTGGCTAGTGTGTATCATCAGGTGGAACTTGATCCGGAGTCCAGGTACTCCTCGGTGTTTCAAAGAATTATGTGTACGCTGTTAAAGGGGATTTCCAATGTGGTGGTCTTTCAGGCTGACATACTAATTAATGCGGCTGATCAGCAGGTGCATAACAAGATTCTAAGGCATGTGTTGCAGAAATTCATGGCTCATGGCATTGTTCTTAGGAGAGAAAAGTGCCAGTTCATGAAGTCGTCGGTTGAGTACTTGGGTCATGTGATAAGTCAGAAGGGGATTAGCCCAAAACCCGGTTTGATTGATACTATCAAAGCAGCTCTCCCGCCCACAGACAAGGCTGGTGTGAAAGCATTTTTAGGTATGTGTGAGTTTTACTCTCTGTTTATACCGGAGTATGCTAGTCGGTGAGAGTCTTGTCCAATTTATTGAAAGATAAGACCAGTTTTGAGTGGGCCTCAGAATGTGAAAAAGCGTTTGAGGATATTCAAATCCAGTTGACTCAAGCAAAAGTGCTGAAACCGTATGATCAACAATTCCAATGCTGTCTAACAGTTGATGCTAGCAATGTTGGACTAGGGGCGGTGTTGACTCAAATGATTGAAAGTGTTGAAAACACCATTGGTTTTGCATCTAGAGTATTAAGAACACCAGAAGTGAATTATTCGGTCATCGAAAAAGACCTGCTGTCCTGTGTTTGGGCCATTGAAAAATTCAGATGTTACGTGTGGGGGAGGCATTTTGTATTCAAACTGATCATAAGCCCCTAGCTGCAATCTTGAAGGGGACCAACGACAAAACAGGTACACCCAGGATTGATAGATTAGTAGCGAGGTTGATGCAATATGATTTCGAAGTCATGCATGTACCCGGGCGAAGGAATGTAAGCGCTGATTATCTGTCGAGATTTCCCAGTCAGATTACCCCGACGTCTGATGAAATTGTGGACGATGAGTGTTGTATGATTGCAGCTGTTGAGGTTGGTCAGGTGTCTGTGTGTTCTGAGTCAGAGTGGAAGGAGAAGTTGGCTGAGGACAATGACCTGTGCGCGGTAATAAGGTTTATTATTGAGGGCTGGCCATATGAGAGGGATTTGACGATGGCGGTTCAGCCATTTTGGAAAGTTTCAGATGAGCTAACAATTGAGGAGGACATTCTCTTGAGGAATGATAAACTCATTCCTCCGGAGGTGTTGAGGAGTTCATTACTGAAGAAGGCGCATGAAGGTCATTTGGGGGCCACTTTGACCAAAAGATGAGTAAGAGACAGCTTTTGGTGGCCACTCATGGACAGTGAAATCGAACAATTAGTAAGGAATTGTGCTGTGTGTTCCAACTCCAACAAGAGTATGAAACCTGTGACACCACCCCTTATGCCTATTGGTTGTCCTGGAGGTCCCTGGCGCAAATTGGGTGTCGGTATGGTGGGACCTTTTCATTCGCTCAATTGCAAGCTACGGTATGCATATGTAGTGGTTGACTATTTATCGAAATGGCCTTATGTCAAATTTGCACAGGAGCCAAATGCTAAGGCTCTTGTGACTTTCTTAAGGGAAGTGTTTATGAATGAGGGGTTTCCGGAGGAAGTCATTTCGGATAATGGTGTTCAATTTACGTCTGAGGAGTTCAAAGCATTTGAGGTATTCACTTTATCAACCCCAAACAAATGGTTTGGTGGAGAAATTCAACCGTGTGTTGGGAGACTGTACCAGGTGGGCATTGAAGAGTGGGTGTGATGTGCAGGCGTCGGTTCAGGCAATGCTTTGGTTTTACAGAACAACTCCTTATTCCACCATGGGGGTATCTCCTTTGAAAGGGAGAAAGCCTAATACTCAAATCAAACCCAGGTGGATGTCCATGTTTTTTTAACAAATGCTGGTGGGAGATCGTACTGACTTTATCAAGGCAAATGTGAAAAACAAGAGATACTTTGACAGTAAGAAAGGGGCTAAAGAGTCGCTTATTGCAGAAGGTGATTGGGTAGCTGTAAAACTGCCTACTTTTGTTAAGAAAGGTAATGCCAAATTTTCTGAACCGGTTAGGGTCGAACTGGTTTTGGGCAATGCTATAAGGGTTCAGGGCAATAAGTGGTGGAACAAAGCCAAGGTGGTCAAACTGAAAGGGAAATGGGATCCTCAGGATGTGAGAAGGCGTGATTTGGTGAATCAATCGGCCCGAACTAAAGTGGGGGTGGTTTGGTGAAACAGTCAGACTTGAATGTAAGTGGTGGTGAGGGTCCGGTCGTGCGCAGGAGTAATAGAGTACAAAAATTGCCCTGGAAACTGTGTAAATAAGGCAACGTGCAATTACTATGAAACCTGTGTCAACGACAATGGTTATCTATAGGCTTTATACAAGGTTGTTAGTATTTGTATATATATATTTTTTTTTTTGGGGGGGTTGTGATGGTACAGCAAAAAAAACGAAGAAAAAAAAAACCTCAGTTTTGTACCTGGTATTCGCGAGTAGCGTCGGTGCCTCGCGACCAGGTTTCCGTGCTGTTGCTAGGCGGCAGACGGGGCGTGTTTCAAACGGGCTTCGACGGTTGCGTGTCCGGAAGCCGTGTCCAGTCGCGCTTGGAGACTGTGGCATTTTTAACTTTCTTATTTACAATAAATACATATTTAATCTCACCGCGCTCTCCTCGCTTACTTCACAGTTCAAAATGTAGTTACATATTATATTCAATATTAAATCGTACTAAAATAGTATTTAAATATAACATTGAAAATTATTTTCATTACTGTACAAATATATATGTAATTAATAAATGTTTTAAAAAATAAATACACAATATATATTGCGTTATGTACCTTGATTATTTAAAAAACATAAATATGCTAATCATGTATGTGAGAAAAGCAATGCCAACTCCTATCCAAACCATTTAGGGAAGGCACACTAAAGGGGGTTATAAGGAACTGCCTCTTTTTGAGTATTCACCACCCACATTTTTGGACTGATGCTGCTGATTTTTCGAATCTGAGAGTGCACTGAGGTCTGCTAACCAGACCTCAGTGCCAGTGTCCTAACCCTAACCAAAGTTATGTCAAATTGGCCAGTGCTGGCTTACTTATAAGTCCCTAGCATATGGTACTCAGGGTACCCAGGGCATATAAGGGAGAGTGTCTTCCAAGGGCTCCAGCACTGTTTGTGCCACACTTTTATAGGTTCTCCTTAGTGCATGAGTTGGACACCCTTATGTTTAGCATTAGGTCCGTAGCCTATGCCATTTACACATTTAGACATGTGCATGGGTTGGACACCCTTATTTTTAGCATTAGGTCCGTAGCCTATGCCTGTTACACATTTAGACAGGCTTTTATTCATTTTCATATTTTTTAGTACAGCCAGCTTTCAGCTTGTTGTTTTTATATTTTATTCAGCTGCTTCTTTTCTGAGGAGACTTAGGGGGTTATTACAACTTTGGAGGAGGTGTTAATCCGTCCCAAAACTGACGGTAAAGTGACGGATATACCACCAGCCGTATTACGAGTTCCATAGGATATAATGGACTTGTAATACGGCTGGTGGTATATCCGTCACTTTACCGTCACTTTGACCTCCTCCAGAGTTGTAATAACCCCCATAATTGTTTGTGCCCAATGTTTTATCAGCACTTTGCGCATATTTCTCTGTGTGCCCTGCTCAAGGCTGTCGTAGTCAGTCCATGATATTCTAACTTGTATAGCCGCTCCTGGAGCTCAGCAGCCAGTCCCTAATGATTATGTCAGACCTGTTCTTAGAACATCGCAAGGTTTGCTATATAAACACCACCTAGGCCTGAGGGGGGCAGAAGGCATTCCAGTCATGGCGGTCCTGCGATGTACACCAGTCCATTGACAGCTTTGCTGATCCTGGTGCTGACTCTTCAACTACCTGCTGGAGTTGTTGCCCAGTTGTTACCCAGACAACAGGCAGACCCTTGCCAGCCGTTCAGGTATGGGGTCAGGGTTCTTCCCTTAGACTGGGACAGGCAGAAGTGTTACCACCGCTATGCTCTCAGGTTTTTACACATAAGGTGTAGGTAGGAATCTCTAGGGTTTTTAGGATCATACAAAATGGTGGGATTGTTTATCTTCTTCAGACTGATAGTAACTATGATCACTGTATTGCGTTTCATCTGCCTAATTATTGCAGCTCATGCTTTTTACCATAGGATAAAATTGCTTCAATAAATGCATTGAAGTCCATCTTGCATCATTTATTCTGTCTTGGCATGTATGAGTCTTTGAGTAACTGAGCAAGAGGGTTATGATCTGTTCACCACGACTTCCCTGAGGAGTCTGAGGGTCATGTTTTAAGTTGCCATAAATCACCTTTTCCTTTCTAAAGTTGGGTGATACACTGCAATCTAGTCTAGTCACCATCACCAGGCCCCAACTCCAGCCATCGCATAGAAACTGGACAAGAATAACCGACGATCAGCTCACCGCCACCCTCACCAACGCATGCAACGAAAAACCAAACACCGCAGCATGCACCTTCCACAAATGGATCACCGACTGCACAAACACCATAGCCCCCCTCAAAAAGAAAAACAATACCCACGCCTTGAGACCCTGATGGGTGAATAGCTGCACTTTACAAACAATGATTGATTGATTGATTGAGTTAGGCCAATGGTTTCCACATGGTGTGGGACTGACTCAGTCACCCACATGCGGTGGTGCTGCCACCCTAAAAAACATGCAGTCCTATTATTATAATTGGAACCGCATGACAATCCTGTTCATGAGAAAGTACAAAATGGGTCTCAGCGTGCCACTGTAGATTAACAGAGCAGTGTTTCACTGCTAGTTCGACTTTACCATTAAAACCAAAGCAAAGTCACCCTATCCCTTAACAATGTGTATAGGTTTCACCTGAGAAAGGCTTATAGAACCCTATGGCAAGAAGCTGTGTTTTGTTAAGTAGGTCATATATTTTTAACATGTTTTACCAGCAACACTTCCAAACTGTTATTTTGCTGTGGATAAAGTTAGTAGCTCCATTGGCACAGGGTTCCCGGTTAGCACCCCAACCTGGGTAACTCCTGAATAGGACTACCTAGCTGGGTCATGTAAGGTATCAATTTATTGCTGGCATTAAACCCGACCTGATGCCCAGGTTGATTTTAATACACAATTAAAATCAAGCAACTTTTAGAAAATTGCCACTCTGTGCTCAGCTTGTCCATCGGCCTCACAAAGGCCCTGGCACACAAACAGCTTTCGGACTGCCTGGGGAAATGAGTGAATGACTTTGCGGCACAGGACCAAAGGCAGTTGCCACAGAGTGATGTTTCACCTCCTCTCCTAGGATGGCCCAAAAGGGTATTAACCCAAAAGGTGAGCTTCAAAGGTGAAGCCGCCTTTGTGAGGGAAGAAGCACCGACAACCCTGAGCAGGATGCCCTTAGATCCTGCAAAAAAAGTGGAGACTGGGTCAAGGAGGGAAAAATTGCTCCCAAATCAGTTTTTACCGTGGGCATGTAGCCCTCTGGTAGCCACACCTCTATGGTGGGCTACCAAGCACCTGCCGACCGAGGAGGGGTCGTGCCATCTTAAAAGGGGCAAGAATGTGGCATTCTTTGAAAGCCAGATGCCACACATCACAGGGCTTCACCACACTGTAGGAGGGGATCCAGTAGTTGATTGGCTAGTGACTATGTGGTCCCCTCAGGGTATTTTCCTGGTATAAATATGGCACCACTGCCATCCTGACCCTCACATCACGCTGAAATCTGAGAAAGGACTAAAGAAGGACTGCCCAGCTGCCCTTGGACCCACACAAAGATAGACTCCACCGTCGGAGGGACTGCACCTGCTGCACTTTTGGCTATGAAAGCTTGGACTGTGCCTGCGGCTCGTGGCACGGAACAATGTTAGTTCTCAGCCCCGATCTACAGCAGTGACTTCAGGGATCAGTCGGCTGATCTCCTGGAACTAATTTGGATGTTGCTTTGAAAACGCTCTGGTGGCTAAGTAACTGTCTAAAGTGTCTACTCTGGACTCCTAGACCTCTGTGCTACTGGAATTGGTCACCCAAACCTGGCCGGAGTAACTGAACTGTTTCAACCGTTTCCAAAGTTTCCAAAGATTTTGCTGACCAATGCTTGTTTGTGGTTGCATTTAAAAGTGATAATATCTTCTAAAACCTGTATCTCCAGAACCCTCTAGTGGATTTTTTTCAACAAGATCTTTAAAAATTAAGATTTTTTTAATTTTTATAAATTGGTGTCATCTGTCTTTCGTGTTTCGTGACTTTCTTATTCCGTTGTTTGGTGCTGCTAAGTGCTTTACACATAGAGGGTCATTCTGACCCTGGCGGCCGGTGGCCGCCAGGGCCACCGACCACGGGAGCACCGCCAACAGGCTGGCGGTGCTCCAATGAGCATTCTGACCGCGACGGTTCAGCCGCGGTCAGAAGCGGAAAGTCAGCGGTCTCCCGCTGACTTTCCGCTGCTCTTTGGAATCCTCCATGGCTGCGGAGCGCGCTCCGCAGCCATGAGGATTCTGACCCCCCCTACCGCCATCCAGTTCATGGCGGGAAAGCCGCCATGAACAGGATGGCGGTAGGGGGGGTCGCGGGGCCCCTGGGGGCCCCTGCCGTGCCCATGCCAATGGCATGGGCACGGCAGGGGCCCCCGTAAGAGGGCCCCGAAAAGTATTTCAGTGTCTGCCTTGCAGACACTGAAATACGCGACGGGTGCCACTGCACCCGTCGCACCTTCCCACTCCGCCGGCTCGATTACGAGCCGGCATCCCCGTGGGAAGGTCGTTTTCCCCTGGGCTGGCGGGCGGTTTTACTGGAACCGCCCGCCAGCCCAGGGGAAAACTCGTAATACCCGCCGCGGTCTTTTGACCGCGGCGCGGTAATTTGGAGGGCGGGATCCTGGCGGGTGGCCTCCGCCGCCCGCCAGGGTCATAATGAGGCCCATAGTTCCTTTGCCAAGCCTTACTGCTCCCAGCCACAACTACACAGGGTGGAGCTTAAGGTTAAGTAAACAAGCCCGACTGGATCCAAGATGGTATTTATGATCTACTGCCAGATAAGGCTCCTCAGTCATATCATTCAGTACACCAAAATCTTCCCAGTGTTACATTACTGTCCCCACTCCAAAGGAAACTATTTTGGGGAAGGTGTTGGACTATGAAGGTGTTATATTTACTATTCCCACTCCAATCTAAGCCATTTGGGGAAGGTATTTGACACCAGATGGGTTATATTTACTATTTTACCACAAAAAGCAACCTATTATGTCTCCTGGAGGAATGAAAACCCGAAAAGGTTGTTTAGGGACCCTCACACTCCATATTGGTGTTATGCTTCCTCATCACGTGTCACCCTGGTCTCTATAAACCAGGGTGGGCGCAAACATATTGCAGGGAGCTCTTTGAATATTATTTCTAGTGGAGTATAAAAGATTAAAAATACCTAAAGGGCACCCTGGTTCCCCTTTATTATTGGGTGCCTCTATTATGGCTCAAAATCTAATTATAGGGGTTTTGTCAGGACATGGGGGTTACTACCTTACCACCCAAACTTGTTGTGACATGTTTCAGCCCTCTGAATGGACTATCAAAGGGTGTGCGCTTTCATCAGGACTGTCATTATGTTTACGCCCCATCTTAGTACTGTAAGTCTCTACTGATTAATAGTCTTGTAATGTCAGTAGACATATATATATATATCCACAGCTCATCGTATATCCGGTGGCATCGATATACCCTTTACGCACATAGTGCAGCACCAGAAGCACTGTTGACACTGGATTATTCCTCTGCGGGCTGTATGTCTTAACTTAATTCATACACATTATGAGGCAACATTCCCCACACACATTCAAATGTCCTATTTGTAGTGTAAACACAATTGTGCCCCAGTGGGCAAACTCTCCATTTTATTCCGGCTACAATCCCCCTATGACTCGCATATATTGACCATCAGGTATGACTTCGCCAATGATTCACACAAAATTGTGCCCCAGTGGGCATATGTTGTCTGTGTGTATACCTATTGTACCGTCAGACACAGCAACACTTGTGCAATCACAACGCCAAACAGTATGAAAACCAGGATGGGCCCCACACCTGTACAGCCCACCCCCACCCCAATCACTGAGAACTGTGGGCCAGATGTAGCAATATTGCAAATTGCGAGTTGCAATTTGCGAGTCTGAGCAACTCGCAAATTGCAACTCGCAATTTGCAATGCAGAACGGTGTCTCAGACACCGTCTGCGAGTTGCTATGGGGTCGCAAAGACCCACCTCATTAATAATAATGAGGTGGGTCGCAAATTGCGGCCCCATAGCGACTATGGGCACTCGCAGATATGGAGGCCTGCTGTAGTCAGCAGACCTCCATGTCCGTGACTGCTTCTAAATAAAGCAGTTTTTTTTTTTCAACTGTAGCCCGTTTTCCTTAAAGGAAAACGAGCTGCACTTAAAAAAAAATCCAAAACCTTTTGTTTCTGTATTTTTTCAGGGCAGGTAGTGGTCCCTTGGACCACTACCTGCCCTGAAAAAATATTTTGTGGTCCATTCACAAAGGGGAAGGGGTCCCATGGGGACCCCTTCCAATTTGCGAGTGGGTTATCATCCACTTCAAGTGGATGGTAACTGCGACTCCATTTGCGACCGCATACGAGGTCGCAAATGGAATTGCATTCCACTGCGAGTCGCAAATAGGAAGGGAGCACCCCTTCCTATTTGCGAGTCGGAAATGCATTTTGCGATTCGGTCCCAACTCGCAAAATGCATTTCTGCATAGGAAACTCCGATTTGCGACTCGCAAACGGCAATTTTTGCCGTTTGCGAGTCGCAAATTGTTTCCTACATCTGGCCCTAGATTCTTAACAATTCATCTGGGGAAAGTTTTTTTACTCATTAAAAACCAGCCTCACAACACTTCATTTTAGGTCGGCCTGCTTGCCTACCCCATGGTATTGTTGGCTTGTACAAACGCCTGTTGTCATCGCAAGCGATGTTTTTGGTCTATCAGAAGAAACAAGAACAAATCATTTCACATGCCAGACTGACACATGTGGTATAAACATTCTGTAAGTTTCGCACAGTTGTAGGCTGTATAAAGCACATGGGACAGACAGACACATATACAGTATATATATCTATCTATTCTGCACATAGTTGCACAATGTTGCATGCTCTATAATGCAGGGACGCAACCTTCCTCTGCATCTTAGGTAAAACACGGGCATGACAATAGTTCCGTGTATCAGTGCATTTGTGGGATACACTCTGGTGGTCGATGCTCACATATGAATGACTGCACGTGAGAGAGTGCTGCATCACCCGATGCACTGTCACAGGCTAATAGTTGCCTCTGTCTTACCCTGAATGGTGCCTGCTAGCACCATGTGCGGGTTGGTGGAGGCGCCTCCCTCATGTCACACTCTAAACACAGCAAATACCTTAAGCAAGAAGAGATTGAAATCTTGTCACTGCGTTCTCAAAGTGTTCAGCGGGTCCAAGGCCGGCTTTGCCGGGGTGCGAGCGGTGCGACCGCACTGGGCGCCGACCACCTGGGGTGCTGTGTTTAGCAATAACTTCCTAAACTTGCGATTTAAAAGCACCCGCTGAAAAGTTCTTGTGTGTCCAGCCTTCAGGAAACAATTAAATGCCAAGATCCCTCTTGTGATTAATTTTCCTGCTAGAGAGAGAGATGGGAGTGTTGTCTAGTGGCATCTTTGACTGAACATAAAGTAGCATAGAGGGTTGATATGCCTGCTGCAAAAAACAGAACTATGGGGCATATTTAATAAAAGAGGCCCTGCACACAGTGCTCCGCCACTTTTCTTGTGCCCCTTAGCGCCCCCTAACACCACGATGTGGGTGTCATATTTAAAATACGGTGCACCATGGTGGTAGTGAGGGGATTAGCATCAGAGCAGGCATTAAAAGTGCAGGAAAAAAAAGACGCAAAGAAATCTGACATATTTCTTGGTGCTATTTTTTTGGCCCCCTAAAGGGGGGATGCCCCCTTTGCATACATTATGCCTGGCACAGGTATAATATAGGGCAAAGGGTTACAAAGTGACGCAATGCATGCATTGTGCGTCTTTGTAACTATGGCGCAGCGCTTTTGGCCTTCTAACGCCACATTAGGGTGAAAAAATGACACTAATGTTGCATTAGAATGGCACGAGGGGCTCTTAAATATACCCCTATGGGACATATTTGAAAAAAGTGTGGCTGCACACAGTTCTGCACCCCTTTTCTTGCGCCCCTTAGCACTCCCCCAATGCCACCATGTATGTGTTATATTTAAAATATGGCGCAACATGGCGGTAGTTAGGGGACTAGTGTCAGAATTTTTTACGCTAGTCAGGTGCTTTGCAGTCTTAGCGTAAAAAATTATGATGCTAATCCTGCAAAGCACCCAGAGGCCCCTTGTAACCAACAGAAGACTCCTTTTAACGCCTGCTCTGAGCAGGCGTTAGAAGTGCTGGGAAAAAACGACGCAAAGAAATCTGCCCGATTTCTTTTTGCCATTTTTTTGCCCCCCCCTAACAGGGGAATGCAAAGCCCTTCTGCCTGTGGCAGCCCACAGAGAGCCTGAAATAACACTCTCTGAGTGAAAGTGACCCCCTCAGACCCAGTGAGCAGGATTCGCCTTTTTCTCCCAGTCTATCTCCAGCATAAACTCAGAGAAGCTATTTAGCAACAAACAGTTAACCCCACACACAAGGAAGCACAAATGGGGCTATCCGGAGCCCCCCACCTGCCTTAAGCCCCAAAGTCAAAATAGCCAATCATAATTTATGTCTTGGCAGCACCTACTGTCAGGCTTCTTCAGGGCAGGACATGCGATCCGGACTTGAAATAAGCTTGAAGCAAGCACAGTCTAGAACAAAGGGGCTGTTGGCCAGGGCTGGTTGTATACTCGCCCCCGCTCAGGGGATGAGCACTATGGTAAAGTAGGCAGCTGAATCCGTAGTAAGATTTGGAGTCATTATTGCCCAAACAGCTATTTCCCTTCAGCCCATTAGGGAAGGGCCTTCAACGGAGTCCCGGTTCCTGGGGTGGACTCCTTTTAAGACTCACGCTATCATCCTGCACTCAAACTGATAAGATGAATATCTGAGCACCCCAGAAAACTTGGTGCCACAACAAGTAAGTTCAACTTTGCCAACTACTGCCCGGAAACAGGAAAGACCCGAGAAGTTTGAGACAACAGGGTGGCACATCTTGGAGAGCATGGATAGCATGTTGGCCTTTATGGTACAAGCCACCGCGTTACACACTAACAAACTAGACATACAAATCGCAGGCCTGCAAACAATAGACTTGTGAGAAAGTAGCCTCTTTCTAGCCTTGTTACCCCCACTTTTAGCCTGTCTGTGAGTATATGTCAGGGTGTTTTCACTGTCTCACTGGGATCCTGCTAGCCAGGACGCAGTGCTCATAGTGAAAACCCTATGTTGTCAGTATGTTTGTTATGTGTCACTGGGACCCTGCTAGCCAGGACCCCAGTGCTCATACGTTTGTGTCCTATATGTATGTGTTCCCTGTGTGAAGCCTAACTGTCTCACTGAGGCTCTGCTAACCAGAACCTCAGTGGTTATGCTCTCTCTTTACAAATTGTCACTAACAGGCTAGTGACCAATTTCACCAATTCATATTGGCATACTGGAACACCCTTATAATTCCCTAGTATATGGTACTGAGGTACCCATGGTATTGGGGTTCCATGAGATCCCTATGGGCTGCAGCATTTCTTATGCCACCCATAGGGAGCTCTGACAATTCTTACACAGGCCTGCCACTACAGCTGGAGTGAAATAACGTCCACGTTATTTCACAGCCATTTACCACTGCACTTAAGTAACTTATAAGTCACCTATATATCTAACCATCACCTGGTGAAGGTTGGGCGCAAAGTTACTTAGTGTGTGGGCACCCTGGCACTAGTCACGTTGCCCCCACATTGTTCAGGGCAAATTCCCCGGACTTTGTGAGTGCGGGGACACCATTTCACACGTGCACTATACATAGGTCACTACCTATGTATAGCGTCACAATGGTAACTCCGAACATGGCCATGTAACATGTCTAAGATCATGGAATTGTCACCCCAATGCCATTCTGGCATTGGGGAGACAATTCCATGATCCCCGTGTCTCTAGCACAGACCCGGGTACTGCCAAACTACCTTTTCCGGGGTTTCACTGCAGCTGCTGCTGCTGCCAACCCCTCAGACAGGTTTCTGCCCTCCTGGGGTCCTGCCAGGCCTGGCCCAGGAAGGTAGAACAAAGGACTTCCTCAGAGAGAGGGTGTTACACCCTCTCCCTTTGGAAAAAGGTGTCAGGGCTGGGGAGGAGTAGCCTCCCCCAGCCTCTGGAAATGCTTTGATGGGCACAGATGGTGCCCATCTCTGCATAAGCCAGTCTACACCGGTTCAGGGATCCCCCAGCCCTGCTCTGGCTCGAAACTGGACAAAGGAAAGGGGAGTGACCACTCCCCTGACCTGCACCTCCCAGGGGAGGTGCCCAGAGCTCCTCCAGTGTGCTCCAGACCTCTGCCATCTTGGAAACAGAGGTGTTGCTGGCACACTGGACTGCTCTGAGTGGCCAGTGCCAGCAGGTGACGTCAGAGACTCCTTCTGATAGGCTCTTACCTGTGTTACTAGCCTATCCTCCCTCCTAGGTAGCCAAACCTCCTTTTCTGGCTATTCAGGGTCTCTGCTTTGGGGAATTCTTCAGGTACCGAATGCAGGAGCTCACCAGAGTTCCTCTTCATCTCTCTCTTCACCTTTTGCCAAAGGATCGACCACTGACTGCTCAGGGCGCCTGCAAAACCGCAACAAAGTAGCAACGACGACTACTGCAACCTTGTATCGCTTCATCCCGCTGGCTTTCTCGCATGTTTCCTGGTGGTGCATGCTCTGGGGGTAGCCTGCCTCCTTCTTGCACCAGGAGCTCTAAAGAAATCTCCAGTGGGTAGACGGAATCTTGCCCCTGCAACCGCAGGCAACAAAAGACTGCATGACTGGTCCTCTGGGTCCCCTCTCAGCACAACGAGCGTGGTCCCTGGAACTCAGCAACTCTGTCCAAGTGACTCCCACAGTCCAGTGACTCTTCAGTCCAAGTTTGGTGGAGGTAAGTCCTTGCCTCCCCACGCTAGACTGCATTGCTGGGTACCGCGTGATGTGCTCCAGCTCCTGTGCACTCTTCCAGGATTTCCTTCGTGCACAACCAAGCCTGGGTCCCCGACACTCTAACCTGCAGTGCACAACCTTCTGAGTTGTCCTTCGGCGTCGTGGGACTCCCTTTTCTGACTTCGGGTGGACTCCGGTTCACTCCTCTTCTAAGTGCCTGATCCGGTACTTCTGCGGGTGCTGTCTGCTTCTGTGAGGGCTCCCTGACTTGGTGGGCGCCCCCTCTGTCTCTCCATCCAAGTGGCAACATCCTGGTCCCTCCTGGGCCACAGCAGTGTCCAAAAACCCTAACTGTGACACTTGCAGCTAGCAAGGCTTGTTTACGGTCTTTTTGCGTGGGAACACCTCTGCAAGCTTCTTCACTACGTGGGACATCCATCCTCCAAAGGGAAAGTTTCTAGCCCTCTTCGTTCTTGCAGAAACCAAAGCTTCTTCCATCCGGTGGCAGCTTCTTTGCACCCTAAGCTGGCATTTCCTGGGCATCTGCCCACTCTCGACATTGTCACGACTCTTGGACTTGGTCCCCTTGTTTCACAGGTACTCAGGTCTGGAAATCCACTGTTGTTGCTTTGCTGGTGTTGGTCTTCCTTGCAGAAACCCCCTATTGCGACTTCTGTGCTCTCTGGGGGTTATAGGTGCACTTTACACCTACTTTTCAGGGTCTTGAGGTGGGCTACTTTTCTAACCCTCACTGTTTTCTTACAGTCCCAGCGACCCTCTACAAGCTCACATATGTTTGGGGTCCATTTGTGGTTTCGCATTCCACTTTTGGAGTATATGGTTTGTGTTGCCCCTATACCTATGTGCTCCTATTGCAATCTACTGTAACTTCACATTGCTTGCATTACTTCCTTTTGCTATTACTGCATATTTTTGGTATTGTGTACATATATCTTGTGTATATTTGGCATCCTCATACTGAGGGTACTCACTGAGATACTTTTGGCATATTGTCATAAAAATAAAGTACCTTTATTTTTAGTATATCTGTGTATTGTGTTTTCTTATGATATTGTGCATATGACACCTGTGGTATAGTAGGAGCTTTGCATGTCTCCTGGTTCATCCTAAGCTGCTCTGCTATAGCTACCTTCTATCAGCCTAAGCTAAGATAGCTGGCCAGAGAAACCAAATGCTGCAACACGCAGATGAAACAGTGCTCATTGACCAGGCGCTAATCAGATTACAGAGACTACTGGACTCTGCGAAGTATTGCAACTCAACCTGTTGATCAACTTTGGAAAAACAAGGTTCATAATCATCGGCCATAAGTTAATAAAAGAAGCATCTTGGTTCATTCAAGGGAGCCACATTGAGAAGGTGGCCTCTTACAAATACCTCGTAGTGCGGCTTGATGGACGAGGTCAGATCACTCCTTACATACATGCTCAGCAGGCCTCAGCCAACTCTCTCACCTGAGCCTTGTGCAAACTGCATAGGTTTCTGCAGTCCTCTGACTTAAGATCATTACTGAAGGAAACCACTACTAGGTGCATCCCTACTATAACCTATGGAGCATTGACATTCAGAGGCAGAATGGCTAACTGGTTAGAGAGAGAAAAATATTTTCTCTACTTGATTGCACAACACATGTTCAAGTCTGACTAGAATTTAACTTGACGCCATCAGCTGGCCCTGAATGCCAAGTTGCTGTCCGATTGCCTAAAAGTGAAAGAAGTACAGGCTGTCACTTTAAAACACATCATGTGGTCTGTACTAAATCATGAACATTCCAACTGGCACCAGTACCTCAGCAGCTCGCTGACCACCTAAGGCTATAGGAGCTGTTAATCTCTCTGAGATGGTGCAAAGCATTTCAACACAAGTCTGCTTCACCTGCTGAGCATGTATGCGAATTGTAGTTTGACCTCAGCCATCCTTCGAGGTATTTGTAAGAGGCCACCTTCTCAATTGGGATCCTTGGATCGATCTGAGAAGCAGATTTTGAAAGTTCTATCAAAACAAGAGAAACTATTATCCAGCAAATGGGAGAAGAAATTCCACAGCAGCTGAGCTGTCATCCACTGTGACCCTGGGACCCTTCCAACTTATTTGCCCCAGTCTCTGGCCAAGGGACCGAATACTCTGATAAAACTAAGATTTAGGCTGATCCCCCTAAAAGCTTATTGGTGTGCAGAAACGGGATCTTGAGGATAAGCAGTGCAGGCTCTGTGCTATGGGAGCTGAGTCGCTAGTTCACATAACCTGCATTTGCAAACCACCCCTGCCTCATGGAAAATCCTACGGTCCCTAAATATTCAGAGCTGTAACAAAGCTATCCAATACTGCTTAAAGGGGAAATCGGCCCCACCGCCAGCCCGTTTCTTGAGATTTCTAAAAGTGGGTCTCTTAGCCCTTCTGTGGGCTCCGTTTGCCCTAGTGCAGTCCTCCGTTCTTCAATGACTTACAGGAAAGTAGTGCGGAGGCCCCCACAGCACCGTAGAGCATCCTGATAATCTGACTCCCAGGACCAAGGGTTTCATGTGTGCACCCACCACATCCGATAAAGTAGTTTAGGGTATTTTAACCCACACTTTAAAGAACACCCCAACATGAAGCACTTTTAACGTACCACACCCTGGACATCACTAGCTGGCCGTCTCGCTACAGGTGCTCCCTTGAGCATGATTTGCAGCCATGATACCATCCCCAGATTAATGGGCAAAGCTGATTTCGGCACTACAGGAAAACACCCCTTAGAGGTACCTAATAATTCTCACTAGTAGCCCGGCCATCCATTCCACCTGGCAAAAAGGCGTCAGCTGGATAGCCACAACACTTTATAAAGCTGCACAAGGCACTTTTAGTTGCACACCAAGGAGCACTTTAACTCGAAACACTTTAATACATGCATTTAGGCAGAGCACCTGCTGGTCGGCCTAGGAGCCACCGGCTTCTTAGTCTTAGCTGCAGCCAATAAGGCCATTCCCAGGCCAGTGCAGAATCTAGATGCATACCCTGCCCTCCAAAAGCACTTTACACCCCACATCCAAAGGAAAGCATCAGCAAGGTGTCCCCGCACAAGCCATCTCCCCCTTCTTAACTGCTCACAACTAAACAAAGGGTCACAACAAATATTTGTTAGGGCTAGTATCTTTACATTTTACCACATACAAATGTCAGTGGTATCTTTTTAAAACGTCAATGTAAGTTTGCAGTTACTGTAATCAAATAATGATGGCACATGTTAACGTTTAAGGAGTGTGGTGCTTTTATCTGCATTTTAGTGGCGGTTGCAATGCTATTGTACTGATTTAAATTAATCACACAATACATTCAATTCTGATTCTTAAGCAGTGTGGGGAGCCTGAACGCCCAACAGTTTAGGGCCTTTTCACCCACTGGCTTTTTTGACGATGCAAATCATGTCAACATGATTCTTTGCTTCACTCAGAGAGAGCTGAGCTCTTCTGGGGCTGGGGTGATGTGATGACCCAGAACAGGTAGAGCTCATATGTATCCTGGAGATGATCAATGGTCAAGTGGAGCTCTTATGAGTCTTGGAGATGGTCAGTGGCCAAGTGGAGCTCATATGGGTATTGGAGATGATCAATGGTCAAGTGGAGCTCATATGGGTCTTGGATATGATCATTGGTCAAGTGGAGCTCCTCTGAGTCTTGGAGACAGCCAGTGGTCAAGTGGAGCTCTTTGACTACCATGGACTTAGGCAGAGTCTGGATGCCTAGCTTTGAATTCTAGCACACTTCTGTACCTCTTTCTGTTGCTCCCCACATTGCAGTATGTAGAGGGCACAGTACAAGGGCCCTGCTGATTTCAATGTGAAGTGATAGGGCTGTTATAGAATTATAACCTTGTGAGAGCTGAGATCTCATACAAGAGACAGTGGTCCCTTGCAAACAGATTCAACAGTTTTTATTTTCTAGGCAGGATCAGGTTTCCATCCATTTCAGATGTGGTTGATCTACATATACTGATGAATGTCCATGATTCCTATGTTGGGGGTTATTGTAGATTGTGCCCAACCATCAGGGGTGGTTTCTCTTTTAGGGCTGAGGAAATTCCTACAGATTCATGTAAAAAATATTAACCCCTTGGTCACCATGGACATAATGGTTACGTCCAGTGGCGCGGCGCTGAGGTGCCACAGACTTAACCATTACATCCTGGGACGGCCCTCGGGGAAGCGCTAGTCCTCCCCCGTGGGCCTCCACCCCACCCCCAAAGGCAGGTATGGAAGGAGAATCGCTTCCCCTTCCACCCTGCCCCTCCCCAGTGATGTCAGATGATGTCAGCGCACACACCAAGACCGATCAGGGGGGCGGGGACAGGCAGAGGCATCAAAGGAAAAGAAAGGCCTTTCCTTTCCTTTGATGTCTCTTTGAGCATTTCTGCAGCCCGATTGGGATTCGATCGGGCTGCAGAAATGCCGACTAGACGCCAGGGATTTTGTGTTTTCAATAAAGGGGAGCGACCCCTTTGGCATGGGGCAATTATTTATTAGGACATTTCTGCCCCTCCCCTGGGGGTAGATCTGTCGAAGTAAGCCTCAGCAAGGCCTACTAGTGCAAGGGGTTTGCCCTTCTCTGCACAAAGTCCTCAGACCATATAGGAAGAAGTTGGAACAGAACCGCTGAGGGACCGCCGTGCGGAAGACCGCCAGTAGTGACAGTTTGCCGCGCAGCGTATTATGACCGTTGGCTGCCCTCTGTCGTTTTTCCGACGGAGAGCCGCCAACAGCCATACTTACGGGTGGCGGGGAAGTGGAGGTTGCCACGCCAACAGAACACTGCCCACTGAATCACGTCCTGTGATTCTACGCGGCGGTGTTCTGTTGGCGGTGTGGTGTCGGCGGAGCTGCCCCCATGGCTCCCGTCCCCTCCCGGCAGATCGACGGAACAGGTAAGTCGATCGTTCGTTAGGGGAGGGGGTGGGGGGTGTTGTGTGTTGTGTGGGTGCATGGGGGTGTGCGTCTGTGTATGTAGGGGGGTGTGTGTGCGTGTATGCTTGCGGGGGTGTTGCGTGTTTTGGGTATGAGTGCGTGTATGTCTGTAGGTATGTCTGTGTGGATGTGTGCGTGAATGTGTGAATGTGGGTGTATGTGTCTGACTGTGTGTGTGGATGTTGGTATGTGTGTCGGTGTGTGTGCGTGTATGTGTGTTGGTGGTGCCTGCATGTGTGTCGGGTGTGTGTGTGTAAGGTAATGTCGGGGGTCGGGGTGGGGAGGGGGATTCCTGCCACCTTTGGGGGGTGGCAGGTGTGGTGGGGGTGTAGGGGAGGGAGTCGGGGTGGTGGTGGGGGGTGGGGGAGACCCCTATCAGTGCCAGGGAAGGAATTCCCTGGCACTGATAGTACTTACTGCCATGGATTTCATGGCGGTTCCTACCGCTGGAAATCCACGGCGGTAAGCCGGGTCAAAATACCCGCGGCGGTATTGTCACGCCCGCCGGGCTGGAGACCCAGGTCTCCAGCCCAACGGTCGTCTCCGCCCTGGCAGGCGGAACGGAGAAGCAGCGGATGACCATGGCGGTAACCGCCATGGTCATGATTCCAAAAATAGGACCGCCAGCCTGTTGGCGATCTTACCGCCGCTTTAACACCGTCCGCCAGGGTTGTAATGACCCCCAAAGTTTATTAAACCTCATGAGGTGGTACTACAGTTCAAACAGCACCCTTCGGTAATGCTTGAAGTAGCACACTAAACTAAGAGAGCATGGTCCTTTTATACCCACGCAGGGGCTAAAAGAAGGTGGTACAATTATAGAAGCAAGACTTATATATATATGTATATATAAGGTCATATGGAAATGCACAGTCGACAGGTAGGAGGGACTAACAGTTTTCAAGGACTAGTAGACACATTACTGTTGGTTACTAATTACTAACAGCTGCAGACCTTACTGGGCATGTGCAAAGTGGGAGATGCTAAATATAACTTGTCACTAGACAGATTTTCAAGAGTAGTTAACAGGAAGGTAGGACAGAGCACATGGCGAGCACATGGCAGCATGTGGCAGAGAAAATGGCTGCCATGAATACAAATGGATTCCACGAAATGTTCACAATATTTGCTAAATACAAGATGTCTTCTGCTAATGCTTAATCTAATCGCTGCTAAATTACAACAGACAACCCTTTCAGCATTAGCTGAAGACATTCATCTTTCTGGGATAATCTAAATATTCATCTTGTATATTTATGCTCATCATTTCAGTTATTTACTTATCTAACATGTGTTGTGCTTTCATTTCTGTAATATCTCTATTGGTAGGCATACAAGCAGTAATACACATGGAGCAGAACATTGGACCACACTGAATACAGATACAGCATGTGAAAAATATTGCAATCATTACACACAGGATAGTCAGTAGTTTCCAGCCCCAAGTGGAAACAAGAGCCCAAAACCATCCAGAAAAAGTCCAAGTACCAGTCTCTGTGTGAATTTCTGCAGCAATTTTATGCGATTTAGATATTGCATCATATACTGAAGGTGAGTGATCTGGAATGAAAACGCAGCAACTACTACCGATGATGCGACATGCACCACCTCGATCAGCTAATATCACATCTAGCACCATACCATTTTGGAGTGCTACAATCCTCGCAATTTGGAGCTCCTCAGTAATATTCCCAAGTGCCAGATCTGCCTGATTGGTAACAGCTTCCACAACCCTAGTCAATCGTCTCACTTTCCTACTTTTTAAAGCAACACCCACAAAGGACAACAACCCTAAATTAAAATCAACATATTGTTGCAGGCTAGTGTCCGTTTGGTCTACCTCGTTTGTACTTATTGTCCTTTTATATCTATTTTTAATGATGTAATTAAACAGCTTAAAATCTTGGTGATATGATGCAGGTGCCAAAAATACAGGGGGTAATTGAAAAGATACATAACACACACCTGACCACCCAACAGGTAGTTGGTAATATCCATAGTTACCACAAACAAAATATGTATTATGTGAAGCTGTAAAACTACTATTATTTACACCCTCAATAGTTAAAATCAAGGTACAATCGCTTGTCCCCACTGGAATTCGCCCAATGCTACGTCTACATAAATCTGCTTTAGTTTTTGTACCAGAAATCACAAATTGTTCTTTCTTGTCAGAGTCTCTTATATTTGTGAAGACATATGGTATTGAAACATTGTCCAGTTGATACTCTTCCCATTCCCATTTAGTTCCTTTGGCTTGGGGATACACATCTTTGTCTTGGTAGCATACTTTATTAAGGCGAAAAAGAAGTCCACCCTGTAGGAAGTTGGCTCTGTATGTACTATTTCAAAGTAAGAAATAGCATGCACAGAGTCCAAGGGTTCCTGTGAGAAGGTAGCCTCTTTCTAGCCTTGTTACCCCCACTTTTGGCCTGTTTGTGAGTGTATGTCAGGGTGTTTGTCACTGTTTTCAATGTCTCACTGGGATCCTGATAGCCAGGCCTCAGTGCTCATAGTGAAAACACTATGTTTTCAGTATGGTTGTTATGTGTCACTGGGATCCTGCTGGTCAGGACCCCAGTGCTCATAGGTTTGTGGCCTATATGTATGTGTCACTGGGACCCTGTCACACAGGGCCCCAGTGCTCATAGGTGTGCATGTATATGTTCCCTGTGTGGTGCCTAACTGTCTCACTGAGGCTCTGCTAACCAGAACCTCAGTGGTTATGCTCTCTCATTACTTTCAAATTGTCACTAACAGGCTAGTGACCAATTTTACCAATTTACATTGGCTTACTGGAACACCCTTATAATTCCCTAGTATATGGTACTGAGGTACCCAGGGTATTGGGGTTCCAGGAGATCCCTATGGGCTGCAGCATTTCTTTTGCCACCCATAGGGAGCTCTGACAATTCTTACACAGGCCTGCCACTGCAGCCTGAGTGAAATAACGTCCACGTTATTTCACAGCCATTTTACACTGCACTTAAGTAACTTATAAGTCACCTATATGTCTAACCTTTACCTGGTAAAGGTTAGGTGCAAAGTTACTTAGTGTGAGGGCACCCTGGCACTAGCCAAGGTGCCCCCACATTGTTCAGAGCCAATTCACTGAACTTTGTGAGTGCGGGGACACCATTACACGCGTGCACTACATATAGGTCACTACCTATATGTAGCTTCACCATGGTAACTCCGAATATGGCCATGTAACATGTCTATGATCATGGAATTGCCCCCTCTATGCCATCCTGGCATTGTTGGTACAATTCCATGATCCCAGTGGTCTGTAGCACAGACCCTGGTACTGCCAGACTGCCCTTCCTGGGGTTTCTCTGCAGCTGCTGCTGCTGCCAACCCCTCAGACAGGCAGCTACCCTCCTGGGGTCCAGCCAGGCCTGGCCCAGGATGGCAGAACAAAGAACTTCCTCTGAGAGAGGGTGTGACACCCTCTCCCTTTGGAAAATGGTGTGAAGGCAGGGGAGGAGTAGCCTCCCCCAGCCTCTGGAAATGCTTTGTTGGGCACAGATGTGCCCAATTCTGCATAAGCCAGTCTACACCGGTTCAGGGACCCCTTAGCCCCTGCTCTGGCGCGAAACTGGACAAAGGAAAGGGGAGTGACCACTCCCCTGACCTGCACCTCCCCTGGGAGGTGTCCAGAGCTCCTCCAGTGTGCTCCAGACCTCTGCCATCTTGGAAACAGAGGTGCTGCTGGCACACTGGACTGCTCTGAGTGGCCAGTGCCACCAGGTGACGTCAGAGACTCCTGCTGATAGGCTCCTTCAGGTGTTAGTAGCCTTTCCTCTCTCCTAGGTAGCCAAACCCTCTTTTCTGGCTATTTAGGGTCTCTGTCTCTGGGGAAACTTTAGATAACGAATGCATGAGCTCAGCCGAGTTCCTCTGCATCTCCCTCTTCACCTTCTGATAAGGAATCGACCGCTGACCGCGCTGGAAGCCTGCAAACCTGCAACATAGTAGCAAAGACGACTACTGCAACTCTGTAACGCTGATCCTGCCGCCTTCTCGACTGTTTTCCTGCTTGTGCATGCTGTGGGGGTAGTCTGCCTCCTCTCTGCACCAGAAGCTCCGAAGAAATCTCCCGTGGGTCGACGGAATCTTCCCCCTGCAACCGCAGGCACCAAAAAGCTGCATTACCGGTCCCTTGGGTCTCCTCTCAGCACGACGAGCGAGGTCCCTCGAATCCAGTGACACCGTCCAAGTGACCCCCACAGTCCAGTGACTCTTCAGCCCAAGTTTGGTGGAGGTAAGTCCTTGCCTCACCTCGCTGGGCTGCATTGCTGGGAACCGCGACTTTGCAAGCTACTCCGGCCCCTGTGCACTTCCGGTGGAAATCCTTCGTGCACAGCCAAGCCTGGGTCCACGGCACTCTAACCTGCATTGCACGACTTTCTAAGTTGGTCTCCGGCGACGTGGGACTCCTTTGTGCAACTTCGGCGAGCACCGTTTCACGCATCCTCGTAGTGCCTGTTTCTGGCACTTCTCCGGGTGCTACCTGCTTCAGTGAGGGCTCTTTGTCTTGCTCGATGTCCCCTCTCTCTGCAGGTCCAATTTGCGACCTCCTGGTCCCTCCTGGGCCCCAGCAGCGTCCAAAAACGCCAAACGCACGATTTGCGTGTAGCAAGGCTTGTTGGCGTCCATCCGGCGGGAAAACACTTCTGCACGACTCTCCAAGGCGTGGTGGATCCATCCTCCAAAGGGGAAGTCTCTAGCCCTTGTCATTCCTGCAGTATTCACAGTTCTTCAGCCTAGTAAGAGCTTCTTTGCACCAACCGCTGGCATTTCTTGGGCATCTGCCCATCTCCGAGCTGCTTGTGACTTTTGGACTTGGTCCCCTTGTTCCACAGGTACCCTCAGTCAGGAATCCATCGTTGTTGCATTGCTGATTTGTGTTTTCCTTGCATTTTCCCTCTAACACGACTATTTTGTCCTTAGGGGAACTTTGGTGCACTTTGCACTCACTTTTCAGGGTCTTGGGGAGGGTTATTTTTCTAACTCTCACTATTTTCTAATAGTCCCAGCGACCCTCTACAAGGTCACATAGGTTTGGGGTCCATTCGTGGTTCGCATTCCACTTTTGGAGTATATGGTTTGTGTTGCCCCTATCCCTATGTTTCCCCATTGCATCCTATTGTAACTATACATTGTTTGCACTGTTTTCTAAGACTATACTGCATATTTTTGCTATTGTGTATATATATCTTGTGTATATTTCCTATCCTCTCACTGAGGGTACACTCTAAGATACTTTGGCATATTGTCATAAAAATAAAGTACCTTTATTTTTAGTATAACTGTGTATTGTGTTTTCTTATGATATTGTGCATATGACACTAAGTGGTACTGTAGTAGCTTCACACGTCTCCTAGTTCAGCCTGAGCTGCTTTGCTAAGCTACCATTATCTATCAGCCTAAGCTGCTAGACACCCTATACACTAATAAGGGATAACTGGGCCTGGTGCAAGGTGCAAGTACCCCTTGGTACTCACTACAAGCCAGTCCAGCCTCCTACAGTTCCCCTTAGAGGTAAGATAGTGGCAAAAAGAGATAATTCTAATGCTCTACTTTGTGGTAGTGTGGTCGAGCAGTAGGCTTATCAGAGGGTAGTATTAAGCATTTGTTGTATACACACAAGCAATAAATGAGGAACACTAAATGACAATTCCAGGCCAATAGGTTTTTGTATAGAAAAATATATTTTCTTAGTTTATTGTAAGAACCACAGGTTCAAGATTCACAAGTAATACTTTAAATGAAAGGTATTTCACTTAGGAACTTTAGGAACTCTGAATTAGCAAAATAGCATATGCAGTTTTCACACAAATGGCAATACGCTATTTTAAAACTGGACAGTGCAATTTTCAACAGTTCCTGGGGAGGTAAATGTTTGTTAGTTTTGCAGGTAAGTAAACCACCTACAGGGTTCAAAGTTGGGTCCAAGGTAGCCCACCGTTGGGGGTTCAGGGCAACCCCAACGTTACCACACCAGCAGCTCAGGGCCGGTCAGGTGCAGAGGTCAAAGTGGTGCCCAAAACACATAGGCTTCAATGGAGAAGGGGGTGCCCCGGTTCCAGTCTGCCAGCAGGTAAGTACCCGCGTCTTCGGAGGGCAGACCAGGGGGGTTTTGTAGGGCACCGGGGGGGACACAAGTCAGCACAAAAAGTACACCCTAAGCAGCACGGGGCGGCCGGGTGCAGTGTGCAAACAGGTGTCGGATTTGCAATGTAGTTCAATAGGAGACCTAGGGGTCTCTTCAGCAATGCAGGCAGGCAAGGGGGGGGCTCCTCGGGGTAGCCACCACCTGGGCAAGGGAGAGGGCCACCTGGGGGTCACTCCTGCACTGGAGGTCGGATCCTTCAGGTCCAGGCGTCGGGTTCTTTGAAGCAGGCAGTCGCGGTCAGGGAGAGCCTCTGGATTCCCTCTGCAGGCGTCGCTGTGGGGGCTCAGGGGGGTCAACTCTGGCTACTCACGGTCTCGCAGTTGCTGGGGAGTCCTCCCTGTAGTGTTGTTTCTCTGCAGGTCGAGCTGGGGGTGTCGGGTGCAGAGTGGAAAGTCTCACGCTTCCTGCGGGAAACATGCAGTCTTTAAAAGTTGCTTCTTTGTTGCAAAGATGTTTCTTCTTTGGAGCAGAGCCGCTGTCCTTGGGAGTTCTTGGTCCTTTTAGATGCAGGGTAGTCCTCTGAGGCTTCAGAGGTCGCTAGACCCTGTGGAACGTGTAGCTGTTGCAGTTTTCTTGAAGTTGGGAGACAGGCTGGTAGATCTGGGGCCAAAGCAGTTGGTGTCTCCGTCTTCTCTGCAGGGCTTTCAGGTCAGCAGTCCTTCTTCATCTTAGGTTGCAGGAATCTAGTTTCCTAGGTTCTGGGGTGCCCCTAAATACTGAATTTAGGGGTGTGTTTAGGTCTGGGAGGGCAGTAGCCAATGGCTACTGTCCTTGAGGGTGGCTACACCCTCTTTGTGACTCCTCCCTGAGGGGAGGGGGGCACATCCCTATTCCTATTGGGGGAATCCTCCAAAATCAAGATGGAGGATTTCTAAAGGCAGGGGTCACCTCAGCTCAGGACACCTTAGGGGCTGTCCTGACTGGTGGGTGACCACTCTCCTGGACTCTCCTGGACTTGCCGCCAAAAGTGGGAGCTGTGTCCAGGGGGCGGGCATCTCCACTAGCTGGAGTGCCCTGGGGCATTGTAACACGAAGCCTGAGCCTTTGTGTTACAGATCCTGCAGGGGGGAGGTGTGAAACACCTCCACCCAGAGCAGGCTTTTGTTTCTGTCCTCAGAGAGCACAAAGGCCCTCACCACATGGGGTCAGAAACTTGTCTCTCAGCAGCAGGCTGGCACAGACCAGTCAGTCCTGCACTGCACAATTGGGTAAAATACAGGGGGCATCTCTAAGATGCCCTCTGTGTGCATTTTTTAATACATCCAACACTGGCATCAGAGTGGGTTTATTATTCTGAGAAGTTTGATACCAAACTTCCCAGTATTCAGTGTAGCCATTATGGAGCTGTGTAGTTCGTTTTTGACAGACTCCCAGACCATATATTCTTATGACTACCCTGCACTTACAATGTCTAAGGTTTTGCTTAGACACTGTAGGGGCATAGTGCTCATGCACCTATGCCATCACCTGTGGTATAGTGCACCCTGCCTTAGGGCTGTAAAGCCTGCTAGAGGGGTGACTTATCTATGCCACAGGCAGTGTGAGGTTGGCATGGCACCCTGAGGGGAGTGCCATGTTGACTTAGTCATTTTCTCCCCACCAGCACACACAAGCTGGCAAGCAGTCTGTCTGTGCTGAGAGAGGGGTCCCTAGGGTGGCATAAGACATGCTGCAGCCCTTAGAGACCTTCCCTGGCATCAGGGCCCTTGGTACCAGGGGTACCAGTTACAAGGGACTTACATGGGTGCCAGGGTTGTGCCAATTGTGGAGACAATGGTACATTTTAGGTGAAAGAACACTGGTACTAGGGCATGGTTAGCAGGGTCCCAGCACACTTCTCAGTCAAGTCAGCATCAGTATCAGGCAAAAAGTGGGGGGTAACTGCAACAGGGAACCATTTCCTTACACGCCCCCTGTACGTTTTCCAGATGCAAACAAAAGTGTATACCAAGCTTGACAAGAACCATTGTGTGAAAAAGGAAGAGGAATGAAAGGTGTTCCTCCTTTCTTTTGATGCGCAGGTATCATTCCGCATACCCAACAGTTAGTAGTATTTGTAGCATTATGAGTATGATGCAACATCTGAATGAAAGTATTATTGAAGTACGATTGACGGAGCTTCTGCTCATGATAGGGAAGCGTAAAGTAATAGTGATCCTCTGGTACTGGAGTAGTGGCAACAAAAAACTCACGAGCAGAAGCCATCTTTTCAACAAACCAGGTGATTATTGCCATAACCACCAAAACAACAACAAAGCCCATAGTATTAATGATCACTTTGTTATTCATTTTAGCAACAGTGATAATCGACCCTTCCAGAAATTAATTAAAAACAATCGTTGGAGCTCTGATCCCTGGGCAGCCGCTGATTTCTTCACCATGGGCCAAGACGGGTGTTACTACTCTAATGCATGGCTGATCCCCCCCCCCTTGCCACATTGGCTCTCCGTTTCACTAACCCAGGGCGGTAGCTCAACCAGTTTTCTCCAGCACTACAGATTCTTTCCTCGGTCTCAAATTATATTGCGATACTCCAGAAATCGTATGGTCCGGGTAGAACTCCACAGATTCGTCAGGTGATATAGCACAGCCTTTCTCCGTAGTTAAGATCCCTTGATGATCGGTCAGCACAGCAGGTTCCACCAAGGTAGCTAGCAGTCTCTTGCAGTGAGTACTATGGACCCAATTCTTTCGGTTCATCACTCAAACTGCTGTCCTTGTCGCAACGAGCACCTGCTCTGGGCCTCGCCACCTTGGTTCCAAGCTGCTTGATCTTTCAAAGGACTTAATCATCACCTGGTCACCAGGTTGGAGTTCATGGCCTTCACCTGTAGATCTGTCACGAAGTGCTTCTCGAACCTGTTGATGAATAGAAACCAGATTATCAGTTAACTGTGCCAAATAATCATTCATCAGGACACAAGATACATCATATACAGAATTTGGCTTAGGACCTCCCCAAATGTTCATTGGCCTTCCAAATACTATTTCACAGGGGGTAAGGCCTGTTCGAGAGTGTGGCACTGACCTAATAGACAATAATGCCTATGGTAATGAATCCGGCCAAGTTAAAGATGTGGAAGCCTGTATCTTCGCTAACTTCAGCTTCAAAGTAGCATTATAGCTTTCCACCCACCCTGCTGATTGTGGGTGGAAAACCGCATGGAACTTCTGTTTGATCCATAATCCTTTCAGGACATACTTAATAACTTCCCCAACAAAATGAGGTCCGTTATCATTCCATAAAAGTCTGCAAACACCAAACCTAGGGAAAAATTATTTCAAAAGCACCTGGCTGTGGTAATGGCAGTATTATCCTTTGTGGGGTACACCTCTATCAATTTACTAAAGGCACATACCACCACCAAGACATACTTTAAATTGTTGCAGCGTTCAAGCTGAATATAATCCATTTGTAGAACTTCGAAAGGTGCAGTTGGTGTAGCAAACCCTCCTGCAGGAGTTTGTGTCCCTGTTCCAGGATTGTATTGTAAACAAATCAAACAAGACTGTCCTACTCTCTTAGCTATACTGGAAATTTCTGGATGCTCCCAAACGTGTGTAAGCAACTTCGTTATTGTTGAAGCTCCAACATGTGCCAGCCCATGTGCCATCTGAACCATAGGTTGTACAAAAGCTATATGCAATTTCCATTTATCCATCTGCTTATTCCGCCAACAGCCCTCATCATCCAATTCTCCTTCTTCAGACCATTGCTCACGTTCTTTCACAGAAGCAGATTTCTGTATATCTAATACGTCTTGTCTAGCATTATGCCAACGTTCAGCTTGTGACTTCACTACATACATAGAAGTAGTACTTCGCTGCATCGCAGTCTCATGTGCTGAGTGGTCTGCAAGGGCATTACCTTGCCCTGTCTTATCGGTCACTCTCTTGTGTGCACTACATTTCACAATAGCTATTTTCTTTGGATATGTCAATGCAGTCAAGAGGTTATGCACTAATTCTCCGTGCATTATCTGCATCCCGTGGGATGTGAGAAAGCCTCTCTCCTTCCAAAGCAAACCAAAATCACGAGCCACTCCAAAAGCATAGCGGCTGTCTGTATAAATGTTCACACATAAGTCAGTACTAAGCTCACATGCTCGTGTCAAAGCTATTAGTTCAGCTGCTTGAGCTGACTTCTATGGTATACGAGCTGTCTCCACTACCGTGTGTATTGTGGTGATTGCATATGCAGGTGAGGTTGTACCGTCTGGCAACTTCAAACAAGACCCATCAACCCACAGTTCCCCGTCTACATCTGGAAGGGGCGTATCTTGCAAATCAACACGACCCTTTGTCTGTTCTTCGGTAAGGAATAGACAATCATGTGTTTCTTGTGAGTGAGGCTGAGTCACCGGATATGGCAACAAAGTGGCTGGATTTAGTGTTGCACATCTCTTCAGTGTAATGTGAGGAGCCAGCAATGTCAATTCATATCCTGTCAGGCGAGCGCTAGTTAAATGTTGCGTCTTTGTTTGATTTAAAAGAGAATCAACCGCATGCGGTACTAACACCAACAGCTTATGTGACAAAACTATCCCTTCACTCTGACATTTTGACACAGCTGTTGCCGCAACTGAACGAAAACACCCAGGCAACGCTCGAGCGACAGGATCAAGTACTGCTGAAAAATATGCAAAGGGACGCTGCTTATCGCCATGTGTCTGTACTAAAACTGACAATGCACATCCATCTTTCTCATGTACATAAAGTGCAAAAGGCTTAGTGTAATCTGGAGTACTTAACACTGTTGCTGAACAAAGGGCTTGTCGTAGCTGCCGGAAAGCAGTCTCACATTCATCTGTCCATGGGAGGGGCATTGGAGTATCTTTAGTCAAAAGTGCTAGCAAAGGTTTGACAATGTGCGAAAACCCTAATATCCATTGCCTACAAAAAGAAGTAAGACCAAGGAATGCACAAACATCTTTCTGAGTAGAGGGTACTGGTGTGTCTAAAATTGCTTGTATACGATCTGATGTAAGTGCACAGCCCTCCTTAGACAAAAGGTGACCTAAATAGGTTACCTTTGGTCTACAATATTGCAATTTCTTTCGTGACACTTTATGATGGTGTGAAGCAAGAAAAGAAAGTAAGGACAAAGTGCACTTTTCACATTGCTCAGGGGTATCAGCTGCCAACAAAATATCATCGACATATTGTATGAGAGACACACCTTCAGGCAAAACAAAAGAATCAAGTTGTCGTTTTAACGCTTGACTATAAATACTAGGACTCTCAGAATAGCCTTGAGGAACTCTGCATAATCTACAAGTTTATTCAAAGTAAAACCAAACAAATATCGGCTGTCAGGATGAATAGGAATCGAAAAGAAAGCATTCTTCAAGTCTATCACAGAGAACGTAGTTGCTGTAGGGGGAACCAAAGTAAGAAGTGTTGTGATGTCAGATACCACAGGATATTGTGGTACCACAATCTTATTCACTTCTCGTAAATCAATAATGAATCGGTAAATCCTAGTATCAGTATCCTTTTTCAGAATAGGAAGAATCGGACTGTTACAAACATTATGTGGAACTTACTCAACAACTCCAACTGCAATAAGATCATGCACAATTCGTGTGAGTGCTTCTTCGCCCTCCTGTGAAATTTTGTATTGAGGAAAACTTGGCAATACAGCTCCCTCCTTGACACTAATATGTACTGGTGGAATAATCATTTGTCCCACATCAGTATCTGAATTAGCCCACAAAGTACTAGGGAGTGAAGCTAATGCAATATCCTCTTTAACAAGACAAAGTCTTTCCATCACAGGATGATTATCATTCAAAATAACACGCACCCCTTCAGGAGAGCATCATATTGTAGCCCTGAAATACTTGAGCATATCAAGACCCACAATATTGTCTGGTGTATTTGGAGAAAACAAAAATGGACATGGAGCAGTACATTTATCAACATGGAATGCAAGTGGTTGTGACAATGGGCTAGGGGAAGGTGTTCCATCGAAACCTATCGATGTAATGGTTAAGCCAGACAGGGGAGCCCTTGGAACTAATTGTTTAGACAAGGCGCTACGAGTAGCTCCTGTATCAACCAGAAACTGATCAGTAGAACCCAAAACATGTGCTGTGACATAGGGACCCCTCTGATCTACTGGAACTTCAACTGATTCCTTACCCCATCCTAGGCAATCCTATGCATAAGCAGAATTTTGGAAATCAGGCTGCACATAGTTAGACATCTGGTATTGGTTCCATCTATCAAAAGTGTTAAACCCATCCTGCCCTCGTACATTAGCATCAACCCTAGCATGATCATTCGTGCTTCTTCTAGGCCCTGAATATCCTGAGCGATTTCTCATTTGTCCCCGACCAAGTGAACACTGCTGAACACATAGTGCTGGACAATCGTCAGCCCAATGCCCAAATTTCTTACAATACGCACACTGATCAACAGAAAAATTTTAACAAGTGTAAGAAGAACCATAAGATCCACGTCCACCTCTATCACTACCTCTAAAAGGCGGACCATAAGCTTGAGCCAACATAACCTTCGTCTTTAATTCTTTAATCTTTTTATCCTCACTACCTTTTGCTTCTAATGCCTGACGTTCATAATACTGAGCCATAGTCAAAAGAGAAACCGGAGTAGAGGTAGTCCACGAACTTTCACTAGCTTTTAGACGAGTTGCTATTCCTGGTAACAGATGTGCAACATATTTATCGACGAACAAATGTCTGCCCGTATCATCTGACAACAACTGGCCGCTAAAATCATGAAATGCTTCTTCAAAGCGTGTAAAGAAATCAGAGACCGATTCTTCTGCCTTTTGCTTACAAGACACTAAAACAGTCCAATCTATCATATTAGGGGGAATAATTTTTTTTAACTTAACTAATATGGCTGCGGGAAGGTCTAGAATCAACTGATACGGCTTTTTCGCAGGTTCCCTATCCCCGTCCATCTGTTCTAATTCTTTCCATGACGCCCCAAAAACTACACGATCATCAACTTTACGAACAGTTCTCCACATATCTGGCGGTAATATCAATCCGAAAATAAATCAATGTCAGCCAAAGTCATAGTACAAGAACTAATTGCTCCCTCAACTTCCTCATAAAAGGCGGCTGGATTTTTCCGCGGGTCAGGTAATGCTGTTTTAAGTGCCATTACATCTGCCCTATTCCAAGGAGTATACACCCAATTATAAATAAAATAACCCGTAGCATCAACAGAAGTTTTATCATCACTTGTATCCGATCCTTTAGGAGGAACATACAAAAGCGCGGCCTCCCGCATTGGTTTCACGTGAACTATCATAGTCTTATCAGTTCCGAAGATGGAAGCTTGCACCCCGCCAGTCTGAGATGTCCGTGCAACTACGTCCAGTGCCCTTTTCTCCTCTTGCAAACGGACTGCTGCAACACATAATTTCACCAAACGCCTGATTGCATCAGCCACCTGGGTGAAAACAAAAAGACCATCACTCATTTGCCTATGATCAGCTGCTACATCATCGGGCTTTAACTCATCAGAATATTTCCGAAATAGTTCAATAACTTCTGTGCCAAATGCCTCAGTAAAATATAGCTGCTCCTTTTCCGTCCACCCTTTCATGTTGTCTAAAAGTTCAGAAGCAGAGACAACGCTACGAATTGCTTTACGAGCAATAGATCTAAGTTCAGACGCACGGTCAGCAGGCAACATAGAGCAACTGTCTCGTATCTTCTGTTGCTCTGAACCGGAGACCTCAGCTAACTCATGAGGGGCAGAAGGAACGACATACGGAGGTGGAGGGCGATCTAGTAACAAAAAATCATTGTGCGGTTTATTAAGGATAGGATAGAAAGGTTGCCGAACAGTATATTGGCCACTTACCTGTAATTTACGTTCTTTCTCTTCTATCTCCTTTAAAACGTTTATTTCTTTCTTTCTCATTTTTAATGCTTTCACATATACATTCTTCCGCTGCTCTTTCTCAAGCAAGGCTTGCTCACGCTTCACTCGTCCACGCACTTCTTTCTCCCACATTCGTACACAGTCAAACATATCTTGCCTAGACCTTCGCTTACACATACATTGTTCCACATACTCAATCTTTCACAAATCAATGACCCATGCATAGGCCAACGTAACTCAGGATCCGCACGAGTGTATTTATTCCATTATGTGCTGTACATTATAGAAGAAAGACCATGTTTAACATACATATCTCTATTGGGCGTCCCCTCTGGGGGTGCCGGTTGCGATTCTTCCAGTCTCAAATTAGTACCATTACAAAAGCAACACATCCTATGAAGTGCACTAAAAACAGGCATGCCAAAAATAGTGCAGAATATGCAGTATTATAATCAAAGTAGCACTTAAAGTACCTCTAGTACGATGTGCCGTTCAAATCAAAATTAAATTGGAGAAAATTCTCCTCATTACCTGCCTATATAAATTGCAATTTATATATCAATTCAAAGGACACAAATTGACTAGTGACCCAAAACACGAGAGCCACAGTAAGTGGTGAAACAAAGGCATCAAAACCCACAGCAAGTGCCGAAAAATGGCTCCTACCAATCACAGGGCATCCAGGTTCCAACTGGCAAGTTCTAAAATCGACCAAATGGTCACTGCACAACGAATGAACAAAAAGGATCTCAATCGGTGTGAGAAGGTAGCCTCTTTCTAGCCTTGTTACCCCCACTTTTGGCCTGTTTGTGAGTGTATGTCAGGGTGTTTTGTCACTGTTTTCACTGTCTCACTGGGATCCTGATAGCCAGGCCTCAGTGCTCATAGTGAAAACACTATGGTTTCAGTATGTTTGTTATGTGTCACTGGGATCCTGCTGGTCAGGACCCCAGTGCTCATAGGATTGTGGCCTATATGTATGTGTCACTGGGACCCTGTCACACAGGGCCCCAGTGCTCATAGGTGTGCATGTATATGTTCCCTGTGTGGTGCCTAACTGTCTCACTGAGGCTCTGCTAACCAGAACCTCAGTGGTTATGCTCTCTCATTACTTTCAAATTGTCACTAACAGGCTAGTGACCATTTTTACCAATTTACATTGGCTTACTGGAACACCCTTATAAATCCCTAGTATATGGTACTGAGGTACCCAGGGTATTGGGGTTCCAGGAGATCCCTATGGGCTGCAGCATTTCTTTTGCCACCCATAGGGAGCTCTGACAATTCTTACACAGGCCTGCCACTGCAGCCTGAGTGAAATAACGTCCACGTTATTTCACAGCCATTTTACACTGCACTTAAGTAACTTATAAGTCACCTATATGTCTAACCTTTACCTGGTAAAGGTTAGGTGCAAAGTTACTTAGTGTGAGGGCACCCTGGCACTAGCCAAGGTGCCCCCACATTGTTCAGAGCCAATTCCCTGAACTTTGTGAGTGCGGGGACACCATTACACGCGTGCACTACATATAGGTCACTACCTATATGTAGCTTCACCATGGTAACTCCGAATATGGCCATGTAACATGTCTATGATCATGGAATTGCCCCCTCTATACCATCCTGGCATAGTTGGCACAATCCCATGATCCCAGTGGTCTGTAGCACAGACCCTGGTACTGCCAAACTGCCCTTCCTGGGGTTTCACTGCAGCTGCTGCTGCTGCCAACCCCTCAGACAGGCAGCTGCCCTCCTGGGGTCCAGCCAGGCCTGGCCCAGGATGGCAGAACAAAGAACTTCCTCTGAGAGAGGGTGTGACACCCTCTCCCTTTGGAAAATGGTGTGAAGGCAGGGGAGGAGTAGCCTCCCCCAGCCTCTGGAAATGCTTTGTTGGGCACAGATGTGCCCAATTCTGCATAAGCCAGTCTACACCGGTTCAGGGACCCCTTAGCCCCTGCTCTGGCGCGAAACTGGACAAAGGAAAGGGGAGTGACCACTCCCCTGACCTGCACCTCCCCTGGGAGGTGTCCAGAGCTCCTCCAGTGTGCTCCAGACCTCTGCCATCTTGGAAACAGAGGTGCTGCTGGCACACTGGACTGCTCTGAGTGGCCAGTGCCACCAGGTGACGTCAGAGACTCCTGCTGATAGGCTCCTTCAGGTGTTAGTAGCCTTTCCTCTCTCCTAGGTAGCCAAACCCTCTTTTCTGGCTATTTAGGGTCTCTGTCTCTGGGGAAACTTTAGATAACGAATGCATGAGCTCAGCCGAGTTCCTCTGCATCTCCCTCTTCACCTTCTGATAAGGAATCGACCGCTGACCGCGCTGGAAGCCTGCAAACCTGCAACATAGTAGCAAAGACGACTACTGCAACTCTGTAACGCTGATCCTGCCGCCTTCTCGACTGTTTTCCTGCTTGTGCATGCTGTGGGGGTAGCCTGCCTCCTCTCTGCACCAGAAGCTCCGAAGAAATCTCCCGTGGGTCGACGGAATCGTCCCCCTGCAACCGCAGGCACCAAAAAGCTGCATCTCCGGTCCCTTGGGTCTCCTCTCAGCACGACGAGCGAGGTCCCTCGAATCCAGCGACACCGTCCAAGTGACCCCCACAGTCCAGTGACTCTTCAGCCCAAGTTTGGTGGAGGTAAGTCCTTGCCTCACCTCGCTGGGCTGCATTGCTGGGAACCGCGACTTTGCAAGCTTCTCCGGCCCCTGTGCACTTCCGGCGGAAATCCTTCGTGCACAGCCAAGCCTGGGTCCACGGCACTCTAACCTGCATTGCACGACTTTCTAAGTTGGTCTCCGGCGACGTGGGACTCCTTTGTGCAACTTCGGCGAGCACCGTTTCACGCATCCTCGTAGTGCCTGTTTCTGGCACTTCTCCGGGTGCTACCTGCTTCAGTGAGGGCTCCTTGTCTTGCTCGACGTCCCCTCTCTCTGCAGGTCCAATTTGCGACCTCCTGGTCCCTCCTGGGCCCCAGCAGCGTCCAAAAACACCAAACGCACGATTTGCGTGTAGCAAGGCTTGTTGGCGTCCATCCGGCGGGAAAACACTTCTGCACGACTCTCCAAGGCGTGGGGGATCCATCCTCCAAAGGGGAAGTCTCTAGCCCTTGTCGTTCCTGCAGTATTCACAGTTCTTCAGCCTAGTAAGAGCTTCTTTGCACCAACCGCTGGCATTTCTTGGGCATCTGCCCATCTCCGAGCTGCTTGTGACTTTTGGACTTGGTCCCCTTGTTCCACAGGTACCTTCAGACAGGAATCCATCGTTGTTGCATTGCTGATTTGTGTTTTCCTTGCATTCTCCCTCTAACACGACTATTTTGTCCTTAGGGGAACTTTGGTGCACTTTGCACTCACTTTTCAGGGTCTTGGGGTGGGTTATTTTGCTAACTCTCACTATTTTCTAATAGTCCCAGCGACCCTCTACAAGGTCACATAGGTTTGGGGTCCATGCGTGGTTCGCATTCCACTTCTGGAGTATATGGTTTGTGTTGCCCCTATCCCTATGTTTCCCCATTGCATCCTATTGTAACTATACACTGTTTGCACTGTTTTCTAAGACTATACTGCATATTTTTGCTATTGTGTATATATATCTTGTGTATATTTCCTATCCTCTCACTGAGGGTACACTCTAAGATACTTTGGCATATTGTCATAAAAATAAAGTACCTTTATTTTTAGTATAACTGTGTATTGTGTTTTCTTATGATATTGTGCATATGACACTAAGTGGTACTGTAGTAGCTTCACACGTCTCCTAGTTCAGCCTGAGCTGCTTTGCTAAGCTACCATTATCTATCAGCCTAAGCTGCTAGACACCCTATACACTAATAAGGGATAACTGGGCCTGGTGCAAGGTGCAAGTACCCCTTGGTACTCACTACAAGCCAGTCCAGCCTCCTACATTGGTTGTGCAGTGGTGGGATAAGTGCTTTGAGACTACTTACCAGTCGTGTCATTGTACTTTTCATAAGAGAAAAATATACAAAACAAGGTCAGTGTATATACACATAGCCAAAAAGTTTTGCATTTCCTCTTTTCACTCTTTTCTAAGTGCTGAAAAGTACTTCTAAACTTTCAAAAAGTTCTTAAAAGTTTAAAAAGTTTTTTCTGTCTTTCCAAAAAGTTCTGAAAACTTTTTTCTCTTTGTCTATCACTTTAACTCTCTCTAAAAATGTCTGGCACAGGCCAAAAAGTTGAACTGTCCAAACTTGCATATGATCACCTTAGCTGGAAAGGAGCAAGGAGTCTCTGCATAGAGAGAGGTTTGAGTGTAGGAAAGAATCCTTCCTTAGAACTGTTAATTAATATGCTTAGAGTACAGGATAAGGCCATAAGTGCCCAATCTGTAGAAAAAGTAGCTAATGGTTCTCAATCTGATCCAGGGACTCCCCCAGGAAAAGGTTCAGGAAAGAAACTTCTCAGCCTGCCCATTACTAGACAGTCTAGCATAGTTGGTACAGAGGTTGAATCACATCATACTGATGATGTGCTCTCACATTATACTGGTAGCCAAGCTGTTAGGGTGCCCTCTGTAAGGGACAGGTCTCCTTCTGTTCATTCCCATCATACCTCTGTATCTAGAAATGTCCCTCCCACCCACCCTGATGACAGATTGTTGGAAAGGGAGCTCAATAGATTGAGAGTGGAGCAAACCAGACTGAAGCTCAAGAAGCAACAGCTGGATTTGGATAGACAGTCTTTAGAAATAGAGAGGGAAAGACAGAAAATGGGTTTAGATACCCATGGTGGCAGCAGCAGTATTCCCCATAGTCATCCTGCAAAAGAGCATGATTCCAGGAATCTGCACAAGATAGTTCCCCCTTATAAGGAGGGGGATGACATTAACAAGTGGTTTGCTGCACTTGAGAGGGCCTGTGCTGTACAGGATGTCCCTCAAAGGCAGTGGGCTGCTATCCTATGGCTATCATTTAGTGGAAAAGGTAGGGATAGGCTCCTTACTGTGAAAGAAAATGATGCCAATAATTTTACAGTTCTTAAGAATGCACTCCTGGATGGTTATGGCTTAACCACTGAACAGTACAGGATAAAGTTCAGAGAGACCAAAAAGGAGTCTTCACAAGACTGGGTTGATTTCATTGACCATTCAGTGAAGGCCTTGGAGGGGTGGTTACATGGCAGTAAAGTTACTGATTATGAAAGCCTGTATAACACAATCCTGAGAGAGCATATACTTAATAATTGTGTGTCTGATTTGTTGCACCAGTACCTGGTAGACTCTGATCTGACCTCTCCCCAAGAATTGGGAAAGAAGGCAGACAAATGGGTCAGAACAAGGGTGAACAGAAAAGTTCATACAGGGGGTGACAAAGATGGCAATAAGAAGAAAGATGGTGAAAAATCTCAAGATAAGCATGGGGATAAGGGTAAAACCAAAGATCCCACTTCAAATCTTAAACACTCTTCAGAGGGTGGGGATAAAACAAATTCTTCCTCTTCTTCCCAACCTGCACACATTAAAAAGCCTTGGTGCTTTGTGTGTAAAAACAGAGGCCATAGGCCAGGGGATAAGTCCTGTCCAGGTAAACCTCCTGAGCCTACCACCACTAATACATCAAGCTCTAGTGCCCCTAGCAGTAGTGGTACTAGTGGTGGGACTGCTGGCAACAGTCAAGCAAAGGGTGTAGTTGGGTTCACTTATGGGTCCATAGTGGAAACTGATGTAATCAGTCCCAAGACAGTTTCTGTCACACCTAGTGGCATTGGCCTTGCCACACTGGCTGCTTGTCCCCTTACAATGGATAAGTACAGGCAGACAGTTTCAATAAATGGTGTTGAGGCCTTGGCCTACAGGGACACAGGTGCCAGTTTCACTTTGGTGACTGAAAACCTAGTGCCTCCTGAACAACACATCATTGGACAACAGTATAAGATTATTGATGTCCATAACTCCACTAAGTTTCTTCCCTTAGCTATAATTCAGTTTAGTTGGGGTGGAGTTACTGGCCCTAAGCAGGTGGTGGTATCACCTAGCTTACCTGTAGACTGTCTCTTAGGTAATGACCTAGAGGCCTCAGGTTGGGCTGATGTAGAGTTTTATGCCCATGCAGCCATGCTGGGCATCCCTGAGGAATTGTTCCCTCTCATTTCTACTGAAATGAAAAAGCAAAGGAGAGAAGGCCTGAAAACTCAGGATCCCTCTCCATCAACAGGTAAAAAGGGTATCACAGTATCCCCTAACCACCCTACCATTCAGGATACCATTCCTGTGGTGGGAGAAACCTCTCCTGGGGTGGCACCTGTTCCAAGGGAATCATCAGCTGGCATAGCTGGACTCCCTGAGGTAGAAGTACCTCTCTGTGGGATAACTAACATTGGTGACAAAAAGAGCACCATTTTAGTTAACATGGAGCATCCCTCCAACCCTCCCAGAGAAACTTTAGTGCAGAAACTCTGCACTGCCTCACAACACTTAGGACAGCATCCCTGCCCTAGTGTGGAGCGGATAGGACAGCATCCCTGCCCTGCTCCAACCCAAGAGAAACAGCATCCCTGTTCTCTCTTCCAGCCAAATGGACAAAGTTTTTGCCCAGCTATGGCTTTACTGAGACAGCATCCCTGTCTGGCATTTCCATCATTACAAATAGGTTCAGTGGATAATTCCCACTGCTCTAAACTAAAACTTACTGATATAAACTCTGAAAATACATCTTCACATTGTTGCTTAGCTAAAAAACTTCAAACAGGGTGGTTTACATCCCCACAGGGAAGTAACCATATAGTGGATGATAAAGGGAGTAACCAGTCTATTGCAGAGCTACTCTCTACTTATCACCACTTAGACAATAAAGTCTCAACTGGCCAAGGTTAGCCTTATTGTCCTTCGTTTGGGGGGGGGTTGTGTGAGAAGGTAGCCTCTTTCTAGCCTTGTTACCCCCACTTTTGGCCTGTTTGTGAGTGTATGTCAGGGTGTTTTGTCACTGTTTTCACTGTCTCACTGGGATCCTGATAGCCAGGCCTCAGTGCTCATAGTGAAAACACTATGGTTTCAGTATGTTTGTTATGTGTCACTGGGATCCTGCTGGTCAGGACCCCAGTGCTCATAGGTTTGTGGCCTATATGTATGTGTCACTGGGACCCTGTCACACAGGGCCCCAGTGCTCATAGGTGTGCATGTATATGTTCCCTGTGTGGTGCCTAACTGTCTCACTGAGGCTCTGCTAACCAGAACCTCAGTGGTTATGCTCTCTCATTACTTTCAAATTGTCACTAACAGGCTAGTGACCATTTTTACCAATTTACATTGGCTTACTGGAACACCCTTATAAATCCCTAGTATATGGTACTGAGGTACCCAGGGTATTGGGGTTCCAGGAGATCCCTATGGGCTGCAGCATTTCTTTTGCCACCCATAGGGAGCTCTGACAATTCTTACACAGGCCTGCCACTGCAGCCTGAGTGAAATAACGTCCACGTTATTTCACAGCCATTTTACACTGCACTTAAGTAACTTATAAGTCACCTATATGTCTAACCTTTACCTGGTAAAGGTTAGGTGCAAAGTTACTTAGTGTGAGGGCACCCTGGCACTAGCCAAGGTGCCCCCACATTGTTCAGAGCCAATTCCCTGAACTTTGTGAGTGCGGGGACACCATTACACGCGTGCACTACATATAGGTCACTACCTATATGTAGCTTCACCATGGTAACTCCGAATATGGCCATGTAACATGTCTATGATCATGGAATTGCCCCCTCTATACCATCCTGGCATAGTTGGCACAATCCCATGATCCCAGTGGTCTGTAGCACAGACCCTGGTACTGCCAAACTGCCCTTCCTGGGGTTTCACTGCAGCTGCTGCTGCTGCCAACCCCTCAGACAGGCAGCTGCCCTCCTGGGGTCCAGCCAGGCCTGGCCCAGGATGGCAGAACAAAGAACTTCCTCTGAGAGAGGGTGTGACACCCTCTCCCTTTGGAAAATGGTGTGAAGGCAGGGGAGGAGTAGCCTCCCCCAGCCTCTGGAAATGCTTTGTTGGGCACAGATGTGCCCAATTCTGCATAAGCCAGTCTACACCGGTTCAGGGACCCCTTAGCCCCTGCTCTGGCGCGAAACTGGACAAAGGAAAGGGGAGTGACCACTCCCCTGACCTGCACCTCCCCTGGGAGGTGTCCAGAGCTCCTCCAGTGTGCTCCAGACCTCTGCCATCTTGGAAACAGAGGTGCTGCTGGCACACTGGACTGCTCTGAGTGGCCAGTGCCACCAGGTGACGTCAGAGACTCCTGCTGATAGGCTCCTTCAGGTGTTAGTAGCCTTTCCTCTCTCCTAGGTAGCCAAACCCTCTTTTCTGGCTATTTAGGGTCTCTGTCTCTGGGGAAACTTTAGATAACGAATGCATGAGCTCAGCCGAGTTCCTCTGCATCTCCCTCTTCACCTTCTGATAAGGAATCGACCGCTGACCGCGCTGGAAGCCTGCAAACCTGCAACATAGTAGCAAAGACGACTACTGCAACTCTGTAACGCTGATCCTGCCGCCTTCTCGACTGTTTTCCTGCTTGTGCATGCTGTGGGGGTAGCCTGCCTCCTCTCTGCACCAGAAGCTCCGAAGAAATCTCCCGTGGGTCGACGGAATCGTCCCCCTGCAACCGCAGGCACCAAAAAGCTGCATCTCCGGTCCCTTGGGTCTCCTCTCAGCACGACGAGCGAGGTCCCTCGAATCCAGCGACACCGTCCAAGTGACCCCCACAGTCCAGTGACTCTTCAGCCCAAGTTTGGTGGAGGTAAGTCCTTGCCTCACCTCGCTGGGCTGCATTGCTGGGAACCGTGACTTTGCAAGCTTCTCCGGCCCCTGTGCACTTCCGGCGGAAATCCTTTGTGCACAGCCAAGCCTGGGTCCACGGCACTCTAACCTGCATTGCACGACTTTCTAAGTTGGTCTCCGGCGACGTGGGACTCCTTTGTGCAACTTCGGCGAGCACCGTTTCACGCATCCTCGTAGTGCCTGTTTCTGGCACTTCTCCGGGTGCTACCTGCTTCAGTGAGGGCTCCTTGTCTTGCTCGACGTCCCCTCTCTCTGCAGGTCCAATTTGCGACCTCCTGGTCCCTCCTGGGCCCCAGCAGCGTCCAAAAACGCCAAACGCACGATTTGCGTGTAGCAAGGCTTGTTGGCGTCCATCCGGCGGGAAAACACTTCTGCACGACTCTCCAAGGCGTGGGGGATCCATCCTCCAAAGGGGAAGTCTCTAGCCCTTGTCGTTCCTGCAGTATTCACAGTTCTTCAGCCTAGTAAGAGCTTCTTTGCACCAACCGCTGGCATTTCTTGGGCATCTGCCCATCTCCGAGCTGCTTGTGACTTTTGGACTTGGTCCCCTTGTTCCACAGGTACCTTCAGACAGGAATCCATCGTTGTTGCATTGCTGATTTGTGTTTTCCTTGCATTCTCCCTCTAACACGACTATTTTGTCCTTAGGGGAACTTTGGTGCACTTTGCACTCACTTTTCAGGGTCTTGGGGTGGGTTATTTTGCTAACTCTCACTATTTTCTAATAGTCCCAGCGACCCTCTACAAGGTCACATAGGTTTGGGGTCCATGCGTGGTTCGCATTCCACTTCTGGAGTATATGGTTTGTGTTGCCCCTATCCCTATGTTTCCCCATTGCATCCTATTGTAACTATACACTGTTTGCACTGTTTTCTAAGACTATACTGCATATTTTTGCTATTGTGTATATATATCTTGTGTATATTTCCTATCCTCTCACTGAGGGTACACTCTAAGATACTTTGGCATATTGTCATAAAAATAAAGTACCTTTATTTTTAGTATAACTGTGTATTGTGTTTTCTTATGATATTGTGCATATGACACTAAGTGGTACTGTAGTAGCTTCACACGTCTCCTAGTTCAGCCTGAGCTGCTTTGCTAAGCTACCATTATCTATCAGCCTAAGCTGCTAGACACCCTATACACTAATAAGGGATAACTGGGCCTGGTGCAAGGTGCAAGTACCCCTTGGTACTCACTACAAGCCAGTCCAGCCTCCTACAATCGGGGACCGGCGCCACCTGGATGGTCAAATCAGAAAGCAGGGAAAAACGCTGTGGTTGCCAAGACTCGGGTCTCCTCAGGCATTGATCGTCCGCAGCGAGATCCCAATCCTTCGTTGCGACCAATCCGTTGGGCGTCCGAGTCGCCGATGAGTCCCTGTTCGGGCGCCAATTTGTCGAAGTAAGCCTCAGCAAGGCCTACTAGTGCAAGGGGTTCGCCCTTCTCTGCACAAAGTCCTCAGACCATATAGGAAGAAGTTGGCACAGAAACTGAAATAAAAGACAAAGTTTATTAACTTTTTATACCTACGCAGGGGCTAAAAGAAGGTGGTACAATTATAGAAGCAAGACTTATCTACATATAAGGTCATATGGAAATCCACAGTCGACAGGTAGGAAGGGCTAACAGTTTTCAAGGACTAGTAGACACATTACTGTCGGTTACTAATTACTAACAGCTGCAGACCTTACTGGGCATGTGCAAAGTGGGAGATGCTAAATATATCTTGTCACTAGACAGATTTTCAAGAGTAGTTAACAGGAAGGTAGGACAGAGCACATGGGAGCATGTGGCAGAGATAATGGCTGCCATGAATACAAATGGATTCCGCGAAATGTTCACAATAGTTGCTAAATACAAGATGTCTTCTGCTAATGCTTAATCTAATTGCTACAAAATTACAACAGATCGGCCTATTTTAATTAGGCCGGTCTGCCCCGAGGGGGGGGGCAAAAGCCACTAGACACCAGGAATTTGTTTTTTACAAACACGATGAAGGGGAGCGACCCCTCGAGCAAGGGTCGCTCCCCTGTGGGGCAGTTATTTTTTAGAGCATTTCTGCCCCCCCGGGCAGATCGGCCTATTTTAATTAGGCTGATCTGCCCCGGGGCGGTAGCCACTAGGCACTAGGGATATATTTAAAAAATATTTTTAGAGGTGGGGAATGACCCCTTAGGCAAGAGTCACTCTCAAGGGGGGCAAATTCTTTTAGGCCATTTCTGCCCCCCTGGAGGGCAGATCGGCCTATTTTTATTAGACCAATCTGCCCCCACGGGGCAGAAATCCCTAGACACCATGGACTTTTTTTTACGTCAGTTTCACACAAGGGGAGCGACCCCTTAGGAAAGGGTCGCCTCCCTGGGGGGCAAATTTATTTTAGGCCATTTCTGCACATTACTGTTGCCCTTTTCTGTCCCCTTTGGGGGCCGATCGTCTTACTTTTGTAAGTCCCATCTACCCCCAAGTGGGGCAGAAAGCCCACCAGACACCAGGGAGATGTTTTTCAAAAAAACAGGGTGGGGGTATGGCCATCCCCTACCCCAAATAAATGGAGACAAAGTTGTTCTGCCCACCTGTGGTCAGATGGGGCAATTAACTCCTATCCACTCTCCAGGGGGGTGGAGCAGGAAGCCAACTAGATGCCAGGGAATAAAAAAAAATAGAGGGGTGGTGGCTACCAACCAGTATGGGTATGGTTATGCCCCCAGCCCAATTGAAGAGGGGAACAGTCTTTCAGCTCTCCCCTCGCAAACTAAAACATCTTATCCCACAGCAAGCAAGAGGACATTTGATTATTTTGGGTTCTGGTTTTACATTTGGGCCATGAGAGCTTGTCTAACTCTCAAAATCATCCCACTTGGAATGAAGAGGGCTGCACTTTTTAGACTTTGGGATGCTGCCATGTAGAAAAATCTACGAGACCTAGACACATCTGAAAACGAAACATCTGGGCGAGTCCAGGGTGGTGTGCTTCACATGCACCCCACACCGTTTTTTTACCCACAATGCCCTTCAAACCTCCAAGTTTGCTTGAAATCACATTGTTCCCACATTTTTGTAATGGAACCTTCTGGAATCTGCAGGAATCCACAAAATTCCTACCACCCAGCATTGTCGCATCTATACTGATAAAAATTCTCCCCCACTTGTCAGTCTAAAAACTTTTTTTTTCAAACTGCCCTTCTGGATCCACTTTAGTTCCCTCTCAATTCCGACATGTTTTTGGCTCTTCCCTGTCACAGGCACTTAGCCCACCTACACAAGTGAGGTATCATTTTTATCGGGAGACTCAGGGGAACGTTTGGTGGTAGGGAATTTGTGCCGGTGCGGTGATCCCACACAGAAATGAGGGGAAAATTTGATTTTTTTAGTAGCTAAATTTGAGGTTTGCTGAGGATTCTGGGTAAGAAAACACTGGGGGATCCGTGCAAGTCACACCTCTGTGGACTCCATTGAGTGTCTAGTTTTCAGAAATGTCTGGGTTTGGTAGGTTTCCCTAGATGGCTGCTGACCCCGGGACCAAAAATGTAGGAGCCCACTGTAGGAGGCTGGCCTGGCTTGTAGTGGGTACTTACTCTCTGTACCAGGTCCAGTTATCCCTTATTAGTGTAGAAGAGGTGTTTCTAGCAGCTTAGGCTGATAGAAGGTAGCTATAGCAGAGCAGCTTAGGCTGAACTAGGAGACATGCGAAGCTCCTACTATACCACTGGTGTCATATGCACAATATCATAAGAAAACACAATACACAGATATACTAAAAATAAAGGTACTTTATTTTTATGACAATATGCCAAAAGTATCTCATTGAGTACCCTCAGTATGAGGATGCCAAATATACACAAGATATATTTACACAATACCAAAAATATGCAGTAATAGCAAAAGGAAGTAATGCAAGCAATGTAGAATTACAGTAGATTGCAATAGGAGCACATAGGTACAGGTGCAACACAAACCATATACTCTAGAAGTGGAATGCGAACCACGAATGGACCCCAAACCTATGTGAGCTTGTAGAGGGTCACTGGGACTGTAAGAAAACAGTGAGGGTTAGAAAAATAGCCCACCCCAAGACCATGAAAAGTAGGTGTAAAGAGCACCTATATTCCCCAGAGAGCACAGGAGTCGTGATAGGGGAATTCTGCAAGGAAGACCAACACCAGCAATGCAACCAAAGTGAATTTCTGGACAAGAGTACCTGTGGAACAAGGGGACCAAGTCCAAGAGTCGCGACAAAGTCGAGATTGGGCAGATGCCCAGGAAATGCCAGCTGAGGGTGCAAAGAAGCTCCCACCGGATGGTAGAAGCTGTAGATTCTGCAAGAACGAAGAGGACTAGGAACTTCCCCTTTGCAGGATAGATGTCCCACGTCGTGAAGAAGCTTGCAGAGGTGTTCCCACGCAGAAAGACTGCAAACAAGCCTTGCTAGCTGCAAGGGTCGAGGTTAGGGTTTTTGGATGCTGCTGTGGCCCAGGAGGGACCAGGATGTCGCCACTTGGATGAGGAGACAGAGGGGGCAAACAGCAAGTCAGGGATCCCTCACAGAAGCAGGCAGCACCCGCAGAAGTACTGGAACAGGCACTTGGAAGAGGAGTGAACTGGAGCTCACCCGAAGACACAAAAGGGAGTCCCACGACGCCGGAGGACAACTCAGGAGGTTGTGCACAGCAGGTTAGAGTGTCGGGGAACCAGGCTTGGCTGTGCACAAAGGAAATCCTGGAAGAGTGCACAGCAGCTGGAGCAGCTGCAAATCACGCGGTACCCAGCAATGCAGTCTAGCGTGGGGAGGCAAGGGCTTACCTTCACCAAACTTGGACTGAAGAGTCACTGGACTGTGGGAGTCACTTGGACAGAGTTGCTGAGTTCCAGGGACCACGCTCGTTGTGCTGAGAGGGGACCCAGAGGACCGGTGATGCAGTCTTTCGTTGCCTGCGGTTGCAGGGGGAAGATTCCGTCGTCCCACGGGAGATTTCTTCAGAGCTCCTGGTGCAAGAAGGAGGCAGGCTACCCCCAGAGCATGCACCACCAGGAAACAGGCGAGAAAGTGGCAGGATCAGCGATACAAGGTTGCAGTAGTCGTCTTTGCTACTTTGTTGCGGTTTTGCAGGCGTCCTGAGCAGTCAGCGGTCGATCCTTTGGCAGAAGGTGAAGAGAGAGATGCAGAGGAACTCTGATGAGCTCTTGCATTCGTTATCTAAAGAATTCCCCAAAGCAGAGACCCTAAATAGCCAGAAAAGGAGGTTTGGCTACCTAGGAAGGAGGATAGGCTAGCAACACAGGTAAGAGCCTATCAGAAGGAGTCTCCGACGTCACCTGCTGGCACTGTCCACTCAGAGCAGTCCAGTGTGCCAGCAGCACCTCTGTTTCCAAGATGGCAGAGGTCTAGAGCACACTGGAGGAGCTCTGGGCACCTCCCCTGGGAGGTGCAGGTCAGGGGAGTGGTCACTCCCCTTTCCTTTGTCCAGTTTCGCGCCAGAGCAGGGCTCGGGGATCCCTGAACCGGTGTAGACTGGCTTATGCAGAGATGGGCACCATCTGTGCCCATCAAAGCATTTCCAGAGGCTGGGGGAGGCTACTCCTCCCCAGCCCTGACACCTTTTTCCAAAGGGAGAGGGTGTAACAACCTCTCTCTGAGGAAGTCCTTTGTTCTGCCTTCCTGGGCCAAGCCTGGCTGGACCCCAGGAGGGCAGAAACCTGTCTGAGGGGTTGGCAGCAGCAGCAGCTGCAGTGAAACCCCGGGAAAGGCAGTTTGGCAGAACCCGGGTCTGTGCTAGAGACTCAAGGGATCATGGAATTGTCTCCATCCTGGCATTGTGGTAACAATTCCATGATCTTAGACATGTTACATGGCCATGTTCGGAGTTACCATTGTGACGCTATACATAGGTAGTAACCTATGTATAGTGCACGCGTGTAATGGTGTCCCCGCACTCACAAAGTCCGGGGAATTTGCCCTGAACGATGTGGGGGCACCTTGGCTAGTGCCAGGGTGCCCACACACTAAGGGGGTTATTCTAACTTTGGAGGAGTGTTAATCCGTCCCAAAAGTGACGGTAAAGTGACGGATATACCACCAGCCGTATTACGAGTTCCATAGGATATAATGGACTCGTAATACGGCTGGTGGTAAATCCGTCACTTTTCCGTCACTTTTGGGACGGATTAACATCTCCTCCAAAGTTAGAATAACCCCCTAAGTAACTTAGCACCCAACCTTTACCAGGTAAAGGTTAGACATATAGGTGACTTGTAAGTTACTTAAGTGCAGTGGTAAATGGCTGTGAAATAACGTGGACGTTATTTCACTCAGGCTGCAGTGGCAGGTCTGTGTAAGAATTGTCAGAGCTCCCTATTGGTGGCAAAAGAAATGCTGCAGCCCATAGGGATCTCCTGGAACCCCAATACCCTGGGTATCTCAGGACCATATACTAGGGTATTATATGGGTGTTCCAGTATGCCAATGTGAATTGGTGAAATTGGTCACTAGCCTGTTAGTGACAATTTAGAAAGCAGAGAGAGCATAACCACTGAGGTTCTGGTTAGCAGAGCCTCAGTGAGACAGTTGGTCACCACACTGGGAACACATACAGGACACACTTATGAGCACTGGGGCCCTGGCTGGCAGGGTCCCAGTGACACATACACTAAAACAACATATATACAGTGAAATATGGGGGTAACATGCCAGGCAAGATGGTACTTTCCTACACCCACCCCCCACCCGGCAAAAACAGGTAGTTTTGTATTTGATCATTTGGATGTGTCCACATAGTGTTTTCGGGCATTACCTGTCACGGCCTACCCATACAAGTGAGGTACCATTTGTATCAGGAGAGTTGGGGAAATGATGGGTGGAAGGAAATGTGTGGCTCTTCTCAGATTCCAGAACTTTCTGTCACCAAAATGTGAGGAAAACGTTTTTTGTTGCCAAATTTTGAGGTTTGCAAAGGATTATGGGTAACAGAACCTGGTGAGAGCCCCACAAGTCACCCCATCCTGGATTCCCCTATGTGTCTAGTTTTAAAAAATGCACAGGTTTGGTAGGTTTCCCTAGATGCCTGCTGAGCTAAAGGCCAAAATCCACAGCTAGGCACTTTCCAAAAAACATCAGATTTTAATGTAAAAATGTGATGTGTCTATCTTGCATTTCCTGTTGCGGGCATTAGGCCTACCCACGCAAGTGAGGTGCCATTTTTATCGGGAGACTTAGGGGAACACAAAATAGAAAGACAAGTGTTATTGCCCCTTGTCTTTCTCTACATTTTTGTCTTCCAAATGTAAGACAGTGAGTAAAAAAGACAACAATTTGAGAAATGCCCTGTAATTCACATGCTAGTATGGGGACACTGGAATTCAGAGATGTGCAAATAACACCTGCTTCTCAACACCTTATCTTTTGCCCATTTTGGAAATAAAAGGTTTCCTTAATACCTATTTTTCACTCTTTATATTCCACCAAATGAATTGCTGTATACCCGGTATGCAATGAAAACCCATTGCAAGGTGCATCTCCCTTTTTGGCTTTGGGTGCCCAGAGTTCTTGATGAACGTACAAGTCCTCTGTATCCCTCCAACCAGAAACGCCCAGCAGACGTAACAGTATATTGCTTTTGAAAATCTGACATTACAGGAAAAAGTTACAGAGTAAAACATGGAGAGAAATGGCTGTTTTATTTTAACCTCAATTTCAATATTTTTTTTATTTCTGCTGTTATTTTCTGTGCGAAAAGAATGTAGGATCTACACAACTGACCCCTTGCTGAATTTAGAATTGTGTCTACTTTTCAGAAATGTTTAGCTGTCCGTGATGCAGCACTGGTTTCACACCCATTTCTGTCACTAACTGGAAGGAGGCTAAAAGCACAAAAAATAGTACAAATGGGGTATGTCCCAGTAAAATGCCAAAATTATGTTAAAAAATGTGGTTTTCTGCTTCAAGTCTGCCTGTTCCTGAAAGCTGGGAAGATTGTGATTTTAGTACTGTAAAGAGAGAAAAAAACAAGCCTTCTTCTGCAGCCCTTTTTTCCCATTTATTTTTTTATGAAAACAAAATTTTCGCTGTATTTTGGCTAATTTCTTGGTCTCCTCCAGGGGAACCCACAAACTCTGGGTACCTCTAGAATCCGTAGGGTGTTGGAAAAAGGACACAAATTTGGCGTGGGTAGCTTATGTGGACAAAAAGTTATGTTGGCCTAAGCACGAACTGCCCCAAATAGCCAAAGAAAGGTTTGGCACCTGAGGGGGAAAAAGCCTTGCAGCGAAGGGGTTAAATAGATCGATTTGTTTGGAGTGCCATCTTCCCTGGCATGTTACCCCCCATTTTTCACTGTATATATGTTGTTTTAGTGCATGTGTCACTGGGACCCTGCCAGACAGGGCCCCAGTGCTCATAAGTGTGCCCTGTATGTGTTCCCTGTGTGATGACTAACTGTCTCACTGAGGCTCTGCTAATCAGAACCTCGGTGGTTATGCTCTCTCTGCTTTCCAAATTGTCACTAACAGGTTAGTGACCAATTTCACCAATTCACATTGCCATACTGGAACACCCTTATAATTCATTCCCTAGTATATGGTACTGAGGTACCCAGGGTATTGGGGTTCCAGGAGATCCCTATGGGCTGCAGCATTTCTTTTACCACCCATAGGGAGCTCTGACAATTTTTACACAGGCCTGCCAGTGCAGCCTGGGTGAAATAACGTCCATGTTATTTGACAGCCATTTACCACTGCACTTAAGTAACTTATAAGTCACCTATATGTCTAACCTTTACCTGGTAAAGGTTGGGTGCTAAGTTACTTAGTGTGTGGGCACCCTGGCACTAGCCAAGGTGCCCCTACATCGTTCAGGGCAAATTCCCCGGACGTTGTGAGTGCGGGGACACCATTACACGCGTGCACTATACATAGGTCACTACCTATGTATAGCGTCACAATGGTAACTCCGAACATGGCCATGTAACATGTCTAAGATCATGGAATTGCCACCCCAATGCCATCCTGGCATTGGGGAGGCAATTCTATGATCCCCCGAGTCTCTAGCACAGACCAGAGTACTGCCAAACTGCCTTTCCCGGGGTTTCACTGCAGCAGTTGCTGCTGCTGCCAACCCCTCAGACAGGTTTCTGCCCTCCTGGGGTCCAGCCAGGCTTGGCCCAGGAAGGCAGAGCGAAGGACTTTCTCAGAGAGAGGGTGTTACACCCTCTCCCTTTAGAAAAAGGTGTCAGGGCTGGGGAGGAGTAGCCTCCCCCAGCCTCTGAAAATGCTTTGATGGGCACAGATGGTGCCCATCTCTGCAGAATCCAGTCTACACCGGTTCAGGGATCCCCCAGCCCTGCTCTGGCGTGAAACTGGACAAAGGAAAGGGGAGTGACCAATCCCCTGACCTGCACCTCCCAGGGGAGGTGCCCAGAGCTCCTCCAGTGTGCTCCAGACCTCTGCCATCTTGGAAACAGAGGTGGTGCTGGCACACTGGACTGCTCTGAGTGGCCAGTGCCAGCAGGTGACGTCAGAGACTCCTTCTGATAGGCTCTTACCTGTGTTGCTAGCCTATCCTCCTTCCTAGGCAGCCAAACCTCCTTTTCAGGCACCAAAAGATTGCATCACCGGTCATCTGGGTCCCCTCTCAGCACAACGAGTGAGGTCCCTGGAACTCAGCAACTCTGTCCAAGTTACTCCCACAGTCCAGTGACTCTTCAGTCCAAGTTTGGTGGAGGTAAGTCCTTGCCTCCCCACGCTAGACTGCATTGCTGGGTACCACGTGATTTGCAGCTGCTCCGGCTCCTGTGCACTCTTCCAGGATTTCCTTTGTGCACAGCCAAGCCTGGGTCCCCGACACTCTAACCTGCAGTGCACAACCTCCTGAGTTGTCCTCCGGCATCGTGGGACTCCCTTTTGTGTCTTCGGGTGAGCTCCGGGTCACTCCTCTTCGTAGTGCCTGTTCTGGCACTTCTGCGGGTGCTGCCTGCTTTTGTGAGGACTCCCTGACTTGCTCGGCGCCCCATCTGTCTCCTCCTCCAAGTGGCGACATCCTGGTCCCTCCTGGGCCACAGCAGCATCCAAAAACCCTAACCGCAACCCTTGCAGCTAGCAAGGCTTGTTTGCGGTCTTTCTGCGTGGGAACACCTCTGCAAGCTTCTTCACGACGTGGGACATCCATCCTCCAAAGGGGAAGTTTCTAGCCCTCTCCGTTCTTTCAGAATCCTCAGCTTCTACCATCCAGTGGCAGCTTCTTTGCATCCTCAGCTGGCATTTCCTGGGCATCTGCCCAATCTCGACTTAGTCGCGACTCTTGGATTTGGTCCCCTTGTTCCACAGGTACTCTTGTCTGGAAATCCACTTTGGTTGCATTGCTGGTGTTGGTCTTCCTTGCAGAATTCCCCTATCACGACTTCTGTGCTCTCTGGGGAATATAGGTGTACTTTACACCTACTTTTCAGGGTCTTGGGGTGGGCTATTTTTCTAACCCTCACTGTTTTCTTACAGTCCCAGCGACCCTCTACAAGCTCACATAGGCTTGGGGTCCATACGTTATTCGCATTCCACTTTTGGAGTATATGGTTTGTGTTGCCCCTATACCTATGTGCTCCTAATGCAATCTACTGTAACTTTACATTGCTTGCATTACTTCCTTTTGCTATTACTGCATATTTTTGGTATTGTGTACATATATCTTGTGTATATTTGGCATCCTCATCCTGAGGGTACTCACTGAGATACTTTTGGCATATTGTCATAAAAATAAAGTACCTTTATTTTTAGTATATCTGTGTATTGTGTTTTCTTATGATATTGTGCATATGACACCAGTGGTATAGTAGGAGCTTTGCATGTCTCCTAGTTCAGCCTAAGCTGCTCTGCTATAGCTACCTTCTACCAGCCTAAGCTGCTAGAAACACCTCTTCTACACAAATAAGGGATAACTGGACCTGGTACAGAGTGTAAGTACCCCTTGGTACCCACTACAAGCCAGGCCAGCCTCCTACAGGTGGTAAAATGAGGGAGAAGCGGGGGAGTGCATTCAGGTGAGAGGCAAAAGAGGGTGCTGAAGAGGAAAGAGAGGAGGTTGAAAATGTGCAGGTGGATGAGATGTGAAGAGAAAAAAGGCAAACATATCTAATGTAAAGCACACATAACTGAAGGCCACACTCCTTCCACAGGCCTCAATAATATTTAATAGTCTCAGAATTTCAGAATTGAAACATTTCCAATGTTAATTATTTATAACTAATCATTGTTGCTTCTCATTTATCTCAAACAGCTAACAACCATTGACAAAGTCAAAAGTACTGACATGTTTTAGGTGTATGTCAGTTGTTGTGTTATATTTGTGGATGCAATAACATCTCAGAGAGAATCCAAAATACAGGCCAGATGGCACAGTATGAGAATCACAGAAATTAATTTTATATGTTCCCTTTAATAGAGCCCCCACTTGTTTCATCCTACTTAAAGATCTGTCTGCATATATTTCACTATGATAGATTGCTGTCAGCAGCTGTCAGTGCTTTTTAATGCCTGGTTAGAGCATTTTCTTCCAAAATTGATGCCACATGCAGTGCAAGACACTGGGCAAGCACACATCTTAAAGGGCCTGAAGTTGTCACGCTGTACAACTTGCACATTAAAGCAACTGTTGAAAGTATTAATGCAATAAGATATGGGGATTTTTTAATGTGTTTTGTATTTCAAGAGTATACATTAACACTGCTTTATAAACTTTGCTTTCTCATTAAATTAATTTGCTTTCAAATGCCCCATTTGTCAATCTTTTTCAATGTTTTCTTGAGAGGAAGACTTACCTTGGCCCCCATGTTTGTCCATTAATCTTGCTCGCTTCACTCGCTACATAAAAGTCATACCCAACGTTTACACTAACTACTTTCAAATGTCACCAGCCGCCACTGCCAACCATATGGGGACATTTGTTAGAGGAGTAAGAATTTTAAACTTCCTTTCGATGAAAAGTTGAACCCAACAGGCCCACTGCAGGTGATGCCATTCTTTTTTTTTTTTTATAGGTTTTTATTGATTCAGGTGACGCCATTCTTGCTGCTGAATGTGCCTTGGGCAGGATAATTGGAATTTTGATGGTATGCTGCCACCACTGTAATCCACGCATAAAACACTCAACAGGGATATTACTCCTCTGTCACTACGAGGGTGTGCTTGGTGCACCCCTGTCAGGTCAGGACTAAGGGCCTGATTTAGATCTCGGCAGTGGATATACTCTGTCACAAACGTAACGGACAGCCCATTCACTGAATTACGATCTCCATAAGATTTAATGGGATCATAATGCAGCGGACAGTATATCCGCCAGGTTTGTGATGCAGTAACCCCCTTCACCAGGATCTAACTCAGGCCCTAGGTCTAGAACCTATCATTTTGAAAGACCGGGCTTTGGTCCACATGCACACAGGATTAGTGTGTGGCTAGACCAGAAATCATAAGAACAGGATCACAGGTACATGCAAGTTGGGCATGCAGGGCAGGGGACACAACTACATCATTCCTGTCCCAAAACCCACTGTGCCCTGTTTTGCCTTCACTGCCATCTCCACCTGTCCCCCCTCCCATTGATTCTTACTGCAACTCTTTACTGTTTCTCTGCTACTCCCACACTACCTTCCTATGTCATTTTGCCACTAGTCCACAAAGTGTTGACCATCTCTAATTGGCCTGTAAAACCTGTTTCCGTCACCTGTGTCATACCATCCTGCTTTCGCCCTCTCCCTCGTTTACCTCTCTTCTTTTCCCCAAGGAAATCATCCCATGCACCCGGCCACTTCTTGTATAACTTCTGGAACACACTCTTCCCTCCTGCTATCCTCTCTTCCCCTCTGCTGTTCTTCCCTCATGCAAAAACTCTCAACTCCACCTTTGCTGCCCCTTGTATCCCCTATTCTGTATACGCATCATCACCACCTTGTGCATGAGGGTATCCCACTGTTTGGTTCCTGCATTCCTCCTCTCTGTAACCCTTCCTCTCGACAGCTGCCTTTTCTCTTCCCTGTGTCTGTGTTCCAGTTGGTGTGAGTTGTCACTTCTGTTGTTCTTTCCCTTTTTTTCCCAATCTAACTTCAGTTCCTCTTCATTTATGATCTCTCATCCTCACAACCACCGATGCCACCCTTTCTTGTCAGCAGGAGCGGCTTGCGGTGCTAATTAGGGGCGGGGGTGAGCATGCACTGATGGCTGTGGGGGAATTAATAATACTTTTTTTTTAAAACTTACCTGAATTGTTGTGACCGCCGCCGTCACCTCGGCGCTGCTCCTCTCCTTCAGGCTGCAGGCACAGGCTCCCAGCCTGCCCTGCGGCCAATCCTGACGCTGCTAAGATCAGCATCAGGATTGGCTGGCAGTGCCCAGCCAGGGCGCTCCCAGGCAGACTGGTAGCCTGTGCCCAGCCCGGCAACACAGTGCCGGGCTGGAGAGAGCACACTGCGCATCTGTGTTTGGCCAGTCAGGGACAGCCGGCCAAGCATATATGCGAAGTGAGAAGGAGTGCTGTGCACTCCTCCTCAGTGCCCGTCACAACCTGTAACCCCCCCCCTTTTTCAAAAAAACAATAATAAACATAGTTTATTAATGTTTTTTGGTAAAAGGTTTGCAGCTGCTGCTGCTGGTGGGGTGGGGGGAACGCTCCTCCGCCCTAGCCCTAGTGGAGGCGCTGCACCTGCTTTTCAGACATTTAAAGAATTTAGGGGCAGATTTAAGGAAAGTGGCACTGTACCCAGTGCAGCACCACTTTGCTTGCGCCCCTTAGAGCCCCCCCTACCACCACCATGTGGGCGCCGTATCTGTGATATGGCACACCATGGCGCAGGGTAGGGGGCAATAGCGTCAACATTTTTGACGCTATTGATGTACTGTTCAGGGTTACAGCAAAAACGCTGCCACTAACTCTGAACAGTATATAGGGGCCTATTGTAGCCAATAGTGTGCCCCCTTTTAATACCTTCTCTGAGCAGGCGGTAAAAGTGTAAAAAAAATGACGCAAAGAAATTTATGAGACTTCTTTGCGTCATTTTTTCACCCCCACCTAATGAGCAAATGCCCCCTTTGCAGACATTATGCATGGCGCACACATAATGTAGAGCAAAGGGTTACAAAGTGGTGCAATGCATGCATTGCGCTAGTTTCTAAATCTGGCACGGTGTTCTTAGCCATCTAACGCCACATTAGCGTAAAAAAAATGACACAAATGTGTTGTTAGATGGTGCAAGGGGCTCTTAAATCTGCCCCTTAAAGTTTTGATAAAATACGTACAAACATTTATTAAAGTTTTAATTAAAAACACAAAACATTTGTAAGGTATTGCTTTAATTTACATACACATGAATTTTCATAAATTTCATAATTTATTATTAAAGAGAATTTTTGATTTGGAATTTACGACTTGGGCACAGGTGGGGGCACTAATAGATCCATGTTCTAGGCAGCGGGTCCTAAATGTCTCAGCAGAGAGCTTCTGGTGGAACTAGTCCTTGCCCTGATTCAGTAACCCCTTTAATGCCCACTACCCTCCCCAAACTTGCTTAGATTGGAGTCAGAATGATAAACGTAACCCCTTTAATGTCCCCCAGTTTCCCCAACGTAGCGTAGACTGGAGTAGGAAATAGTAAATCTAACCCCTTCAATGTCTAATACGTTCCCCAATGTAGCTTATATAGGAGTCGTAATAGTAAGTTTAACCCTTTTCATTTGAAAAATTTCCCAGTGTGTAGTATAGTGTAGATTACACATTAAGTAAAAAATTTGTGTTTTTTATATTGAGTGGGTGTATAATAAATACACTTGGATAAAGTTCATATAGTTTTGATTTACATATACTGATGGTAGTTTTTAACCAGTTTTATTTTTATTAACTATTTACACAAAAGTGTAATCACACGCTGCACTCTATTCCTCATTCGCAGCTCTGTTTTCACTGAGATTGAAGGTTTTTAACAGGAGCCAATATTGCTCTTACCGCTGAGTTTACACAGTGAGGGCATCGCTGCTCTTAGTGCGGGCCGGCTGTGGTGTACACGGCGCCCGATGCCATCTTTCTTTCATTATTGCACAAGTCATCATTTCTTTCTCATTCATGCACTAGCTCTGTCCCACATAACATGTCGAGTCTCGTGCAAGAATTCCACAACGCACACAAGACTCGACATAAGACATAAGAACCCAACAACACCCCAGTTCTTTACTCTGCTAGGCTCGCCCTGAGCCCATGCACATTCTGTTCAATGACCGCCAGCTGTAACTCAGTGACCCCAGCCCGCAGCTCACTCTCAGCCTTGCGGATGGCTGAGGCGAGTTCACTCGGAGCCCCCCTCCTCAGCTCCTTGCTGCTCTTTATGAGGATAAGTAGGTCAAACACTACAAACGCAGCACTGAACACTACGGTGGTAAGGCCGGCTACTTTGACTAAAAGCCGCCCACTGTCCAAAACCTGGAGAGTTTTCACTAATTTGGTGAAGTGGAGGCCGGCCTGGCCGCAGCCAACCCCAAGATTCCCAACACACCCGGCCACATCCATGTCTACTGCAACTGCCAAATCTCTTATTTCCTCTGCCAGGTGGTTGACAACCTGCACATCTTGTTTGATTTTCTCCAGACTCTCTTGGCACCCCTTCAAGTGCCCCTCCACTTTGTCTTGGTCTATTTTGCTGTTTATTGCATCCGCCAGAATAGCTCCTGCGGCGACGGTCCCACCTACGGCTGAGGCGCCGAATCCTGCACCAACTGCCACAAGGGATACCCCTGCTGTCACTGGAGCAAGCAGCAGCCCCCCCAGTCCCAGCAGTCCCCCAGTAACACCTGCGATGCTACCAAAAAAGTTCCACTCTGTTGATTTGCGATGAAAGTCGTCCAGGTCGTCTGCAATCCTTCGCAGCATGTCTGCTGTCTCTCTCAGCTTCTTCCCCTCCACAAACACCTGCTCCAAGTTCGCGATCAGACTCTCTGTGTGCTCTTTAATCACCTTCCTGGGAAAAGGAACAAAACACTCTTAGTGAGAGCTCAGTAGCAATGTCATCAGCTGCTTTCAATTACTGGCTCTGCCAAGTCACAATCTTTCTTTCTTTCTTTTTTTTTTTAAACCAGATTTTATTGGTATTATAACATTTCCATGGTTCTCATACATATTCTTATTGTGTTACTCTGTTTACAATATTATGGGGCTGATTCCAACCCTGGCGGTCCTTGACCGCCAGGGCCGGGGTCGGCGGGAGCACCGCCAACAGGCTGGCGGTGCTCCTAAGGGCATTCTGACCGCGGCGGTTTGCCCGCTGTCAGACACGGAAAACCGGCGGTCTCCTGCCGGTTTTCCGCTGCCCTGAGGAATCCCCCATGGCGGCGCAGCTTGCTGCGCCGCCATGGGTGATTCCGACCCCCTCACCGCCATCCTGTTCCTGGCGGTTTTGACCGCCAGGAACAGGATGGCGGTGAGGGGTGTCGTGGGGCCCCTGGGCGCCCCTGCAGTGCCCATGCCAGTGGCATGGGCACTGCAGGGGCCCCCGTAAGAGGGCCCCACCATGAATTTCAGTGTCTGCATAGCAGACACTAAAATTCGCGACGGGTGCAACTGCACCCGTCGCACCCCTTCCACTCCGCCGGCTCCATTCGGAGCCGACATCCTCATGGAAGGGTGTTTCCCGCTGGGCTGGCGGGCGGCCTTCTGGCAGTCGCCCGCCAGCCCAGCGGGAAACCCAGAATCACTGCGGCGGTCTTTTGACCGCGCAGCGGTGTTCTGGCGGAGGTACTTTGGCGGGCGGCCTCCGCCGCCCGCCAAGGTTAGAATCACCCCCTATATCTTGATCTGGTTAGTAGTACTTATTCATAATACAATGCAAATTCTTATAATAACAAAAGCTCAACGCCCCATCAACCGATCCCTCCCTAGCCCTTCCGTCCGAGAACCATGATTCAGCATTGATCATTTTTGGCAGGGTATCTAGTCGTGTTTGATCAGAACTTAGGGGTGTTCAGCAGAAGTCTGAAGCGTTATGCTTTCCTGATCAGGGTCAGGTGTGTGTCTCGACCTATGTCTAAAAGTTGTGTGCGCTATTGGTTTTGCTATTTATTCTGTGGTACTAAATGCTTTTTACTGGATGGGCTCTAATGTATGAACTCCGATCTGAGTGTGTTCATTATTATCTCCCATTCTTCTGATACTTCCGGGGGTCTGCTCCCGTTTTTAGCCTCTCGTTGAAGTAGTGTGCCTTCTGCAGTTGCCCACTTAAGTAATTCGTTTTTCCAGGTTATTATTCTAGGGCCCTTTGGGTTTTTCCAGTTGATAGCTATCTCGCTCTTAGCCAGCGTTAAGGCCAAATCTATGAATCTATCTGAGGCTTTGTGTTTCGTTGAATGCGTAAAGGAGTGTAAGAGACAGATATCCATAGAGTTGTGTTTTTGTTCAGTAGTTGTGTCAGTTTTTGGCAAACCTCAGTCCAATAGGGTGCCAGCATGGGGCAATCCCAGAACATGTGTTTAAACTCAGCATCCACTAATCTGCATCTTGGGCATCCCTCAGTAGTTTTATTGAAGTATTTATTTATGCGGGCAGGCGTTAAATAGGCTTGGTGTAGGATATAGAAATTGATACGTTTAAATCTAGTGTTTCGTGATGCCTTGAGGAAGTTTCGCAGGATGTGTCCCAATTCTGCCTCCTGGATATCACGATTGAGATCTTTTTCCCACTGTTGTTTGAGGTAGGGTAAGGGTTCTGTGATGTCTGTTCTTATCAAAGCATAAAGCGTTGATATTACCTTAGTTTTGTCGCTTGGGGATGCCAAATATGTGCATATTGCTTATGTGGGGGGTTCAGTGCCCTTCGTTCACCAGTGATTGTATATGCTGGCTTTTATAGGCCGTATGTTAAAAAATGTTTCACTGGAATATCGTATTCCGCTCTGATGGCCTCAAATGTCATCAGTTTATTTTCCTTGAAAAGCATGCCAACCGTAGTAATTCCGGCCTCCAACCAGTCTCCTAGTTCGAGTCCAGTTTTTCTCTGCATTATTGCTTGCAAGGAGCTAAGGGGAAGCTCTGCCAAGGAAGGGTTTTTAGTTTTAATCTTACATAAAAAGGTTTTCCAGCACTTAGTATTTTTAGCTCTGGGCTGTCTTGCTTCTCGTCTCTAGGTGACCCCAAGAGTATCTCAAATAGTCTAGTCCCCTGTGGGGTGTCATGACCACACAGACTTGCCAAATCAAATCAAAGAAATGCTTGAGAAAAGCAAAGAGATATCCTCACTGGAGACAGCAAAGCCCAAACTGGAAGAAGGTTTGCAGAGTAATCTTGCGCTTATTTCAAAGGAAGAATCAAGAAGAGAAGATCCAAGATGGCCCTCGTGAGTCCTGAAGGTTAGTTACAGTTCTAGTCTTGCAATCGGTTGGTTGCTAGGTTACGAGCTCTCCAGCTGGGAGCTTCGCACTTCAACCGAGGTCTGACAGGAATCAGCTGTGTGGAGAGAGAGCGCGCATCAGAGCAGAAACTCCTGTGAGGTAAAATTACACTTGAAGACTATTTTACAGAAAACGTGATAAAGATTGTCAAGGTTTATTTGAGGAGTTTGATAGTAGACCGTTCCAGTGGAGGTTTGGCAACGCTACAGAGTTTAATGTATGAATAAACCTTATGTTTACAAGCTTCCTGTTTAACCCCTTCGCTGCCAGGCCTTTTCCCCCTCCTGTGCCAGGCCTTTTTTTGCCTATTTGGGGCAGTTCGCGCTTAGGCCCGCATAACTTTTTGTCCACATAAGCTAACCAAGCCAAATTTGCGTCCTTTTTTTCCAACATCCTAGGGATTCTGGAGGTACCCAGACTTTGTGGGTTCCCCTGAAAGAGGCCAAGAAATTGGCCAAAATAAAGGGAAAATTTTGTTTTTTTTAAAAAAAAATGGTAAAAGTGGCTGCAGAAGAAGGCTTGTGGTTTTTCCCCTGAAAATGGCATCAACAAAGGGTTTGCGGTGCTAAACTCAGCAGCTTCCCAGCTTTCAGGAACAGGCAGACTTGAATCAGAAAACCCAATTTTTCAACACAATTTTGGCATTTTTCTGGGACATACCCCATTTTTGCAATTTTTTGTGCTTTCAGCCTCCATCCAGTCAATGACAGAAATGGGCATGAAACCAATGCTGGATCCCGGAAACCTAAACATTTCTGAAACGTAGACAAAATTCTGAATTCAGCAAGGGGTCATTTGTGTAGATCCTACAAGGGTTTCCTACAGAAAATAACAACTGAAAAAGAAAAATATTGAAATTTAGGTGAAAAAAACATAAATGTTTCTCTACGTTTTACTCTGTAACTTTTCCCTGCAATGTCAGATTATCGAAAGCAATATACCGTTACGTCTGCTGGACTCCTCTGGTTGCGGGGATATTTAGGGCTTGTAGGTTCATCAAGAACCCGAGTAACCCAGAGCCAATAAATGAGCTGCACCCTGACGCGCGTTTTCATTCTATACCGGGTATACAGCAATTCATTTGCTGAAATATAAAGAGTAAAAAATTGCTATCAAGAAAACCTTTGTATTTCCAAAAAGGGCACAAGATAAGGTGTTGAGGAGCAGAGGTTATTTGCACATCTCTGAATTCCGGGGTGACCATACTAGCATGTGAATTACAGGGCTTTTCTCAAATAGATGTCTTTTTTACACACTCTCCTATATTTGGAAGGAAAAAATGTAGAGAAAGACAAGGGGCAATAACACTTGTTTTGCTAATCTATGTTCCCCCAAGTCTCCCGATAAAAATGATACCTCACTTGTGTGGGTAGGCCTAGCGCACGCGACAGGAAACGCCCCAAAGCGCAACGTGGACACATCCAAATTTTTGGAAGACAACAGAGTTGTTTTTTGCGAAGTGCCTACCTGTAAATTTTGGCCTCTAGCTCAGCCGGCACCTAGGGAAACCTACCAAACCTGTGCATTTCTGAAAACTAGAGACCTAGGGGAATCCAAGGAGGGGTGACTTGCGGGGCTCGGACCAGGTTCTGTTACCCAGAATCCTTTGCAAACCTCAAAATTTGGCTAAAAAAACACATGTTCCTCACATTTCTGTGGCAGAAAGATCTGGAATCTGAGAGGAGCCACAAATTTCCTTTCACCCAGCGTTCCCCCAAGTCTCCCGATAAAAATGATACCTCACTTGTGTGGGTAGGCCTAGCGCCCGCGTCAGGAAACGCCCCAAAGCGCAACGTGGACACATCCACATTTTTGGAAGACAACAGAGGTGTTTTTTGCGAAGTGCCTACCTGTAGATTTTGGCCTCTAGCTCAGCCGGCACCTAGGGAAACCTACCAAACCTGTGCATTTCTGAAAACTAGAGACCTAGGGGAATCCAAGGAGGGGTGACTTGCGGGGCTCGGACCAGGTTCTGTTACCCAGAATCCTTTGCAAACCTCAAAATTTGGCTAAAAAAACACATGTTCCTCACATTTCTGTGGCAGAAAGTTCTGGAATCTGAGAGGAGCTACAAATTTCCTTCCACCCAGCGTTCTCCCAAGTCTCCCGATACAAATGATACCTCACTTGCGTGGGTAGGCCTAGCGCCGGCGACAGGAAACACCCCAAAGTGCAACGTGGACACATCCTAAATTTTGGGAAAAAACAGAGGTGTTTTTTGCGAAGTGCCTACCTGTAGATTTTGGCCTCTAGCTCAGCCGGCACCTAGGGAAACCTACCAAACCTGTGCATTTCTGAAAACTAGAGACCTAGGGGAATCCAAGGAGGGGTGACTCACTTGTGTGGGTAGGCCTAGCGCCCGCGACAGGAAATGGCCCAAAACACAACCTGGACACATCACATTTTTTCATAGAAAACAGGGCCTACCTGTGGATTTTGGCCTCTAGCTCAGCCGGCACCTGGGGAAACCTAGCAAACCAGCGCATTTTTGAAAACTAGAAACCCAGGGGAATCCAAGATGGGGTGAATTGTGGGGCTCTGACCAGGTTCTGTTACCCAGAATCCTTTGCAAACCTCAAAATTTGGCTAAAAAAACATGTTTTCCTCACATTTCAGTGACAGAAAGTTCTGGAATCTGAGAGGAGCCACAAATTTCCTTCCACCTAGCGTTCCCCCAAGTCTCCCGATAAAAATGATACCTCACTGGTGTGGGTAGGCCTAGCGCCCGCGACAGGAAATGGCCCAAAACACAACGTGGACACATCACATTTTTGTGCCTACCTGTGGATTTTGGCCTCTAGCTCAGCCGGGCCCAGGGGGGGCAGAAATGGCCTAAAATAAATTTGTCCCCCACCCCCCAATCCCCCTGCCCCCCCGGGAGCGACCCTTGCCTATGGGGTCGCCCCCCCCATGCGTGACATTGGTGCCAAAAAAAAAATCCCCGGTGCCTAGTGGTTTCTGCCCCCCTTGGGGGCAGATTGACCTACAATCGGCCAATCTGCCCCCAAGGGGGGCAGAAATGGTCTAAATACAATTTGCCCCCCAGGGGAGCGACCCTTGCCTAATGGGTCGCTCCCCATCTCTACAAAAACAAACAAACAAACAAAAAAAAACCCACAAAAAAAACAATTTGCCCTGGCGCCTAGAGGTTTCTGCCCCCCCCGGGGGCAGATCGGCCTAATACCAATAGGCCGATCTGCCCCCATGGGGGGCAGAAATGGCCTAAAATAAATTTGCCCCCCAAGGGAACGACCCTTGCCTAAGGGGTCGCTCCCCTTACGTGAAAAACAAACAAACAAAAAAAACTCCCTGGTGTCTAGTGGTTTCTGCCCCCCTTGGGGGCAGATTGGCCTCATAAAAATAAGCCAATCTGCCCCCAAAGGGGGCAGAAATGGCCTAAATATAATTTCCCCCTATGGGAGCGACCCTTGCCTAAGGGGTCGCATCCCACACCTAAAAAACAAAAGAAAACAAATAAAAAAACAAAAAAAATAAAAGTATCCCTGGTGTCTAGAGGTTTCTGCCCCCACTGGGGGCAGAAAAGGCCTTAAAAAAAAATGACCCCCTGGGAGCGACCCTTGCCCAAGGGGTCGCTCCCTTCTGTCAATTTCATATAAAAAAAAAAAATCCCTGGTGTCTAGTGGGGTTTCAAAAGCCGGATTGCAAGCAATCCGGCTTTTGAAACCCTCGGAGAGACTTCAAAGGGAAGGAAATACATTTCCTTCCCTTTGAAGCCCCTCCGGGCCTCCCCCACGTGATCGAAAGAGAAATGCTGAGCATTTCTCTTTCGATCGCGCTGGAAGCTCTGGGGGAGGTTGTGTGATTGTCAGCGCGCGCTCGCGCGCTGACGTCACAGGGGAGGTGGGGGGGGGTCGGGGTTGAAGGGGAAGGGATTCCCCTGTCAGCCCTTACCTAGGGGGGTGGGGGGGCAGCCCTTGGGAGGAGCGCTAGCGCTTCTCCCGAGGGCAGCATTCAGGACATAATGGTTACGTCCATGGCGCCACACGGGCGCTGCCATGGACGTAACCATTACGTCCGTGGCGGGGAAGGGGTTAAGATACCAAAGTCAATAGAAAAACGAACTTTAACAAGCAAGTATTTACAAATACCAAGGTTATAAACGAAGGCCGAGTTTAACGGAGAAATGAATGTTAACAAGTAAGCATTTACAAATGCAACGGTAATAAACCAAAGTAGAGTTTGAAAGAGAAACAAACTTTAATAAACAAGCATTTACAAATGCAAGTTATCGACAGATGTCGAAGTAAGAAAGGAGAAACTAACTTTAATAAACAAGCATTTACAAATGCAAGTTATCAACACATATCGAAGTAAGAAAGAAGAAGCAAACTTTAATAAACAAGCATTTACAAATACAAGTATTGACAGAAGTCAAAATAAGACAGGAGCAACAAACTTTCATAAGCAAGAATTACCAATGCAATAAACGTAATTGAACTCTCTAATGTAAAGTAGAAACCAACTAACATCAGCTGATTTGGAGAACGCATTATCACCAACTATATATATATATATATATATATATATATATATATATATATATATATATATACATAAAACCAATCTCTAACAAAGGTTGAGAAGTTCTTCCAGAATCAGTAATAAGCATTTTTGAGAAGAGCTTATCATTCATAGAGAGAAGCACGGCTACAGAGAACTCAGGGTGAGGGAAGAAATAATAGAATTAAAGAGAATCAAGTTTTAAGAGTAGAAAGTGTAAAACTGATGTTGTATGTCCCTAGTAATTGCGACTGTGACTCTTGCAGGTGCTGCATCCAATCTTAGACGTGAAGAGGCAGACTGAGTACTGACGTTCATCATCTCTGTGGCAGTCTCTCTACAATCCAATTCCTCTTTCCCCCTCTGGGGTACTCAGCACGAAGGATTAAAATTCATTGTGAGTAGCTCAGGTCGGGACTGAGGAGTTATCTTCTGCTTCTGAGGAAATCGAATTGAAGTATCCTGACATGGGGTGGAAATTTTAGCGTTTGTTGATGCCAATAGTCTATCCGAAATCCAGAGTGCCAACCACTGTAATTGTGCTGCAAGATAATAGGTCTCGAAGTCTGGTGTTGCCAGACCCCCATCTGTTGATTGTCTTTGGAGTTTTGCCAACGCTACTCTCTTCCTGCCTTTACCCCAAATAAATGAGCTTACCATGGTGTTTAATTCCCTAAAGAAGGATTTAGGAATCCAAATTGGGAGAGCTGAGAAATGATATAGCAATCTCGGTAATACAATCATTTTGAGAATCGCAATTTGCCCTGTCACTGATATTAGCCGTGTTTGCCAGAATGCCATGCATGTTTTTATGGAGCGTATTGTGCCACCTAAATTTCCATCTAGGATATCCCGGGAGTCATGATAAACTTTCACTCCCAAGTATGGGAGCCCATCTGATATCCATCTGACCATTCCCAAATTCAGGGGTGGTGGTTGCAGTTTTTTACGAGGGAGTAAGTTTGTCCCAGTTTACTTTTAGGCCTGAGTGGCTTTCAAAGTTAGTTAGCATTAGCTGTACTAGTGGTAAATCCCTTTGGATGTCTTCCAAGAATATCAGGAGGTCATCCGCATAAAGGGCTATGTGATGTCTCTTGTTTCTGGCCAGGATACCTGGTCCCCCCTGTCCCGCTCTGGCCGCGGCGGCCAGTGGTTCCATTGCCAATGCGAACAGCAGGGGGGAAAGGGGGCAACCCTGTCTAGTCCGGCGTTCCACTTTGTATCTGTTAGATATTATGCGCCCTGTGCGGACTCTGGATGAGGGGTCAGTATATAGTAATTTCACCCATGAGATGCATTCAGGTCCTATTCCAAGTTTTGACATGACCTTATAAAGGAAATCCCAATCTAAACTATCAAAGGCCTTTTCAATATCTACTGCCAGGATACCCGGGGTCCCAGCGGTGGGAGCTACGTCTCTCATGATGGCAATTAATCTACGAATATTCCCAGCTGTATTGCGCCCTGGTATGAAACCTGCCTGGTCTGGATGTATTAAAGAAGGCATCAGTGGGAGAAGTCTGGACACCAGGGTCTTGCTAAGGATTTTGTAATCGAGGTTCAACATAGAGAGGGGTCTATACGCTCCCACTTGTGTTGGATCTTTGCCGGGCTTAAGCAGAGGGACTGTGACCACTTCTCGAGAGGATTCAGGTAAAAGGCCCTGGTCTCTGGCACACTTCAACATTTTTTCTAGTCTCGGAGAAAGAATTCCAGCAAAGGCCATGTAAAACTCAGTGGGGAGGCCATCTGTTCCGGGCGTTTTTCCATCTGCCATTCCTTTCATGGCTTCATTAATCTCATCTAGTGTGACGTTCTCCTCAAGTGTTTCTGTGGGTATTGGTTCCCGGGGTTTTAGGTTTAGTGCCGTTAAATAGTTTTCAGTTTGTTCTCTGTTTAAGTTAAGTCTTTTTTGGTATAATTTCTCATAGAATGACATAAACTGTGTATTAATCTGCTCTGGCTCAAATAGTTGGGTCCCTGTCTCCGAGATCAGGTTCATTATGGGGGGGGGGATCTTTCAGATTGCGAAAGCACCCAGGTGAGGAGTTTTCCCGCCTTATCTCTTTCGCCATGAGCCCTTGTGAGGTAGTTTTTGTGGTCAAAGAACCTAAGACGATCAATACAGTGCGCCACTTCGGCCCTGAGTTCTTGTATTAGGGTTTGCATATGTGGATTCCCAGGTCTGTCTTTCTCAGCCTCTCTCAACTTAGTCTCGGCCCGCTCTGTATCGCCCAACAAAGTTTTACGTATGCCCACTGTCTCGGCTATGCACCTCCCCATTATTACTACCTTAAAGGCATCCCATTCTATCAGTGTATTTGGCCCAGAAGGGAGCATCCTCTAATAATTCGGGTTTGAGTCTCCACGTAGGTATGCGGGAAACGGAGGAACCCCATTTCAGAGATAATAACAGGTGATTATGGTCCGATATTGTACAAGACAAATACTCCATATTTGATATTGATGTGTGAGCAGGTGAGCATAGAAAGGAGTCTAATCGTACATGCAGTTCATGAAGGCTAGAGAAAAATGAATAGTCCCTGACATTAGGGTGTAATTTACGCCAGGCATCTATTAGGCCCCAGTTCGTCTGCCAGGTAGTGAACTGTCACGCCGTTCTCACCAATGGAGAGTTGGGCAGGGGAGGATGCGATCTATCTACATTGAGGTTGCTTACACAATTAAAATCACCCGCCACTATCACTGGGGATTGTAAGTATGATGCTAGTAAGCTGGATAATCGTGTGAGGAATTCACCTTGCTCTGTTTTGGGGGCGTAAACATTGATCAGGGCCAGTTCTCTCTCCTCTAGTCTGCCCTTGATCACCACAAACCTCCCCTCGGGGTCTACATGGCTATCTGTTATTTGGAAGGGGACCCCTGCCGGGAACCAGATCTTGGTGCCTCTCTAAAGTATGCTGAGTATGTGGTATAAAATGCCTGTCCCCTCCATCTTCTCTGCAAAGCCTTGCCCTCAGTCGAAGTTAGGTGGGTTTCTTGAAGCATGGCTATTTGAATTCCCCTCCTTTGCAAATATGATGATGTAGGAAGTTGGCTCTGTATGTACTATTTCAAAGTAAGAAATAACATGCACAGAGTCCAAGGGTTCCCCTTAGAGGTAAGATAGTGGCAAAAATAGATAATTCTAATGCTCTATTTTGTGGTAGTGTGGTCGAGCAGTAGGCTTATCAGAGGGTAGTGTTAAGCATTTGTTGTACACACACACGCAATAAATGAGGAACACACTCAATGACAATTCCAGGCCAATAGGTTTTTGTATAGAAAAATATATTTTCTTAGTTTATTTTAAGAACCACAGATTCAAGATTTACAAACAATACTCTAAATGAAAGGTACTTCACTTAGAAACTTTAGGAACTTTGAATTAGCAAAATAGCATATACAGTTTTCACACAAATGGCAAATAGCTATTTTAAAACTAGACACAGTGCAATTTTCAACAGTTCCTGGGGGAGGAAAGTGTTTGTTAGTTTTGCAGGTAAGTAAACCACCTACAGGGTTCAAAGTTGGGTCCAAGGTAGCCCACCATTGGGGGTTCAGGGCAACCCCAAAGTTACCACACCAGCAGCTCAGAGCCGGTCAGGTGCAGAGGTCAAAGTGGTGCCCAAAACGCATAGGCTTCAATGGAGAAGGGGGTGCCCCGGTTCCAGTCTGCCAGAAGGTAAGTACCCGCGTCTTCGGAGGGCAGACCAGGGGGTTTTGTAAGGCACCGGGGGGGACACAAGTCAGCACAAAAAATACACCCTCAGCGGCACGGGGCGGCAGGGTGCAGTGTGCAAACAGGCGTCGGGTTCGCAATGTAATCCAAAGGGAGACCAAGGGGTCTCTTCAGCGATGCAGGCAGGCAAGGGGGGGGCTCCTCGGGGTAGCCACCACCTGGGCAAGGGAGAGGGCCACCTGTGGGTCGCTCCTGCACTGGAGGTCGGATCCTTCAGGTCCTGGGGGCTGCGGATGCAGTGTCCTTACCAGGCATCGGGTTCTTAGAAGCAGGCAGTCGCGGTCAGGGGGAGCCTCGGGGTTCCCTCTGCAGGCGTCACTGTGGGGGTTCAGGGGGGGTCAACTCTGGCTACTCACGGGTTCGCAGACGCCGGGGAGTCCTCCCTGTAGTGTTTGTTCTCCCCAAGTCGAGCCGGGGGTGTCGAGCGCAGAGTGCAAAGTCTCACGCTTCCGGTGGGAAACGTTTGTTGTTTCAAAGTTGCTTCTTTGTTGCAAAGTTGCAGTCTTTGTGGAGCAGAGCCGCTGTCCTCTGGAGTTCTTGCTCCTTCTGGATGCAGGGTAGTCCTCTGAGGCTTTAGAGGTCGCTGGACCCTGTGGAACGCGTCGCTGGAGCAGTTTCTTTAGAAGTGGGGGGACAGGCCCGTAGAGCTGGGGCCAAGGCAGTTGGTGTCTCCGTCTTCTCTGCAGGTTTGTCAGCTCAGCAGTCCTTCTTCGTCTTAGGTTGCAGGAATCTATCTTGCTGTGTTCTGGGAGCCCCTAAATACTCGATTTAGGGGTGTGTTTAGGTCTGGGGGGTTAGTAGCCAATGGCTACTAGCCCTGAAGGTGGCTACACCCTCTTTGTGCCTCCTCCCTGAGGGGAGGGGGACACATTCCTATCCCTATTGGGGGAATCCTCCATCTGCAAGATGGAGGATTTCTAAAAGTCAGAGTCACCTCAGCTCAGGACACCTTAGGGGCTGTCCTGACTGGCCAGTGACTCCTCCTTGTTTTTCTCATTATCTCCTCCGGCCTTGCCGCCAAAAGTGGGGCAGTGGCCGGAGGGGGCGGGCAACTGGACTAGCTGGAGTGCCCTGGGGTGCTGTAACAAAGGGAGTGAGCCTTTGAGGCTCACCACCAGGTGTTACAGTTCCTGCAGGGGGAGGTGAGATGCACCTCCACCCAGTACAGGCTTTGTTACTAGCCACAGAGTGACAAAGGCACTCTCCCCAAGGGGCCAGCAACATGTCTGGTGTGTGGCAGGCTGCTAAAACTAGTCAGCCCACACTGGTAGTCGGTTAAGGTTTCAGGGGGCACCTCTAAGATGCCCTCTGGGGTGTATGTTACAATAAAATGTACACTGGCATCAGTGTGCATTTATTGTGCTGAGAAGTTTGATACCAAACTTCACAGTTTTCAGTGTAGCCATTATGGTGCTGTGGAGTTCGTGCATGACAGACTCCCAGACCATATACTCTTATGGCTACCCTGCACTTACAATGTCTAAGGTTTTGCTTAGACACTGTAGGGGCATAGTGCTCATGCACTTATGCCCTCACCTATGTTATAGTGCACCCTGCCTTAGGGCTGTGAGGCCTGCTAGAGGGGTGACTTATCTATACCTATAGGCAGTGTGAGGTTGGCATGGCACCCTGAGGGGAGTGCCATGTCGACTTAGTCATTTTATCCCCACCAGCACACACAAGCTGGCAAGCAGTGTGTCTGTGCTGTGTGAGGGGTCCCCAGGGTGGCATAAGATCTGCTGCAGCCCTTAGAGACCTTCCCTGGCATCAGGGCCCTTGGTACCAGAGGTACCAGTTACAAGGGACTTACCTGGATGCCAGGGTGTGCCAATAGTGGAAACAAAAGTACAGGTTTGGGGAAAGAACACTGGTGCTGGGGCCTGGTTAGCAGGTCTCGGCACACTTTCAAATTATAACTTGGCATCAGCAAAGGCAAAAAGTCAGGGGGTAACCAAGCCAAGGAGGCATCTCCTTACACAACCCCACCCCCCCAAACGAAAGAGGATGAGACTAACCTTTCCCAAGAGAGTCTTCATTTTCTAAGTGGAAGAACCTGGAAAGGCCATCTGCATTGGCATGGGCAGTCCCAGGTCTGTGCTCCACTATAAAGTCCATTCCCTGTAGGGAGATGGACCACTTCAACAGTTTTGGATTTTCACCTTTCATTTGCATTAGCCATCTGAGAGGTCTGTGGTCAGTCTGAACTACAAAGTGAGTACCAAAGAGGTATAGTCTCAGCTTCTTCAGGGACCAAACCACAGCAAAGGCCTCCCTCTCAATGGCACTCCAACGCTGCTCCCTGGGGAGTAACCTCCTGCTAATGAAAGCAACAGGCTGGTCAAGGCCATCATCATTTGTTTGGGACAAAACTGCCCCTATCCCATGTTCAGAGGCATCAGTCTGCACAATAAACTGCTTTGAGTAATCTGGAGCTTTGAGAACTGGTGCTGTGCACATTGCTTGTTTCAGGGTGTCAAAGGCCTGTTGGCATTCTACAGTGCAGTTTACCTTCTTGGGCATTTTCTTGGAGGTAAGTTCTGTGAGGGGTGTCACTATGGATCCATATCCCTTCACAAACCTCCTGTAGTACCCAGTCAAGCCAAGGAATGCCCTGACTTGAGTCTGTGTTTTTGGAGCTGCCCAGTCCAGAATAGTCTGGATCTTAGGAGTGGCGGAACTTGGCCTCCACCTACAAGGTGTCCCAAGTAAACCACAGTTTCCTGCCCTATCTGGCATTTGGATGCCTTGATAGAGAGGCCTGCTGCTTGCAGAGCCTTCAAAACCTTCTTCAGGTGGATCAGGTGAGCCTGCCAGCTGGAGCTCAAGACAGCAATATCGTCAAGATAAGCTGCACTAAAGGACTCCAAGCCAGCAAGGACTTGATTCACCAACCTTTGGAAGGTGGCAGGGGCATTCTTTAAACCAAAAGGCATAACAGTAAACTGATAATGCCCATCAGGTGTGGAGAATGCTGTCTTTTCTTTTGCTCCTGGTGCCATTTTGATTTGTCAGTACCCTGCTGTCAAGTCAAAGGTACCTAAGTATTTGGCAGCACCTAGTTTGTCTATCAATTCATCTGCCCTTGGAATGGGATGGGCATCTGTCTTGGTGATAGAATTAAGTCCTCTGTAGTCCACACAAAACCTAATCTCTGTCTTTCCATCTTTGGTGTGAGGTTTGGGGACTTAGGGCCAGATGTAGCAAGGGTTTTGCGCCTCGCAAACGTCGAAAAACGCCGTTTGCGAGGCGCAAAAGCCTCTACACGATGCAGAAACACATTTTGCGAGTCGGATCCGACTCGCAAAATGCGTTTCCGACTTGCAAATAGGAAGGGGTGTTTCCTTCCTATTTGCGACTCGCAACGCGATGCAAGTTGATTCGCAGTTACCATCCACTTGAAGTGGATGGTAACTCATTCGCAAACGGGAAGGGGTCCATGGGACCTCTTCCCCTTTGTGAATGAACACAAAAATAGTTTTTCAGAGCAGGCAGTGGTGCTATGGACCACTGCTTGCTCTGAAAAAAAACGAAACAAAAGGTTTAATTTTTTTTTTCTAAGTGCAGCTTGTTTTCCTTTAAGGAAAACGGGCTGCAGATAGAAAAAAAAACCTGCTTTATTGCAAAAGCAGTCACGGACATGGAGGTTTGCTGTCTCCAGCAGGCCACCATCCCCGTGAGTGCCCAGACTCGAATTGGGATCGCAAACTGCGACCCACCTCATTAATATTAATGAGGTGGGTCTTTGCGCCTGAGACACCTTTCTGCATAGCAAATTGCGAGTTGCAATTTGCGAGTCGGAAGGACTCGCAAATTGCAACTCGCAATTTGCTTTCTTCCTACATCTGGCCCTTAGACCACTGGGCTAGCCCAGGGGCTGTCAGAGTGCTCAATGACTCCCAATTCCAGCATCTTGTGGACTTCCACCTTGATGCTTTCGTTAACTTGGTCAGACTGTCTGAAAATGTTGTTTTTAACAGGCATGCTGTCTCCGGTGTCCACATCATGGGTAAACAGATGTGTCTGACCAGGGGTTAGGGAAAAGAGCTCAGCCAACTGTTGCAGGACCTTCCTACAGTCAGATTGCTGTTGGCCAGAGAGGGTGTCTGAATAGATCACTCCATCAACTGAGCCATCTTTAGGGTCTGTGGAGAGGAGATCAGGGAGAGATTCACTCTCAGCTTCCTGGTCCTCATCTGTTACCATCAACAGATTCACATCTGCCCTGTCATGGAAGAGTTTGAGGCGGTTCACATGGATCACCCTTTTGGGGGTCCTGTTAGTGCCTAGGTCCACCAGGTAGGGGACCTGACTCTTCTTCTCTGGCACTGGGTAAGGGCCATTCCATCTGTCCTGAAGTGCCATGGGAGCCACAGGCTCCAGAACCAAGACTTTCTGCCCTGGCTGAAACTCAACCATAGCAGCCTTTTGGTCATACCCAAACATCTGGAGTTGTTGGCTGGCCTCAAGGTTTTTGCTTGCCTTTTCCATATACTCTGCCATCCTTGAACGTAGGCCTAGTACATAGTCCACTATATCTTGTTTAGGCTCATGAAGATGTCTCTCCCAGCCTTCTTTTACAAGAGCTAGTGGCCCCCTTACAGGATGGCCAAACAGAAGTTCAAAGGGGGAAACCCTACTCCCTTCTGAGGCACCTCTCTGTAGGCGAAAAACAGACATGGCAGGAGGACATCCCATCTCCTTTTGATTTTTTTAGGGAGCCCCATGATCATGCCTTTCAATGTCTTGTTAAATCTTTCTACAAGTCCATTGGTTTGTGGATGGTATGGTGTGGTGAATTTGTAAGTCACCCCACACTCATTCCGCATATGTTTCAGGTGTGCTGACATAAAGTTGGTACCTCTGTCAGACACCACCTCCTTAGGAAATCCCACTCTGGTAAAAATACCAATGAGTGCTTTGGCTACTGCAGGGGCAGTAGTCGACCTAAGGGGAATTGCTTCAGGGTGTCTAGTAGCATGATCCACTACTACTAGTATGTATTGGTTCCCTGAGGCTGTGGGAGGTTCAAGTGGACGCACTATGTCCACACCCACTCTTTCAAAGGGGACCCCCACCACTGGAAGTGGAATGAGGGGGGCCTTTGGGTGTCCACCTGTCTTACCACTGGCTTGACAGGTGGCACAGACACAAAACTCCTTGACCTTCTGGGACATGTTGGGCCAATAGAAGTGGTTGACTAATCTCTCCCACGTCTTGGTCTGTCCCAAATGCCCAGCAAGAGGAATATCATGAGCTAAGGTCAGAATGAACTCCCTAAACTCCTGAGGCACTACCACTCTCCTAGTGGCACCTGGTTTGGGATCCCTTGCCTCAGTGTAAAGGAGTCCATCTTCCCAATAGACTCTATGGGGGTGATTCTGACCTCGGCGGTAAAATGCCCTTACCGCCGGTCAGAAGACCGCCATAACACCGCCGCGGCCGCGGTCAACCGCCACGGTCATTCTGACCCACAACGGCCAAACCTCCAAAAATCCGTCCTCCACTGCAGCCCGCCACATCGGCGGGCAGCGATAAACTGGAGATGACCAAACCTCCACCGTCACGCCAACAGAAATACGCCCATGCCATTACGACCCACGAATCCACACGGCGGTCATTCAAACGCGGTAATCCATTGGCGCTACACACCGCCGCGGTCAGAATACACACACATCACCAAAACACAGCCACATTGGACAATTTGAAAAACACACACCTGATACACATACACACACCACTCCCACACAATCAACCAACTATAAAACACACACCCACATCACCCACAAACCACTGCGACCCCAATTACTGAGAGAAGGAGAGAGAGACACAGCAGACAATCCAAAGCAAGACACACTGAGGCACACTACACCATCACACACACCACATAGTAGCACAAAGCACCACTCACCAACACACTCCTCATCACATACACCACCCCACACCTCACCCACACCACCCCATGGCACCCCAAAGGCATCCACGATTTTCGGACCAAGAACTCCGGGTCATGGTGGAGGAAATCCTAAGAGTGGAACCCCAGCTCTTCGGCTCGCAGGTGCAGCACACCAGTATAGCCAGGAAGGCGGAGCTATGGCAGCGGATCGTGGACAGGGTCAACGCGGTGGGACAGCATCCCAGGAATAGGGAGGACATCCGCAAAAGATGGAACGACCTACGGGGGAAGGTCCGATCGATGGTCTCCAGGCACAACATCGCGGTCCAGAAGACTGGCGGCGGACCCCCACCCACCCCTCCCGAATTTACATCGTGGGAGCAAGACGTCTTGACCATCCTGCATCCTCAGGGCCTCGCAGGAGTAGCCGGAGGAATGGACTCTGGTAAGTCCCATCTCAACTACTATATCCCCCCCACCCCACCAGCATGCCAACCCACACCCCCACCCTCACCTCCAACCCCCCAGCACACATCCTTCCTGACAATGTCTCACCAGCACAACCCACCCATCCCAACACCAACTCCTGCATGCCAACACAAACCATGGGCACCCATCACCTAAGCATGACCACTGCACTAACCCCTCCCCCCCACTAAATACCCTCACAACACCTCCCTCCAGGGAATGCCTGCACTGGGGGACAAGGGCACCCACAACACGCATGCCATTGCACACACAGAAACAATAACCAAACTCTCTTACCCCATGCAGGACCCGAACGACAACACACCAGCCAGGAGGGTCCAGAAGTGTCCATCCCACCACCGGAACAGGCCCACACTGAGGATAGCAGCTCTGTCGACAGTGAACCTGATGACCAGCCCGGACCATCGGGGACCTCTGGGCAGTCGGTTCCCCTCACCCAGACACAGGCCACACCAGACCCGACCCCCTCTGCCGACACCAGCACAGCTCCCACCCAGCGGGCCCATGCCTCTGTCTCTAGGACAGCTCAATCAGCGGTGTGTCTGCCACTACAGGGCACCCAGGCTAACCCGACACCCCAACAACAACAGGGACCTGGGGGCAGTGGGAGCGGGCACACCGGCCAGGGGACAGAGGCCGGGGCAAACCGGGCAGCTCGGAGGGCTGCTGTGCGACAGGGGGGGGAGGAGAGGCCCAGGGAACCCACTCTCCAAGAGGCCCTCACCACCATCATGGGGGCATACCACCACTCCCAAGAAACGATGGCGACGGTACTGGCCAGGTTCACTGAGATCCAGGCACAGCAGGAAGAACGCTACATGGGGTTCAGGGAGGAGCTGAGAATCATCGGGACCGCAATGGGGACCATCGTCCTGGCCCTCCACAGGATAGAGGACGCGTTGCGGGACCATGGTGCACCACACAGGGCCCCTGTCACTAGGCCGGACCAGGAACAGCCTACCACCTCCGCCGGCGCTAGTGGACAGGAGGTCCCAACACCTCGACAGCCCCCCAGAACCCCACCTCCTGCTGAAGAACAACCACCCCGTAAGAGGAGCCTGAGACCAAAGAAAAAGACAGAGTAGGATGTCAAGACCCCCGCCAGCAGGACATACCCCCTCAAGTCTTCCCACTGTCCCACATTGCCACCCTGTCCAACCATGAACTGCCTATGCTCCATCCTTCCACAGGCAAAAGAACAATGCACCTGTGAGACTGAGAACTGGACTCTGCCATGGATATTCCTCCACCCCCACCCATCACCCTTAGAATCACATGTACCGATATCTAGCACTGTAAATACATCACATTTTGCACACAAACCTGTTTTGAGTCATGCTGTATTATTAACAAATGGATAACATATTACTGTTCAATTTCTGTTCTGTCAATTAGTCATGACAACATACCAATGTCAATACGCTGTATTTCATGGGCGAACCAAGCAGAAGTCAGGTACTGAGTCAGACAGCACTGAGAAGGGAAGGGAAAGGCATAAATTAATAAAAAACATCTGTGGGGAACTACAGAAAGTACAGATCAAGGAGGCTAGAAGCAATTGTGAAATGGCGTGGGTGATTCTTACCTGGGTGTTACTGGAAATACTGTTGTATCACTCTGTCCCTATTGTCTGTGTCGTCCTCAGAGTCTTCCTCCTCTTCACTCTCCACAGGCTCCACGGCTTCTACAACACCACCATCTGGACCATCCTCCTGCAGGAAAGGCACCTGGCGTCGCAAAGCCAGGTTGTGAAGCATACAGCACGCCACGATGATATGGCACACCTTCTTTGGTGAGTACATTAGGGATCCACCAGTCATATGCAGGCACCTAAACCTGGCCTTCAGGAGGCCAAAGGTTCGCTCAATCACCCTCCTTGTACGCCCATGGGCCTCATTGTAGCGTTCCTCTGCCCTTGTCCGGGGATTCCTTACTGGGGTCAGTAGCCACGGCAGGTTGGGGTAACCAGAGTCACCTATTAGCCACACACGTTGTCTCTGTAGCTGCTCCATCACATAGGGGATGCTGCTATTTCGCATCACATACGCGTCATGCACTGACCCTGGGAACTTGGCATTTACATGGGAGATGTACTGGTCAGCCAAACAGACCACCTGGACATTCATCGAATGATAATTTTTTCTGTTTCGGTACACCTGCTCATCGTCTTTTGGGGGTACCAAAGCCACATGGGTCCCATCAATGGCACCAATGATGTTGGGGATATGTCCAAGGGCATAGAAATCACCCTTCACTGTGGGCAAGTCACCCTCCTCGGGGAAAATGATGTAGCTCCGCATGAGTTTCATCAGGGCAGACAACACTCTGCTTAAAATCTTAGAAAACATAGGCTGAGACATTCCAGATGACATGGCCACTGTGGTCTGGAATGACCCACTGGCCAAAAAATGGAGGACTGACAAAACCTGCACCAGAGGGGGAATCCCTGTGGGTTGGCGGATGGGGGACATCAGGGCTGGCTCCAGCTGGGCACACAGTTCATGGATAGTGGCACGGTCAAGTCGGTATCGAAGTATTATATGGCGTTCTTCCATTGTCGACAGGTCCACCAGCGGTCGGTACACGCGAGGATTCCTCCTTCTCATCCCAAGTCCCAGCGGACGGTGCCTAGGAAGGACAACATGGAGCACAGAGTCAGCCAAACCACAGGTACGTACAGACAGCTTGCACAGTTAAAGAATGGCAATGGGTTGAAAGGCGTGTATGCGTGGCAATGCAAGGCCTAGGCCTGTGTGTCGCAGTCAAAATTAAGCCATGTGGGCCCTTGAAATGGCGGCTGCCTGACCTGTGAAGTGGGACAATGGGATGTGAGGTCACTGCGCTGGCGGGGCACACCGTGGCGGTAGGCGGTCGAAGACCGCGGCGCAAAGCCGCATTGGTTAACATTGAAGCCTATGGGTTTCAGGAGCCAATAACGAAGTGCGCCGGCGGTCGCGGTACGCACCGCCGCAGTACGCACCGCCGCGGACGTGACCGGCATTTTCTATCTGCTTAATCACTCGAGACCTGATCATCCACAGGAGAGGACCTATACTGCAAGTGCTGCTGTGACCTCGGTCTGGAAGATACAATGGCTGCTGTGACTGGGGAAAGGGCCCCTGCCTTCACGTCTGAAGAATTGGACAAGCTCGTGGATGGGGTCCTCCCCCAGTATGCGCTACTCTACGGTCCTCCAGACCAACAAGTGAGTACACCGGGTGCTAATGGAATGGGCTATGCCTGTGTGGATTGGGGTGGATGTAAGTTGGTGGGGTGGGGGGCGAATGAGGAGTGCAACGCCCGACAGATGAGAGCATGTGCCATATGGCAAAGTGGGTGGGGGGGGCCAATTACATCTAACATGCAGGCCATTGATGATTTCCTCTTTTCCACCCTGTACATGTCTAATAGGTCAGCGCCCATCAGAAGATCGAGATTTGGCGTGCCATCGCCAAGGAAGTCCGGACCTTGGGGGTCCACAACAGACGGGGCACCCACTGCCGCAAGAGGTGGGAGGACATCCGCCGCGGAACAAGGAAGACCGCAGAAACACTGCTGGGGATGGCCTCCCAACCTAGGAGGGGTGCCAGTCGCACCATGACCCCCCTGATGTCCCGGATCCTGGCGGTGGCCTACCCTGAATTGGATGGGCGCTTTAAGACATCACAGCAGACACAAGGGGGTGAGTATCAGCACATTCTCCTATCTTTCTGCGCAGTGGAGGCGTCTGGGTGGGGGAGGAGGGCTGTGGGTGACATTAGGCCAGGGCGCTTTCTGTAGTGTAGTCCTCTCCCTTAGGCATGGCCCTGTGCCCCCGGCCCCCACCTCGGTAGGGTGACAAGTACAGCCATTGAAGGTCCAGCATCTCCCATGTGCGCGTTTGACGTCTCTTGGCCTGTTGTCTTAGTCAGTAGTACTGAGTAGTGTACCCCGAATGCGCGGCTTAGTGCATTAGGCACCTGTGTCTGTCCTCTCCGCCAACGGTGTTGACATTGCATGCACTCAACCTGCTCTTCTTTTTTCTCCCCCCACCCTTTCTCTCCATCTTCTTGTGCATGTGTGCATTAGCATCATCAGGCGGAGGAGATTTGGCATCGGAGCACGAGGGAGCTGCAGGACACAAGGCCCCGGTGGGCCCAGGAACAGACACCGAGGGCACCAGTGATCCGGAGGGCGAGGGGAGCACCACGACGGGGACCGCTGGTGAGAGCAGCGAAAGCGACACGTCCTCGGATGGGAGCTCCCTAGGGGTGGCGGCAACATCCGTGCCCCCCGCCTCTACAGGTACAGCCGCCACCCAGCGCACCAGCCCCGCCCTCCCAGCAGCCCCTCAGTCTTCGCTCCGTGCCGGTTCGCCCAGGAAGGCGCGCGTCTCCTTCGCCCCAGGCACCTCAGCCCCTGCCCCTGTTGCCCCTGCTGCCCTCAGTGCGGAGCTCATTGACCTGGTAAGGACGCTCATTGTTGGGCAGACGACCCTTTTGAATGCCATCCAGGGTGTGCAAAGGGAGGTGCAACGGAGCAATGCGTACCTGGAGGGCATTCATTCGGGTCAGGCTGCCCATCAACGAGCGTTCACTGCTCTGGCCTCAGCACTGACGGCAGCCATTGTCCCTGTTTCCAGCCTCCCTCTTCTGACTGCCTCCAGCCTGTCTCTGTCTCCTGTTCCTCAGCCTATCCCATCCACACCATCAGACCAGCCTGCACACACCTCAACACCCAAGAGCAGCTCATCCAAACACAAGCACCACAGATCCCGCAAACACTCACCCGAGCAACACCCAGATGCAGACATGCCAACAGCCACTGCCACCCCTGTGTCCCCCTCCTCCTCGTCTCCCTCCTCCCTCCCTGTGACGTCTACACTCACACCTGCATGCACCCCAACATCAGCCAGTGCTTCCATCACCACCTCACCCTCCAGTACAGTCCACACTCGTGCAGTCACCACCCCCACTGCCATGTACACATCCCCTGTGTCCTCTCCCACTGTGTCTGTCACCCCCTCTTCCAAGACACACAAACGCAGGCAGCCACCCACCCAACAGCCATCCACCTCACGACAGCCTACAGCACCAGCACCTTGACCCAATGACAGCACACCTGACTCTCCTACAACCACCTCCTCTACCTCCACTTCCATCTCCACTTCTCCTACCCTTTACCTTGGCCCTAAAAAACTTTTCCTGGCTAACCTTAACCTCTTTCCCCCCGATGACCTCCCCCATCCATCTTCAAAGAGTCCCAAGAGCACCGCAGCCACCACCAGCCCAGCTTCGGGTGTCACTGTTGTGCCTGGGTTCTGGAGCCCACCCTTTGCCAGCAGTGACACATCGATCAGCAGCAAGGACACGTCCAGCCCCCCCCCCGGCAAGAGGACCCGCCAAAACAAGGACCGCCGTGCGAGGACCGACAGGGCTGCCCCCAAGGAGCAATGTGCGGCCACTTCACCACCCACACCATCTAGGGGAGGCAAGGGCCCGAGAGCCCCATCAAAGGAGCGGAAGGGCAGCAGGAGCGCGGAGAAGGTGGACCCCACATGCCACATCCCAGCTGGGAAGGAGGACACTAAGGAGGCCAGGAGTCGGTCCCCGAAGGGTCCAGAAACGTCACGGTCCCAGGGCGACTGAACAGGGAGTCCAGGCCAGGTCTGGCTCCCTTGACCTGCTGGATGAGCACCGCTGAACAGGGCCCGCGGTGCAGAAGAGTACCGCTGAACAGGGCCCCGCCGTGGAGATAGGCACCGCTGAACAGGGCCCGCGGTGCAGAAGAGTACCGCTGAACAGGGCCCCGCCGTGGAGATAGGCACCGCTGAACAGGGCCCGCGGTGCAGAAGAGTACCGCTGAACAGGGCCCCGCCGTGGAAATAGGCACCGCTGAACAGGGCCCGCGGTGCAGAAGAGTACCGCTGAACAGGGCCCCGCCGTGGAGATAGGCACCGCTGAACAGGGCCCGCGGTGCAGAAGAGTACCGCTGAACAGGGCCCCGCCGTGGAGATAGGCACCGCTGAACAGGGCCCGCGGTGCAGAAGAGCACCGCTGAACAGGGCCCCGCCGTGGAGATAGGCACCGCTGAACAGGGCCCGCGGTGCAGAAGAGCACCGCTGAACAGGGCCCCGCCGTGGAGATAGGCACCGCTGAACAGGGCCCGCGGTGCAGAAGAGTACCGCTGAACAGGGCCCCGCCGTGGAGATAGGCACCGCTGAACAGGGCCCCGCCGCCTCAAGCACCGCTCCGCTGGGCCCTTCCTCTCAAGCACCGCTCCGCTGGGCCCTTCCTCTCAAGCGCCGCTCCGCTGGGCCCTTCCTGTCAAGCACCGCTCCGCTGGGCCCTTCCTCTCAAGCACCGCTCCGCTGGGCCCTTCCTCTCAAGCACCGCTCCGCTGGGCACCGCCGTCTCAAGCACCGCTCCGCTGGGCCCTTCCTGTCAAGCACCGCTCCGCTGGGCCCTTCCTCTCAAGCACCGCTCCGCTGGGCCCTTCCTCTCAAGCACCGCTCCGCTGGGCCCCGCCGTCTCAAGCACCGCTCCGCTGGGCCCTTCCTGTCAAGCACCGCTCCGCTGGGCCCTTCCTGTCAAGCACCGCTCCGCTGGGCCCCGCTGTCTCAAGCACCGCTCCGCTGGGCCCCGCCGTCTCAAGCACCGCTCCGCTGGGCCCTTCCTGTCAAGCACCGCTCCGCTGGGCCCTTCCTCTCAAGCACCGCTCCGCTGGGCACCGCCGTCTCAAGCACCGCTCCGCTGGGCCCTTCTTCTCAGGCACCGCTCCGCTGGGCCCTTCTTCTCAGGCACCGCTCCGCTGGTCCCTTCCTGTCAAGCACCGCTCCGCTGGGCCCCGCCGTCTCAAGCACCGCTCCGCTGGGCCCCGCCGTCTCAAGCACCGCTCCGCTGGGCCCTTCCTGTCAAGCACCGCTCCGCTGGGCCCTTCCTCTCAAGCACCGCTCCGCTGGGCACCGCCGTCTCAAGCACCGCTCCGCTGGGCCCTTCTTCTCAGGCACCGCTCCGCTGGGCCCTTCCTGTCAAGCATCGCTCCGCTGGGCCCTTCTTCTCAAGCACCGCTCCGCTGGGCCCTTCCTCTCAAGCACCGCTCCGCTGGGCCCTTCCTGTCAAGCACCGCTCCGCTGGGCCCTTCCTCTCAAGCACCGCTCCGCTGGGCCCTTCCTCTCAAGCACCGCTCCGCTGGGCACCGCCGTCTCAAGCACCGCTCCGCTGGGCCCTTCCTGTCAAGCACCGCTCCGCTGGGCCCTTCCTGTCAAGCACCGCTCCGCTGGGCCCCGCCGTCTCAAGCACCGCTCCGCTGGGCCCCGCCGTCTCAAGCACCGCTCCGCTGGGCCCTTCCTGTCAAGCACCGCTCCGCTGGGCCCCGCCGTCTCAAGCACCGCTGAACAGGGCACCGCCGTCTCAAGCACCGTTGATGGTTCACTGTGCCCACCATGCCTCCTCCTTGACCAGTGGAGACTGTCATCCACCTGATGGACTGTGGCTTTGCACTCCCCAGGATGGTCCAGTGGGCAGCCCACCCACTGTAGAGACATTGAGAGACTGTGGCTTTGCACTCCCCAGGATGGTACAGTGGGCAGCCCACCCACTGTAGAGACATTGAGAGACTGTGGCTTTGCACTCCCCAGGATGGTACAGTGGGCATGGTGGCTCCTCGTGGATCTGGCGTCATGTGGCTGTGGTGCCCCCCCCTTCCCTTCCCCCTGAGGTGCCTGTAGTTTTTACATCTGATGCCCCTGCAGTGTTCTCTCCAAAGGACTCAGGTCTCCTGTGTGGGCTTTGCCCTTGTTTCTCAAGACTTTGGCCCACGGACATGCTGAATTCGTAGGATGTGCAGGACTTGGTACTTCAGTTATTCACTGATGTGTATGTCATTTGTTTTGTTGTGGATATCTTTCATGGTTGTACGCTAATTTTCTGGAGCTTTTTGGTACATAAATATTTATTCCAAATATGATTATGTCCTAGCATTTTTCAGGGGTGTTTGGGTGGTGTCACTGTGACTTGGTGCTCTGCATTGCTGAGTACATAGTTGGGGGGGGTCGCATATGTGTGTGCCCGTAACCTTTCGTCCTCCCCCTCCCGTGTGTCGTAGGTGCAGTACTCACCGTTGTCGTCTGCGCCGGACTTCGTACTCGTGGTAGATGAGAAGGTAGACGAGAGCAGGTAGGATGTTTAATTCGGGTTCCATGCTGTCCTCCGTACTCGTGGAGTGTGTTTTGGTGAGCGTTTTCCTGTTCGTAGTCTGTTTCCGCCGTGTTTTTATCGGCGGTGCTCCCGCCCCGGAAAAGGTGGCGGATTGGTGAGTTATGATAGTGTGGGCGGTACATTGTCTGCCGCCTGCCTGTTGGCGGTGACCGCCGCGCTGTTTGTCTGTACCGCGGCGGCGGTCGGAGTGTTAAGTTGGCGGGCTGTGTTGGCGGTTCCCGCCAGGGTCAGAATTCCATTTTTTGGACCGCCAGCCTGTTGGCGGGTTGGCCGCCGCTTTAACACCGACCGCCAGGGTTAGAATCACCCCCTATGTGTTCCTGTTATTTTCCCATTGGACTCTTCAGCATCTTGCTGCCTAAGGCCTTCAAGAGAGGGACAGGTTTCTTGCCCCTTACACAACTGTTCCCTTGAGGGTCCCCCTGGGCCTAGGAGCTCAACCTGATAAGGTTCTAACTCCAGGGACTCAGTTCCCTCAGTGGGCAGAACTTCTTCCTGGGAAAAGAGGTTCTCTTTTTCTTGTAGTGTTGAAACTGGTTCCCCAGTTTTCTTTTCTTTTCTCTTGGAGGCCCTTTTTCCAGGCTCCAACACCACTTTTTCACCCTGAGCCTTGCACTGTGCCCTTGTCTTGACACACACCAGTTCAGGGATACCCAGCATGGCTGCATGGGTTTTGAGTTCTACCTCAGCCCATGCTCCAGGTCATTTCCAAGCAAACAGTCTACAGGGATATTTGAGAAGACCACCACCTGTTTCAGGCCATTGACCCCTCCCCACTCTAAAGTTACCATAGCCATGGGGTGTACTTTACTCTGATTGTCAGCGTGTGAACCAGTTTTAATCTTTTTGGTTTTGCAGCGAGACCTTAACTCTGACATCCTAAGATGCAGGTAAGGGGTGACGTTGAATTCCATCACACTCTCTTCTGCATTAGACATTATGGCGGTCATTCTGACCCTGGCGGTCAAAGACCGCCAGGGCGGAGGACCGCGGGAGCACCGCCGACAGGCCGGCGGTGCTCCAATGGGGATTCCGACCGCGGCGGTAAAGCCGCGGTCGGACCGGCAACACTGGCGGTCTCCCGCCAGTGTCCCGCCGCCCCATTGAATCCTCCAAGGCGGCGCAGCTTGCTGCGCCGCCGAGGGGATTCCGACCCCCCCTACCGCCATCCAGATCCCGGCGGTCCGACCGCCGGGAACCGGATGGCGGTAGGGGGGGTCGCGGGGCCCCTGGGGGCCCCTGCAGTGCCCATGCCACTGGCATGGGCACTGCAGGGGCCCCCGTAAGAGGGCCCCTAAATGTATTTCACTGTCTGCTGCGCAGACAGTGAAATACGCGACGGGTGCAACTGCACCCGTCGCACAGCTTCCACTCCGCCGGCTCGATTCCGAGCCGGCTTCATCGTGGAAGCCTCTTTCCCGCTGGGCTGGCGGGCGGCCTGAAGGCGGCCGCCCGCCAGCCCAGCGGGAATGTCAGAATTACCGCCGCGGTCTTTCGACCGCGGAACGGTAACCTGACGGCGGGACTTTGGCAGGCGGCCTCCGCCGCCCGCCAAGGTCAGAATGAGGGCCTATGTTTCTAAAAGTTGGAATACTTTTTAAGAATCTAAAACTATCTCTAGAACTTAATTCAAACTTTTACAAAACTTTTAAAATCTAAAAGAAATGCTAACAGGGACTAACACAAGGCCCTAGCAGGACTTTTAAAAATTTAGAAAAATAGCTCAAATTTCAAAAATCAGTTTCTAATGACACTTTTTGGAATTTAGTCGTGTGATCAGGTATTGGCTGAGTAGTCCAGCAAATGCAAAGTCTTGTACCCCACCGCTGATCCACCAATGTAGGAAGTTGGCTCTGTATGTACTATTTCAAAGTAAGAAATAGCATGCACAGAGTCCAAGGGTTCCACTAGAGGTAAGATAGTGGCAAAAAGGGATCATTCTAATGCTCTATTTTGTGGTAGTGTGGTCGAGCAGTAGGCTTATCAGAGGGTAGTGTTAAGCATTTGTTGTACACACACAGGCAATAAATGAGGAACACACACTCAATGACAATTCCAGGCCAATAGGTTTTTGTATAGAACAATATATTTTCTTAGTTTATTTTAAGAACCACAGGTTCAAGATTTACAAACAATACTTTAAATGAAAGGTGCTTCACTTAGGAACTTTAGGAACTTTGAATTAGCAAAATAGCATATACAGTTTTCACACAAATGGCAAATAGCTATTTTAAAACTAGACACTGCAATTTTCAACAGTTCCTGGGGGAGGAAAGTGTTTGTTAGTTTTGCAGGTAAGTAAACCACCTACAGGGTTCAAGGTTGGGTCCAAGGTAGCCCACTGTTGGGGGTTCAGGGCAACCCCAAAGTTACCACACCAGCAGCTCAGGGCCGGTCAGGTGCAGAGGTCAAAGTGGTGCCCAAAACGCATAGGCTTCAATGGAGAAGGGGTGCCCCGGTTCCAGTCTGCCAGCAGGTAAGTACCCGCGTCTTCGGAGGGCAGACCAGGGGGGTTTTGTAGGGCACCGGTGGAGACACAAGTCAGCACAAAAAGTACACCCTCAGCGGCACGGGGCGGCAGGGTGCAGTGTGCAAACAGGCGTCGGGTTCGCAATGTAATCCAATGGGAGACCAAGGGGTCTCTTCAGCGATGCAGGCAGGCAAGGGGGGGGCTCCTCGGGGTAGCCACCACCTGGGCAAGGGAGAGGGCCACCTGTGGCTCACTCCTTCACTGGAGGTCGGATCCTTCAGGTCCTGGGGGCTGCGGATGCAGTGTCCTTACCAGGCGTCGGGTTCTTAGAAGCAGGCAGTCGCGGTCGGGGGAGCCTCGGGATTCACTCTGCAGGCGGCACTGTGGGGGCTCAGGGGGGGTCAACTCTGGCTACTCACGAGTTCGCAGTCGCCGGGGAGTCCTCCCTGTAGTGTTTGTTCTCCACAAGTCGAGCCGGGGCGTCGGGTGCAGAGTGCAAAGTCTCACGCTTCCGGTGGGAAACGTGTGTTGTTTCAAAGTTGCTTCTTTGTTGCAAAGTTGCAGTCTTTGTGGAGCAGAGCCACTATCCTCGGGAGATCTTGGTCCTTCTGAATGCAGGGTAGTCCTCTGAGGCTTCAGAGGTCGCTGGACCCTGTGGAACGCGTCGCTGGAGCAGTTTCTTTAGAAGTGGGGAGACAGGCCGGTAGAGCTGGGGCCATAGCAGTTGGTGTCTAAGTCTTCTCTGCAGGTTTGTCAGCTCAGCAGTCCTTCTTCGTCTTAGGTTGCAGGAATCTATCTTGCTGTGTTCTGGGAGCCCCTAAATATTCGATTTAGGGGTGTGTTTAGGTCTGCGGGGTTAGTAGCCAATGGCTACTAGCCCTGAGGGTGGCTACACCCTCTTTGTGCCTCCTCCCGGAGGGGAGGTGGACACATTCCTATCCCTATTGGGGGGTCAGAGTCACCTCAGAGTCACCTCAGCTCAGGACACCTTAGGGGCTGTCCTGACTGGCCAGTGACTCCTCCTTGTTTTTCTCATTATCTCCGGCGGCCTTGCCGCCAAAAGTGGGGCCGTGGCCGGAGGGGGCGGGCATCTCGACTAGCTGGAGTGCCCTGGGGTGCTGTAACAAAGGGGGTGAGCCTTTGAGGCTCACCGCCAGGTGTTACAGTTCCTGCAGGGGGAGGTGAGAAGCACCTCCACCCAGTACAGGCTTTGTTACTAGCCACAGAGTGACAAAGGCACTCTCCCCATGTGGCCAGCAACATGTCTGGTGTGTGGCAGGCTGCTAAAACTAGTCAGCCCACACTGGTAGTCGGTTAAGGTTTAAGGGGCACCTCTAAGATGCCCTCTGGGGTGTATGTTACAATAAAATGTACACTGGCATCAGTGTGGATTTATTGTGCTGAGACGTTTGATACCAAACTTCACAGTTTTCAGTGTAGCCATTATGGTGCTGTGGAGTTCATGCATGACAGACTCTCAGACCATATACTCTTATGGCTACCCTGCACTTACAATGTCTAAGGTTTTGCTTAGACACTGTAGGGGCATAGTGCTCATGCACTTATGCCCTCACCTATGGTATAGTGCACCCTGCCTTAGGGCTGTAAGACCTGCTAGAGGGGTGACTTAACTATACAGTGTGAGGTTGGCATGGCACCCTGAGGGGAGTGCCATGTCGACTTAGTCATTTTATCCCCACCAGCACACACAAACTGAGTGAGGGGTCCCCAGAATGGCATAAGATCTGCTGCAGCCCTTAGAGACCTTCGCTGGCATCAGGGCCCTTGGTACCAGAGGTACCAGTTACAAGGGACTTACCTGGATGCCAGGGTGTGCCAATTGTGGAAAAAAAAGTACAGGTTTAGGGAAAGAACACTGGTGCTGGGGCCTGGTTAGCAGGTCTCAGCACACTTTCAAATCATAACTTGGCATCAGCAAATGCAAAAAGTCAGGGGGTAACCATGCCAAGGAGGCATTTCCTTACAGATGAGATCTTATATCTCTTAACCATTGAGTGCATACCTCTGATGTTCCACGTAAGGAACTTATATGGTTTTGGTGTTGTCATGTTGATGGGTTTTTTCCCCGCTAATCAGTTTATATTTCTGAGAACACAGCTTCATTACATGCCCCGTCATGCTATCATAGACCCTGCTCAGTTCTGTATTTTTCATAAAGGTTCTCAATGTATTATTTAACCCTAGATAAACCCCCAACAAAGAAATTACCCAACTCCCCATCCCCAGGACAAAAGTCAAAACCTCTCTCGCCCAAACTTCTATAGAAACGTGAACCTGTTCAATAACGTGGGGGGTGCTCCGGGATGGAATCCGAAGCTCAACAAGGCGGTTCCTCCTCAACCCCTGGGTAATAAGCATACTGGGATTCCTTGTCCCCAAGATTATATTAAGTACGGGTATGTGTTGTCCAGCGGGATACCCCGCAGCCCATCCCGACGGCGCGGCCCCGGGTGCAGCCGCTGTGTTCTGTTTTTGATTCGAGACAGTCGCGATTCCGTGGTTATGGTTCACACTTTTTCATTAAATGATGTTATCTGATGTTCCTGGGGTCATGTCTGGGCCCCTCTTGTCGGATGCAAGAGAGTGTTCTGATTTCGATTGATCCATATCATCCATGGGTTTGCTTAGGTGAGCCCTGTTCTGAGCAGCTGAGAGATGCAGCAGCTTCCATAGCTTTTTGGCGATCCTTTAGAATTTCTAGAGGGGATGGGCTGGTCCGTTTGCTAGAGTTCCCTTCCGATTTAAATGGCGCTTTTCCGGGCTGTGGTTTGTCTCTCCAGATGGTTGTTTGTCGATCCAGCTCCATACTTCATCTGCTGTGCTGAAAAACTGTGTGCCTGCTGCGGTCCCTATTCGTAATTTGGCTGGGAACAGCATCCAGTATTGAACCCCCATTTTGCGGAGTCTTTGTTTGGCATCCTTAAAGGAGGCTCTCTGTCTCTGTACCTCTCGAGAGAAATCAGGGAAAATTCGGATCACATGGGTGTCGACCATGCAGTCCCCTTTTTTCCTGCTTTGAGTTAGTAGGTAGTCCCTGTCCCTGTAGTGGAGCAGTCTGGCTATTATTGGTCTAGCAGGGGCGCCCGGTGGGGGTGGGCACGCAGGGACCCCGTGGGCCCTCTCCACTGCAAAGAACTGGGAAAGGCCCTCCTCTGCCACATTCTCCCTCAGCCATTTTTCAATTGGCTCCCTCAGATCGTTCTGGCAGCCCTATGATTCTGATATTATTTTGCTGCGATCAATTTTCGGCATCTTCAACTCTTAATTCTAGTTCTCTAATCCGTTTTTCCATCTGGCGTGCTATTTTGGAATTGTCTTTTATCTCAGGCCTTAGTTCTTCCATCTGTTTTTCTGTGGTGCTCACCCTCTCTGCCAGGCGTCGATGATCGTCTCGAAGCACCGAGAAGTCAGACGCTAGAGAGTCTATTTTCTCCTCAAGCGCAACTCTGGAGGCAGTGATGGCTTGCATCACGTCTTGCAGGGTAGGTTCGCTTGCTTCGTTTCCCTCTCCTGAAGGAGATTTCCTCAGGTTCTCCCGTTCTGATGGGGTCCTGGTGGGAAGGTCACTGGTGTTGTCGGCATCACAACCTCTGCCGGTTTTGCCCATTATGTAGGACTACAAGTGCGTTCAGTGACGGCAGTCTTCCTTTAGGTGATCGTTGGCCACTTGAGAGATAAAGAGCAGTTTGCCACTTGTTATTAATAAATACCAATTCGCCTTTTGGATTTCTTTTGCTGTGGAAGGTCGATTTTTACCTCAAAGAGGAGATTGTGTTCTGGTCCTGTGTCCCGTCGAGGACGCTGCTTCCTTCCATGAGCCAACAACCGGTGTCTGTGCGTGATTTTAGATCAACCTAGCGATCGCTCTGATGTTGTTCCTCCACTTTTGTACCACAGATTGGCTTCTATGGTAAACGGGGCTATGTGGCCAGACTCACCGCCTGTCCTAACCTCTGTGGCCCTCTCCCGATCTACTGCAGGGCCTCCACTGCTCCACCTCAGTCCACCAGCAATGGGAGAGATGTTCCGTGGGTCTGGCAAGGGAAAGCCCTCTACTCTCCCGGCCCGACGCGCTGCACGGCGGGGCCGCTGTACACTTGATGTCTGCTCCCACTTCGAGAAGTCTCTGCCTCCCCGACCCTCGGGATCTGCCCGCAGCTGTGTCCAGGGCGGTCACCTCCAGGACCCAGGGCGACCCTCAGCACGCAATCGCCGGGCGCAGCGGAGCCCAGGTTACCACGATGGTGGGCCCCACCTCACTACGCCCCCAGGTAAGGGCAGCCGGGCCCCCCGGCATCCGGTCTTCTCAGGGTCATGAGCCAGGCGGCCCAGGTGTCACGACCTGGCTCCCAGCCCCGCGCCGGGACTTCCCTCCTCTTCTGGCCGATGTGGCCTCAGGGCTGGGCACCCACCCCAATGCGGACCGGTCCGCCGCACACTGTCTTCTCTCTGCTCCCCGCAGGTTGCAGGAGCTGCTGTGGGCCGCCATCAACCTCCGCCCCGGTCTCTGGAAACAGGCCGGGCGCCCAGCGGAGCGGACCAGGAAGGGCCCCTCCTCTATTTGGCCACACCGCATGGCCGTGCTGCGGAGCACTCAGCGGCCGCCGTCTTGGCAAATCGTCCCTTCCTCATCGCTTCCTGGAGCCCGCTCGCACCGGAGCTCAAATCGGTCATTATCCGGTCTTTAGTTCCATTTGGAGACAGTCAGAAGGGTCACCGCACCCTCCGCTTCAGTATTGGTTGTTTTGGGGCGATTCAGGATACTATAACCCCGAGGGTGAAGAGAGAGAAGCAGGAGCCTCACAGAGAAGCTGCAACCGCCATAGCACCAGGCCACGCACCAGTCACAATCTTTCTTTCTTGCCCTCTTTCTTTTGTGCTCTTTTTTTTCTTTCCTGTCATCATTTCACTTCCTCTCTTTCTTTCATTCCCTCTTCCTTTTGTCCCCTTCTTTCTTTCTAGCCTTTTTTCCTTCTTTCTTCGCCACTTTCCTTCTTTCTTTCTAACCTCATTTACTTTTTAATTCCTATCTTCTTTCTTGCTTTTTCTAGGTCTTCCCAGTTTTGCTTGTTTCCTGTCCTCTTTCCTTCTTTCCTGCCCTCTTTCTTTCCTGCTTCCTTCTTTCTTTCTTTTCAGCTTCCTTATTTATTTATTTCCTTCCTGCTTTGGTTTTATCTTTCTTGCCTTCGTTCTTTCTTTTTTCTTGCCCTCCCTCCATATTTCTTTATTGCCCTTTTCCATTCTTGTCCTCTTTCTTTTTCATTGCCATCTTTCTTTATTACCCTTTTCCATCTTTCTTTTTGTCCTCTTTCTTCTTGGCCTCTTTCTTGATCTCTTTTTGTTTCTTATTCTGTTTCCTTATCTTTATTTCTTGCCCTCTGTTTTTTCTTTCTTGCTTGACCTCTTACTTTGTGTATGAGGCTGGACTGGCTTGTAGTGAGTACCAAGGGGTACTTACACCTTGCACCAGGCCTAGTTAGCCCTTATTAGTGTATAGGGTGTCTAGCAGCATAGGCTGATAGATAATGGTAGCTTAGCAGAGCAGCTTAGGCTGAACTAGGAGACGAGTGAAGCTCCTACAGAACCACAAGTGTCACTTGCACAATATCATAAGAAAACACAATACACAGTTATACTAAAAATAAAGGTACTTTATTTTTATGACAATATGCCAAAGTATCTCAGAGTCTACCCTCAGTATGAGGATAGCAAATATACACAAGTTATATGTACACAATACCAAAAATATGCAGTATAGTCTTAGAGAACAGTGCAAACAATGTATAGTTACAATAGGATGCAATGGGGACACATAGGGATAGGGGCAACACAAACCATATACTCCAAAAGTGGAATGCGAACCACGAATGGACCCCAAACCTATGTGACCTTGTAGAGGGTCGCTGGGACTATTAGAAAATAGTGAGGGTTAGAAAAATAGCCCACCCCAAGACCCTGAAAAGTGAGTGCAAAGTGCACTGAAGTTCCCCAAAGGACATAGAAGTCGTGATAGGGGAATAAGGCAGGAAAGACACAAACCAGCAATGCAACAACGATGGATTTCCAGTCGAGGGTACCTGTGGAACAAGGGGACCAAGTCCAAAAGTCACAAGCAAGTCGGAGATGGGCAGATGCCCAGGAAATGCCAGCTGTGGGTGCAAAGAAGCTTCTACTGGACAGAAGAAGCTAAGGTTTCTGCAGGAACGCAAAGGGCTAGAGACTTACCTTTTGGAGAATGGATCCCTCTCGCCGCGGACAGTCGTGCAGAAGTGTTTTCCCGCCGAAAGACCACCAACAAGCCTTGCTAGCTGCAAATCGTGCGGTAAGCGTTTTTGGATGCTGCTGTGGCCCCGGAGGGACCAGGATGTGGCAAATTGCGTCAGGAGAGAGAGGGGACGTCGAGCAAGACAAGGAGCCCTCTCAGCAGCAGGTAGCACCCAGAGAAGTGCCATAAACAGGCACTACAAGGATGCGTGAAACGGTGCTCACCCGAAGTTACACAAAGGAGTCCCACGTCGCCGGAGACCAACTTAGAAAGTCGTGCAATGCAGGTTAGAGTGCCGTGGACCCAGGCTTGGCTGTGCACAAAGGATTTCTGCTGGAAGTGCACAGGGGCCGGAGTAGCTGCAAAAGTCATGGTTCCCAGCAATGCAGTCTGGCGTGGGGAGGCAAGGACATACCTCCACCAAACTTGGACTGAAGAGTTACTGGACTGTGGGGGTCACTTGGACACAGTTGCTGGATTCGAGGGACCTCGCTCGTCGTGCTGAGAGGAGACCCAAGGGACCGGTAATGCAGCTTTTTGGTGCCTGCGGTTGCAGGGGGAAGATTCCGTCGACCCACGGGAGATTTCTTCGGAGCTTCTAGTGCAGAGAGGAGGCAGACTACCCCCACAGTATGCACCACCAGGAAAACAGTCGAGAAGGCGGCAGGATCAGCGTTACAGAGTTGCAGTAGTCGTCTTTGCTACTATGTTGCAGTTTTGCAGGCTTCCAGCGCAGTCAGCAGTCGATTCCTTGGCAGAAGGTGAAGAGAGAGATGCAGAGGAACTCTGATGAGCTCTTGCATTCGTTATCTAAAGTTTCCTCAGAGACAGAGACCCTAAATAGCCAGAAAAGAGGGTTTGGCTACTTAGGAGAGAGGATAGGCTAGAAACACCTGGAGGAGCCTATCAGAAGGAGTCTCTGACGTCACCTGGTGGCACTGGCCACTCAGAGCAGTCCAGTGTGCTGGCAGCACCTCTGTTTCCAAGATGGCAGAGGTCTGGAGCACACTGGAGGAGCTCTGGACACCTCCCAGGGGAGGTGCAGGTCAGGGGAGTGGTCACTCCCCTTTCCTTTGTCCAGTTTCGCGCCAGAGCAGGGCTAAGGGGTCCCCTGAACCGGTGTAGACTGGCTTATGCAGAATTGGGCACATCTGTGCCCATGAAAGCATTTCCAGAGGCTGGGGGAGGCTACTCCTCCCCTGCCTTCACACCATTTTCCAAAGGGAGAGGGTGTAACACCCTCTCTCAGAGGAAGTCCTTTGTTCTGCCCTCCTGGGACAAGCCTGGCTTGACCCCAGGGGGGCAGAAACCTGTCTGAGGGGTTGGCAGCAGCAGCAGCTGCAGTGAAACCCCAGGAAAGGCAGTTTGGCAGTACCAGGGTCTGTGCTACAGACCACTGGGATCATGGGATTGTGCCAACTATGCCAGGATGGCATAGAGGGGGCAATTCCATGATCATAGACATGTTACATGGCCATATTCGGAGTTACCATTGTGAAGCTACATATAGGTAGTGACCTATATGTAGTGCACACGTGTAATGGTGTCCCCGCACTCACAAAGTCGGGGGAATTGGCCCTGAACAATGTGGGGGCACCTTAGCTAGTGCCAGGGTGCCCTCACACTAAGTAACTTTGCACCTAACCTTTACCAGGTAAAGGTTAGACATATAGGTGACTTATAAGTTACTTAAGTGCAGTGTAAAATGGCTGTGAAATAACGTGGACGTTATTTCATTCAGGCTGCGGTGGCAGGCCTGTATAAGAATTGTCAGAGCTCCCTATGGGTGGCAAAAGAAATGCTGCAGCCCATAGGGATCTCCTGGAACCCCAATACCCTGGGTACCTCAGTACCATATACTAGGGAATTATAAGGGTGTTCCAGTAAGCCAATGTAAATTGGTAAAATTGGTCACTAGCCTGTTAGTGACAATTTGAAAGAAATGAGAGAGCATAACCACTGAGGTTCTGATTAGCAGAGCCTCAGTGAGACAGTTAGTCACTACACAGGTAACACATTCAGGCACACTTATGAGCACTAGGGCCCTGGATGACAGGGTCCCAGTGACACATACAACTAAAACAACATATATACAGTGAAAAATGGGGGTAACATGCCAGGCAAGATGGTACTTTCCTACACAACCCCCCCCCAAACGAAGGACAATAAGGCTAGCCATGACCTGATGAGTCTTCATTGTCTAAGTGGAAATATCTGGAGAGTCCATCTGCATTGGAGTGGCTACTCCCAGGTCTATGTTCCACTGTATAGTCCATTCCCTGTAGGGATATGGACCACCTCAACAATTTAGGATTTTCACCTTTCATTTGTTTTAGCCAAAGTAGAGGTTTGTGGTCTGTCTGAACAATGAAGTGAGTGCCAAACAGGTATGGCCTCAACTTCTTCAGTGCCCAGACCACAGCAAAGGCCTCCCTCTCAATGGCAGACCAACGCTTTTCTCTAGGGGTCAACCTCCTACTAATAAAAGCAACAGGTTGATCCTGGCCCTCAGAATTAAGTTGTGATAGGACTGCCCATACTCCTAATTGAGATGCATCAATTTGGACATAGAGGGCCGTATTTATACTCTGGTTGCGCCGAATTTGCGTCGTTTTTTTCGACGCAAATTCGACGCTAAACTAACGCCAGCTAACGCCATATTTATACTATGGCGTTAGACGCTTCGGGCGCCAAAGTGCCCGGAGTGTGCGTCATTTTTTAGCGTGAACCCCTTCCTTGCGTTAATGATATGCAAGGGAGGCGTTCCCGTCTTAAAAAATGACTCCCAGGCCTTTACGTGGTATTTATACTCCCGGGCAAAAATGATGCCCGGGAGTGGGCGTGGCCAAAAACGGCGCATTTGCGCCGCTTTTTAACGACAGGGTCAGGCATGGCGTTAAGGGACAAGTGGGCTCAAAATGAGCCCAGAGTGCCCTCCCCTGCCCCCAGGGACCCCCCCTGCCACCCTTGGCCACCCCAGGAGGACACCCAAGGATGGAGGGACCCATCCCATGGACATTAAGGTAAGTTCAGGTAAGTTTTTTTTTTTTTTTTTTTTTGTGGCATAGGGGGGCCTGATTTGTGCCCCCCTACATGCCACTATGCCCAATGACCATGCCCAGGGGACAGAAGTCCCCTGGGCATGGCCATTCGGCAAGGGGGCATGACTCCTATCTTTACAATGATAGGAGTCATGTTGATGGGGGATGGGCGTCGGAAAAAAATGGCGCAAGTCGGGTTACGACGATTTTTTCGACGTAACCTGACTTGCCCCATTTTAAGACGCCCATACGCCATTTTCCCCCTACGCCGGCGCTGTCTGGTGTACGTGGCTTTTTTCCACGCAAACCAGGCAGCGCCGGTCTGCTTGCGCCGGCTAACGCCATTCCATTAATACGGCGCCCGCATGGCGCTTCAGAATGGCGTTAGACGGAGCAAAATTTTTTGACGCTAAACTGCGTTAGCGCAGTTTAGCGTCAAAAAGTATAAATATGGGCCAGAATTTTTTAGAGTAACAAGGGCTTTTTAGGACAGGTGCAGAGCACATGGCCTGCTTCAGCTCCTCAAAAGCTTTCTGACAGTTTGCTGTCCATAATACCTTTTTAGGCATTTTCTTGGATGTGAGGTCATTAAGAGGGGCTGCAATGGAGCCATAGTTCTTAATGAACCTCCTGTAATACCCAGTGAGGCCTAGGAAGGCTCTCACTTGAGTCTGAGTAGTAGGGGGAACCCAATCAATAATTGTTTGGATTTTCCCCTGAAGTGGTGCAATCTGTTCCCCACCAACAAGGTGTCCCAGATAAACCACCTTACCCTGCCCTATCTGGCACTTTGAAGCCTTGATAGTGAGGCCTGCCTTTTGCAGGGCCTCCAAAACTTTCCATAGGTGGACCAGGTGATCATCCCAGCTGGAGCTAAAGACAGCTATATCGTCCAAATATGCTGCACTGAAAGCTTCCAGCCCTTGCAGGACTGTGTTCACCAACCTCTGAAAAGTGGCAGGTGCATTTTTCAATCCAAAAGGCATTACAGTAAACTGGTAATGTCCTCCAATGGTTGAAAATGCAGTTTTAGGTTTAGCATCTTCTGATAATTTGATCTGCCAATACCCTGCAGTCAAATCAAAAGTGCTTAGATACTTGGCAGATGCCAGTGTATCTATGAGCTCATCTGCCCTGGGTATAGGGTGAGCATCAGTTTTGGTTACCTGGTTGAGACCTCTGTAGTCTACACAAAACCGCATTTCCTTCTTTCCATCTTTGGAATGGGGTTTTGGTACAAGTACCACAGGAGAAGCCCATGGACTTTCAGAGTGCTCAACCACTCCCAGTTCTAACATTTTCTGCACCTCTTGCTTTATGCAGTCCCTGACATGGTCAGGTTGCCTATAGATTTTACTTTTGACAGGCAAGCTGTCTCCAGTATCTATAGTGTGCTCACACCAAGAAGTGGTACCTGGCACAATAGAGAAGAGTTCAGAAAACTGACCCAGGAGATTTATGCAATGGTCTTTCTGCTCAGCAGTAAGACAATCAGCCAAAACTACACCTTCCACTAGAGCATCTTGTTCTGTGGAAGAGAAGAGATCAGGTAGAGGATCACTGTCTTCTTTCTGTCCCTCATCAGTTGCCATGAGCAGGGTGAGATCAGCCCTGTCATAGTAGGGTTTCAGGCGGTTGACATGGAGCACCCTAAGGGGACTCCTGGCAGTGCCTAAGTCAACCAAATAGGTGACTTCACCCTTTTTCTCAACAATTGTGTGGGGTCCACTCCATTTATCTTGGAGTGCTCTTGGGGCCACAAGCTCCAAGACCCACACTTTCTGCCCTGGTTTGTACTGAACCAAAACAGACTTCTGGTCATGCCATTGCTTCTGGAGCTCTTGGCTGGCCTGAAGGTTTTTACTGGCCTTTTTCATATACTCAGCCATCCTTGATCTGAGGCCAAGTACATAGTCCACAATATTTTGTTTTGGAGGTTTTAGAGGTTGTTCCCAACCCTCCTTGACAAGTGTGAGTGGACCCCTAACAGGGTGTCCAAAAAGAAGTTCAAAGGGGCTGAAGCCCACTCCTTTCTGGGGTACCTCCCTGTAGGCAAAAAGGAGGCATGGCTACAGGCTATCCCATCTCCTGCGGAGTTTTTCAGGGAGACCCATAATCATGCCTTTGAGAGTTTTGTTAAATCTCTCCACCAGTCCATTTGTTTGTGGATGATAGGGTGTAGTGAACTTATAAGTCACACCACACTCCTTTCACATGGCCTTTAAGTATGCAGACATGAAATTGCTTCCCCTGTCTGATACTACTTCCTTTGGGAAGCCCACCCTGGAAAATATTCCCAAGAGGGCCTTTGCCACTGCAGGTGCTGTAGTGGTCCTTAAAGGAATTGCTTCAGGATATCTTGTGGCATGGTCCACTACCACCAAGATAAACCTATTGCCTGAAGCAGTAGGAGGGTCAAGGGGGCCAACTATGTCAACCCCTACCCTTTCAAAGGGAACCCCAACCACAGGCAGTGGAATAAGGGGTGCCTTTGGGGTGCCACCTGTCTTGCCACTGGCTTGACAGGTTTCACAGGACTTACAAAATTCCTTTGTGTCCTCAGACATTCTAGGCCAATGAAACAAGGGAACAAGCCTGTCCCATGTTTTCATTTCTCCTAGATGCCCAGCTAGGGGAATGTCGTGAGCCAGTGTTAGGAGGAACTTTATGTACTCCTGAGGAATCACTAATCTCCTGGCTGTAGGAAAGTACCATCTTGCCTGGCATGTTACCCCCATTTTTTACTGTATATATGTTGTTTTAGTTGTATGTGTCACTGGGACCCTGTTCTCCAGGGCCCCAGTGCTCATAAGTGTGCCTGAATGTGTTACCTGTGTAGTGACTAACTGTCTCACTGAGGCTCTGCTAATCAGAACCTCAGTGGTTATGCTCTCTCATTTCTTTCAAATTGTCACCAACAGGCAGTGACCAATTTTACCAATTTACATTGGCTTACTGGAACACCCTTATAATTCCCTAGTATATGGTACTGAGGTACCCAGGGTATTGGGGTTCAGGGAGATCCCTATGGGCTGCAGCATTTCTTTTGCCACCCATAAGGAGCTCTGACAATTCTTACACAGGCCTGCCACTGCAGCCTGAGTGAAATAACGTCCACGTTATTTCACAGCCATTTTACACTGCACTTAAGTAACTTATAAGTCACCTATATGTCTAACCTTTACCTGGTAAAGGTTAGGTGCAAAGTTACTTAGTGTGAGGGCACCCTGGCACTAGCCAAGGTGCCCCCACATTGTTCAGGGCCAATTCCCTGAACTTTGTGAGTGCGGGGACACCATTACACGCGTGCACTACATATAGGTCACTACCTATATGTAGCTTCACAATGGTAACTCCGAATATGGCCATGTAACATGTCTAAGATCATGGAATTGCCCCCTCTATGCCATCCTGGCATTGCTGGCACAATTCCATGATCCCAGTGGCCTGTAGCACAGACCCTGGGACTGCCAAACTGCCTTTCCTGGGGTTTCACTGCAGCTGCTGCTGCTGCCAACCCTTCAGACAGGTTTCTGCCCCCCTGGGGTCAAGCCAGGCTTGTCCCAGGATGGCAGAACAAAGGACTTCCTCTGAGAGAGAGTGTTACACCCTCTCCCTTTGGAAAATGGTGTGAAGGCAGGGGAGGAGTAGCCTCCCCCAGCCTCTGGAAATGCTTTCTTGGGCACAGATGTGCCCAATTCTGCATAAGCCAGTCTACACCGGTTCAGGGGACCCCTTAGCCCTGCTCTGGCGCGAAACTGGACAAAGGAAAGGGGAGTGACCACTCCCCTGACCTGCACCTCCCCTGGGAGGTGTCCAGAGCTCCTCCAGTGTGCTCCAGACCTCTGCCATCTTGGAAACAGAGGTGCTGCTGGCACACTGGACTGCTCTGAGTGGCCAGTGCCACCAGGTGATGTCAGAGACTCCTCCTGATAGGCTCCTTCAGGTGTTAGTAGCCTATCCTCTCTCCTAGGTAGCCAAACCCTCTTTCCTGGCTATTTAGGGTCTCTGTCTCTGGGGAAACTTTAGATAACGAATGCAAGAGCTCATCAGAGTTCCTCTGCATCTCTCTCTTCACCTTCTGCCAAGGAATCGACTGCTGACCGCACTGGAAGCCTGCAACACTGCAACAAAGTAGCAAAGGCGACTACTGCAACTCTGTAACGCTGATCCTGCCGCCTTCTCGACTGTTTTCCTGGTGGTGCATGCTGTGGGGGTAGTCTGCCTCCTCTCTGCACTAGAAGCTCTGAAGAAATCGCCAGTGGGTCAACGGAATCTTCCCCCTGCAACCGCAGGCACCAAAAAGCTGCATTACCGGTCCCTTGGGTCTCCTCTCAGCACGACGAGCGAGGTCCCTTGAATCCAGCAACTCTGTCCAAGTGACCCCCACAGTCCAGTGACTCTTCAGTCCAAGTTTGGTGGAGGTAAGTCCTTGCCTCACCTCGTTAGACTGCATTGCTGGGAACCGCGACTTTTGCAGCTACTCCGGCCCCTGTGCACTTTCGGCGGAAATCCTTTGTGCACAGCCAAGCCTGGGTCCACGGCACTCTAACCTGCATTGCACGACTTTCTAAGTTGGTCTCCGGCGACGTGGGACTCCTTTCTGTAACTTCGGGTGAGCACCGTTTCATGCATCCTCGTAGTGCCTGGTTCTAGCACTTCTCCAGGTGCTACCTGCTGCTGAGAGGGCTCTTTGTCTTGCTCGACGTCCCCTCTACCTCCTGGTCCAATTTGCGACCTCCTGGGCCCTTCTGGGCCACAGCAGCGTCCAAAAACGCTAACCACACGATTTGCAGCTAGCAAGGCTTGTTGGCGTTCATTTGGCGGCAAAACACTTCTGCACGACTCTCCACGGCGAGGGGGATCCGTCCACCAAAGGGGAAGTCTCTAGCCCTTTTCGTTCCTGCAGAAACCTCAGCTTCTTCTGTCCTGTAGAAGCTTCTTTGTATCCACAGCTGGCATTTCCTGGGCATATGCCCATCTCCGACTTGCTTGTGACTTTTGGACTTGGTCCCCTTGTTCCACAGGTACCCTAGATTGGAAATCCACAGTTGTTGCATTGCTGGTTTGTGTCTTTCCTGCATTATTCCTCTATCACATCTTCTTTGTCTTTTGGGGAACTTCAGTGCACTTTGCACTCACTTTTCAGGGTCTTGGGGAGGGCTATTTTTCTAACTCTCACTATTTTCTAATAGTCCCAGCGACCCACTACAAGGTCATATAGGTTTGGGGTCCATTCCTGGTTCGCATTCCACTTTTGGAGTATATGGTTTGTGTTGCCCCTATCCCTATGTGTCCCCATTGCATCCTATTTTAACTATACATTGTTTGCACTGTTTTCTAAGACTATACTGCATATGTTTGGTATTGTGTACATATAACTTGTGTATATTTGCTATCCTCACTCTGAGGGTACACTCTGAGAGACTTTGGCATATTGTCATAAAAATAAAGTGCCTTTATTTTTAGTATAACCGTGTATTATGTTTTCTTATGATATTGTGCAAGTGACACTTGTGGTACTGTAGGAGCTTCACTCGTCTCCTAGTTCAGCCTAAGCTGCTCTGCTAAGCTACCATTATCTATCAGCCTATGCTGCTAGACACCCTATACACTAATAAGGGATAACTGGGCCTGGTGCAAGGTGCAAGTACCCCTTGGTACTCACTACAAGCCAGTCCAGCCTCCTACATTGGTTGTGCAGCGGTGGGATACGTGCTTTGAGACTACTTACCACTCTTGTCATTGCACTTTTCATAAGAGAAAGATATACAAAACAAGTTCAGTGTGTGTACACATAGCTAAAAAGTTTTGCATTTCCTCTTTTCACTCTTTTCTAAAGTGCTGAAAAGTACTTCTAAAACTTTCAAAAAATTCTTAAAAGTTGACAAAGTTTTTTTTCTGTCTTTCTAAAAAGTCTGAAAACTTTTTTTCTCTTTTTCTATCACTTTAACTCTCTCTAAAAATGTCTGGCACAGGCCAAAATGTTGACCTGTCTAAGATTGCATATGATCACCTTAGCTGGAAAGGAGCAAGGAGTCTCTGCATAGAGAGAGGTTTGAGTGTAGGGAAGAATCCTTCCTTGGAATTGTTACTTAACATGCTTAGAGAACAAGATAAGGCTAAAAGTGCCCCATCTGTTGAAAAAGTAGCTAATGGTTCCCAATCTGATCCAGGGACTCCCCCAGGAAAAGGTTCAGGAAAGAAACTTCTTAGCCTGCCCATTACAAGACAGTCTAGCATAGTTGTTACTGAGGTGGAGTCACATCATACAGATGATGTGCTCTCACATTACACTGTCAGCCAAGCTGTTAGGGTGCCCTCTGTAAGGGACAGGTCTCCTTCTGTTCATTCCCATCATACCTCTGTATCTAGGAATGTCCCTCCCACCAACCCTGATGACAGATTGTTAGAAAGGGAACTCAATAAGTTGAGGGTGGAACAAACCAGACTGAAGCTTAAAAAGCAACAGCTGGATTTGGATAGACAGTCTTTAGAATTAGAGAAGGAAAGACTGAAGTTGGGTTTTGAAACCCATGGTGGCAGCAGCAGTATTCCCCATAGTCATCCTGCAAAAGAGCATGATTCCAGGAATCTGCATAAGGTAGTTCCCCCTTATAAGGAGGGGGATGACATTAACAAGTGGTTTGCTGCACTTGAGAGGGCCTGTGTTGTACAGGATGTCCCTCAAAGGCAGTGGGCTGATATCCTATGGCTATCATTTAGTGGAAAAGGTAGGGATAGGCTCCTTACTGTGAAAGAAAGTGATGCCAATAATTTTACAGTACTTAAGAATGCACTCCTGGGTGGTTATGGCTTAACCACTGAACAATACAGGATAAAGTTCAGAGAGACCAAAAATGAGTCTTCACAAGACTGGGTTGATTTCATTGACCATTCAGTGAAGGCCTTGGAGGGGTGATTACATGGCAGTAAACTTACTGATTTTGAAAGCCTGTATAACTTGATCCTGAGAGAGCATATTCTTAATAATTGTGTGTCTGATTTGTTGCACCAGTACTTGGTGGACTCTGATCTGACCTCTCCCCAAGAATTGGGAAAGAAGGCAGACAAATGGGTCAGAACAAGGGTGAAGAGAAAAGTTCATACTGGGGGTGACAAAGATGGCAACAAAAAGAAGGATGGTAAGTCTTCTGACAAGGGTGGGGACAAATCTAAAAATGAGTCTTCATCAGGCCCACAAAAACACTCTGGTGGGGGTGGTGGGTCCAAATCCTCCTTTAATCAAAACAAAGAAAAGAAACCATGGTGCTATTTATGTAAAGTAAAAGGCCATTGGACAACAGATCCCAGTTGTCCAAAGAAAAGCACCAAGCCTCCTACCACTACAACCCCTACTGCTACACCTAGTGTCCCTACTAATAGCAGTGGTGGTGGGAGCAAACCTACTAATAGCCAATCCAAGGGAGTAGCTGGGCTCACTATTGGTAACTTAGTTGGGGTTGGTCTTGTTAGGGAGACCACAGAGGCTGTGTTAGTCTCTGAGGGGGCTATTGATTTAGCCACCTTAGTTGCTTGTCCCCTTAATATGGATAAGTACAAGCAGATACCCCTAATAAATGGTGTTGAGGTTCAGGCCTACAGGGACACTGGTGCCAGTGTGACTATGGTCATAGAGAAACTGGTCCACCCTGAACAACACCTACTTGGTCACCAGTACCAAGTAAACGATGCTCACAACAACACACTTAGCCACCCCATGGCTGTTGTAAATCTCAACTGGGGCGGGGGTTACTGGTCCAAAGAAAGTTGTGGTAGCCACAGATTTACCTGTAGACTGTCTACTAGGAAATGATTTGGAGACATCAGCTTGGTCAGATGTGGAGTTGGAGGCCCATGCAGCAATGCTGGGCATCCCAGGGCATATTGTTGCTTTAACCAGGGCTCAGGCCAAAAGGCAAAAAGGACAGGGAAGCTTGGATCCTAGAACAATGGACCAAGTGCTCCCTAAAGCTAGGGCTAGTAGAAGCAAACCACTTCCTACTATCCCTCCCTCTACAGTGGATTCTACTTCTGAGGAAGAAGAATTCCCTCCCTGTGCAGAACCTACACCAGAGGAGCTTGAAGCAGACACTGCTGAGCTTTTGGGTGAAGGGGGGCCTGCCAGAGAGGAGCTGGGTGTGGCACAGCAAACCTGTCCCAGATTAGAGGGTCTGAGACAGCAAGCTGTCAAACAGGCTAATGGGGATGTCAGTGACTCTCACAGAGTTTACTGGGAGGACAATCTCTTGTACACTGAGGCAAGGGATCCTAAACCTGGAGCTGCTAGGAGACGAGTGATTCCTCAGGAGTACAGAAAGTTCCTCCTAACTCTAGCCCACGACATTCCCCTAGCTGGGCATCTGGGACAAATGAAAACTTGGGACAGGCTTGTTCCCTTGTTTCGTTGGCCTAGAATGTCTGAGGACACAAAAGAGTTTTGTAAGTCCTGTGAAACCTGTCAAGCCAGTGGCAAGACAGGTGGAACTCAAAAGGCACCCCTTATTCCACTGCCTGTGGTTGGGGTTCCCTTTGAAAGGGTAGGGGTTGACATAGTTGGCCCCCTTGACCCTCCTACTGCTTCAGGCAATAGGTTTATCTTGGTGGTAGTGGACCATGCCACAAGATATCCTGAAGCAATTCCTTTAAGGACCACTACAGCACCTGCAGTGGCAAAGGCCCTACTGGGAATATTTTCCAGGGTGGGCTTCCCAAAGGAAGTGGTATCAGACAGGGGAAGCAATTTCATGTCTGCATACTTAAAGGCCATGTGGAAGGAGTGTGGTGTGACTTATACGTTCACTACACCCTATCATCCACAAACTAATGGACTGGTGAAGAGATTTAACAAAACTCTCAAAGGCATGATTATGGGTCTCCCTGAAAAACTCCGCAGGAGATGGGAGATCCTTCTACCATGCCTCCTTTTTGCCTACAGGGAGGTACCCCAGAAAGGAGTGGGCTTCAGCCCCTTTGAACTTCTTTTTGGACACCCTGTTAGGGGTCCACTCACACTTGTCAAGGAGGGTTGGGAACAACCTTTAAAAGCTCCAAAACAAGATATTGTGGACTATGTACTTGGCCTCAGATCAAGGATGGCTGAGTACATGAAAAAGGCCAGTAAAAACCTTCAGGCCAGACAAGAGCTCCAGAAGCAATGGCATGATCAGAAGGCTGTTTTGGTTCAGTTCCAACCAGGACAGAAAGTGTGGGTCTTGGAGCCTGTGGCCCCAAGAGCACTCCAAGATAAATAGAGTGGTCCCCACACAATTGTTGAGAAAAAGGGTGAAGTCACCTACTTGGTTGACTTAGGCACTGCCAGGAGTCCCCTTAGGGTGCTCCATGTCAACCGCCTGAAACCCTACTATGACAGGGCTGATCTCACCCTGCTCATGGCAACTGATGAGGGACAGGAAGAAGACAGTGATCCTCTACCTGATCTCTTCTCTTCCACAGAACAAGATGCTCTTGTGGAAGGTGTCGTTTTGGCTGATTGTCTTACTGCTGAGCAGAAAGACCATTGCATAAATCTCCTAGATCAATTCTCTGAACTCTTCTCTACTGTGCCAGGTACCACTTCTTGGTGTGAGCACACTATAGATACTGGAGACAGCTTTCCTGTCAAAAGTAAGATCTATAGGCAGCCTGACCATGTCAGGGACTGCATAAAGCAAGAGGTGCAGAAAATGTTAGAACTAGGAGTGGTTGAGCACTCTGAAAGTCCATGGGCTTCTCCTGTGGTACTTGTACCAAAACCCCATTCCAAAGATGGAAAGAAGGAAATGCGGTTTTGTGTAGACTACAGAGGTCTCAACTTGGTAACCAAAACTGATGCTCACCCTATACCCAGGGCAGATGAGCTCATAGATACACTGGCATCTGCCAAGTATCTAAGCACTTTTGATTTGACTGCAGGGTATTGGCAGATCAAATTGTCAGAAGATGCTAAACCTAAAACTGCATTTTCAACCATTGGAGGACATTACCAGTTCACTGTAATGCCTTTTGGATTGAAAAATGCACCTGCCATTTTCAGAGGTTGGTGAACACAGTCCTGCAAGGGCTGGAAGCTTTCAGTGCAGCATATCTGGACGATATAGCTGTCTTTAGCTCCAGCTGGGATGATCACCTGGTCCACCTATGGAAAGTTTTGGAGGCCCTGCAAAAGGCAGGCCTCACTATCAAGGCTTCAAAGTGCCAGATAGGGCAGGGTAAGGTGGTTTATCTGGGACACCTTGTTGGTGGGGAACAGATTGCACCACTTCAGGGGAAAATCCAAACAATTATTGATTGGGTTCCCCCTACTACACAGACTCAGGTAAGAGCCTTCCTAGGCCTCACTGGGTATTACAGGAGGTTCATTAAGAACTATGGCTCCATTGCAGCCCCTCTTAATGACCTCACTTCCAAGAAGATGCCTAAAAAGGTATTATGGACAGCAAACTGTCAGAAAGCTTTTGAGGAGCTGAAGCAGGCCATGTGCTCTGCACCTGTCCTGAAAAGCCCTTGTTACTCTAAAAAATTCTATGTCCAAACTGATGCATCTGAATTAGGAGTAGGGGCAGTCCTATCACAACTTAATTCTGAGGGCCAGGATCAACCTGTTGCTTTTATTAGTAGGAGGTTGACCCCTAGAGAAAAGCGTTGGTCTGCCATTGAGAGGGAGGCCTTTGCTGTGGTCTGGGCACTGAAGAAGTTGAGGCCATACCTGTTTGGCACTCACTTCATTGTTCAGACAGACCACAAACCTCTACTTTGGCTAAAACAAATGAAAGGTGAAAATCCTAAATTGTTGAGGTGGTCCATATCCCTACAGGGAATGGACTATACAGTGGAACATAGACCTGGGAGTAGCCACTCAAATGCAGATGGACTCTCCAGATATTTCCACTTAGACAATGAAGACTCATCAGGTCCTGGCTAGTCTTATTGTCCTTCGTTTGGGGGGGGGTTGTGTAGGAAAGTACCATCTTGCCTGGCATGTTACCCCCATTTTTTACTGTATATATGTTGTTTTAGTTGCATGTGTCACTAAGACCCTGTTCTCCAGGGCCCCAGTGCTCATAAGTGTGCCTGAATGTGTTACCTGTGTAGTGACTAACTGTCTCACTGAGGCTCTGCTAATCAGAACCTCAGTGGTTATGCTCTTTCATTTCTTTCAAATTGTCACTAACAGGCTAGTGACCAATTTTACCAATTTACATTGGCTTACTGGAACACCCTTATAATTCCCTAGTATATGGTACTGAGGTACCCAGGGTATTGGGGTTCCAGGAGATCCCTATGGGCTGCAGCATTTCTTTTGCCACCCATAGGGAGCTCTGACAATTCTTACACAGGCCTGCCACTGCAGCCTGAGTGAAATAACGTCCACGTTATTTCACAGCCATTTTACACTGCACTTAAGTAACTTATAAGTCACCAAATGTCTAACCTTTACCTGGTAAAGGTTAGGTGCAAAGTTACTTAGTGTGAGGGCAGCCTGGCACTAGCCAAGGTGCCCCCACATTGTTCAGGGCCAATTCCCTGAACTTTGTGAGTGCGGGGACACCAGTACACGCGTGCACTACATATAGGTCACTACCTATATGTAGCTTCACAATGGTAACTCTGAATATGGCCATGTAACATGTCTAAGATCATGGAATTGCCCCCTCTATGCCATCCTGGCATTGTTGGCACAATTCCATGATCCCAGTGGTCTGTAGCACAGACCCTGGGACTGCCAAACTGCCTTTCCTGGGGTTTCACTGCAGCTGCTGCTGCTGCCAACCCCTCAGACAGGTTTCTGCCCCCCTGGGGTCAAGCCAGGCTTGTCCCAGGATGGCAGAACAAAGGACTTCCTCGGAGAGAGGGTGTTACACCCTCTCCCTTTGGAAAATGGTGTGAAGGCAGGGGAGGAGTAGCCTCCCCCAGCCTCTGGAAATGCTTTCTTGGGCACAGATGTGCCCAATTCTGCATAAGCCAGTCTACACCGGTTCAGGGGACCCCTTAGCCCTGCTCTGGCACGAAACTGGACAAAGGAAAGGGGAGTGACCACTCCCCTGACCTGCACCTCCCCTGGGAGGTGTCCAGAGCTCCTCCAGTGTGCTCCAGACCTCTGCCATCTTGGAAACAGAGGTGCTGCTGGCACACTGGACTGCTCTGAGTGGCCACTGCCACCAGGTGACGTCAGAGACTCCTTCTGATAGGCTCCTTCAGGTGTTAGTAGCCTATCCTCTCTCCTAGGTAGCCAAACCCTCTTTTCTGGCTATTTAGGGTCTCTGTCTCTGGGGAAACTTTAGATAACGAATGCAAGAGCTCATCAGAGTTCCTCTGCATCTCTCTCTTCACCTTCTGCCAAGGAATCGACTGCTGACCACGCCTGAAGCCTGCAACACTGCAACAAAGTAGCAAAGACGACTACTGCAACCCTGTAACGCTGATCCTGCCGCCTTCTCGACTGTTTTCCTGGTGGTGCATGCTGTGGGGGTAGTCTGCCTCCTCTCTGCACTAGAAGCTCCGAAGAAATCTCCAGTGGGTCGACGGAATCTTCCCCCTGCAACCGCAGGCACCAAAAAGCTGCATTACCGGTCCCTTGGGTCTCCTATCAGCACGACGAGCGAGGTCCCTCGAATCCAGCAACTCTGTCCAAGTGACCCCCACAGTCCAGTGACTCTTCAATCCAAGTTTGGTGGAGGTAAGTCCTTGCCTCACCTCGCTAGACTGCATTGCTGGGAACCATGACTTTTGCAGCTTCTCCGGCCCCTGTGCACTTCCGGCGGAAATCCTTTGTGCACAGCCAAGCCTGGGTCCACGGCACTCTAACCTGCATTGCACGACTTTCTAAGTTGGTCTCCGGCGACGTGGGACTCCTTTCTGTAACTTCGGGTGAGCACCGTTTCACGCATCCTCGTAGTGCCTGGTTCTGGCACTTCTCCAGGTGCTACCTGCTGCTGAGAGGGCTCTTTGTCTTGCTCGACAACCCCTCCACCTCCTGGTCCAATTTGCGACCTCCTGGTCCCTCCTGGGCCACAGCAGCGTCCAAAAACGCTAACCGCACGATTTGCAGCTAGCAAGGCTTGTTGGCGTTCTTTCGGCGGAAAAACACTTTTGCACGACTCTCCACGGCGAGAGGGATCCGTCCACCAAAGGGGAAGTCTCTAGCCCTTTTCGTTCCTGCAGAAACCTCAGCTTCTTCTGTCCAGTAGAAGCTTCTTTGTATCCACAGCTGGCATTTCCTGGGCATATGCCCATCTCCGACTTGCTTGTGACTTTTGGACTTGGTCCCCTTGTTCCACAGGTACCCTAGATTGGAAATCCACAGATGTTGCATTGTTGGTTTGTGTCTTTCCTGCATTATTCCTCTATCACAACTTCTTTGTCTTTTGGGGAACTTCAGTGCACTTTGCACTCACTTTTCAGGGTCTTGGGGAGGGCTATTTTTCTAACTCTCACTATTTTCTAATAGTCCCAGCGACCCTCTACAAGGTCACATAGGTTTGGGGTCCATTCGTGGTTCGCATTCCACTTTTGGAGTATATGGTTTGTGTTGCCCCTATCCCTATGTGTCCCCATTGCATCCTATTTTAACTATACATTGTTTGCACTGTTTTCTAAGACTATACTGCATATTTTTGGTATTGTGTACATATAACTTGTGTATATTTGCTGTCCTCACTCTGAGGGTACACTCTGAGATACTTTGGCATATTGTCATAAAAATAAAGTACCTTTATTTTTAGTATAACCGTGTATTGTGTTTTCTTATGATATTGTGCAAGTGACACTTGTGGTACTGTAGGAGCTTCACTCGTCTCCTAGTTCAGCCTAAGCTGCTCTGCTAAACTACCATTATCTATCAGCCTATGCTGCTAGACACCCTATAAGGGATAACTGGGCCTGGTGCAAGGTGCAAGTACCCCTTGGTACTCACTACAAGCCAGAACCAGCCTCCTACACTGGCAGCTCCAGGTTTAGGATCCCTTGCCTCAGTGTACAAGAGGTTGTCCTCCCAGTAATAGGATGCAATGGGGACACATAGGGATAGGGGCAACACAAACCATATACTCCAAAAGTGGAATGCGAACCAGGAATGGACCCCAAACCTATGTGACCTTGTAGAGGGTCGCTGGGACTATTAGAAAATAGTGAGGGTTAGAAAAATAGCCCACCCCAAGACCCTGAAAAGTGAGTGCAAAGTGCACTGAAGTTCCCCAAAGGACAAAGAAGTCGTGATAGGGGAATAAGGCAGGAAAGACACAAACCAGCAATGCAACAACGATGGATTTCCAGTCGAGGGTACCTGTGGAACAAGGGGACCAAGTTCAAAAGTCACAAGCAAGTCGGAGATGGGCAGATGCCCAGGAAATGCCAGCTGTGGGTGCAAAGAAGCTTCTACTGGACAGAAGAAGCTGAGGTTTCTGCAGGAACGCAAAGGGCTAGAGACTTCCCCTTTGGAGGACGGTTCCCTTTTGCTGTGGAGAGTCGTGCAGAAGTATTTTCCCGCCGAAAGACCGCCAACAAGCCTTGCTAGCTGCAAATCGTGCAGTAAGCGTTTTTGGATGCTGCTGTGGCCCAGGAGGTACCAGGATGTCCCAAATTGCGTCAGGAGAGAGAGGGGACGTCGAGCAAGACAAGGAGCCCTCTCAGCAGCAGGTAGCACCCGGGGAAGTGCCAGAAACAGGCACTATGAGGATGCGTGAAATGGTGCTCACCCGAAGTTACACAAAGGAGTCCCACGTCGCCGGAGACCAACTTAGAAAGTCGTGCAATGCAGGTTAGAGTGCCGTGGATCCAGGCTTGGCTGTGCACAAAGGATTTCCGCCGGAAGTGCACAGGGGCCGGAGTAGCTGCAAAAGTTGCGGTTCCCAGCAATGCAGTCTGGCGTGGGGAGGCAAGGACTTACCTCCACCAAACTTGGACTGAAGAGTCACTGGACTGTGGGGGTCACTTGGACACAGTTCCTGGATTCGAGGGACCTCGCTCGTCATGCTGAGAGGAGACCCAAGGGACCGGTAATGCAGCTTTTTGGTGCCTGCGGTTGCAGGGGGAAGATTCCGTCGACCCACGGGAGATTTCTTCGGAGCTTCTAGTGCAGAGAGGAGGCAGAATAACCCCACAGTATGCACCACCAGGAAAACAGTCGAGAAGGCGGCAGGATCAGCGTTACAGAGTTGCAGTAGTCGTCTTTGCTACTATGTTGCAGTTTTGCAGGCTTCCAGCGCGTTCAGCAGTCGATTCCTTGGCAGAAGGTGAAGAGAGAGATGCAGAGGAACTCTGATGAGCTCTTGCATTCGTTATCTAAAGTTTCCCCAGAGACAGAGACCCTAAATAGCCAGAAAAGAGGGTTTGGCTACTTAGGAGAGAGGATAGGCTAGCAACACCTGGAGGAGCCTATCAGAAGGAGTCTCTGACGTCACCTGGTGGCACTGGCCACTCAGAGCAGTCCAGTGTGCTGGCAGCACCTCTGTTTCCAAGATGGCAGAGGTCTGGAGCACACTGGAGGAGCTCTGGACACCTCCCAGGGGAGGTGCAGGTCAGGGGAGTGGTCACTCCCCTTTCCTTTGTCCAGTTTCGCGCCAGAGCAGGGCTAAGGGGTCCCCTGAACCGGTGTAGACTGGCTTATGCAGAATTGGGCACATCTGTGCCCATGAAAGCATTTCCAGAGGCTGGGGGAGGCTACTCCTCCCCTGCCTTCACACCATTTTCCAAAGGGAGAGGGTGTAACACCCTCTCTCAGAGGAAGTCCTTTGTTCTGCCCTCCTGGGACAAGCCTGGCTTGACCCCAGGGGGGCAGAAACCTGTCTGAGGGGTTGGCAGCAGCAGCAGCTGCAGTGAAACCCCAGGAAAGGCAGTTTGGCAGTACCAGGGTCTGTGCTACAGACCACTGGGATCATGGGATTGTGCCAACTATGCCAGGATGCCATAGAGGGGGCAATTCCATGATCATAGACATGTTACATGGCCATATTCGGAGTTACCATTGTGAAGCTACATATAGGTAGTGACCTATATGTAGTGCACGCGTGTAATGGTGTCCCCGCACTCACAAAGTCTGGGGAATTGGCCCTGAACAATGTGGGGGCACCTTGGCTAGTGCCAGGGTGCCTTCACACTAAGTAACTTTGCACCTAACCTTTACCAGGTAAAGGTTAGACATATAGGTGACTTATAAGTTACTTAAGTGCAGTGTAAAATGGCTGTGAAATAACGTGGACATTATTTCACTCAGGCTGCAGTGGCAGGCCTGTGTAAGAATTGTCAGAGCTCCCTATGGGTGGCAAAAGAAATGCTGCAGCCCATAGGGATCTCCTGGAACCCCAATACGCTTGGTACCTCAGTACCATATACTAGGGAATTATAAGGGTGTTCCAGTAAGCCAATGTAAATTGGTAAAATTGGTCACTAGCCTGTTAGTGACAATTTGAAAGAAATGAGAGAGCATAACCACTGAGGTTCTGATTAGCAGAGCCTCAGTGAGACAGTTAGTCACTACACAGGTAACACATTCAGGCACACTTATGAGCACTGGGGCCCTGGATGACAGGGTCCCAGTGACACAAACAACTAAAACAACATATATACAGTGAAAAAAGGGGGTAACATGCCAGGCAAGATGGTACTTTCCTACACTTTGTCTCTTGCCTTGTTTCCTTCTTTTTTTCTTTCCCTCTCTCTTTCTTTCCTGCCTTCTTTCTTACCCTCTTTCCTACCTTCTATCCCTCTTTTTTTCTGTCAAGGTATCCTCCTCAGACTCTTTAAGACAATCTACCAGATGGAGCTCTGCCCCCGCTTCGGCTCATGCAGCAGCACTACCCCCTAGAAGCCGCCCAGAAGATTAGAGTTTCCTTCCATGTATCCAGGCCGGGGCCCCTGGACGCCTTCTAGTGAGAAGTGATTTCCCGCTTCGCACGCAACAGGGCCAGGTCAGTACATTTGGCCATTACTTTGAGCCTGCTACGGGGAGGGAACCACCCCAACGGGCATGCCAGAGGGGCACAAGGAATCGTTTTGTTGGTAACAGTGTTGGTGCGTCAAGTACTCTCTCCCAGACCTCCAGCTTGACAGGATGGGACCATAGCATAAGGAGCATTGCTGGAGACTGTGTGAACATTGAACAGAATAGAGGTCCACTTGCCTCTGTGATAGGGAGGCAAACGTCCTCAGCCGCTTGAGGCGCAGGTTCTCTAGATGAGTTAACATGTCTGTGCACAGCACCTGATACAGAATTGTGGCAGCTTTAATCCTGCCGTTGGCGGTGCAAAGGACCCCGCAGCATTGGTAAGCAGGGGGTTCTGCCGTGCTCCGTTTCCAGTGGTTCCTAATTGTAGCCGCCGTCGCTCTATGCAATAGAAGTTGCCCCTGAGGTAATCCCAATTCCTCAGTGAGCTCCTCCAATCCCTGTACAGAATGTCCACCCGGGTAATGTCATGTGCTGCCCATTCTGACAGGCCTTGCAGGGCCCTTCCTATGGGTATTAATGATAAGCACCTCAGTGGAAGATCTGGGGAGTATGGCAAGTTGGTTCGGGTTCACTACAGGCCGTGCTGGCAGCAGCGCCCTATGATCTGCAGGTCAATGGGCCCATCAGGAAGGGGTCTCTTGGGCGTCAGAAGGATCTGAAACAAGGTACTAAAAGCCAGGGTTCCATCAGGAACTTCTGTCAGGGAGGACCCGCATATTGATCCATTGGTTAAACCACTGAAGTTGTACAGCTAAATAGTAGGCCTCTAAGTCAAGTGCTGCAAGACACCCCTCCAGGGTTGGGCGCTGTAGTTTGCTCATCGCTACTCTATGTCTGCCTGATCCCCAGGTAAGCTCTAGTAGTAAAGAGTCCAGTTTCTGGAACATTAAGCGGGGATATAAACTGGCAGGGTGGAGAAGAAATATAGCAGATGTGGCAGAGCTACCATTTTTACAACTGCGATGTGACCCACCATCGACAGAGGGAGAGATTTCCAAAAGACAACTTTGGTGCACAGTCTTCTAATTGCTGCCCCAACATTGCCCTCCAGGAGACTGCAAGGGTCATGACAGATTTGAACTCCAAGGTACTTTAGGGTATCGGCCTCCCAGGCAAGACCACGCAAGTTTCGGGGCTGAGGCACGCCAGCATACAGGGAAGAGGTGGGATTTCTTCCAATTGATACAGAGGTCTGAGGCAGCACCGAAGCCCTCTAGGAGGAATGTGGCCCCCATAGATAATTTCCTATGTCACAGAGGAATACAAGCATATCATCTGCATACAAGGCAGTCCTGTGAGAAATACCCCAATGCTCAAACCAATGGTAATTGTAAGGGGCGGTATACACTGACACCCTCAAGAGGATGGCCCGACTTCAATAGAGGGACCACAAATGCCTCATTGGTGGTGAGAGGCAGATGCCCTGCCTCCAGGGCTGCTGCTTAGAGATTGACTACTTCCAGGATGCAAGCGCCTACAAATAAGTTGTGTAGAACTCTACCAGCAGGCCATCCGCTCTTGGCATCTTACAGTGTGCTGTCAGCTTGATGGCTGCCTGTACCTCCTGCAGGGAGTCCACCCAACTCCATTGCCTCCTCTTCCCACGAGTGTGGCATGTCCATTTGCCCAATGAATTCCGTTTGAGTTTAGGGGGAGGTGCATACAGGTAAGTGTGATATTCCTCAAACCTGGCATTAATAGTTGTCTGGCTATAGAGGCAGATTTCACCTCTAGGATTACTGAACTTTGGAACATGGGATGCACCAGCCATGCCAGTAGTGTGCGCCCGTACCATAAATGGACTGTGATCAAAACACCTCAGCTTCTCTGTATAGACATCCATCTGTTCTTTGGCCTCTAAGAGTTGCTGTTTTAGCCCCGGACTACCTGGTCTCGCAAGCTCTAACACTCGCAGTGCTCTTTCCTGCTCCTCTATTTCCATAATCAGGGAGTATCTGACCCCCCCCACTGTCTCTGCTATGCACCATCTTCCAATTACTGTGTTAAAGGCCTCCCATTCTATCAGGGGCATGGTGGTGGAAGTGGCAGTATCCAGAAAGTAGTCCCAGATAGCCTATCCGATGGACCGTTGAAAGGCTGAGTCCTCCAGTGAATGGATGCACAAGGACCAGTCTGGGATGCGGGGCGTTCCCTATGTAGACAAAAGTTTGCAGTAGCAGGGCCACATATGTCCCCCCCTCTTTAGGTAGGAATAGATCTTGTATAGCTTTGTCATATTGTTAAGCCTCCTGGTGTTCTAGCTGGCAAAGTTGTACGTCAAGGGGGATGCCATATAGAGGTATTGAAGTGGCTAAACAGGATGCTGTGCCAGGGAACACATAGGACTGAGGTAATAGACTATGCATATGGGACTAGTGCTAAGCCAGAGGAGGTGAGCCAATATAGAGCCCTTTGAACAACAAAAACAACCCAACTACGCAACTGCAGAAGAAGAAGAGAGGAACTCCCATCCAAACTATCGAGCACATTTTCAACATTCACGCACACCTAATATGCACAACTTGGGTGTAGAAGGGATGCGCCCAATCAAGCGCCTCCCATCTTCACATCACGCAATCCAGAATTCCAGTGAAGTAATACAATCCCATTCCCACCCCTAACCTTCCCCACAGGTCTGATTCGCACAGACTGCAGAGTATCTAAGTTTGTCAGGCAAACAAAACCAGCCACCCGGCATATTCAGGTAAGCTGTTTCCATTATAGCCAAATCAATGTGCATTAGTTCCCCCATAGGTAACAAATGTTTAGGAGCAAATTGGCAGATCATGACATGTATACAGTACCAGACACCTTATGAATAGAGCCAGATTATATGATTTAATCTGAAGTGCCAGGTGTTACTGTTGAGAAAGAGTCTGCATGGTTAAAAGAAGAGACGGATGCTTGGTCAGAGTGAGTGTCTCTCATTTCTCCTCCTCGAGAGGCGAGGAAGGTCGGTGCTTGCTCCGCTAAGAGCTGAAACTGTTTCTACAGCCTTTTGGTGCTCCTGCAGTGCCCGAGAAAGAGATGGGGCAGCGCCAGCTTCCTGATGTGGATTCTTCCTTGGTCCATTTGCCAAATTCTTCTGGGGGATGATGGCTTCCCTGTCTGCCTGTCAAGGAAAGGTCTCAAGCCATCCCCATAGCTTGCGGGGGAGAGGTGAAAAAGTGGACTTCCTCATTGTGCCTGACTTTGAGTTTGGCTAGGAAAAGGATGGCATAAGTTGTCCCAAGGGTTTTAACTTGGATCTTGGCATCATTAAACGATGCACACTGTTTTGGACTTCCCGAGTAAAATCGTTACTCGTGGTTCTCCACTATCATGTCCCCCCTGAGTCATGCCTGGGCAAGATGTGGCCCGGTCTTTAAAATATAACAACTTGGCAACCACAGGTCAGGGGCCTGCTCCAGAAAATGGAGGTCTTTCTGGCAGTTGGTGAGCTCGTTCAAGACATATAGGGCCTCAGTTCGAGGCTGGCAGTCTTCAGATTGCCAGCCTCGCGTGGAGGTCAGGACCACTGCTGGTGTGGCGGTAAAACCACCACATTAAGACCCTGCTGGTCAGACCACCAGGGTTCCACCGTCTCCACTGGGATCGGTGATCCCGACAAGTTGACAGCAGGCGCAGGTCACGATGAGCCAGGGGAGCGCTGCATGCAGTGCCACTCTGCTGATTACGAACTGGTTCTCCGCCAGCCTTTTCATGGTAATATCACCGCCATGAAAAGGCTGGCGGAGAACAGGTCCAGGGGATCACAGGGGGGCCCATGCACTTGGCTTTGGCAGTACAGGGGTTCCCCTGCCCAGCACCTTTGCAAAGTTCACTGTTTGCTGTGCAGACAGTGAACATTGTGATGGTGCTAGTGCACCCGGCAGGTGACAACATTGCTGCCGGCTCAATTACAAGCTGGAGACAATGCTACCGCCACTTTCTACTAGTGGGATAGTCTTAATGGGTCTGGTGGGGAGGTAGCCAGTGTAGCAGCAACCTCCCCGTTGGAAGTTTGGGGGATGGGTCCTCCCGTCCACCAAACTCCTAATGAGGCCCATAATCTGCAAAGTCCTTCAGACTATCACAAAATCATAGTTCCAGGAACAGGGTGAAATTAGTCCCTGGAACTTCAATATGGTCAGGAAGCCCAATGATCCAAATGTTGCTTCTCCTAGCTCCATTCTCCGCATCCTCCATTCAGGCTTCTAGTGTCCTCACTTTTACTTCCGTCAATGACATACGCTCGTGTATATTCAAAAGCTCCATGGAAACATCATCCAGAGTTTGCTCCGTGGAGGTGACCCTCTCCGCTAGCCTTTAGTGTTCATCCCTTAATTAGTCCTTCTAATATTAATTAGAAGGTCAGTCACCATGGTCCAGGTCGGTCACCATGGTTTCGATCTTGAGTTCTAGGGCTACCTGAGAAGCCGCAATGGCTTGTAGGATGGTCTCTAATGTAGCCCCATGCTGGCCTCCAGAATAGCAACCCAATTATGAGGTCTCATCAGGTAGGCCAGTGGAGTGGGAATTTTGCGTGGCCCCAGTGTCAGTGGCCTCCTTCTTTTTTAGAAGTCTTGCCCTTGGTGGTGAGGTTTGGGGGAAAAGTAGAGCCCAGAGCAAGGGTAGGTGGCGCCAAGCATGGCAAAACCCCTCTTCATCACGTTCCTCAATGACGGCCCCCATATTGCTCCAGCACCGCTGCGACGAATGTCCCTGGGACACAGCAGATGGGGCGAGGAAGACAGGTGTCATAACTACACCCCAAAAAGAACGGGGGCCCGGCAATCACCGAGGCAGTGTGTTAGGGAGAGAGGCAGGTGGGTGTCTCCACCCGAGCACAGTCCACTGCCCAGAAAGAATTCCTGTTTTAGTGGGATAACAGCCTAGGTTTGATGTACGCAGTGGTAAACGACCCCACTACCAGTTTTAAAGTCCTAAGATGCCTATCAGGCAGAAGCTGATTGGCATTACAGTGCAAAGGGCTCCCCCAGTTCTTGCTGGTAAGTATACAATAAGCTGGTGTGGGTCCCATTTGTAGGGGCCGTCCAGTGTGTCAACCTCTGGGCATTAGTGGCTCCACAGTCAGTGCCCCATAGGCCCACCTTGTCTCTTCACCAGCACAGTACAGACCAGCAGAGTGATTAGTCTCCTTTATACGCTCTTCTTACATTTGCACCATTATTTGTGTCCCCAATAGGCCCCAATCACTGCATTCAATCAAGCATGATGTTACTGAAGGCACTGCTGTGGGGTCTTATGCTGCATAGCGAAGTACTCTTACCTTCGTCAGGCTGATCACAGGGTGCTGATGTCAGGAGCATCCCCGGAGCATCCCAACATGTTTGTCTCAGGTGGGCCCAGGCAACATGGGGGGGGTTACTGCTGCAAATGTCTTACTCCCCCAAGAGCCCACCGGGATCAGGGCATAGCGCCATAGCTGCACAGTACCTCCCTTGCTCCTGCAGCTCTGCCAGTAGCACCTCCGGCCCAAGCCTGTGCTGGCCCCGCAGGAGTACCCTATCTGAACAGCAGTTTCTCAACAGTGCAGGTTGTCCCAGGCAGCTGATCCATGCTACTGCCCCGATCACCTCAGTGCTTTGTGAACCACGATCGAGGCAACAGGCCATGTGCACCTCCACCAGGTCTACAGCGCCATCAGGGATCACTGGCTTCAGCAGCTTCTTCAATTCCCCCACACCTCCAGGTAGCTGCCAGGGTGGGTGCTTGTCATCAGTGCCCCTCTCTAAGCCCACACACTTAACGGGGAGCGAGGTCGCACAGCAGTGGATGCCACCATCTTGCATCCTGAATGACTAGAGATCCACCAGGGGCCCCATCCAGCAACTTCAACATGGGTAGCTCAGAAGTTTTAAAAATGCCTCAGTTCTAGAGGGGGGCAGTGTGAGACATTGTTGCAGGCATGTTGGCGGTTGTAGCAGGAGAATGGGATGGAGGATTATGGCAGATGGCGGAGTTCAGCGGAGAGTGCCGTAGTTTATGTGCTACTCTACCGGTTTCATGACCCCCCCAAGTTTCATAGCACTTATCATTTCCAATATTTGACTTAAAGTTTATAGCATTTTATAAGTATAGCCCTCAGGTTTCTGTGACAATTTTGGGTCAAAGTCATAGATCCTTTGAGAGCCCTACTGCCCTTGAAGCTCTCTAGAGGTATTGATAACTCAACAATATTACTTTAGAGAGAAGTAGAATATGGGGAAGGGAGAGACAACAGCAGATAATGAATGACTTGTGATAGAGTGATGCTGGCAACACTCAGGATGGAATACGGTCTGCGTGAGGATTAATACGCAAGCTCACTCTCAGGTGGTTCATAGAACAAGAGCTGAATTGGTATGTGAAAGACTGAGAGGTCAAAAGTAGCAAGTTGAGAAAAGGTATCATGAGGTACAGAGTCAGCGTGCTTACCTGCATCTAGGACAAAGGGTACAGTCAAGAAATTAGTGTGGGAGGCTGGCCTGGTTTGTAGTGGGTACCAAAGGTACTTACACCTTATACCAGGTCCAGTTATCCCTTATTAGTGAAATGTAGCCATTGTCTAGAAGCCATGCTGTCTAGGCGTAGCTGTAGTTGTGCAGCCAAGGCTGAACTAGGAGACATGCAAAGATCTTGCAATACCACTGTAGTCACACAGTACTCACACACATGAAAGAAAATACTCAGTGTTACAAAAATAAAGGTACTCGATTTTTAGTGACACAATGCCAAAAATACCTTAGAGCCTATACTCACTTAGGAGGTAAGTCATATACACAGTATATACACTAGAATGGAGAAATAGCTGCAACAACAGTTAGATAACAAATAGCAACAACCACAATAGGTTGCAATGGCCCTAGGAGGAAAACAAACCATATACTAAAATAGTGGAATGGGAAAGTCAGTTTCCCACCCAGGCAAGTGTAGTGTGTACAGGGACACTGGAAATGTAGGAAAACACCAAAGGTAAGTAATCAAACCCACCCCAGAGCCCAGGAAATCAGGAATAAATCACAGTAAGTTTCCTGAAACACACAAGAAGTCGTGATAGAAGATTATACAAGAACCAGAAGAGATTGCAAGACACCAAAGATGGATTCCTGGACCTGAAGGCCTATGGAAGAGGGGGACCAAGTCCAAGAAGCATTGAAGAGTCCAGGGACAACAGGAGCCCCTTCTAACCCGGATGAAGGTGCAAAAGAAGAACCACCGGTGGGAAGACAAAGTCAGTTATGCACCCAAGAAGACAGATGCGAGTTCCTGGTTGGTGCAGAAGATGTCCCAAGCCGGATGGATGATTGTAGTCTGGTTTGCGTTGCTGGAAAAAACCTTGGCACACGTAAAGCTAGTGGTTAGCAGAAAATCGCACTGCCTGGGACCAGGAGTCTCTCAGCAACTCAGAGAGCCCTCAGAAGACCAGGCTGTGCACACACGAGTCCCACAGCACAGGGACAAAGAAGGTGCAAATGGAGGCCCATGCAGCACGACACAAAGGGATCCCACGTCACTGGAGAACCACTCAGGAAGCTGTGCGTCACAGGAAGGAGTGCTGGAGGCCTAATCTGTGCTATGCATGAAGAACTATTTGGAAGGTCGCACACAAGCCTTGGCAACTGCAACTGCAAGTCACACGGTACACAGGGGTACTGTCTTGCCTGGGGAGGCAAGCTCTTACCTCCACCAAAGTTGGACAGCTGGACCTTGGGACTATCGGGGTCACTTTAGTCCACCACCCGTGTTGCTGATCCATGCTCGTCATCTGGAGAGGGGACCCACGCCACCGGCCATCACTGCAGAGAGGTGCCTGCTGAAGCAAGGAAGTGACTCCGTCACTTCACAGAAGATTCCTTTGGTTCTTCGGATCTTCTTGTGCAGGCTGAAGACAGGCAGTCCTTGGAGGATGCACTCCCTGGAAACAGTTGCAGTTGTTGGCAGGAGCTGAATATACAATGTTGCAGAATTCGTCCTGGCTTCTTTGTTGCAGTTTGTAGAGTTCCTAGAGGGTTCAGCTGTCGGTAGAAGATGAAGTAAAGGATGCAGAGGATTACTGCTGCAGTCTTGCAATCTGAATCTGAAGAAACACCCAGAGGAGAAACCCTAAATAGCCCTGAAAGGAGGATTCATCACCTAACCAGGTAAGTACCTAGCAGGGGAGGGTTCTGATGTCACCTGCTGGCACTGGTCACTCACATGCTCCCAGAGTGCCCTACCACCTTGGAATCCAAGATGGCAAAACCCAGGGACACTCTGGAAGAGCTCTCTGCACCCCGCTTGGGGTGGTGATGGACAGGGGAGTGGTCACTCCCCTTTCCTTTGTCTAGTTTCAAGCCAGAGCAGGGACTGGGGGTTCCTGAACTAGTGTAGACTGGATTATGCACCATCTGTGCCCTTCAAAGCATTTCCAGAGGCTCTGGGAGGCTACCCCTCCCATGCCTGTAACACCTATTTCCAAAGGGAGAGGGTGTAACACCCCTCTCCCAAATTAAATCCTTTGTTCTGCCTTCCTGGGCTTGAGCTGCTCAGGCAACAGGAGGGCAGAAACCTGTCTGTGAGGTGGCAGCAGCTGGGGCTGCCTGGAAAACCTCAGAAGGCTGGGATGGCAGTACTGGGTGTCCACTGTGGAGCCTCCAGAGTGGATGGCATTGTACAACCAATACTGGAATCAGTATTGGGGTACAATTCTGAGATGTGAGACACCTCACATAGCCATATTCGGAGTTACCATTATGCAGCTGGATATAGGTATTGATGACAGATCTCTTCAGTTATTCCATGCCGGTTCATTTGGTGATGGCTGGTTCATTGGCTGCACGGTGCTGGTGATGGACAACACTCATTGCACATATGCCTTAACTGAATGTCGGAGGTGTTAGTTACAGTTGGCTGCGGTCCAGTGATGGTATTAGCATTAGTGTGGGACAGAAATGTTATGTAGGAACTTACATAACAATACAATACCCAACGAAGCATGGGTCAGCTCTCATTAACTTAGCAGCTTATCAGAAGTAGTTTGCATGTTAGGGTGTTTCCAAAGTGTGGATTATAGTTTAAAGATTGAGCTGGAGTCTGCGACTGTCTTTCAAGGTTCTGTTCCCGGGATGTTTGGTGGTATAGCCCTCTTGGTTATTCAACTACCTTCTAAAATGTATTGGCTCCTGAATGCTTTGAATGCTCACTAGTAGTGTGTTCCAGAGCTTGGCGGCTTGTACTGAGAAAGCAGTGCCTCCTACGTATTTCTTGTGGTAAAATGGCATATGATAAATGATGGAAGCCTGGAGGTCAGTTTCCTGATTTGTTTTTATTGCTTGAATTTAGCTGATAGGTATAGCAGTCTTTTACCTTGGAGGCTCTGTGAACAACGTTAAGTGCCTTGAGCATTGTTCTCCTTGCTATAGGTAGCCAGTGGAATAATTAAAGACTAGAGTCCTCTTAGGTGAAGATAGAGGAGAAATCTTGCAGCAGTATTTTGGATGAGTTATAGCTTGCATAATAGGAATGCTGGTGCGCCAAGGTATGCTCTGTCGGCATAGTCAACCTTTTATGAGTGTGAGGATGGCTTGCAGCTTGTGTTGGTATCCAAGATATGGGAGGGTGCAATGCAGCGTTTTTATTGTGTAGAAGCCGTTCTGTTTTATATTGCTAACATGTGTTATCAAATATAGGTCTGAATCCATGGTTCCCACTAGGTTTTTGGCTTCTCTTGATATTGCTGGACGGGTCTCATGTTCCTTAGACCATATGGGGGTAGGCTGGTATTTTTGTCATTGTCTGCAGGGATAAGCTCTGTCTTTGCTGTATTTAGCTTTAGATGGCTATTCATCATCCATGTGTTTATGGCACAAAGGCAGTCATCAAGTTTTAAATTGTAGAGGTATTTTAGACCATCTATTTTTAAAAATGATTTGGGTGTCGCCTACCCGTTGAATTCCATCACAGTATAAAGGTAGTGTGGTAGACATCAATGGGTTGTCGCCTTAACTAAAGCAGATACAACCCACCAAATCCATGAAGTCTGACGTCCTGTCCAGCTAGAACTGGCAAAAAACTGCAGGGATATGATGGCCACGGTGCAATAATTTATTTTTTCCATGTTTGTAGGGACTTGTCCAGTTCTAGGAGGCCCCCAGGATGGTAGGCTTCTGGGACTGGGGTGCAGCGAAAAGCATAGTGGTCAAAGAGAGGTGGTAGGTGCTGCTAATGGCCATGCATAGCCAAGCGAAAGTTTCAGTTGCCATAAATGGTATATGGAGAAAAGGGCTAGAGAGAGAACACAAATATTGAAAAGTACAAAGGAAGATAGAAGAAAAGATAAATTAAATAGAAAGAAAAAGAGAAAGAAAGGAGAGTAAATAGAAAACGCAATTAAGAGCAGGAGAGACAGGAATGGGAAGATAGATGCAGCAGCAAACAGGAAGGGAGAGTGGGGAAAAGGTTTAGAGAGGCAGCCCTGGCAGAGATTGGGGGTGAATAGAGAAAGTAAGAGAGACCCTAAAGGAGCAAAGTGAGAGCTACATACATGTCGAGAAATGAAGACTGGTGATTTCAAGTAGAATATATAGCTTATGTTTTGGACAGTACACTTGGCCCAATGTGATTTTAAAGCATAGTTTTGCACTTTTTTTTCTAAAGGGGATCTTAGTGTAAGATCTAATAATCACCTTGCATAGTAGCCTTTAAAATCCTAATAAGGTCTAACCATTGTTACTTGATACACATTGCTTTTTGTAAACTGCTTGACACTAGTATCCCCTTGTTATTTCATGCTGTATGCCCTTGGTGATAATGGCGAATGCCTTCTCTTATATTGCATATCAGCAATGTCTACATTTGCTGGTGTAGTCGCTGGAAAGTACAGACTACACGCTGAGAAGTTAAAGTTCTATTAAGGAAGAGATTTGGCTTTCTAGTGCAAATTTACAACAGTTTTTAACTGTTTCATAACATGAAGCTTGACTTATATCTGCATCTGTAGTAATGCTGAATACTGCATCTGCAAGTATATATTTAAAATTTCTAATTCACATGGCAGGCGTCCATGCTTTCTACATTCATCACTCATAAATATTCATGCTCATCCAATGTTAGCCGCATACAAGACACCACCTTGAGGGTCCTAAGCAAGGAGTCTACTGTATGTGAAAGAGTAGAGAATTTCCATAATTCTTGAAGTGGAGGACTGTAGCATCCAAATGGGAGCTACCATGCAAGCACCATAAAAGAAAGAGGTTATCAAAGAGCAGTATCCTAGATGCAAACTGTGAAAACATGGCTCAGAGCATTAGAGGTAGTGCAGCTGCTACTGACCTCAGTCAAGCCACAGGCACCAAATGGACCCATCCCAGGGTCACACAATCACCTATACTTTACCATGCCTACCTGTCTTGCTGGTCGGTGTCTAATGAAGGTCTCCTTTTGTACAGCACCTTTCGCACAACCTGCCTGTAACTATAAGAGGTGTATGACATTGTCAGAGCCAATCCATGAGGTTTTGATTGGTGCTTTTCATGAAGTGTAATTGACCATCTAGAGTCACAACCTTACAGTGAAATTCAATGTAAGACCTTCCCAACTTCTCCTGTAAAATTAAATTTAAATTTTATTTCGTTTTTCTAATTGTTGCATCCCTAAAATGTTTAAAACACACTGTTCCCCACTAATTTATCAAAATGTTCTTGATGGATATCCTGCAAACTCTTTGTAAAGGTATTTTAAATTAGTGATAAGTTAAACTAAAACTTCACTCATGAAATGTGTCAGAATTAGGGGCCAGATGGAGTAAAATTCTGAATTGCGACCTGCAAATTGCAAGTCAGACCGACTCGCAATTTGCGAGTCACAATTCAGAATGTAGGATGCAGTCCCTGACACCATCTGCTACTCGCAAGGGGGTCGTAAAGGCCCACCTCATTAATATTAATGAGGTGGGTCGCAATTTGCGACCCCCTTGAGACTCGCGGCACTCACAGAGATGGTGGCTTACTGGAGGCACCATGTTTGTGACTGCTTTTAAATAAAGTAGTTTTTTTGTTGTTGTAATGCAGCCCATTTTCCTTAAAGGAAAACGAGATGCATTACAAAACTGAAAAATTAAACATTTTTGTTTAATTTTTTCAGAGCAGGCAGTGGTTCATAGGACCACTGCCCGCTCTGAAAAAATGTTTTTAATGCCATTCACAAAGGGGAAGGGGTTCCATGGGTACCCCTTCCCTTTTGCGAATGGGTTAGCACCCATTTGAAATGGGTGCTAACTTTGATTTTTTTGCGACCACAGTCGCAAAAAAAGACAGCATCGTGCTGCGACTCGAAATTAGGAAGGGGAACACCCCTTCCTAATTGCGACTCGCAGTCCCGTTTTGCGAATCGGTAACCAGGTTACTGAATCGCAAAACGGGGATTGGGCATCGCAATGTGCTTTTTGCACGTTGCAAACAGCAAAATTCTCTGTTTTGTACATCTGGTCCTAGGAAACGTCCCACTTATGAAACAGATTAAGGCCCTCATTACAACCCTGGCGGTCTTTGACCGGCAGGCTGTTTCGTCGGATTTCACCACCAACAGGCTGGCGGTGAAATCCATGGTATTACGACCGCGGCGGAAGCGGCGCAGTCGCACCGCCGGGACTGGCGGTTTTCCGCCAATTTGTCCAGAAGGTTTTCCGCCAATTTGTCCCGGCGGGAGTAATCCTCCAGGGAGCACTGCTTGCAGCGCTGCCTAGGGGATTACGAGTCCCCCTCCCGCCAGCCTTTTCATGGCGGTTTGAACTGCCATGAAAAGGCTGGTAGAAAGGGGAGTCACGGGGCCCCTGGGCCTGGCCCTGGCCCCGTGCAGCTTTTCACTGCCTGCTGTGCAGACAGTGAAAAGCGCAACGGGTGCAACTGCACCTGTCGCACAGCTGCAACTGCACCCGTCGCACAGCCGCAACACCGCCAGTTCCATTTGGAGCCGGCTCCTGTGTTGCGGCCGTGATCCCGGCCGGCCCAGCAGGGATCTCCTAATGGCCGCGGCGGGAGTGCGGCTGCATTGCCGGGCGCCCGGCGGTCCAACCTTGGCGGGCAGGTTGTAATGGCCCCCTAAATTTCCTAACTTTACTTGAGGTGAGGTTTATCCTTTTGGGACTGCCAGGTGTGATGACTTCCTCATGCAGAATGTCCCAGGTAGGACATCCTCCAGCAGATACATTTTGAGTGTGTATGCTGTACATTCACCACCTCAGGTAAGAGGTGTGACAGGGAGGGCTCTGAGCCGAGGGTCAAACAAAGCCGTGAGTCAGCTTACTTTACATTACATCCTTCTACTTTAACTCCCTTTGAATTGTTAGAATTTAAAGTTGGATTGTGAAAAATTAATTGAGAGTGCTTTAATATGTACCTTAAAAAATTCACATTTTCCTTCACATAGAATCATGCTGTGGCTGCCTGAAATATTGAAACCAGAATATCAATTGCAGAGAATATTGAGGACAGAACATCGAATTCAAAATATTACTGTAATTAGCTGTATTGCACAGCTGGATGGAGAAATGGCACGGGCTCCCTGTGCCTGAGCAAGCGTCAGACCATCCCACTCAGGCAAATCCCAGTGCTTCTCTCATGCTTGGAATAGCATGAGATCAGCGTCTGGGTTGGGTGGGAAGCCTGTGTTTTGTGCCCCATTGACTGCAGGGAGGAGAGGAGCACCAAAGCATCTGGCAGTGTCGGCGGCAGCGACAGGTAATTTTTTCAAAAAATTGTTATTTCCCTAACATGCCCTTCACCCTGCCACTGTGTGTGTGCGTGTGTGTGTGTGTGTGTATATATATATATATATATATATATATATATATATATATATATTTTTTTTTTTCTTCAAGGCATGTAGAAGTGGAGTTAGGATCAATACATTTATACTTCTGTATATGCATTTACCTTTCAACATTCTGTCAATATACTTCTACCACAAAATCCCGGGGGGGGGTCATTATTTAGTAGTATGAGTATTTGGGAACTAGGTGCAGCAATAGAGCACAGCTTTAATGTTTCGCCGTAGCTGAGGGCCATGGCCCCTAAAAATGTACTGCTGGCTATGGGCCTGATCTCAGTCAGATGTTAGGAGCACCCGAGAACATCACGCTGATTGGGTGGGGTAAGATATGCATGATGTAGCTAGTAAAACTACATCAGGTGGAACCATGCTTTTCATGTCACCAGTTTAACCGACTGCAAACATCGGGTCTAGTGTTTGTGTGTGATGACCCTTTCAAGTACCAATTTCCACCAGTCTCGGAGTTTCACTAGTTTCCCATTAAAGGAGCTCCGCAATGCGGAATATAAGTGTTATAGCTTGTGTGGGGTTCCCTCAAACCATCAAAGGCACAGAACGTGTCCTCGGACACCACGTCCGCTCATATTGTGATGCCTGCTTCCTCCCAGTCTCGGACAGGATGTACACTCCTCAGGTCTGCACATTCCGGTGTGGCCCAAATCGGAGGACTGGGGGCATAGGCTGTGCCGCGCCGTCCTGGGCCTGCGCCGTTTTCAACAGCACACTTTCTGTGACACTAGGAGGGTTGGTATCAAAGAGCCTATGTGTTAATGGTCTACCTGCCAGTTCATCTTGCATGCCGGCGTATTCACGGGCCTGTGCTCCTGCAAGCCATCTCCATTGTAGTTGCGTTGTGCCATAGTATTGTTCGTAATCAGGGGCGCCAAAGCTCCCATCGTCTAGTGGGGCAAATAGATTTTGTAGGGGTACGCACCACCTACCCTCCCCCCAGATCAAATCAGTCAAAACGCTTCATAGATCTATGAAAAAAGCCCAACAAATGACCAGTGGAAGGCCACAAAAAAACTATGAGACGAGGTAGAACCAATATCTTGGCAATGGTAATCTTGCCCATGGGGGGGGTTCATTCACTTCGCCTTTTGCTCCCTCACAGTATCTTTTAATTCAGTTTGCCTTGTGTTCTCTCCCTGTCTCTTCCTTCACCTTGCTTTCCCTTACTGTTTGTTTTCATACCCTTCAACTTGTGCACTCTTCCTGTCTTATTTATTATATTTCACCTTATGTTCCCTCCCATGTCACTTTTCATTCACCTCACCTAGTAGTTTCTCAGTGCATCCTTTTCAATCACTTCGCTGTGTTCCCTTCCTGTCTCTTTTCATTCACTTCACCTTGTGTTATCTTTAGTGGCTTCACCTTGTGATCCCGCGCTGCCTCTTTTCATTCACTTTGTCTTGTGATCCCTCGCTGCATCTTTTCATTCACTTTCTCTTGTGGTCCCTCACTGCATCTTTTCATTCACTTTGTTTTGTGGTCCCTCACTGTCTCTTTTCATTCACTTCACTTTGTGTTCCCGTGCTGTCTCTTTTCATACACTTCAACGTATGGTCACTTCACCTCTTTTTCCCTCCCCTGTCTCTTTTCATTCACTTCGGTTTGTAGTCGATCAGTGTCTCTTCATGCACTTTGCATGTGTTCCCTCATTGTCTCTTTTCCTATACTTTGCCTTATGTTTCCTCCTTTTCTCTTTTTATTCACTTTGCTTTGTGTTTCCTTTTATTTTGTGACTTGCTTCACCTTGTGGTCCCTCACTGCCTCCTTTCATAGACTTCATGCTGTGGTCCCTTGCTGCCCCTTCTCATTCGCTTCACTTTTTTTTACCTTGCTGTGTCTTTTCATACATGTGACCATGTTCTCTCCCTGCCTCTTTTCATTCACTTCATTCTGTTTTCCCTCACTTCCTCTTTATCTTCACTTCACCCCATGTTCCCTTGCTGTCTCTTTTCATTGACTTCACCTTGTCTTATGTTTCTTTTTTCATTTGCTTCACCTTGTGATTCCTCGCTGCCTCTTTTCATTCACTTTGTCTTGTCTTCCCTCACTGCCTCTTTTTATTCACTTTGTCTTGTGGTCACTCACTGCCTCTTTTCATTCACTTTGTCTTGTGTTCCCTCGCTGCCTCTTTTGATTCACTTTGTCTTGTGTTCCCTCGCTGCCTCTTTTCATTCACTTTGCCTTGTGTTCCCCCGCTGCCTCTTTTCATTCACTTTGTCTTGTGTTCCCCGCTGCCTCTTTTCATTCACTTTGTCTTGTGTTCCCTCACTGCCTCTTTTCATTCACTTTGTCTTGTGTTCCCTCACTGCCTCCTTTCATTCGCTTTGTCTTGTGGTCACTCACTGCCTGTTTTCATTCACTTTGTCTTGTGTTCCCTCGCTGCGTTTTTTTCATTCACTTTGTCTTGTGTTCCCTCACTGCTTCTTTTCATTCACTGTGGGGGTCATTACGGCCTTGGCGGTAAAAGGCGCTTACTGCCGTGCAGAAGACCGCCAATACACCGCCGCAGCGGCGGAAGACCGCCACAGCTATTATGAGACACATTACGGAATCCGCCGAAATTCAGGCACCCATACAATACCGCCACACCAAAGGTCAGCGATAAACATGCGGAAACAAATCCTCCACCTCCACGCCAACAGAAACACGCCCATGGCATTACGACCCACGAATCCACGCGGCGGTCCTTCAACCGTGGTATTCCATTGGTGGTACACGCCGCCACGCTCAAAATACACACACAGCTCCAAAACACCGCCACATTGGACAAATCCAAATACACACACCTGATACACATACACACACCACTCCCACACACCCAACACAATATAAAACACACACCCACATTGCCCACAAACCCCTACGACCAAAAATTAGAGACGAAGGCCAGAGAGAGACAGCACAGAATAGAGAACCCCATCACACAGAGGCACACTACACCATCACCCACACAACATCCACGCACAAAACACCACATACCACTACACTCACCACACTCATCAACACATACACCACCCCACACCTCACACACACCTCCCCATGTCATGCCAAAGACACCCCCGCTTCTCTGAGGAGGAGCTCAGGGTCATGGTGGAGAAAATCCTATGGGTAGAGCCACAGCTATTTGGCTCACAGGTACAGTACACATCCATAGCCAGGAAGATGGAGCTATGGCAAAGAATAGTGGACAGGGTCAACGCTGTGGGACAGCACCCAAGAAATAGGGAGGACATCAGGAAGAGGTGGAACGACCTACGGGGGAAGGTGCGTTCCACGGTATCCAAGCACCACATCGCGGTACAGCGGACTGGCGGCGGACCCCCACCTCCTCCCCCACAACTAACAACATGGGAGGAGCAAGTCTTGTCCATCTTGCATCCTGAGGGCCTCGGAGGAGTCGTTGTAGGAACGGACACTGGTAAGTAAATTTTTACTATCATATCCCCCAACCTACCTGCATGCTATCACACACCCCCACCCTCACACCCTCCACTAACACCCTAACTCCTCACTAATGTACCCATAACACCAACCACCCATCCCAACCCCAAGCCCTGCATGACACAACTAAGCATGGATACCCATCACTAAAGCATGCCCACTGCACAGACCCAGTACACCCCCAAACCATCAGCACACAAGCTCCCACACAGGAATGCTAGTACTGGGGTACACGCACACCCAAACATTGCACACCATGAAACACACACATGCAATAATCATGTACTTATACCCCGCAGGAACCCGAAGGAACGTCACCACACCAGAGGGTCCAGACAACACCACTCCACCCCCAGAGGAGGCCCACAGTGATGACAGCAGCTCTGCCCTACTGAATCTTGATGACCAGTCCGGACCATCATGGGCCTCAGGACAGTCGGTTCCCCTTGCCCAGCCACAGCCCAACACCGAGCTGCCACCCTCTGGTAACACCAGCACAGCACCCACCCAGCGGGCCCATACCTCCCTACCCAGGACAGGTCAATCAGCGGTGTGTCCACCACCACAGGGCACCCAGGCTAACCCAACACCCCAACAACAACAGGGACCTGGGGGCAGTGGTAGTGGGCACACGGTCCAGGGGACGGAGGCACAGGAACACAGGGGAACTGGGAGGGCTGCTGTGCGACAGAAGGAGGACAGGCCAAGGGAACCTACTCTCAATGAGGCCCTCTCCTCCATCATGGGAGCATACCACCACTCCCAGGAGACGATGGCGACGGTCCTGGACAAGTTGCAGGAGACCCTGCGTCTGCAGGAGGAGCAGTTTGTGGGGTTCAGAGAGGAGCTCAGGACCATCGGCTCCGCCCTGGGCACCATCGTAGGGGTGCTGACGGACATTCAAAAGACCTTGAGGGACACCGTGGCACTCCAAGGGGCCCCTGACACTAGCCAGGACGCCGAAATGCCCACCACCTCCGCCGGCGCTAGTGGACAGGACGCCCCGCCACAGGACCAACACACCAGCACCCCACCCCCTGCAGATGGAGAACCACCACGCAAATGGTCCCTGAGATCCAGGAACAGGACAGAGCAAGATGGCAAGACCCCGCCAGGAAATAAGACTGCCCTGATTGTCCCCCCACTGTCCCACTTTGTTACCCTGTCCACATGGGAACTGCCCCAGCTCCACTTCCAATGGCCAGATGTGCAATGTACCTGTGAGACAAATAGACTGGACTCTGGCATGGACATTCTTCCACCATAACCCAACCCCCCTTCATTTTTATGCACTTCAATAAACACCTTTGAAACACTAATAAAACTGGAGTCATTCTATGATTTTGAACTTTGTATTGTCAATTACAGTGTCAAAAAGGGTTACCCATTGGAAGGCCAACATACCAATGTCACACATCACTAGCCCTTCAAGGTTGCAAGGTGTTGACATGTAGGTTATCACATTTGTGAAACTGAAATGGAAGGGGACAACTCAGTCAAAAAATAGTCAGTTAAATGTAGGTACAGGATAGAGGTAGACGTGTGAAAGTTAATGTAATGGTAAACCAGAAAATGTACTCACCTGTGTCTCACTGGAAATATTGCTGTATGACTGACTCCCTGTTGTTGTTTTCTTCTTCCTCAGATTCATCCTCATCACTGTCCACAGGCTCCACAGGCTCCACCGCTGCTACAACACCGTCATCTGGATCATCCTCCTGCAGAAAAGGCACCTGGCGTCGCAATGCCAAATTTTGGAGCATGGAGCAGGCGATGATGATGTCGCACACCTTCTTTGGTGAGTAGAATAGGGACCCACCTGTCATATGGAGTCACCTGAACCTGGCCTTCAGGAGGCCGAAGGTGCGTTCGATAACCCTCCTAGTCCGCCCATGGGCATCATTGTACCGTTCCTCTGCCCTGGTCCTGGGATTCCTCACTGGGGTCAGTAGCCACGAAAGGTTGGGGTAACCAGAGTCCCCCAATAGCCATACACAGTGCCTCTGGAGTTTACCCATCATATCAGGGATGCTGCTATTCCGCAGGATTTAGGCGTCATGCACAGAGCCAGGGAACATAACATTTACCTGCGAGATGTACTGGTCTGCCAAACAGACCATCCGGACATTCATCGAATGATAACTCTTCCTGTTCCTGTACACCTGTTCACTCCTGCGGGGGGGACCAGAGATACATGGGTCCCATCAATGGCACCTATGACGTTGGGGATATGTCCAAGGGCATAGAAGTCACCTTTCACTGTAGGCAAATCCTCTGCCTGACGGAAAATGATGTATCTCCTTACGTGATTCAGCAGGGCAGACAAGACTCTGGACAACACGTTGGAAAACATAGGCTGGGACATCCCTGATGCCATGGCCACTGTTGTCTGAAAAGACCCACTTGCAAGGAAATGGAGCACTGACAGCACCTGCACATCAGGGGGGATTCCAGTCGAATGGCGGATTGGTGACATCAGGTCTGGCTCCAACTGGGTACATAGTTGCTGGATTGTGGCACGGTCAAACCGGTAGGTCACAATCAAATGTCTCTCTTCCATTGTCAACAGGTCCACCAGCGGTCAGTACACCAGCGGATTCCGCCATCTTCCCATATGTCCCAACTGGCGGTGCCTAAGAAGGACAACAGCGAAGAAACAGTCACCATTCCTCCAGGTATGTACTCACAGTCACACACAAGACTACAACAGACAATTAACCCTTCCGGGATATGTTTTGAGTGTAGGCCTCGGTATGTGTGACGCAGTAGTAAAAGAAGCCAGGTGGGCCCCTGAAATGGCGGCTGCCTGACCTCTAAACTGGGACAATGGGATTGTGGGGTAACTGCGCTGGCGTTGCACACCGTCCCGGTAGGCGGTCGTAGACCGCGGCGCAATGCTGCATTGGTTAACATTGGACCCTATGGGTCCCAGGAGCCAATGAACAGGTGCGCCGCCAGTGATGATGCGCACCGCCGCGGACGTCACCGATGCGGACGTCACCGCCATTTTCTATCTCTTCAATCACTAGATACCTGACCTTCGACAGGAGAGGACCTACACTGCCAGTGCTGCTGTGACCTCGGTCTGGAAGCGACGATGGCTGCTGCGTCTGGGGAAAGGGCCCTGCCTTCACTGCACAGGAGTTGGAGAAACTTGTGGATGGGGTCCTCCCCCAGTACATGTTACTCTACGGTCCTCCAGACAAACAGGTCAGTACACAGGGAGCACGTTGGATGGGCTAGGCCTGGGTGGACAGGGCTGGGTGGGAGAGGGAAGGGGGCAGAGTTCTAAGAACAGAAATGCATGGGGATGAATGGGCCACATGGCCAGAGTTGGGAGGGGGCCACTCACATTGGCGATGCAGTGGGTAATGACTGTTCCTCTTTCCTTGTGCATGTCATGTAGGTCAGCGCCCACCAGAAGATGGACATTTGGCGTGCCATCGCCAAGGAAGTCTGGACCCTGGGGGCCCACCAGAGACGGGGCACCCACTGCCGGAAGAGAAGGGAGGACATTCGCCGCTGCAGCAAGAAGACGGCGGAGGCTCAGCTGGGGATGGCCTCCCAACGTGGGAGGGGTGCCTGTCGCACCATAACCCCCCTGATGTTCCGGATCCTGGCAGTGGCCTACCCGGAGTTGGATGGGCACTTAAGGACATCACAGCTGACACAAGGGGGTGAGTACAACCTCATTCTGTGGACTTTGCGTGCAGTGGAGGTGTCTGGGTGGGGGAGGTGGGCTGTCGGTGTCCCTAGGCTAGGGCGAGTTAGGTAAGCAAGGCCCCTCCGTAATGTAGGCCATGTGGGACTCTATCCCAGCTCAGAGGCAAGTTGAGGTATAGTTGCCCCTTTGCCATCCATGTGCGCAGATTTCTACCATTGCCATGTAGGCCATATCCCAGAAATTGCATGTGCAGAGGCCAGGAGCACGGCGTAATGCACGGGGCTGCTGCGTCTGCCTTGTCCGCCAACAGTAGTGGTATGCCATGCACTAAAACTCTCTTTATTCTGTCTCCCCCCCTTTTCCTGCTCTCCCTGTCCTTTTGTACATCAGCATCATCAGGCCGAGGTACAGTGGCACCGGAGCACGAGAGAGCTGCATCCCACATGGCCATGGAGGGCCACACCACAGACTCTGAATGCACCAGTGGGACGGAGGGCGAGGGGAGCTTCACGTCGGCCACAGGATCACCAACCAGCGACACAGACTCGTCCGCCGATGGGAGCTCCCCTGTGGTGGCGGCACCATCTGTGCGCCCCACTTCTATAGGTACAGCCGCCACCTCCCCTACCAGCACCGCCCTCCCAGCAGCCCCTCAGCGTTCGCCCCGTGCCCGCTCACCCAGGAGGGTGGGCATCACCTTCGCCCCAGGCACCTCAGGCCCTGCCCCTGTCACCCCTGCTGCCCTCAGTGAGGAGGCCATTGACCTCCTCAGGTCACTCACTGTTGGGCAGTCTACCATTGTGAATGCCATCCAGGGTGTAGAACGAGAGTTGAAACATGGTAATGCATTCCTGGAAGGCATTCATTCTGGTCAGGCTGTCCTTCAGCGAACCCTGCAATCTCTGGCCTCAGCACTGATGGCAGCCATTGTCCCTGTGTCCAGCCTCCCCCCTCCAACTTCCTCCACCCAGACCCAATCCCCTGTACCCCAGCCCATCCCAAGCACACCTACAGACCAGCATGCACACAAGTCAACACCCAAAAGTAGCTCAAGCAAACATAGGCACCACACACACCACAGGCACTCACACAAACATCAGACCCTTACAGACACAGCAACATCCACTGTCTCCACTGTGTCCCCCTCCTCCTCTTCTCCCTCCTCCCTCCAAGTCTCGTCCACACACACACCTGCATGCACCACATCTACAGGCACTAGGACTCGCACCAGGACACCCAGCACCCCAAGCCGCTCACCTGCACTCACCACCTCCAGTGCCATTTACACGTCCCCTGTGTCCTCTCCCAGTGTGTCTGTGACGCCCCCTCCCAAAGTACACAAACGCCCGCAATCACTCACCCAACATCCATCCACCTCACGACAGCCTCCAGTACCTGCACCTGCACCCAAAACACCTAAAGTGACACCTCCTACAACCACCTCCTCTTCCTCCACTCCCAGACCCCCTCCAGCTATCCATCCCAGTGTCTGTCAGAAACGGTCCCTATGTCAAATTGACCTTTTTGCCCCCACCCCCCCCTTCCAATTCCTCAGTCCCATCGTAGCGCCTCAGCCAAAAAGCCTCCAGTACCAGTGGTGCGTGTTCCAGGTTTTTGGAGTGCCCCGTCCACCAGGGCAGGCAGTAGGACCCGGAGCCAAGGCACTGTCAGCCCACCCCCTGAAAAGGCTCTGAAATTGGAGAGTGGACGACGGGACCGTGTCAAGACTCCTGGTGGGACAACAAGTGAAATGGGATCCCAGATGATTGGTGAGTTAGCTGTAACTCCAAAGAAGGTGGGGAAGGTCCCGAGGAAGTCTCCCCAACCTGTTGTGAGTGTCACGGCGGAGAAGTGCGCCATCATTTCCGGCGGTCCAGACACAACTGCCAAGGGGCTCAAGTATTGTTACTGGTCCAGAGACCACCACCAGAGTCACAGCCCAGGAGGGCTCAAGTATCGTTACTGGTCCGGAGACCACCGCCAGAGTCACAGCCCAGGAGGGCTCAAGTATCGTTACTGGTCAGGAGACCACCGCCGGAGTCACAGCCCAGGAGGGCTCAAGTATCATTACTGGTCCAGAGACCACCGCCAGAGTCACAGCCCAGGAGGGCTCAAGTATCGTTACTGGTCAAGAGGCCACCGCCACCGCCGGAGTCACTGCCCAGGAGGGCTCAAGTATCGTTACTGGTCAGGAGACCACCGCCACTGCCGGAGTCGCAGCCCAGGAGGGCTCAAGTATCGTTACTGGTCAGGAGACCACCGCCGGAGTCACAGCCCAGGAGGGCTCAAGTATCCTTACTGGTCAGGATACCACCGCCGGAGTCACAGCCCAGGAGGGTCCAGGATCCCACAGCCCCGTTGGGCAATGATGGAACATCAAGCCACACACCAATGTCCAGTGTGGAGTTCGTCATGCCACACACCAATGTCCAGTGCGGAGTTCGTCATGCCACACACCAAAGTCCAGTGTGGAGTTCGTCATGCCACACACCAATGTCCGTACCAGAACCGCCATGGCAAAGCACCGCTGAACAGGCCAAAGACTGCCATGATGAAGACCGCTGAACAGGCCAAAGAGCGCCATGGCAAAGCACCGCTGAACAGGCCAAAGACTGCCATGGCAAAGCAGCACTGAACAGGGCAAAGACCGCCATGGTGAAGACCGCTGAACAGGGCAAAGACCGCCATGGTGAAGACCGCTGAACAGGGCAGACACCGTGTGGGTATGAATAGGCCGCCACATCAGGCTTCGTTCTCCCATGTGCAGCTGGGACAGTGACAGGACATGAACTTTCACGGGGAGACTCATCCAGTCTGGGCAGCAGTCCCACCCAGTACCCGTAGAGAACTGCATCTACTTGCGAAAATGTGTCTTTGCACTCCCCAGGATGGTACAGTGGGCAAGCCACCCACTGTATAGACTTGAGAGACTGTGGCTTTGCACTCCCCAGGATGCTACAGTGGGCAAGCCACCCACTGTAAAGGCTTGTGAGACTGTGGCTTTGCACTCCACAGGATGGTACAGTGGGCAAGCCACCCACTGTATAGACTTGAGAGACTGTGGCTTTGCACTCCCTAGGATGCTACAGTGGGCAAGCCACCCACTGTAAAGACTTGAGAGACTGTGGCTTTGCACTCCCCAGGATTGAACAGTGGGCAAGCCACCCACTGTAGAGACTTGAGAGACTGTGGCTTTGCACTCCCCAGGATGGTACAGTGGGCAACCCACCCAGTGTAGAGACTTGAGAGACTGTGGCTTTGCACTCCCCAGGATGGCATGCATGGGCATGGAGCCCCGTCGTGGATCTGGCTTCGCATTCATCTGGCTGAGGTGCCCCCCCTTCCGTTCCCCCTGAGGTGCCTGTATTGTTTCGATCTGATGCCCCGGCAGTGTTCTCTCTGATTTTGGTCAGGTATCTATTGTGGGCATCGCCCATGCATTTTTGGACTGTTGGTGCATGGACATTGTTGTGTACATATCTGCACTACTTCTTGTATTGTATATTTATTTATGACAGATTTCGTGATATATATCAGTATATTTTTGTATGAGTAGTATATTGGCACAATACAAAGTTTGACCGCAATCTGCTTTGTCTTTGCATTCTTCCGGGGGGATTGTGGGTTGTTACTGTGATTTTTGTGACTGCATTGGTGTGTATGTTGTCTAATGCGAGGGTGGGGGTGTTTGGTGGGTGTCCCCCTAACTTTTGCCTCCTCCCTCCCCCGTGTCGTAGATGCAGTACTCACCGGTATCTTCTGCGCCTACGTCGCTGTTGGTCGTAGATGAGCAGGAATACAAGGGCAGGTAAGATTTGTAGTTCCGGCTCCATGGTGTCCTCGTTCCTCGTGGGATGTTTTCAGGTGAGCGTTTTCCCATAGCAGAAGCTGTTTCTGCCGTGTTTTTATCCACGTGAATCCGCCCCGGAAAAGGTGGCAGATTGGTGTGTTGTGATAGTGTGGGCGGTACATTGTCTCCCGCCTGTCTGTTGGAGGTGACCGCCGCGCTGTTTGTCTGTACCGCCGTGGCGGGCGGTGTGTTAAAGTGGCTGTCTTTGTTGGTGGTTTCCGCCAGGGTCGTAATTCCCTTTTTTTGTCTGCCGGCCTGTTTGCGGTATTACCGCACCTTTAACACCGTCCGCCAGGGTTGTAATGACCACCTATGTCTTGTGTTCCCCCGCTGCCTCTTTTCATTCACTTCATCTTGTGTTCCCTCGCTGCCTCTTTTCATTCACTTTGTCTTGTGTTCCCTCGCTGCCTCTTTTCATTCACTCAGCCTACTCCCATTATACGGCAATGATCCTAAAACAACATTCCGCCTACACTGCAGTGAAGCACCAACTACAATCTATGGGCTGAAATATGTCCTGCTGTTCACAGCGAACTTCGGGAGGTTGAAGGAGACTTCACTCATTGCTTCAGCAACTCTTAGGAGGCCTGGAGCTTGCTCCGCTCTAAGGATGCTGATACACGCTTGGGGAGCGAGACGCCTGATGACACCTGGGAGAGCAAGAGGGCAAAAAAATGGCAGAAACGCCAGGCCTGAAACCACCTCTCAGAGCAGCAGGTGGCTAAGGCCAGGGTGAAGGTAACTGGAGTGTTGCATTATCACAAAAACACTTTGACCTGCTGGCACCTGAACAAGGCCTCTAAGATTGGAACATGGAGCATGCACAGCAATTGTGGAGGTGCCAGGTACGGTGGGGTTATTGGGAGTAGGTGGGGTTGAGTGGGCCTGCACTACAGAGTACCTGCACAATCAGAACTGCTGTTCTTATTCCCAAATGGACATGGTCCCGACCCCCTCAGCACAGAGGGATGCGTCGCCATCTGCATTGTCCAGCGGTGGGTTTTGTCCCTTGTTGCACCATAATGGACTTTTCTATTTGTTTAGACAGAGTGTTTTGGCTTCTCAGGACTGGGACAGTGCATTGGGGATGTTATGGTTAACACTGCTTTACTGTTGCCCTTTTTTCAGTATGGGGAGTGAGCATATTATCAGTTGTGAGGAGGTACTCATTGGAGAAGAAACAGTATGGGGTCATCTGAATTTTACATGATATCGTCTGTAAAAGTCATAACATGGAATCTGTGCAGTCTTAATTCCCAGATACAGTGTATAGGCACTTCTTAAGTGGCAGGAGGTGCAGGTGGCCTTCCTGCAGGAGACGCATTTGACTAAAGCAGAGGTTCAATCACTACATAAAAGATGGAGAGGCAGGGTTTATTGTACAACATATCAACATATGCGTGAGGGGTACTCATTCAGATATGTCCAGGAGGTCCCCTTTCCACCCCCATGTGAAGGTAATAGATTGTGAAGGACTCTATGTCCTACTAGCAGGGCAAATGGTTTGCGAGGGACGTTGAATACTTAACATATATGCAGCATATGTGGATCAATGTGCCTTTCTAGACACACTGGCCCCACTTCTAGCAAGAGTTACCAATTATCCCCTGCTGGTGGGAGGAGGTTTAAACTGTGCAGCAGATGCACTCCTGGACAGATTGCATCCTCCCCCAACACTCCTACTAACAAGTCTGCCAAGGGGTTTAGCAAATAGGTGACACAGGGGACATAGGCGACACATAGTGACTCTGCGACTCCCTACAAAGGGAATACTTCTATAACTCCTGGTGCATGCGTTATAAGTGTGCTTAAACAAAATTCTGTGCACTACACCTTTGCAGTACAAGGTCCTATTGGGGGAATATGTGCCCAGAACACATTCCGACCACAACCCAAAAAATTGCTTGGGACAAGGCTAGACCTCTGATCCCAACATGGAAACTAAACCCGTTGTTGTTGGAAGACCGTGTTTTCTGCAATGCAATGGGAGACGCTGTGGATCACTACTTTAGAGAGCATGATGGTGCTGCCTCCTCCAGGCTGTTAGAATGTTGCGCCTTTAGAGTGATGTAGTCAAACAATCAATCAATCAGTGTTTATAAAGCGCAACTACTCACCCGCAAGGGTCTCAAGGCGCTGAGAGGTGGGGGCGGCGTGTACCGTTTAACAGTGAGGTAGTTCTTCAAAAAGCCATGTCTTCAGCTTCTTTGTGAAGTTGAGGAGGGGGGTGGTCTGTTTGATGTGGAGCGGAAGGACATTCCAGGCGGTGGCTGCGAGGTGGGAGAAAGAGCATCCCCCTGTTCTTGTTTTCCTGATGCAGGGTACTTTTGCAAGAGAGAGCTGGGCTACTGTGGGGTACGTGGAAGTTGAGTCACCTGTTCAGGTAGGCTGGTCCGGTGTCGTGGAGGGCTTTCTGTGCATGGGTGAGGATCTTGAAGGTAATTCTTTTCTCTATGGGAAGCCAGTGTAGTGTGCCCAGGTGTTGAGAGACGTGGCAGTGTTGGGGCAGGTCGAGGACCAGTCTGGCGACAGCCTTCTGGATGTTCTGTAGTTTGCGGGTGAGTTTCTTGTTGATCCCGGCGTAGAGCGCGTTACCGTAGTCCAGTCTGCTGGTAATAAGGGCGTGTGTGATGGTTTTTCTGTGTTCGAGTGGGATCCATTTGAAGGTCTTCTGTAGGAGGAGGAGGGTGCGGAAGCAGGTGGATGTGGGGGCACTGCGTTGCAAAAGCGAGTGGGCTCCAAGCCTAACTGCATGCGGACATCTGGCTTCAAGAGGACCTCCTTCCGCTCCTGGAAAAGGAGCAGAGTGGAGACCCCTCTGCTGAAAATAGGCTGCATGAAGAGAGAGAATCATTTCTGACATTGCTTGACCGACTGAGGGGGTATGATAATTGATCCTATATCACCAAGACTCATGACGAGCGAGAGAAGTCTGGCCGCTTACAAGCCTGGCTCACTAACTCTGAACAGAGGGTTTCGCAAATTTGGTGCATCAGAACTGACCATGTTGGCATGGTTTACTTCCAGGCCGCAATCAATCAAGTGTTCTTAGACTACTATAGACACTTTTACAAACCTGGCAAAGCATGTGCAACTGCTCCATGACTATGTACTCATGGCTAAATTGGGCTGCATCCATGTGCAAGGGATGAAGCAATTGGGTTAGGCTATATAGGAACAGGAAGTTAGAGGTGGCGATTAAGGTCCTGGCATGAGGAAAATCATAGGTTGCAGATAGGCTCCTGGTTGAGTTCTGCACAGCCTACTCAGACCACTTGGTCCCAAGGCACACCGCCTTGTTTAATACAGCTAGAGAGATTGGTGAGCTACCTTGCAGCATGTGGGAAGCTGCGATTACAGCATTACCTAAACCAGGGTGGGATTCAGAGAGAGTCGGTTCCTACTATCTCCTCTCTCTATCGAATGTAGACTACAAGATTCTTAGTCTGTCGCATGGGCTCTCATTATCCTAAATGAGACTACTGGATTTCTAGTTAACAGGGTCGTTCCTGGTGTGGGGGACTGAGTCTGACCCACTTAGAAGGACCTCTGTCACCTTCAATCCGGTTTTGCTCCGGCTAACTAGCAGTGCCTCATCTCTCCCAAGGGGAAGGGATGATTGGGCAGCCGAGCGCATGACATCTTTAGAACTTCTCGGGGAAGTCGTGGTCACTCAGGTCCCAACCAGCTCTCTCATTTACAGTATGATCTCATATACAAATGACAAAGGCAGTTTGAGTTTTATAGATTGTTTTTAATAAAACGGCTGCATTTAGATAATAAGGCGTGAGCCGCAATAACCAGAACCATACAACACAGTAGGATTGAAATAGTCACGATGAGAGTGAAACATAAAAACAACGCTATCATGGTGTTAATAGATTCTATTCTCTCTCAGTAAGTTATATTTCGAGCACAGCATGTTAAGCTACTAACTTGCCTTTCAAATTCCCCGGGAAGACATCAACCCTCATACCTGAGCAAAGGCCTGTGATCTGGTTCAGCATCTGCAACAAGGCAGTCAGCGTCTAGTTGTGGTTCCCTGGTCGGAATCTCCCTCTCCCGTGTATTAGGACAAGGAAGTGTTTTTATACCTAACATGTCAGTGTGATCACAAAACGTCCTTACGCAAGAATGTATCCAAAGACTAAACTCCTACCATGTCTATCGGCAATGTACCAGACTGTATCCTTGACTGGAGCCCAGAGTGAGTAAGAATGTGTTATTGAGAACTCCAGTGCTGAAGTAGGCTAAACAGTGTGATATAAAAAATAAAACAAGACCGTGGAACTGGCTATTTGAAAAATAACAGTACGAAGCTGAATAAAATGCATTTAGAGCAAAGTGCACAGAGGCTCTATGCTGCAAGCAAAGGAATGAAATACATCCAGGGCAAAGTGCACAAAGGCCTAACGCCTGAAGCAAACGCACAAAGAATACATAAAAATGTCCACACTACACCCTCCCCTTGTCGGTAGTAAGTGGTTCTAATCAAAACGAAAAATACTAATAATATGCCCTAGATATAAAAATATACAAAACACATTTCAACAAGTCCAGAGGACAACAAAGGACAGAACCAAATTTAAATTTTTAAGCATGTGAGGGTAAAGCCGAATCAATACAATGTCAATTTAGAAGAAAACCCAATTTCAAATGGAAGTCACAGAACGCAGGATATCCTCCACTTCAGCAGATGTCAACACCGGAAAATCCACGCTAAATACTATCATGGAGCAGGTGTGTTCCAAAGCCCCAGAACCATCCAAGGCGGCATCCCGTGCAGGGCCTATGAACGAGACAATACCATCTTCCTCCAGGAAGGGAATCTTGTAAACTGCCTCACGTAGCAAACGCGACCGCAGTGCACATGTCTGGGAATGAGCCCTAATCGGGAACATCAACAGATTAGCATCAACCACTGGGGGGCGCAGCAGTGAGAGACAGAGAGCCATTGCATGTTCAAACGAGCACCAGAGGCACCGAAACACGGGTTGCACACAATCCAAAATTGGTCGGAATGATAGAGACCAGTCACACCCCAAATGTCCCAGGAGTGTTGCTCCAAAATGCTGCATCATGCGCTCACGACACAGCTGCGCCGATGGGAGCGCCCATATTGGATCTTGTTGTGGCGGGACAGCCATTGCGGAAGAACAACAGCAACAGCAAAACACCAGCCAATAAAGCCAAAGTTATCGGAAATCCTCCAAAAATGCTTCCGAAAATAGAATGAATAGCCGAAGTTATCAAACCGAATATGGAAGAGAAGGCATGAGCAAAGCCAACACCAACAGCTTTAAAATAATGTGCAATTCCAGCAGTGCTGGACGCATTAAATATAAGTCCCACGAGTTCACCAAAGTGTCTCAGAAAATTAGAATTATTCACTTTGCTTTGTGTTTCCTTTTATTTTGTGACTTGCTTCACCTTGTGGTCCCTCACTGCCTCCTTTCATAGACTTCATGCTGTGGTCCCTTGCTACCCCTTCTCATTTGCTTCACTTTTTTTTACCTTGCTGTGTCTTTTCATACATTTGACCATGTTCTCTCCCTGCCTCTTTTCATTCACTTAATTCTGTTTTCCCTCACTTCCTCTTTATCTTCACTTCACCCCATGTTCCCTTGCTGTCTCTTTTCATTGACTTCACCTTGTCTTATGTTTCTTTTTTCATTTGCTTCACCTTGTGATCCCTCGCTGCCTCTTTTCATTCACTTTATCTTGTCTTCCCTCACTGCCTCTTTTTATTCACTTTGTCTTGTGGTCACTCACTGCCTCTTTTCATTCACTTTGTCTTGTATTCCCTCGCTGCCTCTTTTCATTCACTTTGTCTTGTGTTCCCTCGCTGCCTCTTTTCATTCACTTTGTCTTGTGTTCCCCGCTGACTCTTTTCATTCACTTTGCCTTATGTTCCCCCGCTGCCTCTTTTCATTCACTTTGTCTTGTGTTCCCCGCTGCCTCTTTTCATTCACTTTGTCTTGTGTTCCCCTGCTGCCTCTTTTCATTCACTTTGTCTTGTGGTCACTCACTGCCTCTTTTCATTCACTTTGTCTTGTGTTCCCTCACTACCTCTTTTCATTCACTTTGTCTTGTGGTCACTCACTGCCTGTTTTCATTCACTTTGTCTTGTGTTCCCTCGCTGCCTCTTTTCATTCACTTTGTCTTGTGTTCCTTCACTGCTTCTTTTCATTCACTATGTCTTGTGTTCCCCCGCTGCCTCTTTTCATTCACTTTGTCTTGTGTTCCCTCGCTGCCTCTTTTCATTCACTTTGTCTTGTCTTCCCTCGCTGCCTCTTTTCATTCACTCAGCCTACCCCCATTATATGGCAATGATCCTAAAACAACATTCCGCCTACACTGCAGTGAAGCACCAACTACAATCTATGGGCTGAAATATGTCCTGCTGTTCACAGCGAACTTCGGGAGGTTGAAGGAGACTTCACTCATTGCTTCAGCAACTCTTAGGAGGCCTGGAGCTTGCTCCGCTCTAAGGATGCTGATACACGCTTGGAGAGCGAGACGCCTGATGACACCTGGGAGAGCAAGAGGGCAAAAAAATGGCAGAAACGCCAGGCCTGAAACCACCTCTCAGAGCAGCAGGTGGCTAAGGCCAGGGTGAAGGTAACTGGAGTGTTGCATTATCACAAAAACACTTTGACCTGCTGGCACCTGAACAAGGCCTCTAAGATTGGAACATGGAGCATGCACAGCAATTGTGGAGGTGCCAGGTACGGTGGGGTTATTGGGAGTAGGTGGGGTTGAGTGGGCCTGCACTACAGAGTACCTGGACAATCAGAACGGATGTTCTTATTCCCAAATGGACATGGTCCCGACCCCCTCAGCACAGAGGGATGCGTCGCCATCTGCATTGTCCAGCGGTGGGTTTTGTCCCTTGTTGCACCATAATGGACTTTTCTATTTGTTTGGACAGAGTGTTTCGGCTTCTCAGGACTGGGACAGTGCATTGGGGATGTTATGGTTAACACTGCTTTACTGTTGCCCTTTTTTCAGTATGGGGAGTGAGCATATTATCAGTTGTGAGGAGGTACTCATTGGAGAAGAAACAGTATGGGGTCATCTGAATTTTACATGATGTCGTCTGTAAAAGTCATAACATGGAATCTGTGCAGTCTTAATTCCCAGATACAGTGTACAGGCACTACTTAAGTGGCAGAAGGTGCAGGTGGCCTTCCTGCAGGAGACGCATTTGACTAAAGCAGAGGTTCAATCACTACATAAAAGATGGAGAGGCAGGGTTTATTGCACGACATATCAACATATGCATGAGGGGTACTCATACAGATATGTCCAGGAGGTCCCCTTCCACCCCCATGTGAAGGTAATAGATTGTGAAGGACTCTATGTCCTACTAGCAGGGCAAATGGTTTGCGAGGGACGTTGAATACTTAACATATATGCAGCATATGTGGATCAATGCGCCTTTCTAGACACACTGGCCCCATTTCTAGCAAGAGTTACCAATTATCCCCTGCTGGTGGGAGGAGGCTTAAACTGTGCAGCAGATGCACTCCTGGACAGATTGCATCCTCCCCCAACACTCCTACTAACAAGTCTGCCAAGGGGTTTAGCAAATAGGTGACACAGGGGACTTAGGCGACACATAGTGGCTCTGCGACTCCCTACAAAGGGAATACTTCTATAACTCCTGGTGCATGCACTATATGTGTGCTTAAACAAAATTCTGTGCACTACACCTTTGCAGTACAAGGTCCTATTGGGGGAATATTTGCCCAGAACACATTCCGACCACAACCCATTGATGGGAAAAAATTGCTTGGGACAAGGCTAGACCTCTGATCCCAACATGGAAACTAAACCCGTTGTTGTTGTAGGACCGGGTTTTCTGCAATGCAATGGGAGACGCTATGGATCACTACTTTAGAGAGAATGATGGTGCTGCCTCCTCCAGGCTGTTAGAATGTTACGCCTTTAGAGTGATGTAGTCAAACAATCAATCAATCAGTGTTTATAAAGCGCAACTACTCACCCGCAAGGGTCTCAAGGCGCTGAGAGGTGGGGGCGGCGTGTACCGTTTAACAGTGAGGTAGTTCTTCAAAAAGCCATGTCTTCAGCTTCTTTGTGAAGTTGAGGAGGGGGGTGGTCTGTCTGATGTGGAGCGGAAGGGCATTCCAGGCGGTGGCTGCGAGGTGGGAGAAAGAGCGTCCCCCTGTTCTTGTTTTCCTGATGCAGGGTACTTTTGCAAGAGAGAGTTGGGCTACTGTGGGGTACGTGGAAGTTGAGTCGCCTGTTCGGGTAGGCTGGTCCGGTGTCATGGAGGGCTTTGTGTGCATGGGTGAGGATCTTGAAGGTGATTCTTTTCTCTATGGGAAGTCAGTGTAGTGTGCCCAGGTGTTGAGAGACGTGGCAGTGTTGTGGCAGGTCGAGGACCAGTCTGGCGGCAGCCTTCTGGATGTTCTGTAGTTTGCGGGTGAGTTTCTTGTTGATCCCGGCGTAGAGCGCGTTACCGTAGTCCAGTCTGCTGGTAATAAGGGCGTGTGTGATGGTTTTTCTGTGTTCGAGTGGGATCCATTTGAAGGTCTTCCGTAGGAGGAGGAGGGTGCGGAAGCAGGTGGATGTGGGGGCACTGCGTTGCAAAAGCGAGTGGGCTCCAAGCCTAACTGCATGCGGACATCTGGCTTCAAGAGGACCTCCTTCCGCTCCTGGAAAAGGAGCAGAGTGGAGACACCTCTGCTGAAAATAGGCTGCATGAAGAGAGAGAATAATTTCTGACATTGCTTGACCGACTGAGGGGGTATGATAATTGATCCTATATCACCAAGACTCATGATGAGCGAGAGAAGTCTGGCCGCTTACAAGCCTGGCTCACTAACTCTGAACAGATGGTTTCGCAAATTTGGTGCATCAGAACTGACCATGTTGGCATGGTTTACTTCCAGGCCGCAATCAATCAAGTGTTCTTAGACTACTATAGACACTTTTACAAACCTGGCAAAGCATGTGCAACTGCTCCATGACTATGAACTCATGGCTAAATTGGGCTGCATCCATGTGCAAGAGATGAAGCAATTGGGTTAGGCTATATAGGAACAGGAAGTTAGAGGTGGCGATTAAGGTCCTGGCATGAGGAAAATCATAGGTTGCAGATAGGCTCCTGGTTGAGTTCTGCACAGCCTACTCAGACCGCTTGGTCCCAAGGCACACCGCCTTGTTTAATACAGCTAGAGAGATTGGTGAGCTACCTTGCAGCATGTGGGAAGCTGTGATTACAGCATTACCTAAACCAGGGTGGGATTCAGAGAGAGTCGGTTCCTACTATCTCCTCTCTCTATCGAATGTAGACTACAAGATTCTTAGTCTGTCGCATGGGCTCTCATTATCCTAAATGAGACTACTGGATTTCTAGTTAACAGGGTCGTTCCTGGTGTGGGGGACTGAGTCTGACCCACTTAGAAGGACCTCTGTCACCTTCAATCCGGTTTTGCTCCGGCTAACTAGCAGTGCCTCATCTCTCCCAAGGGGAAGGGATGATTGGGCAGCCGAGCGCATGACATCTTTAGAACTTCTCGGGGAAGTCGTGGTCACTCAGGTCCCAACCAGCTCTCTCATTTACAGTATGATCTCATATACAAATGACAAAGGCAGTTTGAGTTTTATAGATTGTTTTTAATAAAACGACTGCATTTTAGATAATAAGGCATGAGCCGCAATAACCAGAACCATACAACACAGTAGGATTGAAATAGTCACGATGATAGTGAAACATAAAAACAACGCTATCATGGTGTTAATAGATTCTATTCTCTCTCAGTAAGTTATATTTCAAGCACAGCATGTTAAGCTACTAACTTGCATTTCAAATTCCCCAGGAAGACATCAACCCTCATACCTGAGCAAAGGCCTGTGATCTGGTTCAGCATCTGCAACAAGGCAGTTAGCGTCTAGTTGTGGTTCCCTGGTTGGAATCTCCCTCTCCCGTGTATTAGGACAAGGAAGTGTTTTTATAACTAACATGTCAGTGTGATCACAAAACGTCCTTACGCAAGAATGTATCCAAAGACTAAACTCCTACCATGTCTATCGGCAATGTACCAGACTGTATCCTTGACTGGAGCCCAGAGTGAGCAAGAATGTGTTATTGAGAACTCCAGTGCTGAAGAAGGCTAAACAGTGTGATATAAAAAATAAAACAAGACTGTGGAACCGGTTATTTGAAAAATAACAGTACGAAACTGAATAAAATGCATTTAGAGCAAAGTGCACAGAGGCTCTATGCTGCAAGCAAAGGAATAAAATACATCCAGGGCAAAGTGGACATAGGCCTAACGCCTGAAGCAAACGCGCAAAGAATACATAAAAATGACCACACTACACCCTCCCCTTGTCGGTAGTAAGTGGTTCTAATCCAAACAAAAAATACTAATAATATGCCCTAGATATAAAAATATACAAAACACATTTCAACAAGTCCAGAGGACAACAAAGGACAGAACCACATTTAAATTTTTAAGCATGTGACGGTAAAGCCGAATCAATACAATGTCAATTTAGAAGAAAACCCAATTTCAAATGACAGTCACGGAAAGCAGGATATCCTCCACTTCAGCAGATGTCAACACCGGAAAATCCACGCCAAATACTATCATGGAGCAGGTGTGTTCCAAAGCCCCAGAACCATCCAAGGCGGCATCCCGTGCAGGGCCTATGAACGAGACAATACCATCTTCCTCCAGGAAGGGAATCTCGTAAACTGCCTCACGTAGCAAACGCAACCGCAGTGCACATGTCTGGGAATGAGCCCTAATCGGGAACATCAACAGATTAGCATCAACCACTGGGGGGCGCTGCAGTGAGAGACAGAGAGCCATTGCATGTTCAAACGAGCACCAGAGGCACCGAAACACGGGTTGCACACAATCCAAAATTGGTCGGAATGATAGAGACCAGTCATACCCCAAATGTCCCAGGAGTGTTGCTCCAAAATGCTGCATCATGCGCTCACGACACAGCTGCGCCGATGGGAGCGTCCATATTGGATCTTGTGGCGGCTGGACAGCCATTGCGGAAGAACTACAGCAACAGTAAAACACCAGCCAATAAAGCCAAAGTTATCGGAAATCCTCCAAAAATGCTTCCGAAAATAGAATGAATAGCCGAAAGTATTAAACCGAATATGGAAGAGAAGGCATGAGCAAACCCAACACCAACGGCTTTAAAAAAATGTGCAATTCCAGCAGTGCTGGACGCATTAAATATACGTCCTACGAGTTCACCAAAGTGGCTCGGAAAATTAGTATTTAAAAGGGACTGTATTTCTGCTGATGACCTCGCCACCTGAAGTGCTAGGTCTTGCGTGCAGATGTAAGGGCCACATGCTTTTGAAACAATAGAGTCTTTAGTCGACTCAACTTGTCGAAATTCACCTTGGAAGTAGCAATGTGAGGCCCAGATGTCTGCTACCTCCCTAAATTGAGTGGGGGGAAACAACACATTTCCGCAGCACGTAACGGCCTTGGTGACAACGACCACGTAAATTATTTCGGCACGCATGCCACAACAGGCTTCACTGTTAAGAAGGACGTAGCTGCCGTTTGAAAGCACCTGGAATGTGTTTTTAATCACGGGGACTGGAACTCCCTTTAGATAGCAAGCTAAATTCGCAACCGAGGCATTACACGCCCCATGCAAGGACAGCCGCTTACCATCGAATGGCTGACAGAAGTTTCACATTCACTACCGCTAAGAAAAACCTCCCTCATACCATTAAGACATCTGTATAAAAAGGGAAGCTCCTACACCTCATGTGTGTAACTGTCTCCCAATTTCTCATATCTGCCCACCGGAATATACATCAAACAAGAAGTGAATTGCAGAGTGGAAATAGGCAAATTTATAACCCCGTGTATCAACCATTCAGCTGACGGAATCTCAGCCACAGTAAAAGGCAACTTCTCCAACTTTTAAATATTCAACATAACATATGTCGCCTCCTTTTTAGCCATCAGCTGCTGCTGACCGGTCAAATTAAAGGAAAAAATATCTCCCTGGCTCTGATGTGCTGCCAGGGAACTCGACCCGCCTTCAATGTCTGTAGAGTCCAACTCAACTGCATAATGGACCGCGTTTGACTCTGCCCATGATATAAAGAAGACATATCTGATCTAATAATGTCTATAGCACAGGAAACAATGTTTTTTGTTGTCAATCGTATAGACACGGTCGGACAGGGTATGCATTCCATTATCCACAACAGACAATGCTTTTTTCAAATTCTCCTGATCTATCTGCCTCAACCGGGCCTCTGCCTCCTGTTGTGAAAGTTTCCATATCTCATTGTACACTTCATACAAAAAACGTTTCTTCCGGGGCACTCTTGGACCTGACAAAAAATCTTGCAATCAGTATAATTAGACAGTACCGTGAGATGTGTCTTAACTGCATCAAGCGTGGATGATTTTAACCATTGTTGACAAAGTTTCCCCACGCTATATGTAGTAACGATATCAGCATGTTCTGGTGATATGTAGTGAGGGTCTGCCCTACTAGTCCTGAAACTCCCTGAAGAGGTGACAAAACGTTGATGACACCCATTAGTGTCTATGGGCCACAATAACCACCCGCCTGGACGTGTCAATGAAGTGTTAAGCGTACCATTCTGGACCCAGTCTGTAAGCTCACTAAACGTGGCATTAATATAATGCTGCCAATCTTTCATTTTGGAAGGGACAGGTATGCCAGGCATATTCAATTCTCGAATTGTTGCTAAGCCCAAACAGCTAGTCTGTTGTACAGTGTCATTTAAGAAAATCATTTGGACAGGAATAATACATGCCCTAAACAATGTTTCCCTACCCTGCATTTGCCAATTTTTTGTTCCCCAAACACTTTTCAAATCAACAGTTTTGGATCAGTATTCATACCCCTCAATAGATAGTTGGGATACAAACAAATTGGAATACAGTAATTTAGTATCAGTCAACAACATTTGCTTATTAGCATGCGGAGTAACTTTAAAACAATAAGACTTAGCACTCTGTTGACGATGCCCAGAAAAATATGCAAATTTGTCAGAATACGTTTTAAAACTCCCCTGTGGAGGAGTCGGGCAATGTTCCCATTGCATATACTCAAATATCGATTTAGGGCTACTGGCTTTATGAATAAAGTGGTGTCCATAATCATTGTAACAAATCATGTCACCATAATTATCTCTAAACTGGTAAGCATCTTCATTTTCATAGACAGCATAATACTGCAATTCTGTCAACATAGAATCCACTGTCTTCACATCCCAATCATCAGATATAATGCCTGGTATAAGTACATCATTCATTGATAACTTTAGAACATACGGTATCTGAATTATTTCAGTGGGACCATATATATCAAACATTACTCTATCCCACACAATCCCATCCAGAATAGGTACAGCAGAAATGTTCACAAAGGACAAGTCTCTTCGAACTATATGCGATGAAAAATGTGGTTTCAACACTTTCTCCACCTGCTCAATCTCTGATCTTTCAGGAAGAAAATGACCATGTATCACCAGAAAAAAGGTAACAACAAACCCCAGCCATAGGAAAAAAGCCATCACAGTCATGAAAAGCCACAGATAGTTCCAAGGAAAAACAAAATACGTATGTTTGAGCCAATATAGCAGCTTACGTGGACCCAGGGCTAGTGTTGAAGAGGACGAAGAGTCCGACACGGTATCATCAGTGTTATTAAAGCAGCCGGAGGCAGTTCTCGCAAAAGGTGCAACCGTAAACAAAGGAGCAGATTGTGTCTCTCGCGGTGGTACGCTGTAGATAACACCTTCAGCAACACCATTAGTCACAGCAACTTGATCAAAAGATTCCAAATCATTCGCCGTTAGTGGAACAATTTCAAGATCAGCTTCCACCCTCCCCAAGCTCGGAGAGGAAACATCGTCGGTGCAAATCACCTGCAGCGGAACATCATCCCCAGTAGTGAGACGGATTCGGGAACTACCGGGCGTTCCTCTTGGTCTGCTGTGCAGAATCAGCCACATGTTGTAACTTGACATTGTCGATTGATACAAAGCGATTTTCTTTGGCCCCTTGCAACGGCGGCAAAATCACAGTTCTTGTGCCATGGATCCCTAGTACAGGGACTGGCGCTCGATACGAAGGGCCAAATTCTTTTTTCAGTGCGACCTTTTCACGCACCAGATCCCCAACTCTGGGAATCCAACCAGTAGGCGTTACTGGTTCATCCTTAATTCCTGTCGAGGCAGCACTGGCAGAAGAGTTATCTTTACGGAATTGTTGTAAATCCTGCAAAACAGTGACACGATCATTTATGTCAAAGGGCGTATCTGCCGCCTCCACACCAGGACCATCTAGATCAGGAACATACATTTGTGTTCCAAACAGGCACTCATATGAAGTACGACCCCCCAGGGACCTTCTAGGCAAGTTATTCAGTGCTCTCTGTACTCCATACAGGTGGGCTAGCCAGCTACGACCCGTACCTATAACTCTGGCCATTAAGGATTGCTTTAAATCACGATTTAAACGCTCCATGACAGAATTTCCCTCAGGATGAAATGGAGACGAGAACTGGAGCTGGACCCCCAACGAAGCCATGGCGTCCCTGAATGCCTTAGAGGCAAAAGCAGGGCCCTGGTCCGAATGAAAAGCCGCAACTGCATATGTATCGACAAAAATGTGCAAATCTTTAATAACAGTTCGAGTGTCAGCCGAGCGCTGTGGCCAGACCCACACAAATCTGGAGCACGAATCTACAGCTACCAATATATATTTGTATGCACTATCTGGTGTCAACGGACCACAATGATCCAAGTACACACACTGTAATGGTTTATTCGATATCAGAAGGGGCGTCTGCGGCGGGGGTCTAGCCGTGGAAACTTTAATTTGTTGACAGACGTCACAACAAAGGACATACTGCTTCGTCTCTTTATAGAGACCAGGCCACCAGTAACGGGCCTGTAAGAGTGAAATAGTGGCTGCCACGCCAGCATGTGCAGATGCCGCCCCCTCATGAGCTGCTGTAATCAATTGAGGTCGCACAATTTTATTGGGCATGTCACGTACACCAACGCCAGGGATTTTAACTTCAGCGTTCAGCATACCACCCATGGAATAATGATATTTAGAAGGGAATCCTTTAGGATATGGCGTGCCATCAGCCGTAGCCTTTATGGCAGCCAAAATCTCTGTGTCTGGTTTGGAACTCGAACGAGTTACTGCGGCCACAGTGGCAATTGCCACCGCCGATTTCGCGGCTTCATCAGCCAAAGTATTTCCAGCAACGTGTATTCCAACGCGCTGGTGTCCAAGTGTATGCACAACATGGACTTTAGGAAGCGTTTCCTTCAGATCCGCAACCTTCCCCCCCAGTAACCTGTGTTTTATGGTGTTGCCCTTGGAATCTCTGAACCCATTTAACCTCCAGTAATGCAAATATTCATTGAAAGACTGAACACAGTAATAGGAATCACAAACAAGCAGTGTAAACTGTGCCGGATCCGCATGTTCCAAGGCTAATAACAGAGCTTTCAGCTCAGCCAACTGTGCCGTACAGTCTCCCAAGGTCTGTGTATAAGTGTGTTGGGGGCAGAACTTCTCCCCCTCCATATAGCCGCTCACCACCGCACATGCAGCAGAATACTGTTGTTTAGTTCCCACCGCAGGTTGCGCAGAGCCATCGGTGTACATGACCACCTGATATTGATCAATAGGCAACGTGCCAGCGGGAACTGGGTACTCCATTTCATATTGAAGAAATTCCTGAGTCTGCAGTTTTGAGTCAAAAATGTAATCTACATCAGTGGCTGTCAAAGACGTAGCCCATTGTATCCATTGCAGGTGTAGTGCTTTCGCATTAGGAACACTCGCCTTTGTAACAGCCTCCGAGGCTGGAATCGGGGAAACGACAATGATGCGTTGGCCCTGGGCAAGAGGTCTTTCTTTAATCACAGCCAACTGTACAGCAGTGAGAATTTTCTCTGTTTGCGCAAAACGTTGTTCTGCAGCAGAATACAAGTGGGACTTGTATCCTATCGGGACTGTCTCACCCTCATTAAAGGTGACATACGTGAACCCAACGGCCCCAGCTATAACCCTGATGACCAGATGTGTCTTATTGTCCCGTGTGTGTAAATGCTTTGCAGCTAAGAGATCAGTTTGCAAATGTCGAAGAATAAGTGTATGCTCAATCGTCCAAAATCTACTCGAAAAATGTGGGCGAATCAACTCGTATAATGGCTTTATACGTGTAGCATAATCAGGAATGTAAGTTCCGTCAAAATTCAGAAATCCCAACGACTGGAGTTTTTTTAATCGTATTAGGAGGTTGCAACTGTGCACATTTTTCCAAAAAGTGTGGCGCTAAGCTCTTGCCCTCGTTCGACAGCTCATATCCCAGGAAAATGACACAGAGGAAGGCAATTTTTGACTTTTTGAAGTTAAATTTGTAGCCAATTTCGGCAAATCCCACAACAATGCGGGCTACCCGCCTTAAATGTTGTAGTAACTCGTCATCTGTCAGATATATATCATCGACATATGACAAAGCTTCAGGGTCCAACTCGTGCAAAATTTCAGTCACACGAGCCGAAAACAGTCCTGGGCTATTCTTATACCCCTGAGGCAAACAACAAAAAAAATTCTGAGAGCCAAACGAACTAAAGCTAGTGAAATCCCTACTTTCGGGCGCTATATTCTGGCAGAAGATACCATTCGAGATATCTAAAGTCGTTTTGTATTTTTTACGCACAATATTATTCATGAGTGCTGCGCTATGTGAATGTTGTATAGCATATGTTCGTGCATGTCCATTTAAATGTCTGTAATCCACCACTATCCTATAAGAATGGTCTGGTTTAGCTACAGGGAATAAGGGATTATTCATCGGCGAGACACAGGGTTCAATTATTCCCTGGTACTCCAGTTGTGTAAGTACGTTCCTTACCGATGCCCTTGCTTCAAATTTTATAGGATATTGCGGTTGTGGCTGAGGTTCACCCTTAATTGGAATTACATGATAAGGTGAATCCCTATCCAACCCCACATGATTTCTATATAAGGCGGGTGCTTGTGGCAGAGCCCATTTGATGCTATAGCACTCTGCGAATTCTCCCGGAACAAGTGGTGTGAACGAAGGTGTAATAACCTCCTCCCCAACTGGACAGTCGCAAACAAAGTCTGGGGCCAATCCTGTTCGGCTAGCAGAATGTCATACAGTTTGACTACACGATCCCAAAAGATGGGGTTAATAGTGCGCTCAATGTCCCCTTCTAATTGTAAAGTTACTGTATAAACTCTATCGGGATCAGAGACACGCATATCTGCTGTATCCACTTGTATGAAGTCATCAGTTGCTTTCACGTCCAGATGCTCTAGAAGATTCCGGCAAACTATTGTGACCTCTGCCACGCTGTCTAACAGCGCTATTGCCCATGTCTTGTTCTTCAAGAGAACTCTCTTCTTGAGTGGCATGTCTAACAGAGACCACCGCCACGTTTTTCTTTTTAAACTGCTGTTTTTGTTGGACCGGTTTCTCTTCCTTCTTGACAGAAACCTCCGATGAGCGTTGTGATTCCTGTTTCGGTTTCACGTACTCTGTTCTCATCTCTGACCGCCCACCTCTCTCATTTCTCTTTTCCGATGAGTCCTGAAAGGAACGAGATTGGCGTGTACCAGTATATTGATATCTATTAGGCATCTTCAAGTTATCCCTATTTCTGAGATTATACCTAGCCTGCGGGGTCTCCGGTCTTGGAGATTCTCCCCTTTCTTTTTTAGGTGTTTGCTGTTTTTTCTCCCAGCGCTTTTTAGTACCCTCAGGTTGCTGTTGTTTAGTAGTATGCATACTACCCTTACCCTGAAACTGTAGTTTTTGCGGCTCTAGCCCCTAGGCTATCACGACCGATAATTGAATATGTTTCCGCTATTATTCTCGGCAGTTCCCGCTCTTGATTTAGCTGCGGGACGTCTCGAAGACGCATACGCACCGCTAGTGCCACTGCCTCCCCTTTTAGATTACTCAATATGATGGAAGAAACCGTGGCAAAATTGCCCATCAGTTGAATCCCTAAATCTAAGGCCGGGGCAGCCTCATATTCATCTTGAATTTGTTTGAGCACCTCCGGTAAATTACCCAATGTCGGTGTACCGTGTGCTGTAGTGTAGAGCGCGGCAAACACCGTGCCCCATGTATTACAATGGTCCACAGTAGGAACCATACCAAACGGCAAACACATCGTTAATATTCTATGTTTATACTGAGGTCCCGTATGGGGAAATACTGCTTCCAGCGTATTAATTTTTTTGCGCCAGCCAAAATGGAGTCTCCTCTTGTTTAGCCGGTACTTTGCCCATAACAGAGTGCACAGTGGCTGGATTGATACCCGAACTCCTGCATGTGGTTGTGCCGGAGCAGCACGCGCTGGGTTTGTGTTTAGTTTCTGCATCACAAATTGAACTAAGCATCTATATGTAGCTGTTAATTCTGTATATAAACGATGAACTTCAGCCACAGCCAATTGAGCAACCGCAGGATGTGGTGTATATGTAGCCAATAAAGGCCAGGTAGGACCATCGTTACTTAGTGGACCTAGCCTAACTGGTGCTATGGTGTGGGGTAGGGCGCCATCAAGCCAATTATTATGTTCTTGATAAGATAAAGGTATTTCTAAGTATGCATATGCCCTGTATTGTCCAGGGACATTTGAAAGAGTGTAATCGTGAAATGTGTTTGAATTCCCATCGACTGCTGGAAACATGACCCAGGAATAAAAAAGTTCTGTTCTATAGGCTGCATGGGCGTCCACCACAAATGTGACTGGACCCCCCTGGTTCGTCAGACCATGTGCTAACAGATGTACCGTGAGCGGGTGTCGCATATTAACTGCAATGTTCATTACTTGGGGATTCGCCATTATGAAAACAGCGCTAGTTCAGAGAAGGCACACCAATATCGGGGTTTCCCTTTCAGAGTTCAAGCTTGAACAACCAACCACAAAAAAAATAGGATCTACCTATATTGCGGTGGTGGAAATCCTCAGCGCCATGGACGTCTCCATTAACGGAACCGAGGAGTCAATATATATATGAGACCGAGAGAGTCAGCGGGACCCGAAAATTAGAGCCAGACCAATCGTTGGCGGCGCCATGTCGCGTGGGCTCTCATTATCCTAAATAAAACTACTGGATTTCTAGTTAACAGGGTCGTTCCTGGTGTGGGGGACTGAATCTGACCCACTTAGAAGGACCTCTGTCACCTTCAATCTGGTTTTGCTCCGGCTAACTAGCAGTGCCTCATCTCTCCCAAGGGGAAGGGATGATTGGGCAGCGGAGCGCATGACATCTTTAGAACTTCTCAGGGAAGTCGTGGTCACTCAGGTCCCAACCAGCCCTCTCATTTACAGTATGATCTCATATACAAATGACAAAGGCAGTTTGAGTTTTATAGATTGTTTTTAATAAAACAACTGCATTTTAGATAATAAGGCGTGAGCCGCAATAACCAGAACCATACAACACAGTAGGATTGAAATAGTCACGATGAGAGTGAAACATAAAAACAACGCTATCATGGTGTTAATAGATTCTATTCTCTCTCAGTAAGTTATATTTCGAGCACAGCATGTTAAGCTACTAACTTGCCTTTCAGATTCCCCGGGAAGACATCAACCCTCATACCTAAGCAAAGGCCTGTGATCTGGTTCAGCATCTGCAACAAGGCAGTCAGCGTCTAGTTGTGGTTCCCTGGTCGGAATCTCCCTCTCCCGTGTATTAGGACAAGGAAGTGTTTTTATAACTAACATGTCAGTGTGATCACAAAACGTCCTTACGCAAGAATGTATTCAAAGACTAAACTCCTCCCACGTCTATCGGCAATGTACCAGAATGTATCCTTGACTGGAGCCCAGAGTGAGCAAGAATGTGTTATTGAGAACTCCAGTGCTGAAGTAGGCTAAACAGTGTGATATAAAAAATAAAACAAGACCGTAGAACTGGCTATTTGAAAAATAACAGTGCGAAGCTGAATAAAATGCATTTAGATCAAAGTGCACAGAGGCTCTATGCTGCAAGCAAAGGAATAAAATACATCCAGGGCAAAGTGCACAAAGGCCTAACGCCGGAAGCCAACGCGCAAAGAATACATAAAAATGACCACACTACAAGTCAAATAATGGCAGATAGTCTACTACCTTGTGCCCAGAGCCTTGGCCTCCCAGACCAAGCTGGGTTTATTCCCACATGCGATACCTTTCAGAATATCTGGCAGCTCACATACAAGTGCTGGACTGCCCTGCGGAACTCCCCTTGAAGGCCATGGCCTTGACCATTAATATCAAGAAAGCTTTTGACTCCCCATCCCGGGACCTCCTTTATACAGCAATGATGGGCTTGGGCTCATTGGCTGGATGAAACTGCTTTACACTAAACCGATGGCCAAAGTAAACACTGGTGCAATCATCTCAGATAGCTACAGGGTGGGACGGGGAACACAACAAGGGTGCCCTTTGTCATCCATGCTATTCACTGTAGCCCTGGAGCCACTTGCCAACGTGATCTGTCAAAGGGTGCACTATCAATGCCTCCACACTCATGGAAAGCCACTTTATTTCTCCTCATACGCAGATGGCATGCTAGTATACACATGAGGCACCATGGCCGATATAAGTGGAACATTTGATGCACTGTCTGGGTTGAAGGTCAATTGGGAATTATCCTGAACATTTCCACTAGTGCAGGGGGGGGGGCTATCCTGAAAGCACTTGGAGATAGGCTTTGTAGGACATCCACCATGATGAAATATCTTGGTGTCTGCATTTATCACTCTGTGGATCAACTCCTCAAGGGCAACATACTGGCGGCAGTACCTGCAGTGCACCATCAGTCAGGTTTTGGCTAACACTTCTGCTTTCAAATACGGGCAGGGTAGCTCTGACGAAGAAGATTATTCTCTCTAGACTGTTGTCCTTCTTCACTAGCCTTCCTGTGAAGATCCCCAAGAAGCTGTTCTGATACACTGATCCTACAGCTACTATGGGGCACCAGTAGGAAAAAAGTAGCACTACTGAAACTTTGTCTCCCCACGTCAGGGGGGGGGGGGGGCGCTGGCAGTCCCAGACTTCCAACTGTACTAACTTGCAGTGCATCTGCAGTGGGCAGTGCATTGGCTGGAAAACTATGGGGGAGAAAGCAGAGTAGTAGATCCCAACTGCCCCCACCAGGGAAACATTGGCACATTAATTACTGAAATCTAAGAGCCCGCCTCGTTTGCGGAAGGAGAGAATCCTGATAACTACCATTAGATATGTGTGGTAACGAGCACTACAGCATACCAGAACTCAAACGCCCTAATGCGAGGAGCTCCTACTTCTCACGCTCTTTGCTCTCCCCCATAGGGGTGACTGGAGGGAGCTAAGGGATTGGCTGGCGCTCAACCTCACAAGGTTGGGTGATCTGTACTTAGACAATACTGTGGCAGAGTTTGATGTTCTGCAGGAGCAATTTGGGATCCCACTACAATACTTTTTTGTCAGATGGGTCACTGATGGCAGTAATTTGACAGTGGTGGCAAGCTGGTTTCACTGAACCAGTGGTCCATATGGGCCTACACGCAGCTCTCCTCGACACCGCCAACTGGATGGCAACTAACCACCTGAATCTTAACTCCAACAAAACCGAGATCATCATCTTCAGCCCCAACAAAACCGTGTGGGACGACTCCTGGTGGCCCACCGCCTTAGGACCCGCACCCACCCCCGCAAACCACGCACGCAACCTCAGCATCATCCATGACACAGCAAATCAATGCTCTTACCTCCTGCTGTTTCCTCACACTCCGCACTCTAAAAAAATCCTTCAAATGGATTCCCCCAGAGACCAGGAAGACAGTCACCCATGCACTCATCAGCAGCAGACTAGACTACGGTAACGCCCTCTACGCCGGCACCATGCTCAAACTCACACGCAAACTCCAGAGAATCCAGAACACAGCCGCGCGCCTCGTCCTTGGCCTCCGCCGCCACGAACGAATCTCACCACACCTCAAAACCCTTCACTGGCTCCCCATCAACAAGGGAATCACATTCAAGATCCTCATCCACGCACACAAATCCCTCCACAACACCGGCCCGACATACCTCAACGAAAGAGCGAACTTTCACACTCCCACCCGCAACCTCCGATCAGCCAACCTCTCCCTAGCCACAGTCCCCCACATCCAACGCACCACCACAGGAGGCAGGTCCTTCTCCTACCTTGCCCCCAAAACCTGGAACTCCCTCCCCACCAACCTCTGCAAAACCAAAGACCTCCTGCTCTTCAGAAAAAAACTCAAAACATGGCTGTTCGAACAATGACCCTCCTACCACCCCCCCCCCCCACCAAGCGCCTTGAGACCCTCACGGGTGAGTAGCGCGCTTTATACATTTTTTTTATTGATTGATTGATTGATTGACTCATGCAGGGGAATGTAAAGCAAATGGTAACTTTTTGATTTACCTGCAATGCTAAAATTCAATTAAATACATTTTTTAAAAAGTGAATGTTTAAAAAATAAACTGTAAAAGAGCACTTAGAAGCAATAAGCGCTTACTTGGGATACCTGGTGACACTAGACTGGGATAAAGTAAAAAGTTCAGGCTGACCACGATGGAGTGCAGGTAGGATACAGGGGACCAGTGAAGCCCGCAGAACAAAAGTATCTTGATCCTGGGTGCGTCGACCTCGAAGCAGTGGACCTCAGCTGAAGCAATGCTTCGGTGTCGACCCACACAGTAAGGACGATGCACCAGTCCTGAACCATGCAGCAGCGACGATGCATCGGCTCCGAGGGGCTGCGTTGAGGAGATTCAGTGTCGTTGTTGAGGACGTAGTCGATGGAAATGCAGAGACATTGTGTAGTGGTGGTTCCAAAGGTGATGCGTTGGGCCGAACCATGCAACAAAGGCAAAACACCAGTTCTGGCCATGCAACAGGAGTGATGCGCTAGTTCCAATCGACATAACAGGAGCGATGCGCCAGGTATGATGTATGCAATGGCACTGATGCACCGGTTTGCCACAGGTAGCGTGGTTTTGCTGAAGCAAGCACCTTAGGCCTCACTTCCAAGGTTCCAGGACTGGGGGGGCACCACTTAGCAGGGCAGACTCACAGATGGCATAGTCAGGTTGCAGAAGCAGGTGAGCTAGAAGTCTTTTGTGTCCCTGAGCCTTCAAATCAGGAGGCCAGCCAGCTAGACCATGAAATCACTCTGGGCTCAAGTGATGGAGGTACATGTTCTGTCCAACCCACTCACCTAAATTCCAGGCTGCCCTGGGGATTACGACCCCGTCTCTGCCGGTGTTTACCTGGAGGTTTCACTGCCATGTAAAGAGTGGCAGAGACTGGGTGCTGGGGACTTCAGGGGGGGCCCGCACTGCCCATGCACTTTGTGGAGGCAGTGCGGGCCCCCCCCCGGCCAGCCCAGTCGCACACAGTGATTTGTGTGATGTGTGCTGATGCACCAGACGCACAACAGCATTGCTGCCGGCTCTATTATGAGCCGGCATCAACGCTGTTGTGCGTTTCCCAGCGGGAAACCCATAATAGGGCAGGTGGAAAGGTGACCGCACCATACTAAATTACCCAGACCCCCCACCCACCCTGAGGCCCAAAAAAAATATAAAAAAGAACTCCCACCCCTGCACCTAAAATCTAAAATACCCCAACACCCCCACCCACCCTGAGTCCTAAATCCATCCCACCGCTAAAATCTACCCACCGCAACCCCACTTACCTCAACGAGTCCTCTCCCGATCCTTCCTCCTCTTCTCTCGTCCCTCCTCCTGCCCTTCCTTAAACCTTCCCCATCCCTTTAAATATAAACTACCCAGACCCCCAAACCCTTAAATAAAAAAAATACCTAAACCCTCCCACTCACGTCCCTAAAAAGAAAAAAAAAATAGCTGGACCTTCCCACCCTAAGCCATTAAAAGAAATACCCAAACTTTCCACCCCACCTCTTAAAAAAACAAAAAAAGCACACCCGACCCCCACCCATCAACCAAAATCCGTTAATCCACCCCCCACCCCAGCCCCACTTACCTCACCGCGTCCTCTGCGTCCTCTCCCAGACAACGCATGACTTTTTCTGTGCCTTAACCACACATATGCGTAGTTCAGCACATGCATGGTTAAGGCTCAGAACAAGCAATGCATTGTTCAGGCAAGCATGGTTACACTTGCGTGGGAAACGTCCGCGTCCTTATGGACGCGCTGTTAAGGACGTTTCCCGAGAGGTCATGGCCACCTGAAAAGACATCACCCACTGCGTGCAGTTGATGGCAGTGATGGAAGCGTTGGACCACCTTCTCCCAAGTGAGGGGTAGCCAGGGCTTGTCGACTAGGGGTATATTCAGGAAATAGGAGAGACCTCCCCCAGGATACGGCAAAGTTTCCACCATGACCAACTGGTAGTGGAAAGTGTTTGTATATTGTAGGGATCCAGAGAGATCGCTTCAGGGAGTATAGAAGAGACTGAGAGATCTCCAACTTTATCTGTTCCTGTATTGAGATAGGGAATCCGTGCATCAGAGGATACCAACAATGTGTATTTTGGCACTATGCAGCCAGGTAGTAGAGCTGGGATGAGGAACCCCAAAGCCACCACACTTTTAAGAGAGGGTCAAGGTGTCCACCCAGATGCGGGGCTGACGGCCGGCCCAAAAGAGTCTTAGAAGAAGATCACGTTGTGTGTAGAAAAAGTGTTGCGTCAAGAGCAACAGGATATTAAGGAAAAGATAAAGTAATCAAGGGAGGACCACCATTTTAATTACAGCTATGGCTGCCAGTCATGAAAAGTGGAAGGGTTAACCAGTGTTCCACCTGGCTGGAGAATTTATCAACAGCTGTACTGTAGTTAAGTCAAAGGACCTGGTCCTTTTCCCTGTGGATATGTATACCCAAATATTTAGTGGTGTTAGCACACCAAATTAGAGGATATTTGAGGGCAACCGCCTGAGTGCACTCGGTTAACGGAAATATCTCAGATTCAGCCCAATATGTATGTAGGCTGAAGAGGGCCGATACTTTAGGATTTCGTGAACCATGGGGAGGAGATTGTCAGAAGAGTGGTGAATAAAAGGCAGTATCCTGTTGGCATACATTGAGAGTAGGAGGGGACCATGGGTAAGTTGTAAGCCACGATGTAGGTGCCGCTCCTGGAGGTGGCAGACCATGGGGTATATGGCAATAATGAAAAGTAGAGGGGAAAGAGGACCATTTTGTCTGGTCCCTCTAGTTGTGGGGAAGGGGTCTCTTAGGGAGCTATTTACCTGCAGGCGAGCTGCTGGAGCAGAGTGGAGAAGCTTGACCAGCAATATAAAATTACAGGGAGGCCTATTTTAGTCAAGGTTGCTCTCAAGAATGCCCATTCGAGGGAATCAAGTGTCCTCTCGGCATCTAGCAAAACTACTTTTGCAGGAACTATGGAGGAGACTGTTCAAGACAGCAAAGATTGTCTGTAAATTGAGAGAGTTGGACCTATGGGGGACAAAGCCGGACCAGAGGGTAGAGATATTCTGTTCCATAAACAAGGAAAGACGAGTGGTGAAGACCTTAGGTAAGATCTTATTGTCAAAATTAAGAAGCGAAAGGGGGGGATAGGAGGACCATAATTTTTCCAGGTTTGAGTCAAAGCATAAGTAGGCATTAAAAGGTCTTGGGACTTGGCATACAAGGCGATAAGGTGGGGCTCCCTGCAAGTGCTTGTTGGCCTTGTAAAAGGCACCAGTGCAGCCGTCCAAGCCAGGGGCTTTGGACCCATCAAGGGAGTCCATAGCCTGTACAATTTCCTCACTAGCAACAGGCTCACTGAGAAACCACTATTGGCCGATAGTGAGCCAAACCATTGCGTTCTCTGCTAAGTAATTCACAATCTCATCCAGGTCACCCGTAAATTGGTCATAATGGCACAGAAGCGCGACCAATATACCATTGTTGTCGGACACGGTGTCACCAGTGGAAAACGTAAATTGGTTATGTATCCACTGCGACCAGGACGACCTCCCTAGCCGTATTGTCTAGCTGTGGCATGCTTACCCAAAAATGCCACCTGCTGTCCTCTATTGGAGGAGGCTAGGCAAAGCCTTACCAACCCATATCCAGACAGTGGTGAGCATTTGACATGAAGCCACAAGATACTTAGGGTGGCGAGGGAAGCTGATGGACAGAACCCCCTGTGGGACAGCGACCTACAGAGGGAGGTGGGTGACCTTCAGGGCTTTGAAAGATGGGCCCTATTAGGCATAGAACACTTAGGCGACATCTGGAGGGGTCCGGCCATTTTAAAGGTTGAGGAACTGTATTAGGAGTAAGAGTTGGCAGAGTTTCAATGTTACTGATACTTACAGTTACGACATGCTCTCCAATGGCACGCCTCGGAGGGGGAGCAACTGCCGGAGGAGACTCCACTGTAATACACCTGTTTTACCCCATGACTCTGAAAGCCACCTCTCATCTACAAAAAGCTAATGACACCTCCCCTAACCAGCTGCATGTTCTGAGAGAGAAGTGTGACAGGGTTCTTGGGATGATCGAGGTTGATGATTGGGGTAAGGCGATACAGTGCCCTAAGGAGGTGGTGATACGAGCCTGTTTCCACCTGGTTCTGTTGCGGATACTCCACTGCCCCTACCACTCTAGAAAAATTCTACATAAACTGGGTTGGTGCAAGACACCCTCATGTTTAAGGGGCTGCTGAAAAGATGGAACCTTTTTTTCACATAATATGAGATTGCCCTGTGATATTGGCCCTCATTCCGACCCTGGCGGTTTCAAACCGCCAGGGTGGAGGGCAGAGGAAGCACCGCCAACAGGCTGGCGGTGCTTCCTGGGCTATTCTGACCGCGGCGGTAAAGCCGCGGTCAGAAAAGGGGAACTGGCGGTTTCCCGCCGGTTTACCCCTGGCCCAGGGAATCCTCCATGGCGGCGCTGCTTGCAGCGCCGCCATGGGGATTCCGACCCCCTTCCCGCCATCCTGTTCCTGGCGGTTTTTACCACCAGGAACAGGATGGCGGGAACGGGTGTCGTGGGGCCCCTGGGGGCCCCTGCACTGCACATGCCACTGGGCCCCATGAAGATTTTCAGTGTCTGCTTTGCAGACACTGAAAATCGCGACGGGTGCCACTGCACCCGTCGCACCCCTGCAAATCTGCCGGCTCCATTCGGAGCCGGCTTCCTCTTTGCAGGGGCTTTCCCGCTGGGCCGGCGGGCGATCTTTTGGAGATCGCCCGCCGGCCCAGCGGGAAAGTTAAAATGACCAACCGCCGCCCGCCGGGGTCGGAATGACCCCCATAGTGTTATTGGATGGAAGTGAGATGGCTCAGGTTACTGGTCTGACTGTTCCCCTGATGGCACGGTGGCATCTCCTAAACCTAACTGGAGAAGAGGGTTGCCCTTGATACAAAAAGATTTGGCTGGTGGTAGCCACTATGGTGGTTAGGTGTAACACAGTGAGGGCCTAGGGAACAGCTGTAACTCCTTGTGTAAAAGACTGGGAAGGGGACTTGGATTGGTGCAGCCTGGCAGAACACATTGTGTATCAAAGTTGGGGGTGCTCTAAGGAATGGGATAAGGTCTGAGATAGGTGGTGTACGTACAGAGGTAACGACTGGCAGGGGAAGCTGTATGGGTGGTGAGGAGGATTTGGCTTCCACAGGTCTACTACCTCTGTGCTGATATGGGTCCATTTTATCACGCTACTAGGTGTAGGAAGCTGGCTCTTTATATGCTATATCAAAACGAGATATACTGTGCAAAGAGTCCGGGGGTTCCCTTTACTAGTGGACAGAGACTGGCCCCAGCAATCTCAAGACACCCTTTTAGCGGGTAGTGTGGTTGAGCAGCCCTAGGCTTATCAGAGAGGAGTGTGAAACATCTGCAAATATGCTCATAGCCAATATGTGAGACACACGGCCCAAGAAAGACATCCACATCAATTTGCATAAAATATCAAGTATTTTTGCATATGGTTTGGTACCAGAATCATTATGATTAGGTAAGTACATTTTTGAAAGGAGAATCTTTGCAGGTTTGGAAAGTCAATACTTAGTGTATTTGTCAGAAGCAGCAATGTTATCATATGAGGAGAACAACAAGTACTGCATTCAGGTTTGGTATAGCAACTTAGAAGGCCAATCTCCTGGACTTTAGCCATGAGTTAGGGCCACACCAACATGTCATAACGGGCAGCGCTGTGGCGGCCGAAAGCAGGTGTGTGGTACAGCATTGGGTGCCCAGTGTTGCTTTATGGAGATTGGTCTGGGTGAGAAGATGCTACACGTGGGGACTGGTGTTCCAGTCTGGAGGAAGCAACAGTGGGGTTTCAGATGTGAGATGTCCTGGGACACCGGGACCAAGGGCGATGGATGCAGAAGTGCTTTCAGGTGTTGGGTTTTTGGTGGTCCAGAGCACTCACGGTTTAGGGAGCCTGAGTGCAGGGGTGGTAGGTGTAGTCTTGGGGGTCTACAGTGGGCAAGCCCCCAGTGGGTTTCGTCTCTGGAGGGCTGGCAGACCATGCTGGGCCCACTTCAACTCGGGCTGTGTGGCACTAGTGCAGTGGTGATTGGTGGGTGTCAGGTTTTTCGGCAGTAAGGAGTCCTCACAGGTTGTCTAGTGGTGCCTGCAAAAATGGAGGGAAGCCGTTCTGCTGCTCCACTGGAGTTTCTGGGTCTTTGTTGAAGGCAGACACAACAGCTACTGGACAAGTAGAATTTGGCACAGTTTGGCAGTAGAAGCAGACAGACTGGCAGGGCTGGTTCCAGGTGAGTTGCTTCTTCCTTTTGGAGCTCTTCAGTGTTCTTCTTAGGTCGGCAGGAATCTGATTTCCTGGTGTCAGGGGCTCCTCTAAATAACGCATTTAGGGGCTTCTCGGTGAGTGCAAAGTAGTAGCCAATGGGCTACTTACCTCTGGGGTCACTACACCCCCTATAATGACCACTTCCTGTGAGAAGGGGGCATAACCCTGTCCCAGAGTTCCTAAATCTGCCAAAACCAAATTGGCAGATTTCTAAAATTTGTGCCTGCATCAGGCCATTCACCTCAGGGGTGATACTGACCTGGGGGCGGGGTGGACACACCTCCTTGAATACAGAATTTCCCGATGGGCCAGTTGCCAAATGGGCCCTGAGGCAGGGGTTGGCATGTCTCCTGTGAGTAAAACAAGATCTGCATACCAAGAGCGGTAGGCCTCTTTGAAGCCCCTTCTTTGGAATGCAAATTTACAGGTCATCCCATTGAGTGGGGGTGTAAAACATCTCTCCCAGAGTAGGCTTTTGTGACTGACTGCCCAAGAGCACAGGGCCTCACACTAGAAGGTTAACCTTGTGTCTGGTGGTGACAGACTGGCTAAAACTGGTCAGTCCCCACGCGGGTAGTTGATAGGTTTTCAGGGGGCACACCTCTAAGGTGTCCTCTGTGTGCATGGATTGATACATCCAACACTAGCATCAGTGAGGGTTCGTCGGTATGAGAAGTTTGATACCAAACATCCCTATCTTCAGTAAAGCCATCATGTAGCTGGGGACCTCGTATCGAACACTGTCCAGTGTATGCACTTAAAAATGGCTTCCCAGCTCACTCACCATACTTAAGAATCAACAGAGACATAGTTGGGGCATACCTGCTTGCGCAGATATGTCCTCACATGTAATACACTGCACCCTGCCTTAGGGCTGCAAGCCTGCGGTAGAGGTGACTTACATATATTCCATGCAGTGTTCGGGTACATTGCGCACAGCTGGTCTGCCATGTCATGTTTTCACTTTTAACTGCACCAAGACACACAGCCTGCAACGGCAGTCTGCATGAGCTAGGTGAGGGCCACAATTTTGGAATGCCATCCTGGGGGCCCTCTTCGGTACCCACAACCTAGGTACCACAGGTACCGTCTACAAGGGACTTTTAGGGGGTCCAAAGATATTGCCTAATGGGGAACAATTGTACAGTTATGGGGAAAGAGATCTGTTACTGGGGACCGGGTTAGCAGGAACCCAGTGAGCTTTCGGTAAAAATTGCATTGATTATCAAGCAAAGAGTGGAGGGTGACCATGTCAAATAGGGCCACTTTCCAACAATAGGGCACATTTATTTTAGCTCTGGGCCTGCGGCCTGTGTCCTTTTACCTAGTTCATTTCATTTATTCCTTTTATTATTTCAGCATGGCTTCAATTTAGCGGTGATGATTTATTATTTTTATCAGCTGCTTTTCCAAGCAGGGATTGTTATTAGTTCCTTCTGCACAACATTCTCATTTTGTGCTCTGCTCAAGGCTGTATATGATAATTTACCAAATATTGCCTATCCAAGAGTACATAGAGCACCTTATATCATTTGAGGCCAGTTGTTAGACAATAACATGTTTTATTTTTAAAAAAACACCACACTTGCACAAATAAAGTTAGAGGGGACACTCCAGCCAGCCATCTTATGCTACATCAGGTCATCACAGCTCTGCTGAACTTGGCCATCTCGCTCCAGCCACTTGGGAGGGCTGCCAATAGACAACACGCAAACAACCCCTGCTTATTATTCAGGTACAGGGCCGTGATCTTCTTTCATAGACTGGTATGGGCAGACTAGAGCTAACACTGCTATGCTCTCAGGTAGAAGCTAGAAGTGGGGGTAGAGTTTTAGATTCACTAGTGTGACAGAATGCTAGGACTTTTTATTTGTATAACACTCTTGGTCACAGTAATAATCGGATTGCGTTTCATTTTCCCAGTTATTGCAGTTCATGCTTTATTACATAGAATGCAGTTACTTCAATAAAATATATTGAAACCTGTCCTGCATTTCTCTGTTTCCCTTGCCTGTATGTGACTGTGTGCAAATGAGAGAAAGGGGTATGATCTGTTCTACCACGACTACCCTAAGGAGTCTGAGTATCATGCATTAGGCTGACTCAAATCACCTTTACTTTCTGAGTTTGGGTGAGGTGATGCTAGCTAACCGGAAGGGTTAGGCTGCCGGCTGCCAGATGGTGTGGGTTTGACTCAGTTTCTCACACGCGGTGGTGATGCCACCCAAAACCAGCAATATCATCTCTTTGTTAAGAGTCGTACGTCGTGGCACCACCAAAGTTGGTCAGGCATTAAATTCATGGATCTCCCTAATATCTCTGTCTCATTGCATGCTACAAGAACCCTAACTACCTTACACGGAGATGTCCGTGGTATTAGGGCAATATCCTCCTCAGCTAAATAGGTAGTACCTATCATGGGCTGTAGGTTGTTCAAGCTTGAACCTTAAAAAGGATGGCCCCAAATTGGTGTTTATATATCTGAACTATGTTTTGTTTAATATGGCGGACCCACAACAGGTAGCAATTGCAGCAAGCATGGGGCAACCTCTCACACAACATTTATTAAATGATGGGCTCAACGATGAGGGTGGGGAAGTAACGTTTATAGTTGAGGCTCATGACGCATACAGAACTGAAATTTGCTATTCCTGGGACACCTTTCCAGCAGTGGATTGGAACTCACATACATTTCACAATTACACAATAGCAAATATACCTACACAACACAGACCATATGCATATTTAGAAATACCACTATCTTTTCAAGAACACCATAAGTGGCTTGATGGTGCTCTACCACACATTCTACAAATCTTTAGACTAGGTCCTTTCATTTAATGAAGGTCCTACATGGCCAAAATGGCTACATATACACCACACCCTAGTGCAGGTACATCGCAAGTAGTGGATGTATGCCGCTTATATAACCATTTAGAAGAATGTTAATACAATCTTAATACGGACCTTAAACACCTCCCAGTGAGGACTGCTCCAGAGCAACCACATTTGGCTACAGCAGGGATAAATCCCACGACTGTACATTCAATAATGGGTAAACTACCCACCAAATGCGAAGAAAGGAATAGTTTCTTACCTGTAACTCCAGTTCTCTCGTAGGGGTATTTCCATGATAGTCATAAGCTGTGAATATTCCCCGCCCGTCTGCGGGGACCCCAGAGCACGTTTTCCAATATAACTTCTTAAGTGTCAATGTTCACCTTATTTCAGAAAGGCCTGCCAAGTCACTTAAGAATGTTCATATGCAGCCTAGGAGAAAGGCTACAGTGTCCACAATTCTTTATCCAGTCTATCTTCACAAGGAATACATTTGACATATCTGCATTTAAATGCTTGAATGAAAAGCAAATTTTGCAGAAAAAGTCCTTCACAAACCTTTTATAATGTAAAACCCTGATGAAGAAGTGCAGGGCAATGTAGCTCATAGCCTGCCATAATAATGAAGAAATAAGGTGACTGTGCCTTTAAGAGCAGCCAGTCCTCCAGTATCCCATCATGCCTAGAGAGAGGCAGTTACCTCAGTTCTTTTTGTAGGAAGTCCTAGCTGAGAATTATGAGTAACTTGAGTTAGTAATCTCTCTACTCCTCCGGGGAGGCGGGAGGGTCGCTTATGACTATCATGGAAATACCCCTATGAGAGAACTGAAGTTACAGGTAAGAAACTATTCCTTCTCTCGTAGGGGATTTCCATGAATAGTCATAAGCTGTGAATAGAATAGCAAGCTCATCCCATAAACCGCGGAGGAGTAGACAGCCCACTCTTGAAACATATTTTCAAGCAAAGAGGTTTCTGAGAGAAGCCTGTCCTACTTGAGCATCTGCCCTGGCATCGGAGTCAAGACAATAATGCTTTGTAAAGGTGTGAACAGACCACCTAATCGCAGCTCTACAAATGTCTGCTAAGGGAACATTCCTCATTAAAGCAGTCGTTGCTGACTTGCCTCTGGTAGAATGTGCTTTTGGTCTGCCGGCTAGTGTCCTGTTAGCTAATTGGTAGCAAAATAGAATACAGTAGACAATCCATCTCGATATTGTCTGTTTGGAGGAGGCCAGACCAGTACGAACTGGGCCATAATTGACAAACAATTGTGAAGATCTCTGAAGAGAATTGGTGTTATCTAATTAAAATTTTAACACCCTCTTTACATCTAGAGAATGAAGAGTTCTCTCTGCTGGAGTAGATGGGTTTTGAAAGAAAGTTGGTAAGGAAATCGACTGGCTGACATGAAAATCAGATATAAACTTGGGTAGGAATTTAGGATGAGTATGCAGTACTACTTTAGAGGAATGAAAAACTGTGTAAGGTTTGTGGGAACAGAGGGCCTGAATCTCGCTAACCCTTCGTGTTGATGTGATTGCCACAAGGAAAGCAGTTTTCCAAGTTAGAAGTTGGAAAGATGCCTTGTGTATGGGTTCAAATGGAGCGTGCATGAGCCTCGAAAGGACTACATTAAGTTCCCATGATGGGGAAGAACGCCTAACTGGAGGGAAGACCTTCTTTAACCCTTCTAGGAAATCTTTGATGACTTGCATCCTAAAGAAAGAGATTTGCGAAGGACATTTTCTGTATGCAATCAAAGCTGCCAAATTAACCTTTATGGAAGAGAGTTGCAGACCAGATTGAGCCAAATGCAACAAGTATGGAAGAATGACATCTTCCTGGCAAGATGTAGGGTCTATCCCCTTAGAAGAACACCAAATGCAGAATCTCTTCCATTTGAAGGAATATGCTGTACGGGTAGATGCCCGCTTCGCCTGCTTTAGGATCTCCATACAATACTGTGGAAGATTTAGGTGACCATATTAGACTAACTCAGGAGCCATGCTGCCAAATTCAAGGAGGAGAGATTGTGGTGTCTCAACTGCCCTCCGAACTTCGTCAGGAGGTCTGGTCTGCATGGTAGCCTGAGATGTGGATGCAAATTTGTGGGACCAGTCTATCCACAGAGCATTCGCCAGGGATTCTGGGTGGTAAAACCTGGTGGAGAAGGCGGGGCATTTTCTGTTTTCCTCTGTGGCAAAGAGGTCGATAGAAGGTGTGCCCCACAAACGGAAGATATCTTGGACGACATCTTTTTTGAGTACCCACTCGTGGTTCTCTTCGAGAAGCCTGCTGAGGGCGTACACTTGTACATTCTGAGCCCCTGGAAGGTGGATTGCTACTATGTTCAATTTCCTGGCTAGGAGCCAGTACCATATTGTTTGGGACTCTCGAGACAAGACTCTGGATCTGGTGCCCCCCCTGCTTGTTCAGGTAGTACATTGTGGTAGTATTGTCCGTCTGTACAAGGAAGTTGTCGGTGGTGAATGACGGGAGAAGGGCCTTGAGAGCTAGGTGCACTTCACAGAGCTCGAGAAGATTGATGTGATATGACGACTCCTTGGGAGACCAGAGACCTTGTGCTTGTAGGTGACCCATATGAGCTCCCCATCTGAGGAGAGAGGCATCTGTCACAATAGTCTGTGCTGGAGACTGCGGAGGAAAAGGCATCCCCTTTAGGAGATTGTCTGGAGAACTCCATGTAGGAAGGTAGCCTCTTTCTAGCCGTGTTACCCCCACTTTTGGCCTGCTTGTGAGTATATGTCAGGGTGTTTTCACTGTCTCACTGGGATCCTGCTAGCCAGGGCCCAGTGCTCATAGTGAAAACCCTATGTTGTCAGTGTGTTTGTTAGGTGTCACTGGGATCCTGCTAGCCAGAACCCCAGTGCTCATAAGTTTGTGGCCTATATGTGTTCCCTGTGTGTTGCCTAACTATATCACTGAGGGTCTGCTAACCAGAACCTCAGTGTTTATGCTCTCTTTGCTTTCTAAATTTGTCACTGCAGGCTAGTGACTAAATTGACCAATTCTCATTGGCACACTGGTACACCCATATAATTCCCTTGTATATGGTACTTAGGTACCCAGGGTATTGGGGTTCGAGGAGATCCCTATGGGCTGCAGCATTTCTTTTGCCACCCATAGGGAGCTCAGACAATTCTGACCCAGGACTGCCACTGCAGACTGAGTGAAATAACGTCCACGTTATTTCATAGCCATTTTTCACTGCACATAAGTAACTTATAAGTCACCTATATGTCTAACCCTCACTTAGTGAAGATTGGGTGCCAAGTTACTTAGTGTATGGGCACCCTGGCACTAGCCAAGGTGCCCCCACATTGTTCAGGGCAAATTCCCCATACTTTGTGAGTGGGGGGACACCATTACACGCGTGCACTATACATAGGTCACTACCTATGTATAGCGTCACAATGGTAACTCCGAACATGGCCATGTAACATGTCTAAGATCATGGAATTATCACCCCAATACCAGAGACAATTCCATGATCCCCCGGGTCTCTAGCACAGAACCCGGGTACTGCCAAAATGCCTTTCCGGGGTTTCCACTGCAGCTGCTGCCAACCCCTCAGACAGGATTCTGCCCTCCTGGGGTTTGGGCAGCCCCGGCCCAGGAAGGCAGAACAAAGGATTTCCTCTGAGAGGGGGTGTTACACCCTCTCCCTTTGGAAATAGGAGTGAAGAGCTGGGGAGGAGTAACCTCCCCCAGCCTCTGAAAATGCTTTGATGGGCACAGATGGTGCCCATCTCTGCATAAGCCAGTCTTTACCGGTTCAGGGATTCCCCCAGCCCTGCTCTGGCGCGAAACTGGACAAAGGAAAGGGGAGTGACCAGTCCCCTGGCCAGTACCTCCCAGGGGAGGTGCCCACAGCTCCTCCAGTGTGTCCCAGACCTCTGCCATCTTCGAAACAGAGGTGTTGGGGGCACACTGGACTGCTCTGAGTGGCCAGTGCCAGCAGGTCACGTCAGAGACCCCCTCTGATAGGCTCTTACCTCTCTTGGTAGCCAAACCTACTTTTCTGGCTATTTAGGGTCTCTCCTCTGGGGTATTCTTCAGATAACGAATGCAAGAGCTCACCAGAGTTCCTCTGCACTTCCCTCTTCGACTTCTGCCAAGGATCCACCTCTGACTGTCCCAGGACGTCTGCAAAAACGCAACAAAGTAGCAAGACGAATACCAGCAACATTGTAGCGCCTCATCCTGCCGGCTTTCTTGACTGTTTCCTGGTGGTGCATGCTTTGGGGGCTGTCTGCCTTCAGCCTGCACTGGAAGCCAAGAAGAAATCTCCCGTGGGTCGACGGAATCTTCCCCCTGCTAATGCAGGCACCAAAAGACTGCATCACTGGTCCTCTGGGTCCCCTCTCATCCTGACGAGCGTGGTCTGTGGAACACAGGAACTCTACCCAAGTGACTCCCACAGTCCAGTGATCCTTCAGTCCAAGTTTGGTGGAGGTAAGTCCTTGCCTCCCCACGCTAGACTGCAAACCTGTGTACTGCGTGGTTTGCAGCTGCTTCGGCTTCTGTGCACTCCTCCAAGGATTCCTTTGTGCACAGCCTAGCCTGGGTCCCCAGCACTCCGTCCTGCAGTGCTCAACCCTCTGAGTTGGACTCCAACATCGTGGGACCCTCCTTTGTGACTCTGAGCCAGCTCAGGTTCACAAATCTTCTACGTGCCTGCTCCAGTACTTCTGCGGGTGCTGCCTGCTTCTGTGGGGGCTCTCTGTATTGCAGAGCACCCCCTCTGTCTCCTCCTCCAAGGGGCGACATCCTGGTCCTTCCTGGTCCCCAGCAGCAACCAAAAACCTCTCCCACGACCCTTGCAGCTAGCAAGGCTTGTTTGCAGTGTTTCTGCGTGGGAACACTTCTGCAACCTTCAGCACGCCGTGGGACATCTTCCATCCAAAGGAGAAGTTCCTAGCTCTCTTCGTTGTTGCAGAATCCTAAGCTTCTTCCATCCGGAGGCAGCTTCCTTGCATCTTCATCCGGGGTTTCCTGGGCTCCTACCCACCCCGGACACTATCACGACTCTTGGACTTGGTCCCCTTGCCTTGCAGGTCCTCAGATCCAGGAATTAGTCTTCAGTGCTTTGCTGGTGTTTGTGGTCCTTGCAGAATGCCCCTATCACGACTATTGTGTCCTATTGGGGTAGTAGGGGTACTTTACTCCTACTTTTCAGGGTCTTGGGGTGGGGTATCCTGGACACCCTGACTGTTTTCTTACAGTCCCTGCGACCCTCTACAAGCTCCCATAGGCCTGGGGTCCATTCGTGATTCACATTCCACTTTTGGAGTATATGGTTTGTGTTGCCCCTAGACCTATGTTCACCTATTGCATCCTATTGTAATCCTACACTGTTTGCATTACTTGTCTTACTATTACTTACCTGTTTTGGGTTTGTGTACATATAACTTGTGTATATTACTTACCTTCTTACTAAGGGTACTCACTGAGATACTTGTGACATATTGTCAAAAAAATAAAGTACCTTTATTTTTAGTAACTCTGAGTATTGTGTTTTCTTATGATATTGTGCTATATGATATAAGTGGTATAGTAGGAGCTGTCCATGTCTCCTAGTTCAGCCTAAGCTTTGCCATAGCTACCTTCTATCAGCCTAAGCTGCTAGAAACACCTCTATTCTACTAATAAGGGATAACTGGACCTGGCACAGGGTATAAGTACCACAAGGTACCCACTATAAGCTAGGCCAGCCTCCTACACTCCACCAAGCGAGGGATCCGGATGCATGGGTGGACCGACGAATCAGATCTTCCCATTTGACTGACAGTTGACTCCATTGGTCCTCTAGACACTCCTGAAGAGGTCGCATGTGGAGTCGAGCATTGGGTGTCAGAAAGATGCAGGAGGCCATGGAGCCGAGAAGGGAAGAGACTGTGCGAACATGTTGGGTGACGCATAGATCGGAGAGACCGACACTTTTGGAGAATGGATAAGCGTTGTTCCTCCGAAGGACACACTTTTGCCTGTAGTGCGTCTATGGTAGCTCCTAAATAGTGTAACCTCTGGACAGGAACTGTCATCGACTTTTGAAAATTGACATGAAGGCCTAGCCGATAAAGGAGGTTGCAGGTCCACTGGAAATGGAGTTGGGCTTCTGTACAGGTGGATGCTTTGATAAGCCAGTCGTCCAGGTATGGATAGATGTAGATCCGATGTCTTTGGAGATGTGCTGGCACCACAGCTATGCATTTGGAAAAGGTTCTGGGTGCTGACTTGAGACCGAATGGTAGGACGGTGTATTGGATGTGATCTTGACCCACCACAAACCTCAGGAACTTTCAATGCTTTTTCGCGATGGGGATGTGAAAGTAAGCATCGTGAAGGTCTACCGAACAAAGACAGGCCCCTTGTTGAATCTGAGGGTATATCTGGTGTAAGGATAGCATCCTGAACTTTTCCTTCCGGACCCATTTGTTGGCAATCTTGAGATCTAGAATGGGTCTGAACTCTCTCTTGTCCTTCTTTGGAATGAGAAAATACTTGGAGTAAATGCCCTTCCCTCGCTGGCTGAGGGGAACGGTTTCCACTGCTTTCTTTTCTAGGAAGATGGAAACCTCCGCATTTAGAAGGCCGAGATGAGAAGTGATAGATTTCGGCGGAATGTTTGGGGGCGGAGTAGAAGACCTGAGACAGTATCCATTCTGTACAATGTTTAAGACCCAAGCGTCTGTTGTAATTCTTTGCCACTCTGCCAAGCAATTGGTGATGCTTCCCCCCACCGGAGTGGGTAACGGAGTTGGGGGAAGGGGATTTTCAGGGTTTTGAAGCTGAAGGTTGTCGAGAACCCTGATGGGACTGCTGGGTCGAACGCCTCTCTGTGTTTTATGCTGAGGTTGATACGAGCGCTCGTATTGTTGGTAAGATCTTGCAGGGACCCATTGAGGGGTTTGAACCCTCTGAGTGGTATAGCGACGCTGGATAGGCCGGAAGGGCCTTCTTTGCTCTTTGGGTTTTTCAAGACCCACTGCCTTTAGAGTGTCCACCTCAGCCTTCATCCTTGCCATCTCGTCATCGGCATGGGAGCCAAATAAAGTGGAGCCTGAAAATGGAAGATTCAGAATGCGCTGTTGAGCATCCAGTTTCATTGAAGTAAGCCTCAGCCATGAATGTCTCCTCAGTGTCACTCCATGGCAGTATGTGTGTGCGGAGAGAAATGAAGAATCCACCGCCGCACTGATGATCTGATTCCAGACCATAGCACCCTCTTGGACTATCTCCATAAAATCCTCCCTTTGATCTCTCGGAAGATGCTCAGCAAACTGGAGAATGGAATCCCACAAGGACCTGTCATACCTGCCCAAAAGTGCTGTTGCACTTGCCGTCTTCATGGAGGTTGCGGCCGAACTACAGACCTTGCGGCCTGTTGAGTCTACCTTCTTACTCTCTTTGTCCGGTGGAGAGGCGGAAGACGGAGATGTTGCGTGGGATTTGCGAGCCACCACTATGACCACTGAATCAGGTGGAGGGTCAGACCGTAGATACAAAGCGTCTTGTTCCGGAGGATGATACTTCTTCTGTAGTCTGGCGGAAGCAGGTTTGGTCGTAGCCGGCGTGAGGAAGACTTCCATGGCAGGTTCTAAGGGCCAGGTACCAGAGGTAGCAAAGGTCTGTCGGCTACATGCTGTTGGAGAGTCTCAGATATAATCGAAGTAGTAGGTGTATGGGTAGCCATTGGAATGTTAAGTTTTGTCACACCTCTGACCAGAACTTCATGGAATGTATTGATATCATCCACCGGTGAAGAACGAGGTGGCGGTGTATCTGATAAAGTAGGGGAGTAATCTCTGGTAGAGGAGGAAGAATCTCTCTGATGGTCACTTGATCTGGATCTGTGGCTAGATCTACGGTGAGAGTGTTGTGACCTTGAACGGCCCAATGAGTGGTGGCCATGTCGAGACCGATGGCGCAATGTAGAGCGCGGCCTTGGAGCTGGGACACTGCTAGGCTCTTGAGGCACTGGAAGTGGTGCCGGAAGAATCAGGTCAGACGGCTGCAATGGTGTTGCTGGAGGAGAGGCCTGAGGAGAAGGCGAAGAAGGAATAGGCACTATAGAAGGAGAATGGTGTGATTCAGATGAAGAATAAATCCTTCTCCTTTTTTCCCTCCTCAACGTCGATTGACTCCCCGACGTCGATCTTCTCCGACGTCTTGGCGTCGACGGTGAGCGGGACCTCGACGTCGAAACATACCATCTGCGTTTTCGTCTCAACGTCGATTCCAATGACGCTCATCTGCTTCTCGATGTCGTGTGATGTGGAGTCTTCGACGTCGTGCAGTGTCTCGACATCGAACGGCGACGCTTATGTGCGTCGAGCCGGACTTCGAAGGCAAGCATGCAGCAGGTGCCGTACCTCCTCTCAACGGCGATCTCCTCGACGTCGATCTCCTTGGCGTCATCCTCGATGGTGATCTCCTCAAGGTCGACCGGGGCCTAAAGCGTTTTCTGGTAGAAGAACGCCTCTCAGACCTCCCACGACCACTGGAGGCTGAGGTAAGAGCCCTGGTGAAAGACTGACCTTCTCCTCGCTCCGATGTCCCACTGGTCTCCTGGCGTCGTCTCTCTGCTTTCCCTTGAAGGCGAATCTTCTCCCTGTCGCGCAAGGTGCGCCTGGAAAATGTTTTACAGATGTTACAGGAGGCAGATATGTGAGAAGACGGTAGACAGATGATGCAGACCTCATGGGGGTCTGTTTTGGCCTTTTTCCTGTTACGTTTTGGGCATTTGTCAAATAGAGAAGGCATTTTTGTGGTAAAAAAGCCTTAAGTCCAGTCAGAAAAAGACACCAATCTGGAGAGAAACCCAAAAGACGTCGAATGTAGCAGTTATTTTCTAATTTAAACTGTATTTTTTTAAGAAAAAACCTAAATAGGTCGAGCTCAATGCTCCCGGGTCCTGTCAGCAGGAGCCGGAAAAAAGAACTGAGGTAACTGCCTCTCTCTAGGCATGATGGGATACTGGAGGACTGGCTGCTCTTAAAGGCACAGTCACCTTTTTTCTTCATTATTATGGCAGCCTATGGGCTACATTGCCCTGCACTTCTTCATCAGGGTTTTACATTATAAAAGGTTTTTGAAGGAATTTTTCTGCGAAATTTGCTTTTCATTCAAGCATTTAAATGCAGATATCTCAAACGTATTCCCTGTAAAGAGAGACTGGGTAAAGAATTTTGGACACTGTAGTCTTTCTCCTAGGCTGCATATGAACATTCTTAAGTGACTTGGCAGGCTTTTCTGAAGTAAGGCGAACATTGACACTTAAGACGTTATATTGGAAAAAGAGCTCCGGGGTCCCCTCAGACAGGCGGGGAATATTCACAGTTTATGACTACACATGGAAATCCCCTATGAGAGAACTGCCTTTTAGGTAGCAAAAAAAATAAGCACACTGGAAGCAGTGTTTGCCCATATTGGATCCCAAGATAAATATAAATTCTCACAATGTGCTTACCCTTTGAGATGGTTCCCTCAGTGGACAATTGTGCCACTTGAGGTACAGTTTTTGCTGGACTCTACAGTACCACACATGGTACACCAACACTTGCGAATCTTCCGGAAGTGTTAAAGCAAATTCAAGATAAATTCGGGGCTGCCCATGTCCTGGACTTTGGGATGCAGTTAATGGGCAATTTTGCCACAGTGTCCTCAGTTATATTAAGTAATCTTAAGGAGGAAGCAGAAGCATTTGCAGTACGCCAGTGTCTCCAGGACGCTCCCCAACAAGAACGCGAGCTGCCTAAGATTATAACCAAAACCTATACTACTATAGGTAGGGATAGTCTGGAACCCTAGGAACCCCAGGTAAACCACAATTACAAGGTGAATCCAGTAAGGAGTCTACCAAACAAGCACAAGAGGGTTCTAAGAAATGCTGGGATAAACAAAAGCTTAAGAAAGAAAATAAAAATTTAAGAGGAGAATCCCTGCGTTCGGAGGCTTCTGAGAAACACTACAATTTGGGAAATAGTGAAACGTTTAAAATTCCAGACAGATACCAATATACTGACACTCTCCAGTCTCATTCCTTCCAGGGTTTCCCTGACAAATGCAGTGAGAGAGGAGGGCAGTCAGAACACCAAAACAAGTAAGTGAAACCAAGAAAAGAATCACAACGATCATTAAAAGTTTTGATTAAAAAAAAAGAGAAACTTCCACAACAGAAAGCCCAATTCAAAAAGAAAAATGATGCGGACATCTCGGTGAATAATGCCACACATATTGAGAGCTTTGCTGAAGAACAAGACTTGGACAGTGACTCTGCTAGAGAGCGCGGCAGAGGTCACAACAGTTCTCCAGAATCTTCAAGAGCTTCTGGATGTGACAGCAACTAACGACTTTCTTGAAGTTGAAACTGCAGACAGGCATATCTCCCCACCAGACAGGGTTTATAAAGTAAAAATTCAAATTGAGAGAGACATACAGTGCACTATTAAAGTTATATTTTGGGGATGATTAACCCTTTGTTTTATGTAGTTAAGCCAGACTATTCCTATAGAATAGTCTTAAATTACAGACACCTTAACAGTCATACACGCACATTTGCTATACCAAATGCACAAAGCACAGCACTTATTAACAATCTGGTGCCCAAAAAATATAAAATAACCTTGGACATTTCCAATGTTTTTTTCTGCCAAATGTTAGCGCCTGAAAGTAAGGATATGAGTGCCTTCAGCGCGCTTGCCTTGCAAAGAAAATATTCCTGTCTTCTTCAAGGGTAAAGAACAGTTCAGGATTGTCCTCAGCCCGTGTAACATCAATATTACATGATGTTGAGGCGTGGCTCTATGTAGATAACATGCATCTCACAGATGACCTCAGAACACTCTAGCCCAGGTGGACAACATTGTTGAGGGATTTGACAAATAAGGCTACAAATGTAATTTCAAGAAAACAAAAATTGCTTTCCTGAGTGTCCTATTTTTAGGATACGGGCTATCAGATGAGGAAAAGAGCCTGGCACGCCACTTTTTTGAAACAATCATTTCTGATGGATACAACTACCTGTGGATTCCTCACCTAATGAATACTCCCATGGCGCCAGCATTTGACGGAAATCTTCTTACTAGTCTCTGCACGTCGACGAGGACGTCACTTTAGCCCACGCGACGCCGTCTGACGTCATACAGGCAATAAGAAGTCCTCGCCGACGTGCCGATGACAGTTCCCTTTTTTCCGTGCATTCGAAACGGTTATCTTCGAGGGAGTTACTGTTACCTTCGTGGTTACAGTGTATTGTCTGCTGCGTAGTCTTCTCTGCGGTAACAATGTCTCAGAGGAAGTCGGGTTTCAAGCCCTGTCGAGAGTGTGGGGGCAAGATGTCAGTTACAGATCCTCACTCCGACTGTCTATGGTGTTTGAGCTCCGACCACGACGTCTCGACTTGCGATTCATGTCAACACATGAATCCGAAGGCCCTCAAAGAGCGCGAGGCCAAGTTATTCATGGCAAAGTCAAAGAAGAAGGAGAAACATCATAAGAAGTCTTCTTCGCCAAGGTCTCACCGGCGTCATCGAGACTCCCGGCGCCGTAGAGACTCACGACGCCACTCCAGCAAGGAGTCTCGTTCGAGGTCACCTTCGGCTCGGCGTCGGAGGACTTGGGAGGTCAGCCCCACGGTCACGCCGCATCCATCGACGCCGTTGCCCTCTCCGGCGTCACCGACTTCACCTGGTCAGGCGTCAGTGATTGAGGTGGTGCAGCCTCTTGTGTTTTCTCCGGCGTCGCAGACGTCGAGGCCGGCGTCGGGGTCGCCCTCGATCCAGGCACCCCAGTATCCGGCTTTTCCCACTCCTGGAGCCGATAGTACCGCGTTTCTTAATGCGATGTATACCATCTTTCAGCAGATGGCTCCAGGAGCTGCTCCGGCTGGTCCTTCGGGGCCCGTGGCCTTTTCGTTGGGTGATCCTGCGCCTCTTCGGCCGGCACCCTTTATGCCCTTTCTCCCTTTTGGGAATGTGGGCTCGGCGCCGGTGCCGGCGTCGGTGGCCGCTCCGGTGGCTTCGGATGTTTCGGCCCCGGAGGTTGCCCCTCCGTCGAAGTCAGGATTTTGCCCTGTGACTCCGGTTGGTCCATCGGCTCCTGCCTCGGCGCCGAAGCTGCCTGTGGCGCCGGACGCGGCGTCAGATGCTTCTGGAGATCGGCGCCGTTCTTCGACGTCGGCGGAGGCCATGTCGACTCCGCGTATCGAGGAGAGACTTCATTCGAGGAGGCGTGCTCTCCGTCTTTTAGAAGAGCAAGAGTACCAGCGAGTCCTAGAGGAGGGAGAGATTGAGGACTCTGGAGACGGACTGCATGGTCTGGATACAGCCAGTGGGCTGGACACTTCCCCTGAGTGGGACCTTTCATCTCCAGGGGAATATACGGAGGAGGCTGCTTCCTTTCATGCTGTGGTGAGGAAGGCAGCGAGCTTTTTGGACCTGCCTTTGCCGGTGGCAGAGGCAAAGCAGAATTTGCTGACAGAGGTATTGCATCCGGCCTCTGCTGCAGCTGAGCCTCTCTTGCCATTTAATGAGGCTTTGCTGGATCCGGTGTTGGAGGTGTGGAAGAAGCCGGTGTCTTCCTCGGCCGTTCATAGGGCTGTGGCCAGGAGGTATCGAGCTGCACCATCTGACCCTGGCTTTCTCTCTAGACACCCTACGCCGGAGAGCTTGGTGGTGCAAGCCTCCTGTTCCTCAAAGTCAGCGCCTGGTTCCTTCCCGACGGTGCCTGGAGACAGAGACTCCAAGAAACTGGATGCGCAGTCCAAGAAAATATTTTCGTCATGCAGTTTGGCGTTGAAGGCCACCAACGCCACGTGCATTCTGGGGAGGTACATCCATGCGCTGATGGATGATATTTCGTCTTCATTCACGGAGCTTCCCCAGGGTCTTTTGGATGTGGTCTCGGACGCCCAGGCTGCCGCGACCCAGATTATCCAGTCTGGGCTGGACACGACCGACTCTGTGGCCAGGGCGATGGGCACGGCTGTGGTGGCAAGAAGACAGGCCTGGCTCCGAAACTCAGGGTTCTCTGCGGATGTGCAGTCGACCCTGCTGGACCTCCCGTTTGATGGGGACAGACTGTTTGGAGCCAAGGCAGATTCAGCCTTGGAACGATTTAAGGAGAGCAGAGCCACAGCCAAATCGTTAGGACTGCAAGCTCCTTCTTCCTCTGCCTCTTCTAGAGTTTTCAGGAGGTTTCGGGGATTTGGGCGTGGCTCTTATTCCTCTTCCTTTCGGGGGAGGTTCCAGCAACCCGCCTCTTCCCTCCCCTATAGGTCATTTAGAGGGAGGGGGAGGGGTGGGGTCCGTACCAGAGGAGCCTCTCAACAGCACTCTGCCTCTTCCTCGTCCTCTGGAGGGGTGCAGCAGGGGAAGCAGCCTTAGGCTTCCACCGTCTCCCACTCACTCCTCTCCTGTAGGGGGAAGATTACAGCGTTTTCTCCACAAGTGGAAGTCTATCACAACGGACACTTGGGTTCTCGGCATTGTGGGAAAAGGCTACGCCCTTCCCTTTTGGGAGTTCCCGCCCCTCATCCCGCCCCGCCCATCTTATTGTTCAGAAGAACACCTCCTGTTGCTAGAACAGGAGGTTCAAGTCCTCCTTTCAAAGGGCGCGGTAGAGTTGGTCCCAGAGCAGGAAAAGGGTCGAGGTTGTTACTCAAGATACTTCCTGATTCCCAAAAAGGATGGTCAGTTGAGACCAATCCTGGATCTGAGGATCTTGAATTGGTTCCTCAAACAGGAAAAGTTCAAGATGCTGACCCTAGCACAGGTGCTTTTGGCGTTGAACAAGGAAGATTGGATGGTGTCTGTCGACTTGCAGGATGCTTACTTTCATATCCTGATACTCAAGTCGCACAGGAAGTATCTCCGGTTTGTGGTAGGGTCGCAGCACTATCAGTTTGCGGTCCTCCCGTTTGGTCTTACTTCAGCACCTCGAGTCTTCACAAAGGTGATGTCAGTGGTTGCGGCGGAGCTCAGAAGGAGGGGGATAGCAGTATTCCCTTACTTGGACGACTGGTTGATCAAAGCCAAGTCCCCGGAGCTTGTGTCGCATCATCTGCAGTCAACAACCCAGTTGTTGTTCGACCTGGGCTTTTCGGTGAACGTGCCCAAATCTCACCTGGAGCCCTCTCAGCGCCTCCTGTTCATAGGGGCAGTACTGGATACAACATTGAGTCGAGCCTTTCCTCCGCCTCAGCGGATTCAAGATATTCAGGAATTGGTTCCAATGTTTCGAAATGGAGCGGTAGTTCCAGTCCTCAAGGTCCTTCGTCTGCTCGGTCTGTTCGCCTCCTGCATTCTGTTGGTCACGCATGCTCGCTGGCACATGAGGGCTCTTCAGTGGTGCCTCCGAAGGCAGTGGTCTCAACACAAGGGAGATTTAGAAGGTACTGTCAAGATCTCCAGAGATGCTGCTGTGGAATTGAAGTGGTGGATTGCGGGCAACAATCTTTCACAGGGGAAGCCGTTCGCGCAGTCGCCACCAGTGGCCACGGTAATAACGGATGCCTCCACCCTAGGATGGGGAGCTCATCTGGGGGATCTGGAGATCAAAGGGCTTTGGTCTCCAGAGGAACAGGTGTTTCATATCAATCTGTTGGAGTTACGGGCTGTACGTTTGGCTCTCAAGGCCTTCCTCCCATCCCTTCGTGGTCAGTCGGTACAGGTCCTGACGGACAATACTACCACGATGTGGTACATAAACAAACAGGGAGGAGTAGGGTCGTACCTTCTCTGCAGAGAAGCTCTTCGGCTATGGTCCTGGGCAAAGGACCATCAGATTTGCTTGGTGGCAAATCATCTGGCCGGGGTCTTGAATGTACGTGCGGACAGTCTCAGTCGCCAATTCTCGGCAGACCACGAGTGGCGTCTCCATCCAGATCAAGTCTGTTTAATCTTCCAGATGTGGGGGTTTCCTCGGATAGATCTGTTTGCCACTCGGGAGAACGCGCATTGCCCGTTATTCTGCAGCCTCCAGTATCCGATGCAGGGAGCGTTGGGAGACGCGTTTCAGATAACCTGGTGCGACCAGTTGCTTTACGCGTTTCCCCCCATACCCTTGATTCCTCGAGTGTTGAGGAAAATTCGCCAAGACCGGGCCCAAGTCATCTTAATAGCTCCGGATTGGCCAAGGAGGGTATGGTACTCCGACCTTCTCCAACTCTCACTGTGCCCTCCGCTCCGTCTCCCTCTCAGGGCAGACCTCCTCTCGCAGTCGCAGGGGCAGGTTTTACACCCCAGAGTCTGCACCTACATGCTTGGAGATTGAACGGGGCAACCTGAGTTCCTTCTCTCTCCCGCCTGATGTAGTGGATGTTATCTTAGCGGCCAGGCGACACTCCACTAAATCTATCTACGCTAATAGGTGGTCTAAATTTGTTATGTGGTGTGGAGAGAGACAGATTGATCCCTTACATGCTCATCTGTCACATGTTTTGTCTTTTGCACTGTCTCTAGCGCAGAAAGGTTGTGCAGTAGCTACCATTAAGGGTTATTTGTCGGCCTTGTCAGCCTTCATTTGTCTTCCAGACCAACCATCGTTATTTAAATCCCCTATTGTTCTCAGATTCTTGAAAGGTCTTCTGAATCAATATCCTCCAAAACCATTCGTTATGCCTCAATGGGATTTGTCCTTGGTCCTGACTTTCCTTATGGGGTCCCCTTTTGAGCCTATGCATTCTTGCCCCTTAAGGTATTTGGTTATTAAAACAGTATTCCTGGTAGCTATAACATCTGCAAGGAGAGTGAGTGAGTTGCAGGCCTTATCGGTTAAACCCCCTTATATAACGTTTTATGGGGATAAGGTGGTGTTGAGGACCAAGGCTGCTTTCCTTCCGAAGGTTGTTTCACCCTTCCATTTGGCTCAGACAATCACTTTGTCCACGTTTTATCCTCCGCCTCATCCTTCAAAGGAGGAAGAAAGACTACATCGCCTGGACCCAAAAAGGGCGTTGAGCTTCTATATCGACAGAATGAAGGATATCAGGCTGGAGGATCAGCTGTTTGTCGGATACGTGGGCAAGAGGAGAGGAAAGGCAGTCCACAAGAGAACACTCTCCAGGTGGGTTGTTCTTTGCATTAAAATCTGTTACTCTTTGGCAAAGAAGGATCCGCCTGAGGGCATTAGAGCTCACTCCACCAGAGCTAAGTCGGCCTCTTCGGCCTTGGCCAGGGGTGTTCCTGTGGTTGACATCTGCAAGGCCGCAACTTGGTCGTCCCTTCACACTTTTGTGAAACATTACTGTTTGGACTCTGAGGTCAGAAGGGACGGTCATTTTGCACGGTCAGTGCTGCAGGATTTCTTGGTTTGACCATTTAGGCACCCACCGCCGGGCGTGGTTCTGCTTTGGGACTCTATTCATTAGGTGAGGAATCCACAGGTAGTTGTATCCATCAGAAGAACGAGTTACTTACCTTCGGTAACGACTTTTCTGGTGGATACATTAGCTACCTGTGGATTCCTCACGGTCCCACCCGCCTCCCCGTTGCCTTTTTGGTCTCTCCAAGCAATCCTTGAGTGTGCTCCTTTTGGTCTTCAAAGTTGCAATACATTTTGCATGTATGATATTTGTATATATGTGTATATTTATATATAAATCTATATATATATTGGGTATATACATGATTCGTATGTATAAATATATTTATTTGTTTAAAAAAAAAAAAAAAAAAGTTATATTAAATCTACAGCTATTTTATTGCAATGTTGTGTGATTTACAATATTAAGAGATGTTGCTTTGCTCTTTCATTGCATTGGGTTATTATTATTATTCTCATGCACGTAAAAAATGTTGGTACTGTCATCGGCACGTCGGCGAGGACTTCTTATTGCCTGTATGACGTCAGACGGCGTCGCGTGGGCTAAAGTGACGTCCTCGTCGACGTGCAGAGACTAGTAAGAAGATTTCCGTCAAATGCTGGCGCCATGGGAGTATTCATTAGGTGAGGAATCCACAGGTAGCTAATGTATCCACCAGAAAAGTCGTTACCGAAGGTAAGTAACTCGTTCTACTGGGCTTTTTCAACTTTTGCAGAACTTACATTCCAGAATTTGCACAATGCTTAAAACCGCTCTATGACAATTCATCCAGATTTCTCATACACACATTCTTAGAGCACTACAAGAAGACATGCTTGAGGCTAAACATTTATATACACGTAACAACAAAACAAATTTGGTCATCACGGTAATTCCTTGTGTAATCGGGTTTACTTACACCATACCCATACCATACAAATCACATTTGTATTCCAAGGCTGAACAGTGTTTTGCACCCACAGTGGAAATACTGCCTGCAGTCCAGATGGCGTTCATAAAGGTGAGCCCTCTGGCCCAGGGGAAACACATCATTGTCATTACCCCAATACCAGCCTTCGAGACTGTTACGAAAGCTAGCATACCAAACGCATAATCATTACATCCACGTTGGATTCAATGGGCAATGTCTCTGACAGCCACTGATGTTGATTATGTTTTTTATCCAAAACTACAGACCCAAGAATTGCTCCAATATAAACTTAAATACCCGTGCCCGCTGAACTCTTGCCTGTTGAACAATATCGAGGGATTATTTATACTGATGGTTCAACCAAACCAGCTGTAGGTACCATCACCAATACTCTGCCACTTGTGCAGCCATTAGCGGTGTAATGAGGGATGGCAAATTCCTCTCTCAGCATACCTACATGCAGACCTTAGGGGGCTGCACAGCACAATTTGCAGGGCTCATGGCTCTTATACTGGCGCCAGAACACACATGGATCCGGACCATTCTACATTGATTGTGTCTGAGTCGTACTATTGTGTTCAGTCCTTTAATGAATATTTACACTATCCCCGCCTAATTGGGTTCAGAAATTCCAAAGGGAATGCCATTAAACATGAATTCTTGCAGGGAAGGGTAACAGATCTACCACAGGCTCATGTAGTACCTACATTGGGGCATCAACAGACGTGTTGGAATACAGGCTGAAGAGAATACTCTGGCTCCTCATAGCTAACTGGATGATGAAACACTGGTGGCTGTGAAGTCTTCGGCTGATTGCAAGTCCTTACCAAAAGCATATCCAATAAAATTTTCCTACCACTTAAGTGCCCCAAATATTGCATTTGAAAAAAAAACAGGGGTAGGTGATCATGTGATCCCCAACCAAGACCAGAGATTAGGTCACATAAAAGCAGCGATGAGCGAGCTGCTTCTACCCATGCAGGGATGGCTACTATTTCACTATTGCTAAAACACTATTGGTAGCCAGGTCTGTACAAACAGACCAAAACAGTATGTCCTTGGCTGTGACATCTGTCAGCAAATTAAAGGGTCCACCATCAAACCCACCGTAAACACCTCTCTTAGTTTCTAACTAACTATTTTAATGTATGTACCTGGATCATTATGGTCCCTTACAACCGGATGATACATACAAATACATCTTAGTTGCTTACTGTAGTTGCTGTTGACTCATGTTCTGGATTCCTATGGGTATGGCCACAGTGATTGGCTGATGCTCGAATTGTTATTAAAGATTTTGAATTCTTTATCAGGACATATGCTGTTGCTGCATTCCACTCAGACTAGGGCGTTCAGGGACACCATGGCAACAATGGGTGTTCAACTGCATTTCTCATCTCCCTATCATCCCGAAGGAAACGTGATTGTGGAGCAGCAAAACTGAGACTTAAAGATCCTTAACAGCGAGAGTACTAGTTACAGGTCTAGTTTGCTGCACCACGTATATGGCATCCAGAGAGCACAAATATTCTGCCCAGAAGGTCTTTGTGGGGACGTGCCACGTAAAAAGTCCTGTTCGGGACACCTATGTATTTTCCAGATCTTGATAGTTCACTAACTTTGGGGATCTAGTGCGTGAAAACATTGCTGTAAAGAAGGAATTTAGTCCAGCCTATAGAGCACTGGTTCCAGCTCCTGGGGATACACAGTGCCAGAACTGTCATTTTACCACTGCTGCCTGCTTCTAAAGGAAAACGTTTCATTTCAGTTGAAAATGTCAAACTACACCAGATGACTAGTCCTGCACAGTAGACCACGAGGACTCATGGGTAGCTCCTATACCCCTCTTACTGCCAATCAGGATGTGTCTCTGCAGCAATTAAACAATGATGAAGAAACTTCCCGAGCTTGGGGAGGGTGGAAAATGATCTTTCATTTGTTCCTATAATCACATCATCGGCAAGAAATGCCCAAATTTCTGATTTATATTATTCAAATTCAACCCAAATGGATGGAATCATTTACTACGAACCACCAAGGGATACGTCTGTCAGTTCTCTTTCACCTGCGCCGGCTCCAGTTTTTGCATGCATTGCTTCTGTTTATTTTGCTGATATCAACGATCCATTTTCAAACTCTTCAACATCATCTGCAGCGCCTGTATCAAAACCATGTAAGCTTAAAAATAACTATTTGATTTGCCCATGTCATTATCTGTGGATACTGCCGCCTTTGCTTGCCTTTCTGCTTTGGATTGGTTTTCTGGTTATCTTTTTCTTGCTGATACATGGTCATTATCTTCTTGAAAACTCTGCTGTTGAACTGGTGGATGAGGTTTTGAAACCTTACCTATCCTCACATAAGTTAGGAAGAGATTTATCCTTTTTGAACATTTCAGCTATTCCAATACCTGATGGGATTGTTCAGGATAACATATCATTCAATATCTTTAGTCCTACAGAATGCTTCAAATTCCATATGCATTCAAAGTTTCTATGAATTATATTATAACACCAGGGGTTTTTGGTGATTGGGATGTAAAAACAGTTGATTCTATGCTTTCTGAGTTTAAATATTGCACTGTATTCGAAAGTGAAGATGTTTATCAGACAACTGCAATTTATGGGGAAATGTTTTGCTACCACTATTATGGACATCATTTTCTACATAGAGTTACTACACCAAGGACTTTTTGTAATTACATGCAATTGGAACATTCTCCGACCCCATCAGCGGGAGTTCAAAAACATATGTAGTAACGTTTTTATATTTTTCTGGGCATGATGTTAAAAATAATGATTCTTATTATTTTAAATTGCTACCTTCGAGATTGTGGAACATTCTGTTAACTGACACAAAATTAATTAATTTTGATTCCTTTGTTTCCCAGTTGGCTATAGAAGGCTATGAATATTGGTTGAAGTTAATTGACTTAGAGTGTGTGGGGAAATAGAGACTGGCAAATTCAGGGTAGGGAAGCTTTATTTGGAGTATGACTTATTCCACAACAAATTATATTTCTCAATGAAACTGTACAGCAAACAAGTTGCTTAGGTTTGGCGAACAGTAAGGATTTGAATTTGCCCAGTATTCCCTCTCTAGCTCAATATGATAAATGGCAAAAGATTTTAAATATCCCTGAAGAACAGCTCAATGTATGGGTTCAGAACGAGACCTTTAATTTAACAATTTCAGGTCCCAATGGATGGTTATTGTGGCCAGTGGACACAAATAGTTGTCATGCACGTTTTGTCAACTCCACTCGGGGTTTTTGAGCAAGCAGATCTGACTCTCATTATTACACCACACAGCACTCTGCTACTGTCACACATATAACCCCATATTTATACTTTTTTAGCGCCGCATTTGCGTCATTTTTTTACGTAAAAGTGGCACAAAACGGCGCAAATGCAGTGCTAAAAAAGTATAAATATGGTTACAACATTGGTGGTAAAAGCCGCTTACCGCCGTGCAGAAGACCGCCAACACACCGCCGCGGCCGCGGAAATCCACCACAGCTATTATGACCCACAGCTCGGAATCCGCCAAAATTCAGACACCCACATGTCAGCCACACCAAAGGTCAGTGATAATCTGGCGAAAACAAATCCTCCACCGTCACGCCAACAGAAATACACCCACACTATCACGACACACGAATCCCCGCGGCAGTCTTTCAACCGCGGTATTCCATTAGCGGTACACACCGCGGCGCTCAAAATGTACACACATTTACAAAACACAGCCACACCTGATACACATACACACACCACTCCCACACACCCATTACAATATAAAACACACACCCAGATCACCCACAAACCCCTACGACAAAATTACCGAGAGAAGGCCAGAGAGAGACACCAAAAACAACTACCAAGCATCCACAGGCACACAATACCATCACCCACATAACTTCCACGCACCTCACACAACACACCACTAAATATCACCCCCACTTATCAATACACACACCACCCCACACATCACCCACACCACCCCATGGCACGGCAAAGACACCCCAGGTTCTCTGAGGAGGAGCTCAGGGTCATGGTGGAGGAAATCGTCCGGGTAGAGCCACAGCTATTCGGATCACAGGTGCAGCACACCTCCATAGCTAGGAAAATGGAGCTATGGCGAAGAATAGTGGACAGGGTCAACGCAGTGGGACAGCACCCAAGAAATAGGGATGACACCAGGAAGAGGTGGAACGACCTACGGGGGAAGGTCCGTTCCGTGGTCTCAAGACACAACCTTGCGGTTCAGCGGACTGGCGGCGGACCCCCACCTCCTCCTACACAACTAACAACATGGGAGGAGCAAGTCTTGGCGATTCTGTATCCTGAGGGCCTCGCCGGAGTAGATGGAGGAATGGACTCTGGTAAGTCAAATCTTAAATATTACATCCCCCACCCTACTTGCATGCTATCACATACCCCCACCCTCGCCCTCACCCCATCACTCCAAATCCCCACAAATGTCTCAACATCACAAACCACACATCCTAACACCAAGCCCTGCATGCAACAACAGAGCATGGACACCCATCACCAAAGCATGGCCACTGCACATACCCACACACCCCTCTAAACCACCATCACACAAGTACCCACACAGAAATGCAAGCACTGGGGTACACGGTCACCCACCCATTGCACACCATGGCACACACAGATGTAATAAACATCCTTTTATACCCCTGCAGGACCCCTACCCAACGTCACCGGACAGGAGGGTCCACACATGTCCACACCACCAACAGAAAAGGGCCACAGTGATGACAGCAGCTCTGTCCAACTGGATCTAGATGACCAGCCCGGGCCATTGGGGACCTCTGGACAGTCGCTTCCCCTGACACAGTCACAGGCCACCACAGAGCTTTCCCCCTCTGGAAACACCAGCACAGCACCCACCCAGCGGGCCCATACCTCTTTCCCCAGGACACCTCAATCAGCAGTGTGTCCACCACTTTAGGGAACCCAGGCTAACCCACCACCCCAACAACAATAGGGACCTGGGGGCAGTGGTAGTGGGCACAGGGTCCAGGGGAAGGAGGCCCAGGAACACAGGGGAACTGGGAGGGCTGCTGTGTGACAGGGGGAGGAAAGGCCAAGGGAATCCACTCTCCACGAGGCCCTCTCCAACATCATGGGAGCCTACCACCACTCCCAGGAGACGATGGCAACGGTACTGGCCAAGTTTCAGGAGACCCAGCGCCTGCAGGAGGAACAGTATTTGAGCTTCAGGGAGGAACTCAGATCCATCAATTCCACCCAGGGCACCATCTTGAGGTGCTGAAGGAAGTCCTCAACACCAGGAGGGACACTGTGGCACAACAAGGGGCCCCTCACACTAGCCTGGACGATGAACTGCCCACCACCTCCGCCAGTGCAAGTGGACAGGAAGCACCGCGACAGGACCACCACACCAGCACCCCACCCCCTGCAGAGGGAGAACCACCCCGCAAACGGTCACTGAGATCCAGGACAAAGACAGAGAACGATGCCAAGACCCCCGCCAAGAAATGAGACCACCCTGAATGTCATCCTTCTGTTCCCACTTTGTCACCTTGTCCATCCTCAAACTGCCCCAGCTCCACTTCCTATGCCCATTTGGGCAATGCACCTGTGAGACTAATAGACTAGACTCTGCCATGGACATTCCTCCACCATCACCCCTCCCCATTTTACAACCCCCTCCAATATTGAGCACTTAAATAAACACCCTTGAAGCACAAAATATTCTGGAGTCAGTCTGTGATTACAAAATATTGTATTAGCAATTACAGTGTCAAAAGGCTCTTTCAAATGTAAGGTCAACATACCTATGTCACACAGCTCTAGTCCATGAGGAAACAAAGCAGATGTCACACAGTGGGATCCACATCTGTGAAATCGTAAGGGAAAGTGACAACTCAGTGACCATACAATGGGTGAAAACAACAGACAGTAGAGAGGTAGTAGTGTAAAGGTACATGTAGTAGGCAGGTTTGTATTCTTACCTGTGTCTCACTGGAAATATTGCAGGATCACCGAGTTCCTGTTTTCGATGTCCTCTTCTTCTGCTTCCTCGTCTTCACTGTCCACAGGCTCCACAGCTGCAACAACACCGTCATCTGGACCATCCTCCTGCAGAAAAGGCACTTGTTGTGAAGCATACAGCAGGCCACGATGATCTGGCACACCTTCTTTGGTGAGTAGAATAGGGATCGACCTGTCATATGGAGGCACATGAACCTGGCCTTCAGGAGGCCGAAGGTCCGCTCTATAATCCGCCGAGTTCGCCCATGGGCCTCATTGTAGCGTTCTTCTGCCCTTGTCCTGGGATTCCTCACTGGGGTCAGTAACCATGACAGGTTGGGATAACCAGAGTCACCTGCAAATGGCGTGGGACAACTGTTACGACACACACTAACCTGTAGGGATATCCCCAGACAACCATTCCAACTGACTTGCTTCCAGGTGCTCACCTAATAGCCACACACGGTGCCTCTGGAGTTGCCCCATCACATAAGGGATGCTGCTATTCCGCAGGCTATAAGCGTCATGCACTGAGCCAGGGAATTTGGCATTAACATGGGAGATGTACTGGTCTGCCAAACACACCATCTGCACATTCATGGAATGATTATTCTTCCGGTTTCTGTACATCTGTTCACTCCTGCGGGGGGTACCAAAGCCACATGTGTCCCATCGATGGCACCTATGATGTTGGGGATATGTCCCAGGGCATAGAAGTTACCTTTCACTGTAGGCAAATCCTCCACCTGAGGGAAAACGATGTAGCTGCGCATGTGTTTCAACAGGGCAAACAACACTCTGGACAACACGTCGGAAAACATAGGATGGGACATCCCTGATGCTATGGCCACTGTTGTTTGAAATGACCCACTTGCAAGGAAATTGAGTACTGACAGCACCTGCACTTGAGGGGGGATTCCTGTGGGATGGCGGATAGCTGACATCAGGTCTGGCTCCAGCTGGGCACACAGTTCCAGGATTGTGGCATGACCAAGCCTGTAGGTGATGATCACATGTCTTTCCTCCATTGTCGACAGGTCCACCAGCGGTCTGTACACCGGAGGATGCCGCCATCTCCTCACATGTCCCAGTATACGATGCCTATGAAGGACAACAGCGAGCACAGAGTCAACCAACTCAGAGGTACATACCCACAGCTTACACAGAACACGAATCATAATCCGAAATTTGGCCTGTATGATTGTTGAGGCAAGGCGCAGGTATGTGTGACGCAGTTAAAAATTAAGCCATGTGGGCCCCTGAAATGGCGGCTCCCTGACCTGTAAAGTGGGACAATGGGATGTGAGGTAACTGTGCTGGCGTTATACACCGTCGCGGTAGGCGGTCAAAGACCGCAGCGCAATTCTGCATTGGTTAACGTTGGATGGGTCCCAAGAGCCAATGATGATATACGCCGGCGGTGAGCGTACGCACCGCTGCGGACGTGCCTGCCATTTTCTATCTGTTCAATCACTCGATACCTGATCTTCGACAGGAGAGGACCTACACTACAAGTGCTGCTGTGACCTCGGTCTGGAAGAGACAATGGCTCGTGCGTCTGGGGAAAGGGCCCCTGCCTTCACATCGGAGGAGTTGGAGAAACTCGTGGATGGGGTCCTCCCCCAGTACACGCTACTCTACGGTTCTCCAGACAAACAGGTAAGTACACTGGGAGCATGCTGTATGGGCTATGCCTGTGTGGAGTGGGGTGGATGAAAGATGGGGGGGGGGAGATTGAGGCGTGCATGAAACGACGGTGAGTGCATGTGCCGCAAGGGTAGGGATGGGGGCCAATGACTGTGACAGTGCAGTTGGTAAGAACTTTCCTTTGCCCCCTGTACAATCCATGTAGGTCAGCGCCCACCAGAAAAAGGATATTTGGCATGCCATCGCCAAGGACCCCCGGACCCTGGGGGTCTACCACAGACGGAGCACCCACTGCCTTAAGAGATGGGAGGACATTCGCCGCTGGAGCAAGAAGACGCCGGAGGCCCAGCTGGGGATGGCCTCCCAACGTGGAAGGGGTGCCCGTCGCACCATGACCCCCCTGATGTTCAGGATCCTGGCGGTGGCGTACCCGGAGTTGGATGGGCGCTTGAGGGCATCACAGCAGCCACAGGGGGGTGAGTACACGCTCATTCTGCTGATTTTGCGCGCAGTGGAAGTGTCTGGGTGGGGGAGGTGGGCTGTGGGTTTCCCTAGGCCAGGGCGAGTGTGCTAGTTAGGTCCCCTTGTTCTGGCAGACCCTGTGGCACCCCACCTGTGTACAGTGGCAAGTACACCTAGTCAGGCTCCAGTGTCATCCATGTGTGCAGATGTCGGCCATAGCCTTGTAGGCCATGTCCCAGGGATTGAACAGTGGAGCCCAAGTGCGTGGCGTAGTGCAGGGGGCTTCTGTGTCTGTCGTGTCCGCCAACGGTAGCTGTAATGCATGCACTCAACATGTCTTTCTTCTGTCGTTCCCCCCCCTTTTTTGTGGTCTCCCTGTTGTTGTGTGCATTAGCATCATCAGGCGGAGGAGCAGTGGCACCGGAGTAGGAGGGAGCTGCATCCCACATGGCCCTGGAGGGCGAGACAACGGACTCGGAGTTCACCAGTGGGACGGAGGGCGAGGGGAACTCCACGGCGGGGATAGGAGCTGACACCAGTGATACGGACTCATCCTCTGATGGGAGCTCCCTTGTGGTGGCGGCAACATCTGTGCCCCCGCATCTACAGGTACAGCCGCCACTCCCCTACCAGCACTGCCCTCCCAGCAGCCCCTCAGCCTTTGCCCCGTGCCTGCTCACCCAGGAGGGTGGGCATCTCCTTCGTCCCAGGCACCTCAGCCCCTGCTCCAGTCACCCCTGCTGCACTCAGTGAGGAGGCCATTGACCTCCTCAGGTCCCTCACTGTTGGGCAGTCTACCATTTTGAATGCCATCCAGGGTGTAGAAAGGCAGTTGCAACAAACCAATGCATTCCTGGAGGGCATTCATTCTGGTCAGGCGGCCCTTCAGCGAGCTTTTCAGACTCTGGCCTCAGCACTGATGGCAGCCATTGTCCCTGTCTCTAGCCTCCCCCCTCCAACTTCCTCCACCCAGACCCAATCCCCTCTACCTCAGCCTATCCCAAGCACACCAACAGACCAGCATGCACACACATCAACACACAATGGAAGCTCTCGCAAACATAAGCACCACACATCCCACAGGCACTCACGCAAGCATCACACACATGCAGACACACCAACATCCACTGCCTCCACTGTGTCCACCTCTTCCTCGTCTCCCTCCTCCCTCTCAGTGTCGTCTACACTCACACCTGCATGCACTACATCTACAGCCACTACTTCCATCACCAGCACACCCCGCTCACGTGCAGTCACCACCCCCCCTACCATTCACACATCCCGTGTCCTCTCCCAGTGTGTCTGTGACGCCACCTCCCAAGATACACAAACGCAGGCACACACCCACCCAACAGTCATCCACCTCACAACAGCCTCCAGCGCATGCGCCTTCACCCAAAGTCACCAAACGAACACCTCCTACAACCACAACCTCTTCATCCACTCCCAAACCCCCTCCAGCTATCCGTCCCAGCGTTCCCAAGAAACTTTTCCTGTCCAACCTTGACCTCTTTCCCACACCTCCCCCACCCCGTCAGTCTCCTAGCGGCTGACTCTCCAGGTCCCAACCTAGCACCTCAGCCACAACATCTCTGGGACCAGTGGTGCCTGTAGTCACCGGAATCTGGAGTGCACCGGCCACCAGGGCAGCCAGTGTGGCACGGAGCCACAGCACGGACAGTCCCTCACCTGTCAAGCATCAAAAGTTGGCCAGTGCCCGGCGGGAGAGGGGGAAGACTCCAGCCACCAAAGCCGCTCCCAGGGGTACAGGTGGGAGTGTGGAGTCAGCTGCGACACCTTCCAATGTGGGGAAGGGCCACAAGAAAGTCAGCAACTCTGGGAAGAGCAGCACGGCGGAGAAGACTGCCATCATCCTCGCTGCCCAGGAGGCCACCGCCAGCATCAGCCCTGCTGCCTAGGAGGCCACCGCCACCAGCCCAGCTGCCCAGGAGGCCACCGCCAGCACCAGCCCAGCTGCCCAGGAGGCCACCGCCAGCACCAGCCCAACTGCCCAGGAGGCCACCGCCATCATCCCTGCTGCCCAGGAGGCCACCGCCAGCACCAGCCCTGCTGCCCAGGAGGCCACCGCCATCATCCCTGCTGCCCAGGAGGCCACCAGCCCAGCTGCCCAGTAGGCCACCGCCAGCACCAGCCCAGCTGCCCAACAGGCCACCGCCAGCACCAGCCCAGCTGCCCAGGACAGGACGGCCAGCACCAGCCACGCTGGGCCAGACAGGACTGCCAGCACCAGCCCCGCTGGGCCATGAAGGACCTCCAGCACCAGCCCCGCTGGGCCAGACAGGACCGCCAGCAGCAGCCCCGCTGGGCCATGAAGGACTGCCAGCACCAGCCCCGCTGGGCCAGACAGGACCGCCAGACAGGACTGCCAGCAGCAGCCCCGCTGGACCAGAGAGGACTGCCAACACCAGCCCCGCTGGGCCAGACAGGACCGCCAGCATCAGCCCCGCTGGACCAGACAGGACCGCCAGCAGCTGAGTCACTGCCAAGGACCCCGCCGCCACAAGCACCGCTGACCAGGACACCACCGCCACAAACACCGCTGAACAGGACACCGCCGCCACAAGCACCGCTGAACAGGGCACCGCCGCCACATGCTTCGCTGAACAGGGCACCGCCGCAACAAGCACCACTGGCCCATGAGCGCCAAGTGCACTGACACTACTGAGTCCGTCACAAGCAGGATTAAGCACTCTGGGCACAAAGCCCCCTCCAGCACCAGTGGAGTATCACATCCACTACCTCTGTCCTTGGCAGGATGAAGCACTCTGGGCACAAAGCCCCCTCCAGAACCAGTGAAGATTTACATCCACTACCTCTGTCCTTGGCAGGATGAAGCACTCTGGGCACAAAGCCCCCTCCAGAACCAGTGGAGTATTACATCCACTACCTCTGTCCTTGGCAGGATGAAGAACTCTGGGCACAAAGCCCCCTCCAGAACCAGTGGAGACTGTTATGCACTTGAGAGACTGTGGCTTTGCACTCCCCAGGATGGAACAGTGGGCAAACCACCCACTGTGGAGACTTGAGAGACTGTGGCTTTGCACTCCCCAGGATGGAACAGTGGGCAACCCACCCACTGTAGAGACTTGAGAGACCGTGGCTTTGCACTCCCCAGGATTGAACAGTGGGCAGACTTGAGAGACTGTGGCTTTATACTCCCCAGGATGGAACAGTGGGCAACCCACCCACTGTAGAGACTTGAGAGACTGTGGCTTTGCACTCCCCAGGATGGAACAGTGGGCAACCCACCCACTGTAGAGACTTGAGAGACTGTGGCTTTGCACTCCCCAGGATTGAACAGTGGGCAACCCACCCACTGTAGAGACTTGAGAGACTGTGGCTTTGCACTCCCCAGGATGGAACAGTGGGCATGTGGCCCCCTCGTGGATTTGGCATCGTGCACTCAACCGGCTGAGGTGCCCCCCCTTTCCCTTCCCCCTGAGGTACCTGTTTTATTGCTATCTGATGCCCCTGCAGTGTTCTCTCCATCATGTTCGGGGATTGAGTGTGGGCCTCGCCCATACCGCGTGGGCCCAGTGTTCCACGGACTTCAATGGAGCACTACCTGGACTACTATTCTTGGTGTATATATTTGTTTATAGTGTATATATATATTTGCGTACTGGATTTTAATATATTACAATGGTTACACTCATTTCCTTTTGTCCTTGCATTCTTCCAGGGGGGGTTGGGGGGTGTAAATGTAATGTATCATGCTGTATTAGTGTGTGTGTTGTGGTGGGTGAGGGTAGGGGTGGGGGTGTTGCGTGTGTGTGTCCCTGTTTTTTGCCTCCCCCTCCCCTGTGTCGTAGGTGCAGTACTCACCGTGGTCTTCACCGCCAGCGTTCGTGCTCCTGGTAGAGGAGCAAGAAGATAAGGGCTGGCAGGATCTGGAGTTCGGGTTCCATGGCGTCCGGATTCCTCGTGGGGTGTGTTGAGGTGAACGTTTTCCCTTCGAAGTCCTGTTTCCGCCGTGTTTTTGTTCTCAGTGAATCTGCCCCTGGAAAAGGTGGCGGATTGGTAGGTTGTGATACTGTGGGCGGTACATTGTCCTCTGCCTGTCTGTTGGGGGTGACCGCCAAGCTGTTTGTTTGTACCGCCGTGGCGGTCGGAGTGTTAAAGTGGCTGTCTTTGTTGGCGGTTTCCGCCACGGTGATGATTCCATTTTTTTTTTGCGCCGGCCTGTTGGCGGACTTACCGCCACTTTAACACCGACCGCCATGGTTGTAATGACCACCTATGTCAACAACGGTTAAAAATGTACACATTAACAGCCATTGAAAAACATCTTAGCCTCCTGTCTGAAGATGCAGACTTACAGATTTCTGGTTATGTCCCAGGAAACCACGCACAAAACATTCTCTATATGCAATATATCATGAAATTTGAAAGCTTTTCCCAAAGAGGGCTGTTGTCTGGTTAAGACAAATAGATCAGGAAAATTTGCAGAAAGCTTTAGCCGTTGTCAATAATGGTATGAACACATTGTCCAACCATATTTACATACTGATAACATTGTGTCATCTGACATCATTCAGAATGATATTTCATTTTTACATCATGGAAAGAGTTAGCTTGGGTCCATTTAACAGCTGGGTTGGACGTTACGGGTTCTTAGAAGAGGCCACATGCCCTAGCAGCACATTAACTCCAAGGAGTTATTTGCTGCATTAAATTTGACACAGAAACAACAAATAATGGCTAAGAAAGAAGTGACTTACGTCATGCTTAACATCAAGAAATTAGAAAAGTTGCCTTTCACTGTGGTGGAAATTCCATCAGCAGTGTGGTTAATACACGGAGTGGTTAATCTGCCCATTTCAACATTCCAGTTTACTTCGTGTTTGAAACACCTTCCAGTAGGAAGATTTGAATTGTTGGAAGACAGTTATATCCACAAGTTGTGGGAGGTACCGTTTTCATACAAATGTTTCAATAGTATGAAGGAGTTCCTTCTTAGCGTCAGCGAATGCAAGACTTCTGTGAGCCATTTGATGATTTGTAAACAGCTGTCCTTGCATGAAGCTTGTAATGCTCCAGTTGCGAGCCTAGGGGCATATTTAAGAAAAGTGGTGCTCCACTTAGTGCAGCACCACTTTCCTTGCACCCTTTAGTGCCCCCCAACCGCCACCATGTGTGCGCTGTATCTAAGACACGGCACCACATGGCACAGGGTAGGGGGCAATAGCATCATTTTTATTGACGCTATGGATGTACTCTGCAGGAGTAGGGCCAAAATATTGCAGAGTAAATATGGGCCATAATATAAATAATACAAGCTCTGAGCAGGCATTAAAAGTTCTGTAAAAATTGATGCAAGGAAATCTGTTAGATTTTCTTGCACCATTTTTTTGCCCCCCCCCCCAATGTGGTAACGCCCCTTTGCCAACATTGTGCATGGCGCAGGCATAATGTAGCGCAAAGGGTTACAAAGTGGCGCAATGCATGCATATGGCGCAAGGATTTTGACCTCGTTGGGCCACATTAGCATAAAAAAAACAATTTACATTAATGTGGCTTAAGGTGGCACTAGGGGCTTATAAATATGCCCCTTAGCTTGTTATCTGAAGGGTATTCCCATCCCATTGATTTGCTCAGTATTCCAGGTGCTCTCGAATGGGAGTTATGTGATGATGAGTGATGAAGGCTGCTGTGGTATGACAGACGGTGCCACCTCCATGGTTTCGGTCTCTCAGATTGTGAATTGTTGCAGAACTGTGCTTTTTGCCCCCACGTGATGAGAAAAGTAGCAGACATATGGCCACATATTGCTACTTCTAATGTAAATTTTGACAAACTGAGTAGACGAAGGCTCTTTTGTTTCAAAAACACGTGGTGCTTACATCCGCCCACGAGACCTATGGTCTTCAAGTAGCAAGGTCATCCACAGAGCTACAGTCACCATTAAATACCAACTTTCCAAAAACATTGATTTGTCGCATCTTTAATGTATCCAACACCATTGGGATTGTGCACTTTTTTTAAGGCTGTTGATTCCGGTTTTCTTAGCACCTTTCAAACCGTGTTTGAAGTTATACCTTCAGCCATCCACTCCCTATTTGAGTGTTTTTGGTGGATTCCCAAGAACTTTGGCATTAATTGGCAGTATTCTGATGTTTCTGTTTTTTATTCACAGTGGCTGCCCCATCACAACAAATAGGAAAGAAGGAGCTTCCACCAGCCAACTGCGTTGTAAACGCATGATGCAGGACTTTGGAGCACCACTCCTGGAAGAACTCAAGTTGAACTGGTCCCTCTCATTCAGGATGGTTCTTGATTGCGTGCATCCCATCTTTCGATACTTGTGGTTCCCATTCAAACATGCGCCGGACGTGTCGTGCTCTGCAGGGAATACCTTCTTTGGATGCGAGTCTGATGATGTTCTCGATGAGGGTTCATTGTCAGACATGCCCTTTGAGACTGCAGTTGCTGTGGGATGCTTCCTATGAGCCACCCTTCGTGGACTTTGTGGCTCCTGGTGCTTTAACATCTGGCACTGTAAAGGATGCTGCCTCCTCAGCCAGACCTATGGCTGAAGCAAGGGATCACGTGTTCTCCCTTTCCATACTTACTGACGAGCTGGTTAACTTGTCGCTTGCCAGAGTGGTATCTTTCCTGAATTCAATCACTATTAAAGCTATTGAAGCTATTGTTGATTTTCTGTGGGATCACGTTTATTGTTGAGTTTGTCATTCGGCCTTACTTTGAGTTCCTTTTGTCTAAATTGTAAATTAACCGTTTTTAATTTGGCATGTCATGTCTTGAGCTTGCCCTGCTTCTCAACTTGGATATTTTGGGCCTGATTCTAACTTTGGAGGACGGTGTTAAACCGTCCCAAAAGTGGCGGATATACCACCTACCATATTACGAGTCCATTATATCCTATGGAACTCGTAATACGGTAGGTGGTATATCTGCCACTTTTGGGACGGTTTAACACCGTCCTCCAAAGTTAGAATCAGGCCCTTTATCTCCTTTTAGGTACATTTTAGCCTACTTTTAAATGGTAGTTTAGGAGTATTGATTTTAATGTAGGTTATTAGGCTGGTCCCCTCACTCTTGTACCGACAATGGGGAGGGTGTCATTGGTCCATTTTATTATGATACTAGGGCACACTTATTTTAGCTTCAAGCCTGCAACCTGTACCCTTTTACCTAGTTCATTTAATTTATTATTTTTAGTATTTTAGCATTGCTTTTCTACGCCATAGGCAGACTGCAATCTTCCATCCGACGTGGGACATCGACTGCATCCTACCGGAACTCATCACCGACTCCAGGGCTGCATTACTGACCGTCTTCGTCCTACCGTCGACCAACTCCTGCAACAACAGACTGGTGGCTAGTGGCTCCTGCCACCACCGGACACTTCTGCGACTTCTGGACTTGGTCCCCTTCTTTTCCAGGTCTTCCTCTTCAGAAATCCACTGCTGGTTTCTTGCAGTCTTATTTTTGTGTTCCAGTATCCTTATTTTCCTTCCTCTGGGTGGTTTGGGGAAAATCCAGTAATTTATTCCTTTCTTCCTGGTCGCTGGGGGGCACTGTGGTACTTACCTTTGGGGTTCCTTAGTTCCTACAGCTCCTCTCTACAGATTCCACTTACCTAGATGGGGGTCCTAAATTCGCATTCCATTTTTTTAGTATATGGTTTGGGCTCCCCCTAGGGTCACTATTGTCTGTTGCTATTTGCACTGTTTTCTATCACTTTTTCTGCCTATTTCTGATTACTAGTGTACATAATTAGTATGTTACTTACCTCCCATTGGAGTATTGCCTAACTAGTATTTTAGTGATTGTGTTGCTGTAATAAAGTACCATTATTTTCTTAACACTGAGGCCCTCATTCTGACCTTGGCGGTCTTTTCGCAAGACCGCTGAGTTACCGCCGCGGTGAAGACCGCCGACCGCGGCGGTGTGCCGCTGTGCGCATTCTGACCGCTGGGAGCGTTCCGCCGGAAAACCGCCAGCAGCCACACTGGCGGTCGGCGGGAAAGTGGAGACTATTCAACCTCCACCGCCACGCCAGCAGAACACCGCCCACAGAATTACGACCCACATTTCTGTGTGGCGGTCTTCTGTTGGCGGTCTTCTGTTGGCGGTCACGTCCCTATGGCTCCCGTCGCCTCCCGGAGGACCAACGCACAAGGTAAGTTGATCGTCCGTGAGGGGAGGGGGTGGGGGGGTGTTGTGTGATGTGGGCGTGCATGGGGGTGTGCGTGTGAGTGTGTAGAGGGGGTGTGTGAGTGCGTGTATGCGGGCGGGGGGTGCTGCTGTGTCTATGGGTAATGTGTGCTGTTCGGCAGGTGCGCATGTCGGCATGTATGTGTGCGGGTATGTGTCCCCGTTGTGTATGTGTGTGTAGGGGGTGTGTATATGAGCATGTTGGGGGTGTGTGCATGTCGGGGTACATGTATGTGCATGTCGGGGTGGGGGTGGGGAGGGGGTTCGTACCACCTCTGGGGGGTGGCAGGGGGGTGGAGGGTGTGGGGGGAGGACTCGGGTGGGTAGTGGGGGGTGGGGGAGACCCCTATCAGTGCCAGGGAAGGAATTCCCTGGCCCCGATAGTGCTTACCGCCATGGTTCGCACGGCGGTTCCCGCCCGCAAGAAACCGCGGCGGTAGGCAGGGTCATAATACCCTTGGCGGTCTTGGGACGACCGCCGGGCCGGAGTGCGCAAACTCCAGCCCCGCGGTCATGACCGCCGTGGCGGTCGGAGTGGAGAAGTAGCGGTCGGTCGCGGCGGGGACCGCCGCGGTCAGAATGCCATTTTTAAAACCGCCGGTCTGTTCGCGGTCCGACCGCCGTCTCTCCGCCGACCGCCAGGGTCAGAATGAGGGCCTGAGTGTTTTCTTTTATCTGTGTAAGTGCTGTATGACTACAGTGTATTGCATGAGCTTTGCATGTCTCCTAGGTAAGCCTTGGCTGCTCATCCACAGCTACCTCTAGAGAACCTGGCTTCCAGACAGTGCCTACACTACACAAATAGGGGATACCTGGACGTGGTATAAGGTGTAAGTACCATAGGTACCCACCACAGAGAAGGCCAGCTTCCTACATTGGTGGTGCAGCGGTGGGATAAGCACTTGCATTGCCTTACCATTCTGTCACTTGGTACTTTACACAGGAAAGACCACTTCTTACCTAGGGGTTTTCACTGTATATAGGGTCAGGGAATTTGTCACCCAAGTTTGGGTGAGCTAGGGGTTTAGGAACAGCCCTTGCTCCAAACTTCTGTAGGGAGACAAAGATACTGTAGTTAGGCACACCTACACCACTCTAACCACACACCATGTCTTCAGTTGAGCTCACATCTCAAGCCTGAACTCTCAGTATGAGGTTTTGACTTTTCAGGGAGATGTGCGCTGAGAGAAAGCTCAAGGCAGGCAGGAACCCTAACAAGAGTCTGCTTCTCGGCCTGCTCCTCCGGGATGACCTGGACCATGCTTGTAGCCAGGAGGAGGAGGATGCAGACTTTACCCCCCAGTGTTAGAAATACAGGATCTAGACACTAAGGAGGGACAGCAGGGTCCCTTAGAGAATCCGAGAGCCCCTAGTAAACTCCCCCCACCCCAGCTGGGAGCACTGCCGGTAGTGGCAAGGGAAGCCATACAGGTAGGTCCCTCTTTGTACCCAGAGGGTGGTTTAAAGGGTGACTAGAAATAGAGACAGATCCTCCTCTGCTCACTCTCATCTCTCCTCAGTTTCTGAGGGGACGCACTGTTCAACTCCAGGAGAAGATTCCCTAGACACGGAACATAGGCAACTGAGACTGGAGGGAACCAAGCTGAGGCTGCAGCAGCAACAGCTAGCCCTAGACAGGGAGGCCTTGGCACAAGAGAGAGAGAAGCAGGGTTAGGGGATAGCACCCCATGGTGGCAGCAGTTTTAGTTTCAGAGAGCCTAGGGTCAGTGAGGATGCTTTTGACTCCAGAAATGTAAACAAGGTGGTCCCTCCCTACAAGGTGGGGGATGACATCTAAAAGTGGTGTACTGCTCTGGAGGGGGCCTTTAGGGTACAGAGGGACCCCCAGAGGCAGGGGGCTGCTATTTTGTGTCTCTCCTTCTCTGACAAGGGAAGGGATAGACTCCTCATTGTCAGAAGGGAGGATGCAGGCAATTATACAGTGCTTAAATCTGCACTTTTAGATGGGTTTGGTCTCCCTACTGAACAATATAGAATAAAGTTCAGGGAAATCAGGAAAGAGGAGTCCCTCCAAGATTGGGTAGATTTTGTGGACTGTTCTGTGAAGGTTCTGGAAGGCTGGTTGCATGGAAGCAAAGTCAGTGATTATCAGGGCTTGTACAACCTCGTCTTGAGAGAGCATATTTGAATATGTGTCTGATTTGTTGCATCAATACGTGGTGGACTCTGATCTGCTCTCCCCCTCCCCCCCACAAGAATTGGGAAAGAAGGCAGACACATGGGTCCACACCAGGGTGAGCAGAAAAGCTCATACAGGGGATGACCACAAAAAGAAAGATAAAGGACAGCACCAAGAGAAGGGTGGGGACAAAGAAAAATCCAAGGAGTCTTCATCAGGCCCACAAAATTCCTCTGGGGGTGGGGACAAATCCTCTTCTTCCTCCTGCTTCAAAAAGCCTTGGTGTTATAGCTGTAAGAACAAAGGCCATAGGCCAGGAGACAGCTCCTGCCCTAAGATAGGCACCAAGCCAACCACCACTACTAATCCCACTCCTAGTGCCCCTAGCAATAGCAGTAGTGGTGGGACTACTAATAGTAGTCAGTCAAAGGTTGTAGCTGGGCTCACTTTATGGACTGTAGTGGAGTCTGTGCTTGTTAGAGAGACCACTGTGGAAGTTTTAGTCTCTGAAGTGGGGATTGACTTTGCCACCCTTGCTGCCTGTCCCCTTAACATGGGTAAGTACAGGCAGCATCCTCTGATAAATGGTGTTGAGGCTGAGGGCTGCAGGGACACAAGTGCCAGTGTCACCATGGTGATTGAAAAGCTGGTGTCCCCTGAGCAACACCTACTTGGTCACCAGTACCAAGTGACTGATGCTCATAACAACACTGTGTGCCACTCCATGGCAGTTGTTGATTTCAACTGGGGAGAGGGGTTACTGGTCCTAAAAAAGTTGTGGTTTCCACTGACCTACCTGTAGAATGTCTACTAGGGAACGAATTGTAGACTTCCGCTTGGGCTGCAGTGGAGTTAGAGGCCCATGCAGCAATGCTGGGAATCCCAGGGCATATTTGTGACTTGACCAGAGCACAGGCCAAGTAACAGAAAGATCAGGGAAACTTGGAGCCTGGAACAATGGGCCAAGACCTTCCCAAACACAAGAGCAGAAAGGGCAAGAAAGTGCCATCTACTCCTACCTCCAGTATGGATTTAACCCCTGAGAAGAAAGAATACATTCCCTTGGTAGAACCTACACCAGAGGAGCGCCAAGCTGACACAGCTGCGATCTTAGGTGCAGGGGGGCCTACTAGGGAGGAGTTCAGTAGGGCACAACAGACTTGTCGAACACTGGAGGGCTTGATGCAGCAAGCTGTCACTCAAGAGGCAGGGGATGTCAGTGGCACCCACAAGGTGTACTGGGAAGACAATTGCTTGTACTCAGAGCCAAGGGACCCCAAATGTGGTGCCACCAGGAGGTTGGCGGTCCCTCTGCTGTACAGATATATTTTTTTAATCTGGCACATGACATTCTCCTGGCAGGTCACTTGGGGCAAAGCAAAACTTGAGACAGGTGTGTCCTTCACTTTCACTGGCCCCACATGTCAGAAGACACAAATTAGTTTTGTCGCCCCTGTGCCACCTGTCAAGCCAGTGGCAAGACTGGTGGCACCCCAAAGGCCCCTTTAATTCCACTTCCAGTGATTGGGTTGCCCTTTGAGAGGGTTGGGGCGGACATTGTTGCCCCCCTGGACCCAACCACAGTATCTCGGAACAAAATTGTTTTGGTAGTGGTAGATTATGCCACCAGGTACCCAGAAGCTATTCCTTTTAGGACTACTACAGCTCCTTCAGTGGCCAAAGCCCTTCTTGGAAAATTTCCAAGAGTGGGTTTTCTACAGCGTTGGTGTCAGACAGAGGTACAAACGTCATGTCTGCATACCTGAAAGCTATGTGGAAGGAATGTGGTGTTACTTATAAGTTCACCACCCCTTACCACCCCCAAACTAATGGGTTGGTAGAGAGATTTAATTAAACTCTCAAAGGCATGATCATGGGACTCTCTGAAAAACAGGAAGAAATGGGATGTCCTATTACCATGCCTCCTCTTCGTCTATAGGGAGTTCCCTCAGAAGGGTGTGGGCTACAGCCCATTTGAACATCTGTTTGGACACCCTGTTAGGGGTCCATTTGCCCTTGTGAGAGAAGGTTGGGAAAAACCTCTCAAGACTCCCAACAAGATATAGTGGATTATGTGATTATGTACTTGGACTAAGATCTAGAATGGCTGAGTATATCAAGAAGGCCACTAAAAACCTTCAGGCCAGCCAGGAGCTGCAAAAGCAATGGCATGACCAGAAGGCTGTACTGACTGCATATCAGCAGGACAGATATTGTGGGTACTGGAGCCTGTGGTTCCTAGGGCACACCGGGACAAATGGAGAGGTCCCCACACAATAGTAGAGAAAAAGGGTGAGGTTACCTACCTGGTAGACCTGGGTACTCCCAGAAGCCCCCTCAGGGTGCTTCGTGTGAACTGCCTAAAGCCCTACAATGACAGGGCTGATATGACCCAGCTCATGGCCACAGATGAGGGATAGGAAGAAGAGAATGACCCACTCACTCCCTGACCTCTTCTCCCACACTGCAGCAGATGGTTCAGTTGATGGGGTAGTCTTAGCTGTTTGCCTCTCTGAGCCACAAAAAGAAGACTGCAGGAATCTCCTGGGGCAGTTCTCAGAACTGTTCTCATTGACACCTGGTCAAACCACTTGGTGTGAACACACCATTGACACAGAGGACAAGTAAGATTTACAGGCAAACTTACCATATCAGAGACTGCATCAGATCTGAAGTTCAGAAGATGCTGGACCTGGGAGTCATTGAGCACTCAGACAGCCCCTGGGCTAGTCCAGTGGTTTTTGTTCTTGTCCTAAACCCTCACTCCCAAAATGGAAAGAGAGAAAGGAGGTTTTGTGTTGACTACAGAGGGCTCAACACTGTAACAAAAAACGGATGCTCACTGTAGGAAGCTGGCTCTGTATATACTATATCAAAATGAGATATAGGCCCTCAGTTTGAACCGCCGGGCGGCCGCCAATGCAACTGCACTTCCGTGGGGTCTATTATGAGATCCCCGCTGGGCCGGCGGCCGGAAACCTGGTTCCCGCCCGTTGGCCCAGCGGGGATCTCGGCCGCAACACAGGAGCCGGCTCCAAATGGAGCTGGCGGTGTTGCGGCTGTGCGACGGATGCAGTTGCACCGGTGGTGCTTTTCACTGAAAGCTGCATGGGGCTGTGGCAGGGGGTCCCACAACTGCCCATGCCAGTGGCATGGGCAGTGCAGGGGCCTCCAGGGGCCCCGTGACTCCCCTTTCCGACAGCCTTTTCATGGCGGTTCAAACAGCCATGAAAAGGCTGGCAGGAGGGGGACTCATAATCACCTGGGCAGGAGGATTAAATCCGCTGGGACAAAAGTGGCGGGAAACTGCCAGTCCCAGCGGTGCGACCGCGGCATTTCTGCTGCGGTTGTAATTCCCCTGGAAGCACCACCAGCCTGTTGGAGGTGCTTCCTCCAAAACAGCCCTGGCGGTCAAAGACCGCCAGGGTTGTAATGACCCCCATAGTGTGCACAGAGTCCAGGGGTTCTCCATAGGCTTAACAGAGGCTAAAGTAGATAATACTAATGCTCTCTTTTGTGGTAGTGTGGTTGAGCAGTTAGGCATATCAGAGGGTAGTGCAAAGCATTTGTTGAATACACAACTCCAGACCAATGGTTTTTATATAGCACCAATATCTTTTCTTAATTTATTTTTAGAATCACAAAATTCAAGTTGCAGGTAAGTACTTAAATAGATACGTATTTCACACATATATTAATAGAACTTTGTTTGCAATCGATAAGTTATACAATTTTTGAAATATTGGCAATAATCTGTTTTTAAAATGGACACTGAAATTTTCAGAAACAGTTCCTGGAAGGAAGAAATGTTAGTTTGTTTTACAGGTAAGTACTTGACTTACAGTGTCAGTCTCCAGGGGTTAGGAAATCCACCGTTTGTGGTTCAAGTTAACCCCAAACACCAAACACAAGCAACACGGGGCCGGCTGGGTGCAGAGGTCAAAAGAGAAGCAAATTTAACGTTGGCTTCTATGGAGACAGGTGGCAGTCAGGATTCGATCTGCCAGCAGGTAAGTACCCGCGTCTTCGGAAGACAGACCTGGGGGCTTTAGAGGAGCACTTGGGAGGCCACAAGTAGGCATCAAACATGCACCCTCAGCGGCACTGGGGCGACAGAGTGCAAACAAGTCGGGTTTCCAATGGTACTCTATGAGGGGACCCGCGGTTCACTCAGACTGCAGGTGAGGTCCAGGAGGTTGTCTCGGGCAAACCACAGGCTGGACAGGGAAGAGGGCCTCCTGTTGAATGTTGCTGCACTGGAGGTCGGGCTGTCCAAGCCCTGGGGGCTGCGGGTGCAATGTGTCTTTAGGCATCGGATATCTTCGTCCGGAGCTTTCGCAGTAAGGGGGATCCTCAGGATTCCCCCTGCAGGTGATGTCGTTAAGGGGTGGAGAGGTCAACCAAGGGTGGGTTCTTGCTTGCAATCGCCTGGAGATTCTCTCTAGTTGGTTAGGCCACCTGGACACGGGCCGTGGGTGTCAGGTGCAGAGTGGTCAGGACTCACGCATCCGGAGTGGTGCTGAAGTCGTTGGGTGTTGTTTCTTCTTTGGACAGGACCCTGGTCCACGGGAGTTCTTGGACCTTTTGAGGTCAGGGCAGTCCTCTGGAACTTGGCAGAAGTCACTAGGCCTGCTGTATGCGTCGCTGTGATTGTGCAGGTTCTGTGAAGCAGGAGACAGGCAGGTAGGGCTGGGACCAAATCAGCTGTCATCTTCCTCCTTCTCTGCGGGGGGTTTCAGCTATGCAGTCCTTCTTCTTCTTGTGAGGTCGCCAGGAGTCCGGTGAGCTGGGTTCAAGGAAACCCTTAAATACAAGAGTTAGGGGCGTTAGGGGGTCAGAGGGCAGTAGCCAATGGCTACTGTCCCTGAAGGTGGCTACACCCTTCCTGTGCCCACTCCCTTTGGGGAGGGGGCACATTCCTAACCCTATTGGTCCATGTCCTCCAAACCAAGATGGAGGAATCTGCAGGGAGGGGGTCACCTCAGCTCTGGACACCTTAGGGGTGGCCCTAGCTTGGGTGATCACTCCTCCCTGTTTTCCCTAATTTTTCCACTGGACTTGCCGCCAAAAGTGGGGCTTTGTCTGGGGGGTGGGCAACTCCACTAGCTGGAGTGCCCTGGGGCACTGTAACAGGAGTCTTGAGCCTTTGAGGCTCACCGCCAGGTGGTACAGTTCCTGCAGGGGGAGGTGTGAAGCACCTCCACCCAGGACAAGCTTTGTTTCTGGCCACCAAGTGCACAAAGGCTCCATGTGGCTAGAAACCCTTCTGGAAGCGGCAGGCTGGTCAGTCCTGCACAAGCAGTTTGGCTAATATACGGGGGCATCTCTAAGATGCCATCTGGGTGCACTTTTCAATAAATCCCACACTGGCATCAGTGTGGGTTTATTGTGCTGAGAAGTTTGATACCAAACCTCCCAGTATTCAGTGAAGCCATATTGTAGCTGTGGAGTTCGTAATAACAAGCTCCCAGACCATATACTAAATATGGCTATACCCAACTTACACTGTCTAAGAATGGACTTAGACACTGTAGGGGCATATTGCTCATTGCGCATAGGAGCTAATAGACACATTGGCATCCACCAATTATCTGAGCACATTTGATTTAACTGCTGGCTATTGGCAGATTAAATTATGAAATGATGCTAAACCAAAAACAGCATTTTTAACCATTGGGGGGGGCATTATCACTTTACAGTGATGCCCTTTGATCTGAAGAATGCACCTGCCACATTTCAGAGGCTGGTTTATACAGTCCTCCAAGGATTGGAAGCCTATAGTGCAGCTTATCTTGATGGCTGTCTTTAGCGCCACCTGGGAGGATCACCTGGTCCACCTGTGGAATGCCTCTACAAAAGGCAGGCCTCACTATCAAGGCCTCTAAGTGCCAGATAGGGCAGGGGAAGGTTGTATATGTGGGACACCTTGTAGGTGGAGGCCAGATTCAACCACTAAAGGGGAAGATCCAAACCATTTTGGATTGGACTCCCCCTACTACCAAGACCCAGGTTAGAGCCTTTCTATGCCTCACTGCGTGCTATAAAAGGTTCATTAAGGACTATGGCTCCATTGTAGCCCCCCTTAATGACCTCACTTCAAAATGAATGCCCAAGAAAGTTTTATGGACAGCTGGCTGCCAAAAAGCTTTTGAGGATCTAAAACAGGCCATGTGCTGTGCACCTATTTCAAGAAGCCCTGCCTACTCTAAACAGTTCATAGTTCAGACAGATGCTTCTGAGGTAGGGGCTGTGGCAGTACTGTCACAGCTTAATACAGAGGGACAGGACCAACCTGTAGCTTTCATAAGCAGAAGCTTGACCCCCAGGGAAAAGCATTCCTCAACCATAGAAAGGGAGACTTTGCTGTGGTTTGGGCTTTGAAGAAGCTGAGGCCATACTTGTTTGGCACTCACTTCCTTGTTCAAACAGACCACAAGCTACTTTTTGGGTTAAAACAGATGAAAGGTGAAAAACCCAAGTGACATAGGTCACTACCTATGTCCAGCTACATAATGGTAACTCCAAACCTAGACATGTTTGGTATTAAATCTAAATATTAATCATACCCCAATACTGTTGCCAGGTTTGGTTGTATGATTTCATGCACTCTGGGGGCTCCTTAGAGGACCCCCAGCATTGCTCCTACCAACCTTCTGGGGTTTTCCAGGCAGCCCACGCTGCTGCCACCCCTCAGTTAGGCTTCTGCTCTCCTGCTGCTTGATCAACTCAAGCCCAGGAAGGCAGAAGAAAGGATTTCCTTTAGGAGAGGGGGGTAACACCCTCTCCTTTTGGAAATAGGTGTTACATGGCTTGGGAGGCGTAGCCTCCCCAAGCCACTGGTATGCTTTGAAGGGCACAGATGGTGCCCTCTGTGCATAAACCAGTCTGCAGCAGTTCAGAGACCACCAGTCCCTGCTCTAGCTTGAAACAGGACAATGGAAAGGGGAGTGGCGACTCCCCTGGCCTGCACCACCCCAGGGGTGGTGCCCAGAGCTCCTCCAGAGGGTCCCTTGATTTTTCCATCTTGAATCCAAGGTGGGCAGGGGCTTCTGGAAGCATCTGAGTGGCCAGGTCAGGGAGGTGATGTCAGAGCCCCCCCTCCTGATAGGTGGTCGCCTGGCTATGTGACCAATCACCCTTCCAGGGCTATTTAGGGTCTCCCTCTTAGGTGGGTCCTCAGATTCGGCTTGCAAGATTCCAGCAGGACTCCTCTGAAACCTCTACTTTGACTTCTGGCTGCTAGAACTGCGACTGGACCATCCAGGAACTGACAATCTGAACCCACGATGAAGACACTGCTTGGAACATTGTTTCCACAGCTCCAAGTCTTCAGTCTGCCCAAGAAGGAATCTCCCTTGGAGTGAAGGAGTCACTACCCTGCATCTGCAGGCACCAACTGTAATGACGACCGGCTGCATGGATCGTCTCTCATCCTGAGCTGCATGGATCCTCCATCATGGGTGGTGGTCTGATGTGGTCTCCTTTGGTCCTCTCTGCCAGCTGTCCAACTTTGGTGGAGATAAGCCCTTGCCTTCCCATGCAGGACAGTACCCCTATGCACCACGTCCCTTGTAGCTACCAAGGCTTATTTGTTCCTCCTCCAAGGGATCTTCATGCTCCTTGTAGCCCTAGTCCCCAGCACTCTTTGTGAAACACAGCCCTCTGTGTGCTTCTCCTGCGGCGTGGGGCCCTTCTTCAGTTGTGCTGCGTGGGCTCCTCTGTGACTCCTGGGTCCTCTTCCAGTGGGTCTCCTGTGGGGGCTGCCTCTTCTTCTGTGGACTCTCCATTCTGCTGAGGGTCCCCGTGACTCCCCTCCGTGGGATGAGTCCTCCTGGACCTCACTGGTCCCCGGCAGCTTCACTTTTCTTCTACTGTGACTCTTGCCTTTTCCAAGGCTTGTTGGTGGCTTTTCCACACCACAGGCAGACTGCAATCTTCCATCCAGCGTGGGACGTCAACTACATCCTCCAGAAACTCGTCACCAACTCCAGGGCTGCATTTATGACCATCTTCGTCCTACCGTCGACCAACTCCTGCAACCACAGACTTCTGCGACTTCTGGACTTGGTCCCCTTCTTTTCCAGGTCTCCCTCTTCAGGAATCCACTGCTGGTTTCTTGCGGTCTTGTCTGGGTGATGCATTATCCTTATTTTCCTTCCTTTTGGTGGTTTGGAAAAAATCAAATAATTTACACCTTTCTTTCTGGTAGCTGGGGGCACTGTGGTACCTACCTTTGGGGTTCCCTAGTTTCTCCAGCTCCCCTCCACAGATTCAATCTACCTAGGTGGCGCTCAAAATACACATACACATACAAAACAACACTACGTTGGACAATTCAAACTACACACACCTGACACACATACACACACCACACCACTATAAAACACCCACCCACACTACCCACAACCCTTTATGACTAAAAAAATTGACAACTGAGAGAGAGAGACACCTATAGCACCCACAGAACCAGAGCCACATAATACCATCACCCATACACCATCCACACACACCTTACAGCACACACCCCAACACATCAGCCCACACACCCTCGCACACACTACTCACAGTACACCCATGGTACCACAAAGACACCCCAGGTTCTCAGAGGAGGAGCTAAGGGTCCTGGTGAAGGAAATCATCAGGGTAGAGCCACAGCTATTCGGATCACAGGTGCAGCAGACATCCATTGCTAGGAAGATGGAGCCATGGTGGAGAATCGTGGACAGAGTGAACGCCGTGGGACAGCACACCAGAACATGGGATGACATCAGAAAAAGGTGGGACAACCTACGGGGGAAGGTGCGTTCCGTGGTAGCAAGACACCAGACAGCAGTACAGAGGACTGGCGGTGGACCCCCACCTCCTCCCCCACAACTAACAACATGGGAGGAGCAATCCTGAGGGTCTGGCAGGAGTAGCAGGAGGACTGGACTCTGGTAAGTCAACTCTTCACTACTATCACCCCCCACCTGCGTGCCATCACATACCCCCATCCTCACCCTCACTCCCATCACCCCACCACCTCCCACACACCCCACCATCACAACCCACCCCTCCCAAAACCAAGCCCTGCATGCAACACCAATGCAAGGACACCCATCACAGACCTGCATGGACACCTATCACTAAAGCATGCACACTAGAGACAATCACCTAGCCCAACAAATCACTACTCACACAAGGCAAAGCTGCCAGGGCAATAACAACCATACAGGGCAACACACCCATGCACAAGATGTCACACTCAGAAACAATAACACTGCATTTACATCCCCACAGGACCCTCATTCAACGTCACCGGAGAGGAGGTGCCAGCAACATCCAGTTCCTCCTCCCCTAAAGAGGCCCACAGTGATGACAGCAGCTCTGGACACCTGGATCTGGATGACCGACCTGGCCCATCGGGGACCTCCGGACAGTCGGTTACCCAGGCACAGTCCCATACCACCACAGAGCCTCCCCCCTCAGGAAACACAAGCACAGCACCCACCAGCGGCCCATACCTCTGTCCCCAGGACATGTCAATTAGTAGTATGGCCACCACTACAGGGAGCCCAGGGCACACCACAAACACAGGACGTTCAGGGACCTGAGGTCCTTGGCAGTAGTGGGCACACGGTTCAGGGGACAGAGGCACAGGACAACAGGGAAGCTGGAAGGACTGCTGTGCGACGGAGGGAGGACAGGCCCAGGGAACCGACTCTCCAGGAGGCACTCACCAACATCCTGGGAGCATACCACCATTCCCAGTAGACGATGGGCCAGATACTGGACAAGTTGCAGGACAACCAGCGGCTGCAGGAGGGACAGTAACTGGGGATCAGGGAGGACCTGAAGGGCATCCACACCACCCTGGTCACCATTGCAGGGGTGCTGGCAGACATGGCCAACACCATGAGGGAGGCAGTGGCACACCAACGGGCCCCTGACACAAGCCACACAGATGAACAGCCCTCCACCTCCGCTAGTGGACAGGAGGCCCTGCCACAGGACTAACAGGCCACCAGCACCCCTCCCCCTGCAGAAGGAGAACCACCCCGAAAATGGTCCCTGCGATCCAGGCAGAAGCCAGAGAGTATTGCCAAGACCCCCGCCAGGAAATAAGACTCTCCTGAATGTCACCCTTGTGTCCCACTCTGTCACCTTGTCCACCTTGAACTGCCATTGCTCCACTTCCTATGCCCCCTTGGACAATGCACCTATGATAAAAATAGACTGGACTTTAACGTGGACTTTCCTCCACCATCACCCCAACCAACTGCAATACCACCTCCACTTTTTAGCACTTAAATAAACACCCTTGGAAGGAATACAAGTATGCAGTCTGTCAAATGATTGAACTTGAACTATGTATTTGTTTAACAATCTGTAAACATTGCAATTCAACTGTACAGTAATGTATACATAGGTATGACCTGTAGTTGGCTGCAGTCGACACACCAGGAGTCAGAGTGGGGCACAGATATCTGAAAATAGAGATGCCAAAGGGTACAGTAAGTGGCCATAGAATTGGGAGAATCTGCCTGCCACGTACAATATCCAACACAAAACTGTCAATGTAAAGTGAAGTTACAGTGTCTTACCTGCGTGTCACTGGAAGTACTGTTGTATTATTGCTGTTCTGTTGTCCTCATCCTCATCCTCTGCCTCCTCATCTTCACTGCCCACAGGGTCCACTGCTGCCACACGCCCATCTCCAGCCTCATCCTCCTGCAGAAAAGGCACCTGGTGTCTCAAGGTAAGGTTATGCAACATGCAGCATGCCACGATTATCTGGCAGACCTTCTTGGGTGAGTAGTACAAGGATCCACCAGTTAGATGGAGGCAACGAAACCTGGCCTTCAGGAGGCCAAAGATCCTCTTGATAATCCTTCTTGTCCACCCATGTGCCTCGTTCTAACGTTCCTCTGCCCTTGTCCTGGCATTCCTCACTGGGGTCAGTAGCCATGAGAGGTTGGGGTAACCAGAGTCACCTGAAAATATTGAGGGATACCTGTTAGACACACTAACCCTTATGGCCAACACCATACCCATACACCAACATCCACTGGGTGGGAACCAGGGCTCATCTATTAACCACACCTGGTGCCTCTGGAGTTGAGCCATCACATATGGGATGCTGCTATTCCTCAGGATAAAGGTATCATGCATAGACCCAGGATACTTTGCATTGACATGGGAGATGTACTGGTCTGCCAGGTATACTATCTGCACATTCATGGAGGGAACACTCTTTCGATTTCGGAACACCTGTTCATTTCTCTGGGTGGGAGGGGTGGGGGAATGCAATATGTGTACCATCAATAGCCCCAATAATGTTGGGGATATGTCCCATTGCATAGAAGTCAGCTTTCACTGTGCCAAATCCTCCACCTGGGGGAAAACGATTTAGCTATGCATGTGTTTAATCAGGGCAGACAACACTCTGGTCAGCACTATTGAGAACATTGGCTGTGGCATTCCTGCTGCCAAGCCCACTGTCACTTGGAAGGAGCCAGTTGCCAAGAAGGAGCACAGATAGGACTTGCACAAGAGGGGGGATCCCGGTGGGCTGACGGATAGCAGATATCAAGTCAGGTTCCAATTGGGCGCACAGCTCTGTGATTGTGGCCCTGTCAAGTCTATAGGTGAGGATCATGTGCCTGTACTCCATTGTAGCCAAGTCAACCAGGGGTCTGTACACGGGGCTATGTCTCCATCTCCTATTCATCCGCAGCGGTTGTAATCTAGGGGGCAAAACGGGGAGAAGCTGGTCAGTATTCCACATTTCCAAACACTACACTGCTTTGCATGTGTGACTGTAACAGTATATTGTTGAATAGGCCCAAATGGTGCCTATGTGTACTGTGACGCATTTAGGTGCCATGGCCTGCCCCCCCTGAAATGGCATCCACGTGTCCTGTGTGGATGGACATGTGGAAATGAGGTAATGCCGCTGACGTTGTATGCCGTTGCGGGAGGCGGTCGAGTACCGCCGGGCAACTCCTCATTGGTTGTCATTGGGCCCTATGGGTTACAGTGGCCATTGGTGATGTACACCGGCAGTGATGGTACGCACCGCCGCGGATGTGACCGCCATTTCTATATGTTTATTCACTTGCTACCTGAACTTCAACTGGTGAGGACCTACACTGCAAGTGCTGCTGTGACTTGTGTCTGGAACCGACCATGGCTCGTGTCACTGGGGGAAAGGGCCCCTGCCTTCACCGCAGCGGAGTTTGAGAGACTGGTGGATGGGGTCCTACCCCAGTACCGAATGCTGTATGGGCCTCTAGAACAACAGGTGAGTACACTGTGAGCACAATGCATGGAGCATGAATGCATGAAGTGCTGTGTGTGAGGGCCTCGTGTAGGGGGGGATGGTGGAAGGGCCCTGGGCAGCGTGCTGCATGTATGGTGGGCAATGTCTGTGCTAATGGGGATGTGAGGGCTACGGTGGAACATGAGTGTAACAGGCCGGGCAGACTGATACGTTTTTTCTATGTGTATTTTTCTGCAGGTCAGCGCCCCTCAGAAAAAGGGTATATGGCATGCCATCACCAAGGACGTGTGGACACTGGGGGTCTACGGCAGGTGGAGCACCCAATGTTGCAAACGGTGGGAGGACCAGAGACGCTGGGCAAGGAAGACGGTGGAGGCCCAGCTGGGGATGGCCTCCCAATGAGGAAGGGGTGCCCGTCGAACCCTGACCCGCCTGATGGCACGCATACTGGCGGTGGCCTGTCCGGAGCTGGATGGGCTCTTGAGGGCATCACAGCAGCCACAAGGGGGTGAGTACAGTTTCCCAACCTCACTGTTCCCCGGCAGCTCCACTTTTCTTCTACTGTGACTCTTGCCTTTTCCAAGGCTTGTTGGTGGCTTTTCCACACCACAGGCAGACTGCAATCTTCCATCCAGCGTGGGACATCAACTACATCCTCCAGAAACTCGTCACCAACTCCAGGGCTGCATTTATGACCATCTTCGTCCTACCGTCAACCAACTCCTGCAACCACAGACTTCTGCGACTTCTGGACTTGGTCCCCTTCTTTTCCAGGTCTCCCTCTTCAGGAATCCATTGCTGGTTTCTTGCAGTCTTGTCTGGGTGATGCATTATCCTTATTTTCCTTCCTTTTGGTGGTTTGGGGAAAATCAAATAATTTACACCTTTCTTTCTGGTAGCTGGGGGCACTGTGGTACCTACCTTTGGGGTTCCCTAGTTCCTCCAGCTCCCCTCCACAGATTCCATCTACCTAGGTGGGGGTCCTACATTCGCATGCCATTCTTTTGGCATATATTTTGTGCTCCCCCTAGGGTCACTATTGTCTATTGCTATTTGCACTGTTTTCTAACACTTTTTATGCCTATTACTGATTACTAGTGTACATATGTAGTGTGTAACTTAGCTCCTATTGGAGGTTTGCCTCTCTAGTACTTGTTGGTAATTGTGTCACTAAAATAAAGCTTTTGTAACACTGAGGCCCTCATTATGACATTGGCGGTAAATCCTGCCTACCGCCAACATACTGCTGGCACGGCGAATTACCGCAACCCATATTATAACACACACATAGGAATCCTCCACTATACAGCCACACACACAAGTCTGCCAGCCCAAAGGTCAGTGATAAACTGGCGGTAGCAAAACCCACACCATTACACCAACAGAACTACGCCTACAGCATTATGACCCACGAATCACCGCAGCGGACATTCAACCGCCGTAAGCCATTGGCAGTACATACCGCTGCGCTCAAAATACACATACACATACAAAACAACACTACGTTGGACAATTCAAACTACACACACCTGACACACATACACACACCACACCACTATAAAACACACACCCACACTACCCACAACCCTTTATGACTAAAAAAATTGACAACTGAGAGAGAGAGACACCTATAGCACCCACAGAACCAGAGCCACATAACACCATCACCCATACACCATCCACACACCTTACAGCACACACCCCAACACATCACCGCACACACTACTCACAGTACACCCATGGTACCACAAAGACACCCCAGGTTCTCAGAGGAGGAGCTAAGGGTCCTGGTGAAGGAAATCATCAGGGTAGAGCCACAGCTATTCGGATCACAGGTGCAGCAGACATCCATTGCTAGGAAGATGGAGCCATGGCCGAGAATCGTGGACAGAGTGAACGCCGTGGGACAGCACCCCAGAACATGGGATGACATCAGAAAAAGGTGGGACAACCTACGGGGGAAGGTGCGTTCCGTGGTAGCAAGACACCAGATAGCAGTACAGAGGACTGGCGGTGGACCCCCACCTCCTCCCCCACAACTAACAACATGGGAGGAGCAAGTCTTGGCAATCATGCATCCTGAGGGTCTGGCAGGAGTAGCAGGAGGACTGGACTCTGGTAAGTCAACTCTTCACTACTATCACCCCCCCACCTGCGTGCCATCACATACCCCCATCCTCACCCTCACTCCCATCAATCCACCACCTCCCACACACCCCACCATCACAACCCACCCCTCCCAAAACCTAGCCCTGCATGCAACACCAATGCAAGGACACCCATCAAAGACCTGCATGGACACCTATCACTAAAGCATGCACACTAGAGACAATCACCTAGCCCAACAAATCACTACTCACACAAGGCAAAGCTGCCAGGGCAATAACAACCATACAGGGCAACACACCCATGCACAAGATGTCACACTCAGAAACAATAACACTGCATTTACATCCCCACAGGACCCCCATTCAACATCACCGGAGAGGAGGTGCCAGCAATATCCAGTTCCCCCTCCCCTAAAGAGGCCCACAGTGATGACAGTAGCTCTGGACACCTGGATCTGGATGACCGACCTGGCCCATCGGGGACCTCCGGACAGTCGGTTACCCAGGCACAGTCCCATACCACCACAGAGCCTCCCCCCTCAGGAAACACAAGCACAGCACCCACCTAGCGGGCCCATACCTCTGTCCCCAGGACATGTCAATTAGCAGTGTGTCTACCACTACAGGGAGCCCAGGGCACACCACAAACACAGGACTTTCAGGGACCTGAGGTCCGTGGCAGTAGTGGGCACACGGTTCAGGAGACAGAGGCACAGGACAACAGGGAAGCTGGGAGGACTGCTGTGCGACAGAGGGAGGACAGGCCCAGGGAACCGACTCTCCAGGAGGCACTGACCAACATCCTGGGAGCATACCACCATTCCCAGTAGACGATGGGCCAGATACTGGACAAGTTGCAGGAGAACCAGCGGCTGCAGGAGGGACAGTACCTGGGGATCAGGGAGGACCTGAAGGGCATCCACACCACCCTGGTCACCATTGCAGGGGTGCTGGCAGACATGGTCAACACCATGAGGGAGGCAGTGGCACACCAACGGGCCCCTGACACAAGCCACACAGATGAACAGCCCTCCACCTCCGCTGCCGCTAGTGGACAGGAGGCCCTACCACAGGACTAACAGGCCCCCAGCACCCCTCCCCCTGCAGAAGGAGAACCACCCCGAAAATGGTCCCTGCGATCTAGGCAGAAGCCAGAGAGTATTGCCAAGACCCCCGCCAGGAAATAAGACTCTCCTGAATGTCACCCTTGTGTCCCACTCTGTCACCTTGTCCACCTTGAACTGCCATTGCTCCACTTCCTATGCCCCCTTGGACAATGCAACTATGATAAAAATAGACTGGACTTTAACGTGGACTTTCCTCCACCATCACCCCAACCAATTGCAATACCACCTCCACCTTTTAGCACTTAAATAAACACCCTTGGAAGAAATACAAGTATGGAGTCTGTCAAATGATTGAACTATGTATTTGTTTAACAATCTGTAAACATTGCAATTCAACTGTACAGTAATGTATACGTAAGTATGACCTGTAGTTGGCTGCAGTCAACACACCAGGAGTCAGAGTGGGGCACAGATATCTGAAAATAGAGATGCCAAAGGGTACAGTAAGTGGCCATAGAATTGGGAGAATCTGCCTGCCACGTACAATATCCAACACAAAACTGTCAATGTAAAGTGAAGTTACAGTGTCTTACCTGTGTGTCACTGGAAGTACTGTCGTATTATTGCTGTTCTGTTGTCCTCATCCTCATCCTCTGCCTCCTCATCTTCACTGTCCACAGGGTCCACTACTGCCACACGCCCATCTCCAGCCTCATCCTCCTGCAGAAAAGGCACCTGGTGTCTCAAGGTAAGGTTATGCAACATGCAGCATGCCATGATTATCTGGCAGACCTTCTTGGGTGAGTAGTACAAGGATCCACCAGTTAGATGGAGGCAACGAAACCTGGCCTTCAGGAGGCCAAAGATTCTCTCGATAATCCTTCTTGTCCACCCATGTGCCTCGTTCTAACGTTCCTCTGCCCTTGTCCTGGCATTCCTCACTGGGGTCAGTAGCCATGAGAGGTTGGGGTAACCAGAGTCACCTCCAAATATCGAGTGATACCTGTTAGACACACTAACCCTTATGGCCAACACTATACCCATACACCAACATCCACTGGGTGGGAACCAGGGCTCATCTATTAACCACACCCGGTGCCTCTGGAGTTGAGCCATCACATATGGGATGCTGCTATTCCTCAGGATAAAGGTATCATGCATAGACCCAGGATACTTTGCATTGACATGGGAGATGTACTGGTCTGCCAGGTATACTATCTGCACATTCATGGAGGGAAAGCTCTTTCGATTTCGGAACACCTGTTCATTTCTCTGGGTGGGAGGGGTGGGGGAAATGCAATATGTGTACCATCAATAGCCCCAATAATGTTGGGGATCTGTCCCATTGCACAGAAGTCATCTTTCACTGTGCCAAATCCTCCACCTGGGGGAAAACGATTTAGCTGTGCATGTGTTTAATCAGGGCAGACAACACTCTGGTCAGCACTATTGAGAACATTGGCTGTGGCATTCCTGCTGCCAAGCCCACTGTCACTTGGAAGGAGCCAGTTGCCAAGAAGGAGCACAGATAGGACTTGCACAAGAGGGGGGATCCCGGTGGGCTGACGGATAGCAGATATCAGGTCAGGTTCCAATTGGTCGCACAGCTCTGTGATTGTGGCCCTGTCAAGTCTATAGATGAGGATCATGTGCCTGTACTCCATTGTAGCCAAGTTAACCAGGGGTCTGTACATGCTTTGCATGTGTGACTGTAACAGTACATTTGAATACTCCCAAATGGTGCCTATGTGTACTGTGACGCATTTAGGTGCCATGGCCTGCCCACCCTGAAATGGCGTCCACGTGTCCTGTGTGGATGGACATGTGGAAATGATGTAATGCCGCTGACGTTGTGTGTCATTGCGGGAGGCGGTCGAGTACCGCCGTGCAACTCCTCATTGGTTGTCATTGGGCCCTATGGGTTACAGTGGCCAATGGTGATGTACACCGGCAGTGATGGTACGCACCGCTGCGGACGTGACCACCATTGTCTATATGTTTACTCACTTGCTACCTGAACTTCAACTGGTGAGGACCTACACTGCAAGTGCTGCTGTGACTTGTGTCTGGAACCGACCATGGCTTGTGTCACTGGGGGAAAGGGCCCTGCCTTCACCGCAGCAGAGTTTGAGAGACTGGTGGATGGGGTCCTACCCCAGTACCGAATGCTGTATGGGCCTCTAGAACAACAGGTGAGTACACTGTGAGCACAATGCATGGGGCATGAATGCATGAAGTGCTGTGTGTGAGGGCCTCGTGTAGGGGGGGTTGGTGGAAGGGCCCTGGGCAGCGTGCTGCATGTATGGTGGGCAATGTCTGTGCTAATGGGGATGTGAGGGCTACGGTGGAACATGAGTGTAACAGGCCGGGCAGACTGATACGTTTTTTCTATGTGTATTTTTCTGCAGGTCAGCGCCCCTCAGAAAAAGGGTATATGGCGTGCCATCACCAAGGACGTGCGGACACTGGGGGTCTACGGCAGGCGGAGCACCCAATGTTGCAAACGGTGGGAGGACCAGAGACGCTGGGCAAGGAAGACGGTGGAGGCCCAGCTGGGGATGGCCTCCCAATGAGGAAGGGGTGCCCGTCGAACCCTGACCCGCCTGATGGCACGCATACTGGCGGTGGCCTGTCCGGAGCTGGATGGGCTGTTGAAGGCATCACAGCAGCCACAAGGGGGTGAGTACAGTTTCCCAATATACTACTTGCGCGGGTGGGGTGGTCTCCAGGTGGGGGATGTGGGCCAGTGGGTGCCCCTATGCCAGGCCGGACATTGCAGGGTAGGTCCCATGTTGGGCAGGGTCTGATGTACACCACCTCCTACCAAGACAGTAGGCATCCACAACTGGGCAGGGGTCTATGGGTCTCAGGTATGCTGCAATTGGAGTAAGGTATCCCTGTACATGGGCTGGTGACTAGCGTTGTGACTGTTAGTGCATTGCCTAGTGTGTAGGGCTGTTCCCTGTGTGTGTCTGTGTGTCGTGTAAGTCAATGGTGGTGTTGTTGCCGCATTTGACCAAGTGTATCCTTTGTCTCTCCCCCCACTTTTTGTTTTGTCACCCTGTCCTTATGTGCATTAGCATCATCTGGCTTAGGAGCAGAGGCACCGACGACAGAGGGAGCTGCATCCCACAGGGCCCATGAGGCCGAATCCACCGACGGTGCGGGCACCAGTGGGATGGAGGGCGAGGGGAGCACCACGGCGGAGACAGGAAGAGACAGTTCTGACAATTATTCCTCCTCTGATGGAAGCTCCCTGGTGGTGGCGGACATCTCCTTGCCCACCGCAACTGCAGATACATACGCCACCCCCGTACCAGCCCTACCCTCCCAGCAGCCCCTCAGCATGTCTCCGTGCCCGCTCACCCAGGAGGGTGGGCATCTCCTTTGTCCCAGGCACCTCAGGCCCTGCCCCAGTTAGCCCTGCTGCCCTGAGTGAGGAGGCTATTGACCTCCTGCGATCCATCTCTGTTGGGTAGTCAACCATTGTGAATGCCATCCAGGGACTGGCAGCCCATTTGCAACAAACTAATGCATTCCTGGAGGGCATTCACTCTGGCATGGTGGCCCAACAGAGATCAATCCAGGCTGTGGCCTCCTCTCTGATGGCAGCCATTATCCCTGTTTCTAGCCTACCCCCTCCAACTTCCTCTACCCAGCCCCATTCCCCATAACCCCAACCTATCCCAAGCACACAGGCAGACTAGCATGTACAGTGGACAACACACAGGAGTGGCTCAGGCAAACACAGGCACCAAACATCATCCCACAGGCACTCATACAAACACCATCCAGATGCAGACATTCCAACATTGTGTCCCCCTCCTCCTCGTCATCTACCTCCGTTCCAGTAGCGTTTCCACTCACACCTGCATGTACTACATTCTCATCCACTACCTCCATCACCATCACGCCTATCAAAACACACCCCTCACTGGCATTCCCCACCCTCACATCCATGCACACGTCCCCTGTGTCCTCTCCCGCTGTGTCTGTGCCCCCCCAAAGTACCCAAACGCAAGCACTCAGACGCCCAACAGCCATCCACCTCACAATAGCATCCAGCCCATGCACCTGCACCCAAATTCAGCAGACACCTCCTACAACCACTCCCTCTTCCTCCACTCCCACACCTTCACCCTCTTCCCGCCCCAATGTCCCTAAGAAGCTTTTCCTCTCCACTGTTGACCTCTTCCCTATCCCTCCCCCCGTCCTTCACGTCGGGCCAGGGTGGTCAGAACCCAGGCGAGCACCTCAGCCACCCAGTCCACGGCCACAGTAGTGTCGACAGCTACTGCCGTTGGGAGAGGCTCCAGGGAACCAGGCAGCAGCACTAAAAGTGTGCCTGCACCAGGTGCATCAAGGAAGGGCAAGGAGGAACCACCAGCTGCCAAAGGGAAGGGCAAGGAGGCGCCACCAGCTTCCAAAGGGAAGGGCAAGGAGGCACCACCAGCTGCCAAAGGGAAGGGCAAGGAGGCACCACCAGCTGCCAAAGGGAAGGTGAACGGTGCTTGCATCAGCAGGCAGGAAGGACAGGAGGCCTGGTCTTGGGACTGATACTGAGCCCCTATCACCAACCATGGCGGTTCAGCCATCCAAGGCTGCAGGGGATGGGCTGGAGCCTCCCCCCACCACTGCCAGCACCACCACCAGCATCACCACCATCACCATCGCCAGCACCACCACTGGCAGCAGCAGCCCCAGTGGGCAGCCGTCCGAGGCTGCAGGGGATGGGCTGGAGCCTCCCCCCACCACAGCCAGCCCCACCACCAACACCACTGCCAGAGGGCTGCCGTCCCAGGCTGCAGGTGATGGGCTGGAGCCTCCACCCACCACTGGCAGCACTGCCACCAGCACCGCCACTGGCAGCAGCAGCCCCAGTGGGCAGCCGTCCGAGGCTGCAGGGGATGGGCGGGAGCCTCCCCCCACCACTGCCACCACCGCCACCGGCAGCAGCAGCCCCAGTGGGCAGCGGTCCGAGGCTGCAGGGGATGGGCTGGAGCCTTCCCCCACCAAAGCCAGCACTGCCACCAGCACCACTGACAGCAGCAGCCTCAGTGGGCAGCCGTCCTAGGCTGCAGGGGATGGGCTGGAGCCTCCCCCCACCACAGCCAGCACTGCCACCAGCACCACTACCGGCAGCAGCAGCCCCAGTGGGCAGCCGTCCGAGGCCTCAGGGGATGGGCTGGAGCCTCCCCCCACCACTGCCAGCCCTGACACCAGCCCCGCCACTGCCACCACTGAGCAGCCGTCACCGCCAGCGGGCAGTGTGTAGTCCTGCCTGCATGGGCTGTAGTGCGTCCTGGACCCTGCAAATCCCATGGGTGTGACACCCAGGGGAGAGACTGTGACCTTGCACTCCCCAAGTGCTGCATCACAGGGTACAAGGCCCCCTCCAGAACCAGTGGAAGAAGCCATCCACTCACCCCATCCTTGCCAGGATGAAGCACACTGGGCACAAGGCCCCCTCCAGAACCAGTGGAAGAAGCCATCTATTAGAGAGACTGTGGCTTTTCACTCCCCAGGACCAAGCAGTGGGCAAACCACCCACTTGAGAAACTGTGGCTTTGCACTCCCCAGGACCAAGCAGTGGGCAAACCACCTACTTGAGAGACTGTGGCTTTGCACTCCCCACGACCAAGCAGTGGGCAAACCACCCACTTGAGAGCCTGTGGCTTTGCACTCCCAAGGATATCGCATAGGGCATGTAGCCCCCGCCAGGACTAGTGGTGTTGTACCATCTTCCAGCTGAGGTGCCCCCCCATTCCCCGTCCCCCTGAGGTGCCTGTGTATTTTCAACCTGATGCCCCTGCAGTGTTCTCTCCGTGTTGTTGCAGGAGTGAGGTGGGGCCTTGGCCTATGTGTAGTGGCCCTGTGGCCCACGGACACTGAGTACTGGGCAGTGTCCCTCCATTTGTAAATATGTATATACATTTTGAATTTGAAGCACGTATTTATACTATTTTGTCTTATTACACTCACTTTAATCAATTCCTTTTGTCTTTGCATTGTTTCTGAGGGGTACGGGGTGGATATGTAATGTTAGTGCATCTGGCTGTGTGCATGGTCTTGGGGGTGGGGGTGTTGCATGTTGCGTGTGTGTGTCACTCTCTCTCGTCCCTCCCTTGTGTGCTAGGCGGCAGTACTCACCTTGGTCGTCTTTGCCGGCATTGATGTTCGTAATGCAGGAAAGGGTATACAAGCATGGGGAAAATGTGCAGCTCGGTCTCCATGGCGTCATGGTTGTTCCCTGATTCTCCAGAGGTGAGTCCTTTGACTTCGGTGTTCTGTTTCCACTGTGCTTTTGATGTTGTTGTTACCACGCTAGAAAAGGTGGCGAATAGGCCTGTCTTAATACAGTGGGCAGAACATTGTCTTCCGTCTGGCTGTAGGCGGTTACCGCCGTGGTGCTTGTTGCTACCGCCATGGCCGTCGGTGTGTTAAAGTGGCTGTCTGAGTGAGCGGTTTCCGGCGTGGTCATAATTTCATTTTTGTTACCGACGGCCTGTTGGCGGTATTACCGCCGCTTCATTACCAACCGCCAGGGTTGTAATGAGGGCCTGAGTGTTTTCTTTCATGTGTGCAAGTGCTGTGTGACTACAGTGGTATTGCATGAGCTTTGCATGTCTCCTAGATAAGCCTTGGCTGTTCATCCACATCTACCTCTAGAGAGCCTGGCTTCTAGACTCTGCCTACACCACACTAATAGGGGATACCCGAACCTGGTATAAAGTGTAAGTACCATAGGTACCCACCACACAACAGACCAGCTTCCTACATTCCACAACATGAAGGAACTCTTCTCAGTCATTCCCATCATACACAAATCCTCACTATGTGTCAAGGCCATCCCAGAAGTACAAGGTGCCACCATGGAACACCTTCACTTCCTGTTCCACACCAACCACAACTACTCCATCCATGGCACCCTTGTGTACAGGCCACCCGGCCCTGCCCAGCATTCATAGACGACATGGTAGACATTGCTACCCCCTAGGCCCTGGCGTCCGATGACTACCTCCTCCTCTTCGACCTGAATTTCCACCTCGAAGACCGCACCGATCCTTACACTACCGATTTACTTGACAACCTCGCCACTCTCGGGCTCAGACAGCTGGTCTCAGCACCCACACACATCACAGGACACACACTGGACCCCATCTTCACATCAAGCAACCAAATCACCATCAAGACCATCTCCACCCCAGAGTGGACAGACCACCACTGCATAAATTTCACAATCATCACACCCAGCAGCTGGACCGCACCTCCAGAGCCCCCTACTGGAAATGGAATGAAATTAGCAGCGAGCAACTCACCTCCACTCTCGTCAAATTTCTCCCTCCCCCTTCAATGATGCCAACACCGCAGCGCGTAATCTCAACGCATGGATTGCCGAATGTGCCAACACTCTAGCTCCTCTCCGACTGTCATCGGCCAAACGACTACCAAAGAAAGCCAGCTGTTTCACCAAAGAACTCCAAGAATCAAAGCGCTCCAGCAGACACTTAGAGAAAAAATAGAGGAGCAGCCAAACAAACGAAGACCTCGCCTCCTTCAGAGCTGCAACCGCCACCCACCTCCGAAACATCAAGAACTCAAAGAAGGACACACTCTGGGATCGCATCAACTCTTCCACACACAACATGAAGGAACTCTTCTCAGTCATCAAAGAGTTCACTAATCCCCCCTCTGAAGCCACTAGGATTCCCCTTCACAGGACCTCTGCGAGAAACTCGCAACCTTTTTCAACCGCAAGATACGACATCTTCCTCCCGGAAAACAAAACTGGCATCGGAACCTGCGACCGACCCACCCCCCAGAACTCACCCAGACCATCTACAGCTGGTCCATGCTCACCACGGAGGAAACAGTAAGCATCATAAACAGCACCCACTCTGGAGCCCCCACGGACCCCTGCCCACACAACATATACATCAGAGCCAGCACATCCATCACCCCAAGCTCTGAAACATGATAAACTGCTCCATCAACACTGGCACCTTCCTTGAAGACTGGAAACATGCTGAAATACGCACTCTCCTGAAGAAACACTCGGCCGACCCATCAGAACTAAGAAATTTCCAGCCCATCTCGCTGCTACCCTACCCCCCCAAAGTACTGGAGAAAGCAATTAAATCACAATCACAGAATTTTATCAAGGTCACCAAGTCCCTGGACAGCTCCCAGTCTGGGTTCTGCAGCAACCACAGCACAGAGACAGCCCTTCTTGCAGCCACCGACGACATCCAATCACTCCTAGACCACAGCCACACCACAGCGCTCATACTCCTCGAACTCTCAGCAGCCTTCGACACGGTCTCCCACATCACTCTATGTATCTGACTTGACGACATTGGATTCTGCTTAAAAGCCCTGGAATGGATCTACTTCCTCTCCTGGAGGACTCAATGGGTCAGACTCACGCCCTACACATCCAGACCCACAGGAGTCAACCGCGGAGTCCACCAAGGATCCTCTCTGAGTCCAACACTGTTCAATGTATACATGGCCCCACTCACAGCCATCGTCAGAAGCCACAGAATGAAAATTGTGTCATACGCCGATGACACACAACTCATCATCTCCCTTGCAAAGACCCGGACATGGCCAAAAGGAACTTCCACTCAGGAATGGAAGCCGTCACCACATGGATGAGAGAAAGCTGCCTCAACCTCAACTCTGACAAGACCGAGCTCATCTTCTTTGGAAAGGCCGCCTCAGCATGCAAAGAGTCCTGGTGGCCCACATCCCTCAGCACCCCCCCTGCACCGACCGAGCAAGGCCGCAACGTAAGCATTATTCACGACTCCTCCCTATCCATGACCCGTCAGGTACACTCAGTCACCTCCTCCTGCTGGCTCATACTCTGCAAACTTCGGAAAATCTTCGGATGGCTCCCAGCAGACTGCCGCAGGACAGTCACCCACGCCTCAGTCACAAGCAAGCTTGACTACGGCAAAGCTCTCTATGCCGGAACATAAAGAAACCTACAACTCATACAGAACGCCGCCCCCAGACTCATCCTGAACCTCTCACGCTGAGAACTTTTCTCCCAACACCTGAGGACCCTCCACTGGCTCCCGGTCTCGAAACAAATCACTTTCAAGCTACTCACCCACACGTACAAGGCCATACACAACGTTGGACCAGCCTACCTGAACCACCGCGTCTCCTTCCACACCCCCTCCAGATCCCTATGCTCTACCCAGCTGGCCCTGGCCACCATCTCTCGCATTCGTAAAACCTCTGCCAGAGGAAAATCCTTCACCTACATCACAGCAAAGAGCTGGAACAACCTCCCCCTCCACCTCAGACAAAGCCCATCGCTCACCGTCTTCAGGAAGAACCTCAAGACGTGTATCTTCTGATGACGCCCCCCCACCCAGCGCCTTCGGAGCCTCACAGGTGAGTAGCTGCACTTTATAAAAAATGATTGATTGATACATCCGTGTCCTGGACTTGGGGATGCAATTAATGGGCAATTTTGCCACAGTGTCCTCAGTTATATCAAGTAATCTTAAGGGGGAAGCAGAAGCATTGGCAGTACACCAGTGTCTCCAGGACATTCCTCAAAAAGAACAAGAAGAACGCGAGCTGCCTAAGATTATAGCCGAAACCTATACTAGTAAAGGTAGGCATAGTTTGGGAGTCAAGCCAGGTAAATCACAATAACAAGGTAAATCCAATAAGGATTCTACCAAACAAGCACAAGAGGGTTCTAAGAAATGCTGGGATAAACAAATCCTAATAAAGAAAATAAAAAATAAAGAGGAGAATCACTGCGTTCGGAGGCCTCTGAGAAATGCTACAATTTAAGAAATAGGGAAACTTTATAAACTCCAGATAGCTACCAATATACTGACACTCATCTATCTCATTCCTTCAGCACTCACCCAACAAACGCAGTGAGAGAGGAGGGCAGTCAGAACACCAAAATAAGTACATGAAACCAAGGAAAGAATCACAACGATCATCCAAAGGTTCGATAAAAAAGGAAGAGAAACTTCCACAACAGAAACCCCAATTCAAAAAGAAAAGGGATGCGACCATCATGGTGAACAATGTCACACATATTGAGAGCTTTGCTGAAGAACAAGACTTGGACAGTGACTCTGCTAGAGAGCGCGGCAGAGGTCACAACAGTTCTCCAGACTCTTCAAGAGCTTCTGGATGTGACAGCAACTAACGACTTTCTTGAAGTTGAAACTGCAGACAGGCATATCTCCCCATCAGACAGGGTTTATAAAGTACAAATTCAAATTAAGGGAGACATAGAGTGCACTATTAAAGTTATATTTTGGGGACTTTTAAACCTTTGTTTCACGTAACTAAGCCAGACTATTCCTATAGAATAGTGTTAAATTACAGACACCTTACCAGTCATACACAAACACTTGAAATACAAAATGCATATAGCACACAACTTATAACAATTTGGTGTGCAAAAATATTAAACAACCTTGGACATTTCCAAAGTTTTTTCTGCTCAAATTTAGCGCCTGAAAGTAGGGATTTCAGTGCCTTCAGTGTGCTTGGCTGTCAAAGAAAATGTTGCTGTCTTCTTCACGGGTATAAGAACAGTTCAGATGAGGAAAAGAGCCTGGCACCCCACTTTTTAGAAAACTGTTTGCAACTACAACCTCCCAATACCATCAAAAATGTACAGTCATTACTGGGCTTTTTCAACTTTGGCAGAACTTACATTCCAGAATATGCACAACGCGTAAAACAACTCTATGACGTAATTCGTCCAGATTTCTCAAGCAAACATTGGACACTTGAACATACATGCATTCTTAGAGCACTACAACAAGACATGCCTGAAGCTAAACATTTATATACACGTAACAACAAAACAAACTTGGTCACATGGGTAATTCTGTGTGCAATCGGGTTCATTTATGTAACATTCAATGAAGGTGACACCGTACCCCATACCATTCAAATCACATTTGTACTCCAAGGCTGAACAGTGTTTTGCACCCACAGAGGAAATACTGTCTGGAGTTCAGACTGCGATCATAAAGGTGAGCTCTCTGGCACAGGGGAAACACATCATTCTCGTTACCCCAATACCAGCCTTTGAGGCTGTTACCAAAGCTAGCGTACCAAACACATAAGCATTACATCCACATTGGATTCAATGGGCAATGTTTCTGACAGCCACTGATATTGATTATGTTTTAGATCCAAAACTACAGACCCAAGAATTTCTCCAATATGAATTTAAATACCCGTGCCCTCTGACATCTTGCCTGTTAAACAATATCGAGGGATCATTTATACTGATGGATCAGCCAAACCAGCTGTAGGTACCAAACACCAATACTCTGCTGCTTGTGCAGCCATTAGCGGGGTAATGATGGATGACAAATTCCTCTCTCAACATACCTACATGCAGACCTTTTGCAGAGCTCAAGGCTCTTATACTAGCACCAGAACACACATGGATCCTGAACTTTCTACATTGATTGTGTGTGAATCGTACTATTGTGTCTAATCCTTTAATTAATATTTACACTATCCCCGACTAAACGAGATCAGAGATTCCAAAGGGACACCATAAAACACAAATTCTTGCAGGGAAGGGTAGCAGATCTTAAAGACAAGCTACCACAGGCTTGTGTAGTACATACATTGGTTATCAACGGACATGTTGGAATACATGCTGTAGAGAATACAAGCCCTTACCAAAAGCATATTCAACAAAATACTCCTACCACTTAAGTGCACAAAATATTACATTTGTAAAAATACCAGCGGTGGGTGATCATGTGATCCCCAACCAAGACCAGAGACTACATCTCATCAAAGCAGCCCATGAGAGGCTTGCTTCTGCCCATGTGTATACCTGGATCATTGTGGTCTCTTGCAACCTGACAGTGCATACAAATACATCTTAATCACTGTTGACTCATGTTCTGGATTTCTAGGGGTATGGCCACCACGATCGACTGACGCCTGAACTGTTGTTAAAGATTTTGAATTGTTTTTCGAGACAAATGCTGTTGCTGAATTCCACTCAGACCAGGGCCCGCCTTTTCCTCCAGAACATTTAGAGACATAATGGCGACATTGGGTGTTCAACTGCATTTCTCGTCTCCCTATCATCCCGAAGAATACATGATTGTAGAGCAGAAAAACAGAGACTTAAAGCAATCCTGAACAACAAGAGTACTAGGTACAGGTCGTAGTTGGCTGCACCACGTGTATGGAGTCCAGAGAGCACTAAATATTCTGACCAGAAGGTCTTTGGGGGGGATGTACCCCATACAAAGTCCTGATCGGGACATCTGTGTAAGTCCCAGATCTTGATGGTTCAGTGCGGTGGCGGCAGAAACACCTTTTGACATAAATGAACGTGTCATTGTCTTGCAGGAATTACAACAGTTTTGTCATGAAAACTCATCTGAACATGCTGCCACCTACAGAATGAGGGATTTGCCAACAACATCCACTGGCAGGATTCCTAAATTTGGGGATCTAGTGCGTGAAAACATTGCTGTAAAGAAGAAATTTAGTCCAGAATGCAGAGCACTGGTTGCAGTCCTGGGGATACACGGTGCCCGAACTGTCATTTTACCACTGCTGCCTGGTTCTAAAGGAAACCGTTTCATTTCAGTTGACAGTGTCTGTAGGAGGCTGGCCTGGTGGTAGTGGGTACCTTGGGTACTTACACCTTATATCAGGTCCAGTTATCCCTTATTAGTGAAATGTAGTAGTGTTCTAGCAGCTTAGGCTGATAGAGGTAGCTGTAGCAGAGCAGCTTAGGCTGAATTAGGAGACATGCAAAGCTCCTGCAATACCACTATAGTTACACAGTACTTATACACAAATAAAGACAATACTCAGTGCTACCAAAAATGAAGGTAGTTTATTTGGGTGACACAAGGCCAAAAATATCTTAGAGCCAATACTCCTTCTGGAGGTAAGTATTGTACACAATATGTACACAAGACACCAAAATAAGGCAAGTAATTAGACATAAGATAGTGCAAACAATAGGAAATGCTATAGAATGCAATGGGATAAAATAGGTCTAGGGGCAACGCAAACCATATACTAAAAAAAGTGGAATGTCAGTCACGAATTCCCCCCTAGACAAGTGTAATGTGTAGAGAATCGCTGGGAGAGTAAGAATACCACAAAGGTGAGTAAAATACATACCACACCCCAGAGCCCAGGAAAGTAGGAGTAAAGTACTGCAAGTTTCCTTAGGACACACTACAAGTCGTGGTTAGAGTTATTGCAAGAACCAAGCAAGACTGCAAACAACAACTGGTGGATTCCTGGACCTGAAGACCTGCAAAGAGAGGAGACCAAGTCCAGAAGTCAGAAGAAGTTCCAGGAAGGACAGGAGCCCCTGCCAACCTAGAAGAGGGTGCAAAAGAAGAGTCCCCGGATGGACGAAGACTGCAGAAATGCACCAAAGGAAGATGGCTGCGGGTTCCTGCATGATGCAATGGATGTCCCACGAAGAGATGTTGGATGAGGGTGAGTTTGGTGCTGGATTCGTCCAACAAGCCTTGGTTCAAGCAAAGTCACGTTCTGCGGCACAACCTGGACCCAGGAGTGACCTGGGGACCTCACCTTGGACTGAGGAGGCAGAGGGGGCTCCCAACATTAGAGGGAACCCACAGATGACCAGGTAGCGCCCACGGACGTCCGGGGACATGGGGACAAAGAAGGTGCAAATTGCGGTTGTTGCAGCACTCCAAAAGAAGGTCCCACGCAGCTGAAGGACAACTCAGCGAGTTGAGCATCACAGGATAGAATGCTGGGGACCTGGGCCAGGCTCTGCACGAAGGGTTCTTGCAAATAGTGCACAGAGGCCTCAGGTGGTGGAGATGACGCAATGCAAAAGGGTACTGTCGCTAACGGGGAAGGCAAGCTCTTACCTCCTCCAAATTTGGATAGCAGGACCTTCGGACAGTCTGTGTAGAAGGGGTCCACCACCTGTGTTCCAAGGAGCACGCTCGTCTCCAGGTTGTCGACTTAGAAGGTGCCTGCAAGAGCAGGGAAGTGACTCTGTCACTCCACGGGAGATTTATTCTGTCCTTCTGGTGCAGGATGAAGACAGGGAGTCCCAAGAGCGTGCACACCGTTGAAACTGTGGCAGTTGCTGGCTGGAGCAGAAGTTGCAGAGGAAAAGTAGTCCTTCTGGATACCTTGTGGCTGCTACAGTGGTTCCTGGAGTAGTCTGCGGTCGATCCGAGGTCAGAGGATGAAGTAGTAGTTGCAGAGGATTCCTGCTGGAAACGTGCAAGTAGAATCTGAAGAGAAACCCACAGGAGAGACCCTAAATAGCCCTGAGAGGGGGATTGGCTACCTTATCAGGTATGGACCTATCAGAAGGGGTCTCCGACGTCCCCTGCTGGCACTGGCCACTCAGAGGCCTCCAGAGTATCCCCAAAACTTTGGAAAACAAGATGGCTGAAGTCTGGGCACACTGGAGGAGCTCTGGGCACCACCCCTGGGGTGGTGATGGACAGGGGAGTGGTCACTCCCCTTTCCTTTGTCCAGTTTCACATCAGAGCAGGGACTGGGGGACCCTCAACCGGTGTAGACTGGCTTATGCAAGGTAGGCACCATCTGTGCCCTTCAAAGCATTTCCAGAGGCTGGGGGAGGCTACCCCTCCCCAGCCTGTAACACCTATTTCCAAAGGGTGAGGGTGTAACACCCTCCTCCCAAAGGAAATGCTTTGTTCTGCCTTCCTGGGACTGAGCTGCTCAGACCCCAGGAGGGCAGAACCCTGTCTGTGAGGTGGCAGCAGCTGTAGCTGCAGTGTAAGCCTCAGAGAGCTGGTTTGGCAGTACTGGGGGTCCATGGTGGACCCCCCAGGATGCATGGATTTGGCTCCTCAATACCAGATTTGGAATGGGGGGACAATTCCATGATCCTGGAATCCTTACATGGCCATATTCGGAGTTACCATTGTGAAGCTACATATAGGTCTTGACCTATATGTAGTGCACGCGTGTAATGGCGTCCCCTCACTCACAAAGTCTGGGGAATTGGCCCTGGACTGCGTGGGGGCACCAGTGCTAGTGCAAGGGTGCCCTCACACTTAGTAACTTTGCACCTAGCCTTCAGTAAATGAAGGCTGGACATATAGGTGACTTATAAGTTACTTAAGTGCAGTGAAAAAGGCTATGAAATAGTGTGTGCACTATTTCACTTAGGCTGCAGTGGCAGTCCTGTGAAAGGGTTTGTCTGAGCTCCTTATATAATGCAAAAGAAATGCTGCAGCCCATAAGGATCTCCTGGAACCCCAATGCCCTGGGTACCTAAGTACCACATACTAGGGACTTATAAGGGGAGGGTCCAGTGTGCCAATTGAAATTGGTGAATGAAGTCACTAGCCTATAGTGACAAATTTAAAAGCAGAGCGAGCATAAGCACTGAGGTTCTTGTTAGCAGAGCCTCAGTGACACAGTTAAGCACTACTGACAACACACACATTAGGTCACAAACTATGAGCACTGGAGTCCTGGCTAGCAGGCTCCCAGTGAGACAGGCAAAACACACTGACATATAGGTTGTTCACTATGAGCCCTAGGGTCCTGGCTAGCAGGATCCCAGTGGTACAGTAAAAACACACTGACACACACTCACAAACAGGCCAAAAGTGGGGGTAACCATGCAAGAAAGAGGCTACTTTCTTACATTGTCAAACTACACCATTTGACCAGTCCTGCACAGTAAACCACAGTAGTTCCTATACCCCTCTCACTGCCAATTAGAATGTGCCTCTACAGCAATTAAACAATAATGAAGAAACTTCCCTGAGCTTGGGAAGTGTGGAAAATTATCTTTCATTAGTTCCTATAATCACATCATTGACAAGAAATGTCAAAATTTCTGATTTATTTTATTCAAATTCAACTCAAATGGATGGAATAATTTACTATGAACAACCAAGGGACGAGTCTGTCAGTTCTCTTAACTGCACCGGCTCCAGTTTTTGCATGCACTGCTTCTATTTATTTTGCCAACATCAATGATTCATTTTCAAACTCTTCAACATCATCTGCAGCGCCTGTATCAAAAGCATGTAAGCTCTACATGTGGCTTAAAAATAATTATTGATTTGCCCATGTTATGATCTGTGGATACTGCAGACTTTGCTTGCATTTCTGCTTTGGACTGGTTTTCTGTTGGACCTGGCCCTTTTACAGGGTCATTCCCCAAACATTTTGCCTTTTTCCTCCTTATTTTACTGACCCTTGTTGGCTGACGTTATGACTCTGAGCACTTTTTCACTGCTAATCAGTGCTAAAGTGCATGTGCTCTCCCTTGTAAACTTGGTATGATGGTGTCGCGTGGGCTCTCATTATCCTAAATGAGACTACTGGATTTCTAGGCAGCAGGATCGATAACGGTGTGGGGGACTGAGTCTGACTCACGTGTAAGGAACTCTGTCACCCTAAATCCGGTTGTTGCTCCGGCTAACTAGCAGTGCCTCATTTCTCCCACGGGGAAGAAATGATGGGGCAGCCGAGCGCATGACATCTTTGGAACTTCTCAGGGAAGTCGTGGTTACTCAGATCCAAACCAACTCTCTCATTCACTATATGGTCTCATATACAAATGACAAAGACAGTATAAGTTTTATATAATGTTTTAATAAAACGACTGTATTTTAGATATTAAGGCGTGAGCCGCAATAACCAGAACAATACAACATAGTAGGATTGATATAGTAACCAGGAGAGTAAAACATAGAAATAAAGCTATCATAATTCCTAACCGTTTCTACTCTCCCTCTGCTTGTTCTATTTAGAGCACAGCATGTTAAGCTTTCAGCTTGCCTTTCTGTATCACTAGGGAGACGGACACACTCATACCTGAGCAAAGGCCTGTGATCTGGTTCAGCATCTGCAACGAGGCAGTCAGCGTCTAGTTGTGGTTCCCTGGTCGGAATCTCCCTCTTCTATGTATTGGGACAAGGAAGTGATTTTATAACTAACATGTCATCGTGATCACAAAATGTTCCTACGCAGGAATGGCAAGTCTAGACTCCTACCACGTCTATCGGCAATGTACCAGACTGTATCCTTGACTAAAGCACAGAGTGAATATGTTATGAAGAACTCCAGTGCTGAAGTAGGCAAAACAGTGTGATATGAATAAAAAACAACACCGTAGAACTGGCTATTCTGTAAAATAACAGTACGAAGCCTAATAGAAAGCATTTAGAGCAAAGTGCACAGAGGCTCTAAGCTGTTAGCAAATGAATAAAATATATTTAGGGCAAAGTGCACAGAGGCCTAAGGCCTGAAGCTAATGCGCAAAATATACGTAAAACTGACCACACTACACCCTCCCCTTGTCGGTAGCAAGTGGTTCCAACAACATTAAAAAAAAACATGACCTAAATTTAAACCCAACATTTCGACAAGATGAGAAGACAACAAAGTCATAAATTTAGGAAACATGTGACGATAGAGCGAATTGCAATATAGTGTCAATTTAGTCGGGAGAGAAAAAAAAAAATCAAATTGTCAAACAGAAGCAATAGAACGTAGAAGCTCCTCCACTTCGAGATATGTCAATATCGGAAGATCCACGCCACAAAGTACCATGGAGCAGGTGTGTTCCAAAGCCCCAAAACCATTCAGGGCGGCACCCCGTGTAGTGCCATGGAAAGAGACAAAACCATCTTCCTCCAGGAAGGGAATCTCATAATCCGCTTCACGAAGCAAACGCAACCGCAGTGCACAAGTCTGGGAATGAGCCCTAATCGGGAACATCAACAGATCAAGATCAACCACTGGAGAGCGCTGCAGTGAGAGACAGAAAGCCAGTGCATGTTCAAACGAGCACCAAAGGCATCGAAACACGGGTTGCACACAATCCAAAACCGGTCGGAACGACAAAGACCAGTCACACTCCAAATGAGCCAGGAGTGTTGCTCCAAAACACTGCATCATGCGTTCACGACACAGCTGCGCTGACGGGAGCAGCAATACAGGATCTCGTTGCGGCGGGGCAGCCATTGCGAAAAAATAGCAACAATAGCAAAACTCCAGCCAATAAAGCCAAAGTAATTGGGAAACCCCCAAAAATGCTTCCGAAAATAGAGTGTATAGCCGAAGGTATCAAACCGAATATGGAAGAGAAGGTGTGAACGAAACCAACACCAACGGCTTTGAAAAAATGAGCAATACCAGCAGTGCTGGATGCATTAAATATACGTCCCACAAGTTCACCGAAGTGACTCGGAAAGTTAGTATTCAAAAGGGACTGTATCTCCACCGATGACCTTGCCACTTGAAGTGCGTAGGTCTCGCTAGCAGATGTAAGGGCCACATGCTTTTGAAACAATAAAGCTTTCAGCCGACTCAACTTGTCGAAATCAACCTTGGAAGTAGCAATATGAGGCCAGATGTCCGCTACCTCCCTAAATTCAGTAGGGGGAAACAACACATTCCCGCAGCACGTAACAGCCTTGTTGACGACAACGACGTAAACTATTCCGGCACGCATGCCACAGCAGCGTTCGCTGTTAAGAACAATGTAACTGCCGTTAGAAAGCACCTGGAAAGTGTTTTTAATTACCGGGACTGGAACTCCCTTCAGATAACAAGCTAAGTTAGCAATCGAAGCATTACACGCTCCGTGCAAGGACAGCTGTTTACAAACCATGGAATGGCTAACAGAAGCTTCGCATTCGCTACCGCTAAGAAAAACTTCCCGCAAACCATTAACACATCTGTACTGAAAAGGAAGCTCCCACACCTCGTGTATGTAACTGTCACCCAATAGTTCATATCTACCCACCGGAATGTGCTTCAAACAAGAAGTAAATTGCAGAGTGGAGATAGGCAAATTAATAACCCCATGAATCAACCACTCAGCTGACGGAATCTCAGCCACCGTAAAAGGCAGTTTCTCCAACTTTTCAATATTTAACATAACATACGTTGCTTCCTTCTTAGCCATCAATTGTTGTTGACGAGTTAAATTAAAGGAGATAAAGATCTCTCTGGCACGAATGTGCTGCCATGGAACGCGACCCGCCTTCAAGGTCTGAAGAGTCCAACCCAGCTGCATGATAGATCGTGTCTGACTCTGCCCATGATATAAAGAAGACATGTCTGATTTTATAATGTCAATAGCAGAAGAGACAATGCTGTCAATCGTGTAAACACGGTCAGAAAGGGTATGCATGCCATTATCAACAACAGACAAAGGTGGTCATTCTGACCCTGGCGGTCTTTGACCGCCAGGGCGGAGGACCGCGGGAGCACCGCCGACAGGCCGGCGGTGCTCCAATGGGGATTCCGACCGCGGCGGTAAAGCCGCGGTCGGACCGGCACCACTGGCGGGGTCCCGCCAGTGTACCGCGGCCCCATTGAATCCTCCGCGGCGGCGCAGCTTGCTGCACCGCCGCGGGGATTCCGACCCCCCCTACCGCCATCCAGATCCCGGCGGTCGGACCGCCGAGATCCGGATGGCGGTAGGGGGGGTCGCGGGGCCCCTGGGGGCCCCTGCAGTGCCCATGCCACTGGCATGGGCATTGCAGGGGCCCCCGTAAGAGGGCCCCTACATGTATTTCACTGTCTGCTGCGCAGACAGTGAAATACGCGACGGGTGCAACTGCACCCGTCGCACAGCTTCCACTCCGCCGGCTCGATTCCGAGCCGGCTTCATCGTGGAAGCCTCTTTCCCGCTGGGCTGGCTGGCGGTCTGAAGGTGACCGCCCGCCAGCCCAGCGGGAAAGTCAGAATTACCGCCGCGGTCTTTCGACCGCGGAACGGTAACCTGACGGCGGGACTTTGGCGGGCGGCCTCCGCCGCCCGCCAAGGTCAGAATGAGGGCCAAAGTCTGCAGCAGATTTTCTTGATCAATCTGTCTTAACCGGGCTGCAGCCTCCTGCTGGGAAAGTTTCCAAAACTCATTATACACTTCGTATAAGAACCTTTTTCTCCGGGGCACCTTGGGACCTGACAAGAAATCTTGTAAATCAGTACCATTAGACAGTAACTTGAGGTGTGACTTAACTGCACCCAGCGTGGAGTACTTCAACCATTGTTGACAAAGTTTCCCCACACTGTATGTAGTTATTATATCTGCATGTTCTGGTGAAATGTAACGAGGGTCTGCCCTACTAGTCCTGAACCCCCCAGAAGAGGTAACAAAACGTTGATGACACTGATTAGTGTCTACAGGCCACAATAACCACCCGCCCGGATGTAACGATGAAGCGTTAAGCGTACCATTCTGGACCCAATGCGTAAATTCACTAAAAGTAGCATTCACATAGTGCTGCCAGTTATTTAATTTAGAAGGGACAGGTATTCTAGGCAAAGTCAATTCTCTAATCGACGCCAAGCCCAAACAACTAGTCTGTTGTACTGTGTCATTGAGGAAAATCATTTGCACAGGGATAATGCATGCTCGAAATAATGTATCTCTGCCTTGCATCTGCCAATTTTTCGTACCCCAAACACTTTTCAAGTCAACAGTCTTCAACCAGTATTCATATCCTTCGACCGAAAGTTTAGATACAAACGAATTAGAATACAGTAATTTAGTATCGGTCAACAAAATTTGCTTATTAGAATACGGTGTCACTTTAAAATAGTAAGACTTAGCGTTTCGCTGATCATGCCCAGAAAAATATGCAAATTTATCATTATACGTTTTCGAACTCCCTTGTGGAGGAGTCGAGCAATGTTCCCATTGTACATAATTAAAGATGGACTTAGGGCTACTCGCTTTGTGAATAAAGTGGTGTCCATAATAGGTGTAGCAAAACATATCACCATGATTATCTTTAAATTGGTAAGCATCTTCATCGTCATAGACAGTATAATATTGCAAATCTTTTAGCATAGCATCTACTGTCTTCACATCCCAATCATCAGAAACAATGCCTGGAATAACAATATCATTCATTGATAACTTAAGGACATACGGTATTTGAATCAATTCAGTGGGACCATATATATCAAACATTACTTTATCCCACACAATTCCATCCGGAATTGGTATTGCAGAAATGTTCACATTGGATAAGTCTCTTCGAACCATATGAGACGAAAAATGTGGTCTCAACACAGTCTCCACGTGCTCAATGTCTGATCGATCAGGAAGAAAATGACCATGTATTACCAGAAAAAAGGTAACCACAAATCCCAACCATAAAAAAATAGTCAGTACAGCCATAAAAAGCCACAAATAGTTCCAAGGAACAACAAAATATGTACGTTTAAGCCAATTTAGTAGCTTACGTGGACCTCGGATTGAAGACAGCGAAGACGAAGAGCTGGATACAGCCGCATCCGCGTCGTTGAAGCAGCCAGAGGCAGTTCTCGCAAAAGGTGCAACAGTGAACAAGGAAGCTGATGGAGGTTCTCTCCTAGGTACGCTATAAATCACATGTTCAGAAACATCAGTAGAACGTACAGCAACTTGAGAAAAAGAATCGATATCAATCGTCGACTGTGGAACAATCGCAAGATCATCTTCCACCCTCCCCAAGCTCGGAGAGGAAACATGGTCGGTGCTAATCACCTGCAGCGGGACTTCTTCCCCAGTAGTGAGAGGGATGCCGGAACTACTGGGTGTCCCTCTTGGTCTGCTGTGCAGAATCGGCCACATGTTGTAACTTGACATTATCAATGGAAACAAAACGATTTCCTTTGGCCCCTTGCAGCGGCGGCAAAATCACAGTTCTCGTGCCGCTCACCCCCAACACCGGGACAGGTGCTCGATAAGAAGGACCAAATTCTTTCTTTACTGCGACATTTTCACGCACTAGATCCCCAATCCTGGGTATCCAACCAGTAGGTGTTACTGGCTCATCCTTAATTCCAGAGGAGGTAGCACTTGCAGAAGAGTTATCTTCACGGAATTGTTGTAAATCCTGCAAAACAGTGACACGATCATTTATGTCAAAGGGCGTATCTGCGCCTCCACACCAGGACCATCCAGATCAGGAACATACATTTGTGTTCCGAACAGGCACTCATATGAAGTACGACCCCCCAGTGACCTTCTAGGCAAGTTATTAAGTGCTCTCTGTACTCCATACAGGTGGGCTAGCCAACTACGACCCGTACCTATAACCCTGGCTGTTAAGGATTGCTTTAAATCACGATTTAAACGCTCCACGACAGAATTTCCCTCGGGATGAAATGGAGACGAGAATTGGAGTTGGACCCCCAACGAAGCCATGGTGTCCCTGAATGCCTTAGAGGCAAAAGCAGGGCCCTGGTCCGAATGAAAAGTCGCAACTGCAAATGTATCGACAAAGATACGCAAATCTTTAATAACAGTCCGAGCGTCAGCCGAGCGCTGTGGCCAGACCCACACAAATCTGGAGCACGAATCTACAGCAACCAATATGAATTTGTATGCACTATCTGGTGTCAGTGGACCACAATGGTCCAAGTACACACACTGTAATGGTCTATTTGATATCAGAAGAGGAGTCTGCTGCGGGCGTCTAGCCGACGATGCTTTAATTTGTTGACAGACGTCACAACAAAGGACATACTGCTTTGTCTCCTTATAGAGACCAGGCCACCAATAACGGGCCTGTAAAAGCGAAATCGTGGCAGCCACACCAGCATGCGCAGATGCCACCCCTTCATGCGCTGCAGAAATTAATCGAGGTCTCTCAATCTTATTCGGTAACTCACGTACACCAACGCCTGGAATATTAACAACAGCATTTAGTGCACCACTCAAGCAGTAACTATATTTAGAAGGGAATCCTTTAGGAAATGGCGTGCCATCAGCCGTAGCTTTTATGGCAGCCGAAATCTCTATGTCTGGTTTTGAACTCGAACGAGTTACCGCGGCTACAGTGGCGATAGCCACTGCCGACTTTGCAGCCTCATCAGCCAAAGTATTCCCAGCAACGTGTATTCCAACACGCTGGTGTCCAAGTGTATGTACAACATGGACTTTAGGAAGCGTCTCTTTCAGACCCGCAACCTTACCCCACAACAATTTATGTTTAATGGTGTTGCCTTTAGAATCTCTGAACCCATTCATTTTCCAATAATGCAGATATTAATTGAAGGATTGCACACAGTAGTAGGAGTCACAGACTAGCAAGGTCAATATCGCCGGCTCTGCATGCTCCAACGCTAACAAAAGAGCTTTGAGCTCAGCCAGCTGCGCCGTGCAATCTCCCAAAGTTTTAGTATAAGTATGTCGGGGGCAGAAAACTCCCCCCTCCATAGTCCCGCTCACCACTGCACAAGCAGCAGAATACTGTTGTTTAGTCCCAACCGCCGGTTGCGCAGAGCCATCGGTATACATGACCACTTCATATTGGTCAATAGGTAATGTGCCAGCAGGAACCGGGTACTCTATTTCATATTGAAGAAATTCTTGAGTCTGCAGCTTAGGGTCAAATATGTAATCCACATCAGTGGCCGTCAAAGACGTAGCCCATTGTATCCACCGCGGGTGTAAAGCTTTCGAATTAGGAACACTCGCTTTTGTAACAGCCTCCAAGGCTGGAATTGGGGAAACGACAATAATGCGTTGGCCCTGGGCTAGCGGTCTTTCTTTGATCACAGCCATCTGTACTGCAGTGAGAATTTTCTCAGTCTGTGCAAAACGTTGTTCTGCAGCAGAATACAAGTGGGACTTGTATGCTATCGGGACTGTCTCCCCTTCATTAAAGGTGACATACGTAAATCCAAGAGCCCCAGGAATCACCCTGATGACCAAATGAGTTTTATTGTCCCGCGTGTGTAAATGTTTAACTGCTAAGAGATCATTCTGCAACTCTCGCAGTATGTGTGTATGCTCAATCGTCCAAAATCTACTTGAAAAATTCGGGCGAATCAGTTCATATAAGGGTTTTATACGTGTAGCATAATCAGGAATGTAAGTTCTGCCAAAATTCAGAAACCCCAACAAAGACTGGAGCTTCCGAACCGTATTAGGAGGCTGCAGTAAAGCACATTTCTCCAAAAAATGTGGCGCCAGGCTCTTGCCCTCACTCGATAACTCATATCCCAGGAAAATAACACTGAGGAAGGCAATCTTCGATTTCTTAAAATTAAACCTATAACCAATATCAGCAAAACCCACAACAATGCGCGATACGCGACGGAGATGTTGTAGAATCTCATCGTCCGTCAAATAAATGTCATCAACATATGATAACGCCTCAGGGTCCAACTCGTGCAGAAGTTCAGTCACACGAGCCGAGAACAGTCCTGGGCTATTCTTATACCCCTGAGGTAAACGACAAAACTTTTTCTGAGAGCCAAACGCACTGAAACCGGTATAGTCCCGACTTTCGGGTGCTATATTCTGGCAGAAAAATCCATTCGAGATATCCAAGGTTGTTTTGTATTTTTTACGCACTATATTATTCATAAGCGCAGCGCTATGTGAATTCTGTATAGCATATGTGCGTGTATGACTATTCAAATGTCTGTAATCCACCACTATCCTATAGGAATGGTCCGGTTTAGCAACCGGAAATAAGGGATTATTCATCGGCGAGACACAAGGCTCAATCACACCTTGCTACTCCAATTGTGTAAGAATTTTCCGAACCGATGCCCTTGCTTCAAATTTAATAGGATATTGCGGCTGTGGCTGAGGTTCTCCTTTAATGGGAATTACATGATAAGGTGATTGTTTATCCCACCCCACATTATTTCTATATAGGGCGGGGGCTTGTGCTAGAGCCCATGATTTACCATATGACTCCGCTAGTTCTCTCGGAACAAGTGGTGAAAAGGAAGGCGCAATAACCTCCTCCCCAGTGGCCGGATTTATTCCCGGCACCACCGCATGTGGATGAGCTGGAGCAGCACGCGCTGCATTAGTATTTAATGTCTGCATCACAAACTGAACTAATCGTCTGTACGTTGCAGTTAATTCCACATATAAACGACGCACTTCAGCCACTGCCACATTTGCCACTCCAGGATATGGTGTATATGTAGCCAATAAAGGCCAGGTCGGACCATCATTACTCAACGGACCTAACCGTACTGGTGTTACTGAATGTGGGAGGGCGCCATCAAGCCAATTATGGTGTTCTTGATAAGATAAAGGTATTTCTAAGTATGCATAAGCCCTGTATTGTCCAGGGACATTCGCAACAGTATATTCGTGAAAAGTATTTGTACCCCCATCAGCTGCTGGAAATACGACCCAAGAATAAAAAAGTTCTGATCTATAGGCTGCATGGGTGTCCACCACAAAAGTGACCGGACCCCCCTGGACCGTCAGTCCATGTGCTATCAGATGACCCGTGAGCGGAAATCGCATATTAAGCGGTATATCTACTACAACTGGATTCGCCATTAGTATAACAATAATAGCTCTAGGACAGAGAAGGCACACCAATATCGGGGTATTTCCTTTCAAAGTTCAAGCTTGAACAACCAACCACTAAGTAATAGGATGTACCCAACCTGTGGTGGCGGAAACCCTCAGCCCCACGGACGTCTCCGCATACGGAACCGAGGAGTCAAAATACATACGAGACCGAGAGAGTCAGTCGGACCCAAACATTAGAGCCAGACCAAACGTTGGCGGCGCCATGTCGCGTGGGCTCTCATTATCCTAAATGAGACTACTGGATTTCTAGGCAGCAGGATCGATAACGGTGTGGGGGACTGAGTCTGACCCACGTGTAAGGAACTCTGTCACCCTAAATCCGGTTGTTGCTCCGGCTAACTAGCAGTGCCTCATTTCTCCCACGGGGAAGAAATGATTGGGCAGCCGAGCGCATGACATCTTTGGAACTTCTCAGGGAAGTCGTGGTTACTCAGATCCAAACCAACTCTCTCATTCACTATATGGTCTCATATACAAATGACAAAGACAGTATAAGTTTTATATAATGTTTTAATAAAACGACTGTATTTTAGATATTAAGGCGTGAGCCGCAATAACCAGAACAATACAACATAGTAGGATTGATATAGTAACCAGGAGAGTAAAACATAGAAATAAAGCTATCATAATTCCTAACCGTTTCTACTCTCCCTCTGCTTGTTCTATTTAGAGCACAGCATGTTAAGCTTTCAGCTTGCCTTTCTGTATCACTAGGGAGACGGACACACTCATACCTGAGCAAAGGCCTGTGATCTGGTTCAGCATCTGCAATGAGGCAGTCAGCGTCTAGTTGTGGTTCCCTGGTCGGAATCTCCCTCTTCTATGTATTGGGACAAGGAAGTGATTTTATAACTAACATGTCATCGTGATCACAAAATGTTCCTACGCAGGAATGGCAAGTCTAGACTCCTACCACGTCTATCGGCAATGTACCAGACTGTATCCTTGACTAAAGCACAGAGTGAATATGTTATGAAGAACTCCAGTGCTGAAGTAGGCAAAACAGTGTGATATGAATAAAAAACAACACCGTAGAACTGGCTATTCTGTAAAATAACAGTACGAAGCCTAATAGAAAGCATTTAGAGCAAAGTGCACAGAGGCTCTAAGCTGTTAGCAAATGAATAAAATATATTTAGGGCAAAGTGCACAGAGGCCTAAGGCCTGAAGCTAATGCGCAAACTATACGTAAAACTGACCACACTACAATGGGCTTATACCTAATTGGCATATTTAATGTACCTATGAGTCCCTTGTAAAGTGGTATCCCTATACTCAAGGCCTGTAAATTCAATTCTACTAGTGGGCCTGCAGCGCTGCTCGCGCCACACACTGAAGTAGCCTTTCAAACCTGTCTCAGGCCTGCTAGCGCAGGGCCTGTGTGCACAGTTTTCTCCCACGGGGACCTGGCATCTAAATTTACTTGCCAGGCCCAGAACTCCCCTTTTACTATATGTAAGTCACCCCGAAGGTAGGCCCTAGCTAGACCTATGGGCACGGTGCCAAGTATGTAGAGGGCAGGACATGTGCCTAGTAATATGGCCTGTCCTGGTAGTGACAAACAGCCTATCTGGTTTCTCACTGCTGTGGGTGCTGCCTTCTCATAGGATTGAATTGGAAATACCCTGCCTTATGTGTAAGGGGTATTGTCTGATTTATGAGGGGTAGCGTAGGCATGTTTGATATGGTTGTAATGGTAGTGAGAAATGCTGCATACTGGTGTACGTGGATTTTTTATTATCATTACAGAAATGCCACTTCTAGAAAGTGAGCATTTCTCTCTGCTTATGACTGGTGTTTTGCAGCTTGACTCCAATCCACGTCTGGGCAAAGTGACAGTTGGGCTTTGTGCATACTTTTCAGACGGCCTGTACACAGGGAGGGTGGAGGTGTCACAAAGGTGCATCTACATATTGTATAGCCTTCCTGGGCTGAGAGAAGGGAGAGGCGGGGCACACTTGCATTTGTAAAGGCCGTGCCCTGGCCTCACACAATAGGGTCGTTTACTCTCAACTGATGTTTGGAGCCTATGCTGGAGTAGAGAGGGGACACTCCTAGAACCAGTTGTAACTGGTTGAAACCCTCTCTCCTCCTCATTGAAAATGCTTTGCAGAACTGAGTATAAGTACAGGGGAATTTCCCCCACAATTTAGACATTAATAGACATTCTTGGGACTCCAGAGACTCTCCTGGAACTGGACACAGAATGCTGGTGAATGGACTCACCAAGACCAACCTTAGACTGCTGTGCTGACCTGTGACCTGCCTGGTCACTAGGAGGAACTGCCATCATCTGCATCCCTTGTGTTGGCCTGTTGTTGGGCCTGCTAGCCCTGTGCTGCCCTCCCCTCTTCTCTCCAGGGCAGTGTGCTGTGCCCCTTGACCCCTGCAACCATCCAAAATACGAAGAGTGTTGACTTTTTCTATTTAAAGTGCTTAGAAAGCACTTCTTTGTGCTCCCCTGCACTTCTAGGCCCATTTGCCGGAAAGGAAGATTCACCGCCGCAACCCGGGCTCATTGGATTGGCACCAGCGCTCGTAAATGCTTCTCCGATGCCAAGAATGTAATGCCCCCCTGCTCTTGGAAAGGTGCATTGTTGCCAGGAGGAAATTCACCGCCGTGACCCGGCTTTTGTTTATTTAGGCGTGCTGGAGTCGCACTGTCCCCGGTGCATCCGGGGCACCACCAGAAGAAAGGAGAGGAGCGAGCGCGTTCCTATAGTGCCCCGGGCGAAGCACGCTTCAAGGAGCGCCCCCGGGGCACAGGAAGGCACCCGCTTCGGTGACTCCAGGGACGGGTGGGGAAAGAAGCCTCATCGGAGGTTCCCTGCCCCACCGGTCCTTTTCAATCTCTTTCGGTAGGACCCGTAGGGGGAACGGAAGTCTCATCAGAGGCTCCCCCTGCCCCGGGGAGCCCTCATCCTGATCTCTGAGACCGCGGGCGGGGTGGAAGCCTCGCCGGAGGACCCCGGCGCCGTAAGTCACCATCTTTGAGGCCCTTGTTGTTGTTTAGACTTGCCTTGCCCCCCTTTGTTGGCCCGGGGGCCCCCAGAGAACGTGGGCCCCAGAAGTTTGGAGTTATACCTTTAGCCATCCACTCCCTATTTTCAAATGTTTTTGGGCGATTCCCAAAAACATTGGCATTAATTGCTGGTATTCTGCTGTTGCTGTTTTTTTATTCACAGTGCATCACATTTTTCGATGCTTGTGCTGCCCATTCAAACACGCGCAGGAAGTGTGTCTTGCTCTGCAGAAAATATCTTCTTTGGATGCGACCCTGATGGGGAGGGGGGGCACATCCCTAATCCTATTGGGGGGAATCCTCCAAGGCAAGATGGAGGATTTCCTAAGGCAGGGGACACCTCAGCTCAGGACACCTTAGGGGCTGTCCTGGCTGGAGGGTGACTCCTCCTTGTTTTTGTCATTTTCTCCTCCAGACTTGCCGCCAAAATTGTGGGCTGTGTCTGGGGGGCGGGCATCCTTGGGGCACTGTAACACCAGACTTGAGCCTTTGAGGCTCACCACCAGGTGTTACAGTTCCTGCAGGGAGAGTTGTGAAGCACCTCCACCGAGTACAGGCTTTGTTCCTGGTCACAGAGTGCACAAAGGCACTCACCCTATGTGGCCAGAAACCCATCTGGATGTGGACGCTTGCAGAAACTGGTAAGCCTAGCACTAGTAATTGGACTGGTATACAGGGGACATCTCTAAGTGTGCATTTCTCAATAAATCCCACACTGGCATCAGTGTGGATGTATTGTGCTGAGACGTTTGATACCAAATTTCCCAGTATTCAGTGTAGCCATTATGGAACTGTGGAGTTCGTGTTTGACAAACTCCCAGACCATATACTCTTTATGGCTACCCTGCACTTACAATGTCTAAGAATTGGCTTAGACACTGTAGGGGCATAGTGCTCATGCAGCTATGCCCTCACCTGTGGTATAGTGCACCCTGCCTTAGGGCCTGCTAGAGGGGTGACTTACCTATGCCACAGGCAGTGGGTTGGTCAGCATGGCACTCTGAGGGGAGTGCATGTCGACTTAGTCTTTTTCTCCCCACCAACACACACAAGCTGTGAGGCAGTGTGTCACGTAGGTTCTCATTATTCTAATGAGACTACTGGATTTTAAGCCACGGAATCAACTCCGGTGCGGGAGACTGAGCCTGACCCGCTACAGGTGACACCTGTCGCTCCAATCCGGGTTTTGCTCCGGCTAACTAGCAGTGCCTCACCTCTACCCACGGGCAGGGGAGATTGGGCAGTTGAGCGCATGACATAACTGGTTTCTCAGGGAAGTCGTGGTCACTCAGTTCTCATCCGTTTCTCTCAGTTACATTGGTCTCATATATACAATGACAAAAAGAGGCAGTGTATGTTTAAATAAATGTTTTAATGAAGCAACTGCATCTTGGATAGCAAAGCGTGAGCTGCAATAACCAGGACGATACAGCATGACAAGATTAATATTGTAGAAATAAGAAAGAGAAAGGGAGGGACCAGGAGATTAAGCTGGTCCAGTGTACACTTTCCCAACAATAGTACAAAAACAAAAGTACACTGTTCCACAAAAGAAAAACTAAGGGGCCTGAATATTCAGGAGCAAAAAACCCTCAAGCATCACAGTGGATGACTAGCATCATCATCGGGTAGTGCTCCACGCCAGGCTGGCAGTGCAATGCCTGACGGGCTCCCCAAGCAGGGGGCGACAAGCCATTACGTTCTTGATAGTGACTGGTAAATTCCAGCTATCTAAAGCCAGTGTGTCTGTAATCGGACACCAGCGCACAGAGGAGAAAACAAAAGAATAAACTAAAATTGGTTATTCATCACTACATATTTCATAATTTACTCAATAGTAAGGGATGAAACCAAGATTAAAAACAAGGGAAAGTAATTAATTGAGGGTCAATGCTCAATTACTTTCAAAATTTTTTCAAAGGAAATCATTCTGGAAATCCCTTAAGCTAGGTCGACATGTTTCGCGTCATGCGGTCCCTACAGGATCCAGTGACGCTTCATCAGGACCAAATTATACCAAACGGTGAAGCAGCTCTTCTCCTAACTAACAAAATTAAGTCACAGTGAATAAGTTGAAAAAGGAGGGTGTCAGCCGGTCACTTACATTGAAGTCTACAAGCTTAGTCGTTGTCAGGTCGCCCGCCCCCAAGTCAAAAACGGGCTCCTTGGTAAGGGCGTTCCGGGGACTCGGACGATTATGACTCAATCGTCGGTCCGAAGTGAGGACCTACCCTCCGCGAACGCCAAAACCGCAAGATTAATATTGTGACAAGGAGAGTGAAACATAAGAATAACGCTACAATATTGTCACTACAGTCAATTGACTAATTCCTACCTAGACTATAATGGAGCACAGCTTGTTTAGCTCTAATTCTGCCCTTTAGGTTCCCCTGGGAAGACATCATCCCCCTTACCTGAGCAAAGGCCTAAAGTCTGCATTAGCATCTGTAGTGAAGCATTCAGAAATCAGCATATAATCGTGGTTCTCTGGCTGGAATCTCCCTCTAACGTGTAAGTGTAGGATAGTACCATCTTGCCTGGCATGTTACCCCCATATTTCACTGTATATATGTTGTTTTAGTCTATGTGCCACTGGGACCAGGCAGGGCCCCAGTGCTCATAAGTAAATGTGCCCTGTATGTGTTCCCTGTGTGATGCCTAACTGTCTCACTGAGGCTCTGATAACCAGAACCTCAGTGGGTATGCTCTCTCTGCTTTCCAAATTTGTCACTAACAGGCTAGTGACTAAATTTACTAATTCACTTTGGCATACTGGTACAACCATATAGTTCCCTAGTATATGGTACTGAGGTACCCAGGGTATTGGGGTTCCAGGAGATCCATATGGGCTGCAGCATTTCTTTTGCCACCCATAGGGAGCTCTGACAATTCCTACACAGGCCTGCCACTGCAGCCTGTGTGAAATAAGGTCCACGTTATTGCACAGCCATTTACCACTACACCTAAGTAACTTATAAGTCACCTATATGTCTAACCTTCACCTGGTGAAGGTTGGGTGCAAAGTTACTTAGTGTGTGGGCACCCTGGCACTAGCCAAGGTGCTCCCACATCGTTCAGGGCAAATTCCCTGGACTTTGTGAGTGCGGGGACACCATTACGCGTGTGCACTGGACATAGGTCACTACCTATGTACAGCGTCACAATGGTAACTCCGAACATGGCCATGTAACATGTCTAAGATCATGGAATTGTCCCCCCAATGCCATTCTGGCATTGGGGGGACAATTCCATGATCCCCCGGGTCTCTAGCACAGAACCAGGGTACTGCCAAACTGCCTTTCTGGGGTCTCCACTGCAGCTGCTGCTGCTGCCAACCCCTCAGACAGGTTTCTGCCCTCCTGGGGTCCAGGCAGCCCTGGCCCAGGAAGGCAGAACAAAGGATTTCCTCTGAGAAAGGGTGTAACACCCTCTCCCTTTGGAAATAGGTGTCAGGGCTGGGGAGGAGTAACCTCCCCCAGCCTCTGGAAATGCTTTGATGGGCACAGATGGTGTCCATCTCTGAATAAGCCAGACTACACCGGTTTAGGGATCCCCTAGCCCTGCTCTGGTGCGAAACTGGACATAGATAAGGGGAGTGACTACTCCCCTGACCTGCACCTCCCAGGGGAGGTGCCCCAAGCTCTTCCAGTGTGTCCCAGACCTCTGCCATCTTGGAAACAGAGGTGTTTGTGGCACACTGGACTGCTCTGAGTGGCCAGTGCCAGTAGGTGACGTCAGAGGCTCCTTCTGATAGGCTCTCACTTTTCTTGGTAGCCAATCCTCCTTCCTTGGTAGCCAAACCTCCTTATCTGGCTATTAAGGGTCTCTGCTTTGGGGAATTCTTTAGATGACGAATGCAAGAGCTCACCGGAGTTCCTCTGCATCTCCCTCTTCACCTTCTGCCAAAGGATCGACCGCTGACTGCTCAGGACGCCTGCAAAACCGCAGCAAAGTAGCAAGACGACTACTATCAACCTTGTATCGCCTCATCCTGCCGGCTTTCTCAACTGTTTCCAGGTGGTGCATGCTCTGGGGGTAGCCTGCCTCCTCTCTGCACCAGGAGCTCTGAAGAAATCTCCAGTGGGTCGACGGAATCTTCCCCCTGCAACCGCAGGCACCAAAAGACTGCATCACTGGTCCTCTGGGTCCCCTCTCAGCACGACAAGCGTGGTCCCTGGAACTCAGCAACTCTGTCCAAGTGACTCCCACAGTTCAGTGACTCTTCAGTCCAAGTTTGGTGGAGGTAAGTCCTTGCCTCCCCACGCTAGACTGCATTGCTGGGTACCGCGTGATTTGCAGCTGCTCCAGCTCCTGTGCACTCTTCCAGGATTTCCGTCCTGCACAGCCAAGCCTGGGTCCCCGACACTCCTTCCTGCAGTGCACAACCTTTATGAGTTGTCCTCTGGCGTCGTGGGACTCCTTTTTGTGACTTCGGGTGGACTCCGGTTCACTTTTCTTCCAAGTGCCTGTTCAGGTACTTCTGTGGGTGCTGCCTGCTTCTGTGAAGGCTCCCTGCGTTACTGGACGCCCCCTATGTCTCCTCCTCCAAGTGGCGATATCCTGGTCCCTCCTGGGACACAGCAGCACCCAAAAACCTCAACCACGACCCTTGCAGCTAGCAAGGCTTGTTTGTGGTCTTTCTGTGTGGGAACACCTCTGTAAGGTTCATCGCGACGTGGACATCCGTCTTCCAAAGGAGAAATCCCTAGCTCTCTTCCTTCTTGCAGAACTCCAAGCTTCTTCCATCTGGTGGCAGCTTCCTTGCACCCTCAGCTGGCATTTCCTGGGCTCCTGCCCACTCTCGACACTGTTGTGACAATTGGACTTGGTCCCCTTGTCTTGCAGGTACTTAGGTCCGGAAATCCACTGTTGTTGCATTGCTGGTGTTTGTTCTTCCTGCAGAATCCCCCTATCACGACTTCTGTGCTCTCTGGGGGTAGTAGGTGTACTTTACACCTACCTTTCAGGGTCTTGGGGTGGGCTATTTTTCTAACCCTCACTGTTTTCTTACAGTCCCAGCGACCGTCTACAAGCTCACATAGGTTTGGGGTCCATTTGTGGTTCGCATTCCACTTTTGGAGTATATGGTTTGCATTGCCTCTATACCTATGTGCTCCTATTGCAATCTACTGTAATTCTACAGTGTTTGCATTACTTTTCTTGCTATTACTTACCTAAGTTTGGTTTGTGTACATATATCCTGTGTTTATAACTTATCCTCATACTTAGGGTACTCACTGAGATACTTTTGGCATATTGTCATAAAAATAAAGTACCTTTATTTTTAGTACTTCTGTGTATTGTGTTTTCTTATGATATTCTGCATATGACACCAGTGGTATAGTAGGAGTTGTACATGTCTCCTGGTTCAGCCTAAGCAGCTTTGCCATTGCTACCTTCTATCAGCCTAAGCTGCTAGAAACACCTCTTCTACACTAATAAGGGATAACCGGACCTGGCACAAGGTGTAAGTACCTCTGGTACCCACTACAAGCCAGGCCAGCCTCCTACAGTAAGGGACAGGGAAATGTTTTTATAATAAAACAACTGATGTTCTGAGAAAATGTCCCTACATAAGAATGTGTGTTTTCTATGAATGTCAAAGACAAAACTTTATACCACGTTCATCGGCAACCTATCTTACTGCAGCCTTAGAAGAAGCACAGAGTGAGCAAGCAAGAATGTCTTGTTTGAGAACAGAGTGCTGGCCTAGGCAAAAATAGCTAGAGAGAGAAAATAAAACAAGACTGTAAAAGTGGCTATTGTAGCAACAATAAAATGAAGCAGAATAAAAATCTGTCTAGATTAAAGTGCACACGGCCGGCCTAGTGTGCTAAAATAACGTGCAAGGAGCTATAACTAAAATGGCTACACAACACCCTCCCCTTGTCGGTTGAAGGTTGTTCAAAGCCTAATTAAATATAAAATGCCACTAAAAGCTCAACCTAAGATATACATGTAAAAGAAAAATGTCACTCATGACAAGTTAAAAGGACATATAAGCACATAAAAGGACAATTTAAAATGTGCACATGTGACATAAAAAGGACCGAATTTCAAGAGTCAAAGTTATTTTTAGAATTCCCAATCAATTCTGGGACCATGGAGGACAGGTAATCTTCCACTTTGGCAGGTGTTTAAGTTGGAAGGGCATTGCTGAGATGGACCAAGGAGCAGTCGTGTCCCATAGCCTGAGCCTCAGCCAAGGCAGCATTCCATGGTGTGCCCAATGATGAGTTAAGAGCCACATCCTCCAGGAAGGGCAACTCATAAGTAGCTCCCGTAGCAAATGCACCCTTAACACGCATGTCTGGTAATGAGCCCTCAGCGAGAAAATCAACAGATCAGCGTCCAATGAAAGCAAGCGCTGTGTAGAAAGACAGACTTCCAGTGCACCAGAGGCACCGAAACACAGGCTGCACACAATGCAAAACCAGTCTGGATGGCAGGGACCAGTCACTCTCCAATTGCTCCAGGAGTGTAGCTCCAAAATACTGCATCATGCGTTCATGACACAGCTGCGCTGATGGGAGCGCTTTCATTCCTCCTTGTTCGGTGGGACAGCCATTGCGCATAAAAAATAGCAACAGCAAAATGCCAACAATTATAGCCAAAAATACTGGAGAAAATTGAATGAATGGCTGATGGTATTAAACCAAATATGGAGGAGAAGGTGTGAACAAAATGAGAACTAACAGCCTTAAAGAAATGTGCAAATCCAATAGTACTGGACGCATTAAATATCCGTCCCACGAGTTCACCAAAGTGTCCCGGAAAGTTGGTACTTAAAAGGGACTGAATCTCTGCTGACGACCTTGCCACCTGAAGTGCTTAGGTCTCGCGTGCAGATGTAAAAGCCACATGTTTTTGAAACAGTAAAGCTTTGAGTCTGCTCAACTTGTCAAAATTCACATTAGAAGTAGCAATGTGAGGCCAAATGCCCGCTACTTCTTTTATTCTAGTGGGAGGAAAGAGCATGTTCCCGCAGCATGTAACGATCTTAGAAACCGAAACAACATAAACTATTCCGTCTCACATCCCACAACAGTCTTCACCATTGAGGAGGACATAGCTGCCGTTTGAAAGCACCTGGAACGTAGGTCTAATCAAAGGGACTGGAACTCCCTTTAGATAACAAGCTAAATTTGCTGCAGACGCGTTACATGCCCCATGCAAGGACAGCTGTTTACAAACCATCGAATGGCTGACTGAAGCCTTGCATTCAGTACCGCTAAGAAAGACTTCTTTCATGCCACTGAGACATTTGTACAAGAAGGGAAGTTCCCACACCTCATGGATGTAACTATCTCCCAGCCATTCATATCTGCCTACCAGGATGTGGTTGAAACAGGAGGTGAACTGAAGTGGGGAAATAGGCAGATTAATTATCCTGTGTATTAACCATTCAGCAGATGGTATTTTGGCCACAGTAAAGGGCAACTTTTCTAATTTCTCGATGTTTAGCATGACATAAGTCGCTTATTTCTTAGCCATTAGTTGTTGAAGAAAATATTTCCCTTGCGCTAACATGTTGCCAGGGAACGCGACCCACCTTCAATGTTTGAAGTATCCAACCCAACTGCATAAAGGACCTTAGCTGACTCTGTCCATGGTGTAATGAAGACATATCTGTTTGTATAATGCCTATAGCAGAAGAAACAATGTTATTTAAGGTGTATATCCGGTCGGACACTGTATTAATACTGTATTAATACCATTATCTACAACAGCTAATGCCTTTTTAAACTTTTCCTGGTCTATTTGCCTTAACCGGGCGGCAGCTTCTTGTTGAGAAAGCTTCCAAATGTCATTATATACTTCATATAAGAAACGCTTTCTGCGATGTTTTCTGGGGCCTACCAGGAAGTCTTGTAAATCGGTGTTATTAGAAAGTAGACTGAGGTGTTCTCTAACCGCATCTAGTGAGGAAGTTATTAGCCACTCCTAGCATAGTTTCCCTACACTGTATGTTGTTACTATACCCGCATGTTCGGACGATATATAGAGAGGGTCTGGCCTACTAGTTCTAAACCCCCCCGAGGAGTTGATAAAATGTTTGTGACACCCATTGGCCACAATAACCACCCGCCAGGACGTGTCAGTGAAACATTAAATGTACCATTCTGGACCCATTCATCAAGCTGATCTTCAGTTGCATTAGAACATTTTTGCCACTTATAAAATTTTGCAGGGGCAGGTATACTTGGCGTGTTCAATTACTTAATCTTTGCTAAGCCTAAACAACTTGTTTGTTGTACAGTTTCATTTGAAAATATCATCTGAACAGGTATCAGGCATGTTCTAAATAACGCTTCCTTCACCCTTATTTGCCAATATCTAGTTCCCCACATACTTTTTAAATCAATCGACTTCAGCCAATATTCACAGCCTTCTATAGTCAACCGGGAAACAAAGGAGTACGAATATATACATTTTGTATTTGTCAATAGTATGCATATGTTTTCTGTCGATGGCAATTTAAAATAATATGACTCAGCATTCTTAACATTGTGCCCAGAAAAATATGTAAACTTTTCAGAATATGTTTTGAAACTCCCTTGTGGTGGAGTCGGACAATGTTCCCATTGTGTATAATTAAAAACTGTTTTTGGACTGCCTTCTCTTTGTACGAAATGGTGCCCATAATAATTATAGAAGAACATATTACCATAATTCTCTTTAGATTGATAAACATCTTGGTTTTCAAATACAGTATAATACTGCAATTCAGTCATCCTAGAATCAACTGTTTTCACATCCCAATCATCAGAAACAATGCCTGGTATTATTATATCATTCATTGAAAGTTTGAACACATATGTATTTGAATGACCTCCGTAGGGCCGTATATATCAAATGTTATTTTATCCCAAACAATCCCATCAGGAATTGGTATAGCAGAAATGTTCACAAAAGACAAGTCTCTGCGGACTTTGTGTGATGAAAAATGTGGTTTTAGGACTTCATCCACCAGTTCAACTGTTGATTTTTCAGGAAGAAAATGACCATGTATTAATAAAAAGAAAGTGATGACAAACCCAATCCAATGCAGGAAGGCTAATACAGTCAAAGAAAGCCACAGGTAGTTCCATGGAAGAATAAAGTATGTTATCTTAAGCCAGTTTATTAGCCTATGTGTTTGTAACAGTTCAGGTGTCGAAGAGGCGAATTAGTCCGAAACGTCATCGTTCATGTCGGCAAAATATCCAGAAGCCAGTCTTGCAAAAGCTGGTGGAGTTGGTATTTCCCGCTGTGGCACATAGTAAATAGCACCATCCGTCTGTGTTGAAGCTGTATCAAATCGATCAACTATTTCTATATTATTTGATGTTAGTGGAACCAATGCAAAATTATTTTCCACCCTCCCCAAGCTCGGAGAGGTGTCAGTGTTGCTGCTTACAACTTGTAAAGGAACTTCTTGACCAGTAGTGAGAGAGATTCGGGAGCTACTGGCTGTTCCTTTTGGTCGGATCGCAGGATCAGCGACATGGTGTAACTTGACATTGTCGATGGAGACAATGCGATTTTCTTTGGCACCTGCTAACGGTGGTAGAGTGACAGTCCTGGTACCGTGTATTCCAAAGACTGAGACTGGTGCACGATAAGAAGGACCAAATACCTTTTTCACAGCAACCTTTTCATGTACTAGATCCCCCATTCTAGGAATCCAGCCGGTAGGCGTTACAGGTACATCCTTAATTCCTATGGAGGCAGCACTGGCAGAAGAGTTGTCGTCACGGAACTGTTGTAATTCTTGTAAGACAGTGACAAGTTCATTTATGTCAAAGGGTGTTTCTGCCTCCGCCACGCCAGGACCATCAAGATCTGGAACATACATTTGAGTTCCGAACACGCACTCATATGATATACGACCCCCCAGGGACCTTCTAGGCAGATTGTTAAGAGCTCTCTGGACCCCATACAGGTGATTAAGCCAACTACGACTGGTACCTAAGACTCTGGCTGTTAAGGATTGCTTTAAATCATGGTTTAATCGCTCCACAACAATATTTCCCTCGGGATGAAATGGAGACGAGTACTGGAGTTGGACCCACAATAAAGCCATGGCGTCCCTGAATTCCCTTGAGGCAAAAGCAGGGCCCTGGTCCGAATGGAAAGTCGCAACAGCATATGTACCAATAAAGACTCACAAATCTTTAATAACAGTCCGAGCATCATCCAAGCGTGGTAACGCAGTTTAGCGTCAAAAAATTTTGCGCCGGCTAACGCCATTCTGAAGCACCATGCGGGCGCCGTATTTATTGAATGGCGTTAGCCGGCGCAAGCAGACCAGCGCTGCCTGGTGTGCGTGGAAAAAAAACACGTACACCAGGCAGCGCTGGCGTTGGGAAAAGTGGCGCTAGGGCGTCTTAAAAATGGTGCAAGTCAGGTTGACGCAAAAAATCGCCTCCACCCGATTTGCGCCATTTTTAACGACGCCCAGACGCCATTTACATGACTCCTGTCTTAGTAAAGACAGGAGTCATGCCCCCTTGCCCAATGGCCATGCCCAGGGGACTTATGTCCCCTGGGCATGGTCATTGGGCATAGTGGCATGTAGGGGGGCACAAATAAGGCCCCCCTATGCCACCCAAAAAAAAAAAAAAAAAAAAAAATGTATACTTACCTGAACTTACCTGAATGTCCCTGGGATGGGTCCCTCCATCCTTGGGTGTCCTCCTGGGGTGGGCAAGGGTGGCAGGGGGGGTCCCTGGGGGCAGGGGAGGGCACCTGTGGGCTCATTTTGAGCCCACAGGCCCCTTAACGCCTACCCTGACCCAGGCGTTAAAAAGTGGCGCTTTTTTTGACCCGACCACTCCCGGGCGTGATTTTTGCCTGGGAGTATAAATACGACGCATTTGCGTTGCCGTCATTTTTTTAGACGGGAACGCCTTCCTTGCATCTCATTAACACAAGGAAGGCGTTCACGCAAAAAAATGACGCTATTTGCCCATACTTTGGCGCTAATTCGGCGCAAACGGAGTATAAATATGCCCCATGGTATCTTTTCATCAGCATTTAGGCAGCCTCCCATTCGGTAGGAATATTAAGCGGGAAATGCTTTTGGATAGGGCGTACCATCAGCCGTGGTGTTCACGGCAGCCCATATGTCTGCATCCTGTTTTGCTCCTGAGCGGGTTACTGCAGCAACAGTGCCCGGAGCAACTGCTGACTTTGCGGCTTCATCTGCCAGTGTATTTCCAGCCATGTGTATTCCAAAGCGCTGGTGTCCAAGTGTATGTACAACATGGACATTTGGTGGCGTTTCCTTCAGATCTGCTACTTTCCCCCACAGAAGTCCGTGTTTAATGGTGTTGCCTTTGGAATCTCTGAACCCATTCTGGCGCCAGTAATGCAGGCATTTATTGAAGGACTGGACAAAACAATACAAATCACAAACATTCTATGTGTACTGTGCAGGATCCGTATGTTCCAGGGTCATCACCAGAGCTTTCAGCTTTGCTAGCTGTGCTGTTCAATTCCCTAGCATTTGCGTAAATGTATGGAGGGGACAGAATTTATTGTCCTCCATGTAGCTGCTTACGACTACGCAAGCAGCAGAGTATTGATGCTTTGTGCCAATTGCAGGTTGTGCAGAGCCATCGGTGTACATGACTCTATGATATTGTTCAAAGGGCAATGTATTTGCTGGAACTGGGTATTCTAGTTCGTACTGCAAAAATTATTGAGTTTGTCATTTTGGGTCACAAATGTAGTCTACATCAGTGGCTATCAAAGACGTGGCCCATTGTATCCAATGTGGATGTAATGCTTTAGCGTTAGGAATGCTGCCTTTTGTTTTTGTTTACTCATCTGTTTTATTGTTTTTCTGCACATCAAACAGTAACATCTGCAATTGTCACAATACCAGATATAACATATATCTGAAGTAAATCATAATAACAATAACAACAACAACTCAGGTCTTATCTCCATCTATTTGCATGTTTTACATCTTGCAATTAAATCACTCGCTCTCTTCGGTGTCAGATCTTAGCGGGTGATCTACATTATCTTATTTTCCATGTGTCACTTAATTGCGCGGGGCGGGAGGGGGGGACCTCGGGTCAGGGGATAACTATTGATTTTGTTTGTGCTTGTCCCACTAATACATATTATAGCCATGTGGAGAATTTCCTTTCATGTGTGATTATATATAATTGATGTCTTGTATCTTTGCCTAGATCTCTGTCAATTTTTCAAGGTGGGCGCTCATCATTTTTTACCTCTAGTTTGGCCACAAATGTTTCCCAAACTTCGGACCCAGTGTGTTTCTGGCCTTCGTCCCGCAATTTCCGTAGGACCTGATACACTGTGCGTGCCCAGCGTGGTGTCAAGCCTCGCCATGTTTTCAAACCTGGTGGTTTGGAGGCTTTCCAGTTCATAGCGATTAACCTTTTATACATTACAAACGCTAGATCTGCAAACCTATGTATGTGTTTATGTTTCTTGTCTCTTTTCTTAATTCCGAGCAGACAGGAGCTAGGATCCAGTATAAATACAAGGTCTGTAATTGCTGATATATCAGTCACTACCGCTTGCCATGTTGAATCCAGAGAGCCACACTCCCCGACCATATGATAAAAGTTAGCTGAAGGGGAATTGCATCGGGGGCACTGGAATTCCGCGCCAGGGAACATACGCTTCAGTCGTGCAGGTGCAAGATATGTTTGATGTATGTAATTAAATTGAGTATATCGAAACCGAGGGTTTCTTGACACATTCCGAGTATGACTTACTGCTTGAGCCCATTCTTCTGCAGTCAATTGGTCAGGTAGCACTGCGTTCCATCTAGTTCTAGCATTTTCTACGTCTATTTACGGGGAGTGTATGCAGGGCTTTATACGTGTTTGTTATGACTTTGTTCTGATTGTCGTATACTAGCATATGGTGCAGTGAAGGGGATATATTAGGTTCCTGATCTCCTGCCGACCATGCCTTTTTAATTAAATGACAAATAGAATAATATGCCATAAATTGGCCCACTCCTATTGAGGTGAGTTCTCTCATGGCTCCGAATGTCATTAGCTTCCCGCCTTCAAAGCAATCTCCCACTGCCAGCACACCTGCCTCAGACCAAATCTCAGTAGAGTACATGCCCAATGTGCTACCCTTACTTGGGATGTATCTCAGAGGGATGAGAGGGGAGTACGGGGTTCCTTTTTGGCCTTTTTGTACGTATTTTGTCCAGCATTCATGTGCGGTTACCATTAATAGATTATCGGTTGCTCTATTGGCATGGACATTGAACAACCACTCCAGCAATGGCTTGCTATTTAGCTGCTTCAGGATCCATTTGGTTTCAGCAGATTCAGGTCTATGTATCCAGTTCAGGATCCACTGTAACTGTGCGGTAGCAAAGTACAGTTCAAAGTTTGGGGCTCCCAGTCCCCCCTACTTTAATGGCCGCTGCAGTGTGGCAAGGGCCACTCGTACTCTGCCATTCCCCCATATGAGTCTCGACAAAGCTGCGTTTAATTCTTGAAAGAATTTTTGGGGCACTAACACGGGTAAGGCCGCAAAGAAGTAGAAGAGTCGGGGGAGTAGCAGCATATTTGCTATTGCCACTCTACCCAACGGCAATAGTGGCAGTGCGCACCAAAAACGCAGAGACCCCTTTATAGAATTCAGTGCGCGTCCCAGGTTCCCACCTCTCAGATCCTCGGGTTTATGGTATATATGTACTCCCAGGTATTTGAAGGTATCAAAGCACCATTTCAAGCGCCCCTCTTGTGTTGCATCCCTATTCTCGGTAGGCCAGACAGTCAGCGGAAACACACATGATTTATCCCAGTTTATCTTTAGGCCCGATATTACGCTAAATTCTTCTAATAGGGATATCACTAGCGGTATGGTTTCATTACATTCTCTTATATATATCAGGGCATCATCTGCGTATAACGAAATTGTATGGCATGTTCCTGCAGAATTCACTCCCAATCGATCCCCTTCCATGCGTAATCTGGTCGCCAGTGGTTCCATTGCTATGGCAAACAATAAAGGAGATAGTGGGCAACCCTGTCTGGTGCCCATTTCAATAGGGAAACTGTCTGAGATGGTGTCTCCTGTCTTCACTCTGGCTCTGGGTTGTGCGTATAATGTCTGTACCCAGCCTATATAGGTAGGTCCAAACCCCATATTTTGCATCGTTTCAAATAGATAATTCCATCCCAGTGTGTCAAATGCTTTCTCAATGTCAAGTGACATTGCCACACTGTCCTATGTCTCTGGTGGAGTATCTCCTAGTATGCTCAGCAGTCTGCGAATGTTTAAGAATGTGTTGCGTTTTGGGATAAACCCATTCTGATCCTCGTGTATCAGGGTGTGTATTATGGGGGCTAGTCTGTTTGCTAGGATTTTACCTAGTATCTTACAATCTAGGTTTAGTAGTGAAAGTGGTCTATAAGACCTAACATCTGTGGGGTCACGGCCTTGTTTAGGCAGAACCACTATTAATGCTTCACGCAGTGAGCATGGGAGTACTTTGCGTGTCCATGCTTCTTCAAACACCTCTAGTAAATGTGTTTTCAACTGTGTGGAGTACATGCTATAGTATTCTATTGGTAATCCGTCTATACCAGGTGCTTTGTTTCTAGAGATTTGTGTTATGGCCGCTTCTATTTCCGCCATTGCCAGTGGGGTTTCCAGTGCTTCAGTATCCGACTGTGACAGTTGTGCCAAGGTCGCACCCTTTAGAAAAGACCTAAATTGTTGACTAGTGCCTGATCCCCGTCCCTTGTATAGGCTTGTATAATAGTTTTCAATCATTTTATTAATTCCTTCTTGACTAGTAGCCATGGTTCCATCTGCCTGTCTAATAGCTCCTATCAGTGCTTGCTGGCGGTCCTCGCGGAGTAACCACGCCAATAATCTCCCTGATCTATCTCCTTCCGTCTGCAGGCGCATGAAATAATACTTATAGTCGTTTCGCCGGAGTCTCAAATCTGCCTCTTTGTACTTTAATCAGGCGTTTCCTAATTCTTCCTGCGCTACTCCATTCTGTGCCCCTGCGACCTCTAGTCTCCTCAGTTCCTTCTCCAGTGTAGAAACTTCGATGTGTAGTGAGCGCCTGACCCCCCAGGTGGCAGACAAACAGTGTCCCCGAACAATAACTTTGTGAGCATCCCACTGTGTCGCTCTTGTGTTTGTGGTGCCCTTATTAATTTCCCAATAGTTCTTTATAGTTATGTATAGTTCTTCTCTGAAAGCCTGGTCTAGAAGAACCTCCCTTTGCAGACGCCATGTAGGTATCGTGGATCTCTTCTTCCCCCATTGCAACGTTAGTAGCAAGGGTGAGTGATCAGATAATGTTTTGGCCAAATATTCTACATCTTTGACTAATGAACATATTTCATGAGATCCCCACATGATGTCTATCCTGGTATGTACTTTGTGGGTATGGAATAGAACGAATATTCCCGTTGTGTTGGATGACTTATGCGCCAAGTGTCATATAATCTCAAATCACTAGCCCATCCCACCAGTGGCCCCAAGTTATTTCTGTGTGTCGATCCGCTCTGAGGTGGGGTTGAACGGTTGAGTATCTTATCTGGTATGCTATTAAAATCCCCACCCCACACCGCTGGAGCCTCGGTGTTAACTAATAGGGCTGGTGAGAGGGTGCGTAAAAATTCAGGCAGTGCATTGTTAGGGGCATATATCCCCACCAGTGTGAATTGTTTACCATCTAATTGCCCCTCTAGTACAACGTATCTGCCTCCTTGGTCTATTTTGTGTGTGTGTTGCACATATGGTATTCCCTGGGCTATCCATATAAGTACCCCTCTGGCGTAACCCGAGTATGATGTGCCTATTATCTGTCCTCCCCATCGCCCCTGCAATCCCTTCAGGTCAACCTCCAGTAAATGTGTCTCCTGAAGTATGGCAATGTGTACCCGCTGGCGCTTGAGATAGGCATGTACACAATATCCTTTGCTCTGAGATGCCATTCCACGCACATTCCATGTGAGTATGTTGTATTCATGCATGATTCAATTTGTAATTTGACTTGTATACTTCTAAAACATTTTACCAGTATTCCCAGTCCGGTGTCCCCAGCTCATCCGCCCTCATCCCGTTCGCCCCGCATCGGCGATAACAACTGCAAGTTGCAACAGATTATTTGGCTGATTAGAAAGACCTGTGAAGCATAACTCCCTACTAACCCTTTTTCACACCTCCCCCTCTAAGTCTCCACTACAATACTTAACTTGAATATACAACGCATGCATGACACTTCTAATAACAAAAAACTGTATCCATGTTGATACTTTCTGGGAGGCATAGTAGCAACTGGAGACAACCCTTATATGGGGTCTCCACCTTTGGCCAAGAAATGCATATCTAGTAAAGAACAAAAATTAAGAGCGATGGCGCCTCCGGTACACGCACGCCCCAGTAGTAAGTCAGAGCAATAAGTTCCCCCCTCCAGCCCCCCCCCAGGTCAATGGCACCCCATACCTACTACGTTCAAACCATTTCTTATTTGTCTTGTCTTGGGTTTCCGCTACAATTTTCATGAGAGTCCCATTGTGTCTGATTAATAGTGGTGTCTCTTTCACTCTTTCTTTTGCCACCATCATAGTGCATCTGCTGATCTGGGAGTAACCTTTGGGCCTCTTAATGCCTCGAGCAAAGTTGAGTCGGAGCTTACTGAGTCGGAGTCTGTGAGGTCGCTTACAGTGGACCGCAAAACATTGAAGGAATTTTGTGTGCGCAAGGAAGTCTCTTGCACTACCTTTGCCCTCTTCGCCGCTGCTTGTTTCACTGAGGGTTGTGATTTAGAGCGTTTCCTGGTTTTCTTTTGGTCCGAAGGTGTGATCCATTCTTCATCCTTCCCCGTACCCTCTCGGGGTTGTGCCAGCCCTTTGCTGTGTAGCCATGTCCATGCATCTTCTGGGGAGTGAAAGATGTGTGTTTTGTCCTCTGATATCACTCGCAGTTTAGCAGGGAACATTAGGGCATATTTGATGTTGTGTTACCTGAGCCGTTGTTTGATCCTCAAATAAGAGTTACGTTGCTTCTGCACTTCTTGGGTAAAGTCTGGATAGGCAGTGATAGATGACCCTTCATATTGGATAGGGCCCTTATTACGGAAGTGTTGCAGTATAGCGTCTCGGTCTCTGTAATTAAAAAATCTGGCTATTAATGGCCTGGGTTGTGTTCCTGGTACCGATTGTCTCCCGGGCACCCTGTGTGCTCTCTCCACCAAGAAAAATGTTGTCGGGTTGCCTTGCATGACTTCGTTTATTAACCATTGTTTCAAAAATAGTCCTGAGTTTTGGCTCTCAGATCTCTCGGGGAACCCCAAGAAGCGGCCATTATTGCGTCGAGATCTGCTTTCCGCCTCTTCCGCCCTGCGCCATAGGATCTTCACTTCAGATTCCAACCGAAGAATCTGTTTTTGGATTCCTTGTACCAATGGGGGCAGTCCGCTCAGTGTGTCTTCCACTGTACCCACTCTCTCCGCTAAATTGCGATGATCTACTCTTAATAAGTTGAGGTCTTGGGACACTATGTCAATTCGATTTTCTAGTGAGGATTTAGTGTCTAGTACTGCCTGCAGAATTTTCTCAAATTGAGTTGAGTGGGCTTGTAATGTGGATTCCAAAGAGGACAGGCTGGGCATTATTTGTTGATCAGCTAGTGTTGGGCCCAGGGTGGCTCTCTCTTGGGCTTTAGCAGCCTTCGATTTCCCTGCCATAGTCACTGTTTTGCGGTGCTCCTCTGTGTTTAATTATTTATATAATTAAGACCTTGGGTTTGTTTCACTGGGTTGGCTCGAAGATGTTCTCTCTTCAGGCTAGTTAGGGTTCTAAGAAAATACTATAGTTGCAGCACCTTCTTTATCCTTTGTTATCTTTACCTATTCACTCCATGTGTTATCTGCTGCCAGAGCAGCGACCCGCCGCCCTGATAACTTGTGCCATGGCAGGGCCCATTGTATCATTGGTTTCAATCTCAGTTCAGTTCAGATCTGCACACCAAACTTATTCCTGCGTCACGCAAACGACTCCGCCTGGGATACCTTCTCTGTTTCTTATTGTTTCACTATTTTATCTCACTGTCCTTCTAGGACTCTGGAAAAGTAGGAGGAGGGGGGAGGGGAAGGGTGAAAGGAGGGGGGGGGCTCTTTTATGACCATCCTGGGTATTCTTGTCTGGCATGGGCCAGAAAGGAAAAAAGAAAGGTTTTCCTGCAGTTATGTGCATTTGGGGGTCCTTCCTGTCATCTCCAGCCAGCCCGAGCACCACAGACGGTGTTTCTTTGACCATCCAGGTCGATTTTAGCCTCTTCCCCACTCTCTCCCCTTGGCCCCCCTCTTTGTTGTGTTTTCTTCTCTCCTGTTCCTGTTGGGAGGGGGGGAGCGCGCGGCTCTTCCTGGGGTTGCGCGCGTCCTCAATATTGCTGGTAGAGGGGGAAGGGGGGAACGAGCAATTTTCCAGCGGGGGGGCCGGTAGAATATGAACGGCTCCCCCGTGAGTCCAAACCGCAGAGAGCCCGACGGTCGATCTCCGGGTGCGGAGTACTCGTGCAGTTCACGAGCCTCCGGAAGCCGTCTCTTCCTCTCCGATCTTTCCGCGCTGTGCCGCCGCGCGTGTCTGCTACCTTGCCGGCGGGGGTTGGGGGGGAGGGAGAGAGGGGAACAAGCGATCCACCGGTGGGGGGCCTACAGGGTGTCCACGGCCCCCCTACAAATCTCCTCCCTCACTCACTGTCCCCCGGGCCCAGTTCGAGAGGCCAGGCAATCCGGACGTCGGCTGGTGGGCAGGCTTCCCCCAGCTACGCCATGGCCGAGGACTCCTCGATGCGGAGGCCTCACACGGTCCGGGGACCTCCGGGAGCCGTCCCTTCTGTTCCGACCCTCCTCTGTTGCGCCGCCGTGGTCACATCGCCTAGAGAGGCAACGACCTCCACTCCATGGCGTCTCCGGAGGTGCCGCTCAGGATGTTTAGGTGGGACTAAGACAGAGCCTACAACTCAGGCATCCGTTGGGGTCGCCATCTTGGACACTCCCCCGAATGCTGGCTTTTGTAACAGACTCTAGGGATGGGATTGGAGAAACAACAATAATGCGTTTGCCCTGGGCTAGAGGTCTTTCTTTAATGATGGCCATCTGAACAGTAGTGAGAATTTTCTCAGTGGGAGCAAAGCGTTGTTCTGCTGCTGAGTACAAGTGTGATTTGTAAGCAATCGGGACGGTCTCATCCTCATTAAAGGTTACATAGGTGAAACCAATGGCACCAGCAACTACTCTGATGACCAAATGTGTTTTGTTGTCCCTCATGTGTAGATGTTGTGCTGTAGGCATGTCTGTCTGCAGTTCTCTAACTATACGTGTGTGTTCGACTGTCCAAAATTTAATTGAAAAGGCAGGACGTATTGAGTCATTTAAGGGTTTTATGCGTGATGCATAATCAGGAATATAAGTTCTGCCAAAATTTAGGAAACCCAATAGAAATTGTCGTTTTTTTATCGTATTTGGAGGTTGTAGTTGTGCGCATTTCTCTAAGAATTGTGGTGCTAGGCTCTTTCCTTCACTCGATAGCTCATATCCCAGAAACAGGACGCTGAGGAAGGCTATTTTAGTTTTTTTGAAGTTGAATTTGTAGCCAAATTCAGCAAATCCCACAACAATGCGGGCTACCCGTCTTAAATGTTGTAGTAATTCATCATCCGTAAGATAGATATCATCTACATAGGACAATGCTTCAGGGTCAATATCGTGCAAAATTGAAGTCACACGTGCTGCGAACAGCCCTGGGCTGTTCTTGTACCCCTAAGGTAAACAACATAATTTTTTCTGAGAGCCTGGCGTGCTGAAACCTGTTAAGTCTCTACTCTCAGGTGCTATATTCTGGCAGAAAAAAAACATTTGAAATGTCCAGTGTTGTTTTGTATTTTTTACGCACTATGTTATTCATCAGTGCTGTGCGATGTAAGTTTTGTATTGCATATGTGCGTGTATGACTGTTTAGGTGTCTGTAGTCTAAGACTATTCTGTATGAATGGTCCGGTTTAGCTACTGGGAATAAAGGATTATTCATTGGGGAGACGCAGGGTTCAATTACGCCCTGGTACTCCAGTTGTGTAAGGATTTCTCTCACTGGTGCTTTTGCATCACGTTTTATTGGGTACTGAGGTTGATTTTTTTATGGGAATTACATGGTAGGGGGATTCTTTATCCCATCCCACATGGTTGGAATATTACGCAGGTGCCTGCAACAATGCCCAATCAATGGCGTAGGATTCAGCAAGTTCCTCCGGAACAAGGGGCGACAAAGAATGTTTAATATCATCTTCCCCATATGGGCAGGTATAGACAAATTCAGGTGGCCAATCTTGTTCGGCCAACAACACATCATATATATTTACCACGCGATCCCAAAAGATCGTGTCTATTGAGCGTTCAATGTCTCCTTCTAACTGCAGCGTTACTTTGTATTCCCTATCAGGCGTGGAGACACGCATGTCCGCAGTTTCTACTTGTAGAAAGTCATCAGTTGCTTTCACCTCCAGATGCTCTAGAAGACTCCGGCGAACTATTGTGGCCTCTGACGTGCTGTCTAACAGTGCTAGTGCCCACTTCCTATTCTTCAAGAGGAACCTCTTCTTGAGTGGCATGTCGTACTGCGACTGCTGCCACCTTTATCTTTTTCAATTGGGTTTTTTGTTGGGGAGGTTTCTCTTCCTTTTTAACATAAACCTCTGATGAGCGTTGTGATTCCTGTCTCGGTTTCACGTACTCTGTTCTTTGCTCTGATCGCCCACCTCTCTCACAGCGTTTTTCTGATGAGTCCTGAAAGGAACAAGATTGGCGTGTATCAGTATAATGATATTTATCAGGCGTTTTTATATTATCTCTATTTCTGAGATTATATCTATTCTGTGGGGTCTCCATAAGCGGAGGTTCTCCCCTTTCTTTTTTAGGCATTTGTTGTTTTTTATCCCAGCGTTTCTTGTTACCCTCAAGAGCTTGCTTGGAAAAATCTTTATTAGATTTGCCCTGAAATTGTGGTTTAGTTGGTCCCCTAGACTATCTCAACCAATACTGGAATAGGGGCCATATGTATGAACACATTTTCCCATAGACACAGAATGGGCAAAACTGCTTGCTACATCTGGCCCTATGTCTCTGCGATAATCTTTGGCAGCTCACGTTCTTGATCCTGTTGAGGAACAACCCAGAGCTGCATGCACACTGCAAGTGCAGTTGCTTCCCCTTTAAGGTTACTTAAAATAATGGAGGATACTGTGGCAAAATTACCCATTAATTGAATCCACAAATCTAGGGCCGGGGCTGCTCCATATTCATCATGAATTTGTTTCAACACTTCTGGCAAATTGGCAAGTGTTGGTGTACCACATGCGATAGTATAGAGCGCGGCAAACACCATGCCCCATGTATTACAATTATCAACTGTGGGGACCATCCCAAATGGCAAGCACATCGTTAAAATTCTATGTTTATCCTGAGATCCCGTATGGGGAAATACTGCTTCCATCACATTTATTTTTTGAGCTAGCCAAAACTGAATTTCTTCTTGTTTGGCGGGTAGTTTACCCATGATCGAATGTACAGTTACAGGATTAATGCCTGGCGTTACTGCATGTGGTTGTGCTGGAGCAGCACGTGCTGGGTTTGTATTCAATGTTTGCATCACAAACTGTACTAATCGCCTGTCTGTCCTGTCAATTTAGTATATAAGCAGCGAACCTCAGCTACTGTTAAAGTTGCTACTGCATGGTGAGGTGTAGAAGTGGCCAATAAAGGCCAGGTAGGACCATCATTACTTAGAGGACCTAACTGGTAATATTGGGTGGGGTAGGGCACCATCAAGCCAGTTATTATGTTCTTGATAAGATAAAGGTATTTCTAAACATGCATATACCCTGTATTGTCCAGGTGCGTTTGCAAGTGTATAGTGATGAAATGTATTTGTGTTCCCATCAACTGCTGGAAATGTGACCCAAGAATAAAAAGTTCTGTTCTATAAGCTGCATGGGTATCCACCACAAATGTGACTGGACTCCCCTAGGCCGTTAGGCCGTTTGCTAGTAAATGTGCAGTCAGAGGTTGTCTCATATTAACTGCTATTGTTATCTGTTGCTGATTCACAATAGTAAATGATAAATGTGTTCAGAGAAGGCACACATCAAATGGGGACTGTTCCTTTTAAAGTTCAAACTTGAACAACCTTCAGCATCAGATAGGGTTCCCTACTTAGCAGAGGAGGAAATCCTCAATACCACGGACGTCTCCGTATATAGAGTACTGAGGTATCTTTGTATAAAATGAGACAGAGATACTCAGGAGGACCCGACAATTAGAGCCTGACCAAACGTTGGCGGCGCCATGTCGTGTAGGCTCTCATTATTCTAATGAGACTACTGGATTTTGAGCCACAGAATCACCTGCGGTGCGGGAGGCTGAGTCTGACCCGCTACAGGTGATACCTGTCGCTTCAGTCTGGGTTTTGCTCCGGCTAACTAGCAGTGCATCACCTCTACCCACGGGGAGGGATGATTGGGCAACCGAGCGCATGACATAACTGGTTTCTCAGGGAAGCCATGGTCACTCAGGTCTCATCCGTTTCTCTCAGTTACAATGGTCTCATGTATACAATGACAAACGGAGGCAGTGTACGTTTCAATAAAGATTTTAATGAAGCGACTGCATCTTGGATAGCAAAGCGTGAGCTGCAATATCCAGGATGATACAACATGACAAGATTAAAATTGTGACAAGGAGAGTGAACCATAAGAATAACGCTACCACTCCAGTCAATAGACTAATTCCTACCTAGACTATAATAGAGCACAGCGTGTTAAGCTCTAATTCTGCCCTTCAGGTTCCCCTGGGAAGACATCATTCCCCATACCTGAGCAAAGGCCTGAAGTCTGCATAAGCATCTGTAGCGAAGCATTCAGCAATCAGCATACAGTTGTGCTTCTCTGGCTGGAATCTCCCTGTAACGTGTAAGGGACAGGGAAGTGTCTTTATAATAAAACTGCTGATATTCTGAGACAATGTCCCTACGTAAGAATGTGTGTTTTCTATGAATGTCAGACAAAACTTTATAACACGTTCATCGGCAACCTATCTTACTGCAGCATTGAAAGAAGCACAGAGTGAGCAAGAATGTCTTGTTTGAGAACAGAGTGCTGGCCTAGGCAAAAACAGCTAGATAGAGAAAATAAAACAAGACCGAAAAAGTGGCTATTGTAACAATAATAAAATGAAGCTGAATAAAAATATATCTAGGTTAAAGTGCACAGCGGCAGGCCTATTATGCTAAAATAACGTGCATGGAGCTATAACTAAAATGGCTACACAACAGTGTGCATGTGCTGAGAGAGGGGTCCCCAGGGTGGCATAATACATGCTGCAGCCCTTAGAGACCTTTCATGGCCACAGGGCCCTTGGTACCAGGGGTACCATTTACAAGGTACTTGTCTGTGTGCCAGAGCTGCACCAATTGTGGAGACAAATGTACAGTTTAAAGAAAGAACACTGGTGCTGGGGCCTGGTTAGCAGGGTCCCAGCACACTTTCAATAATAACTAGCATCAACAAAAGGCAAAAAGTTAGGGGGTAACCATGCCAACAGGGGCACTTTCCTACACAACCCCACCCCCCCAAATGAAAGAGGATGAGGCTAACCTTTCCAAAGAGGGTCATCATTTTCTAAGTGGAAGAACCTGGAAAGGCCATCTGCATTGGCATGGCCAGTCCCAGGTCTGTGCTCCACTACAAAGTCCATTCCCTGTAGGGATATGGACCACCTCAACTGTTTAGGGTTCTCTCCTTTCATTTGCATAAGTCATCTGAGAGGTCTGTGGTCAGTTTGAACTGTGAAGTGAGTACCAAACAGTCTCAACTTCTTCAGGGACCAAACAACAGCAAAGCCCTCCCTCTCAATGGCACTCCAACGCTCCTCCCTGGGGAATAACCTGCTGCTAATAAAAGCAACAGGCTGGTCAAGGGCATGATAATTGGTTTGGGATAGAACTGCTCCTATCCCATGTTCAGAGGCATCAGTCTGCACAATGAATTGCTTAGAATAATCTGGATCTTTCAGAAGTGGTGCTTGGCACATAGCTTATTTCAGGGTGTCAAAGGCCTTTTGACAGTCCAGGGTCCAGTAAACGTTTCTGGGCATTTTCATGGAGGTAAGTTCTATGAGGGGTGTCACTATGGATCCATATCTCTTTACAAACCTCCTATAGTAGCTATTCAAGCCAAGGAATGCCCTGACTTGAGTCTGGGTTTTTGGAACTTCCCAGTCCAGAATAGTCTGGATCTTGGTTTGTAATGGCTGCACTTGGCCTCCACCTACAAGGTGTCCCTAGTAAACCACTGTATCCTGCCCTATCTGACATTTGGATGTCATGATAGAGAGGCCTGGTGCTTACAGGTCCGGCAAAACCACCTTCAGGTAGACTAGGTAATCCTGCCAGTTGGAGCTAAAGACAGCAATATCATCTAGATATGCTGCACTAAAGGACTCCAAGCCAGCAAGGACTTGATTCACCAACCTTTGGAAGGTGGCAGGGGCATTCTTTAAGCCAATGGGCATAACAGTAAACTGATAATGCCCATCAGGTGTTGAGAATGCTGTCTTTTCTTTAGGTCCAGGTGTCATTTTGATTTGCCAGTACCCTGCTGTCAAGTCAAAGGTACTTAAGAATTTGGCTGCACCTAATTTACGAATCAGTTCATCTGCCCTTGGTATGGGGTGAGCAACTGTCTTGGTGACAGAGTTGAGCCCTCTGTAGTCCACACAAAACATCATCTCTCTCTTTCCATCCTTGGTGTGAGGTTTGGGGATCAAGACCACTGGGCTAGCCCAGGGGCTGTCAGAGTGCTCTATCACTCCCAAATCCAGCATCTTGTGGACTTCCACTTTGATGCTTTCCTTGACTTGGTCAGACTGTCTGAATATTTTATTATTGACAGGTAAACTGTCTCCTGTGTTCACATTATGGGTACACAAGTGTGTCTGACCAGGGGGCAAAGAAAAGACCTCAGCAAACTGCTAGAGGACTTGCTGGCAGTCAGATTGCTGTTGGGCAGAGAGAGTGTCTGAGTAGACAACTCCATCTACTAAGCTATCTTTAGGGTCAGTTGAGAAGAGGTCAGGGAGAGGTTCACTCTCTGTTTCCTGATCCTCATCAGTGACCATTAGCATGGTTAAGTCTGCCCTGTCATTGTAGAGTTTGAGGCGGTTAACATGGATCACCCTCTTTGGTGTCCTGCTAGTGCCCAGGTCCACTAAGTAAGTGACCTGACTCTTCTTTTCCAGCACTGGGTAAGGGCCACTCCATCTGTCCTGGAGTGCCCTGAGAGCCACTGGCTCCAGAACCCAGACTATTCAGCCCTGGCTGAAACTCAACCATTGCAGCCTTTTGGTCATACCACAACTTCTGGAGTTGTTGGCCTGCCTCAAGGTTTTTGCTTGCCTTTTCCATGTAGTCTGCCATCCTGGAGTGGAGGCCTCGAACATAGTCCACTACATCTTGCTTAGGCTCATGGAGAGGTCCCTCCCAGCCTTCTTTCACAAGTGCCAGTGGTCCCCTTACAGTATGGATAAACAGGAGCTCAAAGGGGGAAAACCCTACTCCCTTCTGTGGCACCTCTTTGTAGGCGAAAAATAGGTATGGCAAGAGGACATCCAATCTCCTTTTGAGTTTTTCAGGGAGCCCCATGATCATGCCCTTCAATGTCTTGTTAAATCTCTCCACAAGACCACTGGTTTGTGGATGGTATGGTGTGGTGAACTTGTAAGTCACCCCACACTCATTCCACATATGTTTTAGGTAAGCTGACATGAAGTTGGTACCTCTGTCAGAAACCACCTCCTTAGGAAATCCTACTCTGATAAAAAAAATACCTATGAGCTACTACAGGGGCAGTAGTGGGCCTAAGGGGAATAGCCTCAGGGTACCTGGTAGCATGTTCCACTACTACCAGTATATATTGATTCCCTGATGCTGTGGGAGGTTCAAGTGGACCCACTATGTCCACTCCCACTCTCTCAAAAGGGACCCCCACCACTGGAAGTAAAATGAGGGGGCCTTTGGATGGCCACCTGTCTTGCCACTTGCTTGACAGGTGACACTGGATCTTCAAAACTCCTTTACCTTCTGGGACATACTAGGCCAATAGAAATGGTTGACTAATCTCTCCCATGCCTTGGTTTGTCCCAAATGCCCTGCAAGGGGAATGTCATGGGCTAAGGTCAGAATGAACTCCCTAAACTCCTGAGGCACTACCACTCTCCAAGTGGCACCAGGTTTAGGATCTCTTGCCTCAGTGTAAAGGAGTCCATCTTCCCAATGGACCTTGTGGGTTCTAATGAACTGACATTACGTTTTTCTTGCTCAGCTGCTTGCTGTCTTAGGCCTTCAATAGTGGGACAAGTCTTTTGTCCCTGACACAGCTGTTCACTTGAGGGTCCCCCTGGGCCCAAGAGCTCTACCTGATAAGGCTCCAGCTACATGGACTCAGTTCCCTCAGGGGATAGGACATCTTCCTAAGAAAAGAGGTTCTGTTTCTTCTGCTGTGAAGAAGCTGGTCCCCCAGTCTTCTTTCCTTTCCTCTTAGAAGGTTAGGCCATTATTCCAGACTCCAACACTTCTTTTTCACCCTGTGCTCTGCATTGTGCTCTAGTCTTGACACACACCAGTTCAGGGATACCCAGCATGGCTGCATGGGTCTTGAGCTCTACCTCAGCCCATGTTGAGGACTCCAGATCATTCCCTAGCAAACACTCTACTGGGATTGCTGAGGAGACTACCACCTGTTTCAGGCCAGTGACCCCTCGCCATTCTAAAGTTACCATTGCCATGGGATGGACTTTAGCTTCATTGTCAGCATTTATGACTGGATATGTCTGTCCAGCCAGGTACTGTCCTGGGGAAACCAGTTTGCCTGTCACCATGGTGACACAGGCACCTGTATCCCTCAGGGCTTCTACCTTATTCCCATTTATCAAGAGCTGCTGCCTGTATATTTGCATGTTAGGCGGCCAGGCAACAAGTATGGCTAAATCCATCCCACCCTCTGAGACTAAACTAGCATCAATGTGAACCCTGATTTGCTCTGGGCACACTGTTGATCCCACCTGGAGACTGGCTATTCCAGTGCTAACTGGAGTAGTAGTTGTGGGACTTTTCTTGGGGCAGGACTTATCTCCAGTTTGGTGTCCATGCTGTCTACAGTTGCGACACCAGGCCTTCTTGGGATCAAAGTTTTTACCCTTATACTCATTTGTGGACCGTGAAGAGGCTCGGGCCCACCCTCCTGAGCAGGTTTTTGGGACCCTGTAGAAGATTCTTTGTTTTTGTCCTTGGATGTCTCACCACCCTTACCCTGGGGAGGCTTTGTGACCCCTTTCTTTTGGTCACCCCCTGTAGAAGTCTTGGTCGCCCTTGTCATTACCCAGTGGTCTTCCTTCTTTCCCAATTCTTGGGGAGAAATAGGACCTAGGTCTACCAGATGTTGATGCAGTTTGTCGTTGAAGCAATTACTCAACAGATATTCTTTCATAAATAAATTATACAGCCCTTCATAATCATTTACACCACTGCCAGTTATCCAACCATCTAGTGTTTTGACTGAGAAGTCAACAAAATCAACCCAGGTCTGGCTCGAGGTTTTGTGAGCCCCCCTGAACCTAATCCTGTACTGCTCAGTTGAGAATCCAAGCCCTCAATCAGGGTAGCCTTCATGAGGTCATAGGATTCTGAATCCTTACCAGAGAGTGTGAGGAGTCTATCCCTACACTTTCCAGTGAACATTTCCCAAAGGAGAGCTCCCCAGTGAGATCTGCTTACTTGTCTGGTTGCACAAGCCCTCACAAAACCTGTGATCCACTTGGTGATGTCATCACCTTCTTATATTTTAGTTACAATCCCTTTGGGGATTTTTAGGATGTCAGTATTCTCTCTGACCCTATTTAAGTTTCTGCCACCATTTATGGGTGTTAAACCCATTTATTTTCTTTCACTTTCTATAGGTAGGAGCTGCTTCTCCAAAGCTAATCTCTTAGTCATCCTTGCTAGAAGGATGTCCTCTTCATTGAAGCTGCCCTCAATGCTTACAGAGCACTGGACTCCGCTGTGGAAGAACCAGGCTCTCTGACTATGATTTGTGGAGACAGGGTTCTAGGAGCCCCATTCTCCTTAATTAGGACAGGAGGGGTGAGTTCATCTTCCTGTTAACTAATTTCCCCATCTGAGGGAGAATTCTCCAAATCAGAGGAGTGGTCCCTTGTAAACTCTGCCAAGAGCTCCTGGAGCTTTGCCTCAGTAGGGTTGCACCCAGTTTTTATCTTTTTTATCTTACAGAGAGGCCTTAGCTCTGACATCCCTAGATGCAGGTAAGGGGTGAGGTTGAGTTCTATCACCATCTCATCTGTGTGGCTCATTGTGACTCTAAAAGTTGGGATTACTTTTTAAGAAATAAAAACTACTTCTAGTACTTAAATCCTAACTTTTACAAACTTTTAAAGTTAAAACGAAATGCTAACAGGGACTTACACAAGGCCCTAGCAGGACTTTTAAAATTTAGAAAAATAGTCAAAAATTCAAAAATCAGTTTCTAATGACTATTTTGGGAATTTCGTTGTGTGGTCAGGTATTGGCTGAGTACTCCAGCAAATACAAAGTCTTAGATCCCAAAGCTGATCCACCAATGTAGGAAGCTGGCTCTGTATATACTATCTCAAAGTGAGAAATCGTGTGCACAGAGTCCAAGGGTTCCCCTTTGAGGTTGATAGTGGCAAAATTAGATAATACTAATGCTCTATTTTGTGGTAGTGTGGTCGAGCAGTAGGCTTATCAGAGGACAGTGTTAAGCATTTGTTGCACACACACAGGCAATAAAAGAGAACACACACTCAAAGACTTAACTCCAGGCTAATAGGTTTATTATTAGAAAATTATTATTTTCTTAATTTATTTTAGAACTACAAGATTCAGAATTCAAGTAAATACATAAATTGTAAGGTACTTGGCATAGGTAAATATGGAACTTTGAATTAAAACAGTTTTGGTAAAAATAGCAATAAGCTGTTTCAAAAGTGGACACAGTGCAAACATCAACAGTTCCTGGGGGAGGTAAGTACAAGTTGGTTTAGCAGGTAAGTAAAGCACTTACAAGTTCAGTCTCCGGGGCATAGGCAACCCACCATTGGGGGTTCAAGTTAACACCCAAACACCCAGCACCAGCAACACAGGGCCAGTCAGGTGCAGAGGTTAAAGTAGAGCCCAAATAACATAGGTGCCTATGGAGACTAGGGGTGCTCCGGTTCCAGTCTGCGTTATAGGAGAGCAGACCAGGGGGGTTTTGTAGAACACTGGGGGGGTCACAAACAGGAACACAAAATACACCCTCAGTGGCACAGGGGTGGCCGGGTGCAGTTTGCAAAGTAGGTGTCGTGTTTCAGATAGAAATCAATGGATAGACCGGGGGGTCACTCTGGTGATGCAAGCAGGGCACAAAGGGACTTCTCGGGCCAGCCACAAATTTGGCAACGATGATGGCCGCCTGCTGGTCGCTCCTGCACCGGTAATTGGTTTCTCTCGGGCCTGGTGGCTGCGGGTGCAGTGCTTCTTCCAGGCATCGGGTTCTTTGTTACCGGGCCGTCACGGTCAGGGGGAGCCTCTGGATTCTCTCTGCAGGCGTTGCTGTGGGGGTGCAAGGAGGTCGTCTCAGGGTGTCCACGTTGTTGGAGTCACCTGGGGTTCCTCTTTGCAGTGTTGGTTTCTCTGGGCATGGGCCAGGGGCATCGGGTGCAGAGTGTCGGGGACTCACGCTTCCAGAGTGAGGCTGGAGTCCCTTTAAAGATGGTTTCTTTTTGTATGTTTAGACAGAGCCGCTGTCCTTGGGAGTTTCTTGGTCCTTTGGGTTGCAGGGCAGCCCTCGCAGTCGGCAGAAGTCGATAGTCCCGCTGGATGCGTCGCTTTTGCAGGTTCTTTGAGTCCAGAGACAGGCCGGAAGGGCTGGGGCCAAGACAGTTGTCTCCATCGTCTCCGCGGGGCTTTCAGGTCAGCAGTCCTTCATCTTGTTTAAAGTCATCAAGAATCTGTTTTCCTGGGTTCAGGGTCGCCCCTAAATACTCAATTTATGGGTGTGTTTAGGTCTGGGGGACAGTAGCCAATGGCTACTGACCTTGAGGGTGGCTACACCCTCTTTGGGCCTCCTCCCTGTGGGGAGGGGGGCACATCCCTAATCCTATTGAGGGGAATCCTCTGAAGCAAGATGGAGGATTTCCTAAGACAGGGGTCACCTCAGCTCAGGACACCTCAGGGGCTGTCCTGGCTGGAGGGTGACTCCTCCTTGTTTTTCTCATTATCTCCTCTGGACTTCCAAAAGTGGGGGCTGTGTCCGGGGGGGCACGCATCTCTACCAGCTGGAGTGCCCTGTGGCGCTGTAACACCAGGCTTGAGCCTTTGAGGATCACCGCCAGGTGTTACAGTCCCTGCAGGGGGAGGTGTGAAGCACCTACATGCAGTACAGGCTTTGTTCCTGGTCACAGAGTACACAAAGACACTCCTCCCATGTGCCAGAAAGCCGTCTAGATGTGGCAGGCTGGCAGAAACTGGTCAGCCTAGCACTAGTAGTTGGACTGGTATACAGGGGGACATCTCTAAGATGCCCTCTGTGTGCATTTCTCAATAAATCCCACTCTGGCATCAGTGTGGATTTATTGTGCTGAGAAGTTTGATACCAAACTTCACAGTATTCAGTGTAGCCATTACTGAACTGTGGAGTTCGTGTTTGAAAAACTCCCAGACCATATACTCTTTATGGCTACCCTGTGCTTACAATGTCTAAGAATTGGCTTAGACAATGTAGGGGCATACTGCTCATGCAGCTATGCCCTCACCTGTGGTATATTGCCCCCTGCCTTAGGGCTGTAAGGCTTGTTAGAGGGGTGACTTACCTATGCCACAGGCAGTGTGAGGTTGGCATGGCACTCTGAGGGGAGTGCCATGTCGACTTAGTCTTTTTCTCCTCACCAGCACACACAAGCTGTGAGGCAGTGTGCATGTGCTGAGTGAGGGGTCCCCAAGGTGGCATAATACATGCTGCAGCCCCTAGAGACCGTCCCTTGCCACAGGGCCTTTGGTACCATGGGTATCATTTACAAGGGATTTATCTGTGTGCCAGGGTTGTGCCAATCGCGGAGACAAAGGTACAGTTTAGGGAAAGAACATTGGTGCTGGGGCCTGGTTAGCAGGGTCCCAGCACACTTTCAATCATAACTAGCATCAACAAAAGGCAAAAGGCTAGGGGGTAACCATGCCAACAGAGGCATTTTCCTACACATGGTGTCTCCCTTCTAGGAACTAGTCTGACAGAAGGCCATTCCTCTTTTACTAACGCTTGGACTGAAACCAGTTACAACCAGAGGGGAATATCATGGTGTAGGGTTGGCAGTGCTGGATATGTGGAATTTGGCCCCATCATATCTAGGGCTCTGGAAGCATACAGGGTCTGGTCCACCTCGTCACCCATGTGGTGTTGTGGACCCTTGGACAGCATGGCAGTGAATGGACAAAATAAATGAAGCTTCCTTCGGCTTTATGGTATTATTGTTGGCATTGTTGCCTCCTCCTCCTCATAATCATCCTCCTTCTCCAGCCTCCACCTCTCATTCTCAGCCTCCTCATCATCCAACTCATCAGCGTCATCATCCTCGTCATCCTCTTCCTCATCATCCTCCTCATCTTCAGCATTGTCACCCTCATCATGATCCTCCTCACGGTCATTCTCATTATCCTCATCCTACTCATCTTCATCTTCATCATCACCATAATCCTCCTCATCTTCAACATTGTCACTCTCATCATCATCCTCATCATCCTCACCATCCTCATCTTCATCATGCTCATCCTCCTCATCATCACTATCATCCTCATCATCTTCAACATCGTCATCATTATCATCTTCATCATTCTCCTCATCATCTTCCTCATACTCATCATTCTCATTCCCAACATTCTCATCCTCCTCATCACCCTCCTTATCATGATCCTCATTAACCGCATCATCCTCAGTATCCTCATCCTTATCATCCTCATATTTGCAAAGTGGGATTAGGGTCCACTGTGAAAATGCACCCTGTGGAGAAAGCCCTTTCTCTGCACCCCCAGTAAATCTGAAGTTGATTTGGTCACCTTCCCACCCTCGAAGGAGAGTTACTTCAGCCTTGTGCTTGAGTAAATGTCAGACAATTTCAAGGATGGAGAGGGAATACAGAGTATTTTGGGAAGGCCCTCAAATGTCCATGTTTGTGGGTTCTCCATGTCTCCACACATGTTGGAAATATCCATCCTCGCAAATGATCTTACACCTACCAAGATTCCCTTTGTGAATTCCTGATAGGCCTAAAAAAGGAAGGGTTCATCATATGTTTAAGACCAAATTTACCTTTGAGGCAAAGAGATGACAGAGAATTTGGATTGAGATGTTTGGCTCTGAATCCAGGCCCAGATGTGCAGGTCCCCTTCAGGGACCCTTAACCAAGAACTGTATACTCATGGATGGCCAAGAGATGACAAACGATTTGGACCAAGAAGGTGGGCTCTGAATCTAGGCCCAAGTGTCAAGGGCTCCTCACAACCCTTCACCCAGAATCCTTTACTCATGGGTGGCCAAGAGATAACAGGGGCTTTGGATTAATGGTGGGCTCCGAATCGAGCCCCAGATGTGCAGGCTCCCCTGTCATCCTCAGAGACTCTTCACCAAGAACCCTATACTCATGGGAGGCCTAGAGATGATAGAGGGGAGGCCTAGAGATGATAGAGGCTTTGGACTGAGATGGTAGGCTCTCAATTTAGGCCCAGATGATCAGACCAACCCTCCCCCCAAAAAAAACAGGAAGCAGAGATAAATGAAGCAGTCAGCTAACTCCATATTAACATAAGAAATAACCTCATTGGATCCTCCCATACTTTTACAATATATAAAATAATGACAATATTTATACTTTTTGAAAGTTAATATTGCTGACTCGTGGTTAGATTCTCGACTAGGTTTCATTGGTCCCATTCATCATTAGAATCTACACACATCCTGCAGCATTTCAACTGCTCTTAGCTCAGCGTTTAACATAATTAACATTTCTGCGTTTGCCAGTTCCTGAATATTTGCACCTTGTATTGCTTCATAAAACATCATCTCATTACCTCCTTTTCAGCGCAACCATGTCATTTTGCCCTCTAAACATCTTCTCGGAAGTGCTCGCATGTGTGATCCAGATTCAGGTTTCTGAGAAGTAAGTTGAAAAGCAATTTGTCAGATAATTTTTGCATCCGAAAGAAGCAAATTCATATTTATGTTCAGTCATATAATGTAATGTAAAAAACATTTGTTTGGTATTCAGTGCCAAGGCTTCTTAGAACGATTAGAGGAATTTATCAGTAGTAATAGAGGGATTTCTGAGCTGGATCTGAGGTTTTGGGGAGCACGATTAAAGATTTCTTTAAAGTGGACAAGAGGTACCCATGAGCTTAATTAGAGGCATGTTTGAGCATTTTTGAGACCTCTCTGAGCATTGTGAAAACATAATGGTATATTTTATGTACTTTGATGTTATTGTTCTTTTAATATATATATACGCATATTATTACGTGTACCAATATAAGTTTTATGGCGCTAGTAGTCTGAGATGACATTTTAATCAGGGCAGTATATTTGCAAATTTCTGCAAGCATGACCTAGTTTTCAGTCTACCAGCGAGTTTTTAGGAGAATAATGAATTAAGGAATTCTTCTTTTCAAGGACGCCTCAGATTTTCTCCAGGTGATCCTGTCACCTACTCATTGGATACGTTTTGGTGAAACACATTTCTATCATGTGATTAGGTTCCATAGACAAGTATTGAGGGAAAACATATATAACCTGCCCCAGATTTCCTGTATTTTAGCATTGGATACTCCAGCTGACCTTTTTGGGCACGAGCTCTGGTAGTTGAAATGACAATCATCTTTTCATCATTTGCTGTGCTTCCATGTTAGACTAGAGGGCTTCCAGGCACGTTGTCTTTTATTTGTAATAGTATTAGAAGAGGTAGTTATGAGCTGGATCAGGTATTTATGTGCACAACTGGAGGTATGTATTCATGAGTTGAGGCGTTACGGAGCAGTAACACCCTGGAGCTTTGTCACCAGCATTACACAAGGCTTGTGGTTAAAAAGCAGGATTATAGGAATTTAGGAGCGTGATAAAAGAGTTAAGGGGGTTTCAACCCAGGATGGGAAATAACCAATAACAAGATTCTTGTAAAGTTTGGTCATGTATTGAGGTACTGAGGAGCAGGGTTATAGAGATTTTGGTCCCAGAGTCTCGGTATCAGAAACAAGAGTCAGGGTGTTTAAGATCAGGATTACAAGTATTCAGAAGCACGGTTAGAGGCAGTCAATAGCAGAATTATAGTTATTTATTTTCAGTTATAAAAGGACTGAAGCACCCAATAGGAGGAACACAGGACCAGGATAAGAGGCTTTTGGAAAAACAGTTAGATGTATCTAAATGCAGAATTATTTAATAGCAAGCTCAAAGAGAATCTTTAGCAGGATTGGAGTTACACATACTTGAATTTAATAAGGATCTTGATTAAAAGCATTCTTGATCAGTGTAGGGTCCCTGCAGCAAATTTACCTTCTATGTTCCAAAACAAAAAAACACTTTGTTTTGTCTGAAAACCAAACAGAATGAATTCAGTTCTGCAAACTACATTTACTTAAGTGTTTGTTATTAACATTCCACTCAGATGTGAAATGTTTGCCTTCTAGGGGACAATACAGCAATTCTAAAACAGAAATGACCATGAACAGAAGCAGATACCATCATAACTGATTTCAGTAACAGCCTTCCATTAGATGTGAAAAAAAAAAACAATGGCGACTCAGGTCATACACGGAGACATTCATATCATTCAGACATTTATCTCTTCCCACAACATAAAGTGTTCTCAGATCAGGTAGAGGGGGTGCATCCCCATCTACAAAGGGGTGGCCCTTGGTGTGGTGGTAGCACCAGATAGGGAAGCCTGGCTTGTGCTATTTCAGATGATTGACTCAAGGGAAATTTGTAGTAAGGTGAAAAAGGAACAGCCAAAAAATCAAAATAAAATTTTGATTCCATTCTGCTGGGACTTGGCCTATGGAAATCCCCAATCAATGGCTCAGGTCAGGTCCAGATCATTTATAGACCTGAAAGACTATCTGAAGAAAGGAAGAACTCTGCATAACTTGCAGGGGAAAGGAGCCTGATACACTTCTGATCTTTACTGTAGCTCAGGTACTGGGACTACTATCCAAGGGTCACCTGTACGCTTCCTGTTCACTGCCACAAGGACAGAAAAGCCCTTCATTCTGTGTGTATGATTCACTGCCCCCTGCAGAAGCCTGGTAGAAATAGGCCTGCTGCCTAGAAGCCTTCCCTGTGCACCTGGGAGCTGCAAGAGAGACCAGGGGTGAATGTTTGAGCACTTTCAATAGGCTGGGAGTCTTAGTTTCTGCCTGAGGCATTCTGAAAACCTGCCAGGTGCTGAACCACCAGGGTTATGCCCTGCTGTTCCAGCCATGTTCAGAGACACAGGGCCTCTTGACAAAGGGTCGATGCTTGCTGCAGTACATGGCGGTGGTGTTGTCCGTGAACATCTGTACCAACATCCCCTTGACAGTGGGAGGAAGTGCCTTCAATACTAGTCGGATCGCCCTGAGCTCCAGCATGTGGATGTGGAGCTTGGATTCCGCCAGTGACCAAATCCCTCTGATTTCCACCACTCCCAGATGGCTACCCCATCCCAGAAGTGACACATCTGTCACTACTGTGAGATCTGTTTGGGGAAGGGAGAGGAGTCTACCTTTGACCCAATTGCGGTTCGTTAACCACCACTGCAGGTCTTTCACAGTTCCCTCCGAGATCTGGGCCATGTCAGAGAGATTTCCCTGTTGCTGTGTCCACTGGAACTTCAGGTCCCACTGCAGAGCCCACATATGCAATCTGGCATGTTTAGCCAATAGGATGCAGGAGGCCATGAGGCTAAGCACTCTCAGAGTCATTCTCACCAAAATCAAGGACAGAGGGTGAAACATGGGTATCATAGCCTGAATATCCTGGACTCGCTGTTCGGGTATGATAAGCCCGAAACTGCACTGTGTCCAGAACTACTCAGATGAAAGGAAGCATCTCAGAAGAAGTCACGTGTGACCTCGGCACGTTTATAGTGAACCACAGTGAATGCAGAAGGTTCGCCGTAGTCTGGAGTTGGGAGACGACAACCTGGGGTAAACTTCCCTTCAACAACCAGTCGTCGAGGTAGGGGAAGACTCAAACACCTAACCTGCGCAGATGAGCTGCGACCACCGCCATCACTTTAGGAACACCCAAGGGGCATTGTAAGGCCAAATAGCAGCACAGTGAACTGAAAGTGTTCATAGCCTACCTTGAACTGCAGGTTGTGCCTGTGGGCCGGCAGGATTGTTCATCGACCTCAGTGCTAGGCTGGTGGAACAAAACAACTTCTTCCTAAGAAGGTCAGGCCTCCTAAATTCCCTATCTGCAGGAGCACAAGGGAATGCACCAAGGGGTGTGGAGGCTTGGACAACCAAGCTCTCGGAGGTGGGGTGTTGGATGAGAAAGCTAGGGTCACCCAGAGCTGTTCAATGGCAGCAGGCAATCGTTTTATTAACAGGAGCCCCTGTACTGAGCTTGGACCAAGCTCCCAGCCGGATACCAGTAAGTGCCTCTTTAAAGGGCAAAAGGGGTTCAGATGTGGAAGCCCCAGGCTGTAGCACTTCTGTCAAGATGTTTGTCTTGACAGCCACTGAGGGCAGTTTGAGGTCGAGGACCCTGCTGCCCTACGCACCACCATCTCATAGGATGCTGCCTCCTCCGTAGCCACAATAGGGGGAGAGAGTAACCGAGTGTCTGGAGAGGTGCCCCGACCACTGGTTTATCCTAGCTCCTCATACCTGTCCACGGATTGTTCCAACGGGTGTTCTAGAGAGTCCAGCGACCCCTCTCACTCTTCTCCCATGCCTCCATATAAAAAATAAGGTTCAAGCAATGATCTGGCACCTCTAGGTGCCGTCAGCACCAGAATCGGCGTTGTGCGATGCCATTCCAGCTCCAGACCATCGGGGATATGAATGGGGCTGACACCACCGGTGGGCACTAGTGGCACCGGGAGCATTGGCATCATGATCGGTAAACGTCACCTGGGTATGACCGGTACCGGTCCGGATCTAGACTCAGATTCATGAAACCCCACTAGTGCCAGGGTCAAAGCTGCCGGCATGGATCCAGTAGGAGTCTCACTGAACCCCGCAGGGCCCGAAGGCACCCCAGAGGAGTCGGCTCGCTCAAATACACAGCACATGGCCTTATAAAATTTTCTTATTTGAGCGTGTGTCCCCAGGCCCCCGGGAAAGGTGAGAGACCTGTAGTCGATCTGGCTAACGGTTCCGTAGAACCTTGCTGGGAAAGCCGATGTTCCCCACTCATCTCATCGGCTGACGGACGAGGCGAAGACAAAGTCCTCTTGGACTTCTTCTTTTTTTGTGCCTCTTCCTGAGTGTCCTGAGGACCTCGAATGGGTGGAAGAGGACTTGGGGGCTTCAAGATCTCCTCCTCGCCTGGAACTGAGACCTTTTTTGAGTCACACGTGTCCGTGTTGCCGACTGCAGGCCACAAGCAGCTTTAGGGATCGCTCCCTCAAAGCCTTTCAGCGTCATGGCCCGATATGGCCCGACAGTCCGAGCACAACTTGGAGTTGTGGTTGAGCTCGGAGCACCACAGGCAAACAAGATGGGGGTCACTGACCAACATGGCACAGTGACAGGCGACACACGGTTTAAACCCAACCTTCCTTGAAGACATCCTCAACACACACCAAAAAATCTTGTGAAAATTTAGAAGAAAGGCCTGTCAAAAAGTGATAGCGGGGTAGTTCTCACTGGATCTGCACTAACTTGCGCAAAAAGAAAGGAACTGACGCTCACGCACCTGGGTGGCGCCTATATATGTGGCCATGATGTCACTCCTGGTGCCAACAATGCCAAACGGAGCCAAATGGAGCCACCCATGGCGCGCACAAGGGGTATTGCTCAGCAAAAGTTTCTGGATCCAGTCTGATGCCTGGGAAAATCAAAAGTAAGGAAGCTGCAGTTAGAAGTCTCTATTAGATTAAGGGTTTGGGGTGTCTGTGGTGTAATTCTCCTTGGGTATGTCTGTAGCCCCACATTGTGAGTTGATTACCTTGCTGGTAGCTTTTTCCCCTTTCTCCCTGCAAACCACTGCACTCCTCTTTATACCCCCTTTTCTTACCCGGGCAAACATGTGGTGAAAGCCACCAAAGATGATGAGTTTGTGAGCCAATATAGGCAGGAGTGCTGGTAATAATGGCTTTGGGGAAACTCTCCACACTAGCACAAAGGAAAATATTGTAATAAGGGCCGAATAATTTGCTGCCCATATGCAAGACACAGGAAAGGACATACAATTGAGGGTCAAAACCTGCTGTTGCTTGTACAGTTTTTAGGGTAACCACTCTATAATAATTCGATCTTTAATATTTCAGCCTCTTTGGAATAGTCAGTCCTGTAATAACTTGTAGGAAAGTGACCCTTTTTGCATGGTTACCCCCCCCCCCCAGACACTGAGGCCTTGGAAAATCAGACCAATGCACCAGAAACATCCTGCAAGCACCTCTCCTCCTTGTCCAGCCTTTGGTTTTCCGCAACCGCCCCTGGACCCAGCCTGCAGGATCTTTGTGATCCCCTTGGTTCCTATGATAAATTGCACTGTCAAATTTGAAATTGAAAAGTGTTACTTACTTGTAAACTATTTTACTTGTGAAATCTGAACAAAGTACAATTGATACATATGTTTGACACTTTACTTGCAATTGTACTTATGTAGGAAAGTACCCTCTTTCTTGGCATGGTTACCCCCATTTTCTGCCTGTTGTCAGTATGTTGGACTGCGTCTACTGGGTTCCTGCTAACCAGGACCCCAGTAGTTTTGATCTCTCCTCTAAATTGTACCTTTTTCTTCCCACAATTGGCATACTGGTATCCCCATGTAAGTCCCTCATATATGGTACCTGGGTAGCCAGGGCATTGGAGTTCCAGGGGATCCCTATGGGCTGCAGCAGTTATCCTGCCATCCATGGGGAGCCCATGCAAAGGGTTCTGCAGGCCTGCCATTGCAGCCTATGTGAAATGGGTGCATGCATCAATTTTCACTACAGGTCAGTACACCAGGTTACTATAGGTCAGCCCTATGGTAGCACCTCTCAGCCCAGCGTGTGGGTTGCAGATACATGTGTGTGAGGGCACCCCTGCACTAGCAGAGGTGCCCCATAATCTCCAGATCCATTTTTCTAGACTTTGTGAGTGCGGGGACACCATTTTTCACATGTACTGGACATAGGTCATTACCTATGTCCAGCTACATAATGGTAACTCCGAACCTGGGCATGTTTGATATCAAACTTGTCGGAATCATACCCCAATACTGTTGCAAGTACTGGAAGTATGATTCCATGCACTGTGGTGGCTCCTTAGTGGACCCCCAGCATTGCCTCCCCTAGTCTTACAGGGTTTTCCGGGCAGCCCAGCTACTGCCACCCCTCAGACAGATTTCTGTCCTCCTGCTGCTTGATCTGATCAAGCCCAGGAAGGCAAAACAAAGGATTTCTTTTGGTAGAGGGAGGTAACACCCCCTTCCTTTGGAAATAGGTGTGACTGGCTCCTCCTAGGGTCACTATTGGTTAAGACTATTTGCACTGTTTTCTAACCTTTTCTATGCCTGTTTCTGATTACTAGTGTATATATTTAGTGTATTATTTACCTCCTAAGGGTGGGTTGCCTGTCTAGTATTTTGTGGTGATCTCTTCCAAAAATAAAATACCTTAATTTATGTACTACAGTGTGTTTTCTTTCATGTGTGTAAGTGCTGTGTGACTACAGTGGTATTGCATGAGCTCTTCATGTCTCTTAGATAAGCCTCGGCTGCTCATCCACAGCTACCTCTAAAGAGCATGGCTTCTAGACACTGCCTATACTTCTCTAATAGGGGATACCTGGACCTGGTATGAGGTGTAAGTACCCTAGGTACCCACCACACACCAAGCCAGCTTCCTACAACTTACCTGCAACAAGATCCTTTTGGTTCTAGTAATAAAGTAACAAAAATATATTTTTCCTATACAAATACATTGGCCTGGAGTTAGTCATTGAGTGTTGGCCTTGTTTCTTGCATGTGTGTGTACAACACATGCTTTGCACTGCCCTCTAATAAGCCTACTGCTCGACTACACTACCACAAAAGAGAGCATTAGTATTATCTACTTTAGCCTCTGTTAAGCCTCGGGGGAACCCCTGGATTCTGTGCATACTATATCTCATTTTGATATAGTATACACAGAGCCAGCTTCCTACATAACAACATCTCCTCATACTCAGAAATGGTCCATCTGGTAGGTGATCCCTGAGGGAAGGGGATAATTTTGCTGGTTTCAAAGTCTGAAACCAGCAAAACAAGCAATGAGAATATTCAATACAGGCAAGGGATCCATACATGGAAGAGGTATTTTAATAATATATTTCTCCTGCGGTGTGGCGGTAAAGGACATCCCCTCGAAGACTTTGTGAGATGGCTCAATGAACAAAGTCCTCACTTAAAATTCACAGGTGAATTCAGCAGACTGTTTTTTTTTTCATTTGCAGTTTATATAGCGCAAGCCCCTTTGTGGTGCTTTACATGAGCTCCAGTTATGTTACGCAAGGTCAGAGAGAAAGAGGTTACCCTAAGAAGTTTATTAGAGCCCAGATGATAGCCTGGTACTGTTCAAGGAAGACTCCACTCGTGCCTACAACTACAGAGGGCAATAGCGAACACACTCCAGTTACAAAACAACATAAAGAGACACTGTTCATTGAAAACCAATATTCTCCCCTCTCATTTTTGCATTGACACGCAATAGAAATAGAATATGACACTAAACCACTACTACCTAAACAACTACTACTTAAACAACGACTTCCCAACACCGAAAAAACCTATAAAACTAATTATTTTGCAACGAAAAAAACCATTAACTAAATTATTCCTGAACAACGAACACCTATTTAACGACTACGAAAACCACTAAATCACAAATATTCCACAAAACCACTACTATGTAAACCATGACTACATAAACAATGACTCCCCAAATAACTATTACCTAAACAACGACTACCCAAACAAAAAATTACTTAAATAACGACTCCCCAAATAACTAATACCCAAACAAACTACTACCCAAACAACGAATACTTAAACAACGAATCCTAAAATAACTACTACCCAAACAAACGACTAGCCAAACAACCAATACCCAAACAAATACTACCCAACACCGAAAACGCCTAAACACCTAATATATTTAAAACGAACTCCAAACAACGAAAAATATTAATAATTAATATCACAACTAAACAATAACTATTATTAAATAAAAAATTAAAACCACTACATTACTACGTAAAAAATAAACGAAATCGAAAATAACAATATATTTCCTACATACAAAAAACAAAACATCACAAAAAGCCAAAACATATAAACACCGTTTTAAATAAAAATAAATAATACTTAAATAATTAGAAAACAAACACAACACTAAAAAAAAAACCTACATAAAACAATAGTCCTACAACACTTTCTACATGACCCAGGAAATACTTCCTCTACTGAACAAACGAGAACGAACATAAAAAAAAATACAAACTACAAAACAAATAAACTCCACAATTATATATATCTAACATCACAAACGAATTCACAATAAAAAAACATATCCAAAACACATTCAATATACAAATAAGACAATACTTACAAAAACACATATAAATACCAACGACCTCCATTTTCTACTCATTACTACACCGAACAATTTACAGAGAAGACGAGCATATCACTACGGAAAAGAATTAAAATATAATTTATCCAACACCGCCATCTACTGAGATAACAAGGTAAAATATCCATAAATAAATATAAAGACATTTACTAACCTATACCACAGCTAAGATAATATATAATGAATGTACCTTTCGTACTATTTTGTTACAGGCATAAATATCAAGAATCTGACCAAAAAGATAAACACCACACCTTTGCCATCCAAGGTAAACCATTACCATTATTCAAAAACAATTTCACTAAACCATAAACAATAGCATTAAAAAAATTATTAAATAACAAATACCATAATATAATTAAAATATATATATAAAAAATTAAAACTACAATTTTTGTTTTTAAATTAATTCACCTAATAAATTTAACCAAAAACCAAATATTATTCACCAAATTTCAAACCTACTCAAAAAATTACTACTAAACCAAAAAAAAAAATGATAAAACAAAAGAATAAACTAAATAATACACTCTTTCTTATTTCTTACAGACTACAAGAACCCCAAAACACACCAGAAGACATAAAGAAGTGAAATAAATCAATTTAAAAAAAATAACATCTGAAATAACAAAAAAAACTCAAAGTAAGTATAAGATTTTCAATATAACATACAACCAGATTTTCTAGTTAAATAAAACTAAACAAACATTCTAATTCAAATACCCCTTAACTTAACACCAAACACACATAAATTCAATAAAATTAAAAACACTTCGCAAACACAGTACATATATTATATAAAAAAATAAAAAACGATTACAACTCCACCAAACACTTACCTCTAAACAGCTGCTGGACAATAAACATAAATACAGTTTACAACAAAACACCAACTTCCAAAACAACTAGTACCTTAACAACAAAAACAGAACACCAACCTTGTTCTTACTACTAATAATTTAATCACAAATGCCTTAACAACAATATTTAATTTTAAAAGCATTCTTGACAAAAGCATTACTAATAGGTACCATTCACCCTACATCCCTCACCCCACCCCCCCAACCACACCCCAAAACCTAAAACCCCCTGACCCCCCCTCCCAAACCCAAAAACGCCCCACCCCCCCAAACCCACACAAAAAACCTAAAAACCCCTGACCCCCCACCCCCTCCCCAAAACTAAAAACGCCCCATCCACCCAACCCCACCCCAAAATCTAAAACCCCCTAACCCCCACCCCCTCCCCAAAACCAAAAACGCCCCACCCCCCAACCCCACCCCAAAACCGAAAAAACCCTACCCCCACCCCCTCTCCAAAACCAAAAACACCCCACCCCAAAACCTAAACCCCCTGACCCCACACCCACTCCCCAAAACCAAAAACACCCCACGACCCCAACCCCACCCCAAAACCTAAAACCCCCTCACCCTCCACTACTTCCCCAAAACCAAAAACGCCCCACACCCCCAGCCCCACCCCAAAACCTAAAACCCCCTCACCCTCCACCACTTCCCCAAAACCAAAAACGCCCCACCCCCCCCAAACCCACCCTAAAACCTAAAACCCCCTGACCCTCCACCCCCTCCCCAAAACCAAAAACACCCCACCCCCCAAAACCACCCCAAAACCTAAAACCCCCTCACCCCAACCCCCTCCCCAAAACCAAAAAAGCCCCACCCCCCAACCCCACCCCAAAACCTAAACCCCCCAACCCCCCACCCCCTCCCCAAAACCTAAAACCCCCCACCAACCTAATTACCTCAATAAATAACACACAATCACCAAATATAAAAGATAACAAACCACCTACACCAAACACTTACAAATAGAACACATTACATATTAATTAACTTACTAATTAGTAAACTAAATCCACCACAAATTTAATAATAAAAACTGCAAACTTCTTTTAACCTATTTCTTTTATATGATTTACAGATATTTCACAAGTGGCATCGCAAGGAGAAGCAAGCTACATAATCTCAAGAACCGGAAACCAGCTACTAAAGTATGAAGGTTATCTTTATTGCAGAGACAAGGTTGTCAACCTAAGAAGCCATTGGAGGTGTGTACAATTCTACTCTTCACATTGTAGAGGCACAGCTGTAACTCTAGAAAACACCGTTGTTAAAACAACAGATCACAACCACTCTGCCTCTGCAATAGAAATTGAGATAAGAGAAAACATACAAAAAATAAAAAGCATTGCACACACCTCCAATGACTCCTGCGGACAGGTTATAAGGTAGGTAGTACAAAATATTCCAATACAGATTTCCGGTAGCATGCCTTCTTTACCAAACCTTAGAAGAATATTTCAACGAGAAAGACTGGCAAGTAATCCCCAACATATAACACCACAAACCTATGAAGACATTAACATCCCCCCAGAACTAACAATTACCTTCTCCAAAGAAACTTTCCTCATTAACGACAACGAAAACCCTCAAAAAAGAATTTTAATATCCAGCACAACATCCAACTTACTAATCCTACAAAATAGTGAAATTTGGATGATGGATGGAACCTTTAAATCTACACCCCATCCATTCACTCAAATTTACACCATACATGCCACAACAAATAACACTACAATCCCCCTAGTGTATGCATTACTGCCTGATAAACATTCCTCTACCTACAGTGAATTTTTATCACAATCAAAAACAAAACATTAAATAAAACACCTAGAAAAGTAATACTAGATTTCGAATTATCAATGATAAATACAATATTAAAAATATATCCACAAACCCAAATTCAAGGATGCTTTTTCCACTTTTCAAAGCATATTGGCGTAGAATACAAAAATCATCCCTAAGTAGAGACTATTTCTCAGATTGCATACTACAATTTGAATTAAAAAAACTCACAACATTATGCTTTGTACCACCTACAAAAGTAGATGAGTATTACACCGCAATAACAGAGTCTAACTATTATACACAAAATGAAGACAAATTAGAACCCTTACTAAATTACTTCGAAGAAACCTGGATTGGACACCTAAACAGATCTGGTCGCAGACGAAAGCCAAGATTTCCAATAGAACGGTGGAACTGCTACCAAACCTGTTTAGAAGGTGGTGCAAAGACTAATAATGCCATAGAAGGATGACACAACGCCTTCAATAAAGTAATAGGTAAACCCCACCCAAACCTGTATCATTTCATTGAAATTTTGAAAAAGGAACAAAGTTTCTAAGAAATGAGACTTGCTCAATCACTGTCAGGTAGCCTGAACCCACACACAAGTAAAAAAAGCAAAGAAATGACCGAAAGAATTTTTGGCAAAAATACAACAATATGATACAATAACACCATCAGACTACCTCAACAGTCTAGCATATATTCTACATTACTAACAACCACTAACCTACTGAAAAATTACTTGCCAGTTCTAAAACAACCAAACACCATCAATTAAATTGCCATTTTTCAAATTTTTTTTACACTAAATTAACACAACAAAAATTGTTCCTACCTTTCAAGTTTTCATGTCTTTAGCCAAACATGTGATGCTGAATAAATCTTCTTAATTAATATAGAAAGAAGCATCTGAAACTTAGAAAAGAAAAAAAAAAAACATTAATCATCCAAAAACTATTAAAAAATATTCATATTAAATGGATGATAAAAAAAACACCTCTATATACTATAAAAACAATCAAAGAAATAAAATATACTTTACCAAACCAGAAATTCGAAAAATATCTAAAATACCAAATATACTTTTTTTATGAAAAAAAAGTAAAAAAATTAATCACATACTAACCAAAGTCACATCATTAATTAAAACATTAACTATCAAGAAAAAGACATGAACGATATAAAGGATACTACTGACACAAAAGAAAAAATTAATTACAAAACCTACTACAATGAGCTTAATTTTTTTTTCATAAACTGAACAACTCACTCCCTCAAAAATCCCAAAACTAAATTTATCAAAAGAATATACAATTCTTTCCAACTACTACAAAAGCAGTATAATCATTTGTAAGATAAAACACTACTAAACAATTGTTTTTACTTTTATGAAACCACTATCGTATACAAAAATATACGAAAACAAATAATTCAACATAAGAAACATAACAAACACCGAAAATCTACTACCTACCTTATAACTACCTCCGACAACTATTTCTGTAATAAAAATACCCTACTACATACTGTAAAAAAAAATATAATCCCGCTTACCTGAACGAGGTCTCCGCTTCCGTCCTATCTTGACCGCGACGCTCCTCCGGCTGAATACAGAAGACGTTAAACAACGTAAACATGGAAGAGCACTAAAAATAGAAAACTGACTATTTCACTCATACACTATAATAGGGAAAATAAGAAAATACCACAGAAAATAGAAAAAGAAATAGAAATAAATAATTAAAACATTTTAAAAATCTGTAAATATCAAATAATAATTTAAACATTTTTTTGCATTTTTTAAACTTGATTATGTCAAAATAAAAAAAATTGGAAAAAAAATGAATAGTATTTTTATTTTTTTTAAATGAAATTTGTATGAAAAAAAACATTATTGCAAATGCAAAAATTTCTAACACCTAAATAAAAAAAAAATTCTAAATATAATCTACAAATAATTATTTAATTAATTAATTTTTAGAAATAATATTAACACAAATTAATATATATATTAAATTATACATCCAAAAGCAAATTACAAAATATGAATAATATTAATTACATTACATCCCAAATAAATTATCAAAATAAAAAATTAAAAACATTTTAACAAATTTTAAAACTCACAAAAAAAATTAAACTTAACAAATATTTAAAATAAAAAAAGTAACATTATGTTCCAAAATCTACTATACCAACTACAATACTATTAAAAAATCAAACATACATTTTTAAACATAACTATTTAAAAAAAATATATTTTTACACCTTCAATAACAAACAAAAAAATACAAAACCTAAAATTATAACACAAAAAAATAATTCACCCATAATAAAAAATTATAAACTATCAAAACATGTCCACATCATAATCCACCAATGAACCAAATTGCATCCCAAAACAAAAAAATAACATCAATAAAAAAAAAACTCAAACATAGCAAAAAAAAACTAATCATAAAAACTAAACAATTAACCAAATACAATAAATAATGACATACTACTAATATACTTCCCACCCATAACTCCTAAATCCCATATATCCTACCCCTAAACCCACAACATAAATTACAACATATAAAAAAACTCAAGTACTTAAATTAATACCTGAGTATTAATACACTTCCCCATCCATAACCCCTACATCCCATATATCCCACCCCTAAATCCACAACATAAATTACAACATAGAAAAAAACACAAGTACTTAAATTAATACCTGAGTATTAATACACTTCCCCACCCATAACCCCTACATCCCATATATCCCACCCTAAACCCACAACATAAATTACAACATAGAAAAAAAAATAAGTACTTAAATTCATACCTGAGTATTAATACACTTCCCCACCCATAACCCCTACATCCCATATATCCCGCCCCTAAACCCACAACATAAATTACAACATAGAAAAAAACACAACTACTTAAATTAATACCTGAGTATTATTACACTTCCCCACCCATAAACCCTACATCCCATATATCCCGCCCGTAAACCCACAACATAAATTACAACATATAAAAAAACACAAGTACTTAAATTAATACCTGAGTATTAATACACTGCCCCACCCATAACCCCTACATCCCATATATCCCGCCCCTAAACTCACAACATAAATTACAACATAAAAAAAAACACAAGTACTTAAATTAATACTTGAGTATTAATACCCTACCCCACCCATAACCCCTACACCCCATATATCCCGCCCCTAAACCCACAACATAAATTACAACATAAAAAAAACACAAGTACTTAAATTAGCACCTGAGTATTAATACACTTTCCCACCCATAACCCCTACATCCCATACATCCCACCCTAAACCTACAACATAAATTACAACATATAAAAAACACAATTACTTAAGATAATACCTGAGTATTAATACACTTCCCCACCCATAACCCCTACATCCCATATATCCCACCCCTAAAACAACAACATAAATTACAACATATAAAAAAACACAAGTACTTAAATTAATACCTGAGTATTAATACACTTCCCCACCCATAACCCCTACATCCCATATATCCCAACCCTAAACCCACAACATAAATTACAACACATAAAAATCAAAAGTACTTAAAATAATACCTGAGTATTAATATAATGCCCCACCCATAACACCCACTACCCGGAGAATCCATTACTTAATCCACACAATATACTTTAAAAAATTAAACATATAATAATTAAACCCTAACCAAATAAAAAACAAAACACAAAACTCACCTTAAAATTCATCAAAAAATAATTCACTTACCTTAAAATTCGTTGTTCTGGCATTAGTTGTTCAGGTAAAATCGTTGTTAAACCAGTAGTTGTTCAAAACTTCGTTGTTAAGACCCAGTAGTTCTTCAAGATTCGTTGTTAAAGCAAGTAGTAATACAAACGTAGTTGTTTAGGTTGTTTCCCATAGAAATATATGGGATTGTGTGGTACAGGCACATAGAGAGACCGACACATGCAACAATAAAGGAACCTGCTGGGGAATGCCAGTCAATGTTCAACTACTGGAGCTGACATGACCTTACACCTAATTCTTGACTAGTGTTGTCAATTGTCTCTGCAAGAAAACCACCACCCGCCAAACTCGTAATGAGGCCCTTAATGTGCTGTATACATATACTGATGTGAAGTCAAACTGTCTATTGGATTACAAATATTGCATAGTGTGAGAATTTTGAAATTTGACTATTTTTAGATAATTGCATCCTCAGGCTGTATGCCATTTTTGCTGTGAGTTTGGTATATATATATATATATATATATATATATATATATATATATATATATATTTACACATATATATATGTATATATATGAAGGATTATGCAATTGGGTTTATCACAATCATGAATGTGGTTTAGATTTGACAGCCTTTGGTATATGTGAGATATTTGTCTAAAAATATAAATCATCTAAGTGTTCTTGTACAGATCAGTTTCTGTTATATAGAATTGTTCGTAGTCTTTGAGCGGACTATAGCGGAATCAAAGTCCGGAGTGAGGGAATATCCAGCCTACATGTTCCTTCTCACTCTCAGGGTTGGGGATTGCTAGGTTCTTAATTACTCAAACTCTGATTGGTCTGGGTGCACTTTTAAGGGAACATGAATAATGGGTATGGGTTGGAAGAAGCGAGGCATGACTCACTTCTGGATAAACTCTTATCAGAACTTGAATAGATACTAAGGGCCATATTTATGGCTAGCTCACACCGTGCAGCTCAACACGTCACCTTGGTGCGCTGCACAGCATGACAGAGAAAGGGCAGGAATGCCCCGTATTTAAGGCAATACAGAGCTTTCCTGTTCACAATGGGGTGCCTAGCACCAACGCAGGTGGCAATGCAAAGGCTCCTGCGATGCATGCAGGATTGCTTTTGTGGAGGAAGGGGCACCTTTAGGCACAAAAACAATCACCTGAGAATGCAGAATGTAGCACACATAGAAAAAGTTAAAAACGAGGGGAAATAAAGGTATTTCTCCTTGTAATGCCTCATCTGGGGAGACGTATCTTTTTGGTGCATTCTCAGGTTTACCTGTTCTTGTAAATCTGGGAATGCACCAAAATCCATGGGTGTTGCATGGGAACACCCAAGCAACACACATGGATTCATCTCCCTGGTGCAGAGTAATGCAGCGTAGCAATTTGCACTGCATTACATTACTCGAGATTTATGAAGCCATGCAGGGCCACAGAAGGTGGCCTTGCATGGCTTTATAAATCTCATGTTTCGTGGTGCAAGAGCGACACGAAGGGGCTCATAAATATTCCCCTAACGCTGTAAGTAGAGATGTTACGGCTGGACAGGTAGTCTTTGTTCTTGTGATGCGGTGCTTTTTGTAGACGTTGGGAATGAGATAGGATATGTGTGTGTTTATGACAGTTTCAAATGGAGTGCATCTATAACGCTAATCCTGCAAAGCACCTAGAGGCCCATTGAAAACAATGGGAGCCTCATTTTAACACCTGCTCTTTCCAGGCGTTAAAAATACCAAAACAAATGGCGCAAATAAATATTTTAGATTTCTTTGCTCCATTTTTTTGACTCCCCCTAATGGGGGAACGCCCCCTTGCATACATTATGCCTGGCGCAGGCATAATGTGGCGCAAGGGGTTATAAAGTGGCACAATGCACGCATTGCGCCACTTTGTAAATATGGCGCGTGGAACAAAACACTTAAGCGCACGCCTTAGCATAAAAAAATGATGCCATGGAGGTACTAAGGTGGCACTAGGGGCTCTTAAATATAGCCCCAAGTGTTTTAAAGCTCTAAAGCTTTACTAATCCACTCAGAGATTTCAAGACATTTTAATTGTTGCCTGGGAGCTGGATGCACAAGGAACTCTGCAGCAGGTGCTTTCAAATCATCATATGTTAAATTGTAAGTTATTCCTAAACATAGCGCACCCCCTGAGGTCAGTGCCTCCTTTTCAGGTTAGGCCCAGTGCGGGTGCACCGGTCGCACTGCCCTAATGCCGGTCCTGGATTTCTATACAGCACGGTGAGCTCTTATGGTTACAGAGTTTTGATTTAAATAAAGAGATTGGTTGGACGGCTGAATGCTCTCTTGCAAAACAGGTGACTTATGGGTACCGTAGTTGGTGATCTATAATGTATTTTTAGGCCAGGTAAATGTTGTATTTATATTTATAATAATAATAATAATAATAATGCATGTTTTTGCTGACTCTTTCGTTCTTCCTCCCAGTGTAAGATGATGTATTTACAGTAAGGTGACTTTGTTACATCTTTTAAGGTGGTAGACTGTGATTTAAGTAATGTGATGGATGGGTTGTGGGTGCTTTTTGGATAAGTTGATGATTTATCTGGTGTTTTCTTTATTAGTATAGGGGTTATATTTTTTCTTTTTTAGCTGTCTGAGTTGGTAGTGGCTGTGTCTCTAAAGTTAGTTTTTGTTAGTCAGTGTCAGTGGCCCTACAAGGGATCTGGTAAGTAAATGGATCGAAGAGCCCTTGAGTGAGGAGGTCAGAGATCTAATATGGGTTGCAAATGTTGATCAGCTGGTGGTTTAGGGGGTGAACAGTTAGAAACAGTGTCAGAGTGTAGATACGTAGGTATGATTTTTAATTAGAATGTGCATTTTAATTCACACACTGGGCAGCAGGAAGAGAGAGTGACAGCAGTCAGGGGAACATTAAAGAAGCTGGGCTCTGCACCAGGTCCCAGATCACTTGAGGTTCTCTGGGAGGCCTGCAATGCTAAGGCAGCAAGTCTGCTGTTGTGTGGCCGTGAGACTGTCCCTGAAGAATGTATAGAAGAAGTTCAAAGAGGGGAAACTAATATCTTGAAACCAGGCTTGGTTTACTGGCAGGCTCTGGGAGCAGTGCAGTGAGACTTAGCTTGTCCTCAGGGATGTTAACTTCAGATGCTGGCAGAGTGTGGGATTATTGGTGTAATATCATGAAAGCATCAGATCACTCGCTCAGACAATCGACGAAACAGCATCTACAATTAAAAGGCCAAATCCCATGTCTGGTAAAATCTAACAATTATATTGGCAGATTTGGAGGCTGATAATATAGAAGCACAGCTGGGCGAAGGATCCAGGCAAAGGGAAATTGTGCAAATTAAAGGCCAATTAAGGATCTGGAGGATTGTAGAGCCAGCCTCAACGGTCTCACCTCTTGGTACAGACTGTACGTTTGCTGTAACCATGCATCAGACCTAAGAACGCATGTCGTCACTTCCGGCCAGCAGTGGGGGTCAGTGAAGAGGGGCTCCCAGCTCTAGGTGAGGATGAGGAGGCCTCTCCATAGCGGGTGGGAGTCTAGTGACAGGCTCGGAGGATGCCAGCGTGCGTGAGCGTCTGTGTGGGTGTGTGCATGTGTGTGTGTGTCTGTGCGTGTGCATGTGTGTACGTGTTTAGGTGTGTGTGACTGTGTGTGTATGTGTGTGGGCGTATATGTGCGTGTATAGGTGTGTGTGTGTGCGTTTGTGTGGTATGTGTGTTCGTGTCTGAGTGTGTGCGTGTATCACTGCGTGTGTGTCTGTGTGCGTGTCTGTGTGCGTGTACAGGTGTGCGTGTCTATGTGTGCAGTGTGTGTGCGTCTGTGTGTGTGTGCGTGTCTGAGTGTGTGCGTGTATGGGTGTCTGCGTGTCTGTGTGTACGTGTGTGTTTGCTAGAAAGGGCCAGTGCCCCGCACACAATGAGGAGAGAGCGCAGTGACCACAGAGTCCAACTCACTGCCTCCCTCCCCGTGAGCCAAAGAGCCCAGGCCCATATTTATGCTTTTTTAGCGCCGTTTTTGCGCCGCTTTTTGATGCAAAAGCGGAGCAAACTTACAAAATACAATTGTATTTTGCAAGTTTGCGCCGCTTTTGCGTCAAAAAATGAGCAAATGCGGTGCTAAAAAAGTATAAATATGGGTCCCAGTGCGCACTGAGCCAAAGGTCCTTTCTGTACAGTGGAGATGGCCGTCAAAGAGCCCCAAGAAAGGAGACAGGTGTTATGTCCGACCCCGGACGATACCACCAGTCCCGGGGGGGGGAAGTGGTGACCCTCACTAAATGTGAGAAAAGAATAATGGTGACCCTCTGGCGTCCGGCCAATGTGGTATGGTCCGGACGTCAGGGACCAAGGTAATAAAAGACACTGCAGTGAGGGGCGGAGGCAGTGAACGTTTACTAGCACTTGGTGTGGTGTGCTCTGTTCAGCGCGTATGCTACCGCGCGTCCGCGCATGCTGCCGCGTGTCCCCAGGCCCCCAAAGCGAGTGTTCTCCTGACATCGGAGAACACAACAACAGGCGCTGTGCAAAATAAAAATACCGTACCTACCTGTGCGAGAAGACAGATAGCAGGCGGCCCCCCGACAGCAAGGACTCAGCCCCCAGTGCTTCCAGCGCTGGGAGGGACGCGTGAGCGCTATCCACGCAGGCCGCCTCTCAGCGCTACTCGCCTGCAGCAGACGGGTGGGTGGGCAGAACGGGCTGCTGAGCTGGGGCGTCGAGGGGCTGCTAGTGTGCTGCTGAGGGATGGGCAGCAGGACAGGAATGCACCTCACAGGTGAAAGTGAAAGAGCTGCTTGGGGACAAAGAGCGCTTTTTTGCTGTTATCTGCACTGACAATAAAAACAGAGCACTCACTGATTATATTACAAGGACTCTTAACAAGTTCTCGGTGTGCCCACGGGTCATGAGACTGTTTCCAAGCATAAAGGAGATAAGAAACTCTGAGCCTCGCACGGCAGCTTGTGGAGCGGGGGTGCGGTCTAGGGGTTAGAGGTGCACACTTATTAATGTTCTGTAGCGCCCTCCCCAGGCCAGGAGCATATGAACGGCCACGTCTGGCGATCTGTAACAGACCTCTTTACTACCCCCCCCCCCCCATCACGTCATAACCCTTGATAACTGTGAGAAAGTAGCCTCTTTCTAGCCTTGTTACCCCCACTTTTGGCCTGTTTGTGAGTGTATGTCAGGGTATTTTCACTGTCTCACTGGGATCCTGCCAGCCAGGGCCCAGTGCTCATAGTGAAAACCCTATGTTTTCAGTATGTTTGTTATGTGTCACTGGGATCCTGCTAGTCAGGACCCCAGTGCTCATAAGTTTGTGACCTATATGTATGTGTTCCCTGTGTGATGCCTAACTGTCTCACTGAGGCTCTGCTAACCAGAACCTCAGTGGTTATGCTCTCTCTGTACAAATTGTCACTAACAGGCTAGTGACCAATTTCACCAATTCACATTGGCATACTGGAACACCCTTATAATTCCCTAGTATATGGTACTGAGGTACCCAGGGTATTGGGGTTCCAGGAGATCCCTATGGGCTGCAGCATTTCTTTTGCCACCCATAGGGAGCTCTGACAATTCTTACACAGGCCTGCCACTGCAGCCTGAGTGAAATAATGCACACATTATTTCACAGCCATTTTCACTGCACTTAAGTAACTTATAAGTCACCTATATGTCTAACCTTTACTTAGTAAAGGTTGGGTGCTAAGTTACTTAGTGTGTGGGAACCCTGGCACTAGCCAGAGTGCTCCCACATCGTTCAGGGCAAATTCCCCAGACTTTGTGAGTGCGGGGACACCATTACACGCGTGCACTACACATAGGTCACTACCTATGTGTAGCTTCACAATGGTAACTCCGAATATGGCCATGTAACATGTCTAAGATCATGGAATTGCCCCCTCTATGCCATCCTGGCATTGTTGGCACAATCCCATGATCCCACGGGTCTGTAGCTCAGACCCGGGTACTGCCAAACTGCCTTTTCATGGGTTTCACGGCAGCTGCTGCTGCTGCCAACCCCTCAGACAGGTTTCTGCCCTCCTGGGGTCCAGCCAGGCTTGGCCCAGGATGGCAGAACAAAGGACTTCCTCAGAAAGAGGGTGTTACACCCTCTCCCTTTGGAAAAAGGTGTTAAGGCAGGGGAGGAGTAGCCTCCCCCAGCCTCTGGAAATGCTTTCATGGGCACAGATGGTGCCCATTTTTGCATAAGCCAGTCTACACCAGTTCAGGGACCCCTCAGCCCTGCTCTGGCGCGAAACTGGACAAAGGAAAGGGGAGTGACCACACCCCTGACCTTCACCTCCCCTGGGAGGTGCCCAGAGCTCCTCCAGTGTGCTCCAGACCTCTGCCATCTTGGAAACAGAGGTGCTGCTGGCACACTGGACTGCTCTGAGTGGCCAGGGCCAGCAGGTGACGTCAGAGACTCCTTCTGATAGGCTCCTAGCCTATCCTCTCTCCTAAGTAGCCAAACCCTCTTTTCTGGCTATTTAGGGTCTCTGCTTTGGGAAATTCCTTAGATAACGAATGCAAGAGCTCATCAGAGTTCCTCTGCATCTCTCTCTTCACCTTCTGCCAAGGAATCGACTGCTGACCGCGCTGGAAGCCTGCAAAACTGCAACAAAGTAGCAAAGACGACTACTGCAACTCTGTAACGCTGATCCTGCCGCCTTCTCGACTGTTTTCCTGGTGGTGCATGCTGTGGGGGTAGTCTGCCTCCTCTCTGCACTAGAAGCTCCGAAGAAATCTCCTGTGGGTCGACGGAATCGTCCCCCTGCAACCGCAGGCACCAAAGAACTGCATCACCGGTCCCCTGGGTCTCCTCTCAGCACAACGAGCGAGGTCCCTTGAATCCAGCAACTCTGTCCAAGTGACTCCCACAGTCCAGTGACTCTTCAGTCCAAGTTTGGTGGAGGTAAGTCCTTGCCTCCCCACGCCAGACTGCATTGCTGGGAACCGCGTCTTTTGCAGCTACTCCGGCCTCTGTGCACTTCCGGTGGAAATCCTTTGTGCACAGCCAAGCTTGGGTCCACAGCACTCTAACCTGCATTGCACGACTTTCTAAGTTGTCCTCCGGCGGCGTGGGACTCCTTTGTGCAACTTCGGGTGAGCACCGTTTCACTCCTCTTTGTAGTGCCTGTTCTGGCACTTCTGTGGGTGCTGCCTGCTTCTGAGAGGGCTCCTTGTCTTGCTGGGCGCCCCCTCTGTCCCCTGACGCAATTGGCGACATCCTGGTCCCTCCTGGGCTACAGCAGCATCCAAAAACCCTAACTGCACGATTTGCAGCTAGCAAGGCTTGTTGGCGGTTTTTCGGTGGGAAAACACTTCTGCACAACTCTTCACAACGTGGGACATCCATCCTCCAAAGGGGAAGTTTCTATCCCTTGTCGTTCCTGCAGAATCCTCAGCTTCTACTGCCCAGTAGCAGCTTCTTTGCACCCACAGCTGGCATTTCCTGGGCATCTGCCCATCTCCGACTTGCTTGTGACTTTTGGACTTGGTCCCCTTGTTCCACAGGTACCCTCGTTTGGAAATCCATCGTTGTTGCATTGTTGGTTTGTGTCCTTCCTGCAGAATTTCCCTATCACGACGTCTGTGCTCTTTAGGGAACTTTAGTGCACTTTTCACTCACTTTTCAGGGTCTTGGGGTGGGCTATTTTTCTAACCCTCACTGTTTTCTTACAGTCCCAGCGACCCTCTACAAGGTCACATAGGTTTGGGGTCCATTCGTGGTTCGCATTCCACTTTTGGAGTATATGGTTTGTGTTGCCCCTATCCCTATGTGTCCCCATTGCATCCTATTGTAACTATACATTGTTTGCACTGTTTTCTAAGACTATACTGCATATTTTTGGTATTGTGTACATATATCTTGTGTATATTTGCAATCCTCATACTGAGGGTACTCACTGAGATACTTTGGCATATTGTCATAAAAATAAAGTATCTTTATTTTTAGTATATCTGTGTATTGTGTTTTCTTATGATATTGTGCAAGTGACATTAGTGGTACTGTAGGAGCTTCACTCGTCTCCTAGTTCAGCCTAAGCTGCTCTGCTAAGCTACCATTATCTATCAGCCTAAGCTGCTAGACACCCTATACACTAATAAGGGATACCTGGGCCTGGTGCAAGGTGTAAGTACCTCTTGGTACTCACTACAAGCCAGTCCAGCCTCCTACAGTGAGATGTTGGTGTATTAACTCCTCTAAGACCTTTGCTAGCTAAAGTAGGAGGGAGATGAGTCTGTAGTTGGAAAGTGTGTGTTGCAGCAGAAAAGTCCTCTGTATGGTAAGAGACATGTACCCCTGCCCTGATGGCCAAACTGTACTACTGTCTGGATCCCTAATGCTGATTTTCTTTTTCATAGGCAAACACTGATCATGCGGGTGCATCATGAAATAGGCCTGTCTCGAAGATTACAGTCCTGTTGGACCGGGAGAGGTGCCCAAAGTACTAACCTCATGGTGTGTAAAGGATACTGACTTCACCAGGAGTTCAGCAGCACAAGCGCAATGGTGGAAGCATACCATGTAGTGATCAATAGTAGTGATTTTTTTTTACTAGGGGTGGGCGGAATGTTTCATTCCGCCCGCATAAATGGCAGAATTTGGTGACTCCGTGTTACCCTTGCAATATGGAGTTCTGGGCAATTCCATCAATAACAGCATGGCTGAATTTTTTCCTGCAAGGCTCCAGAAATGAAAGCATGAGAGAGTTTGTGTCCTCTAGCGCCATTTTGTAACACAGGCTGTTGTGGGCTCTAGCGAGCTGTTGCAATCAGAGGGCTGCTTCTCTGGTAGATTTGCTGCTGCTTGAGTAGATTTTCTACTTCAGTGGCAGCAATAACAACTCGAAAGGCCTGGACATGTTCATTTTTCTGCGCTGCTCACTCTACTGGTGCTAAATTGCTGTGCGATATGCATATTTCCACCCATTGGCGGAACTTCGTGGCATCTCAGAGATTTTATGTAACTCAGCGGATTTGTGTGGAGTGAAAGTCCAAGAGTTCCACTCACCCCTACATTTTACCCTATGTCACTGGTGTGAGAACAGCTAGCTCACTCATGTTTTCAAAAGTTCAGATGCTGTGTGCGTTAACTAACCCATGGCCTTCATTAAGTAGATGTGGAGTGCTGCATAGCACAAGAGAAATGATTCTTGCCTCTCCCAAAGGGAGACATAGACCAACAACCTACATGGCAAAACATTCCATTGTACTCCAATGCAGTATCTGACTGTAACTTGGAGTGAGAGCACCTAATACTTGCAATAAAGTACATCTATTAGGCATGTTGGAATGATTTGTGCTGTTACGATTACTCTCAGCATGATCTATGCAGTCTAACCACACCCATGATGGGTGTTTGCTAAATGTAATCATATTCCACATTGATGCATTCAACATAAAAATGACATCACTTAGGGCCAGATGTATTAAACTATTTTGCATTCGCAAGCGGTGCAAACCGCAAAATTCCACTGTTTGCGGATGCAAAATAGCTTTTCACAATGAACGAAAGTCATCGCAATTTCCCTCAATAGGAAATCGTGAATAGGGATTTCCTATTTGCGATTTCCTGTTCACATGTATCAAGTATTTCCTAAGTGCGAACTGGGCATTTAGGAAATTCAATTACCACCAACTCCAAGTTGGTGGTAACCATGTGCAATTTTAAAAAATGCTTTCAAAATGCATTTTTAAAAGTGCAATGGTGCTCACACATGCCCCTAGGGCATGTGTGCACTTCACATGTGCACAATTAAGTTTTGGGGTGCCTCAAAGGGGACCTTCTGCCCTCGCCACCCTTGGTTTTGCATCTCCTAATTTGCGATTCACTAATAAGAAATCACAAATTAGGAAATGCAAAAACATTTGCACCTATGGGCCTGAAGGCCCATAGGAACAAATAGAGTTGCATTTCTTAATAGCGATTCCCTAATAGCGATTGTGACTCTGTGGGAATCACTATTAGGGAATCGCTATTTTCTTACATACCATTTTGCATTTCTTAAACAGTGATTTCTTAATATTCTTATTTAGGAAATGCAAAACAGTACTTTAATACATCTGACCCTTAGTTGTTTAAATTTGTGCAATACCATCTCTAACCCCTAGAGGGTGCCTTTCCACATGACACTTCACATGGCACATCCTTGACCACAATCTTACAGCCATACTCTTTTAATCACATTCTGCATAAAATACTGCATTTTTAACCACAGTCCCTGAAGAACTTTGGGGCATATTTGCACCCTTTACTGCCTCCCTACCACCACCATGTGTGCGCCGTATTTAAAATACAGCACACCATGGTGAACGGTAGGGGGAAATAACGTAATTTTTCATGATATGATATGAAAATATTGGCACTACTCCTGCAGAGTACATAGGGGCCTGTTATAAATAATGGAAGTACCCTTTTAAAGCCTGCACTGAAATGGCATTAAAAGTGATGTAAAAAATGACAAAGGGAAATCTGTTAAATTTCCTTGCGCCATTTTTTCACCCCCTCTACTGGGGGAATGCCCCTTTGCATACATTCTGCATGGCACAGGCATAATGTTGTGCAAAGGGTTACAAAATGGTCCAATGCATGCATTGTGGCAATTGTAAATGTGGCGCAAGGATTTTGGACTCGTTGGACCACCTTAGCATATAAAAATTACGCTAATGGGCTTATAAATATGTCCCTTCATGTCTACAAAAAAAATGTAATTACAGCCCCTCACCCCTACAGGGTGTTCACTATTCTGGCAATCCATTTTAATCACATTCAGGCCACAAGGATTGCAGCCATGGTCTTCACCCCTAGAGGGTGCAGTTACACCACCTTGAAACAAAAGTTCCAGCTGGAATAGAGCTTGAAAACAGTTTGACACCCTTGAAGAGTGATCCTATCCAATTCCCCAGAAACTTTCTTGGGGGGGAGGCTGCCCTCCTGCTGCAGCTCCCCCCACACTTGGTGGTCATTTTGATGGTGACCCCGCTCTCCTGGGGTCACCACCACACTAAAATGAGTGATCCTTGCTGGGCGAATGCTGAGCCTCGCAAGGCATTATGGGGCATTCTTCCAGGAGTGTGCATATTTGATTAGCAGTTCTCCCGCTGCACTGGAGAGAGCCGCTCCAATCTTCCTTGTTTTCCTTTTGTGGCCTCACACCGCAGTTTCATTTAATTTAAGGGAGACTGGTCCCACCCAGACATCCCATGTGCTGGTCTTTGTTGAGGAGCAGCTCGGGGAGCCCATCCCCGGCGACTCCCGCTGGCTCCATGCACAGCCAGCACCTTGGTGTGCTGCCACAGTAGCTGGCTCCTCCTTCTGGTCTACCCGCTCCCGTGGGCAGACGTACTGGATGCGGCGACCTTCCGGCTGCTCAGGGGAGTGAGATGGCACTCCCCGCTCCTTTCCAGTAATGCTAGGGCCCAGGTATGGGGTGCCTCAAAGGGGACCTTCTGCCCTATGGCAACCTTGCGGGGTGCAATGGTGCCACGACAGCACTCCCCGGCTTCATCTCTTCTCAGCGGTGCCCCTGGTATGGGATCCTGGGGCCCTCCTGCCATCTTCACATGGAGTACACCAACGCTCCATGACTTGTTTTCGTGGATGGGGTCCTGGGCCCATCCTTTTTGGCACTGGGGGAGCTTGTCGGCGCTCCCTCGCTCACTTCACCGGGAGATGTGAGACAGCGCTCCCCGGCACGGTTTTCTTCTTGGGGGCAGCCCACAATAAAGCTGAAATCAGCAGCAGAGTTCCATGCGCTTCGTCGCCAGTTTTCCCTAGGGGTAAAAGACCACCAACTTTTACATAGGGACATCTCATGCCCCCTTGGGCTAATCTAGGCAATCTAGGTCTCTTTTTCATCCTGGTGGCAAGCCTTTGCCATCTGGAGTACTTTCTTCAGGCCTCCTGGCCTCGAAGATCCCCAACTTGGTAGGGAGCCAGTCTCACTGATTCTCTGTGCCAGCCTTTCACTTGGGTGTCTTCTCTGGGCAGTGTGCCCTCCTTGCACAGAAGCCAAGGCTTGCCTCCAACTGGTCCTTAGAGGGAGTAAGGGGACCAGCTTACCTGATCTTGGGGTGTGCTCCACCTGGTCTAGGGTCAATCAGGGGTAGAGTTCTTGCCCCAGTGGGCAGTCAAGGGGTTCTTCCTTCCAATTGTCCATGACGCCAAGTCTTCAGTACCAGTGTTCTGCAGAAAAGCACTTCCAAGAAATAGCTCTCTACCCTGTGCAAGACTTTTTAAGTGGGGGTGCAAGTGTCCAGCAGGGCTGCACCTCTGGCCTATCTGGATGTGCCACATCACCTCTCCGCCCCATCCCAACCTTCTTGCACAGCCTCTGGCATAGCTGAATATGGCATTGCCCACAAGTCAGTTGCCTCATGTGCTCTGAGGGTCTCCGCTCCCCTCCTCTTCGACATTCCGGCCAGAGCCTCCCCCAGCAATCATTCAAAGGAGTCCCCCTCTGTCTTGGCTCCAGGGGTCTGGGCTTCCTTCCTTGTTCGGTGGCCTGGGGCAGGCCCGTTTCCTGGCACAGTTGGCTGACTGATGCCCTGTTCCTGCAGCTGGAGAGAACAGTAATTAATCCAGCCCAGCAGGGTCACAAAAAGTCTGGGCTCTGATACTGGTCTGAGTTAGAGACAGATGATATTCCTGGATGACCCATAAGCAGTACAGGTATGCTTTGTAACCTACAGCAGTGTTTTTTTCATACAGTTTACAGTGTACATTGGTGCGACTCTGGAGTCTTTGAACCCTACGAAACTGGAGTTGTGACCTAGGGCAGCCTTCCCCATTAGAAAATAATGGAGTGTCACTGCAGTCAAGACAGTAAAGCACACTGACTATCCCTCACATGTGTACACCCACACCATAAGGCCTATTCCAGGTCAATACTTACTCTGCATTGCGCCTTCTGCACCTAGGCACAGTTCTTAGGCTGCGAACGACAGGAGTCTTCCCAGTACAGCCCTTACACGGTTGCACACATGTGTGCACACATGTTCACGTGTAATCAGCTCTTTCTCTTCTACCCTTGCTGCATCGCAGCAGCCTTATCTTAACAAGGTGGCACCGGTGGTAAACATGCACAGTCAATTTACCATGAGTTTACTGTGGATGAGTCCAAGGCAATGAGGCTGCCCTGCAGTGAAAGGTCGAAAACCAGGTGATCCAAAAGCAAAGAAAATCTAGACGGACCAGATAGTCAGAACTGCCCTCTCACACTCACAATCTTTAGTTTCTATAGTATGTCAGGTGTGCACCCCCACCTTGATTGTTTAGGATGTCAATGTCTCCAATTTCAGGAGTAAACCACTTGGGAGATTTGAGTCTAGCAGAAACCCTACGTTTGTAGTTGGTGTAGGAGGCTGGACTGGCTTGTAGTGAGTACCAAGGGGTACTTACACCTTGCACCAGGCCCAGGTATCCCTTATTAGTGTATAGGGTGTCTAGCAGCTTAGGCTGATTGATAATGGTAGCTTAGCAGAGCAGCTTAGGCTGAACTAGGAGACGAGTGAAGCTCCTACAGTACCACTAATGTCACTTGCACAATATCATAAGAAAACACAATACACAGTTATACTAAAAATAAAGGTACTTTATTTTTATGACAATATGCCAAAGTATCTCAGTGAGTACCCTCAGTATGAGGATAGCAAATATACACAAGTTATATGTACACAAGAGCAAAAATATGCAGTATAGTATTAGAAAACAGTGCAAACAATGTATAGTTACAATAGGATGCAATGGGAGCACATAGGGATAGGGGCAACACAAACCATATACTCCAGAAGTGGAATGCGAACCACGAATGGACCCCAAACCTATGTAACCTTGTAGAGGGTCGCTGGGACTATTAGAAAATAGTGAGGGTTAGAAAAATAGCCCACCCCAAGACCCTGAAAAGTGAGTGCAAAGTGCACTAAAGTTCCCCAAAGGACAAAGAAGTCGTGATAGTGGAATTCTGCAGGAAAGACACAAACCAGCTATGCAACAATGATGGATTTCCAGTCGAGGGTACCTGTGGAACAAGGGGACCAAGTCCAAAAGTCACAAGCAAGTCGGAGATGGGCAGATGCCCAGGAAATGCCAGCTGTGGGTGCAAAGGAGCTTCTTTAGGACAGAAGAAGCTTAGGTTTCTGCAGGAACGACAAGGGCTAGAGACTTCCCCTTTGGAGGACGAATCCCTCAACCCGTGGAGAGTTGTGCAGAAGTGTTTTCTCGCCGAAAGAACGCCAACAAGCCTTGCTAGGTGCAAATCATGCGGTTAGCATTTTTGGATGCTGCTTTGGCCCAGGAGGGACCAGGATGTCGCAAATTGCGTCAGGAGACAGAGGGGACATCGAGCAAGACAAGGAGCCCTCTCAGCAGCAGGTAGCACCCGGAGAAGTGCCAGAAACAGGCACTACGAGGATGCGTGAAACGGTGCTCACCCGAAGTTACACAAAGGAGTCCCACGTCGCCGGAGACCAACTTAGAAAGTCGTGTAATGCAGGTTAGAGTGCCGTGGACCCAGGCTTGGCTGTGCACAAAGGATTTCCACCGGAAGTGCACAGGGGCCGGAGTACCTGCAAAAGTCGCGGTTCCAAGCAATGCAGTCTGGCGTGGGGAGGCAAGGACTTACCTCCACCAAACTTGGACTGAAGAGTCACTGGACTGTGGGAGTCACTGGGACAGAGTTGCTGGATTCAAGGGACCTCGCTCGTCATGCTGAGAGGAGACCCAAGGGACCGGTAATGCAAATCTTTGGTGCCTGCGGTTGCAGGGGGAAGATTCCGTCGACCCACTGGAGATTTCTTCGGAGCTTCTAGTGCAGAGAGGAGGCAGACTACCCCCACAGCATGCACCACCAGGAAAACAGTTGAGAAGGCGGCAGAATCAGCGTTACAGAGTTGCAGTAGTCGTCTTAGCTACTTTGTTGCAGTTTTGCAGGCTTCCAGCGCGGTTAGCAGTCGATTCCTTGGCACAAGGTGAAGAGAGAGATGCAGAGGAACTCGGATGAGCTCTTGCATTCGTTATCTAAAGTTTCCCCAGAGACAGAGACCCTAAATAGCCAGAAAAGAGGGTTTGGCTACCTAGGAGAGAGGATAGGCTAGCAACACCTGAAGGAGCCTATCAGAAGGAGTCTCTGACGTCACCTGGTGGCACTGGCCACTCAGAGCAGTCCAGTGTGCCAGCAGCACCTCTGTTTCCAAGATGGCAGAGGTCTGGAGCACACTGGAGGAGCTCTGGACACCTCCCAGGGGAGGTGCAGGTCAGGGGAGTGGTCACTACCCTTTCCTTTGTCCAGTTTCGCACCAGAGCAGGGCTAAGGGGTCCCTGAACCGGTGTAGACTGGCTTATGCAGAAATGGGCACCAAATGTGCCCATGAAAGCATTTCCAGAGGCTGGGGGAGGCTACTCCTCCCCTGCCTTCACACCATTTTCCAAGGGGAGAGGGTGTAACACCCTCTCTCAGAGGAAGTCCTTTGTTCTGCCATCCTGGGACAAACCTGGCTTGACCCCAGGAGGGCAGAAACCTGCTGCAGTGAAACCCCAGGAAAGGCAGTTTGGCAGTACCAGGGTCTGTGTTACAGACCACTGGGATCATGGGATTGTGCCACCTATGCCAGGATGGCATAGAGGGGGCAATTCCATGATCATAGACATGTTACATGGCCATATTCGGAGTTACCATTGTGAAGCTACATATAGGTAGTGACCTATATGTAGTGCACGCATGTAATGGTGTCCCCGCACTCACAAAGTCCGGGGAATTGGCCCTGAACAATGTGGGGGCACCTTGGCTAGTGCCAGGGTGCCCTCACACTAAGTAACTTTGCACCTAACCTTTACCAGGTAAAGGTTAGACATATATGTGACTTATAAGTTACTTAAGTGCAGTGTAAAATGGCTGTGAAATAACGTGGACGTTATTTCACTCAGGCTGCAGTGGCAGGCCTGTGTAAGAATTGTCAGAGCTCCCTATGGGTGGCAAAAGAAATGCTGCAGCCCATAGGGATCTCCTGGAACCCCAATACCCTGGGTACCTCAGTACCATATACTAGGGAATTATAAGGGTGTTCCAGTAAGCCAATGTAAATTGGTAAAATTGGTCACTAGCCTGTTAGTGACAATTTGAAAGAAATGAGAGAGCATAACCACTGAGGTTCTGATTAGCAGAGCCTCGGTGAGACAGTTAGTCACTACACAGGTAACACATTCAGGCACACTTATGAGCACTGGGGCCCTGGATACCAGGGTCCCAGTGACACATACAACTAAAACAACATATATACAGTGAAAAATGGGGGTAACATGCCAGGCAAGATGGTACTTTCCTACACAACCCCCCCCCCAAACGAAGGACAATAAGACTAGCCATGACCTGATGAGTCTTCATTGTCTAAGTGGAAATATCTGGAGAGTCCATCTGCATTGGAGTGGCTACTCCCAGGTCTATGTTCCACTGTATAGTCCATTCCCTGTAGGGATATGGACCACCTCAACAATTTAGGGTTTTCACCTTTCATTTGTTTTAGCCAAAGTAGAGGTTTGTGGTCTGTCTGAACAATGAAGTAAGTGCCAAACAGGTATGGCCTCAACTTCTTCAGTGCCCAGACCACAGCAAAGGCCTCCCTCTCTATGGCAGACCAACGCTTTTCTCTAGGGGTCAACCTCCTACTAATAAAAGCAACAGGTTGATCCTGGCCCTCAGAATTAAGTTGTGATAGGACTGCCCCTACTCCTAATTCAGATGCATCAGTTTGGACATAGAATTTTTTAGAGTAACAAGGGCTTTTCAGGACAGGTGCAGAGCACATGGCCTGCTTCAGCTCCTCAAAAGCTTTCTGACAGTTTGCTGTCCATAATACCTTTTTAGGCATTTTCTTGGATGTGAGGTCATTAAGAGGGGCTGCAATGGAGCCATAGTTCTTAATGAACCTCCTGTAATACCCAGTGAGGCCTAGGAAGGCTCTCACCTGAGTCTGAGTAGTAAGGGGAACCCAATCAATAATTGTTTGGATTTTCCCCTGTAGTGGTGCAATCTGTTCCCCACCAACAAGGTGTCCCAGATAAACCACCTTCCCCTGCCCTATCTGGCACTTTGAAGCCTTGATAGTGAGGCCTGCCTTTTGCAGGGCCTCTAAAACTTTCCATAGGTGGACCAGGTGATCATCCCAACTGGAGCTAAAGACAGCTATATCGTCCAAATATGCTGCACTGAAAGCTTCCAGCCCTTGCAGGACTGTGTTCACCAACCTCTGAAAAGTGGCAGGTGCATTCTTCAATCCAAAAGGCATTACAGTGAACTGGTAATGTCCTCCAATGGTTGAAAATGCAGTTTTAGGTTTAGCATCTTCTGATAATTTGATCTGCCAATACCCTGCAGTCAAATCAAAAGTGCTTAGATACTTGGCAGATGCCAGTGTATCTATGAGCTCATCTGCCCTGGGTATAGGGTGAGCATCAGTTTTGGTTACCAGGTTGAGACCTCTGTAGTCTACACAAAACCGCATTTCCTTCTTTCCATCTTTGGAATGGGGTTTTGGTACAAGTACCACAGGAGAAGCCCATGGACTTTCAGAGTGCTCAACCACTCCCAGTTCTAACATTTTCTGCACCTCTTGCTTTATGCAGTCCCTGACATGGTCAGGCTGCCTATAGATCTTACTTTTGACAGGCAAGCTGTCTCCAGTATCTATAGTGTGCTCACACCAAGAAGTGGTACCTGGCACAGTAGAGAAGAGTTCAGAAAACTGACCCAGGAGATTTATGCAATGGTCTTTCTGCTCAGCAGTAAGACAATCAGCCAAAACTACACCTTCCACTAGAGCATCTTGTTCTGTGGAAGAGAAGAGATCAGGTAGAGAATCACTGTCTTCTTCCTGTCCCTCATCAGTTGCCATGAGCAGGGTGAGATCAGCCCTGTCATAGTAGGGTTTCAGGCGGTTGACATGGAGCACCCTAAGGGGACTCCTCTCAGTGCCTAAGTCAACTAAGTAGGCGACTTCACCCTTTTTCTCAACAATTGTGTGGGGTCCACTCCATTTATCTTGGAGTGCTCTTGGGGCCACAGGCTCCAAGACCCACACTTTCTGCCCTGGTTGGTACTGAACCAAAACAGCCTTCTGGTCATGCCATTGCTTTTGGAGCTCTTGGCTGGCCTGAAGGTTCTTACTGGCCTTTTTCATATACCCAGCCATCCTTGATCTGAGGCCAAGTACATAATCCACAATATCTTGTTTAGGAGCTTTTAAAGGTTGTTCCCAACCCTCCTTTACAAGTGTAAGTGGACCCCTAACAGGGTGTCCAAAAAGAAGTTCAAAGGGGCTGAAGCCCACTCCTTTCTGGGGTACCTCCCTGTAGGCAAAAAGGAGGCATGGTAACAGGATATCCCATCTCCTGTGGAGTTTTTCAGGGAGACCCATAATCATGCCTTTGAGAGTTTTATTAAATCTCTCCACCAGTCCATTTGTTTGTGGATGAAAGGGTGTAGTGAACTTGTAAGTCACACCACACTCCTTCCACATGGTCTTTAAGTATGCAGACATGAAATTGCTTCCCCTGTCTGATACTACTTCCTTTGGGAAGCCCACCCTGGAAAATATTCCCAGGAGGGCTTTTGCCACTGCAGGAGCTGTAGTGGTCCTTAAAGGAATAGCTTCAGGGTATCTTGTGGCATGGTCCACTACCACCAAGATAAACCTATTGCCTGAAGCAGTAGGAGGGTCAATGGGGCCAACTATGTCAACCCCTACCCTTTCAAAGGGAACCCCAACCACAGGCAGTGGAATAAGGGGTGCCTTTGGGGTGCCACCTGTCTTGCCACTGGCTTGACAAGTTTCACAGGACTTACAAAACTCTTTTGTGTCCTCAGACATCCTAGGCCAATGAAACAAGGGAACAAGTCTGTCCCAAGTTTTCATTTGTCCCAGATGTCCAGCTAGGGGTATGTCGTGGGCAAGAGTTAGGAGGAACTTTCTGTACTCCTGAGGGATCACTAATCTCCTGGCAGCTCCAGGTTTAGGATCCCTTGCCTCAGTGTACAAGAGGTTGTCCTCCCAGTAAACTCTGTGAGAGTCACTGACATCCCCATTAGCCTGTTTGACAGCTTGCTGTCTTAGACCCTCTAGTGTGGGACAGGTTTGCTGTGCCACACTCAGCTCCTCCCTGGCAGGCCCCCCTTCACCCAAAAGCTCAGCAGTGTCTGCTTCCAGCTCCTCTGGTGTAGGTTCTGCACAGGGTGGAAATTCTTCTTCCTCAGAAGTAGAATCCACTGTAGAGGGAGGGATAGTAGGAAGTGGTTTACTTCTACTAGCCCTAGCTTTAGGGAGCACTTGGTCCATTGTTCCAGGATCCAAGCTTCCCTGTCCTTTTTGCTTTTTGGCCTGAGCCCTGGTTAAAGCAAAAATATGCCCTGGGATGCCCAGCATTGCTGCATGGGCCTCCAACTCCACATCTGACCAAGCTGATGTCTCCAAATCATTTCCTAGTAGACAGTCTACAGGTAAATCTGTGGCTACCACAACTTTCTTTGGACCAGTAACCCCCCCCCAGTTGAGATTTACAACAGCCATGGGGTGGCTAAGTGTGTTGTTGTGAGCATCGGTTACTTGGTACTGGTGACCAAGTAGGTGTTGTTCAGGGTGGATCAGTTTCTCTATGACCATAGTCACACTGGCACCAGTGTCTCTGTAGGCCTGAACCTCAACACCATTTATTAGGGGTAGCTGCTTGTACTTATCCATATTAAGGGGACAAGCAACTAAGGTGGCTAAATCAATAGCCCCCTCAGAGACTAACACAGCCTCTGTGGTCTCCTTAACAAGACCAACCCCAACTAAGTTACCAAAAGTGAGCCCAGCTACTCCCTTGGATTGGCTATTAGTAGGTTTGCTCCCACCACCACTGCTAGTAGTAGGGATACTACGTGTAGCAGTAGGGGTTGTAGTGGTAGGAGGCTTGGTGCATTTCTTTGGACAACTGGGATCTGTTGTCCAATGGTCTTTTATTTTACATAAATAGCACCATGGTTTCTTTTCCTTGTTTTGATTAGAAGAGGATTTGGGCCCACCGCCCCCACCAGAGTGTTTTTGTCGGCCTGATGAAGACTCATTTTTAGATTTGTCCCCACCCTTGAGAGAAGACTTACCATCCTTCTTCTTGTTGCCATCTTTGTCACCCCCTGTATGAACTTTTCTGTTCACCCTTGTTCTGACCCATTTGTCTGCCTTCTTTCCCAATTCTTGGGGAGAGGTCAGATCAGAGTCCACCAAGTACTGGTGCAACAAATCAGACACACAATTATTAAGAATATGCTCTCTCAGGATCAAGTTATACAGGCTGTCATAATCAGTAACTTTACTGCCATGTAACCACCCCTCCAAGGCCTTCACTGAATGGTCAATGAAATCGACCCAGTCTTGTGAAGACTCCTTTTTGGTCTCTCTGAACTTTATCCTGTATTGTTCAGTGGTTAAGCCATAACCATCCATGAGTGCATTCTTAAGAACTGTAAAATTATTGGCATCACTTTCTTTCACAGTAAGGAGCCTATCCCTACCTTTTCCACTAAATGATAGCCATAGGATAGCAGCCCACTGCCTTTGAGGGACATCCTGTATAACACAGGCCCTCTCAAGTGCAGCAAACCACTTGTTAATGTCATCCCCCTCCTTATAAGGGGGAACTATCTTATGCAGATTCCTGGAATCATGCTCTTTTGCAGGATGACTATGGGGAATACTGCTGCTGCCACCATGGGTTTCTAAACCCAGCTTCTGTCTTTCCTTCTCTAGTTCTAAAGACTGTCTATCCAAATCCAGCTGTTGCTTTTTAAGCTTCAGTCTGGTTTGTTCCACTCTCAACTTATTGAGTTCCCTTTTTAACATTCTGTCATCAGGGTTGGTGGGAGGGACATTCTTAGACACAGAGGTATGATGAGAATGAACAGAAGGAGACCTGTCCCTTACAGAGGGCACCCTAACAGCTTGGCTGACAGTGTAATGTGAGAGCACACCATCTGTATGATGTGACTCCACCTGAGTACCAACTATGCTAGACTGTCTAGTAATGGGCAGGCTAGGAAGTTTCTTTCCTGAATCTTTTCCTGGGGGAGTCCCTGGATCAGATTGGGAACCATTTGCTACTTTTTCAACAGATGTGGCCCCTTTGGCCTTATCTTGTTCTCTAAGCATGTTAAGCAATAATTCCAAAGAAGGATTCTACCCTACACTCAAACCTCTCTCTATGCAGAGACTCCTTGCTCCTTTTCAGCTAAGGTGGTCATATGCAAGTTTGGACAGATCAACATTTTGGCCTGTGCCAGACATTTTTAGAGAGAGTTAAAGTGATAGAAAACGAGAAAAAAGTTTGTCAGAGCTTTTAGAAAGACAGAGAAAAAAAACTTTTTAAACTTTTTTTTTAGAACTTTTAGAAAGTTTAGATGTACTTTTCAGCACTTAGAAAAGAGTGAAAAAAGGAAATGCAAAACTTTTTAGTTATGTGTACATACACTGAACTTGTTTTGTATATTTTTCTCTTATGAAAAGTACAATGACAAGAGTGGTAAGTAGTCTCAAAGCACTTATCCCACCGCTGCACAACCAATGTAGGAGGCTGGACTGGCTTGTAGTGAGTACCAATGGGTACTTACACCTTGCACCAGGCTCAGGTATCCCTTATTAGTGTATAGGGTGTCTAGCAGCTTAGGCTGATAGATAATGGAAGCTTAGCAGAGCAGCTTAGGCTGAACTAGGAGACGAGTGAAGCTCCTACAGTACCACTAATGTCACTTGCACAATATCATAAGAAAACACAATACACAGTTATACTAAAAATAAAGGTACTTTATTTTTATGACAATATGCCAAAGTATCTCAGTGAGTACCCTCAGTATGAGGATAGCAAATATACACAAGTTATATGTACACAATACCAAAAATATGCAGTATAGTCTTAGAAAACAGTGCAAACAATGTATAGTTACAATAGGATGCAATGGGAGCACATAGGGATAGGGGCAACACAAACCATATACTCCAGAAGTGGAATGCGAACCACGAATGGACCCCAAACCTAGGTGACCTTGTAGAGGGTCGCTGGGACTATTAGAAAATGGCGAGGGTTAGAAAAATAGCCCACCCCAAGACCCTGAAAAGTGAGTGCAAAGTGCACTAAAGTTCCCCAAAGGACAAAGAAGTCGTGATAGGGGAATTCTGCAGGAAAGACACAAACCAGCAATGCAACAACGATGGATTTCCAGTCGAGGGTACCTGTGGAACAAGGGGACCAAGTCCAAAAGTCACAAGTAAGTCGGAGATGGGCAGATGCCCAGGAAATGCCAGCTGTGGGTGCAAAGGAGCTTCTTCTGGACAGAAGAAGCTTAGGTTTCTGCAGGAACGACAAGGGCTAGAGACTTCCCCTTTGGAGGACGGATCCCTCACGCCGTGGAGAGTTGTGCAGAAGTGTTTTCCTGCCAAAAGAACGCCAACAAGCCTTGCTAGGTGCAAATCTTGCGGTTAGTGTTTTTGGATGCTGCTGTGGCCCAGGAGGGACCAGGATGTCGCAAATTGCGTCAGGAGACAGAGGGGACATCGAGCAAGACAAGGAGCCCTCTCAGCAGCAGGTAGCACCCGGAGAAGTGCCAGAAACAGGCACTACGAGGATGCATGAAATGGTGCTCACCCGAAGTTACACAAAGGAGTCCCACGTCGCCGGAGACCAACTTAGAAAGTCGTGCAATGCAGGTTAGAGTGCCGTGGACCCAGGCTTGGCTGTGCACAAAGGATTTCCGCCGGAAGTGCACAGGGGCCGGAGTAGCTGCCAAAGTCGCCGTTCCCAGCAATGCAGTCTGGCGTGGGGAGGCAAGGACTTACCTCCACCAAACTTGGACTGAAGAGTCACTGGACTGTGGGAGTCACTTGGACAGAGTTGCTGGATTCAAGGGACCTCGCTCGTCGTGCTGAGAGGAGACCCAAGGGACCGGTAATGCAGTTCTTTGGTGCCTGCGGTTGCAGGGGGAAGATTCCGTCGACCCACTGGAGATTTCTTCGGAGCTTCTAGTGCAGAGAGGAGGCAGACTACCCCCACAGCATGCACCACCAGGAAAACAGTCGAGAAGGTGGCAGGATCAGCGTTACAGAGTTGCAGTAGTCGTCTTAGCTACTTTGTTGCAGTTTTGCAGGCTTCCAGCACGGTCAGCAGTCGATTCCTTGGCAGAAGGTGAAGAGAGAGATGCAGAGGAACTCGGATGAGCTCTTGCATTCGTTATCTAAAGTTTCCCCAGAGACAGAGACCCTACATAGCCAGAAAAGAGGGTTTGGCTACCTAGGAGAGAGGATAGGCTAGCAACACCTGAAGGAGCCTATCAGAAGGAGTCTCTGACGTCACCTGGTGGCACTGGCCACTCAGAGCAGTCCAGTGTGCCAGCAGCACCTCTGTTTCCAAGATGGCAGAGGTCTGGAGCACACTGGAGGAGCTCTGGACACCTCCCAGGGGAGGTGCAGGTCAGGGGAGTGGTCACTCCCCTTTCCTTTGTCCAGTTTCGCGCCAGAGCAGGGCTAAGGGGTCCCTGAACCGGTGTAGACTGGCTTATGCAGAAATGGGCACCAAATGTGCCCATGAAAGCATTTCCAGAGGCTGGGGGAGGCTACTCCTCCCCTGCCTTCACACCATTTTCCAAAGGGAGAGGGTGTAACACCCTCTCTCAGAGGAAGTCCTTTGTTCTGCCATCCTGGGACAAGCCTGGCTTGACCCCAGGAGGGCAGAAACCTGTCTGAGGGGTTGGCAGCAGCAGCAGCTGCAGTGAAACCCCAGGAAAAGCAGTATGGAAGTACCAGGGTCTGTGCTACAGACCACTGGGATCATGGGATTGTGCCAACTATGCCAGGATGGCATAGAGGGGGCAATTCCATGATCATAGACATGTTACATGGCCATATTCGGAGTTACCATTGTGAAGCTACATATAGGTAGTGACCTATATGTAGTGCACGCGTGTAATGGTGTCCCCACACTCACAAAGTCCGGGGAATTGGCCCTGAACAATGTGGGGGCACCTTGGCTAGTGCCAGGGTGCCCTCACACTAAGTAACTTTGCACCTAACCTTTACCAGGTAAAGGTTAGACATATAGGTGACTTATAAGTTACTTAAGTGCAGTGTAAAATGGCTGTGAAATAACGTGGACGTTATTTCACTCAGGCTGCAGTGGCAGGCCTGTGTAAGAATTGTCAGAGCTCCCTATGGGTGGCAAAAGAAATGCTGCAGCCCATAGGGATCTCCTGGAACCCCAATACCCTGGGTACTTCAGTACCATATACTAGGGAATTATAAGGGTGTTCCAGTAAGCCAATGTAAATTGGTAAAATTGGTCACTAGCCTGTTAGTGACAATTTGAAAGAAATGAGAGAGCATAACCACTGAGGTTCTGATTAGCAGAGCCTCAGTGAGACAGTTAGTCACTACACAGGTAACACATTCAGGCACAATTATGAGCACTGGGGCCCTGGATACCAGGGTCCCAGTGACACATACAACTAAAACAACATATATACAGTGAAAAATGGGGGTAACATGCCAGGCAAGATGGTACTTTCCTACAGTTGGCTCCTCAGAAAGCTAATGCTGAGGAAGATAAGATCACCTCACTTGGAACAAGAGGAGAGAAGGTGGGAGACACAGGGACAATGGGTCTGGAAAGAGAAATTGCAAGAGAAAGAGAAGAAACAGAAAGGGAGTAAAACAGAGAGTGAGAGTAGAAACAGAAGTAAAAGGAAAGAGAGCTGGAAAGGGAAAGGATAGTGCTTGAGAGAGAGAAACGTAGCAAGGAACCAATGACAACTCTATCTGCGACTCATTCTAGAATGTGACTCTACTTCTAGTTCAGGGCAGGTTGTGGCCAAGGTTCCAAAGGATCTTGTGTATGTAGAAGGTCAGTATATTTTGGGGTGGTCTGTGAGATTTCAGGTCGCTTGTAAAGCCAGGCCTTAAATGAGGTGTTTAAGACAGCTTCCTTAATGGGGCACATGCCATTTGAAGGGACAGCAGTAATTGAGAGGCTGCCTGTGTCAGACCAGATGGCCTTTGACCAAATGAAGGAAGCTCTCATTGGGTGGGTTGGGCTGAAGCCAGCTCAGTACCTGCAGAGATTGCATGACTGCAAGAGATTGGATGGTGTTCTGTTTGAGACTTGGACTCAAGGATTTTCAGTCCCTTAAGCAGTTGATGGGGACATAGTGACTCAAGCTGAAGTGCTCTACCCCAATTAGACAATACTTGTCTGATGTGACAGAGAGGGGTCCAACGAAACATGCAGTGCTAGCTGATAAATTGTTGTCTAACAGGGTTCCCAAAGGGCTGGAGTAGCACAGTTCTCAGCCAGAAGAGAAGAGCTCTCCAAAGACTGGTTGCATCCCCGGAAGGCAGGGGCCAGAGTAATTCTCATGGGACTCAAGAAGGGCCCAGGAAACTTGGGAATGGTAATGGTGTGTCCTGGCAGGAGAATGACGAGAAAGCAAAGGAAAGAAGCCCTTCTAAGTCCATGATGATGACTTGTTTTAAGTGCCACAAGGTGATACTTTACAAGAGAGAATGTCAGGAGAAGGAATTTGACTTGATGACTCCTGTGATAGCAAGCCTGTAACATGTGGGGAAAGGTACCCAGAAGGGGCCGGTTGTGCTCAACTTAGTAGCTATGGGCATTTGAGAGAGGGAATCAAATGCTCTGAAGCACATCCATCCTAATACAATGGGATGTGTGTAGGACATTAGTATCAATGGGAGGAAAGTGCCTACCCTGATATATATTGGAGCCTTCCGCACTATGGTAGAGAAGAAGTACCTTAAGCCTGAGGAGATACTCCCTGGAGCCAAGGATAGAGAATTGGTAGCCAGTGGAGAAAAGCGTGGAGTATCTGCTTGTTAGGGTTGACACTGAGCACAATGGCGAGGTGGCTATGATTGATGTTCGGGTAAGGGAAAAGCAAGGAGGTGGATGAGACTCCCGAAACAAACCACATGCTGGAATCTGGGTCACCCCCAGAGCTGCAGGGTTTGTTAGCTGCTGGAGGGCCTACACAGGAAGATTTACACAAGGAACAAGAGGAGCGCCCAAACCCTTGTGAGACTATGTTGGCTGGGAGGATGGTCTACTTTATAGTGAACCAGTAAGTCTTTAGCCAGGTACTAGCAAGAGCTTAGTGGATCTGCTAGTGGCGGCTTGCCCATAGGGTTGTTCAGTCCATGGACTTTGGTGTTGGCGAAACAGGCTGTAGGGGAGCCTAGCGGATCATCCAAAGCGGTTTGACTACTGGGTGCTTCAGACATTTGAGCTTGCTCTGACTTTGGTGGACCAGGGTGTGGGGGGGGCTTGGTGGATAATTCAGTGGTGAATTTGCCACCAGACCCTTCATTCCTTGGAGCTTGCCCTAGTGTTATTCAACATGGCCGGGAAGAGCTTGGTAAATTTGTTGATACAAATTTCGCCCACAGGCTTTTCAGTCAGCGGAGACTGCTCTGGCATTAGTTTCGCGGATTAGGGCGAGCTTGGTGAATTTGCCAATGGCAGTTCCACCACTGGGCCCTTTAATCTGCAGAGATTACGCTGGCCTTTGTGGTCTAAACTGGTGGGAAAATTTGTGGATTCACCGGTGACCATTATGCAGCCTTCAGTCTGTGGAGCTTGCCCTGAAATTGGTATTCTGGGGCAGTGAGGAGCTTGCTTGATCCCCCAGTGGCAGTTCACCACTAGGCCCTTCAGTCTGGGAAGTTTGTCCTGTCCTTGGTGCATTATGATAGGAGTAGCTTGGCAGGTCTGCTGGTGCTGTTTTGCCACCGGGCATTTCAGTCGGTGGGGCGTACCCTGGTGCTGGTTGATCAGAGTGTGGGGTGAGTTAGCAGTTTCACTGCCTCGAACTTCAGCTTGTGGAGTTTGCCCTGGTGTTGGTCAACTGGTGTTGGAGAAGGGTGACAGGTCCACCATAGGTAGCTGCGTGGTGTTGGTGGACTTTGGTGCGGGTGGAGATTGGTGGAGCTGACATTAACAGTTTCACCCTCTGAGCCATTCAGTCTATTGAGTTTGCCCCGGCTGTGGTGACCTGGGATGGGAGAGAGCTTACGAGTTCTGGCAGTGGACGTTGCCTAGCAGTAGTAGACAGGGGTAGGGGGAGCGTGATTGATATGCAAGTGGCAATTTCACCTGGACCCTTTCCTTGCAATGGAAAACAGGGATGGAGGGAGAGGTTGGCAGATCGACTTGAGGCTGTTTCCCACCAGGCCTTTCAGTCCATGGAGTTTGCCCTGGCATTGGTGGCTGGGGTTGGGGAAGTTTGGCATATCCGCCAGTGGAAGTTTTGACAATTGGGCTTTAACTCTTTTGAGGTAGGCCTACTGTTCGTGGCCAGGGTTGGGCGGCTGTGGTAGATATGTCTTTGGTCGATTTACTTCCAGACCCTTTAGTTTGTGAAGCTTTCCATGGATTTCCTAACCCAGGGTGGGAGGGCGGGGGGTTGACTGTTCCAGTATTGTCAGTTTTACTGCACTACCCTTAAATCTGTGCAGCTCACCCTGGCACCGAAGGACGTTGGTAGGGGAGGAACTTGGTGAATCCACTTGGGGCACTTTTACCTCTGGGCGTATGTTTCCAATCTTATTTTGCTTGCCTTAGGATTGATGGACGAAGGTGGGGATGGAACTTGGTGTATCTGCTGGTGGTGGTTTTGCTGCTGGGCCTTTCAGTCCATGGATCTTGTCTTAGCACTGGTGGACCAGGGTGGGGGTGAGCTTGGTAGATTTGCCAGATGTGATTTTACCATTGAGCCTACAATCCATGGAGCTTGCACTAACATTGGTGGACCGGGGTGTGCACAGGAGCTTGGCAGATCATTCAATGGTGGTTTTTCCACCGAGCCATGCCTTCCTTGGAGTATTCTTTAGTGTTGGTGGATGCGGACAGGGGGATGCTGAAGGAAGAATGAACATCCTGGTGATGGTTTACTTGGCCAAATCCCTGGCATTGATTTACCAAAGTTTGGAAAAACTGGGTGCAGCCATCAGTGACAGTTTCAACACCAGGCCCTTTCTTCTGTGGGGATTATAGTGGGATTGGTTGACTGCTTTGGGAGGACCATTGGCAGATCCACGAGTGAGTAGTTCACCATTGGACTCTCCAATCAGTGGAGCTCGCCATGGTGTTTGTGGACTGGGATGGCAAGGGAAGTATCATTGCTGGGCCCTGCAGTCCATGAAGCTTACTCTTGCATTGATGGATTAGGTGTGTGGTGAGCTTGGTGGATCCACCAGGTGCAGTTTTACTGCTGGGCCATTACGTCTGTGAGATTTGTACTGTTACTGGTGGACAGTGATGGGAGTGAGCTTGGCAGATCCACCAGTGCCAGTGTCAGTCTGTGGAGCTTGGCCTAGCATTATTGGACTGTGTTTTGGGGGGAGCGTAGCTGATCTGCCAGTGGTGGTTTGGTATCTGTCCTTCAATCCTTGGAGTTTACCCTGGCATACTAGGGTAGGGGGAGCATGTAGGATTCACTGTTAGTGAGTTTCCCTCATGTCCTTCAGTTGGTGTAGCTTGCCTTGGCTTTTTGAGGCCATGGTAGACAGGAACTTGACAGGTATGCCAGTGGGTATTTCACCTCTGATTCCTGGCATTGATTGACCTTGTTGGACAGAAGCTTTGTGGAGCCATTGGTTGCTGTTTCACCCCTGTGCCCTTTAATTTGTGGAGTTTGTACTTGCGTTAGTGGATTGGGGTTGGAGATGGCTTGGCAGACCCGAAAGTGGCAGTTTTGCTGCAACCATTCAATTTACTACTGTTGGTGGACTGGGGTGGCGGGAGCTTGTTGAACACACCAGCTTGTTCTGACATTGGTGGAGTGTGTGGGGGAAAGCTTGTCAGATCTAATGGTTGCAGTTTCCCTGGTGAGAGTGCATCTGGTGTGGGTGAGCTTGATAAAACCTCTAGGGGTGGTTTTGTTGCCCAGTGCTTCAATCCATTGAATTTTCCCTGTTGTTGGTGGACTAGATTGGGATAGGATCTTCACAGATTCACCAGTGGTGGTATTGCGGCCGTGCTCTTCTGTCTATGGAGGTTGGTGGACAGGGATGTAAGAGAAGCTTAGCAGACCCACTAGTGGGGGTTTCATTGTCTGGCATTGGTGGATGGGGATGGTAGAGGAAGTTGGCTGGATCTGCAAGTGTTGGTTTTGCTGCTAGGCTCTTCAGTCTATGAAGCTTGCCCTGGCACTAGTAGACCATGGAGGGAGCGAGTTTGGCAGTTTCACTGGTGATTATTTCACCATCTGGTCTTTCAGTACGTAGAACTTGCTAGGACATTGGTGGACTGTGGTGGGGATGTTCTTGGTGGATCCTTTAGTGGCAATTTTATTGCTAGAACTTTTAGTCCACGGAGCTTCCCCTGCTATTGGTTGACGGGGAGGGACGCATAGAGCTTGCCCTGGCATTGGTGGATTGGGGTGGGGTGGAATTTGGCAGATGTGTCTGTGGTTTCCTCACAAGGCTCTCTGGTCCATGAAGCTTGCCCTGCTGCTGGTGGACCAGGGTGGGAGTTTGCTGTTGGATCCTTCAGTCGTGGCAGACCACGATGAAGAGAGCTTAGTAGATTCGCCAGTTGTTATTTCACTATGGAGCCCCAAAGACTGTGGAGTTGTACTGACATTGGTGGATTATGATGGGGAGCTTTCTGAATCGGCCAGTGATGGTAGCCCTTTCATTGTTACACCTTAGTGGGGAGAGTGGATCGTCCCGTGGTGGCTTCTTCTCCAGGGCATTCAGTCGGTTGAGCTTGCCATATAATGAGTAGACCGGGGAGGTTGGGGCTCTTGCTTGATCTGCCAGTGGTGATTTTGCCATTGCGCCTTTCATGCTGTGGATCTGGGGAGGTTGCCTTGGCACTGGTGGACCGTGATGGAGGGGGAGCTTAGCAAGTCTACCAGTGGAGGTTTCATTGCTGGGCCTTTCAATCTATGGAGCTGCCACTGTCTGACTGGGGTAAGAGGGAGCGTGGAGGATTTGTTGATGGCGGTTGCCCTGGTTTTGGTGCAACTTGGTGAAGGGATCTTAGTGAATTCTCCAGTAATGATTTCGCTGTCTGGCCCTTTAATCCATTTAACATGCACTGGCATTGGTAAACCGGAGTTGGGTGGAAGTGTTGCAGCTCCTCAACTGGTGGTAATGCAGCCATGCTCTTCAGTCTGTGGCGGTTGATTGAGGAGGTGGAGAAGGAGCTTGGGAGATCCACTACTGGTGATATCGCTCGCTGCCCTCCAGCCTTTAAAGCTTGCCCTGGCATTGGTGGTCATGTGTGGTGGTGAAACTTGGCGGGATCTGCAGTTTTGCTGCCAGGCTCTTCAGTCCATGGAGCTTGCCCTTGCAAAAGGACCTCGGTAGGTAGGTGCTTGGCAGATTCACTGGCAGTGATTTGATTGTCTGGCCTTTCAGTATGTGGAGCTGGCAGTCGCATTGGTGGACTGGGGTGGGAGGGAGCTTGATAGATCCTACAGTGGCCATTTCACTGCCAGACGCTTAAGTCCATGGACCTTACCCTGGTATTGGTTGATCGGGAGAGGCAGGTTATGACAGATCCACCAGTTGCAGTATCTACACCAGGTACTTCAATAAAGTGAAAACTTGTCGATTTAGTTGCCTGGCCTATCAGCGAATGGTGCTTGCCCTGGCATTGCTGCATGGGGATGGGGGTGGAGTTTGGCAGATCCGCCTGTGGTTTTACCGCCGGGCTCTTTAGTCTGTGAAGCTTGCCCTATCACTGGTTGATCAGAATGAAAGTAAACTTGGTGGATTTGCTGATGGTGGTTTTGCTGTCGGGGTCCTGCAGTCCATAGAGCTTGCCCTGGCATACCAGGATGGGGAGAGTTGGGTGGATTATTGATTTTGGCATTGGGCCCTACAGTCTGTGGAGTTACACTGTAATTAGTGGACCACGATTGAGGAGCCTGGTGATAGCAGCCCTCACATTTTGGCACATGGGTTGGAAGGAGTTTGGTGGATCTGCCTATGGTGGCTTCCCCACAGGACATTCAGTCAATTAAGCTGGCCTTGGTGTTGGTGGACCAAGGGTGGAGGGGCCTTAGCCGATTCATCAGTGGTGATTCTGCCATTGACCTTTCAGTCCGTGGATCTGTGGAGCTTGCACTGTTGCTGGTGGACCAGGGTGCAGGGGCAGCTTGGTGGTTACGCTACTGGAGGTTTCACTGCTGGGCCATTCAGTCCATGGAGCATGATCTACCATTGGTTGACTGGGGTGAGAGGGAGTTTAGCAGATCTGCTAGTTGTGTTTGTCCTGGTGAATCAGGGCAGGGGGAACTTGTCTTATCTGCCAAAGGCGATTTCATTGTCAGATAGTTAAGTCCATGGAATTTTCCCTTTTGTTGGTGAATCTGGGCTGGGGAAGCTTGGTCAGTCCATTGGTGTTGGTTTCACTACCAGGCCCTTCAGTACTTGGACTTACACTGGTGTTGGTGGACCAGGATTGGAAAACTTGACAAATCCACTGATGGTGGTTGGCCTGGTACTTGTGGACTAAGGTAGCGGCAAGGGTGGCAGCAAGCTTCTGCCAGGGCATTCAGTCCATGAAGTTTACCTTGGCTTTCTGACAGGTTATCAAAGACCATAGACTGTGTGCCCTTGTATCACACTTCTTCACCCATCACATTGCTAAGTGCTGTGTCTCATAACATGATAACAGCACTAAGTGTTAATCATCCATGACATGGCAACACTTCACACATGGGATCAAAACAAAGAAAACACCCTTCCAACCGCACACCCTACATGGTGTAGAATTGCTGTCTAAATAAACAAGCACTTCAGGACCCATATACGGGTAGTAAACACTACATAAATGTTACAATACATTGTCAACAGTGACTTGGGCATTCTGTGGTGCCTGCCACAGCATCACTTATGCATAGTGTGAATGTGACTTTGTGATAACAGTGACGTGTGCATTTTGTGGTGGCAGCTGTACTGTGCCTGCAGTGCACAATGTGCAAGTCCGTCATTGGCAGCCCATACTAATCCTTTCTAAGGATCTGAGATAAGGCTGACCAGTTTACTAGATCAAACTCTTTCGGCGTCCACCATTACAATGTCTGCTTTGATCTTATTTACTGTAGAGTAGTTCCTAGTCTGGCTCAAGTAGATAGTATTGATTGTCATTGATCACTGAAGAAGAAAACCGTTTGGTCTCTATGTATCAGATTCTGGGCCAGAGGAGAAATATGACTAGTTAACATTTTCATGAATAATTTATAGTCTTCTTTGAGCAAATTGGTCTATATGAATTTGGGTTAATCAATGGTTTATCATCGTTTTGAGGAAACTCAATACAATTGATTCTGTAGAGGAAACTGGAATCCAGGCACCTGAGATTATTTCATTAAAAAGTCTTGAAGATCAGGAGAAAACTCCTTGTAAGCCTCCATTGAGATACCATCATACCCTTCTGCTTTGGCAGCATCTTTAAATTCCACCAGAGTAATCGACTTTACTCATTTTGTATTCATTAATTTTAGGAGCGATACAGAAGCAAGACATTTGTTAATGGCAGAGTCAGAGGCTGTATCTGGGGCCTGATAAAGCATAGAAAAGTAATTTTAAAAAAAGCTTTTGAGGGGAGGGCCTTTAAGGAGGGAGCAGGCCTTTAATGGCTGGTATAGGCCAGCTATGGTGGGCAATAAGGCTATTAGAACATTCTGCCACTAGAGGGCAATATGTGTTTATAAATAAAATAAAGGCCTCACAGAGCCCGAGGGGATTGAAATGCCTTTGGGCTCCGTGAAGCCTGGAACTACTGCAATGTTTTCAGTGGAGCTCCCAACATTCTAATGTTATTATATAGTATTAGTGCTTATTCTCACTTTTGATTACCAAGGTAAAACCCATCCCACATGCTCACGTTCTTCCTATACTTTCTGAAGGGCAGTTTTTTTTATTTAGCAGGTCTTCCTTTTAAAAGGGTCACATAAGTCTTGTCTAGCTTGAGCTAAAACCATACTGGGGAAGGCTGCCTGGGACTGCAAATTTAGGTTTATTTCCGTATCCACATTCTCATGTAATCTCTTAATCTAGAGATTATGACATTTAGGTGCATATTTACATGAACGTGGTGCATCTGTGCCCAATGTGCCACTTTTCTTGCATACCCCTACTGCCACCTAACAACACCATGGTGGCACCATATTTACAACAGGGCATCACCATGGTGGTCATTAGGCCGATAGTGTCAAAAAATTGTATGCTATTGTGGCGCTTTGCTGTACTAACATCAAAAATGTTGACGCTAGTGCAGCAAAGAGTAAGGAGGCCCAAAGATTTCAATAGATGCGTCATTTTAACGCCTGCTCTAAGCAGGAGTTTAAAATGCCGGAAACCTTGTAAATTTCACTATATCATTTTTTCCGGCTTCTTAACGGGTAAATGCCCCCCTTGCATAGATTATGCCTGGTGCAGGCATAATGTGGCTCAGGGGGGAACAAAGTAGTGGAAATTGCCTCCTTAAAGCCACATTAGCATTAAAAAAATTACACTAGTGTGGCGCAAGGAGGCGGAAGTGACTTGCAAATATGCCTCGATGGCCCTTATTTAAGAGGGCCTGATGCCACTTTAGCACCACCTTAGTGTCATTTTATTACACTAAGGCGGTGCTAAGGTGGCCTTTTTCCCCGTGCCATATTGTTTTCAATGGGCCTTCCTTTACTTTGCAGGATTAGCACCTTCATTTTTGGTGCTAATCCTGCAAAGCACCACAATAGCATCAAACTTTTTGACGGGATTGTCCTAACATGCGCCATGGTGCGTTGTATTGTAAACACGGTGCACACATGGTGGCCTTTTTCCCCACGGCATATTTACAAAGTGGCGCAATGCTTGCATCACTTAGTAACCCTTTGCGCTACGTTATGCATGCGCCATGCATAATGTATGCAAAGGGGGCATTCCCCTGTTAGGAGAGCTAAAAAATTGGCTCAAATAAATCTAAGAGATGTCTTTGTGTCATTTTTTTGCACTTTTAACCCTGCTCAGAGAAGGCGTTAATGGGGGGCACATCATTGGTTACAATGGGCCCCTATGTACTGTTGGTGTTGTTGGGGAGCGCAATAGGTCACAAGAAAAGTGTCCAATCATCTATGATGCAACACTTTCTTGTAAATATGCCCCTTATATTCGGGGGCCATAACAAGAGTTATTTTTAGCTCTTATGGCGAAGGTCAAATCACTATTTCTCAGGGTGGGTGCCAAGGTTGCCCACTTTCAATGGTCTTGTTCACCTTTTTCTATTGATCCACTGGCCATTCTTTTGCAACATATGAATCCTACCTCTACTTTTAGGAGTGAGTGAGTTACAGTTAATTGCAGACAAGTTTCTATTTTCCATTCCTTAATGCTTATGAGCAACACAAGTGAGTATCCAGAGAGCGCCTGGCAGGCGCAATTAGCTTACTTTAATATGTGGGTGTAGGAGGCTGGCCTGGCTTATAGTAGGTACCTTGTGGTACTTACACCCTGTGCCAGGTCCAGTTATCCCATTTTAGTAGAATAGAGGTGTTTCTAGCAGCTTAGGCTGTTAGAAGGTAGCTATGGCAAAGCTTAGGCTGAACTAGGAGACATGCTAAGCTCCTACTATACCACTTATAGCATTTAGCACAATATCATAAGAAAACACAATACTCAGAGTTACTAAAAATAAAGGTACTTTATTTTTATGACAATATGCCACAAGTATCTCAGTGAGTACCCTCAGTAAGAAGGGAAGAGATATACACAAGTTATATGTACACAACCCCAAAACAGGTAAGTAAGAGTAGGAAAAGTAATGCAAACAGTGTAGAATTACAATAGGATGCAATAGGTGAACATAGGTCTAGGGGCAACACAAACCATATACTCCAAAAGTGGAATGCGAATCACGAATGGACCCCAGAGCTATGGGAGCTTGTAGAGGGTCACTGGGACTATAAGAAAACAGTCAGGGTGTCCAAGATACCCCACCCCAAGACCCTGAAAAGTAGGAGTAAAGTACACCTACTACCCCAAAAGGACACAATAGTCGTGATAGGGGGATTCTGCAAGAACCACAAGCACCAGCAAAGCACTGAAGACGGATTCCTGGACCTGAGGACCTGCAAGGCGACCAAGTCCAAGAGTCATAATAGTGTCCGGGGGGGCAGGAGCCAAGGAAACCCCGGATGAAGGTGCAAGGAAGCTACCTCCTGATGGAAGAAGCTTAGGATTCTACAACAACAAAGAGAGCTAGGAACTTCTCCTTTGGATGAAAGATGTCCCACTGCATGCTGAAGGTTGCAGAAGTGTTCCCACGCAGAAATACCGCAAAGAAGCCTTGCTAGCTGCAAGGGTTGTGGTAGAGGTTTTTGGGTGCTGCTGGGGACCAGGAAGCACCAGGATGTCGCCCCTTGGAGGAGGAGACAGAGGGGACGCTCAGTAACTCAGAGAGCCCCGACAGAATCAGGCAGCACCCGCAGAAGTACCCAAACAGGCACTAAGAAGATTTGTGAACCGGAGCTGGCTCAGAGTCACAAAGGAGGATCCCACGACGTCGGAGGCCAACTCAGAGGGTTGAGCACTGCAGGACAGAGTGCTGGGGACCCAGGCTAGGCTGTGCACGAAGGAAAGCCTGGAAGAGTGCACAGGAGCCAGAGCAGCTGCAAATCACGCAGTACACAGGTTTGCAGTCTAGCATGGGGAGGCAAGGACTTACCTCCACCAAACTTGGACTGAAGGATCACTGGACTGTGGGAGTCACTTGGATAGAGTTCCTGTGTTCCAGGGACCACGCTCGTCAGGATGAGAGGGGACCCAGAGGACCGGTGATGCAGTCTTTTGGTGCCTGCGTTAGCAGGGGGAAGATTCCGTCAACCCACGGGAGATTTCTTCTTGGCTTCCAGTGCAGGGTGAAGGCAGGTGACCCCCAGAGCATGCACCACCAGGAAACAGTAGAGAAAGCCGGCAGGATGAGGCGCTCCAATGTTGCTGGTAGTCGTCTTGCTACTTTGTTGCGGTTTTGCAGGTGTCCTGGAGCAGTCAGCAGTCGATCATTGGCAGAAGTCGAAGAGGGCAGTGCAGAGGAACTCTGGTGAGCTCTTCCATTCGTTATCTGAAGAATACCCCAGAGGAGAGACCCTAAATAGCCAGAAAAGGAGGTTTGGCTACCAAGAAAGGAGGATTGGCCACCGAGAAAGGTAAGAGCCTATCAGAGGGGGTCTCTGACGTCCCCTGCTGGCACTGGCCACTCAGAGCAGTCCAGTGTGCCCCCAACACCTCTGTTTCCAAGATGGCAGAGGTCTGGGACACACTGGAGGAGCTCTGGGCACCTCCCATGGGAGGTACTGGTCAGGGGAGTGGTCACTCCCCTTTCCTTTGTCCAGTTTCGTGCCAGAGCAGGGCTGGGGGATCCCTGAACAGGTGTAGACTGGCTTATGCAGAGATGGGCACCATCTGTGCCCATGAAAGCATTTCCAGAGGCTGGGGAGGCTACTCCTCCCCAGCCCTTCACACCTATTTCCAAAGGGAGAGGGTGTAACACCCTCTCTCAGAGGAAATCCTTTGTTCTGCCTTCCTGGGCCAGGGCTGCCTAGACCCCAGGAGGGCAGAATCCTGACTGAGGGTTGGCAGCAGCGGTAGCTGCAGAGAAAACCCCAGAGAGCTAGTTTTGGCAGTACCCGAGTTCTATGCTAGAGCCCGAGGAAGCATGGAATTGTCCCCCCAATACCAGAATGGTATTGGGGTGACAATTCCATGATCCTAGACATGTTACATGGCCATGTTCGGAGTTACCATTTGTAGGAGGCTGGACTGGCTTGTAGTGAGTACAAGGGGTACTTACACCTTGCACCAGGCCCAGGTATCCCTTATTAGTGTATAGGGTGTCTAGCAGCTTAGGCTGATAGATAATGGTAGCTTAGCAGAGCAGCTTAGGCTGAACTAGGAGACGAGTGAAGCTCCTACAGTACCACTAGTGTCACTTGCACAATATCATAAGAAAACACAATACACAGATATACTAAAAATAAAGGTACTTTGGGGCATATTTATACTCCGTTTGCGCCGAATTTGCGTCGTTTTTTTCGATGCAAATTCGATGCAAAACTAACTCCATATTTATACTTTGGCTTTAGACGCGTCTAGCGCCAAAGTTCATGGAGTTAGCGTCATTTTTTTGCGTGAACACCTTCCTTGCGTTAATGATATGCAAGGTAGGCGTTCCCGTCTTAAAAAATGACTCCGATGCATATGCGTCGTATTTATACTCCCGGGCAAAAATGACGCCCGGGAGTGGGCGGGTCTAAAAAACCTGCATTAGCGCCGGATTTTAACGCCTGGGTCAGGGCAGGCGTTAAGGGACGTGTGGGCTCAGAATGAGCCCAGAGGTGCCCTCCCCTGCCCCCAGGGACACCCCCTGCCACCGTTGCCTACCCCAGGAGGACACCCAAGGATGGAGGGACCCACCCCAGGGACATTAAGGTAAGTATTTTTTTTTTTTTAAATGTGTGGCATAGGGGGGCCTGATTTGTGCCCCCCTACATGCCACTATGCCCAATGACCATGCCCAGGGGACAGAAGTCCCCTGGGCATGGCCATTGGGCAAGGGGGCATGACTCCTGTCTTTGCTAAGACAGGAGTAATTTCAATGGGGGTTGGGCATCGTAAAAAAATGGCGCAAATCGGGTTGAGGCGATTTTTTTGCCTCAGCCTGACTTGCACCATTTTTGGACGCCCATACTCCATTTTCCCCCTACGCCGGCGCTACCTGGTGTACGTCGTTTTTTTTCACGCACACCAGGCAGTGCCGGCAACTAACGCCGGCTAACGTCATTGAATAAATAAGGCGCCCGCATGGCGCTTCAGAATGGCGTTAGCCGGCGCAAATTATTTTGACGCAAAACTGCGTTAGCGCAGTTTTGCGTCAACAAGTATAAATATGGCCCTCTATTTTTATGACAATATGCCAAAGTATCTCAGTGAGTACCCTCAGTATGAGGATAGCAAATATACACAAGATATATGTACACAATACCAAAAATATGCAGTATAGTATTAGAAAACAGTGCAAACAGTGCATAGTTACAATAGGATGCAATGGGGGCACATAGGGATAGGGGCAACACAAACCATATACTCCAAAAGTGGAATGCGAACCACGAATGGACCCCAAACCTATGTGACCTTGTAGAGGGTCGCTGGGACTGTAAGAAAACAGTGAGGGTTAGAAAAATAGCCCACCACAAGACCCTGAAAAGTGAGTGCAAAGTGCACTAAAGTTCCCCAAAGAGCACAGAAGTCGTGATAGGGGAATTCTGCAGGAAAGACCAACACCAGCAATGCAACAACGATGGATTTCCAGACGAGAGTACCTGTGGAACAAGGGGACCAAGTCCAAAAGTCACGATCAAGTCGAGAGTGTGTAGATGCCCAGGAAATGCCAGCTGTGGGTGCAAAGAAGCTGCTACTAGGCAGTAGAAGCTGAGGATTCTGCAAGAACGACAAGGGCTAGAAACTTCCCCTTTGGAGGATGGATGTCACACGTCGTGAAGAGTCGTGCAGAAGTGTTTTTTCTGAAGAAAGACCGCAAACAAGCCTTGCTAGCTGCAAAGCATGCAGTTAGGGTTTTTGGATGCTGCTGTGGCCCAGGAGGGACCAGGATGTCACCAATTGCTTGAGGGGACAGAGGGGGCGTCCAGCAAGACAAGGAGCCCTCTCAGAAGCAAGCAGCACCCGAAGAAGTGCCGGAACAGGCACTAAAAAGTGGAGTGAAATGGTGCTCACCCGAAGTTGCACAAGAGAGTCCCACGCCGCCGGAGGACAACTCAGGAGGTCGTGCAATGCAGGTTAGAGTGCCGTGGACCCAGGCTTGGCTGTGCACAAAGGAAATCCTGGAAAAGTGCACAGGAGCCGGAGTAGCTGCAAGAGACGCGGTTCCCAGCAATGCAGTCTGGCGTGGGGAGGCAAGGACTTACCTCCACCAAACTTGGACTGAAGAGTCACTGGACTGTGGGAGTCACTTGGACAGAGTTGCTAGATTCAAGGGACCTCGCTTGTCGTGCTGAGAGGAGACCCAGGGGACCGGTGATGCAGTTCTTTGGTGCCTGCGGTTGCAGGGGGACGATTCCGTCGACCCACGGGAGATTTCTTCGGAGCTTCTAGTGCAGAGAGGAGGCAGACTACCCCCACAGCATGCACCACCAGGAAAACAGTAGAGAAGGCGGCAGGATCAGCGTTACAGTGTTGCAGTAGTCGTCTTTGCTACTTTGTTGCAGTTTTGCAGGCTTCCAGCGCGGTCAGCAGTCGATTCCTTGGCAGAAGGTGAAGAGAGAGATGCAGAGGAACTATGATGAGCTCTTGCATTCGTTATCTAAGGAATTCCCCAAAGCAGAGACCCTAAATAGCCAGAAAAGAGGGTTTGGCTACTTAGGAGAGAGGATAGGCTAGCAACACCTGAAGGAGCCTATCAGAAGGAGTCTCTGACGTCACCTGCTGGCCCTGGCCACTCAGAGCAGTCCAGTGTGCCAGCAGCACCTCTGTTTCCAAGATGGCAGGGGTCTGGAGCACACTGGAGGAGCTCTGGGCACCTCCCAGGGGAGGTGCAGGTCAGGGGAGTGGTCACTCCCCTTTCCTTTGTCCAGTTTCGTGCCAGAGCAGGGCTGAGGGGTCCCTGAACCGGTGTAGACTGGCTTATGCAGAAATGGGCACCATCTGTGCCCATGAAAGCATTTCCAGAGGCTGGGGGAGGCTACTCCTCCCCTGCCTTAACACCTTTTTCCAAAGGGAGAGGGTCTAACACCCTCTCTCTGAGGAAGTCCTTTGTTCTGCCTTCCTGGGCCAAGCCTGGCTGGACCCCAGGAGGGCAGAAACCTGTCTGAGGGGTTGGCAGCAGCAGCAGCTGCAGTGAAACCCCTGAAAAGGCATTTTGGCAGTACCCGGGTCTGTGCTAGAGACCCGTGGGATCATGGGATTGTGCCAACAATGCCAGGATGGCATAGAGGGGGCAATTCCATGATCTTAGACATGTTACATGGCCATATTCGGAGTTACCATTGTGAAGCTATACATAGGTAGTGACCTATGTATAGTGCACGCGTGTAATGGTGTCCTCGCACTCACAAAGTCCGGGGAATTTGCCCTGAACCATGTGGGAGCACCTTGGCTAGTGCCAGGGTGCCCACACACTAAGTAACTTAGCACCCAACCTTTACTAGGTAAAGGTTAAACATAGAGGTGACTTATAAGTTACTTAAGTGCAGTGAAAATGGCTGTGAAATAATGTGTCCATTATTTCACTCAGGCTGCAGTGGCGGGCCTGTGTAAGAATTGTCAGAGCTCCCTATGGGTGGCAAAAGAAATGCTGCAGCCCATAGGGATCTCATGGAACCCCAATACCCTGGGTACCTCAGTACCATATACTAGGGAATTATAAGGGTGTTCCAGTATGCCAATGTGAATTGGTGAAATTGGTCACTAGCCTGTTAGTGACAATTTGGAAAGAAATTAGAGAGCATAACCACTGAGGTTCTGGATAGCAGAGCCTCAGTGAGACATTTAGTCATAACACAGGTAACACATACAGGGCACACTTATGAGCACTGGGGCCCTGGCTGGCAGGGTCCCAGTGACACATACAACTAAAACAACATATATACAGTGAAAAATGGGGGTAACATGCCAGCCAAGATGGTACTTTCCTACACAACCCCCCCCCCCCAAACGAAGGACAATAAGATTAGTCATTACCTGATGGGTCTTCATTGTCTAAGTGGAAATATCTGGAGAGTCCATCTGCATTGGAGTGGGTACTCCCAGGTCTATGTTCCACTGTATAGTCCATTCCCTGTAGGGATATGGACCACCTCAACAATTTAGGATTTTCACCTTTCATTTGTTTTAGCCAAAGTAGAGGTTTGTGGTCTGTCTGAACAATGAAGTGAGTGCCAAACAGGTATGGCCTGAACTTCTTCAGTGCCCAGACCACAGCAAAGGCCTCCCTCTCTATGGCAGACCAACGCTTTCTCTATGGGTCAACCTCCTGCTAATAAAAGCAACAGGTTGATCCTGGCCCTCAGAATTAAGTTGTGATAAGACTGCCCCTATCCCTAATTCAGATGCATCAGTTTGGACAATGAATTTTTTGGAGTAACAGGGGCTTTTCAGGACAGGTGCAGAGCACATGGTCTGCTTCAGCTCCTCAAAAGCTTTCTGACAGTTTGCTGTCCATAATACCTTCTTAGGCATTTTTTTAGATGTGAGGTCATTAAGAGGGGCTGCAATGGAGCCATAGTTCTTTATGAACCTCCTATAGTACCCAGTGAGGCCTAAAAAGGCTCTCACCTGAGTCTGAGTAGTAGGGGAACCCAATCTATAATAGTTTGGATTTTCCCCTGAAGTGGTGAAATCTGTTCTCCACCTACCAGGTGTCCCAGATAAACCACTTTCCCATGCCCTATCTGGCACTTTGAAGCCTTGATAGTGAGGCCTGCCTTTTGCAGGGCCTCCAAAACTTTCCATAGGTGGACCAGGTGATCATCCCAGCTGGAGCTAAAGACAGCTATATCATCTAGATATGCTGCACTAAAAGCTTCCAGCCCTTGTAGGACTGTGTTCACCAACCTTTGAAAAGTGGCAGGTGCATTTTTCAATCCAAAAGGCATTACTGTGAATTGGTAATGGCCTCCAATGGTTGAAAATGCAGTTTTTGCTTTTGCATCTTCTAATAATTTGATCTGCCAATACCCTGCAGTCAAATCAAAAGTGCTTAGATACTTGGCAGATGCCAGTGTATCTATTAGCTCATCTGCCCTGGGTATAGGGTGAGCATCAGTTTTGGTTACCTGGTTGAGACCTCTATAGTCTACACAAAACCGCATTTCCTTCTTTCCATCCTTGGAATGAGGTTTTGGTACAAGTACCACAGGAGAGGCCCATGGACTTTCAGAGTGCTCAACCACTCCCAGTTCAAGCATTTTCTGCACCTCTTGCTTTATGCAGTCTCTGACATGGTCAGGCTGCCTATAGATCTTACTTTTGACAGGCAAGCTGTCTCCAGTATCTATAGTGTGCTCACATCAAGAAGTGGTGCCTGGCACAGTAGAGAAGAGTTCAGAAAACTGACCCAGGAGATGTATGCAGTGGTCTTTCTGCTCAGCAGTAAGACAATCTGCCAAAACTACACCTTCCACTAGAGGATCTTGTTCTGTGGAAGAGAAGAGATCAGGGAGAGGGTCACTCTCTTCTTCCTGTCCCTCGTCAGTTGCCATGAGCAGTGTGAGATCAGCCCTGTCATAGTAGGGTTTCAGGCGATTGACCTGGAGCACCCTAAGGGGACTCCTGGCAGTGCCTAAGTCAACTAAGTAGGTGACTTCACCCTTCTTTTCAACAATTATGTGGGGTCCACTCCATTTATCTTGGAGTGCTCTTGGGGCCACAGGCTCCAAGACCCACACTTTCTGCCCTGGTTGGTACTGAACCAAAACAGCCTTCTGGTCATGCCATTGCTTTTGGAGCTCTTGGCTGGCCTGAAGGTTTTTACTGGCCTTTTTCATGTACTCAGCCATCCTAGAAATAAGGCCAGGTACATAGTCCACTATGTCTTGCTTTTGAGCTTTTAAAGGTTGTTCCCAGCCCTCCTTAACAAGTGTTAGAGGACCTCTCACAGGGTGTCCAAATAGGAGTTCAAAGGGGCTGAAGCCCACTCCTTTTTGGGGTACCTCCCTGTAAGCAAAAAGGAGGCAAGGTAATAGGATATCCCATCTCCTGCGGAGTTTTTCAGGGAGTCCCATAATCATGCCTTTGAGAGTTTTGTTAAATCTCTCCACCGGTCCATTTGTTTGTGGATGATAGGGTGTAGTGAGCTTGTATGTCACACCACACTCCTTCCACATGGCCTTTAAGTAAGCAGAAATTGCTTCCCCTGTCTGATACCACCTCTTTTGGGAAGCCCGCTCTGGAAAAGATTCCCAGGAGGGCCTTTGCCACTGCAGGAGCTGTAGTGGTCCTTAGAGGAATTGCTTCAGGATATCTGGTGGCATGGTCCACTACCACCAAGATAAACCTATTGCCTGAAGCAGTAGGAGGGTCTAGGGGGCCAACTATGTCAACCCCTACCCTTTCAAAGGGAACCCCACCACAGGCAGTGGAATAAGGGGTGCCTTTGGAGTGCCACCTGTCTTGCCACTGGCTTGACAGGTTTCAGAGGACTTACAAAATTCCTTTGTGTCCTCTGACATTCTAGGCCAATGAAACAAGGGAACAAGCCTGTCCCAAGTTTTCATTTGCCCCAAATGTCCAGATAAGGGAATGTCGTGAGCTAGAGTTAGGAGGAACCTTCTGTACTCCTGAGGAATCACCAATCTCCTGGCAGCTCCAGGTTTGGGATCCCTTGCTTCAGTGTACAAGAGGTTGTCCTCCCAGTGAACTCTGTGAGAGTCACTGACATCCCCATTTGCTTGTTTGACAGCTTGCTGCCTTAGACCCTCTAGTGTGGGACAGGTATGCTGTGCCACACTCAGCTCCTCCCTGGCAGGCCCCCCTTCACCCAAAAGCTCAGCAGTGTCTGCTTCCAGCTCCTCTGGTGTAGGTTCTGCACAGGGTGGAAATTCTGCTTCCTCAGAATCAGAATTCACTGTAGAGGGAGGGATAGTAGGTAGTGTTTTACCTTTACTAACCCTAGCTTTCGGGAGCACTTGGTCCATTCTTCCAGGATCCAAGTCACCCTGTCCTTTTTGCTTTTTGGCCTGAGCCCTGGTCAAAGCACAAATATGCCCTGGAATGCCCAGCATTGCTGCATGAGCCTCCAACTCCACTTCTGCCCAAGCTGATGTCTCTAAATCATTTCCTAATAGACAGTCTACAGGTAAATCTGAGGCAACCACAACTTTCTTTGGGCCAGTAACCCCCCCCCCCCAGTTGAGATTCACAACAGCCATGGGGTGGCTAAGGGTGTTGTTATGAGCATCGGTTACTTGGTACTGGTGACCAAGTAGGTGTTGTTCAGGGTGGACTAGTTTCTCTATTACCATTGTAACACTGGCACCTGTGTCCCTGTAGGCTTGAACCTCAACACCATTTATTAGGGGTAGTTGCTTGTACTTATCCAAGTTAAGGGGACAAGCAACCATGGTGGCTAAATCAATAGCCCCCTCAGAGACTAACACAGCATCTGTGGTCTCCCTAATCAGACCAACCCCAACTAAGTTACCAATAGTGAGCCCAGCTACTCCCTTGGATTGGCTATTAGTAGGTTTGCTCCCACCACCACTGCTATTACTAGGGGCACTAGGTGTAGCAGCAGGCGTTGTAGTGGTAGGAGGCTTGCTGCTTTTCTTTGGACAACTGGGATCTATTGTCCAATGGCCTTTTATTTTACATAAATAGCACCATGGTTTCTTTTCTTTGTTTTGATTTGAAGAGGATTTGGGCCCACCACCCCCACCAGAGTGTTTTTGTGGGCCTGATAAAGACTCATTTTTAGATTTGTCCCCACCCTTGTCAGAAGACTTACCATCCTTCTTCTTGCCATCTTTGTCACCCCCTGTATGAACTTTTCTGTTCACCCTTGTTCTGACCCATTTGTCTGCCTTCTTTCCCAATTCTTGGGGAGAGGTCAGATCAGAGTCCACCAGGTACTGGTGCAACAAATCAGACACACAATTATTAAGAATATGCTCTCTCAGGATTAAGTTATACAGGCTTTCATAATCAGTAACTTTACTGCCATGCACCCACCCCTCCAAGGCCTTCACTGAATGGTCAACAAAGTCTACCCAGTCTTGTGAAGACTCCTTTTTGGTTTCTCTGAACGTCATCCTGTACTGTTCAGTGGTTAAGCCATAACCATCCAGGAGTGCATTCTTAAGAACTGCAAAATTATTGGCATCACTTTCTTTTACAGTAAGGAGCCTATCCCTACCCTTTCCACTAAATGATAGCCATAGGATAGCAGCCCACTGCCTTTGAGGGACATCCTGTACAACACAGGCCCTCTCAAGGGCAGCAAACCACTTGTTAATGTCATCCCCCTCCTTATAAGGGGGAACTATCTTGTGCAGATTCCTAGAATCATGCTCTCTTGCAGGATGACTATGGGGAATACTACTGCTGCCACCATGGGTTTCTAACCCAATTTTCTGTCTTTCTCTTTCTATTTCTAAGGACTGCCTATCTAAATCCAGCTGTTGCTTCTTGAGCTTCAGTCTGGATTCTTCCACTCTCAATCTATTGAGCTCCCATTCTAACACTCTGTCATCAGGGTGGGTGGGACATGCCTTGAAACAGAAGTATGGTGAGAATGAACAGAAGGAGACCTTTCCCTAACAGATGGCACTCTAACAGCCTGGCTAACAGAAATAGCACTTCTACTATGATGAGAAGGAATACTCTTACTGTGATGTGAGGCAACACTATTACTATGATGTGACTCTACATCAGTACCAGCTATGCTAGGTGGTCTGCTAATAGGCAGGCTAGGATGTTTCCCTTCTAAATCTTTTGCTAGGGGTGCCCCAGGGTCAGATTGGGAACCATCAGCTAATTTCTCAACAGAAGTGCCACCTCACAACTATGCTAGGCTGTCTGCTAGGGGGCAGGCTAGGAAGTTTCTTTCCTGAATCTTTTCCAAGGTGAGTCCCTGGATCAGATTGGGAACCATTAGCTACTTTTTCAACAGATGGGGCCCTTCTGGCCTTATCTTGTTCTTTAAGCATGTTAACCAATAATTCCAAAGAAGAATTCTTCCCTACACTTAAACCTCTTTCTATGCAGAGACTCCTTGCTCCTTTCCAGCTAAGGTGATCATAAGCAAGTTTGGACAGATCAACAGTTTGGCCTGTGCCAGTTATTTTAGAAAGTTTTTAAGGGTAGAAAAAGTGAGAAAAAAGTTTTTCAGAACTTTTTAAAAGACAGAAATGTTTTTTAAAAAACTTTTAAAGAACTTTTTAGAAAGTTTAGAGGTACTTTTCAGCACGTAGCAAAGAAGTGAGAGAAGAAAAGCAAAACTTTTTGGTTATGTGTACATACACTGAACTTGTTTTGTATATTTTTCTCTTATGAAAAGTACAATGACAAAAGTGGTAAGTAGTTGCAAAGTACATATCCCACCGCTGCACAGCAGCGACGGGGTAGCGTGGCCGAGCGGTCAAAGGCACTGGATCAAGGCTCCAGTCTCTTCGGAGTCGCGGGTTCGGATCCCGTCGCTGCTTCCAATGTAGGAGGCTGGACTGGCTTGTAGTGAGTACCAAGGGGTACTTACACCTTGCACCAGGCCCAGGTATCCCTTATTAGTGTATAGGGTGTCTAGCAGCTTAGGCTGATAGATAATGGTAGCTTAGCAGAGCAGCTTAGGCTGAACTAGGAGACGAGTGAAGCTCCTACAGTACCACTAGTGTCACTTGCACAATATCATAAGAAAACACAATACACAGATATACTAAAAATAAAGGTACTTTATTTTTATGACAATATGCCAAAGTATCTCAGTGAGTACCCTCAGTATGAGGATAGCAAATATACACAAGATATATGTACACAATACCAAAAATATGCAGTATAGTATTAGAAAACAGTGCAAACAGTATATAGTTACAATAGGATGCAATGGGGGCACATAGGGATAGGGGCAACACAAACCATGTACTCCAAAAGTGGAATGCGAACCACGAATGGACCCCAAACCTATGTGACCTTGTAGAGGGTCGCTGGGACTGTAAGAAAACAGTGAGGGTTAGAAAAATAGCCCACCCCAAGAGCCTGAAAAGTGAGTGCAAAGTGCACTAAAGTTCCCCAAAGAGCACAGAAGTCGTGATAGGGGAATTCTGCAGGAAAGACCAACACCAGCAATGCAACAACAATGGATTTCCAGACGAGAGTACCTGTGGAACAAGGGGACCAAGTCCAAAAGTCACGATCAAGTCGAGAGTGGGTAGATGCCCAGGAAATGCCAGCTGTGGGTGCAAAGAAGCTGCTACTAGGCAGTAGAAGCTGAGGATTCTGCAAGAACGACAAGGGCTAGAAACTTCCCCTTTGGAGGATGGATGTCCCACGTCGTGTAGAGTCGTGCAGAAGTGTTTTCCTGACGAAAGACCGCAAACAAGCCTTGCTAGCTGCAAAGCATGCGGTTAGGGTTTTTGGATGCTGCTGTGGCCCAGGAGGGACCAGGATGTCACCAATTGCGTGAGGGGACAGAAGGGGCGTCCAGCAAGACAAGTAGCCCTCTCAGAAGCAAGCAGCACCCGGAAAAGTGCCAGAACAGGCACTACAAAGTGGAGTGAAACGGTGCTCACCCGAAGTTGCACAAGTGAGTCCCACGCCGCCGGAGGACAACTCAGGAGGTCGTGCAATGCAGGTTAGAGTGCCGTGGACCCAGGCTTGGCTGTGCACAAAGGAAATCCTGGAAAAGTGCACAGGAGCCGGAGTAGCTGCAAGAGACGCGGTTCCCAGCAATGCAGTCTGGCGTGGGGAGGCAAGGACTTACCTCCACCAAACTTGGACTGCAGAGTCACTGGACTGTGGGAGTCACTTGGACAGAGTTGCTGGATTCAAGGGACCTCGCTCGTCGTGCTGAGAGGAGACCCAGGGGACCGGTGATGCAGTTCTTTGGTGCCTGCGGTTGCAGGGGGACGATTCCGTCGACCCACAGGAGATTTCTTCGGAGCTTCTATTGCAGAGAGGAGGCAGACTACCCCCACAGCATGCACCACCAGGAAAACAGTCGAGAAGGCGTCAGGATCAGCGTTACAGTGTCGCAGTAGTCGTCTTTGCTACTTTGTTACAGTTTTGCAGGCTTCCAGCGCTGTCAGCAGTCAATTCCTTGGCAGAAGGTGAAGAGAGAGATGCAGAGGAACTCTGATGAGCTCTTGCATTCGTTATCTAAGGAATTCCCCAAAGCAGAGACTCTAAATAGCCAGAAAAGAGGGTTTGGCTACTTAGGAGAGAGGATAGGCTAACAACACCTGAAGGAGCCTATCAGAAGGAGTTTCTGATGTCACCTGCTGGCCCTGGCCACTCAGAGCAGTCCAGTGTGCCAGCAGCACCTCTGTTTCCAAGATGGCAGAGGTCTGGAGCACACTGGAGGAGCTCTGGGCACCTCCCAGGGGAGGTGCAGGTCAGGGGAGTGGTCACTCCCCTTTCCTTTGTCCAGTTTCGCGCCAGAGCAGGGCTGAGGGGTCCCTGAACCGGTGTAGACTGGCTTATGCAGAAATGGGCACCATCTGTGCCCATGAAAGCATTTCCAGAGGCTGGGGGAGGCTACTCCTCCCCTGCCTTAACACCTTTTTCCAAAGGGAGAGGGTGTAACACCCTCTCTCTGAGGAAGTCCTTTGTTCTGCCTTCCTGGGCCAAGCCTGGCTGGACCCCAGGAGGGCAGAAACCTGTCTGAGGGGTTGGCAGCAGCAGCAGCTGCAGTGAAACCCCTGAAAAGGCAGTTTGGCAGTACCCGGGTCTGTGCTAGAGACCCGTGGGATCATGGGATTGTGCCAACAATGCCAGGATGGCATAGAAGGGGCAATTCCATGATCTTAGACATGTTACATGGCCATATTCGGAGTTACCATTGTGAAGCTATACATAGGTAGTGACCTATGTATAGTGCACGCGTGTAATGGTGTCCCCGCACTCACAAAGTCCGGGGAATTTGCCCTGAACCATGTGGGAGCACCTTGGCTAGTGCCAGGGTGCCCACACACTAAGTAACTTAGCACCCAACCTTTACTAGGTAAAGGTTAAACATATAAGTGACTAATAAGTTACTTAAGTGCAGTGAAAATGGCTGTGAAATAATGTGTGCATTATTTCACTCAGGCTGCAGTGGCAAGCCTGTGTAAGAATTGTCAGAGCTCCCTATGGGTGGCAAAAGAAATGCTGCAGCCCATAGGGATCTCCTGGAACCCCAATACCCTGGGTACCTCAGTACCATATACTAGGGAATTATAAGGGTGTTCCAGTATGCCAATGTGAATTGGTGAAATTGGTCACTAGCTTGTTAGTGACAATTTGGAAAGAAATGAGAGAGCATAACCACTGAGGTTCTGGATAGCAGAGCCTCAGTGAGACAGTTAGTCATAACACAGGTAACACATACAGGGCACACTTATGAGCACTGGGGCCCTGGCTGGCAGGGTCCCAGTGACACATACAACTAAAGCAACATATATACAGTGAAAAATGGGGGTAACATGCCAGGCAAGATGGTACTTTCCTACACCATTGTGACGCTACATATAGGTATTGACCTATATGTAGTGCACGCGTTTAATGGTGTCCCCGCACTCACAAAGTTCGGGGAAATTGCCCTGAACGATGTGGGGGCACCTTGGCTAGTGCCAGGGTGCCCTCACACTTAGTAACTTTGCACCTATCCTTCACCAGGTGAGGGTTGGACATATAGGTGACTTATAAGTTACTTATGTGCAGTGAAAATGGCTGTGAAATAACTTGGACATTATTTTACGCAGGCTGCAGTGGCAGGCCTGTGTAAGAATTGTCTGAGCTCCTATGGGTGGCAAAAGAAATGCTGCAGCCCATAGGGATCTCCTGGAACCCCAATACCCTGGGTACCTTGGTACCATATACTAGGGAATTATAAAGGTGTTCCAGTGTGCCAATCAGAATTGGTAAAATTAGTCAGTAGCGTGCAGTGACAAGTTTAAAAGCAGAGAGAGCATAAACACTGAGGTTCTGGTTAGCCAAGCCTCAGGGATACAGTTAGGCACCACACAGGGAACACATATTGGACATAAACCTATGAGCACTGGGGTCCTGGCTAGCAGGATCCCAGTGACACATATCAAACACACTGTCAACATAGGGTTTCCACTATGAGCACTGGAGCCCTGATTAGCAAGATCCCAGTGAGACAGTAAAAACACCCTGACATATACTCACAAACAGGCCAGAGTGGGGGTAACAAGGCTAGAAAGAGGCTACCTTCCTACACTAGGCACTCCACCAGGCAGGGGCATCATGGAAATGGCAGCAGGCACCTCAGGGGGAGGGGGGTCGAGGGGTGGGAGTTTTTTTTTCTTGGACGGGGTCCTTGGGCTTGGGTTTGGCAGGGCCGGGTCCTTGTCCTTCTGGGGAGGAAGAGTGGTCTTGGGATGGGGGGCCGGAGTGCCACTCTTGTTCCCTTTAGTGGTGGGGGAACTCTTAGGGGGAGGAACAGGAGTCATATGGGAGCTGGAAGTACTTGGCTGGCAGGGGGGAGAGACTTTCCTCTTACGGGCAGGATGAGGGGGTAGGGAAGACTTCAAGGCGAGAAAGGAAGAGCTTCTGAGGACCAGTGGGGCTGGGTGTGGGAGGAGGAATGGGAGTGGAGGTAGAGGGAGTGGTTGTAGGAGGAGGAGGTGTGCTGGACTTGGGTGCAGGTACATGGACAGTGTGCACGTGTGAGGTGGTTGGCTGTTTGGTGTCTGAGAGGGAGCGTTTATGTGTCTTTGGAGGGGGGCAGACAGGGCGGGGAGAGCAAACAGGACGTGTGGATGTATGTTGTGGTGGTGTCTGCAAGTGAGATGGGTGTGCTGCATGAGGTGGTGATGGTGGTGACTGTGCATGTAGTGTGTGGTGTGCATGTCTGCGTGTCTGCTGTTGTGGTGACTGTGGGCAAGGCTGTACAGGTGGCAGGACCTGTGACTGATAATGCAGTGCATGCAGGTGTGAGTGCTGATGTGACTGTGAGGGAGGAGGGGGAGACAGTGGAGTCAGTGGCTGTTGTTGTGTGTGGACCTGGGTGTTGGCTGTGTGTATGCTTGTGGTGTGATCTGTGGTGCTTGTGCATGTCTTTGTGAGGCGAAGGAGACGCCCACCCTCCTGGGTGAGCAGGCACGGGCAACTGGGTGGGGGGCTACTGGGAGGGTGGTGCTGGTACGGGGGGCAGATGAAGTAGCCGGGGTGGTCCCAGAGGGGTCCGCCACCACCAGGGAGCTTCCATCAGAGGAAGAATCAGAGTCTGTAGTTGATGCTCCAGTCTCCCCCGTGGTGCTCCCCTAGCCCTCCAACCCACTGGTCCCCTTGGCGTTGGTGGACTCTGCCCCCCGGGTCCCGTGGTCTCACTTGCCGGTGCCCCTGCTCCTTCGCCAGATGATGCTAATGCACACATGGACAGGATGACAAAAGGAGAGAGGGTGGGGAGAAAGAAAGGGAGCACAGGGTAAATCACAGCACCAACAGCACAGTTGGCATACACATCAGAATCACTCCCTGGGACTTACATTGTGCAGTATGGACCACAGTGACAAACCATTGCCTAGGTACTACAGCAGAAAGGAACCCAAACGCTACCATCTGCACATCTACTGGGACGAACTAAGCCCCGTCTGCCATGGTATGCTAGCTACCTAGCAATACCAAAAATGCATACCACCCTACATAGCTAAGCAGGACCACGCAGGAATGGCTAAACCGGCATATTGGGGCCTTCACTGAATAGAACCTTGCATCCAAACCCCATGGAAGGCAGCATATACAAAATACCACACAGTCTGTACTCACCCCCTTATGGCTGCTGTGCTGCCCTCATACGCCCAACCAACTCAGGATTGGCCACTGCCAGTATGGGGGCTATCAGGGGGGTCAGGCTCCGATGAGCACCCCGCCCTCATTGGGAGGCCATCCCCAGCTTGCCCTCCGCGGTCTACCGGGCAGAGCGTCTCAGGTCCTCCCACTGTTTCCTGCAGTGAGTGCTCTGCCAGCTATAGACCCCCAGGGTCCGCACATCCTTGGTGATGGCACGCCACAACCCCTTCTTCTGATGGTGTAGAAAGCTGGCCTGGTTTGTAGTGAGTACCAAGGGGTACTTACACTCTGCACCAGGTCCAGGTGTCCCTTATTAGTGTAGAAGAGGTGTCTAGCAGCTTTGGCTGATAGAAAAGGGTAGCTTAGCAGAGCAGCTTATGCTGAACTAGGAGACATGCAAAGCTCCCACTATACCACTAGTGTCATATGCACAATATCATAAGAAAACACAATACACAGATATACTAAAAATAAAGGTACTTTATTTTTATGACAATATGCCAAAAGTATCTCAGTGAGTACCCTCAGTATGAGGATAGCAAATATACACAAGATATATGTACACAATACCAAAAAAATGCAGTAATAGCAATAGAAAGCAATGCAAGCAATGTACAGTCACAATAGATTGCAATGAGAGCACATAGGTATAGGGGCAACACAGACCATATACTCTAGAAGTGGAATGCGAACCACGAATGGACCCCAAACCTATGTGAGCTTGTAGAGGGTCGCTGGGACTGTAAGAAAACAGTGAGGGTTAGAAAAATAGCCCACCCCAAGACCCTGAAAAGTAGGTGTAAAGTGCACCTAAGTTCCCCAAAGAGCACAGAAGTCGTGATAGGGGAATTCTGCAAGGAAGACCAACACCAGTAATGCAACAACGATGGATTTCCGGACGAGAGTACCTGTGGAACAAGGGGACCAAGTCCAAGAGTCGCGACAAAGTCGAGATTGGTCAGATGCCCAGGAAATGCCAGCTGAGGTTGCAAAGAAGCTGCCACCGGATGGTAGAAGCTGTAGATTCTGCAAGAACGAAGAGGACTAGGAACTTCCCCTTTGGAGGATGGATGTCCCACGTCGTGAAGAAGCTTGCAGAGGTGTTCCCACGCAGAAAGACCGCAAACAAGTCTTGCTAGCTGCAAGGGTCACGGTTAGGGTTTTTGGATGCTGCTGTGGCCCAAGAGGGACCAGGATGTCGCCAATTGCGTGAGGAGACAGAAGGGGCGTCCAGCAAGACAAGGAGCCCTCTCAGAAGCAAGCAGCACCCGCAGAAGTTCTGGAACAGGCACTACAAAGAAGAGTGAACCGGAGCTCACCCGAAGTCACAAAAGAAGGTCCCACGACGCCAGAGGACAACTCAGGAGGTTGTGCACTGCAGGTTAGAGTGTTGGGTACCCAGGCTTGGCTGTGCACAAAGGAAATCCTGGAAGAGTGCACAGGAGCCGGAGCATCTGCAAATCACGCGGTACCCAGCAATGCAGTCTAGCGTGGGGAGGCAAGGACTTACCTCCGCCAAACTTGGACTGAAGAGTCACTGGACTGTGGGAGTCACTTGGACAGAGTTGCTGAGTTCCAGGGACCACGCTTGTCGTGCTGAGAGGGGACCCAGAGGACCGGTGATGCAGTTCTTTTGGTGCCTGTGGTTGCAGGGGGAGGATTCCGTCGTCCCACAGGAGATTTCTTTGAAGCTTCTAGTGCAGAGAGGAGGCAGACTACCCCCACAGCATGCACCACCAGGAAAACAGTTGAGAAGGCGTCAGGATCAGCGATACAAGGTTGCAGCAGTCGTCTTTGCTACTTTGTTGCAGTTTAGCAGGCTTCCTGAGCAGTCAGCGAGTCAGCGGTCGATTCCGTGGCAGAAGGTGAAGAGAGAGATGCAGAGGAACTCTGATGAGCTCTTGCATTTGTTTTCTAAAGAATTCCCCAAAGCAGCGACCCTAAATAGCCAGAAAAGGAGGTTTGGCTACCTAGGAAGGAAGATAGGATAGCAACACAGGTAAGAGCCTATAAGAAGGAGTCTCTGACGTCACCTGCTGGCCCTGGCCACTCAGAGCAGTCCAGTGTGCCAGCAGCACCTCTGTTTCCAAGATGGCAAAGGTCTGGAGCACACTGGGGGAGCTCTTGGCACCTCCCCTGGGAGGTGCAGGTCGGGGGAGTGGTCACTCCCCTTTCCTTTGTCTAGTTTTGCGCCAGAGCAGGGCTGGGGGATCCCTGAACCGGTGTAGACTGGCTTATGCAGAGATGGGCACCATCTGTGCCCATCAAAGCATTTCCAGAGGCTGGGGGAGGCTACTCCTCCCCAGCCCTAACACCTTTTTCCAAAGGGAGAGGGTGTAACACCCTCTCTCTGAGGAGGTCCTTTGTTCTGCCTGCCTGGGCCAAGCCTGGCTGGACCCCAGGAGGGCAGAAACCTGTCTGAGGGGTTGGCAGCAGCTGCAGTGAAACCCCGGGAAAGGCAGTTTGGCAGTACCCAGGTCTGTGCTAGAGACTCGGGGGATCATGGAATTGTCTCCCCAATGGCAGGATGGCATTGGGGTGGCAATTCCATGATCTTAGACATGTTACATGGCCATGTTCGGAGTTACCATTGTGACGCTATACATAGGTAGTGACCTATGTATAGTGCACGCGTGTAATGGTGTCCCCGCACTCACAAAGTCCGGGGAATTTGCCGTGAACGATGTGGGGGCACCTTGGCTAGTGCCAGGGTGCCCACACACTAAGTAACTTAGCACCCAACCTTTACCAGGTAAAGGTTAGACATATAGGTGACTTATAAGTTACTTAAGTGCAGTGGTAAATGGCTGTGAAATAACGTGGACGTTATTTCACTCAGGCTGCAGTGGCAGGCCTGTGTAAGAATTGTCAGAGCTCCCTATGGGTGGCAAAAGAAATGCTGCAGCCCATAGGGATCTCCTGGAACCCCAATACCCTGGGTACCTCAGTACCATATACTAGGGGATTATAAGGGTGTTCCAGTACGCCAATGTGAATTGGTGAAATTGGTCACTAGCCTGTTAGTGACAATTTGGAAAGCAAAGAGAGAGCATAACCACTGGGGTTCTGGTTAGCAGAGCCTTACTGAGACAGTTAGTCATCACACAGGGAACACATACAGGGCACACTTATGAGCACTGGGGCCCTGGCTGGCAGGGTCCCAGTGACACATACAACTAAAACAACATATATACAGTGAAATATGGGGGTAACATGCCAGGCAAGATGGTACTTTCCTACAGATGGGCGCTGACCTGCAGAGGAAACACAGACAGAAGGACACCATGAACCATACAATCCAGCCTGTCACACAAATGGCTTCCATACTGCATTTGCTCCTCATCAAGCACACACATGACCCGTACCTCTGCATTCACATTGCCTGCAGCCAAACCCCTCCCACACACTGCTAGCACACACATACATCTACATTCAGCCATGTTGCATGCAATGTACCCATGATGTTCTCACCTGTTGGTCTGGAGGCCAATACAACTGCCTCATCAATGAGCTTCTCCAACTACTCCAAAGTGAAGGCTGGGGCCCTTTCCCCTGTAGCACGGGCCATGGCAGGGTCCAGACACAGGTCACAGCAGCACACGCAGTGGAGATGTCATTAAGTGGAAAGTCAGGAATCAAGTTAAGTGGTAGAAAGAAAATGGCGGTCACGTCCGCGGCGGTGAACACCATCACCGCCGGCATTGATCATCATTGGTTCCTGTACTCCATAGAGCCCCATGTTAGCCAAAAAGGAATAGCACAGTAGTGCAGACCGCCTTCCGCCAAGATGCCTAAGACCGGCGGAGTGAGGTCACTTCCACCTGTTCCTGCATACAGGACAGACGGTTGCCATTTCCTACTGCTAGTAATCATGTTTTGCATTTCTATGTGCGTCATTGGTGTAGACTGTACACACCTAGAAAATTCTAGTGTCCTACATACATACATGCTCTGTGTACTATGATGTTGTGTGTCCATAGGTCCTGTTGTCACACCCATTTTACTTTGGGCTCACTTAGATACTAACCACTGCGGAGGAATAGGAGGAGGAGGAGGCAAGCACCCGTGTACAGACCCCTTGGCTACACTGGAGGACCAGCACATCATACTCACCTATCGTCTGGACAGGGCCACAAACATAGAGCTGAGTGTACAATTGGATCCTAATCTGATACCTGCTATCCGTAGCACCACAGCAATTCCCCCTCTTGTGCAGGTACTGTCAGTGCTCCATTTCCTGGCAACTGGTTCTTTCCAGGTGACTGTGGGCTTGGCTGCAGGGATGTCACAGCCAATGTACTCGATTGTGCTTGGAAGAGTTTTGGCTCCCTTGCTCAAACACATGAGCAGCTACATCGCATTCACACAGGTTGATGATTTGCCCACTGTGAAGGCTGGATTCTATGCAATGGGACAAATACTGAGTTCCAAGATGGCCGCGAGGAAGGAAGCACCTCCCGGAGCACCAGAGGGACGGTATCACAATTAGTGAAAATCCAGGGATTTCCCTCAGGCACCCCCAGCAACCGCTGCACTGATAAGAAAACAAACGAAACGTTCATCAGGGACAGCCATCGCAACTTTAAAATCACCAAAAGAAAGACTCTGAAATATTCTTTAAAGCTCCCCCTTCTCCGAATCAACAGGGAGCAAAGCCTGCCTTCACGGAAAACAGTCGCTCCAACAGCAGGTGAACTCTCCGGACTTTCCCAAGTCTCTCTCTAGTCTTCAGCCGCCTGCCTGCCTCCCAGCCGTGGTTTGGACTCCTGGATCTGGAGCCCCATCTACAAGGTGAGAGCCTCCACACACTTGCCTCCCTCCGGCCTGGAGGGCAGCCATGCTCGCTGGAATCCAGTGGCTGCCTCCCTCCCGTCACCAGCTTCCTTGCAGCTCGGGGGGACCCCTCTTCCGCGCGCTCTTGGCTGGGAGCTGCTCCTCCCCCCTTCCTTCCCCTGTGAGCGGAGAGCGGACGGACGTCGTGACGGCTGTTCCCCACCCACCTCCCCCTTCGACTAGAGTGCAGACGGATGCCGAGACCGCCGGGGAAGCACTCATTTCAGCCTTGCCCCTTTCCCGCCGCACGCTTTGTTCTCCGGGGGCCTTCCAGACTGCCTTGGGGAAGTGCGCCCTTCTTTGCGCTCTTTCACTGGAGGTCACCCCCCCCCCCAGGGGGCATCCTTCTGCCCCAAGCTCACGACGGAGTGGCTGTAGGGCAGTCAATTTTGTCCCGCCCGGCCCGCCACTCGCAGACTCCTAATCACTTTCAAGGAGTGCGCCCTCCTCTGCACACCAACACCGGAGGACGCCGTCCAACAGGGGACAGACTGTGCCGCCACACAAGTGTCGACACCCAACACCCTCACCTAGCATTTCTCCCCGACCTTACGCCCTTATGAGATTCCTCCTGAGGGATAATAGTCCCTCAAGCATCTCCCCCCCCGGACTAAAACCTACTTGCTCGCATTTCTTTACCCCTCCCTCCACCCCCCCTGGGGTCCACCATTTTGGCCCCCTCTATGATGCCATGATGGTGCCCATTTTGTTCCTAACGCGAGCACTGACACTATTGTAGGACTTACAATAAATCGCTAACTGGCAATCAACACAATAGTAGGACCACCCAATCCTAAATTAGTAGCAACACCAAGGTAGGACTAACATAACAAGGAGCACCCCCCCACCCCCTCGATCACTAAAAACTAACAGAGGACTATCCTACCCCAACAACAACCCCACCCTGACCCTATAATCAACACCATAGCAAGACCAATCTCTGACCGAGCATCACCCCAACTATAAAAAATATATATATATATTCTTTTGGAGCTGCTTACATCCTATTCAGGCATCCACTAACCTGGTCCCCAATATTCCTTTCTCCTCTTCCCCCCACCTCCTTATTCCGCCTCCATAGCTCTCAGATAGACACTACAAACGCATCCAACCCCCAACCTGCCCTACCAATAACCCCCAACTACAAAAGCCTAAGATGTTGATCCCCGCAGAACCCGCTAACTCACCCATTTCCACTTTTCTGAAACCCCGCGGTCCCAACTCTTTCTCCATATCCCCCCCAACAACCTCTCCCCCACTGCGCTTAAACACTTTAAGCACAAACTAATCCGGCAACACCCTGAGTTGCTAATTGCTGACACCTACTTCAATGCCCATAAAGGCCCTAAAGGGACAGATCTTATATTCTTCACAAAACGACCAGCTAGATGGAACACTTTCCTTACCAGCTACCTCCTCACCTCCAAATCCACCAACATCCCATATGGCTGCAAACTCACAATCTCCAGCTCGCCCACATTCCAGGGGAATGCCATTATTTCCATCTTTAGAAACGGAACCATCATGATTCAAGCCAATGACACTAATCTCCGAGCTTTCAAATCCATATTCCCCACACTAAAATCAGTCATCTCACAACCTCAATCATCCCCAACACACGAGCCCCCCTAAGATCCCCAACCTCATAGAATTACACTCCAACCCCACTACCAACCCTCCCCCACCAACACAACCCTCAACACCCCCACCTTTCCAAAAGGCAATATCTAGAACCTGAGCGCCTCACTCATCGCCACAAACCCCTCTCCCCCGACCCATAGCTCATAAAGACTCACTCACGATCGCCGATATTCTTCCTGTTGACTGGTCAGACCATCACATTATTCTATTCCATCTCAACAAAACTCCCCAACACACTAACCACTCACAAAAGACACTCAAATGGAATAGAAACATTGACCAAATCCCATTAACAACCCTCGAATAAACAATCAGCTCCCTACTACCGCCCTCATTGGCTAACCTCTCAACCACTGAGTTAACTACCCAGTACAACAAAACTATTACTAGCATACTTGACCGGTTAGCCCCCATGAAACTGAAAAGAGTGAGAAACACACCATCCAGAGCCTGGTTTAACAATGAACTCAACTCAGAAAGAAGAAAACTGAGAGCAGCCGAAAGACTTTGGAGATCCGACCCTTCCACTACCCACTTTGAACAACTCAGGAGGGAACGGAGAAACTATAAAAAACACATAACCAATTAAAAAAACACCTTCTTCCGCAATGCTCTAGACAGAGCCAAAAACCGCCCAAAGGAGCTCTTCAACATCGTCAAACAACAAACTACCAAACCCACCCCTAACCCCCCACCTGCAACCAAAGACAGCTGTAATAATTTCGCTAACTTCTTCAACGATAAAATCACTGAGATTGAGCTTTACCTTGAACCAGATACTCCACCAAAAATAGAGTCTCCCCCGCCTAGCATAAACAAAAATATCCACTGCCTATCCCCCTCTAACAACCCGCCTTTTAGAACTGAAGTCTATCACCCTAACCACAATCAAAAGTCAACTCCCACTAGCTGGGCAGCCTTCCACCCACTCTTGGCGACGGATATCATCAAACATTTGTCCGACTCCAAAGCATCCTCTCACCTAGCAGACCCCCTCCCTTTCTCCCTGGAAAAAAAACTCCACCAGTCCCTGACCCTTATCTGGACACAGCTCCCTGCAAACCGGCGTGATTCCTGACTGCCTCAAACTGGGTCAAATCACACCGATACTAAAGAAACCAGGTGCTGACCCGAACAACCTTCATAACTATAGAGCAGTCTCCAACCTACCCTTCCTTGCCAAAACTCTAGAGAGATGTGTTCTCCATCAACTAACCCAACACATTGATAACAACACACTTCTTAACGCTCTACAGTCAGGCTTCAGAAAAGGCTGTAGCACAGAAACAGCCATTCTCAACATAGTAGATGACCTTCGCAACTCCCTTGACGCTGACCGATGCTGCCTTCTGATTCTCATAGACCTAACATCGGCCTTCGACACTGTTGACCACAAGCTCCTTCTGGACTCCCTCCAAAAGAGAGTTGGTATAGAAGATACAGTCATCCGCTGGTTTTCTTCCTTCCTACAAAATCGAAAGCAACAAGTAAAAATACATAACATGACCTCGCCCACCTCAATAATCACCAGAGGAGTCTCCCAAGGATCTGTCCTCTCACCTACACTGTTCAACATTCACATGGACCCACTCACTACCATCCTCCATCGAGCCAATATCCCCTTCCATCTCTATGCTGACGACACTCAACTTTACATTGAAATATCCTCTATAGAAGACATTCACCGCCTGAACAACACCCGTAAAGAAGCTCAATGTTGGCTATCCCACAACCACCTGAAACTTAACCAGGATAAGACGGAAATACTCCTCCTTTCAAAAACGAATCGGCTCCCCCAGATGCAAGAATGGCTGAAATCAATTAGCGCTCTTAAAAGCAATCTTACCCCTACGAACGCGGTCAAGTCACTGGGAATCACTCTGGACACCAACCTGACTATGCAGGACCATATCAAGAAGAAAGCCAATAATGCTTTTCAGAGCCTAAAACTTCTGAACAAAATCAAATCTTTCATTCCCCAAGATGATCTCAAACAGGCCACACAATCACTGGTGCTCCCCAGATTAGACTATGGGATCTCCATCCTTACCGGCACGGCCAAATCCCAACTGCCCCCATGAGGTCCACCCTTCATGCAGCTGCCAGACTGGTGACTGGAATTAAAAAATATGACCACATCTCCCCTGAAGAGTCTAAAATGGCTCCCAATTGAAGCCCGCTGCAAGTTCAGAACTGCCTACCTAACCCACAAAGCCCTTCACACTGGGAAACCAGAATACCTCGCCAATAAACTCCTGAAAGCAGGTCAAACAAGAACACTAAGAAGCTCAAACACCTTCCTCCTCATCCTGCCCAAAACCCAGAAGCAAAAAACTCAGACATGCTCCTTCTCAAACAATGCCCCTAAAATCTGGAACTCCATACCAGTCCACATCCGATCCAATCCTTCCCACCAGAACTTCATGAAGCAACTAAAAGAATTCCTCCTCAACCAACCTTCACTTCAAAAAGAATCTAACACCCCCCACCCCACCACCGCTAGCACTTTATCTTCTTGACCCTGTGAAATCTACATGTATAACTATCTCTTTGAACATGTTCGTTTATTACCTCTACTGTTGTAAAGCGCTCTGATACCCTGGGGTCTTGCCAGCGCTATAGAAAACTATCTAAATACATTTCTTTTAAAATACTACGTGTGATTGGGACCATTGACAGGACCAATATTGCGTTAGTCCCTTCCAGGGCAAATGAGCAGGTGTACAGGAATTGGAAGAGTTTCCACTCTCCTAATGTCCAGATGGTGTGCCTTGCTGACCAGTACATCTCCCATGTCACTGCCAAGTATCCTGGATCTGAGCATGATGCCTGTGTCTTGAAGAACAGTAGCTTCCCACAGGTGATGGCACAACTACAGAGGCACAGAGGCCCATATTTCTACTCTGTTTGCGCTGGATTAGCATCATTTTTTTTTTTATGCTAATGCAGCGCAAACTTAACTCCATATTTATAGTTTGGTACTAGACATGTCTAGCGCCAAAGTTATGGAGTCAACGTAATTTTCTGGACGTGAATACCTACCTTGCGTCAATGAGATGCAAGGTAGGCATTCCCGTCCAGAAAATGACAGTATGGCCCTTGCGTCATATTTGTCCCCCGTGCTAAATTCTAGCAGGGGAGTATGGAGACCTTAAATAATGACGCTAAGCTTGCTTAGCGCCATTATTTAACGCCTGGGTCAGGGCAGGCGTTAGGGTACCTGTGGGCCTTTTTCCATGGTCAGAGACCATGGAAAGAGCTCACAGGTGCCCTTCCCTGGCCCCAGGGACTCCCTCACCCACCCCCACCCACCCCAGAAAGACACCTAAGGATTGGGGGCCCCATCCCAGGAAAGTAAAGGTGAGTATTTTTTTTTCGAAGTGCCGTGGGGGGCCTAACTTGGGCCACCCTGAATGGCACTGGGCCCAATGGCCATGCCCAGGGGACATATGACCCCTGAGCATGACCATTGGGCTGGGTGCATGACTCCTGTCTTAACTGAGACAGGAGTCATGTCCATGGGGTTTTAACGTCAAAAAATGATGCTAGTATGGGAAGAGGCACTTTTTTGCCTCTGCCCCTATTATCATCATCCTCTAATGTAAATCCCCTGTTCCCCCTACACCTCTCCCACCGGGCTAGCGCCCTTTTCTATGAAGCTAGCCGGGCCTTACCTCTAGCTAGGGTCATACCAAAAATATGACGCCCGGCCGGCATCTTGGGATGGTGCTATCCGGCTGTAAACTTTTTGACACTGAACTGCGTTGTGCAGTTCAGTGTCAAAAAGTATAAATATGGGCCAGAGTGTCGCTTATAGGTGAGCTTGAGTCCCCACCCAATGTATGTCAGTGTATGCCTACTGGAGTCATACCCCATGCCATTGTGCATGGCTAATGTGTGTCCCCTAACTTCTTCCAGGTGACTCCGGCTACCCAAACCTGTCCTGGTTGTTGACCCCTGTTAGGAATCTGAGAACAGGGGCTGAAAATCGGTACAATGATGCATATGGGCGTACCAGGAGGATTTTGGAACGCACTTTCGGTCTCCTGAAAGCTAGGTTCAGGTGTCTCCATTTAACAGGTGGATCCCTATGGTACTCCCCTGAGAAGGTCTGCCAGATTGTGGTGGTCATCTGCATGCTGCACAATTTGGCCCTCAGACGTCATGTGCCCTATCTGCAGGAGGGGGCGGTGACAATGCACCTGTGGCAGCAGTGGACACTGAGGACAGTGAGAAGGAAGAGGAGGAGGATGTGGACAACAGGACACATATCCTTCAGTAATACTTCCAATGACACTCAGGTAAGACTATTGATCTACACATGTCTCCATTTTAGTAAAGTGCTGTGTGGCTGTTGAGTTGTGCCAGTCACTACCTTTGCATCACAATTGACTGTCACCTATGCCTTCCCTCATTGCAGATGTTGGTGTGGTTCCAACAGTGTACTGATATGATGACTACAAACTGCTGAGACACATTTGTTGGATAGATTCACACATTACAGGACATTTGCACAGGATAATGCAGTCCAATACAGTTCAATACATTGCACATTTCTTTCTGATAAAAGCACTATTACTCAAGTTGTGTTCAAGGGTGTTTATTTGAATAACAAAAAAACAATGGAAAGTGCAATAGAGTGGGGTGATGGTTGGGAAAAGTCCAGTGTAGTGGCCCAGGCTGTTTGTAACACAGGTCCTGTGTTCATGGGGCCATAGGAAGAGGAGCAATGGCAGTCCAAAGTGAACTAGGTGAATCAGTGGAACACAAGGGGGACATTCTGAAGGGGCTCATTTCCTGGCAGTAATCTTGGCCTTGGCAACTGTCTCTGGTGTCTGTCTAAGTTGCAGGGAACGTTTGCAGGGTGGTTCACCTTATGAAGGGGGAGGGGTGCTGGTGGGCTGTGAGTTCTGTGACAGGGCCTCCTGTCCACTAGCTGCAGCAGATGTGGGGGGCTGGTCAGTACACTGGCTAGTGGAAGGGGCCCGCTGGTGTGTTGTGTACTCACGCATGATGTTCACCATGTCACTCAGCACCCCTGCAATGGAGGTCATCGTGGTATTCAAGGCCTGCAATTGTTGCATGACCTCCTGGTTGTGTTCCCTCTGCAGCCGCTGGTTCTCCTGCATGATGTTGATCACCTGACCCATCCTGTCCTCGGATTGTTGGTATGCCCTCAGGACATTTGTGAGTACCTCCTTGGCAGTCTGTTCCCTGGGCCTGGCCTCCCCCTGGAGCACAGCTGTCCTCTGACTGTCTCATCCCCCTGTCCCTGTGTTCCGTGAATGGTGTGCCCACTCCCACTTACACCAGGACCTTTATTGTCTTGCCTATGTGGTGTCGACTCGGGTCCCTCTGCACGTGGGCACACTACTGATTGACGATTCCTGGGGACAGAGGTTTGGGGGCATTGGCTGGATGCTGAGGTGTTTGAGTCTAAGGGGGGGGGCCCTGTGGTGGACTGGCTGTGGGATGTGGTAGCTGACTGACCAGTGGTCCCAGGTGGGCCAGGGAGTTCATCCAGATCAAGACCTCCAGAGTTGCTGTCAGCATTGAGTTCATCTTCTGGTGGGGGACTGGGTTGACGTCGCACCTCCTCGCCGCTGACATTGGCTAGGGCACCTGTGGAGACGTAAGTGATGTGTTAGCCTAATTGTCAGTCACATATTCAGCATTTCTACTTTTCTCAATGATATTGGTGTTGTCCTCTCACCTTTGGTAGTGTATGGTGATGGATTGTGGGATTTGGTAGTTCTACATGCTGTCCATGCATTGCTCGTGGGTGTGCATGCAGAGCTGGGAGAGATGTGCTTGCAGTGGGTATGGCATGCAGGGGTAAACATTTAGGTGTGGTAATTGGGGTGGTGCACTGTGTGGGGTGAAGGGAGTGAGGGTGAGGGAGTGACACGGCATGCCGGTATGGGTGGTGGTAGGTTGGTAATGGTGACTCACCAGCATCCAGTCCTCTGGCTACTCCAGTGAGGCCCTCAGAATGCATTAATTCCAAGACTTGTTCCTCCCATGCTGTCAACTGTGGGGGAGGTGGTGGGGTTCCCCCACCAGTCCTTTTGATGGAGAACTGGTGCCTTGCTGCAATGGAACGCACCTTCCCCTGTAGGTCTTTCCACCTCTTCTGAGTGTCGTTCCTTGTGCATGGGTATTGTCTCAAGGCGTTCACACTGTCCACGATCCTCCACCATAGCTCAATCTTCATGGCAATGGAGATCTGCTGTACCTGTGCTCCAAACAGCTGTGGCTCTACCCTGACTATTTCCTCCACCATCACCCGCAACTCCTCATCAGTGAAGCAGGGGTGCCTTTGTGGGGACATGGTGTAGGAGGCTGGACTGGCTTGTAGTGAGTACCAAGGGGTACTTGCACCTTGCACCAGGCCCAGTTATCCCTTATTAGTGTATAGGGTGTCTAGCAGCTTAGGCTGATAGATAATGGTAGCTTAGCAGAGCAGCTTAGGCTGAACTAGGAGACGTGTGAAGCTACTACAGTACCACTTAGTGTCATATGCACAATATCATAAGAAAACACAATACACAGTTATACTAAAAATAAAGGTACTTTATTTTTATGACAATATGCCAAAGTATCTTAGAGTGTACCCTCAGTGAGAGGATAGGAAATATACACAAGATATATATACACAATAGCAAAAATATGCAGTATAGTCTTAGAAAACAGTGCAAACAATGTATAGTTACAATAGGATGCAATGGGGAAACATAGGGATAGGGGCAACACAAACCATACACTCCAAAAGTGGAATGCGAACCACGAATGGACCCCAAACCTATGTGACCTTGTAGAGGGTCGCTGGGACTGTTAGAAAATAGTGAGAGTTAGGAAAATAACCCTCCCCAAGACCCTGAAAAGTGAGTGCAAAGTGCACTAAAGTTCCCCTAAGGACAAAGAAGTCGTGTTAGAGGAATAATGCAGGAAAGACACAAACCAACAATGCAACAACGGTGGATTTCCAATCTAGGGTACCTGTGGAACAAGGGGACCAAGTCCAAAAGTCACAAGCAAGTCGGAGATGGGCAAATGCCCAGGAAATGCCAGCTGCGGGTGCAAAGAAGCTTCTACTGGACAGAAGAAGCTGAGGTTTCTGCAGGAACAAAAAGGGCTAGAGACTTCCCCTTTGGTGGACGGATCCGTCTCGCCGTGGAGAGTCGTGCAGAAGTGTTTTCCCGCCGAAAGAACGCCAACAAGCCTTGCTAGCTGCAAATCGTGCAGTTAGCATTTTTGGACGCTACTGAGGCCCAGGAGGGACCAGGAGGTCGCAAATTGGACCAGCAGAGAGAGGGGACGTCGAGCAAGACAAGGAGCCCTCTCTGAAGCAGGTAGCACCCGGAGAAGTGCCAGAAACAGGCACTAAGAGGATGCGTGAAACGGTGCTCGCCAAAGTTGCACAAAGGAGTCCCACATCGCCGGAGACCAACTTAGAAAGTCGTGCAATGCAGGTTAGAGTGCCGTGAACCCAGGCTTGGCTGTGCACAAAGGATTTCCACCGGAAGTGCACAGGGGCCGGAGTAGCTGCAAAAGTCACGGTTCCCAGCAATGCAGCCCAGCGAGGTGAGGCAAGGACTTACCTCCACCAAACTTGGACTGAAGAGTCACTGGACTGTGCGGGTCACTTGGACAGAGTCGCTGGATTCGAGGGACCTCGCTCGTCATGCTGAGAGGAGACCCAAGGGACCGGTAATGCAGCGTTTTGGTGCCTGCGGTTGCAGGGGGAAGATTCCGTCGACCCACGGGAGATTTCTTCGGAGCTTCTGGTACAGAGAGGAGGCAGACTACCCCCACAGCATGCACAAGCAGGAAAACAGTCGAGAAGGCGGCAGGATCAGCGTTACAGAGTTGCAGTAGCCATCTTTGCTACTATGTTGCAGGTTTGCAGGCTTCCAGCGCGGTCAGCAGTCGATTCCTTGGCAGAAGGTGAAGAGAGAGATGCAGAGGAACTCGGATGAGCTCTTGCATTCGTTATCTAAAGTTTCCCCAGAGACAGAGACCCTAAATAGCCAGAAAAGAGGGTTTGGCTACTTAGGAGAGAGGATAGGCTACTAACACCTGAAGGAGCCTATCAGAAGGAGTCTCTGACGTCACCCGGTGGCACTGGCCACTCAGAGCAGTCCAGTGTGCCAGCAGCACCTCTGTTTCCAAGATGGCAGAGGTCTGGAGCACACTGGAGGAGCTCTGGACACCTCCCAGGGGAGGTGCAGGTCAGGGGAGTGGTCACTCCCCTTTCCTTTGTCCAGTTTCGCGCCAGAGCAGGGCTAAGGGGTCCCCTGAACCGGTGTAGACTGGCTTATGCAGAATTGGGCACCTCTGTGCCCAACAAAGCATTTCCAGAGGCTGGGGGAGGCTACTCCTCCCCTGCCTTCACACCATTTTCCAAAGGGAGAGGGTGTCACACCCTTTCTCAGAGGAAGTTCTTTGTTCTGCCATCCTGGGCCAGGCCTGGCTGGACCCCAGGAGGGCAGATGCCTGTCTGAGGGGTTGGCAGCAGCAGCAGCTGCAGTGAAACCCCAGGAAGGGCAGTTTGGCAGTACCAGGGTCTGTGCTACAGACCACTGGGATCATGGGATTGTGCCAACTATGCCAGGATGGCATAGAGGGGGCAATTCCATGATCATAGACATGTTACATGGCCATATTCGGAGTTACCATTGTGAAGCTACATATAGGTAGTGACCTATATGTAGTGCACGCGTGTAATGGTGTCCCCGCACTCACAAAGTTCAGGGAATTGGCTCTGAACAATGTGGGGGCACCTTGGCTAGTGCCAGGGTGCCCACACACTAAGTAACTTTGCACCTAACCTTTACCAGGTAAAGGTTAGACATATAGGTGACTTATAAGTTACTTAAGTGCAGTGTAAAATGGCTGTGAAATAACGTGGATGTTATTTCACTCAGGCTGCGGTGGCAGGCCTGTGTAAGAATTGTCAGAGCTCCCTATGGGTGGCAAAAGAAATGCTGCAGCCCATAGGGATCTCCTGGAACCCCAATACCCTGGGTACCTCAGTACCATATACTAGGGAATTATAAGGGTGTTCCAGTAAGCCAATGTAAATTGGTAAAAATGGTCACTAGCCTGTTAGTGACAATTTGGAAAGAAATGAGAGAGCATAACCACTGAGGTTCTGATTAGCAGAGCCTCAGTGAGACAGTTAGTCACTACACAGGTAACACATTCAGGCCCACTTATGAGCACTGGGGCCCTGGGTTACCAGGGTCCCAGTGACACATACAACTAAAACAACATATATACAGTGAAAAATGGGGGTAACATGCCAGGCAAGATGGTACTTTCCTACACAACCCCCCCCCCAAACGAAGGACAATAAGACTAGCCATGACCTGATGAGTCTTCATTGTCTAAGTGGAAATATCTGGAGAGTCCATCTGCATTGGAGTGGCTACTCCCAGGTGTATGTTCCACTGTATAGTCCATTCCGTGTAGGGATATGGACCACCTCAACAATTTAGGATTTTCACCTTTCATTTGTTTTAGCCAAAGTAGAGGTTTGTGGTCTGTCTGAACAATGAAGTGAGTGCCAAACAGGTATGGCCTCAACTTCTTCAGAGCCCAGACCACAGCAAAGGCCTCCCTCTCAATGGCAGACCAACGCTTTTCTCTAGGGGTCAACCTTCTACTAATAAAAGTAACAGGTTGATCCTGGCCCTCAGAATTAAGTTGTGATAGGACTGCCACTACTCCTAATTCAGATGCATCAGTTTGGACATAGAATTTTTTAGAGTAACAAGGGCTTTTCAGGACAGGTGCAGAGCACATGGCCTGCTTCAGCTCCTCAAAAGCTTTCTGACAGTTTGCTGTCCATAATGCCTTTTTAGGCATTTTCTTGGATGTGAGGTCATTAAGAGGGGCTGCAATGGAGCCATAGTTCTTAATGAATCTCCTGTAATACCCAGTGAGGCCTAGGAAGGCTCTCACCTGAGTCTGAGTGGTAGGGGGAACCCAATCAATAATTGTTTGGAATTTCCCCTGAAGTGGTGCAATCTGTTCCCCACCAACAAGGTGTCCCAGATAAACCACCTTACCCTGCCCTATCTGGCACTTTGAAGCCTTGATAGTGAGGCCTGCCTTTTGCAGGGCCTCCAAAACTTTCCATAGGTGGACCAGGTGATCATCCCAGCTGGAGCTAAAGACAGCTATATCGTCCAAATATGCTGCACTGAAAGCTTCCAGCCCTTGCAGGACTGTGTTCACCAACCTCTGAAAAGTGGCAGGTGCATTTTTCAAACCAAAAGGCATTACAGTAAACTGGTAATGTCCTCCAATGGTCGAAAATGCAGTCTTAGGTTTAGCATCTTCTGACAATTTGATCTGCCAATACCCTGCAGTCAAATCAAAAGTGCTTAGATACTTGGCAGATGCCAGTGTATCTATGAGCTCATCTGCCCTGGGTATAGGGTAAGCATCAGTTTTGGTTACCAAGTTGAGACCTCTATAGTCTACACAAAACCGCATTTCCTTCTTTCCATCTTTGGAATGGGGTTTTGGTACCAGTACCACAGGAGAAGCCCATGGACTGTCAGAGTGCTCAACCACTCCTAGTTCTAACATTTTCTGGACCTCTTGCTTTATGCAGTCCCTGACATGGTCAGGCTGCCTATAGATCTTACTTTTGACAGGTAAACTGTCTCCAGTATCTATAGTGTGCTCTCACCAAGAAGTGGTACCTGGCACAGTAGAGAAGAGTTCAGAGAATTGATCTAGGAGATTTATGCAATTATCTTTCTGCTCAGCAGTAAGACAATCAGCCAAAACTACACCTTCCACAAGAGCATCTTGTTCTGTGGAAGAGAAGAGATCAGGTAGAGGATCACTGTCTTCTTCCTGTCCCTCATCAGTTGCCATGAGCAGGGTGAGATCAGCCCTGTCATAGTAGGGTTTCAGGCGGTTGACAGGGAGCACCCTAAGGGGACTCCTGGCAGTGTCTAAGTCAACTAAATAGGTGACTTCTCCCTTCTTTTCAACAATTGTGTGGGGACCACTCCATTTATCTTGGAGTGCTCTTGGGGCCACAGGCTCCAAAACCCACACTTTCTGCCCTGGTTGGTACTGAACCAAAACAGCCTTCTGATCATGCCATTGCTTCTGGAGCTGTTGGCTGGCCTGAAGGTTTTTACTGGCCTTTTTCATGTACTCAGCCATCCTTGATCTGAGGCCAAGTACATAATCCACAATATCCTGCTTAGGAGCTTTTAAAGGTTGTTCCCAACCCTCCTTTACAAGTGTGAGTGGACCCCTAACAGGGTGTCCAAAAAGAAGTTCAAAGGGGCTGAAGCCCACTCCTTTCTGGGGTACCTCCCTGTAGGCAAAAAGGAGGCATGGTAGAAGGATATCCCATCTCCTGCGGAGTTTTTCAGGGAGACCCATAATCATGCCTTTGAGAGTTTTATTAAATCTCTCCACCAGTCCATTTGTTTGTGGATGATAGGGTGTTGTGAACTTGTACGTTACACCACACTCCTTCCACATGGCCTTTAAGTATGCAGACATGAAATTGCTTCCCCTGTCTGATACCACTTCCTTTGGGAAGCCCACCCTGGAAAATATTCCCAGGAGGGCCTTTGCCACTGCAGGTGCTGTAGTGGTCCTTAAAGGAATAGCTTCAGGATATCTTGTGGCATGGTCCACTACCACCAAGATAAATCTATTGCCTGAAGCAGTAGGAGGGTCAAGGGGGCCAACTATGTCAACCCCTACCCTTTCAAAGGGAACCCCAACCACAGGCAGTGGAATAAGGGGTGCCTTTGGGGTGCCACCTGTCTGGCCACTGGCTTGACAGGTTTCACAGGACTTACAAAATTCCTTTGTGTCCTCAGACATCCTAGGCCAATGAAACAATGGAACCAATCTGTCCCAAGTTTTCATTTGACCCAGGTGTCCAGCTAGGGGAATGTCATGTGCCAGGGTTAGGAGGAACTTTCTGTACTCCTGAGGAATCACTAATCTCCTGGCAGCTCCAGGTTTAGGATCCCTATGCTCAGTGTACAAGAGGTTGTCCTCCCAGTAAACTCTGTGAGAGTCACTGACATCCCCATTAGCCTGTTTGACAGCTTGCTGTCTGAGACCCTCTAATGTGGGACAGGTTTGCTGTGCCACACTCAGCTCCTCTCTGGCAGGCCCCCCTTCACCCAAAAGCTCAGCAGTGTCTGCTTCCAGCTCCTCTGGTGTAGGTTCTGCACAGGGAGGGAATTCTTCTTCCTCAGAAGTTGAATCCACTGTAGAGGGAGGGATAGTAGGAAGTGGTTTGCTTCTACTAGCCCTAGCTTTAGGGAGCACTTGGTCCATTGTTCCAGGATCCAAGCTTCCCTGTCCTTTTTGCTTTTTGGCCTGAGCCCTTGTCAAAGCAAAAATATGCCCTGGGATGCCCAGCATTGCTGCATGGGCCTCCAACTCCACATCTGACCAAGCTGATGTCTCCAAATCATTCCCTAATAGACAGTCTACAGGTAAATCTGAAGCTACCACAACTTTCTTTGGACCAGTAACCCCCCCCCCAGTTGAGATTTACAACAGCCATGGGGTGGCTAAGTGTGTTGTTGTGAGCATCGGTTACTTGGTACTGGTGACCAAGTAGGTGTTGTTCAGGGTGGACCAGTTTCTCTATGACCATAGTCACACTGGCACCAGTGTCCCTGTAGGCCTGAACCTCAACACCATTTATTAGGGGTAGTTGCTTGTACTTATCCATATTAAGGGGACAAGCAACTAAGGTGGCTAAATCAATAGCCCCCTCAGAGACTAACACAGCCTCTGTGGCCTCCCTAACAAGGCCAACCCCAACTAAGTTACCAATAGTGAGCCCAGCTACTCCCTTGGATTGGCTATTAGTAGGTTTGCTCCCACAACCACTGCTATTAGTAGGGACACTAGGTTTAGCAGTAGGGGTTGTAGTGGTAGGAGGCTTGGTGCCTTTCTTTGGACAACTGGGATCTGTTGTCCAATGGCCTTTTATTTTACATAAATAGCACCATGGTTTCTTTTCCTTGTTCTGATTAAAAGAGGATTTGGGCCCACCACCCCCACCAGAGTGTTTTTGTGGGCCTGATGAAGACTCATTTTTAGATTTGTCCCCACCCTTGTCAGAAGACTTACCATCCTTCTTTTTGTTGCCATCTTTGTCACCCCCTTTATGAACTTTTCTGTTCACCCTTGTTCTGACCCATTTGTCTGCCTTCTTTCCCAATTCTTGGGGAGAGGTCAGATCAGAGTCCACCAAGTACTGGTGCAACAAATCAGACACACAATTATTAAGAATATGCTCTCTCAGGATCAAGTTATACAGGCTGTCATAATCAGTAACTTTACTGCCATGTAACCACCCCTCCAAGGCCTTCACTGAATGGTCAATGAAATCAACCCAGTCTTGTGAAGACTCCTTCTTGGTCTCTCTGAACTTTATCCTGTATTGTTCAGTGGTTAAGCCATAACCATCCAGGAGTGCATTCTTAAGAACTTGGAAATTATTAGCATCATTTTCTTTCACAGTAAGGAGCCTATCCCTACCTTTTCCACTAAATGATAGCCATAGGATAGCAGCCCACTGCCTTTGAGGGACATCCTGTACAACACAGGCCCTCTCAAGTGCAGCAAACCACTTGTTAATGTCATCCCCCTCCTTGTAAGGGGGAACTATCTTGTGCAGATTCCTGGAATCATGCTCTTTTGCAGGATGACTATGGGGAATACTGCTGCTGCCACCGTGGGTTTCTAAACCCAGTTTCTGTCTCTCCTTCTCTACTTCTAAAGTCTGTCTATCCAAATCCAGCTGTTGCTTCTTGAGCTTCAGTCTGGTTTGTTCCACTCTCAATCTATTGAGCTCCCTTTCTAACAATCTGTCATCAGGGTGGGTCGGAGGGACATGCCTTGAAACAGAAGTATGGTGAGAATGGACTGAAGGAGACCTGTCCCTTACAGAAGCCACCCTAACAGCTTGGCTAACAGAAACATCACTACCAGTATGGTGAGAATAAATGCTTTTGCTATGATGTGAGACAACACTATTTATATGGTGTGGCTCATCATCATTACCAACTATGCTAGACTGTCTAGTAATGGGCAGGCTAGGAAGTTTCTTTCCTGAATCTTTTCCTGGGGGAGTCCCTGGATCAGATTGAGAACCATTAGCTACGTTTTCAACAGATGGGGCACTTATGGCCTTATCCTGTACTCTAAGCATGTTAATTAACAGTTCTAAGGAAGGATTCTTCCCTACACTCAAACCTCTCTCTATGCAGAGACTCCTTGCTCCTTTCCAGCTAAGGTGATCATATGCAAGTTTGGACAGATCAACGTTTTGGCCTGTGCCAGACATTTTTAGAGAGAGTTAAAGTGCTAGTAAAAGATAAAAAGTTTGTCAGAGCTTTTAGAAAGACAGAGAAAAAAAACTTTTTAAACTTTTTAGAACTTTTTAGAAAGTTAGAAGTACTTTTCAGCACTTAGAAAAGAGTGAAAAGAGGAAATGCAAAACTTTTTGGCTATGTGTATATACACTGACCTTGTTTTGTATATTTTTCTCTTATGAAAAGTACAATGACAAGAGTGGTAAGTAGTCTCAAAGCACTTATCCCACCGCTGCACAACCAATGTAGGAGGCTGGACTGGCTTGTAGTGAGTACCAAGGGGTACTTGCACCTTGCACCAGGCCCAGTTATCCCTTATTAGTGTATAGGGTGTCTAGCAGCTTAGGCTGATAGATAATGGTAGCTTAGCAGAGCAGCTTAGGCTGAACTAGGAGACGTGTGAAGCTACTACAGTACCACTTAGTGTCATATGCACAATATCATAAGAAAACACAATACACAGTTATACTAAAAATAAAGGTACTTTATTTTTATGACAATATGCCAAAGTATCTTAGAGTGTACCCTCAGTGAGAGGATAGGAAATATACACAAGATATATATACACAATAGCAAAAATATGCAGTATAGTCTTAGAAAACAGTGCAAACAATGTATAGTTACAATAGGATGCAATGGGGAAACATAGGGATAGGGGCAACACAAACCATATACTCCAAAAGTGGAATGCGAACCACGAATGGACCCCAAACCTATGTGACCTTGTAGAGGGTCGCTGGGACTGTTAGAAAATAGTGAGAGTTAGGAAAATAACCCTCCCCAAGACCCTGAAAAGTGAGTGCAAAGTGCACTAAAGTTCCCCTAAGGACAAAGAAGTCGTGTTAGAGGAATAATGCAGGAAAGACACAAACCAACAATGCAACAACGGTGGATTTCCAATCTAGGGTACCTGTGGAACAAGGGGACCAAGTCCAAAAGTCACAAGCAAGTCGGAGATGGGCAAATGCCCAGGAAATGCCAGCTGCGGGTGCAAAGAAGCTTCTACTGGACAGAAGAAGCTGAGGTTTCTGCAGGAACGAAAAGGGCTAGAGACTTCCCCTTTGGTGGACGGATCCCTCTCGCCGTTGAGAGTCGTGCAGAAGTGTTTTCCCGCCGAAAGAACGCCAACAAGCCTTGCTAGCTGCAAATCGTGCGGTTAGCATTTTTGGATGCTGCTGAGGCCCAAGAGGGACCAGGAGGTCGCAAACTGGACCAGCAGAGAGAGGGGACGTCGAGCAAGACAAGGAGCCCTCTCTGAAGCAGGTAGCACCCAGAGAAGTGCCAGAAACAGGCACTACAAGGATGCGTGAAACGGTGCTCGCCGAAGATGCACAAAGGAGTCCCACGTCGCCGGAGACCAACTTAGAAAGTCGTGCAATGCAGGTTAGAGTGCCGTGGACCCAGGCTTGGCTGTGCACAAACGATTTCCGCCGGAAGTGCACAGGGGCCGGAGTAGCTGCAAAAGTCGCGGTTCCCAGCAATGCAGCCCAGCGAGGTGAGGCAAGGACTTACCTCCACCAAACTTGGACTGAAGAGTCACTGGACTGTGGGGGTCACTTGGACAGAGTCGCTGGATTCGAGGGACCTCGCTCGTCGTGCTGAGAGGAGACCCAAGGGACCGGTAATGCAGCGTTTTGGTGCCTGCGGTTGCAGGGGGAAGATTCCGTCGACCCACGGGAGATTTCTTCGGAGCTTCTGGTACAGAGAGGAGGCAGACTACCCCCACAGCATGCACAAGCAGGAAAACAGTCGAGAAGGCGGCAGGATCAGCGTTACAGAGTTGCAGTAGTCGTCTTTGCTACTATGTTGCAGGTTTGCAGGCTTCCAGCGCGGTCAGCAGTCGATTCCTTGGCAGAAGGTGAAGAGAGAGATGCAGAGGAACTCGGATGAGCTCTTGCATTCGTTATCTAAAGTTTCCCCAGAGACAGAGACCCTAAATAGCCAGAAAAGAGGGTTTGGCTACTTAGGAGAGAGGATAGGCTACTAACACCTGAAGGAGCCTATCAGAAGGAGTCTCTGACGTCACCTGGTGGCACTGGCCACTCAGAGCAGTCCAGTGTGCCAGCAGCACCTCTGTTTCCAAGATGGCAGAGGTCTGGAGCACACTGGAGGAGCTCTGGACACCTCCCAGGGGAGGTGCAGGTCAGGGGAGTGGTCACTCCCCTTTCCTTTGTCCAGTTTCGCGCCAGAGCAGGGCTAAGGGGTCCCCTGAACCGGTGTAGACTGGCTTATGCAGAATTGGGCACCTCTGTGCCCAAGAAAGCATTTCCAGAGGCTGGGGGAGGCTACTCCTCCCCTGCCTTCACACCATTTTCCAAAGGGAGAGGGTGTCACACCCTCTCTCAGAGGAAGTTCTTTGTTCTGCCATCCTGGGCCAGGCCTGGCTGGACCCCAGGAGGGCAGATGCCTGTCTGAGGGGTTGGCAGCAGCAGCAGCTGCAGTGAAACCCCAGGAAGAGCAGTTTGGCAGTACCAGGGTCTGTGCTACAGACCACTGGGATCATGGGATTGTGCCAACTATGCCAGGATTGCATAGAGGGGGCAATTCCATGATCATAGACATGTTACATGGCCATATTCGGAGTTACCATTGTGAAGCTACATATAGGTAGTGACCTATATGTAGTGCACGCGTGTAATGGTGTCCCTGCACTCACAAAGTTCAGGGAATTGGCTCTGAACAATGTGGGGGCACCTTGGCTAGTGCCAGGGTGCCCACACACTAAGTAACTTTGCACCTAACCTTTACCAGGTAAAGGTTAGACATATAGGTGACTTATAAGTTACTTAAGTGCAGTGTAAAATGGCTGTGAAATAACGTGGACGTTATTTCACTCAGGCTGCAGTGGCAGGCCTGTGTAAGAATTGTCAGAGCTCCCTATGGGTGGCAAAAGAAATGCTGCAGCCCATAGGGATCTCCTGGAACCCCAATACCCTGGGTACCTCAGTACCATATACTAGGGAATTATAAGGGTGTTCCAGTAAGCCAATGTAAATTGGTAAAAATGGTCACTAGCCTGTTAGTGACAATTTGGAAAGAAATGAGAGAGCATAACCACTGAGGTTCTGATTAGCAGAGCCTCAGTGAGACAGTTAGTCACTACACAGGTAACACATTCAGGCACACTTATGAGCACTGGGGCCCTGGGTTACCAGGGTCCCAGTGACACATACAACTAAAACAACATATATACAGTGAAAAATGGGGGTAACATGCCAGGCAAGATGGTACTTTCCTACACATGGGTGTTGTGTGGTGTGTGTTGTGCAGAGGGTATTGAGTGATGTGATGGGGTGTGTGGTTTGTAGTGCATGACGGATGAATGGGTGGCTGTGGTGTGTGTGTGTGCAGTTATTTCTGGGATTGGCCTGGCAAGGTGTAGCGGTCTTCTCGTGTTTGCAAAGGATTGTGGGTGATGTGGGTTGGTGCTTTATAGTGCTGTTGGTAGGTATGTGGGGTGTGTGTATTTGTGTCAGGTGTGGGTTTTTTGGACTGGCCAATGATGGCTTGCTTTGGTTTTGGGGGTCCATGTCCGCTGCAGCGGTGTGCACCGCCAATGGTTTTCCACCGTTGAATGTCCACTGTGGTGATTCATGGGTCATTATTTGGAGGGTGTTGGTTTGCTGGTGTAATGGTATGGGGGCTAGTTCCTACAGTTTTTCGCGTTTGTTGGGTCTGGCGGATTTCTGGTTGTGGCTGGTTTCTGTTGGTTTGGTGTGTGTGCCATAATCTAGCAGGCGGATGTTCGCCTCCACAGCGGCGGCCAGTACCACGGAGGTATTCGGAAAATACCGAAAATGTCCTAATGAGAGCAAGAGTGTTGCACCACAGGTTAAAGGAGCAAATAATTCCGAAATTTCTTCTTAAAAAGCATTTTGTAACTTAGTGCACTATGCCCCCCAAACATCGGGCAGATATTTCCTGTTCCCACTACAATCTTTTTAGTGAGGCCAGTTTTAAAATAATTGTGTTTTTCTCTAGACAAATGTTGTATTTTACGTCCCAATTTATACATGTATATTTCCTAATGTCCCAAACCAATGTTTTAGGTGTTACACATTGGTATGAGGGGACTGGAATCACATTTTTTTATGCTAGCCCAGCTCATGAGACATTTTGGGGCCAAATAATTGGTTTTTTGAGTCTGCGGCTGTTTTGTCTTGCATTTAATAATGAGACACTACTAAACAGTGAACACAAATTCATCTTTTTATCTTTTTCAGTTGCATGATCGCTGATTTTACAGCATTCGAAATCAGCAAAGTGTCCTTTGTTTAATCAATGGCATTTTGAATACTAAAAGGAACAATCGAGAAGATCTGAACAGCTCTGGTATCATTTTCTGTTTGAATGAGATGTCCAGAGCTGTAAGCATATAAATCATTTGGGCGTCCTGAGATCTGGGCACCCACGACTGGGGCTGAAGGAACACTTGAGGTCATTATGGGTAAGGACAAGACGTCCTGTGCTCTCACCACAAACACCAATACACACGCCGCAACAATTCACTCAAAGGATAACAAGACCGATGTGCGCCACTGAGGGACGAGACCTCTTGGGGAGGGCCTCAGAGCCGTCAAGGGCAGAGTTGTTAGCGGCCATACAAGGCTCTCGGAGTGCCCTAGAACAGAAAAATGAAACAGTATTCCTAGATATAAATTTACTACAAGCGGACCTATGAAAAGTCACAAAGTGACAACAGCTGAAGCCAACGTTATGACCTTGCAGGAGGAGGTGGCAGTCCTGAAATGCCAAATGGCCACAGTGACAACTACAGCAGCGGAACTGGGCAGGTGAGTAGATGATGCTGAAGGCCGCTCCTGCTGGGGTAATATCCGGGTCCTGGGCTTCCCCAAGTCCACAACCATGCCTCCCCCTGCAAATCCCGCAGGCTCTCATTACTATAATTCTTAACTATCGATTCAGGGAGGGCATATTAAGGATGGGCCGTGAGCATTAGGTCCCACACTTTGACAACAGTAAAATAGCTGTTTATCTGGATTACACGAAACAGGTCCAGGAGCATCGCAAATCCTTTATTAGCCTTTAAGCAGAAACTGAGAGCGTTGCAACTGTGATATATGCTCCTGTACCCTGCATAGGGTGGAAGGTTATCTTCAACAACAAAGCTCATTTTTTCAACCGTCTGGAGGAGTTATGGGATTGGTTGGAACTCAGAGATGAAGCACCTGCTCCCCGTGCTGGAGGTAGCAAACGTCAGGCTTGGGGGACACAACCCAGGGAGGACTCTTGTCGCCCTCAAACCAGAGGTTCCAAGCCGAACATCTCCCCACTGGGTTGTAGCAGAGTTGTAATTGCCTGGGATGGCACCATGCATCTGACTGCTGCAGCCCAGAGGGAAGGGGAGGGCACCTCCTTCTCACAGATGTCATCATATGGTGCAGTCTCTAGACCACCGAGTCCCACATCAGACATGATACCAGATTCTATGGCTATCCTGGGTCGGAGCATGGGACGGAATGAGAATCATACCCCTTGATTTAATGCCAGGTTGAACTTGGCAGGTACCATGATGACTGAGGGGTGGAGTGAATATCTGCATGGTATTGATGTGGTTGATTGAGAGTGTAATCACTGTGTATCTGGCTGGGAAGCAGAAGAGATTATGTAGTTGACAGCCAGTTGTGACTACCTAAGATGGGAGGGCTCTGATTAGTGTTTGTGTAGTTTAGTCATACCTTGAATAAGAGGCATCTTACTGGAAACTTGTATGCTTGGATGAAAGCTTATGTAACCAGCTGGTGGGGTAGCTGTCTGTCTGGATTAGTTAGTAGGTCCCTGTTGGACTGACTGGAGAAGCTGTTCTCTTCTTGGCAGATGCTTGGGGTGGGCATCAGTAGTCATATGGTTGAACTACACTTGTCCATTGGGGGGGTAGGGGGATGTTCTGTTTGTTTTGTTTGTTCATCTTTATCGTTCTTCAGTCACAACAGCAGAGTGCAAGTACCGAGACAGTGTGATGGGGAGAAAGACATGCTTTGACACTTCCTCATGATGACATGGGGGACTACAGGGTTCTCACCTGGAACGTCCGGGGACTGAGCACATGCGTCAAAGATATAGGGTTCTTACCCTTTTTAAAGCCCACAAAATAGACATTGCTTGTCTTCAGGAAACACGCTTAGTTGATGGTGGGTCCTTGTGAGTGGCTAAGAAATGGAGGGGATAGATTTTCCATTCTTCTTACTTGACATATGCCCATAGCACACTAATATGGGTGGCGCCAGGGGTCCCGTTTTCCCTCACTCCCATGGAAGCTGATATGAATGGCCGATATGTCCTCTTACAGGGCACCTTAGATGGGAGGGAATTGACACTACAGAACCCTTATGCACCCAACAATGACTACCTGGGATTCTTTTACAACATGCAGGACCTGCTGACCCACACTATAGACTCGCCCCCGATATGGTTGGGGGATTTTAACTGTATCTTGACCCCAGCTTGGACAGAACACCACTGAGGACTGGGACGAAACACAACATGACTATCACGTGAAGTGATGCAGAACGATGGCCTCCACGGTTTGGCGGTTATCGCATTCTGCACAACAGGTATTCACCTGTCACTCCTTAAAGCACAACACTTACTGTAGACTAGACAGGGTGCTTGTAGGCGAGTCCCTACGACTGGAAGATGCAGAGGTCACACACTTAGCGAGGTTCTTATCCGATCACTCTGCTGTTAGCTGCCAGCTGGATTGTGGAAACACCTCACAGGTAGGATGGTCGTGGAGACTCCTGACAGACATCCTTGAAGACACAGAGGGCTGCGAAACTTTGGAGTGCTGCCTTGCTGAGAATCTTGAAATGAATTGGGGCTCCACCTCACATAGGCCTACAGAGAGGGAAGCCCTCGAAGCAGTACTGAAGGGTGCTTACCTGGGTCCCATGTGAAGTCTGCAGTCAGCTTCAGGTGGACCTTTGCCAGGAAGAAGCAGAATTAACTGGGATACAGACGGTACTTCTGACCTCCCCAGATCTGCATAGGTGCAAAATCCTGAGGGTAGATGGCAGGGAGAACTCTGGGACCACAGGGATAAGTACATTTGATGCTGCTACCGCTAAAGATTGCACAGGTAAAGGATCAAAACACATGGAGAGAGTATGAGGGAGACATGGGAAATTAGGAGGAACACAACCGTACTCAGCTCTCTATATATATATATAACCAAAACTCACACTAAGAAGTACGGGGTTCTCTTGTAAACCAAGGAATAGACGTCAAGGGTACAATTTGTGCCCTTGGTTACTCGTGATCCCCTGTTAGAGGGAAGAGGTCAGTATGAGGTCAGTGAGCATCGAGAGGAAACAGAGGAATTTCCTTTACGGACTAGGTGGTCTCATACACTATATAGTGTCATGCTTCATCATCTGACCACCTAGCCCCACCCAGGTAGGGCAGTGCCACCTGGGCGGACTCAACCTCGCTGTTAAAGGAACAGGAGGGAGTGCGTAAATAAATTCTAGGTCTGGAAAGATTGGGATCCAGCTGATCTAGGGAAAATAAAAACACCTAAACAGCCACCTGTATAAAGTTACAATTTAATGATGGTGTCTTTGGTGTGGTTAAAAGTGTAGAGTGGGACACCTCCGTGAGAGCAAGGACTCACAGGGTCACCTATCTAACGAACAGTAGCCAACATGTTTCTGCCCTTAGTAGTGAGCCAAGGAAGGTCTCAGGACATTCATCAGGGCCTCGGATCCCTAAGACCCATATTAAGAGTTCAAAATAAACTCTTCTCAATTAGTGAAAAGTGTAAGGAATAAAGTAAACTGCCTACCTTACCCAAGGAAATACCGTGAGGTGGCCTGCAGGGTATAAAACAACAGATAGACAATTAAGGCAACAGTGGAACACAACACTGCACAGCAAACCAACCACACATGTGACAAGGAAATGGACTCATGCACAGAATAAATACATTCATTGTAAGCAATATTCATGCACAGAGTAAATATATACATAGTAGGCAATACTACTACTGGAGGGAAGTGGAAAATCTTACCCTATCCCTAGAGGCTAATGGCCTCTGGTATCCAGGAGGGGGGGGGGTCCCCTTATTGTCAAACACTAAGGTTAAGATAAAAGAAAAGAAGCAAAGAAGTAAGGTGAGGGGGTACACATATGTAGTGGGAAGGTAACCCATAATTATGACAGCATCTGTGGAAGAGAGAAATTACACAGAGAGGGGCCCAGCAGGGTACCTGCATTATCTGGGAAGGAGGGCTGGTTGGAAGATGTCAGCCTGAAGAAAGTAAATGGAAGGACCAATAAAACATTTGTAAACAGAAGTAAAAAATGCAGGGGTGAACACAAGAAAGAAGGAGGAGAAATATCTTATCTGTGCTTCATGAAATCCGATCAGTCACTCACTGCATCAAAGGGGGGCGCTTGCTGTGCGCCTATGCCGTCCTCTCCTTGGACCGCTTGAATGAAATGGTCAAGGGGAGACGATCTTTTTATTGCGGAGGTTGAAGGTGTGGCGCGTGAAATCCGTGTCATCAACAATGGTGCACATCTGGCCAGGTGTGGGTAATCACCGCCATGGCCCCCGGTACAATCGCAAAGCTGATGTGGAGACCGGAAACGTGCCTCCCACGTCTGAGCCGGAGAAGCTGGCTCCGAGCTGAAAGGGGTCCGGGGCAGCCGGAAGTCAAAGCTTCCGGCTGCGAGCCGGAGCTCAGAGGCATCGCGGGCCACTCGCGGCCGCTGGGAAATGTAGTTCCCAGTGGCCGTGCTTGGAAAGAGAAGCTATGTGGATGAAAAATAGGGGGAAAAAAAACGGGGAGTAAAAGGAGCGGGGGGGAACCAAAGAAAAAGATAAAAAGGGAGAGATGGGGAAAGGGAACAAAGAAATAGAGGAAGAAGGATGAAAGAGACAAAAGGGAGAGCACTAGGGGAGGGGGGGGAAGGGGGAGGAACCGGCTGGGTGGTAAACAGGGAAAAAAGGTCAATGAAAAAGAAAAAGAAAAGGAAAAGGGAAAATAAAATAAAAATAAATACGTAAATGAACAAAAATAATAATAATAAAAAAAGTGGAATGAGAGTAATAATAAAAAATACAATCAAACAGCAAGATGAATGGAAATAACAGTAACAATAAACAAAATAACAAATAAGAATTAGACATAACCAGACATGAAAACGAGGTAAGAAGGACAGGATTAGGGGGAGAGAAGAGGGGGGGATAGCAACAAACAGACCAGTGGGGAAGACGACAGGAAGGGGAAAAGAAGGAAGACAAGAACACAGAAGGAAGAACGGGAGAGGTCGGAAATGGCAAAGGGAAAATAACTCATTTGTAGAGTGAGAACCAGGGGATCTCGTAGTTCAGACCATCAGTTTCTGTGTGTAATCTCCAGACCCAGCGCTGCTAAGCCAGGAACAGTTTCTGCGTCATGTTGATAGTCGTTGGAGGCAGTTGCTCTAAGACAGTCCAGGATAAGTCATCTGGGGAATGGTTGTTCAAGAGGAAATGGTTAGTCAGCTTGGTAGCGTTGCGTTTACAACGGATCGTGCTCCTATGCTCACAGATCCTTGTGCTGACCTTCCTGGTGGTCAAGACAGGCAGACTTTTAGCCTGGATACTGCGTAGAGAACAAACCCCACCACTTGTGACCCCCTTAACCACTCCTGAGAGAGCTAGGGTCATGTCCAGGGCAGCCATAGTGCAAACGATTCATCAACACCTAAAGTGCATCTATGCGGCAGACTTGGGCATAGATGTACAGAATTATGCTCCTTTAACGTGGGTCTTCCCAGACTATACTTTGAGGTTGCCGAGGCTCTGGACGCTCCACTCAGCTTGGAAGAATTAAGGATGGTGCTGCATGCCATGCCACATTCAAAAGGCCCTTGTAGTGATAGCTTCCCTCCTGAGCTTTATCAGACATTCTCAGTGACTCTGACTCAACAGCTCTTGGAGGACTTCCTAGAGCCCAGAGAAGCAAGTATCTTACCACAGTCTCTAAGAGATGGGGAAATATGTGTGTTACCTAAATCACGCAGGGATGAAACTGACCCGGCTACATATCGACCCCCAAGATGATAAACTCTGATATGAAAATCCTCTCTAAGGCACTTGCGTCATGTTAAACAGCACATATTCTGCACCTTGTACATGGCTTCATTCCGGGATGTAACACTGTGATGAACTTGAGGTATTTGTCCTATATATTATACAAGGTCCAAATTCAGGAAGAGGAAATGACGCTGGTCTCCATTGATTTGGAGAAGGCACGTGGACTGTGGCTATTTGCTAGAAGTCCTGTGTGTTATGAGTTTTGTAACTCAGTTCTGTGGTTGGGTGCGCTTGCTCTATACTGAGCCTTGAGCTGGGGTACAGGTAGGATGTTACTGCTCAGAATCGTGGACACTAGGTAGGGGAACATGTTAGTGTTGCCCACTCTCCTCACTCCTGTTTGCATCAGCGATAGAGCCGTTGGTGATATGGGTGTGCAGGGAATTGAGGAAGAGAGGAATCCGATTGGTAGATGCGTGTCACATTATGGGCCATATTTACGAACACTTTTTCCCATAGACACAGAATGGGTAAAAACCTTTGCTACATCTGGTCCTATATCCCTAAACGCAGATGACGTCTTGTTCTACTTGACCTCCCCCCATGATGCTGTCCTGGAGATGCTTCAATTGTTGGAGGAATTTGAGGAATATATCCAGGCTATGGCTTAATAGAGTCAAATCACTGATGTTTCCTCTCACCTCCCTGGCCAGGACGCCAATTGGGCAATTGCTCGAAGTGGACCTGCGAGGGAAGACAACTCATTTTCGCTACCTGGGGATAAAAGTTGTGCACTCTTGGAAACATCAGCTTCTCCTAAATCTAGATAGGGTAATTAAGGGATTGAAGTTATCGATCCATTGTTGGAACACATTACCCCTTTCATTAATGGGTCAACTGGCTACAGCCAAGATGGTTGTGCTCCCTTGATGCCTGTACATCTTACAGAATTCCTTGACTCCTATACTGGCTAGGGTTTTTCGACAGTTGGACTCCATCCTCATATCTCTTCTTTGGGTGTTAAGTCATAGTAGGGTAGCCTTGATGACATATACCAGGCAGTATGACGGAGAGGGCTGAAGGTCCCACGACTTGATTTATACTATTTTGTGGCCCAATTACAACATGTGGCTCATTGGCTGGACTGGGTGACAATTAGGAAAAGCACCTTGACTGGTAGAGTAGTGGTGGATCGCCTGACCAAACTCAATGGAGGGCTCAGGACTCCTGATGGATATCCCTCAATAGTTAGACATACAGTGACACTCTGGCATAGATTTGTCCAGACAATACTGAAACAAGCCCAATTCCACCAAGAACTCCTGCACCTGTACAACGGATGATCGACAACATGACCTTTCAAGGGTGGCGTGATGGTTGGTGTGAATTTCCTTCTCCCTTGGACCCAGTCAATTCCTACAACATGCCGGATTGGCAGATATAGCCAGGAACACCTGGCCGTCCTACCCAGCTGCTCAACCCACACACACTCTAGGGGTGCTTTTGACTTGCGGCACATGCTGCCATTTGATTTCGGTATTATAAAGCCATGCTCTCTGATGTTGTGGGTCCTCAACCATGGTCATGTCTCACCTAGGACATAGATTTGGACACTACACTTACTGAGGGGGATTGGACACGAGTTGCCGATTTCACCCATACTGTCTCATGTAATGCCAGATTTAAGTTGGTACATTTTAACTTTTTACACAGGACTTAGCTTACTCCAAAGGGCTTGTACCGCATATGCTCCTCTCGGACAGACGCATTTACCAGATGTGGTATTGATGGGGCTAATTTCATGCATTTAGGCTGGCAATGCTGGGAGCTGCAGGGATTCTGGACCTGGGTGGCAGCAGAGATACAGAGGACTGTACACATACTATTTGACCATATGTAGGAAAGTACCATCTTGCCTGGCATGTTACCCCCATATTTCACTGTATATATGTTGTTTTAGTGTATGTGTCACTGGGACCCTGCCAGCCAGGGCCCCAGTGCTCATAAGTGTGCCTTGTATGTGTTACCTGTGTTATGACTAACTGTCTCACTGAGGCTCTGCTATCCAGAACCTCAGTGGTTATGCTCTCTCATTTCTTTCCAAATTGTCACTAACAGGCTAGTGACAATTTCACCAATTTACACTGGCATACTGGAACACCCTTATAATTCCCTAGTATATGGTACTGAGGTACCCAGGGTATTGGGGTTCCAGGAGATCCCTATGGGCTGCAGCATTTCTTGTGCCACCCATAGGGAGATCTGACAATTCTTACACAGGCCTGCCAGTGCAGCCTGAGTGAAATAACATCCACGTTATTTCACAGCCATTTACCACTGCACTTAAGTAAGTTATAAGTCACCTATATATCTAACCTTTACCTGGTAAATGTTGGGTGCTAAGTTACTTAGTGTGTGGGCACCCTGGCACTAGCCAAGGTGCTCCCACATTGTTCAGGGCAAATTCCCCGGACTTTGTGAGTGCGGGGACACCATTACACACGTGCACTATACATATGTCACGACATATGTATAGCGTCACAATGGTAACTCCGAACATGGCCATGTAACATGTCTAGGATCATGGAATTGTCCCCCCAATGCCATTCTGGCATTGGGCAGACAATTCCATGATCCCCTGAGTCTCTAGCTCAGACCCGGGTACTGCCAAACTACTTTTCCCGGGGTTTCACTGCAGCTGCTGCTGCTGCCAATCCCTCAGACAGGTTTCTGCCCTCCTGGGGTCCAGCCAGGCTTGGCCCAGGAAGGCAGAACAAAGGACTTCCTCAGAGAGAGGGTGTTACACCCTCTCCCTTTGGAAAAAGGTGTCAGGGCTGGGGAGGAGTAGCCTCCCCCAGCCTCTGGAAATGCTTTAATGGGCACAGATGGTGCCCATCTCTGCATAAGCCAGTCTGCACCGGTTCAGGGATCCCTCAGCCCTGCTCTGGCGCGAAACTGGACAAAGGAAAGGGGAGTGACCACTCCCCTGACCTGCACCTCATCTGGGAGGTGCCCAGAGCTCCTCCAGTGTGCTCCAGACCTCTGCCATCTTGGAAACAGAGGTGCTGCTGGCACACTGGACTGCTCTGAGTGGCTAGTGCCAGCAGGTGACATCAGAGATCCTTCTGATAGGCTCCTTCAGGTGTTGCTAGCCTATCCTCTATACTAAGTAGCCAAACCTCCTTTTCTGGCTATTTAAGGTCTCTGCTTTGGGGAATTCCTTAGATAACGAATGCAAGAGATCATCAGAGTTCCTCTGCATCTCTCTCTTCACCTTCTGCCAAGGAATCGACTGCTGACCGCGCTGGAAGCCTGCAAAACTGCAACAAAGTAGCAACGACGACTACTGCGACCTTGTAACGCTGATCCTGCCGCCTTCTCGACTGTTTTCCTGGTGGTGCATGCTGTGGGGGTAGTCTGCCTCCTCTCTGCACTAGAAGCTCCGAAGAAATCTCCCGTGGGTCGACGGAATCTTCCCCCTGCAACCGCAGGCACCAAAGAACTGCATTACCGGTCCTCTGGGTCTCCTCTCAGCACGACGAGCGAGGTCCCTTGAACTCAGCAACTCTGTCCAAGTGACTCCCACAGTACAGTGACTCTTCAGTCCAAGTTTGGTGGAAGTAAGTCCTTGCCTCCCCACGCTAAACTGCATTGCTGGGAACCGCGTGTTTTGCAGCTACTCCGGCTCCTGTGCACTCTTCCAGGATTTCCTTTGTGCACAGCCAAGCCTGGGTCCACAGCACTCTAACCTGCATTGCACAACCTCCTGAGTTGTCCTCCGGCGTCGTGGGACTCTCTTGTGCAACTTCGGGTGAGCACCGATTCACTCCACCTTGTAGTGCCTGTTCCGGCACTTCTCCGGGTGCTGCTTGCTTCTGAGTGGGCTCCTTGTCTTGCTGGACACCCCCTCTGTCTTTTCACGCAATTGGCGACATCCTGGTCCCTCCTGGGCCACAGCAGCATCCAAAAACCCTAACCGCAACCCTTGCAGCTAGCAAGGCTTGTTTGCGGTCTTTCTGCGGGAAAACACTTCTGCACGACTCTTCACGACGTGGGACATCCATCCTCCAAAGGGGAAGTTTCTTGCCCTTGTCGTTCTTGCAGAATCCATAGCTTCTACCATCCGGTGGCAGCTTCTTTGCACCCACAGCTGGCATTTCCTGGGCATCTGCCCACTCCCGACTTGATCGTGACTTTTGGACTTGGTCCCCTTGTTCCACAGGTACCCTCGTCTGGAAATCTATTGTTGTTGCATTGCTGGTGTTGGTCTTTCCTGCAGAATTCCCCTATCACGACTTCTGTGATCTTTGGGGAACTTAGGTGCACTTTGCACCCACTTTTCAGGGTCTTGGGGTGGGCTATTTTTCTAACCCTCACTGTTTCCTTACAGTCCCAGCGACCCTCTACAAGCTCACATAGGTTTAGGGTCCATTTGTGGTTCGCATTCCACTTTTGGAGTATATGGTTTGTGTTGCCCCTATACCTATGTGCTCTCATTGCAATCTATTGTGACTGTACATTGCTTGCATTACTTCCTTTTGCTATTACTGCATATTTTTGGTATTGTGTACATATCTCTTGTGTATATTTGCTATCCTCATACTGAGGGTACTCACTGAGATACTTTTGGCATATTGTCATAAAAATAAAGTACCTTTATTTTTAGTATATCTGTGTATTGTGTTTTCTTATGATATTGTGCATATGACACCAGTGGTATAGTAGGAGCTTTGCATGTCTCCTAGTTCAGCCTAAGCTGCTCTCCATAGCTACCTTCTATCAGCCTAAGCTGCTAGAAACACCTCTTCTCCACTAATAAGGGATAACTGGTCCTGGTACAGAGTGTAAGTACCCCTTGGTACCCACTACAAACCAGGCCAGCCTCCTACAATCTTAAAAACACAATGGAGTTGCTCTGCTACTTCTCACGTACCTCTCAGCTGGCTTTGACACAGCTGATCATGACACCCTAATACAAAGACTCTACGAAGCCGGCTAGAGGGGACTTCTCTTGACTGGATCACATCCTACGTGCAAAACGGAACAAATGTCATCCATACTCCTCTTTTCTCATATAAACCCTACTTCACAAAAGCAAGGATCATCCAAGGCTCTATCATGTCACCCATGCTTTTCAACATCTACATGAGGTAATAATCAAGGAATTTCAACACAACATGCTACAACTATACAGATGACATACAAATACTCCTTAAAATGGAATGCCCCAAAAATGTAGGAAATTCACAAACCTTCAGTTGTATCAGAGCCGTTGATCAGTGGATGACATGGAGCCATCTCAAACTGAATGATTCCAAAACAGAAATACTCACATGTGGTGACTGAAAAAAATGAGGACCCATTCTGCACCTGGCCTGAAGATCTGAGATCACCTAATAAAGTATCTAAGAAAGTTAGACACCTTAGAATTCTCATGGACTCCAAGTTATCAATGAATGCTGAAGTGGACAAATTATCAAGCTTATGCATCATCAACATGAAAACTCTGCAACACATCTTCCCCCACTTTGGATATCAACACAAGGTCCAGACTACTATCTCTCTTGCATTATCTAAACTAGATTACGGCAATGGCCTCTACCATGGCTGATCTCTATCTACTATGAAAAAACTACAATGCATTCACAACTGGGCTGCCAGACTACTATAACATGTAAAGCCACGATCCCACATCTCCACTTCCTTGAGGGCCCTACATTCGCTTCCGGTTGCCAGAAGATCCACCTTCAAGCTGCTTTGTATCACCTACAAAGCAATACATGGAACAGGACCGCTTTTCATCAGGAATAAAATCACCAAATACATTTAACAAAGAAACCTCCACACAAGGTTAGAACCTCGCCTCAAAATCCCACCATCCAAGAAGAACACAATAGGTGGTACATCATTCTCTGTTCAAGCAGCCAAACTACGGAATTCATTACCCCCTAATATAAGATTCACTGATTACTATCTTATCTTCAGAAGACTACTCAAGAGTTGGCTCTTTCCTACATAACCACTATACTCAAACAGCAATGGACTGCATATCCCTGTGCATGTAAACATTTATAATGTGAATATATGTATCTATCTAGATATGTGCATTTCTTTGTACAAATAGGTACAATAACTATCTCATCTTAAAATATAATCACACTCTTTAGGCCTGTTTTAACAAATATATATTTTACTTATGGTTAAATGTATATATGTATGCATGTGTATGCATTTGTATGAGTATATATATATATATATTATGTATTTGTGTATGTATGTGTATGTATGTATGTGTATATATATATATATATATACATATATATATATGTGTGTGTATATTATTCTACTCTTAACATATTCATAGGTAATTGAATGGTTTCTTTATAAGTTGTTTGATTAGATGCATATGAGTCTCTGTTTCAATGTTATCTATCACAATAGGTAATTATTATTTATCAACAATCATTTCACTATTGAAATATTGAGTAAAGATAAAATGATGTTATAAATGAACACAAATAATTAACTTCAAATACTGCAACTCTTGAAGGTCTGTGTTTATACGATACAACTTAAATCTCCAATGTATTATATTCCTTACACATATATTCACTGTTTCCTTACAGTCCCAGCGACCCTCTACAAGGTCACATAGGTTTGGGGTCCATTCGTGGTTCGCATTCCACTTCTAGAGTATATGGTTTGTGTTGCCCCTATCCCTATGTGCCCCAATTGCATTCTATTGTGACTATACATTGTTTGCACTGTTTTCTGTTGCTATTACTGCATATTTTTGGTATTGTCTACATATATCTTGTGTATATTTGCTATCCTCATACTGAGGGTACTCACTGAGATACTTTTGGCATATTGTCATAAAAATAAAGTACCTTTATTTTTAGTATATCTGTGTATTGTGTTTTCTTATGATATTGTGCAAGTGACACTAGTGGTACTGTAGGAGCTTCACTCGTCCCCTAGTTCAGCCTGAGCTGCTCTGCTAAGCTACCTTTTCTATCAGCCTAAGCTGCTAGACACCCCTCTAAACTAATAAGGGATACCTGGGCATGGTGTAAGTACCCCTTGGTACTCACTACAAGCCAGTCCAGCCTCCTACATTGGTTGTGCAGTGGTGGGATAAGTACTTTGCAACTACTTACCACTTTGTTATATTGTACTTTTCATAAGAGAAAAATATACAAAACAAGTTCAGTGTATGTACACCTAACCAAAAAGTTTTGCTTTTCTTCTCTCACTTCTTTGCTAAGTGCTGAAAAGTACCTCTAAACTTTCAAAAAGTTCTTTAAAAGTTTTTAAAGTTTTTTTTCTGTTCTTTAAAAAGCTCTAAAAACTTTTTCTTTTCACACCACACCCTATCATCCACAAACAAATGGACTGGTGGAGAGATTTAATAAAACTCTCAAAGGAATGATAATGGGACTCCCTGACAAACTCCGCAGGAGATGGGATGTCCTGTTACCTTGCCTCCTTTTTGCTTACAGGGAGGTACCCCAAAAAGGAGTGGGCTTCAGCCCCTTTGAACTCCTATTTGGACACCCTGTAAGAGGTCCTCTAACTCTTGTTAAGGAGGGTTGGGAACAACCTTTAAAAGCTCCAAAGCAAGACATACTGGACTATGTACTTGGCCTCAGATCTAGGATGGCCGAGTACATGAAAAAGGCCAGTAAAAACCTTCAGGCCAGCCAAGAGCTCCAAAAGCAATGGCATGACCAGAAGGCTGTTTTGGTTCAGTACCAACCAGGGCAGAAAGTGTGGGTCTTGGAGCCTGTGGCCCCAAGAGCACTCCAAGACAAATGGAGTGGACCCCACATAATTGTTGAAAAGAAGGGTGAAGTCACCTACTTAGTTGACTTAGGCACTGCCAGGAGTCCCCTTAGAGTGCTCCATGTCAATCGCCTGAAACCCTACTATGACAGGGCTCATGGCAACAGATGAGGGACAGGAAGAAGAGAGTGACCCTCTCCCTGATCTCTTCTCTTCCACAGAACAGGATGCTCTAGTGGGAGGTGTAGGACTGGCAGATTGTCTTACTGCTGAACAGAAAGACCACTGCATAAAGCTCCTGGGTCAGTTTTCTGAACTCTTCTCTACTGTGCCAGGCACCACTTCTTGGTGTGAGCACACTATAGATACTGGAGACAGCTTGCCTGTCAAAAGTAAGATCTATAGGCAGCCTGACCATGTCAGAGACTGCATAAAACAAGAAGTGCAGAAAATGCTTGAACTGGGAGTGGTTGAGCACTCTGAAAGTCCATGGGCCTCTCCTGTGGTACTTGTACCAAAACCTCATTCCAAAGATGGTAAAAGGGAAATGAGATGTTGTGTTGACTACAGAGGTCTCAACCAGGTAACCAAAACTGATGCTCACCCTACACCCAGGAAAGATGAGCTAATAGATACACGGGCATCTGCCAAGTATCTAAGCATTTTTGATTTGACTGCAGGGTATTGGCAGATCAAGTTATCAGAAGATGCAAAAGCAAAATAACTGCATTTTCAACCATTGGAGGCCATTACCATTTCACATTAATGCCTTTTGGATTGAAAAATGCACCTGCCACTTTTCAAAGGTTGGTGAATACAGTCCTACAAGGGCTGGAAGCTTTTAGTGCAGCATATCTAGATGATATAGCTGTCTTTAGCTCCAGCTGTGATGATCACCTGGTCCACCTATGGAAAGTTTTGGAGGCCCTGCAAAAGGCAGGCCTCACTATCAAGGCTTCAAAGTGCCAGATAGGGCAGGGGAAAGTGGTTTATCTGGGACACCTGGTAGGTGGAGAACAGATTGCACCACTTCAGGGGAAAATCCAAACTATTATAGATTGGGTTCCCCCTACAGCTCAGACTCAGGTGAGAGCCTTTTTATGCCTCACTGGGTACTACAGGAGGTTCATAAAGAACTATGGCTCCATTGCAGCCCCTCTTAATGACCTCACATCTAAGAAAATGCCTAAAAAGGTATTATGGACAGAAAACTGTCAGAAAGCTTTTGAGGAGCTGAAGCAGGCCATGTGCTCTGCACCTGTCCTGAAAAGCCCCAGTTACTCCCAAAAAATCATTGTCCAAACTGATGCATCTGAATTAGGGGTAGGGGCAGTCTTATCACAACTTAATTCTGAGGGCCAGGATCAACCTGTTGCTTTTATTAGCAGGAGGTTGACCCCTAGAGAAAAGTGTTGGTCTGCCATAGAGAGGGAGGCATTTGCTGTGGTCTGGGCACTGAAGAAGTTAAGGCCATACCTGTTTGGCACTCACTTCATTGTTCAGACAGACCACAAACCTCTACTTTGGCTAAAACAAATGAAAGGTGAAAACCCTAAATTGTTGAGGTGGTCCATATCCCTACAGGGAATGGACTATACAGTGGAACACAGACCTGGGAGTACCCACTCCAATGCAGATGGACTCTCCAGATATTTCCACTTAGACAATGAAGACTCATCAGGTCATGGCTAGTCTTATTGTCCTTCGTTTGGGGGGGGGTTGTGTAGGAAAGTACCATCTTGCCTGGCATGTTACCCCCATTTTTCACTGTATATATGTTGTTTTAGTTGTATGTGTCACTGGGACCCTGGTAACCCAGGGCCCCAGTGCTCATAAGTGTGCCTGAATGTGTTACCTGTGTAGTGACTAACTGTCTCACTGAGGCTCTGCTAATCAGAACCTCAGTGGTTATGCTCTCTCATTTCTTTCCAAATTGTCACTAACAGGCTAGTGACCAATTTCACCAATTTACATTGGCATACTGGAACACCCTTATAATTCCCTAGTATATGGTACTGAGGTACCCAGGGTATTGGGCTTCCAGGAGATCCCTATGGGCTGCAGCATTTCTTGTGCCACCCATAGGGAGATCTGACAATTCTTACACAGGCCTGCCAGTGCAGCCTGAGTGAAATAACGTCCACGTTATTTCACAGCCATTTACCACTGCACTTAAGTAACCTATAAGTCACCTATATGTCTAACCTTTACCTGGTAAAGGTTGGGTGCTAAGTTACTTAGTGTGTGAGCACCCTGGCACTAGCCAAGGTGCTCCCACATTGTTCAGGGCAAATTCCCCGGACTTTGTGAGTGCGGGGACACCATTACACGCGTGCACTATACATATGTCACGACATATGTATAGCGTCACAATGGTAACTCCGAACATGGCCATGTAACATGTCTAGGATCATGGAATTGTCACCCCAATGCCATTCTGGCATTGGGGAGACAATTCCATGATCCCCCGAGTCTCTAGCTCAGACCCGGGTACTGCCAAACTACCTTTCCCGGGGTTTCACTGCAGCTGCTGCTGCTGCCAACCCCTCAGACTGGTTTCTGCCCTCCTGGGGTCCAGCCAGGCTTGGCCCAGGAAGGCAGAACAAAGGATTTCCTCAGAGAGAGGGTGTTACACCCTCTCCCTTTGGAAAAAGGTGTCAGGGCTGGGGAGGAGTAGCCTCCCCCAGCCTCTGGAAATGCTTTGATGGGCACAGATGGTGCCCATCTCTGCATAAGCCAGTCTGCACCGGTTCAGGGATCCCTCAGCCCTGCTCTGGCGCGAAACTAGACAAAGTAAAGGGGAGTGACCACTCCCCTGACCTGCACCTCCCCTGGGAGGTGCCCAGAGCTCCTCCAGTGTGCTCCAGACCTCTGCCACCTTGGAAATAGAGGTGCTGCTGGCACACTGGACTGCTCTGAGTGGCCAGTGCCAGCAGGTGACGTCAGAGACTCCTTCTAATAGGCTCCTTCAGGTGTTGCTAGCCTATCCTCTCTCCTAAGTAGCCAAACCTCCTTTTCTGGCTATTTAAGGTCTCTGCTTTAGGGAATTCCTTAGATAACGAATGCAAGAGCTCATCAGAGTTCCTCTGCATCTCTCTCTTCACCTTCTGCCAAGGAATCGACTGCTGACCGCGCTGGAAGCCTGCAAAAGTAGCAAAGATGACTACTGCGACCTTGTAACGCTGATCCTGCCGCCTTCTCGACTGTTTTCCTGGTGGTGCATGCTGTGGGGGTAGTCTGCCTCCTCTCTGCACTAGAAGCTCTGTAGAAATCTCCTGTGGGTCGACGGAATCTTCCCCCTGCAACCGCAGGCACCAAAGAAGTGCATCACCGGGCCTCTGGGTCTCCTCTCAGCGCGACGAGCGAGGTCCCTTGAACTCAGCAACTCTGTCCAAGTGACTCCCACAGTCCAGTGACTCTTCAGTCCAAGTTTGGTGGAGGTAAGTCCTTGCCTCCCCACGCTAGACTGCATTGCTGGGAACCGCATGTTTTGCAGCTACTCCGGCTCCTGTGCACTCTTCCAGGATTTCCTTTGTGCACAGCCAAGCCTCGGTCCCTGGCACTCTAACCTGCATTGCACAACCTCCTGAGTTGTCCTCCGGCGTCGTGGGACTCTCTTGTGCAACTTTTGGTGAGCACCGATTCACTCCACTTTGTAGTGCCTGTTCCGGCACTTCTCTGGGTGCTGCTTGCTTCTGAGTGGGCTCCTTGTCTTGCTGGACACCCCTCTGTCTCCTCATGCAATTGGCGACATTCTGGTCCCTCCTGGGCCACAGCAGCATCCAAAAACCCTAACCGCAACCCTTGCAGCTAGCAAGGCTTGTTTGCGGTCTTTCTGCGGGAAAACACTTCTGCACGACTCTTCACGACGTGGGACATCCATCCTCCAAAGGGGACGTTTCTAGCCCTTGTCGTTCTTGCAGAATCCATAGCTTCTACCATCCAGTTCCAGCTTCTTTGCACCCACAGCTGGCATTTCCTGGGCATCTGCCCACTCCCGACTTGATCGTGACTTTTGGACTTGGTCCCCTTGTTCCACAGGTACCCTCGTCTGGAAATCCATTGTTGTTGCATTGCTGGTGTTGGTCTTTCCTACAGAATTCCCCTATCACGACTTCTGTGATCTTTGGGGAACTTAGGTGCACTTTGCACCCACTTTTCAGGGTCTTGGGGTGGGCTATTTTTCTAACCCTCACTGTTTCCTTACAGTCCCAGCGACCCTCTACAAGGTCACATAGGTTTGGGGTCCATTCGTGGTTCGCATTCCACTTCTAGAGTATATGGTTTGTGTTGCCACTATCCCTATCTACCCCCATTGCATTCTATTGTGACTATACATTGCTTGCACTGTTTTCTATTGCTATTACTGCATATTTTGGTATTATGTACATTTATCTTGTGTATATTTGCTATCCTCATACTGAGGGTACTCACTGAGATACTTTTGGCATATTGTCATAAAAATAAAGTACCTTTATTTTTAGTATATCTGTGTATTGTGTTTTCTTACGATATTGTGCAAGTGACACTAGTGGTACTGTAGGAGCTTCACTCGTCTCCTAGTTCAGCCTGAGCTGCTCTGCTAAGCTACCTTTTCTATCAGCCTAAGCTGCTAGACACCCCTCTACACTAATAGGGATACCTGGGCCTGGTGCAAGGTGTAAGTACCCCTTGGTACTCACTACAAGCCAGTCCAGCCTCCTACACCATACACCACAGTGTTCTCTGTAGAGTAAAATTAGACAGCCTAAGGGCAGAAAAATGGCATACAGATTCCTACACTTGGAATTTGGTCCTGGCCAGGGGTCAGATTGTTATCACCTGGATAGAAGATAAAGTGCCTGATTTCAACTACTGGCGCCGTGATGGGCTGGAATAGTCCATCGCCGAGGAATCTTACATGAGGCTCACTAAACGCAATGACAAATCGGTAGAGTATCTTACTGTTTGGAAATATGTGTGCAATGTCATCCTAGTTCCCAGTGCTTAATTTGTAAATAAAAATGTGCCAGTGCCCAAAGTCCTCCTCTTAAACACGGGACTGCTGCAATTAAATGTGCCAACATGGAATACTAAGGCAGCGTAATCCTGAAACCCTCTCTGGCCTCTTTAATCTATTTACAGCCACTCCATGCCCCTTCAGCTCCCTCTTGCAGCTTTCTGCTTTCGCCCTTTGTGAAGCTTTTTCGTTTTTCTCTTTCTCTGTCATTCCCATATGTGTCTTTTGCTCGAAGTAAATGCTTGAGGCAGAAACATAAGTGCCGGCCCTCAAACATAAGTGTCTGGGCTCCGCACAGGAAACAACAAGCACAAATTAAGCACTGCTAGATCCAGAGGTGGCTGGGACCTCCTCGGACAGTAAGGCCCATATTTATACTTTTTCACGCAAAACTGTGTTAATGCGGTTTACCGCCGGCTAGCGCCATTCAAGACGCCGGCCGGGCGTCTTATTTATGGAATGGTGCAAGCCGGCGCAAAGGGTGGGCTAAAGTCATGAAGAATGACTTTAGCCGGGTGGGGGTGGCGGTATGGGAGATGGGGGGGTTAGCGTTAAAAAAATGACGTCAGGCTGGTTAGAGTAAAAAAAGATGACTCTAACCAGATTAGTGTCATTTGTTGACGCTAAACCTACCATTCCACATGACGCCTGTCTTATAAAAGACAGGAGTCATGCCCACCACCCCAATGGCCAGCACAGGGTACAAGGGTCCCCTGGGCATGGTCATTGCACCCAGTGCCATGTATGGGGGCCCATTTCAAGGCCTCATATGGCACTTTAAAAAAATTAAACAAAAAACTACCCTCTACTTACCTGCACTTTCCAGGGATGGGGTCCCACATCCTCCGCTATCCCTATGGTGGGGGTGGGGGTGTCCCTGGGGCTCAGGGAGGGCACCTATGGGCTCTTTCAAAATGGGCCCACAGGTCCCCTAATGCCGGCCCTGACCTAGGTGTTAAATATTGGCGCTAAGCAGGCTTAGCGCCATTATTTAGGCCTGCCTATGGTGCATGGGAGGATAAATAAGGCGTTAGGGCCTTTGAGTCATTTTTTGCCCAGGAACGCCCACCCTGCATCTCATTGACGCAAGGTAGGTTTTCACAGTAAAAAAAAGACTAAGTCCATAACTTTGGCACGAGACGGGTCTAGTGCCAAAGTATAAATACGGAAGTAGGTCTGCGTCGAATTAGCATCAAAACAAATGACGATAATTCGACGCAAACAGAGTAGAAATACGGGGCTAAGAGTGCTAAAACCGAAGAGAGTGATGGGGGAAGAAACGGTCGGAGTTAGCGAGACCAGTGGGAGTAACCCGGGACGATAATGGGTGTGTGCACCACCTGGGTGGATCAAGTGTTTGGGGTCCCAGAAAATATGAGGGGATTCTTTGGTCATCCTTATGTTTCTCTGCCTCATTGACACTGTCTCGCATGGCTCTTGTGTTGCTGTATTGTTCATGATAAAACTGAAAAAGAAAATGTTTCTTTTTTTTTAAAGTATATAAGTTATTTGGTGGAACACTTTTTTGCACTAAGGCTGGATGCCTGGAATCTTTTGAGCTGGGTTTTTTAGAAGGAAGTTGTTGCCTATAGCATTTTATTTTTGCACTTTGGACTATTAATGAATGTTCTGCTTTCAGGGAAGCGCTCGCACCTCCGGTCTGTGCTCACATTTCGTCCAGGATGTTAGAGGGAAGTTGGTGTTGACTGTTAATGAATGTTCTGTTCTCTGAGAACCATTGGTTTGAGTAATTATGACCAGCCCTATCTGTGTTTTATTGATATCATGTATACCTATATCATATTCACTCTATATTTGTGAAATGAATTTCGAGATCCTCTCCACGCTATCGATTTGCGCCTCTCTAATATGACCTCATGGCCTTTTTTCCCATTTCCTCACTTTCACACCTGCATCACAGCTGCCCTCCACCTTTTCCCCTTGCTTTGGGGTGGGGGTCCTTTCTTCCTCTCCCCATTATCTAACACTCAAGCGAGACGGCCAATCTCTATGTCCTGTGTCTCTGGGGCCCCTCCTCACCCTACACCCTTACTTCCTTTGGGGGTGCACTGCTCCTTGCTGAACCCTCATGTCCTCTCTGTGGGAGCGAGTGGTAACCAGCCCCCCCCCCCCCGTGTCACGTGACGCAGATCAAGCTACCAAGTGAAGGTAATCGCTGGTGAATAAATACAGCTCCTTTTTTTGCCAGGAGAGGGATTTCTGGCCTCCTTCACACAGTCACCCCACTTTAGAAATCACACCACACTCCTATGTTTACTGTGACAATAGTAACGTTGTAAACCACTTTCACTCACCTGGAGCTAGTGCTTAATTTGCAAATAAAAAGGTGCCGGTGCCCAGAGACCCTCCTCTTAAACACGCGACAGCTGCAATTAAATGCGGGAACACGGACTACTCAGGCAGCGTGATCCTAAAGCCATCTCGGGCCTCTTTAATCCATTTACAGCCACTCCTGGCCCTTCAGCTCTCTCTCTTGCAGCCTCTGAGTTTCTCACTTTGTGCCGTTTCTTCGTTTTTCTTTTCCTCGTCTTTCCCATATGTATCTTTTGCTCGCAGCAAATGATTGAGGCAAAAAAATAAGTGCCGGCCCTCAAATATAAGTGCAGCGGTTCCGCACCGGAAACAACAACTACAAATTAAGCACCGCCTGGAGCCCAGGACAAGGACCTATAGTGTAGTCCCATCTCCAAACGGAGGCTGCTGTAGCATGCATGTTTATGGCCAGACCCAACAGGCCCCTCCTACCGAAAGATGACCACTCTGGAAGCACCTGGAGCACCTACCTCCATCCCGGAAGTCCTCTCTGGTGCTGAAAGCAGAGCAGGGGCCAGGTGCTCCTATAATGGCCAGCTGGCAGAGATAACTGGGCTGATCCTGGCTCGCACTGACCCCCCAGAACCTAACTCTACTCACAGTCTCCACAGCTGCCCTGTGGCCCAATGTGACGTGTAATACCTCCAGCCAGATTTCAGTGCTTAGTCAAAAGTTTTCATTTCACTCTTAACATTTTATGCATGGATTAAAATGGCCCAGCGTGAAGTGACAGCTCAGCTGGGCCAAAACGAGGGCTGCTATTCTTGTTAACCACGTGACTCAAAAATGTGTGTGAAGCCAGGAGCTTTTGAGGGCGATCGCAGCGAGGTGAGTGGGGAGTGAAGACTTTTTTGAAGGGTGATATAGGTTGAAAAATGTGTGGCCCTATTAAAGTCTATGGAGGCATTATGTTTTTCAGGAGGGTAAGTAAGAGAAAAAAGAGGGTGACACCCGCTGAATGTGGGTGAGTTGACAGGTATATGCTGGGCAACAGTGTTACACACAGGATAGAGGTAACAGCCAGGTTTGTCTAATGAATCTCCTTCTAGTTATCATTCCTCTCTGCCAAAAGGGGGTCTTTTCTTGTGGAGTCACGTTTAGCTCGAGTCATGGCTGTGTCCTATAAACCCCCGGGTACTTGGGTCAGCCCTAACGGACTACCAAGTAGTTGCAGGGATGATCAGTGGCCCCACGTACAAGAAGCACGTGGGGCCACTGATCTTCTTCTGACTTTGTTCAAGGTCAAGTCATCTCACTTGAGAATTCATGATCCCTCAAGATTTGCAATTCTCCTGCGAGCTTTCACAAGATCACTTGAAGTTTGCAGGTTTTGCAATAACTGGTGTGAGACTTGAGAAATCTCACAAAAATGTCTGAGGCATGGGGTTTCTGAGTCCTGTGGGAATTTCCTTCCTTGGATCAGTCAATGCTCAAGCTTCTCACAAAATCCAGCTCTTGGGGCACACCAAAGGCCAGGACCTAGTCATGACACGGACTTTAGTGCTCCTGACTACAACCGTCACTATTTCCATTTGGTTTAGTTCAATTTCAAATACTGACACATTCTGGTAAGAATGACAGATAAGAGTTGTCGGTTAAAAGCTTTATATAAAGAAATTAATAGGCAGATTACATAAAATGCGTCAAAAGTAAATTCAGCAATAAGGCATGGGAATCATAGTACAAAAAACTCAGTACAGTTCTAAGTGAAATCGGGCATAGATTCGCCTTCTCAAAGTAAGGGAAAAGGAGGGTCTCTCAATACACAATCCACATGTTCTTTTATTGGACTTTAGACAAAGACATTCATACATTCCACACAAGTACATGGTTCTCAGGTTCTCAGGATATACACTTAAAGGGAACGAGCAAGAAGGAACATTTTACTACAGAATACATTTAAAGATTCTCTCATGGTAGTAGTACATTGGGTTTCTAGACGTTCTCACAGTACACTCAATCAATTTAATTGATATATTGTACAGCAATAGCCTGGGACAGTTGAAGTGTCCTTGGTTATGTACAGTGAAAGAATTTCCCTGAGAACACTCGCTATTTTATTCATGTGGATCCTGACAATGCTTTAATTAGAACAGTAATAGTCATCATGTGATGTTCTGTGACGTTGGGCAAGATGGAGGATAGAGTGAACAGAGCCTAAGTTAGCGTAAACTCAGTTGTAATGCATTTAATAGAAAAAAAAACAGCTCTCACAATCCCCCCTCTGATTATTTCTAAATCGTCATTCAATTACAAAACATTAGTCATCAACTTCGGGTTCTTCTGTTTGGGATCTCCCAGGCTCTTCATGGAGTTCACTTTGCATCTCCTCGGCTTTAACACTTAGCCTCTCTCTTCCTCTTTTTGCTGACAGCTTCTTATACCCACACTCCATACCATTCCATGATGAAATTCCTTTGTAAAAGTGCAAGGAAATAGGCATGCATGCAGTGCCAACCTATATAATCAAAAAAGGGGTTAGAAGCAATTTTAAAATTCCTCCACCTATACTACCAAAACAGGCTTCTATCTAAGCAAATCCCTTTCCAATGGGTCTGAATATATATCATAACCCTTTCCAGGCACCTGATCCTTTTAGTTCTGTCAGTTTGTGCGTTATATTCGTAATGTTAGTAACATAGCCACTAAGCTGCATATCTACTTGCAACCTATAAGCACAACATTCCCAAATGTGAATGACTTTGTAAACTCTGCCTTCCTGTGCGAGGAGCAAATCCAGCACAAGACGATTTTTGCATAATCACAGTTCTCATTGCAAGCAAATCCTTATTGATTACCGTCAACGTACCTGTAGTATTAGTAGCAAGCCAATCAACGAAAGTGAATAATTTTCTAAACTGTACATCGTTTAATGCCCCTCCTGTGGATGGTATCAGAGCTCCAAAGTCGTCACTAAGAATCAGCCTTAAGCTACATTTACTTCATCCATTATATTATTCAAGAGGAAAATCTATCTTGTAGGTATGATAGATCCTAAGGAAAACTAGAGCTGCATAACAACTACTTGTCCAGTTGTGTGGCAAAGGGAAATAAACAGATTTACCACACATACATAGATATCTTTTGTACTCGCCTCTAAATTTGAAAGTCTTTTATTGGCTTAATAATTATGCTCACAATTTCACATCCTCATTTTCCCACTGTTTTATTGCCCCAACTGCCGCATTAGATATAAAGATCCCTTCTTGGTGACATCAATGCTTAATCTTGGGGGTGGTTCCTTCAAAGTTTCCTTGCTTTTAACAATAATGTGGTTTGCACTTGTCTTCTTTTCCCCTCTCCTCATCTATTCTTATCCTTTCGTTCAGCTTGTCTACAAATACTCTTGCATCCTTGTGAATTTTACAAGTTACATCATGCATGCTCTGATTAGCAAAGCCCATAAATATTAATTTTCACCACTGACAATCAACACATTCACTAAAGGAGTTTCAGAATCTGAATAAAACTATTTAATAGTATCTTGTTGATAAAAAAGATTCAAGAAAACAGAACAGGAAAAGGAATATGATAGAGGTAGGTGGAAATAGGCTGCTATCTCAGCTGCAGAAACTAGAGGAACAGACGCAACAGTCTTCTAACTCTGCATCCTTCACATGCTCAGCCAGCATTTGATAATACACATTATAGCCATACACACTCTCATGCTGTGGAGAATGTGAAGCTCTATTCTCAGATGCGTGAGATCTGACTACAGGTCCAAGGGTGAAATTAGGTGTGGTGTGAGGGATATCCCCTCCCAAAAAGTAAAACTCCAACAGCCATCCAAACACAGAGACAGAAATGGCAACTGCCAAACTCACAGGTACAATTGTACAGGGTTGCTGCATCATCTTAGCTTAAATCAGATCAAGGGACTCTCAAATATTTAACTGATATCTGTTAGTCCTCTAGTTGCTACCCTATAGTCACTACCCTATCTTGAAAGCTACCAGGATCTTTATTCTGTGACAACTGGAGACCTGAAGGAGCGTTTGTCCTCTGACCGTTACCCTAACTCCCTGACTATCTAGTCTCTTCTTGGGGGTCAACAGTATTTTACGGGTGGTCATGGCTCTCAGCCAAACGTCCTTGAAACTGCTTCAGATCTCTGGCTCTGATTGAGCTGATTTGCTCTCCGTGGTGGAATTTTCTTGTCCCGTTCCAACCTCTACTTCTTGCAGAGTCTGCCATGACAGATTAGCTTCAGCTTTCCAAGAATTCTCACTTTCCTTGTGAATGAGTATTCTCAATCCTGTGGTTGGTATTGTGGTGGTTACTAGGACAATAGCATTCTTGTTGGCCACTGTCTCTGGATGATTTTCATCTGACGGAGGCTGTGTGCCCTCAGTCCAGTCTTCCCTGAAGTTTCAGACACCTCAAACCTGGGACAACTCAAGGAATTAATGGATATTAGTTCTGCTTCTTCCTCTTTGTGTCTTGCCTTCTCGGTGTGAGAAGCGTGAATTCAATTCGGCAGAGCAACACACTTGACAGCAGTGTTGGTGACCATGATAAGCTGGTATGGCCCTTAACAGAATTCTTCCCAACAAAACTTGAGGACTTGTTCCCAGTCACCTGGGTTCAGGTTATGTCCTGGGGAGTCTTGGACTGCTGGTGTAGAAGTGGCTGCTTAATGAGAGATGGAACGCACCATGTCAAAGAATCCCTTGCAGTACTCGAGGACCAGATCACCTGCGATGTTCACAGTTTTGCAGGGACAGAGGGTATGCACATGGTTCTCCCCATTAACACCTCAGTGGGGGACAATCCATTTCTTTTACAAAGGTTACTTTAAATGCTTATGACCACCAAAGAAAGAGCATCAGGCCAATTGAGCTTTAGTCAGCTTAGCCTTGATTGTCCCGTTTAGTCTCTCTACAATCCCTAATGCCTCAGACTGTAGCTACAGTAGAATCTCTGGTAAGTCCCTAAGGCTGTACACATTAACTGCATGATCTCGCTCTAGAAGTGTGTTCCTTGATCCGATTCAAGATGAACTGGTATCCCGAATTGTGGTATCAACTCAAGCAGCAATAATTTAGCACCTATTTGACTGTCAAATCTCTTGGTGGGATATGCCTCAACTCATCGTGAGAACTGAACACAATGACGAGAATATAGCTCAGTTGGTTACATGGGGCATTTCCACAAAATCAATCTTGAGACGGTTGAAGGAACCATCATTCTTTCCAATGTAACTCATGGCCACGGCAACTCTTCTGCCCAAATTTTTTCTTTGGCAGACAACACAGCACTGGCACACATTTTCTGCCACTGTTCTGAAATAAGGATTGTAACAATATCATCAGAAGGTGGCCACCATTCCATTTCCCTCAACATGGATTGGACCATTCATATGCAGCACCATTGCAGGCAGAAGGGAAACAGAGAACTGGCTTTCCCTCACTGGCTATGTGACAGATGTTGGGTTCTGGTCTCAGACATGAGGATCTTGATAGAGTGGGGTACCATTACAATTAAAGGGTAGCTCATCACAACTCATTCAGTCTGCTGTATACTAAGACTTTCCGCTACAGCCGCTTTGAGATAACCAGGCAACACTGCTGCCACCAGATCAAGAGTAACTGAGAAGGAACCAATGGGGCACTTAGTCTCCCCATGGGCTTGTGTTATTACAGACAGAGCACACCCATCTCTTTCATGACAAAAGAGCACAAATTATTTCATATAGTCTGGTATTCCATGAGCGGATGCTCTGCAAAGTAAATTTTTTGACCAATTCTTTTTATTGGTTTTTGAAGTAAAGTAGTAAACATGAAACATAAAATTGTCACACTGTTCTCACAAAATTCACAAACATTCCCCTGCCACCCAATCCTCTCCCCCGCTCCCCTTCACTGTCATGTGGTCATGTACCACTCCGTCGTTATGCCACATCATCTCCAGGGCTGTCAATTTCATCACATCTTTTGCCCCTATGGACATTCCACCCATTCCATATTTTCTCTCATTTCCGGTGGCAACCTCTACCCTCATATACCACTCTCTCTGCCACCATGCACCAATCCATATCCCATTTCCACACCCCCAGTTCCGGGGCCTGCCCAGTCCCCCAAGCCCTTCCTGGCAATATTTCTCTTTGCCATTATGAGGCCTAGTGTCATCCATGTCTGTTGTGTCTTTCCAATTTCTGCATCTCACCAGATATTTCAAAGTACACTTTTGAGCTCCTGGAAGGCTTCCATGCTTTCGTAATCCTCTGGTACCGAGTCACTGATATCAGCATGTTTCAGCCTTATTAAAGTCTTGCCACAAAGGAAAAGTTGGAGATCTATTGTCGGCTATAGCCAACCATGCCCAAAAACATTCTCACTTCTCTATGTGTAGTTGGGAAAATCATTTTAAGGACTGTCTATGCACTCATGAGACACCCATCACACTCCCTTTTCTATCTGGAATGCCAGATACATGACTTCCGTCTGACAGCACTGTAATTTCTCGGGTGAAACTATATGCCGGTTCTCAGCCAAATGATTGAGCAAAGCAATCATGTCTTGTTTGCAAGCTTCCTTGGTCATAGAGACTATGAAGAGATTGTTGAAGTATTGGATTCATGTAGCAATGCATGGTAACTGCAGTGACTCTAAGGCCCATATTTATGAAAAATGACACACATCTGTGCTAGCGCAGTTGTGCATCATTTATTTTAACGCAAGCTAATACCATTCCCTAACGCCATCCATGTGCCATATTTAAAAAAAGACACACAATGGCGCTAAAGCCAGTGATGTATGGAATTAGGGGAAATGGCGTTAGTGGGTCAAAAATGATGGTAGGCTGATTAGCAGCAAAATATCTGCCGCTAGTGAGCCTTGCGTCATTTTTTGACGCACAAGCAGCCAAAAAATGACTCCTGTCAAGGTATAGACATGAGTCATTACCACAACCCCAATGCCCACCAGAGGGGACGAGTGTCCCCAGGACAAGCCCAACATACAGAGTGCGAGCCAGGGGCCCCATGTAAGGGGCCACCAGTGGCACACCCCACACATACACATACACTTATCTGCGATGGGCTCCCCCCTCCAGTAGTGTCCCTGTGATGTGGGTGGTGATGATGCTGGGGGTTGGTGTGGGCATCAGTGTGCCCATTCCATGGTATTTCCCCATTGGAATGGGCCTACCAGCACTTTAACGCCTGGTCTGACCAGGCATTAAATAATGACTCTATTCGGGCTGAATGCCATTATTTAGGTCTGCCTCCTAGGTACGCGTCGTTTCAGCGTCGGGAGTTAAATATGGCGCTGGGAGGGCTAGCGTCATTTTTAGAAAGGGAACGTCTACCTTTCATCTCATTGTCGCAAAGAGATGCAAGGTGGGTTGGCGCTTCCTAAAAATGGTGGTAACTCCAATATTTTGATGCCAGACGGGTCTAGCGTCAAAATATAAATAAGGCGCTAAGTCAGCGACACTTTAGCGTAAAAATAAATGATGCTAAGGTGACGCTAGCTTTCCATAAATATGAACCTAAGTTCTTTTTAAGTATCTGATTGAAGTAGGATGGATTACTGTATACGGGTCTAGTGTCAAAATATAAATAAGGAGTTAAGACAGCGCCGCTTTGGCGTCAAAATAAATGACGCTAAGGTGACGCTAGCTTTCCATAAATATGAGCCTAAGTTCTTTTTAAGTATCTGATTGAAGTAGGATGGATTTCTGTACAGCCGTGTGAAACATGACAACACAAGACGATCTTCTCCTGGAACCAGGACACGAAGAGAAACAGGCTCTCTTTGTGCAACGGGACAGAGAAGAAGGCTTGGCAAAGGTCAATGACCGTGAATCACTCAGCCTCTGGGGTAATTTGGAACAGAATCACAGCAGGGTTCGGTACCTCAGGACAGCATGGAATGACAATTTGGTTAATCTTTCGGAGATCTTGAATGATCCTCCAGTTTTTGTTTGCCTTCTGTAGGGCCATGATTGGGGAGTTACATGGACTCCCAATGACTTCTCGAAAGATACCTTGTCCTATGCTGCTCCAATGACAGGGGTGACTCTTGCAATTGCTTCTGGTGTCCTTTTATGTGGGGAGTCTGGGGGAAAACAATATTTGGTTGAAGGGTAATCTTTAGGGGTTTAGCACCTTTAATCAACCCAGTCTCCCTTTCTGTGAAATCCCAGACCTCCTCCTTAACTGTCTCTCACAGAACCACTAGCCTCCAGTAGTTATGATCGGATATCACATGACAACAGGTTCAGGGGACTGCAACTAGAATTTGGTGTTGGCTGCTTGTGTTTCAATCCTGACCCCTGTGTGCAGTAGGAAAGGGAATTGAGCTTGCAGAGAAGATTACAATCTATCAGGGCTTCAGGGCTGAAACCACAAATGCCTGCAACTTGGACTTCTTTTCTCGAGAGAGAGGTAGGATAGGGACCTCAACTATTCTAAATGTTGAACAAGTGCTCCTGTGTCTATTAGGAAAGATATGGGATGTCTGTTAACCTCTCCAGCCATGTACAGTCCACTCTGATCCACTTCTCGGACTGTGCCAAGTACGCACTCCTTCTCCCCCCTCAAGCATCGTCATTGGTCCTGATTGAAACCTATGGAAGTCTAAAACATTATGGGGACTGGACCTCCTTGTAACATTATTGGATTTTGGGGTAGGCTGTGGCCTTGCTGGGGATTGGAATAGCTCCCTGCATGTTTTGTGGTGGTTATATGGGGCTTGGCATTGGGGGAAGATCCCCCTGCCCTGTGGTACTTGCACCCTGGGAATCTGGTATGATTCAGTCTGGATTACAATGGCTCTTCCGCTTCCAATGCTCTACCCTGTTGTAAATGTGACACTGTGTGACCTTCTCTTTAGGGCACTTATACTAGTCCCTGAACTATTTCCCCGACCTATACCCATTAATAGGCTATTCCCACTGTAGTTCAGGGAGACTCCTTGCATTGCATACCACAACTGGGGTATAACTAGGGTTTTTGGAATGAAACTTTAAGTCCATTAGCCCCTCCATTCTGTGCCAAGTGAGTTTGGGCTATCATGCACTTCTCTTTAAGTCCCTTCTGTTTTCCTTCTAGCATGTCACTGCAGTATTTCCCATACAGTAAGATTTGTCAATTGCCAGCAAAGGACACCTTGGCTAATTTGATTGCTAATCTCTGGCCTTAGTCCATACACAAAGGATGCAGTGAACCCTCTCATGTTATCCCCTAACGAGTCCTTCATCCTGCAATGCTCTCCATACCCTGCATGAATCTCTCAAAATAAGCATGAAATAATACCGTGTGCTTTTGAAAGGTTTGGAAAATCTTAGACCAATTCATCTCTTTTTGGGGAACCTTTTGTCTTCAAAGGCCTTATCACTTCCTCATATTAGATTTTTTCTATGCTGCAATGACAGATTTTTTTCCTGAGCTCAGTGCACCAAGCAGAGTGAGGAGTGGACAACTCCGCTAACTTCATCTGCAAAGTTTACCGCCCACCCCTGATTTTTATATAACTTTGCGTTATTCCGCAGAGTGAAATTCCACAAGTTCCGCCCACCCTTTGTTCTAAGATAGCTGCCGCCAAATTGTTGTTGATGTGGTGGCAGACAATCAGATCTCTCAATGAGATCTCTTGGCTTCACGGATCCTCTGCAGCGTGATGCATACACATTTGTGGAACATTAATTTCTCAAAAACTACTAAACGGAGTTACACTCTTTCTGGACCACGTTTTCTGTCAAATTTGGGGTAAATCCATTTAGACTGTAGCTGTGTCTAAAGTTTGTATGGAAAAATAAATAGGTAAATGTTTTTTGGGACCCTCTCCCTTTTTCTCTAACCCCGCATGAAAAATCCCCCCAAAACGTTCCACTTTTGAGCTCTGGTGGAAGAACAGTTTATCTGGAAAGTTTTGTGAAGATTCGTCTATTAGAAAAACAAAAAATGATTTTCCTATGGAAATATGGTGTGTGTGTGTATATATATATATATATATATATATAGTGTACCAGTGATGCCACAGTACAACAATAAAGAATCAGAAAAGAGACAGTGCAAGCTGTCGACAGCTTACACTGTAGTTTATCACAGTTTGTGTTATTTATAGGGACATTTGGTATATATTTGCTTATGCATAGCACATCAATTGCATACACGTGTGATAGATACTGGGATTGATTTTTGTAATATGACCGCTTTTCTGATTGTTTATGTTTGGACTGTGGCATCACGGGTACTATTTGAGCTTGAAAAAGCCTTGTATTACATGAAACACGTGTTGGCTGCAGGATGTTTTTTCAAGATTAACAACAACATTTCAACTTGTGAAATTAAAAGAAACAAAGCTACAAATGTATGGACTGCCTTCTTAAAACTATTGTAGTAAGCAACATAATTTTGAGTGCTCCAGTGCCACATGTTGATTATACAGTGTGCATAATATGTACGTATCCATGCAAATTCAAAGATGAACTCATATTTTCAAAAAAAAAAAAAGAAATGTGCTAATATCAAAATGGCTTTTAAATTCACACTCGATATTCGATCTCGGGTCATTCATCAAAGAAATGATTTGTATGCATTGGTAGCCGACCTACTCCAGCACTCTCCGTGCTGTACCCATATACATTTACTATGTAACATGTATACGTAGACATTGTCTAAATCAATGTTTTAGTGTCTATGTGAATTATTATCCTCTATTAGGGTGTGAACTTGCCGATGATGTGACTTATTGTAACTGCCCCAGTGGGCATATGTTAGTCAAAGGGGGTAATTTTGACCCCGGCGGGCGGTGGTCGCCGCCCGCCTGGAGGGAACCGCCATATGGCCGCTCCGCGGTCGAAAGACCGCGGAGGCCATTCTGGCTTTCCCGCTGGGCTGGCGGGCGACCGCCAGAAGGCCGCCCGCCAGCCCAGCGGGAAACCCCTCCCCACGAGGAAGCCGGCTCCGAATGGAGCCGGCGGAGTGGGCATGTGCGACGGGTGCAGTTTGCACCCGTCGCGTATTTCAGTGTCTGCTAGGCAGACACTGAAATACACAGTGGGGCCCTCTTACGGGGGCCCCTGCTGTGCCCATGCCATTGGCATGGGCACGGCAGGGGCCCCCAGGGGCCCCGCAGCACCCCCTACCGCCATCCTGTTCCTGGCGGGCGAACCGCCAGGAACAGGATGGCGGTAGGGGGTGTCAGAATCACCCATGGCGGCGCAGCAAGCTGCGCCGCCATGGGGGATTCCAAGGGCAGCGGTAAACCGGCGGGAGACCGCCGGTTTACCCTTTCTGGCCGCGGCAGAACCGCCGCGGTCAGAATGCCCTTTTGGAGCACCGCCGGTCTGTCGGCGGTGCTCCCGTGGCCGGTGACCCTGGCGGTCACCGGCCACCAGGGTCTGAATCAGGCCCAATGTCAGGTGTAACTCAAATGGGTGCCGGATCAAACAACACAAGACTGAATAACATAATACTGAGACAAAATAATGGAGGGAAAAGAAAGAAATATAAATGCTAGAATGAGATAATGGAGAAAATAGAAGGACTGGGAGTACACCTGTCCGAGATATAGGTGGTCATTACAACCCTGGCGGACGGTGTTAAAGGTGCGGTAATACTGCAAACAGGCCGGCGGACAAAAAAAGGGAATTACGACCCTGGCGGAAACCGCCAACTAAGACAGCCACTTTAACACACCGCCCGCCACGGCGGTACAGACAAACAGCGCGGCGGACACCGCCAACAGACAGGCGGGAGACAATGTACCGCCCACACTATCACAACACACCAATCCGCCACCTTTTCCGGGGCGGATTCACTGTGGATAAAAACACGGCGGAAACAGCTTTTGCTATGGGAAAACGCTCACCTCAACACATCCCACGAGGTACGAGGACACCATGGAGCCGGAACTACAAATGCTCCCTGCCCTTGTATTCCTGCTCATCTATGACCAACAGCGACGTAGGCGCAGAAGATACTGGTGAGTACTGCACCTACGACACGGGGAGGGGGGAGGCAAAAGTTAGGGGGACACCCACCAAACACCCCCATCCCCACCCTCGCATTAGACAACATACACACCAATGCAGTCACAAAAATCACAGTAACAACCCACAATCCCCCCGGAAGAATGCAAAGACAAAGCGAATTGCGGTCAAACTTTGTATTGTGCCAATATACTACTCATACAAAAATATACTGATATATATCACGAAATCTGTCAAAATTAAATATACACTACAAGAAGTAGTGCAGATATGTACACAACAATGTCCGTGCACAAACAGTCCAAAAATGCATGGGCGAGGCCCACAATAGATACCTGACCAAAATCCGAGAGAACACTGCCGGGGCATCAGATAGAAACAATACAGGCACCTCAGGGGGAAGGGAAGGGGGGGCACCTCAGCCAGATGAATGCGAAGCCAGATCCACGACGGGGCTACATGCCCATGTATGCCATCCTGGGGAGTGCAAAGCCACAGTCTCTCAAGTCTCTACAGTGGGTGGCTTGCCCACTGTACCATCCTGGGGAGTGCAAAGCCACAGTCTCACAAGTCTATACAGTGGGTGGGTTGCCCACTGTTCAGTCCTGGGGAGTGCAAAGCCACAGTCTCTCAAGTCTCTACAGTGGGTGGCTTGCCCACTGTTCAATCCTGGGGAGTGCAAAGCCACAGTCTCACAAGTCTATACAGTGGGTGGGTTGCCCACCGTTCAATCCTGGGGAGTGCAAAGCCACAGTCTCTCAAGTCTCTACAGTGGGTGGGTTGCCCACTGTTACATCCTGGGGAGTGCAAAGCCACAGTCTCTCACGTCTCTACAGTGGGTGGTTTGCCCACTGAGCCATCCTGGGGAGTGCAAAGTCACATCTTCGCAAGTAGATGCAGTTCTCTACTGGTATTGGGTGGGACTGGTGCCCAGACTGGATGAGTCTCCCCGTGAAAGTACATGTCCTGTCACTGTCCCAGCTGCACATGGGAGAACGATGCCTGATGTGCCGGACTATTCATACCCACACGGTCTTTGCCCTGTTCAGCGGTCTTCACCATGTCGGTCTTTGCTCTGTTCAGCGGTCTTCACCATGGCAGTCTTTGGCCTGTTCAGCGGTGCTTTGCCATGGCGGTCTTTGCCCTGTTCAGTGGTCTTCACCATGGCGGTCTTTGCTCTGTTCAGCGGTCTTCACCATGGCGGTCTTTGCTCTGTTCAGCGGTCTTCACCATGGAAGTCTTTGCTCTGTTCAGCGGTCTTCACCATGGCAGTCTTTGGCCTGTTCAGCGGTGCTTTGCCATGGCGGTCTTTGCCCTGTTCAGCGGTCTTCACCATGGCGGTCTTTGCTCTGTTCAGCGTTCTTCATCATGGCAGTCTTTGCTCTGTTCAGCGGTCTTCACGATCTCAGTCTTTGGCCTGTTCAGCAGTGCTTTGCCATGGCGGTCTTTGCCCTGTTCAGCGGTCTTCACCATGGCGGTCTTTGCTCTGTTCAGCGGTCTTCACCATGGCAGTCTTTGGCCTGTTCAGCGGTGCTTTGCCATGGCGGTTTTTGCCCTGTTCAGCGGTCTTCACCATGGCGGTCTTTGCTCTTTTCAGCGGTCTTCACCATGGCAGTCTTTGTCCTGTTCGGCGGTGCTTTGCCATGGCGGTTCTGGTACGGACATTGGTGTGTGGCATGACGAACTCCACACTGGACATTGTTGTGTGGCATGACGAACTCCACACTGGACATTGGTGTGTGGCATGACGAACTCCACACTGGACATTGGTGTGTGGCATGACGAACTCCACACTGGACGTTGGTGTGTGGCTTGACGTTCCATCACTGCCCACCGGGGCTGTGGGATCCTGGACCCTCCTGGGCTGTGACTCCGGCGGTGGTCTCCTGACCAGTGACGATACTTGGGCCCTCCTGGGCAATGACTCCGGCGGTGGTCTCCTGACCAGTGGAGATACTTGGGCCCTCCTGGGCAATGACTCCGGCGGTGGTCTCCTGACCAGTGACGATACTTGGGCCCTCCTGGGCAATGACTCCGGCGGTGGTCTCCTGACCAGTGGAGATACTTGGGCCCTCCTGGGCAATGACTCCGGCGGTGGTCTCTGGACCAGTGACGATACTTGGGCCCTCCTGGGCTGTGACTCTGGCTGTGGTCTCTGGACCAGTAACGACGGTGCTGGCAGTTGTGTCAGGACCGCCGGAAATGATGGCGCACTTCTCCGCCGTGACACTCACAACAGGTTGGGGAGACTTCCTCGGGACCTTCCCCACCTTCTTTGGAGTTACAGCTGACTCACCAATCGCCTTGGATCCCATTTCACTTTTTGTCCCACCAGGAGTCTTGACACTGTCCCGTCGTCCACTCTCCAATTTCAGAGCCTTTACAGGGGGTGGGCTGACAGTGCCTTGGCTCCGGGTCCTACTGCCTGCCCTGGTGGACGGGGCACTCCAAAAACCTGGAACACGCACCACTGGTACTGGAGGCTTTTTGGCTGAGGCGCTACGACGGGACTGATGAATTGGAGGGGTGGGGTGGGGGCAAAAAGGTCAATTTGACATAGGGACAGTTTCTGACGTACACTGGGATGGGTAGCTGGAGGGGCTCTGGGAGTGGAGGAAGAGGAGGTGGTTGTAGGAGGTGTCACTTTAGCTGTTTTGGGTGCAGGTGCAGGTACTGGAGGCTGTCGTGAGGTGGATGGATGTTGGGTGAGTGAATGCTGGCGTTTGTGTACTTTGGGAGGGGGCATCACAGACACACTGGGAGAGGACACAGGGGATGTGTATATGTCAGTGGAGGTGGTGAGTGCAGGTGAGCGGCTTGTGGTGCTGGGTGTCCTGGTGCGAGTCCTAGTGCCTGTAGATGTGGTGCATGCAGGTGTGTGTGTAGACGACACTGGGAGGGAGGAGGGAGAAGAGGAGGAGGGAGACACAGTGGAGACAGTGGATGTTGCTGTATCTGTATGGGTCTGATGCTTGTGTGAGTGCCTGTGGTGTGTGTGGTGCCTATGTTTGCTTGAGCTACTTGTGTGTGTTGACTTGTGTGCATGCTGGTCTGTAGGTGTGCTTGGGATGGGCTGGGGTACAGGGGATTTGGTCTGGGTGGAGGAAGTTGGAGGGGGGAGGCTGGACACAGGGACAATGGCTGCCATCAGTGCGGAGTCCAGAGATTGCAGGGTTCGCTGAAGGACAGCCTGATCAGAATGAATGCCTTCCAGGAATGCATTACCGTGTTTCAACTCTCGTTCTTCACCCTGGATGGCATTCACAATGGTAGACTGCCCAACAGTGAGTGACCTGAGGAGGTCAATGGCCTCCTCACTGAGGGCAGCAGGGGTGACTGGGACAGGGCCTGAGGTGCCTGGGGCAAAGGTGATGCCCACCCTCCTGGGTGAGCGGGCACGGGGCGAATGCTAAGGGGCTGCTGGGAGGGCGGTGCTGGTAGGGGAGGAGGTGGCTGTACCTGTAGAAGTGGGGCGCACAGATGGTGCCGCCACCACAGGGGAGCTCCCATCGGCAGACGAGTTTGTGTCGCTGGTTGGTGATCCTGTGGCCGACGTGAAGCTCCCCTCGCCCTCAGTACCACTGGTGAATTCAGAGTCTGTTGTGTGGCCCTCCATGGCCATGTGGGATGCAGCTCCCTCGTGCTCCGGTGCCACTGTACCTCCGCCTGTTGATGCAGATGTACAGAAGGACAGGGAGAGCAGAAAAAGGGGGGAGACAGAAGAAAGAGAGTTTTAGTGCATGGCATACCGCTACCGTTGGCGGACAAGACAGACGCAGCAGCCCCATGCATTATGCCGTGCTCCTGCCCTCTGCACATGCTATTTCTGGGATATGGCCTACATGGCGATGGTAGAAATCTGCCCACATGGATGGCAAAGGGGCAACTATACATCAATTTGCCTTTTTTTTTTGCTGGGGTAGAGTGCCACATGGCCTACATAACGGAGGGGCCTTGCCTACCTAACTCGCCCTGGCCTAGGGACACCCACAGCCCACCACCCCCACCCAGACAGCTCCACTGCACGCAAAGTCCATAGGATGAGGTTGTACTCACCCCCTTGTGTCTGCTGTGATGTCCTTAAGTGCCCATCCAACTCCGGGTAGGCCACCGCCAGGATCCGGAACATCAGGGGGGTCATGGTGCGACGGGCACCCCTCCCACGTTGGGAGGCCATCCCCAGCTGAGCCTCCGCCGTCTTCTTGCTGCAGCGGCGAATGTCCTCCTATCTCTTCCGGCAGTGGGTGCCCCCAGGGTCCGGATTCCTTGGCGATGGCACGCCAAATGTCCCTCTTCTGGTGGGCGCTGACCTACATGACATGCACAAGGAAAGAGGAACAGTCATTACCTACTGCACCGTCGTTGTAATTGGCGCCCTCCCAACTCTATCCCTGTGGCCCATTCATCCCCATGCATGACTGTTCTATGTACTCTGCCCCCTTCCCTCATCCACCCAGCCCTCTCCACCCAGGCCTAGCCCATACAACGTGCTCCCTGTGTACTAACCTGTTGGTCTGGAGGACCGTAGAGTAGCGTATACTGGGGGAGGACCCCATCCACAAGTTTCTCCAACTCCTGTGCAGTGAAGGCAGGGGCCCTTTCCCCAGACGCAGCAGCCATCGTCGCTTCCAGACCGAGGTCACAGCAGCACTAGCAGTGTAGGTCCTCTCCTGTCGAAGGTCAGGTATCCAGTGATTGAAGAGATAGAAATGGTGGTGACGTCCGCGGCGGTGACGTCCGCGGCGGTGCGCATCATCACCGCCAGCGCACCTGTTCATTGGCTCCTGGGACCCATAGGGTCCAATGTTAACCAATGCAGCATTGCGCCGCGCTCTACGACTGCCCACCGCGACGGTGTCCAACGCCAGTGCAGTTACCCCACAATTCCATTGTCCCAGTTTAGAGGTCAGGCAGCCGCCATTTCAGGGGCCCACATGGCTTCAATTACTACTGCGTCACACATACCGAGGCCTACACTCAAAACCTTTCCTGGATGGGTTAATTGTCTGTTGTAGTCTTGTGTGTGACTGTGGGTACATACCTGGAGGAATTCTGACAGTTTCTTCGCTGTTGTCCTTCTTAGGCACCGTCAGTTGGGACATATTGGAAGATGGCGGAATCCGCCGGTGTACCGACCGCTGGTGGACCTGTTGACAATGGAAGAGCGACATGTCATCGTGACCTACCGGTTTGACCGTGCCACAATCCAGGAACTATGTACCCAGTTGGAGCCAGACCTGATGTCACCAATCCGCCATCCGACTGGAATCCCCCCTGACGTGCAGGTGCTGTCAGTGCTCCATTTCCTTGCAAGTGGGTCTTTTCAGACAACAGTGGCCATGGCATCAGGGATGTCCCAGCCTATGTTTTCCAACGTGTTGTCCAGAGTGTTGTCTGCCCTGCTGAACCACGTAAGGAGATACATCATTTTCCCTGAGGTGGCGGATTTGCCTACAGTGAAAGGTGACTTCTATGCCCTTGGACATATCCCCAACGTCATAGGTGCCATTGATGGGACCCATGTAGCTCTGGTCCCCCCCGCAGGAATGAACAGGTGTACAGGAACAGGAAGAGTTATCATTCGATGAATGTCCAGATGGTCTGTTTGGCAGACCAGTACATCTCCCAGGTAAATGCAATGTTCCCTGGCTCAGTGCATGACGCCTACATCCTGCGGAATAGCAGCATCCCTGATATGATGGGTGAACTCCAGAGGCACCGTGTATGGCTATTGGGGGACTCTGGTTACCCCAACCTGTCATGGCTACTGACCCCAGTGAGGAATCCCAGGACAAGGGCAGAGGAACGGTACAATGAGGCCCATGGGCGGACTAGGAGGGTGATCGAGCGGACCTTCGGCCTCCTGAAGGCCAGGTTCAGGTGCCTCCATATGACAGGTGGGTCCCTATTCTACTCACCGAAGAAGGTGTGCGACATCATCATCTCCTGCTCCATGCTCCATAACTTGGCATTGCGACGCCAGGTGCCTTTTCTGCAGGAGGATGATCCAGATGACGGTGTTGTTGCAGCGGGTGAGCCTGTGGAGCCTGTGGACAGTGATGAGGATGAAGCTGATGAAGATGAAAACGACAACAGGGAGTCAGTCATACAGCAATATTTTCAGTGAGACACAGGTGAGTACATTTTCATGTTTCACATAATATTAAATTTCACACGTCTACCTCTATCCTGTACCTACATTTCACTCCCTATTTGTTAACTGAGTTGTCCCCTTCCATTTCAGTTTCAGTAATGTGGTAACCTACGTGTTAACAGGTTGCACCCTTGAAAGGCTTGTGATGTGTGACATTGGTATGTTGGCCTACCAATGGGTAACCTTTTTTAACACTGTAATTGACAATACAAAGTTCACAATCATTGACTGACTCCAATATTATTAAGGTTTCAAGGGTGTTTATTTAAGTGCATAAAAATGTAGGGGGGTTGTGAAATGGGGATAGGTCATGGTGGAAGAATGTCCATGGCAGAGTCCAGTCTATTAGTCTCACAGGTACATTGCACATCTGGCCATTGAAAGTGGAGCTGGGGCAGTTCCAATGTGGACAGGATAACAAAGTGGGACAGTGGGGGGACAATCAGGGTAGTCTTATTTCCTGGCGGGGTCTTGCCATCTTGCTCTGTCCTGTTCCTGGATCTCAGGGACCGCTTTCGTGGTGGTTCTCTATCTTTTGAAGGGGTTGGGGTGCTGGTGTGTTGGTCCTGTGGCGGGGCGTCCTGTCCACTAGCGCCGGCGGAGGTGGTGGGCAGTTCGTCGTCCAGGCTAGTGTCAGGGGCCCCTTGAAGTGCCACGGTGTCCCTCAAGGTCTTTTGAATGTCCGTCAGCACCCCTACGATGGTGCCCAGGGCGGAGCCGATGGTCCTGAGCTCCTCCCTGAACCCCAAATACTGCTCCTCCTGCAGACGCAGGGTCTCCTGCAACTTGTCCAGGACCGTTGCCATCATCTCCTGGGAGTGGTGGTATGCTCCCATGATGGAGGAGAGGGCCTCGTTGAGAGTAGGTTCCCTTGGCCTGTCCTCCCTCTGTCGCACAGCAGCCCTCCCAGTTCCCCTATGTTCCTGTGCCTCCGTCCCCTGGGCCGTGTGCCCACTACCACTGCCCCCAGGTCCCTGTTGTTGTTGGGGTGGTGGGTTAGCCTGGGTGCCCTGTAGTGGTGGACACACCGCTGATTGACCTGTCCTGGGTAGGGAGGTATGGGCCCGCTGGGTGGGTGCTGTGCTGGTGTTACCAGAGGGTGTAAGCTCGGTGTTGGGCTGTGGCTGGGCAAGGGGAACCGACTGTCCTGAGGCCCACGATGGTCCGGGCTGGTCATCAAGAACCAGTAGGGCAGGGCTGCTGTCGTCACTGTGGGCCTCTTCTGGGGGTGGAGTGGTGTTGTCTGGACCCTCTGGTGTGGTGACCTTCCTTCGGGTTCCTGCGGGGGTATGAGTACAGGATTATTGCATGTGTGTGTTTCATGATGTGCAATGTTTGGGTGTGCGTGCACCCCAGTGCTAGCATTCCTGTGTGGGAGCTTGTGTGGTGATGGTTGGGGGGTGTTCTGGGTCTCTGCAGTGGGCATGCTTTAGTGATGGGTATCCATGCTTAGTTGTGTCATGCAGGTCTTGGGGTTGGGATGGGTGGTTGGTGTTATGGGTACATTAGTGAGGATGTTAGTGGAGGGTGTGAGGGTGGGGGTGTGTGATAGCATGCAGGTAGGGTGGGGGATATGATAGTTGAGATTTGACTTACCAGTGTCCGTCCCTCCAACGACTCCTGCGAGGCCCTCAGGATGCAAGATGGACAAGACTTGCTCCTCCCATGTTGTTAGTTGTGGGGGAGGAGGTGGGGGTCCGCCGCCAGTCCGCTGTACCGCGATGTGGTGCCTGGATACCATGGAACGCACCTTCCCCCGTAGGTCGTTCCACCTCTTCCTGATGTCCTCCCTATTTCTTGGGTGCTGTCCCACAGCGTTGACCCTGTCCACTATTCTGTGCCATAGCTCCATCTTCCTGGCTATGGTGTACTGTACCTGTGAGCCAAATAGCTGTGGCTCTACCCGTACGATTTCCTCCACCATGACACTGAGCTCCTCCTCTGAGAAGCGGGGGTGTCTTTGGAGTGACATGGGGTGGTGTGTGTGATGTGTGGGGCGGTGTATGTGTTGATGAGTGTGGTGAGTGTAGTGGTATGTGGTGTTTTGTGCGTGGATGTTGTGTGGGTGATGGTGTGTGTTTTATATAGTGTTGGGTGTGTGGGAGTAGTGTGTGTATGTTTATCAGGTGTGTGTATTTGTAATTGTCCAATGTGGCGGTGTTTTGGAGCTGTGTGTGTATTTTGAGCGCGGCGGTGTGTACCGCCAATGGAATACCGCGGTTGAAAGACTGCCGCGTGGATTAGTGTGTCGTAATAGCATGGGCGTGTTTCTGTTGGCGTGGAGGTGGAGGATTTGTTTCCGCATGTTTATTGCTGACCTTTGGTGTGGCGGTATTGTGTGGGTGTCTGAATTTCGGCGGATTCCATAATGTGTCTCATAATAGCTGTGGCGGTCTCCCGCGGCGGCGGCAGTGTATTGGCGGTCTTCTGCACGGCGGTAAGCGCCTTTTCCCGCCAAGGTCGTAATGACCCCCATAATGTGCTCAGCAGTAGATGGTCACATTGTTTCCTCCATAATCGTCCAAGTGTGATTCCAGTTCTTTATCTTTGTTGATACCACAGGGCTCTGTGGGTCCCAAACATGTAATGCAGCGCTACTCAGCCTATCTTAACAGGATACTCTGTCTCCTCCTCACCTGTGTAGTGTAATCCTGTCAATGCCAAAGAAGGACAATGTATTGGTATGTAACGTATGCATTTATTCAAATGTCTAGCCTCTTGGTATGGCTGATTTACCTTAATAATTGTCCTTCTATGCTCAAGGATTCTCTTTTACAGAGGTAAAATTGTGTTTCCAACATCCCTCAGGCCAGAGGATCATGCAAGAGCATACACACAATATTCTGATGTGCAGATTATGCTCTTTAGTATTTAGTATGGTATGTTCCGGTCCAAACCTAGGCCCATATTTATACTCTGTTTGCGCTGAATTTGCACCATTTATTTTACGCAAATCCAGTGCAAACTTAACTCCATATTTATATTTTGCCGCTAGGCATGTCTAGTGCCAAAATATTGGAGTTAAAGTCATTTTTTGCCAGCAGAAAACTACCTTGCGTCAATGAGATGCACAGTAGGCGTCCCGGGCGAAAAATTACTCTAAGGCCCTAGCGCCTTATTTATCCTCCTGTGCACAAATCATGCACAGGAGGAGGAGTGACTTAAATAATGGCGCTAAGCATGTTTAGCGTCATTATTTAATGCCTGCGTATGGGCAGGCGTTAGGGGACCTGTGGGCCTTTTTCCATGGTCAGAGACCATGGAAACAGCCCACAGGTGTCCTTCTCTGCCCCAAAGGACACCCCACCCACCCGCACCAATACCTGGAGGAAACCGAAGGATGGGGGGACCCAACCCAGGTAAGTCCAGGTAGGTATTTTTAATTTTTTATTCAAAGTGCCATAGAAGGGCCTAACATGGGCCCCCCTCCATGACACTATGCCTAATTGCCATGCCCAGGGGACTTAAGTACCCTGGGCATGGCCATTGGCTGGGGGGGCATGACTCCTGTCTTTACTAAGACAGGAGTCATGTCCATGGGGGTTGTGCATCAAAAAGATTATGCTAGTCAGGTTAGAGTCATTTTTTTACTCCATCCTGACTAGAGCCATTCTTTCACACACAACCTCAAGTTTTCCCTAAGTCTCCCCTACCCGGTTAGCATCATGTATTTTGATGCTAACCAGGCCTTAGCGCCAGCTAGGCCATTCCATAAATATGGTGCCTGTCAGTGTCGTGGAATGGCGCTAATCGGCGCTATACTTTTTCACGCAAAACTGTGCTAATGCAGTTTTGCATGAAAAAGTATAAATCTGGGCACTAGTTTTTACAATATTTGCTAGCCTTACACTGACCCTAACTGAAAGTCCTTATGCGGTCAGCCAGTTGCCCTCAGTGTTGTGCGCTATACCGCCATGGATGAGTTAATCCCTGAGAGACTGATTTATGCTAGCTTGTGGTTATCTCCTTGCCAATGATCTTATTCAATGATAACAATATCCAATGTTTGTTGAACACCTGATGTATCTGTGCAGAATTTCTATTATAGGTTGTTATGAGACTTATACCGGGGAGTCTGTTTCCTTCTCCTTGTCTTTGCCCTTGCCTTGCTGCCTTTAATATTCTTGGGGTATGCTCACAATTGTGCACCACACTATCAAGGTTGGTGAAAGGATCCTGAACAGCTCTCATATATGAGTATAGGCTGAGAAGCATTTCTCATCTAGGGACCATAGGCATTCCTTAGTCAAGAATTTAGCAGGGTAGGTGCTGATGGCCTAAACTTTTAGGACCTTTTCACCCACAGGCTTTTTCGATGCTGCAAAGCATTTCAACATAATTCTTTGCTTAACTCAGATACAGCTGAGCTCTTCTTGGGCTGGGGCAAAGTAATGACCGGGAACATGCAGAACTCTTATGGGTCTTGGAGATGGTCAATGGTCAAGTGGAGCCCTTTGGCTACCATGGATTTAGGCAGAGTCTGGATGCCTAGTTCTGAATCCTAACACATTCCTGGATCACTTTCCATTGATTCCCAGCATAGACTACATTGGAATAATCTAGAGGGGATTGTACAAGGGCCCTGCTGATGTAAATGTAGTGTGGAACGGGATGGCTCATAGCAATATAACTTGAAAGGTGGTGCTGCTCATGACAACTGAGCTCTGGTGCCAGAAGCAGAGGTTCCTATCAAGCAGGTTCAACATTTTTCTTTTTTAAGCAGGATCTGGTTTACATCTATTTTAGACATGCTGTTGACCTCCGTCTAGTGATAAACGTGCATAATTACTATGTTGTGGATTATTAGTGATTTTGCCCAACAATATGTGGACCCCTGTAAGTGGAGGGAGAACTTTAAACTTACTGCTCTGAAAAGTTGAACCCAACAGGGCGCTGCATGTGACCCCATTTCTGCCGCTGAATGTGCCTTGGGCATTATACAAATATGTGGTGCAATAGAAGGAAAGAATGTGTAATCATCAATACATCAGTGAAACTAAATCAATCGCTGAAAGAGCAATCAATTTCTACATTTCATTTAAAGATATTTAATCAAACAATAAAATAGCCTAGATCAAACAATATTAGACATGTCACAACACTTCTAGACAAAAATTACATATCATACAAAACATATAGAACAAACAAAATTGTGGATAAGTAAACAAAAACAATTACTCAAACATTTCAATTAATCAAAAATGTACTCCAATCAATATTTCACTCTCAGAAAAGATGTGGTAATGATCTTTACTTTACACATTATTCCACATAAGGGATGGTTGCATCATGGCCACATCAAACAAATAATATTGTTCATTTTTTTTAAAAGGATGTGTGCCAATGTTATTCCTTATAGATAATTTAACATTTCTAGCAACATCTCCAAAAAAGAAAATGTCAACGCGTTTCAGCACCTTCTAATTGTGGGCCTCTTCAGGACCGTAGGAAATGGAAGTACTTGATAAAGTAGCAAAAAGCGAATTACAAAAAAAGAAACATAATCTAAAAACCTTAAACGTCATTTTATGTCACAACAGTCCAACCCTCATAATGTCCCAAGTACAGCTCATGCTGAAAAAAGTGAAAATCACTTGGCCAAAGGAACCCTTTTGTGGTGAAAGTACAATGTATTGATTGTGTTCAGTATGTGAATAGCTTTTCAATCAAATCAAGTGCTAACAGAGGAGAAACATAACCAAAGAACATGAGCCTATAAGTACTAATTACCCATACAGGCCAGGATGATCCAAAAGTGCCATATACTGGATTGATAGAATTCAAATAGGCCAAGACCTAAAAGATAATAAATATATGCTCTTTTTGAATACACAGGCGGTCTCAATCGAAATTTATCGAAGGAGTCAATCTCTAACTAGCTTTACTCTAGTGACTTACTTTATTAAAGAGATACAGTGGCCCCCTAAGGATACTCTTGTCGCGGCTCACCAATAAGTTTCCTTTATAGTTTAGCTTAGAAAGCAAAACGGCGTCTGCCTATTCACTAAGGGGGTGCCGTTCTTTAGCATGTCTGCACCCGGTTGAGAGTGCTTGTGTCAGTTGCTGCCAGCGTCAATGGCACATATCCCGCGTTTACCCTCAACAGATGAAGGACAAAGCTATCAACAACGTCCTCCACATGAAAATAAACATGTAACAGAATAGCATTGATGGTGGCCATCTTAAAATCAAGCTATACTTGCAGACAAGGCATCTGTGGCGGCCATCTTAAAGTGAAGTCATGATTAATGAGTTCACCTAAGGGTGAGCTGTCCATCTGTCACCCACTTTACTAAGACTTGCTAGTTGAAATTAGAAAAGGGGCAGAAATTTAAATAAATGTTCACAAATGCAAAAGATTAAGCTAAGGAACTGGGGAAGATGGCCACAGTAAGTATAGCTAAGTCTACCAGGGCGAGCTCTAATACTACTGTCTTTAAAATCATGTGCGTCTATACCACGGATAGTGTATCAAGGCTTAGGGAAAAGAAAGTAGAAGAACCAAGAATGCAAGAAATTAAAATGTGAGAAAGGTTAAGTAATACATTCCCACAAAATTTTGTTATAAACTGTTGTTCATACTGTATATCAATGTAATTAACAGCCAATCAAATCATAAACCATAGGCTTGACAGAAAAATTGAAAACTTCCTAAAATATAGTAAAAATACCTACTGTACAATTTAGAGCTTCCCCTTATAGAATTGAATACAAAAGGGGACTGGATTAAGGCCCACATTTTTATCCAGTAAAAATACCAGCTGTACAATTTAAAGCTACCCCTTATAAAATGGAAAGGGGACTAGAGTAAAGCCCACATTTCATCCAGATCATTAAGACCGTGCTGAGCTGTTTCACATTTCTCAATTAATCTTGCTTCCATTTTATCCAAGATGGTTGATGCAGATTTTCCACTTTGATTTTCACGTGCTACAGATATCATCCGGCTTGTGGTTCAATTCTCTGAAGTGTTCCACTAAAGGTGTACCCTTTATTGCGTATCTGATTCTTGAATTGTGTTGGAGAATTCTTGATTTGACTGGCTGAGACGTTTGTCCTATGTATAGTAACTCACAAGGACATTTCACACAATAAATCACATTTTTAGTGTTACAGTTGGAAACAAATGACTGATAGTGTGTTCTTCCATTCAACAATACTTCTTTAGTTTCAATGACCATTCAAGAAAGGTAGCTGAAGCATCGTCCTAAGGTCCTTCTTCCTTTCTGTGGGGAATGCAGCTTTAACCAAATGCTGTTGTAGGTTTTGTGTTTTCTTAAATGCAAAGAGTGGTTTCTGAATGCATAGTGGGGTCAGGATTCTCCAGTTTTTTCAATGATGGATCTGACCTTATTAGCTTTGGCATTATATGTGATTACACAGGTCAAAGGAGTTTCTTCAGTATGTTGTCTAGGCACTAATAGAGTTTTTCTGGGTGTAAACCAAGCTCTCTTAGAGGCTACTTTGACTAATTGTTTTCAGATACCCCCTATTGACTACAATGTGCACCAGCTCAAGCATTTTCAAAGTAGTCACCTCCCTTGGTAAAATTCCTTCTGATGCAAAGGAATTGACTGTAAGGCAAATTTAGTTTCATTGTTCTAGGATGGCCACTCAGAAAAATGCAGCAAAGTGTTACGATCTGTTGGTATTTTGTATAGGCTAACTTCTAAAGAACCTTCATCGGACATGATCCAAAGGTCCAGAAAATTGATTTTATTAGCATCATAATGCATGGTAAATCTAAAATCCAGTGCACCTACAACCCCCAGAGAGCACAGAAGTTGTGATAGGGGAATTCTGCAAGGAAGACCAACACCAGCAATGCAACCAAAGTAGATTTCTGGACGAGAGTACCTGTGGAACAAGGGGACCAAGAGCCGCGACAAAGTCGAGATTGGGCAGATGCCCAGAAAATGCCAGCTGAGGGTGCAAAGAAGCTGCCACCGGATGGTATAAGCTGTGGATTCTGCAAGATCGAAGAGGACAAGGAACTTCCCCTTTGGAGGATGGATGTCCCACGTCGTGAAGAAAGAGGTGTTCCCACGCAGAAAGACCGCAAACAAGCCTTGCTAGCTGCAAGTGTCGCGGTTAGGGTTTTTGGATGCTGCTGTGGCCCAGGAGGGACCAGGATGTCGCCACTTGGCTGATGAGACAGAGGGGGCGCCCAGCAAGACAGGGAGCCCTCACAGAAGCAGGCAGCACCCGGAGAAGTGCCAGAACAGGCACTACGAAGAGGAGTGAACCGGAGCTCACCCGAAGACACAAAAGGAAGTCCCACGACGCCGGAGAACAACTCAGGAGGTTGAGCACTGCAGGTTAGAGTGTCGGGGACCCAGGCTCGGCTGTGCACGAAGGAAATCCTGGAAGAGTGCACAGGAGCCGGAGCAGCTGCAAATCACGCGGTACCCAGCAATGCAGTCTAGCGTGGGGAGGCAAGGACTTACCTCCATCAAACTTGGACTGAAGAGTCACTGGACTTTGGGAGTCACTTGGACAGAGTTGCTGAGTTCCAGGGACCACGCTCGTTGTGCTGAGAGGGGACCCAGAGGACCAGTGATGCAGTCTTTTGTTGCCTGCGGTTGCAGGGGGAAGATTCCGTCGTCCCACGGGAGATTTCTTCAGAGCTCCTGGTGCAAGAAGGAGGCAGGCTACCCCCAGAGCATGCACCACCAGCAAACAGGCGAGAAAGCGGCAGGATCAGCGATACAAGGTAGCAGTAGTCGTCTTTGCTACTTTATTGCAGTTTTGCAGGCGTCCTGAGCAGTCAGCGGTCGATCCTTTGGCAGAAGGTGAAGAGAGAGATGCAGAGGAACTCTGATGAGCTCTTGCATTCGTTATCTAAAGAATTCCCCAAAGCAGAGACCCTAAATAGCCAGAAAAGGAGGTTTGGCTACCTAGGAAGGAGGATAGGCTAGCAACACAGGTAAGAGCCTATCAGAAGGAGTCTCTGACGTCCCCTGCTGGCACTGGCCACTCAGAGTAGTCCAGTGTGCCAGCAGCACCTCTGTTTCCAAGATGGCAGAGGTCTGGAGCACACTGGAGGAGCTCTGGGCACCTCCCCTGGGAGGTGCAGGTCAGGGGAGTGGTCACTCCCCTTTCCTTTGTCCAGTTTCGCGCCAGAGCAGGGCTGGGGGATCCCTGAACCGGTGTAGACTGGCTTATGCAGAGATGGGCACCCTCTGTGCCCATCAAAGCATTTCCAGAGGCTGGGGGAGGCTACTCCTCCCCAGCCCTGACACCTTTTTCCAAAGGGAGAGGGTGTAAAACCCTCTCTCTGAGGAAGTCCTTTGTTCTGCCTTCCTGGGCCAAGCCTGGCTGGACCCCAGGAGGGCAGAAACCTGTCTGAGGGGTTGGCAGCAGCTGCAGTGAAACCCCGGGAAAGGTAGTGTGGCAGTACCCGGGTCTGTGCTAGAGACTCAGGGGATCATGGAATTGTCTCCCCAATGCCAGGATGGCTTTGGGGTGGCATTTCCATGATCTTAGACATGTTACATGGCCATGTTCGAGTTACCATTGTGACGCTATACATAGGTAGTGACCTATGTATAGTACACGCGTGAAATGGTGTCCCGCACTCACAAAGTCCGGGGAATTGGCCCTGAACGATGTGGGGACACCTTGGCTAGTGCCAGGGTGCCCACACACTAAGTAACTTAGCACCCAACCTTTACCAGGTAAAGGTTAGACATATAGGTGACTTATAAGTTACTTAAGTGCAGTGGTAAATGGCTGTGAATTAACGTGGACGTTATTTCACTCATGCTGCAGTGGCAGGCCTATATAAGAATTTTCAGAGCTCCCTATGGGTGGAAAAAGAAATGCTGCAGCCCATAGGGATCTTCTGGAACCCCAATAGCCTGGGTACCTCAGTACCATATACTAGGGAATTATAAGGGTGTTCCAGTATGCCAATGTGAATTGGTGAAATTGGTCACTAGCCTGTTAGTGACTGTAGGAAAGTATCATCTTGCCTGGCATGTTACCCCCATATTTCACTGTATATATGTTGTTTTAGTTGTATGTGTCACTGGGACCCTGCCAGCTAGGGCCCCAGTGCTCATAAGTGTGCCCTGTATGTGTTACCTGTGTTATGACTAACTGTCTCACTGAGGCTGTGCTATCCAGAACCTCAGTGGTTATGCTCTCTCATTCTCTTTTCAAATTGTCACTAACAGGCTAGTGGCCAATTTCAGGGCAAACTCCCCGGACTTTGTGAGTGCGGGGACACCATTACACGCGTGCACTATACATATGTCACTACATATGTATAGCGTCACAATGGTAACTCCGAACATGGCCATGTAACATGTCTAGGATCATGGAATTGTCACCCCATGCTCTGATGGGCACAGATGGTGCCCATCTCTGCATAAACCAGTCTGCACCGGTTCAGGGATCCCTCAGCCCTGCTCTGGCACGAAACTGGACAAAGGAAAGGGGAGTGACCACTACCCTCACCTGCACCTCCCCTGGGAGGTGCCCAGAGCTCCTCCAGTGTGCTCCAGACCTCTGCCATCTTGGAAACAGAGGTGCTGCTGGCACACTGGACTGCTCTGAGTGGCCAGTGCCAGCAGGTGACGTCAGAGACTCCTTCTGATAGGCTCCTTCAGCTGTTGCTAGCCTATCCTCTCTCCTAAGTAGCCAAACCCTCTTTTCTGGCTATTTAGGGTCTCTGCTTTGGGGAATTCCTTAGATAACGAATGCAAGAGCTCATCAGAGTTCCTCTGCATCTCTCTCTTCACCTTCTGCCAAGGAATCGACTGCTGACCGCGCTGGAAGCCTGCAAAACTGCAACAAAGTAGCAAAGACGTCTACTGCGACCTTGTAACGCTGATCGTGCCGCCTTCTCGACTGTTTTCCTGGTGGTGCATGCTGTGGGGGTAGTCTGCCTCCTCTCTGCACTAGTAGCTCAGAAGAAATCTCCCGTGGGTTGACGGAATCTTCCCCCTGCAACCGCAGGCACCAAAGAACTGCATCACTGGTCCTCTGGGTCTCCTCTCAGCACAATGAGCGAGGTCCCTTGAACTCAGCAACTCTATTCAAGTGACTCCCACAGTCCAGTGACTCTTCAGTCCAAGTTTGGTGGAGGTAAGTCCTTGCCACCCAACGCCAGACTGCATTGCTGGGAACCGCGTGTTTTGCAGCTACTCAGGCTCCTGTGCACTTTTCCAGGATTTCCTTTGTGCACATCCAAGCCTGGGTCCACGGCACTCTAACCTGCATTGCACGACCTCCTGAGTTGTCCTCCGGCAGCGTGGGACTCTCTTGTGCAACTTCGGGTGAGCACCATTTCACTCCACTTCGTAGTGCCTGTTCCAGCACTTCTCCGGGTGCTGCTTGCTTCTGAGTGGGCTCCTTGTCTTGCTGGACGCCCCCTCTGTCCCCTCACGCAATTGGAGACATCCTGGTCCTTCCTGGGCCACAGCAGCATCCAAAAACCCTAACCACAAGCTTTGCAGCTAGCAAGGCTTGTTTGCAGTCTTTCTGCGGGAAAATACTTCTGCACAACTCTTCACGACGTGGGACATCCACCTTCCAAAGGGGAAGTTTCTAGCCCTTGTCGTTCTTGCAGAATCCTCAGCTTCTACCATCCGGTGGCAGCTTCTTTGCACCCACAGCTGGCATTTCCTGGGCATCTGCCCACTCCTGACTTGATCGTGACTTTTGGACTTGGTCCCCTTATTCCACAGGTACTCTCGTCTGGAAATCCATCGTTGTTGCATTGCTGGTGTCAGTCTTTCCTGCAGAATTCCCCTATCACGACTTCTGTGCTCTTTGGGGAACTTCAGTGCACTTTGCACTCACTTTTCAGGGTCTTGGGGTGGGCTATTTTTCTAACCCTCACTGTTTTCTTACAGTCCCAGCGACCCTCTACAAGGTCACATAGGTTTGGGGTCCATTCGTGATTCGCATCCCACTTCTAGAGTATATGGTTTGTGTTGCCCCTATTCCTATGTGCCCCTATTGCATCCTATTGTGACTATACATTGTTTGCACTGTTTTCTATTGCTATTACTGCATATTTTTGTATTGTGCACATATATCTTGTGTATATTTGCTATCCTCATACTGAGGGTACTCACTGAGATACTTTGGCATATTGTCATAAAAATAAAGTACCTTTATTTTTAGTATATCTGTGTATTGGGTACTGTAGGAGCTTTACTCGTCTCCTAGTTCAGCCTAAGCTGCTCTGCTAAGCTACCTTTTCTATCAGCCTAAGCTGCTAGACACCCCTCTACACTAATAAGGGATACCTGGGCCTGGTGCACGGTGTAAGTACCCCTTCGTAGTCACTCCAAGCCAGTCCAGCCTCCTACAGTGACAATTTGGAAAGTAAAGAGAGAGCATAACCACTGAAGTTCTGGTTAGCAGAGCCTTAGTGAGACAGTTAGTCATCACACAGGGAACACATACAGGGCACACTTATGAGCACTGGGGCCCTGGCTGACAGGGTCCCAGTGACACATACACTAAAACAACATATTTACAGTGAAATATGGGGGTAACACGCCAGGCAAGATGGTACTTTCCTACACTGACCATGTCAGAGACTGCATAAAACAAGAGGTTCAGAAAATGCTTGAACTGGGAGTGGTTGAACATTCTGAAAGCCCAGGGGCCTCTCCTGTGGTGCTTGTACCAAAGCCTCACTCAAAAGATGGGAAAAGAGAGATGAGGTTTTGTGTAGATTACAGAGGTCTCAACCAGGTAACAAAAACTGATGCTCACCCTATGCCCAGGGCAGATGAGCTAATAGATACACTGGCATCTGCCAAGTATCTAAGCACCTTTGATTTGACTGCAGGGTATTGGCAGATCAAGTTATCAGAGGATGCTAAAGCAAAAACTGCATTTTCGACTATTGGAGGGCACTACCAATTCACAGTAATGCCCTTTGGTTTGAAAAATGCACCTGCCACTTTTCAGAGGTTGGTGAATACAGTCCTGCAGGGGTTGGAGGCTTTTAGTGCAGCATATCTGGACGATATAGCTGTCTTTAGCTCCACCTGGGATGATCACCTGGTCCACCTGTGGAAAGTTTTGGAGGCCCTGCAAAAGGCAGGCCTCACTATCAAGGCTTCAAAGTGCCAGATAGGGCAGGGGAAAGTGGTTTATCTGGGACACCTTGTAGGTGGAGAACAGATTGCACCACTTCAGCTGAATATCCAAACTATCATGGATTGGGTTCCCTCTACAACTCAGACCCAGGTGAGAGCCTTCTTAGGCCTCACTGGGTATTACAGGAGGTTCATTAAGAACTATGGCTCCATTGCAGCCCCTCTTAATGACCTCACCTCCAAGAAAATGCCTAAAAAGGTATTGTGGACAGCTAGCTGTCAGAAAGCTTTTGAGGAGCTGAAACAGGCCATGTGCACTGCACCTGTCCTAAGAGTTGACAGGTTTGGGTGGAGGACCCTCCCATGCTGCTGTGAGTGAAGATCCTCCTGAAGGGGCAGGTTGATTGGAGGTCCGATGCTCCTTTTCAGACGCTCCGGATGACAGACTCTCCATGCCCAGTCCAGAGCCACAAGGATTACTCGGCCCGATCATTCTTGAGAACTCTGGGCAGAAGTGGTATGGGCGGAAAGGCGTACAGGAGGCCTGAGCTCCATTTGCAATGAAAATTGTCGCCAAGCTCTCCCCACTGCTGAAAAAGTCCTTGCACCACATCTGAGTGGAGACACCGCTTGTGATCCACTAGGCATCGACGGCTGAGTTTGTCCACTCTGGCATACAGAGAACCTGCCAAGTGTTGAACCACCAGGGTTATGCCCTGCTGTTCCAGCCATGTCCAGAGACGCAGGGCCTCTTGACAAAGGGTCTACGATCCCACTCGGCCCTGCTTGTTGCAGTACCACATGGCAGTGGTGTTGTCCGTGAACACCTCCACCAACATCCCCTTGACAGTGGGAGAAAGTGGCAAAAGGTGAAGAGAGAGATGCAGAGGAACTCTGATGAGCTCTTGCATTCGTTATCTAAAGAATTCCCCAAAGCAGAGACCCTAAATAGACAGAAAAGGAGGTTTGGCTACCTAGGAAGGAGGATAGGCTAGCAACACAGGTAAGAGCCTATCAGAAGGAGTTTCTGACGTCACCTGCTGGCACTGGCCACTCAGAGCAGTCCAGTGTGGCAGCAGCACCTCTGTTTCCAAGATGGCAGAGGTCTGGAGCACACTGGAGGAGCTCTGGGCACCTCCCCTGGAACTTCACATATGCCATCTGGTATGTTTAACCAACATGATGCCGGAGGCCATGAGGCCAAGCAGCCTCAGAGTCATTCTCACCGAAATCCAGGACAGATGCTGAAACATGGGTATCATAGCCTGAATATCCTGGACTCGCTGTTTGGGATGATAAGCTAGAAACTGCACTGTGTCAAGAACTACTCAGATGAAAGGAAGCATCTGAGAAGGAGTCAGATGTCACTTTGGCACGTTTATGAACCCCAGTGAATGCAGAAGGTTCGTCGTAGTATGGAGTTGGAAAACGACATCCCGGGGTGATCTTCTCTTCAACAGCCAGTCGTTGACGTGGGGGAAGACTGAAACCCCTAACCTGCTCAGATGGGCTGCGACCACCGCTATCACTTTAGGAACACCCGAGGGGCACTGTAAGGCCAAATAGCAGCACAGAGAACTGAAAGTGTTTGTAGCCTACCTTGAACTGCAGGTTACGTCTGTGGGCCGGCAGGATAGGGATATGGAAGTACACATCCTGCAAGTCAAGCGCTACCAACAAGTCTTCTAGGCCTAAAGCCGACAAGACCTGAGCCAATGTGATCATCTTGAATTTTTCATCCTGAAGAAGAGATTCACGGTCCGTAAGTCCAGAAGAGGCTGAAGATCTTTGTTCTTTTCGGGTATTAGAAAGTAGCGGGAATAACAACTACTGCCTACTTCTGACATCAGGAATCCTTCTATGGCTCTCTTGGCCACGAGAACCGAAACTTCCTCTCGGAGTAGAGTCAAATGATCCTCCATCAGCTGTTTGAAGATAGGGAGGATAAGAGGAGGAAAGGACTGAAAAGGCAGGGCAAAACTCTTCCTGATGATCTGCAGTACACATGCGCCTGATGTTATTGATTTCCATTGAAGGAGATGATGGTATATTCTCCCTCCAGCTGGGAGAGCATGGTCCTGCAGATGTAAACTAGGAAAGCTTAGAGGCTGTTGCTGCCAGCGGTTGTGTGATAGATGACTTCTGGCCTGCAGATCCTCTAGATCTATAGACCTATGTCGGCGCATACTCTGGGTTGTTTGCATGGGACGGTGGCTGGCATAGGGCTGGTGCGGGGCCAGGCCCCTTCTGTAGCCACAAAAGTGGCAAACGGTAGATGGTTGGCGAGGGGTCACCAAGGGACCCAAGGACATGGCAGTAGTCCAAGAGTCCTTAAAGCGTTCGAGTATGCCTTCTCACCAAACAAGCGAGTGCCATGGAAGGGCATGTCCATCAAATTTGCTTGGTCATCTCCCGAAAAGTCAGATGTCCTCAACCAGGCAACGAGTCAGTCGTGCCCGGTCCACACCACATGGTAAACTTAGCTTCATCTCTCCCGTCTTGCACTGCATGGGAGAATATCTTAGGGCCTCCACCGGGACCTGAGGCAGCACATGCGCAACTGTGTCCCAAATGGTATGGGAGAAATGGCCCAATGAGCACAAGGTGTTCATCGACCTCAGTGCTAGGCTGGCGGAAGAAAACAACTTCTTCCCAAGAAGGGCCAGCCTCCTAGATTCCCTATCAAGGGGGAGCGCAAGGAAATGCATCATGCGGTATGGAGGCTTGGACAACCAAGCTCTCAGAGGTGGAGTGTTGGCTGCGAAAGCTAGGGTCACCAGGAGCTGTTCAATGGTAGCAGGCAACCATCCTATTAACAGGAGCCCCTGTGCTGAGCTTGGACCAAGTTCCCAGCAGGATGTCCGTAAGTGCCTCTTTAAAGGGCAAAAGGGGTTCAGAGTGAAATGTAGGAGTCTGGCCTGGCTTAGCGTGGGTACCTCATGGCACTTACTCCTTGTGCCAGGTCCAGTTATCCTCTATTAGTAATTAGTAGTGTTCCAGCAGCTTAGGCTGATAGAGGTAACTATAGCAGAGCAGCTTACGCTGAACTAGGAGACAGGCAAAGCTCCTACTATAGGAGGGTCGCTGGGAGTGTAAGAAAACACTAAGGGTGTCCAAGAAACCCCACCCCAAACCCCTGGTAAGTAGGAGTAAAGTTACCCCACTTCCCCAGAAACACACTAAAGTCGTGATAGGAGATTCTGCAAAGGCAACAACGGACTGCAAAGCACTGAAGACGGATTCCTGGACCTGAGGACCTGTAAAGGAAGGGTACCAAGTCAGAGAGTCACGCAAGTGTCCAGGGGGGCAGTAGCCCACTAAACCCCAGATGAAGGTGCAAAAGGGCTGCCTCCGGGTGGGAGAAGCTGAAGATTCTGCAACAATGGAAGGTGCTAGGAACTTCTCCTTTGCACAGAAGATGTCCCACGGCATGCTGGAGGATGCAGATTTGTTTCCATGCAGAACGACCGCACACAAACTGCTAGCTGCAAGAGTCGCGGTTGAAGAAAATGGGTGCTGCCAGGGCCCAAGAAGTACCAGGAGGTCGCCCCTTAGGTGAGAAGACAGAAGGGGGTACCCAGCAACACAGAGAGCCCATGCAGAAGCAGGCAGCACCCGCAGAAGCACTAGAACAGGCGTTCAAGAAATCTGAGCACCCCAGTCCTCTCAACACTACAAAGGAGGGTCCCACGAAGTCGGTAGTCAACTCAATGAGTTGAGCAATGCAGGACTAAGGCCCATATTTATACTTTTTGACGCAAAACTGCGCTAACGCAGTTTTGCGTCAAAAATATTTGCGCCGGCTAACGCCATTCTGAAGCACCATGTGGGCGCCGTATTTAAGCAATGACGTTAGCCGCCGGCGCTGCCTGGTGTGCGTTGAAAAAAACGACGTACACCAGGCAGCGCCGGCGTAGGGGGATATGGGGCTTGGGCGTGAAAAAATGGGGCAAGTCAGGCTGAGGCAAATTTTTCGCCTCAACCCGATTTGCGCCATTTTTTTCCATTCCCAACCCCCATAGAAATGACTCCTGTCTTAGCAAAGACAGGAGTCATGCCCCCTTGCCCAATGGCCATGCCCAGGGGACTTCTGTCCCCTGGGCATGGTCATTGGGCATAGTGGCATGTAGGGGGGCACGAATCAGGCCCCCCTATGCCACAATTTTTTTTTTTTTAAATACTTACCAGAACTTACCTTATTGTCCCTGGGATGGGTCCCTCCATTCTTGGGTGTCCTCCTGGGGTGGGCAAGGGTGACAGGGGGTGTCCCTGGGGGCATGGGAGGGCACCTCTGGGCTCCTTCAGAGCCCACAGGTCCCTTAACGCCTGCCTTTTGCAGGCGCTAAAAAATGGCGCAAAAGCGGCCGTACGTCATTTTTTTTGACCCGCCCACTCCCGGGCGTGAATTTTGCCCGGGAGTATAAATACGACGCACATGCCTCGGAGTCAATTTTTTAGACGTGAACGCCTACCTTGCATCTCATTAACGCAAAGTAGGTGTCCACGCTAAAAAATGACGCAAACTCGATGGACTTTGGCGCTAGACGCGTCTAACGCCAAAGTATAAATATGGAGTTCGTTTTGCGTCGGAATTGCGTCAAAAAAAACGACGCAATTCCGGCGCAAACGGAGTATAAATATGCCCCTAAGTGCCGTGGACCTGGGCTATGCTATGCACGAAGAATTCCTTGAAAAAGTGCACAGAAGTCCTAGCTGCTGCAGTTCACGCAGTACACAGGATTACTGTCTGGCGTGGGGAGGCAAGGACTTACCTCCACCAAATTTGGACAGAAGGACCACTGGACTGTCGGGGTCACTTGGATCCAGCTCCTGTGTTCCAGGGACCATACTCGTTGAGATGAGAGGGGACCCAGAAGACCGGTGATGCAGGCGGTTGGTGCCTGCGTTAGAAGGGGAAAGAGTCAGTCGACCCACAGGAGATTTCTTCTTGGCTTCCAGTGCAGGGTGAAGGCAGACAGCCCTCAGAGCATGCACCACCAGGAAACAGTTGAGAAAGCCAACAGGATTAGGCGCTGCAATGTTGCTGGTAGTCTTCTTGCTACTTTGTTGCGGTTTTGCAGGACCAGTCAGCGGTCGAACCTTGGCAGAAGTCAAAGAGGGAGATGCAGAGGAACTCTGGTGAGCTCTTGCATTCGTTATCTGAAGAGAAACCCACAGGAGAGACCCTAAATAGCTATCAGAGGAGGATTGGCCACCTAACCAGGTAAACACCTATCAGGAGGGGTCTCTGGCGTCACCTGTTGGCACTGGCCACTCAGAGGCCTACATTGTGCCCTCACACCTCTGCATTCAAGATGGCAGAGGCCTGGGACACAATGGAGGAGCTCTGGGCACCACCCCTGGGTTGGTGATGGAGAGGGAAGTGGTCACTCCCCTTTCCTTTGTCCAGTTTGGCGCCACAGCAGGGGCTGGGGGATCCCTGAACCGGTGTAGACTGGTTTATGCAGGGAGGGCACTATCTGTGCCCTTCAAAGCATTCCCAGAGGCCAGGAGAGGCTACTCCTCTCAGGCCCTTAACACCTATTTCCAAAGGGGAGGGCGTAACACCCTCTCTCAGAGGAAATCCTTTGTTCTGCCTTCCTGGGACTGGGCTGCCTATACCCCAGTAGGGCAGAAGCCTGTCTGTGGGTTGGCAGCAGCGGTAGCTGAGGTGAAAACCCCAGAGAGCTAGTTTGGCAGTACCCGGGGTCCATGCTGGAGCCCCGGGGATGCATGGGATTGGCACACCAATACCAGATTTGGCATGGGGGGACAATTCCATGATCTTAGACATGTTACATGGCCATGATCGGAGTTACCATTGTGAAGCTGCATATAGGTATTGACCTATATGTAGTGCACGCGTGTAATGGTGTCCCCACACTCACAAAGTCTGGGGAAATTGCCCTGAACAATGTGGGGGCACCTTGGCTAGTGACAATTTTAAAACCAGAGAGAGCATAAACACTGAGGTTCTGGTTAGCAGAGTGTAGGAGGCTAGCCTGGCTTATAGTGAGTACCTTGTGGTACTTACACCTTGTGCCAGGTCCAGTTATCCCTTATTAGTAGAATAGAGGTGTTCTAGCAGCTTAGGCTGATAGAGGTAGCTATAGCAGAGCAGCTTAGGCTGAACTAGGAGACATGCAAAGCTCCTACTATACCACTTATATCATATAGCACTATAGCATAAGAAAACACAATACTCAGAGTTACTAAAAATAAAGGTACTTTATTTTAGTGACAATATGCCAAAAGTATCTCAGAGGATACGCTCACTTAGGAGGTAAGTAATATACACAAATTATATGAACACAAACCAAAAACAGGTAAGTAATAGTTAGAAAAGTAGTACAAAAAATGTAGAATCACAATAAAGTGCAATAGGTAGAAATAGGCCTAGGGGCAACACAAACCATATAGTCCAAAAGTGGAATGCGAACCAAGAATGGACACCAGGCCTAGTGTAGGTTGTAGAGGGTCGCTGGGACTGTGAGAAAACACTAAGGGTGTCCAAGATACCCCACCCCAAGACCCTGAAAAGTAGGAGTAAAGTTACCCTACTACCTCAGAAAGACAGTAAAGTCGAGATAGGTTATTCTGCAAGAACAACAACCACCAGCAAAACACTGAAGACGGATTCCTGGACCGAGGACCTGTAAAGGAAGGGGACCAAGTACAAGAGTCACGCAAATGTCCAGGGGGGGCGGGAGCCCACTAAACCCCGGATGAAGGTGCAAAAGGGCTGCCTCCGGGTGGAAGAAGCCGAAGATTCTGCAACAACGGAAGGGTTCTGTGCTAGATACCCGGGGATGCATGGAATTGTCCCCCCAATACCAGAATGGTATTGGGGTGACAATTCCATGATCCTAGACATGTTACATAGCCATGTTCGGAGTTACCATGGTGAATCTACATATAGGTAGTGACCTATATGTAGTGCATGCGTGTAATGGTGTCCCCGCACTCACAAAGTTCGGGGAATTTGCCCTGAACAATGTGGGGGGACCTTGGCTAGTGCCAGGGTGCCCACACACTAAGTAACTTGGCACCTAACTTTCACCAAGTGAGGGTTAGACATATAGGTGACTTATAAGTTACTTATGTGCAGTGTAAAATGGCTGTGAAATAACGTGGACATTATTTCACTCAGGCTGCAGTGGCAGTCCTGTGTAAGAATTGTCTGAGCTCCCTATGAGTGGCAAAAGAAATGCTGCAGCCCAGAGGGATCTCCTGGAACCCCAATACCCTGGGTACCTAGGCACCATATACAAGGGAATTATAAGGGTGTTGCAGTGTGCCAATGAGAACTGGTAAAATTAGTCACTAGCCTGCAGTGACAATTTTAAAAGCAGAGAGAGCATAAACACTGAGGTTCTGGTTAGCAGAGCTTCAGTGATACAGTCAGGAACAACACAGGGAACACATAGCTGGCATACATTATGAGCGCTGGGGTCCTGGCTAGCAGGATCCCAGTGAGACGGGCAAAAACAAACTGACAAACAAGTAAAAATGGGGGTAACATGCCAGGCAAGATCGTAGTTTCCTACACATCCCCCCCCAAAACGAGAGACAATAAGGCTAACCTTGCCCAGATGAGTCTTCATTCTCTAAGTGGAATTATCTGGAGAGTCCATCTGCATTGGAGTGGGTACTCCCAGGTCTATATTCCACTGTATAGTCCATTCCCTGTAGGGAGATGGACCACCTCAACAATTTAGGGTTTTCACCTTTTATTTGTTTAAGCCATAATAGAGGTTTGTGGTCTGTCTGAACAATAAAGTGAGTACCAAACAGGTATGGCCTCAACTTTTTCAGTGCCCAGACCACAGCAAAGGCCTCCCTCTCTATGGCAGACCAACGCTTTTCTCAAGGGGTCAACCTCCTGCTGATAAAAGCAACAGGTTGATCCTGGCCCTCAGTATTAAGCTGTGATAGCACTGCCCCCACCCCTAATTCAGAAGCATCAGTCTGGACTGTGAACTTCTTGGAGGGCTTTTTAGGACTGGTGCAGAGCAAATGGCATGTTTGAGCTCATCAAAAGCCTTTTGACAGCTAGCTGTCCACAATACCTTTTCAGGCATCTTCTTACTAGTGAGGTCATTAAAAGGTGCTGCAATGGAGCCATCATTCTTGATGGACCTCCTATAGTACCCCGTGAGGCCTAGAAAGGCTCTCACCTGGGTTTGAGTTGTAGGGGGAGCCCATTCCATAATGGTCTGGATCTTCCCCTGGAGTGGTGCAATCTGTTCCCCACCTACCAGGTGGCCCAGATAAACCACTTTCCCCTGCCCTATCTGGCGTTTTGAAGCCTTAATAGTGAGGCCAGCCTTTTGCAGGGCCTCCAAAACTTTCAACAGGTGGACCAGGTGCTCATCCCAGGTGGAGCTAAAGACAGCTATATCATCTAGATATGCTGCACTAAAAGCTTTCAAACCTTGCAGGACTGTATTCACCAACCTCTGAAAAGTGGCAGGTGCATTCTTCAAACCAAAGGGCATTACAGTGATCTGATAGTGCCCTCCAATGGTGAAAAATGCAGTCCTGAGGAGAGGTCGGTATAGGCGAACAGAGAGCGCCCACCTTTGATGCAAGTCTGACTATAAGGGGACGCTCCCTCTCCAGGATACCAGAGGCCACTAGCCTCTCTTGTTAGGGTCCTCCCCAGGTATTCCCTTGGTAAAGGTAGGCCCCTCCTTCACCCTTTTCTAGTGTGATTATTTATGCAGCGCTCAAAAAGCATATGCAACAGGGATCCAACACCCTGATGAATGCCCAGAGACCTTCCAGAGCTCAATTTCACAGGCAGAAACATGTCGGCTACTTCCTTTAGATAGGTGACCTTGTGAGTCATTGCTCTGACACCGGTTCCCCAGTCCTTTTTAATCACACCACACAGAACCCTCTATTAAAATTCATACGGGTATCTGAGTAGGTGTTTTTATTTCCTAACATAGCTGGATCCCTTTTCCAGAAATAAAATTAATTTACGCACTCCCTACTGTTCTTTTAACAGTGAGGTTGAGTCCGCCCAGGTGGCACTGTCCTACCTGGGTGGGGTTAGGTGGTCATATGATGAAGCATGACACTATATAGTGTGTGAGACCACCTAGTCCGTAAGGAAATCCCCCTTCCACACCACACACCACACCACAGTTCACCCACATTTCGCCTCTAGTTGAGGGTCAAGAGCGGTCTAGTGTTACAATTGATACACTACCGACCCACCTTCGTTACAAGAACCCCATACTCTTAGATGTGATTTAGCACTCTTATTCTAACCCATTTGTCTGCCTTCTTTCCCAATTCTTGGGGAGAGGTCAGATCTACCAATTGTTCGAAATATGCTCTCTCAGGATTACATTATACAGGCTTTCATAGTCAGTCACCTTACTGCCATGTAACCAACCCTCCAAGGCCTTCACTGAACAGTCTACAAAGTTTGTCCAGTCCTGAGAGGACTCTTTTCTGGTGTCTCTGAACTTAATCCTGTATTGTTCAGTGGTTAAGCCAAAACTTTGTAATAATGATCATCACTTTCTCTGACAGTAATGTGCCTATCCCTACCCTTACCAGTGAAAGATAGCCACAAGATAGCAGCCCACTGCCTTTGAGGGACCAACTATACCATACAGGCCCTCTCAGGTGCAGCAAACCACTTGTTAATGTCATCCCTCTCCTTGTAAGTGGGGACTATCTTATGCAGGTTTCTGGAATCTTGTTCTCTAACAGGATTGCTATAAAAAAAACACTGCTGCTGCCACCATGGGGAACTAACCCCAATCTCTGCCTTTCCCTCTCTACATGCAGAGATTACCTGTCTAATGCCAGCTGCTGCTGTTTAGCTTCAGCCTGGCCTCTTCTAACCTAAGCTCTGAGTTCCCTTTCCAAAATGTTATCCTCAGGGTGGGAGGCTTGGGAATTCTGAGACACAGAAGAAATGTGGGAATTGGCAGAGTGAGACCTGTCCCTTACTGGATGGAGTCTGGTAGCCTGGCCTTTAGGAGTGATAGGTGCCCTAGTAATGTGTGACCCCCTCCCACTACCAGTGTCACTAGATGGCCTGTTAGCTGGCAGGTCTTTGGAAGAACCCTCCCCAGCATCCTCAGGGGACTCCTCTGAGTCTTGCTGGGTACCCCCCTCCTCTACCTCCTGATCCTGGGATGGGCCAGACTGGTTCTGGTCACTTTCTAGGAGAAGGCTAAGGAGATCTTTGGTAGGATTCTTACCAATGCTTAAACCTCTTTAAAAGTTTATAGAAGGAAAGTTAAACTATTTAGGCTAACTGTGTATAATCTGACGTATTTGGTATATGTTTTTCTTATGAAAAGCACCAATGACAAAGTGGTAAAGCAGTTACAAGTACTTATCCCACGCTGCACCACCAATGTAGGAGGCTGGCCTGGCTTATAGTGGGTACCAAGTGATATTTACACCCTGTGCCAGGTCCAGTTATCACTTATTAGTAGATAAAAGGTGTTCTAGCAGCTTAGGCTGTTAGAGGTAGCTATAGCAGAGCAGCTTAGGCTGAACTAGGAGACATGCAAAGCTCCTACTATACCACATATCATATAGGTACTCTATCATAAGAAACACAATAGTCAGAGTTACTAAAAATGAAGGTACTTTATTTTAGTGACAATATGCCAAAAATATCTCAGGGGATATACTCCCTTAGGTGGTAAGTAAAATACACAAAATATATACACAGAGACCCAAATCAGGTACGTAATACACTTAGAAATATAGCAAACACAATAGAATGCAATAGTATACAACAGGCCTAGGGGCAACACAAACCATATACTCTAAAAGTGGAATGTGAACCACAAATGGACCCCAGGCCTAGTGTAGTGTGTAGAGGGTTGCATGAACTGTTAGAAAACACTAAGAGGGTGTCAAAGATAACCAACCCCAAGCCCCTGAAAAGTAGGAATAAATTACCCTACTACACCAGAAAGACAGTAAAGTCGAGATAGGGGATTCTGCAAAGACAATGACTGACTGCAGTGCACTGAAGACGGACTCCTGGACCTGAGTACCTGTGGAAGAAGGGGACCAAGTTCAAAAGTCACAAAGGTGTCCGGGGGGGCAGGAGCCCACTAAACCCTGGATGAAGGTGCAAAAGGGCTGCCTCTGGGTGGAAGAAGCCAAAGATTCTGCAACAACGGAAGGTGCCAGGAACTTCTCCTTTGGTCAGAAGACGTCCCACAAAGCTCTGGAGGACTCAGAGTTATTTCCATGCAGTAAGACCGCAAACAAGCCTTGCTAGCTGCAAGAGTCGCGGTTGAGGATTTTGGGTGCTGCTGGGGACCAGAAAGGACCAGGATGTCGCCCCTTGAAGGAGGAGACCGAGGGGGCGCCCAGCAACTCAGAGAGCACCCGCAAAAGCAGGCAGCACCCGCAGAAGTACTGGAACAGGCACTTAGAAGATCTGAGGACAGAGGTCGACTCAGAGTCACATAGGAGGGTCCCACGATGTCGGAGTCCAACTCAGCGAGCTGGGCAATGCAGGACAGAGTGCTGGGGACCCAGGCTAGACTGGGCACAAAGGAAGCCTTGGAAAAGTGCACAGAAGCCGGAGCAGCTGCAGATCATGCAGAACACAGGATTGTCGTCTGGTGTGGGGAAGCAAGGACTTACCTCCACCAAACTTGGACTGAAGGGCCACTGGACTGTGGAGGTCTCTTGGATCCAGCTCCTGTGTGCCAGGAACCACGCTCGTCGAGATGAGAGGGGACCCAGAGGACTGGTGATGCAGAAGTTTGGTGCCTACGTTAGCAGGGGGAAGACTCCGTCAACCCACGGGAGATTTCTTCGGGATTTTAAGTGCAGGGTGAAGGCAGACAGCCCTCAGAGCATGCACCACCAGGAAGCAGTCAAGAAAGCCGGCAGGATTAGGCACTAAACATTTGCTGGTAGTCGTCTTGCTACTTTGTTGCAGTTTTGCAGGCGTCCTAGAGCAGTCAGCAGTCGATCCTTGGCAGAAGTCAAAGGTAGAAGTGCAGAGGAACTCTGGTGAGCTCTTGCATTCAGAATCTAAGGAATAGCCCAGAGGAGAGACCCTAAATAGCCAAAAAAAGGAGGTATGGCTACTAAGAAAGGAGGCTTGGCTACTGAAAGAGGTAAGCACCTATCAGGAGGGGTCTCTGATGTCACCTGCTGGCACTGGCCACTCAGAGGGCTCTATTGTGCCCTCACACTTCTGCATTCAAGATGGCAGAGGTCTGGGACACACTGGAGGAGCTCTGGGCACCACCCCTGGGGTGGTGATGGACAGGGGAGTTGTCAACTAGGTTTGGTTGTGTCTAACATGTAACTAGGACAGAGAATATTATTGAGTGTATTACCCCTCCTAAACGATACCTCCGGCTTGCTACCAATATACTTCCTCAGAGTTCGATCCTGTGTAAGTACAGTCCAATGTTTCCTCATAATTCTCAATAGTTTTTGAGAACTCTCTGTATAATCCAAAACAATCCTCACCTTGTGGTTATCACTTTTCTTGTCCCTTGTCTCTGTAGGTCTTTTGGGCAACAATGTCTGAGAACAGGAACTTTCAGAAATTTAAGTTGAGACTTACGTACAGCATCATCTGAGTAGCCCCTGTCAATAAACCTATGTCCCATATCTTCAATGACCTTACGAAAGTCACTGTTCCTGCTGCAATTGCGTCTCGCTCTAACCATTTCACCTAACGGTATCGCCTCTATTTGGTGTTTAGGATGCGCACTTGTCGCATGTAGTAAGGTATTACAAGATGTCGGTTTCCGGGACAACCTGCTCTCTATCTTGTTTTTTTTTCACAAATAATTCAACACCAAAAAAATCAATGCAAGTCGTACTATACTTATATGTAAATTTGATGTTTGCCTCATTGTTGTTAAGATAGTCACAAAATCCTTCTAATGCTTCCACATTTCCTGTCCATAGCATAAAGCAATCATCGATGTATCTCCCCCAATACAGAATGTGTGTCCGCCACGCGGCTGCCCCAGGACCCCATACTTATTTTTCTTCCAACCACCCCATGAAATTTGCATATGAGGGAGAAAATCTTGATCCCATTACCACCCCCTGTTTTTGTTTTAAAAAAAGACGGACGAGTGAAAATGTGAATACTTTTGAAGATTTGAGTTTTCTTTGGAACTCAGGTGGTCATTACAACCTCAGCGGTCTTTTAAGAAGACCGCAGAGGGACCGCTGTGCGGAAGACCGCCAGTAGTGGCGGTTTGCCGCTCGGCGTATTATCACCATTGGCTGCCCTCCATCGTTTTTCCGACGGAGAGCCGCCAACAGCCATACTTGCGGGCGACGGGGAAGTGGAGGTTGCTCCACCTCCACCGCCACGCCAACAGAACACCGCCCAGCTAATCACGTCCTGATTTGCCCAAACATTTATAGTATGATCTGAGGTAAGAGTGCTAATGCTCCCTTTATGAGAATAGCTGAGCAAAGCTATTTAAAAAAAGTAAAATTTAAGACGGTTTGGCCTGCGTTTAAGGTTTGGTCTTGTATTAAACGTAGAATGAGAATTGGTAGGTTTAATTTTTATACGCCTATCTCGAATATGTCTAGCTTCCCTAGATTTTTAAGGATAAATATTGTGTTAAATGGATTCAACGGGGTGTTCAACGCATTGGGGATTTTTACAGAGATGAGCATTTAAAATCATTTGATGAATTGAAAGCAATTTTCTACTTGATAGCAAAGATTTTTTTAAATCTTTGCAAATTAGGTTTTTTTTGCTGTCCTCTGCTATCTGTGGGCCACTTGGGGATAGAAGTCTAGTTTTGGAGGTCTTGGATAAGTCAGCTGGATGGCGGGTGAGTGCTGTGTACCCATTTCTCTTGGATTTAATGCCTGATGACTTGGGGAGACATGCAGAGAGGTGGGGATGTAGCACCGGCACTTCAGAAGCTTCCATTATGGCCTCTTTGGATATGGCCCAACGCTTTTTGCTGTCTGCCGGACCACAAGCTCAACATTATAAAACACTATGGTGGTCATTCTGACCCTGGCGGTCTTTGACCGCCAGGGCGGAGGACCGCGGGAGCACCGCCGACAGGCCGGCGGTGCTCCAATGGGGATTCCGACCGCGGCGGTAAAGCCGCGGTCGGACCGGCACCACTGGCGGGGTCCCGCCAGTGTACCGCCGCCCCATTGAATCCTCCGCGGCGGCGCAGCTTGCTGCACCGCCGCGGGGATTCCGACCCCCCCTACCGCCATCCAGATCCCGGCGGTCGGACCGCCGGGATCCGGATGGCGGTAGGGGGGGTCGTGGGGCCCCTGGGGGCCCCTGCAGTGCCCATGCCACTGGCATGGGCATTGCAGGGGCCCCCGTAAGAGGGCCTCTACATGTATTTCACTGTCTGCTGCGCAGACAGTGAAATACGCGACGGGTGCAACTGCACCCGTCGCACAGCTTCCACTCCGCCGGCTCGATTCCGAGCCGGCTTCATCGTGGAAGCCTCTTTCCCGCTGGGCTGGCGGGCGGTCTGAAGGCGACCGCCCGCCAGCCCAGCGGGAAAGTCAGAATTACCGCCGCGGTCTTTCGACCGCGGAACGGTAATCTGACGGCGGGACTTTGGCGGGCGGCCTCCGCCGCCCGCCAAGGTCAGAATGAGGGCCTATTTCATTTATATTATACCCCGCTAGGCTACTTAAATGGGGAAAGCTGAGAGGGGTGTCATGCCCCCGCTGTAATAGCTGATACATATGTTTTTTACCTGTGATAAGCTTCAAGTGTTCTTTTATGATATCGTGAAGTACTTAAGAAGGATTATGCATCATGAAATGGCTATAACTTCACAACTTATTTTATTAGGGGTTGATGAAGCAGTGTGCGCTGATCAGTCTCAGAACTTTGGGGGTCATTCTGACCCCGGCGGGCGGCGGGAGCCACCCGCATGGAGGGAACCGCCAGAAGACCGTACCGCGGTCAAAAGACCGCGGCGGTCATTCTGGGTTTCCCACTGGGCTGGCGGGCGACCGCCAAAAGGCCGCCCGCCAGCCCAGTGGGAAACAGCCCTCCATGAGGATGCCGGCTCCGAATGGAGCCGGCGGAGTGGAGGGTGTGCGACGGGTGCAGTGGCACCCGTCGCGTATTTCAGTGTCTGCAATGCAGACACTGAAATACAAAGTGGGGCCCTCTTACAGGGGCCCCTGCAGTGCCCATGCCATTGGCATGGGCACTGCAGGGGCCCCCAGGGGCCCCCCGACACCCCTCACCGCCATCCTGTTCCTGGCGGGCGGAACCGCCAGGAACAGGATGGCGGTGAGGGGGTCGGAATCCCCCATGGCAGCGGAAAACCGGCGGGAGACCGCCGGTTTTCCTCTTCTGACCGCAGCCAAACCGCTGCGGTCAGAATGCCCAAGGGAGCACCGCCAGCCTGTTGGTGGTGCTCCCGCGGTCCCCGGCCCTGGCGGTATTTACCGCCAGGGTCGGAATGACCCCCTTTGTGTTTTTAGCTATGTTGGTGGCTCGCTGTTGTATAGCCTCAGATTGGCTAAAAGCAGCACCACTGACTTCTAAACAATGTTTAGCTCGTCGTTGCTCAACTTTTTATCTTGAAATGGGTTTGTATGCGTTTAAGGGCCATGCTCGCAGGAAGATAGGTAATGCAATATGGGCCCGTTAGCACAGTGGTTAGGCAGTAAATAACCTTTTTCTGTAATGATTAAATGTTTGCACTATAGTAGCACTTTCTTCCTGGGATGGTTTTTGAGGATTGTAGCAATGCTTGGGTCTGTGTTTTTTAATCTATTTTGGTCTATATGAAGGAGTGTAATTTATATGTTTTGTATAAGTAATTATTCATGTTTATAATGTGCATCTTCAATAAAAATAAATAAAAAATAAAAGGTTGTTGCCTAACAGACAATCTACAGGCATGGCAGAACTCACAGCTGCTTTCAGAGTACCAGAGACCCCAGCCCCCACACTCAAAGGGAACAAGAGCCACCAGTAGGTGACACTCACGATTGTCAGCGACTATGACTTGGTGAAATGTATTGGGGATGACTTGCTCTGCTGACACCAGCTAACCCCTGTCAGTAGTCATGCACAGCCTCTACCCTTTGCTCATTAATGGTGGCCCACTGCCTATAATTGAAAGTATTAGCAGGCATGTGGCTTTTGGCACCATTTCCTCATCTCCCAGGGACACTAGAGTCACCTCTATCTGCTCCCAAAGCTAACTGGGACTGTCTCCCCCAAGCACTACACTAGCGAACCCAGGTGTCTGCCCTCCAGTGGGGGCTGTGTCTTCTTGGGACACGTGGAGTCGCCCCTAGAATGACCAAACTTAGGGGGTGATTCCAAACCCGGCGGGCGGCGGTGTAGGAAAGTACCCTCTTGCCTGGCATGTTACCCCCATTTTTCACTGTATATATGTTGTTTTAGTTGTATGTGTCACTGGGACCCTGGTAACCCAGGGCCCCAGTGCTCATAAGTGTGCCTGAATGTGTTACCTGTGTAGTGACTAACTGTCTCACTGAGGCTCTGCTAATCAGAACCTCAGTGGTTATGCTCTCTCATTTCTTTCCAAATTGTCACTGACAGGCTAGTGACCATTTTTACCAATTTACATTGGCTTACTGGAACACCCTTATAATTCCCTAGTATATGGTACTGAGGTACCCAGGGTATTGGGGTTCCAGGAGATCCCTATGGGCTGCAGCATTTCTTTTGCCACCCATAGGGAGCTCTGACAATTCTTACACAGGCCTGCCACTGCAGCCTGAGTGAAATAACGTCCACGTTATTTCACAGCCATTTTACACTGCACTTAAGTAACTTATAAGTCACCTATATGTCTAACCTTTACCTGGTAAAGGTTAGGTGCAAAGTTACTTAGTGTGAGGGCACCCTGGCACTAGCCAAGGTGCCCCCACATTGTTCAGAGCCAATTCACTGAACTTTGTGAGTGCGGGGACACCATTACACGCGTGCACTACATATAGGTCACTACCTATATGTGGCTTCACCATGGTAACTCCGAATATGGCCATGTAACATGTCTATGATCATGGAATTGCCCCCTCTATGCCATCCTGGCATTGTTGGTACAATTCCATGATCCCAGTGGTCTGTAGCACAGACCCTGGTACTGCCAGACTGCCCTTCCTGGGGTTTCTCTGCAGCTGCTGCTGCTGCCAACCCCTCAGACAGGCAGCTGCCCTCCTGGGGTCCAGCCAGGCCTGGCCCAGGATGGCAGAACAAAGAACTTCCTCTGAGAGAGGGTGTGACACCCTCTCCCTTTGGAAAATGGTGTGAAGGCAGGGGAGGAGTAGCCTCCCCCAGCCTCTGGAAATGCTTTGTTGGGCACAGATGTGCCCAATTCTGCATAAGCCAGTCTACACCGGTTCAGGGACCCCTTAGCCCCTGCTCTGGCGCGAAACTGGACAAAGGAAAGGGGAGTGACCACTCCCCTGACCTGCACCTCCCCTGGGAGGTGTCCAGAGCTCCTCCAGTGTGCTCCAGACCTCTGCCATCTTGGAAACAGAGGTGCTGCTGGCACACTGGACTGCTCTGAGTGGCCAGTGCCACCAGGTGACGTCAGAGACTCCTTGTGATAGGCTCCTTCAGGTGTTAGTAGCCTTTCCTCTCTCCTAGGTAGCCAAACCCTCTTTTCTGGCTATTTAGGGTCTCTGTCTCTGGGGAAACTTTAGATAACGAATGCATGAGCTCAGCCGAGTTCCTCTGCATCTCCCTCTTCACCTTCTGATAAGGAATCGACCGCTGACCGCGCTGGAAGCCTGCAAACCTGCAACATAGTAGCAAAGACGACTACTGCAACTCTGTAACGCTGATCGTGCCGCCTTCTCGACTGTTTTCCTGCTTGTGCATGCTGTGGGGGTGGTCTGCCTCCTCTCTGCACCAGAAGCTCCGAAGAAATCTCCCGTGGGTCGACGGAATCTTCCCCCTGCAACCGCAGGCACCAAAAAGCTGCATTACCTGTCCCTTGGGTCTCCTCTCAGCACGACGAGCGAGGTCCCTCGAATCCAGCGACACCGTCCAACTGACCCCCACAGTCTAGTGACTCTTCAGCCCAAGTTTGGTGGAGGTAAGTCCTTGCCTCACCTCGCTGGGCTGCATTGCTGGGAACCGCGACTTTGCAAGCTACTCCGGCCCCTGTGCACTTCCGGTGGAAATCCTTCGTGCACAGCCAAGCCTGGGTCCACGGCACTCTAACCTGCATTGCACGACTTTCTAAGTTGGTCTCCGGCGACGTGGGACTCCTTTGTGCAACTTCGGCGAGCACCGTTTCACGCATCCTCGTAGTGCCTCTTTCTGGCACTTCTCCGGGAGCTACCTGCTTCAGTGAGGGCTCTTTGTCTTGCTCGACGTCCCCTCTCTCTGCAGGTCCAATTTGCGACCTCCTGATCCCTCCTGGGCCCCAGCAGCGTCCAAAAACGCCAAACGCACGATTTGCGTGTAGCAAGGCTTGTTGGCGTCCATCCGGCGGGAAAACACTTCTGCACGACTCTGCAAGGCGTGGGAGATCCATCCTCCAAAGGGGAAGTCTCTAGCCCTTGTCGTTCCTGCAGTATTCACAGTTCTTCAGCCTAGTAAGAACTTCTTTGCACCAACCGCTGGCATTTCTTGGGCATCTGCCCATCTCCGAGTTGCTTGTGACTTTTGGACTTGGTCCCCTTGTTCCACAGGTACCCTCAGTCAGGAATCCATCGTTGTTGCATTGCTGATTTGTGTTTTCCTTGCATTTTCCCTCTAACACGACTATTTTGTCCTTAGGGGAACTTTAGTGCACTTTGCACTCACTTTTCAGGGTCTTGGGGAGGGTTATTTTGCTAACTCTCACTATTTTCTAATAGTCCCAGCGACCCTCTACAAGGTCACATAGGTTTGGGGTCCATTCGTGGTTCGCATTCCACTTTTGGAGTATATGGTTTGTGTTGCCCCTATCCCTATGTTTCCCCATTGCATCCTATTGTAACTATACATTGTTTGCACTGTTTTCTAAGACTATACTGCATATTTTTGCTATTGTGTATATATATCTTGTGTATATTTCCTATCCTCTCACTGAGGGTACACTCTAAGATACTTTGGCATATTGTCATAAAAATAAAGTACCTTTATTTTTAGTATAACTGTGTATTGTGTTTTCTTATGATATTGTGCATATGACACTAAGTGGTACTGTAGTAGCTTCACACGTCTCCTAGTTCAGCCTGAGCTGCTTTGCTAAGCTACCATTATCTATCAGCCTAAGCTGCTAGACACCCTATACACTAATCAGGGATAACTGGGCCTGGTGCAAGGTGCAAGTACCCCTTGGTACTCACTACAAGCCAGTCCAGCCTCCTACAGGCGGTCACCGCCCGCCTGGCTGGAACCGCCATATGGCCGCTCCGCGGTCGAAAGACCGCTGGGGCCATTCTGACTTTCCCGCTGGGCCCGCGGGCGCTAGCCAATATAGCGCCCGCCGGCCCAGCGGGAAAGAGGCCTGCAACACTGAAGCCGGCTCCGAATGGAGCCGGCGGTGTTGCAGGTGTGCGACGGGTGCAGTTGCACCCGTCGCGCTTTTCACTGTCTGCTAAGCAGACAGTGAAAAGCATACTGGGGCCCCCAGGGGCCCCAGGACACCCGTTCCCGCCATCCTGTTTCTGGCAGTGAAAACCGCCAGAAACAGGCTGGCGGGAAGGGGGTTGGAATCCCCATGGCGGTGCTGCTTGCAGCGCCGCCATGGAGGATTCGCCCAGCCGGGGCTAATCCGGCGGGAAACCGCCGGACCCGGTTTTCCGACCGCGGCTGTAGCGGTCGGAATGGGCAGGGAAGCACCGCCAGCCTGTTGGCGGTGCTTCCGTCATTTTAGCCCTGGCGGTCGCGGACCGCCAGGGTTAGAATGACCCCCTTAGTGTACTCTATACATTGGGGTGCAAACTTCCCTTTCTTACGGTCAAAGAATCCTGGTTTCTTTGCAGAATCAGGTTGGCACTGGGTACCACTTGGGAATTATTTTGGGGGCCTTTTGAGAACACCTTATTTTTAAGTTTTGCTCCCCCCCTTTCTTCTGGTGGGAACCCTAACCACCTCTGTGGGTGTCCCCCCAGATACCTTTTTGGACACGCTGGTGCTAGCCCAGAGGTCCACCTCCTCAGCAAGCTTCCTAGGAGCATTCAGCTTACTGTCAATCAAGTGCTGGCCCAAATCTATAAAGCAAACACTCAGCATATGCTCTCTCAGGATCAAATTATACAACCCCACAGTATCATTTACTTTAGTGCCCCACACCCATCCATTTAGGCCCATATTTATACTTTTTGACGCTAAACTGCGCTAACGCAGTTTAGCGTCAAAAAGTTTTGCGCCGTCTAACGCCATTCTGAAGCGCCATGCGGGCGCCGTATTTATGGAATGGCGTTAGACGGCGCAATCAGACCGGCGCTGCCTGGTTTGCGTGGGAAGAAACCACGTAGACCAGACAGCGCCGGCGTAGGGGGAAAATGGCGCATGGGCGTCTTAAAATGGGGCAAGTCAGGTTACGTCGAAAAAATCGTCTTAACCCGACTTGCGCCATTTTTTAACGACGCCCATCCCCCATCAACATGACTCCTATCATTGTAAAGATAGGAGTCATGCCCCCTTGCCCAATGGCCATGCCCAGGGGACTTCTGTCCCCTGGGCATGGTCATTGGGCATAGTGGCATGTAGGGGGGCACAAATAAGGCCCCCCCTATGCCACCAAAATAAAATATAAAAAATAAAAAATAAAACTTACCTGAACTTACCTGAATGTCCCTGGGGTGGGTCCCTCCATCCTTGGGGGTCCTCCTGGGGTGGGCAAGGGTGGCAGGGGGGGTCCCTGGGGGCATGGGAGGGCACCTGTGGGCTCATTTTGAGCCCACAGGCCCCTTAACGCCTGCCCTGAGCAGGCGTTAAAAAGTGGCGCAAATGCGCCGTTTTTAGCCACGCCAACTCCCGGGCGTCTCTTTTGCCCGGGAGTATAAATACCACGTAAAGGCCTGGGAGTCATTTTTTAGACGGGAACGCCTCCCTTGCATATCATTAACGCAAGGAAGGGGTTCACGCTAAAAAATGACGCACATTCCGGGAACTTTGGCGCTATTCGCCTCTAACGCCATAGTATAAATATGGCGTTAGTTGGCGTTAGTTTTGCGTCGTAATTGCGTCAAAAAAAACGACGCAATTTCGGCGCAAACGGAGTATAAATATGGCCCTTAGTGCCTTGCTAGTAAAATCAAAAAAGTCTACCCAAGTTTGTGTGGAGAGTTTCGTGCCTTACCTGAATTTCTGGCTATACTTTTCAGGGGTCAGCCCAAACTTGGCAATCAAAATAGCTTTCATAGGGGCATACTTGTAGGAGGCTGGACTGGCTTGTAGTGAGTACCAAGGGGTACTTGCACCTTGCACCAGGCCCAGTTATCCCTTATTAGTATATAGGGTGTCTAGCAGCTTAGGCTGATAGATAATGGTAGCTTAGCAGAGCAGCTTAGGCTGAACTAGGAGACGTGTGAAGCCACTACAGTACCACTTAGTGTCATATGCACAATATCATAAGAAAACACAATACACAGTTATACTAAAAATAAAGGTACTTTATTTTTATGACAATATGCCAAAGTATCTTAGAGTGTACCCTCAGTGAGAGGATAGGAAATATACACAAGATATATATACACAATAGCAAAAATATGCAGTATAGTCTTAGAAAACAGTGCAAACAATGTATAGTTACAATAGGATGCAATGGGGAAACATAGGGATAGGGGCAACACAAACCATATACTCCAGAAGTGGAATGCGAACCACGAATGGACCCCAAACCTATGTGACCTTGTAGAGGGTCGCTGGGACTATTAGAAAATAGTGAGAGTTAGCAAAATAACCCTCCCCAAGACCCTGAAAAGTGAGTGCAAAGTGCACCAAAGTTCCCCTAAGGACAAAATAGTCGTGTTAGAGGGAAAATGCAAGGAAAACACAAATCAGCAATGCAACAACGATGGATTCCTGACTGAGGGTACCTGTGGAACAAGGGGACCAAGTCCAAAAGTCACAAGCAGCTCGGAGATGGGCAGATGCCCAAGAAATGCCAGCGGTTGGTGCAAAGAAGCTCTTACTAGGCTGAAGAACTGTGAATACTGCAGGAACGACAAGGGCTAGAGACTTCCCCTTTGGAGGATGGATCCGGCACGCCTTGGAGAGTCGTGCAGAAGTGTTTTCCCGCCGGATGGACGCCAACAAGCCTTGCTACACGCAAATCGTGCGTTTGGCGTTTTTGGACGCTGCTGGGGCCCAGGAGGGACCAGAAGGTCGCAAATTGGACCTGCTGAGAGAGGAGACGTCGAGCAAGACAAAGAGCCCTCACTGAAGCAGGTAGCACCCGGAAAAGTGCCAGAAACAGGCACTACGAGGATGCGTGAAACGGTGCTCGCCGAAGTTGCACAAAGGAGTCCCACGTCGCCGGAGACCAACTTAGAAAGTCGTGCAATGCAGGTTAGAGTGCCGTGGACCCAGGCTTGGCTGTGCACAAAGGATTTCCGCCGGAAGTGCACAGGGGCCGGAGTAGCTGCAAAGTCGCGGTTCCCAGCAATGCAGCCCAGCGAGGTGAGGCAAGGACTTACCTCCACCAAACTTGGGCTGAAGAGTCACTGGACTGTGGGGGTCACTTGGACAGAGTCGCTGGATTCGAGGGACCTCGCTCATCGCGCTGAGAGGAGACCCAAGGGACCGGTAATGCAGCTTTTTGGTGCCTGCGGTTGCAGGGGGAAGATTCCGTCGACCCACGGGAGATTTCTTCGGAGCTTCTGGTGCAGAGAGGAGGCAGGCTATCCCCACAGCATGCACAAGCAGGAAAACAGTCGAGAAGGCGGCAGGATCAGCGTTACAGAGTTGCAGTAGTCGTCTTTGCTACTATGTTGCAGGTTTGCAGGCTTCCAGCGCGGTCAGCGGTCGATTCCTTATCAGAAGGTGAAGAGAGAGATGCAGAGGAACTCGGCTGAGCTCATGCATTCGTTATCTAAAGTTTCCCCAGAGACAGAGACCCTAAATAGCCAGAAAAGAGGGTTTGGCTACCTAGGAGAGAGGAAAGGCTACTAACACCTGAAGGAGCCTATCAGCAGGAGTCTCTGACGTCACCTGGTGGCACTGGCCACTCAGAGCAGTCCAGTGTGCCAGCAGCACCTCTGTTTCCAAGATGGCAGAGGTCTGGAGCACACTGGAGGAGCTCTGGACACCTCCCAGGGGAGGTGCAGGTCAGGGGAGTGGTCACTCCCCTTTCCTTTGTCCAGTTTCGCGCCAGAGCAGGGGCTAAGGGGTCCCTGAACCGGTGTAGACTGGCTTATGCAGAATTGGGCACATCTGTGCCCAACAAAGCATTTCCAGAGGCTGGGGGAGGCTACTCCTCCCCTGCCTTCACACCATTTTCCAAAGGGAGAGGGTGTCACACCCTCTCTCAGAGGAAGTTCTTTGTTCTGCCATCCTGGGCCAGGCCTGGCTGGACCCCAGGAGGGCAGCTGCCTGTCTGAGGGGTTGGCAGCAGCAGCAGCTGCAGTGAAACCCCAGGAAGGGCAGTCTGGCAGTACCAGGGTCTGTGCTACAGACCACTGGGATCATGGAATTGTACCAACAATGCCAGGATGGCATAGAGGGGGCAATTCCATGATCATAGACATGTTACATGGCCATATTCGGAGTTACCATGGTGAAGCTACATATAGGTAGTGACCTATATGTAGTGCACGCGTGTAATGGTGTCCCCGCACTCACAAAGTTCAGTGAATTGGCTCTGAACAATGTGGGGGCACCTTGGCTAGTGCCAGGGTGCCCTCACACTAAGTAACTTTGCACCTAACCTTTACCAGGTAAAGGTTAGACATATAGGTGACTTATAAGTTACTTAAGTGCAGTGTAAAATGGCTGTGAAATAACGTGGACGTTATTTCACTCAGGCTGCAGTGGCAGGCCTGTGTAAGAATTGTCAGAGCTCCCTATGGGTGGCAAAAGAAATGCTGCAGCCCATAGGGATCTCCTGGAACCCCAATACCCTGGGTACCTCAGTACCATATACTAGGGAATTATAAGGGTGTTCCAGTAAGCCAATGTAAATTGGTAAAAATGGTCACTAGCCTGTCAGTGACAATTTGGAAGTAATGAGAGAGCATAACCACTGAGGTTCTGGTTAGCAGAGCCTCAGTGAGACAGTTAGGCACCACACAGGGAACATATACATGCACACCTATGAGCACTGGGGCCCTGTGTGACAGGGTCCCAGTGACACATACATATAGGCCACAAACTTATGAGCACTGGGGTCCTGACCAGCAGGATCCCAGTGACACATAACAAACATACTGAAAACATAGTGTTTTCACTATGAGCACTGAGGCCTGGCTATCAGGATCCCAGTGAGACAGTGAAAACAGTGACAAACACCCTGACATACACTCACAAACAGGCCAAAAGTGGGGGTAACAAGGCTAGAAAGAGGCTACCTTCTCACACAACCCCCCCCCAAACGAAGGACAATAAGGCTAACCTTGGCCAGTTGAGACTTTATTGTCTAAGTGGTGATAAGTAGAGAGTAGCTCTGCAATAGACTGGTTACTCCCTTTATCATCCACTATATGGTTACTTCCCTGTGGGGATGTAAACCACCCTGTTTGAAGTTTTTTAGCTAAGCAACAATGTGAAGATGTATTTTCAGAGTTTCTATCAGTAAGTTTTAGTTTAGAGCAGTGGGAATTGTCCACTGAACCTATTTGTAGTGATGGAAATGCCAGACAGGGATGCTGTCTCAGAAAAGCCATAGCTGGGCAAAAACTTTGTCCATTTGGGTGGAAGAGAGAACAGGGATGCTGTTTCTCTTGAGTTGGAGCAGGGCAGGGATGCTGTCCTATGAGCTCCACACTAGGGCAGGGATGCTGTCCTAAGTGTTGTGAGGCAGTACAGGGTTTCTGCACTAAAGTTTCTCTGGGAGGGTTGGAGGGATGCTCCATGTTAACTAAAATGGTGCTCTTTTTGTCACCAATGTTAGTTATCCCACAGAGAGGTACTTCTACCTCAGGGAGTCCAGCTATGCCAGCTGATGATTCCCTTGGAACAGGTGCCACCCCAGGAGAGGTTTCTCCCACCACAGGAATGGTATCCTGAATGGTAGGGTGGTTAGGGGATACTGTGATACCCTTTTTACCTGATGATGGAGAGGGATCCTGAGTTTTCAGGCCTTCTCTCCTTTGCTTTTTCATTTCAGTAGAAATGAGAGGGAACAATTCCTCAGGGATGCCCAGCATGGCTGCATGGGCATAAAACTCTACATCAGCCCAACCTGAGGCCTCTAGGTCATTACCTAAGAGACAGTCTACAGGTAAGCTAGGTGATACCACCACCTGCTTAGGGCCAGTAACTCCACCCCAACTAAACTGAATTATAGCTAAGGGAAGAAACTTAGTGGAGTTATGGACATCAATAATCTTATACTGTTGTCCAATGATGTGTTGTTCAGGAGGCACTAGGTTTTCGGTCACCAAAGTGAAACTGGCACCTGTGTCCCTGTAGGCCAAGGCCTCAACACCATTTATTGAAACTGTCTGCCTGTACTTATCCATTGTAAGGGGGCAAGCAGCCAGTGTAGCAAGGCCAATGCCACTAGGTGTGACAGAAACTGTCTTGGGACTGATTACATCAGTTTCCACTATGGACCCATAAGTGAACCCAACTACACCCTTTGCTTGACTGTTGCCAGCAGTCCCACCACTAGTACCACTACTGCTAGGGGCACTAGAGCTTGATGTATTAGTGGTGGTAGGCTCAGGGGGTTTACCTGGACAGGACTTATCCCCTGGCCTATGGCCTATGTTTTTACACACAAAGCACCAGGGCTTTTTAATGTGTGCAGGTTGGGAAGAAGAGGAAGAATTTGTTTTATCCCCACCCTCTGAAGAGTGTTTAAGATTTGAAGTGGGATCTTTGGTTTTACCCTTATCCCCATGCTTATCTTGAGATTTTTCACCATCTTTCTTCTTATTGCCATCTTTGTCACCCCCTGTATGAACTTTTCTGTTCACCCTTGTTCTGACCCATTTGTCTGCCTTCTTTCCCAATTCTTGGGGAGAGGTCAGACCAGAGTCTACCAGGTACTGGTGCAACAAATCAGACACACAATTATTAAGTATATGCTCTCTCAGGATTGTGTTGTACAGGCTTTCATAATCAGTAACATTACTGCCATGTAACCACCCCTCCAAGGCCTTCACTGAATGGTCAATGAAATCAACCCAGTCTTGTGAAGACTCCTTTTTGGTCTCTCTGAACTTTATCCTGTATTGTTCAGTGGTTAAGCCATAACCATCCAGGAGTGCATTCTTAAGAACTGTAAAATTATTGGCATCATTTTCTTTCACAGTAAGGAGTCTATCCCTACCCTTTCCACTAAATGATAGCCATAGGATAGCAGCCCACTGCCTTTGAGGGACATCCTGTACAGCACAGGCCCTCTCAAGTGCAGCAAACCACTTGTTAATGTCATCCCCCTCCTTATAAGGGGGAACTATCTTGTGCAGATTCCTGGAATCATGCTCTTTTGCAGGATGACTATGGGGAATACTGCTGCTGCCACCATGGGTATCTAAACCCAACTTCTGTCTTTCCTTCTCTAATTCTAAAGACTGTCTATCCAAATCCAGCTGTTGCTTCTTGAGCTTCAGTCTGGTTTGTTCCACTCTCAATCTATTGAGCTCCCTTTCTAACAATCTGTCATCAGGGTGGGTGGGAGGGACATTTCTAGATACAGAGGTATGATGGGAATGAACAGAAGGAGACCTGTCCCTTACAGAGGGCACCCTAACAGCTTGGCTACCAGTATAATGTGAGAGCACACCATCAGTATGGTGTGATTCAACCTCTGTACCAACTATGCTAGACTGTCTAGTAATGGGCAGTCTGAGAAGTTTCTTTCCTGAACCTTTTCCTGGGGGAGTCCCTGGATCAGATTGAGAACCATTAGCTACTTTTTCACCAGATTTGGCACTCATGGCCTTATCCTGTACTCTAAGCATATTAATTAACAGTTCTAAGGAAGGATTCTTCCCTACACTCAAACCTCTCTCTATGCAGAGACTCCTTGCTCCTTTCCAGCTAAGGTGATCATATGCAAGTTTGGACAGTTCAACATTTTTTCCTGTGCCAGACATTTTTTAGAGAGAGTTAAAGTGAAAGAAAAAGAGAAAAAAGTTTTCAGAACTTTTTGGAAAGACAGAAAAAACTTTTTAAACTTTTAAGAACTTTTTGAAAGTTTAGAAGTACTTTTCAGCACTTAGAAAAGAGTGAAAAGAGGAAATGCAAAACTTTTTGGCTATGTGTATATACACTGACCTTGTTTTGTATATTTTTCTCTTATGAAAAGTACAATGACAAGAGTGGTAAGTAGTCTCAAGCACTTATCCCACCACTGCACAACCAATGTAGGAGGCTGGACTGGCTTGTAGTGAGTACCAAGGGGTACTTGCACCTTGCACCAGGCCCAGTTATCCCTTATTAGTGTATAGGGTGTCTAGCAGCTTAGGCTGATAGATAATGGTAGCTTAGCAGAGCAGCTTAGGCTGAACTAGGAGACGTGTGAAGCCACTACAGTACCACTTAGTGTCATATGCACAATATCATAAGAAAACACAATACACAGTTATACTAAAAATAAAGGTACTTTATTTTTATGACAATATGCCAAAGTCTCTTAGAGTGTACCCTCAGTGAGAGGATAGGAAATATACACAAGATATATATACACAATAGCAAAAATATGCAGTATAGTCTTAGAAAACAGTGCAAACAATGTATAGTTACAATAGGATGCAATGGGGAAACATAGGGATAGGGGCAACACAAACCATATACTCCAGAAGTGGAATGCGAACCACGAATGGACCCCAAACCTATGTGACCTTGTAGAGGGTCGCTGGGACTATTAGAAAATAGTGAGAGTTAGCAAAATAACCCTCCCCAAGACCCTGAAAAGTGAGTGCAAAGTGCACCAAAGTTCCCCTAAGGACAAAATAGTCGTGTTAGAGGGAAAATGCAAGGAAAACACAAATCAGCAATGCAACAACGATGGATTCCTGACTGAGGGTACCTGTGGAACAAGGGGACCAAGTCCAAAAGTCACAAGCAGCTCGGAGATGGGCAGATGCCCAAGAAATGCCAGCGGTTGGTGCAAAGAAGCTCTTACTCGGCTGAAGAACTGTGAATACTGCAGGAACGACAAGGGCTAGAGACTTCCCCTTTGGAGGATGGATCCCCCACGCCTTGGAGAGTCGTGCAGAAGTGTTTTCCCGCCGGATGGACGCCAACAAGCCTTGCTACACGCAAATCGTGCGTTTGGCGTTTTTGGACACTGCTGGGGCCCAGGAGGGACCAGAAGGTCGCAAATTGGACCTGCAGAGAGAGGGGACGTCGAGCAAGACAAAGAGCCCTCACTGAAGCAGGTAGCACCCGGAGAAGTGCCAGAAACAGGCACTACGAGGATGCGTGAAACGGTGCTCGCCGAAGTTGCACAAAGGAGTCCCACGTCGCCGGAGACCAACTTAGAAAGTCGTGCAATGCAGGTTAGAGTGCCGTGGACCCAGGCTTGGCTGTGCACAAAGGATTTCCGCCGGAAGTGCACAGGGGCCGGAGTAGCTGCAAAGTCGCGGTTCCCAGCAATGCAGCCCAGCGAGGTGAGGCAAGGACTTACCTCCACCAAACTTGGGCTGAAGAGTCACTGGACTGTGGGGGTCACTTGGACAGAGTCGATGGATTCGAGGGACCTCGCTCGTCGCGCTGAGAGGAGACCCAAGGGACCGGTAATGCAGCTTTTTGGTGCCTGCGGTTGCAGGGGGAAGATTCCGTCGACCCACGGGAGATTTCTTCGGAGCTTCTGGTGCAGAGAGGAGGCAGGCTACCCCCACAGCATGCACAAGCAGGAAAACAGTCGAGAAGGCGGCAGGATCAGCGTTACAGAGTTGCAGTAGTCGTCTTTGCTACTATGTTGCAGGTTTGCAGGCTTCCAGCGCGGTCAGCGGTCGATTCCTTATCAGAAGGTGAAGAGAGAGATGCAGAGGAACTCGGCTGAGCTCATGCATTCGTTATCTAAAGTTTCCCCAGAGACAGAGACCCTAAATAGCCAGAAAAGAGGGTTTGGCTACCTAGGAGAGAGGAAAGGCTACTAACACCTGAAGGAGCCTATCAGCAGGAGTCTCTGACGTCACCTGGTGGCACTGGCCACTCAGAGCAGTCCAGTGTGCCAGCAGCACCTCTGTTTCCAAGATGGCAGAGGTCTGGAGCACACTGGAGGAGCTCTGGACACCTCCCAGGGGAGGTGCAGGTCAGGGGAGTGGTCACTCCCCTTTCCTTTGTCCAGTTTCGCGCCAGAGCAGGGGCTAAGGGGTCCCTGAACCGGTGTAGACTGGCTTATGCAGAATTGGGCACATCTGTGCCCAACAAAGCATTTCCAGAGGCTGGGGGAGGCTACTCCTCCCCTGCCTTCACACCATTTTCCAAAGGGAGAGGGTGTCACACCCTCTCTCAGAGGAAGTTCTTTGTTCTGCCATCCTGGGCCAGGCCTGGCTGGACCCCAGGAGGGCAGCTGCCTGTCTGAGGGGTTGGCAGCAGCAGCAGCTGCAGTGAAACCCCAGGAAGGGCAGTCTGGCAGTACCAGGGTCTGTGCTACAGACCACTGGGATCATGGAATTGTACCAACAATGCCAGGATGGCATAGAGGGGGCAATTCCATGATCATAGACATGTTACATGGCCATATTCGGAGTTACCATGGTGAAGCTACATATAGGTAGTGACCTATATGTAGTGCACGCGTGTAATGGTGTCCCCGCACTCACAAAGTTCAGTGAATTGGCTCTGAACAATGTGGGGGCACCTTGGCTAGTGCCAGGGTGCCCTCACACTAAGTAACTTTGCACCTAACCTTTACCAGGTAAAGGTTAGACATATAGGTGACTTATAAGTTACTTAAGTGCAGTGTAAAATGGCTGTGAAATAACGTGGACGTTATTTCACTCAGGCTGCAGTGGCAGGCCTGTGTAAGAATTGTCAGAGCTCCCTATGGGTGGCAAAAGAAATGCTGCAGCCCATAGGGATCTCCTGGAACCCCAATACCCTGGGTACCTCAGTACCATATACTAGGGAATTATAAGGGTGTTCCAGTAAGCCAATGTAAATTGGTAAAAATGGTCACTAGCCTGTCAGTGACAATTTGGAAGTAATGAGAGAGCATAACCACTGAGGTTCTGGTTAGCAGAGCCTCAGTGAGACAGTTAGGCACCACACAGGGAACATATACATGCACACCTATGAGCACTGGGGCCCTGTGTGACAGGGTCCCAGTGACACATACATATAGGCCACAAACTTATGAGCACTGGGGTCCTGACCAGCAGGATCCCAGTGACACATAACAAACATACTGAAAACATAGTGTTTTCACTATGAGCACTGAGGCCTGGCTATCAGGATCCCAGTGAGACAGTGAAAACAGTGACAAACACCCTGACATACACTCACAAACAGGCCAAAAGTGGGGGTAACAAGGCTAGAAAGAGGCTACCTTCTCACAATACTTGTCCAGGCCCCCAACCTCTAGGGTAAGAAGTGTGGCCCTCCCAAGTACTGGCACGTGTTTCCACAAGCCCGCCCCCCATTGCTCTTCAGGAACCCCATGAGCCCTTAGTGCAACTTCATATGCAGCAAACCACTTATCAATGCCATCTCCCACTACATAACTTGGCACCACATCTTTGGGTATACAAACCTTTTTGTCCCCAGCAGGTCCTGTATGTATGCTGCCACCAACACTGCTGGACTCGAGCTACAGCTCCTTCAGATTCAGTTCATGAACCAAGATGAGTTTCTTTTCAGCCAAGGCCCTCTCAGCTGCAGCAGCCTCGGCTTGTCTGGCTGCTCTCTTAGCCTCTCTTTCTGCTCTCCTCCCCTCTGCCTCCATGTTTAACCTGGCCATCTGCAGATGAAACTCTCTCCTCCCTCCTTTACTCTACGGTCACACTGTGATTTGAGACGCTGCTCCCTGGTTTAGCAGGGGACACAGATTCAGGGTTGTCATCCCCCACTGTTGGTGGCAAATAGTCTGAGGAGACATCCTCTGGCTCTTCCACTACAACATTCTCTTATGAACGGGCTTCTGCCCAGACCCTCAGAGCCTTTTGGTACTCCTCCTTCTTGGAGACACCCTGGATAGGTACTCCCATCCCCTTGCAGAACCCTTTCAGCTGGCTGACAGTGTATGTCTCCAGCTCAGCTAGGTCAACCTCTCCAGCTCCTTCTTGATACCCAGCCAGAGATATGTTGAATAGGATTAGATTAAAATGTCAAGCAGAAACAAATTGAAGCAAAAAGAGAAAAATCAAGTTGATCTTTGTAGGAAAGTACCATCTTCCTTGGTATGTTACCCCCATTTTTCACATGTATGTCAGTATGTTGTTGCTTGTCTCACTGGGATCCTTCTGGCCAGGACCGCAGTGCTCATAGTTTGAGGCCTAAAGTGTATGTCTGTGTAGTGCCTAACTGTGTCACTGAGGCTCTGCTAACCAGAACCTCAGTGCTTATGCTCTCTCTGCTTTTAAAGTTGTCACTGTAGGCCAGTGACTTCATTTACCAATTTCAATTGGCATACTGGACCCCCCTTAAAAGTCCCTAGTATGTGGTACCTAGGTACCCATGGCATTGGGGTTCCAGGAGATCCATATGGGCTGCAGCATTTCTTTTGCCACCCATAGGGAGCTCAGACAAGCCCTTACACAGGACTGCCACTGCAGCCTGCGTGAAATAGTGCACACACTATTTCACAGCCATTTTCACTGCACTTAAGTAACTTATAAGTCACCTATATGTCTAACCTTCACTTGCTGAAGGTTAGGTGCAAAGTTACTAAGTGTGAGGGCACCCTTGCACTAGCAAAGGTGCCCCCACATAGTTCAGGGCCATTTCCCCAGACTTTGTGAGTGCAGAGGCGCCATTACACGCGTGCACTACATATAGGCCAATACCTATATGTAGCTTCACAATGGTAACTCCAAATATGGCCATGTAACATGTCTACGATCATGGAATTGTCCCCCCATTCCAAATCTGGTATTGGGGAGACAATTTCATGCATCCTGGGGGCTCCACCCTGGACCCCCCATTACTGCCAAACCAGCTCTCTGAGGCTTACACTGCAGCTACAGCTGCTGCCACCTCACAGACAGGGTTCTGCCCTCCTGGGGTCTGGGCAGCCCAGTCGCAGGAAGGTAGAACAAAGCATTTCCTCTGAGAGCAGGGTGTTACAACCTCTCCCTTTGGAAATGGGTGTTACAGTCTGGGGAGTGGTAACCTCCCCCAGCCTCTGGAAATGCTTTGAAGGGCACAGATGGTGCCCTCCTTGCATAAACCAGTCTACACCGGTTCAGGGACCCTTTCTCCCCTGCTCTGGCGGGAAACTGGACAAAGGAAAGGGGAGTGATCACTCCCCTGTCAATCACCACCCCAGGGGTGGTGCCCAGAGCTCCTCCAGTGTGTCACTCTGGAGAGCTCTGAGTGGCCAGTGCCAGCAGGTGACGTCAGAGACCGCTCCTGATAGGTCCATACCTGAAAAGGTAGCCAATCCCCCTCTCAGGGCTATGTAGGGTCTCTCCTGTGGGTTCTCTTCCGATTCTGCTTGCAAGTTTCCTTCAGGAGTCCTCTGCAACAACTTCAGCATCCCCTGACCTCGGATCAACCACAGCCTGCTCCAAGAAACGCTGTAACTGCAACAAAGTGTCTACAAGAGACACTTTTCTTCAGCACCCTCAGCTTCAAGTCAGCAACTGCAACAGTTTCCATGGTGTGCATGCTCTGGGGACTCCCTGTCTTCATCCTGCACCAGAGGGACTGAAGCAATCTCCCGTGTAGTGACGGAGTCACTCCCATGCTCAAAGCAGGCACCTTCCAAGGTGACGACCGGTACTCTGGGACTCCTCTCACTGTGACGAGCATGCTCCTAAGGGCACACAGGGTGGATATCATCGACATAGACTGTCCTGAGGTCCTGCTGATGCCATTTGGAGGAGGGAACACCTTGCCTTCCCCAAGAACAATGATACCCCTGTGTTTTGTGTTTTCCTTGCCTCCTGAGGCCTCTGTGCACTCTTTGCAAAATTCCTTCATGCACAGCCTGGCCCTGGTCCCCAGCACTCCACCTTGTGATTCTCAACTTGATGAGTTGTTCTCCAGCGGTGTGGGACCTTCTTTTGTTGTGCTGCCTCAACTGCATTTTGCACCTCCTTTGAACCCAGATCGTGCAGCTTCTGGGGAAGCTGGCTTTCATCCTGAGGGCTTTCCAAAGTGCTGAGAGCCTCCTCTTCCTCCGAACACACAGAGTTGAGGACCCCAGGTGTGAGAAAGTAGCCTCTTTCAAGCCTTGTTACCCCCACTTTTGGCCTGTTTGTGAGTGTATGTCAGGGTGTTTTCACTGCCTCACTGGGATCATGCCAGCCAGGGCCCAGTGCTCATAGTGAAAACCCTATGTTTTCAGTATGTTTGTTATGTGTCACTGGGACCCTGCTAGCCAGGACCCCAGTGCTCATAAGTTTGTGACCTATAAGTATGTGTTCCCTGAGTGATGCCTAACTGTCTCACTGAGGCTCTGCTAACCAGAACTCAGTGGTTATGCTCTCTCTGTACAAATTGTCACTAACAGGCTAGTGACCAATTTCACCAATTCATATTGGCATACTGGAACACTCTTATAATTCCCTAGTATATGGTACTGAGGTACCCAGGGTATTGGGGTTCCAGGAGATCCCTATGGGCTGCAGCATTTCTTTTGCCACCCATAGGGAGCTCTGACAATCCTTACACAGGCCTGCCAATGCAGCCTGAGTGAAATAACGCCCACGTTATTTCACAGCCATTTACCACTGCACTTAAGTAACTTATAAGTCACCTATATGTCTAACCTTTACCTGGTAAAGGTTGGGTGCTAAGTTACTTAGTGTGTGGGCACCCTGGCACTAGCCAAGGTGTCCCCACATTGTTCAGGGCAAATTCCCCGGACTTTGTGAGTGCGGGGACACCATTACACGCGTGCACTATACATATGTCACTACATATGTATAGCGTCACAATGGTAACTCCGAACATGGCCATGTAACATGTCTAAGATCATGGAATTGTCACCCCAATGCCATTCTGGCATTGGGGAGACAATTCCATGATCCCCCGAGTCTCTAGCACAGACTCGGGTACTGCCAAACTGCCTTTCTCGGGGTTTCACTGCAGCTGCTGCTGCTGCTGCCAACCCCTCAGGCAGGTTTCTGCCCTCCTGGGGTCCAGCCAGGCTTGGCCCAGGAAGGCAGAACAAAGGACTTCCTCAGAGAGAGGGTGTTACACCCTCTCCCTTTGGAAAAAGGTGTCAGGGCTGGGGAGGAGTAGCCTCCCCAAGCCTCTGGAAATGCTTTGATGGGCACAGATGGTGCCCATCTCTGCATAAACCAGTCTACACCGGTTCAGGGATCCCCCAGCCCTGCTCTGGCGTGAAACTGGACAAAGGAAAGGGGAGTGACTACTCCCCTGACCTGCACCTCCCCTGGGAGGTGCCCAGAGCTCCTCCAGTGTGCTCCAGACCTCTGCCATCTTGGAAACAGAGGTGCTGCTGGCACACTGGACTGCTCTGAGTGGCCAGTGCCAGCAGGTGACGTCAGAGACTCCTTCTGATAGGCTCTTACCTCTGTTGCTAGCCTATCCTCCTTCCTAAGTAGCCAAACCTCCTTTTCTGGCTATTTAGGGTCTCTGCTTTGGGAATTCTTTGGATAACGAATGCAAGAGCTCATCAGAGTTCCTCTGCATCTCTCTCTTCACCTTCTGCCAAGGAATCGACCGCTGACTGCTCTGGAAGCCTGCAAAACTGCAACAAAGGAGCAAAGACGACTACTGCGACCTTGTAACGCTGATCCGGCCGCCTTCTCAACTGTTTTCATGGTGGTGCATGCTGTTGGGGTAGTCTGCCTCCTCTCTGCACTAGAAGCTCCGAAGAAATCTCCCATGGGTCGACGGAATCTTCCCCCTGCAACCGCAGGCACCAAAAGACTGCATCACCGGTCCTCTGGGTCTCCTCTCAGCACGACGAGCGAGGTCCCTGGAACTCAGAAACTCGGTCCAAGTGACTCCCATAGTCCAGTGACTCTTCAGTCCAAGTTTGGTGGAGGTAAGTCCTTGCCTCCCCAAGCTAGACTGCATTGCTGGGTACCGTGTGATTTGCAGCTGCTCCGGCTCCTGTGCACTATTCCAGGATTTCCTTTGTGCACAGCCAAGCCTGCGTCCCCGACATTCTAACCTGCAGTGCACGACCTCCTGAGTTGTCCTCCGGCGTCGTGGGACCTTCTTTTGTGACTTCGGGTGAGCTCCAGTTCACTCCTCTTCGTAGTGCCTGTTCTGGCACTTCTGCGGGTGCTGCTTGCTTCTGAGTGGGCTCTTTGTCTTGCTGGATGCCCCCTCTGTCCCCTCACGCAATTGGCGACATCCTGGTCCCTCCTGGGCCACAGCAGCATCCAAAAACCCTAACCGCGACCCTTGCAGCTAGCAAGGCTTGTTTGCGGCCATTCTGCACGGATACACCTCTGCAAGCTTCTTCCTGACGTGGGACATTCATCCTCCAAAGGGGAAGTTCCTAGTCCTCTTCGTTCTTGCAGAATCCACAGCTTCTACCATCCAGTGGCAGCTTCTTTGCACCCACAGCTGGCATTTCCTGGGCATCTGCCCACTCCCGACTTGAGTGTGACTCTTGGACTTGGTCCCCTTGTTCCACAGGTTCTCTCGTCAGGAAATCCATCGTTGTTGCATTGCTGGTGTTGGTCTTCCTTGGAGAATTCCCCTATCACTACTTCTGTGCTCTTTGGGGAACTTAGGTGCACTTTGCACCCACTTTTCAGGGTCTTGGGTTGGGCTATTTTTCTAACCCTCACTGTTTTCTTACAGTCCCAGCAACCCTCTACAAGGTCACATAGGTTTGGGGTCCATTTGTGGTTCGCCTTCCACTTCTAGAGTATATAGTTTTTGTGTTGCCCCTGTACCTATGTGCTTTCATTGCAATCTATTGTGACTGTACATTGCTTGCATTGCTTTCTATTGCTATTACTGCATATTTTTGGTATTGTGTACATATATCTTGTGTATATTTGCTATCCTCATACTGAGGGTACTCACTGAGATACTTTTGGCATATTGTCATAAAAATAAAGTACCTTTATTTTTAGTATATCTGTGTATTGTGTTTTCTTATGATATTGTGCATATGACACCAGTGGTATAGTGGGAGCTTTACACGCCTCCTAGTTCAGCCTAAGCTGCTCTGCTAAGCTACATTTTCTATCAGCCTAAGCTGCTAGACACCCCTCTACACTAATAAGGGATACCTGGACCTGGTGCAAGGTGTAAGTACCCCTTGGTACTCACTACAAGCCAGGCCAGCCTCCTACACCAGGTGTTTCCTGGGTCCATCCAGCGCCATTTTGATGAAAAATGCACTTTTGCCATAGCCAAGGCTTGTTGGTGCCTTCCAACACGAAATCTCATCTGCAACAATCTTTATGCTGTGGTACATCTTTTGCATCATGCAGGAACCCGCTGGCATCTTTCTAGGGTGCATTTCTGCAGTCTTCAACTAACCAGGGACACTTCTTTTGCACCGTCTTCTGGGTTGGTAGGGGTTCCTGTCCTTACTGAAACTTCTTTCGACTTCTGGACTTGGTCTTGTTCCCTTGCATGTCTTCAGGTCCAAACATCCAGCAGTTGTTCTTTGTAGACATGGTTGGCTGCTGCAAAATCTCAAAAACGAGGTGTGGTGTGTCCTAAGGAAACTTGCAGTACTTTACTCCTGATTTTCTGGGCTCTGGTGTGGGGTAATTTACTTAACTTTACTGTATTCTTACTCTCCCAGCGATTCTGCACCCACTTCACTTGTCTAGGGGGGAATTCGTGATTCACATTCCACTTTTTTAAGATATGGTTTGTGTTGCCCCTAGACCTATTTTCTCCCATTACATTCTAAAGGATCTCTTATTGTTTGCACTGTTCTATGACTATTTACTTGGGTCATTTTGGTGTCTAGTGTATATATTGTGTATAATACTTACCTCCAGAAGGAGTATTGTCTCAAAGGTATTATTGGTGCTCTCTCACCCAAATAAATACCTTTATTTTTGGTAACACTGAGGGGCATATTTATACTCCGTTTGCGCCGAATTTGCGTCGTTTTTTTCGACGCAATTTCGACGCAAAACTAACTCCATATTTATACTTTGGCGTTAGAAGCATCTAGTGCCAAAGTATGAGGAATGAGCGTCATTTTTTTGCGTGAACGCCTTCCTTGCGTTAATGAGATGCAAGGTAGGCGTTCCCGTCTAAAAAAATGACTGCGACGCAAATGCGTCGTATTTATACTCCCGGGCAAAAATCACGCCCGGGAGTGGGCGGGGCAAAAAACCCCGCATTTGCGCCTCTTTTTAACGCCTGGGTCAGGGCAGGCGTTAAGGGACCTGTGGGCTCAAAATGAGCCCACAGCTGCCCTCCCATGCCCCCAGGGACCCCCCCTGCCACCCTTGCCCACCCCAGGAGGACACCCAAGGATGGAGGGACCCATCCCAGGGACATTCAGGTAAGTTCAGGTAAGTATAATTCTTTTTTTTTTTTTTTTTTTGTTTTTTCTTTTGGCATAGGGGGGCCTGATTTGTGCCCCCCTACATGCCACAATGCCCAATGACCATGCCCAGGGGACATAAGTCCCCTGGGCATGGCCATTGGGCAAGGGGGCATGACTCCTGTCTTTACTAAGACAGGAGTCATGTAAATGGCGTCTGGGCGTCGTTAAAAATGGCGCAAATCGGGTTGAGGTGATTTTTTTGCCTCTACCTGACTTGCCCCATTTTAAGACGCCCTAACGCCATTTTCCCCAACGCCGGTGCTGCCTGGTGTACGTGGTTTTTTTCCACGCACACCAGGCAGCGCCGGTCTGCTAGCGCCGGCTAACGCCATTCAATAAATAGGGCGCCCGCATGGCGCTTCAGAATGGCGTTAGCCGGCGCTAATCTTTTTGGCGCAAAACTGCGATAGCGCAGTTTTGCGTCAAAAAGTATAAATATGGCCCTGAGTATTGTCTTTACTTGTGTATAAGTACTGTGTAACTATAAGTGGTATTGCATGAGTTTTGCATGTCTCCTAGTTCAGCCGAAGGTGCTCTGCTATAGCTACCTCTATCAGCTAGAACACTACTACATTCACTAACAAGGGATAACTGGACCTGGTGTAAGTTGTAAGTACCCAAGGTACCCACTGCAAACCAGGCTAGCCTCCTACATTGGTGGTGCAGCGGTGTGATAAGTACTTACAATTGCTTTACCACTTTGTTACCTGTGCTTTCCACAAGAAAAAGCTTGCTCTAATACTTAGAGCATATATAATATATACCTAGAAACAATTTTCTAACTTTCTTAAAAGTTCTTTAAACTTTGCAATCATTTTTACAAAGTTCTGAAAAGTTTTCTTCCTTTCTCTAAAAAGTTAGCTCTGTTATTCTACTAACTTTTTACTCACTTTCCCAAAACATTATTCTTTCACTATGTCTTCTGTAGATGCTACCCCTAGAGTTGTGAAAACCACATGTGAGAATCTAAACTTTAAACGTTTGAGGGGTCTCTGAATTGAAAGAAGTTTAGGAATTTAGAAGTACCCCAATAAGGAGTTCCTCTTAAATCTTCTCCTCCAAGATGACCAGGGACTCAGCCCTGGTCCAGATCAGACAGGGGAAGAGGTAGAGGATAACTCCAACCAGAGGCTCAGAGGAGCATGATGACAATCCTGGGGAGGGTCCTTCCACAGACCTATCTGTCAACAAGCCCCCTAGTATAATTGGAAGTGGGAAGGGTTCACAAACAAGTGGGGCTCCCTTCACCCCTATAGGCCAGGTCACTAGAGTGGCCCCTGTTGGAGATAGGGCTGCATCTGCACACACTCGTGTTACCTCTGTTTCAGAGGCTTCACATAAATCTAACCCTGAGGACCAGTCCCTAGATAGGGAACTTAGAAAGCTGAGGTTAGAGGAGGCCAGACTGAAGCTAATGCAGCAGCAGTTGACCATAGACAGGGAACCCCTGGCTGTGGAGAAAGAGAGGCAGGGTTTGGGGTTAGTTCCCCATGGTGACAGCAGCAGTTTTAGAAATGCAAATGTTAGGGAACCTTCATTTGATGCTAGAAATCTGCACAAAGTTGTCCCTCATTACAAGTTCAGAGGGTCCCTCATGTACAGTGGGCTACTATCTTTTGATTATCCTTCTCTGGCAAAGGTAAAGACAGACTTCTTATTGTCAGAGAGGACGATGCAGATAATTACCAGGGGCCAGATTTAGCAAACTTTTGCGAGTCGCAAATGGCCTGAATTGCTATTTGCGACTATGCAAAATCGGAAATGGGATGCAAAAACCCCATTTCCGACTTGCAAAAAGCTATGTGAGCCGTTTGCGACTCGCAAAATTTGCAACCCCATTTTGCGACCCGCAAATAGCAAGTCGCAATTTGCGAGTCGCAAAGCTTATGCAATTGCAACTCGCAAATTGCGACTAGTCGCAAAAAGCCCAGTTTGCACTTGCAATTTACCACTACCTCAGAGTAGGTGGTAACCATAACCAAAGTATAAAAGGGGACCCAGAAAGCATCTGGGTTACTCAAGATGGTGGAGATATACCTGATAGCAGTGAGGAGGAGAGTCCACGCCGCCCAGCAGAGGAGGAGGAGGAGCCACAGACAGGAGAAGATTTATAGAACAAGGCAGACTCTTTTTCAGCAAACTGAGGAAGAGATATACAATAAATATCGCCTTAGCAGCGCAGCCATACTAGAATTAATTGATTTACTGAAACCACAGCTAGAACACCAGACTCAGCGTGGCTGCGCCATCCCTACGCATGTGCAAGTGCTATGCTCACTGCACCTCTTGGCCTCAGGGAGCTATCGGGGGTCATTGCTGTGGCAGGTGGGGTATCCCAAAGTTCAGTGTCAAGGTTCCTCAGGGCCTTCCTAGATGCCTTAGTCACACACATGTCTCACTTCATATACCTACCAAGGAATGAGGCAGAAATTAACAGCACCAAGCTGGACTTTTACAGGATTGCAAACTTTCCCCATGTCATAGGATGTGTAGATGGGACACATATTCAAATATGCCCCCCTGGAAACCTGGAACATCTTTTCCGCAACAGAAAGTGTACCCACTCACTGAATATTCAGGTTGTTTGTGACGCCCATTATGTCATCACTGACATTGTAGCTAAGTTTCCAGGCAGTACCCATGACTCCTACATTTTTAGGCATAGTGGGATACATCAACGCCTGGAACGTGGGGAGTTTGGAGATGGATACCTCCTAGGTAGAGCTACAGACACCTTGCAGACATACACACAGGTCACTGTGCACACCAACCTGGACTTTCTAACAGTGTACTTTTTGTGCCCAACATGTGACAGTGCATATGCTCTAAGGCCATGGATCATGACTCCGTTTTTAACACCCAGCAATGAATGTGAGAGGCGATACAACAATGCACATAAGAGGACCAGGAACATCATAGAACGCACCTTTGGACTCCTGAAAGCAAGATTCAGATGCCTCCACCGCAGTGGAGGTGCCCTCCCGTATACCCCCATTACAGCATTCAAAATTGTGGTCGCAAGCGCCATCCTCCACAACATAGCCACCCGACGTGGGCTACCTCTCACCCCTGCAGACCCAGATCCAGATGATGAAGAGCAAGAGCAACCACATCGCCATCATGGGGATCGGAGTACAGCTAATCAAGGCAGACTGAGACGGTACACATCGCAACACAATACTTTGGAAGGTACATGTCAACTCCAACCATACTCACCTATTGACCAAAAACACCATTTGTTAAGTGGAACAAAAAAAATATTTAATTAGTGCAGAAATAGAACTAAATACAAGTAATGATTGTTCATGGGCATGTAAATGCAAACCATGCATGTGGCACATTGACGTCATGTGCCACATCAACAGGACCAGGGTAATGTCTATGTCCTTCTGTGGCTCCTGCCAGCCTGGCTGGTCCCTGGTGCGTGATGATGTTGGCCGTGCAGGTGGGAGTGCTGGCGGGTCCTGAGCTGTCCTCATGGGGCAGGCTGCTCTGAGTTGTGGAGGTGTCTTGTGGGAGACCTGTGGGACATGGGGAACAGACTGTCAGTGACTCCTATCTGTTGCACACTTCCTAATAAACATTTGCCTATGTACTGCCTACTTGACTACATTTCCCATAATGCATCATTCTGGTGTTTGCTACCCTGAAATGGAGCTATCTTGGTTCAGCATGCCCCTGTCTACATGGTGGGTGGGGGTATGGCATTGATAGGAGTACAGGCATGTCACATGGTACTCACCGGTTAATGTGCTGGGCTCTGAGGTGTCCAGGTCCACAAATCCTGATACTGCCTCCTGCTCCAGGGTTTCCTCCACCCTTTCTTCCAGGGGTGTGGGTGGTGGTACTGACGATGGTCCCCCTCCTGTGCCTCTCATCTCCCGGAGCCTTTCAGCCACCCTCTCCTTGGTCCGGAAGCGGAGGTCGTAGCACCTTTTTTTTATTTCATCAACACTCCTGTGGCTCACCCCCAGGGAGTTGATTTTGTCCTGGATGTCCTGCCACAGCTGTCTTTTGGTGGCTTCAGGCACATTGAGGGCTGCCTTCCCAAATAATTTGTCATAGTGCTGACAGCATTCATCTGTCAGCACCTCCAGCTCCCTCTCTGAGAACTTCAGTTTTCTCTTCCTTGGAGTTCCTTCCATTGCAGCTGCTGTGTCTCCTGTGTGCAGTTCAGCAGTTAAAAAGGGTGTGGTCCTCCCTCCTCCCAGGTGTATTTGTAAACTTCCTGGCTGTGATGTCATCATCATGTGCCAGGAAGTGTTTCCAGAGTGTTCTGGAGTGGTTTCTGGAGTGTTCTGCAGCACCTGTAAGCAATTTACATGCAACTCGCAATTTGCGACACCCACTCGCAAATTGCGAGTTCGTTTTTTGCACGGTCGCAAAAAGCGACCTCGCAATCGGCGGACTCGCTCACTGCGTTGCGACTCCGGGTGCGAGTCGCTATTTCAGCACTGTCATCTTACCAGCATATCGATTTGCGACTCGCATTTTGCGAGTCGCACCAACTCGCAAATTGCGAGTCGCAATTTTTTAGTTTCGTACATCTGGCCCCAGGTTCTTTAAAATGCACTCGTGGATGGTCTAGGCTTAACCACTGAATAATACAGATTTAAGTTCAGAGAGACCAGAAAGTCATCACAGGACTGGACAGACTTTGTGGACTATTCTGTGAAGGCCCTAGAAGGTTAGTTACATGGCAGTAAGGTGACTGATTATGAAAGCCTTTATAACTTGATTCTGAGAGAGCATAATCTTGAATAATTGTGTGTCTGACTTGTTGCATCAGTATCTTGTAGACTCAGATGTGACCTCTCCCCAAGAATTGGGAAAGAAGACAGACAAATGGGTCAGAACAAGGGTGAGCAGAAAAGCTCATACAGGGGGTGACAAGGATGGCAAGAAAATGGATGGTAAGTCACACGACAAGGGTGGGGACAAAGATATAAAATCATCAGAGTCTTCATCAGGCCCACAAAAATCCTCTGGGGGTGGTGGGTCCAAATCATCTTCTCACAAAGATAAGAAACCTTGGTATTATATGTGCAAAGCCAAAGGCCATTGGCCAACTGATCCTCATTGTCAAATACCAAAACTCCCACCTCCAAAATCCAAACTGCAACCACTAGTGCCCCTAGTATTAGCAGTGGTGGTGGGGAAAACACTACTAATTGCCAGTCAAAGGGTGTAGCTGGGCTCACCATTGGTAATTTAGTTGGAGTTGGTCTAGTTAGGGAGATCACTGAGGCTGTTTTAGTCTCTGATGGTGGCATTGATCTCGCCACTTTAGTTGCTTGTCCCCTTAATATGCATAACTACAAGCAGCCACTGCTGATTAATGGTGTTCGGGTTGAGGCCTACAGGGACACAGGTGCCAGTGCCATCATGGTGATGGACAAACTGGTTGCCCCTGAGCAACACCTACTTGGTCACCAGTACCAAGTGACAGATGCCCATAGCAACACTGTAAGCCACCCAATGGCTGTTGTGAATCTCAACTGGGGGGGAGTTACTGGTCCAAATAAAGTTGTGGTAGCCACTAATTTACCTGTAGAATGTCTGCTAGGCAATGATTTGGAGACTTCAGCTTGGGCTGAAGTGGATTTGGAAGCCCATGCAGCAATGCTGGGCATTCCAGTGCACATATTTGCTCTTACCAGGGCTCAGGCCAAGAAGCAAAGAGGACAGGGAAACTTGGATCCTGGAACAATGGACCAAGTGCTCCCAAAAACTAGGGGTAGGAAGGGCAAACCATTGTCCACTATCCTTCCCTCCACAGATAATTCCCCTTTTGAGGAAGATGAATTCTCTCCCTGTGCAGAACCTACACCAGAGGAGCTGGAAGTTGATACAGCTGAGCTTTTGGGTGCAGGGGGACCTGCCAAGGAAGAGGTGAGTGTGGCACAGCAGACCTGTCCCACATTGGAGGGCCCCAGACAGCAAGCTGTCAAGCAGCAAAATGGTGATGTCACTGACACACACAGAGTTTACTGGGAGAATAATCTCCTTTATACTGAAGCAAGGGACCATACATCTGGTGCCACCAGGATACTGGTCAACCCCTTCAGTACAGATAATTCCTCCTAACTTTGACTCAAGACATCCTATTAGCTGGGCATTTAGGCCAGAAAAAAACATGGGACAGACTTGTTCCACATTTTCACTGGCCCCATATGTCAGAAAACACAAAGGACTTTTGTAGCTCCGGTGTCACCTGCCAAGTCAGTGGCAAGACTGGTGACACCCCAAAGGCCCCCTTAATACCACTACCAGTGGTTGGGGTGCCCTTTGAAAGGGTAGGGGTTGATATTGTTGGCCCCCTTGACCCTCCAACAGCTTCTGGCAATAGGTTTATCCTTGTGGTGGTGGACCATGCCACAAGGTACCCAGAAGCTATCCCCTTAAGGACCACTACAGCTCCTGCAGTGGCAAAGGCCCTCCTGGGAATCTTTTCCAGAGTGGGCTTCCCTAAGGAATTGATGTCAGGCAGAGGTAGTAACATCATGTCTGAATACCTAAAAGCAATGTGGAAGGAGTGTGGTGTTACCTACAAGTTCACCACCCCTTATCATCCACAAACTAATGGACTGGTTGAGAGGTTTAATAAAACTCTCAAAGGTATGATTATGGGACTCTCTGAAAAACTCAGAAGGAGGTGGGATGTCCTATTACCATGCCTCCTTTTCGCCTACAGGGAGGTACCCCAGAAAGGAGTGGGCTACAGCCTCTTTCAAATCCTCTTTGGTCACCCTTTGAGGGGTCCACTTGCTCTTGTTAAGGAGGGTTGGGAACAACCTTTAAAAGCTCCAAAACAGGACATAGTGGACTATGTACTTGGCCTGAGAAGTCGGATGGCTGAGTACATGAAAAAGGCCGGCAAAAACCTTCAGGCAAGCCAAGAGCTCCAAAAGCAATGGTTTGACCAGAAGGCTGTCCTGACAGAGTACCATCCAGGACAGAAGGTGTGGGTATTGGAGCCTGTGGTCCCAAGAGTACTCCAGGACAAATGGAGTGGACCCCATCTAAGTGTAGAGAAAAAAGGTGCGGTCACCTACTTGGTGGACCTAGGCGCTGGCAGAAGCCCCCTTAGGGTGCTTCATGTCAATCGCCTAAAGCCTTTCTATGACAGGGCTGACTTAACCCTGCTCATGGCTATATACGAGGGACAGGAAGAAGAGAGTGACCCTCTCCCTGATCTCTTCTCCACCACTGAAACTGATGGTTTAGTGGAGGGAATGGTTCTGGCAAACTGCCTTACTGCGGAGCAGAAGGAAGACTGTAAAAATCTCCTTGGTCAGTTTTCTGAACTCTTCTCTCTCACACCTGGTACAACTACTTGGTGTGAACATACAATTGACACTGGAAAAAGTTTACATTTCAAAAGTTCAGAAAATGTTTGACCTTGGAGTTATTGAGCCTTCTGATAGCCCCTGGGCTAGCCCAGTGGTGCTTGTCCCCAAACCTCATAACAACGAAGGAAAGAGAGAAATGCAGTTTTGTGTGGACTATAGGGGTCTCTATAAAGTAACCAAAACAGATGCTCACCCTATCCCCAGGGCAGATGAGCTAATAGATACACAGGCATCTGCCAAGTATCTAAGCACTTTTGACGTGACTCCAGGGCATTGGCAGATTAAATTATCAGAAGATGCTAAAGCAAACACTGCATTTTGTACCATAGGAGGGCATTATCACTTCACAGTGATGCCCTTTGGTTTGAAAAATGCACCTGCCACTTTTCAGAGGCTGGTGAATACAGTCCTCCAAGGAATGGAAGCTTTTAGTGTAGCATATTTGGATGATATTGCTGTCTTTAGTTCCACCAGGAATGATCACCTGGTGTACCTCTTGAACGTTTTGGAGGCTCTGCAAAAGGCAGGCCTAACTATCAAGGCTTTAAAGTGCCAGATAGGGCAGGTGAAAGTGGTTTATCTGGGCCACCTAGTAGGTGGGGAACAGATTGCACCACTTCAGGGGAAGATACAGACCATTATGGACTGGGCTCCCCCTACAACACAGACCCAGGTCAGAGCCTTCTTAGGTCTCACCGGGTATTACAGGAGGTTCATTAAGAACTATGGCTCCATTGCAGCACCTCTTAATGACCTCACCTGTAGGAAAATGCCTAAAAAGGTATTGTGGACAGGTAGATCTCAAAAAGCTTTTGAGGAGCTTAAGCAGGCGATGTGCTCTGCACCTGTCTTGAAGAGCCCAAACTACTCCAAACAATTCATTGTCTAAACAGATGCTTCTGAATTAGGGGTAGGGGCTGTACTATCACAACTTAACTCAGAGGACCAGGATCCAACTGTTGCTTTCATTAGCAGTAGGTTGACCCCTAGAGAAAAACGTTGGTCTGCCATAGAGAGGGAGGCCTTTGCTGTGGTCTGGTCACTGAAAAAGCTGAGACCCTCCTTGTTTGGGACTCACTTTATTGTTCAGTGTAGGAATGTACCATCTTGCCTGGCATATTACCCCTATTTTTACTTGTGTGTCAGTTTGTTTTTGCTTGTCTCACTGGGATCCTGCTAGCCCGGACCCCAGTGCTCATAGTTTGTGGCCTGAATGTGTTCCCTGTGTGGTACCTAACTGTGTCACTGAGGCTCTGCTAACCAGAACCTCAGTGCTTATGCTCTCTCTGCTTTTAAAATTGTCACTGCAGGCAAGTGACCATTTTTACCAATTATGATTGGCACACTGGAACACCCTTATAATTCCCTAGTATATGGTACCTAGGTACCCAGGTTATTGGGGTTGCAGGAGATCCATATGGGCTGCAGCATTTCTTTTGCCACTCATAGGGAGCTCAGACAATTCTTACACAGGACTGCCACTGCAGCCTGAGTGAATAACGTCCACGGTATTTCACGGCCATTTTACACTGCACTTAAGTAACTTATAAGTCACCTATATGTCTAACCCTCACCTAATGAAGGTTAGGTGCAAAGTTACTAAGTGTGTGGGCACCCTGGCACTAGCCAAGGTGCCCCCACATAGTTCAGGGCAATTTCCCCGGACTTCGTAAGGCGGGAACACCATTACATGCGTGCACTACCTTTAGGTCAATACATATATGTAGATTCACAATGGTAACTCCGAATATGGCCATGTAACATGTCTAAGATCATGGAATTGTCCTCCCATGCCAAATCTGGTTTTGGGGTGCCAATCCCATGCATCCCCGGGGCTCCAGCATGGACCCCTGATACTGCCAAACTAGCTCTATGGAGTTTTCACTGCAGCTACCGCTGCTGCCAACCCACAGACAGGCTGCCCTCCTGGGGTCTGGGCAGCCCAGTCCCAGGAAGGCAGAACAAAGGGTGTCCTCTCCTGGCCTCTGGGAATGCTTTGAAGGGCACAGATGGTGCCCTCCTTGCACAAACCAGTCTACACCAGCTCAGGGATCCCCCAGCCTCTGCTCTGGTGCAAAACTGGACAAAGGAAAGGGGAGTGACCACTCCCCTGTCCATCACCACCCCAGGGGTGGTGCCCAGAGCTCCTCCAGTGTGTCCCAAACCTCTGCCACCTTGTCTGCAGAGGTGTGAGGGCACAATGGAGGCCTCTGAGTGGCCAGTGCCAGCAGGTGACGTCAGAGACCCCTACTGATAGGTGCTTACTGTAGGAAGCTGGCCTGGTTTCTAGTGAGTACCAAGGGGTACTTACACTCTGCACCAGGTCCAGGTATCCCTTATTGTGAGAAGGTAGCCTCTTTCTAGCCTTGTTACCCCCACTTTTGGCCTGTTTGTGAGTGTATGTCAGGGTGTTTGTCACTGTTTTCACTGTCTCACTGGGATCCTGATAGTCAGGCCTCAGTGCTCATAGTGAAAACACCATGTTTTCAGTATGGTTGTTATGTGTCACTGGGATCCTGCTAGTCAGGACCCCAGTGCTCATAGGTTTGTGGCCTATATGTATGTGTCACTGGGACCCTGTCACACAGGGCCCCAGTGCTCATAGGTGTGCATGTATATGTTCCCTGTGTGGTGCCTAACTGTCTCACTGAGGCTCTGCTAACCAGAACCTCAGTGGTTATGCTCTCTCATTACTTTCAAATTGTCACTAACAGGCTAGTGACAAATTTTACCAATTTACATTGGCTTACTGGAACACCCTTATAATTCCCTAGTATATGGTACTGAGGTACCCAGGGTATTGGGGTTCCAGGAGATCCCTATGGGCTGCAGCATTTCTTTTGCCACCCATAGGGAGCTCTGACAATTCTTACACAGGCCTGCCACTGCAGCCTGAGTGAAATAACGTCCACGTTATTTCACAGCCATTTTACACTGCACTTAAGTAACTTATAAGTCACCTATATGTCTAACCTTTACCTGGTAAAGGTTAGGTGCAAAGTTACTTAGTGTGAGGGCACCCTGGTACTAGCCAAGGTGCCCCCACATTGTTCAGAGCCAATTCACTGAACTTTGTGAGTGCGGGGACACCATTACACGCGTGCACTACATATAGGTCACTACCTATATGTAGCTTCACCATGGTAACTCCGAATATGGCCATGTAACATGTCTATGATCATGGAATTGCCCCCTCTATGCCATCCTGGCATTGTTGGTACAATTCCATGATCCCAGTGGTCTGTAGCAATGACCCTGGTACTGCCAGACTGCCCTTCCTGGGGTTTCACTGCAGCTGCTGCTGCTGCCAACCCCTCAGACAGGCAGCTGCCCTCCTGGGGTCCAGCCAGGCCTGGCCCAGGATGGCAGAACAAAGAACTTCCTCTGAGAGAGGGTGTGACACCCTCTCCCTTTGGAAAATGGTGTGAAGGCAGGGGAGGAGTAGCCTCCCCCAGCCTCTGGAAATGCTTTGTTGGGCACAGATGTGCCCAATTCTGCATAAGCCAGTCTACACCGGTTCAGGGACCCCTTAGCCCCTGCTCTGGCGCGAAACTGGACAAAGGAAAGGGGAGTGACCACTCCCCTGACCTGCACCTCCCCTGGGAGGTGTCCAGAGCTCCTCCAGTGTGCTCCAGACCTCTGCCATCTTGGAAACAGAGGTGCTGCTGGCACACTGGACTGCTCTGAGTGGCCAGTGCCACCAGGTGACGTCAGAGACTCCTGCTGATAGGCTCCTTTAGGTGTTAGTAGCCTATCCTCTCTCCTAGGTAGCCAAACCCTCTTTTCTGGCTATTTAGGGTCTCTGTCTCTGGGGAAACTTTAGATAACGAATGCATGAGCTCAGCCGAGTTCCTCTGCATCTCCCTCTTCACCTTCTGATAAGGAATCGACCGCTGACCGCGCTGGAAGCCTGCAAACCTGCAACATAGTAGCAAAGACGACTACTGCAACTCTGTAACGCTGATCCTGCCGCCTTCTCGACTGTTTTCCTGCTTGTGCATGCTGTGGGGGTAGTCTGCCTCCTCTCTGCACCAGAAGCTCCGAAGAAATCTCCCGTGGGTCGACGGAATCTTCCCCCTGCAACCGCAGGCACCAAAAAGCTGCATCTCCGGTCCCTTGGGTCTCCTCTCAGCACGACGAGCGAGGTCCCTCGAATCCAGCGACACCGTCCAAGTGACTCCCACAGTCCAGTGACTCTTCAGCCCGAGTTTGGTGGAGGTAAGTCCTTGCCTCACCTCGCTGGGCTGCATTGCTGGGAACCGTGACTTTGCAAGATTCTCCGGCCCCTGTGCACTTCCGGCGGAAATCCTTCGTGCACAGCCAAGCCTGGGTCCACGGCACTCTAACCTGCATTGCACGACTTTCTAAGTTGGTCTCCGGCGACGTGGGACTCCTTTGTGCAACTTCGGCGAGCACCGTTTCACGCATCCTCGTAGTGCCTGTTTCTGGCACTTCTCCGGGTGCTAACTGCTTCAGTGAGGGCTCCTTGTCTTGCTCGACGTCCCCTCTCTCTGCAGGTCCAATTTGCGACCTCCTGGTCCCTCCTGGGCCCCAGCAGCGTCCAAAAACGCCAAACGCACGATTTGCGTGTAGCAAGGCTTGTTGGCGTCCATCCGGCGGGAAAACACATCTGTACGACTCTCCAAGACGTGGGGGATCCCTCCTCCAAAGGGGAAGTCTCTATCCCTTGTCGTTCCTGCAGTATTCACAGTTCTTCAGCCTAGTAAGAGCTTCTTTGCACCAACCGCTGGCATTTCTTGGGCATCTGCCCATCTCCGAGTTGCTTGTGACTTTTGGACTTGGTCCCCTTGTTCCACAGGTACCCTCAGACAGGAATCCATCGTTGTTGCATTGCTGATTTGTGTTTTCCTTGCATTTTCCCTCTAACACGACTATTTTGTCCTTAGGGGAACTTTAGTGCACTTTGCAGTCACTTTTCAGGGTCTTGGGGAGGGTTATTTTTCTAACTCTCACTATTTTCTAATAGTCCCAGCGACCCTCTACAAGGTCACATAGGTTTGGGGTCCATTCGTGGTTCGCATTCCACTTTTGGAGTATATGGTTTGTGTTGCCCCTATCCCTATGTTTCCCCATTGCATCCTATTGTAACTATACATTGTTTGCACTGTTTTCTAAGACTATACTGCATATTTTTGCTATTGTGTATATATATCTTGTGTATATTTCCTATCCTCTCACTGAGGGTACACTCTAAGATACTTTGGCATATTGTCATAAAAATAAAGTACCTTTATTTTTAGTATAACTGTGTATTGTGTTTTCTTATGATATTGTGCATATGACACTAAGTGGTACTGTAGTAGCTTCACACGTCTCCTAGTTCAGCCTAAGCTGCTCTGCTAAGCTACCATTATCTATCAGCCTAAGCTGCTAGACACCCTATACACTAATAAGGGATAACTGGGCCTGGTGCAAGGTGCAAGTACCCCTTGGTACTCACTACAAACCAGTCCAGCCTCCTACACTTATTAGTTACAGTGAGCAAGGGACGTCTGGGCATACCCTTCCCACTTAGGGCAACTTTAGCTGAAACATTTCAACCACTCACCTCCAGTCACAGATCTGGGTTTAATCCATCGTTCTTTTGCTCACCATGCCACCCCAGTTGGGACCCAGCCAAGTCTTGACACTGTTCCACATGGGAACAGTCCAGCCCGAACTGTCAGGTCAGGTCCTCCCTGGACCAGAAACAAGCATCCTGGGACCAGTTTCTGGGTATCACCCTTCATCAGTCAGGCTATCTTGAATCCAGTGGCACAGTGAGCAAGTGACCCACGGCTGGGCATACCCTTCCCACTTAGGGCAACTTTAGCAACACAAAAGGATGATGGACGAAGTGCTGGAAGTTTTCAACCACTCACCTCCAGTCACAGATCTGGGTTTAATCCATCGTTCATTTGTTCACCATGCCACCCCAGTTTGGAACCAGCCATATGCAAATCAGTCTTGACCCTGTTCCACAGGGGAACAGTCCAGCCCAAACTGCCAGGCCAGGTCAGGTCCTCCCTGTACCAGAAAAAAACATCCTGGGACCAGCTTCAGGGTATCAGCCTTCATCAGCTAGGCTAGCTTGAATCCAGTGCACAGTGAGCAAGGGACCCACGTCTGAGCATACCCTTCCCACTTAGGGCAACTTTAGCAACACAAAAGGATGATGGACTGAGTGCTGAAACTTTTCAACCCCCCACCCCAGTCACAGATCTGTGTTTAATCCATTGTTGTTTTGCTCACCATGCCACCCCAGTTTAGACCCAGCCATATGCAAATCAGTCTTGACCCTGTTCCACCTGGGAACAGTCCAGCCCGAACTGCCAGGCAATGTCCTCCCTGGACCGGAAACAAGAATCCTGGGACCAGTTACAGGGTATCACCCTTCATCAGCTAGGCTAGCTTGAATCCAGTGGCACAGTGAGCAACGGAACCCACATCTGGGCATACCGTTCCCACTTAGGGCAACTTTACCACCACAAAAGGATGATGGACGGAGTGCTGAAACTTTTCAACCACTTACCTCCAGTCACAGATCTGGGTTTAATCCATTGTTCTTTTTCTCACCATGCCACCCCAGTTTGGACCCAGCCATATGCAAATCAGTCTTAACCCTGTTCCACATGGGAACAGTCTAGCCCAAACTGCCAGGCCAGGTCCTACCTGGCTCGGAAACAAGCATCCTGGGATCAGTTTCAGGGTATTACCCTTCATCAAACAGGCTAGCTTGAATCCAGTGGCACAGTGAGCAAGGGACCCACGTCTAGTCATACCCTTCCCACTTAGGGCAACTTTAGCAACACAAAAGGATGATGGACTGAGTGCTGAAACTTTTCAACCAGTCACCCCCAGTCACAGATCTGGGTTTAATCCATCGTTCCTTTGCTCACCATGCCACCCCAGTTTGGACCCAGCCATATGCAAATCTGTCTTGACCCTGTTCCACATGGGAACAGTCCAGCCTGAACTGTCAGGCCAGGTCCTCCCTGGACCGGAAACAAGCATCCTGGGACCAGTTTCAGGGTATCACCCTTCATCAACCAGGCTAGCTTGAATCCAGTGGCAGAGTGAGCAAGGGACCCAAGTCTGGGCATACCCTTCCCACTTAGGGCAACTTTAGCAACACATAAGGATGATGAACGGAGTGCTGAATATTTTTAACCAGTCACCCCCAGTCACAGATCTGGGTTTATCCCATCGTTCCTTTGCTCACCATGCCACCCCAGTTTGGACCCAGCCATATGCAAATCAGTCTTGACCCTGTTCCACATGAGAAGAATCCAGCCCGAACTGCCAGGCCAGGTCAGGTCCTCCCTGGACCAGAAAAAAGCATCCTGGGACCAGTTTCAGTGAATCACCCTTCATCAGCTAGGCTAGCTTGAATCCAGTGCACAGTGAGCAAGGGACCCACGTCTGAGCATACCCTTCCCACTTAGGGCAACTTTAGCAACACAAAAGGATGGTGGACGGAGTGCTGAAACTTTTCAACCACTCACCCCCAGTCACAGATCTGGGTTTAATCCATCGTTCTTTTGCTCACCATGCCACCTCAGTTTGGACCCAGCCATATGCAAATCAGTCTTGACCCTGTTCCACATGGGAACAGTCCAGCCCGAACTGCCAGCCAGTTCCTCCCTGGACCGGGAACAAGCATCCTGGGACCAGTTTTAAGGTATCACCCTTCATCAGCCAGGCTAGCTTGAATCCAGTGGCACAGTGAGCAAGGGACCCACGTCTGGGCATACCGTTCCCACTTAGGGTAACTTTAGCAACACAAAAGGATGATAGACAGAGGTTTGAAACCTTTCAGCAACTCACCCCCAGTCACAGATCTGGGTTTAATCCATTGTTCTTTTGCTCATCATGCCACCCCAGTTTGGACCCAGACATATGCATTGCTCACCATGCCACCTCAGTTTGGACCCAGCCATATGCAAATCAGTCTTGACCCTGTTCCACATGGGAACAGTCCAGCCCAAACTGCCAGCCAGTTCCTTCCTGGACCGGAAACAAGCATCCTGGGACCAGTTTCAGGGTATCACCCTTCATCAGCCAGGCTAGCTTGAATCCAGTGGCACAGTGAGCAAGGGACCCGCGTCTGGGCATACCCTTCCTACTTAGGGTAACTTTAGCAACAGACAAGGATGATGGCCAGAGTGCTGAACCTTTTCAACCACTCACCCCCAGTCACAGATCTGGGTTTAATCCATCATTCTTTTGTTCACCATGCCACCCCAGTTTGGACCCAGCCATATGCAAATCGTTCTTAACCCTGTTCCACATGGGAACAGTCCAGCTAGAACTGCCAGACCAGGTCCTCTCTGGACCGGAAACAAGCATCCTGGGACCAGTTTCAGGGTATCACCCTTCATCAGCCAGGCTAGCTTGAATCCAGTGGCACAGTGAGCAAGGGACCCAAGTCTGGGCATACCCTTCCCACTTAGGGCAACTTTAGCAACACAAAAGGATGATGGACGGAGTGCTGAAACTTTTCAACCACTCACCTCCAGTCACAGATCTGGGTTTAATCCATTGTTATTTTGCTCACCATGCCACCCTAGTTTGGACCCAGCCATATGCAAATCAGTCTTAACCCTGTTCCACATGGGAACAGTCCATCCCGAACTGCCAGGCCAGGTCCTCCCTGGACCGGAAGCAAGCATCCTCGGACCAGTTTCATGGTATCACCCTTCAGCAGCCAGGCTAGCTTGAATCCAGTGGCACAGTGAGCAAGGGACCCACGTCTATGCATACCATTCCCACTTAGGGCAACTTTAGCACCACAAAAGGATGATGGACAGAGTGCTGAACTTTTCAACCACTTTAATCCATCGTTCTTTTGCTCACCATGCCACCCCAGTTTAGACCCAGTCATATGCAAATCAGTCTTGACCCTGTTCTATATGGGAACAGTGCAGTCCAAACTGCCAGGCCAGGTCCTCCCTGGTACGGAAACAAGCATCTTGGGACCAGTTTCAGAGTATCACTCTTCATCAGCCAAGCTAGCTTGAATCCAGTGAGCAAGGGACCCACGTCTGGGCATACCCTTCCCACTTAGGGCAACTTTAGCAACACAAAAGGATGATGGACGGAGTGCTGAAACTTTTCAACCACTCACCCCCTGTCACAGATCTGGGTTTAATCCATCGTTCTTTTGCTCACCATGCCACCCCAGTTTGGACCCAGACATATGCAAATCAGTCTTGACCCTGTTCCACATGGGAACAGTCCAGCCCAAACTGCCAGACCAGTTCCTCCCTGGACCGGAAACAAGCATCCTGGGACCAGTTTCAAGGTATCACCCTTCATCAGCCAGGCTAGCTTGAATCCAGTGGCACAGTGAGCAAAGGACCCACGTCTGGGCATACCGTTCCCACTTAGGGCAACTTTAGCAACACAAAAGGATGATGGACAGAGTGTTGAAACCTTTCAACAACTCACCCCCAGTCACAGACCTGGGTTTAATCCATCGTTCTTTTGCTCATCATGCCATCCCAGTTTGACAACAACTGTCAGCAGCAGCATCCCCAGTGGGTAGCTGTCCGAGGCTGCAGGAGACGGCCAGTAGCCTCACACCACCACTTGAAGCACCCCCACCAGCACCAGCACTACCACCAGTTTGCAGAGTTAGTCGCCGCAGGATGGAATTTGGCCCTGCCTCCATGGAGTATCATGCTACCTGTTCCCTTCAGATCTTGTGCCTCAGATGCCCAGGTGAGGGAATGTGAAAACCCCAAGAGCAGCATCACTGGGCACAAGGCCCCCTCCAGAAACAGTGGAGAAATGCATCCACTCACCCTATCCTTGGCAGGATGAAGCAGACTGGGCACATGGCCCCTCCAGAGCCAGTGGCGAAATGCATCCACTCACCCTATTGTTGGCAGGATGAAGCAGACTGGGCACAATGCCCCCTTTAGAACCAGTGGAGAAATGCATCCACTCACCCTATCCTTGGCAGGATGAAGCAGATTGGGCACAAGGCCCCTTCCAGAACCAGTGGAGAAATGCATCTACTCACCCTATCCTTTGCAGGATGCAGCAGACTGGGCACCATGCCCCATCCAGAACCAGGGGAGAAGCCATCCACTTGCGAGACTGTGCCTTTGCACCCCCCAGGACCAAGCAGTGGGCAAACCACCCACTTGAGAGACTGTGGCTTTGCACTCCCCAGGACCAAGCAGTGGGCAAACCGCCCACTTGAGAGACTTGAGAGACTGTGGCTTTGCACTTCCAGGACCAAGCAGTGGGCAAACCACCCACTTGAGAAACTTGAAAGACTGTGGCTTTGCACTCCCCCGGAACAAGCAGTGGGCATGTAGCCCCCTCCAGGAGCAGTGGCGTAGTGCTATCTTCCGTCTAAGGGTCTCCCCCCTTCCCCGTCCCGCTGAGGTGCCTGTATGTTTATGACCTGATGCCCCTGCAGTGTTCTTTCCGTTTTGAGGCAGGAGTCAAGTGTGGCCTTCGCTCATGATTTTTGGCCCAGTGGGCCATGGACATTTGCAAAGGACAGTGTAAGACCTTCTGTACATATTGTAAATATTTGTATATACTGTTTTCCAAATCATTAACTATATCTGCATATTCCAAAATATCACAGATTGAACTCAATTCCTTTTGTCCTTGCGTTCTTCCAGGGGGTAACAGGATGTAAATGTAATGTTGATGCATGTGTTTGTGTGTATGGTGTTGTGGGTGAGGGTGGGGGTTGGAGAGTTGCGTGTGTGTGTCAATCTCTTTTTCCTCCCCCCCTCCCCTGTGTCCTAGGTGCAGTACTCACCGTGGTCATCGCCGCCACCTTTGATATCCGTTGTGTATGAGGTGGTAGACCAGTATCGGCAGGACCTACAGGTCGGGCTCCATGGAATCCTGGTTGTTTGTTGAGTGTCGAGAGGTGAGTGGTTTCCCTTCAGTGTTCTGTTTCCGCTGTGCTTTTGATGGCATTGGTACCCCCCCAGAAAAGTTGGCGGATTGGCGGGTTGTGATAGGTTGGGTGGTACATTGACTTCTACCTGTCTGTTGGCGGTGACCGCTGCGGTATTTGTTGCTACCGCCGTGGCGGTCAGTGTGTGAAAGTGGCTGTCTATGTTGGCAGTTTTCCCCGTGGTCGTGATCCCATTTTTTTTTACCGCTGGCCTGTTGGCGGTATTACCGCCGCTTTATTACCGACCGCCAGGGTTGTAATGAGGGCCTAAGACTCTTATTCTTTGAAAATTCATGACTTGACTTGTGTATGTTGGATTTTTGCCATTTTGGTCTTGTTTTCTTTAGATAAATATTCCTTATTTTTCTAAACCTGTTTTGTGTCATTTTGTAGTGTTTTCACTGAATTATTGTGTGTGTTGGTACAGCTACTTTACACATTGCTTCTGAAGTTAAGCCTGCCTGCTCATGCCAAGCTACCAAGGAGGTGAGCGGGGGTTAACCAAAGGTGATTATCCTTTTTCCTGACTAGAGTGAGGGTCCTTGCTTAAACAGGGGGTAACCTTACTGCCAACCAAAGACCTAATTTCTAGCATTGGTGATCAGTTGTTGGGATTGGACTTGTATTTGTACTTGACATACAGTGATTAAGTGTGCACTACTGTTTTCATGCAGACCACTGTGTGACCACATACAGCTTGTATTGGCTTTTTCTCTTCCATATTTGTGGTGATACTTAATTGACGTTTTTAAACTTCATTGGGAACTTGTTTTCTGCCTTTGGAACTTTACACTTTGTTGACTTTTCATCATGTCCCAATCTGGAGATGCATCACTTGGAGCTGCTTTTGACTTAGGGAAACTGGAGAGCTATACAGTGGCTCAGTGGAAGCAGTTCTGCAAAAATCTTGCCTGTCACATTAAGGACTCCTCTAGGAAGGAGGAGCTGCAAAAGGCACTGGGTGACAGCCAAGGAAGCTGAGAGGCACACAGAGGAGGAAGATGAGGAGGAGGAAGAGCAATCCATACACAATCGTATAGTGGGTGGGCCTGTTATGTCCAGGGAGAGGGTCTCCAGGGCAGGTAGCAGTGTCTCATCTAAGTGTCTGACTCCTGAAGAGGTACAGGACAGACAGGCAGAGAGGGTTCATCAGCTGAAGTTGGAGACACTTAAAATGGAAATGGAGGAGGGAAGGTTGGCCATAGAGGAGAAAAAGATGCTGCCTGCTGGCTCATGAGCTCAGTTTAAGGTAGCTGGATCAGAGGAGCCAGTCTAGCAGAGATGGTGGCAGCAATAGCACAGTGCAGCCTGAGATGAGGGTGCACATTCCAATGGACCTTGTGAAGGATTACAAGAGGGAGGATGACATAACGTTGTGGTTTAAGGGGTATGAGTCTGCTCTCCTTATGAATCTGGTCCCTGAAGCTCATTGGGGGGGGGAAGCACTTTGAGGTAGAGGGGAGGGATACTCTGACATCTTTAGCAGATCCTCGGGGGCTCACCTATCCTATCATGAAGAACGCCCTGATCACAAGGTATGGTCTCACCCCTGATCAGTATAAGGACAAGTTTAGGTCCTATGAGAAGAAGCAATCCCAAACATGGTTGGAATATATTGATTCTTTTTGCAGGTCACTGAATGGTTGGGTGAAGGGCAGTAAGGTGATAACTTATGAGGGGCTTTACAACTTAATTGCTTGGGAGCACTTGTACAGTTTATGGAAGCTACCGCAGGAAGCAGACCGCTGGGGGAGCACCAGGGTCCAGAAGAGGTATGGGGGAGACCATGCCAAGGGTGGGCAGGGTTTCTCTCAGACAAAAGGGGGTGGGGGCTAAGGGTAAACAGGGGGAGTTCTCTAATGGGACCCAACCTATTTCTCAGGGTAAGGATTCCCAGCCCCCCAGTGAAAAGAAGCCATGGTTCTCCAAAGGAAGACCTGTTGAAGGGGGTTCCCCAGGTAAGTGTTGTGGATGTGACCAGCTGGGTCATGTGAGGGGGGACCACTCCTTACCACCCCCAAAGCAATGATCTGGTTGAGAGATTCAACCGCACCTTAAAGGTTATGATCATGGGCCTGTCAGAGCCCTTGAGGCGGAAGTGGGATGCCCTTTTGCCATGCCTTTTGTTCGCCTACAGAGAGGTGCCTCAAAAAAGGCTTGGATTTAGTCCTTTTGAGTTACTGCATGGCCACCCTGTTAGGAGACCTTTGAGTCTGGTGAAGGAGGGCTTAGAGAAAGCCCCCAGTAAACCTCCCCAGAATGTATTTATCTACATGCTGGCCTTCAGAAACCAGACTGCCTAATTCAGAGCTCTTGCACCCCATCCCCCGAGCTAATGAGCTCATAGATCGGTTGGGAGCTGCCCAATACCTCAGCACATTTGATTTGACATCTGGGTATTGGCAGATAGCTCTAATTGAGGGGGCCAAGGACAGGTCATCATTTTCTACCCCAGATGGACACTTTCAGTTTAAGGTGATGCCATTTGGGATGAAAAATGCCCCTGCCACATTCCAGAGGTTGGTCAACCAGGTGTTGACTGGGCTGGATGACTTCAGCGCAGCATACCTGGATGACATTGCAGTGTTCAGTACCACCTGGGAGGAACACTTGCAGTACCTCTGCCAAGTGTTGGAGGTTCTGCAAAAGGCAGGCCTCACTATTAAGGAAAGCAAGTGCCAAATAGGGCAGGGTTCAGTGGTGTATTTGGGACACCAGTTGGGAAGTGGCCAGGTGGTACCCACACAGCCAAAGATGGACACCATTCTGGCTTGGGAGTCTCCGAAGACCCAGACTGAGGTGAGAGCCTTTTTGGGCCTCACTGGCTATTACAGGAGGTTTGTCAAGGGATTTGGCACCATTGTTGCCCCCTTGAATGAGTTGACTTCCAAGAAGCAACCAAAGAAGGTGATCTGGAGCAAGGCTTGCCAGACCACATTTGATGCCCTGAAGGCTGCCATGTGCACAGCACCTGTGCTGAAGGCACCTGACTACTCCAAGGAGTTTTTTGTGCAAACCGATGCCTCAGAGCATGGTATAGGACCAGTGCTCTCACAGCTTAATGAAGAGGGCCTAGATCAACCTGTAGCCTTCATTAGCAGGAGGTTACTTCCCAGGGAATGTAGGTGGAGTGCCATAGAGGGTGAAGCTTTTGCAGTGGTCTGGGCACTGAAGAAGCTAAGACCCTACTTGTTTGGGACTCACTTCCGGGTTCAGACCGACCACAGGTCCCTCAGATGGTTAATGCAGGTGAGGGGTGGGAATCCAAAACTGTTGAGGTGGTCCATTTCCCTTCAGGGGATGGACTTTATGGGGGCACACCTCCCTGGCACAGAACTCGCCAATGCTGATGGTCAGTCCAGATTCTTCCGCCTTAGTGATGAGAACTCCCATGAGGTTAGGTAGTTGCTCCCCACTTTCAGCTGGGGTGGACACATGTTAGACTTGGCATCCTTGGCGTGGTCTCCCCCCAACAATTTTGCCTCTGTTTCCCAGGTTCTTGATGTGTGCTGGACTCTATTTTTGCTGTTTTGTTGGGCACTTTACCACTGCTATCCAGTGCTAAAGTACAAGTGATCCTATGTAAAATATATGTGTAATTGACTTTCCATGTTTGACATATTTGATTTACTAGTAAGTCCCTAGTACAGTGCACTAGAGGTGCCCAGGGCCCGTAAATCAAATGCTACTAGTGGGCCTGCAGCACTGGTTGTGCTACCCACATTAGCAGTCCTGTAAACATGGCTCAGGCCTGCAGTGTCTGTGTGTGCAGTTTTAAACTGCCAATTCGACTTGGCAAGTGTATCCACCTGCCAGGCCCAAACCTTCCCTTTTTATACACGTAAGGCACCCCTAAGGTAGGCCCTAGGTAGCCCCATGGGCAGAGTGCAGTGTCTGTTAAAGGTGGGACATGTACTTATGTGTTTTTTACTTATGCAGTGAAATACTGCCAAATCCGGTTTTCATTGTTGTAAGGTCTATCTCTCTCATAGGTTACCATGGGGGCTGCCTTTAAATATGATGAAAGTGTAGATTCCCTTTGGGAGCAGATAGACATGGAGTTTGGGGTCTCTGAGCTCACAATTTAAAAATACATCTTTTAGTGAAGTTGGTTTTTAGATTGTGTGTTTGAAAATGCCACTTTTAGAAAGTAGGCATTTTCTTGCTTAAACCATTCTGTGACTCTGCCTGTTTGTGGATTCCCCGTCTGGGTCAGTTGGACAGTTTGGCTGTTTGCACCTCTCTCTAGACAGTGACACAAAGAGAGCTGGGGTGTAGCCTGAATATCCTGATGAGCCATCTGTGCTAGCAGAGAGGGGATGAGTGGTCACTTACACCTGAAAGGGCTGTGCCTGCTCTCACACAGTGCAGTCTCCAGCTCCCTGGTGTGTGTCGTGGGCCTGACCTGGGCAAGGCAGGATCTGGAAAACAACAGATACTTCTCTTTGAAGTAGGCCTACTTCAAAGGCAGAAAGGGGTATAAGAAGAGCCCCCAAAACCCCTGAAAATCAGATCACTTCTGGAATCAAGAGGAACCTCTGCCAAGCAGAAGAGCTGAAGAGCTGAGAAGTGCTGTTCTGCCTGTGACTGGGCTTTGTTGGGCTATACTGCAGTTGCTGCTTCTGCCTGTGAAAGGGGACAAAGACTGGACTTTGTTGTGCATTCCTGCTTGTGAAGAATCTCCAAGGGGTTGAACTAAGCTTGCCTCCTGTTGTTGAAGTCTCAGGGCCATCAAAGACTTCCCCTGCCAGCACCTGGACTCTCTGCTGAGACTCCTGCCCTGCCAAGTGGTGCCCAGTCCAGTTCCTGGTCCCTTGAAAGGTGAAGCTGGCAGACAAAGACTGAAAATCCACACACAGTCCGGAGTGCAGAGAAATTTTCGGCGCACGTTCCGTGACGCGGCTGACACTCGACGCGCCGCCGGCTTCGCTGCTGAAATCAACGATTCACCTGCATCGCGGCTGGAAGATCGACACAACGCAGCTGGAGAAAGGACGTGCAACACCCGTTAGCGGAGGCTGATAATGACGCAAACCCCACGCAGCGTGGTTTTGTGATACCGTGCGACCGGATTTTCAACGCAACCTCATTGGGCGCAGAAAAACAACTCAAAGCCTGCCCGGACCCGAGGTGCCTGTCCGGATCGACGCATCGCTCTCTTGCAGGAGAGAGCAAATGACACACGCCAACCCAATTGGAGGAGGAACAACACACAGTCTCACTTGCGGGTGAGAAATCAATCCATCACTGTCCTTTTTCAACACACACTCGCCCTTGTGGCTTTATTTTGATTCTACTCTGGTACTTTTGAGCGCTAACCGCGTTTGCACTATTTTCTAAGGATTAAGGCCCTCATTATGACTCTGGCGGTCTTTGCAAAAGACTGCCGAAGCTGCGGGCACCAACATTCCGCCAGTGCTGGCGGTATGCTTGGTGCCCTATTATGACTTTTCCACTGGGCCAGCGAACGGAAACAGCGTTTCCGCCCTCTGGCCCAGCGGAAAAGTCACAACAACATTGAAGCCGGCTCGTAATAGAGCCGGCGCAATGTTGATTTGCAGAGGGTGCAGCAGCACCCGTCACGCATTTCACTGCCGTAATTCGGGCAGTGAATGAGTGATAGGGCTGTGTCTGGGGGTCCCTGCACTGCCCATACTAAGTGCATGGGCAGTGCAGGGGCCCCCAGGGGCACCCTGAGTCCCCCTTAGTGGCAGCCTTTCCATGGCGGCGTTTACCGCCATGGACAGGCTGGCGGTTGGGGACTCATAATCCCCAGGGCAGCGCTGCCCTGGTGGATTATGACTGCCTGGCTGCAGCCAGGCGGTATCCTGCCGGGACCAGTGTTATGACCGTGGCGAATGCGCCACAGTCATATTATGCCTGCTGGACACCGCCAGCATGTTGGCACTACTACCGCCATAGTTCCTCCGTCTGCCGGGGTCATAATGACCCCCTAAGACTCTTATTCTTTGAAAATTCATGACTGGACTTGTGTATGTTGGATTTTTGTCACTTTGGTCTTGTTTTGTTTAGATAAATACTCCTTATTTTCATAAGCCTGGGTTGTGTAATTTTGTAGTGTTTTCACTGAATTACTGTGTGTGTTGGTGCAAATACTTTACACATTGCTTCAGAAGTTAAGCCTGCCTGCTCGTGGCAAGCTACCAAGGGGGTGAGCGGGAGTTAACCAAGGGTGATTCTCCTTTACCCTGACTTGCGTGAGGGTCCTTGCTTGGATAGGGGGTAATCTGACTGCCAACAAAAGACCCCATTTCTAACAGTCAGTTTCTGTGAGGACACACAAATCCATGCTGGGGATGATGTCCTCCTGAATTCCGTTAGTTCCCTATTGCCGCCTGTGAATGAGACCTCTTTAGGAACAGATTGATGCACAGTGGGCACAATCTCAGGGTTCTTCTGAGGACATTATTCCGATAACCCCAGCAATGAGGTCAACAATGTCCTGGTGGACGGTAAAGGAGAACATCTCTCAGGGTCTACCCTTCTTGCCTATGGGGCCCCAAATAGTGATAACAATGGATGCATCCATGGACGGATGGGGAGCACACCTACAGGATCTTGAGGTCCACTCAGGAACAATTATGTCACATAAATCTTCTAGAATTGAAGGTAGTCTTCATCACTTCTAGTCAGAACAGACAACACTACCACCATGTTTTATCTGCAGAAACATGGGGAACAAGATCTCAAGCTCTCTCGCTCTAAGTACAGCAAATCTGGCAGTGGCTGATAGCCAACAACATACCACTCAAAGTGGAACATGTCCCAGGAAAGCAAAGCGAGTGGGCCGAGCATCTAAGTGGCCAGGTCAGGCAGGTGTCCACCTATCAGGAGGGGACTCTGACGTCACCTGCCTGGCCACTCAGATGCTCCCAGAGATCCCTGCCAACCTTGGATTCAAAATGACAGAACCCAGGGACCCTCTGGAGGAGCTCTGGGTACCACCCTTGGGGTGGTGATGGACAGGGGAGTGGTCACTCTGCTTTCCATTGTCCAGTTTTGTGCCAGAGCAGGGACTGGAGTTCCCTGAAAGGGTGTAGACTGGTTTATGCATGGAGGGCACCAAACTTGCCCTTCAACCATACCAGTGACTTGGGGAGGCTACCTCTCCCAAGCCATGTAACACCTATTTCCAAAGGGAGTCCTTTGTTCTGCTTCCTGGGCTTGGGCTGCTCAAGCAGCAGGAGGGCAGAAACCTGTCTGAGGGGTGGCAGCAGCTTGGGCTGCCCGGAAAACCCTGGAACGCTGGTAGGAACAATGCTGAGGGTCCTCTAAGGAGTCCCCAGAGTGCATGGAATCATACTTCCAATAGTGGCAACAGATTGGGGTATAATTCAAACATCAAACATGCCTAGGTTCGGAGTTACCATTATGTAGCTGGCCTTAGGTAGTGACCTATGTCCAGTACACGCATAAAATGGCATCCCCGCACTCACGAAGTCCATGAATATGGCACTGGAGTTCATGGGGGCACCTTTGCAAGTGCTTGCACCCTGCCCTCTGGGCTAGGAGGGCCTGCCATAGGGGTGACTTATAGTGATCTGGTGCAGTGCCCTATGGTGAAAAAGGGTACATGCACCCTTTCACGCAGGCTGCAATGGCAGGCCTGCAGAACACTTTGCAATGGATCCCCATGGGTGGCATAATACATGCTGCAGCTCCAGGGTCCCCTGGTACCCCAATGCCCTGGTTACCTGTGTACCATATACTAGGGACTTACATGGGGGCACCAGTATGCCAAATGTGGGGTGAAAATGCTACAAGTTACCAAGTTGGAAGGGAGAGAGAATACCACTGGGTTTCTGGTTAGCAGGATCCCAGTGAACACAGTCAAACACACTGACAAAAGGCAGAAATGGGGGTGCCAAGAAAGAAGGTACTTTCCTACACAACCCCCTTCCCCCAAACAAAGGACAAGAAGGCTAACCTTGCACAGATGAGTTTTCATTGTTTAAGTGGAAATATCTGGAGAGTCCATCTGCATTGGAGTGGTTACTCCCAGGTCTGTGTTCTGCTGTATAATCCATTCCCTGTAGCGATATGGACCACCTCAACAGTTTGGGATTTTCACCTTTCATTTGTTTGAGACAAGGAAGGGGCTTGTGGTCTGTCTGAACTATGAAGTGAGTTCCAAAGAGGTTCTCAGCTTCTTCAAGGCCCAGACCACAGCAAAGGCCTCCCTTTCTATGGCAGACCCGCTTTTCCCTGGGAGTAAACCTTCTGCTTATAAAAGCTACAGGTTGGTCCTGGCCCTCAGTGTTAAGTTGAGATAGAACTTCCTCAACCCCTACCTCAGAAGCATCTGTTTGCACTATGAACTTCATGGAGTAGTCAGGGCTTTTTAACACAGGTGAAGAGCACATGGCCTGTTTGAGGTCTTCAAAAGCTTTTTGACAGATAGCTGTCCACAAAACATTTTTAGGCATTCTTTTTGAGGTCAGGTCATCAAGAGGGGCTACAATGGAGCCATAGTTCTTAATGACCCTCCTGCAGTACCCAGTGAGGGCTAAGAAGGCTCTGTGTGGTAGGGAAGGTCCAGTCCAAAATAATCTGAATCTTCCCCTCCAGTGGTTGAATCTGGCCCCACCTACCAGGTGGCCCAGATATACAACCTTCCCCCGCCCTATCTGGCACTTAGACTCCTTGATAGTGAGGCCTGCTTTTTGCAGAATCACCAAAACATTCCAGAGGTGGACCAGGTAGTCCTCCCAGGTGGAGTTAAAGACAGCTATATCATCTAGATCACTGGTTCCCAACCTGTGGTCTGGGGACCCCTGTGGGTCAGCGAAGCCTTCTCAGGGGGTCCGCGGCTGCTTAAATAATTAAATAGTATTAACAGAGTCGGTCCCCAGCTTTCAGTAATAACTCAGTGGGGGGTCCCTGGATTCCAATAAAGAGTCAGTGGAGGTCCCTGGGTTCCAGTAATGATAAAGTGGGGGTCCACAGAAGTCAAAAGGTTGGGAACCACTGATCTAGATAAGCTGCACTAAAGGCTTCCAATCCTAGGGGGAACTGTATTCACCAGCCTCTGAAAAGTGGCAGGTGCATTTTTCAGACCACTGTGAAGTGATGATGCCCTCCAATGGTTGAAAAAGCAGCTTTTGGATTAGCATCATCTGATAATTTGATCTGCCAATAACCTGCAGTCAAATCAAATGAGCTAATAGTTGCTTGGCTAGGTGACCGATCCCCCTTTCAAGGCTATTTAGGGTCTCTCTCTTGGGTGGGTCCTCAGATTCGGCTCACAAGAATCCAGCAGGACTCCTCTGCAACCTTACTTCAACTTCTAGCCTCTGGAACTGCGACTGGACCCTCCAGGAACTGATAATCTGCACCCACGAAGAAGGTTTTTCTTACAACATTGTTTCCACAGCTCCTTCCAGCTTCTGCAACATTTCCCCATCTGTGCATCCTCTGTGGGTGGCAAGTCTTCAGCCTGCATGAGAAGGAAGAAGGAATCTCCCTTGAAGTGAAGGAATCACTCCCTTGCATCCGCAGGCACCTACTGCCACAATGACCGGCTGCCTGGATCTCCTCTCATCCTGAGCTGCATGGATCCTGGATCATGGGTGGTGGTCCAGAGTAGTCCTCTTGGTTCTCTCTGCGAGCTGCCTAACTTTGGTGGAGGTAAGCCCTTGCCTTCCCACACAGGACAGTATCCCTGTGCACTACGTCTTTTGCAGCTACCAATGCTTGTTTTCATCTCCTCCAAGGGATCTTCAGGCTATATGTAGCTTCAGCCCCCAGTACTCCTTCCTGCCACGCACAGCCGCCTGCGTGGTTCTCCTGAGGTGTGTGAGTCTTCTCTAGTTGTACTGTGTGGGCTCTTCTGCAATTCCTGGGTCCCCATCCTGTGAGACTCCTGTGGGTGTGGCCTTTGCTGATGTAGGCTCTCTGTGTTGCTGAGGGGCCCCTCTGAATCTCCCTCCTGGGTTGAGTCGTTCTGGGCCTTTCTGGACCCCGGCAGCTCCACTTTCCGCCAACTGCAACATTTGCCTTTGCCAAGGCTTATTGGTGAAATTCCTGCTCCAACACCTGACTGCAATTCTTCTTTCAGTGTGGGACATCATCTGCATCCATCAGAAACTCTTCACCGACTCCAGTGGAATGCTGACCTTCTTCACATCACCGTCGACCAACTCCTGCAACCACAGCTGGGTGGGTAGTAGCTCCTACTCCTCCTGGACTCTTCTGTAACTTCTGGACTTGGTCCCCTTCTTCCACAGGACTTCCTCCTCCGGAATCCACCACTGGTTGCTTGCAGTTTTGTCTGGGTGTTGCATTTTCTTCATTTCCTTACTTTTGGGTGGGTTGGGGAAAATCCACTAACTTACTCTTTTTCTCTTGGTCGCTAGGGGGCACTGTGGTACTTACCTTTGGGGTGTCCCAGTACCCCCGGATTCCCTCTACACATTCCACTTACCTTGGTGGGGGTCCTGTGTTCGCATTACATTTTTTTAGTATATGGTTTGGGCTCTCCCTAGGGTCACTATTGTCTAACTGCATTTGCACTGTTTTCTATCACTTTCTATGCCTATTCCTGGTAACTAGTGTATATATTTAGTGTGTTACTTACCTCCTATTGGAGGGTTGCCTCTTTAGTAGTTTTTGGTATTGTGTCACTAAAATAAATGACCTATATTTTTGTAACACTGAGGGGTCATTCTGACCTCGGCGGTAAAAGCCGTTTATCGCCGGTCAGAAGGCCGCCACAATCCCGCCGCGGCCGCGGTTAGCCGCCACGGACATTCTGACCCACAACTGCAAAACCTCCAAAAATCCGACCTCCACTGCAGTCCGCCACATCAGCGGGCAGTGGTAAACTGGAGATGACCAAACCTCCACCGCCACGCCAACAGGAATACGCCCATGCAATTACGACCCGCAAATCCACGCGGCGGTCTTTCAAACGCGGTAGTCCATTGGCGGTACACACCGCCGCGGTCAAAATACTCACACCTTTACAAAACTCTACCACATTGGACAATGTGAAAGGCACACACCTGAAACACATACACACACCACACCCACACACCCAATACAATATAAAAGACACACCCACATCACCCACAAACCCCTACTAACAAAAATCAGAGACGAAGGAGAGAGAGAAACATCACAGAATAGAGAGCTACATCACACAGAGGCACACTACACCATCACACACACCACATAGAAGCACAAAGCACCACACACCAACACACACATCACCACATACAACACCCCACACCTCATACACACCACCCCATGGCACCCCAAAGGCACCCACGCTTTTCGGACCAAGAACTCCGGGTCATGGTGGAGGAAATTATAAGAGTTGAACCGCAGCTCTTCGGCTCACAGGTGCAGCACACCACCATAGCCATGAAGGCGGAGCTATGGCAGCGGATCGTGGACAGGGTCAACGCGGTGGGACAGCATCCCAGAAATAGGGACGACATCCGCAAACGCTGGAACGACCTACGGGGGAAGGTGCGCTCGATGGTCTCGCGACACAACATCGCAGTGCAGAAGACTGGCGGGGGACCACCACCCACACCACCTGAATTCAGAGCATGGGAGCAAGAGGTACTAAACATCCTGCATCCTGAGGGCCTCGCTGGAGTATCCGGAGGAATGGACTCTGGTAAGTACAAGCTCAACTACTTCACCCCCCCCCAGCATGCTAACCACCACCCCCACCCTCACCCCCAACCCCCCATCACACATCCTCCCTGAGAATGTCTCTCCAGCACAACCCACCCAACACCAACCCCTGCATGCCACCACAAACTATGGACACCCATCACCTAAGCATGACCACTGCACATACCCCCCCCCCCACAAAACACCCTCACAACACCTCCCCCAAGGGAATGCCAGCACTGGGGGACAAGGGCACCCATAAATCGCACGCAATTGCACACACAGAAACAATAACCATACTCTCTTACCCCATGCAGGACCCGAACGACAACACACCAGTCAGGAGGGACCAGAAATGTCCATCCCACCCCCGGAAGAGGCCCCTAGTGATGACAGCAGCTCTGTCGACCTGGAACCTGATGACCAGCCCGGACCATCGGGGACGTCTGGACAGTCGGTTCCCCTCAGGCAGCCACAGGCCACTGCAGACCCAACCCCCTCTGGGAACAACAGCACAGCTCCCACCCAGCGGGCCCATGCCTCTGTCTCTAGGACAGGTCAATCAGCGGTGTGTCTGCCACTACAGGGCACCCAGGGTAACCCACCACCCCAACAACAACAGGGACCTGGGGGCAGTGGTAGTGGGCACACCGTCCAGGGGACAGAGGCCGGGGGAAACAGGGCAACTCGGTGGGCTGCTGTGCGACAGGGGGGGGAGGAGAGGCCCAGGGAACCCACTCTCCAAGAGGCCCTCACCACCATCATGGCAGCCTACCACCACTCACAAGAGACGATGGCGACGGTACTGGCCAGGTTCCAGGAGATCCAGGCACAGCAGGAGGAACGCTACATGGGGTTCAGCGAACAACTAACCAACATCTCTACCGCTATGGGGAGCATAGTCCAGGCCCTCAACCGTATAGAGGACACGTTTCGGGACCATGTGGCATCACACAGGGCCCCTGTCACTAGCCCGGAACAGGAACAGCCTACCACCTCCGCCGGCGCTAGTGGACAGGAGGCCCCACCACAACGACAGGCCACCAGAACCCCACCTCCTGCTGAACAACAACCACCCCGCAAGAGGAGCCTGAGATCCAAAAAATCGACAGAGTAGGATGTCAAGACCCCCGCCAGCATCAGATACCCCCTGAAGTCCTCCCACTGTCCCACATTGCCACCCTGTCAAACCTTGAACTGCCCCTGCTCCATCCTTCCACAGGCATATGGACAATGCACCTGTGAGACTGAGAACTGGACTCCGCCATGGACATTACTCCACCCCCACCCATCACCGTTTGACTAGAATGTACCATCATCTTGCACTAAAAATAAATCACTCATTGCACTGAAATCAATCAGGACTCAGCCTGTATTATTTACAAATGTATAACACATTACATATCAATTACGTTCTGTTAACTTTGTGCTGAACACATACCGAGGTCACTTAGCATTAGTCCATGGGCTAACCAAGCAGAAGTCACGCAGTGGGTCATACAGCACTGAAAAGGGAACGGAAAATCAAACATCAGTTTTAAAGTTCTGGGGGGAAATAGACAAAGTTGAGATGCAGGAGGCTTTCAGGAAATGTAAAATGGCATGGGTGATTCTTACCTGTGTGCTACTGAAAATACTGTTCTATTACTCTGTCCCTGTTGTCTGTGTCGTCTTCTGAGTCTTCCTCCTCTTCACTCTCCGCAGGCTCCACAGCAGCTTCAACACCACCATCTGCACCATCCTCCTGCAGGAAAGAAACCTGACGTCGCAATGCCAGATTGTGAAGCATACAGCAGGCCACGATGATATGGCACACCTTCTTTGGTGAGTACATCAGGGATCCCCCTGTCATATGCAGGCACCTAAATCTGGCCTTCAGGAGGCCAAAGGTCCTTTCTATGATCCTCCTAGTTCGGCCATGGGCCTCATTGTACCGTTCCTCTGCCCTTGTCCGGGGATTCCTCACTGGGGTCAGTAGCCAAGGCAGGTTGGGGTAACCAGAGTCACCTATTAGCCACACACGTTGTCTCTGTAGCTGCTCCATCACATAGGGGATGCTGCTATTTCGCATAACATACGCGTCATGCACTGACCCAGGGAACTTGGCATTTACATGGGATATGTACTGGTCAGCCAAACAGACCACCTGGACATTCATTGAATGGTAATTTTTCCTGTTTCTGTACACCTGCTCATCGTCTTTTGGGGGCACCAAAGCCACATGAGTCCCATCAATGGCACCAATGATGTTGGGGATATGTCCAAGGGCATAGAAATCACCCTTCACTGTAGGCAAATCACCCTCCTCTGGGAAAATGATGTAGCTCCGCATGAATTTCATCAGGGCAGACAACACTCTGGACAAAATCTTGGAAAACATAGGCTGAGACATTCCAGATGACATGGCCACTGTTGTCTGGAATGACCCACTTGCCAAAAAATGGAGGACTGACAGAACCTGCACCAGAGGGGGAATGCCTGTGGGTTGGCGGATGGGGGACATCAGGGCTGGCTCCAGCTGGGCACACAGTTCATGTATAGTGGCACGGTCAAGTCTGTAGCGTAGTATTATATGGCGTTCTTCCATTGTCGACAGGTCCACCAGCGGACGGTACACGCGAGGATTCATCCTTCTCCTCGGAAGTCCCAGCGGACGGTGCCTAGGAAGGACAACATGGAGCACCGAGTCAGGCAAACCACAGGTACGTTCACACGGCTTGCACAGTTAAAGAATCGCAATGCATTGAAAGGTGTGTATGTGTGGCAATGCAAGGCCTAGGCCTGTGTGACGCAGTCAAATTTAAGCCATGTGGGCCCTTGAAATGGCGGCTGCCTGACCTGTGAAGTGGGACAATGGGATGTGAGGTCAATGCGCTGGCGTGGCACACCGTGGCGGTAGGCGGTCGAAGACCGCTGTACGAAGTCGTATTGGTTAACATTGAACCCTATGGGATTCAGGAGCCAATGACGATGTGCGCCGGCGGTCGCGGTACACACCACCGCGGTACGCACCGCCGCGGGCGTGACCGCCATTTTCTATCTGACTAATCACTCGAGACCTGATCATCCACAGGAGAGGACCTATACTGCAAGTGCTGCTGTGAACTCGGTCTGGAAGTGACAATGGCTGCTGCGACTGGGGAAAGGGCCCCTGCCTTCACGTCTGAAGAGTTGGAGAAACTTGTGGATGGGGTCCTCCCCCAGTATGCGCTACTCTACGGTCCTCCAGACCAACAGGTGAGTACACTGAGTGCTCCTTGAATGGTCTATGCCTGTGTGGAGTGGGGTGGCTGTCAGTTGGTGGGGTGGGAGAAAATGAGGAGTGCAACGCACGACAGATGTGAGAATGGGCCACATGGCAAGGTTGGGGAGGGGGGGGCATTTACTCCATACATGCCGAAATGTGACGTTTTCTCTTTTCCACCCTGTACATGTCAAACAGGTGAGCGCCCATCAGAAAATCGATATTTGGCGTGCCATCGCCAAGGAAGTCCGGGCCCTGGGGGTCTACACCAGATGGGGCACCCACTGTCGGAAGAGGTGGGAGGACATCCGCCGCGGAACCCGTAAGACCGCAGAGACACTGCTGGGGATGGCCTCCCGACCTAGGAGGGGTGCCAGTCGTACCCTGACCCCCCTGATGTCCCGGATCCTGGCGGTGGCCTACCCTGAGTTGGATAGGCGCTTGAGGACAGCACAGCAGACACAAGGGGGTGAGTATCAGCACATTCTGCTATCCTTACGCGCAGTTGAGGCGTCTGGGTGGGGGAGGAGGCCTGTGTGTGACAGTAGGCCAGGGCGCTTTCCGTAGTGTAGTCCCCTCCCTTAGACATGGCCCTGTGCCCCCGCCCCCCACCTCTGTAGGGTGCCAAGTGCAGCTATCCATGGTCCTCCATCACCCATGTGCGCGTCTGTTGTCCCTAGACCTGTTGGCCTAGTCAGAAGTACTGAGTAGTATACCCCAAGTTCGCGGCTTAGTGTCCTCTCCGCCAAGGGTATTGACAAGGCATACACTCAACGTTGTTTTATTTCTCCCCCCACCCTTATTCTTTGTTTTCTTGTGCATTAGCATCATCAGGTGGAGGAGAATTGGCGTCGGAGCACGAGGGAGCTGCAGGTCACCAGGCCCCGGTGGGCACTGACACAGACACCGAGGGCACCAGTGATCCGGAGGGCGAGGGGAGCACCACAACGGGGGCCGGTGGAGACACCAGCGACACGGACACGTCCTCGTTTGGGAGCTCCCTAGCGGGGGCGGCAACATCTGTGCCCCCCGCAACAACAGGTACAGCCGCCACCCAGCGCACCAGCACCGCCCTCCCAGCAGCCCCTCAGTCTTCGCTCCGTGCCCGTTCGCCCAGGAAGGCGCGCGTCTCCTTCGCCCCAGGCACCTCAGCCCCTGCCTCTGTTACCCCTGCTGCCCTCAGTGCGGAGCTCATTGACCTGGTGAGGACGCTCATTGTTGGGCAGACCACCCTTTTGAATGCCATCTAGGGGGTGCAAAGGGAGGTGCAACAGAGCAATGCCTACCTGGAGGGCATTCATTCGGGTCAGGCTGCCCATCAACGAGCGTTCACTTCTCTGGCCTCAGCACTGACGGCAGCCATTGTCCCTGTCTCCAGTCTCCCTCTTCTGACTGCCTCCACCCTTTCTCTGTCTCCTGTTCCTCAGCCTATCCCATCCACACCATCAGACCAGCCTGCACACACCTCAACACCCAAGGCCAGCTCATCCAAACATAAGCACCACAGAACACACAAGCATTCACCCAAGCAACACCCAGATGCAGACATACCAACATTCACTCCCACCTCTGTGTCCCCCACCTCCTCGTCTCCCTCCTCCCTCCCTGTGACGTCTACACTCACACCTGCGTGCACACCAACATCAGCCAGTTCTTCCATCACCAGCACACCCTCCACTACGGTCCTCACACGTGCAGTCACCACCCCCACTGCCATCTACACGTCCCCTGTGTCCTCTCCCACTGTGTCTGTCACCCCCTCTTCCAAGACACATAAACGCAGGCAGCCACCCAAGCAACAGCCAACCACCTCACGACAGCCTACGTCCCAGTCACCTGCACCCAAGGACAGCACACCTGACTCTCCTACAACCACATCCTCTTCCTCCACTTCTATCACCACTACTCCTACCCTTTACCTTGGTCCAAAGAAGTATTACCTCTCCAATGTTGACCTCTTTCCCTCCCCTGACCCACCCCCTCCATCTGGGAAAAGTCCCAAAGGCACCTCAGCCACCACCAGCCCAGCTGCTAAGGTACAAGTGGTGCATGGATTATGGAGCCCACCCTTTGGCGGCAGTGACACTTCACTGAGCAGCAAGGGGACTGCCAGCCCCCCCCCCCAGGCAAGAGGACCCGGAAAGTGAAGGGCCGCCGTGAGCGGACTGAGACGGCTGCCCCCAAGGAGGTAACTCCGGCCACTTCACCTGCCACAACAGCCAGGGGAGGCAAGGGCCCGAGAGCCCCATCTAAGGAGCGGAAGGGCAGCAGGGCGGAGAGGCCAGCCAGCAGGAGCGCGGAGCAGGAGGGCCCCACACGCCCCATCCCGCCTGCAAGGGACGACACCAAAGGGCCCAGGACTCCGTCTCCGAAGGGGCCTGACACTGCACATTCGGAGGGCGAGTGAGCAGGTTGTCAAGGCCAGGTCTGACTCCCTACACTGACTGGAAGAGCACCGCTGAACAGGGCCCCGCCGTGCAGAAGAGCACCGCTGAACAGGGCCCCGCCGTGCAGAAGAGCACCGCTGAACAGGGCCCCGCCATGAAAACAAGCACCGCTGAAACAGGGCCCCGCCGTGCAGAAGAGCACCGCTGAAACAGGGCCCGCCATGAAGACAAGCACCGCTGAACAGGGCCCCGCCGTGCAGAAGAGCACCGCTGAACAGGGCCCCGCCATGAAGACAAGCACCGCTGAAACAGGGCCCCGCCGTGCAGAAGAGCACCGCTGAACAGGGCCCCGCCGTGCAGAAGAGCACCGCTGAAACAGGGCCCCGCCATGAAGACAAGCACCGCTGAACAGGGCCCCGCCGTGCAGAAGAGCACTGCTGAACAGGGCCCCGCCATGAAGACAAGCACCGCTGAAACAGGGCCCGCCGTGCAGAAGAGCACCGCTGAACAGGGCCCCGCCGTGCAGAAGAGCACCGCTGAAACAGGGCCCCGCCATGAAGACAAGCACCGCTGAACAGGGCCCCGCCGTGCAGAAGAGCACCGCTGAACAGGGCCCCGCCGTGCAGAAGAGCACCGCTGAAACAGGGCCCCGCCATGAAGATAAGCACCGCTGAACAGGGCCCCGCCGTGCAGAAGAGCACCGCTGAACAGGGCCCCGCCGTGCAGAAGAGCACCGCTGAACAGGGCCCCGCCGTGCAGAAGAGCACCGCTGAAACAGGGCCCCGCCATGAAGACAAGTACCGCTGAACAGGGCCCCGCCGTGCAGAAGAGCACCGCTGAACAGGGCCCCGCCGTGCAGAAGAGCACCGCTGAACAGGGCCCCGCCGTGCAGAAGAGCACCGCTGAACAGGGCCCCGCCGTGCAGAAGAGCACCGCTGAAACAGGGCCCGCCACGAAGACAAGCACCGCTGAACAGGGCCCCGCCGTGCAGAAGAGCACCGCTGAACAGGGCCCCGCCATGAAGACAAGCACCGCTGAAACAGGGCCCCGCCGTGCAGAAGAGCACCGCTGAACAGGGCCCCGCCGTGCAGAAGAGCACCGCTGAAACAGGGCCCCGCCATGAAGACAAGCACCGCTGAACAGGGCCCCGCCGTGCAGAAGAGCACCGCTGAACAGGGCCCCGCGGTGCAGAAGAGCACCGCTGAACAGGGCCCCGCCGTGCAGAAGAGCACCGCTGAACAGGGCCCCGCCGTGCAGAAGAGCACCGCTGAACAGGGCCCCGCCGTGCAGAAGAGCACCGCTGAAACAGGGCCCCGCCATGAAGACAAGCACCGCTGAACAGGGCCCCGCCGTGCAGGAGAGCACCGCTGAACAGGGCCCCGCCGTGCAGAAGAGCACCGCTGAACAGGGCCCCGCCGTGCAGAAGAGCACTGCTGAAACAGGGCCCCGCCATGAAGACAAGTACCGCTGAACAGGGCCCCGCCGTGCAGAAGAGCACCGCTGAACAGGGCCCCGCCGTGCAGAAGAGCACCGCTGAACAGGGCCCCGCCGTGCAGAAGAGCACCGCTGAACAGGGCCCCGCCGTGCAGAAGAGCACCGCTGAAACAGGGCCCGCCACGAAGACAAGCACCGCTGAACAGGGCCCCGCCGTGCAGAAGAGCACCGCTGAACAGGGCCCCGCCATGAAGACAAGCACCGCTGAAACAGGGCCCCGCCGTGCAGAAGAGCACCGCTGAACAGGGCCCCGCCGTGCAGAAGAGCACCGCTGAAACAGGGCCCCGCCATGAAGACAAGCACCGCTGAAAAGGCCCCCGCCGTGCAGAAGAGCACCGGTGAACAGGGCCCCGCCGTGCAGAAGAGCACCGCTGAACAGGGCCCCGCCGTGCAGAAGAGCACCGCTGAACAGGGCCCCGCCGTGCAGAAGAGCACCGCTGAACAGGGCCCCGCCGTGCAGAAGAGCACCGCTGAAACAGGGCCCCGCCATGAAGACAAGCACCGCTGAACAGGGCCCCGCCGTGCAGGAGAGCACCGCTGAACAGGGCCCCGCCGTCTCAAGCACCGCTCCGCTGGGCCCTTCCTGTCAAGCACTGCTCCGCTGGGCCCCGCCGTCTCATGCACCGCTCCGCTGGGCCCTTCCTGTCAAGCACTGCTCCGCTGGGCCCCGCCGTCTCATGCACCGCTCCGCTGGGCCCTTCCTGTCAAGCACCGCTCCGCTGGGCCCTTCCTGTCAAGCACCGCTCCGCTGGGCCCTTCCTGTCAAGCACTGCTCCGCTGGGCCCTGCCGTCTCATGCACCGCTCCGCTGGGCCCTTCCTGTCAAGCACCGCTCCGCTGGGCCCCGCCGTCTCAAGCACCGCTCCGCTGGGCCCCGCCGTCTCATGCACCACTCCGCTGGGCCCTTCCTGTCAAGCACCGCTCCGCTGGGCCCCGCCGTCTCAAGCACCGCTCCGCTGGGCCCCGCCGTCTCATGCACCGCTCCGCTGGGCCCTTCCTGTCAAGCACCGCTCCGCTGGGCCCTTCCTGTCAAGCACTGCTCCGCTGGGCCCCGCCGTCTCAAGCACCGCTCCGCTGGGCCCTTCCTGTCAAGCACCGCTCCGCTGGGCCCTTCCTGTCAAGCACTGCTCCGCTAGGCCCCGCCGTCTCAAGCACCGCTCCGCTGGGCCCTTCCTGTCAAGCACCGCTCCGCTGGGCCCCGCTGTCTCAAGCACCGCTCCGCTGGGCCCTTCCTGTCAAGCACCGCTCCGCTGGGCCCCGCCGTCTCAAGCACCGCTCCGCTGGGCCCCGCCGTCTCAAGCACCGCTCCGCTGGGCCCTTCCTGTCAAGCACCGCTCCGCTGGGCCCCGCCGTCTCATGCACCGCTCCGCTGGGCCCTTCCTGTCAAGCACCGCTCCGCTGGGCCCCGCCGTCTCAAGCACCGCTCCGCTGGGCCCCGCCGTCTCAAGCACCGCTCCGCTGGGCCGTTCCTGTCAAGCACTGTTCACGGTTCACTGTGCCCACCATGCATCCTCCATGACCAGTGGACTCTGTTATCCACCTGATGGACTGTGGCTTTGCACTCCCCAGGATGGCACAGTGGGCAAGCCACCCACTGTAGAGACTTTGAGAGACTGTGGCTTTGCACTCCCCAGGATATGTCAGTGGGCATGGTGGCCCCTTCGTGGATCTGGCGTCGTGGACTCATGTGGCTGTGGTGCCCCCCCCTTCCCTTCCCCCTGAGGTGCCTGTAGTTTTGTCACCAGATGCCCCTGCAGTGTTCTCTCCAAAGGACTCAGGTCTCCTGTGTGGGCTTTGCCCTTGTTTCGCTACACTTTGGCCCACGGACATGATGAATTCGTAAGATGTGCAGGACTACTTGCTTCAGTTATCCACTGCTGTGTAAATACTTTTTTTTAATGAAATATTTTTTGATGGTTGAATAAGACTTTTCTGCAGCTATTTTGTACATAAATATTTATTCTCAATTTGGTTATGTCATTGTATTTTTTACGGGTGTTTGGGTGGTGTCACTGTGAGTTGTTGCTCTGCATTGGTGTGTACATCTTGGGGGGGGGGTGGGGGTCGCATATGTGTGTGCCCGTAACCTTTCGTCCTCCCCCCTCCCGTGTGTCGTAGGTGCAGTACTCACCGTTGTCGTCTGCGCCGGACTTCGTACTCGTGGTAGATGAGAAGGTAGACGAGAGCAGGTAGTAGGTTTAATTCGGGTTCCATGCTGTCCTCCTTCCTCGTGGAGTGCGTAGAAGTGAGCGTTTTCCCGTTCGTAGTCTGTTTCCGCCGTGTTTTTATCGGCGGTGCTCCCGCCCCGGAAAAGGTGGCGGATTGGTGAGTTGTGATACTGTGGGCGGTACATTGTCTGCCGCCTGGCTGTTGGCGGTGACCGCCGCGCTGTTTGTCGGTCCCGCCGTGGCAGTCGGAGTGTTAAAGTGGCGGGCTGTGTTGGCGGTTCCCGCCAGGGTCAGAATTCCATTTTTTGGACCGCCGGCCTGTTGGCGGTTTGGCCGCCGCTTTATCACCGACCGCCAGGGTTAGAATCACCCCCTGAGTGTTTTCTTTCATTTGTGTAAGTGCTGTGTGACCAAAGTGTTATTGCATGAGCTTTGCATGTCTCCTAGATAAGCCTTGGCTGCTCATCCACAGCTACCGCTAGAGAGCCTGGCTTCTAGACACTGCCTACACTACACTAATATGGGATACCTTGACCTTGTATAAGGTGTAAGTACCCTAGGTACCAACCACACCAGGCCAGCTTCCTACAATACCTCAACAAAAAATGTAAGTTTTCACCAGCAGATTTCCTTAGCCAGGATCTTGGGGAAACGGCTTCCACTTCTCCTGGAGAGGCATGTTTGCTTATGCATTCCCCACATTTCCTCTCATTTCAAAGGTCCTATAGAAAATGAAAAGGGAGCCGTGTCGACTAATTCTAATAGCTCCGGTGCGGGCCAGATAGTTTTTGTACACTGAGCTTCATCGCCTAACAGAGTGCTCACACATACAGTTCATGCCAGCTGAGAATCTTCTCTCAATGAACCAGGACCAAGTGGTTCATCCACAAATTCACACTCTCAATTTGGCAGCTTGGCTCCACAACACACTGAATTCGTAAGTTTAATAATTGCTGACAAATGCAAATCAATTCCTCAACAGGCACGAGCTCCAGCGATGCTTAAACGTTATTCAGCTAAATGGAAGCGATTCTGGCCATGGGGTACTTCTCGGTCTTACCATCCTCTTTCCTCAACACCTGAGCAGATGTTGCCTGTTACATCTTGCCAAATCTGGACTTTCATATTCCTCAATTAAGGTACACCTCGTGGCAATTTCCAGATACAAATGGCATTCTGGACAATTGTCCTTGTGGTCCAATAGGCTTGCTAAGGAGTTTATGAAAGGTTTATTCACAGCCTATCCTCCTCTCAACCCTCCTCTAGAACTCTGATAGCTGCACACTATCTTGTCACAACTCATGAGATCTTCATTTGAGCCTATTCATAAGTGCAAGCTCAATTTCCTTTAATAGAAATTGCATTTTTGGTGGCTATTGCATCTGCCAGGCGTATTGGTGAGATACAGGCTGTAGGAAACTGGCTCTTGTTGCAGGTAACCCCCCCCCCGACTTTTTGCCCGATATTGATGCTGACTTGACTGAGAGTGTGCCGGGATCCTGTTAACCAGGTCCCAGCACCAGTGTTCTTTCCCTAAAACTGTACCATTTTTTCCACAATTGGCACACCTCTGACACACAGTGGTACCAAGTGCCCTGTGACCAGAGAGGGTTCCTCAGGGCTGCAGCATGTGTTGTGCCACCCTAAGGGACCCCTCTTGCACACTGCCATTGCAAAGTGTGTGTGTTGGTGGGGAGAAAAAGGCAAAGTCGACAATGCCCACAAAACACTGCCTGTGACATAGGTAAGTCACCCCTCTAGCAGGCCTTACAGCCCTAAGGCAGGTTGCACTATACCACAGCTGAGGGCATAGCTGCATGAACAATACGCCCCTACAGTGTCTAAGTCCATTCTCAGACATTGTAAGTGCAGTGTGGCCATATTAAGTATATGGTCTGGGAGTTTGTCATTATGAACTCCACAGTTCCATAATGGCGTCACTGAATATTGGGATGTTTGGAATCAAACTTCTAGCACAATAAACCCCCACTGATGCCAGTGTGGGATTTATTAAAACACACACACAGAGGGCATCTAAGAGATGCCCCCTGTATTTTATCCAATCCTCTAGTGTAGGACTGACTGGTCTGTGCCTTTCTGACCCCATGGGGTGAGGGCATTTGTGCTGTCTGAGACCAGAAACAAAGCGTGCTCTGGGTGGAGGTGCTTCACACCTCCCCCTGCAGGAACTGTAACTCCTAGCAGTGAGCCTCAAATGCTCAGGCCTCGTGGTAAGGTGTCCTAGGGCCCTCCAGCTAGTGGAGATGCCCGCCCCCCCCGGACAAAGCCCCCACTTTTGGCAGCCAGTTCGGCTGGAAACTTAGGAAAAACAAGAAGTGCCCTTCTCCCTGGAGAATCCTCCATCTTGGTTTGGAGGACAGGGACCAATAGGGAGAGGAATGTGCCCCCTCCCCAAAGGGAGTGGAAACAAGGAGAGTATAGCCACCCTCAGGGACAGTAGCCATTGGCTGCTGCCCTCTGACCCCTGTAACGCCCCTAAATCTTCCATTTAAGGGCTTCTCCGAACCCAGCTCAATAGATTCCTGTGACCTACAGGAAGAAGAAGAAGGGCTGCTAAGCTGAAACCCCCAGCAGAGAAGAAGGAATACGACAACTGCTTTGGACCCAGCCCTACTGGCCTGTCTTCTGCTTCAAAGAACCTGCAAAAGACCAGCGACACGTCCAGCAGGACCAGCGACCACTGCCCAACTCCAGAGGACTTACCAACTCCAGAGCACTGCCCTGCACCCAAAAGGACTAAGAACTCCCAAGGACAGCGGCACTGTCTAAGAAAACCTACAACCAAGGACACCCACCTCACTCCTGATGCGTGAGTCCTGACCCCTGTGCACCCGACGCCCATGGCCTGTGTCCAGGTGGTCCACCCAGCAAGAGAGGGTCCCCAGGCGATTGCGAGCAAGTGCTCCCCCTGGGTTGACCTCTCCACCCCTCCACGACGACGTCTGCAGAGGGAATCCCGAGGACCCCCCTGACCGCGAAGCTCCTGATGAAGATATCTGACGCCTAAAGACACACTGCACCTGCACCCCCCAAGCCTTGGAGAAACTGACCGCTGGTGCCTCTACATTCAGCAGGCGGCCCTCCTCCCTGTCCGACTGGTGGTGTGCCCGAGACAACCCCCTGGGCCTCGCCTGCAGCCTCTGAGTGACCCCTGGGGTCTCCTCATAGACCAGCATTGGAAACCCAACGTCCTGTTTGCACCCTGCACCTGGCCACCCCTGTGCCGCTGAGGGTGTGTGTTTGGTGCCTACTTGTGGCCCCTCCAGTGCTCTTCTAATCCCCCCTGGTGTGTCCTCTGAGCCACAGGTACTTACCTGCAGGCAGGCCTGATTATTGTAGCCCCTGTCTCAATAGGAGCCAACGTTAAATTTGCTCAACTTTGACTTCTGCACCCGGCCGGCCCTGTGTTGCTGGTGGTGGGTGTTTGGGGTTAACTTGAACCCCAGCCGGTGGACTTCCTAAAACCCAGAGACTGACACTGTAAGTATTGTACTTACCTATAAACCGACCTAACATTTCTTCCCTCCAGGAACTGTTTCTGAAAATTGCAGTGTCCCCATTTTTAAAACAGATTATTGCCAATATTTCAAAAACTGCATTTCTTACCTATTTCAAACAAAGTACTGTTGATACCTGCATGAAATACAAAACCTTTAAGGTACTTACCTGCAACTTGAATCGTGTGGTTCTGAAAATAAATTAAGAAAATATATTTTTGATATATAAAAACCATTGGTCTGGAGTTAAGTCATTGAGTGTGTGCTTCTCCTATTGTCTGTGTGTGTACAACAAATGCTTTGCACTACCCTCTGATAAGCCTAACTGCTCGACCACACTACTACAAAAGAGCATTAGTATTATCTACTTAAGCCTCTGTTCAGCCTCTGGGGAACCCCTGGACTCTGTGCACGCTATATTTCATTTTGATATTGTATATACAGAGACAGCTTCCTACAAATACAATCTCTGATATGTTTACACAACAAATCCTTTAAAATCATTTGCACAACTTCAAGAAGAGTTAAACCTTCCAGAGTCAAAGATAAATAATTGTACTCAATTTTATATTAATTTTAATTTTTATATTTAGTCATATCACAAGAAATGCTTCTTCAATCACCAATCACACAATATATTCATACTTGGAAGAATGTTAAAGGTATATTTTCAGGTTTATAATATATGTTAATTGATTACTCCTTTTCTAATAACGTGTCTAATAATTTGAGATCCTGGTGGTCTTTCCGACTGAAAACAACATTCTCAGACAACGAATGGACCATACTACTGGGAAATTATAATAAAGGTCTTAGAGACTGTTGGATATGTGAAGAACAGGACTGTGATATAGTTCATATACTATGGGATTGTTAAAAAATGTGTTCTTTCTGGTCACAAATTGAAAGCCATCTATAGAAATAATCACCTGTCCGATTCTTTCTTACTCCTCGTCTATCATTACTGCATGATACAACAGGTTACACATTAATTTCTACACATACCTTCAGACATTTGGAAACAGTTTTATTATTGGTTTCGGAATGTTTTGTTTTTGCTGGGATTCCGATTCTGTGCTTATACTGATGGAATTCCCAGTTTGTCGGTGCTCATGTTGCTCCAATTCCGACACAGTAATCGTCTTCTTTCAACCCTCTGTACTAACTTACGATAGAGTCAAAACTTCCACTAGACAGACTTCTGATCTCTCTCCAAAAAGAACATTAATCACTGAGTTATGTAGACATTTTCCTGAAAATAGATGGTGGCAAGAAATGCCAACAGCAGGTGCTTTTAAAATTATAATACACTTGCAAAAACTGCACCCCCACACAAAGCCAATACCCGGTGCGGTTGCACTGGTTGCACCGTTGTTCTTTGCAGCAGGCATCTTAAACCTCTGCACTACCGTATGGTAGAGTCAAAATTTCCACTAGACATATTTCCAATCTCTCACCAGAAAGAACTCCTCCCCACCTGAAGTCAATACCCGGTGTGGTGGGACCTGCTGAACCGTCCTAGAGCTGGCATTGTTTACAGCCTGTTCACTGATGGAAATTTAGCAGTCTCTTACGCAGCTTCATTTCATAAATTTTTACAGGGAGTGTTCAGCTCACTAGGCTATCTATTTTTTCAAAACTCATGTTGCTGTGCTTGGAACTTCCTGCTTGTGTTTTCTGTGTGTTTTAGTCCAAAATACTTAACACTCTCACTGTTTTGATTTTATTTTTCGCGTTTTGCTAATAAACGCTACTCGTTATTTTTTTAGGATCTAACAGTTTCAAGAGCAGGGCATTTTAGAAAGTAAAGCACTTGGTTGTAAAATTCCAATGGAAAATAAACATGTTTTTTTTCTGTGTTGGCATCACTGTAACATAGGGCCATATGTACGAACACATTTTCCCATAGACACAGAATGGGCAAAACTGCTTGCTGCATCTGGCCCATAGTACCTTATGTGGCCAAAAGAGGTCCGAAGGGCCAACTAGGGACATCCTGTGGTACTGTACCCTTTCCATGCTTCGTGCACATTAAAACAGTAACTGCTGAAGGTTTTTTTCAGCCAGCATATTAGAAGTGTAAAAGCATTAACATAACCATGTTGTTCCTGCTTACATTTCATATGCTTTACTTAATATTGCATTCTCAAGTGTTTACTTTTTCTATGATGTTGTTACTTACTTTTTTTTCTCAGCCAGCATTTTACTCTTGTCTCCTCCCCTTCACACCCTATTTTTCATTTTCTGGTTGTTCAGCATCGCAAGGTCATATGAATGCCAATAGCGCTATGCAAAATATCATTACTCCACTGCATAGAAAAAACTAAAGTAAAAAAAGAGCTCTAACTTTCACAAATGCTAGACCGATTCCATTGCAAATGCTTGTTTACAACTGTAAATTACTTTGATACTTTAAGGCATGATACTGTTAATTTTATATTTTCTTTTTCTGTTTCTGGAGATATTTAGTTGACTTAACTTTCAAAACTGCTATAACATTATGGGGGTTATTCTGACCCTGGCGGCCGGTGACCGCCAGGGTCACCGACCACGGGAGCACCGCCAACAGGCTGGCGGTGCTCCCAAGGGCATTCTGACCGTGGCGGTTCAGCCGCGGTCAGAAAGGGTAAACCGGCGGTCTCCCGCCGGTTTACCGCTGCCCCATTGAATCCTCCATGGCGGCGGAGCGCGCTCCGCCGCCATGGGGATTCAGACACCCCCTACCGCCATCCTGTTCATGGCGGGAAACCCGCCATGAACAGGATGGCGGTAGGGGGTGCCGCGGGGCCCCTGGGGGCCCCTGCAGTGCCCATGCCAATGGCATGGGCACTGCAGTGGCCCCCGTAAGAGGGCCCCACAAAGTATTTCAGTGTCTGCTTTGCAGACATTGAAATACGCGACGGGTGCAATTGCACCCGTCGCACCCCTGCAACTACGCCGGCTCAATTCTGAGCCGGCGTCCTCGTTGCAGGGGCATTTCCGCTGGGCCGGCGGGCGCTCTTTTGGAGAGCGCCCGCCGGCCCGGCGGAAATGTTTGAATGGCCGCCGCGGTCTTTTGACCGCGGTGCGGTCATTTGTCGGCGGTACCTTGCCGGACGGCCTCCGCCGTCCGCCAAGGTCTGAATGACCCCCTATATGTTTGAATTGAACTTATCAATATTTGCATGTGGAACATACCTCTAAGCTAATTATTATTTCTTCTTATTCTCTATATACATATGTATTTGTTATTATAGTTTATTTTCTGTATTAATGTGTATATATATATATATATATATATATATATATATATATATATATATACATATATGTTATTGTATTTTACAGTTATCGGTTATTCTTACACTTGAAAATGTAATAAAGAATTGTTATATAAAAAGAAATACAGACACTGCTTGCAGCTATGCTAACTTCAATAGGGAGGTTAACTAAAAATTTAAAAATAAATCGGAAGAAAAGCTTTAAACTGGCAGCATTATGAGGACCTTGGATTTAGGGAGAACAAGAATGAAATATGTTCTGGCCTGGCCTTTGTCGCATTCCAGCACCCCCAGTGACCACAATTCTCTCTAGAATTAACATGGATGGTGCAATACACCGCGGAGAAGGCAAAAGAAAGTATGAAGGCGTATGACATATGTGATGCACCTGCATTAACATCCACCACTGAAGTGAGACACTTCCGTGGGATGGCTATTTACTGTGTAAATTTTATTCCAAACCAATACCCTGGCAGAACCACTACCAACTCTCACTAATGCCCATGCCAAGTGGGAGTGGGAGACAACAGAAAGCCGTCAAGCTACTCCACAACCTCACCATGGTGTAGTTTAACTGAGAAGAGATACCCAACTGATTGTTGACGCCAACCCAATAGACCTGCAACTGTGTCAGTTCGGGAGCAGAAAAACGTATATGTAATAAAAGGTGAGTTTAGTGCTTGGCAAGGGAGTTTTATTGCCAAGCCGACATGGCAGTTAAGGACTGCAATTAGGCTGCAGTGGCAGGGATGGCACATGTTTTATGGTGCTACTTTAGTGCGTAACACAATGGGTGCTGCAGACCCACTGGTAGCATTTAATTTACAGGCCTGGGGTATATGTAATACCACTCTATAAGGTACTTATAAGTAAATTAAACATGCCTGTTCGAAATGGGGTCTCTAGTTGGCAGAGGTATTCACTCTTGTCCAAATAGAGAGCACAATCCTAATCAGGGTAAGTCACACACTATCCAAATTATCCTGTGCCCACCCTCTGGTAGCTTGGCACTGAGCAGTCAGACTTAACTTAGAAGGCAATGTGTAAAATAAACCATACGGTAACACAGTGAAAACATCACAAAACTGCACCACACAGGTTTAGAAAATTATATTATATTTATCTAGTTAAATTAAGGTCAAAACGATTAAGAGATTCAATGAACACAAGTTGAGATATCACTTTTGCAAGTTTAAAAAGAGTCTTAAATCTTCGAAATCAACAATTGTCTCTTGATCACACAAAGTACCTGGTTTGCATCAAAAATAACATGCACGGAGACCGTAGAGGAGGAGATGAGTGGATAAACAGGGTGTGCATCGGATTTTACGATGCAGCACAGAAAATGCGTCTTTCTTTACAGCATGCAAGAGGCTTTGCGTCGATTTCCATCGCACAGTCTTGGTTCCCCACTGCGATGCAGGGATCTTGTTGACGCCCAGGGATGATGTGTGGAAATCCTGGGCATGCGGGGCAAAGTCACAGGCATTGCATCAATCCGGTAGGCGATGCGTTAAATTTTCTGTAGCACGGCAGGTGCTGCGTCGATTCTTCACTCTGGAAGTTGGGCTGCATCATTCTAGTTCAGCTGTGTGTGGATCCAGTAGGGCAGTGCGTCGAATCTCCAGTCGCAAGGCAGGCGTTGCGTCGAATCTTCAACTCAAAAAGTCAGGCTGCGTCGTTCCTGTTTGGCTCTGTGTTGTCTCCGGCAGGCTGTGTGTCAATTTTCGGCGCACAAGGAGTTTCCTCAAGAGGTGGTCTTTTTTGGCCCAGAGACTTCTCAGCAAGGACCGAGGGCAGCAAAGCAGCAGGGCAGCAGTCCTTCCCAGCAATCCAGATGAGGCCTTGGGGCAGTTAGACAGTTCCTCTTGACAGGTTCAGGTCCAGAAGTGTCTGAGTTGGTGGGGTCAGGGACCCAGTTTATATACCCAAAGATGCCTTTGAAGTAGGGAAGACTTCAAAGAGTGTTTTTGAAGTGCACAAGTTCCCCTTTCAGTACAGGTCTGTCTGCCAGGGTCCCAGTAGGGGGTTTGGCTGTCCATTGTCTAAGGGCAGGCCACTAGCCTTTGAAAGATGTCAGTCCCCTCCACCCTTCCAGCCCAGGAAGACCCATTCAGTTTGCAGATGAATGCAGGCATGACTGAGTATCCTATGTTTGTGGTTGTCTGGGTAAAATGCACAAGGGAGCTGTCAACCAGCCCAGTCCAGCCCAGATGTGGATTGGAGACAGTCTGTAAGGTACAGATGGATTTTAAGCGCAGAGAAATGCTCACTTTCTAAAAGTGCTGCAGGCCTATTAGTAGCATTCAATTTACAGACCCTGGGCACATGTAGTGCACTTTACTAGGGACTTATAAGTAAATCAAATATGCCAACTGGGAGTGAATCAATGTTATCATGTTTAAGGGAGAGACCATATGCACTTTAGCACTGGTTTGCAGTGGTAAAGTGTGCAGAGTCCCAAAACCAGCAAAAACAGTGTCAGAAATGTGGAGGGTGGCAGGCAAAAAGTTGGGGAATGACCACCCTAAGGCTGTCAGGTCTAACAATGTCAATCAGGTGTAAGTCAATTGAACCATGTTTTAGGGGAGGCAGAGCAAGCTCTCTGGCATTGATAGCAATGGAAAGTGCACAGAGTCCTAAGGTCAACTAAAAGGAATCCAGCAAAAAGTGTTGAGGGGGAGGTAAAAAGTTTGGGGGTGGCCCTGCAGAGAGGGCAGGTCCAACAACAAGTCATACCCAACTCGAAGTAACTATACGGCCAGTGCCAGGCGGTGAACATACAATGGCACTCATGAGAGGGGATACAGTCATTCTTAACCCCTTCTGTGCCCAGGACGTAATGGTTACGTCCTGAGGCACAGTGCTGCTGTGCCCAGGACGTAACCATTACGTCCTGTGCACAGAGCCCAGAGGGAGCGCTCTCGCTCCCTCTGTGGGGTTCCCCCCCACCCCCCCAAGTCAGGGATGGAAGGGGCGCGCGCGGATTAGTCACAGGGTCTCCCCCATCGCAAAAAGAAATGCTTTTGCATTTCTTTTTCAATCCCATGGGGGAGGCCCCGAGAGGCTTCAAAGGGAAGGAAATGTATTTCCTTCCCTTTGAAGTCTCTCACAGGTTTCAAAAGCCGGATTGCTTGCAATCCGGCTTTTGAAACCCCACTAGACACCAGGGATTTTTTTTTTTTTCCTTGAAATTGGCAAAAGGGAGCGACCCCTTGGGCAAGGGTCGCTCCCAGGGGGGCATTTTTTTAGGAAGGCCTTTTCTGCCCCCCCTGGGGGCAGATTGGCCTATTATTAGGCCGATCTGCCCCCAGGGGGGGCAGAAACCTCTAGGCACCAGGGACCTTTTTTTTTTTTTTTTTTTTTGTGATGATTTCTTTTTTTTTTAGGTGGGGAGCGATCCCTTAGGCAAGGGTCGCTCCCCTACGGGGCAATATATATTTAGGCCATTTCTGCCCCCCTTGGGGGCAGATTGGCCTATTTTGATAAGGCCAATCTGCCCCCAAGGGGGGCAGAAACCATTAGACACCAGGGAGTTTGTTTTTGCGCGTGAATGTCACGCAACAAAGCGACCCCTTTGGCAAGGGTCGCTCCCAGGGGGGGCATTTTTTTGGGAAGGCCTTTTCTGCCCCCCCTGGGGACAGATCGGCCTATTATTAGGCCGATCTGCCCCCAGGGGGGGCAGAAACCTCTAGGCACCAGGGATCTTTTTTTTTTTTTTTTCTTTTTGTTATGTTTTCTTTTTTTTTTAGGTGGGGAGCGACCCCTTAGGCAAGGGTCGCTCCCCTAGGGGGCAAATTATATTTAGGCCATTTCTGCCCCCCTTGGGGGCAGATTGGCCTATTTTGATGAGGCCAATCTGCCCCCAAGGGGGGCAGAAACCATTAGACACCAGGGAGTTATTTTTTTTTTGCGTGAATTTCACGCAAGGGGAGCGACCCCTTAGGCAAGGGTCGCTCCCTGGTGGGGGGGAGGTGGGGACTGGGGATTATTTTAGGCCATTTCTGCCCCCCTATTTTGATTCGGCTGATCTGCCCCCAAGGGGGGCAGAAACCTCTAGGCACCAGGGATTTTTTTGTTTTTCTGTTTTACAGATGGGGAGCGACCCCCTTGGACAAGGGTCGCTCCCCTGGAGGGGCAAAATGTATTTAGGCCATTTCTGCCCGCTTTGGGGGCAGATCGCCCGATTTTAGGTCAATCTGCCCCCAAGGGGGGCAGAAACCACTAGGCACCAGGGATCTTTTTTTTGCGCCGTCACACAAGGGGAGCGACCTTGTAGTCAAGGGTCGCTCCCCGGGGGGTGGTAGGGGTGGGGGTGCAAAATTATTTTAGGCCATCTCTGCCCCCCCTGGGGGCAGATCGGCCTATTGGTTTTAGGCCGGTCTACCCCCAGGGGGGGCAGAAACCTCTAGGCGCCAGGGCACATTTTTTTGTGTGTTTTTTTTTTGTTTGTTTGGTTTTTTTTAAAGATGGGGAGCGATCCATCAGGCAAGGGTCGCTCCCCTGGGGGGCAAATTGTGTTTAGACCATTTCTGCCCCCCTTGGGGGCAGACTGGTAGATTTTAGGTCAATCTGCCCCAAGGGGGCAGAAACCACTAGGCACCGGGGATTTGTTTTTTGGCGCCAATGTCACGCAGGGGGAGCGACCCCGTAGGCAATGGTCGCTCCGGGGGGGGGGGTGGGGGTTCAGGGGGCAAATTTATTTTAGGCCATTTCTGCCCCCCCTGGGGGCAGATCGGCCTATTATTAGGCCGATCTGCCCCCAGGGGAGGCAAAAACCTCTTGTTGCCAGGGCAAAAAAAAAATTTGTGTTTTTTTTTTGTTTGTTTGGTTTTTTTTAGAGATGGGGAGCGACCCATCAGGCAAGGGTCGCTCCCCTGGGGGGCAAATTGTGTTTAGACCATTTCTGCCCCCCTTGGGGGCAGATTGGTAGATTTTAGGTCAATCTGCCCCAAGGGGGCAGAAACCACTAGGCACCGGGGATTTGTTTTTTGGCGCCAATGTCACGCAGGGGGAGCGACCCCATAGGCAAGGGTCGCTCCGGGGGCGGGGGGTGGATGTTCGGGGGCCAAATTTATTTTAGGCCATTTCTGCCCCCCCTGGGGGCAGATCGGCCTATTATTAGGCCGATCTGCCACCAGGGGGGGGCAGAAACCTCTAGGCGCCAGGGCAAATTTTTTTTGTGTGTTTTTTTTTTGTAGGCAAGGGTCGCACCTGGGCAGGGGGGGTTTGGGGGGGTGGGGGGTGAAATTTATTTTAGGGCATTCCCCCCCCCCCCCCCCCCGGGCCGGCTGAGCTAGAGGCCAAAATCCACAGGTAGGCACTTTGCAAAAAACACCTCTGTTTTCTGTGAAAAAATATGTTGTGTCCACGTTGTGTTTTGGGCCATTTCCTTTTGTGGGCGCTAGGCCTACCCACACAAGTGAGGTACCATTTTTATGGAAAGACTTAGGGGAACGCTGGGTGGAAGGAAATTTGTGGCTCCTCTCAGATTCCAGAACTTTCTGTCACCGAAATGAGAGGAAAAAGTGTTTTTTAGCCAGATTTTGATGTTTGCAAAGGATTCTGGGTAACAGAACCTGGTCAGAGCCCCGCAAATCACCCCATCTTGGATTCCCCTAGGTCTCTAGTTTTCAAACATGCGCTGGTTTGCTAGGTTTCCCCAGGTGGCGGCTGAGCTACAGGCCAAAATCTACAGGTAGGCACTTTGCTAAAAACAGGTCTGTTTTCTGTGATGTGTCCACGTTGCGCTTTGGGGTGTTTCCTGTTGCGGGCGCTAGGCCTACCCACACAAGTGAGGTATCATTTTTATCGGGAGACGTGGGGGAACGCTGGGTGGAAGGAAATGTGTAGCTCCTCTCAGATTCCAGAACTTTCTGCCACAAAAATGTGAGGGACATGTGTTTTTTTAGCCAAATTTTGAGGTTTGCAAAGGATTCTGGGTAACAGAACCTGGTCCGAGCCCCGCAAGTCACCCCTCCTTGGATTCCCCTAGGTCTCTAGTTTTCAGAAATGCACAGGTTTGGTAGGTTTCCCCAGGTGCCGGCTGAGCTAGAGGCCAAAATCTACAGGTAGGCACTTCGCAAAAAACACCTCTGTTTTTTTCCAAAATTTAGGATGTGTCCACGTTGCGCTTTGGGGTGTTTCCTGTCGCCGGCGCTAGGCCTACCCACGCAAGTGAGGTATCATTTTTATCGGGAGACTTGGGGGAACGCTGGGTGGAAGGAAATTTGTAGCTCCTCTCAGATTCCAGAACTTTCTGCCACAGAAATGTGAGGGACATGTGTTTTTTTAGCCAAATTTTGAGGTTTGCAAAGGATTCTGGGTAACAGAACCTGGTCCGAGCCCCGCAAGTCACCCCTCCTTGGATTCCCCTAGGTCTCTAGTTTTCAGAAATGCACAGGTTTGGTAGGTTTCCCTAGGTGCCGGCTGAGCTAGAGGCCAAAATCTACAGGTAGGCACTTCGCAAAAAACACCTCTGTTTTTTTCCAAAATTTAGGATGTGTCCACGTTGCGCTTTGGGGTGTTTCCTGTCGCCGGCGCTAGGCCTACCCACGCAAGTGAGGTATCATTTTTATCGGGAGACTTGGGGGAACGCTGGGTGGAAGGAAATTTGTAGCTCCTCTCAGATTCCAGAACTTTCTGCCACAAAAATGTGAGGGACATGTGTTTTTTTAGCCAAATTTTGAGGTTTGCAAAGGATTCTGGGTAACAGAACCTGGTCCGAGCCCCGCAAGTCACCCCTCCTTGGATTCCCCTAGGTCTCTAGTTTTCAGAAATGCACAGGTTTGGTAGGTTTCCCTAGGTGCCGGCTGAGCTAGAGGCCAAAATCTACAGGTAGGCACTTCGCAAAAAACACTTCTGTTTTTTTCCAAAATTTAGGATGTGTCCACGTTGCGCTTTGGGGTGTTTCCTGTCGCCGGCGCTAGGCCTACCCACGCAAGAGTGAGGTATCATTTTTATTGGGAGACTTGGGGGAACGCTGGGTGGAAGGAAATTTGTAGCTCCTCTCAGATTCCAGAACTTTCTGCCACAGAAATGTGAGGGACATGTGTTTTTTTAGCCAAATTTTGAGGTTTGCAAAGGATTCTGGGTAACAGAACCTGGTCCGAGCCCCGCAAGTCACCCCTCCTTGGATTCCCCTAGGTCTCTAGTTTTCAGAAATGCACAGGTTTGGTAGGTTTCCCTAGGTGCCGGCTGAGCTAGAGGCCAAAATCTACAGGTAGGCACTTCGCAAAAAACACCTCTGTTTTTTTCCAAAATTTAGGATGTGTCCACGTTGCGCTTTGGGGTGTTTCCTGTCGCCGGCGCTAGGCCTACCCACGCAAGTGAGGTATCATTTTTATCGGGAGACTTGGGGGAACGCTGGGTGGAAGGAAATTTGTAGCTCCTCTCAGATTCCAGAACTTTCTGCCACAGAAATGTGAGGGACATGTGTTTTTTTAGCCAAATTTTGAGGTTTGCAAAGGATTCTGGGTAACAGAACCTGGTCCGAGCCCCGCAAGTCACCCCTCCTTGGATTCCCCTAGGTCTCTAGTTTTCAGAAATGCACAGGTTTGGTAGGTTTCCCTAGGTGCCGGCTGAGCTAGAGGCCAAAATCTACAGGTAGGCACTTCGCAAAAAACACCTCTGTTTTTTTCCAAAATTTAGGATGTGTCCACGTTGCGCTTTGGGGTGTTTCCTGTCGCCGGCGCTAGGCCTACCCACGCAAGTGAGGTATCATTTTTATCGGGAGACTTGGGGGAACGCTGGGTGGAAGGAAATTTGTAGCTCCTCTCAGATTCCAGAACTTTCTGCCACAAAAATGTGAGGGACATGTGTTTTTTTAGCCAAATTTTGAGGTTTGCAAAGGATTCTGGGTAACAGAACCTGGTCCGAGCCCCGCAAGTCACCCCTCCTTGGATTCCCCTAGGTCTCTAGTTTTCAGAAATGCACAGGTTTGGTAGGTTTCCCTAGGTGCCGGCTGAGCTAGAGGCCAAAATCTACAGGTAGGCACTTCGCAAAAAACACCTCTGTTTTTTTCCAAAATTTAGGATGTGTCCACGTTGCGCTTTGGGGTGTTTCCTGTCGCCGGCGCTAGGCCTACCCACGCAAGTGAGTTATCATTTTTATCGGGAGACTTGGGGGAACGCTGGGTGGAAGGAAATTTGTAGCTCCTCTCAGATTCCAGAACTTTCTGCCACAAAAATATAAGGGACATGTGTTTTTTTAGCCAAATTTTGAGGTTTGCAAAGGATTCTGGGTAAGAGAACCTGGTCCAAGCCCCGCAAGTCACCCCTCCTTGGATTCCCCTAGGTCTCTAGTTTTCAGAAATGCACAGGTCTGGTAGGTTTCCCTAGGTGCCGGCTGAGCTAGAGGCCAAAATCTACAGGTAGGCACTTCGCAAAAAACACCTCTGTTTTTTTCCAAAATTTAGGATGTGTCCACGTTGCGCTTTGGGGTGTCTCCTGTCGCCGGCGCTAGGCCTACCCATGCAAGTGAGGTATCATTTTTATTGGGAGACTTAGGGGAACGCTGGGTGGAAGGAAATTTGTAGCTCCTCTCAGATTCCAGAACTTTCTGCCACAGAAATGTGAGGAACATGTGTTTTTTTAGCCAAATTTTGAGGTTTGCAAAGGATTCTGGGTAACAGAACCTGGTCCGAGCCCCGCAAGTCACCCCTCCTTGGATTCCCCTAGGTCTTTAGTTTTCAGAAATGCACAGGTTTGGTAGGTTTCCATAGGTGCCGGCTGAGCTAGAGGCCAAAATCTACAGGTAGGCACTTCGCAAAAAACACCTCTGTTTTCTTCCAAAAATTTGGATGTGTCCACGTTGCGCTTTGGGGCGTTTCCTGTCGCGGGCGCTAGGCCTACCCACACAAGTGAGGTATCTTTTTTATCGGGAGACTTGGGGGAACATAGATTAGCAAAACAAGTGTTATTGCCCCTGTTCTTTCTCTACATTTTTTCCTTCCAAATATAGGAGAGTGTGTAAAAAAGACATCTATTTGAGAAATGCCCTGTAATTCACATGCTAGTTTGGTCACCCCGGAATTCAGATATGTGCAAATAACCACTGCTCCTCAACACCTTATCTTGTGCCCTTTTTGGAAATACAAAGGTTTTCTTGATAGCAATTTTTTACTCTTTATATTTCAGCAAATGAATTGCTTTATACCCGGTATAGATTGAAAACGCACGTCAGGGTGCAGCTCATTTATTGGCTCTGGGTTCCTTGGGTTCTTGATGAACCTACAAGCCCTATATGTCCCCGCAACCAGAGGAGTCCAGCAGACGTAACGGTATATTGCTTTCGATAATCTGACATTGCAGGGAAAAGTTACAGAGTAAAACGTAGAGAAACATTTATGTTTTTTTCACCTCAATTTCAATATTTTTCTTTTTCAGTTGTTATTTTCTGTAGGAAACCCTTGTAGGATCTACACAAATGACCCCTTGCTGAATTCAGAATTTTGTCTACTTTTCAGAAATGTTTAGGTTTCTGGGATCCAGCATTGGTTTCATGCCCATTTCTGTCACTGACTGGAAGGAGGCTGAAAGCACAAAAAACTGCAAAAATGGGGTATGTCCCAGTAAAATGCCAAAATTGTGTTGAAAAATTGGGTTTTCTGATTCAAGTCTGCCTGTTCCTGAAAGCTGGGAAGCTCCTGAGTTTAGCACCGCAAACCCTTTGTTGATGCCATTTTCAGGGGAAAAACCACAAGCCTTTTTCTGCAGCCACTTTTTTTGAAAAAAACGAAATTTTCACTGTATTTTGGCCAATTTCTTGGCCTCCTTCAAGGGAACCCACAAAGTCTGGGTACCTCTAGAATCCCTAGGATGTTGGAAAAAAAGGACGCAAATTTGGCTTGGTTAGCTTATGTGGACAAAAAGTTATGAAGGCCTAAGCGCGAACTGCCCCAAATAGGCAAAAAAAGGCCCGGCACAGGAGGGGGAAAAGGCCTGGCAGCGAAGGGGTTAAGGACTGACACCCCAGATGGAAATTCTAAACCCTCTATGAGAAAAGTCAATTGACTATAATGCATGTGAAAGGGACCATTGTACCACCAAAAAAGGGATTGCAATTCTGGCTAGGAATATGTTGTTTCCACTCCAGGGGAACCCACAGTGGAGACGCTGAACACTAAAAGTGAGATGGGGTGGGTGGTGAACTCCGCTATGCTTGTGGAGTTTTCAGAGTTTTCCCACTTTTTTCCTCGTTTCGCTCGCCAAAAGTGTCCTGCCAGTCAGTACAATGCCCACAACTTTACAAGCCCTCTGCAAAGCTGTTAATGCCTGATTGATGGCTGCCTTGGTTTTAGAGTGTACTGTGTGAGAGGGGAGTGGAAGGTTTGGTCAGAGGGAGGCCCTACAATGTTGAGTGTGAGCTGTGCCCTGAAATGTGGTTACCTCGGGTGGAAACAAGACAGAAAGACTGTCCCACCCACCTCTGACTCTCTGGCCTGAATTCCCACCCAGGATTGTATTTCTTAGGGGTTTCCCAGAGCCCTCCACTCTGAAGATATGCACAAAGAATCTGTCTTTTACACAATATTTAAATGGATAAATATGGCGCCTGGCATGGAACAGTGATTCCCAAATACAGCTGCAGTTCATTTAGCCCAGCTGCTGGTCTTAGGCCAGGTGCCCCTGCCCAACGCCCGCTCCCCCTGCCCCTCCCCCCCCCCCAGTGTTCTAGGACTAGGACCCGGCAGGCGGGGGCTCACGGCTCGGTATCTGCTGCTGGATCTCAGCTTTCGCAGTTCTCTGTTCCGCTCTCACAATAATATTCTGCATAAAAAGAGTGAACATCCTTTCATTTCTGGGAATTCTGGCGCCTCCTGAAATAAATGAAAACGAAAGTACTGATTCAGCCCAAAGAAAGTTTGTCAGTGTTATGGGAAGTAGTTTCTGTTTTTGTAATGTTATCTCACTTCACCCAGGCTGGATTAAACAATGCATTACAAACAAAATATGATGAGATTCCAACGTGAAAACTATCAGTTTCCTTATCCACCGCCTCAGAAAGTATTTATTGCAGGACAGTCTTCATACACGACTTTGGAGCCGCCCAGGTAGGAGCTAAGTATAGTACGGTCTGCCCTCAGGTTACAGGAACAGCAGGGAGGTCCTGTCAGACCACTCCCCCCCACCCCTCCTACACTGCCCCAAAAGAATACTCTCATTACTTCTTGTGTAAATAGATCTGTAGCTGAGTCGGGGTATAGTCTGATAACAGGGTGAGGTGTCCGGCCAGCATGGCAGGTGTGATCTGAGTCACATCCAGAGGTTGAGTGACAGTAAGTGCCCTTCCTTGCTGTAGGATGACTCTCTAGAGTGGTGTGGTAATAATTTCACTAATGGGAGGGAACTGGCAGCACTACACCATTAAACATACTTATCACATCAGATATTTTGTATCTCAGACACTGTGAACCAAGGAATACAAGAAAATATTTTGTTACTGTACCAAGAAGAAGAAAGATTCATTCATGTAAGCACACAAGAACTACGTTGTGGTGGGGCTCAGTCCATCCCAGGGGTGTACTCCAGCACAAAGGGGCCCAACCTTCCAGCTTAAGCCTTATGTCTTAAGCATACGCAGGATATTCGACTTTCATTGGCCCCTCACAGCATTCCGCAGGATGACCCCATCATTTTACGCCGCGCCACTGGCCCAGCCCTGTTAAGCATTGCAAGCCAATTATTGAGGTCTGGAGGCGGAAGGGGAACACGAGGTTGAGAGAAGGTGGCAGGGCTCAGTGATCCAGACAGGAAGGGGAAGGCGGAGCAGTGCTTCCTAGTGATGAAAGGAGAACCTGGGTGAAGGACGGCACGGGGTGGCAGCCACAGAGGTGTAGCTTCAGGGGGTAGTTTGGGGTATTACACCCCCAATAAATATATTTTCTGGTAAATGGCTGGTTATAAGTGTTTTTAGTTGGGTATGGTGAGACACAGACATACACACACACATGCTCTCCATCTCTGATTTGAAAGTCTTCAAAACTGTTGGTTATTTTACAAAGTATTATTTTTTCTCTCACTTAGCACCCCTCCCAATCCGCATTCCTTTCCCTTTGTATTGTCCCTTAAGCCCCTCTCATACACCCTGCTTCTCGAACAATGTATTTTAACATTATTTGCCAGCGTGATTATTGCAAAATCTGAACCTCGGGCGCCCCCAATCTTGTTGACTAAGCTAGGCCCATGGGAAGGGGGACAGAGAGGGACAGTTCAGCCTGTCGATGCACTGGGTAAGGGTTACCCTCTAAACGCTCCCTTGAGAACAGAAGGAACCTGAAAAGGATGATAATCCTGAAAGAAGTGTTCCAGCTGTAGTTCTAAACTAATCAGAATCTTCTCCGAGTCCCTTGCGTCAGATGCTATAGAGCAGTGGTTCCCAAACTTTTTAAAACCACTTCTTAGAACAACAAAGTTTTTCGACCGAGCTACCTTTAATGGACATAATGCTGGGTGATTTTTTAATGTAACTAAAGCATCCTGTGGTATTGCATTGCCATTTACAGACAGCACATTTTCAACTGAAATGGTGTAGGAGGCTGGACTGGCTTGTAGTGAGTACCAAGGGGTACTTGCACCTTGCACCAGGCCCAGTTATCCCTTATTAGTGTATAGGGTGTCTAGCAGCTTAGGCTGATAGATAATGGTAGCTTAGCAGAGCAGCTTAGGCTGAACTAGGAGACGTGTGAAGCTACTACAGTACTACTTAGTGTCATATGCACAATATCATAAGAAAACACAATACACAGTTATACTAAAAATAAAGGTACTTTATTTTTATGACAATATGCCAAAGTATCTTAGAGTGTACCCTCAGCAAGAGGATAGGAAATATACACAAGATATATATACACAATAGCAAAAATATGCAGTATAGTCTTAGAAAACAGTGCAAACAATGTATAGTTACAATAGGATGCAATGGAGACACATAGGGATAGGGGCAACACAAACCATATACTCCAAAAGTGGAATGCGAACCACGAATGGACCCCAAACCTATGTGACCTTGTAGAGGGTCGCTGGGACTGTAAGGAAACAGTGAGGGTTAGAAAAATAGCCCACCCCAAGACCCTGAAAAGTGGGTGCAAAGTGCACCTAAGTTCCCCAAAGAGCACAGAAGTCGTGATAGGGGAATTCTGCAGGAAAGACCAACACCAGCAATGCAACAACGATGGATTTCCAGACGAGAATACCTGTGGAACAAGGGGACCAAGTCCAAAAGTCACAATCAAGTCGGGAGTGGGCAGATGCCCAGGAAATGCCAGCTGTGGGTGCAAAGAAGCTGCCACTGGATGGTAGAAGCTAAGGATTCTGCAAGACCGACAAGGGCTAGAAACTTCCCCTTTGGAGGATGAATGTCCCACGTCGTGAAGAGTCGTGCAGAAGTATTTTCGTGCAGAAAGACCGCAAACAAGCCTTGCTACCTGCAAGGGTAGTGGTTAGGATTTTTGGATGCTGCTGTGGTCCAGGAGGGACCAGGATGTCGCCAATTGCGTGAGGAGACAGAGGGGGCGTCCAGCAAGATAAAGAGCCCACTCAGAAGCAAGCAGCACCCGCAGAAGTGCCGGAACAGGCACTACAAAGTGGACTGATCCAGAGCTCACCCGAAGTTGCACCCTAAGAGGGTCCCACGAAGCCGGAAGACAACTCAGGAGGTCGTGCAATGCAGGTTAGAGTGCCGGGGACCCAGGCTTGGCTGTGCACAAAGGAAATCCTGGAAAAGTGCACAGGAGCGGAGTAGCTGCAAAACACACGGTTCCCAACAATGCAGTCTAGCGTGGGGAGGCAAGGACTTACCTCCACCAAACTTGGACTGAACATTCACTGGACTGTGGGAGTCACTTGGACAGAGTTGCTGAGTTCAAGGGACCTCGCTCGTCGTGCTGAGAGGAGACCCAGAGGACCGGTGATGCAGTTCTTTGGTGCCTGCGGTTGCAGGGGGAAGATTCCGTCGACCCAAGGGAGATTTCTTTGGAGCTTCTAGTGCAGAGAGGAGGCAGACTACCCCCACAGCATGCACCACCAGGAAAACAGTCGAGAAGGTGGCAGGATCAGCGTTACAAGGTTGCAGTAGTCATCTTTGCTACTTTGTTGCAGTTTTGCAGACTTCCAGCGCGGTCAGCAGTCGATTCCTTGGCAGAAGGTGAAGAGAGAGATGCAGAGGAACTCTGATGAGCTCTTGCATTCGTTATCTAAGGAATTCCCCAAAGCAGAGACCCTAAATAGCCAGAAAAGGAGGTTTGGCTACCTAGGAGAGAGGATAGGCTAGCAACACCTGAAGGAGCCTATCAGAAGGAGTCTCTGACGTCACCTGCTGGCACTGGCCACTCAGAGCAGTCCAGTGTGCCAGCAGCACCTCTGTTTCCAAGATGGCAGAGGTCTGGAGCACACTGGAGGAGCTCTGGGCACCTCCCAGGGGAGGTGCAGGTCAGGGGAGTGGTCACTCCCCTTTCCTTTGTCCAGTTTCGCGCCAGAGCAGGGCTGGGGGATCCCTGAACCGGTGCAGACTGGCTTATGCAGAGATGGGCACCATCTGTGCCCATTAAAGCATTTCCAGAGGCTGGGGGAGGCTACTCCTCCCCAGCCCTGACACCTTTTTCCAAAGGGAGAGGGTGTAACACCCTCTCTCTGAGGAAGTCCTTTGTTCTGCCTTCCTGGGCCATGCCTGGCTGGACCCTAGGAGGGCAGAAACCTGTCTGAGGGGTTGGCAGCAGCAGCAGCTGCAGTGAAACCCCAGGAAAGGTAGTTTGGCAGTACCCGGGTCTGAGCTAGAGACTAGGGGGATCATGGAATTGTCTCCCCAATGCCAGAATGGCATTGGGGTGACAATTCCATGATCCTAGACATGTTACATTGCCATGTTCGGAGTTACCCTTGTGACGCTATACATATGTCATGACATATGTATAGTGCACGTGTGTAATGGTGTCCCCGCACTCACAAAGTCCGGGGAATTTGCCCTGAACAATGTGGGAGCACCTTGGCTAGTGCCAGGGTGCCCACACACTAACTAACTTAGCACCCAACCTTTACCAGGTAAAGGTTAGACATATAGGTGACTTATAAGTTACTTAAGTGCAGTGGTAAATGGCTGTGAAATAACGTGGACGTTATTTCACTCAGGCTGCAGTGGCAGGCCTGTGTAAGAATTGTCAGATCTCCCTATGGGTGGCACAAGAAATGCTGCTGCCCATTGGGATCCCAATAGCCTGGGTACCTCAGTACCATATACTAGGGAATTATAAGGGTGTTCCAGTATGCCAATGTAAATTGGTGAAATTGGTCACTAGCCTGTTAGTGACTATTTGAAAAGAAATGAGGGAGCATAACCACTGAGGTTCTGGATAGCAGAGCCTCAGTGAGACAGTTAGTCATAACACAGGTAACACATACAGGGCACACTTATGAGCACTGGGGCCCTGGCTGGCAGGGTCCCAGTGACACATACAACTAAAACAACATATATACAGTGAAATATGGGGGTAACATGCCAGGCAAGGTGGTACTTTCCTACACAACCCTCCCCCCCCCAAACGAAGGACAATAAGACTAGCCATGACCTGATGAGTCTTCATTGTCTAAGTGGAAATATCTGGAGAGTCCATCTGCATTGGAATGGGTACTCCCAGGTCTATGTTCCACTGTATAGTCCATTCCCTGTAGGGATATGGACCACCTCAACAATTTTGGGTTTTCACCTTTCATTTGTTTTAGCCAAAGTAGAGGTTTGTGGTCTGTCTGAATAATGAAGTGAGTGCCAAACAGGTATGGCCTCAACTTCTTCAGTGCCCAGACCACAGCAAAGGCCTCCCTCTCTATGGCAGACCAACGCTTTTCTCTAGGGGTCAACCTCCTGCTGATAAAAGCAACAGGTTGATCCTGGCCCTCAGAATTAAGTTGTGATAAGACTGCCCCTACCCCTAATTCAGATGCATCAGTTTGGACAATGAAGTTTTTGGAGTAACAGGGGCTTTTCAGGACAGGTGCAGAGCACATGGCCTGCTTCAGCTCCTCAAAAGCTTTCTGACAGTTTGCTGTCCATAATACCTTTTTAGGCATGTTCTTAGATGTGAGGTCATTAAGAGGGGCTGCAATGGAGCCATAGTTCTTTATGAACCTCCTGTAGTACCTAAAAAGGCTCTCACCTGAGTCTGGGTTGTAGGGGGAACCCAATCTATAATAGTTTGGATTTCCCCCTGAAATGGTGCAATCTGTTCTCCACCTACCAGGTGCCCCAGATAAACCACTTTCCCCTGCCCTATCTGGCACTTTGAAGCCTTGATAGTGAGGCCTGCCTTTTGCAGGGCCTCCAAAACTTTCCATAGGTGGACCAGGTGATCATCCCAGCTGGAGCTAAAGACAGCTATAGCATCTAGATATGCTGCACTGAAAGCTTCCAGCCCTTGCAGGACTGTGTTCACCAACCTTTGAAAAGTGGCAGGTGCATTTTTCAATCCAAAAGGCATTACTGTGAATTGGTAATGGCCTCCAATGGTTGAAAATGCAGTTTTTGCTTTTGCATCCTCTGATAACTTGATCTGCCAATACCCTGCCGTCAAATCAAAGGTGCTTAGATACTTGGCAGATGCCAGTGTATCTATTAGCTCATCTGCCCTGGGTATAGGGTGAGCATCAGTTTTGGTTACCTGGTTGAGACCTCTGTAGTCAACACAAAATCTCATTTCCCTTTTACCATCTTTGGAATGAGGTTTTGGTAAAAGTGCCACAGAAGAGGCCCATGGACTTTCAGAGTGCTCAACCACTCCCAGTTCATGCATTTTCTGCACCTCTTTCTTTATGCAGTCTCTGACATGGTCAGGCTGCCTATAGATCTTACTTTTGACAGGCAAGCTGTCTCCAGTATCTATAGTGTGCCCACACCAAGAAGTGGTGCCTGGCACAGTAGAGAAGAGTTCAGAAAACTGACCCAGGAGATTTATGCAGTGGTCTTTCTGCTCAGCAGTAAGACAATCTGCTAGTACTACACCTACCACTAGAGCATCTTGTTCTGTGGAAGAGAAGAGATCAGGGTGAGGGTCGCTCTCTTCTTCCTGTCCCTCATCTGTTGCCATGAGCAGGGTGAGATCAGCCCTGTCATAGTAGGGTTTCAGGCGATTGACATGGAGCACCCTAAGGGGACTCCTGGCAGTGCCTAAGTCAACTAAGTAGGTGACTTCACCCTTCTTTTCAACAATTATGTGGGGTCCACTCCATTTGTCTTGGAGTGCTCTTGGGGCCACAGGCTCCAATACCCACACTTTCTAACCTGGTTGGTACTGAACCAAAACAGCCTTCTGGTCATGCCATTGCTTTTGGAGCTCTTGGCTGGCCTGAAGGTTGTTACTGGCCTCTTTCATGTACTCAGCCATCCTAGATCTTAGGCCAAGTACATAGTCCACTATGTCTTGCTTTGGAGCTTTTAAAGGTTGTTCCCAACCCTAATTCACAAGTGTTAGAGGACCTCTCACAGGGTGTCCAAATAGGAGTTCAAAGGGGCTGAAGCCCACTCCTTTCTGGGGTACCTCCCTGTAAGCAAAAAGGAGGCAAGGTAACAGGACATCCTATCTCCTGCGGAGTTTGTCAGGGAGTCCCATTATCATTCCTTTGAGAGTTTTATTAAACCTCTCAACCAGTCCATTTGTTTGTGGATGATAGGGTGTGGTGAACTTGAATGTCACACCACATTCCTTCCACATGGCCTTTAAGTAAGCAGACATGAAATTGCTTCCCCTGTCTGATACCACCTCTTTTGGGAAGCCCACCCTGGAAAAGATTCCCAGGAGGGCCTTTGCCACTGCAGGAGCTGTAGTGGTCCTTAGAGGAATTGCTTCAGGATATCTGTTGGCATGGTCTACTACCACCAAGATAAACCTATTGCCTGAAGCAGTAGGAGGGTCAAGGGGGCCAACTATGTCAACCCCTACCCTTTCAAAGGGAACCCCAACCACTGGCAGTGGAATACGGGGTGCCTTTGGGGTGCCACCTGTCTTGCCACTGGCTTGACAGGTTTCACAGGACTTACAAAATTCCTTTGTGTCCTCTGACATTCTAGGCCAATGAAACAAGGGGACAAGCCTGTCCCAAGTTTTCATTTGCCCCAAATGTCCAGCTAAGGGAATGTTGTGGGCTAGAGTTAGGAGGAACTTTCTGTACTCCTGAGGAATCACCAATCTCCTGGCAGCTCCAGGTTTTGGATCCCTTGCTTCAGTGTACAAAAGATTATCCTCCCAGTAAACTCTGTGAGAGTCACTGACATCCCCATTTGCTTGTTTGACAGCTTGCTGCCTTAGACCCTCTAGTGTGGGACAGGTATGCTGTGCCACACTCAGCTCCTCCCTGGCAGGCCCCCCTTCACCCAAATGCTCAGCAGTGTCTGCTTCCAGCTCCTCTGGTGTAGGTTCTGCACAGGGTGGAAATTCTTCTTCCTCAGAAGTAGAATCCACTGTAGAGGGAGGGATAGTAGGTAGTGTTTTACCTTTACTAACCCTAGCTTTAGGGAGCACTTGGTCCATTCTTCCAGGATCCAAGTCACCCTGTCCTTTGTGCTTTTTGGCCTGAGCCCTGGTTAAAGCAAAAATATGCCCTGGAAGTCCCAGCATTGCTGCATGAGCCTCCAACTCCACTTCTGCCCAAGCTGATGTCTCTAAATCGTTCCCTAGTAGACAGTCTACAGGTAAATCTGAGGCAACCACAACTTTCTTTGGACCAGTAACCCCCCCCAGTTGAGATTCACAACAGCCATGGGGTGGCTAAGAGTGTTGTTATGAGCATCGGTTAGTTGGTACTGGTGACCAAGTAGGTGTTGTTCAGGGTGGACCAGTTTCTCTATTACCATTGTAACACTGGCGCCTGTGTCCCTGTAGGCCTGAACCTCAACACCATTTATTAGGGGTAGTTGCTTGTACTTATCGATGTTAAGGGGACAAGCAACCAAGGTGGCTAAATCAATAGCCCCCTCAGAGACTAACACAGCCTCTGTGGTCTCCCTAATCAGACCAACCCCAACTAAGTTACCAAAAGTGAGCCCGGCTATTCCCTTGGATTGGCTATTAGTAGGTTTGCTCCCACCACCACTGCTATTACTAGGGGCACTAGGTGTAGCAGCAGGGGTTGTAGTGGTAGGAGGCTTGGTGCTTTTCTTTGGACAACTGGGATCTGTTGTCCAATGGCCTTTTATTTTACATAAATAGCACCATGGTTTCTTTTCTTTGTTTTGATTTGAAGAGGATTTGGGCCCACCACCCCCACCAGAGTGTTTTTGTGGGCCTGATGAAGACTCATTTTTAGATTTGTCCCAACCCTTGTCAGAAGACTTACCATCCTTCTTCTTGCCATCCTTGTCACCCCCTGTATGAACGTTTCTGTTCACCCTTGTTCTGACCCATTTGTCTGCCTTCTTTCCCAATTCTTGGGGAGAGGTCAGATCAGAGTCTACCAGGTACTGGTGTAATAAATCAGACACACAATTATTAAGAATATGCTCTCTCAGGATTAAGTTATATAGGCTTTCATAGTCAGAAACTTTACTGCCATGTAACCACCCCTCCAAGGCCTTCATTGAATGGTCAACAAAGTCTACCCAGTCTTGTGAAGACTCCTTTTTGGTTTCTCTGAACTTCATCCTGTACTGTTCAGTGGTTAAGCCATAACCATCAAGGAGTGCATTCTTAAGAACTGTAAAATTATTGGCATCACTTTCTTTCACAGTAAGGAGCCTATCCCTACCCTTACCACTGAAAGATAGCCATAGGATAGCAGCCCACTGCCTTTGAGGGACCTCCTGTACAACACAGGCCCTCTCAAGTGCAGCAAACCACTTGTTAATGTTATCCCCCTCCTTGTAAGGGGGAACTATCTTGTGCAGATTCCTAGAATCATGCTCTTTTTTAGGATGACTATTTGGAAGACTGCTGCTGCCACCATGGGGTCCTAACCCCAACCTCTGTCTTTCTTTTTCTAAATCAAAGGACTGCCTATCTAAATCCAGCTGTTACTTCTTGAGCTTCGGCCTGGATTGTTCCACTCTCAATCTATTGAGCTACCTTTCTAACACTCTGTCATCAGGGTGGGTGGGTTGGACATGCCTTGACACAGAAGAATGGTGAGAATGAACAGAGGGAGACCCTTCCCTAACAGATGGCACTCTAACATTCTGGACTACAGAAGTAACACTTCTACTGTGATGAGAAGCAACGCTATTACTGTGATGTGAATTCGCATCAGTACCAGCTATGCTAGGTGGCCTGCTAAGGGGCAGGTTGGAAAGATTGCCTCCCAAATCTTTTGCTAGGGGTGCCCCAGGATCAGATTGGGAACCATCAGCTAATTTCACACCAGAAGTGCCACCTAAGGTCTTATCTTGTTCAATGAGCATATTAACCAACAGTTGTCTTGAGGGATTCTTCCCTACCCCTAAGCCTCTATCAACACAGAGCCTCCTTGCTTCCTTCCAGCTAAGGTTGTCATAAGCTATGCTGGCCAGATCAAGAGTTTGGCCTGTACCAGACTTGATAGAAAAGGTTTAAGGGACAGAAAAAGAAAGAAAGAGTTTCAGATCTTTTTAAAGAACAGAAAAAAAACTTTTAAAACTTTTAAAGAACTTTTTGAAAGTTTAGAGGTACTTTTCAGCACTTAGCAAAGAAGTGAGAGAAGAAAGCAAAACATTTTGGTTAGGTGTACATACACTGAACTTGTTTTGTATATTTTTCTCTTATGAAAAGTACAATATGACAAAGTGGTAAGTAGTTGCAAAGTACTTATCCCACCACTGCACAACCAATGTAGGAGGCTGGACTGGCTTGTAGTGAGTACCAAGGGGTACTTACACTCTGCACCAGGTCCAGGTATCCCTTATTAGTGTAGAAGAGGTGTCTAGCAGCTTTGGCTGATAGAAAAGGGTAGCTTAGCAGAGCAGCTTAGGCTGAACTAGGAGACGTGTAGAGCTGCTACTGTACCACTAGTGTCACTTGCACAATATCATAAGAAAACACAATACACAGATATACTAAAAATAAAGGTACTTTATTTTTATGACAATATGCCAAAGTATCTCAGTGAGTACCCTCAGTATGAGGATAGCAAATATACACAAGATATATGTACACAATACCAAAATATGCAGTAATAGCAATAGATAACAGTGCAAACAATGTATAGTCACAATAGAATGCAATGGGGGCACATAGGGATAGGGGCAACACAAACCATATACTCTAGAAGTGGAATGCGAACCACGAATGGACCCCAAACCTATGTGACCTTGTAGAGGGTCGCTGGGACTGTAAGGAAACAGTGAGGGTTAGAAAAATAGCCCACCGCAAGACCCTGAAAAGTGGGTGCAAATTGGACCTAAGTTCCCCAAAGAGCACAGAAGTCGTGATAGGGGAATTCTGCAGGAAAGACCAACACCAGCAATGCAACAACGATGGATTTCCAGACGAGAGTACCTGTGGAATAAGGGGACCAAGTCCAAAAGTCACGATCAAGTCAGGAGTGGGCAGATGCCCAGGAAATGCCAGCTGGTGGTGCAAAGAAGCTGCCACCGGATGGTAGAAGCTAAGGATTCTGCAAGAACAACAAGGGCTAGAAACTTCCCCTTTGGAGGATGGATGTCCCACGTCGTGAAGAGTCGTGCAGAAGTGTTTTCGTGCAGAAAGACTGCAAACAAGCCTTGCTACCTGCAAGGGTCGTGGTTAGGATTTTTGGATGCTGCTGTGGCCCAGGAGGGACCAGGATGTCGCCAATTGCGTGAGGAGACATAGGGGGCGTCCAGCAAGACAAAGAGCCCACTCAGAAGCAAGCAGCACCCGCAGAAGTGCCAGAACAGGCACTACAAAGTGGAGTGAACTGGAGCTCACCCTAAGTTGCACAAGAGGGACCCACGAAGCTGGAGGACAACTCAGGAGGTCGTGCAATGCAGGTTAGAGTGCCGGGGACCCAGGCTTGGCTGTGCACAAAGGAAATCCTGGAAGAGTGCACAGGAGCCGGAGTAGCTGCAAAACACGCAGTTCCCAGCAATGCAGTCTAGCGTGGGGAGGCAAGGACTTACCTCCACCAAACTTGGACTGAAGAGTCACTGGACTGTGGGAGTCACTTGGACAGAGTTGCTGAGTTCAAGGGACCTCGCTCGTCGTGCTGAGAGGAGACCCAGAGGACCGGTGATGCAGTTCTTTGGTGCCTGCGGTTGCAGGGGGAAGATTCCGTCGACCCACGGGAGATTTCTTCAGAGCTTCTAGTGCAGAGAGGAGGCAGACTATCCCCACAGCATGCACCACCAGGAAAACAGTCGAGAAGGCGGCAGGATCAGCGTTACAAGGTTGCAGTAGTCGTCTTTGCTACTTTGTTGCAGTTTTGCAGGCTTCCAGAGTAGTCAGCAGTCGATTCCTTGGCAGAAGGTGAAGAGAGAGATGCAGAGGAACTCTGATGAGCTCTTGCATTCGTTATCTAAGGAATTCCCCAAAGCAGAGACCCTAAATAGCCAGAAAAGGAGGTTTGGCTACCTAGGAGAGAGGATAGGCTAGCAACACCTGAAGGAGCCTATCAGAAGGAGTCTCTGACGTCACCTGCTGGCACTGGCCACTCAGAGCAGTCCAGTGTGCCAGCAGCACCTCTGTTTCCAAGATGGCAGAGGTCTGGAGCACACTGGAGGAGCTCTGGGCACCTCCCAGGGGAGGTGCAGGTCAGAGGAGTGGTCACTCCCCTTTCCTTTGTCCAGTTTCGCGCCAGAGCAGGGCTGAGGGATCCCTGAACCGGTGCAGACTGGCTTATGCAGAGATGGGCACCATCTGTGCCCATCAAAGCATTTCCAGAGGCTGGGGGAGGCTACTCCTCCCCAGCCCTGACACCTTTTTCCAAAGGGAGAGGGTGTAACACCCTCTCTCTGAGGAAGTCCTTTGTTCTGCCTTCCTGGGCCAGGCCTGGCTGGACCCCAGGAGGGCAGAAACCTGTCTAAGGGGTTGGCAGCAGCAGCAGCTGCAGTGAAACCCCAGGAAAGGTAGTTTGGCAGTACCCGGGTCTGAGCTAGAGACTCGGGGGATCATGGAATTGTCTCCCCAATGCCAGAATGGCATTGGGGTGACAATTCCATGATCCTAGACATGTTACATGGCCATGTTCGGAGTTACCATTGTGACGCTATACATATGGCGTGTAATGGTGTCCCCGCACTCACAAAGTCCGGGGAATTTGCCCTAAACAATGTGGGAGCACCTTGGCTAATGCCAGGGTGCCCACACACTAAGGCCCTCATTCTGACCCTGGCGGTCAAAGACCGCCAGGGCGGAGGACCGCGGGAGCACCGCCGACAGGCCGGCGGTGCTCCAATGGGGATTCCGACCGCGGCGGTAAAGCCGCGGTCGGACCGGCACCACTGGCGGGCTCCCGCCAGTGTACCGCCGCCCCATTGAATCCTCCACGGCGGCGCAGCTTGCTGCACCGCCGCGGGGATTCCGACCCCCCCTACCGCCATCCAGATCCCGGCGGTCCGACCGCCGGGATCCGGATGGCGGTAGGGGGGGGTCGCGGGGCCCCTGGGGGCCCCTGCAGTGCCCATGCCACTGGCATGGGCATTGCAGGGGCCCCCGTAAGAGGGCCCCTACATGTATTTCACTGTCTGCTGCGCAGACAGTGAAATACGCGACGGGTGCAACTGCACCCGTCGCACAGCTTCCACTCCGCCGGCTCGATTCCGAGCCGGCTTCATCGTGGAAGCCTCTTTCCCGCTGGGCTGGCGGGCGGTCTGAAGGCGACCGCCCGCCAGCCCAGCGGGAAAGTCAGAATTACCGCCGCGGTCTTTCGACCGCGGAACGGTAACCTGACGGCGGGACTTTGGCGGGCGGCCTCCGCCGCCCGCCAAGGTCAGAATGAGGGCCTAAGTAACTTAGCACCCAACCTTTACCAGGTAAAGGTTAGACATATAGGTGACTTATAAGTTACTTAAGTGCAGTGTAAAATGGCTGTGAAATAACGTGGACGTTATTTCACTCAGGCTGCAGTGGCAGGCCTGTGTAAGAATTGTCAGATCTCCCTATGGGTGGCATAAGAAATGCTGCAGCCCATAGGGATCTCCTGGAACCACAATACCCCGGGTACCTCAGTACCATATACTAGGGAATTATAAGGGTGTTCCAGTATGCAAATGTAAATTGGTGAAATTGGTCACTAGCCTGTTAGTGACAATTTGGAAAGAAATGAGAGAGCATAACCACTGAGGTTCTGGTTAGCAGAGCCTCAGTGAGACAGTTAGTCATCACACAGGGAACACATAAAGGGCACACTTATGAGCACTGGGGCCCTGGCTGGCAGGGCCCCAGTGACACATACAACTAAAACAACATATAGACAGTGAAATATGGGGGTAACATGCCAGGCAAGATGGTACTTTCCTACAAATGGGCACTAACTTCTAACAGACATATAGGGCCTGATTCTAACTTTGGAGGACGGTGTTAAACCGTCCCAAAAGTGACGGATATACCACCTACCGTATTACGAGTTCCATAGGATATAATGGACTCGTAATACGGTAGGTGGTATATCCGCCACTTTTGGGACGGTTTAATACCGTCCTCCAAAGTTAGAATCAGGCCCATAGTTTTACTGACTAGATAAAACTACATTGTACACAAATGATAATGTGTGGTTATCCAGTTTCTGTAAATATTTATCATTTGTGCATCACTAAGTAAACTGTCTTGATTTATTATGATCCTATGAAATCTCTGTTTCCAGCACACTTCAAGATTACAAAAAGAGTGCTTAATTTTTGCTTTTGTAACTGCTGCATGCATACAGTTTATTTACAGGTATTTATATGATGTTTTGTGTTGCAAAAAAACAACATCCTACATTGTCACATAATTCACTTTAAAAACACCTCTGAATTTGCAGTCAGAGAAAGAAAACTAAACACAAATCCTCAAACTAAAGAAGCAAAACAGCCTGCCATTTGACTTCTGTCTTTGGCAAGTGTGACAAGTTAACCAAACAATTTAAAGACATTTTTATTTATTGCTCTGACTTTCCCGACCCAACCAAAAGCAGCTCAGTCGCGACCCTCAGTTTGGGAAACTGCCATTCTCTGATTCCTGCTCTTATGATCAAGTGTAAGTTTACGACCTCTTGTCTACTTTAGAATACTTCTCTCTTGTGGGCTTAAAGCCATTCAATTTGTTTGTTCCAGTGTCATTTAAAAATCCTTGCTTGATATTGGTGACTCCTGCCTCTTTGTCTCTCCTTTTTTAGGTTATGCATAAGCGTAAGAACTTCTGTATACTTTTAGTATACTTACTGTGGGCTTAAAGTGATTTCATTTCCTTGTTTCAGTGTCATTTAAAAATACTTCCTTGGTAGTGGTCAGTCATGCCTCTTTGTCCTGCCATTTTCTCTTTGGGAGCAGGGACCAACTACTGTATAACTACACTTTGTTGTATTTATCTCTTCTGTATGGGGACTTTATTTTCTTGGTTTCCTGCTCGTGCTCTGCGAAGCTTTCCATTTCATTTCCAGAGCACTCTGTTTCTATAATCGGCTGTAAATCAGGCTGTTATCTTGGTCACATTTGCTGACAGCCTGTGGTACTGCACCCTTTCCTTGCTTCCTGCTCATTGTTACACTTTACTAAGGACAGGTAAGATTCTAAAATAGTAGAAAGTGTTTCATTAAGTAATCAGTGAAAGCGCGCTCTTTGTTGTCATTTTTACATGAGATAAACAGGTAATCCTAATATGTGACTGCCCGAATCAATATGGCAGCATTTTGCGTGACCCCAGTAAAACCCTTATTTGTTTTGTTTGCAAGCTGCCTGTTAAAAATGCATTTTAAACCTGAGCCTCAGTGCTTCTTTTAATGAATCCAAGCCCTTCTGTCATTCTGTTTCAATGCACTCCCTGACACCTAAATTCAACCCCCAGTAACCTGATACACCCCTCGAACATACCCTCTCCTCGACACACTCCCCATTCCCTGCACTACTTCAAGCTGCTGGAAGCAAACTCCTGAGCCATTTGCTTCACCTCCGGTCCTTCACGCTCCCACCCCTCCCACGGGGGGGGGGGGGGGAAGCTGACAAGTTCTGGGGAGGGGGCGAGAGGGGGAGTGGTGAGGAGCAGAGCAATGTACAAAACATGTGCTTGCACAGTCAGGGATTTTTTTCTCTTATGACATTTGTGTGGGTTCCTTTAGGCTGTGCAGCCAGGAGAGAAGAGAACACGTTTTCCTCCTCAAACTTTCCAGGGACTCCTTCGCAGGCTTCCCAGTGAGAGATGGCAGGGAAGGAAGATGAGGGCAGAGCCCAGGAATGCAGACCATGCCTGGCACTGACTGAGTTGCGCTGACATCCATATCTGACTACCATAAGAAGCTCTGTACTGAGTAGACACCCTAAGAAGAGCAACGCATCTCTGTCCGGGTCTGGCACTAGCCCACTGCGCACTTTACATACAACGGAGATACAATAGGGTGCAGCCAGGGCACCTGAACCTCACTAGTGCTGACACTTCTCCCATGCACCCCACGCCCTCTGCGTGGCCCTGTCCTGAGAGACAACATGAAAGGTAAGTATCCTAGGATGCTCCGTGGTCACCCCGTGTGCTGTCTGCAATGAGCTGTAACCTTGCCATCCCACCTGCGCCTGGGTGCAAAGCTTCACAGTCCAGTATGTGAGGGTTCTGCTTACAGCTTCTATCCTGAAAACAACTAGACTGAACGGACACATCAGAGGGAAAGAGCCACAAGTTTGAAGAAAGAGGGAGTGTACCATGCTTTTGTATAAACAAATATATCAAACTGTGAATGTTGGCTTTTCTGGTGTGGAATCTGAATAGCTCTTTACTGTCAGGTGTTCAGGTGCCTGCCTGTGTCATATTTAAGATGTGCTGAGTGTGGACTGGCCTGTGTTTATTTTCATGCTTTCTTAAGTATGTTAGGGGCATATTTATGAGACCCTAGCACCACCTTGCGCCACATAAGAGTCATTTTTTGTATGGTAATGTGGCCCAACGAGGCGAAAATCCTGCGCCATATTTACAAACATTATGCCTGCGCCAGGCATAATGTATGCAAAGGGGGTGTTCCCAAGTCAGGGGGGGCGAAAAAATGGCACAAGGAAATCTAAGAGATTTCCTCTCGTCAGTTGTTACGTCACTTTTAATGCCTGCTCAGAGCAGGTGTTAAAAGGGGGCTTCAGTTATTTATAATTGACCTCCATGTACTCTGTTGGTGTAGCGCCAAAATATTGGCGCTACTCCAGCAGAGCACATAGGGGCCCATTATAAATAATATTTCCTTAAATAAGTAAAGTGGGTACAGCGCCATTTTCCTTGCGTCCTTAGCACCCCCCTACCGCCACCATGTGTGTGCTGTATCTAGGATACAGTGCACCCTGGCACAGGGTAGGGGGCAATTCTGTAATTTTATTGATGTTGATGTTGATGTTTATTTTTATGGTCTCTTGGAATCTTCCTAAGATATGCATTTTTAGTTCTATGCTTCAAAACCTGTTGCTCGTAAGGGACGGGTGTGCTCGATACCTTACACAGGACCAGTCTACACGTCTCTGTCTCACTGTAACTTTACTACACGCACACATTCAGCTTTACGCTGCAAACATAAGCGAGACAGAACAAACGCACACACATTTCCCCTTTCTTTATTTGTTTTTCTTTTCTCGCTCTTTTTCTTTGCTGTTTTTGAAAACAGCCTCTACTGCCAAGGGTGTTGATATCTTCAGCTTTGCTTCTCAACATCTGGCAATCTTTAGGTACCACTGGAGGCTTAACTGGCTTGTGAAATTCGTTTGGCCTCATTCTCTCACCAAGACTCACTGGCTGAAAAATGTTTGTTCTTTACATTTGCTGCAGCTGAGAACGAAAAAAACCTTAAAGTTCAGTTTCGAAACATCACATGCTGCTTTCAGTTTGTGTGCAGGGGCTGTGAAGACGGCTCTGGCCACCTATAAATCAGAACCCCAAGTGACTGTGTGAAATGTTTGACCGTCTCGTGACTTGTGGGGCTCGGGCCAGGTTCTGTTACCCAGAATCCTTTGCAAACCTCAAAATTTGGCTAAAAAAACACATGTTCCTCACATTTCTGTGGCAGAAAGTTCTGGAATCTGAGAGGAGCCACAAATTTCCTTCCCCCCAGCGTTTCCCCAAGTCTCCCGATAAAAATGATAGCTCACTTGTGTGGGTAGGCCTAGCGCCCGTGACAGGAAATGCCCCAAAACTAAACGTGGACACATCACATTTTTTGAAAGAAAACAGAGGTGTTTTTTGCAAAGTGCCTACCTGTAGATTTTGGCCTCTAGCTCAGCCGGCACCTAGGGAAACCTACCAAACCTGTGCATTTTTTAAAACTAGAGACCTAGGGGAATCCAAGATGGGGTGACTTGTGGGGTTCTGACCAGGTTCTGTTACCCAGAATCCTTTGCAAATCTCTAAATTTGGCTTAAAAAAACAAATTTTCCTCACATTTCGGTGACAGAAAGTTCTGGAATCTGAGAGGAGCCACAAATTTCCTTCCACCCAGCGTTCCCCCAAATCTCCCGATAAAAATGATACCTCACTTGTGTGGGTAGGACTAGCGCCCACGAAAGGAAATGGCCCAAAACACAACGTGGACACATCAAATTTTTTCATAGAAAACAGTGCCTACCTGTGGATTTTGGCCTGTAGCTCAGCCGGCGGGGAAACCTAGCAAACCAGCGCATTTCTGAAAACTAGAAACCCAGGGGAATCCAAGATGGGGTGACTTGTGAGGCTCGGACCAGGTTCTGTTACCCAGAATCCTTTGCACACCTCAAAATTTGGCTAAAGAAACACATGTTTCTCACATTTCTGTGGCAGAAAGTTCTGGAATCTGAGAGGAGCCACAAATTTCCTTCCACCCAGCGTTCCCCCAAGTCTCCCGATAAAAATGATACCTCACTTGTGTGGGTAGGCCTAGCGCCCGCGACAGGAAACGCCCCAAAGCGCAATGTGGACACATCCAATTTTTTTAAAGAAAACAGAGGTGTTTTTTGCGAAGTGCCTACCTGTAGATTTTGGCCTCTAGCTCAGCCGGCACCTAGGGAAACCTACCAAACCTGTGCATTTCTGAAAACTAGCACCTAGGGGAATCCAAGATGGGGTGACTTGTGGGGCTCGGACCAGGTTCTGTTAACCAGAATCCTTTGCAAACCTCAAAATTTGGCTAAAAAAACACATGTTCCTCACATTTCTGTGGCAGAAAGTTCTGGAATCTGAGAGGAGCCACAAATTTCCTTCCACCCAGCGTTCCCCCAAGTCTCCAGATAAAAATTATACCTCACTTGTGTGGGTAGGCTTAGCGTCCGCGACAGGAAACGCCCCAAAGTGCAACGTGGACACATCCAATTTCTTGAAAGAAAACAGAGGTGATTTTTGCGAAGTGCCTACCTGTAGGTTTTGGCCTCTAGCTCAGCCGGCACCTAGGGAAACCTACCAAACCTGTGCATTTCTGAAAACTAGAGACCTAGGGGAATCCAAGATGGGGTGACTTGTGGGGCTCGGACCAGGTTCTGTTACCCAGAATCCTTTGCAAACCTCAAAATTTGGCTAAAAAAACACATTTTCCTCACATTTCGGTGACAGAAAGTTCTGGAATCTGAGAGGAGCCACAAATTTCCTTCCACCCAGCGTTACCCCAAGTCTCCCGATAAAAATGATACCTCACTTGTGTGGGTAGGACTAGCGCCCACAAAAGGAAATGGCCCAAAACACAACGTGGACACATCACATTTTTTCATAGAAAACAGTGCCTACCTGTGGATTTTGGCCTGTAGCTCAGCCGGCACCTGGGGAAACCTAGCAAACCAGCGCATTTTTGAAAACTAGAAACCCAGGGGAATCCAAGATGGGGTGACTTGCGGGGCTCTGACCTGGTTATGTTACCCAGAATCCTTTGCAAACATCAACATTTGGCCAAAAAAAAACTTTTTCCTCTCATTTCGGTGACAGAAAGTTCTGGAATCTGAGAGGAGCCACAAATTTCCTTCCACCCAGCGTTCCCCTAAGTCTCTCGTTAAAAATGGTACCTCACTTGTGTGGGTAGGCCTAGCACCCGCGTCAGGAAACGCCCCAAAGCGCAACGTGGACACATCCAAATTTTTGAAAGAAAACAGAGGTGATTTTTGCGAAGTGCCTACCTGTAGATTTTGGCCTCTAGCTCAGCTGGCACCTAGGGAAACCCACCAAACCTGTGCATTTCTGAAAACTAGAGGCCTAGGGGAATCCAAGATGGGGTGACTTGTGGGGCTCGGACCAGGTTCTGTTACCCAGAATCCTTTGCACACATCAACATTTAGCTAAAAAAACACATGTTCCTCACATTTCTGTGGCAGAAAGTTCTGGAATCTGAGAGGAGCCACAAATTTCCTTCCACCCAGCGTTCCCCCAAGTTTCCCGATAAAAATGATACCTCACTTGTGTGGGTAGGCCTAGCGCCCGCGACAGGAAACGCCCCAAAGCGCAACGTGGACACATCCAATTTTTTGAAAGAAAACAGAGGTGTTTTTTGCGAAGTGCCTACCTGTAGATTTTGGCCTCTAGCTTAGCCGGCGCCTAGGGAAACCTACCAAACCTGTGCATTTCTGAAAACTAGAGACCTAGGGGAATCCAAGATGGGGTGACTTGTGGGGCTCGGACCAGGTTCTGTTACCCAGAATCCTTTGCAAACCTCAAAATTTGGCTAAAAAAACACATGTTCCTCACATTTCTGTGGCAGAAAGTTCTGGAATCTGAGAGGAGCCACAAATTTCCTTCCACCCAGCGTTCCCCCAAGTCTCCCGATAAAATTATACCTCACTTGTGTGGGTAGGCCTAGCGCCCGCGTCAGGAAACGCCCCAAAGCGCAACGTGGACACATCCAGTTTTTTAAAGAAAACAGAGGTGATTTTTGCGAAGTGCTTACCTGTAGATTTTGGCCTCTAGCTCAGCCGGCACCTAGGGAAACCTACCAAACCTGTGCATTTCTGAAAACTAGAGACCTAGGGGAATCCAAGATGGGGTGACTTGTGGGGCTCGGACCAGGTTCTGTTACCCAGAATCCTTTGCAAACCTCAAAATGTGGCTAAAAAAACACATGTTCCTCACATTTTTGTGGCAGAAAGTTCTGGAATCTGAGAGGAGCCACAAATTTCATTCCACCCAGCGTTCCCCCAAGTCTCCCGATAAAAATGATACCTCACTTGTGTGGGTAGGCCTAGCGCCCGCGACAGGAAACGCCCCAAAGGGCAACGTGGACACATCCAGTTTTTGAAAGAAAACAGAGGTGATTTTTGCGAAGTGCCTACCTGTAGATTTTGGCCTCTAGCTCAGCCGGCACCTAGGGAAACCTACCAAACCTGTGCATTTCTGAAAACTAGAGACCTAGGGGAATCCAAGATGGGGTGACTTGTGGGGCTCAGACCAGGTTCTGTTACCCAGAATCCTTTGCAAACCTCAAAATTTGGCTAAAAAAACACATGTTCCTCACATTTCTGTGGCAGAAAGTTCTGGAATCTGAAAGGAGCCACACATTTCCTTCCACCCAGCGTTCCCCCAAGTCTCCCGATAAAAATGATACCTCACTTGTGTGGGTAGGACTAGCGCCCACGAAAGGAAATGGCCCAAAACACAACGTGGACACATCACATTTTTTCATAGAAAACAGTGCCTACCTGTGGATTTTGGCCTGTAGCTCAGCCGGCACCTGGGGAAACCTAGCAAACCAGCACATTTTTGAAAACTAGAAACCCAGGGGAATCCAAGATGGGGTGACTTGCGGGGCTCTGACCTGGTTATGTTACCCAGAATCCTTTGCAAACATCAAAATTTGGTCAAAAAAACACTTTTTCCTCTCATTTCGGTGACAGAAAGTTCTGGAATCTGAGAGGAGCCACAAATTTCCTTCCACCCAGCGTTACCCCAAGTCTCCCGATAAAAATGATACCTCACTTGTGTGGGTAGGACTAGCGCCCACGAAAGGAAATGGCCCAAACCACAACGTGGACACAGCATATTTTTTCACAGAAAACAGAGGTGTTTTTTGCGAAGTGCCTACCAGTAGATTTTGGCCTCTAGCTCAGCTGGCACCTAGGGAAACCTACCAAACCTGTGCATTTCTGAAAACTAGAGGCCTAGGGGAATCCAAGATGGGGTGACTTGTGGGGCTCGGACCAGGTTCTGTTACCCAGAATCCTTTGCACACATCAACATTTGGCTAAAAAAACACATGTTCCTCACATTTCTGTGGCAGAAAGTTCTGGAATCTGAGAGGAGCCACAAATTTCCTTCAACCCAGCGTTCCCCCAAGTTTCCCGATAAAAATGATACCTCACTTGTGTGGGTAGGCCTAGCGCCCTCGACAGGAAACACCCCAAAGCGCAACGTGGACACATCCAATTTTTTGAAAGAAAACAGAGGTGTTTTTTGCGAAGTGCCTACCTGTAGATTTTGGCCTCTAGCTTAGCCGGCACCTAGGGAAACCTACCAAACCTGTGCATTTCTGAAAACTAGAGACCTAGGGGAATCCAAGATTGGGTGACTTGTGGGGCTCGGACCAGGTTCTGTTACCCAGAATCCTTTGCAAACCTCAAAATTTGGCTAAAAAAACACATGTTCCTCACATTTCTGTGGCAGAAAGTTCTGGAATCTGAGAGGAGCCACAAATTTCCTTCCACCCAGCGTTCCCCCAAGTCTCCCGATAAAAATGATACCTCACTTGTGTGGGTAGGCCTAGCGCCCGCGACAGGAAACGCCTCAAAGCGCAACGTGGACACATCCAAATTTTTGAAAGAAAACAGAGGTGATTTTTGCGAAGTGCCTACCTGTAGATTTTGGCCTCTAGCTCAGCCGGCACCTAGGGAAACCTACCAAACCTGTGCATTTCAGAAAACTAGAGAGCTAGGGGAATCCAAGATGGGGTGACTTGTGGGGCTCGGACCAGGTTCTGTTACCCAGAATCCTTTGCAAACCTCAAAATTTGGCTAAAAAAACACATGTTCCTCACATTTCTGTGGCAGAAAGTTCTGGAATCTGAGAGGAGCCACAAATTTCCTCCACCCAGCGTTCCCCCAAGTCTCCTGATAAAAATGATACCTCACCTGTGTGGGTAGGCCTAGCGCCCGCGTCAGGAAACACCCCAAAGTGCAACGTGGACACATCCAATTTTTTGAAAGAAAACAGAGGTGATTTTTGCTAAGTGCATACCTGTAGTTTTTGGCCTCTAGCTCAGCCGGCACCTAGGGAAACCTACCAAACCTGTACATTTCTGAAAACTAGAGACCTAGGGGAATCCAAGATGGGGTGACTTGTGGGGCTCGGACCAGGTTCTGTTACCCAGAATCCTTTGCAAACCTCAAAATGTGGCTAAAAAAACACATGTTCCTCACATTTCTGTGGTAGAAAGTTCTGGAATCTGAGAGGAGCCACAAATTTCATTCCACACAGCGTTCCCCCAAGTCTCCCGATAAAAATGATACCTCACTTGTGTGGGTAAGCCTAGAGGCCGCGTCAGGTAACGCCCCAAAGCGCAACGTGGACACATCCAATTTTTTTAAAGAAAACAGGGGTGATTTTTGCGAAGTGCCTACCTGTAGATTTTGGCCTCTAGCTCAGCCGGCACCTAGGGAAACCTACCACACCTGTGCATTTCTGAAAACTAGAGACCTAGGGGAATCCAAGATGGGGTGACTTGTGGGGCTCGGACCAGGTTCTGTTACCCAGAATCCTTTGCAAACCTCAAAATTTGGCTAAAAAAACACATGTTCCTCACATTTCTGTGGCAGAAAGTTCTGGAATCTGAGAGGAGCCACAAATTTCCTTCCACCCAGCGTTCCCCCAAGTCTCCCGATAAAAATGATACCTCACTTGTGTGGTTAGGACTAGCGCCCACGAAAAGAAATGGCCCAAAACACAACGTGGACACATCACATTTTTTCATAGAAAACAGTGCCTACCTGTGGATTTTGGCCTGAAGCTCAGCCGGCACCTGGGGAAACCTAGCAAACCAGTGCATTTTTGAAAACTAGAAACCCAGGGGAATCCAAGATGGGGTGACTTGCGGGGCTCTGACCTGGTTATGTTACCCAGAATCCTTTGCAAACATCAAAATTTGGCCAAAAAAAACTTTTTCCTCTCATTTCGGTGACAGAAAGTTCTGGAATCTGAGAGGAGCCACAAATTTCCTTCCACCCAGCGTTCCCCTAAGTCTCTCGTTAAAAATGGTACCTCACTTCTGTGGGTAGGCCTAGCGCCCACGAAAGGAAATGGCCCAAACCACAACGTGGACACAGCATATTTTTTCACAGAAAACAGAGGTGTTTTTTTGCAAAGTGCCTACCTGTGGAGTTTGGCCTCTAGCTCAGCCGGCCCCAGGGGGGGGCAGAAATGCCCTAAAATAAATTTGCCCCCCCCAAACGCCCCCTGCCCGGGAGCGACCCTTGCCTACGGGGTCGCTTCCCCTGCGTGACATTGGCGCCAAAAAACAAATCCCCGGTGCCTAGTGGTTTCTGCCCCCTTGGGGCCAGATTGACCTAAAATCGCCCAATCTGCCCCCAAGGGGGGCAGAAATGGTCTAAATACAATTTGACCCCCAGGGCAGCGACCCTTGCCTGATGGGTCGCTACCCATCTCTAAAAAAAAAAAAAAAAAAAAAAAAAAAAATTGCCCTGGCGCCTAGAGGTTTCTGCCCCCTAATAATAGGGGGGTGCACGGGGGGCGCGCTAGCGTTCCCCCAATTTCCCCTGTGCCTTGGACGAGGTGACCTCGTCCAAGGCACAGGGGAACTGTAGCCTTGGACGAGGTCACCTCGTCCAAGACACAGAACAGGTTGAGACTTTAGTTCATAATTTACTAGGAAAATCTACATTACATAGATTATGTCAGTGCATTTTTTCACTAACATTTACAGACTACATAGATTGCACTACCTCAATTTTTCATCACTCAAGAACAGAGAAACAACAATGCCCTGGCTGACCTGTGCTAAAATGGCATTGTGCACAGAAAAGCCGGAGTAACAACGATGAGCTGACCAAGTCATTCAGTCCAAGTCAGACCGTGAGATTTCCTGTGCAGAACATTAACAGCTCATCCAGCACTGTGTCCTGAACAACAATGGCTAAACCACTACTTGTCTGAACAACGACTCCTAAACAACTAAAAAGTCTTTACATCGAAGAACTGAACAACTACTGTCTAAACAACGATTTTGCAAGAATAACGATTGCCTTAACAACAAATTTTAAGGTAAATTTCTCTTTTTTTATGGTTTATTTATAAGTTGTTTAGAATTTATATATATATACATATGTATATATATATATATATATATATATATATATATATATATATATATAGATGAGTATTTATATATTTGTTTTAATATTTGCTAATTATTCAAGATAGAATATGGTTTATTTTTATAATAATAATGCAAATATTTAATTTTTTTAAATTACAGTAAAGGTGAGTGGTTATTTGTTGAACTTTCTTTTATGGACGGGATGTTAGGGATACACGGGTAATGGGTGGGGTAGTGTATTAAAAGTTAGTGTTAATTGTATTAATGGAGTATTTGTTTAATGTGTTTTTAAATAGGTGTATTAATACTCAAGTATTAATTGTATTACTGTATTATTCATATTTATGTTTAAATAGATTTCTTTTTTTTTTGCATATTTATAAACATAATTTAAAAAAATAATGTAGTTATGAGATATTCTGCAATATATTTGTTATGGTTTGTGAAAGATTGTAATTTTTTAAAAATATATATTTTTTAATTTTATTTATTTTTTTATTTCTGGGAACAGCATTATTACTAGGCGTATTATTTTTGGTGGGGGGGGTTTAAATATTTTTTTTAGGTTTTTAAATTTAGAAGATTATACTAAAATACAGCAGAATAAGAGGCGGGATATGTGAGATGCAGGGGTTATGGTGGGGAGTGTATTAATACTCCAGTATTAATTTTAATACTTGTGTGTTATTTTTTTGAATGTTTATTTATTTTACTTTGCTTTAAAAATTGTTTTTTTTAGAATGCAAAATGGTTATGTATTTGTATAGTTCTTAATTATATATTTGGTATGAATTTTGGATACTAATATATATATAGGGTTAATGTATTAACTGTGTATCATTTTCAAATAGATAGTTTTTTTAAAAAAAGTATTAGAGGTAGTAATATTCTTAATTTCTTCTTATATCTTCAATTTAGTATTTACATTATTTGTTTAAAAAAAAATATTTTTAAAAATTGTAAATAGTTTTTTTGATAAATTTAAATAGTTGAAAAAAATGTTTTATAAACTAAAACATTGTAATTTTTTTTTTATTAAAGATATTCATATGTATGTATTATGGCTTTTATAATGATATTTTTAAATATGTAATCACAATAACACAGGTTTATTTAAATATTTACGTCTTTTTTCCAATTGTATTATTACATTAAAAAAATCACAGAAATTACATTTTGCAATTTTTTTCTTTAATGCACATATATATTTTTAGATTTTTAAAAAATGTTAATTTTTTTATTGAAAATAGTTTAAAAAAAGCAACAAAAACATATTTATTCATAATTTATTATTTAAATATTTTTATAATTTTTTTACAAATGTATTTACATTTTTTTAACCCTTTTCAGTGGTATTTTTCACTGTTTTCGATTATATCATCTGGGAAAAGTAGTCCTTTTCTATGTTTACTCTTTTTCTCCGTTTACGTGGATTGACATCTGTTTCTTCTGATGGTGGAGTGTTGCGGTCAAAATCGGATGGAAGCAGAGACCTTGGCCAGGTAAGTTTAATTAAAAACGTTTTTAGAGTATGTTTATGGGTATAGTTATTGCAGAGATAGAGCTGGGAGTTAATTCTAAGGTAGGGAGTAGCTTTTGGAACTTATGATTGTTTGTAATGTTTATTTTTTATACCCATGCAGGTTTGCTAAGATATGGTTTCGGTTAAAAAAAAAAGTTTAGCAGTGTTTGCATTTTTGAAACAATTGTACTGCTGTTTTAAAAAAAATATAGACCCTCATTACAACCCTGGTAGTCGGTGTTAAAGCAGCGGTAATACCACCAACAGCCCGGTGCAAAAAAAAAATGGAATCACGACCAGGGCGTGTGAGAAAGTAGCCTCTTTCTAGACTTGTTACCCCCACTTTTGACCTGTTTGTGAATGTATGTCAGGGTGTTTTCACTGTCTCACTGGGATCCTGCTAGCCAGGGCCCAGTGCTCATAGTGAAAACCCTATGTTTTCAGTATGTTTGTTATGTGTCACTGGGACCCTGCTAGCCAGGACCCCAGTGCTCATAAGTTTGGGACCTATATGTATGTGGTCCCTGTGTGATGCCTAACTGTCTCACTGAGGCTCTGCTATTCAGAACCTCAGTGGTTATGCTCTCTCTGTACAAATTGTCACCAACAGGCTAGTGACCAATTTCACCAATTCAGATTGGCATACTGGAACACCCTTATAATTCCCTAGTATATGGTACTGAGGTACCCAGGGTATTGGGGTTCCAGGAGATCCCTATGGGCTGCAGCATTTCTTTTGCCACCCATAGGGAGCTCTGACAATTCATACACAGGCCTGCCACGGCAGCCTGAGTGAAATAACGTCCATGTTATTTCACAGCCATTTACCACTGCACTTAAGTAACTTATAAGTCACCTATATGTCTAACCTTTACCTGGTAAAGGTTGGGTGCTAAGTTACTTAGTGTGTGGGCACCATGGCACTAGCCAAGGTGCCCCCACATTGTTCAGGGCAAATTCCCCGGACTTTGTGAGTGCGGGGACACCATTACACATGTGCACTATACATATGTCACGACATATGTATGGCGTCACAATGGTAACTCCAAACATGGCCATGTAACATGTCTAAGATCATGGAATTGTCACTAGCACAGACCCGGGTACTGCCAAACTGCCTTTCCCGGGGTTTCACTGCAGCTGCTGCCAACCCCTCAGACAGGTTTATGCCAGTCTACACCGGTTCAGTGATCCCTCAGCCCTGCTCTGGCACGAAACTGGACAAAGGAAAGGGGAGTGACCACTCCTCTGACCTGCACCTCAGGGCTGGGGAGGAGTAGCCTCCCCCAGACTCTGGAAATGCGTTGATGGGCACAGATGGTGCCCATCTCTGCATAAGCCAGTCTACACCGGTTCAGTGATCCCTCAGCCCTGCTCTGGCGCGAAACTGGACAAAGGAAAGGGGAGTGACCACTCCTCTGACCTGCACCTCCCAGGGGAGATGCCCAGAGCTCCTCCAGTGTGCTCCAGACCTCTGCCATCTTGGAAACAGAGGTGCCGCTGGCACACTGGACTGCTCTGAGTGGCCAGTGCCAGCATGTGACGTCAGAGACTCCTTCTGATAGGCTCTTACCTGTGTTGCTAGCCTATCCTCCTTCCTAGGTAGCCAAACCTCCTTTTCTGGCTATTTAGGGTCTCTGCTTTGGGGAATTCTTTAGATAACGAATGCAAGAGCTCATCAGAGTTCCTCTTCATCTCTCTCTTCACCTTCTGCCAAAGGATCGACTGCTGACTGCTCAGGACACCTGCAAAACTGCAACAAAGTAGCCAATGATGGCTACTGCAACCTTGTATCTCTTCTCCTGCCGCTTTCTTGCCTGTTTCCTGGTGGTGCATGCTCTGGTGGTAGCCTGCCTCCTTCTTGCACCAGGAGCTCTGAAGAAATCTCCTGTGGGACGATGGAATCTTCCCCCTGCAACCGCAGGCAACAAAAGACTGAATCACCGGTCCTCTGGGTCCCCTCTCAGCACGACGAGCGTGGTCCCTGGAACTCAGCAACTCTGTCCAAGTGACTCCCACAGTCCAGTGACTCTTCAGTCCAAGTTTGGTGGAGGTAAGTACTTGCCTCCCCACGCTAGACTGCATTGCTGGGTACCTTCCAGGATTTCCTTCGTGCACAGCCAAGCCTGGGTCCCCGACACGCTAACCTGCAGTGCACAACCTCCTGAGTTGTCCTCCGGCGTAGTGGGACTCCCTTTTGTGTCTGCGGGTGAGCTCAAGTTCACTCCTCTTCCAAGTGCCTGTTCCGGTACTTCTGCAGGTGCTGCCTGCTTCTGTGAGGGCTCCCTGACTTGCTGGACACCCCCTCTATCTCCTCATCCAAGTGGCGACATCCTGGTCCCTCCTGGGCCACAGCTGCATCCAAAAACCCTAACCACGACCCTTGCAGCTAGCAAGGCTTGTTTGCGGTCTTTCTGCGTGGGAACACCTCTGTGAGCTTCTTCACGATGTGGGACATCCATCCTCCAAAGGGGAAGTTTCTAGCCCTCTTCGTTCTTGCAGAATCCACAGCTTCTACCATCCAGTGGCAGCTTCTTTGCACTCTCAGCTGGCATTTCCTGGGCATCTGCCCACTCTCGACTTTGTCGCAACTCTTGGACTTGGTCCCCTTGTTCCACAGGTACTCTCGTCCAGAAATCTACTTTGGTTGCATTGCTGGTGTTGGTCTTCTTTGCAGAATTCCCCTATCACGACTTCTGTGCTCTCTGGGGAATATAGGTGCCCTTTACACCTACTTTTCAGGGTCTTGGGGTGGGCTATTCTTTTAACCCTCACTGTTTTCTTACAGTCCCAGCGACCCTCTACAAGCTCACATAGGTTTGGGGTCCATTTGTGGTTCGCATTCCACTTTTGGAGTATATGGTTTGTGTTACCCCTGTACCTATGTGCTCTCATTGCAATCTATTGTGACTGTACATTGCTTGCATTGCTTTCTATTGCTATTACTGCATATTTTTGGTATTGTGTACATATATCTTGTGTATATTTGGCATCCTCATACTGAGGGTACTCACTGAGATACTTTTGGCATATTGTCATAAAAATAAAGTACCTTTATTTTTAGTATATCTGTGTATTGTGTTTTCTTATGATATTGTGCATATGACACCAGTGGTATAGTAGGAGCTTTGCATGTCTCCTAGTTCAGCCTAAGCTGCTCTGCTATAGCTACCTTCTATCAGCCTAAGCTGCTAGAAACACCTCTTCTACACTAATAAGGGATAACTGGACCTGGTACAGAGTGTAAGTACTCCTTGGTACCCACTAAAAGCCAGGCCAGCTTCCTACATGCATGATGGGATAGCAATCTGATTTCTCAGGTGTATGACTACATTTCAAAATTATATACTGCATGCCAGAAACCAGATTTAGGTATTAGCACAACTTTTTTGTCTAGGCTTTTCTCTGGAAAAATACCTTTAACCAATTATTCACGGGGGAGAGCTGCAAGGTTACAAGCGGCACTAAGGCATCTCATGACAATGCAGACTCTTTGGTATAAGGTACACATATGGGTATTGTAAGATCGGGTAACCTCCGTGCCTAATCTGTAAAATAATAAGTGTCAGTGCCCAAAGTTTTGCTCAGAAGCCTGTGGCCCACCTTTCGAAGGTCAAGGTGCCGAATGCCAAGACTGCATAGTCTTCATTCCACTTTATGCCTCTTTAATGCTCCACCTGATAATCCCGGACTATTTATATCACTCTTTCAGATTCTTTTTCACCTCTGCTTTCTTCCTATGTCACTGTTTTTCCGTTTTTTCTTTCTGCTTCCTTTTTGTCTTTTGTGTTTTTTAGGGTCAAGCCTGCAAGTGCATGTGCTAAAGCATGCGTCTTGCTTGCAAGGCTCTGTTGTGTACGGTAAAGGGCTTGGAGCCCGCCTCTCACTCTTCTTTAAGTCTCGTAATTCGTCAAGGGATGCCTTGCATAATTTCCATTCCTCTGCCTGGAGCAGTTTAGCTTAGTTTACTGCATTTATAGAGCACATGGGTACCCGAAGGCTTCCCAGGGCTAAAGCTGAACCACTAAACTAGGAAGTGCCCATACTGAGAATAATAACATCTTTAGTTTCCTGCGAAAGGAGGATTCCGAATTGTCTTGACGAAGTTCCAAAGGGAGAGAGTTCCAGAGGTAGGCCGCTTTGAAGGCAAAGAATCTGCCTCCCCATATTGCTTTCCTAACACAAGGGTTGTTAATTAGCAACGCCGAGCATGATCTGATTGCCCTCTGTGGGGTATAAAATGTTATGATTTGCCTAAGGAAGTCCGGACCCTTATTATGAAGGGCTTTATGTACCATGCACATGGCTTTAAATTAATATGCTGTTCTATAGGAACAAGGCAGTAAAGCCAGTGCTGATTTAACAGAAAGATGTCTAGGAATGTTCATGAGTAGATGAGCAGCAGCATTCTGCACAACCTGCAATCTCTTTTTTACGTAACTGGGAGAACTCAGGAAAAGAGAATTTCCATAGTCTAAGCGTGACAATATATGGGCCTGAATGATGAGTCTTTTGGCCAAAAATGGGAGAACTTTGAAAATTTTCCTGATAGTTCTTAGCAGGCTGAAACAGGTCACAGCCAACATTTTGGAGTGGCATTCCATCGAAAGACGGGGGTCTAACCAGAAACCTAAGCTCTTTATATTCTCTTTAGGTGGAGCGAGATCTTTTAATCCTTCCAAAACAGGGGCCGGGGACTTGAGAAGAGAAAAGTTCCCAACCAACATTACTTCTGATTTCTCATCATGGAGTTTAAGTTTGGAGTTGGCCTTCCATCTGGCCACATCTGGAAGACAAGAGTATAAATTAGCCTATTCCAGGTTGACATTGGTAGAGAGAGAGAGAGAGAGAAAGAGAGAGAGAAGACCAGTTGAGTCTCATCAGCATAGGATACTAAGGAAAGACCATACAATTCCACAATGTTGGCTAAACTGGACATTTAAATGTTAAAATGAGTGGGACTCAAAGAAGAGCCTTGTGGGACCCCACAGGTAAGAAAGAACGTGTTTGAAAAAAATGAACGGTCAAGAACTTGTAAGGTCCTATCTCTCACAAAGGAAGAGAACCAATTGAAAGTGGCCCCTTCGATTCCTACCAGTGAAGTTCTTTGAAGTAATATATTATAGTCCACAGTATCAAATGCAGCCCTTAGATCTAGTAAGATGATAGCTGTGCATCCACCTGAATCTAATCGTTGTCGAGTGGCTTCTGTAACGGCTAAAAGAGCAGTTTCAGTACTGTGGTGTGGTCTGAAGCTCATTTGAGTGGGATGGAGAAGTTTATGTCTTTTGAGAAAACCTGTCAATTGATTATTGACGTGTTTTTCGATTATTTTGGATGCTATGGGGAGAATAGCAATTGGTCTGTAATTACTAAGAAGGGTTGCATCGAGCCTGTTTTTTTTAAATAAGGGTTTAACAACCATATACTTCCAATGTTGGGGTATAAGGCAAGGTATCAGAGAGTAGTTTAGGATATCAGTTAATACAGGCACTAAGATATCCGAGCCCAGAGCTAAAATATATGGGGGAGCGGGATCTAAAGGAGATCCAGATTTGATTGTGGATAGATAGTTTGTTACTAAGTCTTCAGTCAATAGTTGAAAAACTGAGAGTATAGCTCTAGGAAGCTGGGAATTGTACTGGACTAGCAAATCTGTCTTTTGAGAAGAAATAGGAGAGAAAGTTGCTTGAATATCAAGGATTTTCTTTTGAAAGAAGTATGCCAGGGACCAAGCAGTGATTGAGTCAACTTAATTAGTGCCCGTCCACTGCTCCCGACGTAATCGAGGCACTATTTTGTTCTTTTTAACTTCTAGTGCCCTGCAAACAGAAGCTTTGTGATTGGTTAAATGTGCCCAGGAGGGCAACCAAATTGCAAAGTTTTACTTTTTAAAGCTAACTTTCTTTTATTTTGCCAAGTCGTCATTTCTCACTTTCCACTCATGTTTTTTGTTTTTGCTTGTGGGCGCTCTCCTCAAAAGATAACAACTAACTTGTTCAAAATATTGCAAAGTGACATTATTTCTTTATTATGTGTAATCTCTGAATTTATGCTTTAACACCTAATCGTGCAGTGCACCCAAATCCACCCCAATACAATCAGCCCTACTACAAGCCACTCCAATCCACCCCACTTTACCCCACACCAATCCAGCCCACCCCAATCCAGTTCACTCCAACCCACCCCACTCCAATCCTCCCAACTCAACCCAACCCACCCCAATATAATCTGCCCCAGTCCAATCGCCCAACTCTAATAAAAAAAGTATGCATCGCTCCAAAACAATCTGCCCCACTCCAATTCAAAAGTCTGCCCCACTCTAATGTGCCCCTCTCCAATCCAAAACAATATGCTCCACTCGAATCCAAAACCATCTGCCCCATTTTACTCCAGAACAATCTGCCCCACTCCAATCTGCCCCATTCTAAAACAGTCTGCCCCACTGCAATCTACTCCACTCCATTCAAAACAATCTGCCCCTTTGCAATCCAAAAAATCTGCCTCACTCCAACCCTAAACAATCTGCCCACCTCAGTTCACCTCACTCCAGTCTGCCCCACTCCTATCCACACCACTCCTATCTGCCCCACTTAAATCCAAAACAATCTGTTCCACTCCAATCCGCCCCACTCCAATCTAAAACAATCTGCCCCACTCTAATCCACCACACTCCAGTCTGCCCCACTCCAATCAAAAACAGTCTGTCCTACTCCAATCCAACACAATACGCCCTGCTCCAGTCCAATCCACTTCACCCCAATCCACCCCACTCCATCCCTATTCCCCCCACTTCCATCTAATCCACCCCACACCAACCCAATCCACTCCACTCCAATCCATTTTAACACAATCTACCCCACTACAGTCTGCCCCACTGCAAACCAAATCAATCTGCCGCACTCCAGTGTGCCCCACTCCAATCCAAAAAACACTGTCCCACCCCAATCTGCCCCATTCCAATCCTAAACAATCTGCTCCACTCCAATCTGCCCTACTCCAATCCAAAACATTCTGCCCCACTCAATCCAAAACAGTCTGCCCCACTCCAGTCCAAAACAATCTGCCCAACTTCAATCCAAAACAGACTGCCCCACTCAAACTAGCCCCACTACAATCCCAAACAACTGCCCCACTACAATCCAATCCACCTCACCTCACCCCAATCCAACCCACACCATCCAAATTCACCCCACTCCAATCCACCACAATCCACCCCACTACAATCCAGTCCACCCCATGCCAATTCAATCCATCACACACAAATCCAATCCACCCTACCCAAATCCACTCCAGTCCAATCCACCCCACTCCAGTCCAGTCCAATCCACCCCACTCCAGTCTGATACACCCCACTCCAGTCTCATACACCCCACTCCAGTCCAACCCACCCTACTCCAAATCCAATCCACCCCACCCCAGTCATCCCACCTCACTCCAATCCAACCCACCCCAGTCCAATCCAATCCAATCCACCCCACTTCAATCAAGTCCACTTTTACCCAGTCCACCTCACTTAATTTCAATCTACCCCACTTCAATACAATTTACTTTAATCCACCCCACTCCAGTCCACATGAATCCACCCTACTCCCAACCAATCCACTTCACTCCAAACCACCTTCATGTACCCCATTTCAATCCAGTACACCCCTCTCCAATCAACCCCACACCAATCCAATCCACCCCACTCCAATCCAATCCACCCCATTCCAATCTAATTCACCCAACTCCAGTCTAATCCACCACAATCCACCCCAGCCCAATCAACCCCAATCCATTCCACCCCATCCTGATCAAATTCCCACTAATCCAATCCACCGCACTCAATCTAATCCACCCCACCACACCGTAATCCACCTCACTCAATCCAATCTACCCCACTCAATTCATCCACCTCACTCCAATCCACTCCAATTCAATACACTCCAATCTGACCCACCCCACTCCAGTCCACCCACTGCAGTCCAATCCACCCCATGTCCATCCATCTCACTGCAATCCACCCCAGTCCAATCCATCTGAGTCCAAAAATCCACACCTACCGCACCCCAATCCAATCCACACCCACCACACACCAATCCAATACACATCTCCAGTTCACCCCAATCCACCCCACTCCATTTCAATCCACTCCATCCCACTCCAGCCCACCTCACTCTACCCCATTCTACCTCACCCCATCCCAGTTCAGCCCACCATACTCCAATCCAATCCATCCAGCCTACCTCACTCCAATCCAATCTATTCCACTCCAATCTACCCCACTACAATCCACTGCAGCCCAATCTTAATCCACCCTAGCCCATCCCAGTTCAGTGCACCCTACCCCACTCCAATCGAATCCATCCACCCCACCCCACTCCAATCCAATTCATCCCACTGCATCCCAATATACCTCAAACCAATCCACCCCACATTTCAATCTTCCCCACTCCAGTCCAATCCACCCTACCCCACTCCACTCCACTCCAATCCACCCCACTCACTCAGGTATACCACACTGTACTCTAGTCCATCCAGTCTATCTCAATCCAATACACCCCACCACATCTGAGGTCAGTCTCCCCACTCCAATCCACTCCAAACTACTCCAATCGACCGACTCCAAACCAATGCACCCCAATCCAAATCACCCCACTCCAGTTCAATTTTAATCCACCCAAATCCAGTCCAATCTAATCCACCCCACTCCAGTCCTATCTATTCCATCCAATCCCACTCAAATCCAGTTGATCCCACCCCAATCCAATCTACCCACTCCCTGTCACTCCAATCCAAACCTCCACCACATTCAATCTAATCCACCAAACTCAAATCCACCCACCTCACCCCCATTTCAATCCACCCCACCCCACTCCACTCAATCCACCTCACTCTCCCCAATCTAATCCCCCATTCTACTCCAGTTTAATCCACCCCACAAATCTCAATCTACCCCAACCCACTCCACCCTATTCTGCCCCACTCCATGCTATGGCACTCTCTGCCACTGAACCAGTGAACTCTACTCCTCCTACTCCACTCTACGGCATTCAAACAAATTCACTCTACAACACTCTACTCCACTCTCACACTCCATGCTAGTAACTTTTAGCCATGCTAACCAGGAGCCACACTGGTGTACAACATGGCACAACACATTGGGAAAGCCAGTAGTTCTTGTATTGCTGACACCTATTGGCTTTTCTAATGCTTGTTCTCTCTTGCTGTGGTTAAAGAATAATGAGAAAAATAAGTTTCAGTCCCCAAAATAAGTATTGAGGAGCCTCACCTTCAACCACCGGCTCAAATTAGGCACTGGGTATCTAAAACTTGGCTTTCATTGAGGACCTTTGTTACTTATGTTATGTGTATTTGTAAAGCGCACTATCTCCCACAAGGGTAGCCTGGTGCTGAGCAGGTGTCACCTAGCCTAGCCCTGCCTGTGGCAGGTTGTTTAATTGAAAAGCCAGGTCTTTAGCTTCTTGCAGAATTGAAGAAGAGATGAGCAGGCTCTGGTTTGGGGTGGGAGGTCATTCCACACTTTAGGATCGATGTACTAGAGCGTCTCTCCTCCTGATCTGGCTCTGTGCATGCATGGGATATGTGCAAGTAGGAGTCCTGCGAATGGAGGTGTCTGGGTGGTCGTGGAAGGTGATGCAACTGTGCAGGCAGATTTAAGTAGATTCAGGTAGGTGGGGATGTGAATCATGCATTGCCTTGAATGTGTGTGTGTGAGGAATTTGAATTTGAATAGAGCATATTTGGGTATCAGGAGCCAGCGGAGCTCCCGCAGGTGTGGTGTGCTGTGAGTTCTGTGCAAGTGGTAGAGGATAAGTCTGGTTGCCGAGTTCTGAATGGTTTGTAGTTTTTTTGTGAATTGGTGTACAGGGTGTTCCCATAGTCAAACTTGCTAGTGACTAGGATGTGAGTGTCAGTTTTTCTAGCATTACTTGGGACCAGTAGATGTTCTTCCTCAGCATCTTCAGGGTGTGGAAGTAGAATGCAGTAATGGCGTTAACTTGTGAGGTCCAGTTTGAAGTGTATGCCTATTCTGAGGTTTCTGGTGTGGGTCCTTTGTGTAGCTGTGGGCCCACGTTCAGCCAGCCACCTGTTGGAATCCAGTGGTGAGGTGTTCTTGCATAAGATGACTACTTCTGTCTTGTTGGCTTTGAGCTAGAGACAGTTGGCTTTTATCCAGTTAGCCACTTCGGTCATGCAGGTGGTGATCTTGCTTCTTGTACTGGGGGTCTTGTCCGAGAGGGTGAATATGAGTTGCGTGTAGCAGAGGATAGCGATATTGTGTGTGCCGATGACATTGGCCAGAAGTATCGTGTATAAACTGAAGAGGGTGGGTCTCAGCGATGAACCTTGAGGAATACTGCAGTTGAGCTTGCAGGCTTGTGAGGAGGAAAGTGCCAGGCAGTCAGCTTGTGTTCTATCTGTTAAGAAGGCGCAGAACCAGCTGAGAGTGGGTCCTTGGATGCCAATCCCATGCAGATGCCTGATGAAGATAGGGTGTGAGACTGTGTTAAATGTTACGGAGAGGTTCAGGAGAATGAGGGCTGCTGTGTCTCCTCTGTCAAGGATCATGCAAATGTCATCTGTGGTGACAATGGGTTCAGTTTTTATACTGTGGTTGAGCCTGAATCTGGACTGCATGACATCGAGGAGCTGGTGGTTGCTGAGCTGGTCAGTGAGATGTCAGTACATTAGTTTCCCTAATACCTTTGCCGGGTATAGCCGGAGGGAGATCCCTTTGTACTAGGAGAGCATGGCTGGGTCAGCTGAAGGTTTCTTGAGCAGGGGCTTGACAGTGGCATGTGTCCAGATATCAGGAACATGGCTGAGTTGATGGAGTCATTGAAGATGGGTTGAGGGCTTTGCTGATTGATAGTAGTCCTTTAGTTAGGGCGTGATAGGTGCAAGTGTCAGATGAAGCCCTTATGGTAGCAGCATTTTTGACATGGTGACTGCAGGCTACAAGATCAGGGTTTGTTCTTCGTTCATGATGGGAAGTTCAGATACAACAGTGATAGGGTCCGGTTGAGACTCAAAGTTGCTGTATATGGAAATGATTTTACTACAAAAGAATTACAAGAGCTTGTTGCAAAGTTCTTGCAAAGGGGTGATGTGGCTGAAGATGGTAGGAGGGAGTATGAAATCTTTGAAGATGGTGAAGATATCCTTGCTGCTGTTAGTCCTGGTAGTATGTATCTGCTGGTGGTAGCATCTTAGGGCTGATATGAAGAGGTTGTCATCTGTGGTGTCTTGACTTGTTCTCAGTTTGCGCCCCAGTTGCTTGCAGTGACAATTCATCAGCCTGAGTTGCCCTGTGTGCCAGCTGGCCTTTTGTAGTTGGGGTATGCTTGAGGGGTGCCAGGGTGTCGGCGCATGTGGTGATCCAGCTGTTAAGGTTTTTGATGGCTTTCAGCAATTTGTTGATGTGCTCGGGCTGGTGCTCAGAGAGGATGGACACCCACTCCTCTTCTGGGATGGTTTTCCATCTGCAGTGAGCGGTTCTGGTGGTGGGTCTGTGGCAGTGCGGGATGGGTAAGCTGAAACTGATGCAGTCATGGCAATGTTCCCTCTAATTGTTTTCCTCTATGTGCAGCAATAAAGGAGGTCTGGGCACTGCAGCGAAGACTGTGTTCTCAAGACAAACTCCAGCTTAACATGCAAGCCTATGCTGTATGCAAGCTACCAAAATCAGTAGCATAGAAAGAATGCCAAAGACCTTAATGCGAACCAGAAAAAAAAAAGTACCCCTTCACCTCTAGGTCAGCATTAAAAGACATCCATTACAGAGTTGCGGTGGGCTCCTTGCACCCCTGGGCATGGGTGCCACTACGTCTTGTGTACCTATAATTGATATCTATTGTCTATCTCCATGCCACTCTTATCACCTCCTCGCACCTTTTCTTATCTCTATTGACTTCCACTCAATCTGGGTCAGTTCTCCTTATTTCCTTCCTACAATTTTGTAATTTTTATTCTCTCCTTGCTCCTCCTTACCCGCCCCACTTATCGTTCTCTAGTTCTGCTTCACCCCGTCTCTCTCACGAACTCCCTCGACCTCCGTATCCTCTTCTCATTCTACCCTTTCTCTATCAAATCTTTGTCTTGACTATGTTTCTCTCTCACTCATATCCTTGTCTCTGATTTCCTTGTTTGTCGCGTTTTTGTCTACAAATCCGCTTGTTGTTGTCTTGTCATTCTTTCCTTCCTATTTCCCTCCGTTTTTCCTCTCCTCTCTCTATTTCACTCCACTTTCCTTTCCTCTTAATTTCTTACCTATTTACTTCTTCCTTTTTCTCTCACTTCCATAGCTCACCCTCTCCATGCATGTCTCTTTTTCTCTCTACACTCAAATCTCCCCTCTCACACTCCCAAATCGTATTTCCTTGCCATCTTTCCATTATTTCTGTCCTTCCTACTTTTCTTTTTTGCAATCCGGTACCTTTCTTTCTTGCCAGTTCCCATTCTTATCTATTCTCCTTTTTTTCTACTCTCCCACAATTCTTTCCATTTTGTCTTTCCTATCTCCTTGTCCATTTTCTAACAATGTCTCTCCTCTTCCTTTATTCCATATCCTGTACTTGCCCCACCATTCTTTCCCTCCTTAACATCGCTCCTCCATGCCTGCCCTCGTCCTTCCAACCTCTTTCTCTCCACCTCTGTTTCATTCCACCCTTTGTTTTTTCCTCATTTCTGCTTGATTTTCAACTTATCTGTCACCTTCCACCCTGCCTCTTTGCCCTCCTTGCCCTCCTGCACAAACCGAGTGATTGAATGTCTGGCTTCTGCTCTGCTGTAGCCTCTTTACAGTGCTTTACCACTGCCTGCCTGGGACCGGCTTCACTGTCGGTGGCAATGCCTCCTCCAAACCCCTCCCAGAGGAAGAGACCACACAGATCTAAAATCAGGGAGGCACTTCCATACAGTTCTTAGCAACATCAGAGTGAAACCAGTCTTGGGTTGTTTGTGTTCCAGGTCAGGGATGACCTGTTCTGGAAGTTCACCTGGACTGGTCCTATTGCAGCATGTTCAAGACAGATTTGCATATGGCTGGATCCAAACTGAGCTAGCATGGTGGGCAAAATACAGCAATGGTTTGGAATGCTACCCGGAGCGATTGTCAGTGCTTAGACATATTGCAAGCATTCCTCTCTTCACCTTTTGAGTGTATGGCGTTAAATAAACTGCAGTCAATGCAGAGACGACTGGACCTCTCTCAAGCCTGGGCTGTGGTGCCATTGCACTGGCTGCAGCAAAAAAAACAACCACCTCTGACTAAAATCACATGTTAAGATCACAGTATTTATGACACTTGCTATCTCTTCTGCCTTACTTGTCTAACTTCTCTAGAACTCTCACAAGGTAATGGGTCAGATGGCCTTTGCCAAGCTAGACGCCCCCAACCCTTGTTACTACTAAGAGGCCTGCATCCACACCTCACCACTTATGATGGCTTTAGAAAAGGAATGTCGATGTGGTTGTTTGGCCCTCTTGTCATTATATAGAGCTTGATACTCTGGAAAAAGTTGTACTGTATTCTGATTTGCGTTGTGATTCTGGGCACCCTTTTGGGCTGCGTGGCTGGTAAGGATTTTGGATATAGTGTGGCCCATATGCGAGGTGTTGGGTGAGGTTCAAAGACATGATTCAAACATTGTAGGAGGCTGGACTGGCTTGTAGTGAGTACCAAGGGGTACATACTCCTTGCACCAGGCCCAGGTATCCCTTATTAGTGTAGAGGGGTGTCTAGCAGCTTAGGCTGATAGAAAAGGTAGCTTAGCAGAGCAGCTTAGGCTGAACTAGGAGACGAGTGAAGCTCCTACAGTACCACTAGTGTCATATGCACAATATCATAAGAAAACACAATACACAGATATACTAAAAATAAAGGTACTTTATTTTTATGACAATATGCCAAAGTATCTCAGTGAGTACCCTTAGTATGAGGATAGCAAATATACACAAGATATATGTACACAATACCAAAATATGCATTAATAGCAATAGATAACAGTGCAAACAATGAATAAGCACAATAGAATGCAATGGGGGCACATAGGGATAGGGGCAACACAAACCATATACTCTAGAAGTGGAATGTGAACCACGAATGGACCCCAAACCTATGTGACCTTGTAGAGGGTCGCTGGGACTGTAAGGAAACAGTGAGGGTTAGAACAATAGCCCACCCCAAGACCCTGAGAAGTGGGTGCAAAGTGCACCTAAGTTCCCCAAAGAGCACAGAAGTCGTGATAGGGGAATTCTGCAGGAAAGACCAACACCAGCAATGCAACAACAATGGATTTCCAGACGAGAGTACCTGTGGAACAAGGGAACCAAGTCCAAAAGTCACGATCAAGTCGGGAGTGGGCAGATGCCCAGGAAATGCCAGCTGTGGGTGCAAAGAAGCTGCACTGGATGGTAGAAGCTGTGGATTCTGCAAGAACGATAAGGGCTAGAAACTTCCCCTTTGGAGGATGGATGTCCCACGTCGTGAAGAGTCGTGCAGAGGTGTTTTCGTGCAGAAAGACTGCAAAAAGCCTTGCTAGCTGCAAAGGTCGCGGTTAGGGTTTTTGCTTGCTGCTGTGGCCCAGGAGGGACCAGGATGTCGCCAATTGCGTGAGGAGACAGAGGGGGCGTCCAGCAAGACAAAGAGCCTACTCAGAAGTAAGCAGCACCCACAGAAGTGCCGGAACAGGCACTACAAAGTGGAGTAAACCGGAGCTCACCCGAAGTTGCACAAGAGGGTCCCACGAAGCCGGAGGACAACTCAGGAGGTCGTGCAATGCAGGTTAGAGTGCCGGGGACCCAGGCTTGGCTGTGCACAAATGAAATCCTGGAAGAGTGCACAGGAGCCGGAGTAGCTGCAAAACACGCGGTTCCCAGCAATGCAGTCTAGCGTGGGGAGGCAAGGACTTACCTCCACCAAACTTGGACTGAAGAGTCACTGGACTGTGGGAGTCACTTGGACAGAGTTGCTGAGTTCAAGGGACCTCGCTCGTCGTGCTGAGAGGAGACCCAGAGGACCGGTGATGCAGTTCTTTGGTGCCTGCGGTTGCAGGGGGAAGATTCCGTCGACCCACGGGAGATTTCTTCTGAGCTTCTAGTGCAGAGAGGAGGCAGACTACCCCCACAGCATGCACCACCAGGAAAACAGTCGAGAAGGCGGCAAGATCAGCGTTACATGGTCGCAGTAGTCGTCCTTGCTACTTTGTTGCAGTTTTGCAGGCTTCCAGCGCGGTCAGCAGTCGATTTCTTGGCAGAAGGTGAAGAGAGAGATGCAGAGGAACTCTGATGAGCTCTTGCATTCGTTATCTAAGGAATTCCCCAAAGCAGAGATCCTAAATAGCCAAAAAAGGAGGTTTGGCTACCTAGGAGAGAGGATAGGCTAGCAACACCTGAAGGAGCCTATCAGAAGGAGTCTCTGACGTCACCTGCTGGCACTGGCCACTCAGATTAGTCCAGTGTGCCAGCAGCACCTCTTTTTCCAAGATGGCAGAGGTCTGGAGCACACTGGAGGAGCTCTGGGCACCTCCCAGGGGAGGTGCAGGTCAGGGGAGTGGTCACTCCCCTTTCCTTTGTCCAGTTTCGTGCCAGAGCAGGGCTGGGGGATCACTGAACCGGTGTAGACTGGCTTATGCAGAAATGGGCACCATCTGTGCCCATGAAAGCATTTCCAGAAGCCGGGGGGGGGGGGCTACTCCTCCCAAGCCCTAACACCTTTTTCCAAAGGGAGAGGGTGTAACACCCTCTCTCTGAGGAAGTCCTTTGTTCTGCCTTCCTGGGCCAAGCCTGGCTGGACCCCAGGAGGGCAGAAACCTGTCTGAGGGGTTGGCAGCAGCAGCAGCTGCAGTGAAACCCTGGGAAAGGTTGCTTGGCAGTATCCGGGTCTGAGCTAGAGACTCGGGGGATCATGGAATTGTCTCCCCAATGCCAGAATGGCATTGGGGTGACAATTCCATGATCTTAGACATGTTACATGGCCATGTTCGGAGTTACCATTGTGACGCTATACATATGTCGTGACATATGTATAGTGCACGCGTGTAATGGTGTCCCCACACTCACAAAGTCCGGGGAATTTGCCCTGAACAATGTGGGGGCACCTTGGCTAGTGCCAGGGTGCCCACACACTAAGTAACGTAGCGCCCAACCTTTACCAGGTAAAGGTTAGACATATAGGTGACTTATAAGTTACTTAAGTGCAGTGGTAAATGGCTCTGAAATAACGTGGACGTTATTTCACTCAGGCTGCACTGGCCGGCCTGTGTAAGAATTGTCAGATCTCCCTATGGGTGGCACAAGAAATGCTGCAGCCCATAGGGATCTCCTGGAACCCAATACCCTGGGTACCTCAGTACCATATATTAGGGAATTATAATGGTGTTTCAGTATGCCAATGTAAATTGGTGAAATTGGTCACTAGCCTGTTAGTGACAATTTGGAAAGAAATGAGAGAGCATAACCACTGAGGTTCTGGTTAGCAGAGCCTCAGTGAGACAGTTAGTCATCACACAGGGAACACATACAGGGCACACTTATGAGCACTGCGGCCCTGGCTGGCAGGGTCCCAGTGACACATAGACTAAAACAACATATATATACAGTGAAAAATGGGGGTAACATGCCAGGCAAGATGGTACTTTCCTACAAACATGCTTCCGTGAGGAGTGCTCCAGATAAGTATGAGGTGCCGCAGAGAGTGTGAAAATCAACCTACCATTTAAAAAAACAGTTAAATGAATTGACACAGCTACATTTTCAGTCACCCCTGAAATGTTAATGTTTGTACATTTGATAATTTAGCACTCTGTAAGAACCATAAGCAAATTATATCTGGTAAAGCAGGGTTATATATTCTTTACTAAACGGAACATGTCAACAGAAATTTGTCATGCTCAGTGCCGGGTGCAAACCATTTTATTCTCATGCTTTAGGGGCCCCTTGGCTTTGGCCTCTTCATTGCGTCCTGATTTTACACAGCACAGCAACATTTGCTCTACATTGATCATTTGCATTAGCACGCAGTAAGAACACAAATCGTCATAAAATATTGACAAGTACCTGTTTAGAGATTCTGGCCCACATTTACTTACACTTTTCACTGCGTTTACTTAAAAAAAGTGATGCAAACTCAGTACTCAGTGTTGTAGTGGGATTTACTTTCCAACGAAAATCATGATTTGTGTGGGAAAGTTGCCCACAGTAACACACATTGGCTCTATGCCCTACACTGTGCTACTTTGCATCAACAGGGCTTACAATGGGTGGCGCATAGGCATTCCCGTGTAACCATGCATGGGTACGTAAATCCCTCTCTACTAACATTTATACACAGGGATTTGAGTAAAACAATTACATTTCATTGAAGCAGGCGTAATAGTGGAGCAACATTTAAAAGTTTTTCAAACTTTGCATGTGTGTTGCACTATACAGCTCACAAACAATGGGAATATTCTTAAATGATATTTTTGTACTGAAAGGATTCCCTTCCAGTACAAAGCCTATGCTTGACAGAACGCCCCTGTACTAAGGTCAGGGCCACTGGAGTGATGCAACTTTTCTGGCAGTGACGTTTTCCGCATAACACATATGCCACATAATCTATCATCTCCTTACAAACTGCAGACTTTAATCCCAAAAATTAGTTTCTAATTTGAATGGATCAAAAGTTACTAAAGTCACGACTTCCTATATTGCTGCAGAGTTCCTGGTGCTCTGCACGGTCCAAGCATGCAGGGGCGCAAATGGGTTTGCCTTTGGCATGCCAGTGGTGGGACCACGCTGCAGCCAACATTAAATAGTTCCTGGGAGGAGCACAAGGTACCATGGGCAGGAAACTGCTTCCTGTGCATTTCATTCGCCATGATATTGCCCAAAATAACTAGCTAATGGCAAATGACCAAGGAGAGACACATGGGGCCATATTTATACTTTTCGACGCACAACTGCGCCAACGCAGTTGTGCGTCAAAAAATCTAACGCCGGCTAACGCCATTCTGAAGCACCAAGCGGGCGCCGTATTTATTCAATGACGTTAGCCGGCGTTAGCCGGCGGAGCTGCCTGGTGTGCGTAAAAAAAAATGACTTGCACCAGGCAGCGCCAGCGTAGGGGAATATGGAGCTTGGGCGTCAAAAAATGGGGCAAGTCAGGCAGAGGCAAAATTTTCACCTCAACCCGATTTGCGCCATTTTTTTTTACTCCCAACCCCCATTGAAATGACTCCTGTCTTAGCAAAGACAGCAGTCATGCCCCTTTGCCCAATGGCCATGCCCAGGGGACCTATGTCCCCTGGGCATGGTCATTGGGCATAGTGGCATGTAGGGGGGCACAAATCAGGCCCCCCTATGCCAAAAAAAAAAAAAAATACTTACCTGAACTTACCTTAAGTTCCCTGGGATGGGTCCCTCCATCCTTGGGCGTCCTCCTGGGGTGGGCAAGGGTGGCAGGGGGGGTCCCTGGGGGCATGGGAGGGCACCTCTGGGCTCCTTCCGAGCCCACAGGTCCCTTAACGCCTGCCCTGACCAGACGTTAAAAAACGACGCAAAAGCGGCTGGACGTCATTTTTTTTGACCCGCTCACTCCCGGGCGTCATTGTTGCCCGGGAGTGTAAATACGGCGCACATGCCTCGGAGTAATTTTTTAGACGGGAACGCCTACCTTGCATATCATTAACGCAAAGTAGGTGTCCACGCTAAAAAATGACGCAAACTCCATGAACTTTGGCGCTAGACGCGTCTAACACCAAAGTATAAATATGGAGTTAGTTTTGCGTCGGATTTGCGTAAAAAAAAAGACGCAATTCCGGCGCAAACAGAGTATAAATATGCCCCTCGGTTTGCTGCTTCATGGAAAAAGCAATACAACAATGGATAGAGATCTCCACCACTGCCTGAATGTCCTTTCCTACTTTCTTTTCACAAACCTTCCTGGAAGTACTCCTGAAAAGGTGCTCTAAGTACAGGTTTCCAGCCATAAGAATGGTGCATCATGTTTAGGTTTGCAGGCATATGCCTAGGAATGTCACTTTTTCAGCAGGCGCCTATTCTTGCTGTGTGGAGTTCTCCGAAGTGGAGATCTTTGTACCGGGGTTTAGGAATCCCTCTGCTAAATCACAATTTTCTTCTCCTTTATCTCCATTGGTAAAATATCTTTGTCTTTGGAGAAAGCTCTTCCACTACACCCAAGTAAATCTAGAGGTGATCTGTTCCTATTTCCACCACTAGAAGGTAACATACTCCAGTCCCAGACCAGAGTCAATCCCTGACCATTTCCAGGGTGGAAAGGGATCAGAGAGGAGCTTGCGAATGTTTATAAACATATCTGTTTGTGGGCATCCATAAAAAAAATAAAACAAAAACCACGCTTGGGAACCCGCACTAAACACTCAATGGGTGGGATATATTCATCTCTGCATTTGTGGCAGAGATCTTTGCAAAGGCAAATAGGTTTCCGCTTGCCTGGAATCCCTGCGTGTATTCTTGGCATGCATAGCAAAGGTAAATTTGGGTGTAAACTGAGACCAAATGCACTATTTATGAAAAGGCACTAAAAAGCGTTACGTTTTGAAAGTGAAGTGGATTGTGCCACAAATTGAATGGTTGGAAGAGGTGTCATTTCTAGCTATCAGCTGAAACTAAACTTTCACTGTTGTCTGTCTGCAATGAACTCTGGCAGTGGAAACAGATAAACTTGCATCTTGAACTGCACTGCAGGGAGAACACACCACTTATTTCTTCTTGGAAATGGCCCTTCCCAAACCTTTTGCCTTCGTCCTTCTACCTTTTGATGAATTTTTTTTTGTTGGCCTTAGGACTCTGTGCACGTTATTACTGCGAACCAGCGCTAAAGTGCTTGCATCCACTCCCAAAACATGGTACAATTGGCATATTTAAATCATTTGTAAGTCCCCTGTAGAGTGGTACACCATATACCCATGCCTGTAACTTAAATTTTATCAGTGGGCCTTCACTTATTGTGTGACCCACCTAAGTAGACCTCTAAAACTTGTTTTAGGCCTGCCATTGCAGCCTGAATGCAGTGTCCCACTGCCATGTCAATCTGGCACCTAAACACCCTTGCTCACCGTTAAACTCTCCTTTTACTACATATGAGTCACTCCTAAGGTAGGCCCTAGGAAGGCCATAGGGCATGGTGCTGTGAAGTTAAAAGGTAGGAAATGTACTTTTTTACAAGATGTGGTAATGAAAAACTCCCAGATTTGTTTTTCACTACTCTGAGGCCTACCTTTCCGATGGGGTAACATTGGGGATTCCTTAATGAGCTGTAATTCCTAAATGAGATGAGGTAGATATGTCATGTTTGGTTCCATAATGAGCTGTAATTCCTAAATGAGATGAGGTAGATATGTCATGTTTGGTACCTATTAAATTGTAATGCTGAACCTTCTTTAATGGTGAAGGTTGGATTTATCATTACAATTTATAAAAGGCAGGCAACTTTTAGAAAGTTGGGATTTTCCTGTCCTTAGCCCTTTATGCCTGCAGCCTGTCTTGGGTCAAATGACTGGGTGTAGCTGACAGACTTTGTGAATTTCTCCCAGACAGTCACACAATACTGGGATTAGATGTACCTTAATGAGTGATCAACTGTCAGGATGGGGGGGCAGAGCTGAGTACAGCCCCAATTGCACCTGAATAGGCTGTGGGCCTCATTATGAGACTGGCGGATTTGAGACTCCAGGCGGTCCAACCGCCACATTATGACCTCGGCGTTTGGACTGCCGTCTCCACCAGGAACATGTCTCCCGATGGGCTGACGGTGGTTGGACTCATGGTTAGCCACGGTGGTGCTGAGTTAAGCACCGCCATGCTGATCACGAGTCCCCTTTCCGCCAGCCCTTTCATGGCAGTTTAACTGCAATAAAAAGGCTGTCAGATAGGAAGTGCTGGGGGCCACAAGGGGGGCCCTCTACTGCCCACAACCATCTCAAAGGCAGTGCAAGGGCCCCCCTGCCCAGCACCCTGTTGTTGTGCTATGGTATCGGCCTCGGCTCCCTTAAGGCGACTTGCATAAAAGAAGACCTCCACCTTCAGGAAGTCATACTCATCCGAAGCCGCCATGGAACCAGAACCAGACGACATCCCGCTGCTCCTGCTCGCCCAAAGATTCCTGAATCTTTGACGACGACAGCAACCGTAAGTACAAACTCACCTGTTAGTGTTGTATACTGTCATTTTATGTACACTCACACAACATACAATCAGGTAGGGGGTGTGAGGGCGACACTCATCTAACAGCACACTGACATGCACACTCACATACAGCCACACACACCGCACATAAACATGACACGCTACAGTCACCTCACACACACGTCACAAACACACACAGGTATGCACAGAAACACTGCCTAGGCCCAGTCTCACACAGTACCACACAACACCACAACTGCACCGTCCCCAATATATTGGCCAACACTCACTATAGATAAGACACAGGAACACATCACACATACAACACAATGTACAACCAACAGGAAACAACCACACACAATCATGCAACCATACAATCATGCACACACACACACATTGTATCCATCAGATCATGCACAAAACACACATAGTCAAAGTACAAAAAGCCACACAACACTGCAACAAACACGTCAACACAAACACCACTCAATAACATGACAATAACACTTTACAAACATACACATGCCCATCACACAAAACACACCCTATCCCTGGGGGTCAAAAGCACTGCACACACACACGCACACAGCACAAACAAGCAAGGAAGCACAAGCACCACACACGTACAGCTACTCACACAAAAACATCGTCAGTCAGGAAGAACTCCGTCCCTATGAAAAGAAATGCAGGACAAAGATGTAACCACAAAACCAACAACTGCTTGGTTGTAGTGTATTTGGTTATAGTGTATTTTGTAATAAATAACGTTAATTTCCAATCCCATAGGCCAGTCCAAATGTGGCATTAGTGTTAGTGTTAGCCCAGCACCTGACCTGACTGCCATGTAACCTCCACAGGCTGGGGGAACCAAGGGGGCAGGCAGGTACCTCAGGGATTATCAGGGGTGAGGGAGTTTGGGGGGCATTAAACTTAGACTTGGGAGGGGTACCTTTGGGATTTGGCTTATGGGGTGGGTTTAGGTTTAGGCTTGGGTCTTCATGGAAGGGTAGACTTCTTGGCAGGGGAGGAGAATGGGTACTGGCAGGGTGTAGGGGAGGCCTTGGAGGTGGAAGGGACTGACTTGGGGAGGGTCACAGAACATTTAGGTGTTTCATGGGGAGAGAAGTAGGGTAAAGGGCAAACTCCAAAAGGAAAGCTTTTCAGACACACGGGGACAGTCATAGCAAAAGGGTTTGGATATGGAGGTAGAGGGAATGGTTTTCTGAGGTGTTGGTGTGGATGTCTTAGGTGCATGTTTGTGGGAGGTATTCTTGTGGGTGGTGGGTGTCTGTTGGGTGTGTGAGTAAGGGTGTTTATGTGTCTAGGGATGAGGGGATAGCGGTGCAGGGGGATGCCGTGGTGGGTGGGTGACTGTTGGGGTGGTGACTGCAGGAATGGTGGATGTGCTGCATGTAAGAGTGTCTGTGGTTGTTGTGTCTGTGGGTGTAGTGATTGGGGTGTATGTATGAGGGTCTGCTGTGGTGCTGTCTGTGGGTAGGACAGGTATAGTGGCTGGATCTGTGAATGTTGGTTTGGTGTCTCCCGGTGTGTCAGGTGTGCTGTCTGTGATGCTGGGGGTCATGGGGTGTCAGGGTAGGTTGTGACTGTTGCTGTGGGTGTAGGTGTATGTTGCTTGTGTGCATGCCGGTGGTGTGTCTCGTGGTGCTTATTTTTGTCTGAACTACCTTTGGATGTTGAGGTGATGCATGCTTGTCTATCTGTGTGCTTTGGCTGGGTTTGGGAAGAGGGGTTTGCGACTTGGAAGAGGAAGGTGGAGGGGGGGACGGGAGACAAAGGGTGACTGGCTGCCATCAGTATGTAGGCCAGAGCCTGAAAGGGTCTCTGTAGGCCAGCTAGTGCACCGTGAATACCCTAAAGGAACGCATTACTCTGTTGGATCTGAGTTGCCAGTTCCTGGATGGAGCTATGTGCTGTAAATCAAATTTCATATTTGACATCAAATCGAGATATTTGTGACGTGTATGTGAATATAGTCATGATGTATAGATTTGATCATTCACCTAGAAAATGTTTTTGTCCCACATAGTTACCCTGGCATGAGGAGAGGAAGACAACCTCCAGTGTACCGCCCACTAGCAGACCAGCACACCATGGAGTAGAGACACGTAATACAAATCTATCGCCTGAATAGGTATACAATCATGGATCTATGTCGTCAGTTGGAGCCAGACCTGATGCCTGCCATTCGCAATCCTAATAGCATACCTCCCACCATTCAAGTCATGTCATTGCTATACTTCCTGGGCACTGGGTCCTTTCAGAGTACAGTGGCCTTAACTGCAAGAATGTCTCAGCCCATATTCTGTCTGGTTTTGAAGGCTGTACTGTCTGCTTTGTTGAAACACCTGGACAGCTACATCAGATTTCCCCAAAGTAAGGATTTGGCCTATGTGAAGGCAGACCATTATGCTTTGGGACACATTCCACGTGTGGTTGGTGTAGGAAGGTAGACTCTTTCTAGCCTTGTTACCCCCACTTTTGGCCTGTTTGTGAGTATATGTCAGGATGTTTTTACTGTCTCACTGGGATCCTGCTAGCCAGGACCCCAGTGCTCATAGTGGAAACCCTATTTTGTCAGTGTGTTTGATATGTGTCACTGGGATCCTGCTAGCCAGGACCCCAGTGCTCATAGTTTGTGGACTATGGGGGGTCATTATGACCTTGGCGGGCGGCCCCCGCCGCCCGCCAGGCGGTAACTGGCGTGTGGCCGCCAATGCGGCCGCACTCACGCGGCCCCCATTATGACATTCCCGCTGGGCCGGCGGCGCAAACCAAGATTGCGCCCGCCGGCCCAGCGGGGATGAGGCCGCAACATAGGAGCCGGCGGTGTTGCGGCCGTGCGACAGGTGCAGTTGCACCCGTCGCGCTTTTCACTGTCTGCTATGCAGACAGTGAAAAGCTGGCCGGGGCCCTGTTAGGGGCCCCCAGGACACCCCTTACCGCCAGCCTTTTCCTGGCGGTGCAAACCGGCAGAAACAGGCTTGCGGTAGGGGTGTCACCGCCTGGGGATTATCACCGCCAGGGCTAAAACGGCGGGAAACCGCCGGCCCCGGCGGTGCGACCGCGGCGCTTCCGCCGTGGTCGTAATAGGGATGGAAGCACCGCCAGCCTGTTGGTGGTGCTTCCGTCCTATTAGCCCTGGCGGTCTCGGACCGCCAGGGTCAAAATGACCACCTAAGTGTGTTACCTGTGTGGTGCCAAACTGTATCACTGAGGCTCTGCTAACCAGAACCTGTGTTTATGCTCTCTCTGTTTTTAAAATTGTCACTGCAGGCTAGTGACCATTTTCACCAATTCTGATTTGCACACTAGAACACCCTTATAATTCCCTAGTATATGGTACCTAGGTACCCAGGGTATTGCAGTTCTAGGATATCCCTATGGGCTGCAGCATTTCTTTTGCCACCCATAGGGAGCTCAGACAATTCTTACACAGGACTGCCAATGCAGCCTGAGTGAAATAACATCCACGTTATTTCACAGGCATTTTACACTGCACTTAAGTAACTTATAAGTCACCTAAATGTCTAACCCTCACTTGGTGAAGGCTAGGTGCAAAGTTACTAAGTGTGAGGACACCCTGGCACTAGCCAAGGTGCTCCCACATTGTTCAGGGAAATTTCCCCAGTCTTTGTGAGTGTGGGGACACCATTACATGAGTGAACTACATATAGGTCAATACCTATGTGTAGGTTCACAATGGTAACTCCGAACATGGCCATGTAAGATCATGTCTAAGATCATGGAATTGTCCCCCCAAGCCAAATCTGGTATTGGGGTGCCAATCCAATGCATCCTGGGGCTCCAGCATGGACCCCGGGTACTGCCAAACTAGCTCTCTCTTGGGTTTTCTCTGCAGCTACCGCTGCTGCCAACCCTCAGACAGGTTTCTGCCCTCCTGGGGTCTGGGCAGCCTGCAGGAAAGACACAAACCAGCAATGCAACAACGATTGATTTCCAGTCGAGGGTACCTGTGGAACAAGGGGACCAAGTCCAAAAGTCACAAGCAAGTCGGAGATGGGCAGATGCCCAGGAAATGCCAGCTGTGGGTGCAAAGAAGCTGCTACTGGACAGTAGAAGCTAAGGATTCTGCAGGAATGACAAGGGCTAGAGACTTCCCCTTTGGAGGATGGATCCCCCACGCCGTGGAGAGTCGTGCAGAAGTGTTTTCCTGAAGAAAGACCACCAATAAGCCTTGCTAGCTGCAAGTAGTGCAGTTAGCGTTTTTGGATGCTGCTGTGGCCCAGGAGGGACCAGGATGTCGACACTTGCGTCTGGGGACAGAGGGGGCGTCGAGCAAGAAAAGAAGCCCTCTCAGAAGCAGGCAGCACCCGCAGAAGTGCCAGAACAGGCACTACGAAGAGGAGTGAAATGGTGCTCACCCGAAGTCGCACAAAGGAGTCCCACGTCGCCGGAGGACAACTTAGAAAGTCGTGCAATGCAGGTTAGAGTGCCGTGGACCCAGGCTTGGCTGTGCACAAAGGATTTTTGCCGGAAGTGCACAGAGGCCGGAGTAGCTGCAAAAGTCGCGGTTCCCAGCAATGCAATCTGGCGTGGGGAGGCAAGGACTTACCTCCACCAAACTTGGACTGAAGAGTCACTGGACTGTGGGAGTCACTTGGACAGAGTTGCTGGATTCAAGGGGCCTCGCTCGTCGTGCTGAGAGGAGACCCAGGGTACCGGTGATGCAGTTCTTTGGTGCCTGCGGTAGCAGGGGGACGATTCCGTCGACCCACGGGAGATTTCTTCGGAGCTTCTAGTGCAGAGAGGAGGCAGACTTCCCCCACAGCATGAACCACCAGGAAAACAGTTGAGAAGGCGGCAAGATCAGCGTTACAGAGTTGCAGTAGTCGTCTTTGCTACTTTGTTGCAGTTTTGCAGGCTTCCAGTGCGGTCAGCAGTCGATTCCTTGACAGAAGGTGAAGAGAGAGATGCAGAGGAACTCTGATGAGCTCTTGCATTCGTTATCTAAGGAAATCCCCAAAGCAGAGACCCTAAATAGCCAGAAAAGAGGGTTTGGCTACTTAGGAGAGAAGATAGGCTAGCAACACCTGAAGGAGCCTATCAGAAGGAGTCTCTGACGTCACCTGCTGGCCCTGGCCACTCAGAGCAGTCCAGTGTGCCAGCAGCACCTCTGTTTCCAAGATGGCAGAGGTCTGGAGCACACTGGAGGAGCTCTGGGCACCTCCCAGGGGAGGTGCAGGCCAGGGGAGTGGTCACTCCCATTTCCTTTGTCCAGTTTCGTGCTAGAGCAGGGCTAAGGTGTCCCTGAACCGGTGTAGACTGGCTTATGCAGAAATGGGCACCATCTGTGCCCATGAAAGCATTTCCAGAGGCTGGGGGAGGCTACTCCTCCCCTGCCTTCACACCATTTTCCAAAGGGAGAGGGTGTAACACCCTCTCTCAGAGGAAGTCCTTTGTTCTGCCATCCTGGGCCAAGCCTGGCTGGACCCCAGGAGGGCAGAAACCTGTCTGAGGGGTTGGCAGCAGCAGCTGCAGTGAAACCCCTGGAAAGGCAGTTTGGGAGTACCAGGGTCTGAGCTACAGACCCGTGGGATCATGGGATTGTGCCAACTATGCCAGGATGGCATAGAGGGGGCAATTCCATGATCATAGACATGTTACATGGCCATATTCGGAGTTACCATTGTGAAGCTACACATAGGTAGTGACCTATGTGTAGTGCACGCGTGTAATGGTGTCCCCGCACTCACAAAGTCCGGGGAATTTGCCCTGAACAATGTGGGGGCACCTTGGCTAGTGCCAGGATGCCCACACACTAAGTAACTTTGCACCTAACCTTTACCAGGTAAAGGTTAGACATATAGGTGACTTATAAGTTACTTAAGTGCAGTGGTAAATGGCTGTGAAATAACGTGGACGTTATTTCACTCAGGCTGCAGTGGCAGGCCTGTGTAAGAATTGTCAGAGCTCCCTATGGGTGGCAAAAGAAATGCTGCAGCCCATAGGGATCTCCTGGAACCCCAATACCCTGGGTACCTCAGTACCATATACTAGGGAATTATAAGGGTGTTCCAGTAAGCAAATGTGAATTGGTAAAATTGGTCACTAGCCTGTTAGTGACAATTTGAAAGAAATGAGAGCGCATAACCACTGAGGTTCTGGATAGCAGAGCCTCAGTGAGACAGTTAGTCATAACACAGGTAACACATTCAGGGCACACTTATGAGCACTGGGGCCCTGGCTGGCAGGGTCCCGGTGACACATACAACTAAAACAACATATATACAGTGAAAAATGGGGGTAACATGCCAGGCAAGATGGTACTTTCCTACAACTACCTACTATCCCTCCCTCTACAGTGGATTCTACTTCTGAGGAAGAAGAATTTCCACCATGTGCAGAACCTACACCAGAGGAGCTGGAAGCAGACACTGCTGAGCTTTTGGGTGAAGGGGGGCCTGTCAGGGAGGAGCTGAGTGTGGCACAGCATACCTGTCTCACACTAGAGGGTCTAAGACAGCAAGCTGTCAAACAAGCAAATGGGGATGTCAGTGACTCTCACAGAGTTTACTGGGAGGACAATCTTCTGTACACTGAAGCAAGGGATCCAAAACCTGGAACTGCCAGGAGATTGGTGATTTCTCAGGAGTACAGAAAGTTCCTCCTAACTCTTGCTCACGACATTCCCTTAGCTGGACATTTGGGGCAAATGAAAACTTGGGACAGGCTTGTTCCCTTGTTTCATTGGCCTAGAATGTCTGAGGACACAAAGGCATTTTGTAAGTCCTGTGAAACCTGTCAAGCCAGTGGCAAGACAGGTGGCACTCCAAAGGCACCCTTTATTCCACTGCCTGTGGTTGGGGTTCCCTTTGAAAGGGTAGGGGTTGACATAGTTGGCCCCCTTGACCCTCCTACTGCTTCAGGCAATAGGTTTATCTTGGTGGTAGTGGACCATGCCACCAGATATCCTGAAGCAATTCTTCTAAGGACCACTACAGCTCCTGCAGTGGCAAAGGCCCTCCTGGGAATCTTTTCCAGGGTGGGCTTCCCAAAAGAGGTGGTATCAGACAGGGGAAGCAATTTCATGTCTGCTTACTTAAAGGCCATGTGGAAGGAGTGTGGGGTGACATACAAGTTCACCACACCCTATCATCCACAAACAAATGGACTGGTGGAGAGATTTAACAAAACTCTCAAAGGCATGATTATGGGACTCCCTGAAAAACTCCGCAGGAGATGGGATATCCTTTTACCATGCCTCCTTTTTGCTTACAGGGAGGTACCCCAGAAAGGAGTGGGCTTCAGCCCCTTTGAACTCCTATTTGGTCACCCTGTGAGAGGTACTCTAACACTTGTTAAGGAGAGTTGGGAACAACCTTTCAAAGCTCCAAAGCAAGACATAATGGATCAGATCAAGGATGGCTGAGTACATGAAAAAGGCCAGTAAAAACCTTCAGGCCAGCCAAGAGCTCCAAAAGCAATGGCATGACCAGAAGGCTGTTTTGGTTCAGTACCAACCAGGGCAGAAAGTGTGGGTATTGGAGCCTGTGGCCCCAAGAGCACTCCAAGATAAATGGAGTGGACCCCACATAATTGTTGAGAAAAAGGGTGAAGTCACCTACTTAGTTGACTTAGGCACTGCCAGGAGTCCCCTTAGGGTGCTCCATGTCAATCGCCTGAAACCCTACTATGACAGGGCTGATCTCACCCTGCTCATGGCAACTGATGAGGGACAGGAAGAAGAGAGTGACCCTCTCCCTGATCTCTTCTCTTCCACAGAACAAGATGCTCTAGTGGAAGGTGTAGTACTGGCAGATTGTCTTACTGCTGAGCAGAATGACCACTGCATAAATCTCCTGGGTCAGTTTTCTGAACTCTTCTCTACTGTGCCAGGTACCACTTCTTGGTGTGAGCACACTATAGATACTGGAGACAGCTTGCCTGTCAAAAGTAAGATCTATAGGCAGCCTGACCATGTCAGAGACTGCATAAAGCAAGAGGTGCAGAAAATGCTTGAACTGGGAGTGGTTGAGCACTCTGAAAGTCCATGGTCTTCTCCTGTGGTACTCGTACCAAAACCTCATTCCAAGGATGGAAAGAAGGAAATGCGGTTTTGTGTAGACTACAGAGGTCTCAACCAGGTTACCAATACTGATGCTCACCCTATACCCAGGGCAGATGAGCTCATAGATACACTGGCATCTGCCAAGTATCTAAGCACTTTTGAGTTGACTGTAGGGTATTGGCAGATCAAATTATCAGAAGATGCAAAAGCAAAAACTGCATTTTCAACCATTGGAGGCCATTACCAATTCACAGTAATGACTTTTGGATTGAAAAATGCACCTGCCACTTTTCAGAGGTTGGTGAACACAGTCCTGCAAGGGCTGGAAGCTTTTAGTGCAGCATATCTAGGCGATATAGCTGTCTTTAGCTCCAGCTGGGATGATCACCTGGTCCACCTATGGAAAGTTTTGAAGGCCCTGCAGAAGGCAGGCCTCACTATCAAGGCTTCAAAGTGCCAGATAGGGCAGGGGAAGGTGGTTTATCTGGGACACCTTGTTGGTGGGGAACAGATTGGACCACTTCAGGGGAAAATCCAAACTATTATAGATTGGGTTCCCCCTACTACTCAGACTCAGGTGAGAGCCTTTTAAGGCCTCACTGGGTATTATAGGAGGTTCAGAAAGAACTATGGCTCCATTGCAGCCCCTCTTAATGACCTCACTTCAAAGAAAATGCCTAGGAAGGTATTATGGACAGCAAACTGTCAGAAAGCTTTTGAGGAGCTGAAGCAGGCCATGTGCTCTGCACCTGTCCTGAAAAGCGCTTGTTACTCTAAAAAATTCTATGTCCAAACTGCTGCATCTGAATTAGGAGTAGGGGCAGTCCTATCACAACTTAATTCTGAGGGCCAGGATCAACCTGTTGCTTTTATTAGTAGGAGGTTGACCCCTAGAGAAAAGCGTTGGTCTGCCATAGAGAGGGAGGCCTTTGCTGTGGTCTGGGCACTGAAGAAGTTGAGGCCATACCTGTTTGGCACTCACTTCATTGTTCAGACAGACCACAAACCTCTACTTTGGCTAAAACAAATGAAAGGTGAAAACCCTAAATTGTTGAGGTGGTCCATATCCCTACAGGGAATGGACTATACAGTGGAACATAGACCTGGGAGTAGCCACTCCAATGCAGATGGACTCTCCAGATATTTCCACTTAGACAATGAAGACCCATCAGGTAATGACTAGTCTTATTGTCCTTCGTTTGGGGGGGGGTTGTGTAGGAAAGTACCATCTTGGCTGGCATGTTACCCCCATTTTTCACTGTATATATGTTGTTTTAGTTGTATGTGTCACTGGGACCCTGCCAGCCAGGGCCCCAGAGCTCATAAGTGTGCCCTAAATGTGTTACCTGTGTTATGACTAACTGTCTCACTGAGGCTCTGCTATCCAGAACCTCAGTGGTTATGCTCTCTCATTTCTTTCAAATTGTCACTAACAGGCTAGTGACCAATTTCACCAATTTATATTGGCATACTGGAACACCCTTATAATTCCCTAGTATATGGTACTGAGGTAACCAGGGTATTGGGGTTCCAGGAGATCCCTATGGGCTGCAGCATTTCTTTTGCCACCCATAGGGAGCTCTGACAATTCTTACACAGGCCTGCCACTGCAGCCTGAGTGAAATAACGTCCACGTTATTTCACAACCATTTACCACTGCACTTAAGTAACTTATAAGTCACCTATATGTCTAACCTTTACCTGGTAAAGGTTAGGTGCAAAGTTACTTAGTGTGTGGGCACCCTGGCACTAGCCAAGGTGCCCCCACATTGTTCAGGGCAAATTCCCCGGACTTTGTGAGTGCGGGGACACCATTACACGCGTGCACTACACATAGGTCAATACCTATGTGTAACTTCACAATGGTAACTCCGAATATGGCCATGTAACATGTCTATGATCATGGACTTTCCCCCTCTATGCCATCCTGGCATTGTTGGCATAATCCCATGATCCCACAGGTCTGTAGCTCAGACCTGGGTACTGCCAAACTGCCTTTCCCGGGGTTTCACTGCAGCTGCTGCTGCTGCCAACCCCTCAGACAGGTTTCTGCCCTCCTGGGGTCCAGCCAGGCTTGGCCCAGGATGGCAGAACAAAGGACTTCCTCAGAGAGAGGGTGTTACACCCTCTCCCTTTGGAAAAAGGTGTCAGGGCTGGGGAGGAGTAGCCTCCCCCAGCCTCTGGAAATGCTTTCATGGGCACAGATGGTGCCCATTTCTGCATAAGCCAGTCTACACCGGTTCAGGGACCCCTCAGCCCTGCTCTGGCGCAAAACTGGACAAAGGAAAGGGAAATGACCACTCTCCTGACCTGCACCTCCCCTGGGAGGTGCCCAGAGCTCCTCCAGTGTGCTCCAGACCTCTGCCATCTTGTAAACAGAGGTGCTGCTGGCACACTGGACTGCTCTGAGTGGCCAGGGCCAGCAGGTGACGTCAGAGACTCCTTCTGATAAGCTCCTTCAGGTGTTGCTAGCCTATCTTCTCTCCTAAGTAGCCAAACCCTCTTTTATGGCTATTTAGGGTCTCTGGTTTGGGGATTTCCTTAGATAACGAATGCAAGAGCTCATCCGAGTTCCTCTGCGTCTCTCTCTTCGCCTTCTGCCAAGGAATCGACTGCTGACCACGCTGGAAGCCTGCAAAACCGCAACAAAGTAGCGAAGACGACTACTGCAACTCTGTAACGCTGATCCTGCCGCCTTCTCGACTGTTTTCCTGGTGGTGCATGCTGTGGGGGTAGTCTGCCTCCTCTCTGCACTAGAAGCTCCGAAGAAATCTCCCGTGGGTCGACGGAATCTTCCCCCTGCTACCGCAGACACCAAAGAACTGCATCACCGGTACCCTGGGTCTCCTCTCAGCATGACGAGCGAGGTCCCTTGAATCCAGCAACTCTGTCCACGTGACTCCCACAGTCCAGTGACTCTTCAGTCCAAGTTTGGTGGAGGTAAGTCCTTGCCTCCTCACGCCAGACTGCATTGCTGGGAACCGCGACTTTTGCAGCTACTCCGGCTTCTGTGCACTTCCAGCAGAAATCCTTTGTGCACATCCAAGCCTGGGTCCACGGCACTCTAACCTGCATTGCACGACTTTCTAAGTTGTCCTCCGGCGACGTGGGACTCCTTTGTGCGACTTCGGGTGAGCACTGTTTCACTCCTCTTTGTAGTGCCTGTTCTGGCACTTCTGTAGGTCCTGCCTGCTTTTGAGAGGGCTCCTTGTCTTGCTGGCCACCCCCCTCTGTCCCCTGACGCAATTGGCGACATCCTGGTCCCTCCTGGGCCACAGCAGCATCCAAAAACGCTAACCGCACGACTTGCAGCTAGCAAAGCTTGTTGGCGGTCTTTCTTCAGGAAAACACTTCTGCACGACTCTCCACGGCGTGGGGGATCCATCCTCCAAAGGGGAAGTCTCTAGCCCTTGTCGTTCCTGCAGAATCCTCAGCTTCTACTGGCCAGTAGCAGCTTCTTTGCACCCCCAGCTGGCATTTCCTGGGCATCTGCCCATCTCCGACTTGCTTGTGACTTTTGGACTTGGTCCCCTTGTTCTGGAAATCCATTGTTGTTGCATTGCTGGTTTGTGTCTTTCCTGCAGAATTCCTCTATCACGACTTCTATGTCCTTTGGGGAACTATAGTGCACTTTGCACTCACTTTTCAGGGTCTTGGGGTGGGCTATTTTTCTAACCCTAACTGTTTTCTTACAGTCCCAGCGACCCTCTAAAAGGTCAAATAGGTTTGGGGTCCATTCGTGGTTCGCATTCCACTTTTGGAGTATATGGTTTGTGTTGCCCCTATCCCTATGTGTCCCCATTGCATCCTATTGTAACTATACATTGTTTGCACTGTTTTCTAATACTATACTGCATATTTTTGGTATTGTGTACATATATCTTGTGTATATTTGCTATCCTCATACTGAGGGTACTCACTGAGATACTTTGGCATATTGTCATAAAAATAAAGTACCTTTATTTTTAGTATGTCTGTGTATTGTGTTTTCTTATGACATTGTGCATATGACACTAGTGGTACTGTAGGAGCTTCACTCGTCTCCTAGTTCAGCCTAAGCTGCTCTGCTAAGCTACCATTATCTATCAGCCTAAGCTGCTAGACACCCTATACACTAATAAGGGATACCTGGGCCTGGTGCAAGGTGTACGTACCCCTTGGTACTCACTACAAGCCAGTCCAGCCTCCTACACTGCCCCCCCTGGACACTTGCGCTACTCTTAGACTTGGTCCCCTTCCTTTGCAGGTCCTCAGGTCCAGGACTCCATCTTCAGTGCTTTGCAGTCACTTGTTGTCTTTGCAGAATCCCCTATCTCGACTTTACTGTCTTTCTGGGGTAGTAGGGTAACTTTACTCCTACTTTTCAGGGTCTTGGGGTGGGGTATCTTGGACACCCTTAGTGTTTTCTTACACTTCCAGCGACCCTCTACACACTACACTAGGCCTGGGGTCCATTCGTGGTTCGCGTTCCACTTTTGGAGTATATGGTTTGTGTTGCCACTAGGCCTAGTGTCTCCAATTGCATTCTATTGTGTTCTACAGTGTTTGCACTACTTTTCTAAGTGTTTTACTTACCTGATTTTGGTTTGTGTGTATATTTTACTTACCTCCTAAGGGAGTATATCCTCTGAGATACTTTTGGCATATTGTCACTAAAATAAAGTACCTTTGTTTTTAGTAACTCTGAGTATTGTGTTTCTTATGATATAGTGCTCTATGATATAAGTGGTATAGTAGGAGCTTTGCATGTCTCCTAGTTCAGCCTAATTTGCTCTGCTATAGCTACCTCTATCAGCCTAAGCTGCTAGAACACTACTAATCTACTAATAAGGGATAACTGGACCTGGCACAAGGTGTAAGTACCACATGGTACCCACTATAAGCCAGGCCAGCCTCCTACAGTTGGAGCCATAGATGGCAACCATGTAGCCTTGGTTCCCCCCAGTGCCAATGAACAGGTACATAGGAACAGAAAAAACGACTACTCCATCAACGTCCAAGTGTTTTTTTTGGTTGACTTGTACATTTTACGAGTACATGAAAGTATCCTGGATCACTCCAGGATGCCTTCATCATGCGGAACAGCAATATCCCACTGCTGATGACATACCTTTACACATAGAGGGCCTGGCTGGTTAGTTAGTCATAGATGTCATGTGTGTTTGTAAAGTTTTTCTCCTATCACAAATGTGCATTTCCAAGATATATGTTTGTGTTGCTGTACCCATTCCTTACAGGTGACTCTGGCTATCCAAACCGTCCTTGGTTGACACCAGTGAGGTACCCAGCCACGGTAAGTCCAATTAAATGAGGCCCACGGAAGAACAAGGCGTGTTGTGGAGCGGACTTTTGGGCTTCTGAAGGCACAATTTCGACAGCCTCAACAAATCTGGAGGAGCCCTCCTCTACTCATCCAACAAGGTATGTCAAATTATTTTTGCCTGCTGCATGCTCCACTATGTTGCCCTGAGTCATCAGTTACCATTTATACCAGATAAGGGTGAGCCAGCAGATCCTGTGTGTGGAAATGCAGATTTGGCAAGTGAGGATGAACATGATGAAGATGAAGCTGGAGACATCAAGGCAGAAGTCATCAATCAGCCCTTCAAGTGACTAAAGGTATGTGATGTATTTTTACAAATGAGAGTCCATGGAGTATTGTATAATTTATGGCTGGCATGTCATTTCCTATTTACCAGCATCTGTGAGGTCTTAGGTTGCTCCAATGCCAGTGACTTAGATATGCATGCAGATTGTTACTTCGTGATGTGTACAGAACAGTTAGGTATACAATGTCATTATTTGTAAATGCACAAGTGTAGGAAGTTGGCTCTGTATATACTATCTCAAAGTGAGAGATAGTGTGCACAGAGTCCAAGGGTTCCCCTTAGAGGTAAGATAGTGGCAAAAAGAGATAATTCTAATGCTCTATTTGTGGTAGTGTGGTCGAGCAGTAGGCTTATCCTAGGGTAGTGTTAAGCATTTGTTGTACACACACAGGCAATAAATGAGGAACACACACTCAAAGACTTACTCCAGGCCAATAGGTTTTTATATTGAAAAATATATTTTCTTAGTTTATTTTAAGAACCACAAGATTCAAATTTGAGGTAAGTACATCAAATGCAAGGTACTGCACACAGGTAAGTATAGAACTTTGATTTAAAACAGTAGTATACACAGTTTTGGTTAAAATGGCAATAAGCTATTTCAAAAGTAGACACTGCAAAAATCAACAGTTCCTGGGGAGGTCAGTTTTGGTTAGTTTTTGCAGGTAAGTAAAGCACTTACACAGTCAGTCTCCTGGGCATAGACATCCCACCGTTGGGGGTTCAAGGCAACCCCAAAGCCACAGCACCAGCAACATAGGGCCGGTCAGGTGCAGAGGTCAAAGGAGGGCCCAAAACACATAGGTGCCTATGAGGAACAGGGTGCTCCGGTCCTAGTCTGCTTACACTTAAGTACCTGCATCTTCAGGGAGCAGACCAGGGGGGTTTTGTAGAGCACTGGGGGGGGGGGGACACACACACAGGCACACAAAACACGCACTAAGCGGCACAGGGGCGGCTGGGTGCAGTGTGCAAAGTAGGCATCAGGTTTGCTATTGAAAGCAATGGAGGGACCCAGGGGTCACTCAGGCGATGCAGGCACAGCACAGAGGGGCTTCTCGGGGCAGCCACCGACTGGGCTAGGATGAGGGCCACCTGCTGGTCATTCCTGCACTGGTAGGCGGTTCGTCTCGGTCCTGGGGGCTGCGGGTGCAGTGCTTGGGCCAGGCGTCGGGTTCCTTCGTTACCAGGCATTCACGGTCAGGGGAAGCCTCTGGATCCTCTATGCAGACGTCGCTGTGGGGGTGCAGAGAGGTCAACTCATGGTGTCCACGTCGTTGGAGTCACTTGGGAGTCCTCTCTGTGGTGTTTGTTGTCCTGGACTCGAGCCGGGGTGTCAGGTGCAGAGTGTGAAGCCTCACGCTTCCGGAGGGAAGTGACAGTCTCTTTAAAGTTGCTTCTTTGTAGCAAGTTTGTTGCTGTTGCTGAACAGTGCTGCTGTTCTCGGGAGGTTCTTGGTCCTTTAGGTGCAGGGCAGTCCTCTGAGTCCTCAAAGGTCGCTGGTCCCACTAGATGTCTTGCGGTGCAGGTTCTTTGAGTCTGGAGACAGGCCGGTAGGTCTGGGGCCAAGTCAGTTGGTATCTCTATCATCTCTGCGGGGCTTTCAGGTCAGCAGTTCTTCTTGTTGTTGTAGGTTGCAGGAATCTGATTTCCTGGGTTCAGGGTCACCCCTAAATACTCAATTTAGGGGTGTGTTTAGGTCTGGAGGGCAGTAGACAATGGCTACTGTCCTTGAGGGTGGCCAAACCCTCTTTGTGCCTCCTCCCAGAGGGGAGGAGGGTACATCCCTATTCCTATTGGTGGAATCCTCCAAACTCAAGATGGAGGATTTCTAAAGGCAGGGGCCACCTCAGCGCAGGGCACCTAATGGGCTGTCCTGTCTGGTAGATGACTCCTTGTTTTTCTCATTATCTCCTCTGGACTTGCCACCAAAAGTGGGGGCTGTGTCTGGAGGGACAGGCATCTCCACTAGCTGGGATGCCCTGGGGCACTGTAACAACAGGCATGAGCCTTTGAGGCTCACCGTCAGGTGTTACTGTTCCTGCAGGGGGGAGGTTTAGAAGCACTCACCCCATGTGGCCAGAAACGTATCTGATTGTGGCAGGCTGAAGGGAACTGGTCAGCCTAACACTGGGAGTCGGACAGGCATGCAGGGAGCATCTCTAAGATGCCCTCTGTTTGCATTTTTCAATAAATGCCACACTGGCATCAGTGTGGATTTATCGTGCTGAGAAGTTTGATACCAAACTTCCCAGATTTCAGTGTAGCCATTATGGAACTGTGGAGTTTGTTATTGACGACTACCAGACCATATAATCTTTCTGGCTATCCTGCAATTACAATGTCTAAGATTTGGCTTAGACACTGTAGGGGCATTTTGCTCATGCAACTATGCCCTCACCTGTGGTATAGTGCACCCTGCCTTAGGGCTGTAAGGCCTGCTAGAGGGGTGACTTACTTATGCCACAGGCAGTGAGAGGTGGGCATGGCACCCTGAGGGGAGTGCCATGTTGACTTAGTCATTTTCTCCCCACCAGCACACACAAGCTATGAGGCAGTGTGCATGTGCTGAGTGAGGGGTCCCCAGGGTGGCATAATACATGCTGCAGCCCTTAGAGACTTTCTCTGGCCACAGGGCCCTTGGTACCAGGTGTACCATTTACAAGGGACTTAACTGTGTGCCAGGGCTGTGCCAATTGTGTGAACAAAGGTACAGTTTAGGGAAAGAACACTGGTGCTGGTTCCTGGTTAGCAGTGTCCCAGCACACTTTCAATCATAACTGGCATCAACAAAAGGCAAAACGTTAGGGGGTAACCATGCCAAGGAAGGCATTTCCTTACACACAAGCAAAGTCATCCTTGTACTAATGAATTGTCAAAGTGATGTATTTATCCAAATCTGTCAATCACAGATTAGCTGAGTTTCTGTTTGGCTCATCCTCGTATGGAATCCTCAGTCAGTACCACAGGCAGATGATATTTGCAGGCAGACATGATAAGTGGGTATGGATGAAACCAAGTACTATTTATCACGAGTTTGTGGAGTGTGACTTATATGGCCAGACTGTCAGGACAGTGGGATGGCAGTATGCTTTTCCACCAAGAAGACCTGTATGGTACCTGCAGTGGACAAACGTGCCATGTGTGTGTCCACTTGTTTCTGACACGTCATAATGTAGAATCCAGAGCCTCTACCATCACATTGGTTTCTGTTGTATGTGACCTTCCTTGTACATAGTCAGTGTGTTACTACTTTGCAGACCAATGTGCATGTCTCGATTGACTGATATAGGTGAGTGGCACTCCTATAGCTACCTGACCATGGTAAATGAAAGGTTCCAGGACTGGGGACATTAGTACTGATCTCTGTCTGTATCATGAGGTATGGTTAGTAGGAAGCAAAGGTATGGGTATGTGATAAGGCTTTATCTGATGATACATATAACCAATCTGTTTGCCTCCTAGGTTGTAGAAAGTCTAACATGTCCGTAACTTCAGTATTCTGTGGGTTAATGGTACATGACACCTGAGCTGACATTCTGGATTCACCAGCAGTGCTCCTCTATCTACTGATTGGATATCTACCAATAAATATGGGGAGATGTACAATACAGCCTAATTTTGTCATGTCTATGTAACATTTCCAATGTTAAATGTATCCTGGTTATGCAGTACACGTGTAATGACCCTAACCAAGGTTGTACATTAGAGAGGGACATTTGGTACAAGAGTTGTCATACATGACAGTTGTATGTGGTAGATACATCACACTCACACAAGAACAGTGTTTAAGTGGTATTTATTGGAGACTGCACAGCTACATGGTGATTTAGAAACAAAATAATACAAAGAAAACAGTGAAAGGGCCAGTCATGGTGGATGAACTCATCTGGGTAGCTGCTACACCTTTTGAAGACAAGTCCAGTGTCTTTGAACCATTGGAAAATGGAGTTATGTTTCAGAACAGTCAACAGGGTATATCTGTTGCACACAAGGGGCACAAATCAGGAGAGGTTTACTTCCTGATAGTGGAGTTGGTCTTGGCATCTGCTTCTCTTGGATGTCTGGGTGGAAGTCCACGTTGGCGGGGGGATCTCTTCAGCTACCGAGGGTGGGGTGACTGAGGCATTTCCTGCACCAGACAGGGCCTCCATTCCACTAGCAGTTGCAGGTTTCAAAGGGCCTGATAAAGCATTAGTAGTGGAAGATGCCTGATGTTGGGTGACTGACCTACTGTAGTGCTTTTGCTCTTATCTAGTTTTTAGCACTTACATAACATATCAGGAATGCACTTCTGAGTTCAAAGAAGACTTTTATTGTTGTTAATTCTTCCCCAACCACAATTTTTATGAATGACAAATTATTAGCTTTCAAGCACACATTAATGAAAACCAAATATATCAGTTTGCAATATACACAGCAGGTTATATTTATAAGATATTGAATGCAAAGCAAAACAAATACTTCACCGTGTGGGAAACTATTTACAGCTTCATCTTTCTAGGGTCTGCAAGCTGATGACTCCCTGTCAGCTGCGAGAAAAAGATTTATCTACCCACACGGGATGCTGGCAACTGGCGCCAAGCTCCAGCACGAAGTCAGGCAGATCCGAATCTGAATCTATGCAGCCTGTGACATTCGTTACAAAGGTGTGCCCCCTCCTCTCAGACTCGGGAAAACTGAGCTAGCCTTTGGAGACTGGCCAGGTCTCCGAGACTTCTCCTCTTCCCAAGCTCAAGCGGAGAAAAACAACCAGTGTACCCTCTCTTATCAGGTCTAGTCTACTGTGAGAAAAACATCTTGGTTCATCTTGTGCAAAAACACAGCTTGGAAAAATACAGCTTGGATTCTCAACAGCAAGGTCTAACTCCACGTTAAAGGCAATAGGCAGCTAACCTAAATATCAAATGCAATGTCTAGTGTCATGTCAAAGCCAATAGGCAGCTGAGCTGAATACAAAATGCAATGTACAATATCATGTCAAAGCCAATAGGCAGTTAAGCTGAATATAAAATGCAATGTATAATATCATGTCAAAGCCAATAGGCAGAATATCTAATAGCATGTCAAAGCCAATAGGCGGCTCAACTGAACAAAACATACCATGTGCCACTGGTGAACATTGAGCAACTAATATGCGCAGTGGTGAAACACAAAGTCATTGGTCAAACAAAATTAAGCCAATAGGCAGGACACCTACTCAGGGTAGCGTTGATGTCCATCAGCACCCCAGCAATGGAAGTCAGGATGGCATTTTGGGCCTGCCACTTCTGCATGGCTTCCTGGCAGTTGTCCCTGTACAACTGTTGGATTTCCCCCATCATGGTGAGTACCTGGTCCATCCTCCCTTGGGAATTTTGGTTGGCTTCCAAAAGTTGGGGGGTGGTGTCCTAGTCAGTAGTGTCCCTTTGAGCCCCATCATCTGGCCCACACCATCCCTCTCACGCACCCTAGCCCCACGTGCCTATGCACCTGGCACAATGTGCCCACTTTTACTCATGGCAGGACCACCATTGTCAGCGGTGACAAGAGGTGACTCAGGTACCCATACTGGGGGCACACAATGGAAGAGACTTTCTTTGGGACATAGATTTGGGGGCAAATGGTTGCCTGTGATGTAGACGCAACAGGGCTGGGAGGAGTCATTGTGGGCAGGATGAGGCTGACAGTTGTAGACTAACCAGGTGTCCCTGATGGGCCAGCTTCATCATCAGTGTCCAAACATCCAGGGGTATTGTACTCAATGGGGCCTTCATCCAGAGGAGTTGTGACAGTCTCTAGTGTCCTTTCCATGGCAACAATGGCATGGTTACCTGTGGGAAAAGTGGAACAGACAGGTCTTGTAAGTGATGCAACACACTGTCTCTTTACATGATCCCCTGAAATGACAGTAACAGCTGCTACCAATTCTTAGTTAGGACAAAGTGAGAGTCTGAATTTTCAGTTCCATACACCATGCTCCAAGCTGTTTGACTATGTTGGTACTTAGATGACTGCAGATACCCTCTTATGCTGTCTGACTAATGACATGAGTGATTACATTTTTTGCCAAGTAAAGTGTATGCCATCATAAATCCATCAAAAAAATTAGCAATGGACAATGGTGTCAGAGTTGCCGCATCGCATAGGAGTTAGCAGTTGACATTGGCCTCTATCTGGATGTACTGCAAGTGCCTCCAGTTTGGTATCTAGTTTTCTGTCACAGGTGAGTCAATGTCAATCTTAGGAAACTTTTTGTCAGAGCAGTTTGATAGGACACTCAGCTGTAGCTATGCTTAGTTTTTAATGGTAGTGGAAGTGGGCCATTGCATTGCTGTCATTGCCACAAACTGTTTCATAGCGGAACATTCATGATGGGTTACATTGCTTATTAGCTTCATACGCAAGAAATCTCAAATTTAGTGCACTGTTCTAGTTTTCTTTATGGTGGAATAGTGCCTTTTGGAGTTGTAGTGCCGTCAGTTCCCAGTACTTCACATGCGATTTCCAAGGACTGTGGACACAGGTGAGTTTAGAAGAAATGTGGCATGTCAGAGAGGGATATTTGTACATTTGGCAGAGAGGGGTGGTGGCTGGTTTGGTAACTGAGGTGGGGAAAGGTGGTGCGGGAGCATACAAGACGAACATTTTTGGTGACAGGTATGTTGTGGGGACTTACCGGACTCCACCCCCCAAGGTTTTCCTGTCAGGCCCTCGGGATGCAGGATGTTCAAGGCCTTATCCTCCTAAGATGTGAAAGTAGGGGTAGGGTTCATCACTAGTCTTGAGTACCGCCAGCTGGTGCCTGGATGCCATGGAATGTACTTCCCCCTTGAGGACGTTCCACCCCTTCCTGATGTCCTCCCTTGTGCATGAATAGCTGCCTACAGAATTGACCCTGTTGACTATATTTAGCCACAACTCCATTTTCCTGGCTATTGATATTTTCTGGACCTGTGCTACAAAAAGGTGTGGCTATACCTGGACAATTATGTTCACCACGACCCTCAACTGATCATCAGTGAATCATGGGTGTTCTTGTGGGGTCATATTAGTGGTAGTAAAGACAGTGAGGTAGTATAAAAAAAAATAAGTGGAATGAAATTTTAGTGATGAGGTGTAGGTAATGTGATGTGAGTGGGTGACGGTGATGTGTATTGTGTGTGATGGTACATTTTGTGCTGTGTATGTTGTGCTGGTGTGGGATGGGTGCACGCTGATATTGTATGGGTACCTAATCTTGCTTTTTGTTTTTGCTTGTCTCTGGCTGTGTGTGGCATTTTGGTTGCAAAGGATTGTGGGTTGTGCTGGGGTGTGTTATATAGTTCAGTATGTAGGTGTGCCGGATGTGTGTCAAGTGTGGGATATTCAAACTTTCCAATGTGGTGTGGCGTTCTGTGTGATGTGAATTCAGACCCCTGAGCGTTTTCCGCCATGGAACAACCGCTGTCATGATTTGTGGATTGTAATCTGATGGGAAGATTTCTGTCTGGCTGACGGTGCTGGTGGTGGGACTGCCTCTCTCCGTCCTCCACTGTTGGCTGTTTTTTGGCAAACTTCACAGTGTGACTCCTAATATGGCAGTCGGATTACCTTCAACATGGCGGTCTTGGCTGCTGCCACCGTGGCGATCTTCCCAAAAGACTGACAAACCCGTAATGACCCTAAATACTTTTTGTGCCAAACTACCCAGGGTTAAGGACAGGTTAATTTAGTGACTTTTTTATGGTCCACCCTGCAAGGGATTGTGTGTCAGAGTCACCAGATCCTCGGGGTCTGTGCACGTTCCCAACACGTCCACCACTGAACAGCTCCAAGACTCTGATAGATAAATCACAGAGACTTAGAGAGTTCAAGAGGGGAAGAGGGGATTAGGAAGGGAACAGCTGGGAAGGAGACCTGTAGTAAGAAAAAGGTTAGAACACACGACATGAAAATTATATCTCCTGAAATCAATACTAGACTATGATTCTAATCCTAGTCACTCTGAAAACATGAACAATCTAAGAGTTAAGTTTAAAATGATTAAGTTTCAAGAAGGCCGGATACCTGTGGGGAATCGAGATGAATTAAATGAAAACTTTCTTATTCAAGTACTTTCCTTTACATGAGAATCAGAAAAACATTCTGACTAAATTTTAAACCAGTCATATAAATCCTGTTTTGAGAATGTATACTAGGACCATACAATATTGCATCTAGAAACTCTGGCCTTCTGTGTACTCTTAAAATGTTTCAACACAAATTGCGCATATTGCAGATATATATATATATATATATATATAGTTAACACCATAAAAGGATTGTGCACCATGAATAACACAATATGGATTCAGGAAACAAATCACATAACTTGTCAACTCGAATATTACCTAATAAATATCTTAGAATAGTGGCATACAATAAACAACATGAAATAAACTCGAGGAGAGAATCGTGCGTCTTGCAGATTCGAGTGCCACCATGTAAAATACCAAGAAATGGTAACACGCAATGAATATCAAGTTCAAATCATCATTAATCGAATCGCGTGTCTTGCCGATTCGTAAAACACGATGTAAATGTCAAGAAATAACAGCTCACAATAAATAACAAGATCAAAGTACAATGAAACGAATCGCGCTTCTTTTGCCAATTCTTAAGCCACCATGTAAATGTCAAGAAATAGTAGCGCGCAATGGACAACAATGTTTAAACACCATAAAACGAATTGTGCGTCTTGCCGATTCTTAAGCCACCATGCCAATGTCAAGAAATGGTAGGACGCAATGAATAACAAAGTCAAACCTTTATGAAACCAATCGCGCATCTTGCCTATTTGTAAACTACCATATAAATGTCAAGAAATGGTAGCGCGCAAGTAATCTGTTACTCATTTAAGAATTAAACCAAGAATATGAAAATTCTCAATAACGGTGTCGGGACAGTCCAACCACCGTCTTACCGCCTGGAACAATGATCACCAATGAAGGATGAAGGGCAGAAGACTGGAAAATCCAAATAGGCCGCTGGGACAGGAGCTCAGGAAGAAGCTGCTGCTCTGCACCGGGACCTCTGAATAGTGAGCACTGGGAGTTGGGCTGGCTCTCTTTTATAGAGTCTTGGCCCAGCCCAGAACCACGCCCAGGCATGTTGCAGGGAAAGTCTCTAGAAGGCCCTGGAAAGGGGCCACACCCTAACACACTCTGAAAACCTGCAGCAATACATTGCAAAGGAACAGTATTTGTAAACATATTAACAATAAGTTTTCAGGATTGAACTCTGCAATGAAAAAGGTTAAACCACACCATATCAGCACAATGCATAAATTACTTTGTTTTGAGAGTGCTGGGTTTTTGCATTTTTGTCCCCAATAGAGCACGTACTGCTCTGGTGTTGACACTGTGGCTGTTGCTCGACTTGGGCTCACACCCTGTTCAACCAACAACCCAATACCTCACATTTCTGAAACCTGGTGACAAAGTGCAGCTACCTTGTTCTAGGGAGCCATATTTTCAAGGCACGGGCGGCACAGCAACTGTTTTGCTGCGCCGCCCTGCACCATCACGAAAGAGCAGAAATGTACCTTATCTACAAGATACGTGCTGGTGCACAAATTGCTGCCATGCGCCAATGCGCACTCTTGCACCATGGTGCAAGGGTGCCTGCCTGCATTATGGGGGTGATTGTTTTTGTGCAGGAAGGGGCATCTTCCTGCACAAAAACAATCAATGGAGGCACTTTCCTCCTATGTGTGTTGCGGAATGCAGCACACATAGAAAGAGTAAAAAATGGTGAGAAATAATGATATTTCTCCCTGTTGCATCACTCTTATGCCACCTCTGGGGTGGCATAGGCTTTTGACACATTCCCAGATTTAAAAAACCTTGGAAATCTGGCAATGGGTCCCATGGAAACGCTGCATGGGAACACCCATGGAAACGCCTCCCTGACGCAAAGTGAGACAACACAGCTACTTGCACTGCAGTGTCTTACTCCATATCGACAAGGACATGCAAAATGGATTTGCATGGCCTTGTAGATATGGCCCTGCAGCCTACGACAGCGGTGCATCATATGGGCCTAACTTCGTAGTGTGAAGGAGGTCAGTAGGTCGCCCAGCAGGGGGGTAAGGAAGAACCTCCAATGCTTGCACAGTTTTCTCATCAATAGTTATAGTGCAATTGTTGCAGTGATATTATCAATGATTGACAAAATTTGGCCTATAATAGGTCAGCATTCCAATAGTACAACTTTGGGAATGACACAATTGCTATTCTCTAGAGACATGGGGAATTCTCTTTATGGTCAATGAGGCCTTACAGACATATCTGTGTCATACATCGGCGTCCTCTCCCCACCCTGGTAGGACAGTGCCACCAGGGCCGACTCAAGCTCCTGTTTGATCTCGAAGGAGGGCATTCTTAGATAAAAACTACTGGCCAAAAACGATTCAGGTCCATTAAAAATACCTTGAGGACTACCGGTAATTTTTACCTTTTTTCACAGTGTGCACAGGTATGATTAAGAAAAGAGTTGATGGTAAATATTGAGAGTAATGACTCAACCCATCTCAGATAGCCAACATGTTTCTGCCCTCATGAGGAGCCTAACCAAGCCTGGGGCATTCCTTAGGGCTAAGGATCCCTATCACAAATGGCGTGCTACAGTCGTAGGTAACTAACTAAAGTGTAAAAGCACTCAAGTCCTACCTCAGTGCTGGTACTGTTGTAATGACCTAATTAAAGGTATAAATAATTGGTAGTTTAAACCAAACCCATGATTACTGTTGTGTTCCTATCACACACATGAGCATGCAAAATCACTGCAAAGCACTGCAAGCCAAGTCAGCAAGTCGTGTTGAAACTGGAGACATGCATTCCTATGTTGCTGCTAACACAATACTATATGGAGGTGTATATTTACTACCTTAACCATGTATATTGCATTTTTAATAATTAACTAAATGCAGCAGTCTTTCAAGGTTTGAATCATTATTATAAAAGGCTAAAACCAAACATCCCTTACCCTAAATTTTGGGGTCATTCCCTCCTGTGCTGGGAAGGTGACAGTGTCCTTTGTAGTCACCCACTGATGGCATAGGGGTAAATAATGAATTAGGGCAATATCAAGACCCAGCTGTATATAGCCTAAGGCCAGTTAGGATGCTAAATATCCTATTATAGTATTAGAGGAAATCAGGGTGAGGTTGTTACAGGGGAAAGTGATTGATATGGTCAATCCGACTGGGTACCTACTGGATGATAATGATAATCACACCAAATCATTTCAACGACGATTCTGCCAATATCAGTTATGATCATAGTGGAGAAGAAGATTTCTTTATAAATTAGGCTGACAGGGTTACATATACTCCCAGAAAGAGACGCTAGGGTAGTACCTACTTACAGCGGGTAGTGCGCCATTCAAGGAACTGAAACAATCAGAGATGACGTTAACTCCCACTATAATGAATCACGTGTGTATGTGTGTACTGGGTAGAAACGAGATATAAAAAGACTCACGTAGGCTACAATGCGTAGCAATGAGATTTGCTGCTCACACGCAAATGCTGCTTCATCGTAACCTCTCAAAGAATATGCACAAGTTCATGCCACTGCAGCCAAAACCATTCCAGTCCAGACTGTATCAAAACCAATCCTCATCATGGATTCTAAATTATCAATGTTTTTGTAAAACTCACATATCACCGTGAAAAATTCACTATCACTACAAATCAAGTAGAACAGATTCAACCAGCCCTTCTGTTGATTGCAGAGAAACTGTGGCGACATACTCAGAGACCAACACCTCAATTCTATGTCAGGACCGGAGGCTCGGATTATGCTTTCTCTTTCTTTTACTAAACTTTCACAGCAGCCAATAAAAACACAGTAAAGGAAAAAACTACATTTCCCATAACCAATATACACAGGTCAAATGTTCCAATCACATATCGTGACCTATTCCAATAAGATCTCTGACCCCCAACGTCATATCCTCTTTCTTTTCTGCTTTGCAGCAGATAAGTACCATTTTGTCTTTTCTCTGTGTATAATTTAATGCTTTAACCTTGTTTAGGTGTTGTTTGTTAAATACGAGCGTCGTGATTTCACGCGCTTCATTGATTTGACTGCGCTTTGTTTTGCCCGTATGTTTATTTACTTAATTGTGGAGCTGGAACACTGCGCGCACTGCGCGCAGTCTGTTTTCAACTTCAACTGTCTTTTTCCGATGTGCGCGCTTTTTACGAGCCGATCCATTCTTCAGAGGTTTCCCCTCCGGATCGGCTCGTAGATTTAGCACGCTAAGGCAATTGTGCTTGAAGTCTGTTACAGACTGAAAAGGTGTATCCCTGACGCCCAGGCACAAATTTAACTGGGTTGTAAATTATATGCAGGCTCTGCCTAGAGTGAGTTTACAGGCAGCTCCCTCCACTATTTATTTAAGGGCCTGAATTTTTCCACTTGTTGCCTGTGAGGGGTTATTTCACTCCCCCTACATATCTTTAATTCTACTATTATTGCAATGGCGCAATGGAGTGATCAGGATGCAGGGTTCTACCCTGATGATAATTGCAATCAACTGGAAGTTAATCTAGTTGAGGCACTCAACACTAGAGTGCAACAATCAGTTAATGATGTCTTGGTGAGAGCGTTGGGCCCCTTTTCTGGGCAATTACTGGAGTACGCTCACTCTCAAGGCTGGGTGCCAGATCCAACCCCTTCTACCACCGAAGGGACTATTCCCCAGGTTGCCTCCAAATCAAAATCTAAAACTAACAATATTGCAAGTGAAGCTCCCTCTGATGATATACATGCAGAGGTTTTTGCGAAACTGCGCAAGAAGCGTATTGCTGAGCACAATTACAGCACCTTGAATAATTCTTCCTCTTCAGGAGATTCCTCCAATCAGGATTCAAATGACCTGACCGCACCACTCCCTACTAAGAAAGCAAAAAAGCATTCTAATGCTCTTCTGTTAGATTTCGACCCTTCAGATATTGTTCACCCTAGATCCTCTATCTGGCTTCCATCCACAGAAGTGGCTCAATACGTTCACGATAACCTTAGAAAAAGTTATGACAAGGAAGTTCGTACTCGTCTCAAGACCGAATGCCCCAGACCTGACCTAGAGAATAACGTAGCTGATACCCCGGAGATAGATCCGACCATGGTTACCTTTTTGAAAAAGTTTTCTAAAGACCCTAAGAAAGGATTGGACAGGTCATGGCGTTCCTGCCAGGATAAGCTACTAGATATGTATGGCCCTTTGACAAAAATTCTTGATTTAGCAGTAAAATTCTTGATTTAGCAGTGGAGTCTAAAGAATCAGGAATACCAGTTGATACAGATGTCTTACTTGGTTGGGCCCAGCGGGCAATCTGTGAATTAGGTAATACCAACTGTGCTATTTCAGCGGAGTGCAGAAAATCTTTTCTCATGTGCATGGATGCAAAACTGGTTTATCTGGCAACATGTGAGGCAGGCCCAGCTGCTGAGGGGCTCCTTTTTGGATCGTCTTTTATTAAGGAACTGGCAAAAAAAAATTCGACCTTTTCCACCCTCGACAAAGCACAGTTGTCCCTTAAAAAGGTTTTTAGACAAGGCTTTTTTCTCAGGGCCAGACGTTATGGTGGATGAATGTCCGGCCGGGGCTCCTTTTCAAGTCCCCAAAATTATTATCCGAGAGGACGAGGTAGCTGGTCAAGTGATCAATCGGATGCCACCTTCTACCCCACTCGGACCAGAGGTGGTAGACCTAGATTCCGCTGAGGACATTGTAGAGGACAACAAGGAGCGATCCAGGACGCCTCCTACGCTGGTAAGACTCATTCTTCCATCTCAGGTTATTCTTCGGGGAAGAGTGGGACGGTGTGCACACAATTGGAAAAAAAGTTTCTGGGGATCCTTGGGTACTGCAAACAGTATTAGGTTTTCATCTGGAGTTTATCAGCACTCCTCACCAATTGCCCCCTCCTCTTCAAATGTATTTCTCCATAGAAAGTCAGAAATTTATAGACACAGACGTGCAAGCGCTGCTAGACAAAGGTGCAGTAATTTTTTCAACTCCTTACCCATCGGGTTTTTGCAACCCCATTTTTGTGGTAGACAAAAAAGGAGGAGGTCACCGGCTAGTTTTGAACTTGAAAGACTTCAAATCTTGGATTGTGTACAGACACTTCAAGATGGAAGGGATTCACATGCTAAGAGATGTCTTAATAGAAGGAGACTGGATGGTAAGATTAGATCTGAAGGACGCTTACCTGTCAATTCCAATTTTTCCTCCACACAGGAGATTCCTTCAATTTCAATGGAAAGCTCACTGTTTGGAGTTCACAGCTCTCCCTTCGGCGTCTCCTCAGTATCATGGTGCTTCACAAAGTTGTTGAAACCGGTTGTGGAATATTTGAGAACCAAAGGGGTTCGCTTGATTATTTATCTGGGCGACATCTTATTGATGGCCCAGGATCCAGCGACTCTACAGACCCATTTGAATTGGACAATCACTCTGTTGCAGGACTTGGGTTTCCTTATCAATGCACAGAAGTCATTGTTGAATCCAACTCAAGTGATAGAGTTCTTAGGCTTCAAGATCGATTCAATCCAAGCTCTGTTGATTCTTCCCTCATTAAAGATTTGCAATATAAAGAGGGAATTGAGTTCAGCCCTAGCCAGTCCGACTATTTCTTTACGAAGCATTGCTCGACTAGTGGGACTGTTGGCTTCATCCATTCAGGTAATCTTCCCAGCCCCACTTCACTATTGGCCTCTACAAAGATTGAAGATCAAATACCTGAGACAAGGTTGGAGTTACTCAACCTTGATTCCGTTATCCAGTGAGGTCAGTGAAGAAATTCAGTGGTGGCTCCACGACATGGAAGCCTGGAATGGCAGGGCCATATTCGGGTCCCATCTAGAGGTGGTGATAGAATCAGACGCCAGTCAATGGGGATAGGGAGCCCGTTGCGGGTCTTTAGTGACCGGGGACCTTTGGTCTGTGACAGAACAATCTCTACACATCAATTGTTTGGAGCTTCTTGCAGGGTCGTTTGCGATAAAGAGCTTATCCCCTCTCAAGATAGATTGCTGCATCCTATTGAGGATGGACAATATATCAGCAGTGAGGTATGTCAACAAGTTAGGGGGAACGAGATCCAGGGTCCTAGCGGAGATAGCCAAGGAGTTCTGGCATTACTGTTTGAGTCACAGGTTAGTAATTGTAGCGGAGTATTTACCGGGAGTTCAGAACGCAGTTGCGGACTGGAACTCCAGGTATCTGACGGATACCAGCGATTGGAGGTTAGATCCGATTATCTTTCAACAGATAATGAGGGAATGGGGTCCTTGCGAGGTGGATCTCTTTGCATCTCACCTCAATACCCAGGTTCCGAGGTTCTTCAGCTGGAGACCGGACCCTCTCGCATCAGCGATGGATGCGTTTCTTCAGGACTTGTCCCCGTTTTGGGGATATGCCTTTTCTCCGTTTCTATTGATTTCCAGGGTTCTATCTCAGATTCAGAGACAGAAAGCAGACTTAATCCTGGTGACTCCTGTTTGGCGAGCTCAGCCCTGGTTCCCTATTGCATTCCAATTAGCGTGTGCTCCACCGTTGCTCATTCCTCCTCGTCAGGACCTATTGTTGAGTCCGGAGGGCCTTCAGCATCCTCTGATCTCATCGAGGACCCTTGTGTTGATGGCATGGATGGTTTCAGGTCAAATTGGAAAACCCCAGGTATTTCGCAACAAGCTAAAAACTTTATCAAGCAAGCCTGGGCTTCTAGCACCCACAAAAGATATGCTTCTGCTTGGCGCAGATGGACTGGTTGGTGTAGTGGAAGGAATATCAATCCCTTGGAATCAAGTATTGATTTGATAATTAATTTTTTAGCCAAGATGACCTCCTCAGGTTTGGCCCATAGGACGGTTAATAATTTCAGGTCGGCCGGGCATAAACTGGTTGACGGTAAGCCAGTGGGTGAACATCCATTGGTGTGTAAGTTATTGAGAGGTATATGTTTTTCTAATCCACCTCAAGCCAAATATAAGACTTTATGGGATGTAAATGTGGTATTAAAATGTATTGACTCCTGGCCTAGTAATAAGTTTCTCTCACGCACACAATCTCAGCAAAACTGACTATGTTACTTTGTTTAGTTTCTTGTAAACGAGTTTCGGATGTCAAGGCTTTAGATTTATCGGGTAGAGTATATTCTCCTGAAGGTGTTACCTTTTCCATTTCAAAAAGGACCAAATCTAATTGCAGGTCGGTATCCTATCCTTGTTATCCAGATAATTCAAAATTATGTGTGGTACAATGTTTAAAAGATTATGAGTCGGTCACGGAGGAGTTCAGACAGAATATGAATGGACAAATATTAATTTATTTACAGAAACCCTTTAAACCAGTCGCTTCGGCAACTCTGGCGCGATGGGTTAAATGGGTTAAATGGCTTATGAGTGAAGCAGGGATTAATACAGATCATTTTGGTGCTCATTCTGTGAGAGGAGCAATGGCTTCCAAATCCTTTGGATTAGGGTCTAGTTTGCAAGATATTATGAAAACGGCCGATTGGTCTTCGGAAGGTACTTTTCGTAATTTTCATTTTAAACCTGTGATTGATGTTGCATCTATTGTTATTAATCAGCTTTAAACTAGCATAATCCGAGCTTCCGGTCCGGACATAGAATGAATAATTTTCTAGCTTACGCGTCAAGAATTTTCAATTCTATTAAGGACACGGAGACGAGGATTATCCCACCCGTAGTTGTTATTGGAGGTTATATTCAAATGTATATTTTTATAAAAGAATTATGCCCTCCCTATAATTTAAAAGTTAAAGAATTTATTGTGGAAAGATTTGTTAAGGGGAAATATTATTATTATTTATTAATATTTTCTAGGATCGGATCAGAAGAATTCTTGAGATCCTTTCAAAAGTCGGTGAGAAAATCCTTTTGGTTCCTTCTTCTTAGAATATTGATTGGCTTGTTGCCAGAGTGGATTGAGTTTCAGTTTCTGGAGCAAGAGAGAAGCTTCAGATTCTTCATATTCAAAAGAAGTTCGTTGCAAAATGGTTGCAGTTTTATCTGTTGGACAAAGAAAGAGGATATGATGTTGGGGGTCAGAGATCATAATGGAATAGGTCACGATATGTGATTGGAACATCTGACTTGTGTATATTGGTTATGGGAAATGTAGTTTTTTCCTTTACTGTGTTTTTATTGGCTGCTGTGAAAGTTTAGTAAAAGAAAGAGAAAGCATAATCCTCGCCTCCGTGTCCTTAATAGAATTGAAAATTCTTGGCGTGTAAGCTAGAAAATTTGTCATTGTACCCTCTGAAATGCTAAAGGCGGTACCGGAGGGTCGCCCCATAGCAGGGCAACTAAAGTCATCAAAGGTCCGCCGTGCTGCACTACCTATTCAAACCTTTTCCCAGCCGAATGGATGGCCCAGGGAGTCGGCATGGCATTTCTTAAGGCCCCCGCAGTACAGAGAACCAGGTGCCATCTCGCTTGCGTCATAGCGCTCGGTACACGTCACCAAGAATAGACATGTGACAGAATGCTGGGAAATGTAGTTTCTGCCAGTTTCGGATGCTCCCAAGCACAAACTGCACTTGGAAAAGCCTGCAGAAGCAATTGTTACGGCAACAGGCAATGTGTCTGAGACAAAGTGTGTACTTCAACAGCTTTACTGTAGCTGTTCTATGTTGAAGAAAAAATATATTACCGAATGTCAAAAAGGAAAAATCAAATGACAAACATTAACATTTCCCAGGGTGTTTGACCCTCTCAAGTCTGAGATGGTAGTTTTTTTCAGATGTCACAACTCCAGAAGGTGTCAGAAAACACTGTACAATGGGGTCAGCTTGGCAAGTACATCCAAAAGACCCATCAAAACTAGGGAAACAAATATAAAACAAATTCTTGAATCACTGCGCTGGACATTGCTCAATTAAAATCTTGGTATTCCACTGGGCTAGATTCCATAAACATCGGTGCAGGAAGGGATTTATTGAGAAAGAAAGAAAGCACAAGCTTTATTTTGGTTAGCACACATTTTATGTTAAAAAGACAATTGCTATTGTTATGCATTCCTGGTAGCCCAGTGTACCAGTTATCAGGCCACAGGAATAGCATGAGGCTCAGATGGGGGTAGTGAAGAGTTATTACAGATATTTATTTATGGTGTTCCAAGGGATCTCATTGTTCAGACCATGTCTGTCTGTGCAAAGCCTCCATATCCACCTATGTCAAAAAATCAGAAGTGGTTGTTACGTATCCTGAGAAAGTTTTTCAATCACATACCATTCAATTTCATCTAAACTGTGATCTTTCTCAATGTAGTGATTGGTGAGTCTGGTGGAATCCCCTCTACAACTAATGGTTCTGTGTTCACAATTCTGAGTTCCTATCCTTCATGTTGTCATTTAAATATATCTACGATTGCAAGGGCATTTAATTATATATATATATAAAATAACATTTTTGCTGTTACAGTTGGTGAAACTTTTTAGTTGCCATGGTGTGGTTAGTCCAAGATCCAGGTCTTGCATTTTTTTGTAAAGGGGCACACACTACACTTCCCACACGGGGACTGTCCTACAGTAGGAGGGAGCCCCCATAATGTCATCTGATTGGTCTTCCCAACAAATGATCTAGGACGTGTGTGCACAATCATGCCCTTGATACTCCTTGCTCACTTAAGGGAATGCATAGGTCCTAACTAAGGGTAATCCTCCAGACTCTAGAATTCGTCAGTTTTTCTTAATGATCTTCTGAAGGTCCTTACATAAAGTGCTGAAAGTGCTAACGCAGATCAGTTTGTCCGTTTCTGCTTTCTTATAGGTTGTTAGTGGTTCTTTATTGTTGTTCAAAAGCCCTTTTATTAGCGCTCTGTATCAGGCAGGAGAGATAGTTTTTTGCTGTGAGTTTCTTAATAAGTTTTTTGCATGTACCTTATAGACTCCTACATCAGATCAATTGTGTCCGTGACGTAAAAACTGACCCACTGGTAGGTTATCACAGAGAGCTCAAGGATGAAAGCTCTCATACCTTGGCAGGTTACTTCGGTCTCTTGATTTCTAAAACACTTCAATCTGCAGGTACCCATTTTTTCTTTGATAAGCAGGTCCATCAACTGTAGCTCATTGCCTCCAATGGTGATATTGAAGCACAGAAAAGGATTGAAAGCATTCAGCCAATTGGCAAAATCCAATGCTTCATTTTTGTTACCTGTCCAAATGGGCAGTACATCATCGAGGTACCATTTTCACAGTCTAATCTTGTCCTGAAAGGGATTGGAAGGGTGTAGAACGTACTCTGTCTCAAAAGAATGGACAGAAAGACAGGCCAGGATGGGAGCAAAGGTGCTTCCCATTGATGTACCATGCACCTGAAGGAAGTACTCGCCCTCAAACCCAAAACAATTGCATGTCAATGCCAATAGTGCAAGATCTAGTACAAATTCCTGGGGTGTAATGGACCCCCACTCGGTTGCATTCAGGATGGTCTTGATTACCTCTAGTGTGGCCTCTTGCGGAATACTGGTGTATAGTGATTCAACATCAAGGCTGATCAGAAGTTCTTTTTCGGACTTCATTTTAACTATCAAAGGTTTGAAGGAATGTGAGCATCTTTCTAACCAGATGTCGAAGAAATGTGTTGCAAAATTGCGACAGAGGTTCTAGATGCCATTCTTCTATAACATTGATTCAGTACTTGAATGACTGCTGTATTTAGTTAATGAATATAAATGCAATATACATTGTTGAGGTAGTATATCTACACTGCCACATAGTATAGTGTTTGCAGCAACATACGTTTGTGGGCATGGGAATGCATGTCTCCAGTTTCTACACAAGTTTCTTACTTGGCTTGCAGTGCTCTGCAGTGATTTTGCATGCTTACCTATGTGACAGGAACACAACAGTAATTTTGAGTTTGTTACTTATTGTTTATACCTTTAATTAAGTAATTACAACCGTAACATCACTCAGGTAGGACTTGAGTGCTTTTACACTTTAGTTAGTTACCTTTCTGTGTAGGACGCCATTTGATGAAAGGGATCTTTAGCCCTGAGGATTGTCCCAGCCCTGGTTAGGGTCTTTCTGAGGGCAGTAACATGTTGGCTATTTGAGACGGGTTGAGTCATTACTCTCAACATTTACTGTCAACTCTGTTTTTAATCATACCTGTGGACACCACAAATAAAGGTAAAAATTACCCATAGTCCTCAAGGTATTTTTAATTGATCTGAATTCCTCATTTTTGCCAGTATTTTTTATCTAAGAACTCCTTCCTTCTAGATCAAACAGGAGGTTGAGTCCACCCTTGTGGCACTGTCCTAACATGGTTGGGAGAGGATGCCGATGATGAAAAATGGCACATATATGAATGTGAGGCCTTCTATTCCATAAGGAGAATCCTTCCCTGTGACTCAGAAGAATAGCAATTGCATTATTCCCTAAGCTGGACTATTAAAATGCTGACCTATTACACGCCACATTTTGTAAAGTTTTGCCATCATACTTTTTGTACTAGTGATATCATATCTAGGAGGACGTATGATGGTGTAACCTCCTCCCCCTCTCTTGTAAGGGTTGTAGATATTATCAATGATGTCATAGAAGATGTAATTACTGATGTAAAATGTGGGGTAAGTAGCAGTGCATGGCGAGGGTGTGACTTATAGATTTCTTACAGCACAAGTTATAGTGTCTTGAGATAAGTATAACTGTCACAGTTGAATGTCTATGGTATTGTGTGTGAAAAATCTGAACCTAACTAGAAAGCCCGTCTACCCTTTGTGTTTTTAGTGAATTTCTAAGTTTTTTTTGAATGTTTAGTAATATTAAATTACCTTACGTTAATCAAAAGCTGTGGCCAACCCCCCATTTGCATCAGATCTTCAGCTGGGCACGGCATGGGCTAGCTGTAGGGCCTCGCCTGCAGCCAACACCTGTAGGCAGCCAACACTGCACCATGCACAGCCATTGGCAGGGCATGGCATTGGTTGGCTGCAGAGCCTGGCCTGCGGTCAGCCCCCATAGGCATCCAAGCCCGCAGTATGCACAGCCTTTGGCTGTGCGTGGTGTGGGTTGGCCGCAGGGCCTGTCCTTTGGCCAGGCCCTGCAGCCAACCCCTCGTAGGCACCCAACCGCAGGCCATGCAGTCTTTGACCGTGGATGGTGGGGGTTGGCCACTGCCATTTTTGACATGGAATTGCAGAGAAAACACCCATTCTTTGTCTTGAATAACTTCACTAAGGTCAGAGGATTTGTCCTTTACATAAGCGGAGCTTCAACAGGTGCATCTGCTATGTTTATATTTGTAAATGTTTCCAGTTGAGGTTTAATTTTTGTGAAATGAGTATCAGTGCCAGAATTAATCCTCACCTGCTTATTTATCCAAGAAGAGTCCACAGTTTTTTGCTCAAAATGTCTACACAACTGGAGTACTTTCTACTGCCTAATTAGTAAGTGTTAGCTTATTGGGTAAATGTATAGTGCACATTCTAGTCTACCACTGCACAAAGGGCCACAAGGTAATATCTCCAGTGACCATGTCCTGTGTAATTTGGCAACCTGACTGTTCCTCAAGTGTCTTTGTACTAAAATATGTACTAACATGAATCCTCCGATAGAGAAGGTAGCCAGACTACAACAAGTTGTATCGCCACTAAACAAGGGCAGATCGTCTTAATTATATCAAGTAAATGCTTCTTTGTTTGATAGAGATGTGCTCATATTACTCTGCATCAGGAATGCTCAGGGGCTTTTTGGTAAGCTGTCCATCAAGCTGGAAAAAGTCGGTAAGACCAATGTATACCAAATGGGAAGTGCTTTGTGGTCATTTTACATATTTGCATACTCGTACTGATTAAAAGAATGAATGATGGACTCTGCTCTCACATTCACTACAGAAGAGATTGCACTCTGATAGAGCAAGGATGCAGTTCTGTGTACTGAGCATCGGTGCCAGGAAGGATCCTCACTTGCTTTTTTTTTCAAGAAGAGTTCACAGTTTTGCACTAAACTGTGGGCTCTTACAGACTGTGGGGGGAGCCTCAATTCCTTCCGAGGCCTATAGCTCCCACACGCCGGGAGCAGCAAGAAATGCTGCTCCCTGCATGCAGGAGCAATTGTTTCATCCGTTCTCATGTCCACTTAACAGTGGGCAGTAAAACAAATGAAAGTTTGCTCCCAGCAGGTGGAAGCAGTTTTCTTGGCGGGAGCTGTCATAGCTCCCGCCAATCAACAGCTAGGAACCTCGGGACACAGGGAGTCGGCCCTTGGGGGTGGCAGTGCCCAAGGCCAATAATGATTCCAAGGGGGCCCCCCTCCTTCCTGTTTGTAGGGCTAGCCCCAGGAAGGTAGTGGTCCCCAGGGCCTAAAACAGCCCAGAAGAGGGGACATGCGGACTGCCTCCCATTTATAATGTGGCCATGCCTCAGGGAGGTGGTGGTCCCGGGGGCTAACTTGGGACTGGGAGGGGGCCACCTGGGCCCCCTCCCACTTTAAATATTGATTGTAGCCCTGGGGGGAGGTGGTTCCCGAGTCTTATTTTATTACAGAGTGGGGGGACCTCCGCGCTCGCACCCTGGGAACCACCATCTTCCCACGGTTTATTTTTATTCAGAAGGGTGGGGGCCATTGTAGGAGGCTGGCCTGGCTTGTAGTGGGTACCAACGGGTACTTACGTTCTGTACCAGGACCAGTTATCCCTTATTAGTGGAGAAGAGGTGTTTCTAGCAGCTTAGGCTGATAGAAGGTAGCTATAGCTGAGCAGCTTAGGCTGAACTAGGAGACATGCAAAGCTCCTACTATACCACTGGTGTCATATGCACAATATCATAAGAAAACACAATACACAGATATACTAAAAATAAAGGTACTTTATTTTTATGACAATATGCCAAAAGTATCTCAGTGAGTACCCTCAGTATGAGGATAGCAAATATACACAAGATATATGTGCACAGTACCAAAAATATGTAGTAATAGCAAAAGGAAGTAATGCAAGCAATGTACAGTCACAATAGATTGCAATGAGAGTACATAGGTATAGGGGCAACACAAACCATATACTCCAAAAGTGGAATGCGAATAACGTATGGACCCCAAACCTAAGTGAGCTTGTAGAGGGTCGCTGGGACTGTAAGAAAACAGTGAGGGTTAGAAAAATAGCCCACCCCAAGACCCTAAAAAGTAGGTGTAAAGTGCACCTATATTCCCCAGAGAGCACAGAAGTCGTGATAGGGGAATTCTGCAAGGAAGACCAACACCAGCAATGCAACAAAGGTGGATTTCCGGACCAGAGTACCTGTGGAACAAGGGGACCAAGTCCAAGAGTCGCGACAAAGTCGAGATTGGGCAGATGCCCAGGAAATGCCAGCTGAGGATGCAAAGAAGCTGCCACCGGATGGTAGAAGCTGTGGATTCTGCAAGAACGAAGAGGGCTAGAAACTTCCCCTTTGGAGGATGGATGTCCCACGTCGTGAAGAAGCTTGCAGAAGTGTTCCCACGCAGAAAGACCGCAAACAAGCCTTGCTAGCTGCAAGGGTCGCGGTTAGGGTTTTTGGATGCTGCTGTGGCCAGGAGGGACCAGGATGTCAGAGGGGGCGTCCAGCAAGACAAAGAGCCCACTCAGAAGCAAGCAGCACCCGCAGAAGTGCCAGAACAGGCACAACGAAGTGGAGTGAACCGGAGCTCACCCGAAGTCACAAAGGAAGGTCCCACGACGCCGGAGGACAACTCAGGAGGTCGTGCACTGCAGGTTAGAGTGTCGGGGACCCAGGCTTGGCTGTGCACAAAGGAAATCCTGGAAGAGTGCACAGGAGCCAGAGCAGCTGCAAATCACGCAGTTCCCAGCAATGCAGTCTAGCGTGGGGAGGCAAGGACTTACCTCCACCAAACTTGGACTGAAGAGTCACTGGACTGTGGGAGTCACTTGGACAGAGTTGCTGAGTTCAGGGGACCTCGCTGGTTGTGCTGAGAGGAGACCCAGAGGACCGGTGATGCAGTCTTTTGGTGCCTGCGGTTGCAGGGGGAAGATTCCGTCAACCCACTGGAGATTTCTTCGGAGCTTCTAGTGCAGAGAGGAGGCAGACTACCCCCACAGCATGTACCACCAGGAAAACAGTTGAGAAGGCGGCCGGATCTGCGTTACAAGGTCGCAGTAGTCGTCTTTGCTACTTTGTTGCAGTTTTGCAGGCTTCCAGAGCAGTCAGCAGTCGATTCCTTGGCAGAAGGTGAAGAGAAAGATGCAGAGGAACTCTGATGAGCTCTTGCATTCGTTATCTAAAGAATTCCCCAAAGCAGAGACCCTAAATAGCCAGAAAAGGAGGTTTGGCTACCTAGGAAGGAGGATAGGCTAGCAACATAGGTAAGAGCCTATCAGAAGGGGTCTCTGACGTCACCAGCAGCACCTCTGTTTCCAAGATGGCAGAGGTCTGGAGCACACTGGAGGAGCTCTGGGCACCTCCCCTGGGAGGTGCAGGTCAGGGGAGTGGTCACTCCCCTTTCCTTTGTCCAGTTTCGCGCCAGAGCAGGGCTGGGGGATCCCTGAACTGGTGTAGACTGGCTTATGCTTTGATGGGCACCATCTGTGCCCATCAAAGCATTTCCAGAGGCTGGGGGAGGCTACTCCTCCCCAGCCCTGACACCTTTTTCCAAAGGGAGAGGGTGTAACACCCTCTCTCTGAGGAAGTCCTTTGTTCTGCCTTCCTGTGACAAGCCTGGCTGGACCCCAGGAGGGCAGAAACCTGTCTGAGGGGTTGGCAGCAGCAGCAGCTGCAGTGAAACCCCGGGAAAGGTAGTTTGGCAATACCCGGGTCTGTGCTAGAGACTCGGGGGATCATGGAATTGTCTCCCCAATGCCAGAATGGCATTACGGTGACAATTCCATGATCTTAGACATGTTACATGGCCATGTTCGGAGTTACCATTGTGACGCTACACATAGGTAGTGACCTATGTGTAGTGCACGCATGTAATGGTGTCCCTGCACTCACAAAGTCTGGGGAATTTGCCCTGAACGATGTGGGGGCACCTTGGCTAGTGCCAGGGTGCCCACACACTAAGTAACTTAGCACTCAACCTTTACCAGGTAAAGGTTAGACATATAGGTGACTTATAAGTTACTTAAGTGCAGTGGTAAATGGCTGTGAAATAACGTGGACGTTATTTCACTCAGGCTGCAGTGGAAGGCATGTGTAAGAATTGTCAGAGCTCCCTATGGGTGGCAAAAGAAATGCTGCAGCCCATAGGGATCTCCTGGAACCCCAATACACTGGGTACCTCAATACCATATACTAGTTAATTATAAGGGTGTTCCAGTATGCCAATTTGAATTGGTGAAATTGGTCACTAGCCTGTTAGTGACAATTTGGAAAGCAAAGAGAGAGCATAACCACTGAGGTTCTGGTTAGCAGAGCTTCAGTGAGACAGTTAGGGGGTCATTCTGACCTCGGCGGTAAAAGGCGCTTACCGCCGGTCAGAAGACCGCCATACCACTGCCGCGGCCGCGGTAAACTGCCACGGTCATTCTGACCCGCAACTGGCAAACCGCCAAAAACCCGACATCAACAAAAGTCCGCCACACCAACGGCCAGCGGGAAACTGGCGATGACCAAACCTCCACCGTCACGCCAACAGAAATATGCCCATGCCATTCCGACCCACGAATCCACGCGGCGGTCTTTCAACCGCGGTATTCCATTGGCGGTACACACTGCCGCGGTCGAAATACACACACACGTACAAAACACAACCACATTGGACAATTCGAAATACACACACCTGATACACATACACACACCACTCCCACACACCCAATACAATATAAAACACACACCCACATCACACACAAACCCTTACGACCAAAAAAACCGACAGAAAGCCAGGGACAGACAGCACTGCTTAGATAACACCATCACACAGAGGCAAACCACAACATCACCCACACAATATCCACGCACAAAACAACACACATCACCACACTCACCACACTCTACAAAAACATACACCACCCCACACCTCATCCACACCACCCTATGGCACCCCAAAGACACCCCCGGTTCTCAGACGCAGAACTCCGGGTCATGGTGGAGGAAATAGTTCGGGTAGAGCCCCAGCTCTTCGGGACACAGGTGCAGCACACCAGCATTGCCAGGAAGATGGCGCTATGGCAAAGGATAGTCAACAGGGTCAACGCTGTGGGACAGCATCCACGAAATCGGGATGACATCAGGAAGCGGTGGAACGACCTACGGGGGAAGGTGCGTTCCATGGTATCAAGGCACAACATCGCGGTGCAGAAGACTGGCGGCGGACCTCCACCTACTCCCCCAGAATTTACAGCATGGGAGGAGGAAGTCTTGCACATCCTGCATCCTGAAGGCCTCGCAGGAGTATCTGGAGGAATGGACTCTGGTAAGTCAAATCTCAACTACTTCATCCCCCCCCACCCCACCTGCATCCCAAATCATACCCCCACCCTCACCCCCACCCCCACCACACCTACTCCCTGCAAATGTCTCACCATCACAACCCACCCATCCCAACACCTAGCCCTGCATGCGTCCACAAAGCATGGACAACCATCACCAAAGCATGCCCACTGCACATACACACCTCCCCCACAAGCCACCCTCACAAAAGCCCCCACACAGGAATGCCAGCCCTGGGGTACACGGGCACCCACCCATTGACCGATATGGCACACACTGAAGCAATATCCATACCTCTATACCCCTGCAGGACCCGAACGCCACCACACCGCCCAGGAGGGTCCAGAAATGTCCATCCCACCCCCAGAAGAGGCCACCAGTGATGACAGCAGCTCTGTCTCCCTGGACCCAGATGACCAGCCCGGACCATCGGGGACCTCGGGACAGTCGGTTCCCCTCACACAGCCACTGGCCACAGCACACCCAACCCCCTCTGGGAACACCAGCACAGCTCCCACCCAGCGGGCCCATGCCTCTGTCTCCAGGACACGTCAATCAGCGGTGTGTCCACCACTACAGGGCACCCAGGTTAACCCACCACCCCAACAACAACAGGGACCTGGGGGCAGTGGTAGTGGGCACACGGTCCAGGGGAGACAGAGGCCCAGGGGAACTGGGAGGGCTGCTGTGCGACAGGGGGGGGGGGACAGGCCCAGGGAACCCACTCTCCACGAGGCCCTCTCCTCCATCATGGGAGCATACCACCACTCCCAGGAGACGATGGCGACGGTACTGGCCAGGTTCCAGGAGATCCAGGTCATGCAGGAGCAACAGTGCATGGGGTTCAGGAAAGAACTTCGAAGCATCATTTCAGCAATGGGCACCATCGTAGGGGCACTCAACCAGATTGTCACCACATTGCGGGACCATGTGGCACCACAAAGGGCCCCTGTCACTAGCATGGACCAAGAACAGGCAACCACCTCCGCCGGCGCTAGTGGACAGGAGGCCCCCACACAACAACAGGCCACCAGAACCCCACCTCCTGCAGAAGAAGAACCACCCCGCAAGCGGGGCCTGAGATCTCGTAAGAAGACAGAGTAGGATGTCAAGACCCCCGCCAGCAAAGGATACCCCCTGATGTCATCCCACTGTCCCACATTGTCACCCTGTCCAACCTTAAACTGCCCCTGCTGCATCCTTCCACAGGCATATGGACAATGCACCTGTGAGACTGAAAAGCTGGACTCTGCCATGGACATTCCTCCACCATCACCCATCACCGATTTTCAACCATGTCCCCATTTCCTGCACTTTAATAAAAACACTTATTGCACAAATACAATCTGGAGCCTGCCTGTATTGTGAACAAATGTATTAAACATAATGCTGCCAAAATGTCCAGTTACACAGTCATGAGAACATACCACTGTCACACAGCTGTAGTCCATGGGTAAACAAAGCAGAGGTCACGCAGTGGGGGCCACATCTCTGAAATTTGAAGGGAAAGTCACAACTCAGTTAACATACATTAGGGGAATAGGACAGACAGTAGAGAGGCAGGAGACTGTAAGTAATTGTAAAATGCCGGTGTTGAATTTTACCTGTGTGTTATTGAAAATACTGTTGTATCACTCTGTCCCTGTTGTCTGTGTCGTCCCCGTCGTCTTCCTCCTCTTCACTCTCCACAGGTTCCACCGCTGCCACAACACCACCATCTGGACCATCCTCCTGCAGGAAAGGCACCTGGCGTCGCAAAGCCAGGTTGTGAAGCATACAGCAGGCCACGATGATATGACACACCTTCTTTGGTGAGTACATTAGGGATCCACCTGTCATATGCAGGCACCTAAACCTGGCCTTCAGGAGGCCGAAGGTCCGCTCGATCACCCTCCTAGTACGCCCATGGGCCTCATTGTAGTGTTCCTCTGCCCTTGTCCTGGGATTCCTCACTGGGGTCAATAGCCAGGACAGGTTGGGGTAACCAGAGTCACCTATTAGCCACACACGGTGTCTCTGTAGCTGTTCCATCACATAAGGGATGCTGCTATTTTGCATGATGTACGCGTCATGCACTGACCCAGGGAACTTGGCATTTACATGGGAGATGTACTGGTCTGCCAAACAGACCACCTGGACATTCATCGAATGATAACTTTTTCTGTTCCTGTACACCTGTTCACTTCCTCTGGGGGGAACCAAAGCCACATGGGTCCCATCAATGGCACCAATGATGTTGGGAATATGTCCAAGGGCATAGAAATCACCCTTCACTGTAGCCAAATCGACCACCTCAAGGAAAACAATGTAGCTCCGCATGTATTTCATCAGGGCAGACAACACTCTGGACAAAACCTTAGAAAACATAGGCTGAGACATCCAAGATGAAATGGCCACTGTTGTTTGGAATGATCCACTTGCCAAAAAATGGAGTACTGACAGAACCTGCACTAGAGGGGGAATCCCTGTGGGTTGGCGGATGGGTGATATCAGGTCTGGCTCCAGCTGGGCACACAGTTCATTAATAGTGGCTCTGTCAAGTCTGTATGTGAGTATGACATGTCGTTCTTCCATTGTCGACAGCTCCACCAGCGGTCTGTACACGGGAACAGTCCTCCATCTCCTCGCAAGTCCCAGCGGATGGTGCCTAGGAAGGACAACATGGAGCACAGAGTCAATCAACCCACAGGTACGTTCACACAGCTTGCACAGTACACGATTCTCTATGCATTGAATGGCTTGTATGAGTGGCAATGCAAGGCCTAGGCCTGTGTGACGCAGTAGAAATTAAGCCATGTGGGCCCTTGAAATGGCGGCTGCCTGTCCTGTGAAGTGTGACAATGGGATGTGAGGTCAATGCGCTGGCGTGGCACACCGTGGCGGTAGGCGGTCGAAGAACGCGGTGCTAAGCAGCATTGGTTAACATTGAACCCTATGGGTTTCAGGAGCCAATGAGGAAGTGCGCCGGCGGTCGCGGTACGCACCGCCGCGGCCGTCACCGCCATTTTCTATCTGCTTAATCACTCAAGACCTGATCATCCACAGGAGAGGACCTATACTGCAAGTGCTGCTGTGACCTCGGTCTGGAAGAGACAATGGCTGCTGCGACTGGGGAAAGGGCCCCTGCCTTCATTTCTGAAGAGTTGGAGACACTCGTGGATGGGGTCCTCCCCCAGTATGCGCTACTCTACAGTCCTCCAGACCAACAGGTAAGTACATTGGGACCATGTTTTGTGGCCAATGCCTGGGTTGAGTGTGGTGAATGAAAGATGGTGGGAAGGGGAGCGAATGAGGCATGCATCGCATGACAGATGAGAGCATGTACCATATGGCAAGGTTGGGGAGGGGGGGCCACTCACATCGACCATGCAGAAAATGATGATATCTATTTTCCCACCCTGTACATGTCACATAGGTCAGCGCCCATCAGAAGATCGAGATTTGGCATGCCATCGCCAAGGACGTCCGGGCCCTGGGGGTCCACAACAGACGGAGCACCCACTGCCGAAAGAGGTGGGAGGACATCCGCCGCGGGAGCAGAAAGACGGCGGAGGCTCTGCTGGGGATGGCCTCCCAACCTAGGAGGGGTGCCACACGGCAATTGACCCCCCCTGATGTCCCGAATCCTGGCGGTGGCCTACCCCGATTTGGATGGGCGCGTGAGGACATCACAGCAGACACCAGGGGGTGAGTATCAGCAAATTCTGCAATATTAGTGCACAGTGGAGGTGTCTGTGTGGGGGAGGAGGGCTGTGGCTATCTCTAGGCCAGGGCGATTTCTGTAGGCTAGGACCCTCCGCAAGGCATGGCCCTGTGCCCCCACCCCCCACCTCTGTAGGGTGCTCAGTACAGCTATCCATGTCCCTGGGTCACCTATGTGTGCATTTGTCGACCATAGACTTGTAGGCCAAGTCACAATAATTGAGTAGTGTACACCGAGTGCGCAGCGTAGTGCAGGGGGCTTCTGTGTCTGTCCTCTCCGCCAACGGTGTCGCCAATGCATGCACTCAACATGTCTTTCTTTCTCCCCCCCCCCTTTTGTTGTGGTCTTCCTGTTCATGTGTGCATTAGCATCATCAGGCGGAGGAGAAGTGGCATCGGAGCACGAGGGAGCTGCATCTCACATGGCCCCGGAGGGCCATGCAACCGACTCCGAGTTCACCAGTGAGACGGAGTGCGAGGGGAGCTCCACAACGGGGACCCGTGGAGACGTCAGCGACACAGACACATCCTCGGAAGGGAGCTCCCTTGTGGTGGCGGCAACATCCGTGCCCACCGCTACAACAGGTACAGCCGCCACCCAGCGCACCAGCTCTGCCCTCCAAGCAGCCCCTCAGCGTTCGCCCCGTGCCCGCTCGGCCAGGAAGGCGGGCATCTCCTTCGCCCCAGGCACCTCAGGCCCTGCCCCAGTTACCCCTGCTGCCTTCAGTGAGGAGATCATTGACCTCCTCCAGATGCTCATTGTTGGGCAGTCTACCCTTTTGAATGCCATCCAGGGTGTAGAAAGGGAGGTGCACCAGAGCAATGCATACCTGGAGGGCATTCATTCGGGTCAGGCTGCCCATCAGCGATCGTTCAACGCTCTGGCCTCAGCACTGACGGCAGCCATTGTCCCTGTCTCCTGTCTCCCCCCTCCGATTTCCTCATCCCAATCCCACTCCCCTGTTCCTCTGCCTAACCCAGCCACACCTACAGACCAGCCTGCACACACATCAACACCCAAGGGCAGCTCATACAGACATAAGCACCACACATCCCACAAGCATTCACACAAGCAACATACACATGCAGACATGCCAACAGCCACTGCCTCCTCTGTGTCCCCCTCCTCCTCGTCTCCCTCCTCCCTCCCTGTGACGTCTCCACTCACACCTGCATGCACACCACCATCAGCCAGTACGTCCATCACCAGCACACCCACCAGAACACTCCGCACACGTGCAGTCACCACCCCCACTGCCATTTACACGTCCCCTGTGTCCTCTCCCACTGTGTCTGTCACCCCCTCTTCCAAACCACACAAACGCAGGCAGCCACCCACCCAACAGCCATCCACCTCACGACAGCCTCCATCACAAGCACCTGCACCCAAAGACAGCACACTTGACTCTCCTACAACCACATCCTCTTCCTCCACTCCCATACCCACTGCACCTACCCTTCCCACTGCTCCTAAAAAGTTTTTCCTCTCCAAAATTAACCTCTTTGCATCACCTGACCCACCCCCTCCATCTCGTAAGAGATCAAACAGCACCTCAGCCACCACAAGCCCTGCACCTACAAGGACCATAGTCCAGGGCTATTGGAGTCCACCAGCTCCTAGGGCAGCAACATCGGCCAGCAGCAAGGGGACAGCCAGCCCACCCCCTGGGAAAAGAACTAAAAAAGGGAAGGGCCGGCGCGAGAGGCCTGAGACGGCAGCCCCCAAAGACACTACCCTGGCACCGTCACCTGGCACCGTCACCTGGCACATCCACAAAGGGAGGCAAGGGCCCCAGAGAATCGGCGAAGGAGGGCAAGGGCAGCAGGGCGGACAAGTCCGGCAGCAGGCGAGCTGCCCAGGAGGGCCCCACCAGCCCCATTTCGGGTGTGAAGGAGGACACCCACGGGCCCAGGACTCCAGCACAGGAGGGCCCCGCGAGCGAAAGGTCGGATGGCGACTGAGCGGGAAATATTGGCCCGATCTGGTTCCCTGGGAACACATGTCAAGCACCGCTGAACAGGGCCCGCCGTGACAAGCACCACTGAACAGGGCCCCGCCGTGACAAGCACCGCTGAACAGGGCCCCGCCGTGACAAGCACCGCTGAACAGGGCCCCGCCGTGACAAGCACCGCTGAACAGGGCACCGCCGTCTCAAGCACCGCTGAACAGGGCACCGCCGTCTCAAGCACCGCTGAACAGGGCACCGCCGTCTCAAGCACCGCTGAACAGGGCACCGCCGTCTCAAGCACCGCTGAGCAGGGCACTGCCGTGACAAGCACCGCTGAACAGGGCCCGCCGTGACAAGCACCGCTGAACTGGGCCCTTCAAGACAAGCACCGCTGAACAGGGCACCGCCGTGACAAGCACCGCTGAACAGGGCCCCGCCGTGACAAGCACCGCTGAACTGGGCCCTTCAAGACAAGCACCGCTGAACTGGGCCCTTCAAGACAAGCACCGCTGAACAGGGCACCGCCGTGACAAGCACCGCTGAACAGGGCCCCGCCGTGACAAGCACCGCTGAACTGGGTCCTTCAAGACAAGCACCGCTGAACTGGGCCCTTCAAGACAAGCACCGCTGAACAGGGCCCGCCGTGACAAGCACCGCTGAACAGGGCCCATCCGTGACAAGCACCGATGAACAGGGCCCTGCCGTGACAAGCACCGCTGAACAGGGCACCGCCGTCTCAAGCACCGCTGAACAGGGCACCGCCGTCTCAAGCACCGCTGAACAGGGCCCGCCGTCTCAAGCACCGCTGAACAGGCCCCGCCGTCTCAAGCACCGCTGAACAGGGCCCCGCCGTCTCAAGCACCGCTGAACAGGGCCCCGCCGTGACAAGCACCGCTGAAGAGGGCCCTTCAAGACAAGCACCGCTCCGCTGGGCCCTTCCTGTCAAGCACCGCTCCACTGGGCCCTTCCTGTCAAGCACCGCTCCGCTGGGCCCTTCATCTCAAGCACCGCTCCGCTGGGCACCGCCGTCTCTGAACTGCTCCGCTGGGCCCTTCCTGTCAAGCACCGCTCCGCTGGGCCCTTCATCTCAAGCACCGCTCCGCTGGGCACCGCCGTCTCTGAACTGCTCCGCTGGGCCCTTCATCTCAAGCACCGCTCCGCTGGGCCCTTCATCTCAAGCACCGCTCTGCTGGGCACCGCCGTCTCTGAACTGCTCCGCTGGGCCCTTCCTGTCAAGCACCGCTCCGCTGGGCCCTTCATCTCAAGCACCACTCCGCTGGGCCCTTCATCTCAAGCACCGCTGGCCCATTGGCAGGGCCGGATCTGTGTCTGCCAGGGCTTCACGAAGCACTCTGGGCACCATGCCTCCTCCAGAACCAGTGGAGTCTGTAATCCACTTGATGGACTGTGGCTTTGCACTCCCCAGGATGGTACATTGGGCAACCTACCCACTGTAGAGACTTGTGAGACTGTGGCTTTGCACTCCCCAGGATGGAAGAGTGGGCAACCCACCCACTGTAGAGACTTGTGAGACTGTGGCTTTGCACTCCCCAGGATGGTACAGTGGGCAACCCACCCACTGTAGAGACTTGTGAGACTGTGGCTTTGCACTCCCCAGGATGGTACAGTGGGCAATCCACCCACTGTAGAGACTTGAGAGACTGTGGCTTTGCACTCCCCAGGATGGTACAGTGGCCATGGAGGCCCCTCGTGGATCTGGCGTCGTGGACTCATGTGGCTGAGGTGCCCCCCATTCCCTTCCCCCTGAGGTGCCTGTAGTTTTACTATCTGATGCCCCTGCAGTGTTCTCTCCAATGGAATCGGGTCTCGTGTGTGGGCTTTGCCCATGTGTTTAGGCCCATTGGCCCACGAACAATGGATGATAGCCAATATGGGCCGGACTTTTGAGCTATGTATATATTGTTCATGTTGTAATATATTTTATTTATATATTTCATATTTCACTTAACTTCAAATATGCTATAATATACTTCAATTTTAATGATCATTTTATTTTGTCTTTGCATTCTTCCGGGGGGTTTGGGGGGTGTCACTCTGACTTGTTGCTCTGCATTGGTGTGTAGGTAGTTGGGGGGGGGGGTAGGGGGGTGGGTATGTCGCGTATGTGTGTGCCCGTAACCTTTTCTCCTCCCCCCTCCCCTGTGTCGTAGGTGCAGTACTCACCGTTGTCGTCTGCGCCGGCGTTCGTGCTCCTGGTAGAGGAGCAGGTAGACAATAGCTGGTAGGATGTTTAATTCGGGTTCCATGCTGTCCAGATTCCTCGTGGAGTGTGTAGGGGTGAGCGTTTTCCCGTTCGTGGTCTGTTTCCGCCGTGTTTTTATCGGCGGGGCTCCCGCCCTGGAAAAGGTGGCGGATTGGTGAGTTGTGATAGGGTGGGCGGTACATTGTCTGCCGCCTGCCTGTTGGCGGTGACCGCTGCGCTGTTTGTTTGTCCCGCCATGGCGGTCGGAGTGTTGAAGTGGCGGTCTGTGTTGGCGGTTCCCGCCAGGGTCAGAATTACATTTTTTTGACCGCCTGCCTGTTGCCGGGTTGGCCGCCGCTTTAACACCGACCGCCAGGGTTGGAATGACCCCCTTAGTCATCACACAGGGAACACATACAGGGCACACTTATGAGCACTGGGGCCCTGGCTGGCAGGGTCCCAGTGACACATACACTAAAACAACATATATACAGTGAAATATGGGGGTAACATGCCAGGCAAGATGGTACTTTCCTACACAACCCCCGCCCCCCCCAAACGAAGGACTAAAAGACTAGCCATGACCTGATGAGTCTTCATTGTCTAAGTGGAAATAACTGGAGAGTCCATCTGCATTGGAGTGGGTACTCCCAGGTCTCTGTTCCACTGTATAGTCCATTCCCTGTAGAGAAATGGACCACCTCAACAATTTAGGGTTTTCACCTTTCATTTGTTTTAGCCAAAGTAGAGGTTTGTGGTCTGTCTGAACAATGAAGTGAGTCCAAACAGGTATGGCCTCAACTTCTTCAGTGCCCAGACCACAGCAAAGGCCTCCCTCTCTGTGGCAGACCAACGCTTTTCTCTAGGGGTCAACCTCCTGCTGATAAAAGCAACAGGTTGGTTCTGGCCCTCAGAATTGAGTTGTGATAAGACTGCCCCTACCCCTAATTCAGATGCATCAGTTTGAACAATGAATTTCTTGGATTAACATGGGCTATTTAGGACAGGTGCAGAGCACATGGCCTGTTTCAGCTCCTCAAAAGCTTTCTGACAGCTAGCTGTCCACAATACCTTTTTATGCATTTTCTTTGAAGTGAGATCATTAAGAGGGGCTGCTATGGAGCCATAGTTCTTTATGAACCTCCTGTAGTACCCAGTGAGGCCTAAGAAGGCTCTCACCTGGGTCTGAGTTGTAGGGGGAACCCAATCTATGATAGTTTGGATTTTCACCTGAAGTGGTGCAATCTGTTCTCCACCTACAAGGTGCCCCAGATAAACCACTTTCCCCTGCCCTATCTGGCACTTTGAAGCCTTGATAGTGAGGCCTGCCTTTTGCAGGGCCTCCCAAACTTTCCATAGGTGGACCAGGTGATCATCCCAGGTGGAGCTAAAGACAGCTATATCATCTAGATATGCTGCACTAAAAGCCTCCAACCCTTGCAGGACTGTATTCACCAACCTCTGAAAAGTGGCAGGTGCATTTTTCAAACCAAAGGGCATTACTGTGAAGTGGTAGTGCACTCCAATAGTCGAAAATGCAGTTTTTGCTTTAGCATCCTCTGATAACTTGATCTGCCAATACCTTGCAGTCAAATCAAAGGTGCTTAGATACTTGGCAGATGCCAGTGTATCTATGAGCTCATCTGCCCTGGGTATAGGGTGAGCATCAGTTTTTGTTACCTGGTTGAGACCTCTGTAATCTACACAAAACCTAATTTCCCTTTTCCCATCTTTGGAATGAGGCTTTGGTACAAAAGTACCACAGGAGAAGCCCATGGACTTTCAGAGTGCTCCACCACTCCCAGTTCAAGCATTTTCTGAACCTCTTGTTTTATGCAGTCCCTGACATGGTCAGGCTGCCTATAGATCTTTCTTTTGAAAGGCATGCTGTCTCCAGTATCTATAGTGTGCTCACACCAATAAGTGGTGCCTGACACAGTAGAAAAGAGTTCAGAAAACTGACACAGGAGATTTATGCAGTGGTCTTTCTGCTCAGCAGTAAGACAATCTGCTACAACTACACCTTCCACTAGAGCATCTTGTTCTGTGGAAGAGAAGAGATCAGGGAGAGGGTCACTCTCTTCTTCCTGTCCTTCATCTGTTGCCATGAGCAGGGTGAGATCAGCCCTATCATAGTAGGGCTTTAGGCGATTGACATGGAGCACCCTAAGGGGACTCCTGGCAGTGCCCAAGTCAACCAAGTAGGTGACTTCTCCCTTCTTTTCATCAATAATGTGGGGTCCACTCCAATTGTCTTGGAGTGCTCTTGGGGCCACAGGCTCCAAGACCCACACCTTCGGTCCTGGTTGGTACTGAATCAGAACAGCCTTCTGGTCATGCCATTGCTTTTGGAGCTCTTGGCTGGCCTGAAGGTTTTTGCTGGCCTTTTTCATATACTCAGCCATTCTGGATCTTAGGCCAAGTACATAGTCCACTATGTCTTGCTTAGGAGCTTTTAAAGGTTGTTCCCAACCCTCCTTTACAAGTGTTAGAGGACCTTTTACAGGGTGCCCAAATAGGAGTTCAAAGGGGCTGAAGCCCACTCCTTTCTGGGGTACCTACCTGCAAGCAAAAAGGAGGCAAGGTAACAGGACATCCCATCTCCTCCTAAGTTTTTCAGGGAGTCCCATTATAATTCCTTTGAGAATTTTGTTAAACCTCTCAACCAGTCCATTTGTTTGTGGATGATAAGGTGTGGTGAATTTGTATGTTACACCACATTCCTTCCACATGGCCTTAAAGTATGCAGGCATAAAGTTGCTTCCCCTGTCTGATACCACCTCTTTTGGCAAACCCACCCTGGAAAAGATTCCCAGGAGGGCTTTTGCCACTGCAGGAGCTGTAGTGGTCCTTAGAGGAATTTCTTCAGGATATCTTGTGGCATGGTCCACTACCACCAAGATAAACCTATTGCCTGAAGCAGTAGGAGGGTCAAGGGGGCCAACTATGTCAACCCCTACCCTTTCAAAGGGAACCCCAACCACAGGCAGTGGAATAAGGGGTGCCTTTGGGGTGCCACCAGTCTTGCCACTGGCTTGACAGGTGACACAGGACTTACAAAAATCTTTTGTGTCCTCTGACATTCTAGGCCAATGAAACAGGGGGACAAGCCTTTCCCATGTTTTAATTTGCCCTAGATGTCAAGCCAAGGGAATGTCGTGGGCTAGAGTTAGGAGGAACTCTCTGTATTGCAGGGGAATGACCAATCTCCTGACTGCTCCAGGTTTAGGGTCCCTTGCCTCTGTATACAAGAGGTTATCCTCCCAGTAAACTCTATGTGAGTCACTGACATCCCCATTTTGCGGTTTGACAGCTTGCTGTCTTAGACCCTCTAATGTGGGACAGGTCTGCTATGCCACACTCAGCTCCTCCCTGCCAGGCCCCCCTCCACCCAAAAGCTCAGCAGTGTCTGCTTCCAGCTCCTCTGGTGAAGGTTCTGCACAGGGGGGGGGAAGTCTTCTTCCTCAGAAGTTGAATCATCTGTAGAGGGAGGGATAGTAGGTAGGGATTTACCTTTACTAACCCTAGCTTTAGGGAGCACTTGGTCCATTGTTTCAGGATCCAAGTCACCCTGTCCTTTTTGCTTTTTGGCCTGAGCCCTGGTGAAAGCAAAAATATGCCCAGGAATGCCCAGCATTGCTGCATGAGCCTCCAACTCCACTTCTGCCCAAGCTGATGTCTCTAAATCGTTCCCTAGTAGACAGTCTACAGGTAAATCTGAGGCAACCACAACTTTCTTTGGACCAGTAAAGTCACCCCCACCCGCAGTTAAGATTTACAACAGCCTTGGGGTGGCTAAGAGTGTTGTTATGAGCATCAGTCACTTGGTACTGGTGACCAAGTAGGTATTGTTCAGGGTGTACCAGTTTCTCTATTGCCATGGTAACACTGGCACCTGTGTCCCTGTAGGCCTGAACCTCAACACCATTTATTAGGGGAAGTTGCTTGTACTTATCCATATTAAGGGGACAAGCAATCAAGGTGGCCAAATCAATGGCACCTTCAGAGACTAATACAGCCTCTGTGGTCTCCCTAACAAGACCAACCCCAACTAAATTACCAAAAGTGAGCCCAGCTACTCCCTTAGTTTGGCTATTAGTAGGTTTGCTCCCACCACCACTGCTATTACTAGGGGCACTAGGTGTAGCAGTAGGGGTTGTGGTAGTGGGAGGCTTGGTGCTTTTCTTTGGACAACTGGCATCAGTTGTCCAATGGCCTTTTACTTTATATAAATAGCACCATGGTTTCTTTACTTGATTAGAAGAGGCTTTGGACCCACAATCCCCACCAGAGTGTTTTTTTGGGTCTGATGAAGACTCATTTTTAGATTTGTCCCCACCCTTGTCAGAAGACTTACCATCCTTCTTCTTGCCATCCTTGTCACCCCCTGTATGAACTTTTCTGTTCAATCTTGTTCTGACCCATTTGTCTGCCTTCTTTCCCAATTCTTGGGGAGAGGTCAGATCTGAGTCCACTAGATATTGGTGTAACAAATCAGACACACAGTTATTCAGAATATGCTCTCTCAGGATCAGATTGTACAGGCTTTCATAGTCAGAAACGTTACTGCCATGTAACCACCCCTCCAAGGCCTTCACTGAATAGTCAACAAAGTCTACCCAGTCTTGTGAGGACTCTTTTCTGGTTTCTCTGAACTTAATCCTGTATTGTTCAGTGGTTAAGCCAAATCCATCCAAGAGTGCATTCTTCAAACTGTAAAATTATTGGCATCACTTTCCTTCACAATAAGGAGCCTATCCCTACCCTTTCCACTGAAAGATAGCCATAGGATAGCAGCCCACTGCCTTTGAGGGACCCCCTGTACAACACAGGCCCTCTCAAGTGCTGCAAACCACTTGTTAATGTCATCTCCCTCCTTGTAAGGGGGAACTATCTTATGCAGATTCCTAGAATCATGCTCTTTCACAGGATTACTATCTGGAAAACTGCTGCTGCCACCATGGGGTCCTAACCCCAACCTCTGTCTTTCTTTTTCTAAGTCTAAAGATTCCCTGTCTAGAGCCAGCTGTTGCTGTTTAAGCTTCAGCCTGGACTCTTCCACTCTCAATCTATTGAGCTCCCTTTCTAACATTCTGTCATCAGGGTGGGTGGGTTGGGCATGCTTTGACACAGAAGAATGGTGTGAATGAACAGAGGGAGAATTGTCCCTAACAGTTGGCCCTCTAACAACCTCCCTACTGTGATGAGAGCTCACATTAGTACCAGTTATGCTAGGTGGTCTGCTAAGGGTCAAGTTGGGAAGGATACCATTTAACATTCTTACTGGGGGTGCCCCAGAATCAGAGTGTGAACCATCTGGCAGCTGCAAATCATGCGGTACCCAGCAATGCAGTCTAGCGTGGGGAGGCAAGGACTTACCTCCACCAAACTTGGACTGAAGAGTCACTGGACTGGGGGAGTCACTTGGACAGAGTTGCTGAGTTCCAGGGACCACGCTCGCCGTGCTGAGAGGGGACCCAGAGGACCGGTGATGCAGTTCTTTTGGTGCCTGCGGTTGCAGGGGGAGGATTCCGTCGTCCCACAGGAGATTTATTCGGAGCTTCTAGTGCAGAGAGGAGGCAGACTACCCCCACAGCATGCACCACCAGGAAAACAGTTGAGAAGGCGGCAGAATCAGCGATACAAGGTTGCAGTAGTCGTCTTTGCTACTTTGTTGCCGTTTTGCAGGCGTCCTGACCAGTCAGCGGTCGATTCCTTGGCAGAAGGTGAAGAGAGAGATGCAGAGGAACTCTGATGAGCTCTTCCATTCGTTATCTAAAGAATTCCCCAAAGCAGAGACCCTAAATAGGCAGAAAAGGAGGTTTGGCTACCTAGGAAGGAGGATAGGCTAGCAACACAGGTAAGAGCCTATCAGAAGGGGTCTCTGACGTCACTTGCTGGCACTGGCCACTCAGAGCAGTCCAGTGTGCCAGCAGCACCTCTGTTTCCAAGATGGCAGAGGTCTGGAGCACACTGGAGGAGCTCTGGGCACCTCCCTGGGAGGTGCAGGTCAGTGGAGTGGTCACTCCCCTTTCCTTTGTCCAGTTTCGTGCCAGAGCAGGGCTAGGGGATCCCTGAACCGGTGTAGACTGGCTTATGCAGAGATTGGCACCATCTGTGCCCATCAAAGCATTTCCAGAGGCTGGGGGATGCTACTCCTCCCCAGCCCTGACACCTTTTTCCAAAGGGAGAGGGTGTAACACCCTCTCTCTGAGAAAGTCCTTTGTTCTGCCTTCCTGGGCCAAACCTGGCTGGACCCCAAGAGGGCAGAAACCTGTCTGAGGGGTTGGCAGCAGCAGCAGCAGCAGCAGCAGCTGCAGTGAAACCCCGGGAAAGGTAGTTTGGCAGTACCCAGATCTGTGCTAGAGACTCTGGGGATCATGGAATTGTCTCCCCAATGCCAGAATGGCATTGGGTTGACAATTCCATGATCTTAGACATGTTACATGGCCATGTTCAGAGTTACCATTGTGACGCTATACATAGGTAGTGACCTATGTGTAGTGCACGCGTGTAATGGTGTCCCTGCACTCACAAAGTCCGGGGAATTTGCCCTGAACGACGTGGGGGCACCTTGGCTAGTGCCAGGGTGCCCACACACTAAGTAACTTAGCACCCAACCTTTACCAGGTAAAGGTTAGACATATAGGTGACTTATAAGTTACTTAAGTGTAGTGGTAAATGGCTGTGAAATAACGTGGACGTTACTTCACTCATCTGCAGTGGCAGGCCTGTGTAAGAATTGTCAGAGCTCCCTATGGGTGGCAAAAGTAATGCTGCAGCCCATAGGGATCTCCTGGAACCCCAATACCCTGGGTACCTCAGTACCATATACTAGGGAATTATAAGGGTGTTCCAGTATGCCAATGTGAATTGGTGAAATTGGTCACTAGCCTGTTAGTGACAATTTGGAAAGCAAAGAGAGAGCATAACCACTGAGGTTCTGGTTAGCAGAGCCTCAGTGAGACAGTTAGTCATCACACAGGGAACACATACAGGGCACACTTATGAGCACTGGGGCCCTGGCTGGCAGGGTCCCAGCGACACATACACTAAAACAACATATATACAGTGAAATATGGGGGTAACATGCCAGGCAGGATGGTACTTTCCTACACTAAGAATTAAGTTTAAAATGACTAAGTTTCAAAATGGCCGGATACCTGTAAGGGAATCAAGATGGATTAAATGAAAACGTTCTTATTCAAGTACTTTCCTTTACACGAGAATCAGAAAAACATTCTGACTAAATTTTAAACCAGCCATATAAATCCTTTTTTGAGAATGCATACTAGAACCATACAATATTGCATCTAGAAACTCTGATCTTCTGTGTACTCTTAAAATGTTTCAACACAAATTGCGCATATTGTAGATTTATATATATAAACACCGTAAAAGGAATGTGCACCATGAATAACAGAATATGGATTTCAGGAAAAAAAAATCACATAACTTGTCAACTCGAATATTACATGATAAATATCTTAGAAAAGTGGCATACAATAAACAACATGAATTAAACTCGAGGAGAGAATTGTGCGTCTTGCCAATTCGAGTGTCACCATGTAAAATGCCAAGAAATGATAGTACGCAATGAATATCAAAGTCAAATCATCATTAAACGAATCGCGCGTCTTGCCGATTCATAAACCACGATGTAAATGCCAAGAAATAACAGCTCACAATGAACAACAAGATCAAAGTACAATGAAACGAATCGCGCGTCTTTTGCCGATTCTTAATCCACCATGTCAATGTCAAGAAATGGTAGCGCGCAATGAACAACAAAGTTAAAACAACAAAAAACAAATCGCGCGTCTTGCCGATTCTTAAACCACCATGTAAATGTCAAGAAATGGTAGCGTGCAATGAATAACAAGATTAAATTATCATGAAACGAATCGCGCGTCTTGCCGATTCGCAAGTCACCCTGCAAATGTCACAAACACTCAAGCGCATATTTCACACACGCAAAGTACTCTGTCAAATCATAAAAGAATTAGGCCCAAGAACATAAGAGTTCTCGATAACGGCGTCGGGAGGCCAGCCCAACCACCGTCTTACCGTCCAGAACAAGGATCTACAAATGGAGAATGAAAGTCAGATGTCTGGAAGATCAAATAGGCCACTGGGACAGGAGCTCAGGAAGTAGCTGCTGCTCTGCACCGGGACCTCTGAATAGTGAGCACTTGGAGCTGGGCGAGCTCATTTTTATAGAGTCTTGGCCCAGCCCACAACCACACCCAGGCATGTTGCAGGGAAAGTCTCTAGAAGGCCCTGGAAAGGGACCACACCCTAACACACTCTGAAAGCCTCCAGCAATACATTGCAAATGAACAGCATTTGTAAGCACATTAAAAATAAGTCTTCAGGATTGAACTCTGCAATGCAAAAGGTTAAACAACAACATATCAGCACAATGCATAAATTACGTTGTTTTGAGAGTGCTGGGTTTTTGCATTCTAGTCGCCACTAAAAAGAAACAACACAAAGGCACCCAATGCACGTTTTTATAGGTATTTGTTTAGTACACCTATGATTTTTGCAAAGAATGTACATTTAATTGTAACAATCAAATCTGTAGAGAAAGGTAAAACCTGTGTGAAATAAAGCGGTATTTAGAAAACTGGTTACAATTCCCAATTAAAGTTTTTATTTTTGCAATATAGTTCGGCAAAATGGTTTTATCAATAAATTATTAAATAGCACCCGAACCAGCAAATCCAATAAAACGCACCATGTTTTTTTAAATGTGAATTTGTTCGTTTTTCCATTAATGAAAGAAAATAAAAGTATCCTGGAAAGAATGCAGATGCATGGGAGTGTTTTCTCAAAGAATTGTGAACTGGAGCAGCATGTGTTTAAAAGCACTTTATCTGGAATTTGAGGTTGCTAAGTTCACATTGACAAAAGATAGCAACTAGATAACAAACAAAGGGCTTCAGACCAGACCGCCAAATTGATTCCTTGAGGGAAAATGTGTTTAACAGCAACAAAACAACCGGATTTTACTTGCCACATTAAATGGAAAAAAAAAAGCGCGATTGCGCTGCTACAGTTCACTCGTAGTGAAACCTATCAGCAAAAGTGTAATTATCTACGTAACCGGCAAAAGTGCAATTAACTATGTAACAGCGTCAATGTCATGCAAAGCGCTTGACTTCTGCCAAGGGAGATCATGCTGCGAAAAAAGATAAAAAGTAGTCCAAAACCTGACGGGAAACAGCGAGCCTCTAATGTTTTCCGTACTTCGTCGCTGCGCTCGATGAGGGCTAACTACCGGAAACGGCATGACAGATACGTGCCTTCCACTAATGAAAGCAAGCAGATTTTGAAAGGCAAGCCCACGAACAAATGAAAGACACTGACGTGACATGGACGGGGCTCTGCGCCCTTTTCTAACTACTAAAGCGTCTTGCAAACGATACGCATGCGCAAGTGCATGCAATGCAGGCTCGACCCTAAAAAGGGGGTAACCATGCCAAGAAAGAGGGTACTTTCCTACAGATAGGGTACCACTTGGCAGGGCAGGATTCTCAGCAGAGAGTCCAAGTGCTGGCAGAGGAAGTCCTTGATGGCCCTGAGACTTCAAAAGAGGAAGCAAGTTCAGTCCAAGCCCTTGGAGACACTTCACAAGCAGGAATATACCACAAAGTCCAGTCTTTGTCCTCTTTCAGGCGGAAGCAGCAACTGCAGTCCAACCCAGCAAAGCAGAGTCACAGGCAATGGGGCAATACTCCTCCTCCAGCTCTTCAGCTCTTGTCCTTGGCAGAGGTTACTCTTGATCTAGAAGTAATATAAAAGACTGGGGTTTTGGGTCCACTACTTGTAGCCATTTCTGCCTTTGCAGAGGCACTGAACGGTTAAGCACGAATATGCCCACTTTCTAAAAGTGGCATTTTCAAACTGACAGTCTGAAAAACAACTTCACCAAAAGATGTATTTTTAACTTGTGAGTTCAGAGACCCCAAACTCCAGATCTATATTTGCTCACAATGGGAAATTGAACTTAAAATATATTTAAGGCAGTACCCATGTTAGCCTATGAGAGAGATAGGCCTTGCAACAGTGTCAGGACAGGTAAAACACATCAGTACATGTCCTACCTTTAACATACACTGCATCCTGCCCCTGGGGCTACTTAGGGCCTACCTTAGGTGTGCCTTACATGTACAAAAAGGGAAGGTTTGGGCCTGGCAAGTGGGTACACTTGCCAGGGAGACTTGGCAGTGCAAAACTGCACACACAGACACTGCAGTGGCAGGTCTGACACATGTTTATAGGGCTACTCATGTGGGTGGCACAATGAGTGCTGCAGGCCCACTAGTAGCATTTGATTTACAGGCCCTGGGCACCTTTAGTGCATTTTACTAGAGACTTAGTAGTAAATCAAAAATGCCAATCAGGGATAACCAATCATAGGCACAATTTACACAGGAAGCACTTGCACTTTAGCACTGATCAGCAGTGGTAAAGTGTCCAGAGTACCAAAAACCAGCAAAAACAAAGTCCAGCACACAACCAAAACATAGGAAGCAGAACCAAAAGACAGGATAGACGAAGCCAAGGATGCAAGGTCTAACAGTATAGTAATTAAAATTATTTTATATATTTTTTTAAACTGAGAAATTCACTGAAAAAAAACAAAGGTTACAGGGACGTTATAGTTATGATCTGAATTTACTCACACTAAACCATAGAAATTCAGCAGTTACAGTTATGGGCAGCTCAAGTAACCATAACTTGTTCCCTAAGGTAGCTATAACTCGTGCCCTCACCTTGCACTGCTAATTATCCCACATATTACATCACTCATGGCATCTTTGATAACTTAATTGATAATATCAATATAACATTTGCAGTCAAATTATTTAGGAGTAAACTGTGTATGGCATGGGCTTGAGTTATAGTCACTTGAGCTAACCATAACTAGAACTGCTGATTTCTATGGTTTTGTGCGAGTAAATTCAGATCCAAACTACTGAAAGTATTTTTTGTTTTTGATAATAACTTTGGTGCTGTTTGACAAATCTTCACAAAATTTTCATAACTAATACAACAGTCAGTTCAACTGCTATGTTAAATATTTTGGGGTGGTTCATCAAGCAGGGCAGAGAAAAAGGGGGGTTCCAAAACACTTTGGGGGTTATTCTAACTTTGGAGGAGGTGTTAATCCGTCCCAAAAGTGACGGAAAAGTGACGGATTTACCACCAGCCGTATTACGAGTCCATTATATCCTATGGAACTCGTAATACGGCTGGTGGTATATCCGTCACTTTACCGTCACTTTTGGGACGGATTAACACTCCTCCAAAGTTAGAATAACCCCCTTTGTGTCTATGGGGATTTTACATTCTTTAGACACAGCTGAACGGAATTACGCCACTTTTGGCAGGAAGCTAGACCTGGGTCCACAGATCATGCTTTTTATGAGTTGGTGTAAATCTGTTCAGTAGTTTCAGAGTTATTTAAGGTTAAAAATATAGATATATAGGGACGGGATCCTCCACGGATCCACTCGCGAAGGATCTGTGGATCCCGGGAAAAAGCAAGGCCCTGATTGGCTGCCTGCAACCTGACAGAAAAGTTGCGGCCACCATTTTGTTTCTCACATAGGCTGGAGGTGGGAAAAGAAGAGTGTAAAACCATATGTAGGGGCAGGATACAGGTATCCTGACCCCATAGGACACATGGAGGGTGCCCTTAGCGTCCCCTCATGAGCTAAAAATTGCCCAGTTTTTTTTGGGCGATCTGTGGATCCACTACGGGGCTCAGCGTGTCCCCAGTGTGAAGTCACGAAGAATCTGCAGATCAAAAAAAAAATCCCCAAAAAACTAAATGGGCATGGGTGCATGCGGGAGGGTTGGCAGCAAGGCGTGGCTGCAGGTCGTGCACAGCAGTGGTTATATTAATGCGTGCTTTAAAAAAACATGGAAATTCACTGAAAAAACAAAGGTAACTGGGGCATTATAGGTAGCTTGACATTTTACCTGTACAAAACCATAGAAATTCAGCAGTTATAGGTATACTTATGATTATACCTATCTGAAAAATCTAACTTGTGCAGGAAAGTAACTTTAGGGTACGAGTTATAGTTTCTTAACCTAAGTATAACTATAACTGCTGAATCTCTATAGTTTTGTATAGGTAAAATGTCAACCTAAGTATAACCTCCCAGTAACCTTTGTTTTTTTCAGTGAATATATATCAATATATTACCTAAAGGCAGGCGCAAGTTATAGTTACCTTTGGGCACGAGTTATAGTTACTTGAGATAACTCTAACTATAACAGATGAATTTCTCTGGTTTTGTTTAAAGTATGAGCCTAACTATAACGTCCCTATAACCTTTGTTTTTTTAAGTGAATTTCTATGTTTATTTACATTCTATTTCCTAACTATACCGTCCCTGTAACCTTTGTTTTTTTCAGTGAATATATATATATTTTTCACTGAAAAAAATAAAGGTTACAGGGAGTTTATTATAGAGAGGTTATAGTTAGGAAATAGAATTTAAAAAACTATAGAAATTCAAAGGTTACGGTGATGTTACAGTATGGCTCACATTTTAAATGTACAAAAGCAAAGAAAATCTGCTGTTATAGTTAGAGTTATTTGAAGTAACTATAACTTGTGCCCCAAGGTAACTAGAACTCGTACCCCCACCATGCACGGTTTTCTCATCAATAATTGTACTGCAAATACTGCAGTGATATTATCAATGATGCAATGTAACATGTCATGAGTGCAGTAATATCTGGGATAATTAGAAGTGCATGGCGAGGGCGCGAGTTATAGTTACCTTAGGGCCTGGGAGGGGGGCCGTGCTGCCCCCTCCATGATTAAAAAAAAACACCTTTTCTATAAACACTAGGTACTAACTATAACTATATATATATACACTGAAACAAACAAAGGTTACAGGGATTCTATATTTAAGAAAAAGAATTAAACAAGGACTTGCAATGCAATAGGTCTCACATTTGCGAGCGTTAGAGCTATTGGCATTGTAAATGGATAAGTGGACTTTTTTGCGACATAAATTGGTCAACCCTGCCTCATATTATGGCCCTTTCCTTCCACATAATACCACTGAGCAAGAGCTCTACAAGATCATGCATGACAAAAGCAGATTTTTAATGAGAAACAGTGAAACAAGAATAAAGGATAGGGTATCTCCGCTCTGTACAATGAGGAACAAAATTTAAGTGCGCTGACATTTTGTAAGCTGTGTGTGAATGGTATGTGCTGTCCTCTCCATAACTGTGATGTGACGTAACTAAGAAACAATGTAAAGTAACTGGTAGTCATGCAATACTGCCTATTGCGCTGTGTAAACTTGAAAGCGCCATGAGCGTGAAGGAAAAACAAAACAAACAATGACAAGCAACTGGTAGTTATGCAAATCGCTCCAATACTGCCCATTGCGCTGTGTAAAACTTGAAAGTGCCATGGCAGCCATGAATGCACAGGAAAAACAAAGGACACAATGGTAAGTAACTCGTAGTTATTCAAATTGCTCAATACTGCTGATCAAGTCATAGCACTTTCAATGTTTATACAGTGGGAACTCAATCAGCAGTTTTGGAGCGATTTGCAAATTGTAATGGCCATGTGCGCAATTGAAAAAGGTTACAATAACAAATAACTGGTAGTTATTTAAATCGCTCTAATACTGCAGATCAAGAGAAGGTCAAGCTAAAAGTACAAAAGTAGTCCACAAACCGTCCATAAAACATGGCCTCTGCATATGTTAACAGTTGTTGGCCGGTGCTCTTGAGGAGGGCTAAACAGCGGAAAAGGTATGATGTATGCGTGCCTTTAACAAATAAAATTAAGGGAAATTTGAAACGCAAGCCCACAAACAAATAAAAGTGATAGGCTTGGGATGGGAGTGGTTAAAGCCCAAAGAATAGATAACAACAGGTCAGAAGCACTGGCGCGCGCAACCTAAAAAATATATAACAAGTGGTGCACAAGAACCTCGATTTGATGGGGCTAAATGCCCATTGGACACTTTCCTTCTGAAATCAATGGACCTGTATGTGTGAGCTCCAGAAAGTGACTACAGGTGGTAATGTTCTGTGTTTGTTTTTGTTAAAAAATACAATCGTGGTAAAACAGCCTTCAATGTAACAACAGGTGCGTTAGTTAACAGCTGTGACCCGAGGTAAGAAGGCAACCCTGCTTTTCAGCTGCAAGCTGTGCCTCCTTCCTGTGTCCAGCTCTGAGTATATTTAATTAGAGTCCCCTCACCTCCACAATGTGTGTATTTCCACTTGACAGTTTCTGTCCTCAAGTGGAAGTCCTTGAGATAAAGCCAGGCCTATTGACTCGGAAGCTTATTATTTGACTTTGTGTTCAAGAATTCCGAAGAAAGCGCTGGCAATAATGCAAGACACTGTTGTGTAGCGCGGCTTTAACTGACGTATCAGTTGGGTCAAAGCTATTGAATGCTTCTTAATAACGGAACAGAGAATCGGCGGATGACCATGGCGGTAACCGCCATGGTCGAAATTCCCAAAAAAAGACCGCCAGCCTGTTGGCGGTCCTACCGCCGCTTTACCACCGTCCACCAGGGTTGTAATGACCCCCATAGTGTTAGAAGGATGTTATGTTATCTTTAATTATGGTTATAATTGCAATAAGGGTAGATTATTAAAATATATACATTTATTATGTAAGTTGTTTAGAATCCTTTAGTAGAAATAAAAAGAGACAGAGAAATAGAGGAAGCTATAGAAAGAAAGAGATAAAGAGAGAAGGAATGAGAGAGAAATAGTGATAGAAAGAAGATCAATAGAGACAGCACATACAGCAAATATGTCCTGCACGGAGAGACAAAATAAATAATATGACTACCTGGTAGTCATACACAGCGGTCCAATACCATCGTTCAAGTTTGACTGTATTGAACATACATTCACCATGTCCTCCATAAGCATCAGTGCGAATGAGAGAGACAAAATAAAGAAAGAAAGAAGTTAGCTAGCAGTCAAACATATCACCAATCGTGTAATTATCCATGTAGCAGGGTCGGTCCCAAAGGTGGCAACCAAACCGGCCAAGGCTGGACAAACATAAAACATTTACCAACAACATCCAGGGATTTTGAAAACGCAAGCCCACGAACGAATCAAAGTGAGGGGCGTGATGTGGGCGTAGATAGACCCCAGAGATACATAACACCTCGGAAAGCAGCGCTTGTGCACTGCTACGCTCGACCTAAAAAGGAGCTCCCTTTAGGTTGCTATTCAGAGTAGAGCAAGCAACAAAAGGAGGGGAGGAGTGGGTAGGACAGTCCCAGCTGCAACAAACTAGAATGTGCAAGCAGTAAGAAACACATGGGAAAGCTACAGCAGGAGTGGGCGCAAACAGCAACCATGATAGTGGCAAGCAGCAACAAAGAAGGAGGTAACGGCCAAAAAAACACTGGTGCAAGGGATAATTGCAATGAACATGAAGGCTAGTGGTAAGGGCAACAAGAATATAAACATTAAGCAACGAAAATAAACACACTAACAGCAAGCAGAAAACAAATGCTGTCTCAGCAGTAATCTTGCAAACAAAAAACACATGCTTTTGCAATAACACATTGTATTCATGGCCAACGGGGGTATGGGATAAACAAAACCAGTCAGGGGAGACTATGGCCCTCATTACGACCCTGGCGGTCAGTGGTAAAGCGGCGGTAAGACCGCAAACAGGCCGACGGAAAAAAACATTGAATTATGACTGTCATCCACCACTTCACCATTCCAACCGCCATGGCGGTGAAGACCGCTGGGCTGGAGATTGCGGTATCCAGCCCGGCGGTCGTCACTAGACCGCCGACGGTATCAGGACCCTGCATACCGCCATGGATCTCGGGTGGTTGGGAACCGCCATGAGATCCAAGGCGGTAGGCACTATCAGTGCCAGGGAATTCCTTACCTGGCACTGATGGGGGTCTCCCCCACGAATCCTCCCCCCACAACCCCATACCCCTGCCACCTTCAAAAGGTGGCACAACCCCCTCCCCACCCCGACCCCGAACATGCACATATACACACCCCTACACGCACACACCCTGAACATGCACATATACACACCCCTACACGAACACACCCCAAACATGCACATATACTCCCCGACAACACATATCCGCACACATACACACAGACATGCACACCGTCTGACCTGCATACACTTCCCATACACACAACATCCCCCCGCACGCACTCACTCACCCCCTCTACACTCCCGCACGCACACCCCCATGCACGCACACAACACTCAGCACCCCTCCACCCCCTTCCCTAGCGGACGATCAACTTACCTTGTCCGTTGATCTTCCGGGAGGGGACGGGATCCATGGGGACACCTCCGCTACCAGAACAACGTCACCAGAACACTGCCACACCTAATCATGGGACGTGATTCAGTGGGCGGTGTTCTGTTGACGTGGAGGTTGAGCAACCTCCACTTTCCTGCTGTCCGCCAGTATGGCACCTGTCCGTACGAAAAAGGACGGCGGGCTGCCAGCGGTCATAATACGCAGCGCGGAAGACCGCCACCACTGGCGGTCTTCAGCACGGCGGTACCTCGGCGGTCTTGCGAAAAGACCGCCGAGGTCGTAATGACCCCCTATGTTTCTGCAAGGTACTGTGTGTTGGCGTCGGTTGCCGCCTGCTCTGGGTGGCTCTGTGCTGGGATGTAGAGGGTTAAAGTATGCTTTGGTACCAAAGTCTGGCCAGAGCACCGTAGGCAAACAGTAATACACGCAGCAGCTGTAGGAGACTGGCCTGGCTTGTAGTAGGTACCAAGGGGTACTTACACTCTGTACCAGGTCCAGTTATCCCTTATTAGTGTAGAAGAGGTGTTTCTAGCAGCTTAGGCTGATAGAAGGTAGCTATAGCAGAGCAGCTTAGGCTGAACTAGGAGACATGCAAAGCTCCCACTATACCACTGGTGTCATATGCACAATATCATAAGAAAACACAATACACAGATATACTAAAAATAAAGGTACTTTATTTTTATGACAATATGGCAAAAGTATCTCAGTGAGTACCCTCAGTATGAGGATGCCAAATATACACAAGATATATGTACACAATACCAAAAATATGCAGTAATAGCAAAAGGAAGTAATGCAAGCAATGTAAAGTTACAGTAGATTGCAATAGGAGCACATAGGTATAGGGGCAACACAAACCATATACTCCAAAAGTGGAATGCGAACCACGAATGGACCCCAAATCGATGTGAGCTTGTAGAGGGTCGCTGGGACTGTAAGAAAACAGTGAGGGTTAGAAAAATAGCCCACCCCAAGACCCTGAAAAGTAGGTGTAAAGTAAACCTATGTTCCCCAGAGAGCACAGAAGTCGTGATAGGGGAATTCTGCAAGGAAGACCAACACCAGCAATGCAACCAAAGTGGATTTCCGGATGAGGGTACCTGTGGAACAAGGGGACCAAGTTCAAGAGTCGCAACAAAGTCGAGATTGGGCAGATGCCCAGGAAATGCCAGCTGAGGGTGCAAAGAAGCTGCCACTGGATGGTAGAAGCTGTGGATTCTGCAAGAACGAAGAGGACTAGGAACTTCCCCTTTGGAGAATGGATGTCCCACGTCGTGACGAAGCTTGTAGAGGTGTTGCCACGCAGAAAGACGCAAACAAGCCTTGCTAGCTGCAAGGGTTGCGGTTAGGGTTTTTGGATGCTGCTGTGGCCCAGGAGGGACCAGGATGTCGCCAATTGCGTGAGGAGACAGAGGGGGCATCCAGCAAGACAAAGAGCCCACACAGAAGCAAGCACCACCCACAGAAGTGCCGGAACTTGCACTACGAAGAAGAGTGAACCGGAGCTCACCCGAAGTCACAAAAGAAGGTCCCACGATGCCAGAGGACAACTCAGGAGGTTGTGCACTGCAGGTTAGAGTGTCAGGGACCCAGGCTTGGCTGTGCACAAAGGAAATCCTGGAAAAAAAAGCACAGGAGCCGGAGCAGCTGCAAATCACACGGTACCCAGCAATGTAGTCTAGCGTGGGGAGGCAAGGACTTACCTCCACCAAACTTGGACTGAAGAGTCACTGGACTGTGGGAGTCACTTGGACAGAGTTGGTGAGTTCCAGGGACCACGCTCGTCGTGCTGAGAGAGAACCCAGAGGACCGGTGATGCAGTCTTTTGTTGCCTGCGGTTGCAGGGGGAAGATTCCGTGTTGCAGTTTTGCAGGCGTCCAGAGCAGTCAGCAGTCGATTCCTTGGCAGAAGGTGAAGAGAGAGATGCAGAGGAACTCTGATGAGCTCTTGCATTCGTTATCTAAAGAATTCCCCAAAGCAGAGACCCTAAATAGCCAGAAAAGGAGGTTTGGCTACTTAGGAAGGAGGATAGGCCAGCAACACAGGTAAGAGCCTATCAGAAGGAGTCTCTGACGTCACCTGCTGGCACTGGCCACTCAGAGCAGTCCAGTGTGCCAGCAGCACCTCTGTTTCCAAGATGGCAGAGGTCTGGAGCACACTGGAGGAGCTCTGGGCACCTCCCAGGGGAGGTGCAGGTCAGGAGAGTGGTCACTCCCCTTTCCTTTGTCCAGTTTCGCACCAGAGCAGGGCTGGGGGATCCCTGAACCGGTGTAGACTGGCTTATGCAAAGATGGGCACCATCTGTGCCCATCAAAGCATTTCCAGAGGCTGGGGTAGGCTACTCCTCCCCAGCCCTGACACCTTTTTCCAAAGGGAGAGGGTGTAACACCCTCTCTCTGAGGAAGTCCTTTGTTCTGCCTTCCTGGGCCAAGCCTGGCTGGACCCCAGGAGGGCAGAAACCTGTCTGAGGGGTTGGCAGCAGCAGCAGCTGCAGTGAAACCCCGGGAAAGGCAGTTTGGCAGTACCCAGGTCTGTGCTAGAGACCCGGGGGATCATGAAATTGTCTCCCCAATGCCAGGATTGCATCGGGGTGGCAATTCCATGATCTTAGACATGTTACATGGCCATGTTCGGAGTTACCATTGTGAAGCTATACATAGGTAGTGACCTATGTATAGTGCACACGTGTAATGGTGTCCCCGCACTCACAAAGTCCGGGGAATTTGCCCTGAACAATGTGGGGGCACCTTGGCTAGTGCCAGGGTGCCCACACACTAAGTAACTTAGCACCCAACCTTTACCAGGTAAAGGTTAGACATATAGGTGACTTATAAGTTACTTAAGTGCAGTGGTAAATGGCTGTGAAATAACGTGGTCGTTATTTCACTCAGGCTGCAGTGGCAGGCCGGTGTAAGAATTGTCAGAGCTCCCTATGGGTGGCAAAAGAAATGCTGCAGCCCATAGGGATCTCCTGGAACCCCAATACCCTGGGTACCTCAGTACCATATACTAGGGAATTATAAGGGTGTTCCAGTATGCCAATGTGAATTGGTGAAATTGGTCACTAGCCTGTTAGTGACAATTTGGAAAGCAAAGAGAGAGCATAACCACTGGGGTTCTGGTTAGCAGAGCTTCAGTGAGACAGTTAGTCATCACACAGGGAACACATACAGGGCACACTTGTGAGCACTGGGGCCCTGGCTGGCAGGGTCCCAGTGACACATACAACTAAAACAACATATAAACAGTGAAATATGGGGGTAACATGCCAGGCAAGATGGTACTTTCCTACACAACCCCCCCCCCCCCAAACGAAGGACAATAAGACTAGCTATGACCTGATGAGTCTTCATTGTCTAAGTGGAAATATCTGGAGAGTCCATCTGCATTGGAGTGGGTAGTCCCAGGTCTATGTTCCACTGTATAGACCATTCCCTGTAGAGATATGGACCACCTCAACAATTTAGGGTTTCCACCTTTCATTTGTTTTAGCCAAAGTAGAGGTTTGTGGTCTGTCTGAACAATGAAGTGAGTGCCGAAACAGGTATGGCCTTAACTTCTTCAGTGCCCAGACCGCAGCAAAGGCCTCCCTCTCTATGGCAGACCAACGCTTTTCTCTAGGGGTCAACCTCCTGCTGATAAAAACAACAGGTTGATCCTGGCCCTCAGAATTGAGTTGTGATAAGACTGCCCCTACCCCTAATTCAGATGCATCAGTTTGAACAATGAATTTCTTGGAGTAACATGGGCTTTTTAGGACAGGTGCAGAGCACATGGCCTGTTTCAGCTCCTCAAAAGCTTTCTGACAGCTAGCTGTCCACAATACCTTTTTAGGCATTTTTTTTGAAGTGAGGTCATTAAGAGGGGCTGCTATGGAGCCATAGTTCTTTATGAACCTCCTGTAATACCCAGTGAGGCCTAAGAAGGCTTTCACCTGGGTCTGCGTTGTAGGGGGAACCCAATCTATGATAGTTTGGATTGTCCCCTGAAGTGGTGCAATCTGTTCTCCACCTACAAGGTGTCCCAGATAAACCACTTTCCCCTGCCCTATCTGGCACTTTGAAGCCTTGATAGTGAGGCCTGCCTTTTGCAGGGCCTCCAAAACTTTCCATAGGTGGACTAGGTGATCATCCCAGCTGGAGCTAAAGACAGCTATATCATCTAGATATGGTGCACTAAAAGCCTCCAACCCTTGCAGGACTGTATTCACCAACCTCTGAAAAGTGGCAGGTGCATTTTTCAAACCAAAGGGCATTACTGTGAATTGGTAGTGCCCTCCAATAGTCGAAAATGCAGTTTTTGCTTTAGCATCCTCTGATAACTTGATCTGCCAATACCCTACAGTCAAATCAAAGGTGCTTAGATACTTGGTAGATGCCAGTGTATCTATTAGCTCATCTGCCCTGGGTATAGGGTGAGCATCAGTTTTAGTTACCTGGTTGGGACCTCTGTAATCTACACAAAATCACATTTCCCTTTTCCCATCTTTGGAATGAGGTTTTGGTACAAGTACCACAGGAGAGGGCCATGGACTTTCAGAGTGCTCAACCACTCCCAGTTCAAGCATTTTCTGAACCTCTTGTTTTATGCAGTCCAATCTTAAACACTAGGGCTCAAACCCTGCAACTTGATACCAGTTGAGAAGAGGTATACGTGATACAGTTGAAGCATTATGTTTGGCACCTTGCTCATTGACAAACATTGGCCCCATGTTTCATACACCCCAGTGCCATTTGTATAATAGCCCCTCGAAACAAAAGCTCTAAAAAGTGATTGGGTTCAGTCCTTGATCACAGAAGGTGCTGGCACCTTCTTGCTTGTTTCACCAATGTTCCTTTTAAAGACCTTACTTTCCCTAACTAGAGGCCTTAGCTTTAAAAAACAATAGTTCTAATGATATAATTATAACCTACAGTTTGAGTCGAATGCACGAAGAGAGTGCTTGGAATATCTTAGTAGAGTGCAGAGACAACAGAGGCATTTGGACATCAGTGGAAAGCAGCAACACCCATCACAGAGGACATCCGATAACCAATTGCTGGCCCAGAGTCTAGAAAAATATTGGTAAACAAAGGATGCTACACCTTGATTCCGGAGTTCTGGTGGCACGTGCTCAAGAAAATCCAGTACATTTGCAAAAGGAGTCTCGTTGAAAGAAGACCGAATCTTGGCAGGTTGAGGAGTGTGTCCTACAGTCCCCATTGATAGACGAGTGAAGGACGATAGGTAGAGCTTATTTATACTTGGATAGCTGAAGTATATGGTTGCGGTAGATGCAGACTCTAGTGACGGATAGGATTTACCATTAAATGGCCCTTCTACACAAAGAACTTCCAGCCATTCACAATGTTGTGTTAGAAGAATGTCCATCTCTAAGAAGCAAGCAAACTAGAGAGTTTGAGAGAAAGCAACTCAGGATAAAGCAGGCAAGGCAGAACAGGGGAAGTTATGAGAGGTACAGAGATAGAGAAGAAGAAAGAGATAGGCAGAGCAATATCTGAGTGAGTTCTTAAGTTAATGGTCATAAGAAAAAGACAGTGGTGAGGTACTGGAAGAAGTAAAACTTGAGACTTCCTTTCACACACTCAACGTAATATGCACAAGGATCTTATGGGGAACTACTCTATCCGTTATAATGTACTCGTATGCAGTGTTGATATTTCTGAGTGCATCGACAATATTATCAACCTAATTGGTTACTTGCCCTTCTGTGGCAAAAAGGCCTGTGAGAGAAGCATCTTAGCTACAGAAAGAAGTATTCAAACATGAAAGGTGCTCTTGTAGGGAGGGTTGGTCCAAACCCTACTTAGTACCCAGATACGTTCAATACTGCATGGAAAGTCAGTGATGTCTCTACCAAGACTTGGCTACATGTTACCTAGAGATGCCTGAGAGTATGCACAACTGGAGATAAGATTATCACCTATTGAAGGATGACACATCTTTTACTCATGGACTACTTTTGAACTATGAAGGTGGTGATGCACACAGCAGAAGAAACTAGAGATTTTAGTAGGTAGCAAGTAGGATGGTGTTAGAAAGACTGTGTCCACAGAAACCCAAACAGGTTGGGAACAGAACTTTCACCAGAAATATTTCTTGCATGGACACAATAATTCCAAGGATTCACATAGTGTAAAGAAGCTGAAAAGAAATGGCTCCATAAAGGACAGCCAGAGATCTCAATACGGTGCACAGAGCAAGTCCCAGAATGATTGCTTAAACTGTTGTCAGCTGCATACAGAACATAAGACTAGTTAAAAGAGTACACAGATCGGGCAGAAGCTCATGGCAGGATTTTTTCAGCAGCACCAGAAAAGGATTTTTAAATACTCGGTTTGTCCAGAGACAATAGCCATAGGAGTGAATGTTTTCATTTTTTTTTTTCTTTTTTTTTTTTTGTGCTTTAAGTCATTTTATTTTTTTGTTGGAAGGAAACATATAACAAATATATTCTTAAATCACTTCACACTGAGAACTTAAAATTCAAGACACAGAGTAGAACAGACAAGAAAAAGACATTGCCTAACTAACTACTCCAAAACGTAGCCACCCGTCTAATCTTGTCTAGAGATGGTGCCGCATTAAATTGAAGGAAGGTGACCCTGATCATTATGGGCCTGTATCCAAGCCTGAAATGGCCCCCATATTGCCTTCCCTTTGCTCCTAACCTGTTTCCCCTTACGTTCATATAATGCCATCTCCAAATGGTATACAGACAGCAACCTAGCCAACCATTGCTGCCAGGACGGGGGTCGTACATTCAGCCAAGCGGATGATATACAAATTTGATGTACTGCCATAGCTACAAAAATAAATGCTCTATGTGGTCCAGCTACTTCGTCATCAATCCCAAAGACCATGATCTCAGGTGTAAGTGCAAAATCATATCCCAAAACTTCCTTCAAAACAGATTGAATACCTTCCCTCGAAACATTTAATTCTCCGCATGTAGCAATCATATGCACGATATCTGTACCGTACATCCCACATCTTGGACAATTTGTTCCTGACACACATCCCCACTTGGCGAGGTGAGCTGGAGTATGATACAAATCGAACATAGTCTTATAGTGCTGCGCTTGCAAGGAAGATGATAATAGAGTAGTGCATCCCAACTCCAGTGACCTCATAAAGTTGTTACTCCCATCTACCAACTGCTTGCTCCACCTCTCCTTATTCTTCTCTAGATCATCTGGTTGTTCCGCCAGCAAAAAGAGATAAATTGACCTAATAGTTATATTGAGATTAGCCAGAATATCATTCACCAATTGGTTGCTTCTAAATCCCTGCACCCCCCCTGTTTTTTTCCCTAAAAAATCCTGTATCTGTAAATATTTGAAAAAGTCCCTTTGCTCTAGAACATATTGCTCCTGTAGATCACTAAACGCCTTGACCCCAGAATTATCAAAAAAGTTCCCTAACCTAATTATGCCTAAGGAGGACCAATTTGCCAAATATTTATCATGTAAGATTTCAGGGAGCAATGGATTCTTCTCAATCATGGTATAATGATTATATCTACCAAATCCTTTCTTCTTATACCATATTCGCCAACACTTCTGGGCCGCTCCCAAAACCTTAAATCTAGTTTTCTTATAATATCCAGGCTCGTGATATGTTACCAGACACCTATTGGCTACTGACCCCATCTGCAGCTCGTATATATTGGGGACGTCCACTTCCACGTTTCCTTCTTTATTAGGACCCCATAAAGGGCGCATATACTGCAAAGCTGCTGCCATTTGATACAGTTTTATATTCGGTAAGGACCACCCACCCCTTTCTCGAGGGAGAGACATAAATTTGCTTGATCTCCTACATTTACCATATGCCCAAATAAATCTCATAATCACTCTGTCGATCACTTTGAATCTCAAATTAGTAAAACTCAGTGGTATGGCACGAAATAGATACAGCAGCTTCGGGAGGAAAATCATCTTTACCATATTACACCGCCCCACAATAGTCAGATGCAAGTTATTCCATCTGCACATATCTTCTCTGACTTTTGCAAGTATAGGATCTATATTCAAATTGACAACTTCATCTACCTTTGGTGTAATATTAATACCTAAATATACTGCATGATCCACCCTCCGAGTGTCTTTAGTATTTGTATATTGATTCGCCAACAGCTGCGTTTTAGCTCCATTTAACAGGTACCCAGAAAACCTTCCAAACTTTTTCGTCACCTCTTCGATCTCTCTCAGTGCTGAATCAGGGGAGGGCATTAATATAGCTATATCATCTGCATATGCTAAGACTTTTGTATCCCATCCCTGCCTATGTATTGGTGGGATCTTGCTATTTCCCTCCAATTGTCTAAGCAGAGGATCTATATACAAAGCAAACAGGAGAGGGGAACATGGGCATCCCTGCCTAGTGCCTCTCCTGATCAAAATACTCTTGGATTGTCCTCCCATTAATTGTATTTTTGCAGCCGGAGATCTATATAGAGCCCTTACTGCTATGATAAATTTCTTCCCTAACCCATAGTACTCCATAAGATACCATAGATACTTCCTATTTACCCGATCAACGGCCTTCTCTTCATCCAAAAATGCAGCCGCCATAGGTTCCTTTGCTACTTCCGTAGCGTCAAAAAGTGCTAGCACTCTCTGAATATGATTAGTTGTATCTCTTCCTGGGACAAACCCATGCTGCCTAGGGGAAACCAGTTTCTTAATCACCAATGATAAACGAGCAGCCAGGATCTTTGAATATATTTTAACATCACTATTTATTAATGTACTCGGGCGATATGAGGCCGGATTTAACGGGGGTTTTCCCTTCTTTAGAAACATGACTATATTAGCCAGATCCCAAGATGGGGGGATTTTCCCTCCATTCTGTACCTGAATAAATACCTCTACCATTACCGGGAGCAATAATAATTTAAAAACTTTATAAAATTCTAAGGGGATCGAGTCAGGACCTGTGGCTTTCCCCGTGGGTAAGTCACTCATTGCCATATCTATTTCTGAGGTATCTATCTGCTCTCCCAGGCGTATATTGTCACTCATACCTAGTTTCTCGATCTTAATGGGATATAGAAACTCCAAAGTTTCTTACTCCGAATACACTGATATATCGTTATAAAGTTCCTGATAATATCCATGGAACACCTTTCTAATTCCACCCACTTCTGATATTATCTGTCCTTGCCGGACTTTAATCTCCCTGATAACCCCGGACGCTATTTTCTGAGTTGTCCGTATTGCTAGCAAACGCCCAGCTTTTTCTCCATACTCATACCCTTGTGCACGCTGTGCTAGATATTTCTCCGCTATTCTTTGGGCCGTGACCTCATTCATTGCTGCTTTTACTATGGCGACTTCTTCCTGCGCCCTCCTTATATCTAATCCAGTTTCTATAGCTATAACCAGTTGTCTTTCTGCAAACCGCAGTTTCGCTTGGGACTCTATTGTTCTACCTTGAGTATCCTTCTGCCTTTTAATACTAAAGCTTAGTGTTTCACCATGAATACCTGCTTTCAAAGTGTCCCAAACTATCTCTACTGAAGCTGACCCCTGATTAAACCCCAGAAATTCAACTATCCACTTTCTCATTTGCTCACAGTATTCCGGATCCTTTAGAAGTCCCCTTTCAAATGTCCATCTACTAACTTTTGGTTCTAACCCATCCAGTTCTATATCAAAAACTAAAGGATTATGATCTGATACTATCCGTGGATAGAACTCAATCCTGCCCTGCTTTAGAAATACAGGAGAGATTAAAAATTAATCTAGCCGTGCTAATTTCGCATGAGGGGCCGAATAATAAGTATATCTGGGGTCGGGCTTATGCAGCTTCACCCAGGCGTCCACTAACCCTAATTCTTGCTGAATAGCAACCATTGCCTTATATAACCGAGGTTTACACCCCTGATACTTCCTAGTTCTGGGTGTTAACAAATCCTGTAGTCCCTCCCAAGATCCATTAAAGTTAAAGTCACCACATATAATATAGGGAGGGGCCCAGCCTGTTAGCTCGATAGCAAGGGTATCAACTACTACTGGATCGTCCGTGACTACCCCATATGAGGAACACAATGTAAAGCCACTATGTCCATAACTACATTCTACTATTACCCATCTTCCACCCGTATCTGTCTTCAGTCGAGTAGCTTTTAGTTTATTGGTTCGATCTAAAATCGCCACTCCCTTAGTTCTAGTCTCTTGTTCTGACCGAGCGATTACCTTCATACCAAGCGAGCCAAGGATCCCAGAGTTTTTATATTCCACATGTGTCTCTTGTAGGCAGAAAATATCTGCCTTAAAGGTTTTTAATTCTTCGGCCACTCTCCTTCTTTTACGAGGGTCGTTCAGCCCACATATATTGATTGACACAATTCTAAGTCTGGTCATTACTTTCCTTTTTTTTTTTTCCCTTTAGTTTCACATCTTTTCTTTTGGGACCCTTCCAGTCTGCATAATTAACTGCACCTTCTCTCGAGTTCTCTTTTCCCGCTGTTCCACTCTTCCACCTCACTTCTCTCACCTCCATTGGTCCTTTCCTTTCCATTTTCTTCCCTCGGTTCACCCCCATCCCTCCCCCCTGTATCTCACCTTTTTCCCCTCCCCATCCCTCCTTCCCCTGCCCCAGACCAGTCTCCTCTCTCCCCCTCCCCGACCCCTTCCCTCCCCCCCGAGACTGGCCTCCCACCCTGTTGAGCAATCAGACCCCCAATAGCCTGAATGTTGGTGTTGTGTATGTATCGGCCCACCCACCCACCAGTACCCTAAGCACCTTTACCTTCCCTGTAATTCTATACTCTATTGATTGACCCCCATCAAGTATTCTTTTGCCTTGATTTCTGAGGTAAAAACTTTTACTTTTCCATTCATTATTGTTTTAAGCCTAGCAGGGGCCAACAAATAAGCTTCCCCTCCTTTCTCAAAGAATGGCTTAATAAGCTGTCGGAGCCGCCACCTCCGCTCCACCGTGGCATGATAGAAATCGGGGCGGGTAAAGAAGGTAACCCCGTCAAAAGAGCATGGGGTATTAGGAGGAGTTTTATCAGATATCTCCTGTCATACTAAATAGTTCCCAAAATATACCAAAATCGCTCTTGGGTATTTAGAGTCTGCCCCTTGACCCCCCCCCGTCAAATTATCAGGAACCTATGGACCCTCTGCAGCTCATTACCCCAATCCCGGTCCCCCAGTTCTGGAAAGGCCCCACGCAAAAGGTTAGCCATATATGCCTGTATATTGTTTCCTTCTAGTCCTTCTGTTATACCCAGAAATCGAAGATTGTTTCTTCACTGTCTATTTTCCAAATCTTCCATTTTCCACATCACATCCGTCATTTGTCCGTCTCTCGCAGCGCTCTGCTCTTTAAGAGTATCCATATCCTCCTCGACTGCCACTATCCGATCTTCCATAGAACATAGCTTAGCTTCAATTTCTGTACATGATTTAGCTACCTTACAGACCGACCCCTGCAGTCTCTTTGTAGCAATCCTTGCACGCCGACTTTCAATCCTAGTCTCAGTTTGTAACTCTTTAATTGAATTATATATTGACTGCAGGATCCCTGCCTCGGTGCCAATCGCATGAGTGTTAACCAAATTACCAGTATCCCCAGCAGAAGCTCCCATATCACTTTCATTTTTATCATTAGCGGGGCCCTGGTTGCCCACGGTTGGGGTATCTGCTAAGCCGATGCCAGAGTAATCCGACCTTAGAGTCCTACCGCTCATCGATGCTGCGTTTTCAAGACCCTCTTGAGAGCCAGAGCGTGGTTTAGCGGGTTTCCGTTGTCGGATCTGCCGTACTGTAAATTCACAGTTTAGAGATTTATTGCCAGCCTCGGATGTCTCACTCTCATCAGGTTCACTAAAACTGCGATCGGCACTGCTGAGATCAGACTCTTCTGTTAAGGAGTAAAACTTATCACTGCTATCTTTACCCCAGTCCGTGAGTAGGGAGTTTTTCCCCCCATACTTTTATCCCATTTTTTAGGGCTCCCTAAAAGATTGGTGGGGTCATCCTTTTCTACTGTAGGTCCTGATGTGCTTATAGTTTCTTCCTTACTTTGATAGCGCCACTGCTCACTTAGATCCACTTGTTGTATTTGAGGCTGCCCATTTCCGGGGGGGCCATGCACCTTCTCTCTTGTTTCCCTGTTAATGTCTTGAATCTCTGACGGGTTCTCTACGTATTGTGTAATTTTAGCACAGAGATCTTTGTTTCCAATACATAACTCTTTATCGCAAATACATAGAGGAGTAGGCTCTTTTCCTGACACATTGCTTTCAGGGGAGGGGGTTATATGTACAGAAGAGCTATCTTGTACTCCGCCTGCAAGGAAAGCCGTAATAGTAGATTGATTTTTACTTTTCAGCTTAATTTCCAACGGGGGGTAGTTCTGTCACTCATCTTGGCATCTTTCATCAATCCTGATGTATTCTTCCCAGCCGCTTTACCAGTTATTGACGCCAAGCGTTTATTTAACCCTACTGTCTCTCCTTTATCCCTGCCAATACGTGTCGTTTTAGCGCCCTCACTTTTGTCTCCAAGGTTCCTGATAGTTTTGGGCGCCATATTTATTGTTATAGTATGAGATAACAGTCTGATAAATCTTGTTATGCCTGCCGCTGCCGCTAACACATCCGATATTGTTTGTTCAATCACACTCCTCGGTGGCCATGAGGGAATGAACAGATGGCAAGATGTATTACTATGTACAACCGGGAGCATTTAAGCCTCCTAAAACTCCTCCTCTTTCCCCCCCTGAAAAAAAAAAAATAAATAAATAAAATTTCCCTTTTTTTTTCCTTCAAACTTTTTAAGCCCCTCTCCTCTATTTTCCGGTGGTAAAAGAAAAGAACAGGATAAAGATAGCAAAATCAGATACTGCTAGTTAATATCGTTTCTCCTGTATTTGAAGTGTTACAATTGGTTTCCAAGTGCTTAATGCCCTTCCATTAATAATCAAAAGGGGATCCCAGGTTCCTCAGTTCCGTCCTCCCCTTAGGTGAAAAGTCAGAGTAAAATTGATTTCCCTGCTTTCTTTAAACAGCCACAAAGTCTGAAAATTCATCAGCTCGGGATAGCGTCCTTGTGCTTTACAAAGTTTTTCTTATTTTATCGCTTTTGTATTTCCCCCCTCCCCCTTACCGGCATGCGGCGCTTCGGCGTGTCCCCAACGCTGCCTCAGATCTGGCCGCGTCACTCCAGCTGCAGCCGTAGACGACCAGGACGCCCCCGCGTTCTCTACCGCGGGAGGGAAGTCCTCGTTGAGGTCGCACAGCAGCGACTGTGGCTATGCGCTGGATTCTTGGATCCTCGGTTGTAGTGGCTGCCGCAATGCGAGGAACAGTGGCGGTTGCAGCGACAGCGGCCGTGGTCGCGGAAGCAGGTATGCGCCGGTGCCCGGGGGACAGTTCTTGTTATAGTGGCTGCCGTGATGAGGAGGGCGGCAGCCACTATGTGCGGTGCAGCCACAGCGGCAGCGGCAATGACTACGGCTCCACGCCGTTGTCCTGAAGGCGGTTTCTCGTTACGCTGGCCGCCACGGCAAGGGAAGCGGCAGCGGGCGAGTGCAGCGCTAAGTTACGGTGGGCGTGGTTTAAAGGCCTCTCCATTACGCCGACACCATGTTGTCCCGTAGATCTTACTTTTGACAGGCATGCTGTCTCCAGTATCTATAGTGTGCTCACACCAAGAAGTGGTGCCTGGCACAGTAGAAAAGAGTTCAGAAAACTGACCCAGGAGATTTATGCAGTGGTCTTTCTGCTCAGCAGTAAGACAATCTGCCAAAACTACACCTTCCACTAGAGCATCTTGTTCTGTGGAAGAGAAGAGATCAGGGAGAGGGTCACTCTCTTCTTCCTGTCCTTCATCTGTTGCCATGAGCAGGGTGAGATCAGTCCTGTCATAGTAGGGTTTCAGGCGATTGACATGGAGTACCCTAAGGGGACTCCTGGCAGTGCCTAAGTCAACCAAGTAGGTGACTTCTCCCTTCTTTTCAACAATAATGTGGGGTCCACTCCATTTGTCTTGGAGTGCTCTTGGGGCCACAGGCTCCAAGACCCACACTTTCTGCCCTGATTGGCACTGAATCAGAATAGCCTTCTGGTCATGCCATTGCTTTTGGAGCTCTTGGCTGGCCTGAAGGTTTTTACTGGCCTTTTTCATATACTCAGCCATTCCGGATCTTAGGCCAAGTACATTGTCCACTATGTCTTGCTTAGGAGCTTTTAAAGGTTGTTCCCAACCCTCCTTTACAAGTGTTAGAGGACCTTTTACAGGGTGTCCAAATAGGAGTTCAAAGGGGCTGAAACCCACTCCTTTTTGGGGTACATCCCTGTAAGCAAAAAAGGAGGCAAGATAACAGGACATCCCATTTCCTGCGGAGTTTTTCAGGGAGTCCCATTATCATTCCTTTGAGAGTTTTGTTAAACCTCTCAACCAGTCCATTTGTTTGTGGATGATAAGGTATGGTGAATCTGTATGTTACACCACATTCCTTCCACATGGCCTTCAAGTATGCAGACATAAAGTTGCTACCCCTGTCTGATACCACCTCTTTTGGGAAACCCACCCTGGAAAAGATTCCCAGAAGGACTTTTGCCACTGCAGGAGCTGCAGTGGTCCTTAGAGGAACTGCTTCAGGATATCTTGTGACATGGTCCACTACCACCAAGATAAACCTATTGCCTGAAGCAGTAGGAGGGTCAAGGGGGCCAACTATGTCAACCCCTACCATTTCAAAGGGAACCCGAACCACAGGTAGTGGAATAAGGTGAGCCTTTGGGGTGCCACCTGTTTTGCCACTGGCTTGACAGGTGACACAGGACTTGCAAAATTCCTTTGTGTCCTCTGACATTCTAGGCCAATGAAACAGGGGGACAAGCCTATCCCATGTTTTCATTTACCCTAAATGTCCAGCCAAGGGAATGTCGTGGGCTAGAGTAGGGAGGAACTCTCTGTATTGCAGGGGAATAACCAATCTCCTGGCAGCTCTAGGTTTTGGGTCCCTTGCCTCTGTATACAAGAGGTTGCCCTCCCAGTAAACTCTGTGAGAGTCACTGACATCCCCATTTTGCTGTTTGACAGCTTGCTGTCTTAGACCCTCTAGTGTGGGACAGGTCTGCTGTGCCACACTCAGCTCCTCACTGGCAGGCCCCCCTCCACCCAAAAGCTCAGCAGTGTCTGCTTCCAGCTCCTCTGGTGAAAGTTCTGCACAGGGGGGAAATTATTTTTCCTCAGAAGTAGAATCATCTGTAGAGGGAGGGATAGTAGGTACGCATTTACCTTTACTAACCTTAGCTTTAGGGAACACTTGGTCCATTGTTCCAGGATCCAAGTCACCCTGTCCTTTTTGGCCTGAGCCCTTGTCATTGCTGCATGAGCCTCCAACTCTACTTCTGCCCAAGCTGATGTCTCTAAATCGTTCCCAAGTAGACAGTCTACAGGTAAATCTGAGGAAACCACAACTTTCTTTGGTCCAGTAACCCCCCACAGTCTAGATTCACAACAGCCATGGGGTGGCTAAGAGTGCTGTTATGAGCATCAGTCACTTGGTACTGGTGACCAAGTAGGTGTTGTTCAGGGTGTACCAGTTTCTCTATTACCATGGTAACACTGGCACCTGTGTCCCTGTAGGCCTGAACCTCAACACCATTTATTAGGGGAAGTTGCTTGTACTTATCCATATTAAGGGGACAAGCAACCAAGGTGGCCAAATCAATGGCACCTTCTCAGAGTAACACAGCCTCTGTGGTATCCCTAACAAGACCAACCCCAACTAAATTGCCAAAAGTGAGCCCAGCTACTCCCTTGGATTGGCTATTAGTAGGTTTGCTCCCACCACCACTGCTATTACTAGGGGCACTAAGGGGGACATTCTGACCCTGACGGGCGGCGGAGGCCGCCCGCCAGAGTTCCCCCCTCCGAAATACCGCCCCGCGGTCGAAAGACCGCAGAGGGTATTCTAAGTTTTTCCCTGGGCTGGCGGGCGGTCGCCAAAAGACCGCCCGCCAGCCCAGGGAAAAACTCCCTTCCCACGAGGATGCCGGCTCGTAATCGAGCCGGCGGAGTGGGAAGGTGCGACGGGTGCTGTTGCACCCGTCGCGTATTTCACTGTCTGCCAAGCAGACAGTGAAATACTCGTAGGGGCCCTCTTACGGGGGCCCCGCGACCCCCTCTACCGCCATCCGGTTCCCGGCGGGCGGACCGCCGGGAACTAGATGGCGGTAGGGGGGGTCGGAATCCCCTCGGCGGCGCAGCTAGCTGCGCCGCCTTGGAGGATTCAAAAGGGCGGCGGTACACTGGCGGGAGACCGCCAGTGTTGCCGGTCTGACCGCGGCTTAACCGCCGCGGTCAGAATGCCCTGCGGGGCACCGCCGTCCTGTCGGCGGTGCTCCCGCCGACCCTGGCCCCGGCGGTCTAAGACCACCGGGGTCAGAATGACCCCCTAGGTGTAGCAGTTGGGGTTGTGGTAATGGGAGGCTTGGTGCTTTTCTTTGGACAACTGGCATCAGTTGTCCAATGGCCTTTTACTTTACATAAATAGCACCATGGTTTCTTTACTTGATTAGAAGAGGATTTGGGCCCACCACCTCCACCAGAGTGTTTTTGTGGGCCTGATGAAGACTAATTTTTAGATTTGTCCCTACCCTTGTCTGAAGACGTACCATCCTTCTTCTTGCCATCCTTGTCACCCCCTGTATGAACGTTTCTGTTCACTCTTGTTCTGACCCATTTGTCTGCCTTCTTTCCCAATTCTTGGGGAGAGGTCAGATCTGAGTCCACTAGATATTGGTGTAACAATTCAGACACACAGTTATTCAGAATATGCTCTCTCAGGATTAAGTTATACAGGCTTTCATGGTCAGAAACTTTACTGCCATGTAACCACACCTTCAAGGCCTTCACAGAATGGTCAACAAAGTCTACCCAGTCTTGTGAAAACTCCTTTATGGTTTCTCTGAACTTGATCCTGTAATGTTCAGTGGTTAAGCCATAACCATCCAGGAGTGCATTCTTTAAAACTGTAAAATTATTGGCATCACTTTCCTTCACAGTAAGGAGCCTATCCCTACCCTTTCCCCTGAAGGATAGCCATAGGATAGCAGCCCACTGCCTTTGAGGGACCCCCTGTACAACACAGGCCCTCTCAAGTGCAGCAAATCACTTGTTAATGTCATCCCCCTCCTTGTAAGGGGGAACTATCTTATGCAGATTCCTAGAATCATGCTCTTTCACAGGATTACTATCTGTAATACTGCTGCTGCCACCATGGGGTCCAAACCCCAACCTCTGCCTTTCTTTTTCTAAGTCTAAAGTTTCCCTGTCTAGAGCCAGCTGTTGCTGTTTAAGCTTCAGCCTGGTCTCTTCCACTCTCAATTTATTGAGCTCCCTTTCTAACATTCTGTCATCAGGGTGGGTGGGTTGGTCATGCTTAGACACAGAAGAATGGTGTGAATGGACAGAGGGAGAAATGTCCCTAGCAGTTGGCACTCTAACAACTTGACCTGCAGGAATGACAATCCTACTGTGATGAGCACTCACATTAGTACCAGTTATGCTAGGTGGTATGCTAAGGGGCAAGTTGGCAAGAATACCATCTAACATTCTTACTGGGGCTACCCCAGAATCAGAGTGTGAACCATCTGCTAATCTCTCAACTGATGTGCCAGCTAAGGCCTTATCATTTTCAATGAGCATGTTAATCAACAGTTCTCTAGAGGGATTCTTCCCTACCCCTAAACCTCTATCAATGCAGAGACCCCTTACACCTTTCCAGCTAAGGTTGTCATAAGCAGTGCTGGCCAGATCAAGAATAGGACCTGTACCAGACATGATAGAAAAAGGTTTAAGGGACAGAAAAAGAAAGAAAAAGTTTCAGAACTTTTTAAGGAAACAGAAAAAAAACATTTTCAACTTTTGAGAAACTTTTTGAAAGTTTAGAGGTACTTTTCAGCACTTAGCAATAGAGTAAGAGAAGAAAAGAAAAACTTGTTGGTTAGGTGTACATACACTGAACTTGTTTTGCATATTTTTCTCTTATGAAAAGTACAAAATGACAAAGTGGTAAGTAGTTACAAGTACTTATCCCGTTGCTGCTTCCAATGTAGGAGGCTGGCCTGGCTTGTAGTGGGTACCAAGGGGTACTTACACTCTGTACCAGGACCAGTTATCCCTTATTAGTGTAGAAGAGGTGTTTCCAGCAGCTTAGGCTGATAGAAGGTAGCTATGGAGAGCAGCTTAGGCTGAACTCGGAGACATGCAAAGCTCCTGCTATACTACTGGTGTCATATGCACAATATCATAAGAAAACACAATACACAGATGTACTAATAATAAAGGTACTTTATTTTTATGACAATATGCCAAAAGTATCTCAGTGAGTACCCTCAGTATGAGGATAGCAAATATACACAAGATATATGTACACAATACCAAAAATATGCAGTAATAGCAAAAGGAAGTAATGCAAGCAATGTACAGTCACAATAGATTGCAATGAGAGCACATAGGTATAGGGGCAACACAAACCATATACTCCAAAAGTGGAACGCAAACCACGAATGGACCCCAAACCTATGTGAGCTTGTAGAGGGTCGCTGGGACTGTAAGAAAACAGTGAGGGTTAGAAAAATAGCCCACCCCAAGACCCTGAAAAGTAGGTGTAAAGTGCACCTAAGTTCCCCAGAGAGCACAGAAGTCGTGATAGGGGAATTCTGCAAGGAAGACCAACACCAGCAATGCAACAAAGGTGGATTTCCAGACGAGAGTACCTGTGGAACAAGGGGACCAAGTCCAAGTGTCGCGACAAAGTCGAGATTGGGCAGATGCCCAGGAAATGCCAGCTGAGGATGCAAAGAAGCTGCACCGGATGGTAGAAGCTGTGGATTCTGCGAGAACGAAGAGGACTAGGAACTTCCCCTTTGGAGGATGGATGTCCCACGTCGTGAAGAAGCTTGCAGAGGTGTTCCCACGCAGAAAGACCGCAAACAAGCCTTGCTAGCTGCAAGGGTCACGGTTAGGGTTTTTGGATGCTACTGTGGCCCAGGAGGGACCAGGATGTCGCCAATTGCGTGAGTTGACAGAAGGAGCGCCCAGCAAGATAGGGAGCCCTCACAGAAGCAGGCAGCACCCGCAGAAGTGCCAAAACAGGCAATACGAAGAAGAGTGAACCGGAGCTCACCCGAAGTCACAAAAGGAGATCCCACGACGCCGGAGGACAACTCAAGAGGTTGTTCACTGCAGGTTAGAGTGTCGGGGACCCAGGCTTGGCTGTGCACAAAGGAAATCCTGGAAGAGTGCACAGGAGCCGGAGCAGCTGCAAATCACGTGGTACCCAGCAATGCAGTCTAGCGTGGGGAGGCAAGGACTTACCTCCACCAAACTTGGACTGAAGAGTCACTGGACTGTGGGAGTCACTTGGACAGAGTTGCTGAGTTCCAGGGACCACGCTCGTTGTGATGAGAGGGGACCCAGAGGACCGGTGATGCACTTCTTTTGGTGCCTGCGGTTGCAGGGGGAGGATTTCGTCGTCCCACGGGAGATTTCTTCGGAGCTTCTAGTGCAGAGAGGAGGCAGACTACCCCCACAGCATGCACCACCAGGAAAACAGTTGAGAAGGCGGCAGGATCAGCGATACAAGGTTGCAGTAGTCGTCTTTGCTACTTTGTTGCGGTTTTGCAGGCTTCCTGAGCAGTCAGCGGTTGATTCCTTGGCAGAAGGTGAAGAGAGAGATGCAGAGGAACTCTGATGAGCTCTTGCATTCGTTATCTAAAGAATTCCCCAAAGCAGAGACCCTAAATAGCCAGAAAAGGAGGTTTGGCTACTTAGGAAGGAGGATAGGCTAGCAACACAGGTAAGAGCCTATCAGAAGGGGTCTCTGATGTCACCTGCTGGCACTGGCCACTCAGAGCAGTCCAGTGTGACAGCAGCACCTCTGTTTCCAAGATGGCAGAGGTCTGGACCACACTGGAGGAGCTCTGGGCACCTCCCCTGGGAGGTGCAGGTCAGGGGAGTGGTCACTCCCCTTTCCTTTGTCCAGTTTCGCACCAGAGCAGGGCTGGGGGATCCCTGAACCGGTGTAGACTGGCTTATGCAGAGATGGGCACCATCTGTGCCCATCAAAGCATTTTCAGAGACTGGGGGAGGCTACTCCTCCCCAGCCCTGACACCTTTTTCCAAAGGGAGAGGGTGTAACACCCTCTCTCTGAGGAAGTCCTTTGTTCTGCCTTCCTGGGCCAAGCCTGGCTGGACCCCAGGAGGGCAGAAACCTGTCTGAGGGGTTGGCAGCAGCAGCAGCTGCAGTGAAACCCCGGGAAAGGTAGTTTGGCAGTACCCAGGTCTGTGCTAGAGACTCGGGGGATCATGGAATTGTCTCCCCAATGCCAAAATGGCATTGGGGTGACAATTCCATGATCTTAGACATGTTACATGGCCATGTTCAGAGTTACCATTGTGACGCTATACATAGGTAGTAACCTATGTATAGTGCACGCGTGTAAAGGTGTCCCCGCACTCACAAAGTCCGGGGAATTTGCCCTGAACAATGTGGGGGCACCTTGGCTAGTGCCAGGGTGCCCACACACTAAGTAACTTAGCACCCAACCTTTACCAGGTAAAGGTTAGACATATAGGTGACTTATAAGTTACTTAAGTGCAGTGGTAAATGGCTGTGAAATAACGTGGACGTTATTTCACTCAGGCTGCAGTGGCAGGCCTGTGTAAGAATTGTCAGAGCTCCCCATGGGTGGCAAAAGAAATGCTGCAGCCCATAGGGATCTCCTGGAACCCCAATACCCTGGGTACCTCACTATCATATACTAGGGAATTATAAGGGTGTTCCAGTATGCCAATGTGAATTGGTGAAATTGGTTACTAGCCTGTTTGTGACAATTTGGAAAGCAAAGAGAGAGCATAACCACTGAGGTTCTGGTTAGCAGAGCCTCGTTGAGACAGTTAGTCATCACACAGGGAACACATACAGGGCACACTTGTGAGCACTGGGGCCCTGGCTGGCAGGGTCCCAGTGACACATACAACTAAAACAACATATATACAGTGAAATATGGGGGTAACATGCCAGGCAAGATGGTACTTTCCTACACAATGTCACCTATCTGGTGGACACGCAGACTCTTAGGAACCCTTTGAGGGTCCTGCATGTGAACTGCCTCAAGCCACACTTTGAGAGGTCTCAGTTGACCATGCTCTTGGTCACAGACGTCAGTTTGGAAGAGGAGGATGAACCTCTCCTGACCTCCTATCTTCAAAAGAGCAGGATGGGTCAGTGGAGGGTGTAAACCTCTTCCCTACTCTGACCCTAGATTAGCAGAGGGACTGTCTCCATTTGCTGGGACAGTTTGCCTCCCTATTTTCACTTACCCCTGGGGTCACCTATTGGTGCACCCATGACATTGATACTGGGGACAGCCTACATGTTAAGCACAAGTCTTACAGGTTGACTGACAGAGTGAGAAACAGCATCAAGGAGGAAGGCTCAAAGATGCTGGAGTTAGGGGTGATTGAGCAATCCAACAGTCCTTGGTCCAGCCCAGTGGTTCTCGTCCCCAAGGCTGCTCCTTCTGGTGTCACACCTGAACTCAGGTTCTGTGTTGACTACTGGGGGTTCAATGCCATAACCAGGACTGACGCACATCCCTTTCCCAGAGCTGATGAGTTTATTGACTGTTTGGGAGCTGCCAAGTTCCTTAGCATGTGTGATCTGACGTCTGTGTACTGACAGATTGCCTTAACCGAGGGGGTCAAAGAGAGGTTCCCATTCTCAACACTGCTAGTTTTGTGTCATGCCCTTTGGGTTTAAGAATGACCCTGTCACATTCCAGAGGATGGTCAACCAGGTCCTGGATGGGTTAGAGAACTTCAATGCCGCCTACTTAGATGACACTGCTATCTTCAGCTCCAGCTGGGAGGACCACTTCTGTGCCTCTGCCTGTCTATGGAATACACGTCTGGGTTAGGATGACAGTTGGGCTGTTTGTGAAGAAAGGGAGCTGAGGTGTGCCCTGCATATCCTGATGGGTCTTCCAGGGAATTGTGCACTACAAAGACTTTTCTTTGAAGACTTTGAAGTCTTTGAAAATGGGTATAAGAGTCCGTCTGGACTGAGGGCATTCTACCAGGAAGAAGAGCTGGTTGCTGTAGGAGGGACTGCCACTCTTTGCTTTGCTTTGCTGTGTTGGCCTGCTGCTTGATGCTTCTGTCCTGGGAGTGAAACGACTGGACTTTGCTTTCTACATCCTGCTTCCAAAGGTTCTCCCTGGGCTTCGAATGACCTTGCCTCCTGTTAGGAAGTCTCAGGGACATCAAAGATTTCATCTGCTGGCACCAGGGCTCTCCTACTGAGCATTCTGACTTGCCAAGTGGTGCCAAATCCAGTCCCTGGGCCCTTGGGAGTGAGTTCTGGTGTAACCAAGAAGAAACCAAGCATGTCTACTCCAGAGCGACTTCGGAACCAGTGCCACTGTCCAACTGCCTGCACCAGAGCCTCACCTGCATTGGAGCTGCAGCGCCTGCTGAGTGCAACGACATCGACTGATGCCGCAGACCCAGCGCCACCCCAGAAGTCGCACCACAGCATGAGTCCAGAGCAATTTCTCACTGACATATGTGGCACCTGGCTCCAACTCTGCGCAGCACCTGTGGCCCCAGGGTGTAATTGCGATACTGCAAAGTCGACGCCTCGCGTCTTGACTTGCTGGATTCATGGACCCCGCTGGATCATAAGGAACCGATGCCACATCACCTCCCCTGCAACCGTAAGGAACCAACACCTCACCTTCGCTGCCTAGCAGTAGGGAACCGACATCTCACCTCCCTGGTAGCAGTAAGGAACCAACGCCCTACCTGCTCCAGCAATGCCTCACCTCCCCGACTCCGTGCAACATCTTTGTTTCCTTGCTTTCCAAGGTACTGAACTTAGGATCCATGTGATGAAGTGACCGGGTTGTACTCCCTTGCGATTGGTGTCAGACTAATGAGAACGACTCCATCAAGATGTCGTGATAGCCCCAGTTGGAACTATTGTGTTTCTAAGTGCTTAACTAGGATTTAATCCTTGAAATGTGTATCCTTGCTTGTGTATGTTGGATTTTTGTGGTGTTGGTCTTGTTTGACTCAGATAAATATTTGCTATTTTTCTAAACTGGTGTGAAGTACTTTTGGGGTGTTTTCACTGTGTTACTGTGTGTACAAATACTTTACACATTGCCTTTGAGAGACGCCTAACTGCTTGTGCCAAGCTACCAAGGGGATGAGCAGGTGTTATCTTAGCTATGTGACTTCCTTAACCTGACTAGAGTGAGGGTTCTTACTTGGCAGGGTGCCAACTGACTGCCAACTAGAGACCCCATTTCTAACACTGGTGATCAGCCATGAGGCTAGGACTTGTATTTGTACTTTACATACAGTGATTGGTGTACACTACTCCCATATTGCTAAACACTACACCCCAGCATACTGGTTTGATTTTTCTCTTTTTCCAACTTTTGAGTTTGATTCACAATCATGTCTCAGTCTGGTGAGCCATCAGTTGGAGCTGCAGAGATGGTGTCTGAGCAGGAGAGGTTGGAGACCTATTCTCTACCTCAACTCAGAAAGTTCTTCAAGTAGCTCAAAAGCCCTTCTAAAGGCCTCACTAAAAAGGACGAGCTGCAAGAGGCTCAGCGGGCCTGGTTGGTAGTAAAGGAGGCTGATGAGCACACTGGGAGGATAATGCTATTGCGGAGGTAGAGGAGCAAAACCTGCATGATGATTTGATGGGGAATCAGGATCTGCCTGGGAGGAAGGCACCTTTCAGGGCGAACAGCAGTGTTTCCTCAAGAGGTCTGACCCCAGACAGGTGGGAGGCTCCAAATGGAGCTTGTGAAGCTCAAGTGGAAGCATGAGATAGAGCTTCAGTTGAAACTAGCCAGGTTCAAAAGAGTGGCATAGAAATAGGAAATTGCTTTGCAGGAAGAGAAAATCACCACAGATGAAAAGAAAATGCTATTTGGTCAAGAGCTGAGCTTGAAAGAGCTGGATCTTAAAAGCAGGCCCAGCACAGATGGTGGCAACAGCTCTACAGTGCGATCTGAGGGAAAGGTACATATACCCAAGGATGTGGTGAAAGATTTGTTTTGTGAGGGATGAGATAGAGCAGTGGTTCAGTGGTTATGAGGTGGTACTGAGGATGCAGAGTCCCTGAGAGAGATTGGGGGGCAGGCCCGTGGAAGTGTTTCTCAGTCGAGGAGAGAGACACCTTGCTAGCCTTAGAAGAAGAGGACAGGATGAGGTACCGTGCCATGAAGGAAGCTCTGACCAGGAGGATTGGTCTCACCCCAGAGAAGTACAAGGTAAAGTTTAGGGAGAGTGATAAACTTGGGCTCTCAAACTTTGGTGGAGTAAGTTGTTTCTTTCTGCAGAGCACTGGATGGTTGTGCGAAGGGCAGCAAGGTAACAGACTTTCAGGGTCTGTACAATTTGATTGCATGGCAGCATTTGTCTAGTCGTTTTCCAGAGCTGTGCCAGCACTTGATTGAGAGCAAGCTTACTGACTCCAAGATGCTTGACAAGGATGCAAACCACTGGCTTAGCACCAGGGTCCAAATGAATATGTTTGTGGGAGATTGTGCCAAGGGCGGGCAGGGTCCCCAAAAGAAGAAGAAGGGGGAGGACAAGGTATACACAAACAGGTCCCAGGATAAATAGGGAAAAAAGGTTCAGATGTCCCTTCTGACAGGAAGGAGGGAGGTTCTGGTGAGCTGTGACCCACGGTTCCCCATTGTCAACCCAGTTGCTTTAGTTCACAGCCAGGACACAAGAAAGGGGACTCTTTCTGTCCTAAGAAAACCCTCACTGGTGGCCCCTCTAGAGGGGTGTCCAACGTGGTCCAGCATGGGCATGGTCATAGACCATGATGTGATCTCCCTTAGTTTAGTTTAGAGCTGGACTCAGAGGGTGAGCTGGTGATCCCTGAGGGTGGGAGTCGTCACTTCCACCAGGTGACAGTGAATGGGGTACCAGTCACTGTTCTGAGGGACAGTTGGGCTAGCCATACCCTGAGGGTGGAAAAGCTTGTCTCGCTAGAGCAGTACTGTAGGAAAGTACCATCTTGCCTGGCATGTTACCCCCATATTTCACTGTATATATGTTGTTTTTGTCTATGTGTCACTGGGACCCTGCCAGACAGGGCCCCAGTGCTCATAAGTGTGCCCTGTATGTGTTCCCTGTGAGATGACTAACTGTCTCACTGAGGCTCTGCTAACCAGAACCTCAGTGCTTATGCTCTCTCTGCTTCCCAAATTGTCACTAACAGGCTAGTGACCACTTTCACCAATTCACATTGGCATACTGGAACACCCTTATAATTCCCTAGTATATAGTACTGAGGTACCCAGGGTATTGGGGTTCCAGGAGATCCCTATGGGCTGAAGCCTTTCTTTTGCCACCCATAGGGAGATCTGACTATTCTTACACAGGCCTGCCAGTGCAGCCTGAGTGAAATAACGTCCACGTTATTTCACAGCCATTTACCACTGCACTTAAGTAACATATAAGTCACCTATATGTCTAACCTTCACCTGGTGAAGGTTGGGTGCAAAGTTACTTAGTGTGTGGGCACCCTGGCACTAGCCAAGGTGCCCCCACATTGTTCAGGGCAAATTCCCCGGACTTTGTGAGTGCGGGGACACCATTACACGCGTGCCCTATACATAGGTCACTACCTATGTATAGCGTCACAATGGTAACTCTGAACATGGCCTTGTAGCATGTCTAAGATCATGGAATTGTCACCCCAATGCCATTCTGGCATTGGGGAGACAATTCCATGAGTCCCCGGGTCTCTAGCACAGAACCCGGGTACTGGCAAACTGCCTTTCCGGGGTCTCCACTGCAGCTGCTGCTGCTGCCAACCCCTCAGACAGGTTTCTGCCCCCCTGGGGTCCAGGCAGCCCTGGCCCAGGAAGGCAGAACAAAGGATTTCCTCTGAGAGAGGGTGTGACACCCTCTCCCTTTGGAAATAGGTGTGATGGCTGGGGAGGAGTAGCCTCCCTCAGCCTCTGGAAATGCTTTGATGGGCACAGATGCTGCCCATCTCTGCATGAGCCAGTCTACACCGGTTTAGGGATCCCCCAGCCCTGCTCTGGCGCGAAACTGGACAAAGGAAAGGGGAGTGACCACTCCCCTGACCTGCACCTCCCAGGGGAGGTGCCCAGAGCTCCTCCAATGTGCCCCAGACCTCTGCCATCATGGAAACAGAGGTGTTGCTGGCACACTGGACTGCTCTGAGTGGCCAGTGCCAGCAGGTGACATCAGAGACTCCTTCTGATAGGCTCTTACCTTTCTTACTAGCCTATCCTCCTTCCTAGGTAGCCAAACCTCCTTTTCTGGCTATTTAGGGTCTCTGCTTTGGGGAATTCTTCAGATATCGAATGCAAGAGCTCACCAGAGTTCCTCTGCATTTCCCTCTTCACCTTCTGCCAAAGGATCAACCGCTGACTGCTCATGACGCCTGCAAAACCGCAACAAAGTAGCAAAGACGACTACTGCAACCTTGTATCGCTTCATCCTGCCAGCTTTCTCGCCTGTTTCCTGGTGGTGCATGCTCTGGGGGTAGCCTGCCTCCTTCTTGCACCAGGAGCTCTGAAGAAATCTCCCGTGGGTCGACGGAATCTTCCCCCTGCAACCGCAGGCAACAAAAGACTGCATCACTGGTCCTCTGGGTCCCCTCTCAGCATCACAAGCGTGGTCCCTGGAACTCAGCAACTCTGTCCAAGTGACTCACACAGTCCAGTGACTCTTCAGTCCAAGTTTGGTGGAGGTAAGTCGTTGCTTCCCCACACTAGACTGCATTGCTGGGTACCGCGTGATTTGCAGCTGCTCTGGCTCCTGTGCACTCTTCCAGGATTTCCTTCGTGCACAGCCAAGCCTGCGTCCCCGACACTCTAACCTGCAGTGCACAACCTTCTGAGTTGTCCTCCGACGTCATGGGACTCCCTTTTGTGACTTCGCGTGGACTCCAGTTCACTCCTCTTCTAAGTGCCTGTTCTGGTACTTCTGCGGGTGCTGCCTGCTTCTGTGAGGGCTCCCTGACTTTCTGGGCATCCCCCCTGCCTCCTCATCCAAGTGGCGACATCCTGGTCCCTTCTGGGCCACAGCAGCATCCAAAAACCCTAACAGCGACCCTTGCAGCTAGCAAGGCTTGTTTGCAGTCTTTCTGCTTGGGAAGACATCTGCAAGCTTCTTCACGACGTGGGACATCCATCCTCCAAAGGGGAAGTTCCTAGTCCTCTTTGTTCTTGCAAAACACCAAGCTTCTTCCATCCAGTGGCAGCTTCCTTGCACCCTGAGCTGGCATTTCCTGGGCTCCTGCCCACTCTTGACACTGTTGCGACTCTTGGACATGGTCCCCTTGTCTTACAGGTACTCAGGTCTGGAAATCCACTGTGGTTGCATTGCAGGTGTTGGTTTTCCTTGCAGAATCCCCCTATCACGACTTCTGTGCTCTCTGGGGGTTGTAGGTACACTTTACACCTACCTTACAGGGTCTTGGGGTGGGCTATTTTTCTAACCCTCACTGTTTTCTTACAGTCCCAGCAACCCTCTACAAGCTCACATAGGTTTGGGGTCCATTCATGGTTCGCATTCCACTTTTGGAGTATATCGTTTGTGTTGCCCCTATACCTAAGTGCTCCTATTGCAATCTATTGTAACTTTACACTGCTTGCATTACTTCCTTTTGCTATTACTGCATATTTTTGGTATTGTGTACATATATCTTGTGTAAATTTGGCATCCTCATACTGAGGGTCCTCACTGAGATACTTTTGGCATATTGTCATAAAAATAAAGTACCCTTTATTTTTAGTACATCTGTGTATTGTGTTTTCTTATGATATTGTGCATATGACACCAGTGGTATAGTAGGAGCTTTGCATGTCTCCTAGTTCAGCCTAAGCTGCTCTGCTATAGCTACCTTCTCTCAGCCTAAGCTGCTAGAAACACCTCTTCTACACTAATAAGGGATAACTGGACCTGGCACAAGGTGTAAGTACCTCTGGTACCCACTACAAGCCAGGCCAGCCTCCTACAAGTACACCGGCCAAGTGTGTAGGGTAACAGCAGCCCCTGGGCAGGACTTCTTCTCCTTATGGCCCTGGTGTCCCTAGAGTGGGGTGGGAGGTGACCCAGATGAGGGTCATAGTTAGTCCCATATGCAGTAGATTTCCTTTTGGGGAATGAGTTGCCCCTGGTGTCAGGGGAACTGGGAGGGGCAGCCACCAAAGGCGCTTTAGCGGTTCAGTTTTTTGAGGGTACCACTCCAAAGGGAAGGTACAGGACCCCAGCAAGAGGGACAGGAGGAGGGAGAGCCCACACCTGTCCTTTTCTCAACTTAAGGGTACAGACCCTAAGTTGAGTGACCAGTATCAGGATACCACCCCTGAATTGGTGGGAGGAGAAGTGGAAAAAGTGCGCAAGGCACCTGGGGCTACTGCCCCCCACTGTCACGGTTTCGGGTGGGTCTGGTTGGGACACCCCTTGAGGTCACCGAATATCCTAAAGAGGTAGTGTACTGTGGCAGAAGAGCAGCTGAAGGTATACACGGAAAGGACAGCTATGGACAGGCACAGGAAACAGGAAAGTAAAAGCAGAGCAACCCTTGTGTGAACAAACAGGAAATGGATTACTAATGGACAAACATGCTGGGGTTGTACACATATTAAGGCGTAGAACCTCTCACAGTGACAGGGAATGTCAATGCCTCTGTGCAGTTCGCTCTTACATATAGTCACCCTGCCAGCCCCATAGAAAGGAGGCAGCAGAAGAGATTCTGTCTCTGGACCCTAGAGCACAAACAAGGATAGTACTTTCATACACAAGACAAGCTCTTGGTCGTTCAGCTGGAAACACAGCAGCGATTCCTTGAAAAACAGCAATAGCACACTGTCACTGTTAGGCACGAAAGACAACTTATAACACTAGACAAGGATGTGGGCTGGAATTGCCTCCTGGAAACCAGGAGCCAACCACAGTACAAAGGAGGACACATACACTGGGGAAGACTGATAGAACACTTACCAGACACAAATACCGAAAGGAAACGGAATCAGAAAGAACAAACTAAGAGGCAGAGGCAGGAACTGGCAACTGGCTCAGGTTGAAGCAAAGGCAGGACTAGGACTTGAGAACAGGGTGCGAACTTCTGGCTGGAACAAACAGAGACAGGACTGGGAAACTGAGAGCAGGCTCTTGCTGGAACAGGCAAGGACAGGGCTGGAATACAGGGAGTAGGAATAAGCCGAAAACAGGACTGGGAAACAGAGAGTAGGTTCAGGCTGAAACAAGGCAGGAGCAGGACAGAGAAACAGGGAGCATGCTCTGGAAGAAACAAACTGGTACAAGGCTAAGAGATAGGGAGCAGACTCTGGCTGGAACAATCAGGAGTAGGGCAGAGAAACAGAAAACAGGTTCAAGATGGACCAGAACAGGAACAAGACTGGAACACCATCCGAATAGGGGTTTGTAACACAAAGGAATCGAACTCCAATGCACGACGAAGGATCTTGAGGAAATGGCAGCTTATAAGCAGTTCGAAGCTGCAGAAAACCCCAGGTGGAATCACATGACTGGGTTGCACAGGAGAGGTCTCAGGTGTGTGTAGCTTCAGACACTCGCAAGCCCTGGAAGAGAGGATACAGTGAAAAGGAGCAACTGGACTTCTCCCATAGAAAGCAATGGGAAACAGAATCCAGGCTTTCCTGACTACCAGGGTGTGCATTATGGGATTTGCAATCCCTGGAAGCAAATGTAATACTACAAAAGCATACCATAGCAAAAAGAGAAACAAACTTGAGTCAGCAAGGGACTCTAGATAAGTGTTCAAGGTGATTCCCACGCTACTGACAGTCCCCTTACAGCACCCCCTAGAAATGGGACGACAGAGTCGTAACACCCACCTTTTGAAACCACAGAGGCTAGAGACCCTAGGGTGGCCTGGGGCATAGCTCTTGACACTAGCAGCTGTCTACGGCCTCTGTTGTTTGTTGTCCTTGTGGTCCGAGTTTTCCCTAGGTTGTGGACCGAAGCCAGAACCAAGGGGTGGAATGGGCCACATCCCTCTGTTGGCCTCTGTGTTCCTGTCTGCCTACTAGGATGCATCTGTGTTAGAAATGGGGTCTGTAGTTGATAGTCAGTTTATACTCTGTCCAAGTAGGGACCCTCACTCCAGTCAGAATAAGGAAGATACATAGCTCAGATAACCCCTGCCCACCCCCTTGTAGCTTGGCACAAGCAGTGAGGCTTATCTCAGTGGCAATATTTAATATATTTGCACAGTAACACAGTGAAAACACCACAAAAGGACTCCTCTCAAAATAGCCAATATTTACCTAAATGAAACAAGACCAAAACAACGAAACTCCAACATACACAAGCAAAGATAACAATTTTTAAAGTAAAAAGAGTCTTAATCCATGGGTGAGGCTGTGCGTCGATTCTTTCTCTGCCGTAAGCAATGCATTGATTCTTTCCTCTCAGAAAAGGGATGCATCGATTAACAGACTAGCAGCCTCAGGTCCGTCCTGTGAAGTTGAAGATTTTGATGCCCAGTGTCGAACCGTGGAAAGAACAAAGAACAGGTGCTGTGTTGATTCTCCAGCTGCGAGGCAGGCGCTGCATTGAATTTTCAGCCGCTGGACAGGGCTGTGTTGATTTTTCTGACATGCACACATCGGTGCATGGGTTTCCCTTGCAGGTTATCAGCTTCCACTTCTAAGGCCAAGGCACTGGATTTGGCACCACTTAGCAAGTCAGGATTCTCAGCAGAAGAGCCCAGGCACTGGCAGATGAAGTTTTTGATGTCCCTGAGACTTCAGAACAGGAGTCAAGCTCAGTCCAAGCCCTTGGAGAAACTTTACAAGCAGGTTTTCAGAAAGCAAAGTTCAGTCTTTTCTCTCTTCAGGCAGAAGCAGGAGCAGCAGGCTAGCACAGCAAAGCAACAGGCAGAGTGGCAGGCCCTCCTCAAGCATCAAGCTCAGCGGTTGTTAGCACAATAGCGTCAACAGTTTTGATGCTATTGTAACTATGCCCCATAGAGTATGCAAGAATGGCTATTAGCATTCCAGGGGAGTGTCAGAGAGTTGGCCTGGAAAATGCACTTATAAAAAGTGTGTGCCAAAAAGGAAAAATGACTACTGAGCGAAACTGTTTGTGGTTTCTGAACCTGTATTCTGGGTTTGTACGAAAAAAAAAAAAAAGACTTGACCTACACCCGGCAGTTCATCAGTACATTGATGCTTCAAACTCCTGGGTGCCTCCATGGGACAAGTAGTACTAAAGCTAATCCTGATGTTGCTGCCTGGCTTCCTTTTGTTTCCTATGATTGGAGGACGTCAGCGCATTGAATATTGCATTGTTCTGTAATGCTTAATACCCTTGATAGGGCATCAAAGCACATGTGCCGAGGGGTAACCTGCTTCTCTCGTGGAGTACTTTGAATGGAGTAGTTTGTGTCTGTTATGTTGCGTCTACTGGTTGTGTTTGGTTGCTATGCATGACAACTAGAGGTTTGGTCTTATTACATTTTGTTGACGCGCCTTGGTAGGAAGTGAAGAAAAAGAGGAGTGAGAGACAGGTGTTTTTCACATGGATCTGCAAGGATCAATTACATAATATCAATTGCAAATATGTTGATTCACAAAAATATTGGAATATCGCCTTCCTATACTGAACTCTTGAAAACACAAATATCGATAACCAAAATAGCACAGTTAAAAATGTATCTTTTTTCTTACATCCATACCAAAAATGTGAGAAACTAAAATATTGTTACAGTTACACAAACATATAAATAGTCAAACATATGCAAACCAAAAAAAAAAAACATTTTACATTAAACATCTTTAAAAGATATATAAATGTTCTAACAGCACTTTTATATTACTTAGATAAACTTAAAGCACCAAAAAACAATACACACTTTAATACATCAAAATATATTAATAACAATATATTTACATCAAATAGTAACATTTAAACATTAAACAAAAATAATTTTAAATATATACATAAATACATCCAAAATTAAAAAAGAAATAGAAATATATATTCAGCATTATAAATTAAACACTTATTAGTGTTCACCATGAATGAAAAAATTCAAGCTAACCGAATACTAACCAATAAAAATAAACTTTTTTATATTTATGTATATATCTCGCCATATCATAATTCATATCGTAATTGCACCAAATTATAATTAATCAATGATGTGCGGATATCTGGCATGCTGCTTCTGTGTTCTTAAAAGAACCGTGGACTGTGTTGGAGATAGATATATATATACATATATATATATATATTTGCACTGATATAAATATATTTGCACTGAATAGTAATAGTTCACTTGATAGCAGTTAAGAGCCAACACCAATTTTACTTATCCAGTAAATTACTGTATATATTTGAGTCTTAAAAATGTTTACAAAAGAACTGAGACACAGTGGGTGATGTCATCAATGACGACATTTGGGATGTCTCAGTGATGTAATGCATGAACTCATCAAACATGTCATGAGTGATGTAATATGTGAGGTCACAAGCAGTGTATTGTGGGGGCGCAAGTTATAATTAGGTGATGTAACTATAACCGCTGAATATCTATGGTTTTGTATGTTTCAAATGTTAGCCTAAATATAATGTCCCTGTAACCTTTGTGTTTTTTAGTGAATTTCTAAGGTTTTTTAATTCTATTTCCTAACTATAACATCCCTGTAACCTATGTTTTTTTCAGTGAAAGCATATGCTTTTTTTTAAATGCAGCATGCTTCCAACCCCACTCTATGAGGGAAAAAGAAGGAGAAAGCACACCAAAAGCGAGAGGAAAAGCAAGGAGAAAGCAATAATAATGCGAGGAAAGCATGGCGAGGGCACATAAAATACAGGTGGAAAAGCAAGGAGAAAGCAGTGAAATCTATGGAAAAGCAAGGAAGAGGCACTGAAAAACTAGAGAAAAAGGAAGGAGAAAGCTGTGAAAATGAGAGGAGAGCATGGATAGAACACACAATATATGGGGAAAAAGCAAAGCGAAAGCAGTGAAAACAAGGTGAACAGAAGGAGAGAGCACACAAAATACAGGTGAAAAAATGACGAGAAAGGAGTGAAAACTAAGGAATAGCAAGGAGCAGGCACACAAAAAACGGGACTTAAATCAAAAAGAGAGCGGTGTCACAAAGGGAAAAAAGGAGAGGGCACACAAAAAATGGGACATAAAGCAAAAAGAAAGCAGTATCAACAAGGGAAAAGCAAGGAGTGGGCACACAAAAACAGGTGAAAAAAGCAAGGGGAAACAGTGAAAATGGAGGAAAAGCAAGGAGAGGGCAGACAAAAAATGGTGGGAACAGTAAGCAGAAAGCAGTGAAAACATGGGAAAAGCAAGGAAAAATAACACAAAATATGGGGGAAAAGGAAAGCGAAAGCAGTGAAAATGAGGAAAAATACAAGGAAAAGGCACTGAAAAATTAGAGAAAAACGAAGGTGAAAGCAGTGAAAATGAAGGGAAAGGAAGGAGAGGGCACACAAAATACAGGTGAAAAAGCAAGATGAAAGCAGTGGAAATGAAGGAATAACATGGAGAAGGCACACAACAAATGGAGGGAACAGTAAACAGAAAGCAATGAAAATGTGGGAAAAGCAAGGAGAAAGTACACAAAATACAGGAGAAAAAGGAAGGAGAAAGCGGTGAAAACACAGAAAAATGGCAGCAGAAGGAACTCAAAAATGAAAGAAAAACAAAAGTGAAGCAGTGAAAACAAGGGGAAAAGAAGGAGAGGGCACACACAGGGGAAAAGCAAGGAGAAAGCTCTGAGAAGAAGGAGGAAGCAAGGAGAGGGCAAGCACAATACAGGGGGAAAAGAAAGGTGACAGTAGTGAGAAAGAGAGAAAGGAGAAGGCAGACAAAAACCGCTGGAAAGAACAAGGATAAAGCAGTGAGCACATAATTGTGTTCCTTTAAAAAACATGGTTCCTCTGCAATACCACAAACATAGATAGGGCCTACTCTATGTTGTTTATTCCGATCACATGATCGGGATGCATCCATGATTTTGGGTCCACAGATTTGATCAATATTTAAAAAAATAGTTTAACTATATAGGTGCCTCTGTTTTTAATAATGGCATGAGGATAAACCTTTTTGAAATTACATAAATTATACTCTATATTTGTATTTTCAAGAATTAAGTCATTTTACGGTTTCTGCGACTTCGATAATCTACGGATCAGATTTGCAATTTTGGTTGATGACAGAGAGAAAATCTGCCTTTTCATTGGGCACTTTTTTACCCTATCCATTTTTGTATTAAAGCCACTCCAAATAGCAGTTATTTGTCTGCAAACCTTGATGGAGCAACACTGTATTGCAGTGGTTCCCTGTTTACAACTGAGATTGTTAAAGGAAGTGTTCCACCTGAATTATATGAGGCACAGGTGATCGCAGATGAAGATGGGGAAGAACCATCTGGAGGGAAAAAGCAAAGTGAAGTTTGACAATTCTTAACAATCCCCTTAGGAGAAAAGAAAATGTGTGCCAGGTTTGTGCAATGTAATTTGTGTGGGAAGCAGTTGTCACGTGGTACTGCCAAAAAGTACAGTCATGACACTTCGAGTAAGTGGAAACACATTAAGACATTCCATGAGCGTTGTAAGAGAAAGAGCTGGGACACTGCAAGTGCTTCAAACTCAGGAGGAGCAACATCAGTTCCTGAGGTTACCATTCCTGCCACCTGTCTGTAGCTGGATGATATGGTGACACACTGTGCTAAGTGTCACAAGCTTGTGGCACTAAAGATTTGTAGTGTCACACACATTTTCAAAGCTGCCAAAAAACACCAGTGTTCGTTTTTTTATTCCCCCTCAGTTTTTGTTGCTCCTGTTGCTCTATACTGTTTATCAAGGCTGATGCACGTTAGTTGGTTTCAATTCTTTTTTTATAGTTTTTTCAAAGTGTTTAATTATTTGATAAAATAAAAAAACAAAAAAAACTTGTTTTGAAACCTTTTTAAAAAAAAGTCATTGTTAGAACCACCAGTTGATCAATCAAAGAGCTGACTCTGTTTCTGTATTAATGTAGTGTATGGTTGAGTGTATGTTATTAGCTGTATGAATGTATGCTTCAGTGTGCCTTAGCATCCTAGTATATGTCTCAGTGTGTGTCTGGAAGTGTTAGTGTATGCATGAGTGTGTCGGTGTATGTACCAGTGTGTTTGTCTGGGTGTGTTATTGCATGCATGAGTGTGTGTCTGGGTGTGTCAGTGTATGTACCAGTGTGTGCCTAGGTGCGTTAGTGCATGCATAAGTACGTGTCTGGGCGTGTCAGTGTATGTATCAGTTTGTGCTTGGTTGTGTCAGTGTATGTATGTGTGTGTGCTTGGGTGTGTTAGTATATGCATTAGTGTGGGCCTATGTATGTGAGTACATGCATGAGTTTATACCTGGGTATGTTAGTATGTGTGTGCCTGGGTGTGCCAGAGTATGCATCAGTACACTTTACTCAAAGTACTCAAGAAAATGCACAGTAATTTCTAATCGTACTCTCCAGGATGTTAGAAGAAGAGACTGTACCTACTGATGATTTATTTGGACTTACTTACTCATGAGACCATGAGTGTGAGAGTTTTTCTTCTTCATCAAAAACACAAATAGATTCAGAACGATTTATTTACTTCACACTACCTGAAACTGTCAATTTTGACAGGCTGTTTCACAGAACAATACCTGCAAACATTGCCAAACAAAACCTCTATCAAGTTTGCATATATGAAGAAGTGGCAACTATCCTATTCTAATGTTACAGTGATACACAGCAGATGGAAGTAAATTGAAAACACAAATTACAAATGTAATAGCTGGACACATTTCTATTTCTGGAAAAATATATACCTATATGGCTATACATTACCCCATAGTTTGTCTTTAGAAGCTGTTGCATTCTCAAGTAGACAAAGGCAAGCATTAAGTTTGAGACCAGGCTCACCTCATTGATGATTAAAAGTTTACATTTCTTCAATACTTTGAAAAATTCATGACAAGCTTCACCAGATAACGTTTGGTACTCCAGTTTGTTGTCATGTTCTACAAATAGCATACTTAGTCAGTGCAAAGTAATTTCTTTAATGTTGTGTGCAGCTAATCCAGTCTGTGCTGTTACTACACATGACAAATTCAAGGCTGTAGTCCTCTCATGATAAGCTGTGAGAACTTCAATTAAAAAGTTTTTCCCAGTGCCAGGTTGCCAACTTATGTATGTAACAGAATTGGCTTAAATGGTGAACATTTACATTCATTCTTCTTGTGGAGGAATCTATGCTCTATTTTTTCTTTTACCTCCATATATATTTCTTTCTGCTCATTGTTCAGTTGTCCAACTAACAGCTCCAAATCAACACATACTTGTCTTGCGTGTTGCATTGCAGTCTCCACCTCAATCATGACTATAGCAACTTTATTTTCAATTATTGGTTGTCCAAGAGGAGCTTGACTTAGAGCTCCTGAAGGTTGGCTGCATTGTGAACTGTCTTTTACTATCTCAGCAGCAATTGTTTCCTTCTGTTCAATCTCATGATTTAACATTTTCATGTAGTTGGGAAAGACTGAACGCTGTCTTTCACAGCGTTGAAAGAATCTTCATAGCAGTCATAATGTCTGAGTAACTCCAATTCAGAAGGCCAAGGCCTGAAAAGTTGCGGGAGTGTCAATTAGAAAAAATCTCTTTTCACAGCGGTTTGACAACTAAGGTTTCTGTGGTTTATAAAACGTCCTTTTGTGTATCGAACCAAATGACCGTTGCAACCGAGTACTGCATATTTCCCTTCATTTACATTTTCTGTTACATTGTTTCTATACTTATAGTGTGGCAGAATCTCTTAAAGGCATATGTTTTCAAGGTATGGACTGCTTCTTGGATAGTAAGTATCCAACATATTTGTTTTCACAATATCTGTACTTTCTGGATCCAACTCTGTTAGGTACTGAATTTCCAAGAAAGACTTCAAGGCTCTCTTTCACATGCTTGCAAGACCTAGACTGACAGAAACAATTACCCTTGACTTTGAGTACAAACTGGCTGAGCTCAACCTGTCGCAACATGCATAGGAACCTATCTCTCTATGCAAAAGCATTTTCAAACCGAAGCTGTAGAATTTCTTGGTTAGAGACTTTTCTGCAAAGATCTCCTCCCACATCTCCTTCATCTCTGTCTTCTCTGATTTTGTAATATACTATGTGGCATAACAAGCAACAGCGATGGAGTTGTCTGCAACAAATTAAATATCCATATTTGCATACCACATTTTCAGAATCACAGGACTATAGTCATGAATTTGCATAGAAGCCTCTAAAGGTGGTGATTTTTGTGTCAGTGTATGTTTCACTGCAGATAAAAAGCTGTTCACTCTTCCTTTAGAAATGCTCGGTCCTGGAAGTCCAAAACAACACCTTGCATAAAATGTTCCTTTGCACCTGTATTTTTGACAACAGTACTTGCCACATCTATGCGTTTAAAAGCTTAGAACTTGTTGTCGTAGGCCTTTACCATCCTCTGTTGGGATGGCACATGTTACATACTGTTCTGTGAAAGAGAGTACAGAGTCATCACTTTTGTTTCCAGATGTTGGTGCATCTTTTATCCCTAACAGCATGTGAATATGAGAAACACCTCTTGCTTGGTACTCTTTACGCCAAAAGAAATCTGTAACTTCATCAAGAAGATTTGATCCATTGCATATGAAACACAGCATGGCTTGAAACCTGTGGTTGAAATACCTACAAACAGTAGCAGGATCCAAAGAGAAAAGTTATCCTGCTGTTTTCATATTGATGTCCTTAATGTTTGACTTTGCTTCTCTTAAAAACTCAAGTAAATCATCCCATGCGTACTCTGCACAACTAAGGGTCAGATCTACAAGAAAGTGGCGCATCAGTCCTGATGTGCCACTTTCTTGCGCTGCCCTTAGTCCCCTTAACATCACCCTTGTAGCGCTGTATTTACAATACAGCGCACCATGGCGCACATTAGCACATGGTGCTTTGCTGGGTTAGCACCATTAATTATGGCGGTAGTCCAGCAAAGCACCATAGGTTGTTATGGGCCCGTCACTTTAATGCCTGCAATGTGCAGGCGTTAAACATGAAGGAAAAAATTACGCAGTGAAATCTTGTAGGTTTCACTGTGCCATTGTTTGTGGCCTCCCTGTGGGGGCACCGCCCCTTGCATACATTATGCCTGGCGCATGCATACTGTGGCGCAACGGGTTACAAAGTGGGGGAGTGCATGCAGCGCGCCACTTTGTAAATATGACGCACCGGGAATGCCTACTTATGCCACATTAGTGTAAAAAATGACACTAATGTGGTGCAAGGAGGCGCAAGGGCCTTGTGAATCTGGCCCTAAGTTTCACAAACAAAGTAGGCGCACCTAAGTTTCACAGTATACACTTAAGTTCTTTAAGACAACGATAACAATACTCGTTGATACCACATTGAGATGCCATCAAATTAATCAAATTGTATTCCAACGTTTCATCCTTACCTTGAACTTTGTCTAAAAATTCAGTTGCAGAGAGATTTTGTGGATTAACTCCTGTCTTCAGAATGTGGTTTACATCATAAGATAGTCCAGATAAGTCACTCTCAAATAATTGGTGGAAAATGTAGGGAATACACTGGTGAAATCAAGGGTTCTCTGAATATAGTTTACTTGACCTATACTCAGCTGATGGCACTTGTTCAGCCCATTCATCATACCAGACTCCTACTGCAGTGGGAAGTAGTTGTACAAAAAAACAGCAAGTCTCTAAAAAAAAATCCACGAACTCAATGGATCTCCTTTTGCTCATTTAATTTGAAACAGATCACCAGCATTGCCATTAACTTCATTGGAATGAAGTGGATGCATATTGTAGTGTTCATATATATCTTCTGATTACATCTATCCACTTTTTGAATCTGTCAACTTGATGCTAATGTTTCATCATTGATAGAACTTACATCTACAACAGCCTCAACAATTTTGTACTGAATATTATTTTGTATAATGTGGCTTTTTTAAACTTTATTAACATCCACTAACTCTTGCCAATTTATTTTGCTTTTGGTGGCCAGACCATTTACAAGAATGATGAGTGTTTCATCAATATCTCTCTCTACACCCACAGTCTCAACATTCAATTTAAAATCTAAAGGTATGTCCACAACTCTTCTTTTAAGGCCTTTCTGCAGCTCTGTTGGTGGTAGTTTCCCAGTCTTTGGTTCCGTTCGAACTATTGCTTGAAAAAGGTGTATAGATTGTATGTGAATTGATTTATAAACATTTAATTGTTGAAGTTCTTCTGGGATTGACACCAATTCTAACTTGTTATATATTACTTCAGCTGTCATTTTGTTATCCTCTAACTTATCATAACAATTCTGTTTTAAAAACCTTTTATTTAATCATTCAGATAGAAAGGTAGATCACAATACATCTTGCAGACACATATTTCATAATAATTTGAAATCATGTCCATCATGATTGATTAATGCTCCCCATCTCCCCCCGCTTTTCCATCCTATATTGTTAGTCTTTCTGCGTTTCATAGGGTTCATGTTCCCAGATAGACTGATATTTCTGTATTGCCCTACTCTTTGTGTGTATATTTCTCTCTTGATTTTACCTTCTCCAATTTATACAGCCAACATTCAAAAGAGAGTACCTCTGCTGAATTCCAGTTTTGTAGAAGCAGTGATATGGCCACGAAGGATGCTATAAAAATGAGTTGTTGCTGTCTAACTGATAAGGTCTGTGTTATTGAAATCCCAAAAAGGGCTCCATAGGGATCAGGGGTTAGAGATACATGAAGTTTCTCACTGACCCATTGAAATATTTTTAGTCAGAATTTTCCTAAGTTGGGACAAGTGAAACACATATGCAGCCAGTCCCCTGGGGTGCCACCGCAACTGAAACAATCCCCGATAGTTGATAAGAACAACTTATGTATGCTGGCTGTTGTATAATAAAGCATCCATTTGGGAATAAATGCCATTCTTCTAAAGTTAACCCCCCTAACAGCTTTATGAACTAGGAGGGTATTGAAATGCCATGATCGTGGTTTTATCTTGCAGCCTGTAGTTGCTTTGAGTTTGGCTAAGGGGGCAGGGAACCGAGCTATAGAAATTTGTAATAGTAACATACGATGCCAATTGTCCATACCAGTTAATTTGCTTATAAAATATGCTTGGGCAATACTGTCAGCCACAGCATTGCTTGCAGGCTGGATATTTTCAATAAAGTGTTAAATCTGTACATATGAAAAGTACATAGATAGTGAGATCTTAGCACCCCCTCCCCATCTGCTACCAAATTTTTTAATTTCCTGCTACCGTAGTTATAAGACATACGAGAACTGAATGGTCGGAAAAAGTATTGGTCAGTATTAACAGACTGTTTCTCGACATTTGTGAAGGTATTTAAAAAAAAGTCCATCCGGGATGCCAAGGTGGAGAAACAGGTAAATTCTCATACAAGTGGATGTTCCTGAGGCCATGGATCTACTAGTGCTGAATACCTTACCATTTTGACTAAGAAGCTAGCTGCCCTGGGTTTGGTTTGGGTTTTGGTTCTGCAGGAGGAGTTGCTTTTGACATCCTGTATAATATTAATAACTTAGTTGAGAGAAGTTACATCATCTTCAATTAGTCCGTAAAAACTGACTAAATGGAGCAGTTGGTTCTTGATCCCCAAGCTGACTAGAATCCGTCTAGCTTTATTATCCCTAATCACCTGTTGTACCTGTCCCCCTAACCTATAAGAAATCAAAACAGTCACGCTGCGTACCACTGTGTCAGCCGAAGCAAAGTACGAATGAGAAATGAAATTAGGTAGCTTTGGCTCTTTAGCTTGAGCCTTGAGATGGGTTTTCTGGAGCAGAATAATTTGTGTGCCCAACCCCTTAAGCTACTGAAGTGCTGGTCTGAACTTAATTTGATTATTTGCCTCATTAATATTGCAAGAAGCAATCTTCATTATTCGAGTACTCATCCTGATGATATCTTCCATTAATGTGAAAACGTCATACCAAGGTCGACTCTAGCTTTCATCCATAACTTACCCTTTCTACCTGTACTTTATTTGTCCCCCCTTTACCCACATGTGACTATCTACTTACTGCCCTTGATGTCGTCGGATCCCCACCCATCATAGGACCTATCCCCAACACCACTACCTCCCCTCTAATATCCCTACCCACTCTCCCACCCTCCCCGCACTCCTTGCCCTTGAGTAAGTGCCCTGGCATGGTACTTTAGAACCTGCATTTTGAGGGCAGCATTAAACAAAGCTGTATAAACAATCTGATGCCTAACTCTTGAAAAAACATCCCTCAATGTGCTTTCCAAGCCGAATTCTCTTTGGCCATAAGCAGATCAAAGCACATTGTTTTGTGATCGTGTTTGCCCCCCTCTATCCTCCAAATTCATATTCTGGAGAAACCCTTTAGCCTGGTCCACCAAATGAAATATGTGGGCTTGTCCCTTAAAGAAAACCTTCAGTTTTAATTGCTGGACTAAGGCAGACGGTGCCCCCTGACTTTTGGAGCTGTCGATCAGACCAATGAAGTCTTTGCACCGTTGTGCTGCTGTGACACATGTCAGAGAATATACAGAACCTAAAATTATCTGACGTACTGACGTACTGAAAGTTTTGGTTCAATAGCATGTGTTAAGATCTGTTCTTTGATCCTGTAGTCACCGAAGTTAACCAGAATAGTTTGCAGATCTGAGCCGGCTATAGCTTGATCTCGGAAGACATACTTATTAACCAGGTCAGTAATCAATTTGGTTACCGTCCCTCCTGCTTCCTGATCCTCAGGGATGCCTGCAAAGCCAAGATTTGTGCAGCCGGATCTATTCTCTGCATCATCGAGCTTCCTCTGAAGTTCCCCTAGCTCCACTTGAATTTACTGAGCCCTAGGTACTGTTTGAATCCTCCAGATTGCTGACTCTTTGCCCGACCTGGGAAATGAGGTGGGCAAGCTATTGAATATTGGTATTAATTTGTGTCAAATGTTTATTAGTTCTCCTATGAGCCTCCTCTTGTGACAGTTACAGATCCTGCAATTCTATCTGATTGTTGTTTCAGTTGATGCTCCTGCTGGAGAGGTTTAAGGTATTGAACCCTCTCGACTTAGAATAGGCTCATCAATTCTTGATGGGGCACTGATCCTATCCATACTTCCACTTGCTGTCTGGACAGTTGGAGTGAACCCTGGGAAGCCTAAGCTACAAGACACTTAACTGGGCTTGTCCATAGAGCTTCACCTTGCTCTGACGTGAGTGCGTCTGTCCCAACCCCCCTTAATGTTTCTTTGGAGTTGCCCCTCTTAAACAATGGGTAGGTTGGCCTAGCTTTGGAACAATCTTTGGAACTATGTAGAGTATGGGGAAGAGACTCCGGCAGGCCCTCTCCTTGGATTTTTTGTGTTATCGTTAAGCTACTTCCTGGGGAAGAGATGCCTTCTTTTTCCCCTTCAGCCGACTCTCTCCAGGGCCATTCCGGTTGCATGGAGCCCGTTAACTCTTGAGGCCCCTACTCTGTGTTTGAAGCCATTCCATGTACTACCCCTCCCATCAAAGAACCCTGTCGTAGCTCCTTATATGCCTGGGCCCTGGACCTTTGGTTGGTGGCGACGAGTAGCAGCGCAAGAAGCAGTACGGAAGAGGATTCAATGTTGTTTAACTGCTGACTTGACAAGCTACTTAATTGGATGATGCATTCTGCCATTCCTAGTTAGTGCATGTTCCTTTGATTCGGCTGCGGTCCTCGCACTCTTCTAGAGGCCTGGCAAAGTTATTATAAACCAGCCAATAGGTCCGCCAAATACAAGGTGAGAAGAAAAGAGAGACAGTGCTATTGATAAGAAAAGGGAGGAGATTATCTTGCTTAATTTCCTGACAGCGTGTTATGATATACATAATTATGTTCCTCAAATGTTAAATATGAGCTGGAAATTGAAAATCCCCTAAAATCGGATGGTCAGCAGCGCAATGACCGCTAGGATTAGCATACCAGGGGAGGTGACAGCTGGGGAAAGGAAACAGCAGGGGGAACACGGATACTTGCATGCGTTTTGCTGTGTTGCCAAATCAAAGTGTTCCTCCACAAATACAAATTCACCAAATTTCTGCCACTTATCTCTGTTCTCCTGCAGTTTTTTGAGATTGCAACTACATTGTAAGTTTGGCTTTTGTAGTGAGTGCGTCAACAACAAATACAACCACAGTTTGGTTTCTCTGAGGAAAAAAAGTTCAACTTTGCTATCTCATGTGTAGCGTTTTCAATAGTAATACATGTGTCCTGTTCCTCTACACCTCCAGCCACCAACTTCTCATTTTCCGTAGACTCCTCTTCAGGACCAAAGAAAGAAAACTGAACATCTTCACGAACTTTGTCTACCTCTGCCAGAGTGCCATACAATAGAGCACGATTCATCTCTCCTAAACAACTAGGCAAGAGGTTTCACATAGTAAAGTCTCCTAACTAAATTTCTCATTTTAGAGTGATGAACAGATAACATTGTGAAGTGATGAAAGGTGTCTGCACACTCTCCTTGACAGACATGCCAGTGAACGTCCCTGTAAATTAGTAAACTTCCTCACTTTGCATGGATCCTTTTACATGGAAATTCATGAAGAAAAACTGCTGCAGTTCCATTGGGATACAGGGGCTTGTTTACGTCTTCCTTGTACCGCTTCAGATATCACTTCCTCTACATTCCTAGGATCCATCTCCTCTTTTGCAATGGTAGTACCATCTTTTACCTCACACCATCGACTAGTTGTATTAACTCCAGATACAAATGTGTTCTCTTGTAAGTAGATTTTTTCATTAAAGAAATGCTCTGTACTAGATATGCACTTCATCCACCTTTCAAAATCTTGCAAAAATTAGTTTTATTCATAAGCCTTTTTTAGGGTTTTTTTCTTCATAGAAAATACTGATTTATCTAGTGTCCTCATTCTGTTCAGTATCAAGATAAATAGTTTCCTCTTCACAGCAAATGCTTTGTCAACTACACTCTCAATGTGTTGCTTTTGCTTGAGTGCAGCACTTTTCCTCTTGTACTGTATGTTTCGTTCCAAATTTTGTATTACTCTAGTTCAAAACATTTGTGCTCATATCCCCTTAAAACTGTTTCTGTCTCCATGTCAAACTGCCTGTTTTCTTACTTTTAAAACCATGTACTCTTTGTTATTTTTCAGTGGATTTCAAACTTCCATTTTTAATGACACATTTCCCTCACTTTGCATTTTCAGGCAATTCTTACCAACTACTGTTTTTTCTCTGCATATTCTCCACCTCATCTTCCTTTTGTACTCTCAGTTTTAACCAGGTAGTACTGTTGTTTCTATTTGTTTCTTCTTTGTGTTTTGTCAGGCATTGTAAATCTTTTTTAAATGGAAGTAGATATCTGGAAAGCAAATAAAGAATTCAATTACTTCTACAGACCAGAGTATAACATTAGGTACTGTAAGCATCTCACTAACTGCACAAGTGGTCATTTGTCTAAATAGTAGTACATGTTTCTCCCTATACATCTATAAATATGTGTACTAGGCACTGTATACATTCAAGATGATTTCCTATCCCTCTTTCTAACAAGTACTTGTGTTTCACTGAGTGTATGCATCAATGTGTGCCTCAGTGTGTACGTGTATGTGTCAGTGTATGCCTGAGTGTGCCAGTGTCTGTCTCAGACTGTGCCTTGGTGTGTCTGTGTATGCATCAGTGTGTGCCCGGGTATGTCAGTGTATGCATAAGAGTGTGCCTGGGTATGTCAGTGTGTGGATGATTGTGTGCCTGGGTATGTTAGTGTATGATAGGTGTGTGCCTGGGTGTGTCAGTGTATGTATGAGCGTGCGTCTGGGTGTGTCAGTATATGCATCTTTATGTACCCGGGTATGTTAGTGTATGCATCAGTGTGTGCATGAGTGTATAAGTGTATGTGTCAGTGTATGCCTGGTTATTTCAGTGTCTGTATCAGAGTGTGCCTTGAGGGGTCAGTGTATGCATAACTGTGTGCCTGGGTATGTCATTGTATTCATGTGTGTGTCTGGGTGTGTGAGTGTATGCATGCGTACGTACTTGAGTATGTCAGTGTATGCATCTATGTGCCTGGGTGTGTCAGTGTATGCATCGGGGTGTGTCAGTGTACGTCTTAGTGTGTTACTGGGTATGTCAGTGCATACATAATTGTCTGTCTGGGTGTGTCAGTATATGCATCAGTTTGTGTATGGGTGTGTTAGTGTAAGCATCAGTGCCTACCTCGGTGTCTCAGCGTATACATCAGTGTATCTGTATGTATCTGTGTGTTCCTGGGTATGTTAGTGAATACTTGAGTGTGTTCCTGGATATGTCAGTGTATACATTAGTGTGTGCCTGGGTATGTGAGTATATGTATGAGTGTATAACTGGGTATGGGTTTTGGGCAGATCCGCCATGAGGCTCATTGAGGCCCCCATGTAACTTCATGGTGGATTTGCAGATCCACATGGGAGTCGAAAAATAATTTTTACAATCTATTTTTAAACAATGTCATTTAAACTACACTTTGTATAAATAACTACATTTGCACCCACATACTACTTATTTACAATTGTTTCTACTGCCACTGTGTCTTCACAATAACAGTCTAGTCTTTTTTCTTCCCTTCTCCCATGCTCCTGTAGCTCTGTTACCATGGTGACCAAGTTTGAAACATTCTCTGCTAGCAGTAGGTCACAAGTTCACAATACTCTGAGAGCAGCATGCTAACTTCTAAACCAACTGTAACAGGTGTGTTTAGTGTGTCCGGAAATGTAGCTATATCCCAAACACCATTACTTTTTTGCTGTTACTCCAAATACACTAGCATATTTACACCAACCAATAAAATTTGATCTTTCAATTTTTAGGTGCTAAGCTCCATTTTAACTGCTTTTCATTTGAAATATGTTTCATTCAGATGCAGCCTTCCTCCATGTGCTACTCCAGCTTCCCTCCAAAATGCTCAAAGTGTGGATTGTGGGTTATAGCTTTGAACTTTGGGCCAGAGAGAGTGCTAGAGAGAGTGGTATTGACAGGAATCTGAGTTGATCTAATGTGAATATTACTTGGGTTGGCCAGAGAGAGTTATAGTGGCATCAATTGCTCCCTTTGGTTGAAAGCGTTATGGATTACCAACATTTATACCTCATGATTGTGCACTGTGGTGGCAATGACCTGGTCACAGTTACTGGGGTAGGGCTGGAAATCCTAATGAAATATATCTTTGGTAAATAAATGGCACTTTTCCCATACACTGCCTTAGTTTTTTCTAACATTTGCCAAGGGCAAAAATGGAAGTGGTCAAGTGACTTTTGCCCAAAGATAGACAAATCCAGGAAAAATGTTATTAAACTGTTTCTGCATTCCTCGGAGACCACAACATGGACTCTATATACTGCGATAATTTACACTTTGATGTGTTCATTGTCAGAGAAAGGCAACAGGGTGTTCCTCTATATCTTGAAAGACTGCATCCTGTTTTATGTGTAGTTATCACTTACACATCATAAATGCAACAGCTCTTATCAGAGTCAGTCCTTTTACCATAGACATATTTATTAATTTTTCAATTCCTATTTTTAATATCTCTTTCGGATCCATGGATCCTTCGCAAATTCACAGAACAAAAGCACTCATCAATTTCACACCAGCAACACTAAAGTATATATCAGTGATTGTGTAACGGTTTTATGTGAGTGATGGTGGGATTGTCAGTCTAGGTGTGTCAGTGTCTATCTGGGTATGTCAGTGGGTCTGAGAGTTTTTGAGTATGTGAGTGAGTGTGAGAGTGTGCGTCTGGGTGTATGAATGGGAGTGAGAGTGTATCTCTGGGTCTGTAAGTTCATATAAGTGTGTCTCTCTGGGTGTGGGAGTGGGTGTGACAGTGTCTGTCTAGGTGTGAGAATGGGAGTGAGAGTGTATCTCTGGGCCTGTAAGTTCATATAAGTGTGTCTCTCTGGGTGTGGGAGTGGGTGTGACAGTGTCTGTCTAGGTGTGAGAATGTCTGTCTGGGTGTCACAGTGGGTGTGGGTCTGGGTGTCACAGTAGGTGTCTGTCTGGGTGAGGGAGTGGGTGTGAGAGTGTGTGTCTGGGTGTCACAATGAATATACGAGTGTCTCTGGGTGTGTGAGTGGGTGTATCACTGTCTCTCTGGCTGTGTCAGTGAGTGTGCAAGTATCTATCTGGGTGTGTAAGTTTGTGTAAGAGTCTGTCACTCTGAGTGTGATATTGGTTGTGAGAGTGTCTGTCTGGGAATGGGTGTGAGACAATCAGTCTGGGTCTGTAAGTGAATGTGAGATTGTCTGTATGGGTGTCAGAATGGGTGTGTGAGCGTATATATATATATATATATATAAATATATTATTTTTTTTTATTCACAATGAGATCCGCGGATCCATCTTCGATTTACACGGGCCGCGATGAGCCCAGCGGTTGGATCCAAGGATCTTGCAAAAGTTCAAAAAAATGTTTTTCAGGCATTTCTTAGCCCATTATTGATATTTGTGCCATATCTTCACCACACACATATGGTCTGGGAAGCTCTACCCTGATCCCTTCATATGAATTGCAGCCAACAGTTCAGCTCCAGGGACCGTTTCCCAATACAAAAACTTTTCTATCACTTTGCCGCCAGCCAATCAGATTCTTGCTTTGGCACTTGAATCTGCGGATTCTCCGTGGAGGGTCCGTAACCCTACATATCTAGATGTATTTTTCCTTTAATATCTCTAAAACTACTGAACTGATTTCCACCAAATCACATTTGGTGTAATTCCGTTCAGTGGTTTGGGCTGTAGTCTTGTCTAAAGACTCTATTGAAAAATGCATGGGGGAAATGCATTTTTTGGGACCCCCTATTTTTCTCTGCCCCCGCTTAACGAATCACCCTGACAATTTCATGATAGAAAGTGAATTGAGTGCTGTAATAGTTTTGAAAAATTAGTGAAGATTTGTCAGACGGCTCCAAAGTTATTAGCAAAACAAAAAAATCAAAAAACACTTTTCTTATGGAAACTAGGTCCTAACTACAACTACCTACTGGCAGCCACCAGTAGGTAATATATATGTGTGTATATATATATATATACATATACACATATATATATATATATGTGTATATATATATATATATTTTATTACATACTAGCAGTCAAAGTGCTCCCGCCCGCTGGAAGCAGAAGTTTAATTTCTTTCTCTGCCAGCAGACATGATGGCAGGGAAAGAGATGAAACAATTGCGGTTGCATGCAGGTAGATGCATTTCCAGCAGCTACCTTTGTGGGAGAGCAAATGTTCACTTCCGCAGGAGGAGGGTAGCCTGCTGGGACCACGGGGGCCTTGAGGCTCCCTCTGCAGTCCCGGGGGAAATTCCAAAAAGAGGAAGAATTAAGGGTGGTCATTACAACCTCGGCAGTCTTTTTCCAAGACCACTGAGGGACCGCCTTGTGGAAGACCACCAGTGGTGGCGGTTTGCCGCTCGGCCTATTATGACCGTTGGCAGCTCTCCGTCGTTTTACGGACAGAGAGCCGCCAACAGCCATACTGGCAGGAGGCGGGGAAGTGGAGGTTGCTCCACCGCCATGCCAACAGAACACCGGCCAGCGAATTACGTCCTGTGATTCGCCGTGGCGGTGTTCTGTTGGCGGTGTGGTGTCGGCGGAGCTGCCCCCATGGCTCCCGTCCCCTCCCGGAGGATTGACAGAACAGGTAAGTCGATCGTCCATTAGGGGAGGGGGTTGGGGGGTGTTGTGTGTTGTGTGGGTGCATGGGGGTGTGCATCTGTGTATGTAGAGGGGGGGTGAGTGCGTGTATGCTTGCGGGGGTGTTGCATGTTTTGGGAATTAGTGCGTGTATGTCTGTGGGTATGTCTGTATGGATGTGTGCGTGTATGTTTGTATGTGGGTGTGCGTGTCTGACTGTGTGTAGGCATGTATGTCGGCATGTGTGCGTAGGTGGTGCCTGTGTGCGTGTCGTGTGGGTATGGGTGATGTGATGTTGGGGGTCGGGGTGGGGAGGGGGGCCCTGCCACCTTTGGGGGGTGGCAGGGGTGGTGGGGGGTGTAGGGGAGGGAGTCGGGGTTGGGGGTGGCGGAGACCCCTATCAGTGCCCGGGAAGGAATTCCCTGGTACTGCTAGTGCTTACCGCCATGGATTTCATGGCGGTTCAAACCGCAGGAAATCCACGGCGGTAAGCCGGGTCAAAATACCGCCGACGGTATAGTGACGGCCGCCGGGATGGAGACCCAGGTCTCCAGCCCAGCGGTCATCTCCGCCCTGGCGGGCGGAACGGAGAACCGGCGGATGACCATGGCGGTAACCGCCAGGGTCATAATACAAAAATAAAAGACCGCCAGCCTGTTGGCGGTCTTACCGCCGCTTCTCCGCCTTCCGCCAGGGTCAAGGTCAGAAAAGAGCAGAATGAGGCAGAATAAAGAGCAGAAAGAAACAAAACAAAGGACAGCAACAAGCAGAAAGAAGCAAGGTAGAGGTGAGAAATGAGCAGAAAGAAGTAAGGTAAAGGTGAGAAATAAGCAGAAAGAAGCAAGGTAAAGGTGAGAAACAAGCAGAAAGAAAGCAGTAAGAAAGAGGACAGAAACCAGCAGAAAGAGGCAAAATAAAGTCAGGAACGAGCAGAAAGAGGCAAAAATAAAGCTCTGAAGGGAGCCGTAAGAGGCAGAATAATGGTCAGAAATTAGCAAAAAGAGGCAAAATAGAGGTCATAAACCAGCAGCAAGAGGCAGAATAAAGGTCAGAAATTAGCAGAAAGAGTCAAAATGGATTGAATTAAATAATCTTTATTTTGATTATAAATCTAATCATAAAAGAATAACTACATAAAAAGAAAATAATCATAATACAGTAAAAATCGCATCCTAAAAATCTATATACATCATACAAACTGCCATTTATGGCTAGAAAAAATACATCATCCTTCACAATTAAGCACATAAAATGAGGCAGCAAATCAATATACCAAAATCCATAATTCATAACTTTGTTCCAAAACAGGGCACTTTTCAGAAAGGAACAAACAGCCAAAGCCACAGTATGATCACTCAGCAACTGGAGATATAGAAAGGCAGGTTGGGATTGTAAAAACACCTTAGCTTTAACCCCTTCGCTGCCTGGCCTTTTTCCCCTCAGGTGCCAGGCCTTTTTTTGGCTATTTGGGGCAGTTCATGCTTCGGCCCTCATAACTTTTTGTCCACATAAGCTACCCATGCCAAATTTGCGCCCTTTTTTCCCAACATCCTATCAATCAATCAATCAATCATTGAATTTATAAAGCGCTCTACGTACCCGTGAGTGTTTCAAGGCGCTCGAGGGGGGGTTGGGGGGGGGAGAGCTGGTGTTACTGGTCGAAGAGCCAGGTCTTGAGGAGTCGTCTGAAGGTGAGTAGGTCTTGAGTCTGTCGCAGGTTGGTGGGGGAGGGTGTTCCAGGTTTTGGCGGCGAGGTATGAGAAGGATCTGCCGCCGGAGGTCTTTCTTCGGATGCGGGGGACGACGGCGAGGGCGAGGTTGGTGGAGCGGAGCTGACGGGTGGGGGTGTAGAAGCTGAGTCTGTTGTTTAGGTAGGATGGTCCGGTGTCGTGGAGCGCTTTGTGAGCGTGGGTAACAAGCTTGAAAGTGATCCTTTTGTCCACGGGGAGCCAGTGAAGGTTTCTCAGGTGGTGGGAGATGTGGCTGTGGCGGGGTACGTTGAGGATCAGCCGGGCGGAGGCGTTTTGGAAACATTGGAGGCGTAGTAGGTCTTTTGCTGGGATGCCTGTATATAGTGCATTGCCGTAGTCCAGCCTGCTGCTGACGAGGGCCTGTGTCACTGTTCTTCTTGTTTCTGTCGGGATCCACTTGTAGATTCTGTGGAGCATGCGGAGTGTGTTGTAGCAGGAGGAGGAAACTGCATTGACCTGTTTAGACAAGGTGAGGGAGGGTCGAGGATAAAGCCCAGGTTGCGAGCGTGGTCGGATGGTGTTGGCAGGGTTCCTAGTGTGGTGGGCCACCAGGAGTCGTCCCAGGCAGAGGGGGTGGGTCCGAGGATGAGGATCTCCGTCTTGTCCGAGTTCAGTTTCAGACGGCTGTTTCTCATCCATTCGGCGATGGATTTCATTCCCCCGTGGAGGGTGCTTTTGGCGGTGTGGGGGTCTTTGGTAAGTGAGAGGATGAGCTGGTATGTCGTCAGCCTAGGTGAGAATGTTGAGGTTGTGTTGTTGGGCCACTTGAGCGAGGGGGGCCATGTAGATGTTGAACAGCGTCGGGCTGAGGGATGAGCCTTGGGGGACGCCGCAGATGAAGTCGGTGGCTTCGGAGAGGAAGATGGGGAGGTGGACTCTCTGGGTTCTGCCGGAGAGGAAATAGACGATCCAGTCGAGGGCTTTACCTTGAATTCCGGTTTCGTGGAGGTGTGATTTCAGGGTGCGGTGGCAGACTGTGTCGAAGGCAGCAGATAGGTCCAGGAGGATGAGGGCTGATGTTTCGCCGTTGTCCATTTGGCGTCTGATGTCATCTGTGGTGGCGAAAAGGGCAGTTTCGTTGTTGTGGTTTCATCTGTAGCCGGACTGGGAGGGGTCTAGGATGCCGTTGTCTTCGAGGTGGCTGGTTAGTTGTGTGTTGACGATTTTTTCAATCACCTTTGCTGGGAAAGGGAGCAGGGAGATGGGTTGGAAGTTCTTGAGGTCGTTGAGGTCTGCTTTGGGCTTCTTGAGGAGGGCGCGGGTTTCGGCGTCTTTCCATGTTTCAGGGAATGTTGCTGTTTCGAAGGAGATGTTGATGACCTTCCGTAGTTGGGGGGCGATGGTGGAGTCGGCTTTGTTGTATACGTGGTGGGGGCAGGGTTCTGATGGAGATCCTGAGTGGATGGAGTTCATGACCTTGCGTGTCTCTGTGTCGTTCACGTTGGTCCAGGAGGTCAGGTGGTTTGCATAGGTGGAGTGTTCGGGGGTGGGGTCTGACGTGGGAGTGGCGTCGAAGCTGTCGTGGATGTCGGTGATCTTCCGGTGGAAGAAGGTGGACAGTGTGTTGCAGAGTTCTTGGGATGGAGGGATGTCGTTGATGTTGGCGCTGTGGTTGGTGAGTTTTTCAACGATGCTGAAGAGCTCTTTGCTGTTGTGTGCGTTGTTGTCCAGGCGGTCTTTGAAGTGGGATCGTTTGGCTTGTTTGATGAGTTGGTGGTGCTTGCGGGTGGCGTCCTTGTGGGCTGTGAGGCTGTCAGGTGTGCGCTTGAGGAGCCATTCCTTTTTTAGCTTCCGACAGACGCGTTTGTAATTTAGGATCTTGTCGGTGAACCAAGTGGCTTTTCTTCTAGCTTGGTTGTCGGTGTTTTTTTTGAGTGGCGCAAGGGTGTTGGCGCAGTCATTGATCCACAGGGTGAGGTTGTTGGCGGCGGTGTCCGGGTCAGTGGTTCTGGGTGAGGGTGTTGGTAAGCTGGTCTTCCGTAACTTTGCTCCAGCACAGGTGGGGTGGTTGTTGGGTGCGGTGGTGCTCGGTAGGTTTCTTGTAGGTGAAGTGGATGCAGTGGTGGTCGGTCCAGTGGAGTACGGTGGTATGGTTGAAGATGACATGGGCGCTTGAGGAGAAGATGGGATCAAGCGTGTGGCCGGCGATGTTGATTGGTGTGTTGATGAGTTGTCTGAGGCCGTGATTGGTGAGGTTGTCGATCAGGGTAGTGGAGTTGGTGTCGTTGTTGTTCTCCAGGTGGAAATTTAGGTCCCCGAGGAGGATGTAATCCGTTGAGGTGAGTGCGTGGGTGCTGGTGAGGTCGGCGAGGGATTCGCTGAATGGTGCTCGTGGTCCGGCGGGGTCTGTAGATGAGCGTTCCTCTGAGAGTGGTGTTGGGGTCGGTGTGGATGCGGAAGTGTAGGTGTTCGGTGGTCTTGAGGGAGTCGTCAGTGTGGGTGTCGACCTTGAGGGAGGATTTGTGGACGATGGCTATGCCTCCTCCGATTCCGTTTTTGCGGTCCCTGCGGATGATCTTGTAGCCGTCCGGGATGGCTATTGCGATGTTGGGCGCTGAGGAGTCGTTCCACCAGGTTTCGGTAAGGAAGGCTATGTCTGGGGCGGTGGAGTCGAGCAGGTCCCAGAGCTCGATGGCGTGCTTGTGTGCGGAGCGGGTGTTGAGGAGTATGCAGTGGAGGTGGTTAGTTTCGGTCTTTGTTGGTTTCGTTGTTCTGTCGCAGGTGAATCTGCAGGTGCGGCATGCGAAGGGTCCATGGGTGTTCCTTGGTGAGGACTGGGAGCATGCTGTGATGCGGCCGGGGTTGATGGCGTTGAGTTGATCGGCCGTGTAGCGGCATCTAGAGGTGCAGGGGTCTCGCGGACCGGGGGGGGTGGCACTGGGCGCGGTCCAGGCGCGGATGGGAGTAGACGGGCTTGCCTTTGGCGTGCCTTCGGCGCGCCAGCGGCTCGTCAGCTGCGCGCAGCCATGGCTGGCATAAGAGGAGGGGAGGGTGGGAGTGGCAGCTGGGAGGCGGGAGGGCCTGTCCAATGGGAGTGCTGGGGGGAGGGGCCGCAGGGGACGCAGTGGTGGGAAAAAAGGCAAAGCAAGCGGTGAGAAGGAAGGGGGAGGCGGGAGGGGCCGCAGGGGACGCAGCGGCGGGGAAAAAAGGCAAAGCAAGCGGTGAGAAGGAGGGAGGAGGCGGGAGGGGCCGCAGGGGACGCAGCGGCAGGAAAAAAGGCAAAGCAAGCGGTGAGAAGGAGGGAGGAGGTGGGAGGGGCCGCAGGGGACGCAGCGGCAGGAAAAAAGGCAAAGCAAGCGGTGAGAAGGAGGGGGGAAGGCGGAAGGGGCCACAGGGGACGCAGCAGTGGGAAAAAAGCAAAAACGGGATGGAGCGTGGAAAGGCAGAGCGGAGAGCGACCTGCCTGCAGTAGCACTCTAGGGATTCTAGAGGTACTCAGAGTTTGCGAGTTCCCCTGAAGGAGACCATGAAATTAGCCAAAATACTATGAACATTTAGTTTTTTTTTTTTTTTAAAGGGAAAAAAGGGCTGCAGAAGAAGGGTTGCGGTTTTTATCCCTGAAAATGGCATCAACAAAGGGTTTGTGGTGCTAAAATCACCATCTTCCCAGCTTTCAGGAACAGGCAGACTTGAATAAAAAAAAAAAAACTTAGTGATTTTACTGGGACAAACCCCATTTTTATTATTTTTTGTGCTTTCAGCCTCTTTCCAGTTAGTAACAGAAATGATTGTGAAACCAATGCTGGATCCCAGAAAGCGAAACATTTCTGAAAAGCAGACAAAATTCTGAATTCAGCAAAGGGTAATTTGTGTAGATCCTACAAGATTTTCCTACAGAAAATAACAGCTGAAATGAAAAAATTGTGAAATTGACGTGAAAAATATAGCACTTTTTTCCACATTTTGCTCTGTAACATGTTTCAGCTGGACTATTCTGGTTGCGGGGATATATAGGGTTTGTAGGTTCATCAAGAACCATAGGTACCCAGAGCCAATAAATGAGCTGCACCTTGCAATGGGGTTTCATTCTATACCGGGTATACTGCAATTCATTTGCTGAAATATACAGAGTGAAAAATAGGTATCAAGAAAACCTTTGTATTTCCAAAATGAGCACAAGATAAGGTGTTGAGGAGCAGTGGTTATTTGCACATCTCTAAATTCCAGGGTGCCCATACTAGCATGTGAATTACAGGGCATTTCTCAAATAGATGTCTTTTTTACACACTGTCTTACATTTGGAAGGAGAAAATGCACAGAAAGACAAGGGGCAATAACACTTGTTTTGCTATTCTGTGTTCCCCCAAGTTACCCGATAAAAATGGGACCTCACTTGCGTGGGTTGGCCTGATTCTTGCAACAGGAAACGCAACATGGACACATCACATATTTACATTGAAATCTGACATGTTTTTTGTAATGTGCCTAGCTGTAAATTGTAAACCTGCACATTTTTTAAAACTAGACACCTAGGTGTAGGAGGCTGGACTGGCTTGTAGTGAGTACCAAGGGGTACTTGTACCTTGCACCAGGCCCAGTTATCCCTTATTACTGTTTAGGGTGTCTAGCAGCTTAGGCTGATAGATAATGGTAGTTTAGCAGAGCAGCTTAGGCTGAACTAGGAGACGAGTGAAGCTCCTACAGTACCACTAGTGTCATATGCACAATATCATAAGAAAACACAATATACAGATATACTAAATAAAGGTACTTTATTTTTATGACAATATGCCAAAGTATCTCAGTGATTACCCTCAGTATGAGGATAACAAATATACACAAGATATATGTACACAATACCAAAAATATGCAGTATAGTCTTAGAAAACTGCAAACAATGTATAGTTACAATAGGATGCAATGGGGACACATAAGGATAGGGGCAACACAAACCATATACTCCAAAAATGGAATGCAAACCACGAATGGACCCCAAACCTATGTGACCTTGTAGAGGGTCGCTGGGACTGCAAGAAAACAGTTAGGGTTAGAAAAATAGCCCACCCCAAGACCCTGAAAAGTGAGTGCAAAGTGCACTAAAGTTCCCCAAAGAGCACAGAAGTCGTGATAGGGGAATTCTGCAAGAAAGACACAACCCAGCAATGCAACAATGATGGATTTCCAGTCGAGGGTACCTGTGGGACAAGGGGACCAAGTCCAAAAGTCACAAGCAAGTCGGAGATGGGCAGATGCCCAGGAAATGCCAGCCGTGGGTGCAAAGAAGCTGCTACTAGGCAGTAAAAGCTGAGGATTCTGCAAGAACGACAAGGGCTAGAAACTTTTCCTTTAGAGGATGGATGTCCCACGTCGTGAAGAGTCGTGCAAAAGTGTTTTCCTGAAGAAAGATTGCAAACAAGCCTTGCTAGCTGCAAATCATGCGGTAAAGGTTTTTGGATGCTGCTGTGGCCCAGGAGAGACCAGGATGTCGCCAATTGCGTCTGGGGACAGAGGGAGTGTCGAGCAAGACAAGGAGCCCTCTCAGAAGCAGACAGTACCCGCAGAAGTGCCAGAACAGGCACTACAAAGAGGAGTGAAACGGTGCTCACCCGAAGTTGCACAAAGGATTTCCACGCCACCGGAGGACAACTTAGAGAGTCGTGCAATGCAGGTTAGAGTGCCGTGGACCCAGGCTTGGCTGTGCACAAAGGATTTCCACTGGAAGTGCACAGAGGCCGGAGTAGCTGCAAAACACGTGGTTCCCAGCAATGCAGTCTGGCGTGGGGAGGCAAGGACTTACCTCCACCAAACTTGGACTGAAGAGTCACTGGACTGTGGGAGTCACTTGGACAGAGTTGCTGGAATCAAGGGACCTCGTTCGTTGTGCTGAGAGGGGACCCAGTGTACCGGTAATGCAGTTCTTTGATGCCTGTGGTTACAGGGGGAAGATTCCGTCGACCCACAGGAGATTTCTTCGGAGCTTCTAGTGCAGAGAGGAGGCAGACTACCCCCACAGCATGTACCACCAGGAAAACAGTCGAGAAGGCGGCAGGATCAGCGTTACAGAGTTGCAGTAGTCGTCTTTGCTACTTTGTTGCAATTTTGCAGGCTTCCAGCGCGGTCAGCAGTCGATTCCTTGGCAGAAGGTGAAGAGAGAGATGCAGAGGAACTCTGATGAGCTCTTGCATTCGTTATCTAAGGAATTCCCCAAAGCAGAGACCCTAAATAGCCAGAAAAGAGAGTTTGGCTACTTAAGAGAGAGGATAGGCTAGCAAAACCTGAGGGAGCCTATCAGAAGGAGTCTCTGACGTCACCTGCTGGCCCTGGCCACTCAGAGCAGTCCAGTGTGCCAGCAGCACCTCTGTTTCCAAGATGGCAGAGGTCTGGAGCACACTGGAGGAGCTCTGGGCACCTCCCAGGGGAGGTGCAGGTCAGGGGAGTGGTCACTCCCCTTTCCTTTGTCCAGTTTCGCACCAGAGCAGGGCAAAGGGGTCCCTGAACCGGTGTAGACTGGCTTATGCAGAAATGGGCACCATCTGTGCCCATGAAAGCATTTCCAGAGGCTGGGGGAGGCTACTCCTCCCCTGCCTTCACACCTTTTTCCAAAGGGAGAGGGTGTAACACCCTCTCTCTGAGGAAGTCCTTTGTTCTGCCTTCCTGGGCCAAGCCTGGCTGGACCCCAGGAGGGCAGAAACATGTCTGAGGGGTTGGCAGCAGCAGCAGCTGCAGTGAAACCCCTGAAAAGGCAGTTTGGCAGTACCCGGGTCAGAGCTACAGACCAGTGGGATCATGGGATTGTGCCAACAATGCCAGGATGGCATAGAGGGGGCAATTCTATGATCTTAGACATGTTACATGGCCATATTCGGAGTTACCATTGTGAAGCTACACATAGGTAGTGACCTATGTGTAGTGCACGCGTGTAATGGTGTCCCCGCACTCACAAAGTCCGGGGGATTTGCCCTGAACGATGTGGGAGCACTCTGGCTAGTGCCAGGGTGCCCACACACTAAGTAACTTAGCACCCAACCTTTACTAAGTAAAGGTTAGACATATAGGTGACTTATAAGTTACTTAAGTGCAGTGAAAATGGCTGTGAAATAATGTGTGCATTATTTCACTCAGGCTGCAGTGGCAGGCCTGTGTAAGAATTGTCAGAGCTCCCTATGGGTGGCAAAAGAAATGCTGTAGCCCATAGGGATCTCCTGGAACCCCAATACCCTGGGTACCTCAGTACCATATACTAGGGAATTATGAGGGTGTTCCAGTATGCCAATGTGAATTGGTGAAATTGGTCACTAGCCTGTTAGTGACAATTTGGGAAGAAATGAGAGAGCATAACCACTGAGGTTCTGGATAGCAGAGCCTCAGTGAGACAGTTAGTCATAACACAGGTAACACAGTCAGGCACACTTATGAGCACCTGGGCCCTGGCTGGCAGGGTCCCAGTGACACATATAACTAAAACAACATATATACAGTGAAAAATGGGGGTAACATGCCAGGCAAGATGGTACTTTCCTACACAAGGGGAATCTGAGATGGGGTGACTTGTGGGGCTCTCGTCAGGTTCTGTTATTCAGAATCCTTTGCAAACCTCAAAATGTGGCCAAAAAAACACTTTTTCCTCACATTTCGGTGACAGAAAGTTCTTGAATCTGAGAGGAGCCACAAATTTCCTTCCACCCAGCGTTCCCCCAAGTCTCTCCAATAAAAATGGTGCCTCACTTGTGTGGGTAAGCCTAGCACCCACGACAGGAAATGCCCCAAAATACAACATGGACACATCACATTTTCCCAAAGAAAACAGCTTTTTTTTGGAAAGTGCCTAGGTGTGGATTTTGACCTTTAACTCAGCTGGCACCTAGGGAAACCTATCAAACCTGCACATTTTAAAAAACTAAACACCTTGGGGAATCCAAGATGGGGTGACTGGTGGGGCTCTTGCCAGGTTCTGTTACCCAGAATCCTCTCAAAACTCAAACTTTGGCCCAAAAAACACTTTTTCCTCACATTTCGGTGACAGAAAGTTCTGGAATCTGAGAGGAGCCACAAATGTCCTTCTACCCAGCGTTCCCCCAAGTCTCCAGATAAAAATGGTACCTCACTTGTGTGAGTAGGCCTAGCGCTCGTGACAGGAAATGCCCCAAAACACTATCTGGTCACAACACAATTATCAAATAGAACACTACCTGTTTTTGGGGGGGCGGCACCTGGGTTTTTGGTCCTGGGCTCAGCAGCCATCTAGGAAAACCTATCAAACCCAGACATTTCTGAAAACTAGACACCTGAAGGAGTCCAGGGAGGTGTGGCTTGTGTGGCTCCCCCAATGTTTTCTTACCCAGATCCCTCACAAACCTTAAATTTAGCTACAAAATCAAATTTTTCCCACATTTCTGTGTGGGATCACCGCACCAGGACAGATTTCCTACCACCCAGCGTTCCCCTCAGTCTCCCAGTAAAAATGATACCTCACTTGTGTAGGTGGGCCAAGTGCCTGTGGGAAGGAAGATTCCGGAACGTTCCATCACAAAAATGTGGGAGCAATGTGTGATTTCCAGCAAAGTTGGAGGTTTGCAGGGCATTGTGAGTAAGAAAATGGTGCGGGGTGCGTGAGAAGCACACCACCTTGGAATCAACCAGATGTTTAGTTTACAGATGTGTCTAGGTCTTGAGGATTTTTCTACTTCGCAGCATCCCAAAGTAAAAAAACGTGCAGCCCTCACCATTCCAAGTGGGACAATTCTGAGAGTTACGAAGCTCTCATGGCCCAAATGTAAAACCAAAACCCCAAATAATCAAATGTCCTCTTGCTTGCTGTGGTATAAGATGTTTTAGTGTGCAGGGGAGAGCTGAAAGACTGTTACCACCTTCAGTTGGAGTGAAGGCATAACCAGGCCCATACTGATTGGTGGCGACCACCCCACCATTTTTTTTTTAATTCCCTGGCATCTAATTGAATTTCTGGCCCTGGGGTATGGATCAGGGGTAATTGCCCAATCTGCCCAATGGTGGGCAGAACAACTTTGGTCCCATTTGTTTGGGGTGGGGGTATGGCCATATCCCCACCCTCTTATTTAGAAAAATAAATCTTACCTGGTCTCTGATGGGCTTTCTGCTCACCTTGGGGGCATATGGGCCTTTCAAAAATAGGCTGATCTTTCCCCAAGGGGGGCAGTTATGGCCAACAGTAATGTGCCCCCATGGGGAGCGACCCTTGCCTAAGGGGCTGTCCCCCGAAACAAAACACACGCATACCCACACACCAATCCCTGGTGTCTAGTGGTTTCTGCCCCCCTTGGGGGCAGATTGGCCTAACAAAAATAGGCTGATCTGACCCCAAGGGGGGCAGAAATGGCCTAAATACAATTTGCCCCCCAGGGTAGCGACCCTTGCCTAAGGGGTCGCTCCCCATACATAAAAACATAAAGTAAATAAAAATATATATATATCCCCGGTGTCTAGAGGTTTCTGCCCCCCGTGGGCTGATCGGGCTAATTATATTAGGCCAATCTGCCTCCGGGGGGCTGAAAAGGCCTAAAAATATTTTTCCCCCCGGGGAGCGGCCCTTGTTCAAGGTGCCGTTCCCCTTATGCGTAAGCATAAAAAAAATCCCTGGTATCTACTGGTTTGTGCCCCTGGGGGGTAGAAATGGCCTAAAAATTATTTGCCCCCCGTGGAGTGACACTTGCCTAAGGGGTCGCTCCCCACATATAAAAAAACTAAAATAAAACAAAAAATTGTATCGCTGGTGTCTAGGTGTTTTCTGCACCCCCTGGGGGCAGAAATGGCCTACAATTATTTTGCCCACCCCCCCAGGGAGCGGCCCTTGCCCAAGGGGCTGCTCCCCTTATGCGTAAAAAATAAAAAACATAAAAATTCCCAGGGGGGCAGAAATGGGCTAAAAATAATTTGGACCCTGGGGAGCGACCCTTACCTAAGGGGTCGCTCACCATATATAAAATAAAATAAAATAAACAAAAAAAATTAGCCCTGGTGCCTAGGGGTTTTCTGCCCCCCCCCCCGGAGGCAGAAATAGCCTGAAAATGATTTGGCCCCCGGGGGAGCGGCCCTACCCAAGGGGCCATTCCCCTTACTGAAATATAGCAAAAAAAAATCCCTGGTGTCTAGTGGGCATTTCTGCTGCCCGATCGCATCACAATCGGGCAGCAGAAATGCTTTGAGAGACATGAAAGGGAAAGAAAGGTCCTTTCTTTCCTTTCATGTCTCTTCTGCCCCACCTTCCGTTTGGAAGAGAAATGCTTTTGCATTTCTCTTCCAGGATCGTGATCCGAGGTGACCTCTGATGAGGTCAGCATGCGATTTGCGCACTGACATCATCAGACTACACTGGGCGGTGTGGGAGGGGGGGTGGAAGGAGAAGTGATTCCCTTTCCATCCCCGACTGGGGTGTGTGGGCCGGGTGCAGGACGAGGTGGTCTCATCCCAGGCACAGAGGAACCGTGTGCCAGGATGAGACCAGTTCAACCCAGGCACCCAGGGGGTTAGGGATCGGCAACAAAAACCTCCTCCTTGTGGGATCATAATGCCAGCAGAATAGAACAAGATGCTCGAGGGTCTGAGGCGAGCAACCATCACAAGGGTAAGGCTTAATGGAGGACAGGTCATATTTCCCTGGGGGAAGCAAAGATTAACCCTGATAGTACCCAGCCTAAACCTAGTAAGAAGCGATCTCTCCCACTATGTAAGAAAGAATATGATTTTTTAAACCTAAGTCAATCACGCATTCCCCTTCTCTATATTCTTCCCAAGATCCATAAAAATGACACTAACCCCCCCCCGGGTAGACCTATCATTGCGGCCTGTGGTTCTTTATTAGAACCTATGGCTCAATACGTGGATTTGTTTCTCAAACCATTAGTATATAATACTAAAGCGTACTTGTGGGATTCCATGCATATGATCAATAAAATTGAAGGTAACGCTTTTAATGAGAGAACACAATTGTTAGTGACCTTAGATATAGAGGCACTTTATACTAACATCCCTCAAAATGAGGCATTACAAATAATGAATATCTATTTAGATCAGGTGCCTGTTCTGCATAAGGTTCCTTCTCCTTTTTTGCTCTCTCTGGCCACGTTGTGCCTGAAAAATAATGTGTTCACATTTGACAATGAGCTGTACCTGCAAGTTAAGGGTGTAGCAATGGGGTGCAACTTTGCCCCTGAAATAGCGAATCTCGTAATGGCATTCTTTGAAGATAAATTGATTTTTGATAAAAATAATCCCTTTCATACTCACATTAAAATGTGGTTACGATATATTGACGAAATTTTCATGATTTGGGAAGGTGATCTGGAGACGCTTACTGTTTTCCATCAATGGATCAATCATTTAACACCTGATCTCAAGTTTACGTTGTCCTCTGACTGTAAACGGATCCATTTTTTAGACCTATGGATCCAATCTACTGAAGGGTATATTTCGGTGAGTCTTTACAAAAAAAACCACAGATAGAAACACCCTCCTACATTTTTGAAGTAATCATCCTCGGTTTCTCAAGGAGAACTTACCCTATGGTCAATTTCTTCAGATTCGTCGAAATTGTACTACTAAAGAAGATTACTTCCAAAATGCAGAATCACTGACATCCTGATTAATCAATAGGGGGTATCCTAAGAAAATCGTAAAAGGGGCCTGCAAACGCGCATGGTATAGTCCACGTGAACATCTGCTAGTCCCCAAGCCCAAAAATAGAGTCTGTCCTTTGACGTGTGTACTAACTTATAATCCCAAAGCTAATCGCATTAGGGCCATTATCGAAAAAAAACTGGAAGTTACTTCTTCCCGTAGGGTTAGATAAACCCTTGTTTTCTTTTAAAAGAGGTTGCAATATTTATGACTCCTTAGTACATGCCCCGTTTACCTCTAATATTAAACAAAAGGCTGATTTAAGAAGTATGTTATCTCTTCCTCCAATCATCGGACATTTCCAATGTATGAATTGCCTTGCCTGTCAGTATACAGAGGAGAGCAGACAGTTGGAGTTGAATGGCAAAATCCATCACCAACGTTGTTTTTCAAACTGCAACACTCGTCACGTGATGTATTGTATCACTTGTCCTTGTTCACTGACCTACGTTGGTCAGACGACACAACCTGTGTAAACACGTATTCTTCAACACATTTCCAGGATTAGATGCGCGGTGCATGGTGCCCCAATGGTGGATCACTACATTGAACAGGATCATCGTCCAGAAGACATCAGATGGTCGATCCTGTATGTAGTTGATAAAATTAAAACAGGCAGATCAACATCTTCCTTCTGGATAGAATGGAAGCACGCCTTATAGAAAGATTCGGGACGGTACGGAGGGGTCTAAATGATGTGTCAGAAATGTGGGCCCTAATTTAATTGTAACTGGCTAAATATTGGCCTGTTCTGTATAGCTTCTTTCCAGTAGAAGATGTTGGTTGCTTTCAGCCCCAGAGATGTATTTATTTTGTTTATTAATTTGATTGTTCATTGATTAAGTTTTTTTATTACATATGTGGCTATTATGAGTTTTTCTAATAAATATATGTGTCATACTTGAGACAGGTACTGTTTATGTCATGTGCAGAGATGTGGGTTTATGACATATGCCGATGTCTGTCTAGATTATATATTTATTATGAGGAGGGGCATGGCCAAGATGGTGGCCGGAGCGGACGCTTGAGCACAGAGCTCTGCTCACGGCCCACCATAATCAGCAACTATCCTGCCCCTGCACGGCCCTACAGACGGGATTGTGGTGCATGGAGCCCCCACTAGATGCTGGGGGACCCGGATGCCCGAAAAAGAAACAAATTAAATAAAGCAAAGAGGGTGAAGAACACGGCACCGACGAGACAGCGTGGCCGGCGGCCTGTGTCCGAGCGGCCCTCGCTAGACGGAGCCACGGTGAGCGCCGGGGTCGCCGCTGGGTGTGGACCCAAGAGACTCCTGGCCCGTTCGGCCTGGAGTGCCCCCTGCGCCACAATAGGCGGGGTGGGGCTCGCGTGCGGCCGAGATCGGGCCCTCGCAGCGACTTGCACCAAGATTTGCGACAACACCAGAGTCGCGATAGGTGAGAGGGGCAGGCGCGGTCCCAGGCGTCTAGCGTGCGGAGACAGTGGGGGCGCTGGAGCTCCCCTGGGACGCAGTGAAAATAGATATTACAGCCCCGGGTGAACGGCAGAAGCGGCACAAGAAACAAAGAAGGCGACCCTGGGCAAATAAGAAATAAAGTGAAAAAAAATAAGTGAGGAAAAAAGAAAAACGCTAAGAAACAAGGAATAAGAAGGGTCGCACTAGATCTCCCTACATACCCCTTCTGGTCACTGCGAGACCTGCCCTGAATGCGCGCTCAAAAGGCCACAGAGGTACGAACGAAGACCAACGAGGACTTTTCCCCATGAGCAGGAATCAGCCTGGGGACTGTGCTGAACCATTGTGCAGGTGAAATCCAAGGCGGGAAGCCCACATGTAGAGGGCACTAAGAACAACTCCTCAAGGCGGCTGGGAACGTGCAAATGGAAAAGTCTGAGTTTCTTCGGACACTTGGAGAAACGGTCTCCACCTCTTGCAGGCGATTTAAGATCCTACCAAAGTAATAGTACACTCATAGCATGGACTCAGTGGGCGAAAAAAACACCGATAGTCGACCCAGCATCGGGACACACGTGGGGCAGTGTCAATCTGGAGCCCTAAAGATCACGACAGAGGAACAATCAAGGAAACATCCGAGAGACCCCGAGAGTCCCCGCATTTGGAGTGTCATTCGGAAGCAGGAAATTTGGACCCATTAACAGATACTCTGACCCATGATAATCCCAATAGATTATAGAGCCAGAGGATAGTTCAATAGCAGTCATCACGAAAGAGCACGATGGTCAAACCGAAACAACCCAGGGCGGTGACCCACATGGACGGTGGGATCCCGCCCGCCGTGAACAGTCCAGACATGCAGATCACAACGCTTCTACAAGTGAGTGAAACGCTGCGCACACATTCTCTACAATTTGATGGATGATCGGATGGACCCGGTCTGTCGGCGACCCTAGAAGCCGCAGAAGCACTGACCACAGCTCTCGCAACTTCATTCATGGCTGCGCAGGGTAACAACAACATGGAGGTGGGTCACGCAACAATCTCTACCACCGCTAACCTACGCCCCCAACACCTGAATGGTCCCTGAATGGAACAGACTTGTGTAAACACTTGTTTAGGCTCCAGTTGTGCCAAATTGTTCAAAGTTGAGCCTCACCCAATTCATCTCTTCTTTTACCTTAGATGTTCTCTAGCTTCTTATATCTTTTGGAGGAGTACACTTTGTACATCTTTTGTCACTGCCATCCCACACAAAAGACTGAGGTGAAATGGCGGGGTACGTGGGGGCGCATGCGGGGGGGACGCCAGGTAATGGACACTCAAGCCTCGCTTGAAGGAAAGATCGACGCTGTTGTCATGAAGGACACACTACTCCAAGCGGATCACCGCAAACTAACAGATAGGGTCGCCAATACAGAGCTGGCACTGGAAACTGTCCAACCAGAGGTCGCAAGCATGAAAACTAAAATCCAACAGATGGAAACCGAAATGGCACAATTACAGCGCAGAGCCGAAGACGCGGAGGGTCGCTCCAGGCACAACAATGTCAGATTTCTTGGTGTCCCAGAAAGAATAGAATCAACAAAAGCTGAGGAATTCTTAGAGGACTGGCTGAAAGATATAATAAAAATACAAGACACCACTAAAGTACCAGTAGTAGAAAGAGCACACAGAATCCCTAGCACACCACCACGACCTGGAGCCCCACCTCGACCACTGATAGCGCGTTTCCTAAATTACAGGGACCAAGTTCTGCAATACTTCAGATCCTCAGGAACAGTTAATCTGGAGAATTGCAACATCACGGCCTACCCAGATTACACGATGGAAGTACAACGCAAAAGAGCATCGTTCATCAAAATCAAACAGTTACTCCGTGAACACAAAATTACTTACTCACTTATGTTCCCAGCTCGCCTTCGAGTAGTAATTGATGAAAAGAACCTAATGTTCCTGACTCCGGAAGACGCATGGACATGGATACATGCCAAGGGCCTAGTAGAATCATCCAAAGAAGATACAGGTCAGGAAGAATGGATTACACCCAGCCTCCGCAGAAAGAAAAAGAAAAGCTCAATGGTACGTCCAACAAAATCACAGGTAGCGGTCGACCAGGCGCAGGCCCTGCAGGAAGCCAGCACATTCGTACGCTCACAACTGGACGCTAGAAGTGAAGCAGAACTCAAAGATAACAGCCCACTACGCAGCGGATCCAGCTCCCCCCTCTCGCCACTGATTGGAGGCCCGGACCTCACACCACGTATGGTGGACGACATATGAAGCCCACCCCGATGTCTTTGGCCCGAGACATTCGCTACAGACTCGAAAGTCTAAAAAAAAAAGACCTAGACGAAAAAATAATTGCTAGGGTGCCGGACCCGGGACAGTTGAGAGCAATCCTCCGGATCACAGAAATGGGCACACATGAACACCGCTCGGATGGACCCGGTCTGTCGGCGACCCTAGAAGCCGCAGAAGCACTGACCACAGCTCTCGCAACTTCATTCATGGCTGCGCAGGGTAACAACAACATGGAGGTGGGTCACGCAACGATCTCTACCACCGCTAACCTACGCCCCCAACACCTGAATGGTCCCTGAATGGAACAGACTTGTGTAAACACTTGTTTAGGCTCCAGTTGTGCCAAATTGTTCAAAGTTGAGCCTCACCCAATTCATCTCTTCTTTTACCTTAGATGTTCTCTAGCTTCTTATATCTTTTGGAGGAGTACACTTTGTACATCTTTTGTCACTGCCATCCCACACAAAAGACTGAGGTGAAATGGCGGGGTACGTGGGGGCGCATGCGGGGGGGACGCCAGGTGGGGGGGAGTGGAACGGAACCCCGGACCCCTGTGCAGAACCGGAGCGGGAGAGATGTTATACTAAAACATGTCACACAAAGAGTCCGCATATAACATACTAACCTGGAACGTGAAGGGAATGGCGGGCACGAACAAACAAAATAGAATACACGCATATTTAAAGCGCCATCACATACACATAGCTATACTACAGGAAACGCATCTCACTCCAGAAGATCTCAAAACGATGGAAAGGAGATGGACGGGACTAGTATACGGTACTGGGACATCGACTTATGCGAGGGGAGTCCTGATCTGGATAGCTCCAGGGGTCCCCTACATAGTGACGCGCACCACAAAAGACGTAGAAGGCAGGTTTATCCAGCTGGAAGGCTCGCTTGACGGGGAACCGCTGGCGATCATAGGGCTGTATGCCCCAAATGTCAGACAGGGTGAATTCCTACAGAGTACTATCCCTCGCCTGTCAAATATACCAACCCTACCTAGTATTTGGGGAGGGGACCTGAACTGCGCACCACAGGTAGAGATGGACAGGTCACATCCCCCATTGGTCGCTGCCCCAGTTAGGAAAAACTCACATATCCTGCAATCCTGGATGTCGGAACGTCGACTAATAGACGTTTGGAGGCACTCACACCCACTAGATAGGGAGTATTCTTATTACTCTCCTGTGCACCTCCTTCACACTCGCGTAGATCTGATACTCAGCTCGCAAGATCTGATACACAAGTTCACAGGCGCTGCATACACAGCAAGAGTAATCTCAGATCATTGTCCACTCATAGCACAAATTCAATGGGGCAGACCACGTGCTTGCATTTCAACATGGCGCCTCCAACCAAACTTACTACAGGATCCTCCGTTCAGAAAAGAACTAGCCACCCATATCACTTCTTACTTCACACTAAATAGCGGGACAACGAGCTCTAGGGCAACTGAATGGGATGCGCATAAGGTGGTAATACGGGGCACATGCATATCGGTGGCTGGGGGTGTACGACAGACATTAACCCAAGACCTCTGTAAATATGAACAAGAAGTACGCACTGCGGAGGGTAAACTTGCAGAAGGTACGACAGTTGCGGAGCTCGGGAGTCTGCGAACACAGTGGAAGGAGGCAGATCATCGCCTCAGACAATATGATTACCACCACTACTTAGCCCGAACACATGCAAAGGGGGACAGGCCAGGGAGAATGCTGGCATGGCTCCTAAAGAAAGAACAACGCAATACTCCCATAGGCGCCATCCGCCTCGACACAGGGGTAATAATAAACACTCAGGCGGAAATAAACGACGTCTTTAGAGAATATTATAGCATGCTATATAAAGCCCAACCACCCCCCACACCAGAACAAATAAGTGAGTTCTTCAAAGAGACACAATTAAATCGCCTCACGGAAACACAGATAGGAGCCCTGGAGAGCCCGATCGACCTCGAAGAGATACAGCAGGCATTGCAACAGTTGGCACATGGTAAAGCACCTGGTAGCGATGGCCTTCCTGTAGAGTACTACAGTACTTTCTCAGCACAAACATTAGTGCCATACCTTGACATGTTGGGCGAGGCTCTTGAGCGAGGTCAATTGCTAGAAACTCAACGTGAGGCGATACTACCTAAACTGGGACACGACCAGTTGGATGTTCGTTCATACCGACTGCTCTCACTGCTGAATACAGATTGCAAACTGCTCGGTAAAGTATTAGCAAATCGCCTGCTCCATTTGATGCCGGACCTGGTACACCATGACCAGTCTGGATTTATACATGGCCGTAAAACCTTTATCAATATACGGAACCTCCTGCGCCTGATGGCAAACACACCGGAGGGCGATTACAAGCAAGTGGCAGTATCATTAGATATCGAAAAAGCGTTCGATACTTTGTGATGGCCCTTTCTGATGGAGACACTCAATCGAATGGGATTCGGTAAGACATACATAAGGTGGGTGAGGGTCTTATACTCGGCACCGTCAGCGAGGGTCAAGACAGGTGACACTATATCTGAGACGTTCAATATTGAAAGAGGCACCAGACAGGGCTGCCCATTGTCCCCATTACTGTTTGCCCTTGCTATTGAACCATTAGCTGCCCGGCTACGCGCACTTGCCTCGGAGTGAGGCATCCTGGATGGTCACGCATATCGCATAGTGTCGCTATATGCAGATGATGCACTAATATGCCTCCGAAACCACACTGAATCCCTCCCTCCCCTACTTGGCGTGCTGGATCAGTTTGGGGTAGTCTCTGTATTAAAAGTGAATTGGTCAAAATCCTGCTTATTTCCAATGCGAACGGTGCCAGAGATACATCGTTTAGTCCCCACGCTCTGCGACCTAAAATGGTGTTACACCACTTTCAAATACTTAGGGATAAATGTGTACCATGACCCCCTGGACCTCAAAGAGGGCAACCTAGGAAAGGCGATTAGGTCCTTCAGGGGCTCCCTGCCCTTCTGGTGCTCACTCCCACTCTCTCCCATGGGAAGAGTGGCCATAGCAAAGATGATTGTGCTACCGCGACTATTATATTTCTTCATGGCGCTCCCACTGGCACCCCCGAATTCCTTTTTGAAAAATTTGACCAGTATACTGATTGACCTGGTGTGGGGCAATGGACGCCGACGAGTTGCACTAGCGAAAATACACCAACCACTTACGCAGGGAGGTCTTGGGGCGCCACGATTTGAGCTGTATTACGCATCCGCCCAATTACAGTGGGTGATGAAATGGCTCTGTAATCCCACTAAGCTGGCTGCTGACCCGAGAAGGCCCACAATACACACATAACACTCTATTGAACAACGCCCGCTGGGTTTGGAATCAATTCGTATCAACTGGGAATAAAAATCCACAGTACTCCCCCAAGATCCCACTGTTGGCCATCCCAAAAACCGGAAAGATAGCAGCACAGCTAGGCCTGACAACATGGCCCGAGAAAGGCATACAAACAGTAGGGGACATATCTGGCGACGGTCACCTCTTAACCTATGCGACACTGGCCAGTGCCCATGATCTGGGACAGGGGGGCTTCATAGCTTTTGGAGCACTGCGACAATTAGTACGATCCGCATGGAACTGTGGAAATGGCGAACTAGATAATTCAGACACCCCGATAAATATATTGAGATTATATGGAATCCTAACCGCACATACTGAACATAGACAGGAACAAGCAAAAAATAGATGGGACCAGGTTCTTGCTACACCACTCTCACAGTATGCATGGAGCCAAGCCATGACAAATGAATTACGCAGTGTCACGCAATCCCCGGCTTAGATACACACAGTTTAACTACCTACACCAAACATATTTATCACCATGCCGACTCGCACGTATGTTCCCACAGACACCGCAGGGGTGCCCCAGATGTGGAGTTGTTGCAGCCACTTTTTTCCACATGACATGGGAATGCCCCCCAATTATGAAGGCATGGAACGACATAGTATCTTCGATAACCGAATGGCTAGACACCCCTTTGCCCCCTACGCCGGAGTTATGCCTATTGGGAATCAGAGACAGACCCAAATGACGGAAGCAGACAGACAGATGCATTGACTTAGCACTTGTGCTATATAGGCGACTGATAGCAATGCATTGGAAGGCACCTAGTGCACCAAGTCCCCATCAATGGCAGGAAGACCTGATACGATGGGCAAAGGCAGAAGCACACACACTGCAATCATTGCAAGACAGGGGGGTCCGGGTCAAGGGCGCAGACACCTGGGACTCCTTTGTAACTAAATTGGAAAGCAAAGACGACAAGCGACCCCCTTGAGTGAATAGGTTCGACAAATATTAAGACAATGCCGATAGGGGAGCACACGCAAACAGAGGCACTGAATGTGCACCCCAAGATAAGCAGTAATGAATGAACTTAGCAATGAACAACTGCAACAACAGTGGTACAAAGGTAGCGGGACACAGGGAGCAACAGTACGCAAATATATCAGGCCAACTCAAGTCAAACTCACAACAGGGAACATGTCGCAACAGATCACCGAGGATCGCCCCCCCATCCCCTTCCCCCATATTAATTTTTCCCCCTCCTTCCCCTCCCCTCCCCCTGTGACCGGCGTATCGCCTACGCAGCCCTACCGCTCAAACCATTGTGGGAACATATAGCACACTACACCCCCCTTCCGGCATGGGGCTCTCATAATGGGAAGCGCGGACACCCCCCGAACAGCTCCTCCGAGCACGATCTCTCATTTCTCTTCTTTCCTCCTTTCTCTATCCTCTCTTTCTTCACAAATTTCCTGATGTTAACAATGTTTCTAAATACTTTCAGTTGAAATTATAAATAGTAATCACATGGCCAAGAGTGCTAAAGATATGCAAATGTAATTAGATTTGGAGCACGAAAAATACGTGTGTAACAGTGATTATATGGAACATAATTGTATTTTCCCAATGACTGAAACAATAAAATAGTTTAAAAAAATATATATATTTATTATGAGATTTGTAAATATTGTAAATATATATTTATCACATTCGGATAGATATTGTTGGGACAGGTTATGTTAATAATACATGCAGAGGTCTGTCTAGATTTTGTATTTATATTACGTTCTTCAGGTATTTTTCTTTTATGTATTTTTGTTTTTGTTCTTTTTTTTTTGGACCAGTAATCCATTCATTCATTGTCGTGTTAGTTTTATATTGCTCCAATATGTTAACAGGCTGTGTCATTCAAAAGCCTGTTTTGTGCCATTTAAAAAAATGTTAACTTGCTATGTCAGATGCGGCTCATTGGGTCTTGTCTTGGTTTATAGTTTCACATTGCCTTGACATTTCAAAATGCCCCCTCATTAATGCTATGGAGTGAGCCACTTTTGAAGGCACCTTTTCTCTGTTTATCATGGGGACGCTTGGCGAGAGGCTCTTGCCGCCGGCAGTTTTGTTTATTTATACGCGCTCTCCGTCAGCGCGACATGCCGAAAAGCTGCTTTCCCGGAATGAAGTCAGCCGGGTCGCGGTCCGTTAATAGGTATGTGCTCCCGTGATTTATGCGCTCGCGTTTAGTAATGCTCCTTGTCTCTTCTGCTTTATACAGCATCAGACGGGTTGCCATTTACTCCTTACCGCCTCTGCAGTTTATGCATTCATACAATGATTAATTAATTTATTTTAAAAGGCTGTGTGTCAATATTGCCTTTTATTGGCATCCTAATTTCATTTTTATTTTGTATGTTTTATCTCTGGGTCTGTTCTTAGTTCACTTTAACTACATCTCTACATTTAACTTAAAGGGCTCTCTATGCTATTCAGTCTTAATAATCTGGTTATTAAAAATTGTTTTCACTCATTTCTTTTATATTTAATCCACTTATGTTTTATGCACACTGTGTTTTTTTATGGTGAACAGGTGTGGGTTGTCTGCATCTGGTAGTGTATTTAGTGGTTGTGAGTCACAATGGTTTTAGGTAATTGAGATTTTCCTAGCCTTGGTGTCAGAAAGGCTAGATTTTATTAAAGACAAGGAGGCGAGTATTATGCTATTCTTTTCATGCTTTATTTTAAACAGCAGCCAAGAAACTACAAATCCCAGAATCCCTGGGAAAAAACTACTAAACTGCGTCACAATGGGTTCCACCAATCACACAACGAGCCCCATAATAACTGTCTTGACTGAGAGCAACAAGCCCTCTTTTCTTGCGAAAGTCAGTCAATAGAACGATGCGAGAAAAACAGCAGTAGACCATAAAGAGTCAAAAATGCGGAAAGGACGTCTAAACAGAAGGCCTTGAGGAAGGGAAAACTCTGTGAAGATCCCGTTGGTTGAGGAGAAGGTCCAGAAGACGGAGTTGAAGGAAGCTGGTCAGACGGTAGCGTTGCTATTGGTTGCAGTTGAGGCAACTAGAATAAAAGAACAGGGAGGGTTAGAAGAGGCGGGATAATACTCGCCTCCTTGTCTTTAATAAAATCTAGCCTTTCTGACACCAAGGCTAGGAAAATCTCAATTTTATTACAAGACAGGAGGCTCATATTATGCTTGTTCAAAGCAAAGAAACAACATTTTTCATAGGATGGTCAACCGGTTTACAATAGAACGTTCTAAACGTATTGACGTTAGACCAATCTGCAGATCTAAGGATGTCCTGTAAACTAGCCCCAGCAAAAAAGGCCTTAGAAGCCGTAGCTCCTCTAACGGAATGGGCACCATAAATGTCGATAGGGACACCAGCCAAATTCATCAGCCACTTGAGCCAACGGGCTAAAGTAGGAGATGAGACAGGTTTGTGGGGCTTTTGATAGGAAATCAGCAACTGGGAAGAAGAGGTTGTCCTGAGATCTGCAGTTCGTGAAACGTACGTTTTTAAACAATTAGCCACACACAACTTAGGTTGGGAGGGAAAAAAGGGATAAAGCACGGAGGACAAAATAGTCTTAGTACGTCTAGCCACATTGAAACACACACCAGAGGCAGAAAAATGAAAGGAGGAAACGTCCAGAGCTTTAACATCCGAAACTCGTTTGATAGAGACCAAACAGAGGAGCATAGTGATTTTTGCAGACAAAAATTTTAACGAAAGTTCCGAATTATCGGGCCAAGAAAAAAGAAGAAGGCGGAGGACGGAATTCACATCCCACATAGACTTATATTTGGGAGTTGGGGGTTTGGAAAAACGTATTCCTTTTAGTAGACGGCAAACTAAGGGATGCTCTCCCACTGGTCTACCATCCACCCTGACGTGTTCTGAAGAAATTGCTGATCTATAAGTATTGACGGTACAATACGCCTTGCCCTGATAGGCTAAGGAAGCTAGAAAATTTACAATTAAGGTAACATCAGCTGAAACGGGATTGGAATCCCTGTCCATATACCAGCTGCACCATACTGACCAAGCCGCTCGATAGACCTTTGAGGTACCCGGAGCCCAAGATTGTTGGATGAACTGGACAGCCTGCTGCGAAATTCCTGGGGTTCTCCAGGAAGCCCCGTAACTCTCCAAGCTATGAGGGATAGGGAACCTTGTATTATGAGGTTGTGAGGATGTCCCTGGGGATTCCGAAGAAGGTCTGGGAACGGGGAGATCAGAACTGGAAGATCTGACGAGAGTTCTAGAAGGGTCGGAAACCAAGGTTGAGACTGCCAGAATGGGGTGATTAACACTAGGGAGGAGCCCTGGCGGCGGACATGTGCTAGGACCCGAGCGATAAAGAGGAAGGGGGCAAAGGCATACAGCAGAGAAGGAGGCCATGTTTGGAGAAAGGCGTCGGAAGCTAAAGCTAAGGGATCTGGTCTCCAGCTGAAGAATTTGGGAAGATGGGAGTTGAGTCTTGAGGCAAAGAGGTCTATGGACATTGTCCCGAAGATAGAAGAAAGATGCTTGAATATAGAAGGGTGAAGTCGCCAGTCGCTTGAGTCGTGGGAATGCCTTGAAAACCAATCGGCCACCACATTGAGATTGCCTGGTAGATATTCCGCTCTGACCAAAATATTTTTGTGAAGACAAAACTCCCAAAGACTTTTGGCCAAGAGAGCTAAAGGTTTGGACCGAGTCCCGCCCAGGCGGTTTATGTAAGTTACCGCCGATAGATTGTCCATTCTGAGAAGAATGGAACATTTTACCCTGTCTTTGGTAAAGGACTGGATGGCAAAGGAACCTGCAAGCATCTCTAAACAGTTTGTGCATTGACGACTCCTGAATGGACCATGGTCCGCCAGTCGAGTGTGGACCACATCTTGCGTCCCATCCTGTCAGACTTGCATCTGACTCTAAGACAAGATCTGGGGCGGCAGAGAAAATCGTTCTCCCGTTCCAGGCGTCTAAATGACTCATCCACCATGTGAGTTCTTCCCTGGAGTCCGCGTCGAGAACTACCTGATCTGAATATGAGAGACCCCGTTGAAGGTGTCGGATCTTGAGCCTCTGAAGGGCTCTGTAATGAAGAGGGCCCGGAAAAATGGCCTGGATAGAAGAGGAAAGGAGTCCTACAAGACGAGCCAGTGCCCTGAGGGAAGTACAAGGAAGAGACAGGGCATGACGAATTTCTTTCTTTATCAAAGAAACTTTGTCTTGGGGAAGCTGGAGAATCGACTCGGCGGTGTTGACGAGGAATCCCAGGAACTCAAGAGTTTGAGAAGGAACTTGGAAATTTATAAGGAACCCCAACTGAGAAAGGAGGTCCTGACAAATTTTTAGATGGACTGCCAGGGTAGACTTGTCTTGAGCCATCAATAGGAAGTCGTCGAGATAGACGGTAAGACGTATCCCTTGAGCCCTGAGAAAGGCAACTACTGGTTTGAGTACCTTGGTGAAGCACCAAGGGGCAGAAGAAAGTCCGAAGGGAAGAGTTTTGAAACAAAAGAAAGTATGTTCCCACCGGAACTGGAGGAATTTCCTGAATGAAGGGTGTACCGGTACTGAGAGGTATGCGTCCTGGAGATCTATGCGGACTAACCAGTCATTGTGAAGAAGGATATCCCTGAGATGGAGAATAGTTTCCATCTTGAATTGGTGAAACACTACAAAGTTGTTGAATTCCTTCAAATTTATGACCGGGCGATGCTTTTTGTTTTTCTTTTGAACCAAAAAGATATTGCTGAGAAACCCTGAAGCGTCGAAGGATACTTCTTCGATCGCTTGCTTTGACAGTAAATCCTGTATCTCGACCTGAATAAGGCGAGATTGATCGTGAGAAAAACGAAGAGGGCGAGGAAGAAAGGGTTGAAAAGGAATCTGGTAAAGTTCTATGCAGTAGCCTTGGACGGTCTGGATTACCCAAGGATCGGAAGTTATTGACAACCAAGCGTTTAAATACAAAGCTAGTCTGCCTCCTACCGGAGGAAGACCAGAACTGAAAGTTCTTACCTGCAAGCTGTTCTCCTTTAGTTCTGTAACCCCTGTTGCGGCCGCCGAGGAATCTGCGGGGGTAGAATTGGGGCTTGTATCCTTGAAACACTTCAAGCTGGTTGGACTGGGTATAGGAGCCTCTGTTGATGGATTGACCTCTTGTCGAGAAGCGGCCGGCAAAACGGCTCCTTCCTTTGCCGGCCCTTCCAAAAACCCGATTGGAAAATATTCTCTTCATTGAATAATGAGCTTTGTCCAGAGAATTAAAAGTAGAGACGTACTTGCCCATCTCTTTTATGAAAGAGTCTCCAAAAAGAAGACCATCAGCATTAAGGCCTTCCTCCTTGGAAGCAAGAGTGCTGAGTTTTGGGTCAATCCTTAGGAGGAGGCTTTTACGACGTTCCTGGGAAATGTAGGAGTTGGCGTTGCCCAACATACAGATTGCCCGTTGGGCCCAGTTGGAGAGGGTGTCGGGATCCACTTGTGAGCCCTCCGATTTGGCGTCCTCAGGAAGGTCAAAAATCCTGGTGAGGGGCCCCACCAAGTCTAGGAGTCTGTCTTGGCAATTTGACCAGGCTCGGTCCACTCCCTTCTTGGGATCTTTACCAAATTTTGTGAAGAAAAGGAGCATATTGGGGTCAATGGCCGGGGTATCTGTAACTTTACAGGGAAGGGAAGGTCTGGGACATTCGGATTTCAATTTATTTCTGGATGATTTATCCAGGGGGTGTCGGAAATAGAAAGAGACGTAATCCGAAACATGATCGGAGGGGAACCATTCAGAGGAGTTGGGATGATGGATGGAAGTAGGGTCGAACAAGGGTTCGCCAACCGGGTCAACCAGATCCTCGGGCACTAAGTGAGGGGAGTACTCATGAGGAGAAATTTTCCGCCTTTTATCCGGAGGCCCATCAAAATAATCATCATCTACAGTGTCTTGTAAGACATCATCATCCCCATCACTGTCCGTGTCCCGTAAATGAAGGATGTTAAGGGGGGAAGAAGGGAGACCCGAAGATTTCGCCTCTCGGGTTGGAGGCCCAAATTTATGAGAAACGCCTTTTGAACTGTCCTTAGAATAGGACACACGTTTCTTGCCTCTGAGAAGAGGACTAACTTTGGGTGCATGAAGCATTTTCGAAATGGAAGCTTTCAAATTTTTTTAAACGTCCAACATAGACACCGACACAGCGTGTTGGACTGAATCCTTAATAAAGGATTTTAAGTTGTCCTTAATGGACTGGGTTTGGTCGTCTTCTGACATATTAGGGAAAAAACGGTATTAAATTTAATAAGAAGGAGAAAAAACAGGAATATTCCTGTTCAAACTAAAGGGAATAATTGGAAAGGGTTAATTGGTCTGGGGGGGGCTGGTCGAGGGTATGAGGAGTTGCCACTAACCTCGAGAGGAAAAGAGCGCTTGAAACAACGAAGCGTGTGGAGGATGAAGGAATTTACTGCAGAAATCAATAAATCAATAAATGGGAGCGGCAGTCAAGCGTGAACAGCTGAGCACGCTGTAGCCGCTTTAATGAACGGGAAGAATCCGAGGCAGACGCTCGTAATGTGAGCCGAGAGCTTGAAACACACGCTGTGCCTGCCGCGTGTGAGAAGAATGTGGGGAATGCCGTTGCCTGAGGCGCGGCTGTCAGAACGTTCACCGAACGTTCTGACAGTCGGCCTGCCAGCGCGGAATGCGCAATTGAGCGCGAGAGTGCGTTTTAAAAGAAAAAACAACCTACAAGGGGATAATTAAACCCTAATATAAACGAACACAAAGAAATATATATATAACCATAAGTAAAAGTATATAAACATCAAATACACAAACAAATGCGATAGACGAAATACATAGAAATGCGAGCAGTGTACTTATCTTGACTGCGAGCAGCAAGAAAAGAGGGCTTGTTGCTCTCAGTCAAGACAGTTATTATGGGGCTCGTTGTGTGATTGATGGAACCCATTGTGACGCAGTTTAGTAGTTTTTTCCCAGGGATTCTGGGATTTGTAGTTTCTTGGCTGCTGTTTAAAATAAAGCATGAAAAGAATAGCATAATATGAGCCTCCTGTCTTGTAATAACATTTGTTGCTGTTGTATATACAGGCACTTTTTCCATTGTCTTGAGGAGGCTGGATTCTTTAAGGCCGAAACGCGTCGACTGTAATTTCGAAGGAGTGACTGTTGGAATTCCTGAATTGTTATATTTGTGGACTGTATCGGACATCTTTCCAGTGATTGTTCTCTCTCACTGAGGCTGGGTACTTTCCTTGGACTATGGTCACTACCTTTTACTGTGACTGCTTGCCACTGGATGGCTAAGCAGCGTATGCTTTATGTATTACGGTGCCCGAATGGAATTGTTGGTTGTTTTCTTTATGTATAGGATTTGTATATATTTAGATTTTATTCTGTGTATTAGTTTTTTAGGTGCACAGGTAATTTGTTGACACTATGATTAAATTACTTTAACTATAATAAAGAAATTATTTTTCAGTGAAAAATGTAGGTTTTTGCTTGGATAGTTGGATATTTATTTTTTCCTTCTGGATATCTTGATTGTTACATTGTTCTTGTCCCTGTTCCAGTGGGGTTATAGGGACGTCCCCTCCCTCTGTCTGTCTTGCTCACAACTAAGGCAATCTTCAATGGTCTCTCTATTGAAATGCAGTATGTCCACCGCTCTAAACAAAGATCCATAGGAGCAGCGGGGCAATTTTCACAAGGTCTTCTGCATGTTCAAGATCCAACTCATCATGTACAAAAAAGCTAGAGCTTGAAGGACCTTGTCCCAATAGCCTTCTACAAAATCTGTTTTCTTTCCGTTGGATGGGCTGACAATTACAATATCCCCAGATAGTCGCACTGTATAAAAGAACTGGCCAACATTTCAGCTTATAGACCTGGTGGAGTGGTAAAATTGGCTTGCTCCCCACCGTACAAGAAGAACTAGACAAGAACCCATAGGCTTGATTAAAATCTGAGCATCGATTAGCAAGGCAAGGGGTCAATGTACACTGCTGATCAAATGTAACCCCCAGATAACGAAATGAGACCACCCTTCTAACAACCTGCCTCATAATCGTGATTGGTCTGAGCTTAGAAGGACACCTCCCACAGACCATAAAATGCATCTTCGCAATGTTAACATCAAGTTCAAATACCTCCATAAATTGAGCCGTTAAGGCCAATAAGTGTACGCAAAAGTAACACTGCATCGTCAGCGTACAGTAAAGAGGGAACCAGAATGGACATTACCCTCTGTATGTCTTTACCATTGGTAGCCAAGAAGGGGTTCAACCCATTTATGTAAAGCAAAATTAATATAGACGCCTAAACACACCCTTGCCTAACCCCTCTTGACAAATTGAAGGAGTCAAAAGACTCAGCCTCCGAGTGAACCTGACTGAATCATTAACCCCGTGGGTGTCCAGGGCGAGCTGGTCTCGTCCTGGCACACGGTTCCTGTGTGCCTGGGACGAGACCAGCTCGTCTGGCACCCGGCTCACATCCCTCACGTCCCTCAGTCGGGGATGGAAGGGGAATCACTTCCCCTTCCACCCCCACCCCCGGCAATCTGATGACGTCAGTGCGCTCACAGCGTGCCGGCGTCATCAAATGCTGCAGAGGACGCGCTGGAAGCCATTTGCTTCCAGCGCCTCGAGTAGAGAGGACGCCTCAAGGTAAGTTCTTCTCTTTTTGGGGGTTTTGGGGGTGAACAGAGATAGGGGAAAGGAAAGACTTTTTCCTTTCCCCCTGTGTCTGTTTCAATGTATTCCTGCTCCACGATCAGAAGCCCGCAATCGTAGAGCAATAATCCTCCACTAGGTACCAGGGATCTTAGTTTTTTTTTTGGGGGGTTGGGGGAGCGACCCATTGGGAAAGGGTCTCTCCCCTGGGGACAATTTACAATCTGTGTTTTGTCCCCCTAAGGGGGCAGATTGGCCGTTTTTTCAGCCGATCTGCCCCCATTGGGGGTCGAAACCCACTATAAACCAGGGATTATATTGTTTTTGATGATTTTGGGCTGCAACCCCATAGACAATGGTCGCTGCCCTGGGGGCAATATTTTTTTATATGTTTTGGTCCCCCTGGGCCTAGATTGTCCATGTTTTTGGCCGATCTCGCCCCCAGGGGGGTCAAAACCCACTAGGCCCCAGGGATTGTGTGTTGTGTGTGTGTGTTTTGGGTCTTGGGGCACCCCTTGGGCAAGGGTCGCCCCACCAAAGGGGAGAAATTAGTGTTGCCCATCTCTGCCCCCCTTGGGGGCAGATGGGCCTATTTTTTTTAGGCCCATCTGCACCCAAAGAGGGCAGAAGCCACCAATACACCAGGGAGCTTTTTTAGTTTTGCTTAGTTGTTTTGTGCTGGGGCGCGCCACCTTTGGCAAAGGTCACCCCCCTTAAGGGGACACAGAGCTGTTGGCCATTGATTGGCCTATTTATTTAGGCCCATCTGCCCCCAGGGCGGGCAGAATCCACTTAAGCACCTGGGGTCTTGTTTGTGTGTGTTTTGTGTGGGGGGCGGCCTCTTTGGCAATGATCGCCTCCCAAAGGGGATACAGAGCTCTTGGCCATTGCTCGGCATATTTTTTTTTAAGCCCATCTGCTCCAAGGGGGGCAGAAGCCACCAAGCTGTCAGGGATTTTTTTTCCCCTTAGTTTTGTTTTGTGCTGTGGTGCCCCCTTTTGCCCCTTTTGGCAATGGTTGCTCCCCAAAGGGGGCACAGAGCTGTTGGCCATTTCTACCTCCCTTGGGGGTAGATCAACCCTATTTTTTTAGGCATCAGGGATCTTGTGTGTGTGTGTGTGTTTTGTGGGGGGGGGCGACCACTTTAGCAAGGGTCACACCCCAAAAGGGGGCACATTACTGATGGCCATTTCTGCCTCCCTTGGGGGCAGATCACTTAGGCACCAGGGAAAATTTGTACGTTCTTGGTGGCGGGGTGTTTGTCAACTGGCGAATTATTTGTATTTGTGATTATAACAGTTTATTTCTTCTTTTTGTTGTAGTTCAAAGCTTTTGCTTCCTTTGCTGTGGATCCTTGCGGTTTTGGCAGTAGCTGTCCTTCAGTTTGCATAGTTGCATGTTTTAGGTAAGTAAAAGCAATTTACTCCAAAGGAATATTGTTGACATGCATGAATGACATGTTTGTAGGTGGTGTACTAAATGCAGGATTGTGTGTGAAACTGTCCTTAGATTTGTGCACAATGATATTTGTGTTGTCTTATGTTTAATTGCTTTTTTCTTTTTAATGGGATATCATTGGTGATTGCTGTGTCTGTGCAGAGTAGTTGCTGGTGAGTCTAGTGTATTCAGGCAAGTGAGTGGTATAGTTTTTTAGTACATAACTCTTTGTGATAAAGCTACACTTTGTTTATTACTTATTTTAGACAGTGCTGGTTGTTGTTGGCAATCCACTTGTTGTTAGAAAGGATCATGGCTAGCCTCAGAGTGACCGCTCAGCAGGTTGTTGCCATGCTATTTGAGTCGTTTTCTGACCATGATTATGAGACTGAGTCTGCATCTGAGGCAGAGGAGGAAGTGAGAGATTCTGGCAGTGAGTTTTCTGTCAGAGAGGATTCTTCTGATGAGGAAGCCACTCTCAGTGCAGAAGAAGGGCCTGTATTAGAGGAGGACATTGATGTGCCAAGAGTGCAGCAGCCTGGGGCTGAAGGGTTTCCCATTAGAAGACCTGACACCTGGATTGCCCCAAACATGGAGCAGCCACAGTTACCTGCATTTACTGGTCTCCCAGGGTGTAGAGTCAATATGGAAAACGTTTTGCCTGTCAATTGTCAAATGGACGATGTATTTTTGGAAGAGATTGTTGAGCAGACTAATTTGTATGCGGAGCAATATTTGAGGGACAACGCTGCCAGACTTAGGCCTCAGTCTAGAGCCACCCAGTGGGTTCCCACAAATCTGGAAGAGATGAAAAAGTTTTTAGGTTTGACTTTTTTGATGGGGTTGATAAGGAAGCTGTCACTGGCTTCTTATTGGTCTACTAGTTCCTTGATGGCAGCAGCTATATTTCCTGCAACTATGACTCGTAATCACTATTTGCTTCTTTTTCAGATGCTGCATTTTGTGAAAATACTTTAGCCTTTCCACAAGATCACCCTGATTGTGACCGTCTTTTTAAGATTAGGCCTGTCCTTTATCATTTTGTAGATGGGTTTTCAGAGGTGTATGTTCCAGGCAAAGAGATAAGTGTGGACGAGTCTTTGGTCCTGTTCAAGGGACGTTTGGTTTTTAAGCAGTACATTCTTAACAAGAGGGCACGTTATGGAATTAAATTGTATATGCTGTCAGAAAGTACTACAGGATACGTATATAATTTCTGGGTCTACACTGGTAGGGATTCCAGTGTTAGCAATAAAAATGTGTGTGAACTTGGTAGATAACTGTTTAACAAACGTCACCATTTGTCCGTAGATAATTTCTACACTGGGGTGCAGCTGTTCAAGAAGTTGTTTAGAAACGATACTGTTGCTTGTGACACAATCCATGCTACCCAGAAAGGCTATCCAAGGGAGCTTGTCTGTAAAAAACTTGAGAGCGGACAGTGCAGTGCCTTGTGGAATAATGAACTGCTAGCTCTGAAATTTTCATACAGGAGGGATGTGTACATGCTATCTACCATCCACGATAAGAGTACTTCCCTGAGACTGTTTGGGGTCAGGTTGCTGAAGTGCGCAAACCTGCGTGCATTTTGGACTACAATAAGCACATGGGTGGTGTTGATAGAGTAGATCAGAGGTTTGAGCCATACACTGCTCTTCGTAAATCTCACGTGTGGTATAAAACGTTGGCCATACATTTATTTAATTTGGCAACTTGTAATGCTTTTATTGTGTTCAAGGATTGTTCACCTGAATCAAGGATGAAATGTGTTCAATTTCAGGAGTCAGTGATAGAGAGCCTTATTGTGGTGGAACAGGCAAGAGTTCCTAGAGTAGCAGTGGTGGCGGATGTGGCTAGATTGAAAGATCGCCACTTTCCAGGTCACATTCCTCCCACTCCCAAAAAAGACTTGCCCTCTACGAAATGGATAGGATAGGTTATTCAGGCAAAGTATTGCAGCAGGCATCTCTCAGGGTACAGTTGATAGATGGACAAAGTCTGTTGTTCAGAAATCAGTATTTCGCCTGTAAGAAACAGAAGGAAAAGGTTTTCAGGTTGGTCACCAATTTTTCAACAGATTCCGAACTTCTTAATCGAATCTTGAAGAAAAAGTGTGGTATTTTACAAACCAAGAACATCGTTGGTTCTAAGCTTCCATCATCTCCACAGGTAACCTATAGAAGGAGTACTTCTCTTAAAGACCTATTAGTAAATAGCCATGTGATGGGAGCAAAAGTGAGCAAACCCAAGATCACAGGGTTTTTCCCTTGTACAGGGTAGAATAGTGACGAAGAACTATGGATTCATGTATGATGAGTTTAATCAGGTTATCTGATTCTTTGAATATAGAGGTCACAGACCTGAAGGGTGCCCATTCAGGGTTTCATAACCACACCGGCATGTTGCATATAATGTTATATGAGGATGGCCACTTATCACAATGAATAATAATTGTGGGCTGGTTATTAAACTCTTGACTACAAGTGTTTGGGAGATATAGGGGTACCATTGATTGGAATCTGGTTCCGCAATTGCTTTAAAATCATGATTTAGACAACATTTAAAAACGACCGCCATGAAAACACATGGGATTCATATAGTTTCCACTTTAGTCTGTCCTTCATGTTGATTACAGGCTATCTGATTCTTTGACTATAGAGGTCACAGAGGTGTAAACTGAAGGGTGCCCATTAAGGGCTTCATAACCGCACTGGTATGTTGCATATAATGTTATTTGAGGAGAAATAAGGATGAAGCCAGTTTATTACAATTAATAATAATTATGGGTTGCTTGTTAAACTCTTGACTACAAGTCTGTGGGAGATACAAGGGTACCTACCATTGATTGTTATATGGTTTTGTAATCATTTTAAAATGGCCGCCATGCAAATGCATGTGATTGATATCATTTTCCCCTTTAGTCTATCCTTCATGTTAATTACACTACGAAGCTTCTGAACCAATGAATTTGTATATTGAAATGCATTGACAAAGGCCGAGTGCTGAAACGTGTCTGTCTTTATTTGTTTGGTTTGTAGAAAAATAAATAATTTATGAAAAGCATACTCCAAGAGTGTGTGACAACTGCCATTGGAGAAATTAATATATAATTTTTTGTTAATATCTAGAGGTGCGGATCCACCACAGTAGAACCGCAGATCCATGCTCTAACAGCAGTGCCATGATTGGCAGGGCGGAACCTAAAAGACAAGTTGGACTGCCATTTTGTCAATTGGGACACAGTTCCCTTGGGGGTGGAGGAATAAAACTATAGTATGATATAAGGGGTTAGGATAGTGGTATCCTGACCCTATAGGACTGACGGAGGGGTCTGTGAGGGACCCCTCATGGCTAAGAAATTTCCCAAAACCTTTTTTTTGGGGTTCAGCGGATCCACCGCAGCGCTCTGCACTATCCCAGTGCACTCACTCACACACTCATTTACTCAATCACACAACTACCACACTCACAGACTCACACAGCCACTCACTAGGGGTGGGTGCACGGAGTTTCCAAAAACTACTCTGCCAACTGCTGGCGGAGCGGAGTTTACAAGCGCGTGCCCCCCACCCCAAATTTACGAGTCAGCCTCGGAGCTCAAGTTTCATCCAGTTCCAGTACCAGGCAAAAACTAAAAGTATTTTTCACAGAATTAGAAAGAGCTCAGCTCAACCCCAGAAGACGGGCATATTTTCAAGGTTGCTCTTGTTTTTAGGGTCGAGCCAGCGTCGCATGCGCTTGCATTTCGCTAAGCGAGACGCTTTAGTAATTAAAAAGGGCTCGGAGCCCTGTCCACATCACGTCAGTGTTTGTCATTGGCTTGTGGGCTTGCCTATTAGAATCTGCTTGATTTCATTAGTGGAAGGCATGAATACGTCATGCCTTTTCCGGTGGATAGCCCTCCTCGAGCGCATCGACCAAGTACAGAAAACATGAGAGGCTCGCTGTTTTCTGTCCGGCTCGTGGACTACTTTTTTTCTATTTTCTCAGTGCGATCTTGCTTGGCAGAAGTCACGCACTTGTTACACAGTTAAATTCACTTTTTCCGGTTAGTACATAAATGCACTTTTGCTGATAGGTTTCATTACCAGTGAAAAGTCGGGTTAGGAGTTTACAACGCTATCAGCTCTAACACGAGCAAACGCGAGACCTGTTGCATTGCAAATGCTTGTTCTTTTTTTAGAATCAACCGATCCGAAACTTCTCTTTGTCAGCCAATCCGATCCTGCGCTGTCCCGAGGGTAAAACACTGGACCCAGCGTTGCATGTATAGTCTCTTGTATTGGAGTGGACGTCTTTCATTTCTCTTTCTTGGCCACTATCACCTCCTGTTCACAGTGCTAAATGGCTTCAGGCAATGCATTTCAGCATGGCTGGGGTGGCTTAGTTATCTCATGGTTGGATGCCATCGAAACCACGCTCACAGCCACCAGAAAACTGGCGTTGACTGGTAAGGTCGTCTGTTACGGGGTGCATCCCCATTTACTGCTGTGCAGCGTGGTGCGTGCAAGTGCATGGACGCAGCAGCGCATAACAGACGGGACACCAGACACATACAATTGCATAGTCAGGACTGACTTCCTTTCAGGAGGTCCTCCTTCTTTATTTACTGGCCCTGACATCATGGGCAGGACCAAGCACTCATTACAGTGTGGGAGCCTGCTACTAATGACCCCTTCAGGTACCGTCCCACATGAAATGAGCCAGTTCTCCCCCAAACATAACATTCCTCCTCAACCTTGAAACAGAAGTAAAACATACGGCATATCATGAATATACCATCAGATTCTTTCCTTTGACCAGATGAAACAAGAGGGAGAGAGAGAAAAAAACACAAAGGTAAAAAACAAACGAACAGACATAAACAAATTTCAAAGAGTGGAAGAGAGTTTCCTTCAGAGTCCATTTTTTAATAAAACCTTTGAGACAGGATGATGCCAATGGATTGGGGTGAAGACTGTATCTGGTACTCCTGGAATGCAGACCTCTCCCGCTGCTCCTGGGGCTATGCTCTGTGTTCTGCTAGTCGACTCCCGGCTGCTACGTTGTGCTGTATCAGTTCTTGACTCTGGGGTTTCATTGTCAGCTATCAATTGCTCCTCAGAGGGTGAGGCACTGAGAGTGCCATTTCGGGGAGGTTAATGTCAATAGCCACGCAGTGGTCCTGTCTGGCATAGGAGAATCTCCAGGTCTGAGTTGTTGGTCAGATGGCCAGTAACGTTTGAAGAACACCCCATTCCTCATGATTGTCTCTGTTCCTTTAGTGGCAGTAATCATTGTGCCTTTCACTCAAGTTACCTTCCATGGGGAAGGTTCAAACAGAATATGGAACTTGCTTCCAGGACGTTGGTCTTTGATCAGAACTAAGGGGTATATTTATACTTTTTGGTGCAAAACTGTGCTAACGAGCTTTGCGTAAAAAAGTTTACCACCGGCTTGTGTCATTCCTGAGCACCAGCTGGGCGCCATATTATGGAATGCCGCAAGCCTTGGCCTTGGGCTAGCGTTATAAAAAAAAGTATGCTAGCCTGGTGGGGGTGGCGGTATGGGAATAGAAGGTTGTGCGCAAGGCTGGTTAGAGGCAAACAAAATGGTGCTAACAAGCTTTGCATCATTTCCAGACGCACAATCATCCAAAAAATGACTCCTACCTTAGAAACGACAGGAGTCATGCCCACCACCCTAATGGCAAGCACAGGGGACCTGTGTCTCCTGGGCATGGCCATTGCACCCAGTGCCATGCAGGGGGCCCTATGTTAGGGCCCCCAATGTCACATTTTTAAAAATTTTAAAATACTTACCCTACTTACCCAGGATAGGGTCCCCCATCCTCTGGTGTCCCTCTGGTGTGGGTGTTCCTGGGGCTTCAGGTCAGCACCTGTGGGCCCAATCTATGGTGTTTGACCATGGAATTGGTTCACAGGTCCCCTAACGCCTGGTCTGACCCAGGTGTTAAATAATTGCGCTAAGTAAGCTTAGCGCCATTATTTGTTATCGCATCCCACCAGTGCGTCATTTTAGCACGGGGATAAATGTGGCGCTATGGGTATAGCCTCATTTTTTGGATAGGAATGCCTATCTTGCATCTCATTGATGCAAGGTAGGTATTGACGCAAGGTAGGTTCTTGCATACAAAAAATGCTGCAAACTCCAATATTTTGACGCTAGCCAGGTCCAGCATCAAAATATAAATATGGAGTTAAGATTGCACCGCATTTGCGTGAAAAAATTGATGCAAATGCGGCACAAACAGAGTATAAGTATGCCTCTAAGTCTCCCATCTGCAGGTGTCGGTACCTGGCCCCTGCTTCGGACCGACATTTTGTCATTCTTGGCCTTCCTGTTTTGGATAGCACGAGACGCTTTGTCTCTAAAGTCAAATGACAGCTCAACATTAGCCAGTATTCCCTCAGAAATGCATATAGAGCACAGCCCAAATTTCTCCCTTCAGCAACTGCAATGCAAAGTGTCTTATTGACGGTTCTCATTAGACGATCCACCTCCCTATTGGCTTGGGGCCACTGCGGTGTGATTTTTAGATAACTAACGCCTTTGGACTTCAAATACTCAGCAAACTCCTGACTGGAGAAGGGAGGTCCATTATCGGTGAGTAGTTCTCGAATCAGACCATAAGCGGCCATAACCTTTTCAAATCGGGGGATGGATTGACTGGCCATAGTTGTCTCCAAAACCTTCACCTCAGGATACTTGGAAAAATCATCCGTCACTACCAGCATGTGGCGTCCATCTGGGACACTGCCGAAGTCTGCGGTGGCTTAGAGCTAAGGGATTGACAGGGTTGGTGTCATGAAAATTGGAGCCAGTGGCTCAGCAGGACTGGCCACTTGACACATCGGGCAGTGGGTGACTGTCTGCTCAACTAGGCTGTCTAGCTCTGGGAACCACACCTTGCTTCGCAATCTGGACTTTATCTTGACGATGCCTTGGTGTGCTGAGTGTTCTGGGTCTACCACTCGCTGGGCTAGGGCTTTCGGGACCACAATGAGAGGCCCCCGTGGGAGGCATCCCTCAGGTGATACTACCAGTTCCTCTTTCCCGTGCCTTAATGATATTATGGTCTGTTCTGTTTCACGGGTCCGGTGCGACAGGTTGCGAGTCATCTTGGCCCAGTTGTCAGATAAAACGGCAATTATGGCTAGTTGGAGACAGTCATCATTTTGGGTCTCCTCGACGATGTCATCTATAGAGAGAGGGAGGGGCCCCAACCTCTCCACCACCAGTCTGACATACTCTTCCATTTCATCTGACTGATTCTTTTCCTGCGGTGGCTGCCTGGCTAGGTAGTCAGCAGGGTTCTGGACTCCTGTTTAGTATATTACCATGAAACAGTATTCCTGAAGTTGCAGGATTCATTTTTCAATCCTCATTGGTGGCTTAGATGAGGATCCTGAGAATAGCAGGATGAGTGGCTTGAACGGTAAAAGGATGTCCTTAGAGGTAGAGATGAAAATGTCGACACCCTCTGTGGATTGCAATGGCTTCCTTCTCAATGTGGGAGTATCTTTGCTCGGTGTCCGTTAGGGCTCTGTTGGTGTACGCCACCTGGTCCCACTCCCCGTTGTTCTGCTTTTGAGAGGGTACAGCCCCCAGTCTCATGGGGTTAGCATCTACAGACAGCTCAGACTCTAACCGTGGTTCAAAATAGGCCAGTGTCATGTTTTTGGATAATTCATCTTTTGTCACTTGGAATGCCCTTTCTTGTGCGGGGCCCCATTCCCACAGTGTGTTGGATTTTGTCAATTCTCTGAGAGTTGCTGTTAAGGATTGGAGGTTTGGGATGAAATGTCCGCCGTAGGTCACCATCCCTAGAAAACTATGCACCCCTGTGACACTGGAAAGGAGCAGGTGCAGATCGAATGCCTTGGACTTTGTCGGGGTCAGGCATGACTCCATGTTCAGAGAACTTGTAGCCAAAGAAGCTGACTTGTCTTTTTAGGAATGTACATTTTTCTCTGTGCAATATGAGTCCGCTATATTTGAGTCATTGAAATATGGCCATCAGCCTCTCCAGATGTTTATCCAGTGTCGGGTCATATCTTAGGATGTCGTTGCTGATATTGAGAACCACGGAGGCCTGCTAAAACTCCTCGGATGGTGTCCTGAAACACCTTGGCAGCACTTGACACCCTGTAGCTGAGGCACTTGTACCTCCTGAGGCCTACGTGCGTGGTGAATGTGGTGATCATTCTAGAGTCAGGGGCCAGCATCAGCTGATGGTAACCAGCCCGGAGGTCTACTTTTGAAAACTACTTAGAGCCACTCACTTCAGACACTAGATCATCCACTGTGAGTATTAGCTGCCTTTCTAGTCAAATAGCCATGCTGGGGATTTGCCTGTCTACGCATATCCGGACTTCCCTGGGCTGCTTGGGCTTGTGTGCTACGACGACTGGGGAAACCCATGGGGTAGGACCCTGCACCTTCTCAATGGTGTCAGCCTCTACAAACTTTTTTAACTTGGCTTTAACTTTCAGGCGGAGATGGAAGGCCACTCAACGATGACGTAAAGCCACAGGTTGTATCATGTTATCAATGTGCAAGCGTACCATTAGGTCTTTCAGGCATCCAAACCCTTTGAAGAGTTGGGAGTATTCCTCTATTAAAGTGTCAATCGCTAATTGATGCAAACTGAATGCGAAAGAGACCAGCTGAAGGCATTCAGCAGTTATGCAGCTCAGTGGCATTCCTGATCCTTCTTGTGTGATGTGTATTCTTGCTTTGGTTGCAATGCCATTGTGAGATATGGTGGTTGTGAAAACGGCCACTAGTGGCAAGGGTGTTGGTGATCCAAATGCACACATTTGAGTGGCAGTGGGTTTCAGTGTTGGCTGGCACAGGAGGGACAGAAAGACTGGGTGGGCCATAATGTTGATGGAGGCGCCGGTGTCTATTAATACTGAAACTGGGTGTCTTCCTACTGTGGCTGTGCATTTGGGGATGTGACGTCCCTTCCGGTCTCCTTGATGGATGGTGTGGATATTGTGTACTGCCCCTTCCATGTCATCATCATCATCAGGTGCATCAGACATGTCCACGGTGCGGACAACTTTGGCCTTTTGCACTGGTTTGTTGGCTGTTGACTTGCAGACCTTGGCAAAATGGTTCAGTTTATTGCACGCTGAGCATCTCTTTTCCTGCGCGGGGCAGGCTCCTTGGTGTGGGAAAGAGCCACCACATCAGTGGCAAGTCTTCGGTGTTACTGATGGCTTGGGGCGACTCTACCATTTGTGTGGTGTGGAACTGACAACCGAGGTCACTGGCTCTGTTTTGACAGTTTGGAGAGCGGCCTCCATATGCACCACTCATGCTTTGGATAGGTCTGTGGAGTGAACAAGAGTCAATATATTGGCCATCGATATTCCGGGTGTTTGGAGTATGTTCTCCTGCAGTTGGGTGGAGGAACACCCCTGTATAAATTGAACCCTGATCTCATCTGCAGCATCTGGTAGGGTGCACATGCTGGCCCACTCTTGAAGCATAGCGTAGAAAGCGTCAAAAGATTCTTCCGGTTGTTGCCTGGCTTGGCATAGCAAAAATCACTAGTAATCGGGATTGACAAGTGGTTCAGAATAAGTTGTGAGAGCTTATTTTAATGTAAACAGGGCCGGACCAGCGGCAACAGCAGGTCAGGTGCGGGTGTGCCAGACTGAAGCATGGTCGCGGTGACAGGTCTCCACCCTCGTCACCAGTTGTTAAGGGGTGTGTCCCTGTTTACAGATGTGCAGCGCGTGCCAGGGCAAAGGCACAGCAGTGCGAAACAGACAGGAAACCAGACACATACGATAGTGTAGTCAGGACTGACTTTGTGGCGGAACATCCACCTGCTTTATTTACGTTCCTGACGTCATGGGCAGGACCAAACACTCATTACAATGTGGGGGCCTGCTAGTAATGACCCCTTCAGTTACGGTCCCACATGAAATGTGCCAGCTCTCCCCCAAACATAACAGTCGTCAACAGGAAGGGGCGGCTGGGAGATGAGTGAGTTGCTTTACAGATGGAGAGCAAGGCAAGGTGAGCCACCTGGAAATGTAACAAGAAATATGGGACAGCAAGGTGAGTGAGGGGCATACAGACCCCTCCTTTTTAAAATAAAAGCAGGTAAACACTATCAAAAGATAGAGAAAGGTCAGAGTTTGTCACCATGCACACATACATCTAATCCCGGAAGACGGCAGGTGTCAAACATCTGTGATGCCACTGTTATCCTTTCACCCACTGCGCGGTCACTGCTCCTGCTCCACCTGCCCCACGCGGGCCACATGTACTTGCTGGCTGTGGAGGGGACGTGGACACTTTGACACAAATTCTCCTCTTAAGATAATATTTCCAACTGGTTACTGACACTGCAAAGGCAACAGGAAGAGAGGCACACTTGTGGAAAGGTAGAAAGTGTAAAGGTGGGGCTCAGTGGGTTAGCGGAGTCATCCCACTGATCCAGAGAGTTCACGGTGCCCTGTGGGGTCCACCTGATGCTTGCTGGAGGTTACTGTCAGTTCAGTACACTCAAGAAGAACCGATGCTGCCCAGACTGTGATTGCATCCTGAAAATGTTCATGATCACAATCTAGTTGATGAGGGTTCAAAAATGACCTGAACGAAGCGCCAACCTAGGCCTGAAGCAGCTAAACAGCAAGGCCCTGCTTGTCTTGTTACTTCCCACAGTCACTTTCCCAAGGCGAGTCACAGACACTCGACTTCCGTAAACAAGTGTTCCCATCATGGAGGGATAGCCATATGCCAAACTCAAAGCGCTCCGCGGCTCACTGCATCTGAAGCTGCATTAACTCGGCCTCACAGTTGTATTCACAGGTGCTGTGGCCGACAGGATGAACAACTTCCGGAGGCTGAAAGTAGAAGTGCGCAACTAAAGGAAATGTAGAGCAGGTCATGTGACCATTAAGGCATAACACTTGGCGCAGCCCCATCCTCCAACTATACAACGCTTACTTAAACTAGAATGAGGTGCTTGTGTGCTTGTTTGGGTGCCTGTTAGAAGGAGTTAGTTAAATAAAGATTTCTGTATATGGCTGTTATTAGCGGTTTCCTTACTTTCACTCATATATTTCTAGGTGTAAGCAGTAGGTGCAGAGTTTGTGATACACAGTGCACCAGAAGCGGGCGAGGAGTGGGAGTGACCCAAGAGCGGTTGGCGGGGCCGTTCACTCAGAGCCTCTTCTATTCTCACGGGGTGGTGTTCGCTGCAGAGAAAGGGATTCGAGAGATTAGCGCTAGCTGTTCCGTCTCCTCGAACTATTGACAGTTTTAAATACTTCAATTATTCATATATCCAGTGCCCTTTGATGATGGGACGCAGGGTGAATGAGGCTGGCGAAATAATGCCAGAGAGCGCCGCCAGTGATAAAACCTGACAACCATACAGAGTGCACTGCTCATAAGAAGTTTAACAACATACTAAGATCAGGCGCCCGGCTTCTAAAATAAAACTGAAACAAAAACGTAATGTTCTTTCGTGTCCTGTCAGTACATTTGGCTGATGCACAACCACATACATATTGCTTTAGAAGGAATTCCACCAGACATGGAACTCTGCGGAATCATTCAGAGTTTTTAGGTGACTCTGTGGAGTACAACTCTGCCATTTCCGCCAACCCTTATTACTCACACACCCAGTCATACATCCTTACGGCCACTTGCACACCCACTAACACACCAATTCACGCAGACCCACAAAACCACTATCACACCTACTCAGACCCGTACAGCTACACACACCCACTCACTCACCCATTCACACACTCACACACCCACTCACCCAACCACACACATTCACACAACCACTCACAGAACCACAAAACCACTACTACACACACACACCCACTCACACCTCTACTCATACACCCATTCACACTCATACCCACTCACTCATTGATTCTCTCTCACACACACACACATCCATCCAGACACACACGTTAACACACTCATTCACACAATCACAGACCCACCAAACCACTACCACACTCCTCACAGACCCATACAGCCACTCACACACCCACACCTCTACTCATACACCCATTCACACACACACACACCCATCCACCCACAGACACACACGTTAACACACTCACACACTCACAGACCCACCAAACCACTACCACACTCCTCACAGACCCATACAGTCACTGATACTTCCTCTCAGAGAACCACTCACACCCCACTCACAGACCCACACACACACACACACACACACCCACACACACACACACACACACTTTCACAACCACTTATACAGTCACTCACACACCCATACAGCCACTGATGCATCCACTCAGAGATTCACTCACACACACTCACAGACCCACACAGGCACTTACACAGCCACTCACACACCCATACAGCAAAATCGGATTCAAAGATCTGTCATGGATCCTCCCGTAATATACCAGGCAGATCCCTTATTTGGCTGGGGATCTGTGCTGGGTCTGTGGATCCGAGTGAGAAAAAAAAGAATTTGAAAACAGAAAAAGGAACCAGTGTTTGGGAAAAGGGTTGGCTCTGGCCTCTGTGTTTATGATATGTAGATCGTTTTTACACATAGAACAGTATGCAGTCTTCTAAGTTGCTGGAGAACACCCTGTTGCCTCTGTCTGTGAAACGGACTCAGTCTTTACAATATATTCCATCCATATTAAAATCACAAGTTGTTATAGAGCCCATGTTGTGGTCTTGGAGGAATGCAGAAACAGTTTCAGTGACATCTTTCCTGGATTTCTCTATCTGCAGACAAAATTCTGTTGACCACTGCCACTTCTGTCTTTGTAAATGTTGGAGAACACCAAGGCAGAAAGTAGGAAAAGTGTCATTAATTTACCAAAGGTATCCTTCATTAAGATTTCCACCCTACCCCAGTAATTGTACACAGGTCATTTCCACCACAGTGCACAATCACGAGGTCTGGATGTTGGCAATCCGGAATAATTTCTACTAAAGTTAACAATTGATGCTACTTTAACCCTCTCTGGCCAACCCAAGTAATGTCTACATTAGGTAAACATAGGTCTCTGTCACTCCTTCTAGCACTTTCTCTGGCCCAGAAATACAAAACTATAGCCCACAACCCAGACTCTGACCATTTTGGAGACCAGCAGAAGTAGCACACAGGAAAGGGCTGCAGCAGAATAGGCAGTTTTGAAGATGAAAGGCTGAATGGAGGGCAGCATGTAAATTATACAAAAGCATATTTTATTGGATTGTGGATATGTGCAGGGAACTAAAATTAGGTAGTGTCTTTAAGAAAAAAGTACCTACCTCTGTGATTGGCTTTGGAAAAATATAAAAAAAAAAGTTATGTTGTTTGAGATATGCTTGGAATTGGAAACAGTCATCCATTCTTGCTGCAGTTAATGTGAAGCTACTTTTGACTTACTGGTAGCAGAGATTATGGGAAACATAGTTACTAAGGAAACTGAGCTATAAGAGTGTGGGAGAAGGGAACGAAAGAGACTGCAGCGTGAAACTGAAAAGCAGACTTGTGTACAAACATTTCTCAGTAGGGAGTGCATGTCTTGTAATTGACAATATTTTACTAAATGAAATGTAAATGAAAAGCATTGACAGCAAATTTTTGAATGCTTTTATGGGCTGCCGTCTGGATCCGCGGATCCACCCCAGACCACACAGGGGGCTGCAGTGAGCCCACTCTGGCTCTGCGGACCTGCAAATAAAACCTACAGAATTGGTCTTCTTTATAGGAAACATGGGAAGGGTTAACAAATAGTGACCATTTAGGAGTGGTATAACAAAAATGTAAGATGAAAGGACGTCTGTGATTTGCTATATACAGCAGTAATAGTGTGAGCACATTGGGAAGGGCAACCATTATTGCTACTTTTCTAATGAGAGTTGAGGAGGATTTCCATATTTGTGACTTGAGATTTGCAGTGGAAAAGAGACATTAACAGATATTAATATAAACGTTGAACAACAGCAGAGATTTTACAGGTATGTGATTTAGGTTGTACTATATAAAAAAGTATATTTTAAAAGAAACCGGTGAGTGAAACCGATAAGCTGAAAGAAATAGTGAGCAGCAAAGCATGGATATCCCGTCCACTGCAATCTACATCCCATAGGACATAATGGAATTTTGATTTCAGCGGATGGGATATCCTTCACCATTGTGACAGCGTAACCCATCTGTCGAGTTCTAAATCAGGCCCATAGTTGTTTTATTAAGCCAGTATAAATGTATGTGTTTGAAATTAGATGTGGGTGCTTGCTTGTAGTATGTAATTTAATAGTATGGAATTTGCACCCACTCACATAGCCAGGCAGGCACTTACACACCCACTTACAGTCCCTCAAAAGCACTTATGTACCCGCTAGTCATATAGACTGATAGTCACCGACACACTCAGTCACATACCGATACAACCATTCACACACCTATTTACTCACCTAAACATCTACTTACACAGTCATTCACAAACCCATGCAGGCACTGTCACACCCACTCACACGCCTATACAGCCATCCATGTGCACAGCACTCAGATAGTTAGTTACACAATGCACTTATACGCCCAGTATACATTCAGTAACCCACACTTATGGCTATTTCTATACCTGTTTACAAAAGCATAGAGCCACCACACACTCAGTCAGAAAGAGGCACTTACACATCCACTCACACAGCACTTATGTATCCACCACTAACAGAGCCACTTGCACACACAGTTACACACCCAAGCACCCACTACCACAGCCAGTTACCAATCCATACAGCCATTTACAGACCCATTTAAACACCTATACAGTAATTAATTCACCCAGCCACAAACCCACACAGCTACTTACACATCCAGGGACACACCCATAGAGGCACTGATACACTCACTCCCACATCCACTCAACCACTTATACATCCAGTCACCCACCTATACAACCACTCATATACACATTTATACACCCATACCTAGACACTTACACAGCCTGTTACACACTGACATAACCACTTATGTAGCTACTCACTTGCTTATAGTATGTGATGTAATAGCATGCAATATGAAGGTAAATGTATTCTATATTTCCTTTTCAGATGCTTGTATTTAAATAGGAACAGAAGGTGGAACGGTGAGAAGAAAAGAAATGAAGAATTATGCTATTGTCCATAAACTGGCCAACAAATGACATTTATTGTTGTAACTGGCATATGGCATTTGCTACAATGAGTGATCACGTCTTAAAGTTTTGATAAAACAACCATCTGGTCAAGAGGTAAGGGCCCCACAGATGGTCCCGCTGCTGCTGCTCCACCTTCCCAAATACAGGATGTGCCACGTGAATACTTCTACATCATACCTCTTGACAGTTTTTTTGCTGCATATATTGCATTGGACAAATTTTATGGAGAACTTTAGTTTCTCCTGAAGAGATGGAGAAATATTTTCAAATGTTGGAGAAATTCTTTGGAGATGGTAAGTCTTCATCCTACTCTTCCCCTTCTCTTCTATCTTCAGCAGAAGACGTCTTAACTTTGAAACTCTCTTCTTTTGAAGGAAAGCCAGAAAAACGATGGAGCAGTGGTTTTGAGTCTGTCTCCAGAGAGATATGCAACCCAAAAAACTGATTTAGGGTATGGTTTGCAATGCGGATGGGTGGAGAAGTAGGCCCTCATTAGGACCTTGGTGGTAAAAACCGCCTACCGCCGCAGCGGCGGCCGCCAAAAGACCAGCCGTCCGCCGTATTATGACCATAGCTGGATTTCTGCCAGTAGGACGGTGGAAATTCATCTGTGGCCATGGCGGTGGATGGCGGTAAGGCCACGCCAGAAGAGCGCCGCAGACCGTATCATGACCCATGATATGGCCTGGTGGTGTTCTGTGGCGGACGCTGCTGCTGGCAGCAGCGCCCCGTCCCGTCCCGTCTCCTGCCGGAGGACCCCCTGACAACAGGTAAGTCGGGTGCTCTGACAGGGGAGGTGTTGTATGCGTATGTTCGTGTGTGAATGAAGGTGCGTGTATGCAGGGGGGGTCTGGAGAGGAAGGGCAGGGTGGGGGAAATCTGTGGAGGGGAGATGGGTGGGGAAGACCCTATCAGTGACAATAAAGGGGTTCCCTGTTACTGATATTGCCTACCGCCATGGTTTTCGTGACGGTAAAAAAAACACTAATGCCATGGCGGTATGCGGGGTCATGATACCGCCGGCGGTACAGTGACAGCCGCTGGGCTGGAGATAGATATCTCCAGCCCAGCAGCTGTTACCGCCATGGCGGTCAGTGTGCTACATTGTCAGTTTGGCTTCAGCCATACCGCCAATGTCATAGAATGGCAGTAAGTACCGCCAGCCTGTTGGCGGTACTACCGCCATACTAACGCTGACCACCGGGGTTGTAATGTCCCCCTTAGGGCCTGAATACAAGTTTGGCAATCCATGGACTGCCCTGGCGGTGGCAGGGGTCCGACTGCCGTCAGGTTGACAGTCAGACCACTGTATTACAATGCATGCAGATCCATAGAACAAAGACTGCCGCTGTCCTGCCTGCACCGCCAGGCAGTGCAGACCGCCATGGATGCGAGAGAGGCCAATGAGGCCGTCGGACCCAGTGTTTCCACTGACCTGATTATGATGTGGACTTTCACGAACCTGACTGTGGTGGTCCATCCTCCATGTCACAGCTGGCAGAAACAGAGGAACAAAAGGCAAACACTCACCTGCAGGCAGCGGCACACATCCTGTGCTGCCATGGAGCCGATTCTATACGTCCTGCCACTGCTGCTGCTCATAGATGAAGCCCGAAATCTACATTGCTGTGGATGCAACCAACAGTAAGACAATACACCTACCAGGGTTCCTAAACTCAACAACAGATCGTTGCGGTGCCATCCACCCGGTATGTGGGATTACACTACCTGCACTAAGTACAGTTTAATGTGTCCCGGGTCGGAGTTGTACACAAAGTATGACTCATATGCAGCCACATGGCACCCCTTTTGGGCAGGTCACTCACACTACACCGCCACACTCCACAAAAAACACACGTCTGCACATCCCAGTTTCAGGGACAGTGAAGTCTACAGAACATTGTGTCACACTCCTGGTCGCCGGGGGGGGGGGGTCACTCTAGTACTCACCTCTTGGGGTTCCTAGTTTCTCCAGCTCCCTTCTACTGACTCCACTTCCTTGGGTGGGGGACTGCCTTGAACATTTCACTTTTTTAGTATATGATTTGGCCCTCCCGAGGGCCCTCACTGTTGACCTATGATTTTGCCACTGCTTATTGCTCTCTATGCTCTTTACTGATTGCTAATCTGTATATTATAGTGTGTTTACTTACCTCCAGTTGGGGGATTGCCTATTCAATATTCTAGTATTTGTGTCACTACAATAAAGTACCTTTATTTTTATAACACTGTGTGGTTCTTTCATGTGTGATAGTGCTGTGTGACTATAATGGTATTGCACCCACTTTGCGTGTCTCCTGGATAAGTCTTGGCTGCTCATCCACAGCAATCTCTAGGGCGCCCTGGCTTCCTAGACACTGCCTACACTTCACTAATAGGGAATACCTGGTTCTGGTATAAGGTGATAACACCATAGGTGCTCACCACACACCAGGTCAGCTTCCTACAGAGGATTTCTTCTTAGGAGGGGTGGTCTTCTCTTTAGGATGAGTGGGCTTCTTCTTCAGAGTGGGAGGGATACAGGAGCTTGCAGGGAGGGCAGGTGTGACAGGGGAGGACTTAGATGTGGAAGGGATGGGTTGGGATGTGGGTGGGGTCCTCTTGGGTCTGTGTGGGGGAGTGGAGGTCACAGATGAAAGGGCAAGGACAAAAATGAAAATTTCTTTAGGAAAACGGGGAGGGGCTTCAGAAGGTACTGGGGTTTGGGAGGTTAGGGGAGTTGTTTTGCCTGTGGGTGTTGATGCTGCTGGTCGGTGCGTATCTGAGGTACGTTTGGGTGGTGTCTGTTGCTTGTGCAGGTGTGGGTGTTTGCGTTTGCTTGGAGGCTGTGAGGTGGAGGTGATGTGGGATGATGTGGGAGTGGTGGCTGTGATGTGTGGGTTTTAGGGTGGTATATGGGGCGACGGTGGATGTGGTGTCTGTGGATTTTGGGGTGGTGTCTGGTGGTATGGTGTCTGGGGTGTGTGTTTAGGTGGTATCTGGGGGTATGGTGAGTGCGGTTAAAGTATCTCTGGGTGTTGTGGTGGTATATGTGGGTATAGTGTCTGTGGTGTGTGTGTGTTGGGGAGGTGGTGGTGTCTGTGGAAATGGTGGTTGTTGTGGTCTGTGTGAGTGACTGTTGAATGCTTGTGTGCCAGTGTGGCTTGTGGTGCTTGTGTTTATGTGTGCTGCATGTGTGTGTTGAGGTGGGTGCATGTGGGTGTATCTGTGTGCTTGGGACAAGTAGGGGATGGGGGAATTTGGATTGGGAAGAGATAGGTGTTGGGGGCAGGATTGTGGGGGATGGATGACTGCCGCCAGTAAGGAGGCCAGAGCCTGAAAAGATCACTGTAGGCCAGACATGGCACTATGAATGCCTTCTAGGTACGCAACCATCTGTGTGACCTGGCTGCCCTGCACCTGGATGGCATTTACAATGGCAGTCTGACCCACAGAGATACTCCTCATGAGGTCAGGGGCACCGCGAGCAGGGGGTCTGGTTCCTTGGGCAAAGGAGACGCCCACTCTCTTGGGTGAGCAGGCAAGGCCAACTGGGTGGAGTGCAACAGGGAGGGTGGAGATGGAACTGTGGGCGGCAGACAAGGTTGGAACATGTGCAGGTCCTAAAGGGTCCACCATCACTATGGAGTGGCCTTTGGAGGAGGAATCTGAAGATGATGAGGTAGCTCCTGTGTCCTCCGTGGTACTCCCCTCACCCTCCGGGCCACTGGGTCCCTCCATGTCGGTCGTCTCATGACTGGAGGTACTGTGGCCAACTGTTTCCCCACTTGGTTCGACCCTGTCTCCTCTGCTTGCCTGGGATGATGCTGAAATTACAAAGACAAATAGGGTCACTATGTGTACCTGATCACTATTGAACAACATCTGTGATTAGCAAATATTACCATGACCTACAGTGGCCTCCATCCACACGCTCCAGCAAAGTGGCTCCAACATTTGCCACACTGTATGCATTACTATGATCTGAGCACTTGGTGCCACACTCCTCCACCTTACAGGTTTGTGACCACAGGCTTATCAGGGTCTACTATTACCACTGCCCTCCTCTTACGAGTTCACCACCTCACCCAGGTACACTACTGACAGGTCCAATCCTAGAAGTTGCATTTGACCTTCTGGAGCCCAGCTAACTGATCACGGGGCTCCCTCACTACTTACCGTTGCCACATACCATTTTGGTCGGACGGCCCAGCCTTGATAAGGTCACTTGTGTGACGAAACACGTGTTGGCTGTATCTCGTTGATGACACAATGATCTCTGGCATCTACAATTAAAGGCAACATCTGCAAAACAAGAACTTGGACTCCAGCCTACTTTTCACCTCAACATTATACTTTGAGGGTTATTTTCCCTGTCACACCATTGGACTATATATTCTGTGTGCTGTGGCCATCTTGTTTAAATGCATGCATGCTACATGAACTGTCAAGAGCTGCCCACAGGAAATTCTGAATCACAGACAACTCCAATTGCATGGCTGAAGTTGTGCAATCACCTTACCCATTAAACAAGCAGGAGATCTTACCACCTTCAATGGTTTGCCTCATGTAGCATCCCTCAGTTACCTGTTGTCATACAATAGTACAGCAATGCCAAGTTCGTCATCACAGATCCCACACAAGGTCATGTATCCAGCTAATGTTCATATACCCAATGCAACATAATGTAGAAATGATGGGCCTAAAATCCAGCCATGTTGCTGACAGAATTACAGAAGCCTGAAGAAGTTGACATGTAAACACACATGTCACACTACAAGCAAATCACCAATGGTCACCTCACTATGTGTGCACTGTCTACATTGACTCATGGAGGTTGTACTAATGTTGCTCAGATAGATAACACATCCTGCACATATATGTACACAGGAGACAATTTGGGCCAAATGTCAGGGAGAAATCTCTAAAAAAAAATCCACACCACAATGAAACAGCTAGTCCCAGCAGGGGTGTGGAATTTATTAAAATATCTACTTGTCCAGGGGACAGGTTGCTTCTCAAATCTACTTGTCCTGTAAAAAGATCTACTTGTCCCTTTGGTGCCATGTAGTGTGGCGACAAATTATGGCAGCAATTAATAGCCTCTCTGATTATGCCAGGGCTACTACCATAGTAGGGCTTGAATACTTGGAGTTTAAATCCCTACTGTAGCAATTTCCTTATTTTGCCACCTTTCTGCAGATCTGCATACTGGGGCTGGAGGAAGCAGTAAGCAATAGTTCCAGGGCTGGAATGCCTTTGAGTCTGCAAACCTACTAACCTGCATGTTTTAAAGATTTTTACCAGCTTCTCTCTAATATTTTCCCATAATAAGAAAGGTTGGACATTTACTCCTGACAATGGCAGAATTAGAACTTCTTCCAGGGTTGGGAAGAAAGTGGCTGGAGGGAAAATGAACTTGCAGATGCTCAATAGATTTTCACATGAGCAAATCTACACATCGTATTTACCCACGCTAAAATACAGTTCACAAATATTTTATAGGGGTACGACATATACCATGGGTGCACTTTTGTGACTTTCTTTAAGAATTTGGGGCCACAAGTAGGTAGGTTCAGATTTGTGACCTGCAAATTGCGAGTCGCAAATCCGAATGTAGGATGGTGTCCTTGACACCATCTGTGATTCGCAAGGGCTTCGCAAATGCCCACATCATGAATAATCATGAGGTGGGTCGCAATTTGCGACCCCCTCACGAATGGTGGCCTGCTGGAGACCGCAGACCACCATGTCTGTGACTGCTTTTCAATAAAGCAGGTTTTTTTGGTAATGCAGCCCGTTTTCCTTAAAGGAAAACGAGATGCATAACAAAAACGAAAAATGAAACGTTTTCATTTCATTTTTTAGGAGCAGGACCACTGCCTGCTCTGAAAAAATGTTTACAGTGACATTCACCATGGGGAAGGGGTCCCATGGGGATCCCTTCCCTTTTGCGAAAGTGTTAGCACCCATTTGAAATGGGTGCAAACTGAGATTGGTTTGCGCCCGCGGTCACAAAACAATTCTACATTGCACTGCGAGTTGCAATTAGGAAGGGAACACCCCTTACTAATTGCGAGTCACAAACCTGTTTTGTGATTCGGTAACCAGGTTACTGAATCGCAAAACTGGGTTTTGCATCGCAGTGTGCTTTTTGCATGTCGCAAACAGCGAAAGTCGCTGTTTGCGACATGCAAAAAGCTACCTACATGTGGGTCTAGGTCCCTAATTAGGTCTGGTGTTAACAAAGACATTTTGTTTTTATTAAACTTCTATTTCTCTCTCTTTCGGCTGGCTTTACTGTGAGTGATCGCATTCTGCTCTTCCACAAGGAGCATATTGCCACACAAAGTAGTTTTGTTCAGTGTCAGGAACTACAGTGGCAATCAGTGACGTAACGAAACTGGAGGGTGCCCCTTTGCAAAGAACATGGAGGAGCCCCCTCTCCAGACTCACTCAGGGCAGGTGCTGTGCTGACGGGGCCCCCTGGAGGGCGGCTGTGGGGCCTTTGTTATGCCGCTGGTGGCAACGTGTGCTTTAAGAGTTCAAAAACTTTTTGGGGGGGTTTTGCCAATGTTTGTTACAATGTTGAGGGCCTGGTAGCTCCCACAACAATAAAGTGTTACAAAAGCCATGTCAAAACAAGACACGCATTGATGAAACTAAAAGACTTATAAAAATATGTCAGATCAGTTGGCTTTGTCAGTGTTTGTTTATTTTCATGCTTCCCATAATCATGTTGAAAATGGTTACACTGATTTTCCATTAGAAATATTTTTGGGAAATGCTAGCATGCATCAACACATTTTACTAAATGACACTTCATTTGCATATAATCAGAGAGCATTCTGGGAGCATTATACTTAGCCTCTTAGCCTAAACTTTTCAAACATGTGTGAACACGTTTTTTTTTTTGTACTGGAACCAACGTCAGTAGTGAAGTGTGACCTTAAAACATTTATTTACAGCACGCACCCTAATAATGAAGGCTTTCAAATAATGAACCATAAATACAAGTTCGAACAGCATTATCTTTTGGAAACACATTACCTCAACTGCAGAGAGTTCAACTCTCTGTAAACAGGCAGCTAAAGGGTTTGTGCTGCAGGGGGTTGGGCCTACTTGTCCCAAGGACAAAGTAAACATAAAAACTTGTTGCCCTTGACCCCAAACAAGATGTCCCGGGCGTCGGGCGATGCCTCTCTCATTGGATTTCCAATTCCAAAAACATGTTGCCATGCGCACGGAATTCAGACATCATCCCATGAAGACAGGTAGATCCTGTATGATACAGCAGTGAAAATGGTTTGGCAAACGTTAAAGGTACACATGCCAACCTGTAGGCATAAGGAAAGATGACAACAGTGATGTCACCAAAAATATGTCAATGGACGTTCACCACTTACCAAGTGAAAGTATTGCTCAGTGACTGCACCCAAAGAGCAATGTATGCTCTGTCACATGTATGATGGCCACCTTCACATGACAGACAGTAGTGAGGCACCACCACTTGTGACACACTGAAGACATGTGATGTAGCCTGGGGGGAACAGATGTGAATATGCTCACTTGAGCAGACACATGCCTCAGGACAGTGATCTATTATTTCATGTTGTTTGGGCTGTCACAGTGAAGAGTAGTGGACAAATTACACCCGCAACAACAAAAAGCATGACCTGATTGATTACTGAACTCAGCCATGTGTTGGCCCTGGAGAGGAAATTGGTTTTGGACTGTACTCTGATGTGTCCTAGGTCACTGGGCTAATATGCAAGGTATATCAACATCCACCAACTTCCATACCTACAGAAACAGATATTCATCTTGTGAGTCATAAATGGCCCATCCCCATTCTTCGGGGGAGATGGCAGAAGCTAACACATCAACTTAGCAATGTTACAGGCAGGAATATGCACAGGACTTACCCCTTTGTAGCTGCTGTGCTCTCCTCAAATGTCCATCAAGCTCAGGGAAGGCCACCCCTTCTAATGCAGACCATTAGGAGGGGTCAGGCCTGTGACGAGCACCCCGCCCATGTAGGGAGGACAGTACCAGCTGAACCTCTGCGGTCTTCCTGGCCCAGCATCTCAGGTCCTCCTACCTCTTCCCACAGTGGCTGCTCCAACGGCTATGGACCCCCAGGGTCTGCACCTTCCGGGCGATAGCTCCCTAAATCCCCTTCTTCTGATGGGCGTTGACCCTTATGTATGCAAGAGACAAATCAAAAGATTATACACACAGGTTTTAACCCAAATGGTTGTGTCGTACACATGTCAGAAACACCAAGCATGCTATGATTAACTTGTCAACACCCCACAAGTGTAACACACACACATGCAATTAAGTACAGGGACAAGACTGCAAACTTTTGGGTTCATCTGAAGACTAATCCACTACCCTGCTCATGGCCTACACTGACTAAGTAAGCCCACTGACATCAGGTAGGCCAGGCCCAACCAATATGTACTGTGATGTGAGCCAGAATGACACAAAACACCCCATTGCGGTCTTCTGAAGGGTAAACCCCTTGAGCCTGACTGGACAGACACTATTACTCCCTGCAATATTGACTCACTCCACACAGTCCCTACAGGCAACTAACATAGTACAAACTTCACCCTATGACTTGAATGACAACAAAAGGGCTGACATGGTAGGCACAAAAACCTCCTCCCTGTACATGTGGCCTATCCAATGTAGACTCATGCCACTTCAGAGTGAGTTTGTGTGGTATGTACTTGTACCACAGAACACACTTTGGACCATATGTGGCAAACCTACAGAGACAGCATCCAACATGTAAAGGTATGTTTGGTCTAATTTCTGGCATGTAACCAAGCTGCTGAGTCACATGTCATGGCCTCCCTGGAATCTAGAAACTATGTGCACTGTGAGTTTGTCACTTGTGCAATACACCTGTACATATGTACTAGTTCATGGATTTACCTCAGTCCCCGTTCCTAATCTAGTCCATGGACTAAGGCATGCAGGCCAAGTCTTGCCACTAGGGCCTCATATTGGTACATGCTAGGATCTCCCAGCTCTACAAGGAGTGGGCACATTACCACTGTTGCATATCCACAGTGACTCTACCCAAGCCTGCGCTATGTCCCATATTGGGAGATACATCTGACAGGCCCTGGTCTCTACAATTATCCATGTGACAAGGTGTAGCCGGCTGTCCGATAACCTGGCTCCAGGCGTCCCAGAATCGGAAACGATGACCCGATTCTACGGCGGGGACGACGCCTCGCCCCGGTGTACTGGCAACGCTGACGCCGGAAAACGCCTAGGGAACCCGGATATCCGGGTTCCTGAGAGGACTGAAAAAGAAGACGGACTTTGCGCGCGGGGCGCAAAAGAAGAACCAAACGCCGACGGAGACGAGGGGAACGAGAACGAAGGAACGAAAGACCGGAGCAACACCGAGAACAGCAAGGATACCCTGGAGATAAACGGCCAACCTAGGGCCGGGAGGGGAGCCGAAGAACACGAACTCCGCCACGTCCCCGGATGGACGTGGCTAACCAAGGTACAGTCCTTCCTAAAGGACAAAGTCTTACAGAAAGGGAAGAGTAACGACGGGAGAGGGGAGGGTGGATACTGGGAGACGGGAGGGGGGAATCTGAGGAGGGCAGGGAGAAGAATTGCATTATGAAGGAGAAGAGGAGTCTGAAACATTAAGAATATCATAAGAAAAGGGAGTTAAATCACAGAACCAAAGAACACTATTTAGTAATTCTTAAAGAGTACTCAGGGACAGAAAGCTAATTCTAAGAAAACACGAGGAGGTGATTGTTTTGGCACCCGCTGCTTTCCAACTCCGCACACTTTCCAAAAGGGGTCACACTATCTCTCTCTGTCTCTCTCTCCCTCTCTACCTCTCTCCTTCTCTCCCTCTCTCCTATACTACTAATAATAAGACCTCTACCTCTATACCATCCTGACTTACCCTAATATCCGTTCCTCTTTTCCGGTACACCTGTGAGCCCGAGAAGAAATCTTCGCCAGTCAAGAGGGGACCTGAAAAGAGAGAGAAGAGATATTCTAATATGAAGAACACGCCACCCATATATTCTTGAACAAATCACATATCCTTAACGAACCTTAAATAAAATCACTGATTCTCACACACCCAAGCCTCATAGTCGTTATTATCACCAACCCAGTGCCACACAAGGTCAGTCTGCAAGGCAGTAACAAAACCTCCCCAAGGAGGGACAAACTAAAGCATTTACCAATGATAACAAAGGATTTTTGAAAGGCAAGCCTGTGAACGAGTTTAAGTGATGCAGTTCCTTTCTCATACTTTGCCACAACCTTTTGAAGTGCCACTGTGTGTTCCTCGGTTTTGTCAGTCTGTGTTTTCTGGGTACCATGAAAAACTGTTCAAGCCGCACAATGCCTTATCCTAAGTGTTCCATCCTTTCCACTCTGCCACATTGCTCGTAGCGTCCGCTCTTCTTGGTTCGTGGGCCTCTGCTTTTGAACTCACATTTCCCAACCATCCACCACAATGACTCTGTCCTACCTGGTTTCAGGCTAACACAAAATCTAAATTAAAAAATGTATCATGTAAGTGCAACTTGCGATCCTTTTTGCATCAAACTAAATGTAATTTTCCCAAAGCTGTAACCGTTTTCCTCAAACAACATCTCAGGTGGGCTGCGGCCAAGTATCTTTTTGTTAAAAGTAGCCCTTAAATGTATCGCCCAAGGCTGCTTGGGAGGGGTAAGCACTTGCAGTAAACAACTTGCCCATCCTTATGGAGGCTGGTCTGCAAGTCTCTCTTGTAGGCGTGGGCAGGAAGGCGAGCGACCTAGTTACAATGAAATAAAGCGTTGTAACCTCCTTACCAGACTTTTCTTGCCACATAAATTGAAAATGAAAATAAAACAGTTTCACATAACTAACTGAACTTTTCTTCCATCTAATATTCAAAGATAGTGATGTCGTCCACTATAGGCGTGCCGTGCATTTTTGTTGAAAAACACAGAGGAACATCATTCTCTCCAATCTTGTAAACAAGAGTTCTGTTCTACCTCCTATGCAGAACCAACACATTATTCTTAGAAGCGTTCAGCCGCCTTTGGGCATACCTTCTATACAATCAAATAAAAATAAATAAGGTATGCCTGACTAGAATTTTGATGGGATTTGTAATCGATGGGGTAATGCATGCTCGGCACATGCGAGTAGGCAACAGGGGGTGGTGGGACAGTAGCCCGGCAGTGCAGCACCCCCTCCCCTCGCAAGGCCCCTTCAGCCCAGTGTCTATGAAGGACTCAGGGACCCTCACCCATTCTGCATGGGGGGCCCTATCAAAATGCATTACTTTGCTGAAAAAGAAAAGAAATGAAAGACAGTCTTTTCACATTTCCTGTTTCCTGCCTGCACCACGCTTGGACATGGACAAATACTGAGGTTTATTGGCTGCACATTAAACTGAAACACTGCACTCGCCTATTTTTGCCTGACCTCTGGTGGCATGTTTGAAATTCAGACTCCAGCTTGATCCGTCCCTCCTCCTTCACCCATATTAAATTCATCACAAATCCGTTAAGACATCCGTTAATTAATTCGGTGCCGATGCGTGCTCTGCCAGCAAAGGAACATTGAAACACAGAATAACAAATAACGAAACAAGAGTATTTTCATGCTTTTTTTTGTTCTCATTGCAGGGCATTGGAAACAGCTCGTCTGAAGAGCTTTGTGCTGAGTGTACGGTTCAGTTCTTTCGTGCTCTGATAAAATCTAAGCCTGGGGTTGACAGGATGCATTTTCTCAGGCGCAGAGCAACCAAGCTCATCAGGAGAAAAACAGGAAAGAGCAAGGGGGGCAAGATTAAAAATAAATGAAAAACAAGTAATGAAATAAAAAAATGGAGTTGGGCGAGGCGTGCTGAATGAAATAAAGGTACAGCCGGCGTATGTAAACAAAGCGCGGTGTGCCGCGCTGTAACAATCAAAACAAGAGTTTAAACGTGTGCACTATTTGTGTGTTCAGTAAAATTTATGCGCTCACACGTTGATTTTACTTTGCTGTCTTTCTGCTCCGGTGCTCGGAATGACCGAGATAACATACCGAGCTGCATACCACCTTCTAAACAAACAAGTAATGAAATTAAAAAATGGAGGTGGGTGAAGCGTGCCAAATGAAAGAAAGGCGCAGCCGGTATGTAAACAAAACGCTGCGCGTGCCGCGCTGTAACAATTAAAACAAGCATTTGGAATGCAATAGTTTTGCGTTTGCTTCCAGTTAGAGCTGATAGCGTTGTAAATGACGGACTGGACTTGTATTGCCACACAGACTGAAAATAAGAGGAAGAGAGCGAGAGCCAGCTGTCCCTGGAAAAGCTCCCCTCTGATTTTGGTTTATGTTTACAGAGGAAGCTGGTGTGGAGGAGGGACTGAACACACACCCACAGCGCAAGGCAAACAGGCCAATACTGAGAGTAAAAGTCCCCTTCAGAAGAGATAAACAGGACATAGTGTAATTACACAGTACTTTGTGCTGCTCCCAAACTGAAAAAAGGCAGAACAAAGAGCCAGAACTGACCACTAGCAAGCAAGGATTTTTGAAGGACACTGCAACTAACCAATCAAAATGCAGGAACTCACTCTATTGTATACTTTAGTATACAGCAGGCCGAACGCTAATGCTCGACCTAAAAAGAAAATAAGTTGCATATTCTTATATGTAAATAACAAACATAGAAACATTTTAAAATTGTAATTCTTTATACAATTACACTATTTTCGGACATAAAGAGCAAGATATATAACAGCACAGAAATGAATCTAATTATTAAGGGCCTCATTACAAGTATGGTGGTCTACAGACCGCCACACTCGTGGTGACGGTCAGGACCGCCGCTGATGCAGCGGTCCGACCACCACATTACAACCCTGGCGGTCAGACAACCAGGGAACCACCAGCTCTACCAGGATCCATGATCCCAGAGGCCTGGCAGTTGCAGAGATCGTAATCCGCAAGGGATGCACTGTATGCAGCGCTGCCCTGCGGATCATGACTTTGTTCTCCACCAGCCTTTTCATGGCGGTCATGAAAAGGCTGGTGAAGAACAGGTGCAGGGGGCCACAGAGGAGCCCCTGAACTGCCCATGCACTTGGCATGGGCAGTGCAGGCCCGCCCTGGCCACCACTTTCGCAATGTTCACTGTCTGCTTTGGTTTCAGCCGCTGACCTAGCAGGAAACCCATAATAGCTCCAGCGGGAAGGTCGCCGCATAGGCGTCCGCCACCCTGTCTAGAGTTTGGCAGGCGGAGTTTTGCATCCACCAAACTTGTAATCAACCCTAAGCCTCCTAATGGATTATTCTGAAGACTTGAGTTGGTAGGCTACATTGTTCTGGGCACAGATGCCAACCCAAACTCCAAAATTCACTGTGGAATGTCTATGAAAGCAGATTGACACAAGAAGCCAAAACACACAATACAGTGGAAGGGTGGCATGATGGGCCCGATTACGAGTGACCGCCAGACATGCAGTGGCGGTACGAGCTCCATTTCATGACCACAGCGGTCTGGCGGTTGCGGCGATCCTACTCTATCGGGGCAGGACTCCAAGCAGCGCTGCCCTGAGGATTACGACCTAGTTCTCCGCCAGCGATTTCATGGTGGTAGCACTGCCATGAAAAGGCTGGTGGAGAACGGGTGCTGGAGGCCCCGGGGGGGGTGCCTGCACTGCCCATGCACTTGCCATCGAGACAGTGAACATTGCGAGGGTGCTGCTAAACCCTCCATCCTACAGCATTGCCTCCGGGTCGATTATGAGCCTGGAGACAATGCTGTAGGGTGTTTCCTGTTAGGCCAGCAGGCGGAAACTGGGGTTTCTGCCCGCTGACCTAGTGGGAAACACATAATAGGCCCGGTGGGGAGGTAGCCACTATGGCGGAAACTTCCCCATCAGAAGTTCAGCGGACGGCCGTAACCATCTGCTGAACTAGTAATAAGGCCCAATGTCTTCCAATCTACACTAGGCAGAACTCAACCTATGAATGGAACAATCTATAACCCAAATTCAACCTAAACTTAGCAAACAAACCAAAAGAATGATTATTCAGAAATAATAGCCAATAGCATATTATAAAATAGATACTAATCAACAAAGCTCCTAAAAAAGTAGAGCATAATCATAACCAAATTAGAAATTGTTTCTCATATAAACGATAAACAAAATATTTGAATGAGACTGATAAAATAAATGAATATTATATCATTTATATAAAAAACCTAAATCTTAATGACAAAAAATCTCACACAACAAACTCAATCCATTGTGAAAACTAATTGCAACATAATTACAACCTAAAATACAAAATAACGGGGGGGGGGGGGGGTGGCCAAGCAAGATGGTCGGAGGACGCACTTCTAGGAAGCTCCCGTCATCCCGGCCTGATCCTGCAGGAATACTGGGGTGCCTGGGATTTTAAGTACTCCCCCGGCAAGGGAGAGTGCCCCGACTCCTGTGGCATCCTGAACCCCTGCTCTGATGGTCCGGGGATCCTCGATCCTGGCAGCGAGTGCTGCCCGCCTCGGTCCGCATGGAATGTGGCCTGGCGGAGAGAGGGGGAGACCTCCGCTCGGCCACCCCCCTCAGGGTCCTTGCCTTGTTTGGGCTTCGTTCTAGCGGCTGGCCTGGCTGTGGCGCCCGGTCATGCATGACCTGTGTCACGAGGTCTAAAACAGCTGTTGGACCCCGGAGCAGACTGCGGAGCTTGAGCGGGGCCAACCTACATTCCCCTTCCCTGGCGGACGGCTTAGGTTCTGGGCCGAGGGGAGAACGTTGGAGGACGGCACGGAGCGGGGGCCCAGGTGAGCAGCAGGGGGCCAGTTGGCTGCAGCTGCCTTCTGACGTTTTTCTTCGATCAATTGCATTTTCATTTCTTCACACTGTGGCGCACATTCACATTAACATTTGCAGCCTTTTTCTCTATCACCCCTCATTTTTCCCTAGTGCTTTTTCCTTTCTCCCCTTTTCCTCTGCCACCCGCAAAGCACCTTTCCCTCCCTCCCACCTCCCAACTGACTGCTCCCCCCAACCTCCTCCCCATCTTAATGGCGGCGGTGCACGCAGGTGCGGTGCTGGTGCGCTGAAGGCGTGCCAAAGGTAAGCCCGTCTGCGCCCGTCCATGCCTGGACCGCACCCAGCACCAGGAACCCTCGTGGCTTTGGTTGAGGTCCCCCCCCGCGCCTTGAGACCCTCACAGGTGATTAGCCACGCTTTATAAGCATTGGTTGATTGAACCGTAGCAGAGCACCTGGGGCGCGGCCTGGCGGGGTGGGGGGAGACCAAGGATTAACAATTGGAGAGATGGCGTGAGCATGTTTGGATGTCAGCGGTACAAAGTCGGCGGTATAGGTGGTGTACCATTGTATGAAGGTGTACTGGAGCCAAAGCGCGGATCAAACCCAACGTAATAATAGCGCCTGAAGCAGGGGTTGATTGGCAGGATATATGGACATAACAGCAGCCAGCAGTTGATGTTTCATTGGGTAATGAGATTGATCTGGATTGACTGAAGGCTGTCATAGTTCAAGGGAACATCAACCTTGCTCCTATAAGTCAGATACTGTTGTGATACATCCCATTGTCCTACTTTTCTTTGGTTGATGGTTAGATTGGGTGGCACAGACAGACTGCCACGTCGCAGGGGAAAACGTTGTGTATGGAGCAATATACTATCCTGCTATGTTGCCACAGCACCAGACACGGGTGGGTGGGCCTGTAGATGATCTGGGCATGCCAGCTGCTGTGGAGGAACCATTGCAAGCTGAACTTCTGGCGGCTATTCAGGGCTCAAGGGTGGCCCTTGAGGGGAAGATAGAGACAGTGGCTGTGGAGGTAAACCTTTTCCGAGCGGACCTCCGGAAGGTCTCTGATAAGGTCAAAGTTGCGGAGGGGTCCATTGTGGATTTGCAGACAGAGGTTGGTACTCTACGAAAGCAGATGGTGCAGGCCACTTCCAAAGTTGGGGTGATGGAGGCGAGACTGAAAGATGCAGAGGGTAGGTCCCGACTAAATAATGTGCACCTTCTTGGGTTTCTGGAGCACGCAGAGGGCTCCACTGTGGAGGTCTTTGTGGAGCGCTGGATTAAAGATGTATCCAGCCTGTTAGGCTATCCACTGTGTGTGTGGTGGACCCTGTGTGTGTGGGCTCATAGGGCCCTGGTCGCACCTCCTTGGCCTGGCGCCAACCCAAGGGCCATCATTGCACGTCTTTTGAACTATAAGGATCAAGACGGTCTCCTACGGGCTGCACGTGAAACAGACAAGACTGTTTTTGAGAACTGCAAAATTTCCATTTATTCAGACTACACAAATAAGGTACATACCTCTCTGAAGGGTTTTCTGGAGGTGAAGGGCAAGCTTTGTGCAATGAACATTAGATACAAGTTACTGTATCCGGCGCGCTTAAAAGTGCTCTCGGGAGGCAAACCCCACTTTTTTGAACACCCGGAAGCGATCTGGAGATGGTATGAGATGTGGGACAAAGTTCCACCGGGTAGATCTGGGCAGGCTGGCTCGGTGGCTAGTCTTGTCTCCGGTGTGGATGGTTCAGACTGGAGGAACCGCAGGCATAGCCAGATGGAGGTCTCTGCGGGGCGGGGAGCCAGCAATGACAGCAGAGTTGAAACTCAACAGGATGGTACAGTGTCTGACAGACTGACTGTAGCACCTGATTTGGGAGTGGAGATGATTTCTGTTGACAGTTAACTTTATTCTTCTTGAGTGGATAGTGTTGTAACGCTTGTCTCTGGGGGGGGCATGTTCTTATGTTGGAGGTCCATTCCTTGTACAGTAAGGAGTACCGGGATTATAGTGGATCTGAAATCGAAGTGGCAGTCCTTGAGTCTACATTATATGGCGAGGGGTGATGTCCTTATTGGAATATGATTGATTAGGTATACAGGCATGATGTATTTAGTGTACAGGGTGGGGGGTAGTTACCTCCACTGTTGTGGTAGAATCTTGTAATTGAGGCGTTGGGGGTTAGGCTGTTGTCCTGGCAGCATTTACACATATGGATCTACAGTACGCTTTGATGTATTTGTTTTACTGTTTATCCAGGGTGGGAATGGGGTTTTGGGATTATTTAGTTAGTGCATGTTTGCATGTGTTTGATGATTACAACAGCAATGCATATTTGTATGTGAGATGTGGAATAATTACTCAATTTGCCTTCTCTTTACAGGAGGGGGGTGGTGGGAGGAGGTCAATGATGGACGGCCTATATCGACAGATTAATATGCTGACATGGAATGTCAGGGGCTGAAAAACTACACAGCGTGCTATAGAGTGCATTCTTTCCTGCGGCGACATAAGGTTCAAATTGCCTGTTTACAGGAAACGCATATGATCTAGAAGGAATCGCAAAAGCTTGCTTAGAAATGGCGGGCCAAGTGTTCTCCTCGTCCTTTTCCTCTTACACATTAGGAGTAGCAATATGGATTGCGCCAGGGGTCCCATTTACACATGTCCACAGCGAAGCTGTTTTGGAGGCGCGATATATACTCTTACAGGGTACATAAGATGGGGAGCCCCTTGCTATTCTCAACACTTATGCACCCAACACAGATGATCCTTGCTTCTATGATAATATACCTGAGGTATTGGGGGAAGGGGTGGGGGCTCCTATTGTATGGGCTGGAGACTACAATTGCATATTGGACGGTGAGAAAGATCGTTACCCATCTAAACTGGGTACTAAACTGTTAATGGTGAGATCCCTAACAATGGTCATGCACAATGTAGGATTATGGGACGGATGGAGGGAACTACACCTGGAGAGTAGGGAGTATACCTGTCATTCCAAGACGCAGAATACATATAGTCAGCTGGACCGATTCCTCCTCGGTGGCCTGAACTGCTCACGGGTGTTGGATATCAAACATTTGGGGTTTCCTATCTGATCATGCACCGGTATTGATGCAGCTGCAGTGGGGTTCGGATGGCGGGGTGACATGTAGTTGGTGCATGCCCAGGGAATTTCTGACAGATGCTGCCTGTTGTGAAAAAACAGCAGTTGCCATTAAAGACTACATAGCCATGAATTGGGGCACCACGGCCTCCAGAGGAATGGACTGGGAGACCATGAAGTCCATTCTGAGAGGGGTGTTTATAGGAACGACTTGTGGGGTGCGCAGACAAATGGAACAGGATCTCAATGAATGGGAGGGTAAACCAGCAGCTATGCAGCAGCAGACTCTACTAACAAGGGAGGCAGAAAAAGAGTAGCTCCGGTTGCATAGGGAGGTCAGTAGATGCTGGGAGACCCTGGATAAGGTAACACTTAGATCCTACAGAAAAGCGACTACACTGTGAGGGGGTTAAATCTGGTAAGTTCCTGGCATGGATCCTAAAGCGTGAAGTGGAACCTCCCCCCATTCTACATATCAGGAATGCCAAGAGTGTGCAGATTACTAATCACAGGGACATCTTTAAAGTATTAGTGGAACATTTGCAGGCAGTGTCACGTGCTGGCGCATCAGTGCCAGACAATTATTTGGGAGAGTTCCTGCAGAAGAGATGACTCCCACAGCTGGACCCTGAGAGTATGGAAAGTTTGGAGGCTGAGAACTGTAAAGGAAGTGAATACGATGGAGGAGGCATTGTCAAAATCTAGGTCTCCGGGCGGGGATGGGTTTCCAATCAAGCTTTATCAAACATGCAAGAGAAATTATTGGCAGTGTTTGAGGAGGTCAAGCGCAGGGCGTCCTGCCGGAGTCTCTGCGCCTGGGCATTGTTTGCCTAATGCTCAAACCTGGTGGGGATCCCAGTGACCCCTCCCCCTATCGTCCGCTCACCATGTTGAGTAGTGATGTTGAGATCCTGTGTCAAATATTGGCGGTTCTGCATTAGAAAATCAATAAAAACAGAGTTCTAAATAAAAAAATACAAAATAACAATCACATAACACTTACATAAATGATTAAATATATTATTTCCCACCCAAAACAAATACATTTGACTTACTGTTCTGTAGCGGCAGAGCAGTCTATGTATCCAAAAACTGGAAAAATATTTTCTAAAAAGCCTAAACAAATAAAAGTAAATAAAAACCAATCCTACAGAAATCCATCAAAGCAATCCAAAGCATCCAGGAACCAAAAGAACCCACAAAAAGTGCTAAAAAAAGAAAAACCCCAGAAAAACTGAGAAATCCAAGTAGAAATTTTTGGTTTTAGAAACCAAAACAGATTTCTTTTTTTAAAAAACAACAAACATCCAAATGTACATAGAATGCGTTTGTAAAGAAAAAACTGGAAAGCAAAAAATAATAATGACTCTAAAAAAATAGTAAAATCAAAAATGGCATATGCATTACACTTAGGCCCTGATTTAGATACCGACGGAGGAAAATACTCCATCACAAACTTGATGGATATTACGCCCGTAGTATTATTATCCCATTATATCCTATGGTGATTGTAAACGGCGGACGGATATCTGTCACGGTTATTTCAGAGTATTCCCTCCGCCAACATCTAAATCAGGCCCTTAATCATCAAAAAGCAAGTAATATAACACAATATAATATAACATATTGACACATTACTAAAACACCGTAAGTAAACTTAAACCTACACACTAGCAAAAACACTACAATTACTACAACTAAATGTACAAAAAATCCACAAACAACATTACAACTAACCTCTACAATTCCCATCTGGATCCCCCCTCACTGTCAAAACCCTAAAAAATATACTTTAAAAGGACATAACTATTCTAATGAATAGCAACACCTTCACGTAAAATGGGTCCCAGACTAGAAATTAGACTACACAAATAAAAGGTAGCAGTAAAATAAAATGACCTTTAATGAAACTAACAGAACAATCTCCCCATAGAAATGGGAATATGTTAAAAATGTTTAAAAAGTGTTTAAAATTGTAAAAAAAATGAACTTATAAAACATGTTAAAAATAGTTAAAATATGTAAAAAATGTGAAGTATAAAATAAATAATAGAATACGAATATACAATTATTTAATCTATACTGAATAAACTTATATACAATTATTTTAATATAGTATAATATATATGAAACAACTGAATTAATGTTAAAAATGTTAAGATAAAAATGAACAATGTACAAAATATAATATTCTTTAAATATGATTGAAATTGTTTTTTAATAATAAAAATATTTTCTAATTATCAATATATAAATGTTTTTATAACTATAGTTAAAATATGAAAAAAGAAAAATAGAAAAATATGCTATGTATCATTATTCTATGGAAATATATAAACAATGTTATGTATTACAAATATTCAACCAACTCATACTTTGATCATCTTTCTAAACATCAACAATACTAATTAGATAACATAATTAACTCCTACTACATGCATATTCATTTTAACTAAGGAATTTAACACTACAAGGGTTAAATTAAATATTACCACTTAAACCAGCCTGGAACAAATGCTGGACAGTAAAGGGGCTGAAAAGCTACACAGCTAGTTACCATCCTTACTTCAATCTAAAACATTTTGGGAAAGGTGATGGGCACTAAAGGGGCAACATGTACCATTCCCACTCCAAATAAAAGTATTTTGGGGAAGGTGTTGGACACAAAAGGGGTGACATTTACGGTTCCCACTCCAAACTAACCCAATTTGTGGACATTGTTGGACACTAAAGGGGCAACATTTACTATTCCAACTCCAATCTAAACCATTTCAGAGAAGGTGTTAGATACTGAAACGGTGACATGTAATATTCACACTCCAATCTGAACCATTTTGGGAAGGTGTTAGACACTAAAGGGGTGATATTACTATTCTCACTCCAATCTAAACCATTTTGGGTAAGGTATTGGACAGTAAAGGGGCAATCTAAACAATTTTAAGGAAGGTGTTGGACACTAAAGAGGCAGAATGTTCTATTCCCACGGCTAACTAAATCATTTGGGGAAGATATTGGACACTAACAGCTTAATATACACACCATAAATACTCCATACTCACACATGATGTTTTATGTATAAAACAAAAAAGTACTTAGAAGACACAATAACCCAAACTAAAAACCTCTGATCTAAAATGAACATTGACAGATAAAATGATGTATTAATATCTATTTACAGAATATATATTTTTATTATTATGTATTAATAATATCCCTAACTTTTGAGACATAACAAAAAATAAATACTTCAAATTTAAAAATCATTGAATATATAAAAAACAATGCCATAATTATATACTAAATATATATATACTTCCAACGGAATATATTCCAATATTATAAATAATACAAATGTCATTATTAAATATTATGATTTTTTAAAAGTAAACCTTTTACATATTAATATACAACTCAATCTCAATTGATACATCATAAATAATACATATTTATTCAATTTTCACAATTTCATTATACATAATGATGAATATTTTATAAATACATTTAAAATTTCAACAAACTATATTTTTTAAACACTTTATTAACACTGACAGCATTTAAATAAAACATAAAAAATTATACATTTTCCAATAAATATTTCAAAACAATAAATGTATTAAATTAAAAATTTGCAATAAATATAAAATTAGAACATTTTTACATTATTCAATTTATATGTATTATTCTTTCCAAACTTTTTATAATTAAAATAATTATTTTGATATTTATAATGAAATACCATTGTTTTAAAAGGTATGTCATTTATCAATACATTAAAAATAATTGTGAAAGATTTGTAATAAAAATATAATTTTAAAAATGATTCATGTTACACTATTTCGCATATAATTACAAAACTATACAGACAGCGCTAAAGTGTTGTGATCACATCACCGTTTCACAGCAGGTTGGTGGATCGCTGTGCTCTTGCCCCGGCCTTACTCATCCCACTCACCCTAGGCCCCCATCAGATTTAGATCGTCCGTAACCGCAGACTGTGATCACAAACTGTTGCCGCCCTGGAGAGTTGCGTCAAGACACAAGGGCCTAGTCTACAGCTGCTGCAGTTTGAAAGGAAGGGGCAGTCACTGATTTGTCCAACAACATTGCCAGGCACCGTTCGGTCTTCGATCTTGCTGCCAAGGTGTCGGCTGGGATGTGGGGGGGGGTTGTCTGGGGCCCCTGCATGACTTAGCGGACACCTGCAGGCTTGAGAGCTAGCGAGGCTGGAATAGAAGTGGGAACTGTGGAAGTGATGCACCAGCTGCCTAACTTATTTCACGCTGCCCTGCCCCCATCATAAGGCACCAGGACAAGGAGCAAAGTTAGTGGTGCTAATCTATAAGTCCTGAATCACCTATTAAAGCCCCCAACCGTTGCTCACCACCATCGCAGCTGGTGTGCGATAGGTCACAGGACCACCCCCCGCAGTACAGAAGCAGATAGTGTTAGACTGGTGTGGTTTGTACACGGAGAGGTGGCCAACTGTACCGCCAGCCACTTTCACCATTATTGCAGGTCCGTGAAGTGCATGCGCACAACATCAACATCAGTAAGAAGCAGCCACCCCCAAGAAGCCCACAAGAAATCTGTGAAGAGGCCTGTGAAGCATTTTGCCATCCACAGACCTTAAGCCAAATTTAACAAGGCTTCCTAAGTGCTGCAGAAAGCTGAAGACAGCGTGCTCGAGCCCCCACCCCAGTGCTCAGTGTAAGAATATCTCAGCGGGGACGTGAGGTGGCGCTACCAGTGACAGGCTACCCTCCGGGAGCTATGAGATCTGACAGAATGAGGAGGGAGCCTTCAGTCCCTCTAAGGTGCAGAAAGAACAGGATGGGTAGTGTGGGGACCACCTGCAAGACTGAGGAATCTCCCTTGGTAGTTCAAGAGCCCAGCCAACAATGCTCTCCATTATTTAAACCTGCGAAGTCTCCTATGTCGGGAGCCGCCCATATCACGATCCCCTAATTCTCCAACACAACCAAAGCACGCGACTACATCCCAACAACATTAATAGATTTTAGCAGATCGGCTGACACCCCTTGCCCCGTGTGGCAACCCTCTAGGATTTCTTCAAAAAAATCTTCCACTACAGATGCCACCACAGGAACTGAGGATGGCCCCACAACCCAGATAAGCCCAGTGCAGCCAGAGGAAAGACAGTCACTGCTCAAAGTTGAGGCAACAGTACATCCGCCTCCGATAACCAGCCCTGTTTAGGATCAGAATGAGCTCTGCAGCAGCCCGGCGATGAAGGACGCCGATGCTCAACTGGAAGAGCTTAAGGCAGGAGCTGTTGAGGCAACACCAACAGCGGTTAATCAGCAGATTGGCCGGCAGCCTCCTTCTTGGGTAGCCACAACCATCCATAACCTTTCACCACTAGTCACCCCAATCGATCTCCCATCTGTCCTCTTAGAATCTGGTCTTCCACTTAAGGAGCCCAGCCCTTGGGATGCTCAAGTCTGCCAATCCGGAGGCTACGTCAACTTAGCGAAGAGAATGTGGACCGGCTCAATGTTGGCGACACATGCAGGCTACATCACCAGCATCACCAGCACACCCAGCCCACTAGCAGCCCAATAGGCCAGGACCTTGGCGGGGAACATATTAGTACTTTCACCTGCTAAACCACCCAATCTGGATGGTACAGGAAACCCCATCCATAAACCTGGTGGCACGGGACCAAAAGGCCAGTCTCTCCTGGATCGGTCTTTCTTACTCACAGAGCCTGTTCAGAGCCCCACCCGCAAGGTAAAACCACCCCTGATATAATTATGGCCTCTTTGTGACACAGTGTGGTTACAACTGTTGCAAACCGTCCAATCCACTGCCACTGGTTTAAATTATCATTCAGACAAACTGGATGTACAAGTTGACCTCTTGAATTCGTTTAACTGTGGTTATAGCAGGGATAGACAATAAGCTGGACAGTTTAACTCAACTAATACTAGAATCATCCTCTAACCTCGTTCAGTCTGTTTCTTGCTGCTCTCCTATTATAGAGTTTGTCCTCACTGCTGATGTTTCTCAACGCTGTTTTGGAAGAAATTAGGGGTTTACCGGCATCCACGGCCACAGCCCGTGTTCCATACATGCAGCGCCCAAGCAAACGCCGGTGGTCCTTGGGAGCAAAACACTCATTCAAGCATCGGTCCAGAATCCGAGGCTCTGTGGCTGGCGGGGTGTCCCTTGGCACCGAGGCTCTGTGGCTGGCGGGGTGTCCCTCGGCACCGAGGCTCTGTGGCTGGCGGGGTGTCCCTCGGCACCGAGGCTCTGTGGCTGGCGGGGTGTCCCTCGGCACCGAGGCTCTGTGGCTGGCTGTGTGTCCCTTGGCACCGAGGCTCTGTGGCTGGCTGTGTGTCCCTTGGCACCGAGGCTCTGTGGCTGGCGGTGTGTGGCTGGCGGTGTGTCCCTTGGCACTGAGGCTCTATGGCTGGCGGTGTGTCCCTTGTCACCGAGGATCTGTGGCTGGCGGTGTGTCCCTTGTCACCGAGGCTCTGTGGCTGGCGGTGTGTCCCTTGGCACCGAGGCTCTGTGGCTGGCGGTGTGTCCCTTGGCACCGAGGCTCTGTGGCTGGCGGTGTGTCCCTTGGCACCGAGGCTCTGTGGCTGGCGGTGTGTCCCTTGGCACCGGTGTGTCCCTTGGCACCGAGGCTCTGTGGCTGGCGGTGTGTCCCTTGGCACCGAGGCTCTCTGGCTGGCGGTGTGTCCCTTGGCACCGAGGCTCTCTGGCTGGCGGTGTGTCCCTTGGCACCGAGGCTCTCTGGCTGGCGGTGTGTCCCTTGGCACCGAGGCTCTCTGGCTGGCGGTGTGTCCCTTGGCACCGAGGCTCCGTGGCTGGTGGTGTGTCCCTTGGCACCGAGGCTCTGTGGCTGGCGGTGTGTCCCTTGGCACCGGCGCTCCATGGCTGGCGGTGTGTCCCTTGGCACCGAGGCTCCATGGCTGGCGGTGTGTCCCTTGGCACCGTCGATGCGGCCACCACAATGGCTCCTAATGGTCCAGATTCCCCCTGAGAAAAGTGGCACGGATTGTCTGCGGCAGTTTTGCCACCCCAGTAACATAACCGCCCAGGCGATAAACTTGATCTCAGAGTTGGCGGAAGCACAATGCCATCGCTCCAAGCTGGAAATCCCCGATCAGTTGCCAAGCTGGCCCACGGGAAACCTGTCACCCATGAACCCAGTCACCCCGCCCAATAAACAAGAGCGAAAACAAGAGACTACGGAAACAACGAAACAAAGCAAGCAGCAATACCACCGCGGCAACTTGCCACCTGTTTTCACTCTTCACAAATAAACCCACAGGGCAAGCTCGGTGTAACGGAGCGTCCCCCATCAATCCCGGAGTGGATCTCCCCAGTGACTGTATGCTGCTTCTGGGCCCTTGATGGCCGGTTCTAAGGCGTCACAGAGCCCCCCGGAAACTGAGCAGAACCCATCGCTTAGCAAGGCGTGGATGGATCCAGGAGCATCTACGTCCAGGAACACCGAAGGCGTGAGCGCACACGGGGGCAGGCGGCCCAGGAACCCCTCGTGGGTCAATCCTGCCCCCTACCCAGGCTCAACAGAACCCCAACCGCCCCGTGCTCCGGAGGTGCACCACCTGGGCACGGCTCCTGTGCCATCACTGGTAGAACAGGAGCTGAGTCCCGCGACAAGCAGCGGGGAGCAGGATCACAATCTGCGAACTCCAAGTTGTTTATCTCTGAATACTGCTCGCAGGGCCTCCACGACATCTTAAACAGGGGAAAGATTTTAAGAATACTGAAGGCATTTCCAGGGATGGGCAGACTGGAATTGAGTGACTGAATGTCCCCGCCCCCTCCCGGGGCTCTCAAACTTCAGAAGTCACACTTGTAACATTTATCTCACCTGCCTGGGCTCGAGCAATTTTCTCACGATCGGAGACTTTTAATGCATGGGGCATTAAGATCCACCCGCGCAAAGTGATTGGTTATCCAATTGTGCTAAAAAGTGCCCAGACCTGTGCCGTCACAAATGGTAGAATTGGAAATGTGAGAGCTAGTTCTGCCCCTAAGAATGATTGGAACTGGCTGCCTGCAGCCCTGTCCAGCAGGCACATGGACTGAGTCAAACACCTGGCACCTAACCTCTCGACGTCGCTCCCGCCTTCACTGTGGTCCTTGAACATCAAGGGACTCCTGCAGAAAATGCAGTCTCCGGATCTACTCACCTTAACTGGCCATGATATCTTGCCACCTTCCTAACTGGCATTGATATCTTGCCACCTTCCTAACTGGCATTGATATCTTGCCACCTTCCTAACTGGCCATTATATCCTGCCACCTTCCTAACTGGCCATGATATCCTGCCACCTTCTTAACTGGCATTGATATCTTGCGTTTGCAGGAAACGTGGGCCCTAACTGGCTTTATTGAACATTGGATATTGGAAGCCAGCGCTCAGAGAGCACAAGTTTAGCAGACTAAAGGGTGGCCTGTCCATGTACATCTCATGTCATCTGCTGTTGTCTTTTGTAGTCCTTTCCCGTGGAGTTATGAAAAAGGTTTTTTTTTTCTTCAAACACTGCTGCAAATAATAACACGCATTGGCATAGCCAATAGGTCTCGCTTTTGGGAGAGATTCTATTTTTGTTTTCTCTATTACACAGTAGTTGTGTGGATATAAGTGTAGATTACTATTTACATGGCAAGTGAAAAGATTTACCACACCACTTCCAGCCTTACACAAACTAGAGCAAACTAACTAACTAGTTTGCAAAAAATAGCTGGTCCCCAGAGAGTGGGTATGTCATCTAGGCTGTTTTTTTTGTATTTTATGCCAGAACCTGTAAATAACAGTTCCACAAGTTCCGAATTGAAACAAAAATTATCTGATGTCTGGCTGGATGGTCACTTGTAACAGCTGCATTTAATTGGGATATGAAGCGAAATTGTGTGTGTTTGTACTTTTGTGTCTTTATTTGTATGTGTGTGCCCGCGTGCGGCATGTGCGTGTCCGTGTATTGTTTTGTTTGTGCAGATCCTGGAGGGAATGAGGTGGAGGGGTGGGAAGGTGGCGATCTTTTTATGTAATATTGTAGTCCTTTAAAAGATAAAAAAAATACAATTTTAAGCCCAAGGCACCCTTGGTTATAATAAATCGTGTCCCCTCCCTTTTCCAAGGTAAAAGTAACACCCAGATGTCATATTGGGTGACTTTTTAATGAGGATGTGAATTAATAATTATGATAAGGTATTAAATTGTGTCTTAATTTAGACGGGGTCCACGTTCTTGCTGGACACTGCTTGAAGACAGCGAGGCATTTACCCCGCATCTTTGGACCAGCAGAAAAAAAAGAAAAGGGGCGACCCCTTTTATTCCAAGATGTGCTGAAGTAGTAACACAAAATATACGCATTTTTGTATTTTTGAAATGGAACAAATCCACTGTGCACGTTTTGCATAGTAAAAAAAAAAACAGCTAATTAAGTTTCAACCTTTTCAGGAACATATTAAAGAAACACTGACATCAGTGCAACTTCTAAATAACTATTTTACACTTCTTTTGTTTTGTCGGGAAAAGTGTACTTTGTAAATGTAAATTTATGAACTAAGCATGAAACAAAATCATTTGGCTGCAGCCGCATATTTTAGATGGAGAAAACTCAATGTTACTCAGTCTAGGCTAAGTTTAAAATATTTATTGGTGCACTGGTCGCAGGCGACAATGCAGCTAGTTTAACGCTTGCAACAAAGATTCTGCTTTTGTCTGCACGTGGTGTGTTCAAATCCTGGCACGGTCAAGCCAGTTCTCTAGTCCCAAGGTCTATGAAGTGAGTGCCATCGCATCATGGTAGCACCTCTTACTTATAGTACCAAGAAAGTGTGCAAAGGCGTTCAAAGGTGTTCTTGAACAACTTAGCTTATCAAATGGTGCGAAATACATTTTTATTTTTTTCAATAATATTGTTAGGTTGTGCATGAGAAAATTCACTGCTGCCCATGAAAGGGGCTGCCACTTGTGTGCAGCATTTAAGAGCTGTACAATTGACGTAGGGGGGTTCCATTTCTAAGGGAAACACAACGGATCTGGGCAGAAGTTTTTTGGTCCATAAATCAGCGTTTTGCAACTGTTATAACAACAAGTTAGTTCTGCACATAAAATTTTAGATTTTCGGGTGAAATGGGATTAAGCAGAGCAAAGCAACATGGAAAGGGTTTTGTACTTTGGAGGCCCCGAGATAAGAAAAACTCCTGTTCGAAAACAAACATTAAAACCCAAGTCCCGGCATTTCCTGAGCACAAGAAAAACAGCATTAAGTCAGGCTGAATGTACAGCAGAGCCGCGTGCGCGTAGGATCCCGGGAGTCCCTGCAGTGCAGATGACCAGCTCTGGGCTCCATGCTGATTAAACAAAGGCACAAGATTCCAATCGAGCTGGGCTTTGAAAACTAGGAGGAGCAGCTGTGCGAAGGAGAGAAAGAAACAAGCAGCCACACGTGCCACAGCAGGAAACAAATTAAACAAGCATTTGAACTGCAATGGGTCTCGCGTTTGCTCGAGTTAGAGCTATTAGCATTTTCTTGCCACACAAACTGAAAATAAAAAGTAAAACAGTTGACATAAGCGACCGGTTCAAAGCGACACCGTGAACTCGCAGAGACAGATAAAAGGAACAAGCATTTGCAATGCAAGAACAGAAAATGCGCAAGGGAGAGTAAGGAATGGAATAACCAAAGTCACACATGACTGCAGATGAAAATAAGTAATGAGACTAGAGCTCTGTAAACAGAAACAGCCTGGATCCACTGAAACATCCAGTGCTCTGGTCAAATACTATTAGCCTTTAAAAAAAGTAATCCCTAAGCACATGCTACATAGGCACATGTGAAGGGTACAAGTACTAGGGCCATGCTCCAGGGGAGTGTACAACTGTGGAAAAGGTGGGACAAAGAGCAAGGATTGACCACTAGCAAGCAAGGACACTGAAACAAACCAGTGAAAAAGCAGAGAGCCCATAAAGAAGTATAGAAGTATATACTAAAGTATATACAAGAGGTCTCAAATGCTTGACCTAAAAAGGACAGAAAGATGAGCATAGTCCTCACCTTGGTGTCCTTATTAGAATTGAAACTTTCTGTTACATTAGATAGGACATTTTACATTCTGGTGCTTAACAATGTTAATGTCACTTGTTTTACTGAACAAGCAGCTGCTATTTTTTATGCACCAGCACTTCACTACATGCCAAATCTAATTAACTTGTTGTTTCTGATTGATGGCACTTTTTAATTCGTCCGCATTCACATGCCTATTATTTTCATTACATTTCACTTATTATGTTCAGGCACTTTGCTTAGTTTTATAAACCCAAAAGCTTTTATTGTTAGCAAATATTGTAAAGGCTTAATTAACCATATACAATAACGATGTATGGGGGAGACCATGCCAAGGAAGAAAAGGCTAACACGCGTGAGTCCGGCACACATCAACAACTTGGGGAACAGAGGCAAAAAGTTAAGGGAGACCACGCCAAGGATGAAAAGTCTAACATTTGTCCCCTCAGCTGAAAATGGGGAGCAACTACCCAACCTCATGGGAGTTCTCATCAATAAGGCGGAAGAACATGGTCAAACTATCAGCATTGGCGTGTTCGGTACTAGGACGGTGTTCCACCGTAAAGTCCATCCCCTGTAGGGAAATGGACCACCTCAAAACTTTTGGATTCTCACCACTCATCTGCATTAACCATCTGAGGGACCTGTGGTCAGTCTGAACTCAGAAGTGAGTCCCAAACAAGTAGGGTCTTAGCTTCTTCAGTGCCCAGACCACAGCAAACGCTTCGCGTTCTATGGCACTCCACCTACGTTCCCTGGGTAGTAACCTCCTGCTAATGAAGGCTACGGGTTGATCTAGGCCCTCTTCATTAAGCTGTGAGAGTACTGCTCCAATACCATGTTCTGAGGCGTCTGTTTGCACAACAAACTCATTGGAGTAGTCAGGTGCCTTCAGCGCTGGTGCTGTGCACATGGCAGCCTTCAGGGCATCAAAAGTGTTCTTGAAAGCCTCTGTCCAGATCACTTTCCTGGGTTGCTTCTTAGAAGTCAACTCAGTTAAGCGGTAACAATGGTACCATATCCCCTAACAAACCTCCTGTGGTATCCTGTGAGACCTAAAAAGGCTCTCCCTTCAGTCTGGGTCTTGGGAGGCTTCCAAGCCAGAATGGTATCAATCTTAGGCTGTAGGGGTGCCATCTGGCCACTCCCCACCTGGTGTCCTAAGTACACCACAGAACCCTGCCCTATTTGGCACTTGCTCGCCTTAATAGTGAGGCCTGCCTTCTGCAGGGCCCACAACACTCCCCAGAGGTGTTGCAGGTGTTCCTCCCATGTGGAACTAAACACAGCAGTGTCATCCAGGTAGGCAGCACTGAACTTATCTAGCCCAGCCAACAGCTGGTTGGCCAACTTCTGAAAGGTGGCAGGGGCATTCTTCATCCCAAATGGCATCACTTTAAATTGAAAGTGTCCACCTGGGGTAGAGAAGACTGACCTCTCCTTGGCCCCCTCAGTTAAGGCAATCTGCCAGTACCCAGATGTTAAATCAAACGTACTGAGGTACTTGGCAGCTCCCAACCGGTCAATGAGCTCATCAGCTCAGGGGATGGGGTGTGTGTCAGTCTTGCTGACCGCATTGAGTCCCCAGTAGACCACACAGAACCTGAGTTCTGGAGTGGCACCAGGTGCAGCAGCCTTTGGGACCAATACCACTGGGCTGGCCCAAGGACTGCTGGAGTGCTGGACCCTTGACCCGAGGGTAGGGCACTCCCCCTGCCGCTGCAGCTCCACCAGCCCAGGCTCCTGACACCTCCCAGCAAGACCTGCTAAAACAGTAAGTACTCCCCCCGCCCAGCCCCTCGCCCAGCCCCGCGCTACTCACCTTTTTTTTCCTGTACCTCTGTCTTCTGCCTTCCGCTCTCTCCTCCAACCTCTCTCCGCACCTCTGCTGTCCATTTTCCCTTCGTTCTCTGCTCCTCTTCTGCAGCCCACTTGCTGCGTGTTCTGCTCTTCCTCGGCCCGCTCCTCTTCCTCACCGCGTTCTCTTCCTGCTTCTTTCTTCATCTGTGCTCTTCATCTGTGTTCTTCTTTCTCCTCTGCACCCCGACATGCGTGTTCTTTCTTCATTCTTCATCTGTGTTCTTCTCTGCACCCCGACCTGTGTGTTCTTTCTTCTTCTGTGTTCTTAAGCTGTGTTCTTCATCTGTGTTCTTTCTCCTCTGCACCCCGACCTGCGTGTTCTTTCTTCTTGCTTCATCTGTGTTCTTGTCTGCACCCCGACCTGCGTGTTCTTTATTCTTCTGTGTTCTTCTTCTGTGTTCTTCTTTCTCCTCTGCACCCCGACCTGCGTGTTCTTTCTTCTTTCTTCATCTGTGTTCTTCTCTGCACCCCGACCTGCTTGTTCTTTTCCTCCTCTGTACTTTTCTCTGCATGTTCCTTTTCTTCCTCTGTGGCCTCTCCTCAACTTCTGGACGCTTCCCCTCTGCTTCTCAGGTCTCTCCTCTTCTGCCTGACTCTTCTACTTGACTCTCCTCTCTTCTCTCCGGACGCTTCCCCTCTGCTTCTCAGGTCTCTCCTCTTCTGCCTGACTCTTCTACTTGACTCTCCTCTCTTCTCTCCGGACGCTTCCCCTCTGCTTCTCAGGTCTCTCCTCTTCTGCCTGACTCTTCTACTTGACTCTCCTCTCTTCTCTCCGGACGCTTCCCCTCTGCTTCTCAGGTCTCTCCTCTTCTGCCTGACTCTTCTACTTGACTCTCCTCTCTTCTCTCCGGACTCTTCTCCTCTTCTGTTCTGGACTCTCCTCTCTTCTCTCCGGACTCTTCTCCTCTTCTGTTCTGGACTCTTCTCCTCTTCTGTTCTGGACTCTTCTCCTCTTCTGTTCTGGACTCTTCTCCTCTTCTGTTCTGGACTCTTCTCCTCTTCTGTTCTGGACTCTTCTCCTCTTCTGTTCTGGACTCTTCCTCTCTTCTGTTCTGGACTCTTCCTCTCTTCTGTTCTGGACTCTTCCTCTCTTCTGTTCTTGACTCTTCCTCTCTTCTGTTCTTGACTCTTCCTCTCTTCTGTTCTTGACTCTTCTCTCTTCTGTTCTTGACTCTTCTCTCTTCTGTTCTTGACTCTTCTCTCTTCTGTTCTGTTCTTCCTTACTCCACCTCTGTAACCCCCCCTCCCGTATCTTTTCTCCCCTCCCCTCTACCTGACCCCCCACCCTCCGCTTTCCCGCCGCCACCTCCTGCTCGGCCCCGCCTGCTCCCATTCATCGCCTCCCTCCCGCCCCCAGCTGACCCCTCCTCCCCCCCTCCTCCCTCTTATGGCGGCCGTTGCGCGTCCGCGTGCCGCTGGTGCGCCAAAGGCAGGCCCGTCTGCGCCCGTCCGTGCCTGGACCGCACCCAGCGCCACGACCCCTGGCCCCCAGCACCCCCAAACCCCACAGCACCGCTACGACCCCAACACCCTCCATGCCCTCAACCCGGGGTGCTCCAGTACCTGCTTCCAAGCCAACCCTAAACGCACCCATGGACCCTTCGCATGCCTCACCTGCAAACTCACCTTCCACCGCGAAATCACCCCGCCCGCCAGCCCACGCGCCAACAACCACCTCAAATGCATCCTGATCAACGCACGCTCCGTCCACAAGCACGCCGTTGAACTATGGGACCTCCTGGACTCCACCGCACCGGACGTCGCCTTTATCACTGAGACCTGGATGAATGCCTCTTCGCCCCCCGACATCGCCATAGCCATCCCCGACGGCTACAAGATCTCCAGGAGAGACTGCACCAACCAAGTCGGTGGAAGAATCGCCATTGTCTTCAAGGACTCCATCAACGTCACCACCTCCACGAAGACACCCCCCTCGCTGCCGAACACCTGCACTTCCAGATCCACACCGACCCCAGGACCACCCCCAGAGGAACTCTCATCTACAGACCCCCTGGACCACGCGCCCTCTTCAGCGACTATCACTGACTTCATCTCCCCGCACGCCCTTGCCTCGCCGGACTACATCCTCCTCGGCGACCTCAACTTCCACCTGGAACAGAACAACGACCCCAACACCACCGCCCTGCTCGCCAACCTCGGTCTCAAGCAACTGGTGAACACCCCCACCCACATCGCCGGACACACGTTCGACCCCATCTTCTCCGCCAGCAACCACGCATCCTTCAGCCACTCCTCCGTAATACACTGGACCGACCACAGATGTGTCCACTTCACCTTCCGACGCGAGACTCGCCACCTCCGCACACAACCCATCACACGCAGACATTGGAACAAAATCCCTGCGGAACAGCTTCTCTCCACTCTGAGCGACAACCAACCCACCTTCTCCACCGACCCCAACGACGCAGCCCTCAGCCTCACGCATTGGATCACCAACTGCGCAGACAACCTCGCACCCCTCAGATGTCTCCCAAGACAGACCAACACCAGGAAACCTCTTTGGTTCACAGACACCCTCAAGGAATCTAAAAAAACCTGCCGCACCCTTGAGTAAGCCTGGCGCAAGGACCACACAGCAGAAAACATGTCTGCCCTCAAAAACACCACCCGCGAACACCACCAACTGCTCCGCGCCACCAAAAGAACTTCCTTCACAGACAGACTGGACAAGAACACTCACAACAGCAAAGAACTCTTCAACATTGTCAAAGAGCTCTCCAATCCTAACGCCAACGCCATCACGCCCTCACAAGAACTCTGCAACTCCCTCGCCACCTTCTTCCATCGTAAGATCACCGACCTACACAACAGCTCCGGACACCAGACACAGCCAACCACCACAGAACCTACAACCCCAGCCATCACCCTCAACGCCTGGCCTCACATCAGCACGGAAGAGACCAAAGCTACCATGAACTCCATCCACTCCGGTGCCCCCTCGGACCACTGCCCACACTTCATCTTCAACAAAGCCGAAGACATCATCAACAGCTCGTTTGCTTCTGCCACCTTCCCCGAGAGCTGGAAACACGCAGAAGTCAACGCCCTACTGAAGAAACCTACGGCGGACCCCAGCGACCTGAAGAACTTCCGCCCCATCTCGCTCCTCCCCTTCCCTGCCAAAGTCATAGAGAAGACCGTCAACAAGCAACTTACCAACTTCCTTGAAGACAACAACCTACTCGACCCCTCTCAGTCCGGATTCCGAGCCAATCATAGCACAGAAACCGCCCTCATCTCAGTCACAGACGACATCAGAACTCTGATGAACGGAGAAACAGTCGCCCTCATCCTCCTCGACCTCTCGGCTGCCTTCGACACCGTCTGCCACCGAACCCTAATATCCTGCCTCCGCTCCACCGGTATCCAAGGACAGGCCCTGGACTGGATCACATCCTTCCTCTCCAACTGCTCCCAAAGAATCTACCTCCCACCGTTCCGCTCAGACCCCACAAGATCATCTGCGGCGTCCCACAAGGCTTCTCGCTCAGCCCGACTCTCTTCAATATCTACATGAGCCCCCTCGCCGACATCGTACGCAAACACAACATCAACATCACCTCCTACGCTGACGACACTCAGCTGATACCTTCCCTCACCAAGGACGCCACCAGCGCCAAGACCAACCTGCAAGATGGAATGAAAGACGTTGCAGAGTGGATGAAACTCAGCCGTCTGAAACTGAACTCAGACAAAACGGAAGTCCTCATTCTCGGAAACACCCCATCTGCCTGGGATGACTCCTGGTGGCCCACGGCCCTTGGCACCGCACCAACCCCCTCAGACCACGCACACAACCTCGGATTCATCCTGGACCCACTTCTCACCATGACCAAACAAATCCACGCCGTATCATCTTCCTGCTTCCTCACCCTCCGCATGCTCCAAAAGATCTTCCGTTGGATCCCCGCCAACACCAGAAAGACTGTGACCCACGCCCTGGTCACGAGCCGACTGGACTACGGTAACACCCTATACGCAGGAACCACCGCTAAACTCCAGAAAAGTCTGCAGCGAATACAAAACGCCTCCGCCTGCCTCATCCTCGACATACCCCGCAACAGCCACATCTCCGCCCACCTGACACCTGCACTGGCTTCCAGTCAACAAAAGGATCACCTTCCGGCTCCTCACCCACGCACACAAAGCCCTCCACAACAAGGGACCCGATTACCTCAACCGTCGCCTCAGTTTCTACACGCCCACCCGCCAACTTCGCTCCGCCAACCTCGCACTCGCCGCCGTCCCTCGCATCCGCCGCACCACGGCAGGTGGGAAATCCTTCTCCTACCTGGCAGCAAAGACATGGAATTCCCTCCCCACCAACCTCAGGACCACCCAGGACCACCTCGCATTCCGGAGGCAACTCAAGACCTGGCTCTTCGAGCAGCAGTAGCCCCCCTCCCCCTAGCGCCTTGAGACCCTCACGGGTGAGTAGCGCGCTTTATAAATGTTGTTGATTTGATTTGAGTGCTCAATAACTCCTAGGGCAAGCATTTTGGATACCTCATCCTTAATGCATGCCCTGACTGTCAGTCACCCGGTAAACCTTCTGTTTATTAGGTGTATTGTCCCCAGTGTCCACATCATGTGTGCACAAGTGTGTGACTTCTGGGATCAGGGAAAACAGTGAGGAAAAGTGTCCCAACACGTGGGAACAGTCACCTTGCTGCTCCTCAGGCAGGGAGGGGGAGAGGATCACTCCCTCCACTGACCCATCTTTTTCTCCTGCAGACAGGAGGTCAGGAAGAAGCTCGCTCTCCTCCTCTACCCCATTATCTGTTGCAAGGAGCATTGACGGCTCAGTCCGCTCAAAGTGTGGCTTGAGGCGGTTGACATGCAGGGCCCTTAAAGGGTTCTTTGGAGACCGCAAGTCCACCAGGTAGGTGGCTTTACTCTTGCTGTCTACCACCTCAAATGGCCCAGTCCACTTATCTTGGAGCACCCTAGGCTCCACTGGTGCCATCACCCACACTTTTTATCCAGGTTGAAACTCGACCAGAGTGGCATTCTGGTCATACCAGTGTTTCATGTCCTCCTGGCTTGCTTCCAGGTTCTCCTGAGCGAGACTCCTGAAGCGGGCAGTCTGGTTTCCCAAAGCCAGCATGTAACTGAATACATCCTGGGGGGGGTTACTAGGAGCTTTCTCCAAAGCTTCCTTAATCAGACTCAAAGGTCCCCTCACAGGGTGGCCATAAATCAGTTCAAAGGGACTAAACCCAAGTCTCTTTTGAGGCACCTCCCTGTAGACGCACAAAAGGTATGGCAAGAGGACATCTCACTTCCGCGTCAAGGACTCTGACAGGCCCAGGATCATGCCTTTCAAGGTGCGGTTGAATCTCTCAACCAGACCATTACTTTGGGAGTGGTAAGGGGTGGTGAACTTGTAGGTTACCCCACACTCCTTCCACAGGGACTTAAAATATGTGGATATGAAGTTGGTACCCCTATCAGATACCACTTCCTTGGGGAACCCCATGCGGGTAAAACCCCCCCATCAAAGCACGACCCACAACATGGGAAGTGATTGATCTCAAAAGGAATGGCTTCTGGGTACCGGGTGGCATGGTCCACCAAGACCAGGATAAACCTGTTGCCCATGGCTGTCTTGGGATCCAGAGGCCCCACAATGTCAACACCTACCCTCTCAAAGGGAGTACTGACAACAGGCAAAGGCTGGAGGAGAGCCTTACATTTCCTCCCACTCTTTCCACTTGCCTTACAAGTCTGACAAGATCTGCAATGTGCATCGGAGTGCCTCCGCATCAGGGGCCAGTAAAAGTGGATGACAAGCCTCTCAAAGGTCTTGTCCTGCCCCAAATGTCCAGCTAAAGGCACGTCATGAGCCAACCCCAATAGGAAGGCCCTGAAGCACTGGGGTACCACCAGCACACGGGCTGACCCAGGCTCAGGAACCTTAAGCTCACTATACAGGAGGTCATCCTCCCAATAAATCAGGTGTGATCCTGGCTCCTTACCAGCCGCCTGGTCTGCAGCCTGCTGCCGCAATCCCTCCAAAGTAGGGCATGTCTTCTGTGCTGCACAGTATGCTACCCTGGTGGGCCCCCCTTCCTGCTGCCACTGCGACAGCTCAGGGACCTCCCCCAGTTCAGCCACCTGTTCCCCTGTAGGCTCTGAGGTGTCACCCTCAGGCTCTGCCTCCTCCCGGACCGCGGGAACTTCTGGGGCCGGTTTCCAGCTCCCCCTGCCCTTCCTCTTCTTGGCAGTGCCCTGGTCCACTGTTTCAGGGGCTCTTGATTACCCTGACGGGCTGCCGTTGACCTGGTGGATACGTATACCCACCCAGGCAGACCCAACATCTCCAAGTGAGACCTGTGTTCCACCTCCTTCCAAGGGGAACCCTCCAGGTCATTGCCTAGCAAACAATCAACAGGCATGGTTGGACTCACAGATACCTTCAAGGAACCTGAGCCCCCCCCCATTCAAAGGGAATCTTCGCCACTCAGCACAGGAGCTCTGAGTTGTCCACTGCAACTACTTGGTGAAGTACCCGGGGATCTATCTGCTCTTCAGACACCAGCTGCCTCCTCAGTGTAGTCACGCTGGCTCCTGTGTCTCTCAGAGCCTCCACCCTCTGTCCATTAATGGTCACCCACTGCCTGTACTTCTTAGTGTTTTCAGGCACTAGGGTTCTCTGGGCCATCTCACTGTCCCCTAGTGAGACAAGGGTCATCTCAGCTGGTTCCCACCCACTTGAAACCAACTCCTCCACAAGCACTACACTGGCCAAACCCTGGGACGGCACATGTAGGAAAGTACCATCTTGCCTGGCATGTTACCCTCATTTTTACATGTATGTCAGTTTGTTTTTGCCTGTCTTACTGGGAACCATTCTCATAGTTTGTGGCCTGAATGTGTGTACTGCGGCTCTGCTAATCAGAACCTCAGTGCTTATACTCTCTCTGCCTTTAAGTTTGTCACTGTAGGCTAGTGACCACTTTTACATATTTTAATTGGCACACTGGAACCCCCTTATAATTCCCTGGTATATGGTATCTAGGTACCCATGGTTTTGGGGTTCCAGGAGATCCCTATGGGCTGCTGCATTTCTTTTGCCACCCATAGGGAGCTCAGACAAACCCTTACACAGGCTGTCATTGCAGCCTGCGTGAAATAGTGCACACACTATTTCACAGCCATTTTCACTGCACTTAAGTAACTTATAAGTTACCTATATGTCTAACCTTCACTTGCTGAAGGTTAAGTGCAAAGTAACTGTTAGAGGACAATTCTGACCATCAGGTCTGCCCTGATTTTTCGATTTTTGACTGTTTACTGTGAAGAAGCCTCCTACGAGGTGACTCACGCACAGTAAACACATGGTAAAATGGACTGCGCGTGTTTACCTCCAGTGCCGCCTTGCTAAGGAAAGGCTGCTGTGGCGCAGCAAGGGCAGGAGGCCCCGGGCAGGTTACATAGGAATGGCACGGCTAATGTTCTCAATCATGCTAGCAAGGGTTTTGTCTGCTTTGCTCAAGCACATGTGCAGCTACATAGCTTTCCCCCCAAGTGGAAGATTTGGCCATTGTGAAGGCTGGATTCTATGCAATGGGGCATATCTCTAATATTATTGGCGCGATTGACGGAACACATATTGCATTTGTCCCCCCCCCTGCACAATGAACAGGTGTACAGAAATCAGAAGAGTTTCCACTCACTCAGTGTGCGAATGGTGTGCCTAGCGGACCATTCATCTCCCACGTCACTGCCAAGTAGCCTGGGTCAGAGCATGATGCCTTTGTTATGAGGAATAGCAGCATCCCACAGCTGATGGCACAACTACAAAAGCACAGTGTGGCTTATAGGTGAGCCTGAGTCCCCACCCAATGCATGTCAGTGTATACCTTCTGGAGTTATCCCCCATACCATTGTATATGGCTAATCTTTGTCCCTCAATTCTTGCAGGTGACTCAGGCTACCCACACCTGTTGTGACTCATGACCCCTGTGAGGAATGCCAGGACAGGGGCTGAGAATCAGTATAATGATGCACATGGGCGAACCAGGCAAATCACTGAACGAACCTTCGGCCTCCTGAAGGCCATGTTCAGATGCCTCCATCTGACAGGTGGATCCCTGTGCTACTCCCCTGAGAAGGTCTGCCAGATAGTTGTAGTATGCTGCGTGTTTCACAAACTGGCCCTCAAGCAACATGTGCCTTATCTGCAGGAGGAGTGTTGCGTAGGTTCTCATTATCCTAATGAGACTACTGGATTTGGGCGGCAGAATAAATTGTACTATGGGAGACTGAGTCTAAACCCACACCAGGTGACACCTGTCGGACTAATTCGGGGGTTTTCCTGGCTAACTAGCAGTGCCTCATCTCCACCGAAGAGCAGGGACGATTGGGCAACAGGGTGCATGACATAAATGACTTCTCAGGGAAGTCGTGGTCACTCAGATCTCATCTGTTTCTCTCAATTACATTAGTCTCACATATGCAAGGACGATCAGAGGCAGGGTAAGGTTCAATAAGGTTTTATTGAAGCAACTGCATCATTAATAATAAAATATGTATCCCAATAACTAGGACGATGAGACATGACAGGATTAAAATTGGGACAAGGAGCGTGAAACACAAAAATAATGCTACCATGTTGTCACTACGATTTTGAAAATAGTTCCTACCTAGGCTATGTTAGAGCACAGCGTGTTAAGCTCTAATTCTGCCTTCAGGTTCCCCCTGGGAAGACATCATCCCTCATACCTGACCAAGAGACCTGTAGTCTACATAAGCAGCTGCAGCGGAGCCCTCAGCAATCAGCATACAATCGTGGTCATCTGGCTGGAATCTCCCTCTAACGTACATGGGTCAAAGTAGTGTTTTTATAATAAAACAGCTGATGTTCCAAGAAAGGACCCCCACGTAAGAACATGTATGTTTCTGTGAACATTAGAGACAAAGCATACCACTTTTGCCGGCAACCTATCTTACTGCAGCCTAGAGAAAAGCACAGAGTGAAAGCAATGTCTTGTTTAGGAACGCAGTGCTGGCCTAGGCAAAGAACAGCTAGATAGAGAAAATAAAACAAAGCCGCAAATGTGGCAATTGTTAAAATAATAAAAACGAAGCTGAATAAAATATATCTAGGTTAAAGTGCACAGCGGCAGGCCTAGTTTGCTAAAATAATGTGTATAAAACTTATAGCTAAAATTGCTACACAACAGGAGGAGATTGGAAATGCCCTTGTGGCAGCAGTGGACCCTGATAACAGTGAGGAAGAGGAGGCAGAAGATGAGGATGTGGACAACAGAACATCAGTAATACACCAGTACTTCCAATGACACACAGGTAAGACAGTGGAACTGACCATTCCTCTAATTGTTTGTGTTTTCAGTGTGGCTGTAGCAGGATGGCAGTCACTTCCTTTGCATCTCAACTGATGCCTTCTCTATTTGCAGAGGTTGGTGTTATTACAACTGTGCACTGATGTGATGACTATAGACAGCTACAGCCCATTATCTGAATTCTATACCAAAGTTCATGTCAATTGCAAATGATGTAACAGATAACGTAATTGCACGTTTTCATCACATAAAGCACTATCACTCCAGTTGTGTTCAAGGATGTTTATTGACGTGATAAATATGGGAGGAATAGTGCAATGTAATGGGGTGGTGCTAGAGGAAAGTCCAGGGTATTGGTCCAGTCTGTTTGTAGCACAGGTCCAGTGTCCAAGGGGCCATATCAAGGAGAGCAATGGCAGTTCAAAGTGGACAAGGTGAGACAGTGGGAGACAAGGGGGACATTCAGGCGGGTCTCATTTCCTGGCAGTGGTCTTGGTCCTGGCAAGTGTCTTTGGCTTCTGTCTTGGTCGCAGGGAACGTTTGCGGGGTGGTTCACCTTCTGCAGGGGTAGGGGTGCTGGTGGCCTGTGGGTCCTGTGGCAGGGCCTCCTGTTCATTAGCTGCAGCAGATGTGGTGGGCTGTTCAGTTGACTGGCTAGTGGAAGGGGCCCACTGGTGTGCTGTCCATTCCCTCATAATGTTGGCCATCCCTGCCAGCACCCCTGCTATGGAGACCCTGGTGGTGTTGAGGGCCTGCAAATCTTTCCAGATCTCCTGATGGTGTACCTTCTGCAGCTGCTTGTTCTCCTGCATGTTAAGAACCTGGCCCATCTTGTCCTGGGATTGTTGGTATGCCCCGAGGACATTAGTGAGTGCCTCCTGGAGAGTCGGTTCCCTAGGCCTGTCCTCCCCCAGGCGCACAGATCCCCTCTGTGTGTCCCTGTCCCCCTGTGCCTGTGTCCCCTGAATGATGTGCCCACTGCCACTGACCCCAGGACCCTGATTGTCTTGGCTGTGAGGGGTGGACTTGGGTCCCTGTACAGGTGGGCACACTGCTGATTGACATTTCCTGGGGACAGAGGTGTGGGGACGTTGGGTGGGTGGTGTGGTGTTGTGTTGGATACTGAGGGGGGAGGCTCTGTGGTGGACTGTGAGAGGGCTGGGGTGGCCGACTGACCAGTGGTCTCTGATGGGCCAGGTAGTTCATCCATATCCAGAAGTCCACAGTTACTGTCATCACTGGGGGCATCTTCTGTTGGGGGACTGGATAGTCGTGGCACCTCCTCACCACTGGGATTGGCAGGGGCACCTGTGGGGATGTGAGTGATGTATTATGCTTCATGTCTGACATATTGTACATCCCTTGCTTCCCCTATGTGGTTGCTATTGCCCTGCAACCTTTGTTTGTGTATGGTGATGTATTGTGGGTTTGTTAGTTCTCCATGCTGTGCATGCTTCGGTGACGGGTGTACATGCAGGGCTGGGAGGGCTGTACATGCATTGGTATGGCATGCAGGGCTTGGCATAGGGGTTAGTCACATGTGTAGGTGTACTGTGTGGGATGGAGTGATGTGAGTCAGGGTGAGGGGGTGAGATGACATGCAGGTATGTGGTGGGACAGGTAGTAAATATTGACTCAACAGTGTCCACTCCGCCGGCTACTCCAGTGAGTCCCTCAGGATGCAGTATAGCCATGACTTGCTCCTCCCATGCCGTGAGCTGTGGGGGAGGAGGTGGGGGTCCACCACCAGTCTTCTGGATGGCAAGCTGGTGCCTTGCTGCCACAGAACATACCTTCTCCCGTAGGTCATTCCACCTCTTCCTGATGTCGTCCCTTGTTCTTGGATGCTGTCCCACGGTGTTCACCCTGTCCACAATTCTCTGCCATAGCTCCATCTTCCTGCCAATGGATATTTGCTGGACCTGTGCTCCAAACAGCTGTGGCTCTACCCCAACTATTTCCTCCACCATGACCTGCAATTCCTCATCAGTGAAACGGGGGTGCCTTAGTGGGGACATGGGTGTTGTGTGGTGTGTGTTGGTGAGAGGTTGTTGAGTAATTTGGTGGAGTGTGTGATGTGTGGTGCATGATGGATGTGGTATATGTGTATAGTTGTCTCAGTGGTCTTGGTGTCAGTCTTGTGGCAGTAATTGTTGTTCGTAAAGGGTTATGGATAATGTGGATGTGTGTTTTATAGTGCTGTGGGTGGTTGTGGTGTGTGTATTGGTGTCAGGTGTGTGGTTTTAGTTTTGGCCACTATTGTATTGTTTCGTATTTGGGTGGCCATTCGGACCGCGCCATTGAATGTCTGCTGTGCTGATTCGTGTGTCATAATGTGGGGTGCGTTGTTTTGTTGGTGTAACGGTATGGGTGTTCGTACCGTCAGTTTAGCACTGACCTTTGGAGTGGCGGATATGTGTTTGTGGCAGTATTCTGTCGGTTTAGTGTGTGTATGTCATAATATGGCGAACGGATGTTCGCCTCTGTGACAGTATGTTGGCAGCGGTAAGCGGCAATGTCATAATGAGGGCCTGAGTCATCAGTATCTTGACCAAACTTCTGTGCATCTTTCACCCACAATAACATATGTATATGTTGTGCTTCTTTAGCTTGGTATTCTTTTATCCAGAAGAAGTCTACAATCTCACCTAGTGGTAGATCCTTTTAATTGCACATAAAATGAAGCAAGGCTTCAAATTTATGCGTGAAGTATCTACAAAAATTTGCAGGATCAATAGAATACAATTCTCCTGCAGACTTCAATTAGGTCCCTTGAATGTCTGCAGTAGCTTGCCTGAGAAAGTCACGAAGATCATCCTAAGCATACTCTGCACAACTCAAAGTAAACAAGCATTTGCAATGCAATAGGTCTCGCATTTTCCCGAGTTGGAGCTATTGACATTGTAAATGCATAACTGGACTTTTTTTTGCCACATTACTTGCTCAACCCTGTCGCATATTTTGGTCCTTTCTGCCACATAATTCCAGTGGCCCTGCATATAACTAAAGAGCTAGTAGGTTTACTGGGATATTTTTTTAAACAATGCCCTTAAAACACAAACTGCTCCCAGGTGCAAAACATATTTACTTGGCAGTTGGTACAGGCAACATTTCTTGCAGGGCAATGAATAAATAATTGTACCCCAAGAATTTGTACTTACTGGATCACTGTCCCTTTACTGCAGTCTGGGGAGTAGAACACAATGGCCACGATTTTTCACACCTTGAGGAGAGCCACCTCACATGATATTAATGATCCTCCGTCAGTCTTGAACTGAAATATTAGTTATAAAATATTGACCATTGTACAGCATAATCAACCTTAAGCTCTCCTTGAGGTTAATTTTATGAATACACAAACACAGCTCAAGTTTCAGAGACTCAAACAGGTGCAGTCACCTAGTCAGGTTTCTGCTTTGTATTAGCAGCTTGTAGCACGTTATAAAAATAAAACTACAAGTCCCAGAATGCAAAGCTGAAACAGACTAAATGAGTGAATCACGCATCAAACTAGGGAGCTGGATAACTCTACGAATACTACTCCAAGAGCTGGTTTCCAGCTTGTATCATGTTGGAAAAATAAAACTTCAAGTCGCAGAATGAATATGTGTGCTGCAAAGAATGTGTACTAAGCAGATCAGAGTGCATATAATGTAAAAATCTCAAAATAACTCTGACAATGTTCTTTCTGGAGAGAGAATGCACTTTTGTCTAGTGGAAGGTTGGAGTCATCATAAGGTAGTGCACAGGGTTAATATGCCTGCTGCAAAGAACGTGTACTAAGTAGACTAGAGTGCATATAATGTAAAAACGATACCGCTGATCGAGTTTGTGCTGTGAGCGATTTGAGCGCCGTGGCAGCCAAGAGAATGTACGTTTGTCTAGTGGAAGCTGGAAGTCATCATAAGGTAGTGCACAGGATAAATGTGCCTGCTGCAAAGAACGTGTGCTAAGCAGAGCAGTGTGCAAATATGTCAAAATGTCAAAATAACTCTGGCGATTTGTTTTCTTTCTGGAGAGAGAACATACTTTTGTCTAATGGAAGCTTGGACTCATTATAAGGTAGTGCAGGGGGTTAATGTTCTTTCTGGAGGGAGAACATACTTTTGTCTAGTGGAAGCTGGAAGTCATCATAAGGTAGTGCACAGGATAAATGTGCCTGCTGCAAAGAACGTGTGCTAAGCAGAGCAGTGTGCAAATATGTCAAAATAACTCTGGCGATTTGTTTTCTTTCTGGAGAGAGAACATACTTTTGTCTAATGGAAGCTTGGACTCATTATAAGGTAGTGCAGGGGGTTAATGTTCTTTCTGGAGGGAGAACATACTTTTGTCTAGTGGAAGCTTGGAGTCATTATAAGGTAGCGCACAGGGTTAATATGCCTGCTGCAAAGAACGTGTACTAAGTAGACTAGAGTGCATGCAATGTAGAAACGATGCCGCCGATCGAGTTCGCGCTCTGAGTACTGTGAGCGCCACGGCAGCCACGAAGCACAGACAAAAGAAAAAACTAGTTTGCGCATGCTGAAGTATATCGGCAACTGTGCAATTATCCCTGTAACAGGGCTGACCCAAAGGCAGGACAAACAAATGTAAAGCATTTAATAATGACATCAAGTGATTTTCGAAAGGCAAGCCCATGAACGAATGAAAGTGATGAGCATGAGGTGGGCCTGGTTAAAAGCCCACAATACTTACAACAGGCCAAAGAGCTTGCATGTTCGACCTAAAAATGTACATACAAGCTCTTCCTCTGCCTGTTCGGAAAGGCTTAAAAAATGTTGGTTATTTCACAAAATTATGTGCTTTTTTTCACTTAGTGCTCCAACCGATATGCATTCCTCTCCCTTTCCACTGCCCCTTAAGCCCCATGCGAAAGAGCACACATTCCATCAGTAGTCCCAGGAACCAAAAGGAACTACCTATTGTGCGGATGTGCACATTGTGCAACAACAGAATGCGTCACTCACAGACATCTAAGCCAGTGTCCCATGCTGTATGCTGTGGTGGGTGGGAGCAAGATGTGAATGACACTACAGCTGACCAATGGATGAAGAGGCTGACTGAAATCGCTGCTTGTGTGTGAAGTATTTATAATTTTTTTTTATTAAAAACAAAAAGCTCTTGCTTAATGCTGGACCTAAAAAAAAATATAAACTTGTAAGCAAATGCTTTAAGTGGAAGTTGAGCACATGAGCAATGGAGAAAACAAACAGTTGATCACTGGCAACATAAAAGCAAAATTTCCTCTGATAAAATAAAAAAATACCAGGCGCCTGCTGGCGCATCGTGGTTCATAGTTTCCTTCTGCAATTCAAGGATTTGCTCTCGTACACTTCTTAGCAGATATTGGCCACACAGTGGCACCAGATGAGCTCTGCTAGCAACATGTGCTGTGCTGCTCGCTCATCCTGCCTGACAGTAGCTAATTCTGAGCTTTGTTTATCTGGTTTTCAGTGCTTAAGTTGTGCTTGTTGTTTCCGGTGCAGAGCACCGGCACTTATTTTTGAGGGCCAGCACTTATTTTTCTGCCTCAAGCATTTACTGCGAACAAAAGACACACATGGGAAAGATGGAGGAAGAGAAAAACAAAAAAGCATCACTAAGTGAGAAAGCAGAAAGCTGCAAGAGTGAGCTGAAGGAGTAGGGAGTGGCTGTAAATGGATTAAAGAGGCTCAAGATGGATTTAGGATTACGCTGCCTCAGTATTCAGTGCTGGCACATTTAATTGCAGCAGCTGCAAGTTTCAGAGGAGAGCTTTGGACACCGGCACGTTTTTATTTACAAATTAAGCACTGCTGGTTGGGGATTTCCTACTAAAACCTATGGATCCTGCACGCACCTCAGTGGCTTCCGTGGCCACGCAGGAGATGTCAAGCCAGAAGATTTACTGCAGGTGTTTCAGCATTAGGCTTCCTAGACCTCGTCAATGCAGCTGTATTACTGTGCATCAAGGTGATGTTTTCCTAAAAGATCCAGGCAGAGAAAGGAAAAGAAAAGGCGTGTTTACACATTGATACACCACCTACAACCAGCAATAAATAGGATTCTTAAATGTCCTTTTCTTAGATAACAGCTGGTTGTGTTTGACACAAACCTTGGGCCACAAGCAGCCTGTGTATGTATGCACAGGGCCCTGTGGCCTTTCCCTTTTGGAGAATGGGGCTGCAATCAAGAAAAGAATTGCCATAAGTGAAGGACGGGACATGGGTGGCACGGATGGGCAGTATACCACAGTCCCCAGGGTCACTATGTCCTGCCCTCACTAACTACACTACACGGTTCTTTAAGTGGGATGAAAAAGCTAGGAAGGGGTGCTGTGGCCAGAGAAACGGACTCGGAATCCAGTGCGAGGGGCGTGGCAGAGGTAATTAAAGGTGTAGGTTTAAACATGTAAACTAAACCCTTTTGTACACAGGGTGCAACCTCAGTGATATTTGGGTGCCTAACTATGGGTTTTCTGTTACTGCATCCAGATATCTCACAGCAACCAATCAGTACACCTAAAACACACCAAGACCTATTGGCTGTGCCAGTACTTGTTAACTGTAATCAGATAAAAGAATCACAACAATTATTTTGTTGTGAAAAATTTGAGTTCAAAATGTTTCAATTATGAAAATTGGAGACTGAATAAAAAATTGCTCAGGTCTGTGGAAGAGGCAGGGGCCATCGGAGTCCCGAATACTCCTGTTCTCCCATTCACAGCGCTTTCTTCGGTACTCTCCCCCTTTGTTAGACACCTAGGTCCTTTTTCTACCCACATCTTTGAGGAATCATCCACCTGAGTGTCTTACACTTTCCCACACTTACAACTGGCACATCTGCAACCACAGTTCTGAGTGCCCTGCAGCAGGCCAAGAAGTGAATGTACATATTATCGGCACTGACAGGAAATGGAGAAACCTGCACTGCCTTCAGCCTCGGCTCCGGGGTTCTCAGTTCTGCTGTGACATAACCAGCCACCTGCAAACTGAAGTCAACCAGACAGATGGAGGTGACTCAGTGTGCACTACAGGAGCTTGTGTTGCATGAAACCAATACAGAAAAATGCATCCTTTATTTAAAATGTATAAAATATTACATCACCGACAAGGAATTCTTTAACAGTGTTTCTGTTTTACGTTAGTTAGCTACATAAATAAAGAGCCCAATAGGGACCTGCTCCAAAGTCGTTTTTTAATTACTTCGGGGTCTGAGACCCGTCACACTTAAAACCCTGACACTACTCTCTTTCAATGAGTGGAACGTGTCCCCCTTGGACAGCTGTCTGTTTGTGAATTGATACCTCACCCTACTGAGGGGCCTGAAAAAAGGCCCAGTTGTTAGGGAAAAGGGAGCACCCAAATAGCAAAATCCAATTGTATATTTTTCTCCAATAACCTTTGCATTGGAGCTTCAAGAAAGATGGAGGTATCAAGAAAAATGATTATCAAAACTCATTCGTGCCCAAGGCCCAGATCTTGACCCTATCAGACTCACTCTTTGCCCCCCTTGCTCTCATGGGCCTCTCCCTTTGTGCTGCTGAACTCTCTTATTCAATAAGGTAATTTTTATTCAGTAATTTGCAGAATGTCGGGGATTTTGCTTTATACTTGCTGTGCAAAATTCCCGATATGTAAACCATTACATCACTTTGTGTATTTACCCACCTTTTGTGGTAAAAATACGTCCATTCACAGTCAAAACTGACCACAAACACAGGCAAACAGGAGAATGCAAACATCCGTTGTCCGCAGCGCAATGTTTGAATGTATACTTGCACCAACAATTTAATTGAGGAACTGATTTGTGCTATAATTTAGGGCAAAATGATAGATGTGCAAGTCGCATAATTATGCGTCATTTCACATAATTTCGCAGAACTTTTGCATAATTATGCGGAAGAAAATGATGCGAATTTCTCACACCGCTAATTTTCATAAGAGCACAACCTGGCAATCACACAATATAATTGTGCTATAAATGTGTGTGTGGAGCGGGCGATTTACACAGGGAGGTGAAGATCATTTCACAGGGCATCAGTGCAAACAAGAATAAACAAACAAAAGAGAATGAGGATGAGGAAAAGAGAGAAAAAGTGACAAATATGAACGAAGAAAAAAGAATTGAAAAGGAAAGAAATTAAAGAATTAGAAGCGGAAGAAGTGGGAAAAATAAAAAAAATGGAAAAGAAAAGGGATTAAAAGAGATGGCAGGAAAAGAAAGAGCTAGAAAAAGGTAAGAGAATCACAGAAAATGTAGAAAATAGAACAGTGAGAACACAAAAATAAAGTTGACAGTAAGGTGAAAACAGAAAATGAACACGAAATAAAGAAGACATCGAAATATGAGATGAACAGAAAAATTAAGAGCATGAAGATAAACGGTAGAAAAATAAAAAAAGAACAATAGGAAAAGAGATGCTGGAAACAAAGACAGAACGTACCTTGAAAGGGAGTAGACTAGGAGAATAAAAATAAAATAAAAAAATAAAAGCGAAGGAAAGTAGCAGAAAAATAAACAGGCGCTGCATGTGTAAGGTTGAAAAGGGAAAGATGTCTCACGGGATGTCTCGAGGCATCGACTGAACTTAACTCTCTGTGACGGATGGCTGCTGCTGCCGAGACATATCTGCAATCTGTCTCGGGCTTTAATCCTAGAAGGAAAACGCAGAGGTTAATGCGCGTGCTAAACAGACATGAGTGTAACCTACAGGTCAAATGTTCAAATCCTAGTGACATAGATTAGTGAGTTAATGCACCCACCGCACAAATATGTGAAACAGGCCTCAGTCCTAGTGAAATACCTTTAAGTGAAGTAGAGTCTCGCAGTGAACACGAGGTTGGTTAAAAAGCCAATAAATTGAAGCGCTTACCTCTGCCTTATATCATTGTTGAGGGTCACCCACACTCCGCCCACATATAGAGCACTCACACTGCGGCCTTTTACATGAAAGGTGCCACACTCACAAAAATGTGCAATTTCAGACCTGATTGTCGGGGCTGCTGGGCGGTGCACAATCCGGACTACCTGCCTGGATCTATGTTCAGAGCAAATCCAGGCAGAGCACAGCGCCAAGATGACATACCAATGACATGCATGCGCTAAACAGATGACAAAAACATAGCACAGCCTTTTGTAACATTAGCAAGATGCCGCAGAAGCCCAACCAACAGGAGGGGCGTTTTATTCGATGCAGCTGCATTTCACAGACATCGCTGGTAACTCCGAGCCCTACTCTAGCACTAGCGTCACCTGGTACGTCTCGTGTGCCCGAGTGTGTGAAGCGCCGCAGCATCCCTGCCTGTTTACGGCCCAATAGGCGCCGTGCCAGCCAGAGAGCCTCAGAGCTGCACAAATATGGCTTTCATTACTTTCTGACGGCAAATGTATTGTTTGGGCGAATCTCTCGTTCCCTTCAAGCCTTCTCCCCTGACTCTTGCTTAAAGACCGCTTAGTGCTAATTACCACAAAAAAAAAGCATTGGGAATGCAATAGTCTGGTGTTTGCTGGAGTTCGAGCTCAGAGCAGCACTGATCGGCGAAGGGTCGGAATGTGCTGCTCCCTCCGTCCAGCCCTCCTCCCTGTGATTCTGCTGGGCCTCTTAAATGGTGACATGCTGCGAATGGGCAGCAGGAGACACCAGCTGTTTTGTGTTTCTTGGGTCCATTTGCGAGACGCGTATCCAGCCGAGGGTTTGTTTTTTAAATCCGGGACACGTTTTAGCTCATAAAAGCAGGAAGACTTGTCCCCTGATGCCAAACAAAAACAAGCATTTGAACTGCAATGGGTTTCACATTCGCTCGAGTTAGAGCTATTAGCGTTTTCCTGCCACACAAACTGAAAATAAAAAGTAAAACAGTTAACATAAGCGGCCGGTTCAAAGCGACGCGCTGAGCTCACAGAGACAGACAAAAGGAACAAGCATTTGAAATGCAAGAATAGAAAATGCACCAGGGAGAAAAGGAATGGAGTAAACAAAGTCACACACGACTGCAGATGAAAATAAGTATTAGACTAGAGCCCTGTAAACAGAAACAGCCTGGAGCCACTGAAACATTCAGCGCTCTGGTCAAATGCTATTAGCCTTCGAAAAAAGTAATCCCCAAGCACATGCTACATAGGCACAAGTGGAACGGTACAAGTACTAGGGCCATGCTCCAGGGGAGTGTACAACTATGGAAAAGGTGGGACAAAGAGCAAGGATTGACCACTAGCAAGCAAGGATTTTTTAAGGGCACTGAAACAAACCAGAGAAAAAGCTGAGAACCCACAAAGAAGTATAGAAGTATATACTAAAGTATATACAAGAGGTCTCGAATGCTCGACCTAAAAATGGGTGGGAGCACGTAGATCACGTAACATACATTTCAGCTCACCATGATGATGGAACCAATATTCATTGGTACCCCATTGGCAAGCCATAACATTTATCAAATTACTTTCTAGTCCCTCATCTTTACCATGTACCTTTCCCACAAAATCTCTAGCGCTCATGTCAATAAACTGTGTCCCTGTTCTTATACATGGCCCACGGCATAAGACAACACTGAGAGATGACTTCGAAAAAAAGGTTACCTACTGCGTCTATATTCTGATGCAGGCATCTGTAGAGGATGGTCATCAGAAAGATCACCTTGTCCTTCAGTTCCAAAGCATCACCCATCATATCTTTGGAATGTAGAGGGCGGATTCTGTAATGGTCATACATTTCTTTTGCTTCACCTAAATCAACCTTTTCAAACTGAACAGATGAAGCTGATGTGGAACTTTCTGTTCCAAGACAGGTAACGCTCCTCTACATCAATATCCTTGTAAAATACATTTTCTATTTTAAGGTATTGTAAAGCACACTTAACTCCATCAATCCTCACAAGTTCCTGCCAAGTATTTTTGTCTTTGGTAGGCGCTCCATTTACTTTCAACCATTAGTAGTTCTTCATCTCGATCTACCCCTGTAGCCTCAATATTCTCCTTTATATGCAAAGGCACATACACAATTTTACCTTTCAAATCTATTAGTAGTTCAAAAGGAGTTTTTTTTTTTCTTAGTATCCATTCTAACAATGGCATGGAAAGGATGCACTGTTTATATGAGAAAAGTCTCAGTCACATTCAGGTTTTGAAGTCGAAGAGTAATTGGAAAAACTTTCAATTTATTATGAATTCCTCTAGCAGGCATTTTATTATCATTCAGTATTTACAGACAAAGTGGCTTACATACAAATCAAGCCTATCTTCGGCAGTCAAACAAAGAGCAGGTTTAAACCACTGTACTAAATCACTCTATTTTGGGGGTTTTCTGCACTTGTTCTTGGAAATGCATCAATTTCCTTTTTGAAATTATCCAACACTGCGGTAGTATTAGAATTTTAAATTTTGTTGTCAACAACCATCTCAGTCTCTTCACTTAGCCTTTTGGACCCAAAGTATTAAATCTGAATGTCATCTATTACAGAACTGACTTGAGACTGAGTACCTCTTAATACTGTATCATTTAGTTTTTGAAGGTGCAGAGCTGGACTTTTTACAAAATACAATCTTCTTACCAGATTGCACATTTTAGTGTGGTGCACAGACAGCATCCATATGTGATGGAAAGTACTGTCACAGATCTGCTGTGATAACCAAGCTAATAAATGTCCTTATAGGTTTGTAAATTTCCTTACACAACAAGGATCAAGGCTTTGGAGTAGTTTCAATTTTTGTTTCACAGTTCCCTTGCTGTATTTGTTTAAGAACAGTCTAAGTTTGTCAAATCCTAAACACTGGCATTAAGGAGGCCATGACAGACTGTAATGACTGTTCTTAGATATCAACAGCATTGACTACCAGAAGCAGAGCTTCTTTTAGAGGGAGGTCCGATTGAGTATGGAGGAGCCCACCACTTCAGTCTGCTGCCACGACCAGTGAAATTGGCAGCACTAGCAAAGAATGGTTGCACATTTTATCTTGGAACATTGCAGGCTTGGCTGATAAAATGGAGGATCAGGACTGGCTGAATGTTATCGATCAACATGCTATGTGTTGCTTCCAGTACATTTGGGCACTTGATAGAATTCATGCAAATGGTTTCCTAAACATAAGCATACCAGCTGCTCACCTGAGAAAGGGGCGACCTTCAGGGGTGCTTCTAGAATGGGTGTCATGTAAATTGAAGAGTAAGAAGGAGCAACTGGGGGTAGACTATCAGTCGCCTAATGAACATCTTGTGAGGGTCTAGCTTATGGGCCCTGAAGGTGGTGTGATTGGTATCCTAAATGTCTGTATTCCACCTGACTGGTCCCCAGAGATCCAGGCAATCTGGGGGAAAATTAGTTTTCTATATCAGAAGAATCAGGGAGGATATTGCCTATTGCAAGTTGTTTGAGGATGGCAAAAGTGGGAAATGTTTGTTATTAATCTGTGGTGATTTTAATACACAACCATCTGACACTATTATCAACAATGAGGTTCCAATAGAAGACCACTGCCTAGGCATCTCTGAGATGGCCATGAGTTGCTTTAAATCAACCAAGAAGGGTGATGCATTCTGTGAATTTCTGATAAATTATCAGCTGTGCTTTATTAATGGTCATACTGTTCAAATAGCACTGCCAACGTGACCTTTGATAATTGGAGAAATTCATCACTAATTGACTATATTATAGTTAACACTGAGAGTTGGGAATGTGTGCGCGATATGACTGTTACCAGAAGAGTGGAGAGCGACCACACTCCTGTGCTTCTCTGTCTGAAGCTGTGTCCCAAGTGGTGAGCTAGCATGAACAACTTAAGTGAGGGGAGATAGCCACAAGATTGCTCCAACCAATTGTAGGAGAAAAAGATGGAGCAGTGACAAATGCCTCCTTGAACTCCCAACAGTTGAACGCATAGTGGCCAAGTATGGACTCATAATTATGACCACACCAGCCGATTGTAGCAGAAGAATCTTAGCAGCCTATGATGGTATGGAAGATGAGTTGAAGGGTCTGTAGTCCAAGCCTGGAAAGCCTAAAATTGCTGGTCCTACTGGCGGGAGACTCATTATAGTGTATGGCTGGTACTATAAAGAATGCTTCCATATGAAGAAAGTTGTCTCATATGTCTTGACACAGCACCACTGCAACCCCCGGAGTGAAGTGTTATTTCAACATTCTAGGCGCAAGTACACACATCTTTTAAAAGCTGCCAAGAAATTGCTGCTCCAAATGTTATTATGTGCAGGATTGAGGGAGACCTCAAATGATAAAAACACCAAAAGATTCTGGGAACTTGTAGCGCAGGTGGAGAAGGGGGCAGTGAATTCTATAGAAAAGCATATTGGCCCCTCAGCGTGGGTTAATCTTAGTGCCTTGTACAGTGCCAAGCCCAAAGGTCCACCTTTCCCCTGCTAGTGTGCAAAGATCTCTGTGAGGGTCATTATGCAATTAACATCTTAGTACCGGCTTTGAGTCCCAGGAAGAAGCACAACATACAAGTCCCTGACATTGTGCCAACTGAGATCTCTTGTGGAGAGCCCCATTTGTGGGCTAGCATCCTTACCAAAGTATTTAACTCAGCTCTCGTTTGTAACATTGTACCATCCTCCTGGCGCTCAGCCATTATTGTACCTATCCACAAGAAGGGCTATCATGGCAGTCCCTCCAATTATCACCCATTCTTTCCTTTGGACGGGGCAGGGAAAGTCCTCAGTATAGTCCTGCTAAGCTAAGTACAGTGCTGGGTGGAAGACCACAATATTAAGACAGAAGTGCAAGCTGGCTTTTGGTCACAGATAGGTATGATTGATCAGGCAATTTAATTGTACATGATTTCACATAAGTTTACAGTTGTCAGGAAATGATCACTGTATTTGTAATATTTGTGGATTTGAAATCAGCCTTTGACCTAGTAAACTAGGAGAAACTATGGAGATCATGGGTAACCCAAGAGGCTGATATCACCTTGGTACAGACTATAAAGTCTCTTCACTCTGGCAACACTGCTAGAGTTAGGTACATGCCAGCAGATGAGTGCATGGAACCCTTCCAAGTAGAAAAGATCATTTGGCAAGGATGTGTGCTGGCGTCCCTACTTTTTAGTATCTATCTAAAAGATGCAGCATATTAACTATCGGAAGAACCTTTAAATATCCCCATTATAGCTGCAAATATATAAACAAAAGGCAGACAGGAGTGCTCTACGGGGCTGAGCTATGGGGATATGCAAACGTATACCCATTGCAAGTGGCCCAGAACAACTTCCTAAGAGCCCTGCTGAGGTTGGGGCCGGGCACTCCCTTATTGGTGCTCAGTGCAAAGCTTAGTTTTATGCCAATATCAGAGCAGCCTTCAGGCCAGTGCTTTATTGATTTAAGATCTTTGGAAGATGCAACCCCCAAGGATGGCTGTGGAGGCAGCTCAAGGTTGTTCCATGTAACAAATGTTTTGAATGAGCTGCAGATGGGGTCCTAGGTGTGACCCTAGTAGAGTAAGGCAGGATACTGCAGATGTGATTAAAGATCAATACCACAAATACAAGTAGTCGGTGAAGCGCATTGCGTTGAAGCCTGGCTCTATCTCAGGTAATTATTATAACAATGATCATGGTCCTCCTGTACTGCTTATCTGCATTTGATATACCCTGGGCTCAAACGAACACTGCACGTAAAATGTAAATAATGGAGACCTAGGCACTCATTGGTATATCAATTTTGTATAGAAAAGACTCTGGCGGACTATGCAAGTTAATTGTATCATTAATTTAAACATTAACTGGAAATCTGAAAATTGACACAATCCAATAAACATCATGTTGAATGACGAATCCATCCTTTATTGTGACACTGAAACAGCCAACACGTGTTTCGTCATGGGAGTAGGTACTCCCCGTGACTTTCTCAAGGCTGAAAAAAACATCAAACATACGATATATAGATATGTATCAAATAAGAATTACAATGCATTCCTTACATACATTCCGTTACTGAAATTAATTGACATAACAAGAGAACATGACAGAAAAAGGCAGTTATCAACCCTTCATTATTGTACAATCAAAATCTAATCAGAGACTGCATAGTGAATATACTATAGGCACAAAGATCTACCATGTAAATCACTACAGTCACAACCCTGTATGACGAGCGGGAAAGGGAAAGACCAAGGCACCAACCACACATATCCAATTAATAATACAATGGTATAAACTAAATTCAAAACATGCTAAATATAATCAAACTCAGTGAATTACCCGTAAGTGTACACCCAAACCACAAATCACCAGTGATCCTTATCCCAACACGGTATAAGACCAACGTGCAGCTAGTGTATAACGAAAATCACACCACATTTTTGAGTAGTTGCCACCCAGTCCCATTACGTCATACCTTGATCGATTTTAATGCGTGTAAAGTCAGTACTTCTAGCTTCTTAAACATAATATCAAACATCCACTCTGTAAATAAAACGTGTAATAAGTGTGAGATATACCAGGTGGCAGAAAACTATCAAAGCCAAGTGCTGCACCGAACTCGAGAAAGTTAGGACGGTGACGGTAGCAGCCTCTCTGTGAGGCTCCCGTCCTTCTCTCCCCGTCCCGGGAGAACTTGACCTGCTTGGGCCCTACAAACCAGCTGGCAGTGGGGCCGAAGATACAGAGTGTCCAGCGGCAGCGCTGCGGGAGCGCTTTTAGTCCCAGGGTCCGGCTTTTGAGGCTGATATTCTGAACGCTGCAGAGCCGCGAGCGATCCAAGATGGCGGCCGCCATCTTTAACACTGCGCTGATGCCTTGCTGATGCGGCGGAGATTGCCCAGACAACCCGGCTCCGAAGCGGTGAGCACAGGGACCTGCTGGAGCCGAAGTATCGGCCGGGGGAGCGATGCGGGGCAGCGGGACGCCCGGGGACTTGCTGAGCCCAAATTTGACATTCGCAACCAAACCTGAAAAGCCCCTTCTTTGATTTGATCTGAACCCGAATGGAACGAAGGCCAGGGGGACACAAACTGAGATGAACGGAGTGTAAATGCCACATTCCAAGCGGCTCTCAACCGCGGGAACCCTAGCTACAGCATCGACAACCTGGTAAATACTTTAAACTTCCGATAAGTGGCGCACAAAAGACCTCACCCCTTTGGAGTTACGAGGGGACAGTCACTAGAGCTATTAAAACCCGGGGCCAAGCTAAAGAAGGGAGGCTCAAGCGCTATACAGCTCCAAATAACAGAACTAACTGTCCGGCTCCTATCCCCGACTGTCAGCTCCGCTCCTCCCCGCCCGGCACCCTCTCACCGGCGCCCCGGCCCCGCCGCCGCCGTCTCTCCCTCCGCCTCGGCTCTTTGTTTCTTTCGCGTTGCGCGAATACTAGCTCGGCGGCGGCCATCTTGGGTAAGGATCTGCGCCATATTGAGTCGGGACGTCAGCTGTGCCCTGCAGTGAAAGCCGCCATTTTAGATGAGGGAGCAGCGAACGCGCCCACTCCGTTCCTGGCGTCTGAACGGGTAACCGTAGGAGCCATTTTCCCACAGGGTCACAACCGTCGCCAGTGAGGTCGTACGCCATCTTGGTGATGACACGCTCCCTCTCCAGTGGAGACATCTGCATTAGCGGCCGTCTTGGAAAAGGACGAACCCCGTCTAGAGTGAAGACTGCGCCATCTTGGATAAGGACGTACTCCGTCTAGAGTGAAGACTGCGCCATCTTGGATAAGGACGTACTCCGTCTAGAGTGAAGACTGCGCCATCTTAGATAAGGACGTACTCCGTCTAGAGTGAAGTCTGCGCCATCTTGGAAAAGTACTCCGTCTTCTGTGAGGACTGCGCCAGCTTGGATAAGGACGTACCCCGTCTTCTGTGAGGACTGCGCCATCTTGGATAAGGACGTACCCCGTCTTCTGTGACGACTGCGCCATCTTGGATAAGGACGTACCCCGTCTTCTGTGACGACTGCGCCATCCCGGGGACTACGGAGCCCGTAAAATAGACGAGTCCCCAGGGAGGACCCGAAGCGGCTGGCCCCACTCCGCTGAGCTGAGCCGTGCTTGCCTCTGACACCCTGCGGAGAGAAGGAAAGCGCAACACCGGTGACCTGATCGGGGTCAAGGAACAAAACTGGCGAGGCCCCTTGACTTGGGGCCCCTGGAAAACTAACTCTAGAGACCCCTACTCGGAGGTCCGACAGAGCACCACTGGGGGCACCTGAAGACAAGATTGTACAAACGCAGCATTAAGGTGAGAGCCTCTGGGAATATAATGGAAACACCCCTGGTCTGGGGAATCACCTGGCGAGTTGAATTGAACCAGATCCCAGCAGGGACTATTTCCAAGTCTCTGCACTAAGAGGGGGTTTCTAGACCAAAGCAAGAGTAAAAGCGATCCACCCAGTTTCTTTCTGACCCCAACTATGGATTGTGGGCTCTGAGAGTAACTCCACACCTTGCCCCATCACTCGTGCAAACTACAACGATCTGTAGGGAAACCACCTTCATTTGGCACATGCACATCACCGCAAAATGGGTAAAACGGGCCAACACCATGCAGTACAGTCCTCTAGACTCTTAGGGCATTTGGAGGTAGTTCTGTCTGAGGTAGCAGTGAGATGCACTCCTTGCACCATTTCTTCACAGCTGTGCAGCACTTAGTGCCAGTTGCAACGTTTAGGTTTGCGCAAGCACGCACGCTGGTCTTTCACTGTATTGGCAGCAGCCCCAACATTCTGGACACAGGGCATTTGAGCCCCTTTGGGTTGGCCAGCTGACTAGGGGTTCCTGGTGGTTTGTAGGGCACCAGGCCCCATTATGTATTTGTGGTGCTAGGAAATGTATTTCTGGTAGTTTGATTTTCAGACCCTGTTCTGGCTACCTCTAAATTGTGTTTTATGATTTTGAGGTTCTGGCATACTTTGGGTTATGCTAGTGAAATTATGTTCCACCCTGTGCTTTTTGCCCATAATGATGCCGATACTTAGGAGATAAGTATCTAATATTAGACTGTTGAGATTTGGGGCGTACAATGTCTTTGATACCTATTGTGATGCTGTGCTTTATGTGGTTTATATCTCAGGATGATAAGTACAGTGATTTTCCTCTTACACCACTTCATCTCCTATTCCATCTTGTTGAATCAGCCCTGTTCTGAAGTAACAACCTATCCCTAATCGCCTCACTTTCCTGTCTCCACAATAACTCAGGTTCCTTCACCCGATGTCTGGATTACGTGCCCCCTTCTTGCCCTCATACTTCTCCTCACCACCACCGTCCTAGTAACACCCTTCCCTTTTCCCCACCACCCTCCTCCTCCACAATTTCCCAACATGGCCACCGCTCGAATGAAGTCTGGAATTAATTGCTACAAAATCATCTACCCTTCTAACCTGTCTAAAGCTGCAACAAAACGTTTCAAGCATAACACCATTGAATATTTCCCCGATTCCCTTTTTGTCGATCAGTTTTACAATGGTCGATATGGGGGGCTCAAAAATGATCTAATTTTTTTCACGCACGACATACCCTCTTGGTCTACCAGCTTTTACAATTCCTTTAACGTCACCTCCTCCTCCTCTATCCCCCATGGGAAACAGCTAAAAATTTCCCCCTCTGCGTGTTTTAACGGCTCCCTCACTATCTCACTCTATAACAACGGTACTGTTATGATCCAAGCCAAAGACACCTGTCTCTCTCTCTTTGACCGCCTCTTCCCTTCCCTACTCCCCTCCCCTGCTACCGGGCTATCCCTTGACTCTCCATCTAGCTCCACCAATTACTCCCTTTCTCCTCCCCTGACCCCCCCACTCTCCAACAGGCTGCACCCTGGGGAGGCACAGGTTGACCCTCTTCTCTCCCCTCGGACCTCCCCTCGCATTCTTCCCCCCTCACAGTTTGCCCCTCCCCTCTTCACTTCAGCCTTACCTCTAGCTAACACGCTCCTCGTCCATTCCGCACCGTCCCGGCACTCCATTCTCATCTCCTCCCCCCTATCCCTTCCAGCCACCCCCCTCCTTAGACCACCTCTCCTCCAGCCCTCTCCCCCTGTCTATGTTCCCTACGCTCCCCTTGTTCCCTCCTCCGCTCTTCTTTTCCGCCCACGCCTCCCCTCACTATGTACCCCGATTTCCCCGCAAATACATTCCATCTCTCTCCCTCCCCACTCTCCTCCAGCACTGCTGTGCTACCCCCTTTCCTCCCCTGGTAACCCCTTCCCTCCCTCGGACCGAGCAGAATCACTTCCTTTCTTCAACTTCCCTTTCTCCCAATCCCCCCCATTCTGCCCGATACCCGCTCCATCACAGCCACCTCACTTAGCTGCCAGGACCTATCCAACTCTATCCAACTCCCCCCCCTTCCTTTCATACCTCCCTAATCCCTATGACTCCTCACACTCCTCCCCTCTCCTATCGCCCCACCGCCCCACTCCTCTACTATCGCCCCATAGTTCTGCCCTTAATTCCTATCCTTCTTGCAACGCCAACAACGACAACTCTCCTCTCACCCCTGGTACACCAACTCCTGCTCTCACCCTAAACCTTTCCCCACCTCTGAACCCTATACCCCTACTCCCCTCCCGTTCCCCCACCTCTTCCTGCCGTACACTGCCTAGTGCACCCCCTCCTGTTTCCATCGAGCCACCCATTACGCCGTGCTCTTCCTTACTCTCTCTGGAAAAAAAGCTAGGCTCTCTAATCACCGCCATCTCCCAACTTGAAGCTACCATTTTAGTTTTAAGCTCCAAGATCGCGACTTTTCCACACACCTCAATTCCTTTGGCTAACACTCACCCTTCCACGAGATGCACCTCACCACCACACCCCACTATAGCTAAACATAGCCAGTCGTCTGCAAATCCACACAAGCACTCGAACGCCACTCTTCCTTCACTTCCACTTCCCAGTAACCCTGTAATCTACACTATTCCGACCATCTCCTCTGTCAGAACCACTCGCCCACCTAAATCCTCCCGAGCGCCCTCATATAAGCACAATATCCCTATCACCCCTCATAGCCCAAGTGCCCCCGTCACCAAAACAGTTGCGTCAGAGCTGCGCTGTCTGCTCCACAACTGCAGATCTGCAATAAAACACAAACTTGAAATCTCCGATACCATCAACCAGCACAATATTGACATGATCTTCCTCACAGAGACCTGGTTCAACGATACCTCTCACTCTATGTTTGATCTCCTTGTACCCACAGGCTATTCTATACTTAGAAATGACAGAATTGACAAAGTGGGGGGAGGTGTTGCGGTCATCTTTAGAAACTCCCTTCAACTTAAGGCTCTTCCTAACAGCTCCTGCCACACTTTTGAATGCCTATCACTTGAGCTTCAATTGCACCACCGCTCACCTCTCAGATTCCATGCTGTTTACCACCCGCCTGGTAGCAGCCCTTCGTTTATGGAGGAACTCACGGACTGCATCAGCGACCAATTCACGCAAAGTGACAATCAGATCTTCGTGGGTGACTTCAATGTCCACTGGGGCTCGCCTCAAGACACAAATGCGAATTTGCTGGCCACCTTCCTCTCTGCAAACGATCTTATCCAACACTGCACAGAAACAACACACTCTAAAGGCTCAATCCTAGACCTTGTCATTTCTAAAGCAGGCTTGCTGACTATCGCTACCCCTATTCATGTAGACTGGTCGGACCACCTCCTCATCCCATTCTCTCTTCACCTATCACACTCTATAACTCTGGGCCAGCCTATGAGGGCTACTTCCTGGTTCCGTGACACTAAAAATATTGACCTCAGTACCCTCTGTAATTCTGCCTTGCTATCACTTCCAAGGCTAGACCCGGACCTAGAGGTCAACGAACTCACCTCCCAATGCCTCACAGTCCTTGCAGTCGAAATCAATAATGTCGCTCCTCTCCAAAGCAAAAAGAAAAGGCCCACTCCCTCAGCACCTTGGTTCAACAAATCCCTCTATGAAGAAAGGAAGCTCATAAGAGCCCTTGAGAAACAATGGAGACAAGCACCCTCCACTGAAAATTTGGCCACGCTTCGTTCAGCAAGATCCAAGTACCACAATCTCATCTTCCTTGGAAAAGCGTCGCACTACAAATCCCTCCTTGACTCAGCCAAAAATAGACCCAAAAAACTATTCGACCTCATCAAGAACCCTAACAGCTCTCCCCCAACCTCCAAATTGGAAGATTCCACAAAGAAAGCAGCGGAATTCGCTATATTCTTTGACGAAAAGGTAAAATCACTTGTAGATCAGGTCATTCATCCTACCCCCACAGAGGAGTGCAAATCCTTAACCATTTGGCAAAACTTTGACCCCATCTCTGACGATGCTCTCCTTAAATGCATCCTCGATACAAAGCCCTCTAACCATTCTCTTGACCCCATCCCTAGTGCCATTGCCATTGACTTCTATACTAATTCTCTTTCCTACTGGACCACTCTGGTCAACCTCTCCCTCAGTCAAGGCTCCCTTCCTGTGTCCTTCAAAACTGGGCAGGTCACCCCTCTGCTAAAAAAAACCACTGCTGATGCGAACGACCTCAACAACTACCGTCCCATCACTAACCTACCCTTTCTTGCGAAAATCACAGAAAAATGTGTAGCGAAACAACTCTCTCGCCATATCAAGGAAAATGATCTTCTTGACAATTTCCAGTCTGGCTTCATTCAAAACCGCAGCACTGAAACAGCCCTGCTGCTAGTGATTGATGACGCGCTGCGGATACTCGATTCAGGGGAGTCTTGTCTTCTAATTCTTCTTGACCTTTCTGCAGCCTTTGACACTGTCAATCACAACACTCTCCTTAACACTCTTCAACAGAGAATGGGCATGGAGGGCACTGTGCTCAAATGGTTTGCCTCCTTCCTCTCTGATAGATCCCAAATGGTCAAAATAGCTAACAGTCTTTCAGCTCCTGTAGCAGTCAGTCAAGGTGTTCCTCAAGGCTCCATACTTGCACCCACACTGTTCAATCTCTATTTAGAACCGTTGGGAAACCTGCTGAGTAAATCCGGGATCCACTATCATCTATATGCGGATGACACTCAGATTTACCTTAAGGTGGCCTCCAATCACGATCTCTCCTTCCTTAGCTCTACCCTCGACTCCATTCAAAACTGGATGGTAACTCATCAACTGATCCTGAATCCCTCCAAAACAGAATTCCTCCTCCTTTCCTCCTCCCTTTCTCATCCCCCAGTGCAAGCATGGATGGATCAGATCAATCTAATGAACAATAAGCCCATCATTGTCGAGAGCGCAAAATCCCTGGGTGTCATTCTAGACAAAAAACTTAATCTACTCTCCCACATTAACTCCATTGCAAAGTCTGCTCGACACCAACTGCGCCTTCTTTGGGGGATTCGTCGCTTCTTCCCGGAGTACGACCTTAAAACCCTGGTCCAAGCGCTGGTTCTCTCCAGATTGGACTACTGCAACTCTCTTCTTACTGGCCTTCCCAAATCCCACCTTTCCCCCCTGAAGTCTATTCTCCATTCAGCAGCTCGTTTCATATATGGGGCCAAAAGAAGCGACCACATCACACCCATTTTATCCACCCTCCGTTGGCTTCCCATAGAGGCAAGATCTATCTACAAAACTGCATGTATCACCCACAAAGCCTTGCACTCCTCCTCCCCTCGCTACCTGGTGAATAAACTGAAACTCTCTGGGGGCTCCAGACCATCACGTAATGCAGAAAAGTTATTGCTTGAACCTCCCATTTTCAAGAAGGAAAGATTGAAGGCCCAATCCTTTTCAGGCAACGCAGTGAGAATCTGGAACTCACTTCCGCCTCAGCTTCGGACCACCACCTCTTCCCAGGCCTTCAAAACTGACCTCAAAGCTCTCCTCCTTCAAAGACACTTCCTAAGTTAATTCAAGCCCTCTGTTTTCAGAAGGAAGTCCTTCCATTATAGGATATTCTGTTCTCCATGCCTATAGAAGTGCCTTCCCAGGGTGTTTTTGTGTTTTGAGTGTCTGCCATTTAGTGCAGTATTTTACCTCTACCTGTATCTTGTACTCGTTTGTAACATGCACACGGCACCTTTCCTTTTCAACGTATCATTTGCTACCTCTTATATCTTGTTTGCTTTTGATACATGCACAACGGCCACCACTGCCTCATGTAACGTAACTATTGTTTTAGTGTTTTGAGTGTCTACCATTGATTGCAACTTTTTTACCTCTATTCGTACTTTATTTACTCTTGTAACCTGCATACGTCACTTTTTCCTCTCATAACGTATCGTTTGCTACCTCGTTTATTTTTTGCTCTTGATACGTGCACAATTATCACGATTGCCTCTTGTAATGTAACGCTTGTTTTTGTAACAGGCTCACTTGTAATTTGTCTCCTCTTGTATCTTTACTTTGCCTATTGTGAAGCGCTCTGACACCTTCGGGTAAAGTCCGCGCTATATAAAAACGCATTAAATAAATAAAAAAATAAAAAATAAATGCGAATACCGAACACCTACCCGCGGATGGCATCTAGCCGTAGCTGCATAAGAAGATAAAGAGTATCCACGACGCCTCTAATGATGAAAATAGTACCAAAAAGCCAATTCGCAAAGTACTGTATTCCAAAACGCTCACAATATCAAGTGTATTCATAACATAAAAAACAGTACATTTGGGTCTTTTACCTGATTCTAATGTGGAGACATGTAAAATAGGCCGGAGCCGAGAAGAACAGCTCCGATCAACCGAACTTCAAAGAAACCTGCCTGCATTACGCTGCCTCGTTTTAAGTTCGCCCATTAGCCGGCGCGCGTAACATTAAAAAGCGCGACCGTACGTGTCAAAATATACAGCTCAACTAACCGGCAACTCGCGGGCGCCATCTTGGAGGGAAAAAGTCCGCCACTAATTACTCTCCAACTACTATGTAACTATTGAGTTTGCGGCAGCTATAACAAACCATACGTTGGTAACGAAAGAGAGTAATACAACATTAGTATAAAACTTGTAAAAGTAAAACACTTCAAAACCACGAAAGTAAAAATGATCAATACTTCCCTTTCTCCCAATCCCCCCCATTCTGCCCGATTCCCGCTCCATCACAGCCACCTCACTTAGCTGCCAGGACCTATCCAACTCTATCCAACTCCTCCCCCTCCCTTTCATACCTCCCTAATCCCTATGACTCCTCACACTCCTCCCCTCTCCTATCGCCCCACCGCCCCACTCCTCTACTATCGCCCCCTAGTTCTGCCCTCAATTCCTATCCTTCTTGCAACGCCAACAACGACAACTCTCCTCTCACCCCTGGTGCACCAACTCCTGCTCTCACCCTAAACCTTTCCCCACCTCTGAACCCTATACCCCTACTCCCCTCCCCCCACCTCTTCCTGCCGTACACTGCCTAGTGCACCCCCTCCTGTTTCCATCGAGCCACCCATTACGCCGTGCTCTTCCTTACTCTCTCTGGAAAAAAAGCTAGGCTCTCTAATCACCGCCATCTCCCAACTTGAAGCTACCATTTTAGTTTTAAGCTCCAAGATCTCGACTTTTCCACACACCTCAATTCCTTTGGCTAACACTCACCCTTCCACGAGATGCACCTCACCACCACACCCCACTATAGCTAAACATAGCCAGTCGTCTGCAAATCCACACAAGCACTCGAACGCCACCCTTCCTTCACTTCCACTTCCCAGTAACCCTGTAATCTACACTATTCCGACCATCTCCTCTGTCAGAACCACTCGCCCACCTAAATCCTCCCGAGCGCCCTCATATAAGCACAATATCCCTATCACCCCTCATAGCCCAAGTGCCCCCGTCACCAAAACAGTTGTGTCAGAGCTGCGCTGTCTGCTCCACAACTGCAGATCTGCAATAAAACACAAACTTGAAATCTCCGATACCATCAACCAGCACAATATTGACATGATCTTCCTCACAGAGACCTGGTTCAACGATTCCTCTCACTCTAAGTTTGATCTCCTTGTACCCACAGGCTATTCTATACTTAGAAATGACAGAATTGACAAAGTGGGGGGAGGTGTTGCGGTCATCTTTAGAAACTCCCTTCAACTTAAGGCCCTTCCTAACAGCTCTTGCCACACTTTTGAATGCCTATCACTTGAGCTTCAATTGCACCACCGCTCACCTCTCAGAATCCATGCTATTTACCACCCGCCTGGTAGCAGCCCTTCGTTTATGGAGGAACTCACGGACTGTATCAGCGACCAATTCACGCAAAGTGACAATCAGATCTTCGCGGGTGACTTCAATGTCCACTGGGGCTCGCCTCAAGACACAAATGCGAATTTGCTGGCCACCTTCCTCTCTGCAAACGATCTTATCCAACACTGCACAGAAACAACACACTCTAAAGGCTCAATCCTAGACCTTGTCATTTCTAAAGCAGGCCTGCTGACTATCGCTTCCCCTATTCATGTAGACTGGTCGGACCACCTCCTCATCCCATTCTCTCTTCACCTATCACACTCTATAACTCTGGGCCAGCCTAAGAGGGCTACTTCCTGGTTCCGTGACACTAAAAATATTGACCTCAGTACCCTCTGTAATTCTGCCTTGCTATCACTTCCAAGGCTAGACCCGGACCTAGAGGTCAACGAACTCACCTCCCAATGCCTCACAGTCCTTGCAGTCGAAATCAATAATGTCGCTCCTCTCCAAAGCAAAAAGAAAAGGCCCACTCCCTCAGCACCTTGGTTCAACAAATCCCTCTATGAAGAAAGGAAGCTCATAAGAGCCCTTGAGAAACAATGGAGACAAGCACCCTCCACTGAAAATTTGGCCACGCTTCGTTCAGCAAGATCCAAGTACCACAATCTCATCTTCCTTGGAAAAGCGTCGCACTACAAATCCCTCCTTGACTCAGCCAAAAATAGACCCAAAAAACTATTCGACCTCATCAAGAACCCTAACAGCTCTCCCCCAACCTCCAATTTGGAAGATTCCACAAAGAAAGCAGCGGAATTCGCTATATTCTTTGACGAAAAGGTAAAATCACTTGTAGATCAGGTCATTCATCCTACCCCCACAGAGGAGTGCAAATCCTTAACCATTTGGCAAAACTTTGACCCCATCTCTGACGATGCTCTCCTTAAATGCATCCTCGATACAAAGCCCTCTAACCATTCTCTTGACCCCATCCCTAGTGCCATTGCCATTGACTTCTATACTAATTCTCTTTCCTACTGGACCACTCTGGTCAACCTCTCCCTCAGTCAAGGCTCCCTTCCTGTGTCCTTCAAAACTGGGCAGGTCACTCCTCTGCTAAAAAAACCCACTGCTGATGCGAACGACCTCAACAACTACCGTCCCATCACTAACCTACCCTTTCTTGCGAAAATCACAGAAAAATGTGTAGCGAAACAACTCTCTCGCCATATCAAGGAAAATGATCTTCTTGACAATTTCCAGTCTGGCTTCATTCAAAACCGCAGCACTGAAACAGCCCTGCTGCTAGTGATTGACGACGCGCTGCGGATACTTGATTCAGGGGAGTCTTGTCTTCTAATTCTTCTTGACCTCTCTGCAGCCTTTGACACTGTCAATCACAACACTCTCCTTAACACCCTTCAACAGAGAATGGGCATGGAGGGCACTGTGCTCAAATGGTTTGCCTCCTTCCTCTCTGATAGATCCCAAATGGTCAAAATAGCTAACAGTCTTTCAGCTCCTGTAGCAGTCAGTCAAGGTGTTCCTCAAGGCTCCATACTTGCACCCACACTGTTCAATCTCTATTTAGAACCGTTGGGAAATCTGCTGAGTAAATCCGGGATCCACTATCATCTATATGCGGATGACACTCAGATTTACCTTAAGGTGGCCTCCAATCACGATCTCTCCTTCCTTAGCTCTACCCTCGACTCCATTCAAAACTGGATGGTAACTCATCAACTGATCCTGAATCCCTCCAAAACAGAATTCCTCCTCCTTTCCTCCTCCCTTTCTCATCCCCCAGTGCAAACATGGATGGATCAGATCAATCTAATGAACAATAAGCCCATCATTGTCGAGAGCGCAAAATCCCTGGGTGTCATTCTCGACAAAAAACTTAATCTACTCTCCCACATTAACTCCATAGCAAAGTCTGCTCGACACCAACTGCGCCTTCTTTGGGGGATTCGTCGCTTCTTCCCGGAGTACGACCTTAAAACCCTGGTCCAAGCGCTGGTTCTCTCCAGATTGGACTACTGCAACTCTCTTCTTACTGGCCTTCCCAAATCCCACCTTTCCCCCCTGAAGTCTATTCTCCATTCAGCAGCGCGTTTCATATATGGGGCCAAAAGAAGCGACCACATCACACCCATTTTATCCACCCTCCGTTGGCTTCCCATAGAGGCAAGATCTATCTACAAAACTGCATGTATCACCCACAAAGCCTTGCACTCCTCTTCCCCTCGCTACCTGGTGAATAAACTGAAACTCTCTGGGGGCTCCAGACCTTCACGTAATGCAGAAAAGTTATTGCTTGAACCTCCCATTTTCAAGAAGGAAAGATTGATGGCCCAATCCTTTTCAGGCAACGCGGTGAGAATCTGGAACTCACTTCCGCCTCAGCTTCGGACCACCACCTCTTCCCAGGCCTTCAAAACTGACCTCAAAGCTCTCCTCCTTCAAAGACACCTCCTAAGTTAATTCAAGCCCTCTGTTTTCAGAAGGAAGTCCTTCCATTATAGGATATTCTGTTCCCCATGCCTATAGAAGTGCCTTCCCAGGGTGTTTTTGTGTTTTGAGTGTCTGCCATTTAGTGCAGTATTTTACCTCTACCTGTATCTTGTACTCGTTTGTAACATGCACACGGCACCTTTCCTTTTCAACGTATCATTTGCTACCTCTTATATCTTGTTTGCTTTTGATACATGCACAACGGCCACCACTGCCTCATGTAACGTAACTATTGTTTTAGTGTTTTGAGTGTCTACCATTGATTGCAACTTTTTTACCTCTATTCGTACTTTATTTTCTCTTGTATCCTGCACACGTCACTTTTTCCTCTCATAACGTATCGTTTGCTACCTCGTTTATTTTTTGCTCTTGATACGTGCACAATTATCACGAGTGCCTCTTGTAATTTAACGCTTGTTTTTGTAACAGGCTCACTTGTAATTTGTCTCCTCTTGTATCTTTACTTTGCCTATTGTGAAGCGCTCTGACACCTTCGGGTAAAAGTCCGCGCTATATAAAAACGCATTAAATAAAATAAAATAAAATAAAATCACTACGCTACTCATTTTGCAAGAATCTAACTCCTTATAAGTCTGCCCATTATCCGGCGAGCGTACCATTAGAAAATGCGACCGTACGTATCAAAAAAATACATCTCAAATGATCGGCAACTCGCGGGCGCCATCTTAGAGGGAGAAAAACCATCATTAATTATTCCCCAGCTATTGTATAGCTAATGGGTTTGCGGCTGCTGTAATGAGTCATACGTTGGTAGCGAAAGAGAATCAAAACAAATAAGTATAACACTCATAAGAGTAAAGCATTTCAGAAACACGAAAAGAAAAAAATGATCAATATCATCACTATACTACTCATTTTGCAAAAATCTACCAATAGGCGATTATCTCCTAATATGAATCGAAAATTTACATATATCCCATGGTAATAGTATATCTATATGAAGGATAAGAAAATCAAAAGAACACTTGTGCCTTGGCCCCTGTCTCACAAGTCAGACCGGGTAGCGACAAATCAATTAAAACTAAAACAGTCAGTGTCCACTAGACAAATCGTGAAGGCAGTGTGATAATCCAGCACCAGCAAATGGAGAAGGCTGTATAATCAAGAAAAAAATTACATAGGAATGATATGACTATATCGCAGTATATATGCAACGCATAGTATCTAACAAACAGAGTAGCTATCCTTTACAAATTTCTAATATACACTATTAATTGCTGGAATAGAGAAGACCCATACATAGATATAGACACAATAATGTAATAACAGTAATGTCTGTAATCGTGTTACATCAGTCCAAAAAGTATTCCATTTCGTAATTTACATGCTGGGTTTTCTGCCAACCAGGGAATATCTAACCAGAATCCACAGGCGCGCTGCTGGTTCTGATTACTGTGAAGGTAAATGTGGAGGGAAGGGCATCCCACCTCACTTTTACCTTGTTTTGCACAAAATATGATTCCCTACATAGGCGGTGGCTCCTCCCCTTTTCATTTCTTAAGGGGTTAAAGTGCCAGATCGGCCCTGGTGCTCTGTGCATGACTGACGATGAGTATGTTCTCAGCTCCGTAGCATCACATGTATGGGCTGCGTGGCCGCGCCTCAGAGAGTTGCCTACTGTGCTGGGTGCTGTACCTATCACATAATATATTGTGGAGCGTCCTTTTGTTAGATTGTATATATGCTGTAGTATTTATTGAAGTACACATTGTTCACCTGAATCATCTACTCCTCTAATGCTCCTTTGCACACACACTCTAGTATAATCTTGTTTTGCAGTGATGTAATAGTTGGTTGTTTTTACTTCAGCTGTACGCATAGCATCATATGTATCTGCTGCAGGCCATGTCCAAGAGAGCTGCCTACTGTGCTCGGTATTATACCAACCTTTCTATGTGATTGTTTGTATTTTGTATCATGAATTGAGATATAACTTGTTTGCCTGAATTGTCTTCTTCCTGAATGCTCCCTTGCATATGCACTTTAAAATTACCTTGTTTTGCACTGATGTGTAGTTGGTTGTTTTTACTGGCGTTGCATGCGTAGGGACTGCTTGATCTCTGTGTACTTACCTCGCCTCGTTTTTGCACATCTTTTTATAACGTCACTGCCCCGCAGCTGTGGAAAGTATAGATATCCATGTCTTGTAACTGTATTTCACCTTCTGTTTAGTCAATATGTTTTAAGTATTTATGAGCAAAGTTTTTGTTATTTAAAATATAGTTTTAACTATTGTAAGGCTGATGGCTTAAACATAAAGAATACATTTTAATCAGCTTTCTCTGCACAAACTTTCAATACTGCAGCAGACTGGAAAGCTAATTTGGCGCAAACAATATATCAAAGTAAACTTCACTGAGCTAAAAGTAAAAGATTTTGAAAGTTCAAAGCTAGAACAGCGTTATTGCTTGCCTGAGATCTTCAGCAGGCGTCAGTGCCGACATCGGCCTTTTAAAGAAAGTGACTGCAGGTTAGCAACTGGACTGCTAACTCCAGAGATGGCGGCGTGCACCCAGGGAGTGGGGCAGTGTAGTGGCAAGTATGAAGGATGCGAAGGAGCCAGATTTCATGTTAATATCTTTTATTCTTGCCACAAGAAATAAGGCCCACGAGCAGCCGGCCGGCCGCAACACCGCGCTTTGTTCGCGCCTCTGCCTTTCCACCGCGCCGCCCCCTGACGTCACGACCGTCCTCGCTACGGATTGGTCGTGGCGTCATGAGGCGCCTAAACATAGAAGACAGACCAGTTCTGTCCCTCCGGCCTCGTACGTTAACTCACGTACGACATCTCCCTTTTCAACAGAACAAGAAAACTTAAGGAACTTCACCTCATAACAAAATCTTCGAACCTCTTGGGTGCTCGGATACGCCTAATTGGCCTGCTCGGAGTAACATACTGAAGTGAATTCGCCTTGACGGCGCACGCATCCTCTCGGCTTGATCCCATTACATTGTGACTATCGCTCTCCACAGATTCGGGCCTGCAACCATTCTGCCCTGAGGCAGCCGTTAAGCCACGCCATGCCTTCTCGCATCGCTCTGCACTCCCCTGTCCACTTATTCCTCGCCTGGAAGGTGTATTCGCACGTTCCTCCTCATCAATGACTACATCCCTGGCTTCGTGAGTTTGCCACTCGTCAACCTCATCCGTGCATTCGGCCCCATCCACATGGACATCTTTCATGATGATTTTCTCTTGACCAGCCTTGAGCCTAACTATGTCGTCCTTGCTCCGCCACCCCGCTCCTTCCAGACAGACTGCCCCTCTTGTCACTCCTTGCACACGCACCGGGGTTTGAAACACAGACTCCCCCTTCATCACCCTGTTGGGTTTCTTCACCAATACCCAATCCCCTTGCGCTATATTTTTAGTTTTGGCTCTATTCACCATGTCAGCGTACCGCTTATTGTTTTCCTGTTTGGCCACTATTCTTGCTTTGACTCTCAACCTCTCATCAGATTCTGCCTCAATTTCCCGGTTCATGTCATACCACTTATTGAATTTGGGGGTAAGCTCACTCATGCATCTTCTCCCTCTCATCAAATAAAACGGAGTGTGTCCAGTAACCTCACTGGGCGTGTTGTGGAAAGTGTGCACCTTGTCCGCCAGAAACGCTTTCACATTCATGTTGGAAGCGATCGCCTGTTGCACGCCCTCTTTGAGGAATCTATTCATACGCTCAACCTGCCCATTGCTCTTCGGGCTGTACAGTGGGGTCTTCTCCTGCTTAATCCCCAACCTGGACAGAAAATCCGTCATCTGCCTGGACACTAGCTGGGTGCCGTTGTCCGACACCATGATCTTCGGCTGTCCCTCAATCGCGAAAATTTTCGTCAATGCCTTGATCACTCGTTCAGTGGTAACTTCCCTGACGAACTTGTAGTGAATCCATTTGGAGAAGTAATCCGTAAGGACGATGAGATGTCTACACTCGTCAGGTAGCATTGTAAATGGGCCCGCAAAATCAATGGCAATCTTGTTCCACGGGCCGGCAGGAATGTCCACCAGCTGCAACTCTCCTTTTGTCGTCTTCCAGTGCTTATCGGCCCTTAAGCACGGTCCACACCGATCAATGAATCTGCTGACGTCGCTGCACATCCCTGGCCACCAGTAGTACTGCTTGAGGAGATTCTTTGTAGCGGTATTGCCCGGGTGGCCCTTATGGGCAATCCTGATTAGCTTGTCTCTTAAACTTTCCGGAGGTACAAACAGCTCGTGTCTCTTCACAAAGCCGCCTTCGATGGTGAGTTCGGAACTAATCTGTTGGAAACTCCTGAGTGCCCCGTGCAAGTTCCGGATAGGGGGCCAATGAGCCTTCATGTGGTCCATCACCCTCCGCATAGTCACGTCCTTCTCCTGAGCCGTCAACCATTCTTCCTCTGATATGGATCCCTCGCACATGGCTGTTGCGTCAACCATTGCCACAACGCACTCCGTGTCGTCCAGGGAATCATTCTCCTCATCCGGGATCGGTATGCGAGATAGGCAATCCGCCCTGCAGTTGAGACCCCCTTTGATGTGTCTGACGGTGAAGTGATATTCTTGCAACTTAGACAGTAGACGTAGGAGCCTCGAGCTGGCTTTGCCATTGCCACGTCCTTCACCGTCCATCATGTATATCAAGGGTTTGTGGTCGGTGACTAATTCGAACTCCCTGCCCCACAAATAATTTCTCAGTTTCTCCACGGCCCAGACGCACGCGAGCGTCTCCCGCTCGATGGTGCTGTAGTGCTTCTCTGCTTCGCTCAATGACCGCGATATAAATGCAACAGTGTTCTCCTTCTTCCCTTGGAATTGGCAAAACACTGCACCAATTCCCTTGGCACTAGCGTCAACCGTGATTACATTCCGGAGGTCCTTGTTGTACGGTCGTAATACTGGGGCCGCGGCGATTGCCTGTTTGACGGATTCGAAGGCAGTGCTTTGTTCCTGTGTCCACGTATATTTTTCGTTCTTCCGTAGCAGTTTCCTTAGAGGCTCCACAGTGGTTGCGTATCCTTGCATGAACTTGGAATAGTATTCGCTGAGTCCCAGGAACGATCGCAAGGCGTCTTTGTCTCCTGGGCAAGGGGCATCTCGTATGGCCCTCACTAAATCATCTTTCGGCGCAATGCCATTTGGGGTAAGCACATGCCCTAAGTATTCTATCTTGCCTTCCATGAATTTGCACTTGTCTTTGGAGACTGTCATCCCCCTTTTTTGTAGCACCTCCAACACTCTGCACAGCAGTTCCAAGTGCCCCTTCTCGTCTTCCGTGTGTATCAGAATGTCGTCCTGAAATGCTTCAACCCCCTTCATATCGCAGAAGAGGAGGTCCATTAGCTTTTGAAAGACGCCCGAGGCCGATGCAAGGCCGAATGGAAGACGGATGTACCTGTATGCTCCAAACGGGGTAATAAAGGTGGTAAGTTCCTTGGATTCCTCCGTGAGACATACCTGGTGGTATGCAGACTTCAGGTCTATCAGGGTGAAAAACTTCGATCCTGCTGTGGCCGACAATATCTCCTGAATGTTGGGCAGTGGATGGCAGTTCACCAGGATATTTCTGTTCAGTGATCGCAGGTCTGCACACAACCGAATGTCCCCTGTCCTCTTCTTCTTGGACACCACGATTGCGGACACCCATTCTGATGCACCTGCTTCCTCTATTACTCCTTCCCTTTTCAGCTTATCAAGAACAGCCTTAAGCTCCCCCCTTACAGAAAGAGGAATCGTTCTGACTTTGTGCTTAATTGGTAGGGCACCCTTTTTTAACCGTATAGCATGCACAAATCCTCTTACACACCCTACCTTGTTTTCAAAAACGGAGTCAAACATTTCGAGGACCTCAGCTAATCCATCATGTAAATCATCAGGCTGCACATAATTGACCCAGTCATCTCTCAGAACTATGGGATCTTCTGCCCCAGGGACTAGCATCACACCTAGCTTCGCCAGGTCCTTCCATCCCACAAGGCTCCTCCAATTTTCAGCCACATATATCTTTGTTCTCACAGTGCGCCCTCGAAAGGTGAGGGAGTCCCAGAAGTAACCTTTCATCACTATGTCGTGTTCCCCGAAGGCCTTTGGACTCACATCCGTCTCATGCAGTCGTACATCTTGCCATTTCGAATCAAATGTCCTATCAGAGATCAGGGTAAGGGGGGAACCAGAATCAGCCGTAAATGGCAATTTTATCACACCAATCATGACGCAGCCAATGGGACCCTTCACTCTACCGTCCTCACCATCAATGGACAACACAATGTCCGCATCCGCATCAGTGTCACTCTCGCTTACCGAGCTCACTTTCATGCCCGTATTATATTTTTTTGCTTTACATACTGCCGCAAAGTGGCCCAACTTCCTGCATTTAGAACAGCTTTTGTGCACGGCAGGGCAGGCCCTGCTATCCGCTAAGTGATCCTTTGACCCACATCTAAAACAGACGAGCTGCCTCCTGCCTCCCCCTCTATCACTCGCCGCCCTGTCTGAAGTCTTGGGCACATGTTTACGGCTGTCCTGTACATAGAACACATTTGAAGCCTGACTAGTGTTCGCCAGTTCCTTGGAAGATACCATGGAGCGTTCCACTGCCTTTGCAATGGCTATTACGTCCTTCAGTGAAGGATTCCTGCATGAAAGAAAACGTTCCTGCACTTTCTTTGAATGGCAGTAGAACACCACCTGATCTCTAATGTACGTATCAGTCATCGCTGCAAATTCACAATCTTGAGCTAGAACACGTAGACATGCAATATACTCTTCGATAGTCTCTCCTTCCTCTTGTTTCCGCAGTGCGAATTTATGGCGCCCCACCATGATGTTGCACTCCTCCGCATACTGCAACTCAAGCCGCCGTACAGCCTCCTGGTACTCATTCAGCGGAGCTGTGGCTCCATGGGGATTCACATAAACCGGCAGGCTATCGAAAACCTCTTGTCCAGCCTTCCCCAACAGTCCGAATAACAAAGACTTTTTCCGTTCGGGGCTATACCCCTGACCATCAATTGAGATAATATAGTTCTCAAATGCGCGCAGCCATCCTTTCCACTTCATGCATGGCTTACCAGGAGAGTCCAGGAAGAGAGGAGGCACGCAGATATGACCTGTCTGCGACATGGCCGGAAAGCGGGCGCCACACTTGGAAGGACCGCGTGATACAGGTGCAGCATCCACTATTGGAGGCTACTGGGCTGCGCAGAACGGTAGGAGTCGTCAAAATCAATCGTGTGGAGATCGCAGCATCAGCGCCTTAGGGGTTGCATGTAGTCTCACGTGAAGAGATATCAGCGCTTTCCACTGGCCTCCCGAAACACCAGGTAAGGTGGGCTACACTCGTGGGCCTTGGTAGAAGCTGTGACCCTCGTCGCCATTTGTAGTGGCAAGTATGAAGGATGCGAGGGAGCCGGATTTCATGTTAATATCTTTTATTCTTGCCACAAGAAATAAGGCCCACGAGCAGCCGGCCGGCCGCAACACCGCGCTTTGTTCGCGCCTCTGCCTTTCCGCCGCGCCGCCCCCTGACGTCACGACCGTCCTCGCTACGGATTGGTCGTGGCGTCATGAGGCGCCTAAACATAGAAGACAGACCAGTTCTGTCCCTCCGGCCTCGTACGTTAACTCACGTACGACAGGCAGATTACATGAAGTTGGCCTTGGCCAGCCCATCATTGAAAATGAGGCGTCCGTAGCTATGAATGATGTAGTCAAGTGAGGAGTGTGAGCATTGATTCAGAAAGTCTTATCTCACAAGTGAAAGGAGAGCAGCAGAGGATTTTTCAGCAAATAAAATCTGTAGGACTGCTACATGATAAGTCTGAATGTACTTGCAAAACATGTAATTAGTATTATAATTTAGATTTTATTTCAGTTTAAACCTTTGGTTAGTGTATTTAAAATTCAATAATGGTACAGTCCATCCTCCCCCCTCTTACACACTGAGATGGGATAGCCCTTCAGTTGAGTGGGAGTCTGCTTTAGAATGTTGGTGTGTGGCAGACTGCTGATGGACTAAGTGAAAGGAAGAAGCGGCGAGTGGAGACCAATAAAGCATTATGATATTTACTTTGTCTTCCTGGTACTCTTTACAACATTTATTGGCGACGAGCTGTCTGCGCAAGGGGCAGCGTGGTCGTCTCCCCTTCTGTGTGCCTTCCACTTCCAGCTGTAAAGAATCTGCACACACCCCTTGTAATTTTCTCTGAGGAGGTATAAGTTGTCGCGCTCAATTCAACCGATATAAGGTACTGTGGCAGTATTTTTTGTATGCCCTGTTCAAATATACTCTTCCGGGGGGCGCATATCTTGTCTTCTATCACCGGAACTCTATTGGCTTATGGTGTGAAGCTTCATATTCCAGGACATTAACGGATTAACACACCGACCGCCACAGCGGTAAAAGCAGCCGGGCTGGAGATACACATCTCTTGCCCAGCGGTTGTGCCCATACTGACCCTGCCTACCACCATGGTTTCCGTGGCATTCGTAACGCCACAAAAACCATGGCGGTAGGCACTATCAGTGGCAGGGAATCCACACACTTACATACATGCATACACACACGCATCCACACTACACAACATACACGCACACACACATCCATACTCGCATACACAACCAACACACATCACACACTCGCATTCAGGCACGCACATATATACACAAACACCCCCCCCCACACAAACACAACACTCCCCACCCCCCTCCCCTTTCGGAGCACCCACTTACCTGGGTTCAGGGGGTCCTCCGGCAGGAGACGGGACGGAACTCTTCTGATGTGGCGCTGCTGCTGGCAGCAGCACTACCTTTCAGCCGTTCACTGCCATGACCAAGGCCGGCTTACTGCCATACTTAAGGCGGTAAGCCGGCTGTGGTCATTATATGGTGGACGGCTGGTAGCCGTGGCGACGGTCTTTTGGCGCCCGTCACCGCGGCTGTAGGCGGTTTTTACTGCCATTCCCATAACGAAGGCCTAAGTCTCTAAACCGTTCCGAAAAGCGTGCCCGCTTCCTGAAGCACGTTCGTTCCAGAAATCCTTTCATGCACTTCTAAGGCGGCACGCTGACCGCAACCTAAACCCTGTAATCTAATTTAAAAAATATATTCGGTGACGCGCACACCATATCTCTTATCACAAGTTGGGCTCTGCGTGTCTTGCGGTGACAGGCACACCGTGTTATTTATTAATTTTACACTCTCTGCTCCCCGGTTAAAGCATAATGTACATGTATACATTGTACTAGCATTACTTATTTAAAATGTTTTAATCCTCTTTAAGTACATGGAACTGTATAAAACAGTTTGGAATTTTGAGAAATAACCATTTATTTAAAATGACTAAAAGGACGATTATTTACAGTTGTGGTTGCATGTCACACAAAAATTCATTATCCTACAGCGCCATCTACTGGCTAGTTAAGGAATATCAGTATACTTAATGATATTGCATTTATTGTGTGCTGGCAAATCTAAATGGTTTAAACTCTGATCTGAGATAAAGTGAAATGTGAATATTCATTTTCTAGAGCATACAGCATTATCTTTGCGTCAGTTTCATATCTTTAGAAGATCTTTCTACATTTAATGTCATCTCTCAGAGAAGTTTTGAAAAATTTACAAATTGTACAATTGTTTGATATTGTATGATGGAAAAATGTCCTACAACTAACTAAATCTTATACATTTTAGCTAACTACAACAATTCTTGGAATTTTCATACCCCCATGGCGGCTGCTAGCATGCTACAACCTCCACCATTCTTAAAAGAACTGGGGAAGTTCAACGAACCATGGGACGAATGGGTGCACGTCTTTGAATCCTACCTTATAGCTGTAGGTGGTGAAAGATTTAGCCCAGTAAGAAAACAACATATATTATTGCACAACCTAGGATCCCATGGTAGGAAAAATGTTGAAACTATTCCTGAACCAGAAATACTGGACAACGACGTAGGTGAGTACAAAATTACTTTATTAAAACTTCAAAATCAATATGGAGACAAAATCAACATTGTAGTTGAACGTCACAAATTGTTCAGCCCTGTGCAAAGCACACAAGAAAACATAACTAGTTATGTTGCAGCTCTCCGAGGCTTAACCTGTTCTGTGCCTTGGAGGAGATGATCTCGTCCAAGGCTACAGTTCCCCTGTGCCTTGGACGAGATCATCTCGTCCATGGCACAAGGGAACTTGGGGGCGCGCTAGCGTGCCCCTCGTGCACCCCCCTCCCCCCCCCCAAGGCGGGGATGGAAGGGGAAGACCTTCCCCTTCCACCCCCGACCCCCCCCTGTGACATCAGCGCACGAGCGCGCGCTGATTTGTCACAGGGGCCTCCCCCATCGCGCTGGAATCTCTGCTTCCAGCGCGATTGAAAGAGAAATGAAAAAGCATTTCTCTTTCAATCACTGGGGAGGCCCGGAGGGGCTTCAAAGGGAAGGAAAAGTATTTCCTTCCCTTTGAAGTCTCTCCGAGGGTTTCAAAAGCCGGATTGCTTGCAATCCGGCTTTTGAAACCCCACTAGACACCAGGGATTTTTTTTTTTTCACCGCAGTTCACATAAGGGAGCGACCCCTTGGGCAAGGGTCGCTCCCATGGGGGGCATTTTTACGGGAAGGCCTTTTCTGCCCCCCCCGGGGGCAGATCTATTATTAGGCCGATCTGCCCCGGGGGGGGGGCAGAAACCTCTAGGCGCCAGGGCAATTTTTTTTTTGTGTTTTTTTTTTGTTTGTTTGTTTTTTTAGAGATGGGGAGCGACCCATCAGGCAAGGGTCGCTCCCCAGGGGGGCAAATTGTATGTAGACCATTTCTGCCCCCCTGGGGGCAGATTGGCAGAGTTTAGGTCAATCTGCCCCCAAGGGGGCAGAAACCGCTAGGCACCGGGGATTTGTTTTTTGGCGCCAATGTCACGCAGGGGGAGCGACCCCGTAGGCAAGGGTCGCTCCCGGGGGGGGTGGGGGTTGGGGGAGCAAATTTATTTTAGGGCATTTCTGCCCCCCCCCCTGGGCCCGGCTGAGCTACAGGCCAAACTCCACAGGTAGGCACCTTGCAAAAAACACCTCTGTTTTCTGTGAAAAAATATGTTGTGTCCACGTTGTGTTTTGGGCCATTTCCTTTCATGGGTGCTAGGCCTACTCACAGAAGTGAGGTACCATTTTTATCGAGAGACTTAGGGGAACGCTGGGTGGAAGGAAATTTGTGGCTTCTCTCAGATTCCAGAACTTTCTGTCACCGAAATGAGAGGAAAAAGTGTTTTTTGGGCCAAATTTTGATGTTTGCAAAGGATTCTGGGTATCATAACCTGGTCAGAGCCCCGCAAGTCACGCCATCTTGGATTCCCCTGGGTTTCTAGTTTTCAAAAATGCGCTGTTTGCTAGGTTTCCCCTGGTGCCGGCTGAGCTACAGGCCAAAATCCACAGGTAGGCACTGCTTTTTATAAAAAAATGTGATCTGTCCACGTTGTGTTTTTATCGAGAGACTTAGGGGAACGCTGGGTGGAAGGAAATTTGTGGCTTCTCTCAGATTCCAGAACTTTCTGTCACCGAAATGAGAGGAACATGTGTTTTTTTAGCCAAATTTTGAGGTTTGCAAAGGATTCTGGGTAACAGAACCTGGTCTGAGCCCCGCAAGTCACCCCTCCTTAGATTCCCCTAGGTCTCTAGTTTTCAGAAGTGCACAGGTTTGGTAGGTTTCCGTAGGTGCCGGCTGAGCTAGAGGCCAAAATCTACAGGTAGGCACTTCGCAAAAAACACCTCTGTTTTCTTCCAAAGATTTGGATGTGTCCACGTTGCGCTTTGGGGCGTTTCCTGTCGCGGGCGCTAGGCCTACCCACACAAGTGAGGTATAATTTTTATCGGGAGACTTGGGGGAACGCTGGGTGGAAGGAAATTTGTGGCTCCTCTCAGATTCCAGAACTTTCTGCCACAGAAATGTGAGGAACATGTGTTTTTTTAGCCAAATTTTGAGGTTTGCAAAGGATTCTGGGTAACAGAACCTGGTCCGAGCCCCGCAAGTCACCCCATCTTGGATTCCCCTGGGTCTCTAGTTTTCAGAAATGCACAGGTTTGGTAGGTTTCCCTAGGTGCCGGCTGAGCTAGAGGCCAAAATCTACAGGTAGGCACTTCGCAAAAAACACCTCTGTTTTCTTCCAAAAATTTGGATGTGTCCACGTTGCGCTTTGGGGCGTTTCCTGTCGCGGGCGCTAGGCCTACCCACACAAGTGAGGTATCATTTTTATCGGGAGACTTGGGGGAACGCTGGGTGTAAGGAAATTTGTGGCTCCTCTCAGATTCCAGAACTTTCTGCCACAGAAATGTGAGGAACATGTGTTTTTTTAGCCAAATTTTGAGGTTTGCAAAGGATTCTGGGTAACAGAACCTGGTCCGAGCCCCGCAAGTCACCCCTCCTTAGATTCCCCTAGGTCTCTAGTTTTCAGAAATGCACAGGTTTGGTAGGTTTCCCTAGGTGCCGGCTGAGCTAGAGGCCAAAATCTACAGGTAGGCACTTCGCAAAAAACACCTCTGTTTTCTTTCAAAAATGTGGATGTGTCCACGTTGCGCTTTGGGGCGTTTCCTGTCGCGGGCGCTAGGCCTACCCACACAAGTGAGGTATCATTTTTATCGGGAGACTTGGGGGAACATAGATTAGCAAAACAAGTGTTATTGCCCCTTGTCTTTCTCTACATTTTTTCCTTCCAAATATAGGAGAGTGTGTAAAAAAGACATCTATTTGAGAAATACCCTGTAATTCACATGCTAGTATGGTCACCCCGGAATTCAGAGATGTGCAAATAACCACTGCTCCTCAACACCTTATCTTTTGCCCTTTTTGGAAATACAAAGGTTTTCTTGATAGCAATTTTTTACTCTTTATATTTCAGCAAATGAATTGCTGTATACCCGGTATAGAATGAAAATGCACTGCAGGGTGCAGCTCATTTATTGGCTCTGGGTACCTAGGGTTCTTGATGAACCTACAAGCCCTATATATCCCCGCAACCAGAGGAGTCCAGCAGACGTAACAGTATATTGCTTTCGATAATCTGACATTTCAGGGAAAAGGTACAGAGTAAAACGTAGAGAAACATTTATGTTTTTTTCACCTCAATTTCAATATTTTTCTTTTTCAGTTCTTATTTTCTGTAGGAAACCCTTGTAGGATCTACACAAATGACCCCTTGCTGAATTCAGAATTTTGTCTACTTTTCAGAAATGTTTAGGTGTCTGGAATCCAGTATTGGTTTCATGCCCATTTCTGTCACTGACTGGAAGGAGGCTGAAAGCACAAAAAATTGCAAAAATGGGATATGTCCCAGTAAAATGCCAAAATTGTGTTGAAAAATTGGGTTTTCTGATTCAAGGCTGCCTGTTCCTGAAAGCTGGGAAGCTGCTGAGTTTAGCACCGCAAACCCTTTGTTGATGCCATTTTCTGGGGAAAAATCACAAGCCTTCTTCTGCAGCCACTTTTTCCAATTTTTTTGAAAAAAAAGAAATTTTCCCTGTATTTTGGCCAATTTCTTGGCCTCCTTCAGGGGAATCCACAAAGTCTGGGTACCTCTAGAATCCCTAGAATGTTGGAAAAAAAGGACGCAAATTTGGCTTGGTTAGCTTATGTGGACAAAAAGTTATGAGGGCCTAAGCGCGAACTGCCCCAAATAGGCAAAAAAAGGCATGGCACAGGAGGGGGAAAAGGCCTGGCAGCGAAGGGGTTAAGCAAGTTCTGTGATTTCGGAAATCTCACTGATTCATTAATAAATTAATAAGGGACCAACTAGATGAGTACAAAATTACTTTATTAAAACTTCAAAATCAATATGGAGACAAAATCAACATTGTACTTCAACATCACAAATTCTTCAGCTGTGTGCAAAGCACACAAGAAAATATAACTAGTTATGTTACACCTCTCCGAGGCTTAAGCAAGTTCTGTGATTTCAGAAATCTCACTGATTCATTAATAAGGGACCAACTGGGACTCAGTGAAAGGAGAAAGCGGCGAGTGGAGACCAATAAAGCATACTGATATTTACTTCATCTTCCTGGTACTCTTTACAACACTAGCCTACACTTCTCTGTTCGTGTTGATGCAGGTACAGAGAAAGGTTGGCTGATTAAAGTGCTCAAGGCATTTGTTCAAGAAAAAACTAGCTATGATCTTTCATGTGTTGTCACTGCCCCTACTAGACTAGCTGCTCATAACATTGAAGAGATCACATTGCACAGACTCATGCTGTCTGTGGAACATGACAACAAACTAGAATGCCTAAAGTTATCTGGTGATGCTTGTCATGAGATGTCCAGAGTTCTTAAGAAATTTAGGCCTGTATTTATACTTTTTTAGTGCCGCGTTTGCGCTGCTTTTTGATGTAAAAGCGGCGCAAACTTACAAAATACAATTGTTTTTTGTAAGTTTGCGCCACTTTTGCATCAAAAAATGACGCAAATGCGGCGCTAAAAAAGTATAAATATGGGCATTAAAGTTTTGATTATTGATAAAACCTTATGCTAGCTTCTATTCATATGAAGATTAAAGAGGTCCTCAGAACTGACTATGGTGTTTTGTTTAGAGGAAAACACGTCATCATTTTTGGTAACCTTTTGTAAATGACTCTGGCCAAAAATCAACCAGTTTTTAAAAAACATGTCCACGAACAAACTAAAAAGTCATTACGCAGTATTGGAAATGTTAACATCTGGTTACATTTTCAGTACGCTGAGTTAACACAAAATATGAGACCGGCATCAGACCTAGAGTATGGGAAAATATTAAAACACATCGGAATAAATATAATTAGCAAAGAAGCTAAAAAAAGCTATTGCTACTCGCAGAGTTATATCTATTCCCACACAAGAAGTCACTGACTTCTATAATGTAACACATTATGAGAAGTCAGAAACAGATTGTCTGGTTGTGTGGATGATTGCACACAATTTAATTTAACAATTCTTCATTTGGAGAAACAGGAAATAGTAACTGTACAGACAAAATGAAACATCAAGGTTTAAACGTACCACTATGTCAATCAGTGGTAAAGAAACTGTAATCTTTAGAGAAAACAGTTTCACATATTGCTGGCTTAGAGAAGTCTCTAAACCTCTGTAAAAATTGCAGAATAATATTATGAAGAAACCTGAACGTCAAGGAGGGATTAGTAAATGGTGCAATGGGAAATGTAAGAGACTTCATTACATATCCCAACAGAACAGAGTATGAATATATTCTCATTAAATTTGATCACACCAGGAAGGAAAAACATTGGAAGGTGCACTGCCAGATTTCTCCTGGTAAAAGATTTGTATGTGAAAAGACATTGGTTTCTTCTGTGCTCGCCGTCTGCAGTTACAATTCACAAATCTCAAGGACTAGGTTTGGATGCAGCTATGATACATATAGGTCATACAGGTCCTCATTATGACATTGGCGGTAAATCCCGATTACCGTTGCAGTGACTGCCGCCAACATACTGCCACAAAGGCGAACATCCATCTGCCAGATTATGACACACACAAAACCGACAGAAACCCTTTGCAAAAACTACACACACCACACAACACCCATGTCCCCCCAAAGGCACCCCTGTTTCACCGATGAGGATTTGCGGGTCATGGTTGAGGAAATAGTCAGGGTAGAGCCACGGCTGTTTGGAGCACAGGTTCAGCAAATTTCCATTTCCAGGAAGATGGAGGATTGTGGACAGGGTGAATGCTGTAGGGCTACATCCACGCACAACGGATGACATAAGGAAGAGGTGGAACGACCTATGGAGGAAGGTGCGTTCCATTGCAGCAAGGCACAAGCTGGCATCAGGAGGACTGGCAGTGGACCCACAGCTGACAGTATGGGAGGAACAAGTCTTGGCAATACTGCATCCTGAGGAACTCACTGGAGTAGCCGGAGGACTGGACACTGGTAAGTCAACATTTACTACCCATCACACCCCCTTACCTGCATGCCACCACGACCCCTCACCCTGACTCCCACACCCCACTCCATCCCACACAGTGCACCAGGGGCCCTCCCTGGCCCATGAGGGACCACTGGTCAGTCGGCTATCCCATCCCACACCCAGTCCACTACAGAGCCTCCCCCCTCGGAATCCAACATCACAGCAGCCACCCAACGTCCCCAGACCTCTGTCCCCAGGACACATCAATCAGCAGTGTGCCCACCTGTACACGGACCCCAGTCCACACCTCACAGGCAAGACAATGAGGGTCCTGGGGTCAGTGGCAGTGGGCACACCGTTCAGGGGACACAGGTACAGGGGGCCAGGGATGGTCAGAGGACAGCTGTGCACCAGGGGGGTACAGGTCAGGGAACTGACTGCCCAGGAGGGACTTACCAACAATCCCTGGACAAGATGGGTCAGGTGTTAAACATCATGCAGAAGAACCAGCGGCTGCAGGGGGAACACCACCAGAAGGTCAAGCAAGAATTGCAAGCCCTGAATACCACCCTGGTCTCCATTGCAGGGGTGCTGAGTGACATGGCCAACATCATAAGGGACTACACAGCACACCAGCAGGCCCCTTCCAATAGCCAGTGTACTGACCAGCCCTCCACATCTGCTGCATCTAGTGGTCAGGAGGCCCTGCCATGGGGCCCACATGCCACCAGCACCTCCCTCCTTTTCAGAAGGTGAACCACCCTGTAAACGGTCCCTGCGACCCAGGCAGACACCAGAGACAGTTGCCAAGACCAAGACCGCCACCAAAAAAATGAGCCCCTCCTGAATGTCCCCCTTGAGTCACACTGTGTCACCTTGTCCACTTTGAACTGCCATTGCTCCCCTTCCTATGGCCCCTTGGACACTGGACCTGTTCTACAAACAGACTGGCCCACTACACTGGACTATTCCCAACCATCACCCCACTCTATTGCACTTTGCATTGTATACAAATCTTTAATAAGCACCTTTGGACATAACTTGAATAATAGTGCTTTATCTGAAGGTAATGTACAATGTATTGAACTGCAGTGAACCTGATGATCCTGTGTAAATGTCCACTAACATGTTGATCCATCCTACAAATGTATCTCAGCAGTCTGTACACAACACAGCATTATACTGTTGTAACCACAGCAACATCTGCAATAAGGGAAGACCTAGGTGACAGTCAGGTGGGATGCAAAGGTAATGACTGGCATTATGCCACAGCCACACAGCACAACACTGAAATGGAGAAATGTTTAGTTCAACAGTCTTACCTGAGTGTCATTGGAAGTACTGCTGGGTCATATGTGTCCTGTTGTCCACATCCTCCTCCTCTTCCTCCTCACTGTCCTCACTGTCCACTGCTGCCACAGGTGCATTGTCTCCCCCTCCTCCTGCAGATATGGGCACATGGCGTCTGAAGGCCAAATTGTGCAGCATGCAGCACACAACAACAATCTTGCAGACCTTCTCAGGAGAGTAACATAGGGATCCACCTGTCAAATGGAGGCACCTGTCCTTCAGGAGACTGAAGGTCCTCTCAACAACCCTCCTGGTACGCCCATGAGCATCATTGTACCTATTCTCAGCCCCTGTTCTTGAATTCCTAACAGGGGTCAGGAGCCAGGACAGGTTTGCGTATCTGGAGTCACCTGCAAGAAGTGAGGGAAACACATTAGCCTTGCACAATGGCATGGGGTATGGCTCCTGAAGGTACACACAACATACATTGGGTGGGGACTCAGGTTCACCTATGAGGCACACTCTGTGCCTCTGCAGTTGGGCCATCAGCTGTGGGACACTGCTATTCCTCAGGACAAAGGCATTATGCACAGACCTAGGATACTTGGCAGTGACATGGGAGATGTACCCGTCAGGAAGTGAGTGGAAACTCTTCCTATTCCTGTACACTTGTTCATTGGCCCTGGGGGGTACTAAGGCAATATGGGTGCCATCAATGGCCCCAATAATATGTGGTATATGTCCAATTGCTTAGAATCCAGCCTTCACAGTGGGTAAATCATCTACTTTGGGGAATGTGATGTAGCTACACATGTGTTTGAGCAAGGCATCCAGTACCCTTGCAAGCACAATAGAGAACATTGGCTGTGACATCCCTGCAGCCAGGCCCACTGTCTCCTGGAAATAGCCAGTTGCCAGGAAATGGAGCACTGAGAGTACCTGCACAAGAGTGGGAATCACTGCGGTGCTACGGATAGCAGGTTTCAGATCAGGCTCTAATTGTGCACACAGCTCTGTGATCGTGGCCCTGTCCAGACGATAGGTGAGTAAGATGTGGCTGTCATCCAGTATAGCCAAGTCCCAAGGGATCTGTACACAGGTGCTTTCCTCCTCCTCCTATTCCTCCGCAGTGGTTGGTACCTAAGGGACCCAAACGGAAGAGGGGAGTGACCACAGGAACATGAAAACACTACAGCAGTGTATACAGAGCATGCTTGTATGTTGGACACTGCAATTGTATAGGTGAGTACATTCCACTACAATTACGCACTTTTAAATCCGTACATGTGTACTAGCATTAAAAAACGGCACACGCCTGTCCTGTATGCAGGGACAGGTGGAAGTGACCTCACTCCACTGGCCTTTCCGTCATGGTGGGAGGCGGTTCGCACCGCCGTGCAATTCCTCATTGGCTAACATGGCCCTCTATGAAGTATGGGAACCAATGATGATCAACGTCGGGGGTGACAGACTTCACCGTCGCGGATGTGACTGCCATTTTATTCCTACCACTTCACTTGATTCCTGACTTTCCACAGGACGACATCACCACTGCGTGTGCTACTGTGACCTGTGTCTGGAACCTGCCATGGCACGTGCTACGGGGGAAAGGACCCCAGCCTTTACGTTGGAGGAGTTGGAGAGGCTCCTGGATGGGGTCCTACCCCTGTATGGGTAGTTGTCTGGGCCTCCAGTCCAACAGGTGAGTACACCATGGGTACGTTGCGGGCCCTGGGGTCTTTAGCAGGCGGAGCACCCACTGCAGGAAACGGTGGAAGGACCTGAGATGCTGGGCCCAGAAGACCTCGGAGGACCAGCTGGGGACTGTCTCCAAACGAGGGCAGGATGCCCATCAGAACCTGACCCCCCTCATGGCCTGCATACTGGCTGTGGCCTACCCAGATCTGGATGGGCACTTGAGAGCATCACAGCAGCCACAAGGGGGTGAATACAGTGTGTTTGACAACCATCTCTGTTGCCTGGCATGGGATTTGGGTGCAGGGTACTAGTCAGTGGATGCCCCAATATTCCAGTCTAGACATTACTGCGTGGTCCAGCCTAGGTTAATAGGGTGAAATGCATGTACTTGATAGGTAGGTATCTGGCTTTCCATGGCAGACAGGGGTTCGTTGGTCCCAGCTGTTGTGTAGCTGGCAGTGTTTGGCTCTAACCTGCTGTGGTACTTAGCCAATGGTATGCCAGTGTGGTCCATACTGCCCATTCTCAGTCTCAGTGTGTGACAGTGATGTGTATGCCATCTGGGCTGTTGGTGCTGTGAGTGACCCTGTGCTCCCTTCCCCTCTCTCCTTTTGTCTACCAATCCTTGTGTGAAAAGGCATAATCCGGCAAAGGAGCAGGGGCACTGGCAAGTGAGGGAGCTGCAGCCCATGGGCCCCAGGAGGCAGAGTCTACCGACGCCGAGGGGACCAGTGGGACGGAGGGCGGTAGGAGCACCATGGCAGGGACAGGAGGTGATACCACTGACTCTGATTCGTCCTCCAATTAGAGCTCCCTGGTGGTGGAGCTACAGGTTCTACCGCCACCCCCATACCAGCACCGACCTCCCATTAGCCCCCCACTGAGTTGCCCGCGTCCGCTCACTCAGGAGGGTGGGCATCTCCTTTGCCCCAGGCATCTCAGCCCCTGCCCCTGTCAGCCCTCAGTGAGGAGTTTATTGACCTCCTGAGATCCATCTCTGTACGGCAGTCAACCATAGTGAATGGCATTCAGGGGCTGGCATCCCAGATGCAGCAATGCAATGCCTTCCCGGAGGGCATTCACTGTGGCTTGGTGGCCCTACAGAGATCGGTTCAGGGTCTGACCTCTTCACTGATGGCAGCCAGTGTCCCTGTTACCTCTGCCCCCCCCCAACTACCACTTCCCAGTCCCAGTCTCCTCACCCCTAACCCATCCCATGCACACATTCGGGCAACCATGCACACAAAACATCACACAAGACTCATACAGACAAACACCCAGATGCTCACACAACATCATCCACTGCCTCCACTGTCTCCCCCTCCTCCTCCTCCCTCACAGTCATATCCACAGTCACACCTGCATGCACTGCATCAACAGTCCCTGAACCTGCCACCTGCACTGCCTTGCCCACAGTCACCACAACAGCAGACCTGCAGTCATGCACCCCACACACCACATGCGCAGTCACCACCAGCATCACCATCATGCAGTACACCCACCTCACTTGCAGACACCACCACAACATCCATCCACACATCCTGTTTGTCCTCACCCACCCTGTCTGCCCCCCACCAAAGACACAAACGCTTGCACTCAGACCCCCAACAGCCATCCACCTCACACACGTACACTGTCCATGCACCTGCACCCAAGTCCAGCACACTTCCTCCTCCTACAACCACTCCCTCTACCTCCACTCCCATCCCTCCTCCCACATCCTGTCCCATTGGCCCTAAGAAGCTTTTCCTTTCCTGCCTTGACCTCTTCCCTCCCCTCCCCAGTCCTGCCTGTAAGAGGAAGGTCCCACCCCCCCAACCCAGTACCTCAAGCACCCAGTATGACATTTTATCACCCCCAAAGTCTCCAGCTGCCACTAAGGGGCACATGAGTGCAACGCTGGCCCCTGCCCCAAGGACACTCCTCCGCCCCCAAAACAGAGGGCTAAAGTGCCGCCCCCTCCCAAACAGGCAACCAAGACCATGGAGCCACCTCCAAACCTAGGACTAAGGAGACCCCTCCTAAAACAAAGGCCAAGGAGACCCCTCCCAAGACCAAGGCCAAGGAGACCCCTCCCAAGGATAAGGCCAAGGAGGCCTCTCCCAAGTCCAAGCCCAAGGAGGCCACTACTATGACTAAGCGCAAGGTGTCTCCTACAAAAACTAAGCCCAAGGAGGCTCCTCACAAAACTGAGACCAAGAAGTCCCCTCCATCAACAGAGGGCATGGACCCCCAACTCCAGAACCAGTGGCCAAGGACCCCCCTCCAGAGCCAGTGGGCAAGGAGCCCCCTCTATCAACAGAGGGCATGGACTCCCCCTCCAGAGCCAGCGGGCAATGAGCCCCCTCCATCAACAGAGGGCCAGGACCCCACTCCAGAGACAGTGGGCAAGGAGCCCCCTCCATCAACAGACGGCATGGACCCCCCTCCAGAACCAGAACCAGTGGGCTAGGAGCCCAGTCCCAATGAGAAGCCCCCCCAACCCACCCCCACCCCTGAGGTACCTGCCCATTTCCAACATGATCTCCCTGAACAGTGTAGTCCCGATGTTCTCAGGAGTCAAGTTGGGGCTTGGACTTTGTCCTATGGGCATTAGAGACTTTGAACTGGCCTTTGGGCCTGCATCTACATATGCAGTTGTGTATGTTTTTTGGTTTTGTATTTTCATCCAACATGATTACAGTGGTTGGAACAGAGGTAGTGTCCTGGCTTCATTTGCCCCTGGGTACTGTTACAGTCGATTTGCTCTGCAGCTGATTCTGGGTGTGTGGTGTGTGTGTGTATGGTGTGCGTGTGTGTGTCTCTCTCCCCTCCCTCTCTCCCTCCCTCCTTTGTGTGCTAGGCGGCTGTACTCACTGTTGTTGTCTTCGTCAACGTTGGTGCTCCAGGATGGCCATGGCGTGGTACAGCATGGGGAAGACTTGTAGTTCAGGTTACATGGCGGCCGCAGTCTCCTCTGTGTCCCTGGAGGTGAGTGTCTCCTTTTATATGATGTCTTTCCGCCAGGGTTTTGGTGTCGTCATAAATCCTGGCAGTGTGTTATGTCATAATATGGTGGGTGGATCCTTGTCTACCATCTGCCTGTAGGTCGCTACCGCCGTGGTCAGTTTTCGTACTGCACTTGCGGTTGAAGTGTACATTGGCTGTCTATGGGAGGGATCACTGCCATGGTCATTTTTTGACGGTCATTACCGCCGGTCTGGTGATGGTACTACCGCCATCGCAAACGTGATGGTAACCTGACCGCCAATGTCATAATGAGGGCCACAGTCTTTAAAGAAGAAATGTTGTATGTTGCTTTATCACAGGTGCCAGTAGGTAGTTATAGTTAGGACCTACTTTCCATAAGAATAGCATTTTTTGTTTTGCCAATAACTTTTGCACCGTTTGACAAATCTTTCAAAGCTAGTACAACAGTGAATTCAGTTGCTGTGTTGAAAGTTTCAGGGTGATTCATTAAATGGGGGTTGAGAAAAAAGGGGGTCACAAAATGCTTTTTCCCCATGCAATTTCCATAGTGATTTTTTGACAGCTACAGCCCGAACCGCTGGACGGAATTACACCAAATTTGGCAGACAGCTAGATGCTGGTCTAGAGAGAGAGCCCATTTTGTGATTTGTGGTAAATCCATTCAGTAGTTTTGGAGTTATTAAAGGAAAAAGACATTTGTTTATCTGGACAGAGCCAAAGCACAGATCTCATGGTGAGGTCTGATTGGCTGTCAGCAGTTCAACCAGGAATTGCTGGCAGCCATCTTGGGAACAATATACATGAAGCGCCAATTGAAGTGCATTGTAGTGAATGGCAGGTTTTGAGAGTCACAAAAAGGAGAACGTATGCAGGGTTATAGCATATTTTAGTTACAATATAAATCATTTGTTGATGGCACCATACTAATTTTAGGAAGTGTGGTGTGTTCTAAGGTGATTTTACCCTGTGAAAAATCCTTCTGCTGGGATTTCATGAATCATGTTTGAGAGAAAACAGTTTTCTCATGATTTTCCCATAGAGGATATGGAAGGTGCTCCAGAAGCTAAAATGAGAGCAAATTGTCTGTAAACTCACACTACCTTTCTCAGCCATATGAAAATGAAGTCAGACATTCACAGTAAAACATGAACTTCCAACAGGAGCAGCACCTGTGAAGTGACTCCCTTGTGACCAGTGTTGCCAGATTTTACAAGCCTTCTATAGCCCAAAACTGTTGAACAACCAGCCCAAAGTAAGCCCAAATGAACTGGTCCCAGCCCAAAAAGTAGCCCAAACTTTTAACACTGAACTAATGCAATCGTAGGCTGAAGCAAACATTTTAACCCCTTCCTCACCATGGACGTAATGGTTACGTCCACGGCAGCGCCCATGTGGTGCCATGGACGTAACCATTACGTCCTGGGACTGGCCATCGGGGGAAGCTTTAGCGCTCCCCCTAGGGCCGCCCCCCCACCCTCCCAGGCCAGGGCTGAAAGGGGAATCCCTTTCTGAGGAGAAGGGGAGTTTTTCACCTTCGTACGGGGGGGCATGCCTCTGAAAGAGGCATCGATGGAAAGGAAAGGGTTTTCTTTTCCCTCGATGTCTCTTTGAGCATTCCTGCTGCCCGATCGCATCTAGACACCAGGGATTTCTGTATGTGTGTGTGTGTTTTTAGTGTGGGGGAGAGACCCCTTGGGCAAGGGTCGCTCCCCTTTGGAGGCCAATTTATTTTTCATCATTTCTGCCCCCCTTGGGGGCAGATTGGCCTTATTTTTAGACCGATCTGCCCCCAAGGGGGGGCAGAAAGCCACTAGACACCAGGGATTTTATTGTTGTTTTTTTTTTTTGTGTTGGGGGGCGGACCCTTGGGCAAGGGTCGCCCCCAGGGGCCCAAATGTATAATTGGCCAGTTATAGGCCTATTTTTTTTAGGCCTTTCTGCCCCCAAGTGGGGCAGAATCCCAATAGCGCCAGGGATATTATATGTGTGTATGTGTGGGGGGGTGGCCCCTTGGGCAAGGGTCGCTCCCCCTGTGGGGCCAATGTATTTATTGCAGTTTCTGCCCCCGTTGGGGGCAGATTGGCCTTATTTTTAGGCCGATCTGCCCCCAAGGGGGGCAGAAAGCCATTAGACACCAGGGATTTTATTGTTGTTTTTTTTTTTTGTGTTAGGGGGCGGCCCCTTGGGCAAGGGTCGGCCCCATGGGCACAAATGCATTATTAGGCAGTTCTGCACCCCTTGGGGGCAGATAGGCCACATTTTTTTTTAGGCCTTTCTGCCCCCAAGGGGGGCAGAATCCCCATAGCACCAGGGATAATATATGTGTGTGTGTGTGTGTGTGCTTTGTGTTGGGGGTGGCCCCTTGGGCAAGGGTCGCCCCCCAAAGGGGGCAATGTAATCTGGCCTATTTGTGTAGGCCCTTCTGTCCCCCGGGGGGGGGCAGAAACCATGAAGATGCCAGAGATTTTTTTTTCTTTCTTTTGTATTTTCTTGGGTTGGGGGTGCCCCCTTGGGCAAGGGTCGCCCCCAAGGGCCAAAACGCACTATTGGGCAGTTCCGCCCCCCTGGGGGTCAGATCGGCCTATTTTCTTTTTTTTTAGGCCCATCTGCCCCCATGGGGGGCAGAATCCACTTAGCGCCAGGGATCATGTGTGTGATTTGTGTGGGGGGGGTTGGCCCCTTGGACAAGGGTTACCCCCTAAGGGGGCAATATATTCTATGGCATTTGTGCCCCCCTTGTGGGTAGATTGGCCTATTTTTTTTTAGGCCCATCTTCCCCCAAGCAGAGAACACTAGACACAAGGGAAAATTTAAAAATGGTTGATGGCGGGGTGTTTGTCAACTGGCGAAGTATTTGCTTTTATGATATCAGTTTTTTTCCTTTTTGTTCTAGTTCAAAGCTTTGCTGACTTTGCTGTGGCTTGTTGCAGTTTTGGCAGTAGTTGTCTTGCGGTTGGCGTAGTTGCATGTTTTAGGTAAGTACATAAATTTACTCCAAGTGAGTATTATTGCCATGCATGAATGACATGTTTGTAGGTGGTGTACTGAATGCAGGATTGTGTGTGAAATTGTCCTTAGATTTATGCACAATGATTATTGTGTTGTCTTATGTCTAATTTGCTTTTTTTTTCTTCTCTTTTTAGTGGGATATCATTGGTGATTGCTGTGGCTGTGCAGAGTAGTTGCTGGTGAGTCAAGCTTTTTCAGGCAAGTGAGCAGTATAGTTTTTGAGTTTATAACTCTTAGTGATAAAGCTACACTTTGTTACTTATCTTACACAGTGCTGGTTGTTGGTGGTGTATTTGTCCAGTTAATTTTTGTAGGAAGGATCATGGCTAGCCGTATGATGACCGCTCAGCAGGTTGTTAGTGTGCTTTTTGAGTCATCTTCTGACCATGAATATGAGACTGACTCTGCATCTGAGGCAGAAGAGGAAGTGCAGGATTCTGGAAGTGAATTTTCTGTCAGAGATGAATCATCTGATGATGAAGCCACTCAGTGCTGATGAAGGGCCTGTTTTAGAGGAGGACACTGATGTGCCGATGGTGCAGAAGCCAGCAGCTGAAAGGCTTCACATTGGAAGACCTGACACGTGGGTTGTACCAAACATGGAGCAGCCACAGTTGCCTGTGTTTACTGGTTTTCCAGGGTGTCGAGTTAATACGGAAAACTTTTTGCCAGTCAACTTTTTTGAGTTGTTTATGGACAATATATTTTTGGAAGAGATTGTTGAGCAGACTAATTTGTATGCAGAGCAGTTCTTGAGGGACAACTGTGCCAGACTTAGGCCACACTCTAGAGCTAGCTGGTGGATTCCCACAAATCTGGAAGAGTTGAAAAAGTTCTTGGGTTTCACTTTTTTGATGGGGCTGATAAGGAAGCCATCGCTGTCTTCATATTGGTCTACTAGTCCCTTGATGGCAACTGCTATATTTCCTGCCATCATGAGTCGTAACCGGTATGAGCTTCTTCTTCGGATGTTGCATTTTGTAGATAATGCTTTAGCCTTGCCACAAGATCATCCTGATTCTGACCGTCTTTTTAAGTTTAGACCTGTCCTTGATCATTTGGTATATCGGTTTTCAGAGATCTATGTTCCAGGCAAAGAAATATCTGTAGATGAGTCTTTGGTCCTGTTCAAGGGTCGTTTGGTTTTAGGCAGTACATTCCTAGCAAGAGGGCACGGTATGGAATTAAACTGTATATGCTGTCTGAAAGTAGTACAGGATATTTTTATAATTTCCGGGTCTACACTGGTAGGGATTCCAATATTGACCCCCCTGGTTGTCCACCCACTTTTGGAGTTAGTGAGAAAATTGTGTGGGAACTTGGTAGACGACTGTTTAACAAAGGTCACTATTTATATGTAGATAACTTCTACACTAGAGTTCAGTTGTTCAAGGAGTTGTTCAGAGTGGACACTGTTGCTTGTGGCACAATCCGCTCTAATCGGAAAGGCTATCCAAGAGAGCTTGTCTGTAAAAAACTTGAGAAGGGACAGTGCAGTGCCTTGCGGAATGACGAGCTGCTAGCTCTGAAATTTGTAGACAAGAGGGATGTATACATTCTAAGTACCATCCATGATGAGAGTACTTCACATGTGGCTGTTTGGGGTCAGGTTGCCGAAGTGCGCAAACCTGTGTGCATCTTAGACTATAATAAGCACATGGGTGGTGTTGATAGAGTATATCAGAGGTTGGAACCTTACACTGCTGCTCGTAAGTCTTATGTTTGGTATAAGAAATTAGCGGTTCACTTGTTCCACTTGGCAACTTTTAATGCTTTTGTTGTGTTCAAGGATAGTTCTCCAGAGTCAAGGATGACATTTGTGAAATTTCAGGAGTCTATCATAGCTAGCCTTGTTGTGCTGGAACAGGCAAGAGTTCCTAGAGAAGCAGTGGTGGAGGATGTGGCTAGATTGAAAGATCGCCACTTTGCTTAGCACATTCCTCCCACGGCCCAAAAAAACTTTCCTGCTAAGAGATGTAGAGTCTGTGCTCGAAGAGGTATCAGGAAGGAGACTAGGATGTACTGCCCTGATTGTCCTTCAAAGCCTGGGCTGTGTGTGGGTGGCTGTTTCAGGAGCTACCACACACAGAAGAATTATTGGGAAATTCCGTGAGCGTAAACTGCTGTTTTATATTTTTATATGTTCAGTTTCACGGTTGGCATTAGTCATGTATTCAGTTAGAGCTTTTGTGTTTGTAGTTTTGTACTTATTTATAATTAGTGGTTTCTTTGTTGTTTAAAAACAAAAAAAGGGATGGTATGTGTGGGGTGGCACTTGGCTGGCGGTGTGCGTGGGGTGGCGCTTGGCTGGCGGTGTGCGTGGGGTGGCGCTTGGCTGGCAGTGTGCATGGGGTGGCGCTTGGTTGGCGGTGCGTGGCGTGGCGCTTGGCTGGCGGTGTGTGTGGGGTGGCACTTGGCTGGCGGTGTGCGTGGGGTGGCGCTTGGCTGGCGGTGTGCGTGGGGTGGCGCTTGGCTGGCAGTGTGCGTGGGGAGTCGCTTGGCTGGCGGTGTGTGTGTGGTGGCGCTTGGCTGGCAGTGTGTGTGGGGTGGTGCTTGGCTGGCAGTGTGTATGGGGTGGCGCTTGGTTGGCGGTGTGCGCGGGGTGGCACTTGGCTGGCAGTGTGTGTGGGGTGGCGCTTGGCTGGTGGTGTGTGTGGGGTGGCGCTTGGCTGGCGGTGTGTGTGGGGTGGCGCTTGGCTGGCGGTGTCAGCCAAATGCCAGTCCACACACATAAGTTGGTGTGATTGGTGTATCAGGCATGTGGGCGTATGAAAGTGATGGGCCCTTGAGTGGTGCTGTCTGTCGATGCGAGTGTTGTAATGTGCTGGGCCCGTGGCTGGCGGCGTGAATGATCTTGTGCATGTCATGTATGAATGGTGTGTGAATGGACTGTAAAGCGGTTGGTGTCTTGCCGTGGCTTTACAGCTCACGAGCTGTGAGTCATTGGTTCAGTTTTTTGGCCTTTCAGTTATTAACAGTGCATTTCACTTTTGTGAAATCTCTTGTTAATAAAATTTGATCTGCTGAACCATCACTCACCCTCGTGCCAAATCCAACCAGTGTGTGTGGTTAAAAATGACAAAACCTGCTCCGCTGTAATCAGGCTTCGCAGCACACTTGTGACACGCTAGGTGTCTCAGGTGGGACCCCAATGATGGAGCATGCCACCAACTTGATGGGTGGGTGAAGGGTCTTTTTCACATAACCTAAGTGCGTTTCTTTTCACAATTTTAGTGTTTGGCACATTACAGACTTATGTGGACTCTTCAAAATGATATATTACAAAACTACCTGTGTTTGGGGGTGAGAGACACCTATGTTTTTGGTCTTGGGTGCGGCCTTCATCTAGGGAAACCTACCAAACCCAGACATTTTTTAAAACAAGACACCCCAAGTAGTCCAGGGAGGTGTGGCTTGTGTAGATCCCCCAACATTTCTTACCCAGACTCCTCTGCAAACCTCAAAATGTGCTTAAAAAAGCATATTTTCCTGACTTTTCTTTGTACGATCACCGGTCCAGCACAAAATTCCTACTCCCCAGCGTTCCCCTCAGTCTCCCAAGTAAAATGACACCTCACTTGTGTGGGTCCCCAAAGCAGAGTCAGACTAAAGATGTATAAAAGAAGAATGTGTGCTTATCAACTCGCTGTGCTATCCCCTCAATCTCTACAAGTTTTTGGCCTTTTTCTGTTGCAGGCACCTGGCCCACCCACACAAGTGAGGTATCATTTTTATCGGGAGACTTGGGGGAACGCTGGGTGGAAGGAAATTTGTGGCTCCTCTCAGATTCCAGAACTTTCTGTCACCGAAATGACAGGAAAAAGTGTTTTTTTGGCCAAATTTTGAGGTTTGCAAAGGATTCTGGGTAACAGAACCTGGTCGGAGCCCCACAAGTCACCCCATCTTGGATTCCCATAGGTGTCTAGTTTTAAAAAATGCACAGGTTTGCTAGGTTTACCCAGATGCCGCCTGAGCTAGAGGCCAAAATCCACAGCTAGGCACTTTGTAAAAAACAGCTCTGTTTTCTTTCTGAAAATTTGATGTGTCCATGTCGTGTTTTGGGGCATATCCTGTCGCGGGCGCTAGGTCTACCCACACAAGTGAGGTACCATTTTTATCAGGAGTCTTGGGGGAACTCTGGGTGGAAGGAAAAAGTGTTTTTTTGGCCAAATTTTGAGGTTTGCAAAGGATTCTGGGTAACAGAACCTGGTCCGAGCCCCACAGGTCACCCCATCTTGGATTCCCCTAGGTGTCTAGTTTTCAAAAAGGTGCAGGTTGGCTAGGTTTCCCCAGGTGCCGGCTGAGCTAGAGGCCAAAATCCACAGCTAGGCACTTTGTTAAAAACAGCTCTGTTTTCTTTCTGAAAATGTGATGTGTCCATGTTGTGTTCTGGGGCATATCCTGTCACGGGCGCTAGGCCTACCCACGCAAGTGAGGTACCATTTTTATCGGGTGACTTGGGGGAACACAGAACAGCAAAACAAGTGTTATTGTCCCCTGTCTTTCTCTACATTTTTTCCTTAAAGTTAAAGCATAAATCTAATTTCTATTGTAAGCAAATATGTGAAGCTCAGAGTGCCTAGATTATTCATTGCATTACACACTAAGAATGTAAATAAACATGGAAAAATGGTCACTCACTTTTTATGATGAGCAGCAAAATGGAACAAGTAGTAATTTTGGACTTAGTGAGAGACGTAAATCTTTGATTATGTGCACAACAGTCCTTCTTTGACAAACCTTTTGACATTGAAGCCTGTAGCAGCTACTTTATTTTCTTTTGTTTGGAGACAGAAAGATGAACATCGCTTCGATCAAGTTCACAGCAGTCCTTTTGACACCAGTTTTGGCATTGGAGCCCTTTGTAGCAGGCAGATCATTTTCATTCGGTTGCAGACAGAAAGCAAGGGCAGAAGCCACTTCCTAGGCAGCAATAAACTTGTTTCACAGTGTGAGGCATGCACCAGTAACTAAACATGGCTGGTAAAGTGAAACTGCAAATGGTTCATTCAATCACATACAGTTTGATCCTTTCTAGGATTCACAGCTTTTGGCTGAGCATCGCTTTCATCAACTTCACAGCAGTCCTTTTGACACCAGTTTTGGCTTTGGAGCCCTTTGAAGCAGGCAGATCATTTTCCTTCGCTTGCAGACAGAGAGCAAGGGTAGTAGCCACTTCCTAGACAGCAATAAACTTGTTTCACAGTGTGAGGCATGTACCGGTGAGTAAACATGGCTGGTAAAGTGAAACTGTGAATGGTACATTCAATCACATACAGTTTGATCCTTTCTAGGATTCACAGCTTTTGGCTGAACATCGCTTTCATCAACTTCACAGCAGTCCTTTTGACACCAGTTTTGGCATTGGAGCCCTTTGTAGAAGGCAGATCATTTTCCTTTGGTTGCAGACAGAAAGCAAGGATAGTAGCCACTTCCTAGGCCGCAAGAATCGAGTGCGAGGCATGCACCGGTAAGTAAACATGGCTGGTAAAGTGAAACTGCAAATGGTTCATTCAATCACATACAGTTTGATCCTTTCTAGGATTCACAGCTTTTGGCTGAGCATCGCTTTCATCAACTTCACAGCAGTCCTTTTGACACCAGTTTTGGCTTTGGAGCCCTTTGAAGCAGGCAGATCATTTTCCTTCGGTTGCAGACAGAAAGCAAGGGCAGAAGCCACTTCCTAGACAGCAATAAACTTGTTTCACAGTGTGAGGCATGTACCGGTGAGTAAACATGGCTGGTAAAGTGAAACTGTGAATGGTACATTCAATCACATACAGTTTGATCCTTTCTAGGATTCACAGCTTTTGGCTGAACATCGCTTTCATCAACTTCACAGCAGTCCTTTTGACACCAGTTTTGGCATTGGAGCCCTTTGTAGCAGGCAGATCATTTTCCTTTGGTTGCAGACAGAAAGCAAGGGTAGTAGGCACTTCCTAGGCAGCAATAAACTTGTTTCAGAGTGCGAGGCATGCACCGGTAAGTAAACATGGCTGGTAAAGTGAAACTGCAAATGGTTCATTAAATCACCTACTCTGTTTGCTGCAGGTTGTTTCAAATCATTGGAATGGGCATGCAATTTTTTATGGCAGTACTTGAATGCAGCCTTGGTATGAGCTCATTTTACAGGGCATTCAGTCCTTTTAATTCAGAAACCACTACTACTCCTTTTATTATATTGAGCCCACTTGCCCATGTTGCAATAATTAACCTGCAACTGTTTGGCAGCTGGGATGACCTGCTCAATGAATAACTGTCTTGTTGAGACGACCGCGGACTACCTGAAACTGCAAGAGAAAGTGACCATCTCTACATCTGTACTGGCATAACTGTGGCAGTCCTAGAGCTAATACATGGCAATTGCACTGCCTTCATCGAAGTAAGGAAAGATAGGTTTTCCTGCTCTTAATACATTTCTTAGAGCATTCTTGATGCATACCAGTGGTACACATAGGACACCACAGAAAAGTGTAACTTTTAAGACATCATATATTGCTTGAAAAACATACTTGGCTGGTGGTAAAGGGAAACTACAAATGGTTAATTGAATCAGGTTCTGATGCAATTGTGATTTCTCTCCTTTTCTAGCCATTTGATATCATTTGAAGTGGCAGCAAAAAGGATCACAGACACAATAGGTGCATTAGAATGTGAATGCTGGCGTGTTCGAGAATTGTAAATCTCAATCACGAAGGTTGCAAGGAGATGTGGCTGTAAAAGGGTCCATGCGAATAGTCATTCTCTTTCACCTTTAGACCGGAAGCAAGTCCAACATCCATATTAAGACATGTACTTTTAAGTAGACAAAGCTGGTAACGGGAAACTGCGAATGACTCTTGGCATCACTCAAGGGTTGCAAGAGCGTTAAGTGCCAGATTCCATTTTTGGTACAGGGTGGCTTTAATCCCATACAGCTAAGGTAGCTGCTTACAACTGTGTGATGATTTTGACTATAGTACTTCAGACACAAGAGCATGGATTTTCTCCCCCGCCCACTTCCACAGAGCCACCGATCAATAAAGAGATATCCAGATGTTCCCAAATCTTGTTGCAGCCTTTCTTCAAAATAGGGGTGCCAATCTCTTAATCTCTTACTGGCATAACTGTGGTGATCCTAGAGTTAATACATGACAGTGGCAGAGGATCCATTAAAGTAGCTCATGGAAACAATGGGTGCCTGCAGCATCAGTGCAGTTATACACTTCCATTCATACATTTACCAGGCGGGATGTCTTAGGAAATGAGCATAAATTGTTTTTGGACTTGAACCGTAGATCATCTCTACATCTGTACTGGCATAACTGTGGTAGTCCTACAGCTAATACATGGCAATGGCAAGGTCTTCATCGAGGTAAGGAAAAATAGGTTTGTCTGCTCATGATAAATTTTATTGTGCATTCTTGATGCATACCAGTGCTAGACATAGGACACCATACAAAAGTGTAATTTTAAGATATGATGACACATTTCTGGAGCATCTTTCCTGCAGGATATTGTGCTAAAGTGTAATTTTAAGGCATCATTGTTCTATTAAATGCTCTACACAATCTGCCATCACTAGTCCTGCGTTTCGCAAGGCGAAATTAATGTCATGGACAGGCCTCCATCCAATGTGAGATACAAATACCTGTAGTAGGCCCGGCGTTTTGGTGAGTGGAAAAAACAGTTGTAAGTTTCTCTGATCATCAATTCTATATTACTTGGAATGCTCCTTATTGCTTTCTTAGCAATGGTCTTAAAGAACTGGTAAATGCAGCACACAAGTTGCAAGGAAGGTTGCTTATCTTTCAACAAGGTGAATGCTGAGTGATGCTTTCCGCACATGACGCTTGCCCATCTATGCCCTATTAAATTTCCAATCTCAAGGCTACAAGCTTCAAGCAAGTTCATTACTTCAATGTACGTAGCTTAATGTAGGAGAAACTGGAGTATGGTGCACTTCTGGGCTTGGCGCCACCATCAGGATGACCATGCAGTGCTCTGGGATTGACAGTGGCTAGAGCAGCTCTGAGAAAGTGTTCTACTGGTCCAGTCACTAGAGGGCTGGCAGGCAGGGCTCCTCCTGCAGCTGACAGTGGCAAGAGCAGGTCTGAGAAAGTATTCTTCTGGTCCTGTCACTAGAGGGCGGGCAGGCAGGGCTCCGTCTGCAGCTGACAGTGGCAAGAGCAGGTCTGAGAAAGTGTTCTTCTGGTCCTGTCACTAGAGGGCGGGCAGGCATGGCTCCGTCTGCAGCCAACAGTGGCAAGGGCAGGTCCGAGCTGCATGCATTCCTTGGGGGAGGGCTGAATTTCGCAACTTTAATCATACATACTGCTGTTAAATTGTGCAAGCAATTCCGGGGGAGACACAAACCAATAGGACTCAATTCCAATGCGTTTCAGTCCAAACTTTATGTAGAGAATATTTGATAGTAGTTTTAGGCCCATTCTATTTCGTCTATCATTTTTCAGCAGTGTCATTTGGGAAAATACCCTTTCAACATGAGCATTGGATATCGGGAGTGTCAACATTTTTATAGCACCCATTGCAAGCTTGTGAAAGCAATGTTTGCCAGCAGCATCAGTGTAGTTATACACTTTCATCCAGAAGGATTCCATGTTATAAGTCTCAGGAAATGAACATGAGGATATAATTCTCCACTGAGACTCTAGTACTTCCAATGGGTATGTGAAAAAGGTATGTGGTAAGTCAGTTACAGGAGGTTTGCAATCTGCAAGCACTTTTTGGGGACTCAAAACTTCTAACTTTTTAAGCATGCTTAGTGACTCTGGAAGGCAAAATTGATATTCACATGCCAATACTTTCAAGAACTCTAGGCATCTTTTCACAATGCCATCCTTTGAAACAGAGGGGAGTTTACTTTCTTCCAGTTTCTTACGGAAAGCAAGACCAAGATCCACATCCTCTTGAGAAAGATAAATGGCAGAACTTTGTAAATCTAGGCTCTGCAACTGTTCTTGATGATTACTGGTAAAAACACTTGGTTTAAGTATCCTTTTCAGTGTGGACACATACAGAATATATAGGTCGCGAAAGATGTGAAGTGCATCTCCACATTCCAACTGAAAGATTTTATTAACAACTTTTATGTCTTGAAGAATAGGATTTAAGAAAGTAAGGTAAAGTAGGTTGGTCTCATTGTGATACATTTCTTGGAGCATCCTTGCTGCATAGCAGTGTTCCCCAGAGGATGCTGTGCTAAAGTGTAAGCTTAAGGCATCATATTGTTCTAATAAACGATCTACACAATCTGCCATCACTAGCCACCGTGTTTCGCAAGGCGAAATTAATTTGAGGGGCATACCTCCGCCCAATGTCAGATACAATTCCCTGTAGTCTGCCTGGCGTTTTGGGGAGTGGGAAAACCAGTTGTATGTTTCTCTGATCATGAATTCTACATTGCTTGGAATGCTCCTTATTGCTTTCTTTGCAATGATGTCCAGGGAGTGACAAATGCAGCGCACAAGTTGCAAGGAAGGTTGCTTATCTCGCAACAAGGTGAATGTTGAGTGATGTTTTCCACACAGGACGCTTGCTCCATCAGTGCCTATGCCTATTACATTTTCAGTTTAAAGGTTACCACTTTCAAACAAGCTTAACACTGCATTTGCTATATCTTCGGCACAGGCCTGATTTAATTCTAGCATTCCAAGGAAGGTGCTTACTAATTTTTTATGCTTTATGCTGAAATACTTCACACAAATGCAAAGCAGTTTTTTTACTTCAATGTCTGTTGATTCATCAATTAATAAGGAGTACAGTGATGTTCCGATATCTTTCAGCATTTCGTCTTGGAAGTATGGGCCCAACACAGAAGTAATTAGTGCTGTACATTTGGTACGGTGCATTCAGAAGGCAGGTAATTCATCCTTCAAAATTTCACCATATCCATCTATAGTATTTATGGATATGCAACAAGCAGTTTGTATGGCAAACCTAATTTCTCTTCTTTTCTGGTCATTAGATAATGAAGGAATGGGTTGTACAAAGGATGTCATGGAAGCACTTGCTGAATTACAGCGAGAGCGGTGTTTTGTGGTTGCTGCATGTTGCTTCAAATCATTATAATGGGCACGCAGGTCCATATGGCAGTACTTGCAGGCCGCTTTGGAATTATCCGATTTGACTGGGGCAATCCACCTTTTTAATTCAGGATCCAACTCCCACTCTTTTCTGTATATTTGTTTATATTGTGCCCACTTGCCCACGGTGCAACAATTAACCTGCCAGGTCAGCTGGGAGATGATCAATGATGAACTATGGCAAGATGAGAGCCCAGGGGACTACCTGACACTGCAAAAGAACTTGCAATCATTGTCCCTAGTTCACTGACAATCTTGTGCAAAGCAATAAATAAAACACTATCTAGAATTGCCAAAGGGTATTGAGCATACCTCTACTTCAAGTGTCCAAGGATGTCATGTACTTATTTTGGGGTACAACACCAGTGAATTCAATGGCGATACAAAGTGGTGTTGACTCTGCGCCGGGGCAAGTGATTTGTTTCAGGGCAGACAATTGACTCTTTGGATTTGTCATGTTTTGAAATGGAGAATGAGCCTTGTATTCAAGGTTAAATGAGAGGTATGCTCTAGCTTTCAAACTGGTTTTATAATAAAGCAACAACTCGCTGATAACAGCAAAAGGTAATACATCTTAATGGACTACCCCTCATACTTACTCAACTTTTCATGCCGAACTCAAGTTTGTGGAAAGCAGACCAAACCCTGTTTTCCCTTTGCATTTTACAGTTCAAGTCCTGTTAATCCCAATATGTCAGCCCCAACATGCAAAGATAACATTGCTACATTAGCTCCATCATTAACCTATGATAATCAACACACCCCAAATGCATTCAAAGCACAACCTGTGTTCTTTTCACTGCCTTTCAGATGCACACGGTAGATAAAGGTAAAATGCAAGTAGCCACTAGCATTCCCAGTGTGTATCTGCAGTCTGCTCTACTACTGTTCTACTTTCTGGACTTTTCATTAAATGGGCAGCAGACCAGCATTTCTTTCATTTGCTGCCTCCTTCAGATGTACTCAGGCACTACCCCTACACTTGTTTTAACGAGCTATCTCTACCCTGGACAGTGGAGGTCAACAGGGCCCTGCAGAAAAATACATCCTTGTGTGAGGTGAAAAAGGCTGTTTGTGTGAGGCGATAGACAGCTTTCTGCAAATTGCTACCAGAGGCCAGTACACAGTGACCCAAACTCCATGAACTTGAACTTAAATTATTGGTAAAGGCTAGTGTTTTGTGTCAAATGCAAGCAATGGCTACGCTGAGCAGAGCATGACTACAAGTGATGTCAATAATTTAGGCACTAAGATCACGAACAGAACCATGCAGTGAGGCTGTGCACTGACCATGTACCCTCATTTCGCCTAGCTCAGCCAATGAGACCACATTTGTGCTTGCACTGCCTGCAACTGGAGTGAAATAAATGAATAAATCAGCTGAGCACACAGCTCAAAGTGCATTAAAAAAAGTATGGGAACAGTGATGCTGCATGCAATGGGGCGGGGGTAAACGTGTGGCTAAAAAAAAAAAATATATATATTGTCTTTCAGGTAGCCACATACATAACTCATGCCTTAAAATAAAAAAGTTAAGTTAATCACTGTTTATTATGAAACCTTTATTAGTTAATGCACTGAAAGGTCTGTGTGTAAACAAAAAGCCACAGAATTAAATCTTCACTGCTGCAATGGAGAATTGTGTGTTGTGCAAATGTAAGTCATTAGGTTAAACTTGCATTACTGGCAGTATAAGACAGACTGCTACCAAACGTGCAAAAAGGTTTCAGATAAAATGGTTTAAGTAATACCCAAACTGAATGATTTATTTTTATTTAAATGCCCTGCAAAGCACACACTTCACAACTCAGCTGGTAATCCCCTTGCATTACAAGAAGAAAACAATAACTCTTTGTCATCAGCAACCTTCATGTGATTCCACCCAGTGCTTAATTTGTGCTTGTTGTTTTGAGTGCAGAGCACTGGCACTTATTTTTGAGAGACGGCACTCTTTTTTCCTGCCTCAAGCATTTACTGCAAGCAAAAGACACATATGGGAAAGATGGAGGAATGCAAAAATGAAAAAGAGCGCCAGAAAGGGAGAGAGCAGAAAGCTGCAGGAGTGAGGTGAAATGGCTTAAAATGGACTAAAGAGGCCCAACATGGCTTTAGGATTACGCTGCCCTAGTATTCCGTGTTTGCACATTTAATTGCAGCAGCTGCATGTATAAGAGGAGAGCTGTGGACACCGGCACATTTTTATTTACAAATTAAGCACTGGCTATGCCACTCATTCTTATTCAATCCTGCCATGCTTTAGATCCTATGCAATCTCAAGCCACAATCAGCCCCTGAATATTAAAAATAAGGAATACATCTACTCACAACAAGTCACAAAGGTACAAATTGAAGGACACTTACCTTGTCTTCCGCAGCTGCGCACCAACCGGCCGCACGTCAGTGTAGGTAGGGGACGTAGGTAGCACCTACACAACAGGAAGGGGCCAGGGGGGGTGTCTCCCCTCTACTGGGCCTCAATCACTCACTCTGGGGCTGGGTGCTGGCTTTAATTCGGGGTCCAAGGCTGAAGCGCACAACAAAAGAGACTTTTCCAGGGAGGAGGGGGGCACCACACCTGTGCAGGCTGAGGGCTGAGGCTCGCGGCAGGGCCCAAAAAGAGAAGAGGCACACACACCAGACGACACCACCACGTGCGCAGCGCAGCAAGTGAGTAAACAGTGTTCCACATACTGACTGACTCGCTCGCTCCTCGCTCGCACCACGCGACGGCCACCCACGCAGGCATTTTAAATAATGCTGCGGGGGCAGGCCAATACTTCTTGGCAGGGCCGGCAATTGGTAGCGCTTTCGCGCGCTACTAGATTGACGGCCCTCTGCCCCAACAGAGCTAAACACCGTGACTCCATGACAGGGCGCGCTGCGCGGCTGGCGGGTGCTGTGTGCGCCGCGCAGTGTCGCACCAGGGGGCCGTCAATTGGTAGCGCTTTCGCATGCTACTAGATTGAGGGCCCTCTACCCCACTGAAGAGAGCTCCGTGACCTACGGCCGCGGCGCGCAGCTGCTGCCTGCTGTGTGTGCACCGCGCAGTCGCACAGAGGCAGCAGCAGTCCGCGCTGCAGTGCCGGCCGGCAGCCGTACAGACAGGCTCAGGGAGGGTCCAGGAGGTCGGGGAGGACACCTATCTCGCGGGATGGGGTCTGGGGCAGTACATCTCCGGCAGCGCCGCCCCGCAAACAATTGTGCGCACACAGGGCTAAAAATAGCCCAACAATCAGGCTCCCGCAATTGGGTTTCTTTCCCGCACAAATGGGAAAAATATCGCCCATTTGTGCGAGAAATCGCCCAATCTGGCAACACTGCTTGTGACCTACTGCTGTCTCCCAGAGTGATCTAAAGAGCAACTAGAATGCTAACAAATTATTATTATTATTTTTTAAAATATTTTTTCTTGATTTTATATTTCAAAAAATTATACAAATTGTTCAATTTGCAACCCCAGGATAAACCAATACAATAACTAATATCTAGGTCATTTAACAATCACACCCCCCCCAATATGCACTTCGCGGAACACTTCTAGTTTTACAGTATCATTTCTGGCTGCACCCTCCATGGGTTTATCCTTTATTATTTATTTTATATAGGCATTCGCTCATGACCAGTGTGGGCCTTGTTTTGCGTGCATGAGTTCCCTGGCTGCCTGAGGAGGGCACCATCCGGATTAGTATATGCAGATAGCAACCCTGGGTTTCTGCTCCTCACGTGTCGCTGATACTGTGGTGACGAAGGTTTGATGGACTATTATTACTAGAGAGATGGAAAGAAATGATGTGCCTGCGCTGTGGTGCCTGGGTGCCCTACGGGTTTTGTTTCCGTAGCGGGGGATGCAAGGGGATTTATGTTGTGGTTATCGCGAGTATATGTACCCCAGTTCAAGAAGGCATCTCATCGTTTTTGGCCTCCAATTTTGTTACCAAATCCTCCCAAGTGGAGCATCCTGTGGGTTGTCGCCCTTCGCGCACCATTCTTTTTAGTACCTGTTATTCAGTGCGAGCCCAACATATTATTAGAGAGTACCAGGATTTCAGATCGGGAGCATTGGGGGCTTTCCAATGCATTGCTATTAATCTTTTGTACATTAAAAAGGCCAAGTCTATAAATTTGTGCAGGTGTCTTTGTTTTTTTGGTCTCTTTCTCAGTCCCAGCAGGCAGGACCCAGGGTCTGCTAACAGTGCCAGTCCCGTTAGCTCAGATACCTCCCCTACCACCTCCGCCCAGGCCGTCTGTATATTAGGGCAGTCCCATACCATATGGTAGAAGGGTGCTGACGGTGTTTTGCATCTGGGGCATATTGGTACTGAATCAGGGAACATGCGCTTTATTCTGGCTGGGGAAAGATATGTTTGATGCGTGTAATTGAATTGAGTATATCTAAATCTGGGATTCCTTGACACACCTCGGATCTGGGACAAGGCCTTTGGCCAGTCTTCCAGTGGGATCGGGGTGGGGAGTACTGCATTCCATCTACCCCATGCTTTCCCTGCCTGTGTATCAGGAGTTTTGTTGAGGATTCTATTTAGATTGGATATTATTTTTGTTTGATCACTGTGTTGTAGAAGCTGGTGGATCACTGGGGAGATCTCTGGTTCCGAAGTGCCTACTCCCCATATTTTTCTAATTTCGTGGCATACGGCGTGGTATGTCAGAAACTGACCCGGGTTTATCTCCGTGAGGGCCTGGAGAGCCTCAAACGTCATTAATTTGCCGTCTTCAAAGCAATCTCCTACTGTCTGTATTCCTGCTTCACTCCACAGCTTCACAGCTTGCCCTCCAGCTGCAGTCCCCGCCAATAGATAATTTAGCGGTATGTGTGGGGAATAAGGAAGCTTATCCGCTCCTTTTTGCACATATTTAGCCCAACACGCATGCGCGGCTGCAAGCAAAGGGTTGACCAGTACCGCTTTGGGGTGCTTAGACGTCAGCCAGTTTATGAGGGGGGTCCCGTTCCATCGAGGCTCTAGGCTCATGGGTTCCGCTTGCTCTGGTCTGTGGATCCAGTATTGGACCCACTGTAGTTGTGCGGCTGCATAGTATCTTTCAAAATTCGGAGTTCCCAGGCCACCATTATCCAGCGGGCTTTGCAATGTGGTTAGCGCCACTCGTGCTCTGCCACCGCCCCAGATGAGCTGCAGTAATGTTGTATTTAAATTGCTGAAGAAACTTTTGGGAATAGTTATCGGCAGGGCCGCAAAATAATCTAGGAGCCTAGGTAGAATCAACATATTGGCAATCGCCACCTTACCGGGTGGCGAGAGCGGGAGCTTGTTCCAGAATTGTAGGGAGCCTTTTATGGAAGTTAGCGCCCTCCCCAGGTTCCCGTCTCTTAAGTCTTCTGTGACATGATATATGTTTATCCCAAGATATTTAAATGTTGTCGGGCAGCACTTTAGGGGCCCTACCTCTGGGGGGTCTTGATTGTTGGAGGCCTTTTTTGCCAGGGGGAACACACAGGACTTCTCCCAGTTTACCACAAGGCCAGACAGGCCTCCAAATTCAGCCAATAAGGATATTACAGGTGGAATAGCTGCACACCCGTTCCTGATATATATCAAAGCATCATCTGCATATAATGAAATCGTGTGATATAACCCATTCCTAATGATTCCCCATTCGTGTTCCATGAGGCGTATTTTTGCCGCTAACGGTTCCATTGCTATGGCAAACAGTAGCGGGGATAGGGGACATCCCTTCCGTGTCCCCCTGGAGATCGGGAAGCTATCAGAAATCACCCCGCCCGACTTCACCCTCGCACTTGGATAGAATACAATGTCCGGCCCCAACGAATGTAATTAGGGCCTATTCACATGCGGGCCATCGTGGCCATCAGGAAGTCCCATTCCAGCGTATCAAAGGCCTTTTCTATGTCTAGTGAGAGCACCATTTCTTCTTGTGCAATCTTGGGGGTGTCTCCTATTATACTCAGCAATCTGCGAATATTTAGGAAGGTGTTACGCTTTGGGATAAAGCCATTTTGATCTGTGTGAATCAATAAGTGCATGAGGGGAGCCAACCTATTAGCTAATATTTTGCCTAATATTTTGCAGTCTGTATTTAACAGCGATAGTGGTCTATAAGATTTAACATCCGTGTGATCTCGGCCCTGTTAAGGGAGTACCACTATCATAGCTTCCCTTTGAGATATAGGTAAGCTTTCTTTAGTCCACGCCTCTTGGAACACTTCTAGCAGATGGGATTTCAGGCTGGGTAGATAGGCTTTATAGTATTCCGAGGGGAGGCCGTCTACACCCGGCGCTTTGTTCCTGGGCAGCTGTGCAAGGGCTAGTTCTATTTCTTCTGTTGTTATGGGGGTTTCAATTCCATCTCTATCTGTTTGTGATAGTTGGGGTAGGAGGGAGTCCGCCAGAAAAGCCTCAAGCTGTGTAGCTGTGCATGAGGTACGTTTAGTGTATAAGTTTGAGTAGTAATTCCTAAACGTCTCGTTTATTTCTACTTGTGTAGTAGCCATCCCATGCGCGCCCACCCGGATGGCACCTATCGGAGCTTGCTGTCTATCTTCGCGGAGTAGCCATGCCAGCATTCTACTTGATCTATCTCCTTCCGTTTGCAACCTAGTTAAGTAATAGTTGTAGTCGTGGCAGCGGAGCCTGCTATCTGCATCATTATATTTTGAGCGCTTTTCTTTGAGGATAGTGCTAGGGATTTCCCCCAGTGCTACCGCTTTTTCCGCAATCCTTAGTTCCTTCTCTAGTTTGCTAATTTCCGCCTGTAAAGAGCGTCTCACTCCCCACGTATTGGACATGCATACTCCGCGTGCTACTACCTTGTGGGCATCCCATTCTATCGCCCGAGTTGTTGCAGACATAGCGTTTATTTCCCAATATTGGCCTATAGACTTCCCCAATTTTACGGCGAATGCTTGATCTTGTAGAGCCTCCGCCTGGAATCTCCAAGTGGGGATTGCCTGACGTGTCCTGCCCCAGTTCAGTGTTACTCTCAGAGGCGCATGATCCGAGACTGTCTTTGCTAAGTATTCAGATTCAGTGATCAGCGCCCCTATTTCGCGGGTGCCCCATACTATGGGGGTCATTCTGACTCCCGCCGGGCGCGGTCACCGCGCGCCCGGCGGGAGCCGCCAAAATACCAGACCGCGGTCGGAAGACCGCAGTGGGTATTTTGAGGTTTCCCCTGGGCTGGCGGGCGGCCTCCAAAAGGCCGCCCGCCAGCCCAGGGGAAAACGTCCTTCCCACGATGAAGCCGGCTCGTAATCGAGCCGGCGGAGTAGGAAGGTGCGACGGGTGCTACTGCACCCGTCGCATATTTCACTGTCTGCTAAGCAGACAGTGAAATACAAGCGGGGCCCTCTTACAGGGGCCCCTGCAGTGCCCATGCCATTGGCATGGGCACTGCAGGGGCCCCCAGGGGCCCCGCGACACCCCCTACCGCCATCCTGTTCCTGGCGGGCGAACCGCCAGGAACAGGATGGCGGTAGGGGGTGTCAGAATCCCCTCGGCGGCGCAGCAAGCTGCGCCGCCTTGGAGGATTCCAACGGGCAGCGGAAAACCGGCGGGAGACCGCCGGTTTTCCATTTCTGACCGCGGCCAAAGCGCCGCGGTCAGAATGCCCTGTGGGGCACCGCCAGGCTGTCGGCGGTGCTCCCGCCAACCGCGGGCCTGGCGGTCTAAGACCGCCAGGCTCGTAATGAGGGCCTATGTCTATTCTAGTGTGGGTGTTATGTGGGACCGAGAAAAATGAATATTCTTTTTGCTCTGGATGGCCTAATCGCCATACGTCATGAAGTCCCATAACATTTGCCCATTCTTGCAGGGGACTCACGGGCTTCCTACTAGTTGGTGCGCTCGGGTGGGCACTGGTTCTGTCCAATGCTGCTGATGGGGTACTATTAAAATCACCGCCCCAGATGGCTAGGGGCATGGGGTGGGACAGCAACGTTGGGGTGAGAGTGGTAAGAAAGCCCATGATGCCACTATTTGGGGCGTATACTCCGACCACCGCCGTTTGTCTGCCGTCTAGTCTGCCCTCCACTACTACGTACCTCCCTCCCTGGTCTATCTTGTGTGATGACATGAGGAATGGAACTCCTGCCGCTATCCAGATCAACACCCCCCTTGCAAAGGCCGAGTATGTTGTGCCTATCAACTGGCCTCCCCACTTCGTGCGCAGGTCGCGTAGGTCCCCCTCTAGCATGTGTGTCTCTTGCAAGATAGCGATATGCACTCCTAGTCTTTTAAGTCGAGCGTACACTCTAGCCCATTTGCTCAGCGCCCCAAGGCCCCTGATATTCCATGTTAATATAATATACTGTTTTTCTGTATTATTTTGGGAAGACATCACATGGGGTTCTGGGGATGTGTTGCTGTGTTATGGGTCTGGGCTTTAGTGTTGGCCCGTCTGGTCTCTGCCTTTCTGTAGCTGATATTTAAATATAGCGGGTGCAGGTCTATATTTTGTGCATTAAGTAATTCCGGTCCTTGCATTTCTACTAAACTGTTAATCCCCACCCCCCTAATTAAACCCCCTGTACTACTTACAACTACAGTGAAACTACAAAACTTAAAAATGTGTGAAATAACTCTTATCCGGTTGGATTTGCATAGTGGGGTTCTCATATCGTACAGATGTGGCTCTTGTAAGGGGCTCACATCGTGCCGCAGACTTAGGCCCTCATTCTGACCTTGGCGGTCTTTTCGCAAGACCGCCGAGTTACCGCCGCGGTGAAGACCGCCGACCGCGGCGGTGTGCCGCTGTGCGCATTCTGACCGCTGGGAGCGTTCCGCCGGAAAACCGCCAGCAGCCACACTGGCGGTCGGCGGGAAAGTGGAGACTGGTCAACCTCCACCGCCACGCCAGCAGAACACCGCCCACAGAATTACGACCCACATTTCTGTGTGGCGGTCTTCTGTTGGCGGTCTTCTGTTGGCGGTCACGTCCCTATGGCTCCCGTCGCCTCCCGGAGGACCAACGCACAAGGTAAGTTGATCGTCCGTGAGGGGAGGGGGTAGGGGGGTGTTGTGTGATGTGTGCGTGCATGGGGGTGTGCGTGTGAGTGTGTAGAGGGGTGCTGTTGTGTCTATGGGTAATGTGTGCTGTTCGGCAGGTGCGCATGTCGGCATGTATGTGTGCGGGTATGTGTCCCCGTTGTGTATGTGTGTGTAGGGGGTGTGTATATGTGCATGTTGGGGGTGTGTGCATGTCGGGGTACATGTATGTGCATGTCGGGGTGGGGGTGGGGGGGGGGTTCGTACCACCTCTGGGGGGTGGCAGGGGGGTGGAGGGTGTGGGGGGAGGACTCGGGTGGGTAGTGGGGGGTGGGGGAGACCCCTATCAGTGCCAGGGAAGGAATTCCCTGGCCCCGATAGTGCTTACCGCCATGGTTCGCACGGCGGTTCCCGCCCGCAAGAAACCGCGGCGGTAGGCAGGGTCATAATACCCTTGGCGGTCTTGGGACGACCGCGGGGCCGGAGTGCGCAAACTCCAGCCCCGCGGTCATGACCGCCGCGGCGGTCGGAGCGGAGAAGTAGCGGTCGGTCGCGGCGGGGACCGCCGCGGTCAGAATGCCATTTTTAATACCGCCGGTCTGTTCGCGGTCCGACCGCCGTCTCTCCGCCGACCGCCAGGGTCAGAATGAGGGCCTTAGTCTGCCAATATCGTCAGGCGCCCCCCCTTGGCATAATTCTGTTCCCTCTGGCCCCGCCCATCCGTCGTGTACCACCTTCTTATGCCCCCAATCACTTAGCTTAGCATTTATATCAAAGATGCATATTGTTGAAGGCACTTTGTCCCCACTTCTCGGCAGTGCCGCAAAGTCTCTGCAGATTTTCAAGTTGCAAGCATCATCCCTGGTAGTCTCATTGGGCCTGTATGAATAGTTTAAAGTTCGTCAGCGGTTCTTGGGGTGACCTTCGGCCCGCCTAGTTCTCCTGTTACCGTGGATGCGGAGCTGGCCGTGTCTGAGTCCGATCCCAGCTCTGGAAGACCACTAGCAATTGTACTGTGACTTTGGATGTGTAGTGGCGTCTCTTTTAGCACTTTTGCTCTTTCCTCTACTGCTTGCCAGTCATTGGGCTGGCCTCTGGTGCGCCTTTTAGATTGCTTCCTTGCAGCGGGTTTTTGCCATTTCTCGTCCCCCTCATCGTCCTCCCGGGGATGTGCAAGGCCCTTGGCGTGGAGCCATGTCCAGGCATCTTCGGGGTTGGTGAATATATGGGTACGGTCCTCCATCACCACCCTTAGCTTGGCTGGGAAGAGCAAGGCATATTTTACGTTATGTTCCCGTAAGCGTTGCTTGATTTTAACAAAAGAATTGCGTTGGTTCTGCACCTCTTGCGTAAAGTCTGGGTAAGCGTTAATGTTCGAGTCTTCATACTTGAACGGGCCCTTACTGCGGAATTGTTGCAATATTGCGTCTTGAGCTCTGTAGTTCAAAAACCTGGCAATCAATGGCCTGGGGGATTGGCCGGGGGCCGGAGGTCTGCCCGGGATTCTGTAAGCCCTTTCAACTGAGAAAAACTTGGATGGAGCCCCATTTAACACCTCCTTGATTAGCCACTGCTCTAGGGAAATTTATGATTCCGGTTGACGCATACTTTCCGGAAAGCCCAGAAACCTCACGTTGTTTCGGCGCGCCCTGCTCTCCAATTCCTCCGATCTTCTCCAAAGTATCTTCAGCTCCTCATCCATGCGCTGAATCTGTTTTTGGTTGCCTTGCGCTATTGGAGTTAGGTCGGCTATTTCAGCTTCAGTTGTTTTCACTTTTTCAGCTAGGCTTCGATGATCCACTCGTAATAGATTCAAGTCTTGCACGACTGCATCGATTCTGCCTTCCAAGGATAACTTAGTGTCCAGTATTGCCTGCAATACTTTCTCGAACTGAGCAGAGTGCGCAAGAAGTGTGCTTTCCAGTGACTGTAGGGATGGACCAGATTGTTGGTCGGTAGGCGTTATCGCTTGAGTAGTTCGGTCTTGGTTCTTGGTTGATTTGGCTCTGCCGGCCATTTTGGCTGTTCTGAGATTACCTCCCAATCTGCAGTGATTTCGCACTTTTAATCTCCCTGATACGTTGTTTTAAACTTTTACTGAGTGGCCTGGGCATGAAGTACACATCCGGCGTTAAGAGCGTAAGATTGGCCAGCAAAGCAAAGGGACAATTTAGCCTTATTCAGGCTTATTGTGGCCTGGATGTTCAATGACAAATGCTGCAGCCATTAATGGATTCAATGTTCCAGCGTTGAGTTCTTGTGGGGCTATCCTCCGGGCCCACTGGAGTATGCGAAGGGTGTAAAAGCTGGGGGGGAACACTCGCTTCCTCCTGTGTGATGGAAGGGCTTAGTGCCAGAGGCTCCCTCAGATAGAGGGGAGAAGTGCTTGATGGCCGGGAGAGGTGGCGGCGCGCGGGAGAGATCGCGGGTCAGGGCGATCGCCGGGTGCCGCAGGTAGGCTTTGTGCAGCTAGGGACAGTCGCGGCAGGGACCCACTGCAGGGGAGTCCAGGGCTGGCCAAACGCCCGCGATCCGACCCAGCCATCCATTCCGCGCTAGTTGATTAGTCCGAGCTCACAGGAGCTCGTGGTCCACATCGATCTTGCCCTCTTCCGTTAATGGAGAGGTGAGGTGGGGGAGGGGGTGCCCGACGTTCCAGGAGTTTTTCCCCATAGCTTAATTTTGGTGTTCCCCCCCCTCACAAGTGCCCACCTCACCTCGATCCTTAGACTCTGCACCGGTAACCCCCGCAGCCTGCTGGACCGCCGCCGCTGTGCGTCTTCTTTGCAGGGCTGGAGTGCCCCTTCTTTGTTCCTCTGCAACTTGTACACGCGGCCACTGCCGCGGCGAAATTAAAAATGGCGCCCCAGCCCCTCAGGCCGGCACCAGCTTCACGCGCCCCGGGGCGCCCAGCAAAATCTGCAGTGCGGTCCGCTTTTGGCCGCGGCTCTTCAGTCCCCCCGGCCACGAGCAGGCCTGGAAGCAGGGGGCGGCCGCGCCAGGCAAGAGCGCGATCGGGGCCGCAGTCGCAGCTCCTCCCTCTCGGCGCCGCACCCTGCGCGGCCTCACGAGTCCCAGCACCGCTTCGCCTGCTTAGGGCTCAAAATGGGCGCCCCAGTCTCCCCCGGTCGAGCCGCCGTCCCGGCCGTCGCAACCAGGCCGCGGGGGGCGCCTTTCAGGATGTTTCGAGCTAGCCGGGAACGGATCGCTCAGATCAAGCGACCGTCCCGACCGCCATTTTGGCTCCTCCCATGCTAACATTCTTATATGATAAAAGTGCGGCACACCTGAAGCCATCTTGGTTGAATTAAACTGATGAAACTTAAAACATTTAGGGGGTCATTACAACCCTGGTGGACGGTGTTAAAGCTGCGGTAATACCGCAAACAGTCCGGCGGAGAAAAAAAGGGAATCATGACCCTGGCGGAAACCGCCAACAAAGACAGCCACTTTAACACACCGCCCGCCACGGCGGTACAGACAAGCAGCGCGGCGGTCACCGCCAACAGACAGGCGGAAGACAATGTACCGCCCATAGTATCACAACCTACCAATCCGCCACCTTTTCCGGGGCGGATTCACCGTGGATAAAAACATGGCGGAAACAGTTACTGCAATGGGAAAACGCTCACCTGAACACATCCCACAAGGAAGGAGGACTCCATGGAGCCGGAATTACAAATCCTACCGGCCCTTGTATTCCTACTCATCTACGAAGAGCAACGCCAGCGCCGGCGAAGACAACGGTGAGTACTGCACCTATGACATAAGGGAGGGGGGAGGCAAAAGTTAGGGGGACACACACGAAACACCCCCACCCCCACCCTTGCATATTACAACACACACACCAATGCATGCACAAAAATCACAGTAACAACCCACAACCCCCCCGGAAGAATGCAAAGACAAAACGAAATCAGTTCAAACATTGAAATGTATCAATATGCATGTCTCAAAAATATACAGATATATTATAAAATCATTCAAAAGTATATACATTACGAGAAGTAGTGCAGATATGCACATCTCAATGTCTGTGCACCACTAGTCCAAAAATGCATGGGCAAGGCCCACAAAAGATACCTTTCCACAAACGGAGAGAACACTGCCGGGGTATCAGATCGAAATACTACAGGCACCTCAGGGGGAAGGGAAGGGGGGCACCTCAGCCGGATGAGTGCAAAGCCAGATCCACGATGGGGCTCCATGCCCATTGATGTATCCTGGGGAGTGCAAAGCCACTGTCTCTCCAGTGGGTGGTTTGCCCACTGTACCAATCTGGGGAGTGCAAAGCCACAGTCTCTCAAGTCTCTACAGTGGGTGGGTTGCCCACTGTACCATCCTGGGGAGTGCAAAGCCACAGTCTCTCAAGTCTCTACAGTGGGTGGTTTGCCCACTGTACCATCCTGGGGAGTGCAAAGCCACAGTCTCTCAAGTCTCTACAGTGGGTGGTTTGCCCACTGTTACATTCTGGGGAGTGCAAAGCCACAGTCTCTCAAGTCTCTACAGTGGGTGGCTTGCCCACTGTACCATCCTGGGGAGTGCAAAGCCACAGTCTCTCAAGTCTCTACAGTGGATGGTTTGCCCACTGTACCATCCTGGTGAGTGCAAAGCCACAGTCTCTCAAGTCTCTACAGTGGGTGGTTTGCCCACTGTACCATCCTGGGGAGTGCAAAGCCACAGTTTCGCAAGTAGATAACAGCCTCCACTGGTTCTGGAGGGGCACTGGTGCCCAGACTGGATTAGTTTCCCCGTGAAAGTTCCTGTCCCGTCACTGTCCCAGCTGCACATGGGATAACTATGCTTGATGTGGCGGCCTTTTCATTCTTCCCCGGTGCATGCCCTGTTCAGCGGTGCTTTGCCATGGTGGTCTCTGGACTGTGCAGCGGTGCTTTGCCATGGCGGTTCTGGACTGTTCAGCTGTGCTTTGCCATGGCGGTCTTTGGACTGTTCACCGGTGCTTTGCCATGGCGGTTCTGGACTGTTCACCGGTGCTTTGCCATGGCGATTCTGGACTGTTCAGCGGTGCTTTGCCAATGGCAGTTCTGGACTGTTCAGCGGTGCTTTGCCATGGCGGTCTCTGGACTGTTCAGCGGTGCTTTGCCATGGCGGTTCTGGACTGTTCAGCGGTGCTTTGCCATGGCGGTTCTGGACTGGGCATTGGTGTGTGGCATGACGTTCTCTGGACTGGGCATTGGTGTGTGGCATGACGTTCTCTGGACTGGGCATTGGTGTGTGGCATGATGTTCCCTCATTGCCCAGCGGGGCTGTGGCAGCCGGGGCCCTCCTGGGCACTGACTCCGGCGGTGGTCTCCTGACCAGTGACGATACTTGGGCCCTCCTGGGCACTGACTCCGGCGGTGGTCTCCTGACCAGTGACGATACTTGGGCCCTCCTGGGCACTGACTCCGGTGGTAGCGGTGGTCTCCTGACCAGTGACGATACTTGGGCCCTCCTGGGCACTGACGCCGGCGGTGGCGGTGGTCTCCTGACCAGTGACGATACTTGGGCCCTCCTGGGCACTGACTCCGGCGGTGGCGGTGGTCTCCTGACCAGTGATGATACTTGGGCCCTCCTGGGCACTGACTCCGGCGGTGGCGGTGGTCTCCTGACCAGTGACGATACTTGGGCCCTCCTGGGCAATGACTCTGGCGGTGGTCTCCGGACCAGTGACGATACTTGGGCCCTCCTGGGCAATGACTCTGGCGATGGTCTCCGGACCAGTGACAACGGTGCTGGCGGTGGCGTCCCGACCGCCGGGAAGGATGCCGCCCTTCTCCGCTGTGATGCTCACACCAGGCTGTGCAGACTTCCTCTGGCCCTTCCCCACCTTTGGAGGAGTCACAGCTGACTCTGCAATCCCCCTGGGACCCCTGTGAGTTGTTTTGCCTCCAGGAGTCTTCACAGGGTCCCGTCGGCCATTTTCCAATTTCAGAGCCTTTACAGGGGGTGGGCTGCCAGTGCCTTGTCTCCGGGTCACACTGCCTGCCCTGGTGGCCGGTGCACTCCACACACCTTGAACAGGCACCACTGGTATTGGAGGCTTTTTGGCTGAGGCGCTACGACGGGACTGATGAATTTGAGGGGGGGGTGGGGGCAAAAAGGTCAACTTTACAGAGGGACAGTTTCTGACGAACACTGGGATGGGTAGTTGGAGGGGGTCTGGGAGTGGAGGAAGAGGAGGTGGTTGTAGGAGGTGTCACTTTAGGTGTTTTGGGTGCAGGTGCAGGTACTGGAGGCTGTCGTGAGGTGGATGGATGTTGGGTGTGTGGGTGCCCACGTTTGTGTACTTTGGGAGGGGGCGTCACAGACACACTAGGAGAGGACTCAGGGGACGTGTAAATGGGAGTGGAGGTGGTGATTGCAGGTGAGCGGGGTGTGGTGCTGGGTGTTCTGGTGCGACTCCTGGTGCCTGTAGATGTAGTGCATGCAGGTGAGAGTGTAGACGAGACTGGGAGGGAGACGACGAGGAGGGGGACACAGTGGAGGCAGTGGATGTTGCTGTGTCTGCATGTGGGTGATGCTTGTGTGTGTGCCTGTGGGTTGTGTGGTGCCTATGTTTGCCTGAGCTTCCCTTGTGTGTTGACATGTGTGCATGCTGGTCTGTAGGTGTGCTTGGGATGGGCTGGGGTACAGGGGATTGGGTCTGGGTGGAGGAGGTTGGAGGGGGAGGCTAGACACCAGGACAATGGCTGCCATCAGTGCTGAGGCCAGAGATTGCAGGGTTCGCTGAAGGACAGCCTGACCAGAATGAATGCCCTCCAGGATTGCATTACCGTGTTGCAACTCCCTTTCTACACCCTGGATGGCATTCAAAATGGTAGACTGCCCAACAGTGAGTGACCTGAGGAGGTCAATGGCCTCCTCACTGAGGGCAGCAGGGGTGACTGGGGCAGGGCCTGAGGTGCCTGGGGCGAAGGTGATGCCCATCCTCCTGGGTGAGCGGGCACGGGGCGAACGCTGAGGGGCTGCTGGGAGGGCGGTGCTGGTAGGGGAGGTGGCGGCTGTACCTGTAGAAGTGGGGCGCACAGATGGTGCCGCCACCACAAGGGAGCTCCCATCGGCGGACGAGTCCGTGTCGCTGCTTGGTGATCCGGTGGCCGACGTGAAGCTCCCCTCGCCCTCCTTCCCACTGGTGCATTCTGAGTCCGTGGTGTGGCCCTCCATGGCCATGTGGGATGCACCTCCCTTGTGCTCCGGTGCCACTGTACCTCCGCCTGATGATGCTGATGCACAAAAGAACAGGGAGAGCACAAAAAGGGGGGCGGGGGAGACAGAAGAAAGACAGGTTGAGTGCATGGCATACCGCTACCGTTGGCGGACAATACAGACACACCAGCCCCCTGCACTACGCCATGCTCCTGGCCTCTGCAGATGCAATTTCTGGGATCTGGCCTACATGGCTATGGTGGACATCTGCACACATGGATGCCACAGGGGCATCTATACCTGTACTTGGCACTCCACTGCGGTGGGGTAGAGTGCCACATGGCCTGCATTACGGAGGGGCCTAGTCTACGTATTTCTGCCTGGCATAGGTACACCCACAGGCCTCCTCCCCCACCCAGACCCCTCCAATGCGCACAAAGTCAGCAGAATGAGAGAGTACTCACCCCCTTCTGTCTGCTGTGATGCCCTCAAGCGCCCATCCAACTCAGGGTAGGCCACCACCAGGATCCTGAATATCAGGGGGGTCATGGGGCGACGGGCACCCCTCCCACGTTGGGATGCCATCCCCAGCTGAGCCTCCGCCGTCGTCTTGCTCCAGCGGCTAATGTCCTCCCATCTTTTACGGCAGTGGGTGCGCCGTCTCTGGTGGATCCCCAGGGTCCGGACGTCCTTGGCGATGGCACGCCAAATGTCCTTCTTCTAGTGGGCGCTGACCTACATGACATGCACAAGGGAAGAAGCGAAGTCATTACCAACTGCACCGTCGATGTGAGTGGCCCCCCTCCCTACCCTAGCCATGTGGCACATTCATTCACATGCATTCATGTTCCCTGAACTCTGCCCCCTTCCCTCTTACAATCAGCCCTCTCCACCCAGGCCTAGCCCATACAACGTGCTACCTGTGTACTAACCTGTTGGTCTGGAGGCGCGTAGAGTAGCGTGTACTGGGGGAGGACCCCATCTACCAGTTTCTCCAACTCCTGAGCAGTGAAGGCAGGGGCCCTTTCCACCGAGGCAGCAGCCATCGTCGCTTCCAGACCGAGGTCACAGCAGCACTTGCAGTGTAGGTCCTCTCCTGTCGAAGATCAGGTATCTAGTGATTGAACAGATAGAAAATGGCGGTGTCATCCGCGGCGGTGACGTCCGCGGCTGTGCGTATCATCACCGCCGGCGCACTTGTTCATTGGCTCCTGGGACCCATAGGGTCCAATGTTAACCAATGCAGCATTGCGCCGCGGTCTACGACCGCCTACCGCGACGGTGTGCAATGGCAACGCAGTTACCCCACAATCCCATTGTCCCAGTTTAGAGGTCAGGCAGCCGCCATTTCAGGGGCCCACATGGCTTCATTTACTTCTGCGTCACACATAGCTAGGCCTACACTCAACACACATACAGGAAGGGTTTTGTGTTTGGTGTCATCTTCTGTATAACTGTGGGTACATACCTGTAAAAAAATTTACTCAATCGTCGCTGTTGTCCTTCCTAGGCGCCGTCAGCTGGGACATTTGAGAAGATGGCGGAATCCTCCGGTGTACCGCTGGTGGACCTGTTGACAATGGAGGGAGCGACATTTAATCGTCACCTACAGGTTTGACTGTGCCACAATCCAGGAACTATGTACCCAGTTGGAGCCAGACCTGATGTCACCAATCTGCCATCCCACTGGAATCCCCCCTCAAGTGCAGGTGCTGTCAGTGCTCCATTTCCTTGCAAGTGGGTCTTTTCAGACAACAGTGGCCATGGCATCAGGGATGCCCCAGCCTATGTTTTCCAACGTCCTGTCCAGAGTGTTGTCTGCCCTGCTGAAACACGTAAGGAGATACATCATTTTCCCTGAGGTGGAAGATTTGGCTACAGTGAAAGGTGACTTCTATGCCCTTGGACATATCCCCAACATCATAGGTGCTATTGATGGGACCCATATAGCTCTGGTCCCCCCACACAGGAGTGAACAGGTGTACAGGAACAGGAAGAGTTATCATTCGATGAATGTACAGATGGTATGTTTGGCAGACCAGTACATCTACCAGGTTAATGCTATGTTCCCTGGCTCAGTGCATGATGCCTACATCCTGCGGAATAGCAGCATCGCTGATATGATGGGTCAACTCCAGAGGCACCGTGTTTGGCTATTAGGGGACTCTGGTTACCCCAACCTGTCCTGGCTATTGACCCCAGTGAGGAATCCCAGGACCAGGGCAGAGGAACGCTACAATGAGGCCCATGGGCGGACTAGGAGGGTGATTGAACGCACCTTCGGACTCCTTAAGGCCAGGTTCAGGTGCCTCCATATGACAGGTGGTTCACTATTCTACTCACCGAACAAGGTGTGCCAGATCATCATCGCCTGTTCGATGATTCACAATCTTGCTTTTCGACACCAGGTGTCTTTTCTGCAGGAGGATGGTCCAGATGACGGTGTTGTGGCAGCTGTGGAGCCTGTGGAGCCTGTGGACAGTGATGAGGAGGAAGCTGAGGAAGAAGACAACGACAACAGGGAGTCAGTCATACAGCAATATTTCCAGTGACACACAGGTGAGAACATTTTCATTTTTACCATTACATTCACTGTCACACGTATTCCTCTATCCTGTGTGTAATTTCATGGGATTATTTGGTAACTGAGTTGTTTCTTTCCATTACGGTTTCACAGGTGTGGTTACCAACGTGTGTCATCTGCATGCATCCTTCAAGGACTTGTGATGTGTGACATTGGTATGTTGCCTTTACAACTAAAAACACATTTTGACACTGTCATTGATAATACATTTTACCAAATCATAGACTGACTACAGATTGTTTTGTGGTTCAAGGGTGTTTATTTAAGTGCTCAAAAATGGAGGGGGGTTGTAAAATGGTGATGGGTGATGGTGGAGGAATGTCCATGGCAGAGTCCAGTCTATTAGTCTCACAGGTGCAATGCCCATATGGGCAGAGGAAGTGGAGCTGGGGCATTTTAAGTATGGACAGAGTAACAAAGTGGGACAGTGGGGGGACAATCAGGGTGGTCTCATTTCCTGGCGGGGGTCTTGCCATCTTGCTCTGTCCTGTTCCTGGATCTCAGGGACTGCTTGGGGGGTTGTTCTCCGTCTGCAGGGGGTGGGGTGCTGGTGTGGTGTTCCTGTGGCGGGGTGTCCTGTCCACTAGCGCCGGCGGCGATGGTGGGCAGTTCATCGTCCATGGTAGTGTCAGGGGCCCCTTGGAGTGCCACGGTGTCCCTCATGGTCTGCTGTATGTCCTTCAGCACCCCTACGATGGTGCCCAAGGCGGAGCTGATGGTCCTGAGCTCCTCCCTGAACCTCAAATACTGTTCCTCCTGCAGGCGCTGGGTCTCCTGAAACTTGACCAGGACCGTCGCCATTGTCTCCTGGGAGTGGTGGTATGCTCCCATGATGGAGGAGAGGGCCTCATGGAGAGTGGGTTCCCTTGGCCTGTCCACCCCCTGTCGCACAGCAGCCCTCCCAGTTCCCCTGTGTTCCTGTACCTCCGTCCCCTGGACCATGTGCCCACTACCACTGCCCCCAGGTCCCTGTTGTTGTTGGGGTGGTGGGTTATCCTGGGTTCCCTGTAGTGGTGGACACACAGCTGATTGACCTGTCCTGGGTACGGAGGTTTGGGCCCGCTGGGTGGGTGCTGTACTGGTGTTACCAGAGGGTGGAAGGTCAGTGTTGGGCTGTGCCTGTGCAAGAGGAACCGACTGTCCCGAGGCCCACGATGGTCCGGGCTGGTCATCAGGCTCCAATAGGGCAGAGCTGCTATCGTCACTGTGGGCCTCTTCTGTGGGTGGAGTGGAGATGTCTGGACCCTCCGGTGTAGTGACTGTCCTTCGTGATCCTGCAGGGGCATAAGAGCATGATTATTGCATGTGTGTGTGTGATGGTGTGCAATGGGTGGGTGTGCGTGTACCCCAGTGCAAGCATTTCTGTGTGGGGGCTTGTGTGATGATGGTTAGGGGGTTGTTATGGGTATGTACAGTGGCCATGCTTTCGTGAGGGGTGTCCATGCTTAGCTGTGTCATGCAGGGCTTGGTGTTGGGATGTGTGGTTTGTGTTATTAGTACATTAGTGAGGAGTTGGAGTGATAGTTGAGGGGGTGAGGGTGGGGGTGTGTGATAGCATGCAGGTAGGGTGGGGGATATGATAGTTAAGATTTGACTTACCAGTGTCCATTCCTCCACCGACTCCTCCAAGGCCTTCAGGATGCATGATGGTCAAGACTTGCTCCTCCCATGTTGTTAGTTGTGGGGGAGGAGGTGGGGGTCCGCCACCAGTCCGCTGAACCGCGATGTTGTGCCTGGAGACCGTTGAACGCACCTTCCCCCGTAGGTCGTTCCACCTCTTCCTGATGTCCTCCCGATTTCTTGGGTGCTGTCCCACAGCGTTGACCCTGTCCACTATTCTGCGCCATAGCTCCATCTTCCTGGCTATAGATGTGTGCTGCACCTGTGAGCCAAATAGCTGTGGCTCTACCCGGACGATTTCCTCCACCATGACCCTGAGCTCCTCCTCGGAAAAGTGGGGGTGACTTTGGCCATGGGGTGGTGTGTGTGATGTGTGGGGCGGTGTGAGTGTTGATGTGTGTGGTGATGTGTAGTGGTGTGTGGTGTTTTGTGTGTGGATGTTGTGTGGGTGATGGTGTTGTGTGCCTTTGTGTGGTGGGATTGTCTAATCAGTGCTGTCTCTCTGGCCTTCGTGACTAATTTTTGGTCGTAGGGGTTTGTGGGTGATGTGGGTGTGTGTTTTATATTGTAATGGGTGTGTGGGAGTGTTGTTTGTATGTGCATCATGTGTGTGTATTTTGAATTGTCCAATGTGGTGGTGTTTTGGAGATGTGTGTGTATTTTGAGCGCGACAGTGTGTACCACCAATAGAATACCGCGGTTGAAAGACCGCCGCGTGGATTCGTGGGTCGTAATAGCATGGGCATGTTTCTGTTGGCGTGGAGGTGAAGGATTTGTTTTCGACAGTTTAACACTGACCTTTGGTGTGGCAGAGTTGTGTGGTTTTCTGAATTTCGGCGGATTCCGAGATGTGCTTCATAATAGCTGTGGCGGAATTCCGCGGCCGCGGCGGTGTATTGGCGGTCTTCTGCGCGGCGGTAAGCGGCTTTTACCGCCAATGTTGTAATGACCCCCTTAATTTAGAAAGGAACAAAATGAGGGTGTTCATTTTGTCAGAGAAATTATGGTTAGTGCTGTAAAACACAAATTAACACATTTTAAGTTAGTTCTCAAATATCTTCCTCTTCTATTTCATTAAATCATTCTGACATGCAGACTGAAACATGCACCTTCAACACCAGCAGCAGACTGCCAGTTAACCCCCTGGTGATCAGCAGCTTTACTACAGTGTTCTAATTAACAACTAGAGTGCTAATATTCTGAATTTATGCCAAAAGTGCGGCACATCTGGAAGTCATCTTGATGGAATCGAAGTGGAAAACTGAAAGCATTTTCTTCTGAGGATACTGCAGTAAATTAGGAGATTAGGGCGCTCCATAATAAATAAGTCTCCAAAAATGGCCACCAAAGAAAAAAGAGACCAAATGTAGCACAAATATCACTCAAATGTAGCCCAATGATAGATGTGTGCAAAACTCTTAGGGGCATATTCAAAAGAAAGTGGTGCATCAGCTATGATGTATCACTTTTCTTGGGCCCCCCTGTGCCCCTAACATCACCATGCTAGTGCTGTATTTACAATACGGCACACCCTGGTGCATGTTAGCACAATAGCATCAACAATTTTTATGCTATGCTGGCGCATTAGTTGACTATCGCCAAAACGTATGGCGCTAGTCCAGCAATGAGTGGAGACGCCCAGTGAAATCAATGGGAGCATCACTTTAACGCCTGCCTTGGGCAAACGTTAAAAATGATGGGAAAAATGGCGCAGTGAAATCTTGTAAATTTCACTGTGCCATTTTTCTGGGCCTCGTAACGGGGGAACATCCCCCTTGCATACATCATGCCTGGTGCAGGCATAATGTGGCGCAAGGGGTCACTTTGTAAATCTGGCATGGGGAAAAGTTTTCCTTGATGCTGCCTTAGTGTAAAAAACAATTATGCTAGGGCGGCGCAAGCCGGCACTAGGCGGCGCTAAGGGCTTGTAAAAATGCCCCGTAATTGTTTTTGTTTTTTTAAAGTTTTATATACCACAGATTTGACCTGAAGGCTTTGGAGTGGTTTACATGATCATCAGTAATATTACACAAAGACACAATCATTTTGGTTTTAGGCATGGGAAAATTAAGTGATTTGCCCAGAATCACAGGATGTCAATCTGGCGTCGAAACTCTAACCTGGTTCCCAAGATACAAACTCTGCAGCTCTGGCCATAGTGCCACATCCTCTCCCCTAAGTGTAACAAATAATCAAGTGATCAACTGGATAAAGAAAATCAAGATAGCAAATTATTTAAAAGTGCTTTGTAGTTATTTGAGAACTTAGAAAATATGTCCTCATTTTAGTTTTTAGAGTACTAACCATAATTTCTATGGAAAGAAGACCCTCTCATGTTTATAATTTCTAAAGGAAATGCTTTAGGTATTACCATTTTAATTACATCAAGATGATATCAGGCGTGCCACACTTTTGTAATAAATATAGAATGTTTGCACTCTAGTTGTTCATTAGAATGCTCTGGAGAGGCAGAGCTCAGGGGGACGGACCCTGACAACTGAGGACAGGGAGGAGGGTGCAGAGGCAACAAGTTGACCTCTCTGGACAGGCGGGAGGAGCAGAAGCAGTACAAGGGACCATGGAGGGCTGGGGCGACAAACCAACCATGCAGGACAGGCAAGAGAGACTGTGGCAGTTTAACAGACCATTGAGGGCAGAAGGAAAAGGCATTGGCGGTACAACCATACAAGCCAACAGCCCCGATTCAGGCAGGAGGCTCTCGATATTTTTAAGCCCAAAATCTGTCTTCTTCCTGAAAACTCCTCTTTTTCAATGTAATTCAAAGGGGAAAAATCGATTCCCCAGGTTTCTTTTTCCAAATTCTCCCTCTTAGCAAGTTCAGAATGTTGGCAAGTATGGTACATTGGATCACGGACGGCAGGAGGAATGGGGTAGAAACATGGACTCCGATAACAGAGGGCAGGAGAGAGATGGCCAGGGGCACCAAACTGACCTTACAGGGCAGGAGTCAGGGATTGCAGCAGCACAATATACCGCAACAGGGCAAGCTGGATGGCAGTGCAGCACAACGCCCAGGGAAAGCAATAGGGAGGGGACAGGGCCATGCACATGGACAACAGAGAAGAAAGGGGAAAGAGGCAAGGGCAGCAAGCTGACCATACCGAATATACAGGAGGGACATTTGCAGCATAACGCACCATGAACGGCAGGTGGGAGGGGGCAGTGGCAGCACATCAGACTATGCACCGCAGGAGGGAGGGGGGCTGGTGCATGGACTTGGACAACAGAGGGTAGGGAGGAGGGGAATGGGACAGCAAGCTAACTGTTTAGGGCAGGCGGGAAGGGCAGTGACAGAACAATGGCCACATAGGCGGAATGAGGGAGCAGGGGCATGGGCTTGGATAATGGATGGCAAGGAAGACAGGGGCATGAGCAGCAAGCTTGGGTGGGGGCAGCTCATTGCCAGGCCAGGGCCTGTGTCCAACTGCCCCCCCCCCAATCATGCATTGCAATGGGCATCTTATTTCACGTTAAAAAAAAACCTACAGGGATGTTATAGTTAGAAATTCAAATTTAAAAGAAATTCACTGAAAAAAACAAAGGTTACAGGGACGATGAAATGAAATGAACAAAATATTTATAAAGCGCTCTAATGCACAAAGGTGTCTAGGCGCTGGCAAGGATTAAAGATAGTAAGCATAAGAAAATTTCACAAAAGACCATTTATACACTGAACAACCATGTTTGGAATCCTGTCATATTCTTCAGTTCAGAGGGAAGTGCATTCCAGAGTTTGGCTCTGCAATGTTATAATAAGGTTCTGAATTTACACACAAAAACACAGAAATTCAGCTGTTATAATTAGAGTTATTGTATATTTTGCTTTAACAGACTCTTTTGCCACCTAGCCTGCCTGAAAAAAGATTATTTAATAAGATATTGTTTGGCAGGGTAAGGCGACTGAAACAAAGGAAAAGAAGATCTACGTACATCAAAATCCAGTATGCAAATGAAGCAAAGGAAAGGGGTTATTGACTTACTAGTAATGAGAGGAGGGCAAATGTAAATATTTTGTAAAGCTTGTTTTTTATTTTTGAAGTTGTAGTTTATTAATGTTGTTATGGTCTGGTGTGTTGCTAAATCATTTAAGTAAAATGTTTGAAGTTTCTACTGATTTCTTTCCTTAATAGGTTTTAAAGATTTCAGTATTATTACAGTCTTCCAGTGTTGACTGAAAGTGGCAGTTTGTTCTTCATGAACAGTAACTGTGCAGCTGCATGTAAATGTATGTTTAAGGTACTATAGAGAAATTAATGCTCCTTCCCTTTGTAGGATAAAGATTTTTATGTAAGGGGCAGGTTTTGGCACAGAACACATTCTCATAGTATACAACTCACTGCTGTATGATGGTGGAGATGGAAGTTCTTTTGCACATCTTAGTATATATGCGTATCACTCTGGAGAGAATTGTCAGCACAGTGCTCTGTCTCTGTGTACACTGTCCTACCCATGCCTGTCCCCATAAGGAACTGTCTGAGAGAGAGGTGAGTGTGTCCTTACATTGTGCATGCTGGTTGTCCAAGACACAGTTGTCAACAGAGAGGATACTCCATTTTATACTCTACTAATTACATTCATTATCATGAAGAGAGGTGTGAGCAGAGACAGCAGCCTCCACCCACAGCCTACTTTACACATGTGTTAATCTGGAGAGATGTCTGAGCTGACCCGGCAGTCTCTCTATACCCTAGTCACTCTGCTTGTCATCCAACAGAATCTTCTCAGCATAGAGCTCATTTCCTCCCCACAACCTAGTTGGTGATCTGTCATTTAACAGAGATGTCTCAGCAGGTCGGCTGGTCCCTCCCAACACCATTCTATGCATACCCATCATCCAATAAAGAGATCTAAGAATGCACCCTACTCCACGCTCCCGTCATCCCAGAGAGAGGAGTCAGCAGAGAGGTCAGTACCTCCCCACATCCTACTATGCATACCCGTGAAGTAAGTCTCAGTGTAGAGGGGTTTTTATCCTGTTGTGAGGTGTTTTTGGAGAAGCCAGTCTCTCCTCACTCCCTCCTATATACTGCTGCCATAATGTAGAAAGCTGTGACTGGAGTGGGCACTTTTTTCCTAAAATCCTAGAGAAGGGCATACAAGTTGTAAGTGCTGTAATGAAGGACAGAGTGCACTGTGTGATCTCGCAAGAGATATCATTGTCTCTATGGTTCTTGCACAAGACGTACCTTTCAGCATAAAAGTAATTTCAACTCCATTTTTTACTTGTGCTTATTTCTTACTGGGGAGAGATGTGACCACAAAGGTAAGCCACTTTTTTGCACCCTAATTAGCATAAGAATGATTCAAGAGATACATCACAAAAGAAAGGCCAGCCTCTCCTCACACTATACTAAGCAGAGTTTTCATGCAACAGACTTGTGTCAGGAAGCAGGGCAGTATGTCCCCACAGCCTATTATGCAACTTGGCATAATACTACTAGAGGCACGCCTTTCCCAGTTAATATGTGCTAGCAGGGAGATGACTCCCTTCCCAGACAGCACTGCATATTGCTGTTCCTCTAAGGAAAGGTACGAGGACAGATAGCGTCTACCTTGTCAGCTACTTTTTCTTTAAGTTTTTCCACGTGAGAAGGTAAATCCTGACTTGCCCAATCCACTTCGTGTGTCTAAACCTCTCTCCATCACCGTCGACCTTAACTATTTACTTTGCCCTGGTCTAGCATGACCAAAAGTCCTTGGTTGGCATTTTTTGCTTTTAAGCGCTATTTTGAACCTTAAACTTTAAAAATTAATAACTCTGCTTCTACTAATTGTATTTTAATAGTTTTGGTGTCAAATCATTTAGTAACATTTACTCAATTTTTTTAAATTGGTGTGTGGTGTTTTCACTTTATTTCTGTTTGTGTGCTGTATAAATACTTTACATATTACCTCTAAATTAAGCCTGACTGCTTTTTGTGCCAAGCTACCCAAGATTAAGTACAGGTTAATTTAGTGACTTTTTGTGGTTCACCCTGAAAGGGATTGTGGCTGTTGCACACCCCAGTCAAACAACAACCCAATTTCTCACAGAATTCCATTATTTAAATATGGAGTAACAAATAAATATTCCTGTCAACTGTAGACAGGCAGTAACTGCACATTTAACTGCACATGGGCTCGTCAATGTCGGGGAAGATGCTACCTTCGTGATTGAGGCACACAAAGTTTATAAATGAGTTTTTTGTTCCTGGACTACTTTTCCTGCAGTCAATGCAAATGCACAGACATTTCACATATACACTGAAGCAGCAGTTCCAGCTGCATACAGACCTTACAAATACTTAGAAATACCATTAGCCTACCAGAAAGGACATCAAAATTGGTTGCAAAGGCGCCCTCCTACAAAATCTAAAACATGTAAAACTGGGTACCCTCAGCAATGATGGGGCAACTTGGTCAGCATTAGCTGGCTAAACACCATATCCAATAATAGTAACATTAAATGATATCAAAGTGTGTGGTTTACATACACATTTAGTCAGACTGTATCATGGTCTGATGCAGTTTGTTATGCGTACCATAACTACTGTTACAGTAAAGGCAGATACAGTTAGTTGTGCTTGTAATTAGTGCAGTTACTATCAATGCTATTATGGGTAAAATTCCTACCAAATTTGAGGAAATTCTATTTTGGATTGCAAAAAAACACAAACCAGGATGAAGCAGTCTTTCATCATATGTGCCCCAAGACAAATTTAGAATTCTCACTATGGGGCAGATTTGGGAGCCACTAGCAAATCCTTGCGCTACATTAGCATAATTTTCTTTTGCGTTAATGTGGCCCAACGAGGCCAAAATCGCTGCACCAGATTTACAAAGTGGTGCAATGCATGCATTCACGGTGCCTTGGCTGGCCTGCAGAGATCGATTCAGGCTCTGGCCTCCTCTTTGACAGCAGCCAGTGTCCTTCATCTTCTGTCCCACCTCCATCTACCTGTGCCCAATCCAACACCCCTCTCCCCTCACCCATCCAGACCACATATACAGACAAGCATTCACCCACTACAACAGACAAGTGGGGTCATTACAACATTGGTGGTAAAAGCCGCTTACCGCTGTGCAGAAGACCACCAACACACCGCCGCAGCCGCGGAATTCCGCCACGGTCATTATGACCCACAGCTCGGAATCCTCCAAAATCCAGACACCCACACAAGTCCGCCACACCAAAGGTCAGTGATAAACTGGCGAAAACAAATCCTCCACCGTCACGCCAACAGGAATACGGCCACACTATCATGACCCACGAATCCACGCGGCGGTCTTTCAACTGCGGTATTCCATTGGCGGTACACACCGCTGCGCTCAAAATACACACACATCTGCAAAACATTACCACATTGGACATTTCGAAATACACACACCTGATACACAGACAAACACCACTACCACACACCCAATACAATATAAAACACACACCCACATCACCCACAAACCCCTATGACAACAATTACGACAGAAGGCCAGAGATAGACACCACCAGAAACAACAATAGCATCCACAGGCACTCAACACCATCACTCACACAACATCCACGCACCTCACACAACACACCTCTAAATATCACCCCACACACCACCCCACACATTATCCACACCACCCCATGGCACCGCAAAGACACCCCAGGTTTTCTGACGAGGAGTTCAGGGTCATGGTGTAGGAAATAATCCGGGTAGAACCACAGCTATTCGGATCACAGGTGCAGCACACCACCATAGCTAGGAAGATGGAGCTATGGCGAAGAATCGTCGACAGGGTCAATGCAGTAGGACAGCACCCAAGAACTAGGGATGACATCAGGAAGAGGTGGAACGACCTACGGGGGAAGGTGCGTTCCGTGGTCTCAAGACACCACTTGGCGGTTCAGAGGACTGGCGGCGGACCCCCACCTTCTCCCCCAGAACTCACTACATGGGAGGAGCAGGTCTTGGCTATACTGCATCCTGAGGGCCTCGCAGGAGTAGCAGGAGGAATGGACTCTGGTAAGTCAAACCTAAACTACTTCATCCCCCACCCACCTGCATGCTATCACATACCCCCACCCTCGCCCTCACCCCCATCACTCCAACTCCTCCCGTATGTCCCAATATCACAAACCACACATCCCAAACCCAAGCCCTGCATGTAACACCAAAGCATGGACACCCATCACCAATGCATGTCCACTACACATACCCATACACCCCCCTAAACCATTATCACACAAGGTCCTACACAGGAATGCAAGCACTGGGGTACACGGTCACCCACCCATTGCACACCATGGCACACCAGATGCAATAATCATGCCTTTACACCCCTGCAGGACCCCTACCCAACGTCACCGGAAAGGAGGATCCAGACATGTCCACTCCACCCATAGGAGAGGCCCACAGTGATGACAGCAGCTCTGTCCAACTGGATCAAGGTGACCAGCCATGCCCATCTGGGACCTCGGGACAGTCGGTTCCCCTAACACTGGCACAGACCACTACAGAGCTTGCCCCCTCTGGAAACACCAGTGTAGCACCCACCCAGCGGGCCCATACCTCTGTCCCCAGGACACGTCAAGCAGCAGTGTGTCCACCACTACAGGGAACCCAGGCTAACCCACCACCCCAACAACACCAGGGACCTGGGGGCAGTGGTCGTGGGCACACGGTTCAGGGGACAGAGGCACAGGAACACAGGGGAACTGGGAGGACTGCTGTGCGACAGGGTGAGGACAGGCCCAGGGAACCCACTCTCCATGAGGCCCTCTCCAACATCATGGGAGCCTACCACCATTCCCAGGAGACGATGGCAACGGTACTGGCCAAGTTTCAGGAGACCCAGCGGCTGCAGGAGGAACAGTATTTGGGCTTCAGGGAGGAACTCAAATCCATCAATACCACCCTGGGCACCATTGTAGGGGTGCTGAAGGAACTCGTCATCACCAGGAGGGACACTGTGGCACAACAAAGGGCCCCTGACACTAGCCTGGACGATGAAATGCCCACCACCTCCGCCGGCGCTAGTGGACAGGAGGCACCGCCACTGGACCACCACACCAGCATCCCACCCTTTGCAGATGGAGAACCACCCCGCAAGCGGTCCCTGAGATCCAGGATAAAGACAAAGAACAATGCCAAGACCCCCGCCAAGAAATGAGACAACCCATGATTGTCATCCTTCTGTCCCACTTTGTCACCCTGTCCATCCATCAACTGCCCCAGCTCTACTTCCTATGCCCCTTTGGACAATGCACCTGTGAGACTAATAGACTCGACTCTGCCATGGACATTCCTCCACCATCACCCCTGACCATTTTACCCACCCATCCACTAATTTGCACTTCAATAAATCACAAATCAATCAGGAGTCAGTCTGTGATTTCGAAATAGTGTATTAGCAATTACAGTGCCAAAATGCTCTTTCAATTGTAATGTCAACATATCTATGTCAAACAGCTCTAGTCCATGAGGAAACAAAGCAGATGTCACACAGTGGGACCCACATCTGTGAAATCGTAGGGGAAAGTGACAACTCAGTGACCATACAATGGGTGAAAATGACAGACAGTTGAGAGGTAGTAGTGTTAAAGTACATGTAGTAGGCAGCTTTGTATTCTTACCTGTGTCTCACTGGAAATATTGCAGGATCACCGAGTTCCTGTTGTCCATGTCCTCTTCTTCTGCTTCCTCATCTTTACTGTCCACAGGCTCCACAGCTGCAACAATACCACCATCTGGACCATCCTCCTGCAGAAAAGGCACCTGTCGTCGCAAAGCTAAGTTGTGAAGCAAACAGCAGGTCACAATGATCTGGCACACCTTCTTTGTTGAGTAGAATAGGGATCCATCTGTCATATGGAGGCACCAGAACCTGGCCTTCAGGAGACTTAAAGTCTGTTATATTATTCGCCGAGTTCGCCCATGTGTCTCATTGTAGCGTTCCTCTCCCCTTGTCCTGGGATTCCTCACTGGGGTCAGTAGCCATGACAGGTTGGGGTAACCAGAGTCACCTGCAAATGGTGAGGGACAACTGTTAGACACACACTAACCTGTAGGGATATCCCCAGACCCAGACAAACATTCCCACTGACTTGCTTCCAGGTGCTTGCCTATTAGCCACACACAGTGCCTCTGGAGTTGACCCATCACATAACATGAAGCCTATTCTGCAGGATGTAGGCTTCATGTACTGAGCCAGGGAACTTGGCATTAACATGGGAGATGTACTGGTCTGCCAAACACACCATCTGCACATTCATGGAATGATAACTCTTCCGGTTTCTGTACACCTGTTCACGCCTGCGGGGGGTACCAAAGCCACATGGGTCCCATCAATGGCACCTATGATGTTGGGGATATGTCCCAGGGCATAGAAGTCTCCTTTCACTGTAGGCAAATCCTCCACCTGAGGGAAAACAATGTAGCTCTGCATGTGTTTCAGCAGGGCAGACAACTCTCTGGACAACACGTTGCAAAACATAGGCTGGGACATCCCTGATGCTATGGCCACTGTTGTTTGAAATGACCCACTTGCAAGGAAATGGAGTACTGACAGCACCTGCACTAGAGGGGGGATTCCTGTGGGATGGCGGATAGCTGACATCAGGTCTGGCTCCAACTGGGCACGCAGTTCCTGGATTGTGGCACGGTCAAGCCTGTAGGTGATGATCACGTCTTTCCTCCATTGTCGACAGGTCCACCAGCAGTCTGTACACCGGAGGATGCCGCCATCTCCTCACATGCCCCAGCAGACGGCACCTATGAAGGACAACAGCGACCACAGAGAGTCAAACAACTCAGAGGTACGTACCCACAGCTTACACAGAACACGAATCATAATCCGAAAATTGGCCTGTATGTGTGTGGAGGCTAGGCCTAGGTATGTGTGACGCAATTAAAAACTAAACCATGTGGGCCCCAGAAATGGCGGCTGTCTGACCTGTAAAGTGGGACAATTGGATGTGAGGTAACTGCGCTGGCATTGTACACCGTTGCCGTAGGCGGTCGAAGACCGTGCCGCAATGCTGCATTGGTTAACATTGGACCCTATGGGTCCCAGGAGCCAATGGCGATGTACGCCGGCGGTGACGGTATGCACCGCGTGGACGTGACCGCCATTTTCTATCTGTTCAATCACTCGATACCTGATCTTCGACAGGAGAGGACCTACACTGCAAGTGCTGCTGTGACCTCAGTCTGGAAGAGACAATGACTCGTGCGTCTGGGGAAAGGGCCCCTGCCTTCACATCGGAGGAGTTGGAGAAACTTGTGGATGGGGTCCCCCCCAGTACACGCTACTCTACGGTCCTCCAGACAAACAGGTAAATACACTGGGAGCATGGTGTATGGGCTATGCCTGTGTGGAGTGGGGTGGATGAAAGATGGGGGGGAGATTGAGGCGTGCATGATACGACGGTGAGTGCATGTGCATCATGGCAAGGGTAGGGATGGGGGCCAATGACTGTGATGGTGCATTTGGTAATAACTTTTCTTTTCCCCCTATACAATTCATGTAGGTCAGCGCCCACCAGAAGAAAGATATTTGGCATGCCATCGCCAAGGACGTCTGGAACCTGGGGTGTCTACCACCGACAAGGCACCCACTGCCGTAAGAAAGGGTAGGACATTTGCCGCTGGAGCAAGAAGACGGCGAAGGCTCAGCTGGGGATGGCCTCCCAACGTGGGAGGGGTGCCCATCGCACCATGACCCCCCTGATGTTTAGGATCCTGGCGGTGGCGTACCCAGAGTTGGATGGGCACTTGAGGGCATCAGAGCAGCCACAAGGGGGTGAGTACACTCTCATTCAGCTGATTTTGCGCGCAGTGGAGGTGTCTGGGTGGGGGAAGTGGCCTGTGGGTTTCCCTAGGCCACGGCGAGTTTAGTGGGCAAGCTCCCCTTGTTCTGGCAGACCCTGTGGCACCCCACCCCACCTGTGTACAGTGCCAAGTACACCTAGTCAGGCTCCTTTGTCAACCAGGTGTGCAGATGTCGTCCATAGCCTTGTAGGCCATGTCCCAGGGATAGAACAGTGGAGCCCAAGTCCGTTGCATAGTGCAGGGGCCTTCTGTGTCTGTCGTGTCCGCCAACAGTAGTGGTAATGCATACACTCAACATGTCTTTCTTATGTCGTCCTCCCCTCTTTTTTGTGGTCTCCCTGTTCTTGTGTGCATTAGCATCATCAGGCGGAGGAGCAGTGGCACCGGAGCAGGAGGGAGCTGCATCCCACATGGCCCTGGAGGGCGAGACAACGGAGTCGGAGTTCACCAGTGGGACGGAGGGCTCCACAGCGGGGACAGGAGCTGACACCAGTGACACGGACTCGTCCTCTGATGGAAGCTCCCTTGTGGTGGCAGCAACATCTGTGCCCCCCACATCTACAGGTACAGCCGCGACCCCCCCTACCAGCACTGCCCTCCCAGCAGCCCCTCAGCTTTTGCCCCGTGCCTGCTCACCCAGGAGAGTGGGCATCACATTCGCCCCAGGCACCTCAGGCCCTTCCCCAGTCACCCCTGCTGCCCTCAGTGAGGAGGCCATTGACCTCCTCAGGTCCCTCAGTGTTGGGCAGTCTGCCATTTTGAATGCCATCCAGGGTGTAGAAAAGCAGTTGCAACAAACAAATGCATTCTTGGAGGGCAGTCATTCTGGTCAGGCAGCCCTTCAGCAAGGTTTTCAGACTCTGGCTTCAGCACTGATGGCAGCCATTGTCCCTGTGTCTAGCCTCCCCTCCAACTTCCACCACCCAGACCCAATCCCCTCTACCTCAGCCTATCCCAAGCACACCTTCAGACCAGCATGCACACACGTTAACACACAAAGGAAGCTCAGGCAAACATAAGCACAACACATCCCACAGGCACTCACACAAGGATCACACACATGCAGACACACCAACATCCACTGTGTCCCCCTCCTCCCCGTCTCCCTCTTCCTTCCCAGTCTCGTCTACACTCACACCTGCATGCACTACATCTACAGCCACTACTTCCATCACCAGCACACCCACCACCACACCCCGCTCACGTGCAGTCACCACCCCCACTGCCATTCACACGTTCCCTGTGTCTTCTCCCAGTGTGTCTGTGACGCCACCTCCCAAGATACACAAACGCAGGCACACACCCACCCAACAGCCATCCACCTCACGACAGCCTCCAGCGCATGCACCTTCACCCAAAGTCACCAAACGAACCCCTCCTACAACCACAACCTCTTCCTTCACTCCCAAACCCCCTCCAGCTACCCGTCCCATTGTTTCAAAAAAACTTTTCCTGGCCACCCTTGACCTCTTTCCCTCACCTCCCCCACCCCGTCAGTCTCCTTGGGCCCGACTCTCCAGGTACCAACCTAGCACCTCAGCCACAACATCTCCGGGACCAGTGGTGCCAGTAGTCACCGGATTCTGGACTGCACCAGGCAGCAGGGCAGCCAGTGTGGCAAGGAGCCACAGCACGGCTAGTCCCCCACCTGTCAAGCATCAAAAGTTGGCAAGTGCCCGGCGGGAGAGGGGGAAGACTCCAGCCACCAAAGCCGCTCCCAGGGGTACAGGTGGGAGTGTGGAGTCAGATGCAACACCTTCCAAGGTGGTGAAGGGCCACACAAAAGTCAGCAGGTCTGGGAAGAGCAGCACGGCGGAGAAGACCGCCATCATCCCTGCTGCCCAGGAGGCCACCGCCAGCGCCTGCCCTGCTGCCCAGGAGGCCACCGCCAGCACCTGCCCTGCTGCCCAGGGGGCCACCGCCAGCACCTGCCCTGCTGCCCAAGAGACCACTGCCAGCACCTGCCCTGCTGCCTAGGAGGCCACCGCCAGCACCTGCCCTGCTGCCTAGGAGGCCTCCGCCAGCACCTGCCCTGCTGCCTATGAGGCCAGCACCTGCCCTGCTACCCAAGAGACCACCGCCAGCACCTGCCCTGCCACCCAGGAGGCCACCGCCACCAGCCCCGCTGGGCCAGAGAGGACCGCCAGCACCAGCCCCGCTGGGCCAGACACGACCGACAGCACCAGCCCCGCTGGGCCATGAAGGACCGCCATCACCAGCCCCGCTGGGCCAGAGAGGACCCCAAGCCCGAGGCCCGCTGGGCCTCATAGGACCGCCAGCAGCTGAGTCACTGCAAAGGACCCCGCCACCACAAGTACCGCTGAACAGGGCACCGCCGCCACAGGCACCGCTGAACAGGGCACCGCCGCCACAGGCACCGCTGAACAGGGCACCGCCGCAACAAGCACCACTGAACAGGGCACCGCCGCCACAGGTACCGCTGAACAGGGCACCGCCACCACAAGCACCGCTGAACAGGGCACCTCAGCCACAGGCACCGCTGAACAGGGCTCCGCCACCACAAGCACCGCTGGCCCATGAGCGCCAGGGGCACTGAAGCTACTGAGTCTGTCACGAGCAGGATGAGGCACTCTGGGCACCAAGCACCCTCCAGAACCAGTGGAGAGATACATCCACTACCTCAGTCCTTGGCAGGATGAAGCACTCTGGGCAACAAGCTGTAGGAGGCTGGACTGGCTTGTAGTGAGTACCAAGGGGTACTTGCACCTTGCACCAGGCCCAGTTATCCCTTATTAGTGTATAGGGGGTCTAGCAGCTTAGGCTGATAGATAATGGTAGCTTAGCAGAGCAGCTTAGGCTGAACTAGGAGACGTGTGAAGCTACTACAGTACCACTTAGTGTCATATGCACAATATCATAAGAAAACACAATACACAGTTATACTAAAAATAAAGGTACTTTATTTTTATGACAATATGCCAAAGTATCTTAGAGTGTACCCTCAGTGAGAGGATAGGAAATATACACAAGATATATATACACAATAGCAAAAATATGCAGTATAGTCTTAGAAAACAGTGCAAACAATGTATAGTTACAATAGGATGCAATGGGGAAACATAGGGATAGGGGCAACACAAACCATATACTCCAAAAGTGGAATGCGAACCACGAATGGACCCCAAACCTATGTGACCTTGTAGAGGGTCGCTGGGACTATTAGAAAATAGTGAGAGTTAGAAAAATAAGCCTCCCCAAGACCCTGAAAAGTGAGTGCAAAGTGCACTAAAGTTCCCCTAAGGACAAAGAAGTCGTGTTAGAGGAATAATGCAGGAAAGACACAAACCAGCAATGCAACAACTGTGGATTTCCAATCTAGGGTACCTGTGGAACAAGGGGACCAAGTCCAAAAGTCACAAGCAAGTCGGAGATGGGCAAATGCCCAGGAAATGCCAGCTGCGGGTGCAAAGAAGCTTCTAGTGGACAGAAGAAGCTGAGGTTTCTGCAGGAACGAAAAGGGCTAGAGACTTCCCCTTTGGTGGACGGATCCCTCTCGCCGTGGAGAGTCGTGCAGAAGTGTTTTCCCGCCGAAAGAACGCCAACAAGCATTGCTAGCTGCAAATCGTGCGGTTAGAGTTTTTGGACGCTGCTGAGGGCCAGGAGGGACCAGGAGGTCGCAAATTGGACCAGCAGAGAGAAGGGACGTCGAGCAAGACAAGGAGCCCTCTCTGAAGCAGGTAGCACCCGGAGAAGTGCCAGAAACAGGCACTACGAGGATGCGTGAAACGGTGCTCGCTGAAGTTGCACAAAGGAGTCCCACGTCGCCGGAGACCAACTTAGAAAGTCGTGCAAAGCAGGTTAGAGTGCCGTGGACCCAGGCTTGGCTGTGCACAAAGGATTTCTGCCGGAAGTGCACAGGGGCCGGAGTAGCTGCAAAGTCGCAGTTCCCAGCAATGCAGCCCAGCGAGGTGAGGCAAGGACTTACCTCCACCAAACTTGGACTGAAGAGTCACTGGACTGTGGGGGTCACTTGGACAGAGTCGCTGGATTCGAGGGACCTCGCTCGTCGTGCTGAGAGGAGACCCAAGGGACCGGTAATGCAGCTTTTTGGTGCCTGCGGTTGCAGGGGGAAGATTCCGTCGACCCACGGGAGATTTCTTTGGAGCTTCTGGTGCAGAGAGGAGGCAGACTACCCCCACAGCATGCACAAGCAGGAAAACAGTCGAGAAGGCGGCAGGATCAGCGTTACAGAGTTGCAGTAGTCGTCTTTGCTACTATGTTGCAGGTTTGCAGGCTTCCAGCGCGGTCAGCAGTCGATTCCTTGGCAGAAGGTGAAGAGAGAGATGCAGAGGAACTCGGATGAGCTCTTGCATTCGTTATCTAAAGTTTCCCCAGAGACAGAGACCCTAAATAGCCAGAAAAGAGGGTTTGGCTACCTAGGAGAGAGGATAGGCTACTAACACCTGAAGGAGCCTATCAGAAGGAGTCTCCGATGTCACCTGGTGGCACTGGCCACTCAGAGCAGTCCAGTGTGCCAGCAGCACCTCTGTTTCCAAGATGGCAGAGGTCTGGAGCACACTGGAGGAGCTCTGGACACCTCCCAGGGGAGGTGCAGGTCAGGGGAGTGGTCACTCCCCTTTCCTTTGTCCAGTTTCGCACCAGAGCAGGGCTAAGGGGTCCCCTGAACCGGTGTAGACTGGCTTATGCAGAATTGGGCACATCTGTGCCCAAGAAAGCATTTCCAGAGGCTGGGGGAGGCTACTCCTCCCCTGCCTTCACACCATTTTCCAAAGGGAGAGGGTGTCACACCCTCTCTCAGAGGAAGTTCTTTGTTCTGCCATCCTGGGCCAGGCCTGGCTGGACCCCAGGAGGGCAGATGCCTGTCTGAGGGGTTGGCAGCAGCAGCAGCTGCAGTGAAACCCCTGGAAGGGCAGTTTGGCAGTACCAGGGTCTGTGCTACAGACCACTGGGATCATGGAATTGTGCCAACAATGCCAGGATGGCATAGAGGGGGCAATTCCATGATCTTAGACATGTTACATGGCCATATTCGGAGTTACCATTGTGAAGCTACATATAGGTAGTGACCTATATGTAGTGCACGCGTGTAATGGTGTCCCCGCACTCACAAAGTTCAGGGAATTGGCTCTGAACAATGTGGGGGCACCTTGGCTAGTGCCAGGGTGCCCTCACACTAAGTAACTTTGCACCTAACCTTTACCAGGTAAAGGTTAGACATATAGGTGACTTATAAGTTACTTAAGTGCAGTGTAAAATGGCTGTGAAATAACGTGGGCGTTATTTCACTCAGGCTGCAGTGGCAGGCCTGTGTAAGAATTGTCAGAGCTCCCTATGGGTGGCAAAAGAAATGCTGCAGCCCATAGGGATCTCCTGGAACCCCAATACCCGGGGTACCTCAGTACCATATACTAGGGAATTATAAGGGTGTTCCAGTCAGCCAATGTAAATTGGTAAAAATGGTCACTAGCCTGTTAGTGACAATTTGGAAAGAAATGAGAGAGCATAACCACTGAGGTTCTGGTTAGCAGAGCCTCAGTGAGACAGTTAGTCACTACACAGGTAACACATTCAGGCACACTTATGAGCACTGGGGCCCTGGGTTACCAGGGTCCCAGTGACACATACAACTAAAACAACATATATACAGTGAAAAAGTGGGGGTAACATGCCAGGCAAGATGGTACTTTCCTACACAACCCCCCCCCAAACGAAGGACAATAAGACTAGCCATGACCTGATGAGTCTTCATTGTCTAAGTGGAAATATCTGGAGAGTCCATCTGCATTGGAGTGGCTACTCCCAGGTCTATGTTCCACTGTATAGTCCATTCCCTGTAGGGATATGGACCACCTCAACAATTTAGGATTTTCAGCTTTCATTTGTTTTAGCCAAAGTAGAGGTTTGTGGTCTGTCTGAACAATGAAGTGAGTGCCAAACAGGTATGGCCTCAACTTCTTCAGTGCCCAGACCACAGCAAAGGCCTCCCTCTCAATGGCACACCAACGCTTTTCTCTAGGGGTCAACCTCCTACTAATAAAAGCAACAGGTTGATCCTGGCCCTCAGAATTAAGTTGTGATAGGACTGCCCCTACTCCTAATTCAGATGCATCAGTTTGGACATAGAATTTTTTAGAGTAACAAGGGCTTTTCAGGACAGGTGCAGAGCACATTGCCTGCTTCAGCTCCTCAAAAGCTTTCTGACAGTTTGCTGTCCATAATACCTTTTTAGGCATTTTCTTGGATGTGAGGTCATTAAGAGGGGCTGCAATGGAGCCATAGTTCTTAATGAACCTCCTGTAATACCCAGTGAGCCCTAGGAAGGCTCTCACCTGAGTCTGAGTGGTAGGAGGAACCCAATCATTAATTGTTTGGATTTTCCCCTGAAGTGGTGCAATCTGTTCCCCACCAACAAGGTGTCCCAGATAAACCACCTTACCCTGCCCTATCTGGCACTTTGAAGCCTTGATAGTGAGGCCTGCCTTTTGCAGGGCCTCCAAAACTTTCCATAGGTGGACCAGGTGATCATCCCAGCTGGAGCTAAAGACAGCTATATCGTCCAAATATGCTGCACTGAAAGCTTCCAGCCCTTGCAGGACTGTGTTCACCAACCTTTGAAAAGTGGCAGGTGCATTTTTCAAACCAAAAGGCATTACAGTAAACTGGTAATGTCCTCCAATGGTAGAAAATGCAGTCTTAGGTTTAGCATCTTCTGACAATTTGATCTGCCAATACCCTGCAGTCAAGTCAAAAGTGCTTAGATACTTGGCAGATGCCAGTGTATCTATGAGCTCATCTGCCCTGGGTATAGGGTGAGCATCAGTTTTGGTTACCAAGTTGAGACCTCTATAGTCTACACAAAACCGCATTTCCTTCTTTCCATCTTTGGAATGGGGTTTTGGTACCAGTACCACAGGAGAAGCCCATGGACTGTCAGAGTGCTCAACTATTCCTAGTTCTAACATTTTCTGGACCTCTTGCTTTATGCAGTCCCTGACATGGTCAGGCTGCCTATAGGTCTTACTTTTGACAGGTAAACTGTCTCCAGTATCTATAGTGTGCTCACACCAAGAAGTGGTACCTGGCACAGTAGAGAAGAGTTCAGAGAATTGATCTAGGAGATTTATGCAATTATCTTTCTGCTCAGCAGTAAGACAATCAGCCAAAACTACACCTTCCACAAGAGCATCTTGTTCTGTGGAAGAGAAGAGATCAGGTAGAGGATCACTGTCTTCTTCCTGTCCCTCATCAGTTGCCATGAGCAGGGTGAGATCAGCCCTGTCATAGTAGGGTTTCAGGCGGTTGACATGGAGCACCCTAAGGGGACTCCTGGCAGTGCCTAAGTCAACTAAATAGGTGACTTCTCCCTTCTTTTCAACAATTGTGTGGGGACCACTCCATTTATCTTGGAGTGCTCTTGGGGCCACAGGCTCCAAGACCCACACTTTCTTCCCTGGTTGGTACTGAACCAAAACAGCCTTCTGATCATGCCATTGCTTCTGGAGCTCTTGGCTGGCCTGAAGGTTTTTACTGGCCTTTTTCATGTACTCAGCCATCCTTGATCTGAGGCCAAGTACATAATCCACAATATCCTGCTTAGGACCTTTTAAAGGTTGTTCCCAACCCTCCTTTACAAGTGTGAGTGGACCCCTAACAGGGTGTCCAAAAAGAAGCTCAAAGGGGCTGAAGCCCACTCCTTTCTGGGGTACCTCCCTGTAGGGAAAAAGGAGGCATGGTAGAAGGATATCCCATCTCCTGCGGAGTTTTTCAGGGAGACCCATAATCATGCCTTTGAGAGTTTTATTAAATCTCTCCACCAGTCCATTTGTTTGTGGATGATAGGGTGTTGTGAACTTGTACGTTACACCACACTCCTTCCACATGGCCTTTAAGTATGCAGACATGAAATTGCTTCCCCTGTCTGATACCACTTCCTTTGGGAAGCCCACCCTGGAAAATATTCCCAGGAGGGCCTTTGCCACTGCAGGTGCTGTAGTGGTCCTTAAAGGAATAGCTTCAGGATATCTTGTGGCATGGTCCACTACCACCAAGATAAATCTATTGCCTGAAGCAGTAGGAGGGTCAAGGGGGCCAACTATGTCAACTCCTACCCTTTCAAAGGGAACCCCAACCACAGGCAGTGGAATAAGGGGTTCCTTTGGGGTGCCACCTGTCTTGCCACTGGCTTGACAGGTTTCACAGGACTTACAAAATTCCTTTGTGTCCTCAGACATCCTAGGCCAATGAAACAATGGAACCAGTCTGTCCCAAGTTTTCATTTGACCCAGGTGCCCAGCTAGGGGAATGTTATGTGCCAGGGTTAGGAGGAACTTTCTGTACTCCTGAGGAATCACTAATCTCCTGGCAGCTCCAGGTTTAGGATCCCTATGCTCAGTGTACAAGAGGTTGTCCTCCCAGTAAACTCTGTGAGAGTCACTGACATCCCCATTAGCCTGTTTGACAGCTTGCTGTCTGAGACCCTCTAATGTGGGACAGGTTTGCTGTGCCACACTCAGCTCCTCTCTGGCAGGCCCCCCTTCACCCAAAAGCTCAGCAGTGTCTGCTTCCAGCTCCTCTGGTGTAGGTTCTGCACAGGGAGGGAATTCTTCTTCCTCAGAAGTAGAATCCACTGTAGAGGGAGGGATAGTAGGAAGTGGTTTGCTTCTACTAGCCCTAGCTTTAGGGAGCACTTGGTCCATTGTTCCAGGATCCAAGCTTCCCTGTCCTTTTTGCTTTTTGGCCTGAGCCCTTGTCAAAGCAAAAATATGCCCTGGGATGCCCAGCATTGCTGCATGGGCCTCCAACTCCACATCTGACCAAGCTGATGTCTCCAAATCATTCCCTAATAGACAGTCTACAGGTAAATCTGAAGCTACCACAACTTTCTTTGGACCAGTAACCCCCCCCCAGTTGAGATTTACAACAGCCATGGGGTGGCTAAGTGTGTTGTTGTGAGCATCGGTTACTTGGTACTGGTGACCAAGTAGGTGTTGTTCAGGGTGGACCAGTTTCTCTATGACCATAGTCACACTGGCACCAGTGTCCCTGTAGGCCTGAACCTCAACACCATTTATTAGGGGTAGCTGCTTGTACTTATCCATATTAAGGGGACAAGCAACTAATGTGGCTAAATCAATAGCCCCTCAGAGACTAACACAGCCTCTGTGGCCTCCCTAATTAGGCCAACCCCAACTAAGTTACCAATAGTGAGCCCAGCTACTCCCTTGGATTGGCTATTAGTAGGTTTGCTCCCACCACCACTGCTATTAGTAGGGACACTAGGTGTAGCAGTAGGGGTTGTAGTGGTAGGAGGCTTGGTGCCTTTCTTTGGACAACTGGGATCTGTTGTCCAATGGCCTTTTATTTTACATAAATAGCACCATGGTTTCTTTTCCTTGTTCTGATTAAAAGAGGATTTGGGCCCACCACCCCCACCAGAGTGTTTTTGTGGGCCTGATGAAGACTCATTTTTAGATTTGTCCCCACCCTTGTCAGAAGACTTACCATCCTTCTTTTTGTTGCCATCTTTGTCACCCCCTGTATGAACTTTTCTGTTCACCCTTGTTCTGACCCATTTGTCTGCCTTCTTTCCCAATTCTTGGGGAGAGGTCAGATCAGAGTCCACCAAGTACTGGTGCAACAAATCAGACACACAATTATTAAGAATATGCTCTCTCAGGATCAAGTTATACAGGCTGTCATAATCAGTAACTTTACTGCCATGTAACCACCCCTTCAAGGCCTTCACCGAATGGTCAATGAAATCAACCCAGTCTTGTGAAGACTCCTTTTTGGTCTCTCTGAACTTTATCCTGTATTGTTCAGTGGTTAAGCCATAACCATCCAGGAGTGCATTCTTAAGAACTTGGAAATTATTAGCATCATTTTCTTTCGCAGTAAGGAGCCTATCCCTACCTTTTCCACTAAATGATAGCCATAGGATAGCAGCCCACTGCCTTTGAGGGACATCCTGTACAACACAGGCCCTCTCAAGTGCAGCAAACCACTTGTTAATGTCATCCCCCTCCTTATAAGGGGGAACTATCTTGTGCAGATTCCTGGAATCATGCTCTTTTGCAGGATGACTATGGGGAATACTGCTGCTGCCACCATGGGTTTCTAAACCCAGTTTCTGTCTCTCCTTCTCTACTTCTAAAGTCTGTCTATCCAAATCCAGCTGTTGCTTCTTGAGCTTCAGTCTGGTTTGTTCCACTCTCAATCTATTGAGTTCCCTTTCTAACAATCTGTCATCAGGGTGGGTGGGAGGGACATGCCTTGAAACAGAAGTATGGTGAGAATGGACAGAAGGAGACCTGTCCCTTACAGAAGCCACCCTAACAGCTTGGTTAACAGAAACATCACTACCAGTATGGTGAGAATAAATGCTTTTGCTATGATGTGAGACAACACTATTTATATGGTGTGGCTCATCATCATTACCAACTATGCTAGACTGTCTAGTAATGGGCAGGCTAGGAAGTTTCTTTCCTGAATCTTTTCCTGGGGGAGTCCCTGGATCAGATTGAGAACCATTAGCTACTTTTTCAACAGATTGGGCACTTATGGCCTTATCCTGTACTCTAAGCATGTTAATTAACAGTTCTAAGGAAGGATTCTTCCCTACACTCAAACCTCTCTCTATGCAGAGACTCCTTGCTCCTTTCCAGCTAAGGTGATCATATGCAAGTTTGGACAGATCAACATTTTGGCCTGTGCCAGACATTTTTAGAGAGAGTTAAAGTGATAGTAAAAGATAAAAAGTTTGTCAGAGCTTTTAGAAAGACAGAGAAAAAAAACTTTTAAAACTTTTTAGAACTTTTTAGAAAGTTAGAAGTATTTTTCAGCACTTAGAAAAGAGTGAAAAGAGGAAATGCAAAACTTTTTGGCTATGTGTATATACACTGACCTTGTTTTGTATATTTTTCTCTTATGAAAAGTACAATGACAAGAGTGGTAAGTAGTCTCAAAGCACTTATCCCACCGCTGCACAACCAAGGTAGGAGGCTGGACTGGCTTGTAGTGAGTACCAAGGGGTACTTGCACCTTGCACCAGGCCCAGTTATCCCTTATTAGTGTATAGGGTGTCTAGCAGCTTAGGCTGATAGATAATGGTAGCTTAGCAGAGCAGCTTAGGCTGAACTAGGAGACGTGTGAAGCTACTACAGTACCACTTAGTGTCATATGCACAATATCATAAGAAAACACAATACACAGTTATACTAAAAATAAAGGTACTTTGGCCCGTATTTATACTTTTTTTAGCGCCGCATTTGCGCCGCTTTTTGACGCAAAACGGCGCAAACCTACAAAATACAATGGTATTTTGCAAGTTTGCGCCGTTTTTGCGTCAAAAAACGACGCAAATGCGGCGCAAAAAAAGTATAAATACGGGCCTTTATTTTTATGACAATATGCCAAAGTATCTTAGAGTGTACCCTCAGTGAGAGGATAGGAAATATACACAAGATATATATACACAATAGCAAAAATATGCAGTATAGTCTTAGAAAACAGTGCAAACAATGTATAGTTACAATAGGATGCAATGGGGAAACATAGGGATAGGGGCAACACAAACCATATAATCCAAAAGTGGAATGCGAACCACGAATGGACCCCAAACCTATGTGACCTTGTTGGGACTATTAGAAAATAGTGAGAGTTAGAAAAATAACCCTCCCCAAGACCCTGAAAAGTGAGTGCAAAGTGCACTAAAGTTCCCCTAAGGACAAAGAAGTCGTGTTAGAGGAATAATGCAGGAAAGACACAAACCAGCAATGCAACAACTGTGGATTTCCAATCTAGGGTACCTGTGGAACAAGGGGACCAAGTCCAAAAGTCACAAGCAAGTCGGAGATGGGCAAATGCCCAGAAAATGCCAGCTGCGGGTGCAAAGAAGCTTCTAGTGGACAGAAGAAGCTGAGGTTTCTGCAGGAACGAAAAGGGCTAGAGACTTCCTCTTTGGTGGACGGATCCCTCTCGCCGTCGAGAGTCGTGCAGAAGTGTTTTCCCGCCGAAAGAACGCCAACAAGCCTTGCTAGCTGCAAATCGTGCGGTTAGCGTTTTTGGACGCTGCTGAGGCCCAGGAGGGACCAGGAGGTCGTATATTGGACCTGCAGAGAGAGGGGACGTCGAGCAAGACAAGGAGCCCTCTCTGAAGCAGGTAGCACCCGGAGAAGTGCCAGAAACAGGCACTACGAGGATGCGTGAAACGGTGCTCGCCGAAGTTGCACAAAGGAGTCCCACGTCGCCGGAGACCAACTTAGAAAGTCGTGCAATGCAGGTTAGAGTGCCGTGGACCCAGGCTTGGCTGTGCACAGAGGATTTCCGCCGGAAGTGCACAGGGGCCGGAGTAGCTGCAAAGTCGCGGTTCCCAGCAATGCAGCCCAGCGAGGTGAGGCAAGGACTTACCTCCACTAAACTTGGACTGAAGAGTCACTGGACTGTGGGGGTCACTTGGACAGAGTCGCTGGATTCGAGGGACCTCGCTCGTCGTGCTGAGAGGAGACCCAAGGGACCGGTAATGCAGCTTTTTGGTGCCTGCGGTTGCAGGGGGAAGATTCCGTCAACCCATGGGAGATTTCTTCGGAGCTTCTGGTGCAGAGAGGAGGCAGACTACCCCCACAGCATGCACAAGCAGGAAAACAGTCGAGAAGGCGGCAGGATCAGCGTTACAGAGTTGCAGTAGTCGTCTTTGCTACTATGTTGCAGGTTTGCAGGCTTCCAGCGTGGTCAGCAGTCGATTCCTTGGCAGAAGGTGAAGAGAGATGCAGAGGAACTCGGATGAGCTCTTGCATTCGTTATCTAAAGTTTCCCCAGAGACAGAGACCCTAAATAGCCAGAAAAGAGGGTTTGGCTACCTAGGAGAGAGGATAGGCTACTAACACCTGAAGGAGCCTATCAGAAGGAGTCTCTGACGTCACCTGGTGGCACTGGCCACTCAGAGCAGTCCAGTGTGCCAGCAGCACCTCTGTTTCCAAGATGGCAGAGGTCTGGAGCACACTGGAGGAGCTCTGGACACCTCCCAGGGGAGGTGCAGGTCAGGGGAGTGGTCACTCCCCTTTCCTTTGTCCAGTTTCGCGCCAGAGCAGGGCTAAGGGGTCCCCTGAACGGGTGTAGACTGGCTTATGAAGAATTGGGCACATCTGTGCCCAACAAAGCATTTCCAGAGGCTGGGGGAGGCTACTCCTCCCCTGCCTTCACACCATTTTCCAAAGGGAGAGGGTGTCACACCCTCTCTCAGAGGAAGTTCTTTGTTCTGCCATCCTGGGCCAGGCCTGGCTGGACCCCAGGAGGGCAGATGCCTGTCTGAGGGGTTGGCAGCAGCAGCAGCTGCAGTGAAACCCCAGGAAGGGCAGTTTGGCAGTACCAGGGTCTGTGCTACAGACCACTGGGATCATGGAATTGTGCCAACAATGCCAGGATGGCATAGAGGGGGCAATTCCATGATCTTAGACATGTTACATGGCCATATTCGGAGTTACCATTGTGAAGCTACATATAGGTAGTGACCTATATGTAGTGGACGCGTGTAATGGTGTCCCCGCACTCACAAAGTTCAGGGAATTGGCTCTGAACAATGTGGGGGCACCTTGGCTAGTGCCAGGGTGCCCTCACACTAAGTAACTTTGCACCTAACCTTTACCAGGTAAAGGTTAGACATATAGGTGACTTATAAGTTACTTAAGTGCAGTGTAAAATGGCTGTGAAATAACGTGGACGTTATTTCACTCAGGCTGCAGTGGCAGGCCTGTGTAAGAATTGTCAGAGCTCCCTATGGGTGGCAAAATAAATGCTGCAGCCCATAGGGATCTCCTGGAACCCCAATACCCGGGGTACCTCAGTACCATATACTAGGGAATTATAAGGGTGTTCCAGTAAGCCAATGTAAATTGGTAAAAATGGTCACTAGCCTGTTAGTGACAATTTGGAAAGAAATGAGAGAGCATAACCACTGAGGTTCTGGTTAGCAGAGCCTCAGTGAGACAGTTAGTCACTACACAGGTAACACATTCAGGCACACTTATGAGCACTGGGGCCCTGGGTTACCAGGGTCCCAGTGACACATACAACTAAAACAACATATATACAGTGAAAAAGTGGGGGTAACATGCCAGGCAAGATGGTACTTTCCTACACAAGCCCCCTCCAGAACCAGTGGAGACTGTCATCCACTTGAGAGACTATGGCTTTGCACTCCCCAGGATTGAACAGTGGGCAACCCACCCACTGTAGAGACTTGAGAGTCTGTGGCTTTGCACTCCCCAGGATTGAACAGTGGGCAAACCACCCACTGTAGAGACTTGAGAGACTGTGGCTTTGCACTCCCCAGGATTAAGCAGTGGGCAAACCACCCACTGTAGAGACTTGAGAGACTGTGGCTTTGCATTCCCCAGGATTGAGCAGTGGGCAAACCACCCACTGTAGAGACTTGAGAGACTGCGGCTTTGCACTCCCCAGGACTGAACAGTGGGCACGTGGCCCCCTCGTGGATTTGGCGTCGTGCACTCAACCGGCTGAGGTGCCCCCCTTTCCCTCCCCCTGAGGTGCCTGTTTTATTGCCATCTGATGCCCCTGCAGTGTTCTCTCTGTCATGGTCGGGGATCTTGTTTGGGCCTCGCCCATGCCGTGTGGGCCCAGTGTTCCACGGACTTCAATGGAGCACTGCCCTGACTACTATTCTTGGTGTATATTTTGTTTATAGTGTATATATATATATATTTTTGCGTACTGCATTTTAATATATTACAATGGTTACACTCATTTTCTTTGGTCTTTGCATTCTTCCGGGGGGGTTGTGGGGTGTAACTATAATGTATCATGCTGTATTAGTGTGTGTGTTGTCGTGGGTGAGGGTAGGGGTGTTGCGTATTGCGTGTGTGTGTCCCTGTTTTTTCCCTCCGCCCTCCCCTGTGTCGTAGGTGCAGTACTCACCGTGGTCTTTGCCGCCGGCGTTCGTGCTCCTGGTAGAGGAGCAAGAAGATGAGGGCTGGCAGGATGTGCAGCTCTGGTTCCATGGCGTCCTGGTTGCTCGTGGTGTGTGTAGAGGTGAGCATTTTCCCTTTGAAGTCCTGTTTCCGCCGTGTTTTTGTGCCCAGAAAAGGTGGCAGATTGGTAGGTTGTGATACTGTGGACTGTACTTTGTCCTCCGCCTGTCTGTTGGCGGTGACCGCCGTGCTTTTTGTTTGTACCGCCGTGGCGGTCGGAGTGTTAAAGTGGCTGTCTTTGTTGGCGGTTTCCGCCACGGTCGTAATTCCTTTTTTTTTACCGCCGGCCAGTTGGCGGTCTTACAGCCGCTTTAACACCGACCGCCAGGGTTGTAATGACCACCATAGTAATGTGTTTTATATGTACTGACAGTGAAATATTGCTAAATTTGTTTTTCACTATTGCAAGGCCTGTCCCTCTCATAAGGTTAACATGGGGGCTACCTATAAATCTGATTAAAGCGTAGATTCCCTTTGGGAGCGGATGGACATGTGGAGTTTGGGGTCTCTGAGCTCATAATTTAAAAATACATCTTTTAGTAAAGTTGATTTTAAGATTGTGTGTTTGCAAATGCAACTTTTAGAAAGTGAGCATTTTATTGCTTATACTATTTCTGTGACTCTTCCTGTTTGTGGATTCCCTGTCTGGGTAAGTTTGACAGTTGGGCTGGTTGCACCTCACACTAGACAGTGACACAAAGGGAGCTGGGGTGTAGTCTGCATTTCCTGAAGAGCCATCTGTGCCAGGAGGGAGGTGAGGAGTGGTCACTCACACCTGAAAGGGCTGTTCCTGCCCTCACACAATGCAGTATCCGGCCCCCTGGTGAGTGTCTGGGGCATGGCCTGGGCAAGGCAGGATTTTACATTCAAAAGAGACTTTACTTTGAAGTAGGCCTACTTCAAAGGAGAAATTGGTTATAAGAAGGGCACCCAAAACCACAGACTTTAGAAACACTTCTGGGATCAAGAGGAACCTCTGCCTGGAGAAGAGCTGAAGAGCTAAGGAAGAAGAGCTGCCCTGCCTGTGACTGTGCTTTGTGGAGCTGTCCTGCAGTTGCTGCTTCTGCCAGAGTAAGAGGGCAAAGACTGGACTTTGTGTGCCTTCCATCTTGACAAGAACTCTCCAAGGGCTTGATTTAGAGCTTACCTCCTGCTGTTTGAAATCTCAGGGACAGCAAAGACTTCTCTCTGCCAGCACCTGGAGTCTCTGGAGAGACTTCTACTCTGCCCTGTGGTGCCCATCCAGTTCCCGGGATCCTGAAAGGAGAAGCTGGCAGCCTAAGAGGAAGACATCCACACAGAGCGCCGTGCGGTGAAAAGATCGACGCGACTCTGATCTGCAGCTGAAAAAACGATGGCCCCCGGCTCCGCAGCTGAGAATCGACGCTCGCCGGAAACGCAACCGAAGAATCGACACACGGAGCAGGAGAAACGATGCGCAGCTTCGCTGACGGAGGCTGGGAGTTCGCATCCCATGCTGCGTGGTTTATGGATCATCGCGCGGCTGGATTTGTGACGTCAACCATCGTGTGTGGGCAAAAACAACGCAAGGCCTGCCTGGACCCGTGTGCAGACCGAATTGCCGCATCATTCTCCTGTGGAGAGAAGAACCGACGCCCGCTGACTCGACAGAAGGGGGAAACAGCGCAAGGTCTCGCCTGTGAGTGAAATCGACGCATCGCAAGCCCTTTCAGGGACAGCAAAGACTTCTCTCTGCCAGCACCTGGAGTCTCTGGAGAGACTTCTACTCTGCCCTGTGGTGCCCATCCAGTTCCCGGGATCCTGAAAGGAGAAGCTGGCAGCCTAAGAGGAAGAAATCCACACACAGAGCGCCGTGCAGTGAAAAGATCGACGCAACTCTGATCTGCAGCTGAAAAAACGATGGCCCCCGGCTCCGCAGCTGAGAATCGACGCTCGCCGGAAACGCAACCGAAGAATCGACACACGGAGCAGGAGAAACGATGCGCAGCTTCGCTGACGGAGGCTGGGAGATCGCATCCCATGCTGCGTGGTTTATGGATCATAGAGCGGCTGGATTTCTGATGTCAACCATCGTGTGTGGGCAAAAACAACGCAAGGCCTGCCTGGACCCATGTGCAGACCGAATTGCCGCATCATTCTCCTGTGGAGAGAAGAACCGACGCCCGCTGACTCGACAGAAGGGGGAAACAACGCAAGGTCTCGCTTGTGAGTGAAATCGACGCATTGCAAGCCCTTTTTGACGCACACCCACCCGTGCGAGGTTATTTTTGACGAGCACCAGGTACATTTTCACGCTAGCAGCGCTAGTGTGTGTTTAAAACTACTTAAAGACTCTTTTTGTATTTTAAATGATAACTTAACTTGTGTATGTGGATTTTTGTCGTTTTGGTCTTGTTTTGTTTAGATAAATATTTCCTATTTTTCTAAAACTGTGTTGTGTCATTTTGTAGTGTTTTCATTAAGTTACTGTGTGTGTTGGTACAAATACTTTACACCTAGCACTCTGAAGTTAAGCCTACTGCTCTGCCAAGCTACCAAGGGGGAAAGCAGGGGTTAGCTGAGGGTGATTCTCTTTTACCCTCACTAGAGTGAGGGTCCTTGCTTGAACAGAGGGTAACCTGACTGTCAACCAAAGACCCCATTTCTAACAGTGATTTTGTTGTCGTTGTGTGATTGTAGGGTGTTTGATGTGTGTGCTGATATGAGCGTTTGTTTGCATGTGTGTGTGGAGGTCACTGTCCATGCCGGTTGTGTGTGTTGTGAGTGGGTGTGTAATACTGCCCTTCCCTCCAGTGTGTGCTAGGTGGGGGTACTTATGGTAGTCGTCGTCACTGGTCCTGGTGGTAGATAGTGAGATACAGCAGTGGGAAGACTTCCAGTTCGGGTTCCATGGCGGCAATGGATGCGTCTGTGTACCTGGAGGTGAGTGTCTCCTTTTATACTGCCAGTTTCTGCCAGGCTTTTCGTGGCAGTCGCACCGCCCCGGAAATCCTGGTGGTCTGCTGACTCATAATATGGTGGGCGGTGAATTGGTTCCTGCCGGCAGTGGTCCGACCGCACTGGCGGTACTGGCAGTGACTTGGCTGTGTTGCGGTTGGATCGCCACCATGGTTGTAATATGGAGGTTTGCACCGCCGGCCGGTGACTGCCAAACTCATAATGAGGGCCTAAATGTTTTTTAGTGCATTGAAACTAAAAGCGCCAATCTGGAGAAATGGTCACACTCGACCGGGGCAAAGCCAAAATTTGAGGCCGACTGGGATGGAGCCCTACTCAGCTACAGTGAGCGGGGGCCTCAGTCAAAGTTTTACATTTGGACTTAGGGGCAGATATGAGAAAAGATCTTGCGCCCCTTAGCACACCCCTACCACCATTTAAAATACGGTGCACAATGGTGCAGGGTACGGGGCAATAGCATAATTTGTTTTGATGCTATTGATGTACCATGCAGGAGTAGCACCAAAATTTTGGCGCTACTCCTGCAGAGGACATAGGGGCCCATTGTATTCAATGGCATACCCCCTTTTAACGCCTGCACTGAGAAGGCATTAAAAGTGCCGCAAAAAATGGCACAAGGAAATCTCTTAGATTTCCTTGCGCCATTTTTTCAGCCCCCCCTAACCGGGCAACACACCCATGCATACATTATGGCTGACATAATGTGGCACAAGGGTTAACAAAGTTGTGCAATGCATGCATTGCACCACTTTATAAATATGGCGTGGGGAAAATACCACTTTAATTATGCTATTGGAGAGCTAAGGTGGATCTAATGGCTCTTAAATCTTCCCCTTAGTCTTTTTCTTGAAGATTTTCTTCACTGGAACGAAGTCAAAAGTTGGATTCAACCTCCCTGGTGCCCTCTTCAGATATGCGTCGCAGGAGACCTCAGTGAAGAATTCTACGTTTGGACTTAGATTATTTTTTGTGACGGAAGTCTTCGTCTGGGACGAACTTGAAATTGAAGCCGCCCTTTCCTAGAGCCCTTTTTGGATATGCTGTGCGGGAAGCCTCAGTCAACTTTTTACATTCAGACTTAGAAACTTTTTGGAGCTTTTTCTCTATGACGTCAAATGACCCTCCACATCAAGCTGATTTTGAGTCGGCGTCATCGGATTGCCTTTCCTCGAGCCCCCGGTGAAATCCTGAAAGTCTGGGGCTTTAGAGCTTTTCAGCGGGACGAACGTGCAAGTAAGACCAGGTCACAGTCGACGGAAGCCGGCTTGACTCACAACGTTGGGTTGATCTACTAATTGGAGCTTTTTTTCAAAGTTACTCCAAACTTCTGGATCTTCTTCCAGAAGGTCTTTGAAGGTACTTTAGGAGTCCACATCTCACCTCAAGGTTCCAGAAGCTCTGAGTTGCTCCTTGAGGGTTAGGACTTCAACTCCCAGAATGCACCTGGCTCAAATCCAAAAATGACCACCGGTCACTGATCAGCTCGTCAGTTTCTTCAGGCCTTGATGCAGGGGACTCTGGACAGCTATTTTCTACCTTCTTGAAGCAGTTGAAGACAGGCAACATGCTTTTAGTGGTGAAGCACAAGTGTGCAGCTGGTGCAGTCCTTCAGAGTGCTGTGTACAGGTGCAGGTCAGGGGTCCCACAGGGCAGTCCTTCTTCTTTGTCTTGTTCCCTGTAGAGATCTGAGATGGGGGTGCAGCTCTGCCAATTGTATCCTTACTCCTGGGGTGGAAAGCAGGGGGGCCTCTCGACCAATCATGTGCAGGCCACCACCCTCCCAAGTGACCACTTCTAGGGAAATGTGGCAAAAATCAATCACAGAGAGCAACATTCTCCCAAAATCCAAGATGGTAAAAGTTCAATCTCAGAGGTTAGGTCTGGATGAGCCCACCCACTGATGTGGCTAGACGCCCCTTAACACACCCCTTTACAGCCCTCTCTTAATCTAATCAGGAGGCCAATGGCTGTCTGGTTTTGCAGGAAATGGGGGAGGATCCACTTGCTGGGCCAATTGTCCTTCCCTCCTTTGAAGTACTTTTTGGCTGCTCTCCCCCATTCTGTTTCACCATCTGCTGAGACAGTTCTCCTCCCCCAGGCACTTCCTTTTTGTTCGGCCCAGGCCACTTCACATTTCATCAAAGCAGCCTGGCCAGGCTGCCAGAGGTGACCAATCAGAGAAAGCACACTACAGAGCTAAAACTGGTAACTTTTAGAAAGAGTTATAAAACTCTTTCTAGATGCAAGTTACATTACATTCAACAGTGGCAATTTGTTGGATTTATTATAACTTTTAATTTGACACTGAACATGCCATACCTTGCTCCTTTCTATGGAAAATAAGACTTTATTATATTAAAGTCTCCCCATATTAGCCTATGGAGCCCATTCACTACAATGGGGTAAACAAATTTGGCTATTTTTCTCTCACCTGGGCTTATACAACGTCTTTTATAAAGTCCCTGCTTATAGTTACACTGCACCCAACCCTGGGGGCACCTAGGGCACTCCAATAGGGGTGACTTATATGTAAAAATAAGGTATCTTAGACTTTGGAAGTACTTTTAGTTCCAAAGTCGAATTTGAGGTTCACTTTAACTTTAAAGCAGCCGGCAAGACAGGCCTGTCTTTAAAATGACCTTGGGCACCAAAGCAGTGAACCTGTGGGTGCACTACCTATGCTGGGGTCCTTACACCTACGTGCCCTACCATATACTAGGGACTTATAGGTAGGTTAACATAGCCAATTATAATTAGTCTAATTTGCATAATCATTTTAATCAGAGCACAGGCCCTGGGACTGGTTAGCAGTGCCCAGGGCACCACCAGAGTCTGAAAACACCAGTATAACTGAAAAATGGTCGCAAAACGTTACGGGGCTCTGCAATCAACCCAGTTTTCCCACACTCGGTTAAACCAGAATGTTTGTTGCATTCAAATGGGAGTGTCACAGGAGAATAGCTGAACCTGGAGCACAACTTATAGGTGCATAGGTTTATTGATTTGTTTTGGATATATATATATATATAAATATATATATATATATATACACACACACATATATGTATATTTTTTTTGCAATGTCTGTGATCTGTCAATCTCCTATGTGTCCTCAGAATCTTTCTTCTTCTGGACTGTAGGTCCTCTCAGTCTCTTGAGAGGTGGGCTGTGCCTCAGAGATAAAAACAAAGACAGAGGTCTTTAAGCTCTTAGGTCGTACTATATATTTTTCCCAGCATCACATCATTGTATCACACGTTTTAAAGGTGAACCCATTGTGCTCTCTTTTCGTTATTTCGCTGGGTGTCTGCGTGCAGCACTAAAGATATATAGAGGGTTTTGTGCAAGGGCATAGGCTAGATGCTTTTATCTTTCTCAGAGATATATGTGTCAGAAAAAGAAGGCAAAACAAGAAGCAGAATGAGCCCTGTCACACCCAGACACCCCTAGTGTCAAAACCCTACCAGCATTTCTAACAACAACCACCCACTAAGCTGCCCCGACACGTGTGCCTGTACTTGCCTCTATGTATGTGCCCACAGTGACCCCGTCCTGCAGGCCTCTCTCCAGGGTGACCACCCTCCTCTCGATTCTTCTGTGGTCACGTCTTCGTCGCCTCCCATCGGCTGTCCACGGGGTTCGTTGATCTATCCCGGCCGCTCCTTCTCATCCTTGCCTTCCACTTGCTCCAATGGCTGTGATCGCTCTTCGGTCCCGCCCTTCTTTCATCGCAGCTCGTCCTGGGGTTGCCCCACTTCACTGCTCTATCCGCTCTCGTTTCCCGGGTCTTCACTGCCATTGAGGATGTTGCCACCCCCTTTAACCTGCTCAGGGGCTGTATCGTCCAACACTAGAACACCGACCGGATAGTCAGCAGGGCCCTTGGGGTCCCATTCCACCATATTCATAAGCCCAGGCAGCTGCAGTCCCCCACAGGGAGTTACTTGACTCTGACCAACCAAAGTTGTTATGGAATGGAGCTAGGTGTTCCTTACATTGTAAATATTTCGAAGGTCGTAACTTGCTGCATGAATATCTTATATTCTCCTACACACACAGCTGGGGAGGTTACTTTGTGGCCAACAGTCCTTATTTCTAAAATTAACTTTGATAAGTGAAGTTGACGGAAAGCCTTATTGTTTCAAAAAGATGTGACATTAACATCTGCCAGAGAAACATTCGTTCTCCAAGTTGCTCGCTCTTCCTCAGAAGTGCAATCGCTGTTGCGCTCTAACTTGCTGCTGCATTTCGGTGAACTTGTGCACCACATTTTTAAAGCTTTTAATTCCGCTGATGTGGCACATTAAATTAAAGCAATTGGGTCTGGATCTGTTTCTGCATTTTAGACTGTATTTGGAGTGATTCCGTCTTTTATACATTCCCTATTTTCAAGCATTTTTTGAGGCATTCAACTTGTGTTATTCCTGGTGATCGCTATTTTGGCTCTATTTTGGCTGCCTGCAGTGGATGTTTCACAAGGCCCAATGGTGTTGGAACTACCACACGTCCTTCTGTGTCATGAACACACGGTCCAGTGCCTTGGACTGTCGTTATTATAGGAGAGAGAGTTGGTCTTTATCCTTCCGGCCTGCACAGTTTCAGGCTATACAGCCTGTGTTTCATTGTCTGTGGTGCTTTTTCGAATGTGCACTAGACTTATGCCTCGCTATGCAATTGGCACTGACTACAGACATGAATGTGCTAATGTGTTCATTGAGGGTACACACCCAGTGTTGTCCTATGTTGCTACCATTGCTGCAGCATGCTTATTATGAGTAGCCTGTGTCACTTTGGATAGATGCTTCCGCTCCATGTTCTATGATGTTTGGCTCCTCTGCTGAGGCTGCACACCTGGCACCAATGCCTTCTGATTGTGGTGATAAGGACCATGTTGGTTTCTTGGAACTTGGTCTTCAGGCCTCTGCGGATCTGTTGTCTGCGGATGCAGGTTTCTTCTTGGATCCCAATGACTGTATAAACATAGTACACATTTGAAAGATACCGTCTTGCACTTATGGTGCTTCTTAGATTCTGTGATTCGGCTCTTTATTTTTTTTAATTTGTTTTATTTACTCCTGTACACTGAGGCCACATACCTCAAACCTGGTGCAACCAGGAGGGTGGTAGTGCCCCAGACGTTCAGATAATTTGTCGTCACTCTAGCCCATGACATTCCCCTAGCAGGGCATCTGTGCTAAAATAAAACCTGGAGTGGGTTACTTAACCAATTTTATTGGCCAGGAATGTCCCAAAAAGTGAAGGAAATGCCACTTCCAATGGTTAGGGTTTCCTTCTAAAGGGTAGGGGTCGACATTGTTGGCCCCCTTAACCCTCAAACAGCATCAGGACGCAGGTATGTACTAGTGGTAGTGGATCATGCCACTAGGTATCCTGAGGCTATACCGCTTAGGTCTATCACTACACATGCAGTTACCAAAGCCCTCCTGGGTATCTTCACCAGGGTAGGGTTCCCTAAGGAGGTATTATCAGACAGAGAGTCAAACATCATGTCTGTATACTTAAAACACACGTGGCAGGAATGTAGCGTAACTAATAATTTCACTACCCCATACAATCCATAAACCAATAGGCTGGTAGAAAGATTCAACCAGACCCTAAAAGGCATGACTGGAGGACTCCCTGAAAAACTCAGAAGGAGATGGGATGTCCTGCTTCATTGCCTGCCGCTTGCCTACCAGAAAGTGCCACAAAAGGGAGTAGGTTTTTCTCCATTTTAACTTTTGTTTGGGCAACCTGTTAGGGGACCACTACGTCTTGTGAAGGAAGACTGGGTGAGACCTCTCAAAGAGCCTAAACAAGATATTCTGGACTATGATTTCCTAAATTTACTAGGCACTCAACCCACCAGAAAAACATTCAATTGAGTTATATGAGATGTGAATATTATTACAACAGTAGTTCCACCTCTGTTAAAGTTATTTATTAGTCCATATGCATGTTCAGATTGGCACCACTGTGTCCACAATCATATGGTTCACAATAGATTGTTTTCCGTAATTCTCTAAATCAGTTCCACAATAGGCATCACATTGAATTTTCCACCGATAGAATTCCTGACATCTCTCAAAACCAGCCCGACAACACGTGTTTCGTCAGGGATATCACCCTTATGACTTCATCAGGGCTGTAACAATGTATAACACACATATTAATATGGTACAGTTTAAATACCAGTATTATTAATAATGTGAGTAGCCATGCGGTGTCGTGTGGGTAGTTAAATAGTGACAAAGAAAACAGACAAAAACATATAAATTAATGTGACGAGTAACAACCAGTTTATATGCATAAATGACCATGTACCCAGAATTACTAAATGAACCTATGTGAATAGCACTCATCCCAATACAATATCCCCAAGATTGACCAGCAGTGTAAACCCTTTATGTGTGCATGCCATTGTGATCAATATCCAGATAGTGTGATGTCACTAACCTTAATATTTAAAAGATCCTTCCATAAGAAGTCTCTCTAGTTGTCATTACTAGATTGATTTCATAGCGAGGTTTCAAGATCTAAAATGATGATATTCAGTTTCTCTATCTAAATATCAAAACCAAAATCAAATTAAATAAGTGTAAGTCCTTGCCACTGTAGTCTCAGAATTACATATCACTGACATCTAGCTCCAGAACCCCTAGATACTATAAAACTCCAAGCTCAATAAATAAGCAGCTCCACTTATGTAGTCACTATAACCAGGTATATATGAAATTAAATCTAAATCTATTGTGGTATCACTGCTCAATAATTAAATATGCATAACAAGTAACTTGTGCACAAAAGAAAAAACAACCCCCTAAAGTATATCGGGTGGTCGAAACCTTTGTTACTGTGAGAGTCACTAAACCATTGTGTACCGAAAAATATAGTCGCTAGTTGTCAAACATCATACACAAAACAAAGTACTGTCACTTTAATACTACAGCCCAGAAGCCCAGTAATAGTCCGACCGGGCCTTCACACTTACCTTGGGCCAATTCTATTGCAACTCTTGAGTCCACAACGGTTGGAAGCGAGTGCGCTCATCAACCGAGCGTCATTCGCACCGAAGTTAAATACCATCACCAGCGCGTCCTAATGCGGAAGTGACTAACCCGTATGTGTTAGTCCTTCCGTATTGTGTAACAAATTCAAAACGAAAATTATATATTTCTAGTCAGTGGAGACGCGAGAGACAGTGGCAAGCACAAACAGATTATCAATCAAAATCTACACTTGATCAAAGTACAATTTTATGGGTAAAAGTGCTCTAAATAAAATTATAAAATACACCCATAGTCTTTTAAATTAATATCTGTACCATTCTAAATAATTAAGACTCTATTTACCAGAATTACGTTCCTAAAAAATACTCCAACTCATAATCTGTATTTAAGCCCACCTCCACCGCCTGTAACCTCATGATCCATAGTGATTCTCTTCATCTAAGCTGTAATTCTCTGTTTCCACCCCAAGGATCCACAGAAATATGTTCTAAGCCAAAGAAATGAACTGTAATCTGGGTGCTTTGATTCTTACAAACCAGTCTCCACTGACTAGAAATATATAATTTTCGTTTTGAATTTGTTTGAGTTTGCTAACCTAAAAAGGACAGTTTTCAAACATTTAGAGAGTGCCTATTACTAATTTTATTTTGAGATAGGCGGAAAATAGATTGTAATGATATAAATTCGAACCTTATACCTAGTGGTTTAAAGGCACGGGCAAAGAGCGCGGAGGGAAGAGTCTCTCGATCTGAGTCCTCTTTCTACATCTATGTGGTGGCCATAGACAATACGGAAGGAATAGCACATACGGGTTAGTCACTTCCGTATTAGGACGCGCTGGTGATGGTACTTAACTTCGGCGCAAATGACGCTCGGTTGATGAGCGCACTATCTTCCAACCGTTGTGGACTCAAGAGTTGCAAAAGAATTGGCCTAAGGTAAGTGTGAAGGCCCGGTCGGACTGTTACTGGGCTTCTGGGCTGTAGTATTAAAGTGACGGTACTTTGTTTTGTGTATGATTTTTGACAACTAGCGACTATATTTTTCAGTACACAAAGGTTTAGTGACTCTCACGGTAACAAAGGTTTCGACCACCCGATATACTATAGGGTTTTTTTTTTTCTTTTGTGCACAAGTTACTTGTTATGCATATTTCATTACTGATCAGTGATACCACAATAGATTTAGATTTAATTTCATATATACTTGGTTATAGTGACTACATAAGTGGAGCTGCTTATTTATTGAGCTTGGAGTTTTATAGTATCTAGGGGCTATGGAGCTAGATGTCAGTGATATGTAATTCTGAGACTACAGTGGCAAGGACTTACACTTATTTAATTTGATTTTGGTTTTGATATTTAGATAGAGAAACTGAATATCATCATTTTAGATCTTGAAACCTCGCTATGAAATCAATCTAGTAATGACAACTAGAAAGACTTCTTATGGAAGGATCTTTTAAATATTAAGGTTAGTGGCATCACACTATCTGGATATTGATCACAATGGCATGCACACATAAAGGGTTTACACTGCTGGTCAATCTTGGGGATATTGTATTGGGATGAGTGCTATTCACATAGGTTCATTTAGAAATTCTGGGTACATGGTCATTTATGCATATAAACTGGTTGTTACTCGTCACATTAATTTATATGTTTTTGTCTGTTTTCTTTGTCACTATTTAACTACCCACACGACACCGCATGGCTACTCACATTATTAATAATACTGGTATTTAAACTGTACCATATTAATATGTGTGTTATACATTGTTACAGCCCTGATGAAGTCATAAGGGTGATATCCCTGACGAAACACGTGTTGTCGGGCTGGTTTTGAGAGATGTCAGGAATTCTATCGGTGGAAAATTCAATGTGAGGCCTATTGTGGAACTGATTTAGAGAATTACGGAAAACGATCTATTGTGAACCATATGATTGTGGACACAGTGGTGCCAATCTGAACATGCATATGGACTAATAAATAACTTTAACAGAGGTGGAACTACTGTTGTAATAATATTCACATCTCATATAACTCAATTGAATGTTTTTCTGGTGGGTTGAGTGCCTAGTAAATTTAGGAAACATATGACTTACTAGTATGAACTGCTGGTAGATGGGGTCTTTTGGAAGTATTCACCCTGACTAGTGCACCTTCTGAGCCAGTTGGAATCAGGGAATGGTAGCACCTCTATACTCATTAAATACTGTCCCAATTAAGTACATTTATTGTGGACTATGAGCCTGGCCTATGTTCCAGAATGACTGAGTACACGGGGAAAGCCAAGACAAATCTTCAGGCCAGCCAGGAGCTTCAAAAGCACTGATATGAGCAGAAAGCTGCTATGGTGGAGTTCCAACCAGGGTAGAAAGTTTGGGTGTTGGAGCCTGTTGCTCCAAGGGCCCTTCAGGGCAAATGGTCTGGGCCCTATCCCATACTTGAGAGAAAAGGGGAGGTCACTTACTTAGTTGACCTAGCCAGTTGCAAAAATCTCAAAAGATTAATCCATGTTAACCGCCTAAAACCCTTTTATGATAAGCTGATGTGACCATGCTCGTGGTTACAGATGAGGGACAGGAAGATGAGAGTGAGCCTCTCCCTCATCTCCTCTCCAGGAACCAGCAAGATGGCTCTGTGGATGGAGTGGTCTTATCAGACACCCTCACAGGACAACAGCAAACTGACTGCAGGCAAGTCCTTGACGAGTATGCTGAACTGTTCTCTCTGACCCCTGGAAAGACAAACTAGTGTACCCATGATGTGGACACTGGTGACAACTTGCCATCAAAAACAAGATTTATAGGCAGTCAGACCATGTCAGAGAGAGTATAGACTCAGAACTAAAAAAAATGCTAGACTTGGGTGTCATAGAACCCTCTGAGAGTCCATGGGCTAGCCCAGTAGTTTTAGTCCCCAAGCCTCACTCCAAAAGAGAGAAAAAGGAAATGAGGTTCTGTGTGGACTACAGGGGCCTCAACTCTGTGACAAAGACAGATGCACACCCAATATCAAGGGCTGATGAGCTCATAGACAGAATAGGGGCAGACAAATATCTGAGTACTTTTGATTTAACATCTGTGAACTGGCAGATTCGTCTGACCTCTGGAGCAAAAGAGGAGTCAGCATTTTCTACTCCTAGTGGGCATTATCAGTTCACTGTTATGCTGTTTGGACTAAAGAATGCACCTGTCACCTTCCAGAGGTTGGTGAACCAGGTCCTTGCTGGACTGGAATCTTTTAGTGCAGCTTACTAAGATGACATAGCTGTACATAGTTCCACCTGGCAGGATCACTTGATCCACCTTGAAAAGGTCCTTGAGGCTCTGCAAATGGCTGACCTCACTATTAAGGCCAGTAAGTGCCAGATAGGGCAGGGAAAAGTTGTTTACTTGGGCCACCTGGTTGGTGGAGGCCAAGTGCAACCCCTCCAACCCACGATTCAGACTATTCTAGCTTGGAAAGCTCCCACAACCCAGACACAAGTCAGGGTATTCCTTGGCTTGACTGGGTACTATAGGAGGTTTGTGAAGGATTATGGCACAATAGTTCCCCTCCTTACAGAGCTCACCTCCAAGAAAATACCCCAAAAGATTAACTGATCAGTGAGTTGTCAAAAGGCCTTTGACACTCTGAAGGAAGCTATGTGTTCTGCTCTAGTTCTACAAGTGCCAGCATACTCCAGGTGTCGAGACGGGCCACTCACCTGAAAAGCAAGATGTCTGCAGGGGCGATGGTATGCCCCGACCTCCTGGAACACTTCTTGGCACTTCCTGGTGGACACAGAAACCCCGGCAGGTGACCCAAAAATAAAGGGGGAGTGGAAGAGAAAGAGACAAAAGACTGCCATGTCTTGCTGGTCCAGCCAGGCACCTTTTATCTTCGGGGGCAGGTCGTTGTTGACAGAGTGATAGTAGAGTTAGTGCACTCAACTTCCTTGAAACTGATTCTCTCTTTCTGATATGGGCAGAGGAGCAGTAGAAGAACACTGGGATGCTCCAGCACTTTTCTTGGATAATAATAACTGTTGGCACAGTTACTAACACTGCATTACCAAAAACTCAAACCGAGTACCATAACAATAAGTACTGCGACACTAGGGCTGGCTTCACAGAGATTCACTGTTGCTACTACAATTAGAACTGTGGTTGCACTTATCATGCACAAGAAAGACAAACAAGGGCATTAATTATATCACATATAACTTTCCTGCATGCATAGGGTTAAACTAAAAGGAATAAAAACAATCCAAGAAATACAAATATCCACTCTGGGTTTAAACAGTTAGGGTGGAACAGTTTGGTTTGGTTTCACTGTGTGTGTGAAAAACCCTTCAAAAGCAAATTCCGCAAACCTGAAACACAGGCATGAATGACACAATTTAAATCCAGAGTTATGTTATTAGAGAAAGAAAAGTCATGTAAATGCTCTTTTAAAATTACACTGTCACTTTTTGTAGTACTTGAGCTCAAGCAGATTTCCTGAAGCACATTTAGACAAGTGACTACAATAATAATGTAGAATGTTCAGAAATGCATTTGTCTCTTCAAGATAAGCACTCTGCCAAAATACGAGGTCGGAAATACACCAGCTGTTCTAAGAAAGCGCAGCTTGAGAATACTAGTCACTTAGCTGCAGTCTTTTCCAGAGTGCTGGAGGAATGCCCGGTGTCAGCTGGTACAGGAACGAAGAAAAGAATTGCCTTAAAAGTCCTGAATACTAGGATGACAGCAGGGGCTGGACTGCCGAATCAGATGCTGAGATCAGGAAGCAAAACAAAGCCAAGCAGGGAGGCATGCTTCACTCTGCTATTTATAGCCAATCAGGAAAGCAGTTGAGTTTCCACATGTGGATGAGTCACCACACCCAATTAGAAACACATGTCTACACCTCACCCAATTAGAAGCACATGTCTACACCTGCTCACATTAGCAAACAAGCATAGGTAAAACAAGCATTGATAAAACCAATTGTGTAACACAGCACATTATGTTTACTTAGAAACATGAAGGTTTAACCAAGAACAGAGATGTGATTTAACCCTAATCCCTGGGGATGCTGACAGATAACGCACGAGGTACCTTGGAGATTCCTGACACCAGGGAATTCATAGTCCAAACAGATGCTTCTGAAAGGAGGATAGGAGTGGTCCTTTCTCAGAACAATTATGATGGACATGACCAGCCAGTTGCTTTTATAAGCAAGAAACTACTCCCTAGGGAAAAATGGAGTGCCATAGAGAGGGGAGCCTTTGCTGTGGTTTGGGCCCTGAAGAAATTGAAGCCATACCTGTTTGGCTCTCACTCCATAGTTCAGACTGACCACAGGCCTCTCAGATGGCTACAACAAATGAAAGGTGAAAACCCCAAACTACTTAGGCCGTCCATTTCCATACAGGGAATGAATTTTCAAGTGGAACACAGACCTGGGACTGCCCACATCAATGCAGATGGCCTCTCCAGGTTCTTCCACTTATATGATGAAGACTCAGTAGAGAAAGGGTAGTCTCATCCTCTTTCGTTTGGGGGGGGGGGAGTAGTGTGAGTGACGGCCTCTTTTTGACACGGTTATACCCCCCACTTTTTGCCTGATGTTGATGTGTCCTAGAAATTTTAGTGCCAAGGGGCCCTGCTAACCAGGTTCCCTGGGCTAGAGTTCTTTCCCTAAATCTGTTGTGATGTATTGGCACAATTGGATATACCCTTAGCTACCACTATAAGTCCCTAGTAAGTGGGCACCTATGTGCCCAGGGCATGGGGCACTAGGGGTAGGACCCTGAGGGCAGCAGCACTGATTGTGCCACCCTCCAGGGCCGTGTATCCAGATGCACCCAGCACTGCCACTGCAGGCTGAGTGTTCTGGTGCAAACATAAAACTCAAACACGACATGGCACACTGTCTGTGAGCCTGTCCACCATACACTGCATTTACTATGGGTAAGTCACCCCTCTGGCAGGCCTTATAGCCCTAAGGCAGGGTGCTTCATATTACATGTGAGGGCATAGCTGCATGAGCAATATGCCCCCACTGTCTCCTTGCCAAACCTGGGACATAGTGAGTGAACAGAGCAGCCATTTTAAATCATGTGCTGGACACTGGTCAGCACGAGTTACCCAGCTACATGAAGTCCACTCTGAACCCTGGATTGTTTGGTATCAAACAACTCAGAATGATAAATCCAAACTGGTGCCACTCTCGAATTTATTCCTAAATGTTCCCAGGGGACACCTTAGAGGTGCCCCCTGAAAAAGCTAACTATCCTGGCATGGTTGCTGACAGGTCTTATCCAGCTGCCACCTCCAGACAGCCAATATACAAACCATGGGAGAGAGCCCTGATTCTCCGGTTTGTAAGATAATGCCCTTCCTGGGTTGAAGAGCTAACACCCCTCCCTCAGGTATGTGCACTGTCCTGGCGGTGAGCTTCAAAGGGCTTACCCCCCTTGAAACTCGACCCCCAAGCCTGATGACAGCAGCAGCTGGCCTCCCCCTTTGAAAAGCCCCACTTTTGGCAGGAGCAAAGGTGGGAAACCTAACAGACGGTAGGAGGAGTGGCCTCACCTGGTATGCACCACCCCTAAGGTGTTGCCCCTGAGGTGGACCCTCTTTTTCAGTTTCTTCCATCTTGGAATAGAGGAAAATAACCAATGAGGTTTAGGGAAGTGACCCTTCCATACAAAGTGGTCACTAAAGTGGGTGTAGCCACCAAAAGGCAATTGTCCCATTGGACAGTACCAGGTTCCCCCTAAAACACCCATTAAATTCAGTATTTAGTGGGCATCCCTAGACCAAGAAATCAGATTTGATAGGACAAAGAAGGCCAGCCCAAAGAAGAACCAAGGCACAAGGACTGTGGACCTGCTACAGGTGCCAAACCCTGTCTGCTGTACCCAGGACCCAACAATTGCTGTTGCGGAGGAGCTGGACACTGGACTGACCTCAAGACATCTAGAGGACCTCCAGGCTTCAACAATCACCCAAGATCTCCCTTCTGAGTGGAGGTACCACTCTGCAAACCAACAAGAACTTGCAAGACAGGGTGAGGGTCACTTCACTGACTGGCCGATATCTCCCAAACTGAAAGGCGCAGCCGGATCCAACAACACACCGACAATCGCCAGAACAATCTGCGCAAGTGTGAAAAGTTTTGTGGCACTGTGCCCTCCAGTGGCTGAGTCGTGCCAATACCCCAGGTACTTGTCAGTGGACATTGGATACCAAGAAAACTAGCCCCCCAGAGCTGAAAAGGACCAGGAGGAAGGCCCAGTCGAGAGGCTTCAGGAACACTCTGGAACTCCTGCCAGAGTGCCCCCGTTGTCCTGTAAGCCGCCCTCCAAGAGACTCACCTCCAGCTCTAGGGGACTCCGTTGCACACAGCTCCTGGATCAATAACTCATCCTGCCCCCGGCCGCCTAGCACCCTGCAATGAGGAACCAGCTGTGCCCTCAGGGTCCCACACCCCTTGGAACCTCAACACCCCAAAGGGAACCCAAGGACCACCTTTAAATCTGCAAGAATGACCCTTTTCCAAGTGGTCCCACTAAGTGGCCATGTACCTTCTCCAAGAAACCATCCAACACTGCTCCCTCCGGAACTGGGAGCTGCCCGAGCCTCTCCAACTGACACAGTGTGACCACAGACAGCCTCGACCAACCTGTAAAAGTGGAACCTGGTAACATAAATGTACGATTTTATACGCATTTTTAAAAGTGACTGCCTATTGATTCCTATGGTGCGTAATTACGAACAGAACGACTGCATTTAATAAAACTTGAAAAAATATCTAAAAAGGTGTCAGTGTGTTTTTACTGTGTCACTGGGATCCTGCTAGCCAGGACCCCAGTGCTCATAGATAAAAACCCATATGTCAGTGTGTTTTGCCTGTCTCACTAGTATCCTGCTAGCCAGGACCCCAGTGCTCATAGTCTGTGGCCTAATGTGTATGCCTGTGTAGTGCCTCACTGTGTCACTGAGGCTCTGCTAACCAGAACAGCAGTGTTTATGCTCTCTCTGCTTTTTAATTTGTCACTGTAGGCCAGTGACTTCACTTACCAATTTCAATTGGCATACCCCCCCCCCCCTTATCATTCCCTAGTATATGGTACCTAGGTACCCAGGGCATTGGGGTTTCAGGAGATCCATATGGCCTGCAGCATTTTTTTTTCCACCCATAGGGAGCTCAGACAAAGCCTTACACAGGCCTGCCATTTCAGCCTGCGTGAAATAACGCACATGTTATTTCACAGCCATTTTCACTGCACTTAAGTAACTTATAAGTCACCTATATGTCTAACCTTCACTTGCTGAAGGTTAGGTACAAAGTTACTAAGTGTGAGGACACCCTTGCACTAGCAAAGGTGCCCCCACATAGTTCAGGGCAATTTCCCCAGACTTTGTGAGAGCGGGGACGCCATTACACACGTGCACTACATATAGGTCAATACCATAGGTCAATATGTAGCTTCACAATGGTAACTCCGAATATGGCCATGTAACATGTCTAAGATCATGGAATTGTACCCCCATTCCAAATGTGGCATTAGGGAGCCAATTCCATGCATCCTGGGGGCTCCCACATGGACCCCCAGTACTGCCAAACCAGCTCTCTGAAGCTTCTGCTGCAGCTACTGCTGCTGCCACCTCACAGACAGGGTTCTGCCCTCCTGGGGTCTGGGCAGCCCAGTCCCAGGAAGGCAGAACAAAGCATTTCCTCTGAGAGCAGGATGTTACACCCTTTCCGTTTGGAAATATGTGTTACAGGCTGGGGAGGGGTAGCCTCCCCCAGCCTCTGGAAATGTTTGAAGGGCACAGATGGTGCCCTCCTTGCATAAACCAGTCTACACCGGTTCAGGGATCCCCCAGTCCCTGCTCTGGTGCGAAACTGGACAAAGGAAAGGGGAGTGACCACTCCCCAAACCAGCACCTCCCAGGGGAGGAGCCCAGAGCTCCTGCAGTGTGTCCCAGACCTCTGCCATCTTGGATGCAGAGGTGTGAGGGCACAGTGGACAGCTCTGAGTGGCCAGTGACAACAGGTGACGTCAGAGACCCCTCCTGATAGGCGCTTACCTTTCTCAGTAGCCAATCCTCCTCTGTGGGCTATTTAGGGTCTCTCCTGTGGGCATCTCAGCAGATAACGAATGCAAGAGCTCACCAGAGTTCCTCTGCACTTCCCCCTTTGACTTCTGCCAAGGATCAACCGCTGACTGCTCCAGGACGCCTGCATAACCGCAACACAGTAGCAAGAAGACTACCAGCAACATTGTAGCACCTCATCCTGTCGGATTTCTCGACTGTTTCCTGGTGGTGCATGCTCTGAGGGATGTCTGCCTTCAACCTGCACTGGAATCCAAGAAGAAATCTCCAGTGGGTCGACGGAATATTCTCCCTGCGAACGCAGGCACCAAACTTCTGCATCACCGGTCCTCTGGGTCCCCTCTCATCCTGACAAGCATGGTCTCTGGAACACAGGAGCTGGGTCCAAGTGTCTTTGACAGTCCAGTGGCCCTTCTGTCCAAATTTGGTGGAGGTAAGTCCTTGCCTTCCCACGCCAGACAGTAATCCTGTGTACGGCATGAACTGCAGCTGCCCGGGCTCTGTGCACTTTTGCACGGTTTCCTTCATGCACAGCCTAGCCCAGGTCCCCAGCACTCCGTCCTGCATTGCCCAACTCGCTGAGTTGGACTCCGACATCGTGGGACCCTCTTTTGTGACTCTGAGTTGACCGCTGTCCTCAGATCTTCTAAGTGCCTGTTCAGGTACTTCTGCGGGTGCTGCCTGCTTCTGCAAGGGCTCTCCGAGTTGCTGAGCACCCCCTCTGTCTCCTCCTCCAAGGGGCGACCTCCTGGTCCTTCCTGGGCCCTGGCATTACCCAGAATCCTCAACCGTGACTCTTGCAGCTAGTAAGGCTTGTTTGTGGTATTTCTGCGTGGAAACTCTGCATCCTCCTGCACGCCGTGGGACATCTTCTGACCACAGGAGAAGTTCCTGGCACCTTCCGTTGTTGCAGAATCTTTGGCAGCCCTTTTGTAACTTCATCAGGGGTTTAGGGGGCTCCTGCCTCCCCTGGACACTTGCATGACTCTTGGACTTGGTCTTCTTCCTTTACAGGTCCTCAGGTCCAGGAATCCATCTTCAGTGCTTTGCAGTCAGTTGTTGTCCTTGCAGAATCCCCTATCTCGACTTTACTGTCTTTCTGGGGTAGTAGGGTAACTTTACTCCTACTTTTCAGGGTTGGGGTATCTTGGACACCCTTAGTGTTTTCTTACACTCCCAGCGACCCTCTACACTAGGCCTGGGGGTCCATTCGTGATTCACATTCCACTTTTGGAGTATATGGTTTGTGTTGCCCTTAGGTCTATTTCTCCCTATTGCATTCTATTGTGATTCCTCATTGTTTGCACTACTTTTCTAACTGTCACTTACCTGATTTTGGTTTGTGTGCATATCATTTATGTATATTACTTACCTCCTAAGGGAGTATATCCTCTGAGATACTTTTGACATATTGTCACTAAAATAAAGTACCTTTATTTTTAGTAACTCTGAGTATTGTGTTTTCTTATTATATAGTGCTATATGGTATAAGTGGTATAGTAGGAAGTTTGCATGTCTCCTAGTTCAGCCTAAGCAGCTCTGCTATAGCTACCTCTATCAGCCTAAGCTGCTAAAACACCTCTAACCTACTATTAAGGGATAACTGGACCTGGCACAGGGTGTAAGTTCCACTTGGTACCCACTATAAGCCAGGCCAGCCTCCTACATTGGTGGTGCAGCGGTGGGATAAGTACTTGTAACTGCTTTACCACTTTGTCATTGGTGCTTTTCATGAGAACAACATATACTAAATATTTCAATATATGCACATTGAACCAAAACAGTTTACTGTTCTGCTTTAAAACTTTCTAAAGAGTTTCTGAAAAGTTCTGAAAACTTTTCAAAGTTTTCAAAAAGTTTGAAAACGGTTTTTTTCTCTGTGCTTTCAAAAGTTTGTAAACTTTTTCTCTCTGTCTTAAACCTTTTCTATCATGTCTGCAGTAGAACTCACTCACAAAATTGTTCAAGCAACCTATGAGAGTTTAAAGTTTAAAAGTTTGAGGGGTCTCTGCATAGAAAGAGGTTTAAGCATTGGTAAGAATCCTACCAAAGACTTTCTCTTTAACCTTCTCATAGAAAGTGACCAGAACCAGTCTGGCCCATCTCAGGAACAGGCGGTAGGAGGGGAAGGTACCCAGTCAGACTCAGAGGAGTTCCTTGAAGAGACTGGGGAGGTGTAGGAAAGTACCATCTTGCCTGGCATGTTACCGCCATATTTCACTGTACATATGTTGTTTTAGTTGTATGTGTCACTGGGACCCTGCCAGCCAGGGCCCCAGTGCTCATAAGTGTGCCCTGTATGTGTTACCTGTGTTATGACTAACTGTCTCACTGAGGCTCTGCTATTCAGAACCTCAGTGGTTATGCTCTCTCATTTCTTTCCAAATTGTCACTAACAGGCTAGTGACCAATTTCACCAATTTACATTGGCATACTGGAACACCCTTATAATTCTCTAGTATATGGTACTGAGGTACCCAGGGTATTGGGGTTCCAGGAGATCCCTATGGGCTGCAGCATTTCTTGTGCCACCCATAGGGAGATCTGACAATTCTTACACAGACCTGCCAGTGCAGCCTGAGTGAAATAACGTCCACGTTATTTCACAGCCATTTACCACTGCACTTAAGTAACTTATAAGTCACCTATATGTCTAACCTTTACCTGGTAAAGGTTGGGCGTAAGTTACTTAGTGTGTGAGCACCCTGGCACTAGCCAAGGTGCTCCCACATTGTTCAGGGCAAATTCCCCAGACTTTGTGAGTCCGTGGACACCATTACACGCGTGCACTATACATATGTCACAACATATGTATAGCGTCATAATGGTAACTCCGAACATGGCCATGTAACATGTCTAGGATCATGGAATTGTCACCCCAATGCCATTCTGGCATTGGGGAGACAATTCCATGATCCCCCGAGTCTCTAGCTCAGACCCGGGTACTGCCAAACTGCCTTTCCCGGGGTTTCACTGCAGCTGCTGCTGCCAACCCCTCAGACAGGTTTCTGCCCTCCTGGGGTCCAGCCAGGCTTGGCCCAAGAAGGCAGAACAAAGGACTTCCTCAGAGAGAGGGTGTTACACCCTCTCCCTTTGGAAAAAGGTGTCAGGGCTTGGGAGGAGTAGCCTCCCCCAGCCTCTGGAAATGCTTTGATGGGCACAGATGGTGCCCATCTCTGCATAAGCCAGTCTGCACAGGTTCAGGGATCCCTCAGCCCTGCTCTGGGGCGAAACTGGACAAAGGAAAGGGGAGTGACCACTCCCCTGACCTGCACCTCCCCTGGGAGGTGCCCAGAGCTCCTCCAGTGTGCTCCAGACCTCTGCCATCTTGGAAACAGAGGTACTGCTGGCACACTGGACTGCTCTGAGTGGCCAGTGCCAGCAGGTGACGTCAGAGACTCCTTCTGATAGGCTCCTTCAGGTGTTAGTAGCCTATCCTCTCTCCTAAGTAGCCAAACCCTCTTTTATGTCTATTTAGGGTCTCTGTCTCTGGGGAAACTTCAGATAACGAATGCAAGAGCTCATCCGAGTTCCTCTGCATCTCTCTCTTCACCTTCTGCCAAGGAATCGACTGCTGACCGCGCTGGAAGCCTGCAAACCTGCAACATAGTAGCTAAGACGACTACTGCAACACTGTAACGCTGATCCTGCCGCCTTCTCAACTGTTTTCCTGGTGGTGCATGCTGTGGGGGTAGTCTGCCTCCTCTCTGCACTAGAAGCTCCGAAGAAATCTCCCGTGGGTCGACGGAATCTTCCCCCATGTGTCACTGGGATCCTGCTAGTCAGGACCCCAGTGCTCATAATGTATGCCCTGTATGTGTTCCCTGTGTGGTGCCTAACTGTATCACTGACGCTCTGCTAACCAGAACCTCAGTGTTTATGCTCTCTCGGCTTTTAAAATTGTCTTTGCAGGCTAGTGACTAATTTTACCAATTCTCATTGGCACACTGGAACACCCTTATAATTCCCTTGTATATGGTACCCAGGGTATTGGGGTTCCAGGAGATCCCTATGGGCTGCAGCATTTCTTTTGCCACCCATAGGGATCTCAGACAATTCTTACACAGGACTGCCACTGCAGCCTGAGTGAAATAGCGTCCACATTATTTCACAGCCATTTTACACTGCACATAAGTAACTTATAAGTCACCTACATGTCTAAACCTCACTTAGTGAAGGTTAGGTGCAAAGTTACTTAGTGTGTGGGCACCCTGGCACTAGCCAAGGTGCCCCCATATTGTTCAGAGCAAATTCCCAGGACTTTGTGAGGGCGGGGACATCATTACACGCGTGCACGACATATAGGTCAATACCTATATGTAGCGTCAAAATGGTAACTCTGAACATGGCCATGTAACATGTCTAGGATCATGGAATTGTCACCCCAATACCATTGTGGTATTGGGGGGACAATTCCATGCATCCCAGAGTCTCCAGCACAGAGAAGGGGTACTGCCAAACTAACTTTCCGGGGTCTCCACTGCAGCGACTGCTGCTGCCAACCCCTCAGACAGGTTTCTGCTCCCCTGGGGCCTAGGCAGCCTGGTCTCAGGAATGAAGAACAAAGGATTTCCTCTGAGAGAGGGTGTTACACCCTCTGCCTTTGGTAATAGGTGTGAAGGGCTGGGGAGGAGTAGCACACCCCAGCCTCTGGAAATGCTTTGATGGGCACAGATGGTGCCCTCTCTGCATAAGCCAGTCTACACCAGTTCAGAGATCCCCCAGCCCTGCTCTGGTGCGAAACTAGACAAAGGAAAGAGGAGTGACCACTTCTCTGACCAGCTCCTCCCAAGGGAGGTGTCCAGAGCTCCTCCAGTGTGTCCCAGACCTCTGCCATCTTGGATGCAGAGGTGTGAGGGCACAATGGACAGCTCTGAGTGGCCAGTGCGAGCAGGTGACGTCAGAGACCCCTCCTGACAGGTGCTTATCTTTCTCAGTAGCTAATACTTCTCTGTGGGCTATTTAGAGTCTCTCCTGTGGGCATCTCAGCAGATAACGAATGCAAGAGCTCACCAGAGTTCCTCTGCACTTCCCTCTTTGACTTCTGCCTGCATAACCGCAACAAAGTAGCAAGAAGACTACCAGCAACATTGTAACACCTCATCCTGCCGGCTTTCTCGACTGTTTCCTGGTGGTGCATGCTCTGAGGGCTGTCTGCCTTCACCCTGCACTGGAAGCCAAGAAGAAATCTCCCATGGGTCGACGGAATCTTCCCCTTGCCAAGGCAGGCACCAAACTTCTGCATCAAGGGTCCTCTGAGTCTCCTCATCCTGACGAGTGTGGTCCCTGGAACACAGGAGCTGGGTCCAAGTGTCTTTGACAGTCCAGTGGCCCTTCTGTCCAAATTTGGTGGAGGTAAGTCCTTGCCTCCCCACGCCAGATAATAATCCTGTGTACTGCGTGAACTGCAGCTGCTCGGGCTTCTGTGCACTTTTGCAAGACTTCCTTTGTGCACAGCCTAGCCTAGGTCCCCAGCACTCCGTTGTAGGAGGCTGGACTGGCTTGTAGTGAGTACCAAGGGGTACTTGCACCTTGCACCAGGCCCAGTTATCCCTTATTAGTGTATAGGGTGTCTATCAGCTTAGGCTGATAGATAATGGTAGCTTAGCAGAGCAGCTTAGGCTGAACTAGGAGACGTGTGAAGCTACTACAGTACCACTTAGTGTCATATGCACAATATCATAAGAAAACACAATACACAGTTATACTAAAAATAAAGGTACTTTATTTTTATGACAATATGCCAAAGTATCTTAGAGTGTACCCTTAGTGAGAGGATAGGAAATATACACAAGATATATATACACAATAGCAAAAATATGCAGTATAGTCTTAGAAAACAGTGCAAACAATGTATAGTTACAATAGGATGCAATGGGGAAACATAGGGATAGGGGCAACACAAACCATATACTCCAAAAGTGGAATGCGAACCACGAATGGACCCCAAACCTATGTGACCTTGTAGAGGGTCGCTGGGACTATTAGAAAGTAGTGAGAGTTAGAAAAATAACCCTCCCCAAGACCCTGAAAAGTGAGTGCAAAGTGCACTAAAGTTCCCCTAAGGACAAAGAAGTCGTGTTAGAGGAATAATGCAGGAAAGACACAAACCAGCAATGCAACAACTGTGGATTTCCAATCTAGGGTACCTGTGGAACAAGGGGACCAAGTCCAAAAGTCACAAGCAAGTCGGAGATGGGCAAATGCCCAGGAAATGCCAGCTGCGGGTGCAAAGAAGCTTCTACTGGACAGAAGAAGCTGAGGTTTCTGCAGGAACGAAAAGGGCTAGAGACTTTCCCTTTGGTGGACGGATCCCTTTCGCCGTGGAGAGTCGTGCAGAAGTGTTTTCCCGCCGAAAGAACGCCAACAAGCCTTGCTAGCTGCAAATCGTGCGGTTAGTGTTTTTGGACGCTGCTGAGGCCCAGGAAGGACCAGGAGGTCGCAAATTGGACCAGCAGAGAGAGGGGACGTCGAGCAAGACAAAGAGCCCTCTCTGAAGCCGGTAGCACCCAGAAAAGTGCCAGAAACAGGCACTACGAGGATGCGTGAAATGGTGCTCGCCGAAGTTGCACAAAGGAGTCCCACGTCGCCGGAGACCAACTTAGAAAGTCGTGCAATGCAGGTTAGAGTGCCGTGGACCCAGGCTTGGCTGTGCACAAAGGATTTCCGCCGAAGTGCACAGGGGCCGGAGTAGCTGCAAAAGTCGCCGTTCCCAGCAATGCAGCCCAGCGAGGTGAGGCAAGGACTTACCTCCACCAAACTTGGACTGAAGAGTCACTGGACTGTGGGGGTCACTTGGACAGAGTCGCTGGATTCGAGGGACCTCGCTCGTCGTGCTGAGAGGAGACCCAAGGGACCGGTAATGCAGCTTTTTGGTGCCTGCGGTTGCAGGGGGAAGATTCCGTCGACCCACGGGAGATTTCTTCGGAGCTTCTGGTGCAGAGAGGAGGCAGACTACCCCCACAGCATGCACAAGCAGGAAAACAGTCGAGAAGGCGGCAGGATCAGCGTTACAGAGTTGCAGTAGTCGTCTTTGCTACTATGTTGCAGGTTTGCAGGCTTCCAGCGCGGTCAGCAGTCGATTCCTTGGCAGAAGGTGAAGAGAGAGATGCAGAGGAACTCGGATGAGCTCTTGCATTCGTTATCTGAAGTTTCCCCAGAGACAGAGACCCTAAATAGCCAGAAAAGAGGGTTTGGCTACTTAGGAGAGAGGATAGGCTACTAACACCTGAAGGAGCCTATCAGAAGGAGTCTCTGACGTCACCTGGTGGCACTGGCCACTCAGAGCAGTCCAGTGTGCCAGCAGCACCTCTGTTTCCAAGATGGCAGAGGTCTGGAGCACACTGGAGGAGCTCTCGACACCTCCCAGGGGAGGTGCAGGTCAGGGGAGTGGTCACTCCCCTTTCCTTTGTCCAGTTTCGCGCCAGAGCAGGGCTAAGGGGTCCCCTGAACCGGTGTAGACTGGCTTATGCAGAATTGGGCACCTCTGTGCCCAACAAAGCATTTCCAGAGGCTGGGGGAGGCTACTCCTCCCCTGCCTTCACACCATTTTCCAAAGGGAGAGGGTGTAACACCCTCTCTCAGAGGAAGTCCTTTGTTCTGCCATCCTGGGCCAGGCCTGGCTGGACCCCAGGAGGGCAGATGCCTGTCTGAGGGGTTGGCAGCAGCAGCAGCTGCAGTGAAACCCCAGAAAGGGCAGTTTGGCAGTACCAGGGTCTGTGCTACAGACCACTAGGATCATGGGATTGTGCCAACTATGCTAGGATGGCATAGAGGGGGCAATTCCATGATCATAGACATGTTACATGGCCATATTCGGAGTTACCATTGTGAAGCTACATATAGGTAGTGACCTATATGTAGTGCACGCGTGTAATGGTGTCCCCACACTCACAAAGTTCAGGGAATTGGCTCTGAACAATGTGGGGGCACCTTGGCTAGTGCCAGGGTGCCCTCACACTAAGTAATTTTGCACCTAACCTTTACCAGGTAAAGGTTAGACATATAGGTGACTTATAAGTTACTTAAGTGCAGTGTAAAATGGCTGTGAAATAACGTGGACGTTATTTCACTCAGGCTGCAGTGGCAGGCCTGTGTAAGAATTGTCAGAGCTCCCTATGGGTGGCAAAAGAAATGCTGCAGCCCATAGGGATCTCCTGGAACCCCAATACCCTGGGTACCTCAGTACCATATACTAGGGAATTATAAGGGTGTTCCAGTAAGCCAATGTAAATTGGTAAAAATGGTCACTAGCCTGTTAGTGACAATTTGGAAAGAAATGAGAGAGCATAACCACTGAGGTTCTGATTAGCAGAGCCTCAGTGAGACAGTTAGTCACTACACAGGTAACACATTCAGGCACACTTATGAGCACTGGGGCCCTGGGTTACCAGGGTCCCAGTGACACATACAACTAAAACAACATATATACAGTGAAAAATGGGGGTAACATGCCAGGCAAGATGGTACTTTCCTACATCCGTCCTGCATTGCCCAACTCGCTGAGTTGGACTCCGACGTCGTGGGACCCTCTTTTGTGACTCTGAGTCGACCGCTGTCCTCAGATCTTCTAAGTGCCTGTTCAGGTACTTGCGGGTGCTGCCTGCTTCTGCATGGGCTCTCTGAGTTGCTGAGTGCCCCCTCTGTCTCCTCCTCCAAGGGGTGACCTCCTTCCTGGGCCCTAGATCCACCCAAAATCCTCAACCGGATTTTTTGCGGTCTTTCTGCATAGAAACAACTCTGCATCCTCCAACACGCCGTGGGACATCTTCTGACCAAAAGAGAAGTTCCTGGCACCTTCCGTTGTTTCAGAATCTTCTGCTTCTTCCACCTGAAGGCAGTCCTTTTGCACCTTCATCCGGGGTTTAGTGGGCTCCTGCCCCCCCCGGACACTTGCGTGACTCTAGGACTTGGTCCCCTTGCTTTACAGGTCCTCAGGTCCAGGAATCTGTCTTCAGTGTTTTGTAGTCAGTTCTTGTCCTTCCAGAATCCCCTATCTCAACTTTTCTGTCTTTCTGGGGTAGTAGGGTAACTTTACTCCTACTTTTCAGGGTCTTGGGGTGGGGTATATTGGACACCCTTAGTGTGTTCTTACACGTCCAGCGATCCTCTACACTCTACACTAGGCCTGGGGTCCATTTGTGGTTTGCATTCCACTTTTGGAGTATATGGGTTGTGTTGCCCCAAGGTCTATTTCTCCCTATTGCATCATATTGTGATTCTACATTGTTTGCATACCTGATTTTGGTTTGTGTGCATATAATTTGTGTATATTACTTAACTCATAAGGGAGTATATCCTCTGAGATTCTTTTGGCATATTGTCACTAAAATAAAGTACCTTTATTTTTAGTAACTCTGAGTATTGTGTTTTCTTATGATATAGTGCTATATCATATAAGTGGTATAGTAGGAGCTTTGCATGTCTCCTAGTTCAGCCTAAGCTGCTCTGCTATAGCTACCTCTATCAGCCTAGGCTGCTAGAACACCTCTAACCTACTAATAAGGGTTAACTGGACCTGGTACAGGGTGTAAGTACCACTTTGTACCCACTATAAGCCAGGCCAGCCTCCTACAATGCAAAGAGCCTCAGGCTCCATCCCAAGTCAAAAAGGAAGATCATCTTGGAGTCATTCTGAAGTCATCAGATGACTTCAGCTGAGCTATTCCTGTAATTATCTTGGCAAGTTATCCAAAACCATACTGAAGTATGTGTATAGGGTGAAACATTTAAATGAGATGATTCTAGAGAATCACAAAAACTATTCCAGGATGGGTTCCTGATTACTTCAATGGAAAACATTGGATGATCATTTACTACTGCAGGATGATCCTGTGATGATTTCAGGATTAGGCTGTATTACTTCAGGATGGGTTCCTGATTACTTCAGTGGAAAACATGTGATGACCATTTACTATTGCAGGATGATCCCATGATGATTTTAGGATTAGGCTGTATTACTTCAGGATCGGTTCCTGATTACTTCAGTGGAAAAAGTGATGACCGTTTACTACTGCAGGATGATCCTGTGATGATTTCAGGATTAGGCTGGATGATTCCAGTATGATCTTATGAATTTGAGTATGGGGCTGTATTATTACAGAACAATCTTGTGATTACTTCATGAATCCATGCTGAATATCAACCCCAGAATACAGACAGGTCACAATTTTGAGGACAAAATATCAGTGGGAAAAACAGACAGATAAGTCTAGATTTTCTATAACTAAATTCACATACACAGGATTTGTTTCTTCAAAGTATGCAATTGTAGAATTAGGAATAATAAATCTACGCCTTCCTATATGGATTTACGATTCCAGATTTTGTCCTCGGTATTCTTGTCGAAACAATATTCTGAGGGTCAATATTCAGTAGTAAATCATGCCTTCAAATGTTGACTGTATTACTCAAGGACTATCCCAGATTAGATTTAGATCGGTGTTGTAGAGTTGAAGATGACTTCTGATGGAGATGTATAACCCCAGGATAGGATCTGTCTCTATAACTGCACAATAACTTAAAGATGGTGTAGGAAAGTAGCCTCTTTCTAGCATGGTTACCCCCACTGTTGGCCTGTTTGTCAGTGTGTTTGACTGTGTCTACTGGGATCCTGCTAATCAGGACCCCAGTAGTTATGCTCTCTCTATTAAATTATGGTTGTAGGATACGGGGAATCCAGTATTCCACCCACAATTGGCATACTGATGCCCCTTTCTAAGTCCCTAGTATATGGTACTTAAGTAACCAGGGCATTGGGGTTCCAGGAGATCCCTATGGGCTGCAGCATTTCTTTTGCCACCCATAGGGAGCCCATGCAAAGGCTTCCACAGGACTGCCATGGCAGCCTGTGTGAAATGGTGCATGCACCCTTTCACTGCCATTTACATTGCACCAGGTCACTTATAAGTCACCCTTATTGCAGGCCTTCCAGCCCTGAAGGCTGGGTGCAGAGTACCAGTGTGTGCGGGCACCCCTGCACTAGCAGAGGTGCCCCCACAACCTCCAGGACAATTGTCCCGGACTTCGTGAGTGCGGGGACGCCATTTTACCCGTGCACTGGACATAGGTCACCACCTATGTCCAGCTTCACAATGGTAACTCGGAATATGGCCATGTTTGGTATCAAATGTGTTGGAAATCATACCTCAAGGCTTTTGCAAGCATTGGTTGTATGATTCCATGAACTCTGGGGGCTCGTTAGAGGACCCCCAGTACTGCCATACCAATCTTCTGAGGTTTTCCAGGCAGCCCCAGCTGCTGCCACCTCTCAGACATGTTTCTGCCCTCCTGTTGCTTGAGAAGCTCAAGCCCCAGCAAGGCAGAACAAAGGATTTCCTTTGCGAAAAGTATGTTACACCCTCTCCCTTTGGAAATAGGTGTAACAGGCTTGGGAGGGGTAGCCTCCCCAAGCCACTGGCTATGCTTTGAAGGGCACATTTGATGCCCTCCTTGCGTAAACCAGTCTACACTGGTTCAGGGACCCCCAGTCCCTGCTCTGGCGCGAAACTAGACAAAGGGACCACTCCGCTGTCGACCATCACCCCAGGGGTGGTGCTCAGAGCTCCTCCAGAGGGTCCCTGGGTTTTGCCATCTTGAATTCGAAGTTGACAGGGAAATCTCGGAGCATCTGAGTGGCCAGTGCCAGCCAATGACGTCAGAGCCCTCCCCTGATAGGTGCTTACCTGTGTAACGGACCAATCCCCCTTTCAGGGCTATTTAGGGTCTCTCTCTTGGGTGGTTCTTCAGATTCGGATTGCAAGACTCCATCAGGAATCCCCTGCAGCCTGCACTTCACCTTCTTACAGACGAAACTGCTACTGGGCCTTCAGGAACTCTACAAACTGCAACATTGTATCTTCAGCTCCTGCCAGCAACTGCAACTGTTTCCAGTCGTGCATCCTCAGAGGACAGCCTGTCTTCAGCCTGCACCAGAAGTCTCAAAGGAATTTCTCTTGGAGTGAAGGAGTCACCCCCCTGCTTCAGCAGGCATCTCTATGCAGCAACAGCCGGTGGCATGGGTCCCCTCTCCTGATGAAGTGCGTGGATCCAGCATCACGGGTGATGGACTGAAGTGGTCCCGACGGTCCTGATGTCCTCCTGTCCAACTTTGGTGGAGGTAAGAGCCTGCCTCCCTATGCAAGACAGTACCCCCGTGCACCACGTGTTTTGCAGTTGCCAATGCTTGTTGTCATCCTTCCATGAACTTCTTCATGCACCCCCAGCACTCCTTCCTGCGACGCTCATCTTCCTGAGTGGTTCTCCGGCGGCATGGGATCCCTTTGTGTTGTGCTGTGTAGGCCTCCTTTTGCACCTCCTCTGTCCCCGTGCTGTGGGACCCCTGTGCGCTCTACCTGGTTCTGAGGACTCTCTGAGATGCTGAGAGCCCCTTCTGATTCCCCCTCCTGGGTAGAGTCCACCTGGTCCTTCCTGGTCCCGGGCAGAGCCATTTTCCTCCAACCGCGAGCTTTCCATGTGCCAAGGATTGTTGGCAGAATCCAGCGACACAAACCAGACTGCAATCATCCATCCGGCATGGGACATCATCTGCACCACCCAAATACTCGCATCTGTCTTCTTGGGTGCAGTACTGACTTTTCTTCTTCACCAGTGCTTTTTCTTTTGCACCTTCATACGGGTCAGCAGGGCCTCCTGTTCTTCCTGGACTCTTCAGTGCTTCTTGGACCTGGACCCTTCTTCCACAGGTCTTCAGGTCCAGGAATCTATTGTTGGTGTCTTGCAGTCTCTTATGGTTCTTGCATAATCTTCTTTCTCGTGTTCTTGTGTGTTCTAGGAAAGTTACTGTGATTTACTCCTGCTTTCCTGGGCTCTGGGGTGGGTTCTATTACTTACCTTTGGTGTTTTCTAATACTCCCAGAGCCCCTCTACACACTACACTTGCCTACACTTTCGCATTCACTATTTTAGTATATGGTTTGTGTTCCCCCTAGACCCATTTGTAACTACTGTGATTTACACTATTTGCACTGTTTTCTAACTGTTTTTACAGCTATTTCTGCATACTGGTGTATATATGTTGTGTTTTACTTACCTCTCTAGTTTCAAGTTTCGAGTTTTTTATTTATTATGATACGGAACTCCAGAGGAGGTCCACATAAAATGATACATACTTATGAAAAACCATTAGAAGAAAGTAAAAAGATTAAACTTTCTTAGACGGTTAACTAAATTAATACAATGATAAAAAACACTTAAAATAGTTAAAAATTCTGACACAAAACATTTCATTTGGTGCAATAAAAAGGGCATGTAATAACTCCGAGGCAGTGCATAAAGAGAGAGTGAGACAAATAGGGCGCAGCCACCTGCGGCGATGTAGCGATAAGGCCGGACAAATTAGTACAACATGTTTCAAATCTTGGGCACCATTGTGGCAAAGATTACAAATAGCAGAAGAACCGAACCATCTAGCCTGTAATGTATTAAGGGGAAGCAGCCCTTGTCGCAGCATGAGTCAGAATCTTCTCACCTCGTGGGGCAAGTTCCAGATGAGGTAGGAATGCGTAACCCTCGTCCTTAAGGTATCAGATATAGGCCCTCATTATGACCTTGGTGGGCGGCTACAGCCGCCCGCCAAGATCTGACCGCTGGGCAGCCGCCAATGCGGCCGCACCCCCGCAGCGGTCATTATGAGATCCCCGCTGGGCCGTCGGGCGGAAACCTGGTTTCCGCCCGCCGGCCCAGCGGGATCTCGGCCGCAGCATAGGAGCCAGCGGTGTTGCGGCCGTGCGATGGGTGCAGTTGCACCCGTCGCGCTTTTCACTGTCTGCATAACAGACAGTGAAAAGCTACATGGGGCCCTTTCAGGGGGCCCCGTGACTCCCCGTACTGCCAGCCTTTTCCTGGCGGTTCAAACCACCAGGAAAAGGCTGGAAGTAGGGTGAATCCGTTATCAACTGGGCAGCGCCGCAGTCGTAATGACCAGGGAAGCACCGCCAGCCTGTTGGCAGTGCTTCTGTCATTTCAGCCCTGGCAGTCTTGTACCACCAGGGTTGTAATGACCCCCATAATGTGAAAGCTCTGCCTGTGTACACAAGCCTGGCTGTCCTGGCGGAAACTCACCGCCCAAGTTGTATTCCTAAGTGTGGATTTGAGCAATGCTGGAGAGAAAGTAAAAATTGCAGAAGAATCTAATTGCAGAAGATCTACGGCATGTCGAAAATTCCTGCAGATGGTATATTTTGCTCTGTGGCCGGCTAATATTAATTTTTTAATAGTCACCGCAGGGAGTCATTGCTGCACATCATCAGGCTAACCATCCAGCGAATTTCCGCAGCCAATCCTTGAATAAAGGAACTGTGCATGCCCAGCTCAAGTCTTAATGTTGGTGCCGAAAAGGCAGAGTTTGCGGATGAGAGATTCCTCAAGACATGACCCTTGAGTTTATCGAGAAAGACCCATATGGAAACCGCAATGTGCTCTATGCCGTAGAGTAGGGACGGGGGTATCTTTGCCCGATAAACCTCTAGGAGATGTTTGAAGTGTCTTCTGCCCGTTGCCCTATATAGGGCGTTCAGACCATTAGCTTGGGATTGAGCCTTCCTTTGGTTGTGCTCAATCTGCTCTCTATCTTTAAGGTTCCTACAGACGATTTTACCCAAAAAGGCGTATGAGTTTACTCTTTCGAGTTGCTGGGCTCCCAAGGTCCAACAAAAACTGCAATAATTGAATCTTTTTTCCCATGAAAATACAAGATTTTGCTTTTAGAGCAATTTACCTTTAAAAAACGGGCTTCGGTGTGTTGCTTGAGGGCATGAAGACGATTTTTAAGCCCCTTTGGGGTGCGATCTAATATAATTATGTCATCTGCATAAAGCGGACAAAATAACAGTCTACCTCCTAATTTAGGGACGAAACCCTCACACTGAGTTAAATGAGCAGGTAAGTCTGAGAGGTACAAAACAAATAGCAATGGGGCCAACATACACCCTTATTGTGGGCTGTTTTTAGTCAGAATGGCATGGGATGGGCCTTGTTCACCCCCTAGCAATACTCTCCATCAGGTGGAGAAGTGAAGGGCTACCAGAAGGTCAAGGAGAATACCAGGCATGCCTAGTCTTAGGAGCTTCTTCCACGACAAGACACAATCTACTTTATCAAATGCTGTGGAGAAGTCTACAAAGGCTACATAGATCACTTCCCCCTTCAGAGAGACGTATTTCTCATTAATTACTTGCATGACTGAGATATTATCAATTGTGCCAATATTGCTCCTGAAGCCTGACTGTTCCAAGGGGATAATTCTATTCCTTTCTGCCCAATCATTGATCTGTGAAAGCAAAACTTTGGCAAAAAAAAATCCCGACCACATCCAAAACTGCAATCTGGCGGTAATTCCCAGAGCAGCTCCGATCCCCTTTTTTGTACAGAGGAACGATGATGCTACCCTTCCAGGATAGAGGGACATTCCTGGCTTCGTAGCAGTATTGGTACACCGGGAATAAAATCTTACACCAGGAGGGTATGTCATGTTTTATTAGCTATATGGGGAATTCATCTGGGCCCATTGCTGCAGAACTACGCATTCCTCTTATGACAGCCTCAATTTCTTTTGGAGTGGTATATGAATATAAGGAGTCTATTCTGGTTTAGGGGAGTTCCATGGTGATCCCATTAGGGGCATAGAGGCCGAAAAGAAAGACTGACCAGCTAGTTTCATTGATGAACGTTGGGAGGGGCCTGGTTCTCGTACCGCACCCTTCTGCAATCAACGACCAAAACAGCCTAGTGTGGCCGGTGGAGACTGCTTCTCTTGCTGCAACCCAGAATCTATCTGTAGCATCCTTTTTTAGGCGCACTCTTAGCCTCCCCCTCCTCCTTTCTAAAATGCCTAGCCGGGATTGCCTTGCTGATGTATGTTCCCTATACTGTTTACAAATAATAGCATTAATTTCTCTATTCAATAGAAGTAAGGCACAAGGTTTTACTATGTGGTTGCTCTGGGACTTCTGGTGGGGGATCAAAATAATTGGTGCATAAATACAGTAAAACTCTCCATTACTTTTCCTGCCCAACTGCTGAGATTGTTCAGGGTGATTTCTAGGATACCTTTGAGCCCCTCGAAACTTAAAAGGGGACGAATAGGTTTTTCCCGTTTTGACGTTAAGCTGGGGGTGCTGCCCTTCTAAGCTCCAGGGATCAGCAGAATGCACATTCAGGTCGAGAGAAACAACCAAAATGTTATGGTGGCTGAGGGCAGTCTGTAATACTGCTATATCCTTTATCAAGGAAAATGTATGATAGCTCGTTACCACGTAATCCAAAATTGCAGCACCCTCGAGCGACTTATGAGTAAGATGGGCTAGGGAGTCAGATGGAAGTCTACAGTTGGCAACAATGCAATCATTCACCTTCAGGTGCTCGAGAAAGAGCTTCCCTCACTTATCGGACCTTATTTTATGACGAAAAATACAGGAAGATATCCCAAATGCTTCCTACTTTATCTCGTCCAGAAAGGATAAGAGCCTGAAGTTAGAAATTTTACAATTTAAATCTCCAACCATAATGATTTGAGTTCCTGGATCCCTATCGCAGAGCTCCTTAATGAAGTGAAATACTTTAGCTAAAAGATTATCAAAAGGTGTGCCGGGGGGGACATAACAGTTTATCAATGCGAACGAGGTTACCTTGTCTCCATCACCAATTCTGTGTAAGGTTATTGCTAAAAACATGTTACTGGTGTCCCTAAAGCATTCATACTGCCAGTGCAGCCTATTGGACAACAAACATGCAGTCCCACCCTTGACGTGACCCATCTTTGATGGGGAGGCATTGCAGCAGAACAAATTATAATTTTCGAACTGCAGCTCCCCAGTGGACCAAGTTTCTTGAAGGCAAATTATATCTGCATTTAAGGAGTCAAAAAAATCTATTTTTTCCCCTTTACACTTTACACCTGCCGCATTCCAAGATATAAGGGTAAGCTCGTTGTTACATTGATGGAGCTGTTAGCCGGGAAGTTGTGCCGGTAACCAGTTCCAAGAGTGGGGATTAATGCATGGATCGGGAGGTGGACGTACTGGGGAATCCCTGAATAATACTTCATGGCCATAATCCCCCAGGTAGATTTTTAAGTCCTGATAAATATGGGAATTGGTGTCAGGATTATCTAGGGGGATAGATGGGGTAAGTTTCCACACTCCATCGTGGAGATGCTGGGGAGCCCACTCGGTTAACCTTAAACCTGTTTCGCTCAAGACAGGTACCAAATCAATACCTTTACATTGTAGGGACTCTAAATTGCTTAGGATTTTGTTGACGATCAGTTTGGAGAAAAAGGACACTCTGGATTTAGGACCAAAACCAGAGTCCTCCAGAGAGACCAGGTGTATGTCACTACTTTCAATTAGTCTAAGTGGTTCAATGGCTGAAAAGCATTTTAACAGTTGAGATCTGTTTAAAAAAAGTTCATTATTGACTTAGAGCATAACGTTTAAAGTCAATGATTCCTCAGGATGACGTGCCTGTTCCCTTTTTAAGGTTTGCGGCCAAACCTGTGCGGGCATAAACCCTGGAGGAACTCCAAAAGATTGTGCAAAGGGATTTAAGCATGGCCTAATTGGTTGAGATATAGTCAGATCATGGGCCAAAGTTGCGTCCACCATTTCAGGCTTGCCGATGGATCGTTGAGGTAGGGACATTACTCGAGAGATGTAGATGTGGAATGGGATTGTGGAACTGGAACCTCCTGGGTTAAAAGTTCTTGCGGGCCAATTTGATCTTCGGAGAATCATATCTTTCTCCGACCTTTTTTGAGAAACTTCCGGATTGTTTTTTTTAGTCCTTTTGGCTTTTTTCCTATTGCATGTTGGTGTTTGTGCTGAAGTACCCGGAGCCATAGTCGTGATATTTGCCTTTGGTTGAGCTTTGAAGATTGAAAACATGTCCAGCCCAGAGCTTTGGAGGTCAGGATCCGGGCCTTTCCCTGATGAAAGATCGCTCAATACAAATCTAATTTAGTTGATCAGGCTCTTGATGGGAGCAGGATTCAAAGGAGGTAGCTCAACCTTGGGTGCACTAGCCTGAGAGCAAAAGTCAGTACCAAGGGATATTTCCTTGTTCACAGGAGTATGAAGCTGTGCTAACTGATCATCGCAATGTAGCGTGAATAGTCCAGGATTAACCCCATTTCCGGTAGTCATTTCTTTTAGTATGGCTGTTACGGATTCAAGGATGCAGTCGGATCCCCCAATCAATTTTTCTAGAAGGTTCAAATTAGAAGATAAGAGATGCTGTAAGCTTAAAAGTGAAGAAGAGACCAAAACATTTTGGTTGGGTTTATTGTTTAGGGGATTAACGTTTAGGCTCAAGTTCAGCATCACTGAAAGATGAGAACATAATGAAGAGTGGTTAGAGGGAGTACTGCTGAGGAGCTGCAAACCCGTGGATGGAGGCAGGGGGAGAAGCGGGGGAGATTTTGCTTCCTGGCAAGGCCCATATCTTTTAAGGAGTTCTAAGTCTAGGTCATGGAGGTTAAAATCCACAAGGGAAAGCATCAGTAACAGATTCAAAAGGCAAATTCTCCCTTGCGAGGGCCAGGCAGGTTGTAATCGTGAGTTGATGCTGGGGTTACACTTGGAGAAGGCGGAGCGGCTTTATGAAATGCCGGAGTCTCCAATATGAAGGAAGATGTGTGGGGTGTGGCGAGGATCCTGTTTGGATCTCCTGAGAGGTGAAGGAGGACTGGGTACTTGGGACAAGGACAAGAAGGGAGGGATTCTCCTGATCGAAGAGAGACATTACAACCTGGAGATCCAAACTTTGGAGGCTTAGGGGGAGCCTTCTCTTTGTCCCATAGGGAGAAGATTTGATTTCTGTATTTTAGGCCTGAAGTGACTGCTCCCTTGTTACTCAAAGGATTGGATTTTATTTTGGAACAAGATCTCCCTGGGAGTAATCGGCCGGATCTCAGCTTTTTAGCAGTCATTGTGACCCATGATGTTATGTTGGACGTTTCACTTGTATTGCAATGGGAGATGTTCTAATAAATGGTGGAGTCTTCTGAAGGTCATTAGGGCATAGGAGATGGTCAGGTGAAACGGATAGTGATTGGAATGCCGTTTAAGGGAAACCAACATTACCTTGTAGCGATGATGAACAGGGGCTGAGACAGCCGCAGGAAGAAGAGATCCACCACTTGCTTCAGGTGAAGACCTTAACTGTGATAATCTATGACCTCCTCCAGGTACCTCCGGCATTACCGTAGGTCGTCGCGTGGATCTTATGCCTCCCCGAGGTTCCTCAAAGCACCATATGGCGTCACACTACACCATCCAGGCGGTGGTATCAGGGCTTCATGCAGCTCGACGCCGCTCCTCACTGCAGCTGAATAGAGATGAACGAGACCCACACAGGACTTAAATGGGTTACCGAGCTAGGGTAGCTCACATGCCGTCTTCTCTGCACAGTTCCTGCTACCGGCTGGGGATCCCACGGCCCACACAGAAACCGGGTGATGAGCTGGGTAGTTTAAGTGGCCGCCGCACAGCTTGTAGCACGACTTGCCGGCCCGCTACCAGCACACCAATGGCGTTCGGTACATTCTTCGCGGCTCCTGCATGTTCTTCGTGACCTCCCTGGGCGTTTGGCGTCTCCACTTGGGAATTTCTCGCCAAACAGGCCGGGGTGGTCAGTCACGGGTGGGAAGGTGTCTGGAGCCCTCGAAAGCACAGCGCATGACTTGGCAGCCTGGTCGGGGGGAGGGGCGCCTGCCCCAGCCCTACGGAGATGAAGGAACAGCACTGCCTTTGGGCGGCATGTACGGCATATGCAGGCAGGGATCAAGGAGCCTGTCGGGAGCCGGTGAATCCTGCAGCAGGACAACAATGAACCAGAACTCCGGCAGGGAGCAAGAGGGCCGGGAGCCATGACCGGCTCCATTCGCAGCTCGCCACTCACAGCTTGCTGCAACACATCGCGTTTCGCCTGACGGTATTTAAATAAACTGACGCAGACTGAAATATGGCCGCTGTTTATGCATAGACACAGAAACGCAATAATGTCAGTTCCCACTCTATGGTATTTTTGGAATTTGCGTCACTAAAATAAAGTACCTTTATTTTTGCAACACTGAGTAATTTCTTTCGTGTGGGAGTGCTGTGTGACTACAGTGATATTGCATGAGCTTAGCATGTCTCCTAGTTAGGCCTTGGCTGCTCATCCACACTACCGCTAGAGAGCCTGCCTTCTAGACACTTCCTACATTTCACTAAAAAGGGATAACTGGACCTGGTATAAGGTGTAAGTACCTTATGACCCACTACAAACCAGGCCAGCATCCTACAGATGGGGGATGTAATACTCTACGTTGACCTTGGGAAGTAATAGGTAAAACCTTGTTTGAATTACTGTGAAGGTTACAAAATCTGGCCTTTTATCATTTTTCATGCAGAACAGATCACAGCTACAAAAACAAGCATTGTTAAAGCCAATAGGCCTCGCATATACAAGAGCTATTGGCTTTGGCATTGTGCTTTTTCCATGTTGTGTACCAGCATGGCAGCTGTTCAGTATGGCTAAAAGTTAGTGGTGTGAAGTGTCCTAGAGTGGAGTGGGGGAGTAGAGTGTCATAGTAGAGTAGCAGTAGTAAAGTGTTGTAGAGCTAAATAGAATTCAATGGTTCGGTGGCGTGGAGTGGAGTGTTTTAGAGTGGTGTGGAGTGGATTGAGGAAGTGGAGTGGATTGGACTAGATAGGATTGGGGTAGATTGAATTGGGGTAGAGTGGGGTAGTTTGGAGTGGGTGGACTGGATGGGGTGCATTGAAATGGATTGGGGAGGATTATATAGGTTTGGGGTGGGTAGATTAGAATGGAGGGATAGTGCTGGGGTGGATTGGATTAGAGTAGGGTGGTTTGGGAGAGGGATGAATTAGACTGGAGGGGTGGATTGGACAGAGCTGGATGGTGGTAGACTGAAGTGGGGTGGAATGGAGGATGGGGGCTGGGTGGATTGGAAGAAGTGGGGAGGACTGGATTAGATTAGACTAGAATGGGTGGATTGGACTAGAGTGGGGTGGACTGGAGTGGGGTAGATTGAATTGGAGTGATGTGGATTGGGGTAGGTGGACTGGACTGGGGTAAGGTGGAATGGAGTAGAGTAGATTGGATTGAATGGGGTGAATTGGGGTGAGGTAGATTGGATTTGGCTGGCCATATTGTTTTTAAGTGCAGATTAGAGTGGGGCAGATTGTTTTGGATTGGAGTGGGGTGGGTTGGGATGGGATAACTGGAGTGTGGTGCGCTGAAATGGACTGGGGTGAGTGGTTTGGATTGGGGTGAGCTGGATGGTCTGGGGTGGACTCGATTGAGTGGGGCAGATTGGAGTGGGATGGATTGGGGTGTACTGCAGGATTATGTGTTAAAGCATCATTTCAGAAATTATACATAAGAAACAATGTCGCTTTGCAATATTTAAAAAAAGATAATCCTCTTCTTTTGAGAACACCCACAAGCAAAAAAAAAAGAAAACATGAGTGCAAAGTGAGAAAATAAGACTTGACAAAATAAAAGAAAGATAACTATAAAAAAAAAAATACAATTTGTTTGTCCTGCTGGGCACTTTTTTGCCTGTCACACGCCGTCTGTGTGCATTGCATTAAAAGTTAAAAAGAACAAAATAGTACCTCAAACATGTAGGGAGCAGCGGACGGCACAGGTTAAGTTGAAACACTCAGTGCTTGGTCCCTGCTCTACAGAGAGTAACGGTAAACAACGGGCGGCTACAAACCCATAATGTTAACAACACAGTCTCGGAAGCGAGAAGCGTGCACTAGCACATGCTCTCGCAGGCTCAATCCTAAAAACACACAACTGCACCATGGGTGGTCTACAAAATAAAGAGTGGACTCCTTGTTTCAACACAAAAAAAAACACTTACAAACCATTCATTCACCCTAGCATTCTCCTTGCTCGTCCAGCCACAGAAACTGTCTGATTGAAGAGATGGGCAGGCATTCGCTCAGCAACTCATGAATCACCATGTGATACTTTTAAATGTTCACTGCTTTACGTATACAAAGAAATCAGATACAACCCGGAAAATGCAGACAGTAAAGTTTCCCATCCCTATCAGTAAGGACTTCAGGATACATTCATGTTACTCCAGGATAATTCTGTGATTACTACTTTACCACTTTTCCAGGATGGCCACTTTTGCAATTAGAACATAATGGCACTGGTGTTTTAAGGTATTACACAAAGCTGAGAACCACTAAAATGTTTATTACACTCTTTTTAATCCTGTCTCACCTCTATTATTTCATTTTGCTCTTTGTCACTCCAAGCAAGCAATTTTGCTGAGGGCATGTGTTAGAAATTGATGAAGTATACGCAGGGCCAGCTTTAGCCCTGGTGACACCCAGTGCGACAATCATTTTTGGCAACCACCCCTGCCCCAATAACCTCCTCCTTGGATTCCCTCACTACCACTGGGCAAAATCACCCCTCATCTCTCCATAGCCCCTGTCTCATATTCATTTCATTTGTTTTAAAGCACGGGTAAAGGTTGGCTTTACTAATAAGAATGTATATGTACCCAAACTAACACTTTTTAGAAACTTTAGGTATATATAATGAAATATTGCTGAAAAATATAACATCCTAACCTATTCTAAGCAGTATGCAAGCGGCTCTGAGGACAGTTCATGACAGTCACTGTTCTATATTGAGGTTGTATCCTATGAACACATTCTTTGCAGTCAACATATTAACCCTCTGTGCTACCTTATGGCAAGGCAAAACTGCCGCTAAACGAAACTCCCCTCTCTCTAGAAGAATTTTAATCACAAGAGTTATCTAGACATTTTTGTTGCTGCCTGAAAGCTGAAGACATGACGAACTCTGCAGCAGGTGTTCTTAAATGGTAAGTGATCGCTAAATAGATCACCTTCCGCACCCTAAGGTCAGCGCTCCCTCCCCAGGTCAGTGCCCAGTGAGGACACCCCAGTCGCATTGCCCTAAAGCCGGCCCTGAGTATGGGGGTGATTACCATCAATGCAGGACTGGTGTTGAGAGAGTCATTTTGCCTGCATGAGACTGCTCAAGAAGTATGTTGCGGTTCAATGTCTGTAAGTAAGCCTACAAGTGGTTTTGTGAGTGGTCAAGTGCATGCTGCAGTTCAGTGACAGTTTGATTGAGGGATGCTATAACAAGATATGGGAAGTGGCAGAGTAAAGTGATTTGTCTTTTGGTTGTGAGCTGTATGGAGTATACTTTGCTCAAATGATATGAGCAGCTGCAATATTGTGAATGAAGAAAGAAGTGTTTTTTGTGGTTCAGAGGCATTTTGAGTGGCTTTACTAAGTAGCGTCAGGGAGGGCTGATACCTGAAGTGGTGCTGGATGTGTATGAATGATACCTTGAGTTCCATTGACTGAGAATGATTGTGTGTTATCTGTCGGTGAAAGCAAGCATTGTTAGCGGTCAGTGGTGCTCTGAGTGAGTGCAGGTGACTGGTGCATCTGGGTTGTTATGAAGGTGGATGAATATTGTAATGAGTATGGGTGTAAAGGGTTTGAGTGTGCTGTGAATAATTGCAGGAATGTTGCAAGGGATACTGCAAGAGACTGCAAAGAACACAGCAAATGGGGTGTGTGGGAAAGTACCATCTTGTCATGTTACCCCCATTTTTACTTGTGTGTCAGTTTGTTTTTGCCTGTCTCACTGGGATCCTGCTAGCCAGGACCCCAGTGCACATAATTGTGGCCTGAATGTGTGTTCCCTGTGTAGTGCCTAACTGTGTCACTGAGGGTCTGTTAAGCAGAACCTCAGTGTTTATGCTCTCTCAGCTTTTAAAATTGTCACTGCAGGTTAGTGACAATTTTTACCAATTCTGATTGGCACACTGGAACACCCTTATAATTCCCTAGTAAATGGTGCCTAGGTCCCAAGGGTATTGGGGTTCCAAGAGATCCCTATGGGCTGCAAAATATCTTTTGACACCCATGGGGAGCTCAAACAATTCTTACACAGGACTGCCACTGCAGCCTGAGTGAAATAACATCCACGTTATTTCACAGCCATTGTACACTGCACTTAAGTAACTTATAAGTCACCTACATGTCTAATCCTCACTTGGTGAAGGTTAGGTGCAAAGTTACTAAGTGTGAGGGCACCCTGGCACTAGCCAAGGTGCCCCCACATAGTTCAGGGCAATTTCCCCAGACTTTATGAGTGCGGGGACACCATTACACTCGTGCACTACATATAGGTCAATACCTATATGTAGCTTCACAATGGTAACTCCGAATATGGCCATGTAACATGTCTAAGATCATGGAATTGTCCCCCCATACCAAATCTAGTATTGGGGTGCCAATCCCATGCATCCCCGGGGTCTCCAGCATGGACCCCGGGTACTGCCAAACCAGCTCTCTGGGGTTTTCACTGCAGCTACCGCTGCTGCCAACCCACAGACAGGCTTCTGCCCTCCTGGGGTCTGGGCGGCCCAGTCCCAAGAAGGCAGAACAAAGAATTTCCTCTGAGAGAGGGTGTTACACCCTCTCCTTTTGGAAATAGGTGCTAAGGGCTGGGGAGGAGTGGCCTCCCCCAGCCTCTGGAAATGCTTTGAAGGGCACAGATAGTGCCCTCCTTGCATAAGCCAGTCTACACCGGTTCAGGGATCCCCCAGCCCCTGCTCTGGCGCGAAACTGGACAAAGCAAACAGGAGTGACCAATCCCCTGTCGATCACCCCAGGGGTGGTGCCCAGAGCTCCTCCAGTGTGTCCCAGACCTCTGCCATCTTGAATGAAGAGGTGTGAGGGCACAATGGAAGCCCTGATTGGCTAGTGCCAGCAGGTGACGTCAGAGACCCCTCCTGATAGGTGCTTACCTGACTAGGTGACCAATCCTCCTCTGAGGGCTATTTAGGGTCTCTCCTGTGGGCTTCTCTTCAGATAACGAATGCAAGAGCTCACCAGAGTTCCTCTGCATCTCCCTCTTCAACTTCTGCCAAGGATCAACCGCTGACTGCTCCAGGACGCCTGCAAAACTGCAACAAAGTAGCAAGAAGACTACCAGCTACATTGTAGCGCCTAATCCTGATGGCTTTCTCAACTGTTTCCTGGTGGTGCATGCTTTGTGGGCTGTCTGCCTTCACCCTGCACTGGAAGCCAAGAAGAAATCTCCTGTGGGTCGACGGAATCTTCCCCCTGCTAACGCAGGCACCAAACCTCTGCTTCACCGGTCCTCTGGGTCCCCTCTCATCGTGATGAGCTTGGTCCCTGGAACACAGGAGCTGGATCCAAGTGATCTCGACAGTCCAGTGGTCCATCTGTCCAAATTTGGTGGAGGTAAGTCCTTGCATCCCCATGCCAGACAGTAATGCTGTGTACTGCGTGAACTGCAGCTGCTAGGGCTTCTGTGCACTTTTGCAAGGAATCCTTCATGCACAGTACAGCCCAGGTCCCCAGCACTCCGTCCTGCATTGCTCAACTCACTGAGTTGACCACCAGCTTCATGGGACCCTCTTTTGTAGTGTTGAGACGACCGCCATGCTCAGTTTTCTTGAACCCATGTTCAAGTACTTCTGCAGGTGCTGCCTGCTTCTGTGTGGGCTCTCTGTATTGCTGAGCGCCCCCTCTGTCTCCTCGTCCAAGTGGCGACCCAGTGGTCCTTCCTGGGCCCGGGCAGCACCCTTTTTCTTCAACCACGACCTTTGCAGCTAGCAACGCTTGTTTGCGGTCTTTCTGCATAGAAACAACTCTGCATCCTCCAGCATGCCTTGGGACATCTTCTGTGCAAAGGAGAAGTTCCTGACATCTTCCGTTGTTGCAGAATCTTCAGCTTCTTCCACTCGGAGGCAGCCATTTTGCACCTTCATCCGGGGTTTAGTGGGCTCCTTCCCCCCCCTGGACGCTTTTGTGACTCTTGGACTTGGTCCCCTTCCTTTACAGGTCCTCGGGTCCACAAATCCGTCTTCAGTACTTTGCGGTCTGTTGTGGTCTTTGCAGAATCTCATATCACGACTTTAGTGTGTTTCAGAGGAAGTAGGGTCACTTTACTCCTACTTTGCAGGGTCTTGAGGTGGGGTATCTTGGACACCCTTAGTGTTTTCTTACACTCCAAGCGACCCTCTACACACTACACTAGGCCAGGGGTCCCTAAGTGGTTCGCATTCCACTTTCTTAGTATATGGTTTGTGTTGCCCCTAGGCCTATTGCATCCTATTGCATTCTACATTGTTTGCACTACTTTTCTAACTGTTTACTTAGCTGATATTGGTTTGTGTATATATTTTGTTTATTTTACTTGCCTCCTAAGGCAGTATATCCTCTGTGATATTTTTGGCACATTGTCACTAAAATAAAGTACCTTTATTTTTAGTAACTCTGAGTATTGTGATTCTTATGATATAGTGCTATATGATGTAAGTGGTATAGTCGGAGCTTTGCATGTCTCCTAGTTGAGGCTAAGCTGCTCTGCTATAGCTACCTCTATCGGCCTAAGCTGCTAGAACACTACTAATCTACTAATAAGGGGATAACTGGACCTGGCACAAGGTGTAAGTACCATCAGGTACCCACTATACGCCAGGCTAGCCTCCTACATTGGTGGTGCAGCGGTGGGATAAGTACTTGTAACTGCTTTACCACTTTGTCATTGGTGCTTTTCATAAGAAAAACATATTCCAAATACTTAAAAATATACACAGTTAACCTAAACAGTTTAACTTTCTTTCTACAAACTTTCTAAAAAGTTTTCAAAAGTTTTGAAATGTTTGAAAAGTTTTTCTCTTTAAAACGTTTCTAAACTTTCTTCTCTCTGTCCTAAACCCTTTCTTACAACTATGTCTGCAGTACAGCTCACTCCCACAGTTGTTCAGGCAACATATGATAGTTTAAACTTTAAACGTAGAGGGGTCTCTGCATAGAAAGAGGTTTAAGCATTGGTAAGAACCCTACCAAAGATCTTCTCCTTAGCCTTCTCCTAGAAAGTGACTAGAACCAGTCTGGCCCATCCCAGGATCAGGAGGTAGAGGAGGGGGGGGGGGGTACCCAGCAAGAATCAGGGGAGGGCCCTGAGGACTCTGGGGAGGGTTCATCCAAAGACCTGTCAGCTAACAGGCCAGCTAGTGAAACTGGTAGTGAGAGGTTGTCACACACTAGTAGGGCACCTTTCACTCCAAAAGGCCAGGTAACTAGAGTCCAGACAGTTAGAGACAGGCCCCCTTCTGCCAATTCCCACATTTCCTCTGTGTCTCAGAATTCCTAAGCCTCCCACCCTGAGGATAACACCCTAGACAGGGAACTCAGAAAGCTGAGGTTGGATGAGGCCAGACAGAAGCTGAGACAGCAGCAGTTGGCCTTAGACAGGGAATCTCTAGATGTAGAGAGGGAAAGGCAGAGGTTGGGGTTAGTTTCCCATCATGGCAGCAGCAGTGTTTTTGTTAGTAATCCTGTAAGAGGACAAGATTCTAGAAACCTGCATAAGATAGTCCCCCCTTACAAGGAGGGGGATGACATCAACAAGTGGTTTGCTGCACTTGAGAGGGCCTGTGTGGTACAGTTGGTCCTTCAAAGGCAGTGGGCTGCTATCTTGTGGTTATCTTTCACTGGTAAGGGTAGGGATAGGCTCCTTACTCTCAGAGAAGGTGATGCTAATAACTACAAAGTTTTGAAGGATGCCCTCTTATATGGATTTGGCTTAACCACTGAACAATACAGGATAAAGTTCAGAGATACCAGAAAAGAGTCCTCTCAAGACTGGACATACTTTGTAGACTGTTCAGTGAAGGCCTTGGTGGGATGGTTACATGGCAGTAAGGTGACTGACTATGAAAGCCTGTATAATCTAATCCTGAGAGAGCATATTTTGAATAACTGTGTGTTTGACTTGTTGCATCAGTACTTGGTAGACTCAGATCTGACCTCTCCCCAAGAATTGGGAAAGAAGGCAGACAAATGGGTCAGAACAAGAGAAAACAGAAAGGTTCATACAGGTGGTGACAAGGATGGCAAGAAGAAGGATGGTAAGCCTTCTGGCAAGGGTGGGGACAAAGATAAAACACATTCTGAGTCTTTATCAGGCCCACAAAAATCCTCTGGGGGTGGTGGGTCCAAATCCTCTTCCAACAATCAAAAGAAGCCATGGTGTTATTTATGTAAGAATAAAGGCCATTGGGCAAGTGATTCAGGCCCATATTTATACTTTTTTAGCACCGCATTTGCATCATTTTTTGCCGCAAAAATACAATTGTATTTTGTAAGTTTGTGCCAATTGTACGTCAAAAAATGACACAAATGCAGCGCTAAAAAAGTATAAATATGGACCTCAGTGTTTGCACTACTTTTCTAACTGTTTACGTACCTGATTTTGGTTTGTGTCTATATTTTGTGTCTATAAGGGGGTATATCCTCTGTGATATTTTTGGCACATTGTCACTAAAATAAAGTACCTGGATTTTTAGTAACTCTGAGTATTGTGATTCTTATGACATAGTGCTATATGATATAAGTGGTATAGTAGGAGCTTTGCATGTCTCCTAGTTCAGCCTAAACTGCTCTGCTGTAGCTACCTCTATCAGCCTATGCTGCTAGAACACTACTAATCTACCAATAAGGGATAACTGGACCTGGCACAAGGTGTAAGTACCAGCAGGTACCCACTATGAGCCATGCCAGCCTCCTATAGGGTGTGAATGGATATGTTGGGGGGTGTGAGTGCATATGGGGAGGCCAGTGTTGCTGAATAACTGAGTTAGTGCAGCAAATTGCTGGGCATCCGTTATGCGTCACCTTGTGAAAGAATTTGGCAAGTAAAGGATGGTGTCAAATACAAATTATGTGAAACAGTGAATGAGGGTTGCAAATGACAGATATTGGGAAGGCGAGATAAAAGTTGCAAGCAACTGAGTAATGTTCCAAGAGCTGGACTAAGGCTATGCAGAGCTGTGGGTGAAACGTGATTGAATGGCTGACATTCATCATTACACTGGTGAGGGTTAGCTAAGTTGGGAGGATGGTGTGAACAGGTTAGACTGTGTGTGAGTGGCTGCAGATCATTTCTGGTGTGTGTGAAGGATGTGACTGTGACTAGTGTTGCAGGTGGGTAGGGTGGATGACTGGTGTCGTCGAGTAGCTGAGAATGAATGATGCAGGTAGTAGGACAGAGGTTTAATTAAAATGTGTTTAAGGCAGTGGCACTGGAAGAAGTGAGCATGTGATAAGAGTTCTTGGACTAGTGCTGTAGAGACGGACTAGTTAGGTGAGTGGCTGTTGCCGCGGTTTGTAATTAAAGTAGGAATGGTCAAGGGATACAAATGCCATAGTAATGGGGCAAGTCGAAAAGTTAGCGTGGCTGAGATGAGAGTTAGTTGTGTGAGTCAGTTATCTTGTGTTTGTGTGATAGTGTGAGTGGTTGAAACCAAAAATAATTGATGTTGCAACTACCTGCAGTGAGTGATACCTTAAGTGTGTGTCATGGTCATATTCTGAAGTGATGACTAGCGTGAATGCAGCTGAATGTGAGGTGTTGGTGAACGGCTGATGGACACAAGTGATATTTCATGTTGTGTGTGTGCTTAGTGTCTCAAATGGTGTAAATGACTGATGGGTGGGTCGGTAGTGTAAATGAGTTGTGAGTTATCGTTTTTTGTGATGTTGCAGGGTAGTGTTGCAAGTGGCTGAACTGTGTTTTGTGAGGGTGTTGTGGTGACTGGAAGGAGCTCTTAGTTTTGTGAGAAAGTTCTACGAGGGGGATTATAAGTGAGTGTAATGAGCTGCTAGCATGTGGGTGGTTGAGGATTGTTAGACACGGCTGTGTGGAAAGTTTGAGGGGATGACTGCCTTGAACAAGTGGTTGTGTATCCTAATTATAATATAATGGAGGAGTGTTGTAGAAGAATGATGTGAAGTGAAATATGTAAGAAATGAGTTTTGCAAGGGGTGTGCACTGGCTGGAGTTGGAGTGTTGGTATAAGTGATGGTCCCTAGCTGTGCTGCATGAACAGAGTTGTGGTACAAGTGGCTCAGCACAAAGAGACTGTGTGGCCAGTGGTTCTGAATGGTGATGATTGGTAATAGTAAGGAAATGGTGCGGGTGTTGCAACAAGTAGATTGTGTGTCTGTGTAGGTGGTATAACCAATTTAATGGTGGGAATAAGCAGCATCAATTGTGCAAACAGGTTGAGCTAGTGGTGTGCGCAAGTGAAGTCTAGTACTGATGGAGGGTCAAGAAGTGAAGTAAGCGCGTGTGGTAAATGCTGCTGGTAGTGTAAAAATGTGAGAATGATTGGAGTGGTGAAAGAATGGTGTAGATTGTATCAAGTAGTCAGAGCATCTTAAGAGAGGTTGGGTCATATCAATAGTGTGAACTAAATCAGAGAAGTTATGACTGGACCTGGCTATATTTCAAATGATGTAGCAAAGTGACAAGGAAAGTTGTGAATGGTGTTAAGTGGCAGACGGGGAGTATTTTTTTGAAAGAAAGTAACAGCTGCAGGTCGCACATGTGAGGGGGTGTAGGCGGCCAGGCACAGAGGACAGGTCTGCTAAGCATAATGCTTAGTAAAGTTCAAGAAATGGTGCTAGTGCAAGACCCTATCAATCATTGAATCAATCAGTGATTTGTCAAGCGTGCCACTCACCTGGCAGGGTCTCAAGGCTCTGGTGGGGGGTGCTACTGCTCGAAGAGCCAGGTCTTGAGGTGCTTCCTAAAGGTCCTGGGTCAGACGTAGGTTGACGGGAGGGAGTTCCAGGTTTTGGCGGCAAGGTGGGAGAAGGATCTACCGCCAGATGTGGTGCGGTGAATGTGAGGGACGGTTGCAAGGGCGAGGTTGGCAGAGCGGAGCTGGCGTGTAGGGATGTGGAAGTTGAGACGTTCATTGAGATAGGCCGGTCCGGTGTCTTGGAGAGCTTTGTGAGCATGGATCAGGAGCTTTAGGACGATACTTTTGTTGACGGGGAGCCTGTGGAGATCTCTGAGGTGGGCTGAGATGTGTTTGTGGCGAGGGGGGTTGAGGATGAGTCATGCTGAGGCGTTCTGGATGCGCTGGAGTTTCTTCTGGAGCTTGGCCGTTGTTCCCACGTAGAGGGCATTGCCGTAGTCCAGTCTACTGCTGACGAGGGCGTGGGTGACCGTTCTTCTGGTTTCCACTGGGATCCATCTGAAGGTCTTGCAGAGCAATCAAAGGGTATTTTAGCATGAGGATAAAATGGCGTTGACTTGCTGGATCATGGAGAGCGAAGAGTCCAGTATGAAGCCGAGGTTGCGTACGTGGGTGGTGGGCTTTGGAGCCGACCCCAAGGTGGCAGGCCACCAGGAGTCATCCCATGCTGATCTTTTGGGGCCGAAGATGATGATCTCAGTTTTCTCTGAGTTTAGCTTGAGGCGGCTTACTTTCATCCAGTTGGCGATGGCGTGGAGTCCGGTGTGGAGGTTGTTCTTAGCGGTTGCAGGGTCCTTTGTGGGAGAGAGGATGAGCTGAGTGTCGTCTGGGTAGGAGACGATGTTGAGGCCGTGGGATCGGACGATGTTGGCGAGCGGGCCATGAAGACATTGAAGAGGGTGGGGCTGAGTGAGGATCCCTGGGGAACTCCACAGATGGTCTTGGTGGTCTTGGTCAGGAACAGGGGAAGGCAGACTCTCTGGGTTGTTCCAGAGAGGAAGGAGGTAAGCCAGTCCAGGGCTCTGTGGCGAATTCTGGCGTCGGAGAGGTGTGTGCAAAGGGTGTGATGGCAGACGGTGTCGAAGGCTGCAGAAATGTCAAGGAGGATGAGGGCGATGGTTTCTCCTTCGTCAAGTCTGCTCCTGATATCGTTGGTGCAGGCTATAAGGGCGGTCTCGGTACTGTGGTTCTTGTGGAATCCTGACTGGGAGACGTTGAGTAGCCTGTTGTCCTCCAGGAAGCGGGATAGCTGGTTGTTGACTATCTTCTCGATGACCTTTGCGGGGAATGGGAGAAGGGAGATGGGTCGATAGTTGTTGAGGTCTTCTGAGTCGGCTTTGTACTTTTTGAGCAAGGCGTTGACTTCAGCGTGTTTCCAGCTCTCTGGGAAGACGGCGGTCTTGAAGGAGATGTTGATGATGGTCGAGAGCTGGGGAGCGATGATTTGGCTGGCTTTATTGAAGATGTGGTGAGGGAAGGGGTCAGCGGGAGAGCCAGAGTGGATGGTGTTCATGGTCTTGGTGGTTTCCTCATCATTGGTGGGGGTTCAGGCGTTCAGGACGTTGGTGTGGCAGGGTGCGTTGGGGTCAACCTTGGCCGTGGTCGAGGTGGGGGGCGGCGGTGCGAAACTTCCATGGATGTTGGTGATCTTGCTGTGAAAGAAGGTGGCGAGGGAGTAGCAGAGGTCTTGTGAGTGGGGTGGGTCGGCGGAGCAGGACTTGGGGTTGGTAAGTTCCTTGATGATGCTAAAGGGCTCCTTGCTATTGTGTGCATTGTTGTCAATTCGCTCTTTGTAGAAAGATCTTTTGGTAGCCCGGATAAGCTGGTAAAATTTGCGCATGGCTGATTTGAGAGCGGCGTGGTTGTTTTCTGAATGTGCTTGTGTAGGAGGCTGGACTGGCTTGTAGTGTGTACCAAGTGGTACTTGCACCTTGCACCAGGCCCAGTTATCCCTTATTAGTGTATAGGGTGTCTAGCAGCTTAGGCTGACAGATAATGGTAGTTTAGCAGAGCAGCTTAGGCTGAACTAGGAGACGTGTGAAGCTACTACAGTACCACTTAGTGTCATATGCACAATATCATAAGAAAACACAATACACAGTTATACTAAAAATAAAGGTACTTTATTTTTATGACAATATGCCAAAGTATCTCAGAGTGTACCCTCAGTGAGAGGATAGGAAATATACACAAGATATATATACACAATAGCAAAAATATGCAGTATAGTCTTAGAAAACAGTGCAAACAATGTATAGTTACAATAGGATGCAATGGGGACACATAGGGATAGGGGCAACACAAACCATATACTCCAAAAGTGGAATGCGAACCACGAATGGACCCCAAACCTATGTGACCTTGTAGAGGGTCGCTGGGACTATTAGAAAATAGTGAGAGTTAGAAAAATAACCCTCCCCAAGACACTGAAAAGTGAGTGCAAAGTGCACTAAAGTTACCCTAAGGACAAAGAAGTCGTGTTGGAGGAATAATGCAGGAAAGACACAAACCAACAATGCAACAACGATGGATTTCCAATCTAGGGTACCTGTGGAACAAGGGGACCAAGTCCAAAAGTCACAAGCAAGTCGGAGATGGGCATATGCCCAGGAAATGCCAGCTGTGGGTGCAAAGAAGTTTCTACTGGACAGAAGAAGCTGAGGTTTCTGCAGGAACGAAAAGGGCTAGAGACTTCCCCTTTGGTGGACGGATCCTGCTCGCCGTGGAGAGTCGTGTAGAAGTATTTTCCCGCCGAAAGAATGCCAACAAGCCTTGCTAACTGCAAATTGTGAGGCTATCATTTTTGGATGCTGCTGTGGCCCAGGAGGGACCAGGAGGTCGCAAATTGGACCAGGAAGTAGAGGGGATGTCGAGCAAGACAAGGAGCCCTCTTAGCAGCAGGTATCACCCAGAAAAGTGCCAGAAACAGGCACTACAAGGATGCGTAAAACAGTGCTCACCCGGAGTTACACAAAGGAGTCCCACGTCACCGGAGACCAACTTAGAAAGTCGTGCAATGCAGGTTAGAGTGCCGTGGACCCAGGCTTGGCTGTGCACAAAGGATTTCCGCCGGAAGTGCACAGGGGCCGGAGTAGCTGCAAAAGTCGCGGTTCCCAGCAATGAAGTCTAGCGAGGTGAGGCAAGGACTTACCTCCACCAAACTTGGACTGAAGAGTCACTGGACTGTGGGGGTCACTTGGACAGAGTTGCTGGATTCGAGGGACCTTGCTCGTCATGCTGAGAGGAGACCCAAGGGACCGGTAATGCAGCTTTTTGGTGCCTGCGGTTGCAGGGGGAAGATTCCGTCGACCCACGGGAGATTTCTTCGGAGCTTCTAGTGCAGAGAGGAGGCAGACTACCCCCACAGCATGCACCACCAGGAAAACAGTCGAGAAGGCGGCAGGATCAGCGTTACAGAGTTGCAGTAGTCGTCTTTGCTACTATGTTGCAGTTTTGCAGGCTTCCAGCGCGGTCAGCAGTCGATTCCTTGGCAGAAGGTGAAGAGAGAGATGCAGAGGAACTCGGATGAGCTCTTGCATTCGTTATCTAAAGTTTCCCCAGAGACAGAGACCCTAAATAGCCAGAAAAGAGGGTTTGGCTACCTAGGAGAGAGGATAGGCTAGCAACACCTGAAGGAGCCTATCAGAAGGAGTCTCTGACGTCACCTGGTGGCACTGGCCACTCAGAGCAGTCCAGTGTGCCAGCAGCACCTCTGTTTCCAAGATGGCAGAGGTCTGGAGCACACTGGAGGAGCTCTGAACACCTCCCAGGGGAGGTGCAGGATAGGGGAGTGGTCACTCCCCTTTCCTTTGTCCAGTTGCGCGCCAGAGCAGGGCTAAGGGGTCCCCTGAACCGGTGTAGACTGGCTTATGCAGAATTGGGCACATCTGTGCCCAAGAAAGCATTTCCAGAGGCTGGGGGAGGCTACTCCTCCCCTGCATTCACACCATTTTCCAAAGGGAGAGGGTGTAACACCCTCTCTCAGAGGAAGTCCTTTGTTCTGCCATCCTGGGCCAGGCCTGGCTGGACCCCAGGAGGGCAGATGCCTGTCTGAGGGGTTGTCAGCAGCAGCAGCTGCAGTGAAACCCCAGGAAGGGCAGTTTTGCAGTACCAGGGTCTGTGCTACAGACCACTGGGATCATGGGATTGTGCCAACTATGCCCGGATGGCATAGAGGGGGCAATTCCATGATCATAGACATGTTACATGGCCATATTCGGAGTTACCATTGTGAAGCTACATATAGGTAGTGACCTATATGTAGTGCACGCGTATAATGGTGTCCCCGCACTCACAAAGTCTGGGGAATTGGCCCTGAACAATGTGGGGGCACCTTGGCTAGTGCCAGGGTGCCCTCACACTAAGTAACTTTGCACCTAACCTTTACCAGGTAAAGGTTAGACATATAGGTGACTTATAAGTTACTTAAGTGCAGTGAAAAATGGCTGTGAAATAACGTGGACGTTATTTCACTCAGGCTGCAGTGGCAGGCCTGTGTAAGAATTGTCAGAGCTCCCTATGGGTGGCTTTTCAGGACAGGTGCAGAGCACATGGCCTGCTTCAGCTCCTCAAAAGCTTTCTGACAGTTTGCTGTCCATAATACCTTTTTAGGCATTTTCTTGGATGTGAGGTCATTAAGAGGGGCTGCGATGGAGCCATAGTTCTTAATGAACCTCCTGTAATACCCAGTGAGGCCTAGGAAGGCTCTCACCTGAGTCTGAGTGGTAGGGGGAACCCAATCAATAATTGTCTGGATTTTCCCCTGTAGTGGTGCAATCTGTTCCCCACCAACAAGGTGTCCCAGATAAACCACCTTCCCCTGCCCTATCTGGCACTTTGAAGCCTTGATAGTGAGGCCTGCCTTTTGCAGGGCCTCCAAAACTTTCCATAGGTGGACCAGGTGATCATCCCAGCTGGAGCTAAAGACAGCTATATCGTCCAAATATGCTGCACTGAAAGCTTCCAGCCATTGCAGGACTGTGTTCACCAACCTCTGAAAAGTGGCAGGTGCATTCTTCAATCCAAAAGGCATTACAGTGAACTGGTAATGTCCTCCAATGGTTGAAAATGCAGTTTTAGGTTTAGCATCTTCTGATAATTTGATCTGCCAATACCCTGCAGTCAAATCAAAAGTGCTTAGATACTTGGCAGATGCCAGTGTATCTATGAGCTCATCTGCCCTGGGTATAGGATGAGCATCAGTTTTGGTTACCAGGTTGAGACCTCTATAGTCTACACAAAACCGCATTTCCTTCTTTCCATCTTTGGAATGGGGTTTTGGTACAAGTACCACAGGAGAAGCCCATGGACTTTCAGAGTGCTCAACCACTCCTAGCTCTAACATTTTCTGTACCTCTTGCTTTATGCAATCCCTGACATGGTCAGGCTGCCTATAGATCTTACTTTTGACAGGCAAGCTGTCTCCAGTATCTATAGTGTGCTCACACCAAGAAGTGGTACCTGGCACAGTAGAGAAGAGTTCAGAGAATTGATCTAGGAGATTTATGCAATGGTCTTTCTGCTCAGCAGTAAGACAATCAGCCAAAACTACACCTTCCACAAGAGCATCTTGTTCTGTGGAAGAGAAGAGATCAGGTAGAGGATCGCTGTCTTCTTCCTGTCCCTCATCAGTTGCCATGAGCAGGGTGAGATCAGCCCTGTCATTTTAGGGTTTCAGGCGATTGACATGGAGCACCCTAAGGGGACTCCTGGCAGTGCCTAAGTCAACTAAATAGGTGACTTCTCCCTTCTTTTCAACAATTGTGTGGGGAACACTCCATTTATCTTGGAGTGCTCTTGGGGCCACAGGCTCCAAGACCCACACTTTCTGCCCTGGTTGGTACTGAACCAAAACAGCCTTCTGATCATGCCATTGCTTCTGGAGCTCTTGGCTGGCCTGAAGGTTTTTACTGGCCTTTTTCATATACTCAGCCATCCTTGATCTGAGGCCAAGTACATAGTCCACAATATCTTGCTTAGGAGCTTTTAAAGGTTGTTCCCAACCCTCCTTTACAAGTGTGAGTGGACCCCTAACAGGGTGTCCAAAAAGAAGTTCAAAGGGGCTGAAGCCCTCTCCTTTCTGGGGTACCTCCCTGTAGGCAAAAAGGAGGCATGGTAGAAGGATATCCCATCTCCTGCGGAGTTTTTCAGGGAGACCCATAATCATGCCTTTGAGAGTTTTGTTAAATCTCTCCACCAGTCCATTTGTTTGTGGATGATAGGGTGTAGTGAACTTATAAGTCACACCACACTCCTTCCACATGGCCTTTAAGTATGCAGACATGAAATTGCTTCCCCTGTCTGATACTACTTCCTTTGGGAATCCCACCCTTGAAAATATTCCCAGGAGGGCCTTTGCCACTGCAGGAGCTATAGTGGTCCTTAAAGGAATAGCTTCAGGATATCTTGTGGCATGGTCCACTACCACCAAGATAAACCTATTGCCTGAAGCAGTAGGAGGGTCAAGGGGGCCAACTATGTCAACCCCTACCCTTTCAAAGGGAACCCCAACCACAGGCAGTGGAATAAGGGGTGCCTTTGGAGTGCCACCTGTCTTGCCACTGGCTTGACAGCTTTCACAGGACTTACAAAATTCCTTTGTGTCCTCAGACATCCTAGGCCAATGAAACAAGGGAACAAGTCTGTCCCAAGTTTTCATTTGTCCTAGATGTCCTGCTAGGGGAATGTCGTGAGCAAGAGTTAGGAGGAACTTTCTGTACTCCTGGGGGATCACTAATCTCCTGGCAGCTCCAGGTTTAGGATCCCTTGCCTCAGTATACAAGAGATTGTCCTCCCAGTAAACTCTGTGAGAGTCACTAACATCCCCATTAGCCTGTTTGACAGCTTGCGGTCTTAGACCCTCTAATGTGGGACAGGTTTGCTGTGCCACACTCAGCTCCTCCCTGGCAGGCCCCCCTTCACCCAAAAGCTCAGCAGTGTCTGCTTCCAGCTCCTCTGGTGTAGGTTCTGCACAGGGTGGGAATTCTTCTTCCTCAGAAGTAGAATCCACTGTAGAGGGAGGGATAGTAGGAAGTGGTTTGCTTCTACTAGCCCTAGCTTTAGGGAGCACTTGGTCCATTGTTCCAGGATCCAAGCTTCCCTGTCCTTTTTGCTTTTTGGCCTGAGCCCTGGTTAAAGCAAAAATATGCCCTGGGATGCCCAGCATTGCTGCATGGGCCTCCAACTCCACATCTGACCAAGCTGATGTCTCCAAATCATTTCCTAGTAGACAGTCTACAGGTAAATCTGTGGCTACCACAACTTTCTTTGGACCAGTAACCCGCCCCCAGTTGAGATTTACAACAGCCATGGGGTGGCTAAGTGTGTTGTTGTGAGCATCGGTTACTTGGTACTGGTGACCAAGTAGGTGTTGTTCAGGGTGGACCAGTTTCTCTATGACCATAGTTACACTGGCTCCAGTGTCCTTGTAGGCCTGAACCTCAACACCATTTATTAGGGGTAGCTGCTTGTACTTATCCATATTAAGGGGACAAGCAACTAAGGTGGCTAAATCAATAGCCCCCTCAGAGACTAACACAGCCTCTGTGGCCTCCCTAACAAGGCCAACCCCAACTAAGTTACCAATAGTGAGCCCAGCTACTCCCTTGGATTGGCTATTAGTAGGTTTGCTCCCACCACCACTGCTATTAGTAGGGACACTAGGTGTAGCAGTAGGGGTTGTAGTGGTAGGAGGCTTGGTGCTTTTCTTTGGACAACTGGGATCTGTTGTCCAATGGCCTTTTACTTTACATAAATAGCACCATGGTTTCTTTTCTTTGTTTTGATTAAAGGAGGATTTGGGCCCACCACCCCCACCAGAGTGTTTTTGTGGGCCTGATGAAGACTCATTTTTAGATTTGTCCCCACCCTTGTCAGAAGACTTACCATCCTTCTTTTTGTTGCCATCTTTGTCACCCCCTGTATGAACTTTTCTGTTCACCCTTGTTCTGACCCATTTGTCTGCCTTCTTTCCCAATTCTTGGGGAGAGGTCAGATCAGAGTCCACCAAGTACTGGTGCAACAAATCAGACACACAATTATTAAGAATATGCTCTCTCAGGATCAAGTTATACTGGCTGTCATAATCAGTAACTTTACTGCCATGTAACCACCCCTCCAAGGCCTTCACTGAATGGTCAATGAAATCAACCCAGTCTTGTGAAGACTCCTTTTTGGTCTCTCTGAACTTTATCCTGTACTGTTCAGTGGTTAAGCCATAACCATCCAGGAGTGCATTCTTAAGAACTGTAAAATTATTGGCATCACTTTCTTTCACAGTAAGGAGCCTATCCCTACCTTTTCCACTAAATGATAGCCATAGGATAGCAGCCCACTGCCTTTGAGGGACATCCTGTACAACACAGGCCCTCTCAAGTGCATCAAACCACTTGTTAATGTCATCCCCCTCCTTATAAGGGGGAACTATCTTATGCAGATTCCTGGAATCATGCTCTTTTGCAGGATGACTATGGGGAATACTGCTGCTGCCACCATGGGTTTCTAAACCCAGTTTTTGTCTCTCCTTCTCTACTTCTAAAGTCTTTCTATCCAAATCCAGCTGTTGCTTCTTGAGCTTCAGTCTGGTTTGTTCCACTCTAAATCTATTGAGCTCCCTTTCTAACAATCTGTCATCAGGGTGGGTGGGAGGGACATGTCTTGAAACAGAAGTATGGTGAGAATGGACAGAAGGAGACCTGTCCCTTACAGAGTGCACCCTAACAGCTTGGCTGACAGTGTAATGTGAGAGCACATCATCTGTATGATGTGACTCCACCTCAGTACCAACTATGCTAGACTGTCTTGTAATGGGAAGGCTAAGAAGTTTCTTTCCTGAACCTTTACCTGGGGGAGTCTCTGGATCAGATTGGGAACCATTAGCTACTTTTTCAACAGATGGGGCACTTTTAGCCTTATCTTGTTCTCTAAGCATGTTAAGTAACAATTCCAAGGAAGGATTCTTCCCTACACTCAAACCTCTCTCTATGCAGAGACTCCTTGCTCCTTTCCAGCTAAAGTGATCATATGCACTCTTAGACAGGTCAACATTTTGGCCTGTGCCAGACATTTTTAGAGAGAGTTAAAGTGATAGAAAAAGAGAAAAAAGTTTTCAGAACTTTTAGAAAGACAGACAAAAAACTTTTTAAACGTTTTAGAACTTTTTAGAAAGTTAGAAGTACTTTTCAGCACTTAGAAAAGAGTGAAAAGAGGAAATGCAAAACTTTTTGGCTATGTGTATATACACTGAACTTGTTTTGTATATTTTTCTCTTATGAAAAGTACAATGACAAGAGTGGTAAGTAGTCTCAAAGCACTTATCCCACCGCTGCACAACCAATGTAAGAGGCTGGACTGGCTTGTAGTGAGTACCAAGGGGTACTTGCACCTTGCACCAGGCCCAGTTATCCCTTATTAGTGTATAGGGTGTCTAGCAGCTTAGGCTGATAGATAATGATAGCTTAGCAGAGCAGCTTAGGCTGAACTAGGAGACGTGTGAAGCTACTACAGTACCACTTAGTGTCATATGCACAATATCATAAGAAAACACAATACACAGTTATACTAAAAATAAAGGTACTTTATTGTTATGACAATATGCCAAAGTATCTCAGAGTGTACCCTCAGTGAGAGGATAGGAAATATACACAAGATATATATACACAATAGCAAAAATATGCAGTATAGTCTTAGAAAACAGTGCAAACAATGTATAGTTACAATAGGATGCAATGGGGACACATAGGGATAGGGGCAACACAAACCATATACTCCAAAAGTGGAATGCGAACCACGAATGGACCCCAAACCTATGTGACCTTGTAGAGGGTCGCTGGGACTATTAGAAAATAGTGAGAGTTAGAAAAATAACCCTCCCCAAGACACTGAAAAGTGAGTGCAAAGTGCACTAAAGTTCCCCTAAGGACAAAGAAGTCGTGTTAGAGGAATAATGCAGGAAAGACACAAACCAACAATGCAACAACGATGGATTTCCAATCTAGGGTACCTGTGGAACAAGGGGACCAAGTCCAAAAGTCACAAGCAAGTCGGAGATGGGCATATGCCCAGGAAATGCCAGCTGTGGGTGCAAAGAAGCTTCTACTGGACAGAAGAAGCTGAGGTTTCTGCAGGAACAAAAAAGGCTAGAGACTTCTTCTTTGGTGGACGGATCCCTCTCGCCGTGGAGAGTCGTGCAGAAGTGTTTTCCCGCCGAAAGAACGCCAACAAGCCTTGCTAGCTGCAAATCATGCGATTAGCGTTTTTGGATGCTGCTGTGGCCCAGGAGGGACCAGGAGGTTGCATATTGGACCAGGAGGTAGAGGGGACATCGAGCAAGACAAAGAGCCCTCTTAGCAGCAGGTAGCACCTGGAGAAGTGCCAGAAACAGGCACTACGAGGATGCTTGAAACAGTGCTCACCCGGAGTTACACAAAGGAGTCCCACGTCACCGGAGACCAACTTAGAAAGTCGTGCAATGCAGGTTAGAGTGCCGTGGACCCAGGCTTGGCTGTGCACAAAGGATTTCTGCCGGAAGTGCACAGGGGCCGGAGTAGCTGCAGAAGTCGCGGTTCCCAGCAATGCAGTCTAGCGAGGTGAGGCAAGGACTTACCTCCACCAAACTTGGACTGAAGAGTCACTGGACTGTGGGGGTCACTTGGACAGAGTTGCTGGATTCGAGGGACCTCGCTCGTCGTGCTGAGAGGAGACCCAAGGGACCAGTAATGCAGCTTTTTGGTGCCTGCGGTTGCAGGGGGAAGATTCCGTCGACCCACAGGAGATTTCTTCGGAGCTTCTAGTGCAGAGAGGAGGCAGACTACCCCCACAGCATGCACCACCAGGAAAACAGTCGAGAAGGCGGCAGGATCAGCGTTACAGAGTTGCAGTAGTCGTCTTTGCTACTATGTTGCAGTTTTGCAGGCTTCCAGCGCGGTCAGCAGTCGATTCCTTGGCAGAAGGTGAAGAGAGAGATGCAGAGGAACTCGGATGAGCTCTTGCATTCGTTATCTAAAGTTTCCCCAGAGACAGAGACCCTAAATAGCCAGAAAAGAGGGTTTGGCTACCTAGGAGAGAGGATAGGCTAGCAACACCTGAAGGAGCCTATCAGAAGGAGTCTCTGACGTCACCTGGTGGCACTGGCCACTCAGAGCAGTCCAGTGTGCCAGCAGCACCTCTGTTTCCAAGATGGCAGAGGTCTGGAGCACACTGGAGGAGCTCTGGACACCTCCCAGGGGAGGTGAAGGTCAGAGGAGTGGTCACTCCCCTTTCCTTTGTCCAGTTTCACGCCAGAGCAGGGCTAAGGGGTCCCCTGAACCGGTGTAGACTGGCTTACGCAGAATTGGGCACATCTGTGACCAAGAAAGCATTTTCAGAGGCTGGGGGAGGCTACTCCTCCCCTGCCTTCACACCATTTTCCAAAGGGAGAGGGTGTAACACCCTCTCTCAGAGGAAGTCCTTTGTTCTGCCATCCTGGGCCAGGCCTGGCTGGACCCCAGGAGGGCAGATGCCTGTCTGAGGGGTTGGCAGCAGCAGCAGCTGCAGTGAAACCCCAGGAAGGGCAGTTTGGCAGTACCAGGGTCTGTGCTACAGACCACTGGGATCATGGGATTGTGCCAACTATGCCCGGATGGCATAGAGGGGGCAATTCCATGATCATAGACATGTTACATGGCCATATTCGGAGTTACCATTGTGAAGCTACATATAGGTAGTGACCTATATGTAGTGCACGCGTGTAATGTTGTCCCCGCACTCACAAAGTCCGGGGAATTGGCCCTGAACAATGTGGGGGCACCTTGGCTAGTGCCAGGGTGCCCTCACACTAAGTAACTTTGCACCTAACCTTTACCAGGTAAAGGTTAGACATATAGGTGACTTATAAGTTACTTAAGTGCAGTGAAAAATGGCTGTGAAATAACGTGGACGTTATTTCACTCAGGCTGCAGTGGCAGGCCTGTGTAAGAATTGTCAGAGCTCCCTATGGGTGGCAAAAGAAATGCTGCAGCCCATAGGGATCTCCTGGAACCCCAATACCCTGGGTACCTCAGTACCATATACTAGGGAATTATAAGGGTGTTCCAGTAAGCCAATGTAAATTGGTAAAATTGGTCACTAGCCTGTCAATGACAATTTGAAAGAAATGAGAGAGCATAACCACTGAGGTTCTGATTAGCAGAGCCTCAGTGAGACAGTTAGTCACTACACAGGTAACACATTCAGGCACACTTATGAGCACTGGGGCCCTGAAGAACAGGGTCCCAGTGACACATACAACTAAAACAACATATATACAGTGAAAAATGGGGGTAACATGCCAGGCAAGATGGTACTTTCCTACAGCTTGGCGCCAGATTTTCTCGGCTTTCCGGCATTCGGCTTGGATACCTGAAGGTCTGATGTGAATCAGGGAGCTTTCTTGTGGCCGTGGTTATTGGTGTTTTCTTGAGTGGGGCGAGTGTGTTGGCACGGTCATCGAGCCATTGTTTGAGGTTGAGGACAGCGGTGTTGGGGTCGTTGGTTTTGGGTGGTAGGGCGTGAGCGAGGTTGGAGATCAATTGGTCCTTGAACATCTTGTTCCACTTGCGGTGAGGGATCCGATGCTGTTGGTGGTGGCTGGTGGGCTTCTGGAAGGAAAAATGAAAACAACTGTGGTCGGTCCAATGGACTTCAGTGCTGTGAGTGAAGTTGACATGGCTGCTAGAGGAGAAGATGGCGTTGAGTGTGTGACCGGCTGAGTGGGTGGGGGAGGTGACCACTTGCTTGAGTCTGAGGTTGTCCAGGTTGTCCAGTAGGGCTGAGGAGTTGCAGTCGCCGGTGTTCTCCAAGTGGAAGTTCAGGTCGCCGAGGAGCATGTAGTCTGTGGAGGAGAGGGCGTAGGTGAAGGGACTGTAACCGACGCGCTCATCAGGAAGATGCGCTCATTAGGAAAACGTGTGAACATACATTTCGATTCCAGACCATCATAGCGACATACGTGAGGACGTGACAGGGTCAAATCTTAAAATCGCCAGTCTCAAGAAGTTCCTCCCCATAATAAGCCATTAATGAATAGAGATAAAATGAAGGTAACCCAATACTTCAAACACTAACGTAATGAATATGGTGTGGGTAAAGCGGCTTTCTCTTCCCCTCCCAAGGAAGACAGTTCTCTTTGTATGAAAAATTATCTGCCCAGGGATCCCCACAGATGGAAATTGGCACTTCAGTTAATATATATGTCCCTTCTATGGCGTCTATATCCACATTTGAACACAAGGTTGGGAATGGCCCTGATGAAGGTGGCCTTCCTATGAGAGGATTACCGAAACGTGCGTAGGCCTTTGGTTCCTACTGTATTCTTGGAGCAGACCACTATACTAGAATATTGTGATATCAGACATTAGGGGGGTCTTTCTGACCTTGGCGGTCTTTTCGCAAGACCGCCGAGTTACCGCCACGGTGAAGACCGCCGGCCGCGGCGGTATGCCGCTGTGCGCATTCTGACCGCTGGGAGCGTTCCGCCGGAAAACCGCCAGCAGCCACACTGGCGGTCGGCGGGAAAGTGGAGACTGGTCAACCTCCACCGCCACGCCAGCAGAACACCGCCCACAGAATTACGACCCACATTTCTGTGTGGCGGTCTTCTGTTGGCGGTCTTCTGTTGGCGGTCACCTCCCCATGGCTCCTGTCACCTCCCGGAGGACCAACGCACAAGGTAAGTTGATCGTCCGTGAGGGGAGGGGGTGGGGAGGTGTTGTGTGATGTGTGCGTGCATGGGGGTGTGCGTGGGAGTGTGTAGAGGGGGTGTGTGAGTGCGTGCATGCGGGCGGGGAGTGCTGCTGTGCCTATGGGTAATGTGTGTAGTTCGGCGGGTGCGCATGTCGGCATGTATGTGTGCGGGTATGTGTACCCGTTGTGTATGTGTATGTGTAGGGGGTGTGTATATGTGCATGTTGGGGGTGTGTGCATGTCGGGGTGCGTGTATGTGCATGTCGGGGTGGGGGTGGGGAGGGGGTTCGTACCACCTCTGGGGGGTGGCAGGGGGGTGGAGGGTGTGGGGGGAGGACTCGGGGGGGGCAGTGGGGGGTGGGGGAGACCCCTATCAGTGCCAGGGAAGGAATTCCCTGGCCCCGATAGTGCCTACCGCCATGGTTCGCATGGCGGTTCCCGAACGCCAGAAACCGCGGCGGTAAGCAGGGTCATGATACCGTTGGCGGTCTTGGGTCGACCGCCGGACCGGAGTGCGCAGACTCCAGCCCGTCGGTCATGACCGCCGTGGCTGTCGGAGTGGGGAAGTGGCGGTCGGTCGCGGCGGTGACCGCCGCGGTCAGAATGCCATTTTTAATACCGCCGGTCTGTTCGCGGTCCGACCGCCGCCTCTCCGCCGACCGCCAAGGTCAGAATGAGGGCCTAGGTCTTTTAGCTCCATGTTTGTGTATATATGTATTTATCATATATCACACTAATTAATATATAAATATAATGTTGGATTGTACTTTTGTATATTTTTGTATATATCATTGTTGAGTGAATGTGGTATGACTGATTTAATGTATGTTTTTAAAAATATATTTGGTACTATGTAATAAAATATTGATGAAATAATTCTAAGACTTTATGACATGATATCTGTTGAAGTGAAGGTTACAATATTGATGTAGCCCTGGACTGGACATATAGGCCCTCATTACAACATTGGCGGTAAATCCTGCTTATCGCCATGCAGAAGACCGCCAACACACTGCCGCGGCTGCGGAATTCCGCCACAGCCATTACGACCCACAGCTCAGAATCCGCCAAAATCTAGACACCCACACAAGTCCGCCACACCAAAGGTCAGTGATAAACTGGTAATAACAAAACCTCCACCGTCACACCAACAGGAATACTCCCACACTCTCACGACCCACAAATCCACGCGGCGGTCTTTCAACCGCGGTATTCCATTGGCGGTACACCGCAGCGCTCAAAATACGCACACATTTACAAAACACAACCACATTGGACTATTCGAAATACACACACCTGATACACATACACACACCACTCCCACACACCCAATACAATATAAAACACACACCCACATTACCCACAAACCCTTACAACCAAAAATTTGGTAGAAGCAGAGATACAGAAAAGCAAAGACCACACCAGCATACAGAGGCACACAACACCATTACTCATACACATCCACACACAAAACACCACACACCCCTAAACATCAACCCACACATCACAACACGCACCACCTCACACATCACCTACACCACCCCATGGCACCGCAAAGACACCCCATGTTTTCTGAGGAGGAGCTCAGGGTCATGGTGGAGGAAATCATCTGGGTAGAGCCACAGCTATTCGGATCATAGGTGCAGCACACCTCCATAGCTAGGAAGATGGAGCTATGCCGGAGAATCGTGGACAGGGTAAACGCAGTGGGACAGCACCCAAGAACACGGGACGACATCACGAAGATGTTGGGCTACCTACTGGGGAAGGTGCGTTCCATAGTCTCAAGACACCACATTGCAGTTCAGAGGACTGGCAGCGGACCCTCACCTCCTCCCCCACAACTAACAACATGGGAGGAGCAGGTCTTGGCTATACTGCATCCTGAGGGCCTCGCAGGAGTAGCTGGAGGAATGGACTCTGGTAAGTCAAATCTTTAACTAACATATCCCCCACCCTACCTGCATGCTATCACATACCCCCACCCTCACCCTCACCCCCATCACTCCAACTCCTCACATATGTCCCACTATCACAAACCACCCATCCCAACACCAAGCCCTGCATGCAACAACAGAGCATGGACACCCATCACCATTGCATGTCCACTACACATATCCACACAGATTCCCAAACCAAATATCACACAATGTCCTACACAAGAATGTAAGCACTGGGGTACAGGGTCACCCACCCATTGCACACCATGGTACACACAGATGCAATAATCATGCCTTTACACCCCTGCAGGACCCCCACCCAACATCACCGGACAGGAGGTTCCAGACATGTCCACTCCCCCCACAGAAGAGGACCACAGTGATGACAGCAGCTCTGTCCAACTGGATCTAGATGACCAGCCCGGCCCATCTGGGACCTTGGGACAGTCGGTTCCCCTGACACAGTCACGCGCCACCAGAGAGCCTCCCCCCTCAGGAAACACCAGCACAGCACCCACCCAGCGGGCCCATATATCTGTCCCCAGGACACGTCAAGCAGCAGTGTGTCCACCACTACAGGGAACCTCAGCAAACCCACCACCCCAAGAACAGCAGGGACCTGGAGGCAGTAGACACACAGTTCAGGGGACAGAGGCCCAGGAAAACTGGGGAACTGGGAGGTCTGCTGTGCGACAGGGGGAGGACCGGCCAAGGGAATCCACTCTCCACGAGGCCCTCGCCAACATCATGGGAGCGTACCATCATTCCCAGGAGACGATGGCAACGGTACTGGCCAAATTTCAGGAGACCCAGCGGCTGCAGGAGGAACAGTATTTGGGGTTCAGGGAGGAACTCAGATCGATCAATACCACCCTGGGCACCATTGTAGGGGTGCTGAAGGACCTTGTGATCACCAGGAGGGACACTGTGGCACAACAAGGAGCTCCTGACACTAGCCTGGATGATGAACTGCCCTCCACCTCCGCCGGCGCTAGTGGACAGGAGGCACCGCCTCAGGACCACGACACCAGCACCCCACCCCCTGCAGATGGAGAACCACCCCGCAAGCGGCCCCTGAGATCCAGGACAAAGACAGAGAAAAATGCCCCCCGCCAAGAAATGAGACCACTCTGACTGTCATACTCCTGTCCCACTTTGTCACCCTGTCCATCCTTAAACTGCCATAGCTCAACTTCCTATGCCCCTTTGGACAATGCACCTATGAGACAAATAGACTGGACTCTGCCATGGACATTCCTCCACCATCACCCCTGACCACTTTAATACCACCTCCACCATTTGGCACTTAAATAAATACCCTTGAATCACAAAACAATCTGGAGGCAGTCTGTGCTTTCACAAATGTATATTTGCAATAACTGAGGAAAATACCAATGTCCATTCAATTTGTCAAAATACCTATGTCACACAGCTGTAGTACATGAGGTAACATACCAGAGGTCACACAGTGGGACCCACATCTGTGAAATGGAAAGGCAAAGTGACAAGTCAGGATCCATACACTGGGTGATAGATGATAGGTCTTACAATTTTATCATATGTAGGAGGCGGTGATGTCTTCTTACCTGTGTCTCACTGGAAGTATTACTGGATCACGGTGTTTCTGTTGTCTATGTCCTCCTCTTCTTCCTCCTCTTCTTCACTGTCCACAGGCTCCACAGCTGCCACAAAACCCCCTTCTGGACCATCCTTCTGCAGAAAAGGCACCTGTCGTCGCAAAGCCAAGTTGTGCAGCATACAGCAGGCCACGATGATCTGGCACACCTTCTTTGGTGAGTAGTAGAGGGAACCACCTGTCATATGGAGCCACCGGAACCTGGCCTTCAGGAGGCTGAAGGTCCTCTCTATGACTCTTCTAGTTCGCCCATGTGCCTCATTGTAGCGTTCCTCTGCCCTTGTCCTGGGATTCCTCACTGGGGTCAGTAGCCATGACAGGTTGGGGTAACCAGAGTAAACTATTAGCCACACCGTGCCTCTGGAGTTGCCCCATCACATAAGGGATGCTGCTATTCCTCAGAATGTAAGCGTCATGCACTGAGCCTGGAAACTTGGCGTTCACATGGGAGATGTACTGGTCGGCCAAACACACCATCTGCAGATTCATCGAATGATAGCTTTTCCGGTTTCTGTACACCTGTTCACTCCTGCGGGGGGTACCAAGGCCACATATGTCCCATCAATGGCACCTATGATGTTGGGGATATTTCCCAGGGCATAGAAGTCACCTTTCACTGTAGGCAAATCCTCCACATGATGGAAAACGATGTAGCTGCGCATGTGTTTAAGCAGGGCAGACAACACTCTGGACAACACGTTTGAGAACATTGGCTGAGACATCCCTGATGCTATGGCCACTGTAGTTTGAGAAGACCCACTTGCCAGGAAATGGAGTACTGACAGGACCTGCACTAGAGGGGGGATTCCTGTGGGATGGTGGATTGCTGACATCAGGTCTGGCTCCAACTGGGCACACAGTTCCTGGATTGTGGCACGATCTAGTCTGTAGGTGACTATTACATGTCGCTCTTCCATTGTCAACAGGTCCGCCAGTGGTCTGTACACCGGAGGATGCCGCCATCTCCTCACCTGCCCCAGCGGACGTGCCCTATGGATGAGAACAGCAAGCACAGAGTCAGCCAACACTGAGGTAGGAAAAAAACAATAGTATTGCACACATTTGTCAATACGCTACGTGCCTGTCTCTTTATATATGCAAGGCCTATATATGTGTGACGCATTAAAAAATAATGCCATGTGGCCACCTGAAATGGCGGCTGCCTGACCTGTAATGTGGGACAAGGGGATATGAGGTAACTGCGCTGGCGTTGTACACCGTCGCGGTAGGCGGTTGAAGACCGTGGTGCAATGCTGCATTGGTTAACATTGGGCCCTATGGGTCCCAGGAGCCAAAGACGATGTACGCCGGCGGTGACAGTACGCACACCGCCGCGGATGTGACCGCCATTTTTTCTCTGTTCACTCACTTGGTACCTGATCTTCGACAGGAGAGGACCTACACTGCAAGTGCTGCTGTGACCTCAGTCTGGAAGCGACGATGGCTCATGTGTCTGGGGAAAGGGCCCCTGCCTTCACATCAGAGGAGTTGGACAAACTAGTGGATGGGGTCCTCCCCAGTACACACTACGCTACGGTCCTCCAGACAAACAGGTGAGTACACTGTGAGCATGCTGTATGGGCAATGCCTGTTTGGAGTGGTGTGGATGGAAGATACGGGGGGAGATGAGGCCTGCATGATCGGATGGTGAGTGTATGTGCGTGAGGGCAAGGGTGGGAACTGGTGGGCAATGAGTATGATTGTCCGGACGGTAAAAGTGTTAAAGTTTCCCCTGTACAATTCTTCTAGGTCAGCGCCCACTAGAAGAAGGATATTTGGTGGGCCATCGGCAAGGACGTCCGGACCCTGGGGGTCCACCACAGACGGAGCACCCACTGCCATAAAAGATGGGAGGACCTTTGCCGCTGGAGCAAGAAGATGACGGCGGCCCAGCTGGGGATGGCCTCCGAACGTGGGAGGGGTGCCCATCGCACCATGAACCCCCTGATGTTCTGGATCCTGGTGGTGGCGTATCCGGATCTGGATGGGCGCTTGAGGGCATCACAGCAGCCACAAGGGGGTGAGTACACTGACATTCAGCTGACTCTGCGTGCATTGGAGGTGTCTGGGTGGGGGAGGTGGGCAGTGGGTTCCCATAGGCTAGGGCGAGCTTTGTAGGCAAGGACCCTTTGTGAGGCAGGCTAAGTGGCACTCCATCCCCACCAGTGGTAAGAACCATCTACACCTAGTCAGGCTCCTGTGACTTCCATGTGTGCAGCAATTGGGCATAAGTCATGTACACCATGTCCCTGTGATTAATTAGGGAACTCCAAGTGCATGGCGTAGTGCAGAGGGCTGCTGTGTCTGTAGTGTCTGCCGACGGTAGCGGTATTGTATGCACTGAACATGTCTTTCTTCTTTCTTCCCCCCCATTTGTGGTCTCCCTGTTTTGTGTGCATTAGCATCATCAGGGGGAGGGGCTGTGCCACCGGAGCAGGAGGGAGCTGCATCCCACATGGCCCTGGAGGGCCAGACAACAGAGTCTGAATTCACCAGTGGGAGGGGAGCTCCACGGAGGGGACAGGAGCTGAAACTAGCGACACAGACTCTTCATCTGATGGGAGCTCCCTTGCGGTGGCGGGCCCCTCTGTGCCCACTGCATCTACAGGTACAGCCGCCACCCCCCCCACCAGCATCCCCCTCCCAGCAGCCCCTCAGCGTGTGTCCCGTGGCCGCTCACCCATGAGGGTGGGCATCTCCTTCGACCCAGGCACCTCAGTCCCTGCCCCAGTCAGCCCTGCTGCCCTCAGTGAGGAGGCTATTGACCTCCTGAGATCCCTCACTGTTGGGCAGTCTACCATTCTGAATGCCATCCAGGGTGTAGAGAGGCAGTTACAACAGACAAATGCATACCTGGAGGGCATTCATTCTGGCCAGGCAGCCCAACAGAGAGCATTTCAGGCTCTGGCCTCTGCACTGATGGCAGTCATTGTCCCTGTGTCCAGCCTCCCCCCTCCAACTTCCTCCACCCAGACCCAATCCCCAGTACCTCAGCCTATCCCAAGCACACCATCAAACCAGCATGCACACACCTCAACACACAAGGGTGGCTATGGCAAACATAAGCACCACACATCCCACAAGCACTCACACAAGCATCATACCCATGCACACATACCAACATCCACTGCCTCCACTGTGTCCCCCTCCTCCACGTCTCCCTCCTCCATCCCTCTCACGTCTCCACTCACACCTGCATGCACTACATCTTCAGCCACTACCTCCATCACCAGCACGCCCATCACCACACACCGCTCACGTGCACTCACCACCCCACTACCATTCACACATCCCCTGTGTCCTCTACCATTGTGTCTGTGAGCCCTCATCCCAAACTATACAAACCCAGTCACACACCCACCCAACAGCCATCCACCTCACGACAGCCTCCCACCCATGCACCTTCACCCAAAGTCAGCAAACGAACACCTCCTACAACCACTACCTCTTCCTCCACTCCCAAACCCCCTCCATCTACCTGTCCCAGTGTGTCTAAAAAACTTTTCCTCTTAAATGTTGACCTCTTTGCTCCCCCCCCTGTCCGTCCCCTAGGGCCCTCCCTTCTAGGTCCCAACCCAGCACCTCAGCCACCACATCACCAGGCACAGTGGTGCCAGCAATACCCGGTTTTTGGAGTGCGCCAAGCAACAGGGTTGCCAGTGTCCCAAGGAGCGAGGCCAAGGACATTCCCCCACCTCAAAACAGAAGAAGTTGCCCACATCCCGGAGAAGGAAGGCCAAAACACCTGCCACCAAGGGCTCAGCCAAGACAAGTGTGGGGAGTGGCAAGACAGCTGCGCCAGCATCCAAGGTGGGGAAGGGCCTGAAGCAAAAATGCAAGTCAAAGTCGCCGCCAACCTTCACGGCGGACAAGACTGCCACCGGCACCGCCATATGCACCGCCGCCAAGGACACCGCCACCAGCAGCCCAGATACAGAGCGGTTCAGCAGCACTGCGGTCAGTGAGCCAGCCACCAGCACTGCCATTAGAGACACCGCCGCCAGCACCGCGGTCAGTGAGCCAGCCACCAGCACGGCAGTCAGTGAGCCAGCCATCAGCACGGCAGTCAGTGAGCCAGCCACCAACACCTGCGCCACAATGACTGCCGCAAGCACTGCTGCTAATGACACCGCTGCCAGCCCCGCCAGCGGCCCCGCGACAACCTTAGCCAGTGGCACCACCGCAGAAATGGCTGCCATCCCCAGTGGTCATCCGTACGTGGCTGGTGGTCAGTTCCAGGGACCTGGGCAGCTTCCATGATGCCCCACCATTAGTGGAGTATCACATCCACTACCTCAGTCCTTGGCAGGATGAAGCACTCTGGGCACAAAGCCCCCTCCAGAACCAGTGGAGTGATACATCCACTACATCAGTCCTTGGCAGGATGAAGCACTCTGGGCACAAAGCCCCCTCCAGAACCAGTGGAGAAAGGCATCCACTACCTCTGTCCTTGGCAGGATGAAGCACTCTGGGCACAAAGCCCCCTCCAGAACCAGTGGAGAGATACATCCACTACCTCAGTCCTTGGCAGGATGAAGCACTCTGGGCACAAAGCCCCCTCCAGAACCAGTGGAGACAGTTATCAACTTGAGAGACTGTGGCTTTGCACTCCCCAGGATAAAGCAGTGGGCAAACCACCCACTGGAGAGACTTTAGAGACTGTGGCTTTGCACTCCCCAGGATAAAGCAGTGGGCAAACCACCCACTGGAGAGACTTGAGAGACTGTGGCTTTGCACTCCCCAGGATAAAGCAGTGGGCAAGCCACCCATTGGAGAGACTTGAGAGACTGTGGCTTTGCACTCCCCAGGATAAAGCAGTGGGCAAACCACCCACTGGAGAGACTTGAGAGACTGTGGCTTTTCACTCCTCAGGATACATCAATGGGCATGGAGCCCCCTTGTGGAGCTGGCGTCGTGCACTCATCCGGCTGAGGTGCCCCCCCTTCCCTTCTCTCTGAGGTGCCTGTTTTATTTCGATCTGATGCCCCTGCAGTGTTCTCTCCATTTCAAATGGGTATCTTGTGTGGGCTTCGCCCATGCATTTTGGGCCCAGTGGTCCACGGACTATGTAGGTGCAGTACCTGGACTTGAATTCTTGGTGTACATATTTGTTTATAGTGTATATACATTTTGGACTAATGGATGTTTATTGATTACAATGGTTACAATAATTTCTTTTTGTCCTTGCATTCTTCCAGGAGGGTTGAGGGGTGTAAATGTAATGTTTCAGCATGTATTGGTGTGTTTGTTGTTGTAGGTGAAGGTGGGGGTGTTGTGTGTTGCGTGTGTGTGTCACTCTCTTTTCCCTCCCCCTCCCCTGTGTCATAGGTGCAGTACTCACCGTGGTCCTCTCCGCCGTCGGTCGTGCTACTGGTAGAGGAGCAGGAAGACAATCGCAGGGAGTATTTGGAGTTCAGGCTCCATGGCGTCCTGGTTCCTCTTGGAATGTGTAGAGGTGAGTGTTTTCCCTTCCAAGTCCTGTTTCCGCCGTGTTTTCGTTCACGTTGAATCTGCCCCAGAAAAGGTGGTGGATTGGCCTGTCATATTAGTGTGGGCGGTACATTGTCTTCCGCCTGTCTGTTGGCGGTGACCGCCATGCTGTTTGCTTGTACCTCCGTGGTGGTGGGAGTGCTGAAGTGGCTGTCTATGTTGGCGGTTTCCGCCACGGTCATAATTCCATTTTTTTAACCGCCGGCCTGTTGGCGGTTTTACCGCCACTTTACCATTGACCGCCAGGGTTGTAATGAGGGCCATAGTTATTAAATAACTGCTGACATACATTACAGGGTGACCTTATTTATATTGTGATTCTTTGTAGTATATCTATCTATAAAGTAGTAGGTCTTAGTGTTTCTTACAGCTTCAGCTGATAGTGTTGGCGGTGGTGTCGCAGAATAGCAGGCAGGGGTCCGGGGATCTGTAGATGAGGGTTCCTCTCAGGGTGTTGTTAGCATTAATGTATATCCAGAAGTGCAGGTGTTCTGCGGCATCTAGGGCGTCGTGGGTGTCGGTTGCGATCCTGATGGAGCTTCTGTGGACAATGGCGATTCCTCCTCCTGGTTTGTTGGTACGGTCTCTTCAGGTGATTTGTTTCCCTCAGGGATAGCTATGGCGATGTCCGGTTCCAATGAGGGATTCATCCAGATTTCGGTGAGGAAGGCGATGTCTGGGGAGGTTGATGTGAGCAGGTCCCAGAGTTCGATGGCATGCTTGTGGACGGAGCGGGTGTTGAGGAGGATGCAGCTGAGGTGATTGGGCTGGGAGGCATTGTTGTGATGCTTGGTGGCTTGAGCGCAGGTGAAGTGGCATGAGCGGCAAGAAAAAGGTCTGTGGGTGTGCCTAGGAGAGGCCTTGATGGAGGCGGTAGGGCGACCGGGGTTGAGCGCGAGGAGTTCCGAAGTGGGGTAGTGGCATCTGGTGGCATGGGAGGTGTGAGGGGCAGGGGGACCGGTGCTGGGCGCGGTCCAGGCGCAGACGGGCGCAAACGGCTTGCCTCTTGTAGCCTATGGCGCGGCCGTGCAGCGGCCACCATTAAGAAGGGGAGGTGAGAGGGAAGAGCAGCTGGGAGGCGAGAGGTGGTGGTGAATGGGGGCACGAGGGGGGCAGGCCGCAGGGGACTCAGCGGTGGGAACGGGGAGACAGGGGCAGATCGGAGCAAGGTAGAAACGGGCAGAAGCAGGCGGAGACAATAAAATGAGATTCTACCTGGCCTGTCACTTTGTGGCATCGCTGTGACCATTGCAGAGCAGTAACATTTGCATCACAGAGTAACTAAGTTTCGTGGCCTATGCTGGCTGGGTGAGGGAAGCAGCTGTTTTCAGTTCTTGTGGGCACTGTCTGGAGAAGACGCCATGCTGTGGTTTGCCAGGGTTCTCAGTGAGAACTCGGTTGGGCAGCTGAATCCTAAACAAACAGTTGTGGATAATAGCAGTTCTGCACAAAAATGTAAAGTGAAATTCCACCATCTCAAAGAGATAAAAGGGAGAGTTTAGAGGAGGATGTCGGACGGGGAGCCAAAGACAGACAGGGAAGACAAGGAACGAGTGTAGGTAACTGGGAGAAGCAGAACTTGGAGTGCAAGAAAGGAGCTTGATGAGAATTTAAAAGTGGAAAGGGAAGGGAATCGAGAAAGCCGACCCTGAAAGGTGTAGTGTTTGGCCTGCTTGCACACACACTAGCTGCTCACAAAATAATGATGCCACACCAGGTTGTGTTATACTTCGTGGTCGGGTGCGGCTGTCGGCGGATACTCCTTTGCACAGTTTGTGTGACTCGCCTGATCTTTCTTGCGCCTCTGCCTACTCGACCACGCTCTTTATTCCTTTTATCAGTTTACCCCTGACCTCGGGGTAAACCAACCACTGTTATATTACGTGGGGGTATACCCTGTTACATACAGGCTCGTGCAAGGATTATTCCCCTCGCTACACCACTTTCACATTGGTGGTGTCCGGTGACCAGTTGCGTCACTGGCACGCAACACCACAATATACAACTACAGAAGATACAAAGAAAGACTGGTAAACTTTTGTTTCAAGAAGAGCTGGAAAAACATTTAAATAACAACTCCACAGATAGATTCTACTCCTTTTCAATGGATTACTATGTTTTATGATATCAGGCAGCCCACCAAGAATGATGTCTTTAAGTACCCTTCTAAGTTTTTAAGTGGAGCAAAGCAGCGTGCAAGCACTGCTATTCGACCTGTTGTAATATATTCTGTGGGTTTTAAACACACCCATCTCACGACCATCACTTCCATCCGCTCCTAAAAAGCAAGCAAAAAATAAAATACATCATACAGTATCAAGTCATCCATCTATTAGATGGTTGCGCAACCTTATGGACGGAACTGGGTTGTGGCGTAGATTGTATTGTGTGGCTTCCGATCTTCCTTGGTCGGGGTTCTGATCAGAGATGTGACAAGGAACAGCCTCATTGACCAGAATTGATGTGACATCGTGTGAGTCGTCGGGGTATGGGTCACGGACAACGTCTTCATCGGGCAAAAACACCAAGTCGCTGTTTGCAGGAGGTGAGACCTCACCCTGGGGGCTGTCACCTGAGGGGTGAAATCTCTTGAACAGAGAGATGTTGCGGTTGACAACGTCGTCCCCACATCGTGCTACCACAGCCGACCCATTTCGATGGACAATGGTCCATGGAGCAGTGCCAAAAGGCGTGCGGAACTTGCTTCCTGATGAGAGTTCCTTTAACAGTACTTTGTCCCCGACCGCGAGGTCTGATGATACCTCCCGTCTCTTGAGTCTGGTATGTCTATGGGTGGCTAACCGTAGTTTTTGGACTTGGTCTCGGTTCACGGATGGAGGACTCTAGGAGCGGTGATGCGGGATGGAGTCAACTGCAGCACACCCAAAAGCGACATGCCCAGGAGCTCGATTGGTTGTAGAGTAAGAGGTCTGGCAATAGTTTCGCAAAAAGGAGTAAATGGCATAGTCACTAGTTTGACCACTGGCATGGGAGATGCAAATTACTTTGTTCAGGGTTCTCATGAACCTCTCGACCTCGCCGTTGGCCTGAGGCCATCTTGGTGTGATCTGATGATGTCGAGTACCTGTACTCTCCAAGTACCCCGCTATTTCCCGACTCTGGAAAGGCAGGCCATTGTCAGTTTTGATTTCAGAGATCAGGCCATGGGTGGCCATGGCCTTCTCCAGACATGATATGACCACACCCGCCATGAGAGCCGGAATGATTTCCACTTCTGGGTATTTGGAAAAGTCATTAATTAGAACCATGGTGTGGCAACCATCCGGGAGACTTCCAAAGTCTAGACTTGCGGACACCCATGGTTTCTCGGGCCAGGCTCAGTCTCGACCGGGATTGGCCAGCTGGGCTCCCCAGAGGCTTGGCACCATACACACGACTTCACCACGTTTTCCACTTGTTCATCGATTAGGGGAGACCATACTTTCGATCTCAGGTGGCTCTTGGTCTTGACCATGCCTTGGTGACCGTTGTGAGCAAGCTGTACGACTCTGGCGGTGAGAGATGATGGTATGACCAGCCTGCACCCCCTGAGTACACATCCATCTGTATCTACAGTGAGCTCATCTCGGACATTGTACAGGCTCCCCAGAATGCGTTAGGAGTCCTAGTTCAACGTGGGCAGTAGTTTCTTCACGACATACCACTGGTTGGTCTGTATGGCGGTTAACACCTTCTGTAGACACTCGTCACCTTCTGTAGCCTGAACAATCTCACTTACTGTTTATGCAATTGTCAACATCAGGGCAGTGCGCGCTCTACGGGCGACTAGAATGCAAAAACCCAGCACTTTCAAGATAACATAATTTATGCATTGTGCTGATATGCTGTTGTTTAACCTTTTGCATTGCAGCATTTAATCCTGAAGACTTATGTTCAAGGTGCTTATAAATACTGTTCATTTGCAATGTACTGCTGCAGGCTTTCAGAGTGTGTCAGGGTATGGTTCCTTTCCAGGGCCTTCTAGAAGCTTTCCCTGCAGCATGCCTGGGTGTGGTTTGTGGGCTGGGCCAAGACTCTATATAAGGGAGCCAGCCCACGTGCTCACTATTCAGAGGTCCCGGTGCAGAGTAGCAGCAACTTCCTGAGCTCCTGTTCCGGAGGCCTACTTTGATCTTCCAGGCCTTGCCCTTTCACCTTGTCGGTGATTCTTGATCAGGGCGGTAAGACAGAGGTTGGGCAGGGCTCCCGATCCTGTTCTCGAAGGTTTTCGAGTTCTTGGGCCTAATTAGCATGATAAAACAATTTTGCTCTTGTGAATGTGCGCTTGATTGTTTCATGGCATTTACATGCTGACAATCGAATCGGCAAGACTCGCAATTCTTTACTCGTGTACAAATCTTGATATTCATTGTGCGCTACCATTTTATGGCATTTACAAGGTAGCATTCAAATCGGCAAGACGCGCAATTCATTTCCTGCGCTTAATTCATGTTATTCATTGTACGCTACCATTTCTTGGCATTCATATGGTGGTATTAGAATCGGCAAGATGCGCGATTCATTTCCTGTGCTTAATTCATGTTATTCATTGTAAGCTACCATTTCTTGGAATTCATATGGTGGTATTCGAATCAGCAAGACGCGCAATTCATTTCTTGTGCTTAATTCATGATATTCAGTGTGCGCTACCATTTCTTGGCATTCACATGGTGGCCTTCGAATCGGCAAGACATGCAATTCATTTCTTGTGCTAAATTCATGATATTCAGTGTGCGCTACCATTTCTTGGCATTCACATGGTGGTATTTGAATCAGAAAAACGCGCAATTCATTTCTTGTGCTTAGTTCATGATATTCAGTGTGCGCTACCATTCCTTGGCATTCACATGGTGGCCTTTGAATCGGCAAAACGCGCAATTAATTTCTTGTGTTTAATTCATGATATTCATTGTGTGTTACCATTTCATGGCATTTATGTGGTGTCATTCGAATCGGCAGAACGCGTAATTCATTTCTTGTGCTAAACTCATGTTACTCATCGTGCGCTACCATTTCATGGCATTCACTTGGTGGTATTCGAATCAGCCAGACGCGCAATTCATTTCTTGTGCTTAAATCAAGATGTTCATTGTACGCTACCACTTCATGGCATTTACTTGGTGGCCTTTGAATCGGCAAGACGCACAATTCATTTCTCGTATCTAACTCATGTTATTCATTGCGCACAATCATTTCATGGCATTTACAAACCTTTGTGGAAATCTGCAATGTGCGCAATCCATGTTCCTGCATTTTAAGAAAACTAAAGTGTTAGAATTTTAGATGTTATATTGTATGTGCATAATAAGTCCCTCAAGTACAATTCATATGGTGTTATAGAAATCATTCAGATTATTTCCTGGTCCTCATGCAAAAGACTATGCTTGAATTTTTTGCATGTTTCCAGTATGACAATGCTTAGAGTCATAGCCTAGTAATGATTAATATGATATAGGGGGTCATTCTGACCCCGGCGGTCTTAGACCGCCCGGGCCAGGGTCGGCGGGAGCACCGCCGACAGGCCGGCGGTGCCCCGCAGGGCATTCTGACCGCGGCGGTAAAGCCGCGGTCAGACCGGCAACACTGGGGCCGCCGAGGGGATTCCGACCCCCCCTACCGCCATCCAGTTCCCGGCGGTCCACCCGCCGGGAACCGGATGGCGGTAGGGGGGGTAGGGGGGGTCGCGGGGCCCCTGGGGGCCCCTGCAGGGGCCACCGTAAGAGGGCCCCTACAAGTATTTCACTGTCTGCTTGGCAGACAGTGAAATACGCGACGGGTGCAACAGCACCCGTCGCACCTTCCCACTCCGCCGGCTCGATTACGAGCCGGCATCCTCGTGGGAAGGGAGTTTTTCCCTGGGCTGGCGGGCGGTCTTTTGGCGACCGCCCGCCAGCCCAGGGAAAAACTCAGAATACCCTCCGCGGTCTACTGACCGCGGTGCGGTATTTCGGAGGGGGGAACTCTGGCGGGCGGCCTCCGCCGCCCGCCAGAGTTAGAATGACCCCCATAATCTTGATATTGTGGCCCGTATTTATACTTTTTTTAGCGCCGCATTTGCGCCGCTTTTTGACGCAAAACGGCGCAAACCTACAAAATACAATGGTATTTTGCAAGTTTGCGCCGTTTTTGCGTCAAAAAACGACGCAAATGCGGCGCAAAAAAAGTATAAATACGGGCCTGTGTGTTTTAACCTTTTCGCTTCCTACAAGTCTCCTTCCCAGCTGTTCCCTACCTAATCCCCTTTACCCCACTTGGACTCTCTTAGACTCTGTGACATTCTAATCAGAGTATTGGAGCTGTCTTGTGGTGGACGTGTTGGGAACATGCACAGACCCGAGGATCTTGAGGTACTGGGTTTTTCAGAACTGGTACTGATCCGGTAACCCAGCGGTGCCAGGGTACACCCAAAGACCTCGGGTACTTTCCTGATTCAGACCACAGAAACTCAGAGTCTTCTAGGTGAAGTCAAAGATCGAATTTATTGGCTGCAGCCAAGTAACAAGCGTCCTAGAAGTACAACAGCACGGTTTGTATGTTCTCAGGAGACTGTGTTTCAATGCAAAGTCAGGTTTCCTTATATACAGTTTTTTAAGCTTCAGGCAAACATTCTTGACATTTTGGTTGGTCATTCACATGTTTTCACTACAAAGGAAAAAACAGTGTCATGATGAAACCTCATATTTCATGTCATCCAACCCATAATAAATTACCCGGCAAGGCCTAGTATTTTACATCAGATAAGTGTGGACCCCCAATAAAAACGGGCACCTCCGCCTCGTAAAGTAAGAAGAAGAAAAGAGCAGGTGCAGGTGTGAGCAAGATTAGGCAGGGTGTGTGAGCGATAATAAGGGTTTTATGGCATGGTGTGCCTTGATGCTATCTGATTCGGCCACTGGGAGAGGGACTGACCAAACAGGTTTGGCCTGAGGCAATGGTTCCAGCTTGCCCAGGTCAGAGAAAAGTCAATCAAGGTGTACGTGTCCTTGGAATCAAATCTGACTGTATTATAAGCCTATGTGAGGGCAACTTTTAAAAATGGCTGCCGTGTATAAAATGGGAGCCACGAGTGCAGGACGAAAATGGCGATTTCGAGGTGAAAACGCTGCTGGAATTGAGCGAAAATGCTCATGCTTAGTGTACTAGTCATTATCGGTCTTTTGATACTAAAATCGTACTGCTGTGGCAAAGTAAATTACATGGGTCCAGAATTTTTAGAACCACAATCTGGTGACTCTGACAGCAATGGTCTGGACCGATCTGAGACGTATCTGACATATTCTTCTGCACTTCTTCATCTGAAGCCGCCCGTGGGTGTCTTGATAGATAGTCTGCAGGGTTTTCAGACCTAGGGCGGTATTCTAGCTGACATCTATAGTCTTCTAATTGGAGCATCCATTTCTCTATCCTAGGAGGAGGCTTTGTTGCAGTGCCATTGAACAAAGGTATTAAGGGCTTGTGATCACTATGAAGGGGCGTCGGTAAACGTAGATGGGAAAATGTTTGCAGCCCCAATGCACAGCGATCGCCTCCTTCTCTATTTGAGAGTACCTTTGTTCTGTCTCGGTTAGGGACCTACTAGCATAGGCTACCAGGGACCAAATCCCCTCATCCTGTTCGTGGAGTAGCACAGCTCCTAGTCCTTTTGGCCTTGCATCTACTGTGACCTTGGTGCTTCTTCTCGGTGTGGTTTCACTGGACAGCACGTCCTTGATGGCCTCAAAGGCAGCTTGCTCAACTGAGCCCCAGACCCATTATTCCGATGCTTTGGTCAAATTTCGGAGGGGTTGGGTGAGGGCGGACAGGTCCTTAATGAATTGGCCACAGTAATTTACCATGCCTAAAAAACTTCGGACCTAAGTCACGCATGTGGGAGGAGGCACATCTTTGACGTCACTTACTTTGGCTGGGTCTGGTGCAACGCCATTGGCTGAGAACATGTATCCAAAGAACTGTATTTTGTCTTTTAGGAACTCGCACTTCCTATGGTGTAACGTTAGCCCAGACTCCTGGATTCTATGGAGCACGTTTTAGAGGCAGGAGTGGTGTTCAGCAATGGTAGGCGCATGGATGAGAATATCATCACTGACATTTATTGTCCCTGGCAGATCGGCTAGTAGTTCCTGTATTACATTTTGGAAAACTTCTGCAGCACTGGAGATCCCAAAATGTAAGCGTTTATATCTCCTCAGCCTTACATGGGTAGAGAACGTCGTGATGTAGCGTGACTCTTCTGCTAACACTAACTGATGGTACCCCAACCTTAGGTCCAACTTTGAAAACCAACAGGACCCACTGAGTTCACCTAGAATGTCATCGATTGTGGGTGTCAAATGTCTCTCGCGCTTGATGACAGCGTTCGGAAGGCGCATGTCCACGCAGATGCGGACTTTCCTGGGTTGCTTCGGTTTGCGTGTCACTACAATTCGTGAAACCCACGGCATTGATCCTGTTACCCTCTGGATGATACCCGCCTTCTCAAGGTGATCCAACTCTTTTTCTACCTGGGGCCGGAGATGAAACGCAATGCATCTGTGGCGAAGGGCAACCGGTTGCACAGTCTTATCAATGTGTAGCTTCACTTCTTTGCTTCTTAAGCATCCAATTCCCTCAGATACTCCTCAGTACCGGGCCAACAGCTCTGTTATTGACACCTGGTGTATGCTGAATGCGAAGGTGACCACCCCCAGGTCTTCCGCAGCTTTGCAGCCTAGCAGCATTCCGCCTCCGTCTTCGCTCATGTAGACTTTAGCTGGAATTGTTTGAGATCCATGAGTGATCGTAGTTTGGAACATACCCTTCAGGGCGAGTGGTGTGTTCTGTCCCTAGGAGTGGACTTCTACTTTGGCCTTGGTCAGTACCGGAACTAGCATCAATCTGTGATGTTCCTCAGCAGCTAGAATATTGATTGACACTCCTGTGTCGACCACTGCCAAAGTCTTGTATGTACCTATAGAACCTGGCACTTGGGTAGCTTTGTTAGTAGAGGGGTGGTGTTGCCAACTGTGAACAGGGAGTGAATAACGTGCACCTCGGCTTCATCGTCATCCATGTCACTTCCGTGCTCAGACTTGCTTGACGCCGTGTTGACGGAAGCATTTCCAGTTCGGGTCCTACTTGACCTGCACACTTTTGCAAAGTGGTGTAGTTTCCCACAGCTAGCACATTTCTTGCCTCTTGCTAGGCAATCGGACGGTCTGCGTGAGGGTCCGCCACAATACCCGCACTGTCTTGTCGGCTGTTTGTTCGGGCGGTACTTCGTTTTGTACATGGATGGAGCTACTGTATTGGCGGCCTCCTCTTTTATGGGTCTCTGTAGGGCTGCTTCCATGTGAGACGCTCGGGCCTTCGACAATTGTTTTGTGCGCCTCATTTGTAAGATGTCGGGCAGAGACCTTCCAGACTCTTCTAGTATACGTTCTCTAAGTCTTAGTGAGGCACATCCTTGGATGATTTGCCCTCTTATCTCCTCTGCTTCGTCGGTAAATCTACATGTGCTGGCCAGATCTCTCAGTCTCATGTGGAAGGAGTCTAATGACTCTTCTGCCTGTTGCCGGGCCTGTTTAAAGATGAAACATTCATAATCAGTATTGGCCATTTGCTCAAAGTGCCTGTTCAAGGCGGCAATGAGAGTCGTGTGTGTTTTGGGAGCGTCTTCGACAAGGTTTTTGGAGATCTTGTAGATGTCTTTCCCCCCTAATTGGAGCAGCATGGCACGCTTCCGAGTGTCCTCTACCTTGGTAGCTTCAAAAAATAGTAGGACCCTCTCCACCCATTCTTTCCACTTAGGGGTTTGTGCAGAAGGGTCTCCCTCAACGAGAAACGGCTCTACCAGTGGTATGGCAGACATGGTATCAGTGATGTTAGATAATGGTAGCGAGCCTAGGCAATGACAGGGCAGAGTTGCTGAGCGTCGCACTCACCAGGCTGTCTGGGCTGGCCCTGAGAATAACTTAATGTTCAGCGTCGTGTAGGAGGCCTGGGGCACTTCCCTCTCCAGGTCCATCAGGGTGGGAGTACGTGGGGCCTCTGAGACAGCAGAGAAAGAGGCCCCATGCAGGAGCCACGTGTCAGGAGCAGCAGCAGAGGAAAACTGAGCTCTGGAGGATGTGGGGGGCGGGGCCATCGGCACAGGCCACACCGGGGGCAGAGCACCTCTTGAAGAGCGTGCGCATCAGCTGCACACCACAGGATCGCGGGGAGAATACCTGCTTCCTTGGTTCCCAGGGCAACCAAGATGCGCAGCTGGGAGTCCGGCAGGAGGAGACAGCACCGGAGCGCAGCACCCACGCGGCACCGCGTATGGAGCGGCCGTCACAGGGTGAAGGAACACGGTGAGTCGCTCCGTTCTTCATCGCCAAATGTAGTGTTTGGCCTGCTTGCACACACACTACCTGCTCACAAAATAATGGTGCCACACCAGGTTGCGTTATACCGTGTGGTCAGGTGCGGCTGTCGGCGGACACTCCTTTGCACAGTTTGTGTGCCTTGCCTGATTTTTCTCACGCCTCTGCTTACTTGACCACGCCCTTTATTCCTTTTATCAGTTTACCACTGACCTCGGGGTAAACCAACCACTGTTATATTACGTGGGGGTATACACTGTTACATACGGGCACGTGCAAGGATTATTCCCCTCGCTACGCCCCTTTCACATTGGTGGGGTCCGGTGACCATTTGCATCACTGGCACGTGACACCACAAAAGGAATGCGTGAAGAGAGAAAGGAACGTGAACGGAAAAGACAGAAAGGTGAACTGTAGTTTGTGAGGGTAGAGTGGAGAGAAAGCATACGCAGGGCAGAGCACGAAAGATTAGAGAATAGGAAAGGAGCGTCAGGAAATGGGAAGGAAGAAAAGCACATAGTGAGGGAGAGCGGGAAAGTTTATACCTCTGCCTCTGCTTTATAATATTCTTTTGTAGCTATAAGATATATTAAGGTGAGGGGTGAAAGGCCTGGATACACAATCGGGATTCTTTCACCGTGACATGGTTTTCTTTCATCAACAATGTATGTTTTCCTGGCACAAAAGGCATGCCTGATGAGAGCTACTAAAATATCAATCATACATTCGCCATTAAGTTTAGCTCGAGAATCAGAGTCTGTCACCCCAAACAAAGTGTCCCAGTATTTTTTTACTTGCGATTTTATATAGCAGCTAACTCAACCCAAAGGAAGTGCAGCGCTATATGCACAGAAACACCAGATGTGGACCAGAGCGGAGACTCCAACCCGGGTGCCCAGTTCCAAGGCCAGCAGCTCTTACCATAACGCCATGTCCAGGATCTGGCTTGGAGACTCAAAATCCCCCATTCAACGCTCCCACACACACACACTTTTCATTCATAGGGCAGGTAATTCAACTGATTCTGAACAGCTGATGATGAGAGGCGAGTTCATACACCCTGCCTCCAATCGGGTCCTACTCTCACAATCCCAAAAAGAAAGCAGCACTTGTTAAAGTTCACTGAGGAGAAGTGGACTCGTACATCCATCTCTCCCAAATAAAGCCCGCCTTTCAAGCAGAGCGCAACGCTTGCAGAGTATCCCAAAGTGCGAGAAAAGGCGGGAAATTACACCCACCTTACTTTTCTGACAGCAGCAGATACATTTCATCCACCAGCAGCAGAACCAGGGCTGCAGAGCTTAAAGCGGGGAAACAGTTTCAACTCTCATTGCCGGCTCAACTTCCTGTGATTTTGGGCAAATCATTTAATCACCCCGTGCCTACGAAAAAATGTCCCTGTGTAACGTAATTGGTGCTCTTTTAAAGAGCTCCTGTATCTCGGGGTTGAGTTTGTGCTATGTCAAACCGCAAAAAAAGGAGAGTTCTCACATTTCCAGTCCCTGGAGTAACAGCCCTGCCAGTCTGGATTTTACCTTGCATTGTGGGACTTGTGCTCTTTATTCCAATATAAAATCAGGACTACAACTCCCAGAATACAAAGGCAAAAAGATGGACTATCTGCACTCATGCAATAAAATTTTGAGTAAATATATTAACAATCATTATGTGACACGTGATTCCTAGTCATGGTTGACACTTTCCGTTAGTTCTGCCATTTTGACCAAGAGTACCTTGCATTCTGGGACTTGTAGTTTAATTTGAATTTTCCAATTAGAAGTTTGTTTGAATGACCCTATATGTAGAGTGACATTCATTAAACAGCCCTCCACGTGTGATATATGACATTCACTGGTCAGCCACAACAATCCAAGTTAGTCACCCAACCTCCTCATACTCTGTCTGTGGCAGTCCTTCTACAGCCCTTTTCTTTCAGATCCCGATATGTCTTCAGGGCTGGAGGTATCTGAGAGTACACACGGGGGTGGAGGGGGACTTCTGGCATGTCGAGCTACAGAGTGGCATTTGGCATTTCTGCCTCAGTTGAGAGGAAACTTGTGAGCAGCAGTGCAAGAAGAGAGGTCTGGAGTGCCTCCTGCTGCTAATGGAGAAAGGAGAGAGCTGCAAGAACACAGCAGTGTTTGGATTCAGTGGACAAGAATAGATACTGTTGTCAGATGGGGGCATGGCGAGGTACAAATCCTGGCAGTAATACATTTCTGAAAGCTGGTTTAGTGGAGGTTGTGTCTCATAATTTCTGCTCTGCTGAGCTCGGCCGTGTGTAGCACATGGTTACTCAGCTGCAGCGAGTGATGGTTCTAAGAGGTCCTTTTTAAATACCCCAACACAGCACATTACAAGCTTAAGCTGTACAGCAACAGGGCTGTTAGTTCTGTTACAGTTCATGCATGTGTGACTCACGCAGAGAGAAGGCCATTAATCCATGCTCAGTTACAGTGCAAAAGTTACTTACCTTCGGTAACACATTATCAGATAGAGACTCTATCTAGCTGCAGATTCCTTAGCTTTGAATTCCCTGGCGAGAGATTTGAATTTGGAATCTTTTGCTGAGCAATACCCTGTACGCGCCATCAGGTGGTGTCGTTCGGATCCGCGTGCGATGTCCGGCTCCGCGTGGCTTCATCAGCGTCGTTGGAGCCGTCTGTGATGTCACGGTCGCCTATAAAGACACCACCACATTGCCCCTACGTCTGTTATTTTATCCACAAAACGTCCACGCCAGAAATGCAGAGTCATGGATAGAACAAACATTTTGTCTGTGCAAAACTAGGGCCCTGAAAGGGATAAACTCAACCCTAATAGACATACCCACAGAGCGGGAAGGCATGGGTGGGTGTAAGGATTCTGCAGCTGGATAGTCTCTGCCAGATAATGCGTTACCGAAGGTAAGTAACTTGTTCATCTGATAGAGACTTCTAGCTGCAGATTGCTTACCTTTGAATAGATATCCAAGCCATAACCTCCTGGCGGTCTGGTGCGGATACCTCTACTTACACTAAGAAGTCCTGTAGGACTGACCGGGCAAAGTGCCCGTCTCTCCGTACCTGACTGTCAAGGCAGTAATGCTTTGCAAACTTGTGCAAAGAAGCCCACGTTGCCGCCTGACAAATCTCCAGGACTGGAACACCCTGAGCTAGCGCAATGGTAGTAGCTTTGCCCCTGGTAGAATGAGCCTGCAAGCCCTCAGGAGGCTGCTTCCTGGCCAATGCATAGCAGATCTTGATGCAGAGAATGACCAAGCTTGAAATGGTTCACTTCTGCACTGCAGAACTCTTCTTTGCTCCCATGTACTCCACAAAGAGTTGGTCATCCACCCGGAACTCTTTTGTGCCTTTCAAGGTAGAACGACAACGCTCTTTTTGGGTCGAGCCGGTGGAGTCGCTCCTCTTCCTTAGAAGGATGCAGTGGAGCAAAGAAGGTGGGCAGGGTGATGCTCTGACCCAGATGGAATGGGGTCACTAACTTGGGGAGGAAAGAGGCAGGAGTTCTGAGTACCACCTTGTCCAGATATATAGTGAGATATGGTGGCTTGGATGACAGAGCTCGCAGCCCCCTCACCCTCCTGGCAGATGTTATTGCCATTAAGAAGGCTGTCTTGATGGTGAGCAGCCAGAGGGGACAGTTGTGCAAAGGCTCGAAGGGAGCGCACATCAAAAATGTGAGGACCAGATTTAAGTCCCATTGGGGCATAACACAGGGCATAGGGGGAAACATATGTACAAGCCCTTTGTGGAATCTATGTACAACGGGGGATTTAAACAGAGAAGGCTGATCAGGCAGCCAAAGAAATGCCGATGAGGCAGACAGATAGCCCTTGAGAGTCCCCAAGGCAGAACCCTGCTGGGCAATGGAAAGTATGAAGAGAAGAATATCAGAGAGGGAAGCAGAGAGGATCAATTGACCTTTCTGTACAATAATATACAAAGCGTTTCCAATGGCAGGCGTATACTGTTTTTGAGGAGGGACACCTGGATGCCAAAATAACCTTACAGACTTCGGGAGGGAGGTCAAAAGCCATCAACTACTGCCGCTCAATCTCCACGCATGAAGGTGCAGAGTTGACAGGCTTAAGTGGAGAACCCTCCCCTCCTGCTGCAATGGAAGATCCTCCCAAAGGGGCAGCCTGATCGGAGGATTGATGCTCATCTTGAGAAGTTCAGGATACCAGACTCTTCATGTCCAATCCAGAGCTAGTAAGATAACTTTGGCCGGTCGCATCCCTGGTCTTCTTGAGAACTCTGGGCAGAAATGGTATGGGCGGGAAAGCGTTCAGGAGGCCTGAATTCCACTTGTGACGAAAAGCGTTGCTGAGCGATTGCGGCCTTGGAAACTGCAATGCGCAATACTGCTAACATTGTGTATTCTCTGCAGAAGCTAACAGATCTAACCAAGGCACTCCCCCCTGCTGAAAGAGTCCTTGCACCAACTCTGGATGGAGATACCATTTGTGATACGCTAGGCATCGACAGCTGAGTTCATCCGCCCTGGCGTTCAGAGAACCTGCCAGGTGTTGAACCACCAGGGTTATGCCCTGAGGTTCCAGCCATGTTCAGAGGCGCAGAGCCTCTTGACAAAGGGTCCACGACCCCACACCACCCTACTTGTTGCAGTACCACATTGCAGTGGTGTTGTCCATGAACACCTGCACTATCTTCCCTTTCACAATGGGAAGAAATGCTTTCAATGCCAGTCAGATCCCCCGGAGCTCCAGGAAGTTGATATGAAGACCAGATTCTGCCGGACACCAGAGGCCCCGGGTTTCTCCACCTCTCCTAGATGACCATCCCATCCCAGAAGTGACGCATCTGTCACTACTGTGAGATCTGGCTGGGGAAGGCCTCTCACCCAGTCGCAGTTCACTAACCACCACTGTAGGTCTTTTGCAGTTCCCTCCAAGATCTGAACCTGCCCACTGGAACTTCAGGTCCTTCTGCAGGGCTCTGATATGCAGTCTGGCATGTTAGACTAAAAGGATGCAGGAGGCCATGAGTCCCAGCAGCCTCAGTGTCTGTCTCATCGAAATCCAGGATAGAGGCCGAAACATCGGTATCATAACCTGAATATCCTGAACACGCTGCTCAGGAGGATAAACCCGAAACTGCACTGTGTCCAGAACAGCCCCGGTGAAAGGGAGCTCTTGAGAGGGAATCAGATATGACTTCAGCACGTTTATAGTGAACCCCAGCAAATGCAGGAGGTCCGCCAAAGTCTGAAGGTGGTTGACGCGAGCCTGGGGCGTAGGAACCTTCAACAGCCAGTCGTCTAGGTAGGGGAAGACTGAAATCCCTAACCTGCGCAGATGAGCTGCCACCACCGCCATCACTTTGGTGAACACCCCAGGGGCACTGGTGAGACTGAGGGGGGGGCACAGTAAACTGAAAGTGTTCATGGCCCACCTTGAACCGCAAGTAACGCCTGTGGGCGGGCAGGATGGGGATGTGAAAATACGCATCCTTCAAGTCCAACGCTACCATCCAGTCTCCTTGGCCTATGGCAGACAAGACTTGAGCCAGAGGGAACATCTGGAATTTCTCCTTTTTGAGGAAGAGATTGACGTCTCTTATATCCAAGATAAGGCGAAGACCCTTGTTCTTTTTTGGAATCAGAAAGTAGTGGGAATAACAACCACTGCCTACTTCTGACATTGGGACCCTTTCTATGGCTCCCTTGGCCAAGACAGCCGTAACTTCTTCGTGGAGCAAGATTAAATGATCCTCCATCAGCCGTTCTTTCAATGGAGGGATAGAGGGAGGGAAAGACTGAAAGGGGATGGAATAGCCCTTCTGTATGATCTGCAAGACCCATTTGTCCTATGTTATGGACCGCCAGTGAGGGAGATGAAATCGAATCCTCCCTCCAGTTGGACGAATATGGCCTTGCAGAACCATACTAGGAGGGCTTGGGCGTTGCGGAAGAGGGGTGCTGGGTAGTGACCGACCTCTGGCTAGACCCTCTGGGTTAGAAGGCACCCCAACCTTGTCCTTGCACTGGATGCTGTGAAGTTGGAGGACGGTGGCTGACCGGCGGGTGGCGTGGTACCCCGCCTCTTCCAAAGCCTCAAAAGGCAGACTGCTGGCGAGTGGGTACCGGGAGGCCCAAGGATCTGGCCGTAGCTCAAGAGTCCTTTAACCACTCAAGCGCCGAGTCTGCCTTCTCTCCAAAAAGGTATGAGCCATGTCATCGCAATTGCCCTGCCCAGCGAGACGGTTGTGTCCAAACCACAACGAATTGTAAACTTGGCTGCATCCCTCCCATTCTTGACAGCCTGAGTGAGAGTGTCCCGTATGCCCTTCGGGACCTGGGGCAGCACCTGTGCCACCGTATCCCATAAAGTATAGGAAAATCAGCCCAATAGGCATGAGGTGTTTACAGACCTCAATGCCAGGCTGGAGGAAGAAAACATCTTCTTCCCAAATTGGTCCAGCCTCTTGGATTTCCTATCCGGGGGAGCGGATGGAAGGCACCATGGGAAGTGGAGGCTTGGACCACCAAGCTCTCCGTGGTGGGGTGTTGGGTGAGGAAACTAGGGTCAGAAGGAGCTGGTCGATGGCGGGGGCCAATTGTCCTGTTTACAGGAGCCCCTGTGCTGGGTTTGGACCACGTCCGTAGCAGGACATCAGTAAGGACCTCATTGAAGGGTAACATCGGCTCTGATGTAGCAACCCCCAGCTGAAGCACCTCTGTTAGGATGTTAGTCCTGACCGGCACCGTAGGCAAGTCTAGGCCCAAGACATCAGCTGCTCTATGCACCACCATGGCATATGACGCTCCCTCCTCTGTAGCCACGGAAGGAGGTGAGAGCATACCAGCATCTGAAGAAGTATCCAGTCCACTGGCTTCCCTAAGATCCTCTTACCAGTACCTGTCTAAGTCAGAATCGATGTCCTATGATGTTGTTCTGGCTCTGGATCATCCTGAATGAGAATGCGGCTCAGACCACCAGTGGGTGCCGGTGGTGGTGGTGGGCACGTCTATGTCGGGACCTAAGCGGAGGAGGCCGACTGTGTGGAACCGGCATCGGTCCAGATCTGATATTGGATCCCAGGGTCCCCAACCGAGGCCGGCGCCACTGGTGAAGCCACTGGCGTCAAACCCGATGAGGCCCCTGCTGACCCTGCGGGGTCTGAAGACCCACCCGCGGAGGCAGCCCACTCAAAAACGAGGCGCATGGTTTTGTAGAAGTCTTTAATTTGAGCGGATGTTGCTCTGGCTCTGCGAAGTCGGCCCTGGCATCGGCTCCGTGGAACCGTGCTCGGAACGTCGACATTCCTGTGACGCCTTGTCGGCCTGACCGGCATGGTGAAGTCGAAGTCCCCTTTGACTTTTTCTTCTTCTTGTGCCTATTCCCCAAGTGACCGAAGGACTTCGAGTGCGAAGAGGAGGAATTGGGGCTCCTGGAGCAGTCCTGTGACCTCTTCCTCGAGCGGGACTGTGACATCCCAGGAGTCGCGCCAACCGAAATCGACTGCCGGGACGCCATGAGCTTTAGAGACCGCTCTCTCAAAGCATTCGGGCCATGGCCTGGCAGTCAGAGCATGACTTTGAGTCGTGGTCTCTGTCGGGGCACCAGATACATACCTGGTGGAAGTTCCTCACTGACATGGAGCGATGGCAGACGCAACGCGGCTTAAACCCCGTCTTCCTAGATGACATCTCCTTGCACAGACTCGAAAAAATCTTCGTCAAAACGGTTGAAAAAAGGCTTGCCAAAAAAGGCAAAGGGTAGCTCGATCCCGGACCTTCGCTTATCCGGCGCGGAAGGAAAACAACTGACGTATGAGCGCTGGGTGGTGCCTTTATAGGCGACCGTGACATCACAGATTGTTCCAACGACGCTGATGAAGCCACGTGGAGCCGGATGACACACGCGGATCCGAACAACGGCATCGGACGGCGCGTGCAGGGTATTGCTCAGCAAAAGATTCTGGATTCAAAGCTTACACCAGGGAATTCAAAGGGAAGGAATCTGCAGCTAGAAGTCCCTATAAGGTAGAAATTTACCTGACATTGGTGACCTTGTGATTGGTTCACATAGCAAGGAGGTGGAGCGCAGTCTTTGGTGCTTGGAGTGAAAAAAATAATCTGAGCTCAGCTGATATGCATGATTAACTTAGACCTTGTGGTAATCCAGGGAATGTTACAATATTCTTTAATTTAATGGGAGGTGTGTGGTACTTGGCAGAGCTAGGTTTTAATGGGGACAAATCTACTTGTGCTGTTAGGTGAAAAGAAGTCATGGGTGGGTCCCTTGGAGCGAGGCTTTCAGACCAGGCCAAACAAAGCAGATAAACTTTGCACTCAACTTTTATAAATTGGTTTCATGCAGAGCGGAATGATTGTGCCCCTTGTTCATTTCTGCATAATATCGCTGTCTCGGTTTCATCGAGATTGGTTCTAATTCTTGTCACCTCGAAGGAGGGCAAAGGTTCCCACCTTTGCCTGATTTCACACAGATAAAAATTACCACTGCCCTAAATACTGGAGTACTTCCTCACTGCAGGACACCCCACCATGTAGCATTCTGAGCTACAGGGAGGGACAGGCATGGTGACGATGCAAGTGCTGAAGTATCTGATTCAAGCTCTGGGGAAGATGGATATGGATCAGATAAAGTGCCTTTTCCAGGAATAAAAAGAGGGTAGATGAAGCAGGATTTTGTTTTGTGGCATTTGGGGCCCAGGCTCTAATAAGGGGCTATCTCCAGCCGGGAACTTTAAAATAAATTGTGACGTTCACACACCCCTAGTTAATGTGTCAAGGTTGCTATAAAGCACAAAATGAACCACATTATTTGCCTTTCCATGCCACGTAACTAAGTTAAACCTGAAGCAGTGCCACTTAATCTAAATGCCCTTTCTATACTACTCAATTGGAATCTTTATTAAAATTAAGTATTGCACATTTTAACACTGGGTGATTGCTTTTACCCAAATAAAATAAGTTTATAAGGTGAAAAATCCAATAAATATATTATCCTATGGCAACCCTTTGTTCAGATGTCCAGAAAACATTGTATGCTTACTTGCATATAACAGAAAATGTATGAAATAGCTAAATGCTGTTCATTGTCTACTAATGAACAATTAATTTGGAAATTATCATTTAGGCTTCATGTTTCTAACAAAAATGAACACAAAATGGAGAAAGGGTTGCATAGTAATGAGTAAATCAACCCCAGACCATCAGGGCCAATTTCATTTTATTAATTCCTATGAAGTAATCAAATAGTCATCTTCAAATCATCAGGAATAATCTAATCTTGAGAAGTAATCAAATACTCCTCAGATCATCAGGAACGATTACATCTGGTGAAGTCATCAGATGCTCATTTTCAAATCAACAGGCAGAAATTTCTAAACCTTGTTGATGACTTTAGGGAGTTGATGATGTCTGATGACGTGAAAACTTCTACAGTAGTTGGATGATCATACAATGACGCTGGGATGGCTTCTAAAGTCATCCTGTTTGACCTGGGTTCCGATGGTATTAAGAGAAAAAATCCTCCTCCTCGTCTGGAAGAATAACCATAGGAAAGGCCAAATTATCCTTCAGGTGGGTCATAACTTCCTTAAACTCAGCCCCTATAGAAAGCGTTTCCTCTGTTCCTCGTCTAAACCATCGGAATCTGGTTCAGGCAGGGAGGAGTGCTTAGGGAAGTTAGGCGCCAGACCCTCTCTTGCTGCACAAATTGAATCCACAGCTTTATTATTTATCACAGCCTGAAGGACATCCAAATCCATTCCAACAGGCTGATGCCGAGAAGATGTGTCTGACAAAGCTTCAAATTCTGAGCTGAACTCAGAAGAATGCCTCTGCTTTCCAGGAAGCTTTCCGTCTATGTCTGCAATCATCAAATAAATGCCGACCTGGAGGGAAAAGTCAGCTGCCTTGTATCATCAACAACTTCTGTGTTTGTTGCCTAGCAACAACCTGTGTTACTAGTGACACCGAGTGCTCCAAGAGGCTCTTTCCCACGCCTCTACTTTGCCTAGCAACCAAAGGGGTGGAGGCCGTAATCAGCGCATTTCAGGAAAGCAAAAAACCTAAGGGCCAGCTGTACGAAGCATTTTTACAGTCGTAAACAGCCCAACCAGAAAATTGCTTTTTTGTATGTACCAAAGCTAAATGCAACTCGTTAACTTGTTTACCAAATCACATTTTGCTTTTGTGATTCAGCATTAGGAAGGGGCGTGTTTAGAGCATCCCTTCCTAATACCGAATTGCACTAGGATGTAGGAATGTTTTGCGACCGGGAATGCGGTCACAAAACATTCGCAGTTACCACTAACTTCAAATTGGAGGTAACCCCTTCCCCTTTGTGAATGGAAGTGTAAATATTTTTTCAGAGCATGTAGTGGTCCCACTGCATATGCTGAAACAAAATGAAAAGAAAACTTTTCTTTTTTTGTTTGAAATGCATCACGTTTTCCTTTAAGGAAAACGGATGTCATAAAAAAAAAAAAACTGCTTTATTGAAAAGCAGTCACAAACATGGTGGTCTGCTGTCCCCAGCCGGCCACCATACCTGTGAGTGCGGCCATTTCCAATGGGGTCACAAATTGTTACCACCTTATGAATATAGATAAGGTAGGTCTTTGCGACCCCATTAGGAATCGCTAAATGTGTCTGAGACACATTTGTACATATCATTTTGCGAGTCTCTAATTGTAACTCATAAAAAGTAGCAATTAGACACTCACAAAATGAAATGGACATACATGTGGCCCTAAAGCCGCTCAAGCGCTTATACGAATGGGGGCAGTGGCAACAAAGAGGAAGGAAACCATACATCCGCTAGTTTGGGCAGTGGACAATCATGCTCCAGACGTAAAACCAGGTAAATTAAGTTGCCGCTCCTAATTTCTTAGCATAGGAGCAGCAATGTGTTAAAAAACTGCACAGTCCTCGGCCACTAGAGCAGGCTTTGACAATGCAACTCATGGGCGCAGGTGTCAAAAGATGACAATTAACTTGCTCAAAATGTGCGAAACGTATTGCATTGCAAATGCTTGTTTAGGACTTGTGCCCTCCCTTGGGAGTGCAAATGCTGGAATAAAACGTATTAGTTTGGACAAGAGTAGCGCAGATTCGTGTGCTTCGGAAGCATTCCGCATTCCAGCTGCAGGGGGCCCATAGCGCAACAAATTGAGGTCTAACTGGCGCATTTGCAGGTGTTGCCTCATTCTAGGTATTAGAAAACCCTCAGGCCCTCATTACGACTTTGGCGGCCTTTTCTGAAGACCACCGAAGCCGCGGATGGCAACATACATATGGCGGTATGCTTGGCGCCCTATTATGACATTTCCGCTGGGCCAGCAGACGGAAACAGTGGAAAATTCACAACAACATTGAAGCCGGCTCGTAATAGTGCTGGCGGCAATGTTGAGGTGCAGCGGGTGAAGCAGCACCCGTCGCGCATTTCACTGCCCGAAATTCAGGTAGTGAAATGCACGATGGGGCTGTGCATGGGGGCCCCTGCCCTGCCCATGCCAAGTGCATGGGCAGTGCAGGGGCCCCCCCTTACTGCCAGACTTTCCATGGCGGCGTTTACCACCATGGACAGTGCTGCCCTGGGGGATTACAACCGCTGGGACTTGGTAGCCTGGCGGTCCTGGTGGTATTACATAGTATGGCGGTGAGTACTGCCAGTCTGTTGGCGGTAGTACCTCCATACTATCACCGACCTCCGGGGTCATAATGGCCCCCTCAATGCCTTAAGTAAATGTTTCGAAATACGCAGTTTACTAGTACAGTTTATAAATGGATTTAATGCCCGAAGCAGCCACAAAGTTCTGTTTTGGGCCGGCCCCCGCCGATTTCCAGACTAACAGTCTGTCAATACCTGCTTCTTAATATCAGCAAACACTGACCTGAGTGTGCGAGACTCGCACAATCTGGAGATTTACAACACTTGAGGGCTGCCGTTCACCATGTTTAGAAAAGTCCACTTGCCGTGGCATAACGCACAAGGACGCCCATGCTCCCGCCCTCCGACACAAACACTCACACTTGCAAAGGGTTGAGGTCTGAAGAGGTGTGGCCTCGGGCACGTCCTGTCTGCTTCATCCCGAGAGATCAGCGAGGTTGCGCTGTGTGGAAGCCTCCATGAGGCCAGATAATCGTGCTCTATAAAACAAGTCGTCCACGGCACATTGTCCTTTCATGTACACTCAGGGGGTCATTCCGACTCCCGCCGGCCGCGGTATCCGCAGGGCCGGTGGGAGCCGCCAGAATACCGATGCGCGGTCACAAGACCGCTGCGGGTATTCTGGGTTTCCCGCTGGGCTGGCGGGCGACCGCCAGAAGGCCGCCCGCCAGCCCAGCGGGAAACACCCTTCCACAAGGATGCCGGCTCCGAATGGAGCCGGCGGAGAGGAAGGGGTGCGACGGGTGCAGTTGCACCCGTCGCGATTTTCAGTGTCTGCATGGCAGACACTGAAAATCATGGTGGGGCCCTGTTACGGGGGCCCCTGCAGTGCCCATGCCATTGGCATGGGCACTGCAGGGGCCCCCAGGGGCCCCACGACACCCCATACCGCCATCCTGTTCCTGGCGGCCAAAACTGCCAGGAACAGGATGGCGGTATGGGGGTCGGAATCCCCATGGCGGCGCAGCAAGCTGCGCCGTCATGGAGGATTCCCCAGGGCAGCGGAAAACCGGCGGTACACCGCCGGTTTTCCGTTTCTGACCGCGGCTGTACCGCCGCGGTCAGAATGCCCTTGGGAGCACCGCCAGCCTGTTGGCGGTGCTCCCGCGGTACCCGGCCCTGGCGGTCCATGACCGCCAGGGTCGGAATGACCGCCTCAGTCCAACCCTTCTCTGCAGGTCTCTTTGCACAGGTATGGGGAACTCTCTAATGCCGCTCTTCAGGTTTGGCCTGGATACATGGCTCCATTTGCCATTGTCGGGTTTTACGAATAGGGACGGACATTGGTTGTTAAGACTCTAATGAGGACAACGAGCCTGGTTTCAAGTAGATTGGGCTCGAGGTGGGTGAGCCAACCGAGCCAGGGGTGTGGCTCGGATCTTAGAGCCCTTGCACGAGCCAAGCCCTGAAATAGTTATGTAAATCATACACCAAAACACATAAAATATAATAACGTTTTTTCAAAGTTGCAGAACGTGCATTTGTTTAACACGTGGAAGCTTTGACATTAAGGACACATTATCACACCGCACTGAGAAGTGCTTATTAAAAGTGATAGTTTCGTACAACTGGTGTTCTGATGTCACATAGTTAAACATGCTTTCGTACGCAATAATGAAGAAACACAATGTAAGCAGGGAAGCATTGATTTTCTCCAGGTTTTCTGGTTTCACGCTGCACAAACCAGCCAGTAAATGGCCATTTAGTCTTCATCCCTTATGTTGAGGCTTTGTATTTACCTTTTAGAGCATTCTTCTGCAGTCTTTAAAATACAGCGCAAACTCACCCCTGAAGGATTGGAACGCTTTACCCGAGCACCAATTACATTACACAGTGTTGTAGGAAAGTACCATCTTGCCTGGCATGTTACCCCCATTTTTCACTGTATATATGTTGTTTTAGTTGTATGTGTCACTGGGACCCTGGTAACCCAGGGCCCCAGTGCTCATAAGTGTGCCTGTATGTGTTACCTGTGTAGTGACTAACTGTCTCACTGAGGCTCTGCTAATCAGAACCTCAGTGGTTATGCTCTCTCATTTCTTTCCAAATTGTCACTGACAGGCTAGTGACCATTTTTACCAATTTACATTGGCTTACTGGAACACCCTTATAATCCCCTAGTATATGGTACTGAGGTACCCAGGGTATTGGGGTTCCAGGAGATCCCTATGGGCTGCAGCATTTCTTTTGCCACCCATAGGGAGCTCTGACAATTCTTACACAGGCCTGCCACTGCAGCCTGAGTGAAATAACGTCCACGTTATTTCACAGCCATTTTACACTGCACTTAAGTAACTTATAAGTCACCTATATGTCTAACCTTTACCTGGTAAAGGTTAGGTGCAAAGTTACTTAGTGTGAGGGCACCCTGGCACTAGCCAAGGTGCCCCCACATTGTTCAGAGCCAATTCACTGAACTTTGTGAGTGCGGGGACACCATTACACGCGTGCACTACATATAGGTCACTACCTATATGTAGCTTCACCATGGTAACTCCGAATATGGCCATGTAACATGTCTATGATCATGGAATTGCCCCCTCTATGCCATCCTGGCATTGTTGGTACAATTCCATGATCCCAGTGGTCTGTAGCACAGACCCTGGTACTGCCAGACTGCCCTTCCTGGGGTTTCTCTGCAGCTGCTGCTGCTGCTGCTGCCAACCCCTCAGACAGGCATCTGCCCTCCTGGGGTCCAGCCAGGCCTGGCCCAGGATGGCAGAACAAAGAACTTCCTCTGAGAGAGGGTGTGACACCCTCTCCCTTTGGAAAATGGTGTGAAGGCAGGGGAGGAGTAGCCTCCCCCAGCCTCTGGAAATGCTTTGTTGGGCACAGAGGTGCCCAATTCTGCATAAGCCAGTCTACACCGGTTCAGGGACCCCTTAGCCCCTGCTCTGGCGCGAAACTGGACAAAGGAAAGGGGAGTGACCACTCCCCTGACCTGCACCTCCCCTGGGAGGTGTCCAGAGCTCCTCCAGTGTGCTCCAGACCTCTGCCATCTTGGAAACAGAGGTGCTGCTGGCACACTGGACTGCTCTGAGTGGCCAGTGCCACCAGGTGACGTCAGAGACTCCTTGTGATAGGCTCCTTCAGGTGTTAGTAGCCTTTCCTCTCTCCTAGGTAGCCAAACCCTCTTTTCTGGCTATTTAGGGTCTCTGTCTCTGGGGAAACTTTAGATAACGAATGCATGAGCTCAGCCGAGTTCCTCTGCATCTCCCTCTTCACCTTCTGATAAGGAATCGACCGCTGACCGCGCTGGAAGCCTGCAAACCTGCAACATAGTAGCAAAGACGACTACTGCAACTCTGTAACGCTGATCCTGCCGCCTTCTCGACTGTTTTCCTGCTTGTGCATGCTGTGGGGGTAGTCTGCCTCCTCTCTGCACCAGAAGCTCCGAAGAAATCTCCCGTGGGTCGACGGAATCTTCCCCCTGCAACCGCAGGCACCAAAAAGCTGCATCTCCGGTCCCTTGGGTCTCCTCTCAGCACGACGAGCGAGGTTCCTCGAATCCAGCGACACCGTCCAAGTGACCCCCACAGTCCAGTGACTCTTCAGCCCAAGTTTGGTGGAGGTAAGTCCTTGCCTCACCTCGCTGGGCTGCATTGCTGGGAACCGCGACTTTGCAAGCTTCTCCGGCCCCTGTGCACTTCCGGCGGAAATCCTGTGTGCACAGCCAAGCCTGGGTCCACGGCACTCTAACCTGCATTGCACGACTTTCTAAGTTGGTCTCCGGCGACGTGGGACTCCTTTGTGCAACTTCGGCGAGCACCGTTTCACGCATCCTCGTAGTGCCTGTTTCTGGCACTTCTCCGGGTGCTACCTGCTTCAGTGAGGGCTCTTTGTCTTGCTCGACGTCCCCTCTCTCTGCAAGTCCAATTTGCGACCTCCTGGTCCCTCCTGGGCCCCAGCAGCGTCCAAAAACGCCAAACGCACGATTTGCGTGTAGCAAGGCTTGTTGGCGTCCATCCGGCGGGAAAACACTTCTGCACGACTCTCCAAGGCGTGGGGGATCCATCCTCCAAAGGGGAAGTCTCTAGCCCTTGTCGTTCCTGCAGTATTCACAGTTCTTCAGCCTAGTAAGAGCTTCTTTGCACCAACCGCTGGCATTTCTTGGGCATCTGCCCATCTCCGAGCTGCTTGTGACTTTTGGACTTGGTCCCCTTGTTCCACAGGTACCTTCAGACAGGAATCCATCGTTGTTGCATTGCTGATTTGTGTTTTCCTTGCATTCTCCCTCTAACACGACTATTTTGTCCTTAGGGGAACTTTGGTGCACTTTGCACTCACTTTTCAGGGTCTTGGGGTGGGTTATTTTGCTAACTCTCACTATTTTCTAATAGTCCCAGCGACCCTCTACAAGGTCACCTAGGTTTGGGGTCCATTCGTGGTTCGCATTCCACTTCTGGAGTATATGGTTTGTGTTGCCCCTATCCCTATGTTTCCCCATTGCATCCTATTGTAACTATACATTGTTTGCACTGTTTTCTAAGACTATACTGCATATTTTTGCTATTGTGTATATATATCTTGTGTATATTTCCTATCCTCTCACTGAGGGTACACTCTAAGATACTTTGGCATATTGTCATAAAAATAAAGTACCTTTATTTTTAGTATAACTGTGTATTGTGTTTTCTTATGATATTGTGCATATGACACTAAGTGGTACTGTAGTAGCTTCACACGTCTCCTAGTTCAGCCTGAGCTGCTTTGCTAAGCTACCATTATCTATCAGCCTAAGCTGCTAGACACCCTATACACTAATAAGGGATAACTGGGCCTGGTGCAAGGTGCAAGTACCCCTTGGTACTCACTACAAGCCAGTCCAGCCTCCTACATTGGTTGTGCAGTGGTGGGATAAGTGCTTTGAGACTACTTACCACTCTTGTCATTGTACTTTTCATAAGAGAAAAATATACAAAACAAGGTCAGTGTATATACACATAGCCAAAAAGTTTTGCATTTCCTCTTTTCACTCTTTTCTAAGTGCTGAAAAGTACTTCTAAACTTTCAAAAAGTTCTTAAAAGTTTAAAAAGTTTTTTTCTGTCTTTCCAAAAAGTTCTGAAAACTTTTTTCTCTTTTGCTATCACTTTAACTCTCTCTAAAAAATGTCTGGCACAGGCCAAAAAGTTGAACTGTCCAAACTTGCATATGATCACCTTAGCTGGAAAGGAGCAAGGAGTCTCTGCATAGAGAGAGGTTTGAGTGTAGGGAAGAATCCTTCCTTAGAACTGTTAATTAATATGCTTAGAGTACAGGATAAGGCCATAAGTGCCCAATCTGTAGAAAAAGTAGCTAATGGTTCTCAATCTGATCCAGGGACTCCCCCAGGAAAAGGTTCAGGAAAGAAACTTCTTAGCCTGCCCATTACTAGACAGTCTAGCATAGTTGGTACAGAGGTTGAATCACATCATACTGATGATGTGCTCTCACATTATACTGGTAGCCAAGCTGTTAGGGTGCCCTCTGTAAGGGACAGGTCTCCTTCTGTTCATTCCCATCATACCTCTGTATCTAGAAATGTCCCACCCACCCACCCTGATGACAGATTGTTGGAAAGGGAGCTCAATAGATTGAGAGTGGAGCAAACCAGACTGAAGCTCAAGAAGCAACAGCTGGATTTGGATAGACAGTCTTTAGAAATAGAGAGGGAAAGACAGAAAATGGGTTTAGATATCCATGGTGGCAGCAGCAGTATTCCCCATAGTCATCCTGCAAAAGAGCATGATTCCAGGAATCTGCATAAGATAGTTCCCCCTTACAAGGAGGGGGATGACATTAACAAGTGGTTTGCTGCACTTGAGAGGGCCTGTGCTGTACAGGATGTCCCTCAAAAGCAGTGGGCTGCTATCCTATGGCTATCATTTACTGGAAAAGGTAGGGATAGGCTCCTTACTGTAAAAGAAAATGATGCTAACAATTTCCAAGTTCTTAAGAATGCACTCCTGGATGGTTATGGCTTAACCACTGAACAGTACAGGATCAAGTTCAGAGATACCAAAAAGGAGTCTTCACAAGACTGGGTTGATTTCATTGACCAGGCAGTGAAGGCCTTGGAGGGGTGGTTACATGGCAGTAAAGTTACTGATTATGACAGCCTGTATAACTTAATCCTGAGAGAGCATATTCTTAATAATTGTGTGTCTGATTTGTTACACCAGTACTTGGTGGACTCTGATCTGACCTCTCCCCAAGAATTGGGAAAGAAGGCAGACAAATGGGTCAGAACAAGAGTGAACAGAAAAGTTCATACAGGGGGTGACAAAGATGGCAACAAAAAGAAGGATGGTAAGTCTTCTGACAAGGGTGGGGACAAATCTAAAAATGAGTCTTCATCAGGCCCACAAAAACACTCTGGTGGGGGTGGTGGGCCCAAATCCTCCTTTAATCAGAACAAGGAAAAGAAACCATGGTGCTATTTATGTAAGATAAAAGGCCATTGGACAACAGACCCCAGTTGTCCAAAGAAAGGCACCACAGCTCCTACCACTACAACCCCTACTGCTACACCTAGTGTCCCTACTAATAGCAGTGGTGGTGGGAGCAAACCTACTAATAGCCAATCCAAGGGAGTAGCTGGGCTCACTTTTGGTAATTTAGTTGGGGTTGGTCTGATTAGGGAGACCACAGAGGCTACTTTAGTCTCTGAAGGGGCTATTGACTTAGCCACTTTGGTTGCTTGCCCCCATAACTTGGAGAAGTACAAGCAACTAACCCTAATAAATGGTGTTGAGGTCCAGGCCTACAGGGACACAGGTGCCAGTGTCACAATGGTGATTGAGAAACTGGTGCACCATGAACAACACATACTTGGACACCAGTACCAAGTAACCGATGCTCACAACATAACACAAAGCCACCCCATGGCTGTTGTAAATCTCAACTGGGGGGGGGTATCTGGTCCAAAGAAAGTTGTGGTAGCTTCAGATTTACCTGTAGACTGTCTATTAGGGAACGATTTGGAGACATCAGCTTGGTCAGATGTGGAGTTGGAGGCCCATGCAGCAATGCTGGGCATCCCAGGGCATATTTTTGCTTTGACAAGGGCTCAGGCCAAAAAGCAAAAAGGACAGGGAAGCTTGGATCCTGGAACAATGGACCAAGTGCTCCCTAAAGCTAGGGCTAGTAGAAGCAAACCACTTCCTACTATCCCTCCCTCTACAGTGGATTCTACTTCTGAGGAAGAAGAATTCCCTCCCTGTGCAGAACCTACACCAGAGGAGCTGGAAGCAGACACTGCTGAGCTTTTGGGTGAAGGGGGGCCTGCCAGAGAGGAGCTGAGTGTGGCACAGCAAACCTGTCCCACATTAGAGGGTCTCAGACAGCAAGCTGTCAAACAGGCTAATGGGGATGTCAGTGACTCACACAGAGTTTACTGGGAGGACAACCTCTTGTACACTGAGCAAAGGGATCCTAAACCTGGAGCTGCCAGGAGATTAGTGATTCCTCAGGAGTACAGAAAGTTCCTCCTAACACTGGCACATGACATTCCCTTAGCTGGGCACCTGGGTCAAATGAAAACTTGGGACAGATTGGTACCACTGTTTCATTGGCCTAGGATGTCTGAGGACACAAAAGAATTTTGTAAGTCCTGTGAAACCTGTCAAGCCAGTGGCAAGACAGGTGGCACTCCAAAGGCACCCCTTATCCCACTGCCTGTGGTTGGGGTTCCCTTTGAAAGGGTAGGGGTTGACATAGTTGGCCCCCTTGACCCTCCTACTGCTTCAGGCAATAGGTTTATATTGGTGGTAGTGGACCATGCCACAAGATATCCTGAAGCTATTCCTTTAAGGACCACTACAGCTCCTGCAGTGGCAAAGGCCCTCCTGGGAATATTTTCCAGGGTGGGCTTCCCAAAGGAAGTAGTATCAGACAGAGGAAGCAATTTCATGTCTGCATACTTAAAGGCCATGTGGAAGGAGTGTGGTGTAACTTACAAGTTCACAACACCCTATCATCCACAAACAAATGGACTGGTGGAGAGATTTAATAAAACTCTCAAAGGCATGATTATGGGACTCCCTGAAAAACTCCGCAGGAGATGGGATATCCTTCTACCATGCCTCCTTTTTGCCTACAGGGAGGTACCCCAGAAAGGAGTGGGCTTCAGCCCCTTTGAACTTCTTTTTGGACACCCTGTTAGGGGTCCACTCACACTTGTAAAGGAGGGTTGGGAACAACCTTTAAAAGCTCCTAAGCAGGATATTGTGGATTATGTACTTGGCCTCAGATCAAGGATGGCTGAGTACATGAAAAAGGCCAGTAAAAACCTTCAGGCCAGCCAAGAGCTCCAGAAGCAATGGCATGATCAGAAGGCTGTTTTGGTTCAGTACCAACCAGGGCAGAAAGTGTGGGTCTTGGAGCCTGTGGCCCCAAGAGCACTCCAAGATAAATGGAGTGGTCCACACACAATTGTTGAAAAGAAGGGTGAAGTCACCTACTTGGTTGACTTAGGCACTGCCAGGAGTCCCCTTAGGGTGCTCCATGTCAACCGCCTGAAACCCTACTATGACAGGGCTGATCTCACCCTGCTCATGGCAACAGATGAGGGACAGGAAGAAGACAGTGATCCTCTACCTGATCTCTTCTCTTCCACAGAACAAGATGCTCTTGTGGAAGGGGTAGTTTTGGCTGATTGTCTTACTGCTGAGCAGAAAGATAATTGCATAAATCTCCTAGGACAATTTTCAGAACTCTTCTCCATTGTGCCAGGCACCACTTCTTGGTGTGAGCACACTATAGATACTGGAGACAGTTTACCTGTCAAAAGTAAGATCTATAGGCAGCCTGACCATGTCAGGGACTGCATAAAGCAAGAAGTTCAGAAGATGTTGGAACTAGGAGTAGTTGAGCACTCTGACAGTCCATGGGCTTCTCCTGTGGTACTGGTACCAAAACCCAATTCTAAAGATGGAAAGAAGGAAATGAGGTTTTGTGTAGACTATAGAGGTCTCAACTTGGTAACCAAAACAGATGCTCACCCTATACCCAGGGCAGATGAGCTAATAGATACACTGGCATCTGCCAAGTATCTAAGCACTTTTGATTTGACTGCAGGGTATTGGCAGATCAAAATGTCAGAAGATGCTAAACCTAAGACTGCATTTTCTACCATTGGAGGACATTACCAGTTTACTGTAATGCCTTTTGGTTTGAAAAATGCACCTGCCACTTTTCAGAGGTTGGTGAACACAGTCCTGCAAGGGCTGGAAGCTTTCAGTGCAGCATATTTGGATGATATAGCTGTCTTTAGCTCCAGCTGGGATGATCACCTGGTCCACCTTTGGAAAGTTTTGGAGGCCCTGCAAAAGGCAGGCCTCACTATCAAGGCTTCAAAGTGCCAGATAGGGCAGGGTAAGGTGGTTTATCTGGGACACCTTGTTGGTGGGGAACAGATTGCACCACTTCAGGGGAAAATCCAAACTATTATTGATTGGATTCCCCCTACCACTCAGACTCAGGTGAGAGCCTTCCTAGGCCTCACTGGGTATTACAGGAGGTTCATTAAGAACTATGGCTCCATTGCAGCCCCTCTTAATGACCTCACATCCAAGAAAATGCCTAAAAAGGTATTATGGACAGCAAACTGTCAGAAAGCTTTTGAGGAGCTGAAGCAGGCCATGTGCTCTGCACCTGTCCTGAAAAGCCCTTGTTACTCTAAAAAATTCTATGTCCAAACTGATGCATCTGAATTAGGAGTAGGGGCAGTCCTATCACAACTTAATTCTGAGGGCCAGGATCAACCTGTTGCTTTTATTAGTAGAAGGTTGACCCCTAGAGAAAAGCGTTGGTCTGCCATTGAGAGGGAGGCCTTTGCTGTGGTCTGGGCTCTGAAGAAGTTGAGGCCATACCTGTTTGGCACTCACTTCATTGTTCAGACAGACCACAAACCTCTACTTTGGCTAAAACAAATGAAAGGTGAAAATCCTAAATTGTTGAGGTGGTCCATATCCCTACAGGGAATGGACTATACAGTGGAACATAGACCTGGGAGTAGCCACTCCAATGCAGATGGACTCTCCAGATATTTCCACTTAGACAATGAAGACTCATCAGGTAATGGCTAGTCTTATTGTCCTTCGTTTGGGGGGGGGTTGTGTAGGAAAGTACCATCTTGCCTGGCATGTTACCCCCATTTTTCACTGTATATATGTTGTTTTAGTTGTATGTGTCACTGGGACCCTGGTAACCCAGGGCCCCAGTGCTCATAAGTGTGCCTGTATGTGTTACCTGTGTAGTGACTAACTGTCTCACTGAGGCTCTGCTAATCAGAACCTCAGTGGTTATGCTCTCTCATTTCTTTCCAAATTGTCACTGACAGGCTAGTGACCATTTTTACCAATTTACATTGGCTTACTGGAACACCCTTATAATCCCCTAGTATATGGTACTGAGGTACCCAGGGTATTGGGGTTCCAGGAGATCCCTATGGGCTGCAGCATTTCTTTTGCCACCCATAGGGAGCTCTGACAATTCTTACACAGGCCTGCCACTGCAGCCTGAGTGAAATAACGTCCACGTTATTTCACAGCCATTTTACACTGCACTTAAGTAACTTATAAGTCACCTATATGTCTAACCTTTACCTGGTAAAGGTTAGGTGCAAAGTTACTTAGTGTGAGGGCACCCTGGCACTAGCCAAGGTGCCCCCACATTGTTCAGAGCCAATTCACTGAACTTTGTGAGTGCGGGGACACCATTACACGCGTGCACTACATATAGGTCACTACCTATATGTAGCTTCACCATGGTAACTCCGAATATGGCCATGTAACATGTCTATGATCATGGAATTGCCCCCTCTATGCCATCCTGGCATTGTTGGTACAATTCCATGATCCCAGTGGTCTGTAGCACAGACCCTGGTACTGCCAGACTGCCCTTCCTGGGGTTTCTCTGCAGCTGCTGCTGCTGCCAACCCCTCAGACAGGCATCTGCCCTCCTGGGGTCCAGCCAGGCCTGGCCCAGGATGGCAGAACAAAGAACTTCCTCTGAGAGAGGGTGTGACACCCTCTCCCTTTGGAAAATGGTGTGAAGGCAGGGGAGGAGTAGCCTCCCCCAGCCTCTGGAAATGCTTTGTTGGGCACAGAGGTGCCCAATTCTGCATAAGCCAGTCTACACCGGTTCAGGGACCCCTTAGCCCCTGCTCTGGCGCGAAACTGGACAAAGGAAAGGGGAGTGACCACTCCCCTGACCTGCACCTCCCCTGGGAGGTGTCCAGAGCTCCTCCAGTGTGCTCCAGACCTCTGCCATCTTGGAAACAGAGGTGCTGCTGGCACACTGGACTGCTCTGAGTGGCCAGTGCCACCAGGTGACGTCAGAGACTCCTTGTGATAGGCTCCTTCAGGTGTTAGTAGCCTTTCCTCTCTCCTAGGTAGCCAAACCCTCTTTTCTGGCTATTTAGGGTCTCTGTCTCTGGGGAAACTTTAGATAACGAATGCATGAGCTCAGCCGAGTTCCTCTGCATCTCCCTCTTCACCTTCTGATAAGGAATCGACCGCTGACCGCGCTGGAAGCCTGCAAACCTGCAACATAGTAGCAAAGACGACTACTGCAACTCTGTAACGCTGATCCTGCCGCCTTCTCGACTGTTTTCCTGCTTGTGCATGCTGTGGGGGTAGTCTGCCTCCTCTCTGCACCAGAAGCTCCGAAGAAATCTCCCGTGGGTCGACGGAATCTTCCCCCTGCAACCGCAGGCACCAAAAAGCTGCATCTCCGGTCCCTTGGGTCTCCTCTCAGCACGACGAGCGAGGTTCCTCGAATCCAGCGACACCGTCCAAGTGACCCCCACAGTCCAGTGACTCTTCAGCCCAAGTTTGGTGGAGGTAAGTCCTTGCCTCACCTCGCTGGGCTGCATTGCTGGGAACCGCGACTTTGCAAGCTTCTCCGGCCCCTGTGCACTTCCGGCGGAAATCCTGTGTGCACAGCCAAGCCTGGGTCCACGGCACTCTAACCTGCATTGCACGACTTTCTAAGTTGGTCTCCGGCGACGTGGGACTCCTTTGTGCAACTTCGGCGAGCACCGTTTCACGCATCCTCGTAGTGCCTGTTTCTGGCACTTCTCCGGGTGCTACCTGCTTCAGTGAGGGCTCTTTGTCTTGCTCGACGTCCCCTCTCTCTGCAAGTCCAATTTGCGACCTCCTGGTCCCTCCTGGGCCCCAGCAGCGTCCAAAAACGCCAAACGCACGATTTGCGTGTAGCAAGGCTTGTTGGCGTCCATCCGGCGGGAAAACACTTCTGCACGACTCTCCAAGGCGTGGGGGATCCATCCTCCAAAGGGGAAGTCTCTAGCCCTTGTCGTTCCTGCAGTATTCACAGTTCTTCAGCCTAGTAAGAGCTTCTTTGCACCAACCGCTGGCATTTCTTGGGCATCTGCCCATCTCCGAGCTGCTTGTGACTTTTGGACTTGGTCCCCTTGTTCCACAGGTACCTTCAGACAGGAATCCATCGTTGTTGCATTGCTGATTTGTGTTTTCCTTGCATTCTCCCTCTAACACGACTATTTTGTCCTTAGGGGAACTTTGGTGCACTTTGCACTCACTTTTCAGGGTCTTGGGGTGGGTTATTTTGCTAACTCTCACTATTTTCTAATAGTCCCAGCGACCCTCTACAAGGTCACCTAGGTTTGGTGTCCATTCGTGGTTCGCATTCCACTTCTGGAGTATATGGTTTGTGTTGCCCCTATCCCTATGTTTCCCCATTGCATCCTATTGTAACTATACATTGTTTGCACTGTTTTCTAAGACTATACTGCATATTTTTGCTATTGTGTATATATATCTTGTGTATATTTCCTATCCTCTCACTGAGGGTACACTCTAAGATACTTTGGCATATTGTCATAAAAATAAAGTACCTTTATTTTTAGTATAACTGTGTATTGTGTTTTCTTATGATATTGTGCATATGACACTAAGTGGTACTGTAGTAGCTTCACACGTCTCCTAGTTCAGCCTGAGCTGCTTTGCTAAGCTACCATTATCTATCAGCCTAAGCTGCTAGACACCCTATACACTAATAAGGGATAACTGGGCCTGGTGCAAGGTGCAAGTACCCCTTGGTACTCACTACAAGCCAGTCCAGCCTCCTACAAGTGTCACATGCATTTTTTTTATAGGCACAGGGAGATTAAGGCCCTCATTACAACCTTGGTGGTCGGTGTTAAAGCAGAGTTAATACCGCCAACAGGCCAGCGGTAAAAAAAATGGGAATTTGATCCTGGCGGTAACCGCCATCAAAGACCGCCACTTGAACACACCGACCGCCAGGGTGGTAATGGCCACTGCGACCGTCACATTCCCACCCTCGGCATTACAACCCGGCCTACTGACATGGTTTTCGTGCCAAACTTACTGCCACGAAAACCATGGCAGTAGGCACTATCAGTGCTAGGGAGTCCCTTCCCTGGCACTGATAGGGGTCGCCCCTGCTCCCCTCCCCAGAGTCTTCCCCCACCCTCCCCCTCCCTCTCCTGCCCCTCACACATATACACACCCACATGCGCACCCATATACACACATGCACACACGCATACCCACCACCACCCACGCATGCACACATACATACCCACACACTGCAACACACACCAACACACCTTGTCGCACACATGCATTGACAACACACACATACACTCACAATCAGTAATTCACGCATGCATTCAACGCGACTCACACCCGCATGCACGCATTCCAAATATACACACACCCCCCACATACACACAACACCCTCTCCTGTCGGAGAACCCGACTTACCTGCTTGCAGGGGGTCCTCCGGCTGGAGATGGTGTGCGGCACTGCTGTCAGCAGCACCGTCCGCCAGCAAAACACTGCCATGCCATATCATTGCTCATGATACGGTCTGTGGTGTTTTGCTGGCGTGGCGGTGCTGCTGTCAGCAGCGCCGCCTTACCGTTATCCGCCGCCATGACCGTCGGCGGTGTTCAGCCAGCGGTCATAATACGCGTAGATGGCTGGTAGCCACGGCAGCAGTATGTTGGCAGCCGTCACCATGGCGGTAGGCAGTAGTTACCGCCAATGTTATATTGAGGGCCTAAGTGATTCGCCCAGAATTGTAGATGTTGAGCTGACGCTGAGACACCCACCTGGTCCCTGACTTGCATAGGTGGCAGCTCTGGCCGTAACACCCAGAGTAGAGGGAGGGAGGCTGAACCTGCATGAAAGCTCGGCTCGTTATGGGCTCGAGGTTCCAACGGGATCCTGAGCCTGAGTCAGACTTCAGGCTCGAGCCTGTCTCGAGCTTTAAGTGGCTCGCACACCTCTAGATTGGGCAGTAGGAGTAGCGTGACCCAAGTCTTGGAGAAAGCACGGCTGCTGCTATCAAGGAAGGTTTATTTGCTTATCGCCTACTCGCAAAGATAAATTATCTCGCAAACCTAAGTTTCTGACAAATTTACACCACTTAAGTCTGCCATAAATTCGCAAAGGGATGCTTGGCTTATGTAAACCGTTTACAGGTGTAGAGGTGTTTGCTATGTGTATGCAGGATTCTATTAATTCCTATTTTTTAAGGGTGGGAATAAAGGAACCCCGACGCGTGGTTAGCCACGGAAGTGTGGCAACACCTTGGAACGTTCTTGCGCTTGGTGCGGCTTTCTGTGGAGATTCTTAGACGTTTTTGCGAGTTCAAGGAAGTAGCCCGTCTACTCGGGGTGTAGATTTAAATCCACGAGTGTAGATTTACTACTTTGTTGAGACTCTACTCCAATGTTCATCTTTTTTTAATTTATTTGCATTTTCTTTGATTATTTTCCCCTTCCACAAATAATGAAACGTGTTGAAAAGCCGCAGTTTGTGGACTATTGGATTAATGCTTTTTAAGTAACACATTTTTTTCTTCGATGGACACCATTTTGAGAAACCTTATCCTTCTAGACCTCAACCACCTGAACATGGGCATCATATGATTTCATTAGAAAAAAATAGATTATTCTACGTTTCAGTTATGCCGTGCATTCTATAATTGTTGATTTTTGAGAAGGAAATGAGAATAGATCACAACTTAACCAAGCATGCATATTGCAGACAGTTGTAATGTCACTTAAATGTTTTATAAGAGCAACTATAACAAGCATTGGCAAGGCCAGTAGGCCTGGCATAATCTGCCAGCCTTTTGTCTTCGTAAATAGTTTTGTTTTGTTATTCTTTTTGTAAAACCTTATTGTTGGGGCATAGGTTCCAGGTAAGAAGAGCCTTTGGGGTTTGGGCCCCCACCATTAATTAATGACAACATTTACCATTCTTTATTTTAATTAATATTTTGAGATTTACATTAAGTCTACTACGCATTAACATGATGAATATAAATGCAATTTAGCTAATTAAAATAAATTACATATGTTCTTTCGACGTGCCTGTTCGTCATATTTATTTTAATGTTTTGTGTGGTGCTCCCACAGAATGCTTCTACAAAACCCTATTAAAAACATAAGTGTAAACATCTAGAATCCTCGCATGTGGTTTATACATGAAAATCTACATTGTTAACAGATCACAACCGTGTATAAAATACATTGCAAAGTTTTTACCTCCGCTGCGAAGGAGGGTGTGTTGAGGTTGTGACAGATGTTTGTCTGATAAAGCAACATTGTTGCATTCTTTGTGCGGTTCTGCCACCTATTTGAAGAGTTATTCTCTGCTTTTGGGGGCCAAGGGATGGCAGTTTGCTTTCCTAGCACTCGTTGAATGATGCTACACAAAATGAATGAATGAATGCCGTGGAGGAATATGTGCCTCTTGGGGCCATTTCCGCCGATCAGGAGACACGTGAATCAGGGCATTCAGTTGGGCACACTTGGCAGCGCACTGCACAAGAGCTGCCCCCACGGCCTGGGCCCTACCGACAATTAAACAAACTTGGCTCCTCTGCTGGGACTCGTCAATCGGAAAAGAAACAAGGCTAACAAGTTAAAAAAATAAAGAGGAACACTTTCTGGCGCTCCAGGGAGGGAATTACTCTCTGCTCCCTGTGAAAGGAGAGAGCGCAGTCCCATCCTGTATTCTGGAGCGGATGGAGGACACATCTGAAAGACACTCGAGCAGAGCAGGGCATGTAGAGAGCTGGCTGAAAGCCCCTGGAAGTAGATATATTATTTATATAATCGTAGTGAGTCAGAGGGTCTTGGCTGACTTCACACCTCCAAAAAGGGATGGAAAATAAACCTAAGTGGATGCTCGAAGTGCAAGAAAAACAAATAACCAGAACATACTTTGCTACTGAAGAGCAAGGTATTGATGACAGCCTTATGTGACCCATGTGCACGGGCTTTATGTGGTTACTCAGAATGAAGGTCATGCAGACTGACCCCTGCTGTGTGGCACGACATAGGAAGCACAATGTGAATGACAATGTAACTCAATGACTGAAGCTTCCGTCCGAAGGCCCCCCATGTGTGTACATATATCTCAAGTATGGTTTTTTAACAATAGTCTGGTGAAACAGCCAACCTGTCTCGTAGGCCAGACATAAAAAGTGAAGAAAACTAGGATCAATGTTGCTAACCCAACCACTGTTGAGTAAGCGAGTGTACGCGAAAAGCAAATATTCAGCATCCTTGCTATAACATTAGACTCTACTTACCTCGTCTGCTTTCCCTTCCCTGTTTATCACCCAGAGCAGAGCAGCCATTTTACCATTGCACAGGTGAGCGTGCCTGATCCTGGGAGTCCACGCTCTAGACACGAGCGGAGATTCAGCTCTCCAAGTACAGGATCATGATCTGAGGTCACCTTCACCGCCCAGATCAGATACTACAAGAAGCCCAAGGCACCGATCTCTTCCCATTATGTCCCAATCAGCCACAGGCCTCGGTGGCCCCCTTTAATAGGAGCACCACGTGCACCTGTGCAGTTATCATTCACAGCTTCCCAAAGATCACAGGATCTGCGGGTTCTGTAGTGGCCTTTACCCTGCCGTGTGATCTTTCCTGCGGTTAAAGGCAGTAACCTACTTAATTCTTCTCAAGGGCACCAGTTGCTTTTCTGCATAAACATTTAGCTGCTTTCGAGTAAATGACTGAAGACTTTGAGCTCTCCACCTTCAGCCGCCTCAGCCACTACGTTTCGATTTATCTAAAACGATGCTATTGTTTTAATTTTAAAGATAGTATGTTGTACGAGGCTTATGTGCCAAATGTGCACGTTCATTCTATTGCATCAAATACAAAATATTACACACACAACACACAAAATAAAAATGATGTCTTAGGCTGCCATAGTCTTCTCATTTATACTTATTACTTTACAAGATGGGCTGTAATTCCGGCCTGTATTATCAATGTGACTAGTGCCCAGAAAACGTAGAGCCGATAACCTGATTATTCCTGAAACCACTGAAATTACAAGCAGTTCTTCCTCACGAATTCCAAAGCTTTTCTCCTTAGACATGCTAGCGCAGAAATCTTAACAAGAATTATTAATGAAATATTCATGTATAATGTGTAATGATATTGCATCGAAAATGTACTTAACGTAGAAAAATAATGCACACATTTCAAAGGTGCCCTCGGAAAGTGGTTGCCAAAGTACACGAAGAGTGATTAATATGCTTATTAATTATGAAATACTGAGCATTTTATTTTACAAATGTAGTAATACATGATATTTTGGGTTATATATTAAGTGTTAGCCTTATTAGTTGAAAGCTCTAACTTAGCAGAAGTCATGGCCTAGTTGCCTGCTCTCATGTTCAACTGTATTTCTTAATCTTAACGCGTTTTAGAGAATAGTTCACTAACTGAGTTTTACTGTATTTTTCATTGCCATGAAGTAATATGTGACCGCAGACTTTCTCATGGGAACTGCTTACTAAAAGATGATGCTCCTGTTGAATGCAACAGTGTAATTGTAACATGTGCTAGACTGATCTTCTCCTAAAGGAAACAATAGAGACACTGACTAGAGTACGAATTGCAACAATATTGTTACCTGACCAGCCGGATGATGAGGACATCGCAAGCTGGACCAATCCTCTACATGTGAACTGGTAATACTAGAAATCACTAATCGAATGTGTAAAGTCATTGGATAAAAGTGTGAACATGCGATTAACTGACCAATAGGGATTTGGGAAATAGTTTTGGTAGTTTTGATATAACAGGACTGCACTGAGAGAGGACAGCCAATATTCTTGTGACACTCTTGTCCCATTCCTTGCTTGCAGAAAGGCCAGTACTTTATTTTGCATCTTGAAAGAGACTTTTGCTTAACTTTAATGCTAAAGACTTTGCCCTTTCTGAAGTTTGCCTGATATCTTGCTGACTGAGCAAATGTCCTCAGGACAAAGATTGACTCTGCTTGCTGATCCATGCAGAGGATATGTAAATTCACAAGATGTCGACTGTATTGTCTATTTGCTTTTCTTTCTAGGTATCAACTGCTATATTTTGACAGAGCAATAGCGAGATGTTTTCTAAATTTGTGTTGACTAAATGGTTTTGCATGAATCCAACATGCTGATGCTAATCTGCTGACAGTTGAGGAGTTCACTAATGAAACCTGCTAACTGAATTAATGACTGAAGTCTTACTTTACTGAAATTAGATGTATAGAATTACTCTCTCGCACATACTCTTGTTAGTAATTTGCACCATAATAGCAGAATGGGTTGTAGCTCAAGCCTTGATTAAATTGCGTTTCTTTAGGCACTACGAACAACCAGTATTGTTTCTGTATATTCATCATTTGATTTTGAGATTAATTTACGTGATACTAGCAATATAGGGAAATAAATATTCTAACTTTAACTAAAGGTGTGGTTATTCATGACTGAAAGGTCATGGTATGTCAATTACTGACTCCTATTGATTACTAATGATGATGATTATTGATTACTGATTTGTGATGGTCTGGGATTCTATGGTGGGAACATCTCAAGCGTTCAATTAAAAAGGTCCATCGAACTCGTCGCGTCCCCTTGTAAGTTTACTTATCAAGGTTCGGACTCGCAAGATCAGTTGGTAGCAGATGTGATGGTTTCGTCCCTTGAGAGCCCGTTGTAGATGTCCAAGGCCCATAATAGCTTGAGGGTGTGGCCCCTTGAGAGCCATAGAAGAAGTTTGAACGGATAGTAACAGCTTGATGATTTGTCTCATTGGAAGCCGTCATGAATATTCAGGGTAGGTTGGATTTTTTTCAATGATACAAATCGGAGGGAAGATATGTCCTAAAGTCCCAAAATGACTTTTCCAGAATGTCTGAGCTTGCTTATGGTTGTTTGAGGAGGTTCTCAGTGTTCTAGTGATAGTGTGAATGAAGTAGGTTTTGCGCTTGCACAGCTTATGCAAATCGCAGGTGAATTGTGAGGTTTGTGAGGGTTTTAGGGAGTTTGCGTACTCCAAAAGAGGTTTCAGAAGGAGTGTGAGTATTCCTCAGTGTGAGAGTAGGGAAGTTGTCCAACTTCACATGTGTGCGCGCTTTGTGCTCAAAAGTGTCCACGTGGTTGTTGATGTATGAAACCTGCGTGGTCTAAGACTCTGGAGTATATTGAAAAGTGTATGAGACACTTGGTTTATGTTGTAATTTGTACGGTTTATTAGGTCGATCGGGCGTGGTCGACGAGTCAGAGTGTGAGTCAAAGTGAGTGAAAGAAAATTTCAACTGAGACTTGGCGAGTCCTATGTGCACCAGGATGGGTCCACTGATCAGTTGAGAGTAAAATTAGCAGGTTGAATTTTGCTTGCGAATCTGGGAAGCTCAGAAACAGAGAGTAGCTATAAGAGCGGGATCGACCGTCAGTGAATAATCCGTAAAGCTTCTGAAGCGATTGTGTTACCTTTCATGTAGTAAACCGCCAGATTTGGGTTTTGATTTTTGATTAGTGCTTGTAATATATTGCATTAGTTGTGTGAATCTGAGAGTTTGGGAGGACAATCCACAAGACTTTGTCAGCCGCAGTACGTGTGAGTGTGACGTCATTGGAGCCGCGCTGGGATAGGTTGGTTAGTGAGAAGGGTCGCGAACGGATTGGCAGCCGTCCGTGAAGCGCAATTGGTTGAGAAGGTATGCAAAGAGAATTCTGGGAATAAAATTCACTTCCTGATTTAATTTTGAACAAAATAAAAGGCAAAAAGATGAAATTTTTTCAAGGCTTTAAAGAGTGCCTTTAGGGGAGATACGTACATTACAGTGAGGGTAGGAGAGGTTACACCACCAGAGAATACAACAGCTTACATCGTAATGGAAGAAAAGGGTGTTGCGCCATGTCTTTGGCTAAAGCAATGGGGCAAAGCGACAAAGAAAGATGGGAGTTTAACATATCCTGTCAATGGAACATTTAATTTGAGAATTTTAGAGCATTTAAGGATGGTGCTATATGATTTGAAGCCCCCTCCGAGACCAGCACAGTTTGAGGCATTAGCGGTCTGGGAGCTAGTAGCCAGATAGTAACAGCAACAGAAATTTGAGAGGAGAATGAGTAGAGCAGACAAGACACTAGCAGAGGCTAGAGGGGACTGTGTTCAGAGAGTTTGGAGAAGTGAGACATTGCAGGGAATTCAATTGTTTCCAGCAATTATGCAAGACACTGAAAAGGAAGGAAGGAAAGCTACACGTAAGTCAGATAGAAGCCCTTCCAAAAGTAGGGAGGCTAAAAAATCCTCCATAAGGGAGGAAGAGTCAGACAATGATTAGTTCCTTACACAGTTACTGAGGGATCGTCCGCCACCATATGCAGCACATGAAAGTGGTCCAAGTACCATAGCTCATCCTTCAAGCCTGACACAGGGTAATCTAACAACGAGTTCAGTGCAGGTTAATCCTGTCCCAACACAGGTTCCGATGCAGAGTAGCCTTAGTGTACTTACCACTCAAGTGATGCAAAACCAGGTGCAACCGCCACTGATTCAGAGAATTTATCCTGATTTGCCTATTTTAGAAACTGCCACCAATCTGATGGTACCCACAGAACAGACTTATCCGAGACCAGTGTTGGTTCAGACAGAGCCAACTCCACTTTTACTGCCCTAAGTGCAGCCACAAGTAATGCCGAGATATACTCCGATAACAGGGACAGTCAGACATGTCATCCATGATGAATCAGAATATAGGAGTTACCCTCCCACAGAATTTAGGTAGCAGACATACTCCAGATGCCATATCCTTGCCTATCACTGTTGGTCCACCTGTTCCATTGTATGCACAACGGAAACCGAGTGTATGGGATCAAGGTGTAATGACGCAAAATGCGATAGGAGGAGGTTTTACTGAAAACACTCAATTAGTGACTCCTGTGGGACCGACCTTTAATGAGTCCAGGTCCTTGTTAGATCTTAGTCCAATAGGAGTTCCTCTAGATGCTATGAGAGTGTCAGGTTTGAAATTGCTAACACCGCAGACCTCAAATGCAGTTGCATCGTAGGTGCCACCAGTACAGGCTAGCAACATTTCCTTGCAGGGTTTGACTCCTCAGCAATTGACCAAATGGTTGGATCAACTAAATACTCCGCAGAGCATTCCTAAAGGAGAAGAGTACTTGAATTACACAAGATTGGGCATGGAAGCAGGTGAGCTCATTGAAGGACCTGTAGGGGGTGAACAGGTTAGAATCATACACTGAAGCAGAATGGAGATATTTGCTTCCAAAGATTACAAGAGAAGTGAGCAAAGTTCAACAGAGATTAGCAGACCTGGCCGAAAAACACGGCATAGAAATGGAAGAGACCAAGCATTTGAAGAGAAGTTACAGATTAGATTTCAAGTCAAAAGATTTTGAACACATGAGATCCGCTGGAATGAAGTCACATCTTGAAGAAATACTTCGGAGTGCCCAGATTTGGGGAGCATTGGATAAGTGGGAAGGCAGATGGGTAAAAAAAAGAGATAGGAAGAAAGAAGATCCTGTAGATCAGAATGCAAAAATACTACAGGATAGGGATCCCATAAAAATGTTAAAATGAGAGAAACCCTGAGAGGGAATTTTGTTCAAGTACCTTGGAGCAGAGGTGACATTTTGTCATTTGTGAATGATTACCCCAGAATGAGAGAGAAACCAGTAGAATGGTATCAGCAGACAGACAGTTTTGTGAAACTTGCAAAATGTCTTTGGGAAGACCTGAATACTCTCTTTGAGATAGTGGTTCCAGTTGATCTATGGATAGAGTGTAAAAAGAGTGTAAATTGGCCAACAAATGAACCAGAAAGGGATAGAAATACAGGCGCACCATTTCCTGAGGTAATAAAATATTATTACAAGGTGATTGAGTTCCTGAAAACGTGAGTTTTGCCCGAAAATATTGATTGGCAGAGAATTGACAGGACCACCCAGGAAGCCAAAGAGTCAACACATGCGTACTATGAGAGATTGTTGAAAGCGTTCAAGCATTGTAGTGGTACTGAGGCAATCAAGGCTAAAGACATGAATCATTTTGTGTTCAGATTTGTGGAAGGATTAAAACCCGAGATTAGCTAGATGATAGAGAATCATTTGATTTGCTGGCAAGTAAAGCTGATTGATGAGGTATTACAGTATGCTAAATACTTAAATGATGAGATTGAGTTAAAGCAGAAAAAGCTGAAGGAGAAGGTGATGGTGATGCAAATTAAAGCAGCTCAGACAGGGATACAAGGAAACTTTCCACAGCAGATTCCGCAGCAGCAATAGAGGAATGTGATGTTTCAGTCGCAAATGAGAGGCAGAGGTCGCGGAGGTAATATGAATCGCGGTCCAGACTTAGGTGCCGTAGTGGTTCAAAATAATGTGCAGGGAATTAAGAAATTGTTGCCTTGTCCTGCTTGTAGGGTCTTCAGACATTGGAAATGGGAGTGCCCGATGTTGGTGCAGGAAGGTGTTGTTCAGCAAAGTAATGACGTCAATCCATTTCAGAACATGAGAGGACCGAGAATGAGAGGTCCAAACCCAAGTTTTCAGAATATTGTGAATCAGATGCAAGGTTTCCAACCCATGCAGCAGGTGCAAATGCCACATGCACAAATGTCACAGTCGCAGCCAGTGCAACAGCAGGTTCCCATGGTACCTAGACAGCAAATGCAATTACCTCAAGCCCCAATGGAACAGCTGCAGGTGATGCTTCCTCAACAGGTCCCAGGTCAGAAAATTAAATCAAAGTAACACAGTACACCAATTCTCTTTACACAGTGAGTGTGAAAAAAACGATAATTGGGCAAGGGAAAGTTCAGAAGAGGAGGAGTATATGCTTGCAGCTTCTTTAGAAGTAGATCAGAGAGGACGCTATTGAGAAGGGAAAAGTTATGGGTCACAGAGTTTCATTCTTGGTTGAAACAGGAGCTACACACTCTACAGTTAGAGGTGCTGAAGTTACTCATTTGCCCCTTTCAGGGAAAACAGTCCAAGTCGTGGGAGTAGCAAATACGTTTTTGACTAACCCGATCACAGATTTATTTCAAACTGAAATTGGCAACTTTCAGGGATTACACAGATTTGTGCTCTGTGATTCAAGTCTGGCATTCCTACTGGGAAGAGATTTGTTGTGTAAGATCAGGTGTTCAATCACTTGTTTAACTGACGGTATTGAGATTCAGACAAATAGTTCTCATGAGAACTGCTTACTAAAAGATGATGCTCCTGTTGAATGCAACAATGTAATTGTAACATGTGCTAGACTGATTTTCTCCTAAAGGAAACAATAGAGACACTGACTACAGTACGAATTGCAACAATATTGTTACCTGACAAACCAGATGATGAGGACATCACAAGCTGGACGAATCCTCTACATGTGAACTGTAAAATGCCAGAAATCACTAATCGGATGTATAAAGTCTTTGGATAAAAGTGTGAATATGTGATTAACTGACCAATAGGGATTTGGGAAATAGTTTTAGTAGTTTTGATATAACGGGACTGCACTGAAAGAGGACAGCCATTATTCTTCTGACACTCTTGCCCCATTCCTTGCTAGCCAAAAGGCCAATACTTTATTTTGCGTCTTGAAATAGACTTTTACTTAACTTTAATGCTAAAGACTTTGCCCTTTCTGAACTTTGCCTGATATCTTGCTGACTGAGCTGATGTCCTGAGGACGAAGACTGACTATTCTTGCTGATCCATGCAGAGGATAGGTAAATTCACAAGATGTCGACTGTATTGTCTATTTGCTTTTCTTTCTAGGTACCAACTGCTACATTTTGACAGAGCCATAGCTAGATGTTTTCTAAATTTGTGTTGACTAAATTGTTTTGCATGAATCCAACATGCTGATGCTAATCTGATGACAGTTGAGGAGTTCACTAATGAAACCTGCTAACTGAATTAATGACTGAAGTCTTACTTTACTAAAATTAGATGTAAAGAATTACTCTCTCGCAGATACTCTTGTTATTAATTTGCACCATAATATCAGAATGTGTTGTAGCTCAAGCCTTGATTAAATTGCGTTTCTTTAGGCACTTCCGACAGCCAGTATTGTTTCTGTATGTGTATCATTTGATTTTGAGATTAACTTATGTGATACTAGCATTGTTAATATAGGGAAATAAATATTTTAACTTTAACTAAAGGTGTGGTTATTCATGACTGAAAGGTCATGGTGTGTCATTTACTGACTCCTATTGATTACTAATGATATTGATTATTGATTGTTGATGATTACTGATTGGTGATGGTCTGGGAATCTACGGTGGGAACCTCTCAAGCGTTCGATTAAAAAGGTCCATCGACCTCAGCGCGTCCCCTTATAAGTTTACTTATCAAGGTTCTGACGCACTAGATCAGACACGAGTTCTGTAGTCTTCTTCATTCTAGGGTTGTAACATGGGACGCATAACATATTTTTTTATTGCCATTAAGCTTTTAGTAAAGAAAAAACAATCAGCAATAGCCTGTCAGTGTATTTCAGCACCAAGCAAGTCACCTTCATCAAGAAACCTCGGAATATTCGTTGTCAAACATCCCTCCGAGTCAGTTTATTAGTCTGCGCTTAAACCTAGGACATCTATACAGTGAAGGAGTCAGTTGTAACTGCACTTAGCCACCTCAGGTATACGTCTGAAGGTGCCGACCGCTTCTCTACACTCCACGCTGTTCTAAACTACAAGTGACCCACTCTGATCCCATCTCTTCCTCCTAATCCTTTTCTGCATTACCTATTTCCGAGCCATCCATAAATTCCCTTCAGATTTCTTTAAGGCACTGATTGGAATGGGCCAACCTCATATCATAGTTGTTAGCATCAAAAATCTTGGTCTGCTAAGGAGGACAGGGTCACGCTGAGCAATGACCTATAGTATAGCTCAACGCCTAGAGATGGACTGACATGAAGATGCTGAGTAGAAGATGTTTCATCCTTGTCTGTTTAGTAATCTATCTGAAAGGAAGGTCTCCTTGACATCATGAAGGAGCTTTTAGTTGAGGTGCCCTTGTAGTTCATTAGTCACTATCTCCAGAGCCAATTTGCCATATTTGAACCCCTTGATTTTCTCCAAATATTCAATGGTCAATATGTGTGTCAATATTACTCAAGGGAGCGCAGCACGGAGAGGTAGCAAATCTAACAATGCAGTCTCCTATTCATTTTAATTAAGGTAATTAAAAAATTGCTTAATCAACATTGGCTTTTTAATTAGACTAATATGTGTGTGCCTTGGTGATTGTATGCAGGTTCAGGCCTGTGGCCAGGCCATGCTCCCAGACATCCCAGCAGCTGGACAACAGAGCCTTCTATCTGAGCAGAACTGTGCCTGCCTGCTCAGGTATCCTCTCATGCCCTGACCCAGCCACAGGCAGGCCTGCTGACTTAATCCACTTTTTATTTTTATTTTTTAGATAAAAAAAACTTGAATATGTTCTGATTTCAAGCTCCTGCCCTTCATTTGTTCATTAAACTATTCTCTATGATATATTTTTTAAATTTTACTCTTTTGCTTAGTGATTTTAAATTGTACAAGTGTGAGGTACAGTCCAGTGAAACGGCAATATTGTGATACCAACCTATATTTAAACAAATCATTACTTTGTAGTCTCATAAACAACATTTTTGTGTTTAAAACTGTAAAATCTATTTTATTACAGCACTTAAAGTGCACCTTCACCTACTGACTTGAATACAGTGTGTGTGGTTGTATGAAGAAGCTTTCTGTAACTGGGTATCGTCTTGTTCTCAGTGAGTTCATTCTTTATCTGTCTTCTTCTGAAAGTTATATGCTGCACTTCCACCCTTCTAACTCCATCGAACGGTTGGCTGACCTCTACCTGAGTGTGTTTGAGTCATTGGATTCTTTTCAAAATGTTGCAATAGGTGAATCATTGGAAACTATGGACTAACGTACATGTATTACTAACAATAAGTGTTAAGAATATCGCAATTTGAGTGTAAAAGACGCTTCAGTGTGACTGATTAAAGTTTAGAACAGTTAATCACCTAAATACCTGGTAGAAAGCTGCTACTGGTTCCCGAATGCATCATCTCTTCAATTAAGTATGTTTTTGAATACCCAGAGAGTTCTTACTAAATACATTGTGCGTTATATAGATAGACCTGTCAACCTTAAAAAATGTCCACTGCGCTTATATAAAAGATCATTGGAGGGGGTGAGCTCAGACAACCTGGTGAGTGTAAGAGCAGCCACGCCAGAGTAGCCTCTCCCACCCTTCCCCAAAAACATGCAGGTTTTTGATATCACCTACCATGTTTGAGAAGATTGCAAAGTCTGTAATGATCTGCAGCCACACATATTCTCCCCACATACGCTGGAAACCTAGTTTGTTTAGCAGTTGCCATCTTGCCACATGTTACACCTGTGATAGCTGTTTTTGACCTGATCAGTGTGTGAAGGGTGCCAATTGTGTGTAAAGTACTGTGGTACTCTGTGAGCTGGTAGCTCTGCAAAGGTAAAGAGCAGTACATGTCAATGACTCTTGAAATTGATGGATTGCTGTGGTATTGACACTTTCTCCTCACCCTGGTCCATACGTTACTCCTGTTAGTGTAGCCACTTCCTCACATGCTATCATAAACACATTTCCAGTCCTAAGCCTTTATTTACTGATCATTGAAATCAGGCGTATTGATATGGTTAATTTCATGGAAGCCAGCCTGGAGTGAAGCACACAGAATGCATGAGGTTGTCGCATATCTGCAGTGATATGATATAAAGCGTGTTGGCTCCATTACCTACAGCAGAAGTCGAACAGAAGGCCATATGCGTGTGGATTTGGAGGTGATGCTAAAGAAGCCTTCAAGTTGTTCCTTTCTGATGCGGTCAGACCTTATATGATTCGGAATAGTTGTTTGGGAATAGGGGATGACACTTAATATAATATATTCGTGGAATTTAGCATAAGTTAACCAAGGGAAAAAATTCCATAATTCAATTAACTACTGAAATGTGGGGATCTAAGAACACATTTCGCAAGGCGGTTGAAATAAGTTCACTCTGTTACTGCAATTACTGAAAAACTGCTGTATTGTTCTACTCCAGCTAATTTGTTTTGAATTGAGTCAAACAGCACATTTTAATTCTTGATTATTCAACAAGTAGCTCGTGAACTGCTGCTAGCTTCCTGTAAAGACCTCTCCTGTGTGAAGCCAGCTACTACATTAAAAGCTTTTTCTTAGATGAACTAATATGTGAACCAAATTTAAAAGCATGTATTGGAGGTGAAAATGTGTATATTTTCATAAGTTATGTGCTGATGCTTGGAGAAAATTGGTTACATTGCCAAAATATATTTAAAGCTGATAATAGAGTGCTAAATTGTGGAGCATTGCAGAGGCTTATTGCTCCTATTTATTTTTGCCAAGAGCATTCCAGTGGTGGCCGTTATGTGTTACCTATGTAAAGGCATTTCAAATTGACACCTTTTTTAGGTCGAGCATTTGCGTACGACCTCTTGTATACTTTTAAGTATACTTCATCTGTGGGCTTCCAGCTATTTCATTTGCTAGTTTCAGTGACACTTAAAAATCCTTGCTTGCTAGTGGTAAATCATGCCTCTTTGTCCCTCCTTCTTCTATGTGGGAGCAACTAATGTATAACTACGCTTTGTCCTGTTTATGTACTCTGTAGGGTACTTTTTTTACTTTGTTTCCTGCTCCTGCCCATGGAAGCTTCCCTTTTCATTTCCAGAGCATTCTTGCTCTGAATTTAGCTTAGCTGCAAACAAGGGTATAAATCAGGCTGATATCTTAGTCACATTTGGTCTTTGTGGGCTCTCAACTCCTTTTCTCAGTTGCCTGGCTACCGCCTTTCCTTGACTTGGATTTACTTTACCTAGTGTGCCTGTGGTCCCGGGGGCTGAGAACAAGGACTGAGGATCCCTTTCATGCACCTCCATCAGTGCACCTCAGTTCACACACTACAGGCCCTCAGCTGTGCCAGTGCCAGAACACCACACACGCTGGCTGTCTGCCAGAGCACCTCAGTTCTTAAAGTCAGTACGCACACTGCTGCTCCAGTACTGGGACCTTGCGCGCAACTCCATCAGTTCACCTCAGTTCAGACACTCCAGGCCCTCAGCTGTGCCAGTGCTAGAACCCCACACATGCTGGCTGTCTGCCAGAGCACCTCAGTTCTTACAGTCAGTACAAACACTGCTGGTTCCAGTACTGGGACATCATGTGCAGCTCTATCAGTGCACCTCAGTTCACACACTCCAAGCCCACAGGTGTGCCAGAACCCCACTCCTCAGTTCTTCCAGTCAGTACTGGGACCTCATAAGTAGCTCCATCAGTGCACCTCAGTTCTACCCCGGCGAGGTCACTTCTTTTCCTATTCTGTGACCCCGCTCGCATAAAGTTTTGCTACAGCAGCTCGATTCAATATTCAGTCCCACTCCGAAGCCAGTACTGGACCCAAAAGAGCAAAACACAGCTCAGCTAGTGCAGCTCAAGTCTAACATCAAACACCACTGTTGATGTGAACCACCACAGCTCCACTAGAATCCATAAATTCTAACATTCAGTGCACGTTTCTTCTCAGTACTGAGGCTCACACACACACACACGCTCTTCAGGACTCCTCGCTTCTGTGGTTCAGAAGCAATAGCACTGCTGTTCAGGGCCCCACTTGCAGCTTTGTGAGGGAACCTCCAGGTTAACACTCGTCAACGCTAGCACACCAATATAGGTTTCACACATAGCTCCATTAAGATACTCCACTTCTAACCTTGTGTGCCCGTTACTATTCCAGTACTGCAGCCCGCATATAACTCTGTCAGTGCACCTCAACCCTAACCAGCAGCATCCCATTATTTCAATACCAGGAATTACACTGCACTCAGTTTCTCATTCCTCACCCGCTGCTTTTCTGTAATTCCAGCACTCGGCCGGGACACAGCTCTGTCTATACCACCAATCCTGATCTGAAGCTCCAGTATTGCTGTATTGGGGTTCACATACAACTCTGCTAATGCACCTCCTGCTCTTCTGCAGTGCCTCCTGCTGTTCCATACTCTGACTTCTGTTTGAGGACGTGGAGGAGCCAATCAAATCTATTCACAGCTGCCATCTTTATTTGGGAGGGTCTGTTTTACCTATCTCACACCGTTCTTTCCTTTACTCTGTTTACTCTCAATGTTTTCTTTCTTCCCCGCTTTTCTCTTTCCAGCTCTTAAAATCCACAAGTTAAGCTTTGCTCTCTCTTTCTCTTTGTTTATTTCTACTCCTCTCTCTTTTTTTTATTCCCCCTCTTTCAAATTTGCAAAAACTTGGTTATTTCTTTCCTTGTATTGTTCCTCGCTTTTTTCTTCATCAGGTGTTCATTCTTTCACTATTTTTTTTCTCTTACCTTTATTCTTTTTGCCCCTTTTATTTGGTCTTTCCTTTGACTCGGTATGCATCCTTTCACTTTTTTTTTAGATGTTTCTTCCTTCTTTTCTCTGGTGTTTGTCTTATCTTTATCTGTCAATTCACATTTTATTAAAATCCCTCTTTTTTCCATCTGTATGCGGAAGCCACAAGTCACTTGTGGTGGCCTGACGTGTCAAGGTGGTTTTCCAATTCTGTGTCATGGGAAATGTCAGTACGTATATGCCCTGGTTCTTTCACTGCTTGCTTCTCTCACAATCTCTCTATTTTCTCCAATGTTCATTTTTCTCTTTGTTTTCACACTTCTTTCATTATTTTTTCCTCTTTGTCTTTTTGCCACTAGCTTCCTTCCCTTTTTTTGCCTCCAACTTTTACTAAATTGCTTCTCTTAGCTGTTTTTATTTTCTCATTCTTTCTTTCTTTCCCTTCTTTCTTTTATTTCTCTGCAACCCCTTTTTTCCTTCCTTTTGTCTGTTGTATTCCTTTTGCTTTTCTTTTTCTGCTCCATCCACTTTCTCTCCTGAGGCCTAGTTATCGATGGAACAACAAGTGTAGTGAGACCGGGTCCCAGAGACCTATGGACCTCACTTAACTCTAATTACTGCTGTATTTTTCTACCTAAATTCCAGTCAACCATTTTCCTTTCTTACTCCAGGGCCCATCACACCGTTACTACGCCACTTGTCCTCTCCATCTTTACTTCCAACTCCCTCTTCCCTTTCACCCTCCAATCCGTCCTAAATTATATTTTTGTTATGATGTTTTGAGCATTACACTCTAATGCCAAAAGTATATTTCTGATAAAGGTTTATATGATATTTGTATATGCTTTAAGATAGAGGAAGAATGTAAATGGAAGTTCTTTCATTATTTGCAGGGCTACTAGAATTATATGGCAGGAAAAGACGAAATTATGAGGTGGGTTGCCCAATTTATGAAGCAAGAAAATTCCAGTTATGAATTTACAATGCCAATAGCTCTAACTTAAGAAAATGCGAGACCCCTTGCACTGCAAATGCTTTTAATACATATGTCACCACTAAGGTGGGCTCTCGGTAGCCTATGGGGCAGGGTGCTATGTACTTAAAAGGTAAGAAATTTACTTTTAAGTTTTTAATGTCCTTGTATTGAAAAACACCTAAGCTTGTTTTTAAACTAACGTGAGGCCTACTTCTACAGGATAACACTGGGGGATTCCTTTTACACTTAATAAGCTGAAATGTTGTTCTAAACATACTGTTTGCCTTGCCTCACGTTGTCTATGCTACTGAACAGGATCAATAGAACACATTGTCTTCTGCATTGTGTTTTGTTGCAACGTTTGCCTAGCTATAGAACTAAAACATATTGGGCCAGATGTAGCAAACACTTTGCGACCAGCAAACGGCAAAAATCGCCGTTTGCGATTCGCAATTGCATGTTTGCTATGTAGAAATGCATTTTGCGAGTCGGAACCGACTCGCAAAATGCATTTCCGAGTCGCAAATAGGAAGGGGTGTTCCCTTCCTATTTGCGAGTCGCAGTGGTATGCAATTCCATTTTGCGACCGCGTTCGCAGTTACCATCCACTTGAAGTGGATGGTAACCCTCTCGCTAATGGGAAGGGGTCCCCAGGGGACCCCTTCCCCTTTGTGACTGGACCCAAAATTATTTTTTCAGAGCAGGCAGTGGTCCAAGGGACCACTACCTGCCCTGAAAAAATCTGAAACTAAAGGTTTCGTTTTTTTTTTCTAAGTGCAGCTCGTTTTCCTTTAAGGACACGGGCTACACTTGGAAAAAAAAACTGTTCCCAGCAGGCCTCCATCCCCGTGAGTGCCCAGAGTCGCTATGGGGGCACAAATTGCGACCCACCTCATTAATATTAATGAGGTGGGTCTTTGCGACCCCATAGCGACTCGCAGAAGGTGTCTGAGACACCTTTCTGCATAGCAAATTGCGACTTGCAATTTGCAAGTCGCACGAACTCGCAAATTGCAAGTCGCAATTTGCTACTTTCCTACATCTGGCCCATTGTGCCTTACACATTCGAGACCTTGTAGATATATGTAGTGGATCTGTACAGTTTACACAAAACACTCAAGAGAATGCACCAGTTTTTAATGGTGATGTTCACTGTTTTAGCAAAAGAGGAATCACCTACTAATTTGTTATTTGGACTTAGTTACTCATGAAACTATGAGTGTGAAGATTGCTCATACACATCAAGTACAGAAATAGATTTTGATCATTTTTTTTATTTAACATTACCAGATTGCAAAACTATGAATTTTGACAGATTAGTGAAAAGATCTACACATAACAATAGATGCCCACATAGCAGAACAGATCTTGTGTCAACATTATGCGTAGGAAGGCGCAAGTATGTTATTTTAATGCTTCAATGATGCAGAGCAGATGGCACAAAACTGAAATTGGAAAACTAGATTACAAACATTAAAGCAGAACAGATATCTATTTATGGAAAATCATATAGTACTATTGCTATTATATTTCATGAAGGAGTTAGTCATCACACTGTCTATCTAAAAAGTAAAAGTGAATGGACTAAATGTAATGATGAAAACCTCAAATTCAAGCAAGTCCGCCTTATATGTTACTAAAGTCTTATCTTTTGTTTCTAGAACCAAAGTTCTAAGGAGGATTACAGTTGTACAAGTAGAATAGAGTATTTGTAGTAGATGCATTATCACTATTTATGGCATTATACGGTCTACCAGGGGGGATGTCTTTGTTAGGTTTTCCATTTGCCGGTGTGCCTTATATGTACCTTATATATCTAGAAGTAGTTCTAATCATAAAGGACTTATTTTCAGCATATGATTTTTGAGATTAGCAGAGCAAGTATAGGTAAAATGAGTGTTTAAAAAATTGTAGGGAGTGCAATGCACAGTTCTGTTTTTTTCTATAACCTATACGTTAGTTTTTTTCCCCACCGGTCAAAGATGATTCTTTATAAAGTATATCCTTGATGGTGTATTTTAGTATTAAAGATGAGAATAGTAAAAAAGGGAACATGAAATGCTTATTTTTATTATAACATAGCATTACAGCATCAAAAGAGTGTAGTAAATGGTTCCTATTGTGAAGTTATGCAGTTTATTTTATACTATTATAAATTGTAATACTAATCCATACTTCTTTTTTTCACAGATCAATGGCACCATCTGTTAGAGTAATGCAGTTTACCAAGATCTTTCAGTTTGGCCCCATAAGATTACATTGTCAAGATGTTCCACACTATAATTTAAAAAAACATAGACCCACTTATACAGTCAGACACCCTCTTATACTCCCATACAGCCACTCACACACCCAGGCATACACCCTCAACCACTCACACCCCCTGTCGAACACTGATACAGCAACTCACACAGCCAGCCACACACTGATACAGCCACTGACAAGCCCAGTCACACGCCAATAGAGCTTCTCATACAGTCAGCCACACACCGATACAGCCACTGAAACACCCAGTCAAACACTGATACAGCCACTCACACACCAAGGCACGCACTTATACAGCCACTGACACACCCAGTCACACACCAATACAGCCACTCATACACCCAGCCACACACTGATACAGCCACTCAAAGACCCAGTCACACACCAATACAGCCACTCACACACCAGTCACACATCGATATAGCCACTCACACACCCAGCCACACATAGATAGAGCCACTAACACACCCACTCACACACCCATACAGCTACTCATTCAGAGATCCAAACAATCAGGCACCGACCTACTCACAGACTGATACAGCCACTGACACAGCCAGCAACACACTCATAGAACCACTAGCACACCCACTCACACAACATTACAGCCCCTCACACAGCCTCTCAAATACCTGTACAGCCACTCACATACCCAGTCACATACCATTACAGGCACTCAAATACCCAGTCACACACTGATACAGTCACTGACACACCCAGGCACACACCAGTGCAAACAAGTACACACCTACTCACACACTGATACAGTCACTGTCAGACTGAGCTTAACACTAATACAGCCAAGCACACACTCAGTAACATACGATAAAGCCACTCACACAACCAGCCACACACCGATACAGCCACTCACACACCCAGACACTTTTAAAGCCACTGTCCCATCCGCTCACACACCGATACAGCCACTCACACAACGATACAGCCACTGACACACCCAATCATGCACCAATACAGCCACTCAAACACCCAGGCAAACTCCGACACAGCCACTTACAGATGCAGTTAGTCACATCCAGCCACACACTGAAACAGCCATTCACATACTGATACAGCCACTCACAACCTTGTCACATGCCAACACAGCCACTCATACACCCAGCCGCATACTGGTAGTCAGTCAGACACCCACTCACACACCAATAGTCACCCACACATGGATACAGCCACTAACACACCCACTCACACACCCATACAGCCACTGACACATTCATTCACACAGCAACAGCCATTAACACCCAACCGCACACTGATACAGCCAGTCACACACCCAGCCCGCACCATTAGAGCCACTCACACACCCACTTACACTCTGATACAGCCACTAACACACCCAATCACACACCCATGAAGCCACTGACACATTCACTCACACAGCAACAGCCACTCACACACCCAACCACACACTGATACAGCCAGTCACACACCCAGCCACACACAGATACTGTCACTGACACACCCTGGTACACACTGATTCAGACACTGCCACACCCACTCACATACCAGCCAGCCACTCACACCCAGCCACACAACAATACAGCCACTCAACTACAAGGACAAACAGCAACAAAGCCACTGACCAATGCAGCCACTCACACACCCAGTCACACACTGACACATCCACTCACACACCAATATAGCCACTCAAACACCCTGCTGCACACCAACACAGCCACTCACACACCCAGCCACATACCAATAGTCAGTCAGACACCCACTCACCCACAGAGCCACTCACACACCCACTCACTCACTGATACAGCCACTAACACACCCACTCACACCCTCATACAGCCACTGACACGCTCACTTACTCAGCAATAGCCACTCACATACCCAGCCGCACACTGATACAGCCAGTCACACACCCAGCCACATACGGATACATCCACTCACACACACACTCACACCTTGATACAGTCACTGAGTTACCCAGCCAAACCCTGATACAGCCACTTACACACCCAGCCATACACCCAGAGACACTTACACTTACACAAACACTGATACAACCATATAGCCACTGACATACTCACTGACATATACATACAGTTACTTTCCCATTCATTTTTATAGACACACATTGCAAAATGTTTGCTACTGTCTTCTTTAATGTTTTATAGGTTTATTACCGTTGTTGAATATTAAAGTAGTCATATGCACTATTCTATGTGGGGTGCATCACATATACAAATGCAAAAACTCACATACACTTAAACACATTAATGTAGAAAAAGATAAAGGGGGTCATTACAACATTGGCAGTAAAAGCCGCTTACCGCCATGCAGAAGGCCACCAACACACCGCCGTGGCCGCGGAATTCCGCCACAGCTATTATGACCCACATCTCGGAATCCGACAAAATTCTGACACCCACACAAGTCCGCCACACCAAAGGTCAGTGATAAACTGGCGAAATAAAAACCTCCACCATCACGCCAACAGAAATACGCCCACACTATCACGACACACAAATCCACGCGGCGGTCTTTCAACCGCGGTATTCCATTGGCGATGCACACCGCCGCGCTCAAAATACACACAATTGTACAAAACACCGCCACATTGGACAATTCGAAATACACACACCTGATACACATACACACACCACTCCCACACACCCAATATAAAACACACACCCACATCACCCACAAACCCCTACAACCAATTTTACAGAGAGAAGGCCAGAGAGAGACACCACCATACACAAACTAGCAGCCACAGGCACACAACACCATCACCCACACAACTTCCAAGCACAAAACACCGCACACCACTACATATCACCACACTTATCACCCCACACACCACCCCACACATCACCTACACCACCTCATGGCACAGCAAAGACAGCCCAGGTTTTCGGAGGAGGAGCTCAGGGTCATGGTGGAAGAAATCGTCCTGGTAGAGCCACAGCTATTTGGAGCACAGGTGCAGCACACCTCAATTGCAAGGAAGATGGAGCTATGGCGAAGAATAGTCGACAGGGTCAACGCAGTGGGACAACACCCAAGAAATCGGGACGACATCAGGAAGAGGTGGAACGACCTACGGGGGAAGGTGCATTCTGTGGTCTCAAGACACTACCAGGCGGTTCAGCGGACTGGCGGCGGACCCCCACCTCCTCACCCACAACTAACAACATGGGAGGAGCAGGTCTTGGCGATTCTGCATCCTGAGGGCCTCGCAGGAGTCGGTGGAGGAATGGACTCTGGTAAGTCAAAACATTAACTACCATATCCCCCACCCTACCTGCATGCTATCACATACCCCCACCCTCGCCCCCACCCCTATCACTCCAACTCCTCACAAATGTACCAATATCACAAAACACACATCCCAACACCAAGCCCTGCATGCAACAACAACGCATGGACACCCATCACTAAAGCATGCCCACTGCACATACCCATACACCCCCCTAAACCATCATGACACAAGCCCCCACACAGGAATGCCAGCACTGGGATACAAGGTCACCCACCCATTGCACACCATGACACACACAGATGCAACAATCATGCCTTTACACCCCTGCAGGACCACTACCCAACGTCACTGGACAGGAGGGTCCAGACATCTGCACTCCACCCACAGAAGAGGCCCACAGTGATGACAGCACCTCTGTCCACCTGGATCTAGATGACCAGCCCGGACCATCGTGGGCCTCGGGACAGTCGGTTCCCCTCACACAGGCACAGGCCACCACAGACCTTCCCCCCTCTGGTAACACCAGCACGGCACCCACCCTGCGGGCCAATACCTCCGTCCCCAGGACACGTCAATCAGCAGTGTGTCCACCACTACAGGGAACCCAGGATAACCCACCACCCCAACAACAACAGGGACCTGGGGGCAGTAGTAGTGGGCACACAGTCCAGGGGACGGAGGCCCAGGAACACAGGGGAACTGGGAGGGCTGCTGTGCGACAGGGGGTGGACAGGCCAAGGGAACCCACTCTCCACGAGGCTCTCTCCTCCATCATGGGGGCATACCACCACTCCCAGGAGACGATGCAACGGTCCTGGCCAAGTTTCAGGAGACCAGCGCATGCAGGAGGAACAGTATTTGGAATTCAGGGAGGAACTCAGAACCATCAGCTCCGCACTGGGCACCATCTTAGGGGTGCTGAAGGAAATACTCAACACCAGGAGGGACACTGTGGCAGTACAAGGGGCCCCTGACACTACGATGGACGATGAACTGCCCACCACCTCCGCCGGCGCTAGTGGACAGGACGCCCCGCCACAGGACCACCACACCAGCACCCCACCCCCTGCAGACGGAGAACCACCCCTCAAACGGTCCCTGAGATCCAAGAACAAGACAGAGTACGATGCCAAGACCCCCGCCAAGAAATGAGACCACCCTCATTGTCATCCTACTGTCCCACTTTGTAACCCTGTCCATATTGAAACTGCCCCAGCTCCACTTCCTATGCCCATATGGGCAATGCACCTGTGAGACTAATAGACTGGACTCTGCCATGGACACTCCTCCACCATCACCCCTCACCATTTAACTTCCCCCTCCAATATTTTGTATGTAAATAAACACACCTAAAGCATCAAAAGATCTGGAGTCTGTCTGTGACTTTGAAATAGTGTATTTGTAATTACAGTGACAACATTTTCAGGAAATAGTAATGTCAACATACCTATGTCACACAGCTCTAGTCCATGAGGAATCTAAGCAAGTGACACACATTGGGACCCACACCTGTGAAACCGTAAGGGAAAGTGACAACTTAGTGACCATACACTGGGTGAAATCGACAGACAGAATAGAGGTAAAGATGTAAAAGTACTTGTCGTAGGCAGGAATGTATTCTCACCTGTGTTTCACTGGAAATATTGCTGGATGACTGAGTCCCTGTTGTCAATGTCTTCTTCCTCTGCTTTCTCCTCATCACTGTCCACAGGCTCCACAGCTGCCACAGCACCGCCATCTGGACCTTCCTGCTGCAGAAAAGGCACCTGTCGTCGCAAAGCCAAGTTATGAAGCATACAGCAGGCCATGATGATCTGGCACACCTTCTTTGGTGAGTACAGTAGGGATCCACCTGTCATATGGAGGCACCTAAACCTGGCCTTCAGGAGGCCGAAGGTCCACTCGATCACCCTCCTAGTTCGCCCATGGGCATCATTGTAGCGTTCCTCTACCCTGGTCCTGGGATTCCTCAATGAGGTCAGTAGCCATGACAGGTTGGGGTAACCAGAGTCACCTAATAGCCACACACGGTGCCTCTGGAGTTGACCCATCACATAAGGGATGCTGCTATTCCGCATGATGTAGGCTTCATGCACTGAGCCAGGGAACATGGCATTCACATGGGAGATGTACTGGTCGGCCAAACATACCATCTGTACATTCATGGAATGATAACTCTTCCGATTCCTGTACACCTGTTCACTCCTGTGGGGGGGGACCAAAGCCACATGGGTCCCATCAATGGCACCAATGATGTTGGGGATATGTCCAAGGGCATAGAAGTCACCTTTCACTGTAGGCAAGTCCTCCACCTGAGGGAAAACGATGTAGCTCCGCATGTGTTTGAGCAGGGCAGACAACACTCTGGACAATACGTTGGAAAACATAGGCTGGGACATCCCTGATGCCATTGCCACAGTTGTTTGAAAAGACCCACTTGCAAGGAAATGGAGCACTGATAGCACCTGCACTTGAGGGGGGATTCCTGTGGGATGGCGGATTGCTGACATGAGGTCTGGCTCCAACTGTGTACACAGTTCCTGGATTGTGGCACAGTCAAACCTGTAGGTGACTATCACATTTCTTTCCTCCATTGTCGACAGGTCCACCAGCGGTCGGTACACCGGAGGATTCCACCATCTCCTCACATGTCCCAGCGGACGGTGCCTATGAAGGACAACAGCGAGCACAGAGTCAAACAAGTCAGAGGTATGTACCCACAGTCCACACAGAACACCATTCATACACAAAATCTGGCCTGTATGTGTGTTGAGAGTAGGCCTAGGTATGTGTGACGCAGTTGTTAATTAGGCCATGTGGGCCCCTGAAATGGCGGCTGCCTGACCTCTAAAGTGGGACAATGGGATGTGAGGTAACTGCGCAGGCGTTGTACACCGTCGCTGTCGAAGACCGCAGCGCAGTGCTGCATTCGTTAACATTGGCCCCCATGGGTCCCAGGAGCCAATGACGATGTACGCCGGCGGTGATGGTACGCACCGCCGCGGACGTGACCGCCGCGGACGTGACCGCCATTTTCTATCACTTCAATCACTCGATACCTGATCTTCGACAGGAGAGGACCTACACTGCAAGTGCTGCTGTGACCTCGGTCTCCTGGCTCGTGCGTCTGGGGAAAGGGCCCCTGCCTTCACATCGGAGGAGTTGGAGAAGCTCGTCGACGGGGTCCTCCCCCAGTACACGCTACTCTATGGTCCTCCAGACCAACAGGTAAGTACACAGGGAGCATGTTGTATGGGCTATACCTGTGTGGAGAGGGCTGGTGGTAAGAAGGAAGGGGGCAGAGTTCTGAGTGCATGAAAGACGGTGGGTGCATGTGCCACATGGCAAGGGTAGGGATGGGGGCCACTCACTTTGACGGCACAGTTGTTAATGACTTCTCTTCTTCCCCTGTACATTTCATGTAGGTCAGCGCCCACCAGAAGAAGGATATTTGGCGTGCCATCGCCAAGTACGTCCGGACCCTGGGGGTCCACCACAGACGGAGCACCCACTGCCGGAAAAGATGGGAGGACATTCGCCGCTGGTGCGAGAAGACGGCAGAGGCTCAGCTGGGGATGGCCTCCCAACGTGGGAGGGGTGCCCGTCGAACCATGACCCCCCTAATGTTCTGGATCATGGCGGTGGCCTACCCAGAGTTGGATGGGCGCTTGAGGGCATCACAGCAGACATAAGGGGGTGAGTACACTCTCATTCAGCTGACTTTGCGCGCAGTGGAGGGGTCTGGGTGGGGGAGGAGGGCTGTGGGTTTCCCTAGGCCAGGGCAAGTTCCGTAGGCTAGGCCCCTTCGTAAGACATGGCCCTGTGGCCCCCCACCCCACCTCTGTAGAGTGCCAAGTACAGCTATTCATGCACCTGTGTCATCTATATGTGCAGATGTCGTCCATAGCCTTGTAGGCCATTTCCCAGGAATTGCACTGTAGAGCCCAACAGCGCGACATAGTGCAGGGGGCTACTATGTCTGTCTTGTCCGCCAATGGGTAGCGGTAAGCCATGCACTCAACCTGTCTTTCTTCTGTTTCCCCCCTTTTTTTTTTTGCAGTCTCCCTGTTCTTGTGTGCATTAGCATCATCAGGCGGAGGAGCAGTGGCACCGGAGCACGAGGGAGCTGCATCCCACATGGCCATGGAGGGCCACACTACGGACTCTGAATACACCAGTGGGACCGAGGGCGAGGGGAGCACCGCGGCGGTGACAGGAGCTGAAACCAGCGACACGGACTCGTCCTCTGATGGGAGCTCCCTTATGGTGGCAGCAACATCTGTGCCCCCCACTTCTACAGGTACAGCCGCCACCCCCCCTACCAGCACTGCCCTCCCAGCAGCCCCTCAGCCTTCGCCCGTGCCCGCTCACCCAGGAGGGTGGGCATCACCTTCGCCCCAGGCACCTCAGCCCCTGCCCCTGTCACCTCTGCTGCCCTCAGTGAGGAGGCCATTGACTTCCTCAGGTCCCTCACTATTGAGCAGTCTACCATTTTGAATGCCATCCAGTGTGTAGAAAGGGATTTGCAACAAACCAATGCATTCCTGGAGGGCATTCATTCTGGTCAGGCGGCCCTTCATCGAACCTTTCGAACTCTGGCCTCAGCACTGATGGCAGCCATTGTCCCTGTGTCTAGCCTCCCCCCTCCAACTTCCTCCACCCAGACCCAATCCCCTGTACCTCTGCCGATCCCAAGCACACCATCAGACCAGCCTGCACGCCTCACCACACAAGGAAAGCTCAGGCAAACATAAGCACCACACATCCCACAGGCACTCACGCAAGCATCACACACATACAGACACAACAACATCCACTGTCTCCACTGTGTCCCCCTCCTCCTCGTCTCCCTCCTCCCTCCCAGTCTCATCTACACTCACACCTACATGCACTACCACTACAGCCACTACGCCCCGCACCAGCACACCCACCACCACACCCCGCTCACATGCACTCACCACCCCCACTACCATTCACACGTCCCCTGTGTCCTCTCCCAGTGTGTCTGTGACACCCCCTCTGAAGATACACAAACGCAGACACACACCCACCCAACATACATCCACCTCACAACAGCCTCCAGCGCATGCACCTGCACCCAAAGCCACAAAACTTACACCTCCTTCAACCACCACCTCTTCCTCCACTCCCAAACCCCCTCCAGCTACCCGTCCCAGTGTCTCCAAACAACTTTTCCTGTCCACCCTTAACCTATTTCCCACCACCCCCCACGTCCAACTCATAGGTCCTGAACTAGCACCTCAGCCACAAAATCTCCGGGACCAGTGGTGCCTGTTGTCACAGGTATGTGTAGTGCACCGGTCACCAGGACAGCCAATGTGTCATGGAGCCACAGCACAGCCAGTCCCCCCCTGTGAAGCACCAGAAGTTGCAAGTGCCCGGCGGGAGAGGGGGAAGACTCCAGCCACTCAAGCCGCTCACAGGGGTCCCGGGAGGAGTGTGGACTCAGCTGTGACTCCTCCCAAGGTGGGGAAGGGGCAGAAGAAACCCGCAAAGTCTGGGAGGAGCAGCACAGCGGAGAAGACCGTCATCATCCCCGCTGGCCAGGAGGCCACCGCCATCCCCATCGCCGCTGCCCAGGAGGCCAGCACCAGCCCCATTGTCGCTACCCAGGAGGACACCGCCAGCCCCATCGTCGCTGCCCAGGAGGCCACCGCCAGGCCCATCGGTGCTGCCCAGGAGGACCCCACCAGACCCATCATCGCTGCCCAGGAGGACCCCGCCAGCCACAGCCCAGCTGCCCAGGAGGGCCCCGCCAGCCCCATCATTGCTGCCCAGGAGGACCCCGCCAGCCACAGCCCAGCTGCCTAGGAGGACCCCGCCAGCCACAGCCCATCTGCCCAGGAGGACCCCGCCAGCCACAGCCCAGCTGCCCAGGAGGGCCCCGCCAGCCACAGCCCAACTGCCCAGGAGGGCCCGCCAGCCCATCTGACAAATGAAGGACCGCCAGCCCCAGCCCAGATGGGCAATGAAGGACCGCCAAGTCAAGCACCGCTGAACAGGGCAAGGAATGCCAAGTCAAGCACCGCTGAACAGGGCAAGGACCGCCAAGTCAAGCACCGCTGAACAGGGCAAGCACCGCTGAACAGGGCAAGGACCGCCAAGTCAAGCACCGCTGAATAGGGCATGCACCGCCAAGTCAAGCACCGCTGAACAGGGCAAGCACCGCCAAGTCAAGCACCGCTGAACAGGGCAAGCACCGCCAAGTCAAGTACCGCTGAACAGGGCAAGGTCCGCCAAGTCAAGCACTGCTGAACAGGGCAAGCACCGCTGAACAGGGCAAGGACCGCCAAGTCAAGCACCGCTGAACAGGGCATGCACGCCAAGTCAAGCACCGCTGAACAGGGCAAGGACCGCCAATTCAAGCACCGCTGAACAGGGCAAGCACCGCTGAACAGGGCAAGGACCGCCAAGTCAAGCACCGCTGAACAGGGCAAGCACCGCTGAACAGGGCAAGGACCGCCAAGTCAAGCACCGCTGAACAGAGCAAGCACCGCCAAATCAAGCACCGCTGAACAGGGCAAGGACCGCCAAGTCAAGCACTGCTGAACAGAGCAAGCACCGCCAAATCAAGCACCGCTGAACAGGGCAAGGACCGCCAAGTCAAGCACCGCTGAACAGGGCAAGCACCGCTGAACAGGGCAAGGACCACCAAGTCAAGCACCGCTAAACAGGGCATGCACCGCCAAGTCAAGCACCGCTGAACAGGGCAAGGACCGCCAAATCAAGCACCGCTGACCAGGGCAAGGACCGCCAAGTCAAGCACCGCTGAACAGGGCAAGCACCGCTGAACAGGGCAAGGACCGCCAAATCAAGCACCGCTGAACAGGGCAAGGACCGCCAAGTCAAGCACCGCTGAACGGGGCAAGCACCGCTGAACAGGGCAAGGACCACCAAGTCAAGCACCGCTAAACAGGGCATGCACCGCCAAGTCAAGCACCGCTGAACAGGGCAAGGACCGCCAAGTCAAGCACCGCTGAACAGGGCAAGCACTGCTGAACAGGGCAAGACCGCCAAGTCAAGCACCGCTGAACAGGGCAAGCACCGCTGAACAGGGCAAGGACTGCCAAGTCAAGCACCACTGAACAGGGCATGCACCGCCAAGTCAAGCCCTGCTGAACAGGGCAAGGACCGCCAAGTCAAGCACCGCTGATCAGGGCAAGCACCGCTAAACAGGGCAAGGACCGCCAAGTCAAGCACCGCTGAACAGGGCAAGCACAGCTGAACAGGGCAAGGACCACCAAGTCAAGCACCGTTGAACAGGGCATGCACCGCCAAGTCAAGCACCGCTGAACAGGGCAAGCACCACTGAACAGGGCAAGCACCACTGAACAGGGCATGCACCGCCAAGTCAAGCACCGCTGAACAGGGCAAGGACAGCCAAGTCAAGCACCGCTGAACAGGGCAAGCACCGCTGAACAGGGTATGCACCGCCAAGTCAAGCACTGCTGAACAGGGCAAGAACCGCCAACTCAAGCACCGCTGAACAGGGCAAGCACCGCCAACTCAAGCACCGCTAGCCCATGAGCGGCAGGGGCACTGACGCAACTGGGACCGTCACAGGGTGAGTGATGCACTCTGGGCACCAGTCCCCCTCCAGAACCAGTGGAGACATGCATCCACTACCTCTGTCCTGCATAGGATGAAGCACTCTGGGCACCAGTCCCCCTCCAGAACCAGTGGAGACATCCATCCACTACCTCTGTCTTTCACAGGATGAAGCACTCTGGGCACCAATCCCCCTCCAGAACCAGTGGAGACATTCATCCACTACCTCTGTCCTGCACAGGATGAAGCACTCTGGGTACCAGTCCCCCTCTAGAACTAGTGGAGACTGTTATCCACTTGAGAGACTGTGGCTTTGCACTCCCCAGGATGCAGCAGTGGGCAAACCACCCACTGTAGAGACTTGAGAGACTGTGGCTTTGCTCTCCCCAGGATGCAGCAGTGGGCAAACCACCCACTGTTATCCACTTGAGAGACTGTGGCTTTGCACTCCCCAGGATGCAGCAGTGGGCAACCCACCCACTGTAGAGACTTGAGAGACTGTGGCTTTGCACTCCCCAGGATGCAGCAGTGGGCAAACCACCCACTGTAGAGACTTGAGAGACTGTGGCTTTGCACTCCCCAGGACGCAGCAGTGGGCAAACCACCCACTGTTATCCACTTGAGAGACTGTGGCTTTGCACTCCCCAGGATGGTACAGTGGGCAATCCACCCACTGTAGAGACTTGTGAGACTGTGGCTTTGCACTCCCCAGGAAGCAGCAGTGGGCAATCCACCCACAGTAGAGACTTGTGAGACTGTGGCTTTGCACTCCCCAGGATGCAGCAGTGGGCAATCCACCCACTGTAGAGACTTGTGAGACTGTGGCTTTGCACTCCCCAGGATACATCAATGGGCATGGAGCCCCCTCGTGGATCTGACGTCGTGCACTCATCAGGCTGAGGTGCCCCCCTTCCCATCCCCCTGAGGTGCCTGTTGTATTTCTATCTGATGCCCCAGCAGTGTTCTCTCTGTTTTGATCTGGTATCGAGTGTGGGCCTCGCCCATGCATTTTGGGCCCAGTGGTCCACGGACTATAAATGGTGCAATACCTGGACTACTAATCGTGGTGTATATTTTGTTAATACTGCATTTATGTATATTTTTGCTTACTGATTTTTAATATATTACAATGGTTACACTCATTTCCTTTTGTCTTTGCATTCTTCCGGGGGGTGGGTTGGGGGGTGTTACTATAATGTTTAGATATGCATTGGTGTGTGTGTTTTAGTGGGTGAGGGTGGGGGCGGGGGTGTTGCATGTGAGTGTCCCTGTTTTTTGCCTTCCCTATGTCGTAGGTGCAGTACTCACCGTGGTCTTTGCCGCCGGCGTTGGTGCTCCTGGTACAGGAGCAGGAAGGCTATCGCAGGAAGAATATGGAGTTCTGGCTCTATGGTGTCCTCCTTCCTTGTGGAGTGTGTAGAGGTGAGCGTTTTTCCTTCGAAAATGCCTGTTTCCGCCGTGTTTTTATCTGCGGTGAATCCGCCCCGGAAAAGGTGGCGGATTGGCCTGTCATAATAGTGTGGGCGGTACATCGTCCTCCGCCTGTCTGTTGGCGGTGACCGCCGAGCTGTTGGTTTGTACCGCCGTGGCGGTCGGAGTGTTAAAGTGGCTGTTTTTGTTGATGGTTTCCGCCACGGTCGTAATTCCAAAAATTTTACCGCCGATTTAACACCGTCCGCCAGGGTTGTAATGATCACCAAAATGTTTTGTTAGCTCTTTATTTGACCAGATAGAATATTTTTTTACTTTTTTTCTGGAACAAAAAGTAAACTGGATAGTAAAAGGGTAAGGGAGGGGCACTGGGAAGAAGCAATTGGCCTCAGTCTCTAAAAATCATTAAGATTCATCTGGGAGCTAACAAAAAGTTAACAACCGACTCAAGAAGCAATATCGCGTCTCCGACAGAGCTGTCAAAGCAGCCCTCAGCAACTACCACCTCCGCATCAAGGAAGCAAAGAGAGCAGCCATCACTGCCTGCATAGACACCACAACTAGCCACACAAGGGAACTCTTCAAAATAGTCAAGAAATTCTCCAACCTGATTGCCACATAGAAAACCGCCCACCCTTCCCTCTTGGACGACTTCCACAGCAAGATTGCCACCATCTACAACAATTTTGACCCCCAACCCACCACAATCAGCCTCGACAACCTCAACTCCCTCAACCAACCAGTAAAACACCCACAGAACAATCACCACCTGGTCTCTCCCCACCACTCTACAGCCCTCATGTTGTCCATCCACTCCGTGGCATCCACTGACCCCTGCCCACACCATATCTTCAACCACGAAGCCTACCCAATCATTACGGAACTCACCAGCATCCTGAACACCTCCATCTCCACAGCAACCTTTCATGATAGATGGAAACACACAGAGGTCAGACACCTCCTAAAGAAACCTTATGCCAACCCCAATGACCTAAAAAGATTACCACTAACCTCGCTGTACACCTACCCAGCCAAAGTACTTGAGAAAGTCATCAACTAACAGCTCACCTAATATCTGGAACAAAACCACCTACACAATGCCTCGCAATCAGGATTCAGTACCAACCACAGTACTAAGACTGATTGCTGCCACAGACAACATCAGAACTCTCCTCAACCGTGGACAAACAGTGGCCCTGATCCTCCTCAGCCTCTGTGCCGCAGTCAACACTGTCTCTCACCACACTCTCATCGATAGACTCCAAAACATCGGCATACTGCAAAACGCCCTCAGATGAATTGTCTTTTTCCTTACAGGACGTTCATAGAGCATCCAACTGCCTCCCTTCACCTCTGCACCCACTGACATCATATGCAGCATAACCCAAGGATCATCTCTCAGCCCCACCCTGTTCAACATCTACATCTCCCCCCTTTCAGACGTAATCAGCTCCCACGCAGATGACACTTAACTAATCCTCTCGCTCTCTGAGGATCCCTCAAATGCCAAAACCAACTTCTGCCACACCATGGCCAACGTAGCCAAATGGATGAGAGACAACTACCTCAAACTCAACTCCGACAAAACAAAAGGATTAATCTTTAGGAAGAACACTTCCGCTTTGGACCACAGCTGGTGGCCAGCTGAACTCAGGCCAATACCCATTGCTACACACCACGCACGTAAGCTTGGCATCATCCTCAAGTTTAAACGGACAATGAAATGCCAGGTCAATGCAGTCGCCTCCTCCAGCTTCCATACTCTTTGCAAAATCTTCTGATGGGTCCCATCAACCCCTTAAAGACCATCACTCAGGCCCTCCTCACCAGCCGCCTCGACAATGGCAACACTCTCTATGTGGGAATCTCCACCCAGAACACTGCAGCCAGACTCACACTAGACTTCCCCAAGTGAACCCACAACATCCCCCCACCTCAGAAACCTCCACTGGCTCCCCATCTAGAAGATCCTCACACACGTCTACAAAGCTTTACACAATCAAGGACTGTCCTATATCAACCATGGACTGAACTTCCACCTGCCCACAACACACTTGCGCTCCTCAGCACTCACCCTTGCACACCCCCCCAAGCATCTGTCACAGCTGGGTCCATTCCTTCTCCTACATCACTGCCAAAACCTGGAATGACCTGCCCCTCCACCTCCAAACAGCACACTCCCCGGTGGACTTTGGGAAGAAACTCAAGACCTGGCTTTTTGACTGAGATATGGCACCCTCAGCGGCAGATTCCCCTAGGGATTACAGTATTGAGCTTTATAAATGCTGATTGATTGACAACTGTGAGTCCTCAGTGCATCCAGGTATGCACCTACAAAGAACATCTTTAAACCTATGGGCATTTGGCATTTGCCACAGTGAGTATTCATGTCCCTTTATTTTTCACACACAGCTGGAACATTAATTACTTCATCTGCTGATGGTTCTCCCAATGCTGCTGAAGAAGTTGACTGTCCTGCTCCCCCTGCCTTCACCTGCATCATCTAGTTGTATGTGTGTTCGTAGATAGTCTCCAGGTGCTTCCACATGGAACGCATCCCATGGGAATATTTTTTGCAGTGCCTTTAGATAATTGCTTTCTGCAAATATTGCACTGCACATATTTTGCACTCATCTTTTTCTCCCCTAAAGGTATGCTGAAGTGTTTCCACACATCACTTTCTTTTTTCGCAGGTGGCGTGTCTTCTTCCTCATCCAGAAGGGGAAATACCTGATTTAGGTTGTGGTTTTACATGTACAAGGGTGGGGTCTTAATGTACCAATCAAAAGGCAAGGTTTTGATGTGTCATCCTGTGAATCTGCAGATCCAGTCTTTAGATTTGCAGATTTTCTGAAACTCATAATATAAGTCTTTATCTTTCAAACACACATGGGGTTCCACATATTTAAAAATGAATATGTTCCCTCTGATATCATTACTAAATCTAAGGGACGTACGTACGAAAGTGGAGTATTATGCAGTGATGCTGGCTAGGCTTTATTATGTAATACTCTCCCAATACCCAAAGAAAGTCCCTCGGTTGGTCCCTCAGATTCAAAATAATAAATCCTTAGCTCAGTTCAGGTAGTGTGACAAAGAGCAGCCAGGCTTTACTAGAGGAGCGTGTGTTAAGCAGTTCAGAATACCAACATGGACAATAAGTAATTGACACGACTCAAAAGAAATCAAACACTAATTTATCAAAATAGAGCTGATTTTAATATAATTTTAGACACCAAAACAAAGCAAATCAGTTATGTATAACTGTAGTTATGGATTTCAAAGCAGAAATAAAATCGGTGCATTTAGCAGCTGTCAAATTTCACCATTGTGGTCAATGGGAAAAGTCACTACTCGATCACTTGCAGGGTGAGTTCAGAGAAACCCACTGGTAGTTAAGGTTGTGTGAGCCCCAAGACCAAGCTACTACAGTCAGACCAATTTTACCTGGCTCATGGGTCCCAGGTGCAGAGGTGTCCTGGCTGTCCTTAGTGCTGAATGTGGGAGCCGCGAAAAAAGAAAATGGTACTTTTGACACTCAGGGGGTGATTCTCACCCTGGCGGGCGGCGGAGGCCGCCCGCCAGAGTTCCCCCCTCCAAAATACCGCTCCGCGGTCGAAAGACCGCTGAGGGTATTTTGGGTTTTGCACTGGGCTGGCGGGCGACCGCCAAAAGGCCGCCCGCCAGCCCAGTGCAAAACTCCCTTCCCACGAGGACACCGGCTCAGAATTGAGCCGGCGGAGTGGGAAGGTGCGACGGGTGCAGTGGCACCCGTCGCGTATTTCAGTTTCTGCAAAGCGAACACTGAAATACAAAGTGGGGCCCTCTTACGGGGGCCCCTGCAGTGCCCATGCCATAGGCATGGGCACTGCAGGGGCCCCCAGGGGCCCGCGACACCCCATACCACCATCCTGTTCCTGGCGGGAGACCCGCCAGGAACAGGATGGCGGTATGGGGTGTCAGAATCCCCATGGAGGATCCTGATGGGGAGCGGAAAACCGTCGGGAGACCGCCGGTTTTCCGCATCTGACCGCGGCCAAACCGCCGCGGTCAGAATGCCCTGCGGGGCACCGCCGGCCTGTCGGCGGTGCTCCCGCCGACCCTGGCCCCGGCGGTCTTTGACCGCCGGGGTCAGAATGACCCCCTCAGTCACTTGCAGGTCAAGGTTTTGGGAGCCAAGTGGGAGGGTGGGGGTTAGGCTTGTGTGGGACCCTGGACCAGGATTCACCAGTCAGAACAACTCCACCTAGTAACAGCGGCTCGGGTGCAGAGGTGTGCTTAGCTATCCCTGCTGCTGAACAGGAGCTGCGGTAGCTGGTTTTACCAATCAGATGGCGTGGGTGAGGGAATGGATACAAAAACTCAACAACAGACCCACAGGTGATGTCGGGTGAAAGTGTAGCGGTGCGCCCTAGAGTTACACCTTTGAGTAAAGGTGGTGATGACTGACCACCAACAAGACTTCGCAGTGGTAAGCTGGTGGAGAAGCTATCTCCCCTTCTAGGGGTCCAGTGGAAAACTAGTGGAAAACGGTAGCTGGTTGTACCTTGGCAGGGAGCTCGACTACACTTCTCACAGTGCATTGACACACCTGTCTTTGGACGATCCATCGGAGGGCCAGATGGCCAGCACTTCCTCTGATCAGGTGAATACTTTTTACTTGTGGTGGACAGGGGAGTAGCGCCACTAGTCCAAGGAAATCTGTCCGTGTCATTGGCTCAAAAAAGATTCCCTCTTACTGGGAGAAGCCGTCTTGGTCCAAGAAGAGCCGCAGTTGAGCAATTCCAGGGGGTTGCCTCAGGTTTAAGGTTCATGCAAACTGACATCGACTTTTTGAATATTAACATTCCCCCCTCTAGATAAAATTTCAACAACACTATCTAACCCATTCTTCATGAAAGTCACATTATTGAGGGCTTCTTGTTCTTCAGCGTTGACTATTACTACTTCCCTAGTTACTTGCATTCTAGTCAAATTGAGGACTGTGTTTTATAGCAGGAAACACCCACTTGCAGGAAACCACATAACAATAATTATAATATGAAAACCGTCAACAATGACGTGCACAGACCAGTCAACCACCGGTGGGGCCAAAAGATCCAGAGCACGTCCCTCCACACCGACGTCTCTTTGTAACCAGTGCAATGCTTGGATGGCAAGAGTCTTAAAGCTATGTTTCCTATGAACCTTAGGGAAACAGAAAGAAACAAAGCCCATCCCAGGTTTGAAATAGAAGTAATTGAACATAGAGTCTGATGACCAGTCTTCTGCAGACAGGATATCTTAGGCATGGCCCCTAAGACTGCTGCCTTAGACAAAAGCTCACCTCTGGACGATTAAGCCACAAAGACATCAGAGGACCCGAAGTACCCAACTAGCGATGGTGGAAGAGGAAATCACCTTGAAAGGCTTTTTCATTAGCATAAGAAACTGGTTGTCTCCACCGTAACTCCTAGTATATTTTGATGCATCGCACCATACGTAACTTGTGATTATTCTCAAAGGAAGGGTAAGACACCACCCTGGAATTTGTCTTCATTATTCTATGTACATGGAGAACAACTCCCTCCAGAATACAGGACACACAACAGAGTAACATAGCTAGCTTACCTGAAAACTCCTTCCTCTAGAGATATCTATTGTCATTCCAGGAAAGGCACAGGTTAAGGACTGTATTAATGTCCCACAAAACGGAGTACCTGGGTTCAGGAGGCCTTGCCAGGTGGACCCTTCTCAATAACATCTTTACCATTGGGTGTTCGCCCATCAGATTATGCTCCCCCGAAATGGTGGACCTGAAAGCATTTATTGACCTATAAGCCATGCCTTGGGATGTCAACTCGGACAGGAAATTCAGAATGTACACAATATAGGACCCAACAGGATCCACACTCCTTGCATACACCAACCTAGCCAACGTGACCGCGCTGATTGCCATCTCTCTGAGGTGGAGTCTGCCCATGCTTTTGAAAAAGAGAGAATGAGCCTGTTTCAAAGGGCCTGGAGCTGTCTATCTTAGCCTACGATCTGCCACATCATCAGACTCATGGATCCCTCTGGAAGCAATCTGTGGTCCAGTCTGAGGAAAACAGGTCCACCGGAAAGTGACTCCATAGCCTGGAAAGGGCTTGAAATATTTGCGGGTCAGCTTTCACATGTTTGCAGTGATGTGTGGAGGTCCAGTCTGCAACCTCATTCTGGGATCCCGGAAGATATTCTGTCATCAAGGAGATCTTGTTGTTGAGGCAGAATTCCCAAAGGTTCACAGTGAGGTCCGAGAGGAGTTTGGATCAGGTTCCTCCGAGGTAAGATATTGTCCATCTTCAGAAGCATGGTCCAACAGCCAATGGCGAAGGACCACGCTAACAGTTCTAGACAGTTTATGTGCAGTCTTTGATCTTGAGAAGACCAAACACCTCCTGTGGATAACTCCCCACAAAGAGCTCCCTTGACCGCCCTGCTGGCGTGGGATTTGACGACTATGTCCGGGTTGGAGCTGAATATGGCTCTCGCATTCCAGGACTCCATATGAACCAGCAACCATGGCATCTCCTTTTTGGCCTCCATCAAGGGCGGGACCACTTTGGAGTATGTTAGGCCCTTCCGAAGGTGGGATGCCTTCAAGCGTTGTACCGCTCAGTAGTGTAATGGTCCTGAGCATATTGCCTCTATGGACGAAGAGAGGAGACTCACGATTTTCTCCAGTTGTCAAAGGGAAATCCTCTCCTTCTTGAGGGTATTCCAAAATGTCTGCTTGATCGTGGCTACCTTCCTGGATGGAAGAGTCAGGGTACCTTCTATGGAGTGGATTTTGAATCCTAAGAAGATCAGCTTTTGGATTGGAGTCAGTTGCAACTTGTCCTCGTTTATCACAAAGCCCAATGACTCAGGAAGCGAGATTGTCATCTCGAAGTGTTCCACTAACTTCCGAGGGCATTGATACATCAGGAGAATGTCATTGAGATAGATGCTAAGTTAGTGACAGAACACCAGCCACTCACTGAAAATCTTCAAGTTGAAGACCGGATGTTGGACGCTGTCCCATTTCGCCATCAGAAACAGGTTGCTGAGAAACCCTGCTGGGTCTAGCGATGTTGGACAGAATGCTTCTTCTTCTAATAGGGCCCTGTCTATCAGCTCTGAGTCACGCTTGGACAATTTGATAGAAATGGGGATTCTGGACTGGTGAGTAGAACTGTAAAACTCTATGTGAAACCCTGCACCATTTGCAATACTCATGCATCGGTAGTGAGTGTGCACCAGTGTAGGAAGCTTGCCTGGCTTATAGTGGGTACCTGATGGTACTTACACCTTGTGCCAGGTCCAGTTATCCCTTATTAGTAGATTAGTAGTGTTCTAGCAGCTTAGGCTGATAGAGATAGCTATAGCAGAGCAGCTTAGGCTGAACTAGGAGACATGCAAAGCTCCTACTATACCACTTATATCATATAGGTACTATATCATAAGAACCACAATACACAGGCTTTCTAAAAATAAAGGTACTTTAATTTAGTGACTGTTGGAAAATGGGTTATTGGTAAGGGCAGGTAGGTACCTACACCTAGCAACAAGCCACTAACCTCCACCTAGGTACAGTTAGGTCTCAGTAAATTAATCCCAGCTCAACCCTTGGTAGCTTGGCAACGAGCGTCAAGGCTTAACTTAGGAGACAGTGTGTAAAGCATTCAAATATCACAAAACAGTAATTAAATAAAACACAGGAAACAGTTTAAAAATCCAAAACCAATTTATACAAATAGTTTATATTTTTATCTTTAAAATGACACAAAAACTAATAAAATCGGATAAAGGGAACCGGAGATATGAATTTTTAAAGAATTATAATTTTTCTAGCGCTTAGAAACAAAAAGCGCCAATCGGGTCATCTGGTTGCACCTCGACCGGGGCAAAGTCAAAGTTTCAGGCCGACCGCGATAGAGCCCTGCTCGGCTACAAGTCACGGGAGGCCTCGGTTAAAAAGTTACCTTCTGACTTAGGTGGTCATTCCGACCTAGGCGGGCGGCGGTTGCCGCCCGCCCGTCGGAAGCCGCCTGAATACCGCCCCGCGGTCAATAGACCGCGAGGGGTATTCTGACTTTCCCGCTGGGCCGGCGGGCGATCTGATTCAGATCGCCCGCCGGCCCAGCGGGAAAGCACCTTCCACAAGGAAGCCGGCTCGGAATCGAGCCGGCGGAGTGGAAGGCGTGCGACGGGTGCAGCAGCACCCGTCGCGCTTTTCAGTGTCTGCATCGCAGACACTGAAAAGCCTAGTTGGGCCCTGTTAGGGGGCCCCTGCAGTGCCCATGCCATGGGCATGGGCACTGCAGGGGCCCCCAGGGGCCCCAAGACGCCCGTTCCCGCCGGCCAGGTTCTGGCGGTAAGAACCGCCAGAGCCAGGCCGGCGGGAAGGGGGTCGGAATCCCCATGGCGGCGCAGCATGCTGCGCCGCCATGGAGGATTCCCCAGGGCAGCGGGAAACTGGCGGGAGACCGCCAGTTTTCCCTGTCTGACCGCGGCGTTAGCGCCGCGGTCAGAATGCCCTTAGGGGCACCGCCGGCTTGTCGGCGGTGCTCCCGCGCCCGTTGGCCCTGGCGGATTGTATCCGCCAGGGTCAGAATGAGGGCCTTAGTCTTTATTTTGAAGATTTTCTTCAGCGGGACGAACCTGCCAGTTGAATCCGACCTCCTGGAGCCCTTGTCCGGATACGCGATGTGGGTTTCCTCGGTGGAGATTTTTACCCTCGGACTTAGTCGTTTTTTCGAGGTGAAAATCATTCGACCGGGGTAAACCTGGATCTTGATCCGACGTCCCTGGAGCCCTTCTCGGATACGATGGCTGGGAGGTCCCGGTCAACTTTTTACCTTCGGACTTAGGCCCTCATTCTGACCCTGGCGGTCAGTGATAATGCGGCGGCCAAGCCGCCAACAGGCCGGCGGTCCAAAATATGCAATTCTGACCCTGGCGGGAACCGCCAACACAGCCCGCCGCATTAACACTCCGCCCGCCACGGCGGAACAAACAAACAGCGCGGCGGTCCCCGCCAACAGCCAGGCGGCAGACAATGTACCGCCCACCCTATCACGACCCACCAATCCGCCACCTTTTCCGGGGCGGGAGCACCGCCGATAAAAACACGGCGGAAACAGACTACGAACGGGAAAACGCTCACCTCTACGCACTTCACGCGAGATTCCGGCAGTATGGAACCCGAGTTGCAGGTCATCCCCGCACTCCTATACCTGCTCATATACCAGGAGCACGCCCGGCGGCGCGGAAGACATCGGTGAGTACTGCACCTACGACACAGGGGAGGGAAAAGATTACCGGCACACACCCACCCACCCATACCCACTACAACACACACATCAATGCATTCCCACAGATCACTGTCACAACCCACAAACCCCCCCCTCCGAAATAATGCAAAGACCAAAAGAAGAGATCATAAACGGGCAGATATATTGAAATATGGACACCAGTAATCCCAATAAATAAATAAACTATGTACAAAATATATACAGCTACTAAATGTAGTCCAACCACTGTCCGTGGACCACAGGGGTCCTGTGCAAAGGGGCAAGGCCCAGTCCCACGACAAGAACTCCACGGAGAGAACACTGCAGGGGCATCAGAAAGAAAATAGGACAGGCACCTCAGGGGGAAGGGAAGGGGGGGCACCTCAGCCACTTGAGTACACGACGCCAGATCCACGAGGGGACTCCATGACCACTGGGCCATCCTGGGGAGTGCAAAGCCACAGTCCATACAGTCCATACAGTGGGTGGCCTGCCCACTGGGCCATCCTGGGGAGTGCAAAGCCACAGTCCATACAGTCCATACAGTGGGTGGCCTGCCCACTGGGCCATCCTGGGGAGTGCAAAGCCACAGTCCATACAGTCCATACAGTGGGTGGCCTGCCCACTGGGCCATCCTGGGGAGTGCAAAGCCACAGTCCAAACAGTCCATAACAGACCCCACTGCCACTGGAGGAGGCATGTTGGCCAGAGGACATCCTGCAGCCCTGCCCGAGATAGATCCTGCCCTGCCACGTCTGCCAAAGGGCCAGCGGTTCTTGCCTGGAAGGGCCCAGTTCAGCGCCTCTTGCCTTGAAGGGCCCAGTTCAGCGGGTCTTGCCTTGAAGGGCCCAGTTCAGCGGTTCTTGAGACGGCGGGGCCCAGCGGAGCGGTGCTTGAGACGGCGGGGCCCAGTTCAGCGGTTCTTGAGACGGCGGGGCCCAGCGGAGCGGTGCTTGAGACGGCGGGGCCCAGTTCAGCGGTTCTTGAGACGGCGGGGCCCAGTTCAGCGGTTCTTGAGACAGCGGGGCCCAGCGGAGCGGTTCTTGAGACGGCGGGGCCCAGCGGAGCGGTGCTTGAGACGGCGGGGCCCAGTTCAGCGGTTCTTGAGACGGCGGGGCCCAGCGGAGCGGTGCTTGAGACGGCGGGGCCCAGTTCAGCGGTTCTTGAGACGGTGGGCCCAGTTCAGCGGTTCTTGAGACGGCGGGGCCCAGCGGAGCGGTTCTTGAGACGGCGGGGCCCAGCGGAGCGGTGCTTGAGACGGCGGGGCCCAGTTCAGCGGTTCTTGAGACGGCGGGGCCCAGCGGAGCGGTGCTTGAGACGGCGGGGCCCAGTTCAGCGGTTCTTGAGACGGCGGGGCCCAGTTCAGCGGTTCTTGAGACGGCGGGGCCCAGCGGAGCGGTTCTTGAGACGGCGGGGCCCAGTTCAGCGGTTCTTGAGACGGCGGGGCCCAGTTCAGCGGTTCTTGAGACGGCGGGGCCCAGCGGAGCGGTTCTTGAGACGGCGGGGCCCAGTTCAGCGGTTCTTGAGACGGCGGGGCCCAGTTCAGCGGTTCTTGAGACGGCGGGGCCCAGTTCAGCGGTTCTTGAGACGGCGGGGCCCAGTTCAGCGGTTCTTGAGACGGCGGCCGGTCTATGGCCAACTGCTCATTGCCTGGTGGTGCCCTCCTGGGCAGCGGGGATGGTGCTCCTTCAATGCCCACCTGGGCTGTGGGTGGTGGGGCCCTCCTGGCCAGCTGGGCTGGGTCCTCCCTGGGCAGCGGCTATGGGGGTGGTGGGCTCCTCCTGGGCAGCAGGCCTGCTGCCTGACCTCTCCGACTTGCTGCCCTTGCCCTCCTTAGTCGGGAGTCTGTGGCCCTTTCCTCCCTTTGGAGCTGTGGCTGGTGACTGTCTCTGGGTGGTGTCCGGGGGGGATGTAGAAGCCGGGCTCCTGCGGCGCCCCTTCCGCCTTCTGCTCCTCTTCCCAGGGGGTGGGCTGGCTGTCCCCTTGCTGCTGGGCGAAGATCCAGACATGCGGGCTGGTGGGCTCCAATACCCCTGCACCCTTGTCAAGGGGGCTGCAGGGCTGGTGGTGGCTGAGGTGCTCTTCTTACCCCGACGAGAAGGAGGGGGGGGCTCAGGGTCAGGAAAGAAGTTAGCAGTGGCGAGGAAGAGTTTCTTGGGACAATGGAGAGTGGTAGGTACAGTGGGAATGGGAGTGGAGGGAGAGGATGTGGTTGTAGGTGAGTCACGTTTGCTGTCTTTGGGTGCAGGTGCAGGAGGGATAGGCTGTCGTGAGGTGGATGGCTGTTGGGTGGGTGGGTGGCTGCGTTTGTGTGGTGTGGAAGAGGGGGTGACAGACACAGTGGGAGAGGACACAGGGGACGTGTAAATGGCAGTGGGGGTGGTGACTGCACGTGTGCGGACTGGAGTGGAGGGTGTGCTGGTGATGGAAACACTGGCTGATGGTGAGGTGAATGGAGGTGTGAGTGTAGACGTCACAGGGAGGGAGGAGGGAGACGAGGAGGTGGGGGTCACAGAGGTGGTAGTGACTGTTGGCATGTCTGCATCGGAATGTTGCGTGTGTGAATGTCTGCGTGATCTGTGGTGCTTATGTTTGGATGAGCTTCTCTTGGGTGTTGAGGTGTGTGCAGGCTGGTCTGATGGTGTGGGTGGGACAGGCAGAGGAACAGGAGACTGGGAGGAGGGAGTTAGTAGAGGGAGGCAGGAGACAGGGACAATGGCTGCCGTCAGTGCTGAGGCCAGAGCCTGGAACGATCGCTGATGGGCAGCCTGACCCGAATGAATGCCCTCCAGGTACGCATTGCTGCGATGAACCTCCCTCTCCACCCCCTGGATGGCATTCAAAAGGGTAGTCTGCCCAACAATGAGCGTTCGGAGGAGGTCAATGACCTCCTCACTGAGGGCAGCGGGGGTAACAGGGGCAGGGCCTGAGGTGCCTGGGGCGAAGGAGATGCCCGGCTTCCTGGCAGAGCGGGCACGGGGCGAACGCTGAGGGGCTGCTGGGAGGGCGGAGATGGTGCGCTGGGTGGCGGCTGTACCTGTAATGGCGGGGGGCACGGATGGTGCCACCCCCGCAAGGGAGCTCCCTTCCGAGGACGTGTCCGTGTCGCTGCAGGGTCCAGTCGTCCCCGTCGTGGAGCTCCCCTCGCCCTCCGTCTCACTAGTCCAGTCTGACTCTGTGGCATGGCCCTCCTGGGCCATGTGAGATGCAGCTCCCTCCTGCCCCGATGCCACTTCTCCTCCGCCTGATGATGCTGATGCACACAAGCACAGAAAGACAAACAAAAAGGGGGGGGGAGAGAGAAATAAAGGGATATTGAGTACATGGATCTCCGGTACAGTTAGCGGACATGACAGACACAGATGCCCCCTGCACTAAGTTGCGCACTTGGGGTCCGCTACGCATTCCGTGGAACATGCCCTACACGCCTAGAGTTGACAACTGCACCCATGGATGACACGGCCCAGGGATGGCTGTACTGACAAACTACTGAGGGTGGTGGCTGGGGACACAGGGGCTTACGGGGGTGCCCAGCCTACAGATATCGCCCTGGCCTAGGGGGACCCACAGCCCTCCTCCCCCACCCAGACACCTCCACTGCGCGACAACAGAGTAGATAATGCTTGTACTCACCCCCTTGTGTCTGCTGTGCTGCCCTCACGCGCCCATCCAAATCAGGGTAGGCCACCGCCAGGATCCGGAACATCAGGGGGGTCAGTTGACGGCAGGCACCCCGCCTACGTTGGGAGGCCATCCCCAGCAGAGACTCGGCGGTCTTCTTGGTCCCGCGGCGGATGTCCTCCCACCTCTTGCGGCAGTGGGTGCCCCGTCGATGGTGGACCCCCAGGGTCCGGACTTCCTTGGCGATGGCACACCAAATCCCGATCTTCTCATGGGCGCGGACCTATGTGACACGTACAGGGAGGGAGAAATACCACGTTCAAGTTTGTCAGCATTTTCCTTGCCAGTGGCCCAACGCCCCCCATCCCCGCCAGGCCCCCCGCCATGCCCCCTGCCATGCCCCCGCCAGGCCCAACATGCCCCCCATCCCCGCCAGGCCCCCCGCCATGCCCCCCGCCATGCCCCCCGCCATGCCCCCCGCCAGGCCCAACATGCCCCCCATCCCCGCCAGGCCCCCCGCCAGGCCCAACATGCCCCCCATCCCCGCCATGCTCCCCGCCATGCCCCCGCCATGCCCCCGCCATGCCCCCCGCCAGGCCCAACATGCCCCCCATCCCCGCCAGGCCCCCCGCCAGGCCCCCCGCCAGCCCCAACATGCCCCCCCATCCCCGCCATGCTCCCCGCCATGCCCCCCGCCATGCCCCCCGCCATGCCCCCCGCCAGGCCCAACATGCCCCCCATCCCCGCCAGGCCCCCCGCCAGGCCCAACATGCCCCCCATCCCCGCCAGGCCCCCCGCCAGGCCCCCAAGCCAGCCAGTGGCCCCAAATCCAGATTGAATTAAACTCACTTGTTGGTCTGGAGGACCGTAGAGTAGCGCATACTGGGGGAGGACCCCATCCACAAGTTTCTCCAACTCCTCTCCAGTGAAGGCAGGGGCCCTTTCCCCAGGCGCAGCAGCCATTGTCCCTTCCAGACCGAGGTCACAGCAACACTTGCAGTATAGGTCCTCTCCTGTGAAAGTTCAAGTCGCAAGTGGATAAGTAGATAGAAAATGGCGGTCACGTCCGCGGCGGTGCGTACCGCGGCGGTGCGTCCCGCCACCGCCGGCGCCCTTCGCCATTGGCTCCTGAAACCCATAGGCTTCAATGTTAACCAATGCGGCTTCGCGCCGCGGTCTTCGCCCGCCGCCCGCCGCGGTGTGCCACGCCAGCGCATTGACCTCACATCCCATTGTCACACTTCACAGGTCAGGCAGCCGCCATTTCCAGGGCCCACATGGCTCAATTTCAACTGCGTCACACAGGCCTAGGCCTTGCATAGCCACTCAGACACGCCATTCACTGCATAGAGAATCGTTTACTGTGCTAGCTGTGAGTACGTACCTGTGGGTTGCTTGACTGTGTGCTCCATGTTGTCCTTCCTAGGCACCGTCCGCTGGGTTTGGCGAGGAGACGGATGAATCCTCCCGTGTACCGACCGCTGGTGGACCTGTCGACAATGGAAGAACGCCACATTATCCTGACCTACCGTCTTAACCGTGCCACTATACATGAACTGTGTGCCCAGCTGGAGCCCGACCTGATGTCCCCCATCCGCCAACCCACAGGGATTCCCCCTCTGGTGCAGGTCATGTCAGTACTCCATTTCTTGGCAAGTGGTTCATTTCAGACAACAGTGGGAATTGCTTCTGGGATGTCTCAGCCCATGTTTTCGAAGGTGTTATCCAGAGTGTTGTCTGCCCTGATGAAATACGTGAGGAGCTACATCATTTTCCCTGAGGTGGGCGAATTGGCTACAGTGAAGGGTGATTTCTATGCCCTTGGACATATTCCCAACGTCATTGATGCCATTGATGGGACCCATGTGGCTTTGGTTCCCCCAAGAGACAGGGAGCAGGTGTACAGGAACAGAAAAAGTTACCATTCAATGAACATCCAGGTGGTGTGTTTGGCTGACCAGTACATCTCGCATGTAAATGCCAAATTCCCTGGGTCAGTGCATGACGCCTACATCCTGAGGAATAGCAGCATCCCTTACGTGATGGAACAGCTACAGAGACACCGTGTATGGCTAGTGGGGGACTCTGGGTACCCCAACCTGTCGTGGCTACTGACCCCAGTAAGGAATCCCCGGACCAGGGCAGAGGAACGGTACAATGAGGCCCATGGGCGTACTAGGAGGGTGATCGAACGCACCTTTGGCCTCCTAAAGGCCAGGTTTCGGTGCCTGCATATGACAGGTGGATCCCTAATGTACTCACCTAAGAAGGTGTGTCACATCATCGTGGCCTGCTGCATGCTTCACAACCTGGCAGGAGGATGGTCGAGACGGTGGTGTTGTGGCAGCTGTGGAACCTGAGGAGAGTGACGAGGAGGAAGACGACGGGGGTGAAACAGACAACAGGGACAGAATCATTGAACAGTACTTCCAATAGGACACAGGTAACAATTCAAAGATAATTTAGTAAATGTGAACTACTCTCCTGCATCTCTGCTGCCTGTCTATTTGCCCCAGTGTATGATGACTGAGTTGTGGCTTTTCCCTCCCTATTTCAGATCTGGGGTCCCCACTACGAGTCCTGTGCTTCGTTTCCCCATGGACTACAGCTTTGTGGCAGCTGTTTGTTGACTTCACCATGTACAAGGACATATTTGCACTGTCATGTCAATTACAATATATTGAAATCACAGCCAGACTCCAGATAGTTTTGTGCAAAATAGGTGTTTATTTAAGTGCTCAAAATGGGATGGGTGGTTTCAAGTGGGTGGGGGCTATGGTGAAGGAATGTCCATGGCAGAGTCCAGAGTAACAGTCACACAGGTGCATTGTCCAGAGGCCTGTGGAGAGATGGAGCATGGGCAGTTCAAGGATGGACAGGGTGACAATGTGGGACAGTGGGATGACATCAGGTGGTATCCATTGCTGGCGGGGGTCTTGACATCCTACTCTGTCTTCTTGCGAGATCTCAGGGCCCTCTTGCGGGGTGGTTCTTCTCCTGCAGGAGGTGGGGGTCTGGTGGGCTGCTGCTGTGCGGGGGCCTCCTGTCCACTAGCGCCGGCGGAGGTGGTTGGCTGTTCTTGGTCCAGGCTAGTGGCAGGGGCCCTTGGGTGTTGTTGAGTGTCCGTCCTGGTGTTGACGAGGTCCTGCAGCAGCCCTACCATGGTAACCAGGGTGGAGGTGAGGGCTCTGATGTCCTCCCTGTACCCCCGATAGTGTTCCTCCTGCAGTACCTGGATCTCCTGGAACCGGGCCAGTACCGTCGCCATCGTCTCCTGGGAGCGGTTGTATGCTCCCATGATGGTGGTGAGGGCCTCGTGGAGAGTGGGTTCCCTGGGCCCGTCCCCCCCCTGTCGCACAGCTGCCCTCCGAGTTGCCCTGTTTCCCTGGGCCTCTGCCCCCTGGCCGGTGTGCCCACTACCACTGCCCCCAGGTCCCTGTTGTTGTTGGGGTGGTGGGTTATCCTGGGTGCCCTGTAGTGGTAGACACACCGCAGATTGACGCGCCCTGGAGACAGAGGCATGGGCCCGCTGGGTGGGAGCTGTGCTGGTGTTCCCAGAGGGGTTTGGGTCTGTAGTGGCCTGGGCCTGTGTGAGGGGAACCGACTGTCCAGAGGTCCCCGATGGTCCGGGCTGGTCATCGGTGTCCAGGTCGACAGAGCTGCTGTCATCGCTGACGGCCTCTTGGGTGGGGGGTGTGGAGAATTCTGGGCCCTCCGCGGCGGTGTGTTGACGGTCGGGTCCTGCAGGGGTATAGAGGTATGGTTATAGTTTCAATGTGTGCCATATGGGTGTATCTGTGGGTTCCCGTGTCCCCAAGTGCTGGCATTCGTGTGTGGGGGCTTTGGTGAGGGTGGCTTGTGGGGGGGATGTGTATATGCATTGGGCATGCTTTGGTGATGGGTGTCCATGCTTAGTTGACGCATGCAGGCCTAGGTTTTGGGATGTGTGGGTTGTGATGGTGAGACATTGGCAGGGAATAGGTGTGCTGGGGGTGGGGGTGAGGATGGTGGTGGGGGTGAGGATGGTGGTGGGGGTGAGGGTGGGGGTGAGGATGGTGGTGGGGGTGAGGATGGTGGTGGGGGTGAGGGTGGGGGTGAGGATGGGGGTGGGGGTGAGGGTGGGGTTCGAGGATGGGGGTGAGGGTTGGGGTATGATTTGGCATGCAGGTGGGGGGGAAGCAGTAGTGAAGCTTCAACTTACCAGTATCCATTCCTCCGCCGACTCCTGCGAGGCCGTCAGGATGCAGGATGTTCAAGACTTCCTCCTCCCATGATGTAAATTGTGGGGGTTGAGGTGGGGGTCCTCCGCCAGTCTTCTGCACGGCGATGTTGTGCCTGGATACCATGGAACGCACCTTCCCCCGTAGGTCGTTCCATCGCTTCCTGATGTCTTCCCGATTTCTGGGGTGCTGTCCCACAGCGTTGACCCTGTCGACAATCCTCTGCCATAGCTCCGTCCTCCGGGCAATGCTGGTGTATTGTATCTGTGTGCCGAACAGCTGGGGCTCTACCCGAACGATTTCCTCCACCATGACCCTGAGTTCTTCGTCTGAGAAGCGGGGGTGTCTTTGGGGTGCCATGGGGTGGTGTGTATGATGTGTGGGGTGGAGTATGTGTAGTTAAGTGTGTTGAGTGTGGTGGTGTGTGTTGTTTTGTGTGTGGATAGTGTGTGGGTGATGGTGTGGAGTGGCTGTGGCTGCTAGTTTGTGGATGGTGGTGTCTCGCTCTGGCCTTCTTTCAGAATTTTTTGGCGTAGGGGTTTGTGGGTGATGTGGGTGTGTGTTTTATATTGTATTGTTTGTGTGGGAGTGGTGTGTGTATGTGTATCAGGTGTGTGGGATTCAAATCGTCCAATGTGGCTGAGTTTTGTTCGTTTGTGTGTATTCTGACCGCGGCGGTGTGTCCCGCCAATGGAATACCGCGTTTGAATGACCGCCGCGTGGATTCGTGGGTCGTAATGGCATGGGCGTATTTCTGTTGGCGTGACGGTGGAGGTTTTGTCACCTCCACTTTTCCGCCGACCGCTGGTCTGGCGGTCTGTTGTGGCTGTCGGATTTTCGGAGGTTTGCCTTCTGCGGGTCAGAATGACCGTGGCGGGTTTCCGCGACCGCGGCGGGATTATGGAGGATTTCTGACCGGCGGTAGGCGCCTTTTACCGCCGAGGTCAGAATGACCACCTTAGTCTCTTTTTCTGAGGTTTTTCTTTACCGGGACGAACCACGAAGTCAGGCCGGGTCGCGGTTGAGGCAAGCCGGCTAGAATTTCCGCGGCGGGTCGGTCCCTCTCTGGAGCTTTTTTACAAAATGTTTCAAATCTTCTCCAAACTTCTGGGGCTTCACCCAGATGTTCTTTTAAGGTTCTTTTGGGGTCCACAGCTCACCCCAAGGGTCCAGAAGTTCTGAGATGGTCCTTGGGGGGTGCGGACTTCAACTCCAAGAATGCACCTGGCGCAAACTCCTTTTTGGCCACTGGACAGTGGTCAGCTGGTCACTTTTTTCAGGAGTTGGTGCAGGGGACTCTGGATAGCAATTTTTCACCTGTAGCAAACAGGGAGTCCCTCCTTGAACCAGTTGAAGCCAGGCAAAGTCCTTCTTGTGGTGAAGCCCAAGTGTGCAGCTGGTGCAGTCCTTCTGAGTGCAGGTTCCAGGTGCAGGCCAGGGGTCCAGCAGGGCAGTCCTTCTTCTCCTTTAGTTCCTTCTTCTTGAAATTTGGTGGGGATCTGAGGTGTGGGTGCAGGTCTGCCAGTTTTATCCTTGCTCCTGGGTGAAAAGCAGGGGGGTCCTTGTCCTCCAATCAGGTACAGGGTCGTCCCCCTGTGATGACCACTTCCTGGGAAGTGTGGCAAAAATCCATCCCAGAAGGCAACATTCTCTAAAAATCCAACATGGCTGAATCTGATTTTTGGAGGTTACATCTGGCTGAGCCCACCCACTGGTGTGGCTAAAAATCATAAACACACCCCTCTCCTGCCCTCTCCTAATCTAATCAAGGGGGCACCTAGTTGTCTGGGGTTGCAGGATGTGGGGGTGTTGCTGGCTGCTCCAAATGTCCTTCTCTGCCTTTGAAGACCAGTTTGGCCGCCCTCCCCCTTCCTGCCTCACCATCTGCTGAGGGGAGATTCTCTCCCACAAGCACATTCCTTTGTGTGAAGCCAGGCCACTTCACACCTCATCAAGGCAGCTTGGCAAAAGCTGCTGCAGGCTGGCCAATCAGAGCACAGCATCAAAAACAATGCAGAGCTGAAATTGGCAACTTTTTAGGTAAAGTCTAAACTTTTTACCTGAACAAGTTATATTAAATCCCACAACTGGAAGTTGTGGGATTTATTACAACAATTAATTTGATACCAAATTCTTGGTATGCAACATTTAAGGAGACTTTAAAATTTAAAATAAAGTCTCCCCATTCTAGCCTATGAAGGCCATTTACTTCAATGAGGGAAAACGAATTTGGCTGTTTTTACCTCACCAGGGTTTATAAATCTATTTTTATAAAGTCCCTGCTTATAGTTACATGGCACCCAGCCCTAGGGGCACATAGGGCACACCTTAGGGGTGACTTATATGTAAAAAGAAGGTAGTTTAAGACTTTGGAACTACTTTTAATTCCAAAGTCGAATTTGCATATAACATTATTTTAAAAGCAGCCAGCAAGGCAGGCCTGCCTTTAAAATGACACTGGGCACCTCAGCAATGCACCTAGGTGTGCACCACCTATGCTGTGGTCCCTAAACCTACATGCCCTACGATATACTAGGGTCTTATAGGTAGGTTAACTTAGCCAATTATAATTAGCCTAATTTGCATATCCATTTTACACAGAGCACAGGCCCTGGGACTGGTTAGCAGTACCCAGGGCACCATCAGAGTCAGGAAAACACCAGCAAAAAGTGGAAAATGGGGGCAAAAAGTTAGGGGGCCTCTGCAATCAGCCCTGTTTTCTCACAGTGACAATGTGCCAAAAATATCTCAGAGGATATACTCCCTTAGGAGGTAAGTAAAATACACAAAATATACACACAAACCAAAATCAAGTAAGTAAAACAGTCAGAAAGTAGTGCAAACACTGTAGAAAACAATAGGATGCAATAGACCTAGGAGCAACACAAACCATATACTAAGAAAGTGGAATGCGAACCACGAGTGGACCCCTAGGCTAGTGTAGTGTGTACCTGGGAGTGTAAGAAAACACTAAGGGTGTCCAAGATACCCCACCCCAAGACCCTGCAAAGTAGGAGTAAAGTAGTACTATTTCCCCAGAAAACACTAAACTCGTGATGGAGGATTTTGTAAAGACCACAGCAGACTGCAAAGCACTGAAGACAGATTCCTGGACCTGAGGACCTGCAAAGGAAGGGGACCAAGTGCAAGAGTCGTGAAAGTGTTCGGGGGGGCAGGAGCCCACTAAACCCCGGATGAAGGTGCAAAATGGCTGCCTCCAGATGGAAGAAGCTGAAGATTCTGCAACAACGAAAGGTGCTAGGAACATCTCCTTCATGCAGAAGATGTCCTACGTAGTGCTGGAGAATGCAGAGTTGTTTCCTTGGCACAATACTGTAAAGAAGCTTTGCTAGTTGCAAGAGTCGCGGTTGAAGAAAAAGGGAGATGTCCGGGGCCAGGAAGGACCAGGATGTCGCCACTTGGGAGAGGAGATAGAGGGGGCCCTCAGCAACGTAGAGAGCCCATGCACAAGAAGGTAGCACCCGCAGAAGAACACGGCTGTCATCTCAACGCTGCAAAAGAGGGTCCCACGAAGCCGAAGGTCAACTCAGGGAGTTGAGCAATGTAGGACAGAGTGTTGGGGACCTGGGCTTGGCTGTGCACAAAGGATCTCATGGAAATGTGCACAGAAGCCCTAGCAGCTGCAGTTCACGTGGTGCACAGGATAACTGTCTGGAGAGGGGAGGCAAGGACTTTCCTCCTCCAAATTTGGACAGTTGGACCACTGGACAGTCTGGGTAACTTGGATCCACCACCTGTGTTCCAGAGGCCATGTTCATCAGGATGAGAGGGGTCCCAGAGTACCGGTGACGCTGAAGTTTGGTGCCTGCTGAAGCAGGCGGAAGATTCCGTCAAGCCACAGAAGATTTCTGTGTCGCTTCCAGTGCAGGATGAAGGCAGGCAGCCCCCAAAGCATGCACCACCAGGAAACAGTCAAGAAAGCCGGCAGGAATAGGCGCTACAATGTAGCTGGGAGTCTTCTTGCTACTTTGTTGTAGTTTTGCAGGCGTCCTGGAGCAGTCAGTGGTCGATCCTTAGCAGAAGTCGAAGAGAGAGGTGTAGAGGAACTCTTGTGAGTTCTTGCAAGTCGTTATCTGAGGAAAAGCCCACAGGAGAGACCCTAAATAGCCCTCAGAGGAGGTTAGGTCACCTAGTAAGGTAAGCACCTATCCGGAGGGGTCTCTGATGTCACCTGCTGCCACTGGCCACTCAGAGGCCTCCAGAGTGCTCTCACACCTTTGGATCCAAGATGGCAGAGGTCTGGGACACACTGGAGGAGCACTGGGCACCACCCGTGGGATGGTGATGGACAGGGGAGTGGTCACTCCCCTTTCCTTTGTCCAGTTTCGCACCAGAGCAGGGACTGGGGGGTTCCCTGAAACGGTGTAGACTGGCATATGCAAGGAGGGCACCCTTCAAAGCATTTCCAGAGGCTGGGGGAGGCTACCCCTCCCCAGCCTTTAACACCTATTTCCAAAGGGAGAGGGTGTAACACCCTCTCTCAGAGGAAATTCTTTGTTCTGCCTTCCTGGGACTGGGCTGCCCAGACCCCAGGAGGGCAGGACTATGTCTGTGGGGTGGCAACAGCGGTAGCTGCAGAGAAAACCCCAGAGAGCTGGTTTGGCAGTACCCAGGTCCATAGTGGAGCCCCGGGGATGCATGGGATTGGCACCCCAATACCAGATTTGGCATGGGGGGACAATTCCATGATCTTAAACATGTTACATGGCCATATACGGAGTTACCATTGTGAAGCTACATATAGGTATTGACCTATATGTAGTGCACACATGTCTAGGTGTCTCTGCACTCACAAAGTCTGGGGAAATGGCCCTGAACTATGTGGGGGCACCTTTGCTAGTGCAAGGGTGCCCTCACACTTAGTAACTTTGCACCTAACCTTCAGCAAGTGAAGGCTCTACATATAGGTGACTTATAAGTTACTTAAGTGCAGTGAAAATGGCTGTGAAATAACGTGTGTGTTATTTCACTCAGGCTGCAGTGGCAGACCTGTGTAAGATTTCTTTGAGCTCCCTATTGGTGGCAAAAGAAATGCTGCAACCCATAGGGATCTCCTGGAACCCCAATACCCTGGGTACCTAGGTACCATATACTAGGGAATTGTAAGGGTGTTCCAATGTGCCAATTAGAATTGGTAAAAATGGTCACTAGCCTATAGTGACAATTTTAAAGGCAGAGAGAGCATAAGCACTGAGGTTCTAGTTAGCAGAGCCTCAGTGACACGGTTAGTCACTACACAGGTACACACATTCAGGCCACAAACTATGAGCACTGGGGTCCTGGCTAGCAGGATCCCAGTGAGACAGGCAAAAACAAACTTACATACATGTAAAAATGGGGGTAATGTGCAAGGTAAAATGGTGCTTTCCTACACAAACACCTCCTTCCCCAAATGAGGGACAATAAGACTAACCTTGCCCAGATGAGTCTTCATTGTCTAAGTGGAAATATCTGGAGATTCCATCTGCATTGGATTGGGTACTCCCGGGTCTATGTTCCACTGTAAAGTTCATTCCCTGTAGGGAGATGGACTACCTCAACAATTTAAGGTTTTCACCTTTTATTTGTTTAAGCCATAATAGAGGTTTGTGGTCTGTCTGAACAATAAAGTGGGTACCAAACAGGTATGGTCTCAACTTTTTCAGGGCCCAGACCACAGCAAAGGTCTCCCTCTCTATGGCAGACCAACGCTTTTCTCTAGGGGTCAACCTCCTGCTGAATAAAAGCAACAGGTTGATCCTGAGCTTCAGTGGTAAGCTGTGATGAAACTGCCCCTACCCCTAATTCAGAAGCATCAGTCTGGACTTTGAATTTTTTGGAGTAACAAGGGCTTTTTTAGGACAGGTGCAGAGCACATGGCCTGTTTGAGCTCATCAAAAGCCTTTTGACAGCTAGCTGTCCATAATACCTTTTTAGGCATCTTTTTGTATGTGAGGTCATCAAGATGCAGCTATGGTGCATTGTTCTTAATGAGCGTCCTATAGTACCCAGTGAGGCCTAAGAAGGCTCTCACCGGGGTTGGAGTTGTAGGGGGAGCCCATTCCATAATGGTTTGGATCTTCCCATGCAGTGGTGCAATCTGTTCCCCACCTACCAGGTGGCCCAGATAAACCACTTTCCCCTGCCCTATCTGGCACTTTGAAGCCTTGATAGTGAGGCTTGCCTTTTGCAGGGCCTCCAAAACTTCCCATAGGTGGACCAGCTGATCATCCCAGGTGGAGATAAAGACAACTATATCATCCAGATATACTGCACTAAAGGCTTCCAATCCATGGATGACTGTATTCACCAACCTCTGAAAAGTGGCAGGAACATTCTTCAATCCAAAGGGCATAACAGTGAACTGATAGTGCCCTCCAATGGTTGAAACTGCTGTTTTAGGTTTAGCATCTTCTGACAACTTAATCTGCCAATACCCTGCAGTTAAGTCAAAAGTGCTTAGATACTTGCCAGAAGCCAGTGTATCTAACAGCTCATCTTCCCTGACTATAGGGTGAGCATCAGTTTTGGTTACTTGATTGAGACAGACCTCTATTGTCACCGCAAAACCTAATTTCCCTTTTACCATCTTTACTGTGAGGTTTGGGGACAAGCACCACTGGGCTAGCACAGGGAATTTCAGAAGGTTCAATCACTCACAGATCTAACATTTTCTGTACCTCGTGTTTAATGCAGTCTCTGACATGGTCAGGCTGCCTATAAATCTTACTTTTGACAGGTAAACTGTCTCCAGTGTCGATTATGTGCTCACACCAGGTAGTTGTACCTGGGATCAGTGAGAAGAGGTCAGAGAACTGATCTAAGAGATTTATGCAGTTGTCCTTCTGAACAGCAGTAAGGCAATCTGCAAGCACAACTCCCTCCACTAAGCCATCAACTTCAGTGGTGGAGAAGAGGTCAGGGAGAGGGTCACTCTCTTCTTCCTGCCCCTCATCAGTGGCCATGAGCAGAGTTACGTCAGCCCTGTTATATTAAGGTTTCAGGCGATTGACATGAGGCACCCTAAGGGGACTTCTGGCAGTCCCCAGGTCTACCAAATAGGTGACCTCACCTTTTTTTCTCCACAATGAGATTGGGCCCACTCCATTTGTCCTGGAGTGCTCTTGGGGCCACAGGATCCAATACCCGCACCTTCTGTCCTGGGTGGTATTGAGTCAGCACAGCCTTCTGGTCATGCCATTGCTTTTGGAGCTCTTGGCTGGCCTGAAAGTTTTTACTGGCCTCTGCCGTTCTAGACCTTAGGCCAAGTACATAATCCTCAATGTGTTGCTTGGGAGCTTTTAAAGGTTGTTCCAAATCCTCCTTTACAAGAGCAAGGGGACCTCTTACAGGGTGCCCAAAGAGAAGTTAAAAGGGGCTAAAGCCCACTCCTTTTTGGGGTACCCCCCTATAAGCAAAAAGGAGGCATGGCAACAGGACATCCCATCTCCTCCTGAGTTTTTCAGGGAGTCCCATGATCATGCCTTTGAGAGTTTTATTAAACCTCTCAACCAGACCATTTGTCTGTGGATGATAAGGAGTAGTGAACTTGTAAGTTACACCACACTCCTTCCACATAGCTTTGAGGTATGCAGACATGAAGTTACTACCTCTGTCTGTCACCACTTCCTTAGGGAATCCCACTCTGGAAAATATTCCCAGGAGGGCTTTTGCCACTGCAGGAGCTGTAGTGGTCCTTAAGGGTATAGCTTCAGGATACCTAGTGGCATGGTCCACTACCACAAGGATAAACCTATGGCCTGAAGCTGTTGGAGGGTCAAGGGGGCCAACTATGTCAACCCCTACCCTTTCAAAGGGCACCCCAACCACTGGAAGTGGACTTAAGGGGGCCTTAGGTGTGCCACCAGTCTTGCCACTGGCTTGGCAGGTCACACAGGAGCGACAAAACTCCTAGGTGTCCTCTGACATATGAGGCCAGTGAAACAATGGAACACGTCTGTCCCAAATGTTATTCTGGCCCAAATGCCAAGTCAAAGGAATATCATGAGCCAAAGTCAGAAGAAACTCCCTATGCTGCAAAGGGATAACCAATCTCCTGGCAGCTGCAGGTTTAGGGTCCCTTGACTCAGTGTAGAGGAGGTTATCTTCCCAATAGACTTTATTGGTATCAGTGATATCCCCATTCTGTTGTTTGACAGCTTGTTGTCTTAATCCATCTACTGTGGGACAGGTCTGCTGTGCCACACTCAGCTCTTCCCTAGCAGGTCCCCCTGCACCCAAAGCTCAGCAGTGTCTGCTGTAAGCTCATCTGGTGTAGGTTCTGCACAGGGAGAGGATTCCTCTTCCTCAAAAGGGGAATCTTCTGGAGAGGGTGGGATAGTGGGCAAGGATTTGCCCTTTCTACCCCTAGCATTTGGGAGCACTTGATCCATTTTTCCAGGATCCAAGTTTCCCTGTCCTTCTTCCTTCTGGGCCTGAGCCCTTGTGAGAGCAAAGATACGCCCTGGAATGGCCAGCATTGTTGCATGAGCCTCCAACTCCACTTCAGCCTAAGCTGATTTCTCCAAATCATTGCCTAGTAAGCAGTCTACAGGTAATTCAGTGGACCTGTAACTCCCCCCTCCAGTTGAGATTCGCAACAGCCATGGGGTGGCTAAGAGTGTTGTTATGGGCATCCGTCACTTGGTACTGCTGACCAAGTAGGTGTTGTTCAGGGGCAACCAGTTTCTCGATCACCATAGTGACACTGGCTCCTGTATCCCTGTAGGCCTCAATCTCAACACCATTTATTAGGGGTAGTTGCTTGTACCTACTGTGAGAAAGTAGCCTCTTTCTAGCCTTGTTACCCCCACTTTTGGCCTGTTTGTGAGTGTATGTCAGGGTGTTTTCACTGTCCCACTGGGATCTTGCTAGCCAGGGCCCAGTTCAGTATGTTTGTTATGTGTCACTGGGACCCTGCTAGCCAGGACCCCAGTGCTCATAAGTTTGTGACCTATATGTATGTGTTCCCTGTGTGATGCCTAACTGTCTCACTGAGGCTCTGCTAACCAGAACCTCAGTGGTTATGCTCTCTCATTTCTTTCCAAATTGTCACTAACAGGCTAGTGACCAATTTCACCAATTTACATTGGCATACTGGAACACCCTTATAATTCCCTAGTATATGGTACTGAGGTACCCAGGGTATTGGGGTTCCAGGAGATCCCTATGAGCCGCAGCATTTCTTTTGCCACCCATAGGGAGCTCTGACAATTCTTACACATGCCTGCCCTTGCAGCTTGAGTGAAATAACGTCCACGTTATTTCACAGCCATTTACCACTGCACTTAAGTAACTTATAAATCACCTATATGTCTAACCTTTACCTGGTAAAGGTTGGGTGCTAAGTTACTTAGTGTGTGGGCACCCTGGCACTAGCCAAGGTGCCCCCACATTGTTCAGGGCAAATTCCCCGGAATTTGTGAGTGCGGGGACACCATTACACGCGTGCACTATACATATGTCATGACATATGTATAGCGTCACAATGGTAACTCCGAACATGGCCATGTAACATGTCTAAGATCATGGAATTGTCACCCCAATGCCATTCTGGCATTGGGGAGACAATTCCATGATCCCCTGAGTCTCTAGCACAGACCCGGGTCCTGCCAAACTACCTTTCCCGGGGTTTCACTGCAGCTGCTGCTGCTGCTGCCAACCCCTCAGACAGGGTTCTGCCCTCCTGGGGTCCAGCCAGGCTTGGCCCAGGAAGGCAGAACAAAGGACTTCCTCAGAGAGAGGGTGTTACATCCTCTCCCTTTGGCAAAAGGTGTTAGGGCTGGGGAGGAGTAGTCTCCCCCAGCCTCTGGAAATGCTTTCATGGGCACAGATGGTGCCCATTTCTGCATAAGCCAGTCTACACCCGTTCAGGGACCCCTTAGCCCTGCTCTGGCGCGAAACTGGACAAAGGAAAGGGGAGTGACCACTCCCCTGACCTGCACCTCCCAGGGGAGGTGCCCAGAGCTCCTCCAGTGTGCTCCAGACCTCTGCCATCTTGGAAACAGAGGTGCTGCTGGCACACTGGACTGCTCTGAGTGGCCAGTGCAGCAGATGACGTCAAAGACTCCTTCTGATAGGCTCCTCCACGTGTTGCTAGCCTATCCTCTCCCCTAAGTAGCCAAACCTCCTTTTCCGGCTATTTAGGGTCTCTGCTTTGGGGAATTGTTTAGATAACGAATGCAAGAGCTCATCAGAGTTCCTCTGCATCTCTCTCTTCACCTTCTGCCAAGGAATTGACCACTGACTGCTCTGGAAGCCTGCAAAACTGCAACAAAGTAGCAAAGACGACTACTGCGACCTTGTAACGCTGATCCGGCCTCCTTCTCGACTGTTTTCCTGGTGGTGCATGCTGTGGGGGTAGTCTGCTACCTCTCTGCACTAGAAGCTCCGAAGAAATCTCCAGTGGGTCGACGGAATCTTCCCCCTGCAACCGCAGGCACCAAAGAACTGCATCACCGGTCCTCTGGGTCTCCTCTCAGCACGACGAGCGAGGTCCTTTGAACTCAGAAACTCTGTCCAAGTGACTCCCACAGTCCAGTGACTCTTCAGTCCAAGTTTGGTGGAGGTAAGTCCTTGCCTCCCCACGCTAGACTGCATTGCTGGGAACCGCGTGTTTTGCAGCTACTCCGGCTCCTGTGCACTCTTCCAGGATTTCCTTTATGCACAGCCAAGCCTGGGTCCTCGGCACTCTAACCTGCAGTGCATGACCTCCTGAGTTGTCCTCCGGCGTCATGGGACCCTCCTTTGTGACTTGGGGTGAGCTCTGGTTCACTCCACTTTGTAGTGCCTGTTCCGGCACTTCTGCTGCTCTGCTAAGCTACCTTTTCTATCAGCCTAAGCTGCTAGACAGCCCTCTACACTAATAAGGGATACCTGGGCCTGGTGCAAAGTGTAAGTACCCCTTGGTACCCACTACAAGCCAGTCCAGCCTCCTACACCTACCCATATTAAGGGGACAAGCAACCAAGGTGGCAAAGTCAATACCACCATCAGAGACTAAAACAGACTCTGTGCTCTCCCTAACAAGACCAACCCCAACTACATTACCAATGGTGAGCCCAGCTACACCCTTTGATTGTCTATTTGTAGTGTTCTTCCCACCACCACTGCTATTACTAGGGGCACTAGAGGATGCAGTTGGGGTTGTGGTAGTGGGAGCCTTGGTGTTGTTCTTAGGACAAGTGGAATCACTTGCCCAATGGCCTGTACTTTTACATAAATAACACCGTTGCTTCTTTTGATTGTTTGAAGAGGATTTGGACTCAGTTCCCCAGAGGATTTTTGTGGGCCTGATGAAGACTCAGAATTATTTTTATCTTTGTCCCCACCTGTAGGAGGCTGGCCTGGCTTGTAGTGGGTATCAAGGGGTACTTACACTCTGTACCAGGTCCAGTTATCCCTTATTAGTGTAGAAGAGGTGTTTCTAGCAGCTTAGGCTGATAGAAGATAGCTATAGCAGAGCAGCTTAGGCTGAACTAGGAGACATGCAAAGCTCCTACTATACCACTGGTGTCATATGCACAATATCATAAGAAAACACAATACACAGATATACTAAAAATAACGGTACTTTATTTTTATGACAATATGCCAAAAGTATCCCAGTGAGTACCCTCAGTATGAGGATGCCAAATATACACAAGATATATGTACACAATACCAAAAATATGGAGTAATAGCAAAAGGAAGTAATGCAAGCAGTGTAAAGTTACAATAGATTGCAATAGGAGCACATAGGTGTAGGGGCAACACAAACCATATACTCCAAAAGTGGAATGCGAACCACGAATGGACCCAAAACCTATGTGAGCTTGTAGAGGGTCGCTGGGACTGTAAGAAAACAGTGAGGGTTAGAAAAATAGCCCACCCCAAGGCCCTGATACGTAGGTGTAAAGTGCACCTACAACCCCCAGAGAGCACAGAAGTCGTGATAGGGGGATTCTGCAAGGAAAACCAACACCAGCAAAGCAACAACAGTGGATTTCTGGACCTGAGTACCTGTAAGAGAAGGGGACCAAGTCCAAGAGTCGCAACAGTGTAGAGAGTGGGCAGATGCCCAGAAAATGCCAGCTGAGGGTGCAAAGAAACTGCCACTGGATGGAAGAAGCTTGGTGTTCTGCAAGAACGAAGAGGACTAGGAGCTTCCCCTTTGGAGGATGGATGTCCCACGTCGTGAAGAAGCTTGCAGATGTGTTCCCATGCAGAAAGACCGCAATCAAGCCTTGCTAGCTGCAAGGGTTGTGGTTGGGGTTTTTGGATGCTGCTGTGGCCCAGGAGGGACCAGGATGTTGCCACTTGGATGAGGAGACAGAGGGGGCGCCCAGCAAGTCAGGGAGCCCTCACAGAAGCAGGCAGCACCCGCAGAAGTACTGGATCAGGCACTTAGAAGAGGAGTGAACAGGAGTCCACCCAAAGTCACAAAAGGGAGTCCCACGACGCCGGAGGACAACTCAGAAGGTTGTGCACTGCAGGTCAGAGTATCGGGGACCCAGGCTTGGCTGTGCACGAAGGAAATCCTGGAAGAGTGTACAGGAGCCGGAGCAGCTGCAAATCACGAGGTACCAAGCAATGCAGTCTAGCGTGGGGAGGCAAGAACTTACCTCCACCAAACTTGGACTGAAGAGTCACTGGACTGTGTGAGTCACTTGGACAGAGTTGCTTTGTTCCAGGGACCACGCTCGTCATGCTGAGAGGGGACCCAGAGGACCAGTGATGTAGTCTTTTGTTGCCTGCGGTTGCAGGGGGAAGATTCCGTCGACCCACGGTTGGTTTCTTCAAAGCTCCTGGTGCAGAAAGGAGGCAGGCTACCCCCAGAGCATGTACCACCAGGAAACAGTCGAGAAAGCCGGCAGGATGAAGCAATACAAGGTTGCAGTAGTCGTCTTTGCTACTTTGTTGCGGTTTTGCAGGCATCCTGAGCAGTCAGCGGTCGATCCTTTGGCATAAGGTGAAGAGGGAGATGCAGAGGAACTCTGGTGAGCTCTTGCATTTGGTATCTGAAGAATTTCCCAAAGCAGAGACCCTAAATAGCCAGAAAGGGAGGTTTGGCTACCTAGGAAGGAGGATTGGCTACTAATAGAGGTAAGAGCCTATCAGAAGAAGTCTCTGATGTCACCTGCTGGCACTGGCCACTCAGAGCAGTCCAGTGTGCCAGCAACACCTCTGAATCCAAGATGGCAGAGGTCTGGGGCACACTGGAGGAGCTCTGGACACCTCCCCTGGGAGGTGCAGGTCAGGGGAGTGGTCACTCCCCTTTCCTTTGTCCAGTTTCGCGCCAGAGCAGGGTTGGGGGATCCCTGAACCGATGTATAATGGCTTATGCAGAGATGGGCAGCATCTGTGCCCATCAAAGCATTTCCAGAAGCTAGGGGAGGCCACTCCTTCCCACCCTTCACACCTATTTCCAAAGGGAGAGGGTGTAACACCCTCTCTCAGAGGAAATCCTTTGTTCTGCCTTTCTGGGCCAGGGCTGCCTGGACCCCAGGGGGGCGGAAACCTGTCTGAGGGGTTGGCAGCAGCAGTAGCTGCAGTGCAAACCCTGAAAAGGCAGTTTGGCAGTACCCGGGTTCTGTGCTAGAGACCCGGGGGATCATGGAATTGTCTCCCCAATGCCAGAATGGCATTGGGGTGACAATTCCATGATCTTAGACATGTTACATGGCCATGTTCGGAGTTACCATTGTGACGCTGTACATAGGTAGTGACTTATGTACAGTGCACGCATGTAATGGTGCCTCTGCACTCACAAAGTCCGGGGACTTTGCCCTGAACGATGTGGGGGCACCTTGGCTAGTACAGGGTGCCCACACACTAAGTACCTTTGCACCCAACCTTCACCAGGTGAAGGTTAGACATATTTTGAAATAAGAGTGGCCAGGGCACACCAATAGCATGAATCCTGATCCTGATAATGTTCAAGAATAAATAGAAAGTTCGTTCTTGGAAGATGATGTGTAGATATTTATTATAGGTGCAGGTAGAAAGTAGAAATCTCAATCAAAAGACTGCGTTGTACAAAATGACCATGTGTCCAGAGCAGCCAGATGGTGATAAATGGTCAAAGTTACAACAGGATGTTCGAATGTAACAATAAGTCCATACAGCAAAACAGCCAACACGTGTTATGTCTTCAAGACTTTGTCTAGGCTTCAGATGTATATAAAACATTATATGTAAACACGAAAGGTACATAGATCAAGCTGCTGGTAGTCATGAGTCCTTGGGAGAAATCAGATAGTATAGGCAAATGATGGCCATGATAAGCCTCAAGTATTTGTGGAGTGAATAAACCTGTGCCGTGCGCATCGGGGTTTTGGCAGAGTGTTTGCAAGTCTGAGTCTACCAAGTACTAATGTAACAAGACAGACACACAATTATTCAAAATATGCTCTCTCAACTTTATTATGTATTGTTCAGTGGTTAAGCCAAATCCATCTAAGAGTGCATCTTTCAAAACTTTTTAGTTGTTGGCATCACTCTCCCTGACCTGTGCCAGTGAAAGATAGCCACAAGATAGCAGCCCAATGCCTTTGAGGGGCCAGCTGTACTATACTTGCCCTCTCAAGTGCAGAAAACCACTTGTTTATGTCATCCCTGCCTTGTAAAGGGGGACAATCTTATGCAGGTTTCTTGAACTGTTTCTCTAACAGGATGACTGTCAAGAATACTGCTGCTGCCACCATGGGGAACTAACCTCAACTTCTGTCTTTCCCTCTCTACATCTAGAGATTCCCTGTCTAAGTCCAACTGCTGCTGTCTCAGCTTCAGTCTAGCCTCTTCCAACCTTAGCTTTCTGAGTTCCCTGTCTAGGGTGGTATCTTCAGGGTGGGAGGCTTGGGAATTCTGAGACACATAGGTAATGTGGGAATGGGCAGAAATGGACCTATCTCTAACTACCTGAACTCTGGTTACCTTGTCTTTTGGAGCAAAAGGTGCTCTACTAGTGTGTGACCCCTTCCCACTACCAGCTTCACTAGATGGCCTGTTAGTAGAAAGGTCTTTGGAAGTACCCTACCCAGAGTCCTCAGGGCCCTCCCCTGATTATATCTGGGTACCCTCCTCCTCTTGGATTTGACCAGACTGCTTCTGGTCACTTTCAAGCAAAAGACTAAGGGGAAGATCTTTGGTAGGGTTCTTACCAATCCCTAAACTTCTTTCTATGCAGAGACCCCTCAAACGTTTAAAGTTTAAGTTGTCATAAGTTGTCTATACAACTTTGGGAATGGCCTCTACCACAGACACATTTGCAAGAAAGAGTTTAGAGGAGAGGGAAAACAGTTTAGAAAACTTTTAAAGAAAACTGAAAAACTTTTTAAAACTTTTCTGAAACTTTTTAGAACGTTTTTAGAAAGAGAGTTAGACTGTTTAGGTTAACTGTGAATATTTCTAAGTATTTAGAATATGGTTTTCTTATGAAAAGCACCAATGACAAAGTGGTAAAGCAGTTACAAGTACTTATCCCACCGCTGCACAACCAATGTAGGAGGCTGGCCTGGCTTATAGTGGGTACCTGATGGTACTTACACCATGTGCCAGGTCCAGTTATCCCTTATTAGTAGATTAGTAGTGTTCTAGCAGCTTAGGTTAATAGAGGTAGATATAGCAGAGCAGCTTAGGCTGAACTAGGAGACATGCAAAGCTCCTACTATACCACTTATATCATATACAGTAGGTACTATATCATAAGAACCACAATACTCAGGGTTACTTAAAATAAAGGTACTTTATTTTAGTGACAATGTGTCAAAAATATCCCAGAGGATATACTCCCTTAGAGGGTAAGTAAAATACACAAAATATACACACAAACCAAAATCAAGTATGTAAAACAGTCAGAAAGCAGTGCAAACACTATAGAACACAATAGGATGCAATAGACCTGGGGCAACACAAACCATATACTAAGAAAGTGGAATGAGAACCACGAGTGGACCCCTGGGCTAGTGTAGTGTGTAAAGGGTCACTAGGAGTGTAAGAAAATACTAAGGGTGTCCAAGATACCCCACCCCAAGACCCTACAAAGTAGGAGTAAAGAACTATTTCCCAAGAAACACACTAAACTCGTGATATAGGATTTTGCGAAGACCACAACAGACTGCAAAGCACTGAAGACGGATTACTGGTCCTGAAGACCTGCAAAGGAAGGAGATAAGGTCCAAGAGTTGTGAAAGTGTCCAGGGGGGGCAGGAGCCCACTAAACCCCGGATGAAGGTGCAAAATGGCTGCCTCCGGATGGAAGAAGCTGAAGATTCTGCAACAACGAAAGGTGCTACGAACTTCTCCTTCATGCACAAGATGTCCCACGGAGTGCTGGAGGATATAGAGTTGTTTCCTTGGCAAAATACCGCAAACAAGCCTTGCTAGCTGCAAGAGTTGCATTTAAAGAAAAAGGATGCTGCCCGGGCCCAGGAAAGACCAGGTTGTCGCCATATGGGAGAGGAAACAGGGGGGCCCCTCAGCAACATAGAGAGCCCATGCAAAAGAAGGTAGCACCTGCAGAAGTCCTTGAACATGGGTTCAAGAAGACTGAACATGGCGGTCATCTCAACAATGCAAAAGAGGGTCCCACAAAGCTGGAGGTCAACTCAGGAGTTGAGCAATGCAGGACAGAGTGCTGGGGACCTGGGCTTGGCTGTGCACAAAGGATTTTGTGGAAATGTGCACAGAAGCCCTAGCAGCGGCAGTTTACGCGGTGCACAGGATTACTGTCTGGAGAGGGGAGGCAAGGACATACCTCCTCCAAATCTGGACAGTTGGACCACTGGACAGTCTGTGTCACTTGGGTCCACCACCTGTGTTCCAGGGGCCACGCTCGTCACAATGAGAGGGGTCCCAGAGTACCGGTGATGCTGAATTTTGGTGCCTGCTGAAGCAGGGGGAAGATTCTGTTGACCCACAGGAGATTTCTTCGTGACTTCCAGTGCAGGATGAAGGCAGGCAGCTCCAAAACCATGCACCACCAGGAAACAGTTGAGAAAGCCAGCAAGATTAGGCGCTAAAATGTTGCTGGCAGTCTTCTTGCTATTTTGTTGCAGTTTTGCAGGCGTCCTGGAGCAGTCAGCGGTCGATCCTTGGCAGAAGTCAAAGAGATAGATGCAGAGGAACTCTGGTGAATGCTTGCAAATTATTATCTGAGGAAAAGCCCACAGGAAAGACCCTAAATAGCCCTCAGAGGAGGTTTGGCCACCTAGTCAGGTAAGCACCTATCAGGAGGGGTCTCTGACGACACCTGCTGGCACTGGCCACTCAGAGGCCTCCAGACTGCCCTCACACCTCTGGATCCAAGATGACAGAGGTCTGGGACACACTGGAGGAGCTCTGGGCACCACCCCTGGTGTGGTGATGGACAGAGGAGAGGTTAATTCCCTTTCCTTGGTCCAGTTTTGCACCAGAGCAGGGACTGGGGGTTCCCTGAACTGGTGTAGACTGGCTTATGCAAGGATGGCACCATCTGTGCCCTTCAAAGTATTTCCAGAGGCAATTCTTTGTTCTGCCTTCCTGGAACTGGGCTGCCCAGACCCCAGGAGGGCAGAACCCTGTCTGTGTGGTGGCAGCAGCAGTAGCTGCAGAGAAAACCCCAGAGAACTGAATTGGCAGTATCTGGGGTCCATAGTGGAGCCCCGGGGGTGCATGGGATTGGCACCCCAATACTAGATTTGGCATTGGGGGAAAATTCCATGATCTTAGACATGTTACATGGCCATATTCGGAGTTACCATTGTGAAGCTACATATAGGTATTGACCTACATGTAGTGCACGTGTATCTAGACGTCTCCACACTCACAAAGTCTGGGGAAATGGCCCTGAACTATCTGGTGGCACCTTTGCTAGTGCAAGGATGGTTTCACACTTAGGGCCTGATTATAACCCTGGCGGACGGCGGAGGCCGTCCGCCAAGGTACCGCCCTCGAATGACCGCACCGCGGTCAAAAGACCGCGGCGGCCATTTAAACATTTCCGCTGGGCCGGCGGGCGCTCTCCAAAAGAGCGCCCGCCGGCCCAGCGGAAATGCCCCTGCAACGAGGACGCCGGCTCAGAATTGAGCCGGCGGAGTTGCAGGGGTGCGACGGGTGCAGTTGCACCCGTCGCGTATTTCAGTGTCTGCTTAGCAGACACTGAAATACTTTGCGGGGCCCTCTTACGGGGACCCCTGCCGTGCCCATGCCATTGGCATGGGCACGGCAGGGGCCCCCAGGGGCCACGCGGCACCCCCTACCGCCATCCTGTTCCTGGCGGGCGAACCGCCAGGAACAGGATGGCGGTAGGGGGTGTCAGAATCCCCCATGGCGGCGCAGCAAGCTGCGCCGCCATGGGGGATTCTAAGGGCAGCGGTAAACCGGCGGGAGACCGCCGGTTTGCCTTTTCTGATTGCGGCCAAACCGCTGCGGTCAGAATGCCCTGCGGGGCACCGCCGGCATGTCGGCGGTGCTCCTGCCGACCCTGGCCCCGGCGGTCTTAGACCGCCGGGGTCAGAATGACCCCCTTAGTAACTTTGCACCTAACCTTCAGCAAGTGAACTTATAAGTTACTTAAGTGCAGTGAAAATGGCTGTGAAATAACGTGTGTGTTATTTCACGCAGGCTGCAGTGGCAGTCCTGTGTAAGATTTGTCTGAACTCCCTATGGGTGGCAAGAGAAATGCTGCAGCCCATAGGGATCTCCTGGAACCCCAATACCCTGAGTACCTAGGTACCTTATACTAGGGAATTATAAGGGTTTTCCTGTGTGCCAATTAGAATTGGTAAAAATGGTCACTAGACTATAGTGAAAACTTTAAAGGCAGAGAGAGCATAAGCACTGAGGTTCTGGTTAGCAGAGCCTCAGTGACACAGTTAGTCACTACACAGGTACACACATTCAGGCCACAAACTATGAGCACTGGGGTCCTGGCCAGCAGGATCTCAGTGAGACAGGCAAAAACAAACTTACATACATGTAAAAATGGGGGTAAAATGCCAGGCAAGATGGTACTTTCGACTATGTCAAATGTGGGGGTCGAGGAGGATGGGTGCGGCCATGCCTCAGCTGTCCAGTATGACGTGTAGGTCATCGGTGGTTGTTAAGAGTGCGGTTTCGTTGCTGTGGTTGCTTCTGAATCCGGATTGGGATGGGTCCAGGATGCGGTGTGTCTCGAGGAATTCGGTGAGTTGCTGGTTGACGACCTTTTCCGTTACCTTGGCTGGAAAAGGGAGCAGAGAAATGGGTCTGTAGTTCTCCAGCCCCCTCAAGTCAGCGGTGGGTTTCTTGAGTAGCGGGTTGATTTTGACGTGCTTCCAGTCTGAGGGGAATGTAGCATCTCAAAGGACCTGTTATGCGGGTATTCCCCACCCACTTTGCATCTTCTATGAAATAGATTTTGATCTGGGTCTGATATGAACCAGTATATCATTCAAGTTTTTGGTGCATTTGAATGCAAACCGTGGACCATCTAAATGAAGTCTTCCACTGTTCACAATATTCCAACATTTGTTAACAAGTTTCTTAATCTTGTTAGAATTAGGAGTGAATGTGGTGACACAGGTCAGTGCAGTGGATACTTGAGGTGATTTTGGTTCCAGTAATGCATCTTGGTTATTATTCCTGGCTCTTAACCTGCCAAGCTTATAATGCAGTGGGGATAATTCTTTTGGCATTGTTTCTCTTCAAGGGTGTTGACTTACTGTTCATAGTCTGGTAATTCACTGAAATTTCTCCTGACCCTCAGAAGCTGGCTGAAAAGTAGGTTATTTCTTAATGATCTGTAATGAGGGCTATCAAAAAACAGTGGTGTGATCAGTCTGTTTCCTAAAGATTTTTTGTGTTTTAGAAACCTATTCTCAATTGTAATGATGCAGGGAAAAATAGACTGCAGACCCTCACAGATCTAAGCAGACCCCCATGAGGACCTTTCAGGTTAGAAATAGCATCAAACCTATGTAATCAATGGCAGTCCCAAATACTTGCTGAAAAGCACTGGCCAACAAAGAACCATTTCACTTGTTCATGGCAGGTCGCATTTCGAGGTGAGTTTCAGGAAGTACCTTGTGGTTAGTTGACTGAGCACGAAAAACAAGACACAATTCACGTAAGCTTTAGGAAACTGAAAGGGCAATGGCAGGTCAGTGCATCAGGCAATAAACTTGTATCCAACATGATTTGGGGCTGGCATCAATCCAACACTTTCTGAGGGCAAGATCGCTCTAATTTTTGATGCATACAGAGATATGTGATATGATCAGTTTTTGTCTCAGTAACAATTTTTTCCTCTTTCATGACAAGTTGTACAGACAAACACAGGGTACAGCTATGGGGAATTGTTTTTCACTGAGTTATGCAAACTTGGTGATGGGCTGGTGGAAGGAGCAGATATCTACAAGCTCACCTGACTATGAAGAAAGGGTTATTCTATGGTGTCGCTATATAGACGATATTTTTGTGATTTGGAAAGGGGATGAGAAATCGGGAAGAAGTTTTGTAGCCTTTCTAAATAGAAATGACTACAATCTACATCTGAGTGAACAGTGTAGCAAGCAACAGATTCCATTTTTGGATGTGGAGGTGATGGTCCAAGAACAGTCATTAAGGACCAAACTCCATAGAAAATCCATGGCTGGCAATAGCATATTAAATGCGCACAGTGCTCACCCACCAAATCTTATTGCCAGCATCCCCTTTGGGGAATTTTTGAGAGCTCGCAGGATCTGTAGTACTTGGGAGGATTATCAGAAAGAAAGTGATAATATGCTTCTATGTTTTCAAGAGAGAGGGTACAGCAGTAAAATGATCCTTCAAGCTAAAAGTAAGGCTGATAACATAAAGAGAGAGAGCCTGATATACCCGAGGACGGAATCTGATGTAAGTGAGCAGAAGATGAGATTTATTACAACATATTACAACCAGTCACAAGTCCTGAGAAAGATTTTGAATAGGAGTTGGCATATATTATAGACTGACTCTACTTTAAGTAATGTTATTTCCAAGCTACCCTTGATCACTTTTCATAAAAGTAGATCATTAAGAGAGGATCTTAGTCACAACAGAGTAACCAGTGATAATGTTAGAGCTAGGCCTTCAGACCATGTTGTAGACAGTGCAAAGCATGTAAATATAGCAGTAATTGTTTTGAAGTGTTTGGGGACAATGGACATTGGACCAATCAAATTGGAGGACATTTCAATTGCAATACAGATTTCTGTGTTTATTGCCTGATGTGCCCGTGTGGGAAATTGTATGTGGGCAGTACAATACACAAGGCTAAAAAGAGGGTTCTGGAACACATTCGAGCGATTCGCAAGTGTGATCGAACATACCCAGTGGCAAGGCATTTCCATGAACTACATAATGGGGATGAGAGGTTGATGAGCTTTGCAGTCATAGATCAGATCAAGTCCAATATGAGGGGAGGTAACAGAGAGAAAAAGATGAGGATCTTGGAATCTAAAATGATTATTAGACTCAACAACTTGAGCCCAGGGGATTGAATTCGAGTGAGGAGATGAATGTGCATTTGGGCAAATTGAATTTTCTGTACATGGATTTGCTATTATATTTCAGTAGGATTTTATTTGTGTTGTGTGGGTTTCATGGTATATTATGTGATAGATGTGACACGGTTGGGGTGTATCCACATGTTGGTAGGTAGTAATACACATACATATATATATTATTAACTCAGGGATATTAAGGAATATGTGTACATCAATGCCCATCCTATGTTCATAAATATAAGGATATCCAGTTTACATTATGCTTTTACATTATGGATTGCTTTGGTTATTAACAATATTTAATATTTAATATTTAAATTATTTAAATGAGGATATTTAATTGATGTGTAATGGAACAAATATTGTGGATGAATTTGTGATTATAAGATCATTTTAGCATTTTGTATGGGTTTTTTGGACATTTTAAGATGGCGCTTACATTTGCACAGTGCAGGATAGTCATGTATTCCGATAGTCCTTCTTTTATGTTTAGTTTGGTTGAGGTATACAGTTTGTGTGCAATACACTCTCAAATAGTACGTGAGCAAGGCTACGGCTGAAACGCGTTGTACTGGGTGGAAGCATTGGTGAATAAAATATTTTGGACTTTCACCTGGTGTCCAGGAACTTTCTGTATGGTACCAGAAGTATTTTTGAAATAATTGGTGGATGGCTAGGTCCACGCCCGGACCGCTACTGAATTAGCAGACTCGGATGTCTGGCAACGTTTGGTGATTTATGTATATATATATATATATATATATATATATATATATATATATATATATATATATATATCTGCAAGCCTAGCTCGGAGCAAATGTACTGCCCATGGATGTCCCTTGTACTTGTGTAGTGTGGTCAGTTTTATGTATCCATTGCGCATTAGCTTCAGGCTTTAGGCCTTTGTGCACTTTGCCCTGGATGTATTTTATTCCTTTGCTTGCAGCTTAGAGCCTCTGTGCACTTTTTATTCGGCTTCGTACTGTTATTTTTCAAATAACCAGTTCTACGGTCTTGTTTTATTTTTTATATCATACTGTTTAGCCTACTTCAGCACTGGAGTTCTCAATAACACATTCCTGTTCACTCTGTGCTTCAGTCAAGGATACAGTCTGGTACATTGCAGATAGACGTGGTAGGAGTTTAGTCTTTGGCGTTTTTGCGTAGGGACATTTTGTGATCACACTGACATGTTAGTTATAAAAACACTTCCTTGTCCCAACACAAGGAAGAGGGAGATTCCGACCAGGGAACCACAGCTAGACGCTAACTGCCTCGTTGCAGATGCTGAACCAGATCACAGGCCTTTGCTCAGGTATGAGGGTTGATGTCTTCCCAGGGAATCTGAAAGGCAAGTTAGAAGCTTAGCATGCTGTGCTCGAAATAGAACTAACTGAGAGAGAGTAGAAATTGTTAACACCATGATAGCGTTATTCTTATGTTTCACTCTCCTCGTGACTATTTCAATCCTACTGTGTTGTATGGTTCTGGTTATTGCGGCTCACGCCTTAATATCTAAAATGCAGTCGTTTTATTAAAACTATATATAAAACTTAAACTGCCTTTGTCATTTGTATATGAGATCATACTGTAAATGAGAGAGCTGATTTGGATCTGAGTGACCACGACTTCCCTGAGAAGTTCCGAAGATGTCATGCGCTCGGCTGCCCAATCATCCCTTCCCCTTGGGAGAGATGAGGCACTGCTAGTTAGCCAGAGCAAAAACAGATTTAGGGTGACAGAGGTCCTTCCAAGTGGGTCGGACTCAGTCCCCCACACCGTGAACGATCCTGCTACCTAGAAATCCAGTAGTCTCATTTAGGATAATGAGAGCCCACGCGACATGGTGCAGCCAACTATTGGTCTGGCTCTAATTTTCGGGCCTGGCTGACTCTCTCGGTCTCATATATATATTGACTCCTCGGTTCCGTTAACGGAGACGTCCGTGGCGCTGAGGATTTCCACCACCACGAGATAGGTACCTCCTACTGCTTAGTGGTTGGTTGTTCAAGCTTGAACTTTGAAAGGAAAACCCCGATATTGGTGTGCCTTCTCTGCCCTAGTGCTACTGTTATAATGGCGAATCCTCAAGTAGTGAAAATAGCGCGTTATATGCGCCAACCGCTCACAGGACATCTGATAGCACATGGTCTGACGAACCAGGGGGGTCCGGTCACGTTTGTGGTGGACGCCTATGCAGCTTATAGAACAGAGCTTTTTTATTCTTGGGTCGTATTTCCTGCAGTTGATGGGTGTACAAACACTTTTCATGAATACACGATTGCGAATGTCCCTGTACAATACAGGGCATATGCATACTTAGAGATACCTTTATCTTATCAAGAACACAGTAATTGGCTTGATGGCGCCCTCCCAAACACAGTAGCACAAGTTAGGTTAGGTCCACTGAGTAATGATGGTCCTACCTGGCCTTTATTGGCTACATACACACCATATCCTGTGGTTGCTAACTTGACGGTGGCTGAAGTTCGTCGTTTATATATAGAATTAGCAACTACATATAGAAGACTGGGTCAGTTTGTAATGCAGACTTTGAATACTAACGCACCTAAATACACCACATGTGGTGGTTCCGGGTATCAATCCGGCCACTGTACACTCAGTTATGGGTAAAGTCCCGGCAAAACGAGAGGAAACTCCATTTTGGCTGGCGCAAAAAATTAATACGTTGGAAGCAGTATTTCCCCATAAGGGACCACAGGATAAACATAGAATATTGACGATGTGTTTGCCGTATGGAATGGTTCCTACTGTGGACCATTGTAATACCTGGGGCACGGTGTTTGCCGCGCTCTAAACTACAGCACACGGTACACCAACATTGGCTAATCTACCGGAAATGCTAAAACAAATTGAAGATGAATATGGGGCTGCCCCAGCCTTAGATTTAGGGATGCAGCTGATGGGCAATTTTGCCGCGGTTTCTTCTATTATTTTGAGTAATCTCAAAGGAGAGGCAGTAGCGCTAGCAGTGCGTATGCGTCTTCGAGACGTCCCGCAAATTAATCAAGAGCGGGAGCTGCCGAGAATAATAGCAGAAACAAATTCGAGTATCGGTTGTGATAGCCTTGGGGCTAGACCGCAAAAACAACAGTTACAGGGTAAGAGTAGCAAAGATACTACTAAACAACAGCAACCTGAGGGTACTAAAAAGCGCTGGGAGAAAAAACAACAGACACCTAAAAAAGAGAGGGGACAATCTCCACAACCGGAGACCCCGCAGAATAAGTATAATCTCAGGAATAGGGATAATTTGAAGACGCCTGATAGATATCAATATACTGATACACGCCAATCTCGTTCCTTTCAGGACTCCTCGGAAAAGAGAAATGAGAGAGGTGGGCGGTCAGAGCGGAGAACAGAGTACGTGAAACCGAGACAGGAGTCACAACGCTCAACTGAGGTTTCTGTCAAACAAGAAGAGAAACCGATCCAACAAAAGCAGTAAGTTAAAAAGAAGAAAGTGGCGGCAGTCTCAGTTAGACATGCCACTCATGAAGAGAGTTCTCTTGAAGAACAAGACATGGGCGTTAGCACTGTTAGACAGCGCGGCAGAGGTCACAATAGTTCGCCGGAGTCTTCTAGAGCATCTGGAGGTTAAAACAACTGATGACTTCATACAAGTCGAAACAGCAGATATGCGTGTCGCTGATCCCGATAGAGTTTATACAGTAACTTTGCAATTAGAAGGGGACGTTGAGCGCACTATAAACGCCATCTTTTGGGACCGTGTGGTCAAATTGTATGACGTTCTGCTGGCCGAACAGGATTGGCCACCTGACTTTGTTCGTGCCTGTCCAGTTGTGGAGGAGGTTATTACACCTTCATTCTCACCACTTGTTCCGGGAGTCCTATAGTAAAACATGGGCTCTGGCACAGGCTCCCGCCCTATATAGAAATAATGTAGGGTGGGATAGAAATTCACCTTATCATGTAATTCCGATAAAGGGCAAACCTCAGCCGCAACCGCAATATCCTATAAAATTTGAAGCAAGGGCATTGGTAAGGAAAATACTTACACAATTGGAGTACCAGAGGGTAATTGAATCCTGTGTCTCGCCGATGAATAATCCCTTATTTCCAGTAGCTAAACCGGACCATTCTTATAGGATAGTGGTGGATTACAGACATTTAAATGGACATACACGCACATATGCAATACAAAATTCACACAGCGTAGCGCTCATGAATAATATTGTGCGTAAGAAATACAAAACAACATTAGATATCTCGAATGGATTCTTCTGCCAAAATAAAGCACCCGAAAGTAGGAACTATACGAGCCTTAGTGCGTTTGGCTCTCAGAAAAAGTTTTGTTGTCTGCCTCAGGAGTATAAGAATAGCCCAGGACTATTTTCGGCTCGTGTAACTGAAATTCTGCACAAGTTGGACCCTGAAGCTTTATCATATGTTGATGATATATATCTGACGGACGATGAGTTACTGCAACATTTAAGGCGGGTAGCACGCATTGTTGTGGGATTTGCTGAAATTGGCTACAAATTTAATTTAAAAAAAATCAAAGATTGCCTTCCTCAGCGTCATTTTCCTGGGATATGAGTTGTCGAATGAGGGCAAGAGCTTAGCACCACACTTTTTGGAGAAATGTGCTCAGTTGCAGCCTCCTAATACGGTTCGGAAACACCAGTCGTTATTGGGGTTTCTAAATATTGGCAGAACTTACATTCCTGATTACGCTACACGTATAAAACCATTATACGAGTTGATTTGCCCGAATTTTTCGAGTAGATTTTGGACGAATGAGCATACACATAGGCCCTCATTCTGACCCTGGCGGTCGGCGGAGAGACGGCGGTCGGACCGCGAACAGACCGGCGGTATTAAAAATGGCATTCTGACCGCGGCGGTCTCCGCCGCGACCGACCGCCACTTCTCCACTCCGACCGCCACGGCGGTCATGACCGCCGGGCTGGAGTTTGCGCACTCCGGCCCGGCGGTCGTCCCAAGACCGCCAAGGGTATTATGACCCTGCCTACCGCCGCGGTTTCTTGCGGGCGGGAACCGCCGTGCGAACCATGGCGGTAGGCACTATCGGGGCCAGGGAATTCCTTCCCTGGCACTGATAGGGGTCTCCCCCACCCCCCACTACCCACCCGAGTCCTCCCCCCACACCCTCCACCCCCCTGCCACCCCCCAGAGGTGGTACGAACCCCCTCCCCACCTCCACCCCGACATGCACATACATGCACCCCGACATGCACACACCCCCAACATGCACATATACACACCCCCTACACACACATACACAACGGGGACACATACCCGCACACATACATGCAGACATGCGCACCTGCCGAACAGCACACATTACCCATAGACACAGCAGCACCCCCCGCCCGCATACACGCACTCACACACCCCCTCTACACACTCACACGCATACCCCCATGCACGCCCACATCACACAACACCCCCCCTCCCCCTCCCCTCACGGACGGTCAACTTACCTTGTGTGTTGGTCCTCCGGGAGGCGACGGGAGCCATGGGGAGGTGACCGCCAACAGAAGACCGCCAACAGAAGACCGCCACACAGAAATGTGGGTCGTAATTCTGTGGGCGGTGTTCTGCTGGCGTGGCGGTGGAGGTTGACCAGTCTCCACTTTCCCGCCGTCCGCCAGTGTGGCTGCTGGCGGTTTTCCGGCGGAACGCTCCCAGCGGTCAGAATGCGCACAGCGGCATACCGCCGCGGTCGGCGGTCTTCACCGCGGCGGTAACTCGGCGGTCTTGCGAAAAGACCGCCAAGGTCAGAATGAGGGCCATAGTCTTCGAGATTTGCAAACTGATCTCTTAACAGTAAAGCATTTACACACACAGGACAATAAAACGCATCTGGTCATCAGGGTTATACCTGATGCCGTTGGGTTTACGTATGTCACCTTTAATGAGGGTGAGACAGTCCCGATAGCATACAAGTCCCACTTGTATTCGGCTGCAGAACACCGTTTTGCACAAACTGAGAAAATTCTCACTGCTGTACAGATGGCTGTTATTAAAGAACGACCTCTTGCACAGGGCCAAAGCATCATTGTCGTTACCCCGATTCCAGCCTTAGAGGCTGTTACAAAAGCGAGTGTTCCTAATTCAAAAGCTTTACACCCGCAATGGATACAATGGGCAACGTCTTTGACAGCCACTGATGTAGATTACATATTTGACCCCAAACTGCAGACTCAAGAATTTCTTCAATAAGAAATGGAGTACCCAGTTCCCGCTGGCACATTGCCTATTGACCAATATCAGGTGGTCATGTATACCGATGGCTCTGCGCAACCAGCGGTTGGAACTAAACAACAGTATTCTGCTGCATGTGCGGTGGTGAGCGGCTATATGGAGGGGGAAGTGTTCTGCCCCCGACATACTTATACACAGACCTTGGGAGATTGTACGGCACAGTTGGCTGAGCTGAAATCTCTATTGTTAGCCTTGGAACACACGGATCCGGCGATATTTACATTGCTGGTTTGTGACTCCTATTACTGTGTTCAGTCTTTCAATGATATTTGCACTACTGGAGGTTGAATGGGTTCAGAGATTCCAAAGGTAACACCATTAAACACAAATTGCTGTGGGGGAAGGTTGCGGATCTGAAAGAAACGCTTCCTAAAGTCCATGTTGTGCATACACTTGGACACCAGCGCGTTGGAATACACGTTGCTGGGAATACTTTGGCTGATGAAGCCGCAAAATCGGCAGTGGCAGTTGCCACTGTGGCCGCAGTAACTCGTTCAAGTTCCAAACCAGACACAGAGATTTTAGCTGCCATAAAAGCAACGGCTGATGGCACGCCATTTCCTAAAGGATTCCCTTCTAAATATAGTTACTGTATGGGTGGTATGCTAAACGCTGTGGTTAAAAATCCCAGGCGTTGGTGTACGTGAAATGCCCGTTAAAATTAAGCGACCTCGATTAATTACTGCAGCACATGAGGGGGCGGCTTCTGCCCATGCAGGCGTGGCTGCCACCATTTCACTCTTACATGCTCGTTACTGGTGGCCTGGTCTCTATAAGGAGACAAAGCAGTATGTCCTTTGTTGTGATGTCTGCCAACAAATTAAAGTTTCAACGGCTAGACGCCCGCAGCAGACGCCCCTTCTCATATCAAATAAACCTTTACTGTGAGTGTACTTGGATCATTGTGGTCCGCTGACGCCAGATAGTGCATACAAATATATATTGGTTGCTGTAGATTCGTGCTATATATTTGTGTGAGTCTAGCCACAGCGCTCGGCTGACGCTCGAACAGTTATTAAAGATTTGCGCATCTTTGTCGATATATATGCAGTTGCGGCTTTCCATTCGGACCAGGGCCCTGCTTTTGCCTCTAAGGCATTCAGGGACACCATGGCTTCGTTGGGGGTCCAGCTCCAGTTCTCGTCTCCATTTCATCCCGAGGGAAATTCTGTCGTGGAGCGTTTAAATCGCTATTTAAAGCAGTCCTTAACGGCCAGAGTTATAGGTACGGGTCGTGGTTGGCTAGCCCACCTGTATGGAGTACAGAGAGCACTTAATAACTTGCCTAGCAGGTCCCTGGGGGGTCATACTTCATATGAGTGCCTGTTTGGAACACAAATGAATGTTCCTGATCTAGATGGTCCTGGTGTGGAGACGGCAGATACACCCTTTGACATAAATGATCGTGTCACTGTTTTGCAGGATTTACAACAATTCCGTGAAGATAACTCTTCTGCAAGTGCTGCCTCCACAGGAATTAAGGATGAACCAGTAACGCCTACTGGTCGGATTCCCAGGATTGGGGATCTTGTGCGTGAAAAGGTCGCAGTGAAAAAATAATTTGCTCCTTCTTATCGGGTGCCTGTCCCTGTGCTAGGGATCAGCGGCACAACAACTGTAATTTTACCACCGTTGCAAGGGGCCAAAGGAAATCGCTTTGTTTCCATTGATAATGTCAAGTTACAACATGTGGCCGATTCTACCCAGCAGACCAAGAGGGACACCCAGTAGTTACGGAATCCCTCTCACTGCTGGGTAAGAAGTTCCGCTGCAGGTGATTTGCACCGACGCTATTTCCTCTCCGAGCTTGGGGAGGGTGGAAGCTGATCTTGCGATTGTTCCACAGACGACGAATAATTTGGAATCTTTTGATCAAGTTGCTGTACGTTCTACTGATATTGCTGAACCTGTGGTTTATAGCGTGCCAAGGCGAGAGCCACCATCTGCTTTTTTTTTTACGATTGCACCTTTTGCGAGAACTGCCTCTGGCTGCTTCAACACCACTGATGATACCATGTCGGACTCCTCGTCCTCTTTCACATCAGCCCTGGTTCCACATAAGCTGCTGTGTTGGCTTAAACACACATATTTTGTTGTTCCTTGGAACTATCTGTGGCTTTTTATGATTGTAATGACTCTTTTCCTATGGCTGGGGTTTGTAGTTACTTTTTTTCTGGTAATACATGGTCATTTTCTTCCTGAACGATCTGACATTGAGCATGTGAAGACGGTGTTGAAACCACATTTTTCGTCACATATGGTTCGAAGAGACTTGTCCTTTGTGAACATTTCTGCAGTGCCGATTCCAGATGGGATTGTGTGGGATAGAGTGATGTTCGATATGTATGGTCCCACTGAAATAATTCGAATACTGTATGTTCTTAAGTTATCAATGAATGATATCATTATACCAGGCATTGTTTCTGATGATTGGGATGTAAAGACAGTGGATTCTATGTTGACGGAATTGCAATATTATACTGTTTATGAAAATGAAGATGCTTACCTATTTAGAGATAATTATGGTGACATGTTTTGCTACAATTATTATGGACACCACTTTATTCATAGAGCTAGTAGCTCTAAATCGATATTTGAATATATGTAATGGGAACATTGCCCGACTCCTCCACCGGGTAGCTCTAAAATGTATTCTGATAAATTTGCATATTTTTCTGGGCATAATCAACAGAGTGCTAAGTCTTACTATTTTAAAGTTACTCCGCATGCTAATAAGCAAATGTTATTGACTGATACTAAATTACTGTATTCAAATTTGTTTGTATCCAAACTTTCAGTTGAGGGGCATGAATACTGGTCCAAAACTGTTGATTTGAAAAGTGTCTGGGGAACGAAAAATTGGCAAATGCGGGGTACGGACACATTGTTTAGGGCATGTATTATTCCTGTTCAAATGATTTTCCTAAATAACACTGTACAACAGACTAGCTGTTTGGGCTTAGCAACAATTAGAGATTTGAATTTGCCTAGCATACCTGTCCCTTTCAAATTGAAAATTTGGCAGCAATATATTAATGCCACGTTTAGTGAGCTTACAGACTGGGTCCAGAATGGTACGCTTAACATTTCCTTGATACGTCCGGGCGGGTGGTTATTGTGGCCCTTAGACGCTAATGGGTGTCATCAGCGTTTTGTCACCTCTTCGGGGGGGGTTCAGGACTAGTAGGGCAGACCCTCGCTACATATCACCAGAACATGCTGATATCATTACTACATACAGCGTGGGGAAACTTTGTCAACAATGGTTGAAGTCATCCACGCTGGATGCAGTTAAGACACATCTCACGTTACTGTCTAATGATACTGACTTGCAAGATTTTCTGTCAGGACCAAGAATACCGCGGAAGAAACGTTTTTTGTATGAAGTATATAATGAGATTTGGAAGCTTTCACAACAAGAGGCAGCGGCCAGGTTGAGGCAAATTGATCAGGAAAATTTGATACAGGCTTTGTCTGTTGTGGATAATGGGATGCATACCCTTTCAGACCGTGTATACACAATTGACAACATTGTTTCCTCTGCTATAGACATTATTAAATCTGATATGTCTTCTTTATATCATGGGCAGAGTCAAACGCGGTCCGTCATGCAGTTGGGTTGGACTCTACAGACCTTGAAGGCAGGTAGCGTTCCGTGGCAGCACATTCGTGCCAGGGAGATATTTATTTCCTTTAATTTGACTCGTCAACAACAGCTGATGGCTAAGAAGGAAGCAACATATGTCATATTAAATATTCAAAAGTTGGAGAAATTGCCTTTTACTGTGGCTGAGATTCCGTCAGCTGAGTGGTTGATTCACTGGGTTATTAATTTGCCTATCTCCACTCTGCAATTTACTTCTTGTTTAAAGCACATTCCGGTGGGTAGATATGAACGGTTGGGAGACAGTTACATACACGAGGTGTGGGAGCTTCCTTTTCTATACAGATGTATTAATGGTTTGAGGGAGGTTTTTCTTAGCGGTAGCGAATGCGAAACTTCTGTCAGCCATTCGTTGGTTTGTAAACAGCTGTCTTTGCACGGGGCGTGTAATGCCTGGATTGCTAACTTACCTTGTTATCTTAAGGGAGTTCCAGTCACGGTAATTAAAAACACTTTCCAGGTGCTTTCAAACAGCAGTTACGTCCTTCTTAACAGTGAACCCTGTTGTGGCATGCGTGCCGGAATAGTTTACGTAGTCATTGTCACCAAGGTCCTTACGTGCTGCGGTAATGTGTTGTTTCCCCCCACTCAAATTGGGGAGGTAGCGGACATCTGGCCTCATATTGCTACTTCCAAGGTGAATTTCGACAAGTTGAGTCGACTGAAAGCTCTATTGTTTCAAAAGCATGTGGCCCTTACATCTGCTAGCGAGACCTACGCACTTCAGGTGGCGAGGTCATCAGCGGAAATACAGTCCCTTTTAAATACTAACTTTCAGAGTCACTTTGGTGAACTCGTGGGACGTATATTTAATGCGTCCAGCACTGCTGGAATTGCACATTTTTTCAAAGCCGTTGGTGTTGGTTTTGCTCATACCTTCTCTTCCATATTCGGTTTAATACCTTCGGCTATTCATTCTATTTTCGGAAGCATTTTTGGGGGATTTCCGATTACTTTGGCTTTGTTGGCTGGGGTTTTGCTGTTGCTGCTGTTCTTCCGCAATGGCTGTCCCACTGCAACGAGATCCCATATTAGCACTCCCGTCAGCACAGCTGTGTCGTGAACACATGATGCAGCATTTTGGAGCAACACTCCTGGGACAGTTGGAGTGTGACTGGTCTCTGTCATTCTGACCGGTTTGGATTGTGTGCAACCCGTGTTTCGGTGCCCTTGGTGCTCGTTTGAACATGCACTGGCTCTCTGTCTCTCACTTCAGCGCCCCCCAGTGGTCGATACTGATCTGTTGATGTTCCCGATTAGGGCTCATTCCCAGACTTGTGCACTACGGTTGCGTTTGCTTCGTGAGGCAGTTTATGAGATTCCCTTCCTGGAGGAAGATGGTATTGTCTCATTCATAGGCCCTGCACGGGGTGCCACCCTGGATGGTTCTGGGGCTTTGGAACACACCTGCTCCATGATAATTTTTGGCGTGGATTTTCCGATGTTGACATCTGTCGAAGTGGAGGATCTCCTGCTTTCCGTGGCTTCTATCTAAGAGAATTGGATTTTTTTTTGTTAAATTGACATTATATCGAATTTGGCTTTACCGTCACATGCTTCCCAATTTAAAATTGGTTTTCTGCCTATTTTTGTCCTCTGACCTTGTCGAAATATATTTGATGTGTTTTTTGTATCTGGGGCATATTTTTATATTACTAGAACCACTTGCTACCGACAAGGGGAGGGTGTAGTGTGGTCAGTTTTATGTATCCTTTGCGCATTAGCTTCAGGCTTTAGGCCTTTGTGCACTTTGCCCTGGATGTATTTCATTCCTTTGCTTGCAGCTTAGAGCCTCTGTGCACTTTGCTCTAAATGCTTTTTATTCGGCTTCGTACTGTTATTTTTCAAATAACCAGTTCTACGGTCTTGTTTTATTTTTTATATCACACTGTTTAGCCTACTTCAGCACTGGAGTTCTCAATAACACATTCCTGTTCACTCTGTGCTTCAGTCAAGGATACAGTCTGGTACATAGCCGATAGACGTGGTAGGAGTTTAGTCTTTGGCATTTTTGCGTAGGGGCATTTTGTGATCACGCTGACATGTTAGTTATAAAAACACTTCCTTGTCCCAACACAAGGAAGAGGGGGATTCCGACCAGGGAACCACAGCTAGACGCTAACTGCCTTGTTGCAGATGCTGAACCAGATCACAGGCCTTTGCTCAGGTATGAGGGTTTATGTCTTCCCAGGGAATCTGAAAGGCAAGTTAGAAGCTTAACATGCTGTGCTCGAAATAGAACTAACTGAGAGAGAGTAGAAATTGTTAACACCATGATAGCGTTATTCTTATGTTTCACTCTCCTCATGACTATTTAAATCCTACTGTGTTGTATGGTTCTGGTTATTGCGGCTCACGCCTTAATATCTAAAATGCAGTCGTTTTATTAAAACTATATATAAAACTTAAACTGCCTTTGTCATTTGTATATGAGATCATACTGTAAATGAGAGAGCTGGTTTGGATCTGAGTGACCACGACTTCTCTGAGAAATTCCGAAGCTGTCATGCGCTCGGCTGCCCAATCATCCCTTCCCCTTGGGAGAGATGAGGCACTGCTAGTTAGCCGGAGCAAAACCTGATTTAGGGTGACAGAGGTCCTTCCAAGTGGGTCAGACTCAGTCCCCCACACCGTGAACGATCCTGCTACCTAGAAATCCAGTAGTCTCATTTAGGATAATGAGAGCCCACGCGACAATTGTAGATATAGGGTATCATCAAATTGAAAAAAGTTATTTTTGAGTGTGATAAATGCAGTCCAATCATTAGTAACCTCCTCAATCACTACCAGGGTCGTGTCTTGTGGAATATTAGTATATAACACCACAGCATCCAGGGAGATTTATATGTGCCTGTCTTGCCCCTTAAAAGGATATCATATTCCAATTAAGAACATCCAGGGAGATTTATATGTGCCTGTCTTCTCCTTAAAAGGATATCATATTCCAATTAAGAACATCTTGTGTGTCTTTCAAAAATGTAGGGGTTGTTTCAACCAAAGGTAGTAGGATTGATCACAGCATTTGGATATGGGTTCCAAAAAGGAAGCAATACTGGATACAATAGGACGTCATGGAGGGGGGAAGTCCCTTTATGTATTTTTGGTAGTGTAATGGTAGAAATACGACACCCTTGGATGTTTATTGATAAGAAAGTCTGCTTTTCTTTTTGTAATCTAACATATAGTTTCTGCTTCATTTTCTAGGATTTAAATCTACTGTGATAGTTTTTTTCGGAGGATCCTCAGTGATGACAGCACAATGTCTTGTGTCGGATAACAGCCTCAGACATCTTTTACTGTAATCTGTAGTTGAAAGGATCACTATGACTCCACCTTTATTGGCTGGTTTTATAGTGACAGAATCATCTTTTGACAGATAGTCATTAGCATAATTTTCTTCTCTGGACAAATTGTAAAATGGTCTCCCTCTGTCCATATTTTTATTTCATTCAATACCGTATGTTCAAAAGTTAGAATCTCATTTGGTACTGTATTACTGGCTGGAGTAAAGTCGAGGAATTTCTTAAGCACAAGTCCAATGTTTCTTCTGAATCAGATTTGCCCGATGACAGATCTTCCTAAAGAAGTTCTTCAATTCGCTGCTAAGTTTGAACATGTCCTGTTGGGTCGGAACAAACCCTAATCTTTTTTGACAACCCTTTGTTCCACCTTGGTGAGTTGTCTATGTGATAAATTTATAATCCACTTTTCTTCTGGTACTTTGTCTTGCTGTGTGTAATTATCTGGGGCTCCTCTTGCTCCCACTGTATGTGTTGACCTTTTCCTCTCATTCTTCCATTGCTCCAGCCTTTGCCCATAAAAGGTTGGGCAAAGGAGACCACTGGTCTTGCGGGAAATATTGGTACTTATTGTGGTCACACTGGTTGTGGGAGTGTATACGATCCCATATGGTATCAATAGAATATTGTTGGGTCCCTTCTTTCCTCATCACTGCTCTAGCCCTCTGAGCTAGAACCACTGCTAAAGGACTTCCATTTCCGTCTCTGTATGTTGTTGCCATCAGCTAGGATTTTGGCTCAAGAAATCTCTATGCACATTCATTGTGCTGTTTAGTGCATTTTCTGCAATAGTGATCTTGATTAGCAATGCACCTGAAGGTCTCTTCGCTGCATTTACAATAAGCAGGAGCCAGTCAAAGGTGCTATCTGTGACCACTCCTAGCAAAAGATCTAGTCTTCCAGGAAAATCCGGGTTAACTAGAAGACCGTTTGGGTCCACATTAGCCCTTAGGCATTCCGTCATGATGGCTCCATGGAGAGCTGTTGTAACCTGTGTCTTTTTTAGTGTGGAAAGGGAGTCCCAATCCTTCTTCAGACTGCAGGATGGGGTACTGCCCTCTGCCCCCAAAAGCAATGGGGTTTTACAATTTCTCCACAATATCATCCTCTTAGCTTAGGCCTTTAATGTTTTCCATGGTCAGTTTATTGATATATAATAGTTCTATTATGGCGAGGGACAATGAGTTCCCCCAAAAATAATTTAGGCCCTCATTACAACCCTGGCGGTAAATCCCGTTTTCCGCTGTGCAGAAGACCGCCAACATACCGTTGCGGCTGCGGAATTCCGCTACAGGTATTACGACTCACAGCTCGGAATCCGCCACAATACAGACACCCACACAAGTCCGCCACACCAAAGGTCAGTGATAAACTGCCGATACCAAACCCACCCGTCACGCCAACAGGAATACGCCCACACTATCACCACCCACGAATCAACGCAGCGGTCTTTCAACCGCGGAAATCCATTGGCGGTACACACCGCCGTGCTCAAAATACACACATTTACAAAACACAACCACATTGGACAATTCGAAATACACACACCACACGCACACACCCAATCCAATATAAAGCACACACCCACATCACCCATAAACCCTTTCACCCAAAAATGTGAAAGAAGGCCAGAGAGAGATTAGCTAACACAACACCAGCATCCACAGACACACAACACCATCACTTATACAACATCCACGCACCTCAAACAACACACACCAAAACATCCCCTCACACATCACAACAGACAGCACCTCACACATCACCCACACCACATCATGGCACTTCAAAGACACCCCAGGTTTTCTGAGGAGGAGCTCAGGGTCATGGTGGAGGAAATCATCCGGGTAGAGCCACAGCTATTCGGATCACAGGTGCAGCAGACATCCATTGCTAGGAAGATTGAGCTATGGCGGAGAATCGTCGACAGGGTCAATGCAGTGAGACAGCATCCAAGAACACGGGATGACATCAGAAAGAGGTGTTACGACCTACGGGGAAGGTACGTTCCGTGGTATCCAGACACCAGATTGCTGTACAGAGGACTGGCGGTGGACCCCCACCTCCTCCCCCACAACTAACAACATGGGAGGAGCAAGTCTTGGCGATCATGCATCCTGAGGGCCTCACAGGAGTAGCAGGAGGACTGGACTCTGGTAAGTCAAATCTTAACTACCATATCCCCCCATCCCACCTGCATGCCATGACATACTCCCACCCTCACCCTCACACCCATCTCCCCAACACCCACAGATACCCCACTACCACAACCCACACATCCCAAAATCAAGCCCTGCATGTAACAGCAATGCATGGACACCCATCACCAAAGCACGTCCAGTAGAGAGACTCACTCATGACCCAAAAGCACCAATCACACAAAGGCCACAGCGATAATGCAAGCACAGGAGTAGAGGTTAACTCACCCATTGCACAAGATGGCACACACAGATACTAAGATTATGCATTCAGACCCCAACAGGAGCCATACCCAACGTCACCAGACAGGAGGTGCCAGACATATGCAGTCAACCCAAAGAAGAGGCCCACAGTGATGACAGCAGCTCTGCACGCCTGGATCAAGATGACCAGCCCGGCCCATCAGGGACCTCGGGACAGTCGGTTCCCCTGACACAGTCACAAACCACTACAGTGCCTCCCCCCTCAGGAAACACCAGAACAGCACCCACCCAGCGGGCCCATCCCTCTGTCCCCAGGACACGTCAATTAGCAATGTGTCCACCACTACAGGGAACCCAGGCAAACCCACTAACACAGGACGATCAGGGACCTGGGGGCAGTGGCAGTGGGCACACGGTTCAGGGGACAGAGGCACAGGACAACAGGGAAGCTGGGAGGACTGCTGTGTGACAGGGGGAGGACAGGCCAAGGGAACCCACTCTCCACGAGGCACTCTCCAACATCATGGGAGCTTACCACCACTCAGGAGACCATGGGCACGGTACTGGCCAAGTTTCAGGAGACCCAGCGGCTGCAGGAGGAACACTACCTGGGGATCAGGGAGGACTTGAAGTCCATTAACACCACCCTGGTCACCATTGCAGGGGTGCTGGCAGACCTTGTCAACACCATGAGTGAGACAGTGGCACACCAACGGGCCCCTGACACTAGCCTGGACGATGAAAAGCCCTCCACCTCCGCCGGCACTAGTGGACAGGAGGTACCGCCACAGGAACAACAGGCCACCAGAACCTCACCCCCTGCAGAAGGAGAACCATCCCGCAAATGGTCCCTGAGATCCAGGAACAAGACAGAGAACATTGCCAAGTCCCCCGCCAGGAAATAAGACCTTCCTGAATGTCACCCTTCTGTCCCACTTTGTCATCCTCTCCACCTTAAACTGCCATTGCTCCACTTCCTATGCCCCATTGGACAATGCACCTGTGAGACATGAATACAGGGCTACTCATGTGGGTGGCACAACCAGTGCTGCAGGCCACTAGTAGCATTTGCTTTACAGGCCCTCGGCACCTCTAGTGCACTGTACTTGGGACTTACCAGTAAATCAAATATGCCAATCATGGAAAACCAATTACAATCATATTTTATATAGGAGCACTTGCACTTTAGCACTGGATAGCAGTGTAACAAAAGCATAAACAGAGTCCAGCACACATCAACAACCTGGGAAACAGAGGCAAAAAGTTAGGGGAGACCACACCAAGGATGCCAAGTCTAACATGTGCCCCCCCTGCTGAAAGTGGGGAGCAACTACCCAACCTCATGGGAGTTCTCATCACTAGGCGGAAGAATCTGGACAGACCATCAGCATACGTGTGTTCTGTACCAGAGCGGTGTTCCACCGTAAAGTCCATCCCCTGTAGGGAAATGGACCACCTCAACAGTTTTGGATTCTCACCCCTCATCTGCATTAACCATCGGAGGGGCCTGTGGTCGCTCTGAACCCAGAAGTGAGTCCCAAATAAGTAGGGTCTTAACTTCTTCAGCGCCTAGGCCACAGCAAAAGCTTCACGTTCTATGGCACTCCACCTACGTTCCCTGGGAAGTAACCTCCTGCTACTGAAGGCTACAGGTTGATCTAGGCCCTCTTCATTTAGCTGTGAGAGTACTGCTCCTATAACATGCTCTGAGGCGTCTGTTTGTACAACAAACTCCTTGGAATAGTCAGGTGCCTTTAGCACAGGTGCTGTACACATGGCAGCCTTCAGGGCATCAAAAGCAGTCTGGCAGGCCTCTGTCCAGATCACCTTCTTTGGTTGCTTCTTAGAAATCAACTCAGTCAAGGGGGTAACAATGGTACCATATCCCTTGACAAGCCTCCTGTAATAGCCAGTGAGGCCTAAAAAGGATCTCACCTCAGTCTGGGTTTTGGGAGGCTCCCAAGCTCGAATGGTGTCAATTTTTGGCTGTAGGGGTGCCACCTGGCCACTCCCTACCTGGTGTCCCAAGTACACCACAGAGCCCTGCCCTATTTGGCACTTGCTTGCCTTAATAGTGAGGCCTGCCTTTTTGCAGGGTCTCCAACACTTTACAGAGGTGATGCAAATTTTCCTCCTTTGTGGAACTAAAGACAGCAATGTCATCCAGGTAGGCGGCACTGAACTCATCCAACCCAGCCAACACCTGGTTGACCAACCTCTGAAAGGAGGCAGGGGCATTTTTCATCCCAAAGGGCATCACTTTAAATTGAAAGTGACTATCTGTGGTAGAAAATGCAGACCTCTCCTTGGCCCCCTCAGTCAAGGCAATTTGTCAATACCCAGACGTTAAATCAAACGTGCTGAGGTAGGTGGCATCTCCCAACCGATCTATGAGCTCATCAGCTCGGCGGATGCAGTGTGCATCAGTCTTACTGACCGCATTGAGTACCCAGTAGTCCACACAGAACCGGAGTTCTGGGGTGGCACCAGGTGCAGCAGCCTTTGGGACCAAAACCACAGGGCTGGCCCAAGGACTGCTGGAATGCTCAATAACCCCTAGGGTTAACATCTTGGATACCTCCTCCTTGATGCTAGCCCTGACCCTGTCAGTCACCCTGTAAACTTTTTGTTTGATGGATGTACTGTCCCCAGTGTCCACATCATGTGTGCACAAGTGTGTGACCCCTGGGATCAGGGAGAACAGGGAGGCGAACTGTCTCTGCACCTAGCGACAGTCCCACTGCTGCTCTGCAGTCAGGGAGGTGGAGAGGTTCACTCCCTCCACAGACCCATATTTTTCTCCTGCAGACAGGAGGTCAGGAAGAGGCTCACTCTCCTTTTCCACCTTATCATCTATCACTAGGAGCATGGACAATTCAGTCCGCTCAAAGTGGGGCTTGAAGCGGTTCACGTGCAGAACCCTCAAAGGGTTCCTGGGAGTCCGCAAGTCCACCAGGTAGGTGACTTCGCTCTTGAGCTCCACCACCTCAAATGGCCCAGTCCACTTGCCTTGGAGTGCCCTAGGCGCCACTGGTGCCATCACCCACACTTTCTGACAAGGTTGAAACCCGACCAGAGTGGCATTCTGGTCATACCAGTGTTTCATATCCTCCTGGCTTGCTTCTAGGTTCTCCTGTGCGAGACCTCTGAAGCATGCAGTCTGGATTCTCAATGCCAGCATCTAACTAAATACATCCTGGAGGGTTCACTAGGAGCTTTTTCCAAAGCCTCCTTTACCAGACTTAAAGGTCCCCTCACAGGATGCCCATAGATCAGCTCAAAGGGACTAAAGCCAAGTCCCTTTTGAGGCACCTCCCTGTAAGCGAACAGAAGGCATGGCAAGAAGACGTCCCACTTCCGCCTCAAGGGCTCTGACAGGCCTGCGATCATGCCTTTCAAGGTGTGGTTGAATCTCTCAACCAAACCATTGCTTGGGGGGTGGTAAGGTGTGGTGAACTTGTAGGTTACCCCACACACCTTCCACAGAGACTTCATGTACGTTGATATGAAGCTGGTACCCCTATCAGATGCCACTTCCTTGGGGAACCCATGCGGGTAAAAACTCCCATCAAGGCACGGCCCACCACAGGGGCAGTGATTGATCTTAAAGGAATGGCTTCTGGGTACCAGGTCGCATGTCCACCAAGACCAGGATAAACCTGCTGCGCATGGTTGTCTTGGGATCCAGAGACACCACAATGTCAATACCAACCCTTTCAAAGGGGGTACTAACAACAGGAAAAGGTTGGAGGGGAGCATTCCATTTCTCCCCACTCTTGCCACTTGCCTGACAAGTTTGGCAAGACCTACATTGTGCATCAGAATGCTTGCGCATTTGGGGCCCATAGAAGTGGGTGACAAGCCTGTCAAAGGTCTTGCCCTGCCCCAAATGTCCAGCTAAAGGCACGTCATGAGCCAGACCCAGTAGGAAGGTCCTAAAGCACTGGGGTACCACACAGCACACAGGCTGACCCAGTCTCAGGCACCCTAGGCTGCCTATACAGGAGGCCGTCCTCTCAATAGATCAGGTGAGATCCTGGCTCTTCGCCAGCCGCCTGGGCTGCAGCCTGCTGCTGCAAACCTTCTAGAGTAGGGCATGTTTTCTGTGCCTCACAGAATGCCTCCCTGGTGGGCCCTCCTTCCTGCTGCCACTGCAACAACTCAGGGACCTCCCCCATTTCAGCCACCTGTTCACCTGTAGGCTGCAGGGCACCACCCTCAGATTCTGCCTCCTCCCGGACCATGGGAACTTCTGGGGTTGGTTTCCCGCACCCCCTGCCCTTCCACTTTTTGGTGGTCCCCTGGGCCACTGTTTCAGGCTCCAGGGGCTCTTGACCACCCTGACGGGCTGCCATTGACCTGGTGGATATGCATACCCACCAAGGCAGACCAAACATCGCCAAGTGTGACCTGTGTTTCACCTCCTTCCAAGTGGAATCCTCCAGGTCATTGTCAAGCAAACACCTACAGGCATGGTTGTACTCACAGCTACATTCAAGGAACCTGAGACCCCCCCGCATTCATAGGGAACCTGTGCCACTCTACACAGGTGCTCTGAGTTATCCACTGCAACTACTTGTTGAAGTATCTACCTGGGATCAATCTGCCCTTCATACACCAGGTGACTCCTCACAGTAGTCAAACTGGCTCCACCTTCTGTCCATTGCTGGTCACCCACTGCCTGTACTTCTTAATGTTCTCAGGCACTAGGGTTCTCTGGACCATCTCACTGTCCCCTAGTGAGACAAGGGTCCTCTCAGCTGGCTCCTACCCACCTGGAACCAACTCCTCCCCAAGCGCTACACTAGCTAAACCCTGGGACTGCACACCAGTGGGTGCCGGTGTACTCCTGGGACATCTGGGGTCCCCCCTCACGTGACCCTCTTGGTCACATGCATAACACTTACATGGGGGACCCCCTGCTACTGGTTTCCTTTTGGAGAACCATGGCTTCTTCTCACTGGGGGGCTGGGAATCCTTACCCTGGGAATCAGATTGAGGCCCTTTAGAGAACTTCCCCTGTTTACCCTTATCCCCCTTTCTTCTGAGAGGGACCCTGCCCACCCTTGGCGTGGTCGCCCCTATACCTATTTTGGACCCTGGTGCTCCCCAAGCGGTCCGCTTCCTATGCAATCTTCCTGGGGTCAGTCAGCTTGCTGTCAATTAGGTTCTGGCGCAGCACTGGAAAACATAAACAGTACAAGTGCTCCCAAGAAATCAAATTGTAAAGCCCCTCATACATTCTTACCTAATTGCCTTTCACCCAACCATCCAGTGACCTGCAAAAAGAATCAACACATTCCAACCATGTTTTGGGATTCCTTCCTCTTATAGGACCTGAACTTTTCCTTATACTGCTCAGGGGTGAGAATATATCATGTGAGTAGGGCATCCTTCATGATAGAGTAGGTGAGCCCCTGAGAATCCCCTAAGGATGTCAGAGTGTCCCTCCCCTCTACCTCAAAGTGCTTCTACAGACCCGCCCCCCAAGGAGCTTTAGGGACCAGACTCATATGGAGAGCAGACTCATACCCCTTGAACCACAAGTATATGTCATCCTCCCTCTTGTAATCCTTCACAAGATCTTTAGGAATGTGCACCCTCCTCTCAGGCTGCACTTAGAAATTGCTGCCACCATCTTTACTAGACTGGCTCCTCTGATCTAACTCCTTTAAGCTAAGCTCATGAGCCAGCAGTATCTTCCTTTCCTCAAGGGCCAGCTTTCTATCTTTCCTCTCCCTCACTTGAGCTTCTCCAGCTCCAATTGGTATTCTCTCTCTGCCTGTCTGTCCTGTAACTCTTCAGGTGTCAGACCCTTGGAGGACACACTGCTACCTGCCCTGGAGACCGTCTCTCTGGACATTGCAGGCCCACCCACTATACCATTGTGAATGGATTGCACCTCTTCCTCCTCCTCCTCCTCTGTGTGCTCTTCAGCTTCTTTGGCTGTCACCCAGGCCCTCAGCGCCTTTTGCAGCTCCTCCTTCATGGCGGAGCCCTTAATGGGACAGGCAAAATCTTTACAGAACTGCTTCAACTGAGCCACTGAATAGCTCTCCAGTTTCCCTAGGTCAAAAGCAGCTCCAACTGATGCATCTCCAGACTGAGACATGATGAAGAGTTAAAGTGCAAAGTTCCAAAGGCAGAAAACAAGTTCCCAATGAAGTTCAAGAAAAGTCAATCAAGGGATCAGCAAAAATATGGAAGTAGAAAAAAACAGTCCCAAAGAGAAAAAAGCAAAAATCACAAGACAAGTAGTATGTGGTCATGTACTGGTCTGCACTTAAAACAGTAGTGTACACTTAGGCCCTCATTACAACCCTGGCGGTCAAAGACCACCAGGGCTGTTTTGGCGATTGCACCACCAACAGGTGGTGCATTCTTGCATATTTTGACCGTGGCAGAAGCGCTGTGGTCGCACCGCCGGGACCAGCGGTTTTCCACCACAGTGGTCCTGCGGTTGTAATCCGCCAGGGCACCACTGCTTGCAGCCCTGCCCAGGGGATTACGAGTCCCCTTCCCGCCAGCCTTTCCATGGCCTTTGGCATGGGCAGTGCAGGGCCCCCCTGGCACAGCCCCACACAGCTTTTCACTGTCTGCACAGCAGACAGTGAAAAGCACGACAGGTGCAACTGCACTCGTCGCACAACCGCAACAATGCCGGCTCCATTTGGAGCTGGCTCCCATGTTGCAGCCCACATCCCCGCTGGGCCGGCCGGCGGAAACTTGGTTTCCGCCCGCCGGCTCAGTGGGGATGTCATAATGGGCATGGCGGGAGTGTGGCTGCATTGGCTGCCGCAGGTGTTTACAACTTGGCGGGCGGCGGTTGCCGCACGCCAATGTTGTAATGAGGCCCTAAGTCACTGTGGCCCTCATTATGACATTGGTGGTAAATTCCACTTACCGCCACGCTGACTGCCGCCAACATACCACTGCTGCGGCGGATATCCTTTCACCATATTATGACACACACACACCAATCCGTCAGTATTCAGCCACAGACACAAGTCCGCCACACTAAAGGTCAGTGATAAACTGGCGGTATCAAAACCTACACTGTTATGCCAACAGAACAAAGCCCCTCACATTCTGACCCACGAATCACTGCAGCGGACATTCAACGGCGGTAAACCATTGGCGCCACGCTCAAAATACACGCACACAAACAAAACACCACCACATTGGGCAATTCAAACTACACACACCTGACACCCATACACACACCACACCCACACACCCACACCACTATGAAACACACACGCACATTACCCACAACCCTTTACAACGACAAACAATTGGCACAAGACAGACACCACGACCACAGACAAGATCAGAGCCACACACCACCATCACCTATACACCACCCACGCACCTTACATCACACACCCCAATACATCACCCTACACACCCTCACCCACACTACCTACACAACACCCATGGCACCACAAAGACACCCCAGATTCACAGAGGAGGAGCTAAGAGTCATGGTGGAAGAAATCATCAGGGTAGAGCCACAGCTATTTGGAGCACAGGTGCACCATTGCTAGGAAGATGGAGCTATGGCGGAGGATCATGGACAGGGTCAATGCCGTGGGACAGCACCCAAGAACCAGGGATGACATCAGGAAGAGGTGGAACAACCTACGGGGGAAGGTACGTTCCATTGCAGCAAGACACCAACTCGTTGTACAGAGGACTGGCGGTGGACCCCCACCTCCTCCCCCACAACTAACAACATGGGAGGAGCACGTCTTGGCAATCATGCATCCTGAGGGCCTGGCCAGAGTCGGAGGAGGACTGGACTCTGGTAAGTCAACTTTCAATTACTATCACCCTCCCTACCTGCATGGCATCACATACCCCCACCCTCACCCTCACTTTCATCACTCCATCACCTCCAACACACCCCACCATCACATCGCACACATCCCAATGCCAAGACCTGCATGCACCACTAATGCATGGACACCACACACAGCCCTGCATGGACACCTATCACTAAAGCATGCACACTAAAGAGAATCAGGTACCCCACCACATACCAACTCACACAAGTGAAAGCTGCCAGGGCAAATACAACCAAAGAGGGCAACGCACTGATGCACAATATGTCACACACAGAAACATTAACACTGCATTTACATCCAAACAGGCACCCCAGCCAATGTCAGGGGAGAAGAGGTGCCAGCACAATCCAGTCCCCCCACAGAAGAGTCCCACAGTGATGACAGCGACTCTGGTCGCCTGGATCTGGATGACCAACCTGGCCCATCAGGGACCTCTGGACAGTCGGTTACCCAAGCACAGTCACACACCACCACAGAGCCTCCCCCTCAGGAAACACCACAACAGCACCCACCCAGCATACCCATACCTCTGTCCCAGGACTCGTCATTCAGCAGTGTGTGCACCACTACAGGGACCCCAGGGCACACCGCGCCCCAACACAATCAGGGACCTGGGGTCAGTGGCAGTGGGCACACAGTTCAGGGGACAGAGGCACAGGCCATCAGGGACACTGGGACGACTGCTGTGCGCCAGGGGGAGGACAGGCCCAGGGAACTGACTCTCCAGGAGGCACTCGCCGAGATCCTGGAAGCCTATCAACATTTCCAGGACACGATGGGCCAGATCCTGGACAATATGCAGGAGAACAGGCGGCTGCAGGAGGGACAGTACCAGGGGATCAGGGAGGACTTGCAGGCCATTAACACCACCCTGGTCTCCATTGCAGGGGTGCTGGCAGACATGGCCAACATTATGAGGGAGGCAGTCTCACAACAGCGGGCCCCTGCCACTAGCCAGACATCTGAACTGCGTTCAACCTCTGCTGCTGCTAGTAGACAGGAGGCACCGCCACAGGACCAACAGGCTACCAGCACCCCTCCCCCTGCAGAAGGTGAAGCACCCCGCAAATGTTCCCTGCGATCCAGGCAGAAGCCAGAGACTATTGCCAAGACCCCCGCCAAGAAATGAGACTCTCCTGATTGTCACCCTTGTATCCCACTCTGTCACCCTGTCCACCTTGAACTGCCATTGCTCCCCTTCCTATGTCCCCTTGGACAATGCACCTGTGCTACAAATAGAATGGAACAATACCCTGGACTTTCCTCCATCAGCACCCCATCCCATTGGACTTGCCCCACTCCTCCTTAGCACTTCCATAATACCTTTTGAATAAATATGGAGTATGTCAAATGATTTAAGTATGTATTGTTAAACCAGGTTCAATAATTGCAATTCAACTGTACAGTAATTTTCACATACGAAAGACCTGTAGTTCGCTGCAGTGATCGCACCAGGAGCGATAGTGGGGCACCAACATCTGCAAAGCGAGTTGCCAAAGGGTACAGTGAGTGGACATAGAAGTGGGAAATAACAGCATGCCAGTGACAAAGATAAACAAAAAAATGTCAACGAAATATGAAGTAACACTGTCACTGTGGAGAAGTGTGGCACAATGGTTAGAGCAGCAGACCCTGATGCAGAGATCTTGCTCAGGACCAGGGTTCATTTCTTGCCTTGGTGGGTCTTGGGCTCAATTCCCTTGGACCAGATAATTCTCGCCTTGGTGCCTAATCTAATTAATGGGTGTAACTCTGGGCAATAGCTCACTTAATCTCCACAACGGCCCTGACAGCGCTTGGATGCCTGGTTTCACCCTGGGGGTGCCAAGGAGTGGGTGCCTCACAGGGAAAAGCCAGGAGGGGTTCCTTAACGGGTGAGTAGTGTGCTATACAAGTGTGAAGTTTACAGTTTACCTGTGTGTCATTGGAAGTATTGTTGAATCACTGCAGTTCTGTTGTCCTCTTCCTCCTCATCCTCACTTTCCACAGGGTCCACTGCTGCCACACGGGCATCTCCAGCCTCCTCCTCCTGCGGAAAAGACACATGGCTTCTCAAGGCAAGGTTGAGCAACATGCAGCATGCCACAATTATCTGGCAGACCTTTCTTGGGTGAGTAGCACAGGGATCCCCCTGTTAGATGGAGGCACCGAAACCTGGCCTTCATGAGGCCAAAGGTATGTTTGATAATCCTTCTTGTACGCCCATGTGCCTCATTGTAACGTTCCTCTGCCCTTTTCCTGGGATTCCTCACAGGGGTCAGTAGCTATGAGAGGTTGGGGTAACCAGAGTCACCTGCAAATACGAGGGACTACATTTAGCCACAGACTATCCCATATGGCCCACACCATACCCATACACCAAAATCCACTGGGTGGGAACCAGGGCTCACCTATTAGCCACACCCTGTGCCTCTGTAGTTGGGCCATCACATTTGGGATGCTGCTATTCCTAAGGATAAAGGCATTGTGCACCGACCCTGGATACTTAGCATTGACATGGGAGATGTACTGGTCCACCAGGCACACCATCTGGACATTCATAGAGTGAAAACTTGTTCGATTTCTTTACACCTGTTCATTTTGCCGGGGGGGGGAATACAATATGTGTTCTATCAATTGCCCTAATGATTTTGGGGATATGTCCCATTGCATCGAAGTTGGCCTTCACTGTGGCCAAATCTTCAACCTGGGGAAATACAATATAGCTTCACATGTGTTTTATGAGGGCAGACAACACTCTTGTCAGCACTATTGAGAACATTGGCTGTGACATTCCTGCTTCCAAGCCCACTGTCACTTGGAAAGAACCAGTTGCCAGGAAATGGAGCACAGATAGAACTTGCACAAGAGGGGGGATCCCAGTGGGGTGTCAGGTAGCAGATATCAGATCAGGTTCCAATTGGGCACACTGCTCTGTGATTGTGGCCCTGTCTAGTCTATAGGTTAGGATGATGTGCCTGTCCTCCATTGCTGCCAAGTCCACCGGGGGTCTGTACACAGGGTATGTCTCCATCTCCTATTCATCCGCAGTTGTAGCAATCTAGGGGGCAAAGAGTGAGGAGCCGGTCACAAAATGTACATCGTAGCCATACCAGTACAATGCATGATGTAAATTCTTAATGTAAAAGTGGCATTTGTCCAGTATGACCAATTCTGAACTGTGACGCAGTTATATTCCAGGGCCTGCCCTCCTCCCGAAATGGCGTCCCCTTGTCCTGTGTGGAGGGACAGGTGGAAGTGAGGTAATTCCGCTGATGTTGTGCGCCATTGCGGGAGGCGGTAGGGAACCGCTGTGCAACGCCTCATTGGATAATATTGGCCCCTATGGGGTACAGTGGCCAATGGTGATGTACGCCGGCGGTGACGGTATGCACCGCCGCAGACGTGACCGCCATTTTCTATCATATTCCTCACTTGCTACCTGACCTTCAACAGGAGAGGACCTACACTGCATGTGCTGCTGTGACCTTTGTCTGGAACCTACCATGGCCTGTGTGACTGGGGAAAGGGCCCCTGCCTTCACCTCGGCGGAGTTGGAGTGACTGGTGGATGGGGTCTTACCCCGGTACGGACTTCTGTATAGGCCTCCAGACCAACAGGTGAGTACACTGTGAGCACGATGCATGGGGCATGAATGCATGGATTGGTGTGTGTGTGAAGGCCTTGTGTAGGGGGGGTTGGTGGATGGCCCCTGGGCGGCGGGCAGCTTGTGTGCTGGGCCCTGTGTGTGCAAATGGCGATGTGAAGGGGTATGGTGGGCCATAAGTGTAACAGCCAGGACGGTCTGACTAATACCTTTCCCTGGGTGTACTGCTCTGCAGGTCAGGGCCCATCAAAAGAAGGCTATATGGTATGTCATCGCCAAGGACGTGCGGACCCTGGGGGTCTACAGCAGGCGGAGCACCCACTGTTGGAATCGGTGGGAGGACTTGAGACGCTGGGCATGGAAGACGGCAGAGGCCCAGCTGGGGATGGCCTCCCAACGAGGAAGGAGTGCCCGTCGAACCCTGACCCGCCCCCGATGGCCTGCATACTTGCAGTGGCCTATCCTGAGCTGGATGGGTGCTTGGGGGACATTGCAGAGTAGGTCCCATGGTTGGGCAGGGTTCTGATGTGATATTCCTGCTACCTAGCTTGTAGGCATCCACCACTGGGCAGGGCTGTGTGGGACCCAGGTGTGCTGCAGTTGGCGGTATGTGTCTCCCCCATGCCCTGGTGGCTAGAATTCTTACTGGTAGTGCATTGCATAGTGCGTAGGGCTGTTCCCTGTATGTGACGGTGGTGTGTACGCCAACGGAGGTGTTGGTGCAGCCATTGACCCAGTGTATCATTTGTCTCTCCCCCCCTTTTGTTTTGCCACCCTGTCCTTATGTGCATTAGCATCATCTGGCGGAGGAGCAGAGGCACCAGCGACGGAGGGAGCTGCATCCCAAAGGTCCCAGGAGCCAGAGTCCACCGACGGTGAGGGCACCTGTGGGACGGAGGGCAAGGGGAGCACCACGCGGAGACTGGAGGGGAGAGTTCGGGCACAGATACCTCCTCCAATGGAAGCTCCCTGCTGGTGGCAGACACTTCTGTGCCCACCCCAGCTACAGGTACAGCCGACACCCCCATACCAGCACCGTCGTCCCAGCAGCCCCTCATTGAGTTGCCCGTGCCCTCTTACCCAGGAGGGTGGGCATCTCCTTCGTCCAGGCCCCTCAGGTCCTGCCCCAGTCAGCCCTGCTGCCCTGAGTGAGGAGGCTATTGACTTCCTGAGATCCATCTCAGTAGGGCAGTCAACCACTTTGAATGCCATCCAGGGGCTGGCAGCTCAAATGCAACAGACAAATACATTCCTGGAGGCATTCACACTGGCTTGGCGGCCCAACAGAGATCGATCCAGGGTCTGGCCTTCTCTCTGATGGCAGCCATTGTCCCAGTTTCTACCCTCCCCCTCTAACTTCCTCTTCCCAATCCCATCCCCCTCAATCCCACCCTATCACAAGCACGCAGGCAGACAAGCATGCACACAGGACAACACCCAGGAGTGTCACAGGCAAACACAAGCACCACACATCCTCCCACAGGCACTCACACAAACACCATCCAGATGCAGACATACCAACATCCACTGCCTCCACTGTGTCCCCCTCCTCCTCCTCCTCCACCTCCTTCCCAGTTGCACCTACACTCACACCTGCATGCACTACACCATCATCCACTACCAGCATCACCAGCACACCTAGCAGAACACACACCTCACTGACAGACACCACCACAACAGCCATGCACACGTCCCCTGTGTCCTCTTCCACTGTGTCTGTCCCCCCTCCCAAGGTACACAAACGCAAGCACTCAGACACCCAACAGCCATCCACCTCACAGCAGCATCCTGCCCATGCACCTGCACCCAAACACAGCAGACAGACACCTCGCACAACCAATCCCTCTTCCTCCACTCCCACTCCCACACCTTCTCCCTCTTCCCGCCCCAATGTCCCTAAGCAGCTTTTCCTCTCCACCATTGACCTCTTCCCTACCCCTCCACTCCGTCCTTCACATCTGGCCAGGGTGGCAAAAACCCAGGCAAGCACCTCAGCCACACGGTTCACGGGCCCAGTAGTCTCCACACCCACCCGTGGGGGGAAAAGATCCAGGGCACCAGGCAGCCTCAAGGAAAGGGTGCTTGCCCCAAGACCTGCCCGGAAGGGCAATGAGCACTCCCCAGCTGCTGCCAGGAAGGGCAAGGAGCCTGCCCCAAGTGCTGCCCTGAAGGGCAAGAATCCATCCCCAGCTGCTGCAGGAAGGGCAAGGAGCCTGCCCCAAGTGCTGCCAAGAAGAGCAAGGAGCCATCCCCAGCTGCTGCCAGGAAGGGCAAGGGGTCCGCACCAGCAGACAGGAAGGACAAGGAGCCAGGTTCAGGGAAGCTGTTGGAGCCCCCACCACCAACCATGGTTGTGCAGCTGTCTGAGGCTGCAGGGGATGAGCTGGAGCCTCCCCCCACCACCGCCAGCAGCAGCAGCACCCCAACCACCAGCAGTGGCCAGCCGTCCGAGGCTGCAGAGGATGGCCTGGAGCCTTCCCCCACCACCGCCAGCAGCAGCAGCACCACCACCAGTAGCAGTGGGTAGCCGTCCGAGGCTGCAGGGGATGGGCTGGAGCCTCCCGCCGCCAGCAGCAGCAGCACCACCACCACCAGCAGTGGATAGCCGTTCGAGGCTGCAGGGGATGGGCTGGAACCTCCCCCCACCACCACCAGCAGCAGCACAACCACCAGCAGTGGGCAGCCGTCCGAGGCTGCAGGGGATGGGCTGGAGCCTCCCTCCACCACCACCAGCAGCATCAGCTGCACCACCACTGAGCAGCCGTCACCGCCGGTGGATGGTCTGTAGTCCTGCCTCCATGGGCTTTTGTGCAGCCTGCCCCCTGCAAATCCTGTGGCTGGACACCCAGCTGAGTGACTGTGACCTTGCACTCCCCGGGATGTAGAGCACAGGGCACAATGCCCCCCTCCAGAACCAGTGGGTATGACACCCACTCACCCCATCCTCTCCAGGAACAAGAGCACATGACACAATGCCCCCTCCAGAACCAGTGGCTATGACACCCACTCACCCATCCTCTCCAGGAACAAGAGAACAGGGCACAATGCCCCCTCCAGAACCAGTGGGCAAGTCACCCATTTGAGAGACTGTGGCCTTGTACTCCACAGGACCAAGCACAGGGCATGTTGTCCCCTCCAGAGCCAGAGGGCAAGTCACCCACTTGAGAGACTGTGGCCTTGTACTCCCCCGGAGGAAGCACAGGGCATGTTGCCCCCTCCAGGACCATTGGTGTTGTTCGATCTGCTGACTGAGGTGCCCCTCCATCCCCCATCCCCCTGAGGTGCCTTCCTATTTTCCTAATGATGCCCCTGCAGTGTTCTCTCCGTGTTGCTGCCGGAGACAAGTGGGGCCTTGGACTTTGTCATGTGGCCCTGTGGCCCACACGCATTGAGGACTGGGCAGTGTCCCATGAACTGTACATATGTAGATACCATTAGATTGAGTCTAGGTGTAAAGTATTTGTACCAACACACACAGTAACTCAATGAAAACATACAAAATAACACAACACAGGTTTAGAAAAATAATAAATATTTATCTAAACAGAACAAGACCAAAACGACAAAAATCCAACATATACAAGTCAAGTTATTAATAAAAATGCAAAAAGAGTCTTTTAAATCCTTTAAATACAACGCTAACGTTGTTAGCATGAAAAGTACCCCTGTAGCGTCAAAATATTACGCACGGGCGAGTGTGCGTTGAAAAAGGTTAGCGATGCATCAATTTCTCACCCGCAAGCAAGACCGTGCATCGTTTTTCCTTCTCTGGTTGCGTCGGTGTGCGTCGTTTGTTCTCTCCGCAGGAGAGTGCTGCGTAGTTTTTTTGCACCCAGCGATGTTGCGTGAAAATCCGGCCGCAGGGTATCTGAAAAACAGCGCTGTGTGGGTTGCGATGTTCCAGTTGTGTGCATCGGAGGTTGCGTCAAATGTTTCCCCGCATGGCAGTCTGTGAGTGGATTTTCAATCTTGAGCTGCCAGCTTCTACTTTCAAGGCCCCAGGAACTGGATAGGGCCCCACTTGGCAGGAGTCTCAGCAGAGAGTCCAGGTGCTGACAGGGGAAGCCTTTGATGGCCCTTAGACTTCAACAGGAGGCCAGCTCAGGCCAAGCCCTTGGAGATTTCTTCACAAGCAGGAATGCACAACAAAGTCCAGTCTTTGTTCCCTTGCACAGGCAGAAGCAGCAACTGCAGGAGAGCTCCTCAAAGCACAATCACAGACAGGGCAGCACTTCTCCTCAGCTTTTCAGCTCTTCTCCAGGCAGGGGTTCCTCTTGATTTCCAGAAGTGATCTAATTTTTAGGGGGTTGGGTGTCCTTCTTATACCCAGTTCTGCCTTTGAAGTAGGCCTACTTCAAAGGAAAGTCTCTCTTGTTTGTGAGATCCTGCCTTGCCCAGGCAAGGCCCCAGACACACACCAGGGGGTTGGAGACTGCATTGTGTGAGGGCAGGCACAGCCCTTTCAGGTTTAAGTGACCACTCCTCCCCTCCCTCCTAGCACAGATGGCTTATCAGGATATGCAGGCTACACCCCAGCTCCCTTTGTGTCACTGTCTAGAGAGAGGTGCAAACAGCCCAACTGTCAAACTGACCCAGACAGGGAATCCACAAACAGGCAGAGTCACAGAATGGTTTAAGCAAGAAAATACCTACTTTCTAAAAGTGGCATTTTCAAACACACGATCTCAAAACCAACTTCACTAAAAGATGTATTTTTAAATTGTACAGAGACCCCAAACTCCACATGTCCATCTACTCCCACAGGGAATCTACACTTTAAACATATTTAAAGGTAGCCCCCATGTTAACCTATGAGGGAGATAGGCCTTGAAACAGTGAAAAACGAATTCAGCAGTATTTCACTGTCAGGACATATAAAACACATTAGTATATGACCTACCTTAAACATACACTGCACCCTGTCCATGGGGCTACCTAGGGCCTACCTTAGGGATGTCTTACATGTAAGAAAAGGGAAGGTTTAGGCCTGGCAAGTGGGTACACTTACCAAGTCGAATTGGTAGGTTAGAACTGCACACAAAAACACTGCAGTGGCAAGTCTGAGACATGAATACAGGGTTACTTGTGTGGGTGGTACAACCAGTGCTGCAGGACCACTAGTATCATTTAATTTACAGGCCCTGGGCACCTCTAGTGCACTGTACAAGGGACTTACCAGTAAATCAAGTATGGCAATCATGGAATACCAAGTACAATCATATTTTATATAAGAGCACTTGCACTTTAGCACTGGATAGCAGCGGTAAAGAGCCCAGAGTAACAAAAACAGTAAAAACAGAGTCCAGCACACATCAACAACCTGGGAAACAGAGGCAAAAAGTTAGGGGAGACCCCGTCAAGGATGCAAAGTCTAACAATACTCAAGCCAGTCTTACGTCTAATACCAGTTTCTATATAATCCGAATACTGAGGAAGCTCTTCCCTTTCATCCCCAATGATTTACAACAAACTGTTGTTATTGCTCTTTTTACCTCCCGTTTAGATACATCACCTGCAAAAGTCACATTCACAGTTACTAGGGACGTACTATATCAGTTACTATGTTTTCTATTCTTTTAAACTTTATTTTCTCTAATAGTAATGTTATTCTTACTCACCCTGAGCTCTCTGAGGTCTTGCTCCTATTGCGTCTATTGATGATTTGAATGTTATTGATGTGATAATGAACTTCATTGAATGGATACTAATTAATCATGAAGAACTTCTCAGCACATTCTTAATGAATTTATTGGGTTGCCATATATATATATATATATATATATATATATATATATATATATATATATATATATATATAGATCGTTATTGTTGGTTGATTTAGAATTGATAAGGTGTATTTTCTCTTGACTGTCTTATAAATGCTGTATTTGTAAATACTTTCTTGTTATAGTTTGTTTATTCCATAAGCTTGATAACTCTGTCAAGAACTTTTGTATTTATAAATGCTTATTTGTCAAAGAACATTCCTGCTGTAAACTCTGTAGACTTGCCAACCTTCTCGATAACTGCAAACAATTTATCTCCTCGGACTATACTTAAAGCGAATAACTGTTATCTGTAAAATTGCCTTAGAATATTAATTTGCCTCAACAGGCGTTTACCTCGAAAGCGCGCTCTCTCCACACAGCTGAATCCTGTCAAACCTCAGTTGAAGTGCAAAGCTTCCAAGCGGCGCGCACGTATCTTAGCAACTAAACTGAATGCAACACTAGTACTGCAACTTAACCTTCTGGACTCGCGTCGGCTATCTTGAATTTCTCTTTTTGACTCTTTCCTTGAATTAAACGTAATACTGCTAGGCAAACCTTCTTCCAGCTAGGACATCGCTTTCTCCACTGTGGATACCTTTTTGCCTGCATATTTATCGCTTTTCTTAGACGTTTCTCTGATTCAGCAAGGCAAGTTTGTGTTGTCATGACAGTACTCCCCCTCAAGGAACAGTTCTCCAATTTAGGTTTGTTTGGATAGGTTCTATGAAAGTTTCGTATTAATCTTGAGGCATGCAAGGAATGAAATGTGCTATTTTAGTGAAAGTGTCCACAAAAACTAAGATAGTATTAAAACCTTGACTAATAGGGAGATCCACTATGAGATCCATAGTAACAGTATGCCAAGGATGTGATGCTATGGGTAAGGGTTTTAATAGACCTTGTGGAGCTGTTCTGTTGGATTCTGCTCTTTGACATTTGTCACAAGTTGACACACTGGCCCTGATTACAACCCTGGCGGTCAGTGTTACAGCGGCGGTAATACCGCAAACAGGCTGGTGGGTAAAAAATGGGATCACGACTGTGGCGGAAACCGCCTACACAGACAGCCACTTTAACACTCCGACCGCCATGGCGGTACAAACAAACACTGTGGCGGTAACCGCCAACAGACAGACGGAAGACAATGTACCGCCCACCCTATTGTGACACACCAATCCGCCACCTTTTCCGGGGCGGAAACAACGCGATCAAAAGCACAGCGGAAACAGTACACAGAAGGGAAAACACTCACCACTCCACACCCCACGAGGAACCAGGATGCCATGGAGCCCGAATTGCAGATACTGCCCATGCTGGTCTTCATATTCTTCTATCAGGAGCACCAACGAAGGCGGTGATGACCACTGTGAGTACTGCACCTACAACACAGGGTAGGGGGGAGGGGGGAGGGAAAAGAGAGTGACACACACACAACATGCAACACACCTACCCCCACCCTCACCCACAACACCATACATAAAAATACATGCAGCATCAATACATATATACTCCCACCACCCTACTGGAAGAATGCAAGGACAAAAGCAAATGATTTGAACGAATGTAATCATGTGAAATAACATTATCAAAAGTCAAAATCCAGTATATACATTTATGTACACCAAGTCCGGATAGTGCACCAATCATTGTCCGTGGACCACTGGCCCAAAAATGCATGGGCGAAGCCCACACTAGATACCTGACTGGAAACGGAGAGAACACTGTTGGGGCATCAGATCGAAAATAAACAGGCACCTCAGGGGGAGAGCGGGGCACCTCAGCCAGATGAACGCACAATGCCACTGATGCACGAGGGGGCTCCATGCCCACGGCTGTGTCCTGGGAGTGCAAAGCCACAGTCTCTCAAGTCTCTCCAATGGGTGGTTTGCCCGCTGCTTTACCCTGGGGAGTACAACGCCACAGTCTCTCCAGTAGGTGGTTTGCCCACTGCTTTATCCAGGGGAGTGCAAAGCCACAATCTCTCAAGTCTCTCCAGTGGGTGGTTTGCCCACTGCTTTATCCTGGCGAGTACACAGCCACAGTCTCTCAAGCCTCTCCAGTGGGTGGTTTGCCCAATGCCTTATCCTGGGGAGTGCAAAGGCACAGTCTCTCAAGTCTTTCCAGTGGGTGTTTTGCCCACTTCTTTATCCTGGGGAGTGCAAAGCCACAGTCTCTCAAGTGGATGCTGTTCTCCACTGGTTCTGGAGGGGGCTTTGTGCCCAGAGTGCTTGATCCTGCTAAGGACTGGGGAAGTGGATGCTTTTCTCCACTGGTTCTGGAGGGGGCTTTGTGCCCAGAGTGCTTCATCCTGCCAAGGACTGAGGTAGTGGATGTATTTCTCCACTGGTTCTGGCGGAGGCTTTGTGCCCAGAGTGCTTCATCCTGCTAAGGACTGGGGTAGTGGATGCTGTTCTCCACTGGTTCTGGAGGGGGCTTTGTGCCCAGAGTGCTTCATCATGCCAAGGACTGAGGTAGTGGATGTATTTCTCCATTGGTTCTGGAGGGGGCTTTGTGCCCAGAGTGCTGTATCCTGCCAAGGACTGAGGTAGTGGTTGTATTTCTCCACTGGTTCTGGAAGGGGCTTTGTGCCCAGAGTGCTTCATCCTGCCAAGGACTGAGGTAGTGGATGTATTTCTCCACTGGTTCTGGAGGGGGCTTTGTGCCCAGAGTGCTCCACGTGCAGTGTGGCTGGTACAATCCACTCACCTGGGTGTGCGTGGCACGACATTGGTGAGGTACAGGTAGCATGATACGGCTTGGAGGTAGCGACATACCCCACACTGCTGTGGCTTCGTCTTCCACCTGCAGGTGCCAACAGTGATGGATGTCATGCCTCATGGAAGCTGCCCAGGGCCCTGCAACTCTCCTCCAGCCTCGGACGACTGACCACTGGGGATGATAGGTATGTCAGCAGTGGTGCCACTGTCTGAGGACGTTGCGGTGCCGCTGTCGGTGCTGGCGGCGGGGTCTGTGTCGGCGGTGTCTGTGTCGGTGGTACTTGCGGCGCGGTCTGTGGTGGTGGTGCTGGCACCGGAGTCTGTGTCAGCACCCGCTGAGGGAGAATGCAGGATGTCTCCTGCAGCCTCGGACATCTGCCCACCGGGGAAGAGGCTGGGGACTGTCGCAGCAGCTGTAGACATGCCGGAGGCAGTGCAGGTGGCGGTGCAGATGGCGGTGCAGATGGTGGTGTTCTCCGCCGTACAGGTTGGCGTGGACGTGGACAGAAGGTGTGACACTGGTCCCTCAGTCGGTGCCACCATGTCCTCTCCTGACCTGCCCTTCGATTTTTGGCCCTTCCCCACCTTTGATGGTGCCACAGTTGTCTTGCCACTATCCCCTTTCGTTTTTGCAAAGCCGTTGGTGGATGTTGGTTTCGGCTTCTCCCTCCGGGATGTGGGCACCTTTTTCACCTTGGCAGGAGGCGAAATGTCCTTGCCCTCGCTACGTGGCACACTGGCAGCCCTGATGGGTGGTGCACTCGATGACCCTGCAGTTGCTGGCACCACTGTGCCTGGGGATGTGGTGGCTGAGGTGCTGGGCTGGGACATGGAAAGCCTGGCCCTAGGGGAAGGACGGGGAGGGTAGGGAAGAGATCAATGCTAGCCAAGAAAAGTTTCTTAGACACACTGGGACGGGTAGATGGAGGGGGTTTGGGAGTGGAGGAAGAGGTAGTGGTTGTAGGAGGTGTACGTTTGCTGAATTTGGGGGAAGGTGCATGGGCCGGAGGCTGTTGTGAGGTGGATGGCTGTTGGGCGGGTGTGTGCCTGCGTTTGTGTACTTTGGGAGGAGGGCTCACAGACACACTGGGAGAGGACACTGGGGATGTGTGAATGGTAATGGGGGTGGTGATTGCACATGAGCGGTGTGTGATGATGGGCGTGCTGGTGATGGAGGTAGTGTCTGAGGATGTAGTGCATGCAGGTGTGAGTGGAGACGAGACTGTGAGGGAGGAGGAAGAAGTGGAGGAGGGGGACACAGTGGAGGAAGTAGATGTTGGTATGTGTGCATGGGTATGGTGCTTGCGTGAGTGCCTGTGGGATGTTTGGTGCTTATGTTTGCCTGAGCCACTCTTGTGTGTTGATGTGTGTGCATAATGGTCTGATGGTGTGCTTGGGATAGGCTGAGGTACAGGGGATTGGGTCTGGGTTTGAGGAGGTTGGAGGGGGGAGGCTGGACACAGGGACAGTGGCTGCCATCAGTGCTGAGGCCAGAGCCTGAAATGCTCGCTGTTGGGCTGCCTGGCCAGAATGAATGCCCTCCAGGTATGCATTTGTTTGTTGTAAATGCCTCTCAACACCCTGGATGGCATTCAGAATGGTAGACTGCCCAACAGTGAGGGATCTCAGGAGGTCAATAGCCTCCTCACTGAGGGCAGCAGGGCTGACTGGGGCAGGGCCTGAGGTGCCTGGGGCGAAGGAGATGCCCACCCTCCTGGGTGAGCAGGCACGGGACACACACTGAGGGGACACACTGAGGGGCTGCTGGGAGGGCGGTGCTGGTGGGGTGGTGGTGGTTGTACCTGTTGATGCGGTGGGCACAGAGGGGCCCGCCACCGCAAGGGAGCTCCCATTCAGAGGAGGAGACGCTGTGGCTGGTCTCTGCTCCTGTCCCCGCCGTGGAGCTCCCCTCACCCTCCGTCCCACTGGTGGCTTCCAACTCCGTTGCTTCACCCTCCAGGGACGATTGGGTTGCAGCTCCCTCCTGCTCCGGTGCCATTGTTCGTACACCTGATGATGCTATTGCACACAAGAACAGGGAGACCACAAAAAGGGGGGAGGAGACAGAAGATAGACATGTTCAGTGCATGCAACACCACTACCATTGGCGGACACAACACACATGGAGCAGCCCTCTGCACTATGCCATGCACTTAAATTTCCTAGATTTTTCACATGCCCACGTGGTACGGGCCTAAGTCCAATTCCTGTACACCTGGAAATCACAGGATCCTGACTAGGTGTAGATGGCTCTTACCACTAGTGGGTTTGGGGTGCCACATTACCTGCCTCACAAGGGACCTTGCCTACCACGTTCGCCCTGGCCTAAGGGAACCCACTGCCCACATCCCCCACCCAGACACCGCGTAAAGCGCGCAGAGGCAGGATCCGGAACATCAGGGGAGTCATGGTGTGACGGGAACCCCTCCCACGTTGGGATGCCAGCCCCAGCTGGGCCTCCACTGTCTTCTTGGTCCAGCGGCGCAGGTCCTCCCATTTTTTACAGCAGTGGGTGCTCCGTCTGTGGTAGACCCCCAGGGCCCGGGCCTCCTTATGACAGGTGGCTCCCTATACGACTCACCAAAGAAGGTGTGCCAGATCATCGTGGCCTGCTGCATGCTGCACAACCTGGCTTTGCGACGGCAGGTGCCTTTTCTGGGGGAGGATGGGCCAGCTGGTGATCTTGTGGCAGCTGGGGAGCCTGTGGACAGTGAAGAAGAGGAGGCAGAAGAAGAGGATATCGACAACAGAAACAACATTATCCAGCAATACTTTCAGTGAGACACAGGTAAGAAGATGGCACTGCCTCCTACATCTCATACTATTGTTGGAGCTAGCATAAGTCTGTCATTTTCACTCAGTGTATGGACCCTGACTTGTCACTTTGACTTTCCATTTCACAGATGTGGGTCCCACTTTATGCCCTCTGCTTTGTTTCCTCCTGGCCTACAGCTGTGTTACATTGGTATGTGAACAAGTAAATTGACATTGCTATTTTCCATGGTTATTGCAATTACACATTTGTGAAAGCACAGACTGACTCCGGATTGTTTTGTGATATAAGTGTGTTTATTTAGGTGCAAATACGTTGAGGGGGTAGTAAAATGGGCTGGGGGGATGGTGGAGGAATGTCCATGGCAAAGTCCAGTCTATTTGTTTCACAGGTGCATTGTCCAAAGGAGCATAGGAAGTGGAGCAATGGCACTTTAAGGATGGACAGGGTGACAAAGTGGGACAGAAGGGTGACATTAAGGGGGGTCTCATTTCCTGGCGGGGGTCTTGGAAATGTTCTCTGTCTTGTTCCTGGATCTCAGGGACCGTTTGCGGGGTGGTTCTCCTTCTGCAGGGGGTGGGGTGCTGGTGTCGAGTTCCTGTGGTGGGGCCTGCTGTCCACTAGTGCCGGGGGAGGTGGAGGGCTGTTTATCGTCCAGGCTAGTGTCAGGGGCCCCTTGTTGTGCCACTGTGTCCCTCCTGGTGTTGACAAGGTCTTGCAGCACCCCTGCAATGGTGACCAGGATGGTGTTAATGGACTTTAAGTCCTCCCTGATCCCAAGGTAGTGTTCCTCCTGCAGTCGCTGGGTCTCCTGAAACTTGGCCAGTACCGTTGCCATCGTCTCCTGGGAATGATGGTGCGCTTCCATGATGTTGGAGAGGGCCTGGTGGAGAGTGGGTTCACTGGGCCTGTCCTCCCCCTGTCGCACAGCAGTCCTCCCAGCTTCCCTGTTGTCCTGTGCCTCTGTCCCCTGCACCGTGTGCCCACTGTCACTGCCCCCAGGTCCCTGATCGTCCTGTGTTAGTGGGTTTGCCTGGGTTCCCTGTAGTGGTGGACACACTGCTGATTGACGTGTCCTGGGGACAGAGGGGTGGGCCCGCTGGGTGGGTGCTGTGCTGGTGTTTCCTGAGGGCAGAGGCTCTGTGGTGGCTTGTGACAGTGTCAGGGGAACCGACTGTCCCGAGGTCCCAGATGGGTCGGGCCGGTCATCTTGATCCAGGTGTGCAGAGCTGCTGTCATCACTGTGGGCCTCTTCTGTGGGGGGACTGATATGTCTGGCACCTCCTGTCGGGTGAAGTTGGGTAGGGGTCCTGTAGGGGTGTAAAAGCATAATTATTGTATCTGTGTTTGCTATCTTGTGCAATAGGTGAGTGACCCTCTACTCCTGAGCTTGCATTATTGCCTTGGCCCTGGTGTGATTGGTGATTTTGTGGCCTGGGTGAGTCTCTGTAGTGGACATGCTTTGGTGATGGGTGTCCATGCATTGGTGTTACATGCAGGGCTTGTTTTTGGGATGTGTGGGTTGTGTTGGTGCGGTATCTGTGGGTTGTTGGGGTGAGGGTAAGGGTAAGGGTAAGGGTGGGGCATGTGATGGCATGCAAGTAGGGTGGGGGATGAGGTAGCAAAGATTTGCCTTACCAGAGTCTAGTCCTCCTGCTACTCCGGCCAGGCCCTCATGATGCAGATTTGCCAAGACTTGTTCCTCCCATGTTGTTAGTTGTGGGGGAGGAGGTGGGGTCCACCGCCAGTCCTCTGTACTGCAATCTAGTGTCTTGAAACCATGGAACGCACCTAGGTCGTTCCACCTCTTCCTGATGTCATCCCGTGTTCTTGGATGCTGTCCCACTGCATTGACCCTGTCGACAATTCTGCGCCATAGCTCCATCTTCCTTGCAATGGACATCTGCTGCACCTGTGCTCTGAATAGCCGTGGCTCTACCCGGACGATTTCCTCCACCATGACCCTGAGCTCCTCCTCCGAAAACCTGGGGTGTCTTTGCGGTGCCATGATGTGGTGTGGGTGATGTGTGAGGTGGTGTGTGTTGTGATGTGTGAGGGGATGTGTTTGTGTGTGTTGTTTGAGGTGCGTGGATGTTGTGTAAGTGGTTGTGTTGTGTGTCTGTGGATGCTGCTGTTGTTTAAGGTGGTGTATCTCTCTGGCCTGCTGTAAATTTCTAGTAGTAAGGGTTTGTGGGTGATGTGGGTGTGTGTTTTATATTGGATTGGGTGTGTGGGTGTGGTGTGTGTATGTGTATCAGGTGTGTGTATTTCGAATTTTCCAATGTGGTGGTGTTTTGTAGATGAGTGTGTATTTTGAGCGCAGCGGTGTGTACCGCCAATGGTTTACTGCGGTTGAAAGACCGCCGCGTTGATTCGTGGGTCGTGATAGTGTGGGCGTATTCTTGTTGGCGTGACGGTGTGGATTTTGTTTTCGCCAGTTTATCTCTGACCTTTGGTGTGGCGGACTTGTGTGGGTGTCTGAATTGTGGCGGATTCCGATCTGTGGGTCGTAATACCTGTAGCGGAATTCCGCGCCTGGAGCGGTATGTTGGTGGTGTTCTGCACGGCGGTAAGTGTGATTTACCGCCAAGGTTGTAATGAGGGCCATATTGTCTTATCTGAGTTTTCATCTGTGGCCACCAAAATTCTTGTTGCATCAAATTCTGAGTCTTTTGAATTCCTTTATGTCCAGCCAACTGGTCATCATGACAGGCCTAAAGAATCTTTTCTTGCAGCTCCACAGTCAGCACATACAGCGCACCTTTATAATATGGCAAGGCATTCTTGTTTTCTCTTCCTTTGGACCACTTCAGCATTCCTTCGAATGTTTAGTTTTCTTGGATTTCTTTGGTCAAATCTTCATACAGTATGGTGGATATGAACTTCTCTTGTGGGATAATTGGATCTCTTTCTGGAAGCTCTTTAGATGTACCGATATCAATTCGAGACAGAGCATCTGCCTTGCCATTTGCTTTTCCTGGTCTAAAGGTGATAACAAAATTGAAGTCTGCAAAATAAAGGGACCAACGCAGTTGCCTTGCTGTTAACGTTCGAGCTGATTTTCAAAACTGTAGATTTTCGTGGTCCGTGTAGACGGTCACTTTATGCTTAGCAGCCAAAATATAAGGCCTGATTACAACTTAAGAGGAGGGTGTTAATCCGTCCCAAATGTGACGGATATACCACCCGCTGTATTACGAGTCCATTATATCCTATGGAACTCATAATACGGTGGGCTGGATATCCGTCACATTTGGGACGGATTAACACCCTCCTCCAAAGTTGTAATCAGGCCCATAATGTCTCCACTCAAGGAAGGTTTCTTTGACCGCCAACAGCTCCTTATCCGCAATTGAATAATTTATCTCTGGTGGCGTTAATTTTCGAGAGAAATAACTGACCTTTATCTTTATGACGCTGGGAAAGAATATCTCCTATGGCAATGTCTGAAGCATTTGCCTCCACATAATAAGGCTCATCTGGATTGGGGTGGAGCAATATTGGAGCTGTGATGAAGGAGTTTTTCAAAAAATTAAAAGCATCATCTGCTTTTTTTGTCCTCTCAAACTTCACTCTTTCTTCAACAAAAGAGTCATGGGTGTAACTGTTTGAGAAAAATTAGATATGAATTTTCGATAAAAATTGGCGAACCCCAAGAAACTCTGGATTTCCTTGACGTTACAAGGAGAAGGCCAATTTTGTACTGTCTTTATCTTAGCTGCGTCCATACTAACTCCTTGCGGTGACAAAATGAATCCTAAGAACTCTACTCGTTCCACATGAAATGCACACTTCTTCAATTTCACATAAAGATGGTTCTCTTGTCGCCTCATGAGGATGGATCGAACATGGCAGCTTAGGCTGATAGAAGATACCTATAGCAGAGCAGCTTAGGCTGAACTAGGAGACATGCAAAGCTCCTACTATACCACTGGTGTCATATGCACAATATCATAAGAAAACACAATACACAGATATACTAAAAATAAAGGTACTTTATTTTTATGACAATATGCCAAAAGTATCTCAGTGAGTACCCTCAGTATGAGGATGCCAAATATACACAAGATATATGTACACAATACCAAAAATATGCAGTAATAGCAAAAGGAAGTAATGCAAGCAATGTAAAGTTACAGCAGATTGCAATAGGAGCACATAGGTATAGGGGCAACACAAACCATATACTCCAAAAGTGGAATGCAAACCACGAATGGACCCCAAACCTATGTGAGCTTGTAGAGGGTCGCTGGGGCTGTATGAAAACAGTGAGGGTTAGAAAAATAGCCCACCCCAATACCCTAAAAAGTAGGTGGAAAGTGCACCTATATTCCCCAGAGAGCACAGAAGTCGTGATAGGGGAATTCTGCAAGGAAGACCAACACCAGCAATGCAACCAAAGTGGATTTCCGGACAAGAGTACCTGTGGAACAAGGGGACCAAGTCCAAGAGTTGCGACAAAGTCGAGATTGGGCAGATGCCCAGGAAATGCCAGCTGAGGGTGCAAAGAAGCTGCCACCGGATGGTAGAAGCTGTGGATTCTGCAAGAACGAAGAGGACTAGGAGCTTCCCCTTTGGAGGATGGATGTCCCACGTCGTGAAGAAGCTTGCAGAGGTGTTCCCACGCAGAAAGACCGCAAACAAGCCTTGCTAGCTGCAAGGGTTGCAGTTAGGGTTTTTGGATGCTGCTGTGGCCCAGGAGGGACCAGGATGTCGCCACTTGGATGAGGAGACAGAGGGGGCGCCCAGCAAGTCAGGGATCCCTCACAGAAGCAGGCATCACCCACAGAAGTGCCAGAACAGGCACTACGAAGAGGAGTGAACTGGAGCTCACCCGAAGACACAAAAGGGAGTCCCACGACGCTGGAGGACAACTCAGGAAGTTGTGCACTGCAGGTTAGAGTGTCGGGGATCCAGGCTTGGCTGTGCACGAAGGAAATCCTGGAAGAGTGCACAGGAGCCGGAGCAGCTGCAAATCACGTGGTACCCAGCAATGCAGTCTAGTGTAGGGAGGCAAGGACTTACCTCCACCAAACTTGGGCTGAAGAGTCACTGGACTGTGGGAGTCACTTGGACAGAGTTCCTGAGTTCCAGGGACCACGCTCGTTGTGCTGAGAGGGGACCCAGAGGACCGGTAATGCAGTCTTTTGTTGCCTGCGGTTGCAGGGGGAAGATTCAGTCGACCCACGGGAGATTTCTTCAGAGCTCCTGGTGCAGAGAGGAGGCAGGCTACCCCCAGAGAAAGCACCACCAGGAAACAGTTGAGAAGGCGGCAGGATCAACGATTCAAGGTTGCAGCAGTCGTCTTTGCTACTTTGTTGTGGTTTTGCAGGCGTCCTGAGCAGTCAGCGGTCGATCCTTTGGCAGAAGGTGAAGAGAGAGATATGATGAGCTCTTGCATTCGTTATCTAAAGAATTGCCCAAAGCAGAGACCCTAAATAGCCAGAAAAGGAGGTTTGGCTACTTAGGAAGGAGGATAGGCTAGCAACACAGGTAAGAGCCTATCAGGAGGAGTCTCTGACATCACCTGCTGGCACTTGCCACTCAGAGCAGTCCAGTGCCAGCAGCACCTCTGTTTTCAAGATGGCAGAGGTCTGGAGCACACTGGAGGAGCTCTGGGCACCTCCCCTGGGAGGTGCAGGTCAGGGGAGTGGTCACTCCCCTTTCCTTTGTCCAGTTTCATGCCAGACAGGGCTGGGGGATCCCTGAACCGGTGTAGACTGGCTTATGCAGAGATGGGCACCATCTGTGCCCATCAAAGCATTTCCAGAGGCTGGGGGAGGCTGCTCCTCCCCAGCCCTGACACCTTTTTCCAAAGAGAGTGGGCGTAACACCCTCTCTCTGAGGAAGTCCTTTGTTCTGCCTTCCTGGGCCAGGCCAGGCTGGACCCCAGGAGGGCAGAAACCTGTCTGAGGGGTTGGCAGCAGCAGCTGCAGTGAAACCCCGGGAAAGGTAGTTTGGCAGTACCCGGGTCTGTGCTAGGGACTCAGGGGATCATGGAATTGTCTCCCTGACAATTCCATGATCTTAGACATGTTACATGGCCATGTTCAGAGTTACCATTGTGACGCTGTACATAGGTAGTGACCTATGTACAGTGCATGCGTGTAATGGTGTCCCCGCACTCACAAAGTCTGTGGAATTTGCCCTGAATGATGTGGGGGCACCTTGGCTAGTGCCAGGGTGCCCACACACTAAGTAACTTAGCATACAACCTTTACCAGGTAAAGGTTAGACATATAGGTGACTTATAAGTTACTTAAGTGCAGTAGTAAATGGCTGTGAAATAAAATGGTAGTTATTTCACTCAGGCTGCAGTGGCAGGCCTGTGTAAGAATTGTCAGATCTCCCTATGGGTGGCAAAAGAAATGCTGCAGCCCATAGGGATCTCCTGGAAACCCAATACCCTGGGTACCTCAGTACCATATAGTAGGGAATTATAAGGGTGTTCCAGTATGCCAATTTGAATTGGTGAAATTGGTCACTAGCCTGTTAGTGACAATTTACAAAGCAGAGAGAGCATAACCACTGAGGTTCTGGTTAGCAGAGCCTCAGTGAGACAGTTAGTCATCACACAGGGAACACATACAGGGCACACTTATGAGCACTGGGGCCCTGGCTGGCAGGGTCCCAGTGACACATACACTAAAATAACATATACACAGTGAAATATGGGGGTAACATGCCAGGCAAGATGGTACTTTCCTCCAGTGCCTCAGTATAAACACAGTTGATTTATTCTTCTTTTTTCTTTCTCTTCCTTAGAAAACGGACCTTGAATGGAACTAATTTGCATTGGCTCTTCCACTGTTATCCCTTCTCCTACTCTCGTATGTTCATTTTTTACTCAATCAAATCTCAGAGAAAGAGGCTGATAATCTCTTCTCTGCTTTTCGTTCGGTTAACCAATGGTCAATCTGCAGTACAAGATCAATTAGCTCTGAGATTTTGGTGGGTCTATTTAGGATTTGCGCTAAGGCATCTTTCAATTCATCCTTCAACCCACGTTAAAATTCCGGCCAAGCGGCTTCTACTATGAGTTTATTGAAATGAGCCAGATAGGCTACTAGATCTTTATTACCTTGCCTTTTTTCCAATAGTTCATTGTCAGTGGCTTGAGCCGCAGCTCGGTGATCAAATATTCTTAAGAACTCTTCTTTGAAATTTTGAAAATTATATAAAACAGGATAATTTCTGGAAACTATTGGCATGGACCATGAAGCTGCCTCACCTGTCAGATAAGACAATATAAATGCCACCTTGGACTGGTCTTCGGAACAAATTATGGGTCTACATAAAAAATGCAATGAACATTGAGTTAGAAAAATGTGCGCCTTATTCAGATCGCCACCAAAGCGCTCAGGTTGGGCCAAAGGAATAATAGGGGAAATTGCATGAATCACTTGAGTGGATATACTTGTGGACTGTGAAGTGTTAGGGATTTGTGAAAAAGCAGAATCACTAGACTTGGATGTGTTTCCTAACTCATTTATTCGTTGTGTTATTTGGACTGTTTCTTCTATGGTGTTATTTAATTGTTTCTGCAGTCCTTCCAAAAAAGTGGCTAATGCTTTTACATCAATTCCTTCTGCCATTCTGCTCAGGAGCAAATCTGTTTTCCCTAAAATTAGGGTGGCACTTCAATCTGTCAGGGTACCTCGATTTGATTTCCTCAGGAGCAGAAGATAACTCCTTAGTCCCAAACCAGACTACTCGCAACAAATTTTGAACCTTCATATTGAGCACCCCAGGAGGGGAAAGGGGAATTGGATTTAGAGGGACTGCCTCAGAGATGATGTACGTCAATACTCAGTCTGCCCCCTCACATCTAAGATTGGATACAGCACCTGCAAAAGTCACATTCACAGTTACTAGGGACTAGAGCTGTTAGGAACTTTTGTATTTATAAATGCTTATTTGTTATAGTTTGTTTATTCCATAAGCTCAATAACTATGTCAACAACCTTTGTATTTATAAATGCTTATTAGTTATAGTTCGTTTATTCCATAAGCTTGATAACTCTGTCAAGAACTTTTGCATTTTGAAATGCTTATTTGTCAAAGTACATTCCTGCCGTAAACTCTGTAGACTTGCCAATCTTCTCGATAACTGCAAACAATTAATCTCTTCTGTCTATACTTAAAGTGAATAACTGTTATCTGTAAAATTGCCTTCAACTATTAATTTACCTCAACAGGCGTTTACCTCGAAAGCGTGCTCTCTCCAACCAGCTGATTCCTGTCAAACCTCAGTTGAAGTGCGAAGCTTCCAAGCGGTGCTCGCGTATCCTAGCAACTAAACTGAATGCAACACTGGTACTGCAACTTAACCTTCTGGACTCGCGTCGGCCATCTTGAATTTCTCTTTTGGACTCTTTCCTCGAATTAAACGTAATACTGTTTGGCAAACCTTCTTCCAGCTAGGACATCCCTGTCTCCACTGTGGATACCTTTTTGCCTGCATATTTATTGCTTTTCTTAGATGTTTCTCTGATTCAGCATGGCAAGTTTGAGTGGTCATGACACACTCAATGACTAACTCCAGGCCAATGTATTTGTATTGGAAAATATATTTTGATAGTTTATTTCTAGAACCAAAAGGATCTTGTTGCAGGTAAGTACATTTGCAAGTAAGTATCAAGCATATGTATCAAAGACACTTTGCTTAGATTTCGCAAATAAAACAGTTTACAGGCATGTAACACTTTTCCCTTTTAAAAGTCGACACTGTGCAATTTTCAGAACTGTCCTGGCGGGGAAAGTGTTAGTGGAGTTTTGAGGTAAGTACTCAACTTACAGTTCCAGTCTCTGGGGGTTAGGATGTCTACTGGTTGGGGTTCAGGATGACCCCAAACTTACACCACACGAAAAACAGGGCCGGCCGGCTGCAGAGGGCAAAGGTGAAGTTAGATTTAGAATGGGACCCTATGGAAACTGGGGGCAATCAGAAACAGATCTGCTGGCAGAAAAGTACCCACAACTTCAGAGAACAGATCTGGGGGGTTTAGGTGAGCACTTTGGGGGGGGGGCGCACAGGTCAGCACCAAACACACTCTCAGTGGCACAGGAGCGCCGGGTGCAGTGTGCAAACACAGTATCGGGCTCCCAATGCTTTTCAATAGGGGGACCCCGGGAGTCACAAAGATGCTGCAGGCTGAGTCCAGGGGGTTGGTTCCAGGAAACCACAGGCTAGGCAAGGAGAAGGGCCGCTGAACGTTGTTGGATAGATTTCCCAAGGCCAGGGGGCGGCGGGTGCAGGGATACCTTTAGGCGCCTGGAATCTTCGTCTGGTTCTCTCCCAGTCAGAGGTGTTCTCCCGATTTAGGCTGCAGGCGTCTTCGTGTTGGCCAGGACGGGTCAACCCAGGGTGGACACTAGGTCAGAATCACCTGGGGACCTGCTCTGGACTGCTGTGCCACCTGGACTCGGGTCGTGGGCATCGGGTGCAGAGTGGGTAGGACTCTCGGATCCGGGGCGTTCTGGAGTCCTTCTTGGAGTTTCTTGTGGACAGGATTGCTGACCTCAGGAGTTCTTGGTCCCCGGGAGGGCATGCAGTCCTCAGGAGGTTTGGAGACGTCGCTGGTCCTGCAGGATGCATCACCTTTTTAAACAGGGCTTCAGAATCTGCAGACAGGCCTGTAGGGCTGGGGCCAAGTCAGTTGGTGTCTGGAGTCTTCTCTGCTGGGGATGGCTTAGCAGTCCTTCTTCTTGCTTCTTTCTTTTTCTTATTGATGTCACCAGGAATCTGGTGAGCTAGGTTCAGGGGTGCCCCTAAATATTAGATTTATGGGAGTTATAGGAGTCAGAGGGCATTAGCCAATGGCTACTTGTAGGAGGCTGGCCTGGCTTATAGTGGGTACCTGTAGGAAAGTACCATCTTGCCTGGCATATTACCCCCATTTTTTACTTATATGTATGTTTGTTTTTGCCTGTGTCACTGGGATCCTGCTAGCCAGGACCCCAGTGCTCATAAGTTGTGCCCTTTATGTGTTCCCTGTGTGGTGCCTAACTGTATCACTGAGGCTCTGCTAACCAGAACCTCAGTGTTTATGCTCTCTCTGCTTTTAAAATTGTCACTGCAGGCTAGTGACTAATTTTACCAATTCTAATTGGCACACTGGAACACCCTTATAATCCCCTAGTATATGGTACCTAGGTACCCAGGGTATTGGGGTTCCAGGAGATCCCTATGGGCTGCAGCATTTCTTTTGCCACCCATAGGGAGCTCGGACAATTCTTACACAGGACTGCCACTGCAGCCTGAGAGAAATAACGTCCAACTAACGTCCACGTTATTTCACAGCCATTTTACACTGCACTTAAGTAACTTATAAGTAACCTATATTTCTAACCCTCACTCAATGAAGGTTAGGTGCAAAGTTACTAAGTATGAGGGCACCCTGGCACTAGCCAAGGTGCCCACACATTGTTCAGGGCAATTTCCCCGGACTTTGTGAGTGCGGGGACACCATTACATGAGTGAACTACATATAGATCAATACCTATGTGTAGCTTCACAATGGTAACTCCGAACATGGTCTTGTAACATGTCTAAGATCATGGAATTGTCCCCCCAATACCAATCTGGTATTGGCGTGCCAATCGCATGCATCCCCGGGGCTCCAGCATGGACCCCGGGTACTGCCAAACTAGCTCTCTGGGGTTTTCTCTGCAGTTACCGCTGCTGCCAACCCTCAGACAGGTTTATGCCCCCCTGGGACCTGGGCATTCCAGTCCCAGGAAGGCAGAACAAAGGATTTCCTCTGAGAGAGGGTGTTACACCCTCTCCGTTTGGAAATAGGTGTTAAGGGCCTGAAAGGAGTAGCCTCTCCTGGCCTCTGGAAATGCTTTGAAGGGCACAGATGGTGCCCTCCTTGCATAAACCAGTCTACACCGGTTCAGGGATCCCCAGCCCCTGCTCTGGCACGAAACTGGACAAAGGAAAGGGGAGTGACCACTCCCCTGCCCATTACCACCCCAGGGGTGGTGCCCAGAGCTCCTCCAGTGTGTCCCAGACCTCTGCCATGTTGAATGCAGAGGTGTGAGGGCACAATGGACAGCTCTGAGTGGCCAGTGCCAGCAGTTGACGTCAGAGACCCCTCCTGATAGGTGCTTACCTCTTTTAGTAGCCAAGCCTCCTTTCTCAGTAGCCAAACCTCCTTTTTTGGCTATTTAGGGTCTCTCCTCTGGGCTATTCCTCAGATAACAAATGCAAGAGCTCACCAGAGTTTCTCTGCACTTCCCTCTTCGACTTCTGCCAAGGATCGACTGCTGACTGCTCCAGGACGCCTGCAAAACCGCAACAAAGTAGCAAGACGACTACCAGCAACATTGTAGCGCCTAATCAGGCGGGGGATGACATTAACAAGTGGTATGCAGCACTTGAGAGGGCCTGTATGGTACAATTGGTCCCTCAAAGGCAGTGGGCTGCTATCTTGTGGCTATCTTTCACTGATAACGGTAGGGATAGTCTTCTTACTGTCAGAAAAAGTGATGCTAACAACTACAAAGTTTTGAAAGATGCACTCTTGGATGGATTTGGCTTAACCACTGATCAATACAGGATTAAGTTCAGAGACACCAGAAAAGAGTCCTCTCAAGATTGGACAGACTTTATAGACTGTTCAGTGAAGGCCTTGGAGGGTTGGTTGCATGGCAGTAAGGTGACTGACTATGAAAGCCTGTATAATCTAATCCTGAGAGAGCATATTTTGAACAATTGTGTGTCTGATTTGTTGTACCAGTACTTGGCAGACTCAGATCTGACCTCTCCCCAAGAATTAGGAAAGTAGGCAGACAAATGGGTCAGAACAAGAGTGAACAGAAAAGTTCATACAGGGGGTGACAAGGATGGTAAGTCTTCTGACAAGGGTGCGAACAAAGATAAAAATAATTCTGAGTCTTCATCAGGCCCACAAAAATCTTCTGGGGGTGGTGGGTCCAAATCCTCTTCTCACAATCAGAAAAATCCATGGTGTTATTTATGTAAAGTAAAAGGCCATTGGGCAAGTGATGCCACTTGTCCAAAGAAAAACACCAAGGCTCCCACAACCCCAACTGCAACCGCTACTGCCCCTAGTAATAGCAGTGGTGGTGGGAAGTCTACTACAAATAGCCAATCCAAGGGTGTAGCTGGGCTCACTATTGGCAGTGTAGTTGGAGTTGGTCTTGTTAGGGAGAGCACAGAGGCTGTTTTAGTCTCTGATGGTGGTATTGACTTTGCCACCTTGGTTGCTTGTCCCCTTAATATGGGTAAGTACAAGCAACTTCCCCTAATTAATGGTGTTGAGGTTGAGGCCTGCAGGGACACAGTAGCCAGTGTAAATATGGTTATAGAGAAACTGGTTCACCCTGATCAACACCTACTTGGTCAGCAGTAGCAAGTGACTGATGCTCACAATAACACACTTAGCCACCCAATGGCTGTTGTGAATCTCAACTGGGAGGGGGGGAATACTGGTCCAAAGAAAGGTGTGGTAGCCACTGAATTACCTGTAGATTGCTTACTAGGCAATGATTTGGAGACATCAGCTTGGGCTGAAGTGGAGTTGGAGGCTCATGCAGCAATGCTGGGCATTCCTGGACATATTTTTGCTTTGACAAGGGCTCAGGCCAAAAAACAAAAAGGACAGGGAGACTTGCATCCTGAAATAATGGACCAAGTGCTCCCAAAAGCTAGGGGTAGGAAGGGTAAATCCTTGCCCACTATCCCTCCCTCGCCAGGAGATTCCCCTTTTGAGGAGGAGGAATCATTTCCCTGTGCAGAACCTACACCAGATGAGCTGGCAGCGGACACTGCTGAGATTTTGGGTGCAGGGGGGCCTTCTAGGGAAGAGCTGAGTGTGGCACAGCAGACCTGTCCCACATTAGAGGGTTTGAGACAGCAAGCTGTCAAGCAGCAGAATGGGGATGTCAGTGATAGCCATGAAGTATATTGGGAAGACAACTTCCTGTATGCTGAATCAAGGGACCCCAAACCTGGAGCTGCCAGGAGATTGGTCATCACTTTGCAATACAGAGAGTTTCTCCTTACCTTGGCACAAGACATTCCTTTGGCTTGGCATTTGGGCCAGAGTAAAACTTGGGACAGGCTTGTTCCCCTGTTTCACTGGCCCCATATGTCAGAGGACACCAAAGAGGTTTGTCGCTCTTGTGTTACCTGCCAAGCCAGTGGCAAAACTGGTGGCACTCCAAAAGACCCTTAATTCCACTTCCTGTGGTTCGGGTGCCCATTGAAAGGGTAGGGGTTGACATAGTTGCCCCCCCTTGACCCTCCAACAGCTTCAGGCAATAGGTTTATCCTGGTGGTAGTGGACCATGCCACTAGGTACCCTGAAGCAATCCCCCTAAGGACCACTAGAGCTCCCGCAGTGGCAAAGGCCCTCCTGGGAATCTTTTCCAGGGTGGGTTTCCCTAAAGAAGTGGTGTCAAACAGAGGTAGTAACTTTATGTTTGCATCAAAGGAATGTGGAAGGAGTTCACTACTCCTTATCATCCACAAACAAATGGCCTGGTTGAGAGGTGTAATACCTATTTCCAAAGAGAGAGGGTGTAACACCCTCTCTCAGAGGAAATTCTTTGTTCTGCCTTCCTGGGACTGGGCTGCCCAGACCCCAGGAGGGCAGAACCCTGTCTGTGGGGTAGCAGCAGTGGTAGCTGTGGAGAAAACCCCAGAGAGCTGGTTTGGCAGTACCCGGGGTCCATGGTGGAGCCCCAGGGATGCATGGAACTGTATCCCTAATACCAAATTTGGAACGGGGTGACAATTCCATGATCTTAGACATGTTATATGGCCATGTTCGGGGTTACCATTGTGAAGCTACACATAGGCATTGACCTATATGTAGTGCACGTGTGTAATGGTGTCTCCGCACTCACAAAGTCCGGGGAAATTGCCCTGAACTATGTGGGGGCACCTTTGCTAGCGCAAGGGTGCCCTCACACTTAGTAACTTTGCACCTAACCTTCAGCAAGTGAAGGTTAGATATATAGGTGCTTTATAAGTTACTTAAGTGCAGTGAAAATTGTTGTGAAATAGTGTGTGCAGCCTGTGTAAGGGTTTGTCTGAGCTGGCAAAAGAAATGCTGCAGCCCATAGGGATCTCCTGGAACCCCAATACCCTGGGTACCTAGGTACCATATACTAGGGAATTATAAGGGTGTTCCAGTGTGCCAATTGAAATTGGTAAAAGTGGTCACTAGCCTACAGTATAGTGAGAAATTTAAAGGCAGAGAGAGCATAAGCACTGAGGTTCTGGTTAGCAGAGCCTCAGTGACACAGTCACTACACATGTACTCATATTCAGGCCGCAAACTATGAGCACTGGGGTCCTGGCTAGCAGGATCCCAGTGAGACAGGCTAAAACAAACTTACATACATGTAAAAATGGGGGTAACATGCCAGGCAAGATGGTACTTTCCTACACTACTGTCCCTCAGGGGGGCTACACCCTTCCTGTGCCCCTCCCTTTGGAGAGGGGAGCACATTCCTAACCCCATTGGTCCCTGTCCTCCAAACCAAGATGGAGGATTCTGCAGGGAGGTGGTCACTTCAGCTCTGGACACCTTAGGGGTGGTCGCAGCTGAAGTGGTCAGTCCTCCCCGTTTTTCCTAATTTTCCTGCCGGACTTGCTGCCAAAAGTGAGGCTTCGTCCAGGGGCGGGTATCTCCACTTGCTGATGCACCTCCACCCAGAGCAGGCTTTGTTTCTGACTCCAGAGGGCAAAAAGGCCCCATGGGGTCAGAAACTCGTCTTTTAGTGGCAGGCTGGCACAAACTGGTCAGCCTTAGACTAAAGGGTTGTTTAAAATACAGGGGGCATTTCTGAGATGCCCTCTGGGTGCATTGTGCAATAAATCAAACACTGCCATCAGTGTGGGTTTATTGTGCTGAGAAGCTTGATACCAAACTTCCCAGCCTTTAGTGAAGCCATCATGGAGCTGTGGAGTTTGTAATGGCAAACTCCCAGCCCATAAACTTAATATGGCCACACTGCACTTACAATGTCTAAGAATGCACTTAGACACTGTAGGGGCATATTGCTCATGCTCCTATGCCCTCACCTGTGGTATAGTGCACATGCCTTAGGGCTGTAAGGGCTGATAGAGGAGTGACTTACATATGCAACAGGTAGTGTTTTGTGGGCACGGCACCCTCAGAGGGATGCCATGTCGACCTTACCTTTTTCTCCTCACCAGCACACACAAGCTGCAATGTCAGTGTGCATGTGCTTGGTGAGGGGTCCCTTAGGTTGGTACAATACATGCTACAGCCCTTTGAGACGCTCCCTGGTCACAGGGCCCTTGGTACCACTGGTACATTTTACAAGGTACTTAGATGTATGCCAGGGTGTGCCAATTGTGAAAGCAATGGTACAGTTTTAGGGAAAGAACTCTGGTACTGGGGCCTGGTTAGGAGGATCCCATCACACTCTCAGTCAAGCCAGCATCAATATCAGGCAAAACGTTTGGGGGGTAACCATGCCAAAAGGGGCACTTTCCTACACAACCCTCTCAACGGAAGAGGATGAGACTAACTTTTCCCAAGGGAGTCTTCATTGTCTAAGTGGAAGAACCTGGAAAGTCCATCTGCATTGGCATAGGCAGTACCAGGTCTATGTTCCACTGAAAATTCCATTCCCTGAAGAACCACCTCAAATGTTTAGGGTTCTCACCTTTCATTTGCATTAGCCATCTGAGAGGTCTGTGGTCAGTTTGCATAATAAAATGAGCACCAAACAAGTATGGTCTCAACTTTTTCAGGGACCAAACCACAGCAAAGACCTCCATCTCAATGGCACTCCAACACTGTTACCTAGCGAGTAGCATCCTGGTCAGTGGCATCTGTCTGCACAATGAACTGCCCAGAGTAGTCTGGAGCTTTGAGAACTGGTGCTGAGCACATTGCCTCCTTCGGATTTTTAAAGGACTTTTGACAGTCAAGAGTCCAGTTTACCTTTGTGGGCATCTTTTTAGAGGTCAGTTCTGTGAGGGGTGTCACAATGGACCCATTCCCCTTCACAAACCTCCTGCAATAACCGGTCAAGCCAAGGAATGCCTTGACTTGAGTCTGGGTTTTTGAAGCTTCCCAGTCCAAAATTGTCTGGATCTTGGGCTGTAAAGGTTGCACTTGGCCTCCACCTAAAAGGTGGCCCAAGTATACAACAGTGCCCTGCCCTATCTGGCATTCTGATGCCTCAATAGTGAGGCCTGCTGATTGCAAGGCCTGAAAAACCTTTCCCAGGTGGATCAGGTGATCCTGCCAGGAGAAGCTAAAGACAGCAATATCATCTAGATATGCTGCACTAAAGGACTCCAAGCCAGCAAGGACTTAATTCACCACCCTTTGGAAGGTGGCGGGGCATTCTTTAAACTAAAGGGCATAACAGTGAACTGATAATGCCCATCAGGTGTAGAGAATGCAGTCTTTTCTTTTGCTCTAGGTGCCAGCCTGATTTTCCAGTGCCCAGGAGTTAAGACAAAGGTACTGAGAAACTTTGCTGCACCAAATTTATCTATCAACTCATCTGCCCTTGGAATAGGGTGAGAATCTGACTTGGTGACAGAGTTGAGTCCTATGTAGTCCACACTTAACCGCATATCTTTCTTTCCATCCTTTGAAGGAGGTTTGGGCACCACGACAACTGGGCTAGCTGTGGGTCTGTCAGAGGATTCAATAACCCCTAACTCCAGCATCTTGTTGACTTTAACATTGATGCTTTCCTTAACTTGGTCAGAATGTTGAAACATTTTGTTTTTGGCTTTCTCCAGTGTCCAAATCATGAGTACACCCGGGGTCCAGGGGTAAAGGAGAAGAGTTCGGCATACTGCTGCAGGACTTGCTGCCAGTCTCCCTGATGTTGGGCAGAGAGGGTGTCTGAGTAGACAACTCCATCAACTGACCCATTTTTAGGGTTGTGGGAGAGGAGGTCAGGGAGAGGTTTACTCTCTGCTTCCTGATCCTCATCAGTAACCATCAGCATGGTTATATCAGCCTTGTCACAGTAGAGTTTGAGGCAGTTCACAGTGATCCCCCTTTTGGGTGTCCCTTTAGAGCCCAGATCAGCTACGTAGGTGACCTCACTCTTCTTTTCCAGGCTAGGGTCAAGGCCACTTCATTTGTTCTGGAGTGCCCTGGGAGCCACTGGCTCCAGACCCCATACCTTCTGCCCTGGTTGGGACTCCACGAGTGCAGCTTTTTGGTCATACCACTGCTTGTGGAGCAGTTTGCTGGCCTCAAAGTTTTTGGATGCCTTTTCCATGTACTCAGCCATTCTAGAGGAGAGGCCAAGCACATAGTTCACCACATCTTGAACAGGCTCATGGAGAGGTCTCTCCCAATTTCCTTCACAAGTGCAAGTGGTCCCCTAACAGGGTGGCGAAAAATACGTTCAAAGGGGGAAAACCCTACTCCCTTCGGAGGAACCTCTCTATAGCTGAAAAACAAGCGTGGAAGGAGGGCATCCCATCTCCTTTTGAGTTTTTCAGGGAGCCCCATGATCATGCCCTTCAATTTCTTGTTGAACCTTTCAACAAGTCCATTGGTTTGTGGATGGTATGGTGTGGTGAACTTATAAGTCACTCCACACTCATTTCACAAGTTTGTACCTCTGTCAGAAACCACTTCTTTAGGAAACCGTACCCTGGTAAACATACCAATTCGGGTTTTGACTGCTACAGGAGCTGTAGTAGACATAAGGGGAATTGCTTCAGGATATCTGGCAGCATGATCCACTACTACCCCAGTATGCACTGATTTCCTGAGGCTGTGGGTAGTTCAAGTGGACCCACAATGGGGAAATATTTCAGGTTATGATCTACATTTTTGTCCAGAGGCTGTTGTAAAGCATTCTGCATTAAATGTAAACTATTATTTATCAGAGGCTGCAAAATTATTACCATTATATCAGAGGATACAGTTCAACACTTGTAGGCAAATATATCTTGTAAGTCAATACAACTAGAATGTAAGAATGTAGGGGCCCCTTTGATTACAAAAGGTAATTCTACATGACCCAGGATGCAAATTAATACTGACAACAAAGCCCAGGGCTGCCGTGTGTCACACATGATATGGCATCACTTGGGATCTAGCTTTCTCACCAGGACAGAGAAAGTGGATTGATTTTGTACTCATTTTAAAAGACTGTTCAAGTTAAAAATTTGAGACTAGATGGAGGAAGCATTTGATTCGCAGAATTGGGCTGCTTGTGGCTGCAAAAATGCTTTTTTGGTTTAGACAAAGTCCAAACTTCAATTCACTAGCTTGATACTGAATTAGAAGTTGAGTTTTATGATTCAGAAAAAGTTGTTTTTTAATTGCAAGATATCGCATAAGTAAGTTAAAAAACTATTGTATAAGAGTGCTGTTTGTTTGCCTGGAGATGCATCAATATTTTGACTTTTAAATGTAATTGTGGTGGGTGGCCTGGAGTTTCATCTGGGGCCTAGTTTTTTTTTTACATTTCATTTTTCACCTTTTGTAAAGGAAAAATGTTGCACAGTTCAGTAACTTTTCTCCATTTTTGTTACATTTCCAAAATTCATTTAGTTTTCTCTGTGGCCTAGTCTGCCAATGGCCATCCAACCGGTAGGCCCAGTACTAGTCATCAATGCATGAAATAACTGTTTCGGTGGTATATGTGGTTTAACCTAAAATATCATTTAGGGCAGGGGTGGCATTGGATGAAATTAAAAATGTTGGTTATTGTTTTTACTTAATGCTTTTTTTCAACAAGAAGGGTATAGGTGGGTAATATTTGACGCCATGGGCGATTGTGTATTGTTGTAAAACCTTTGTAGCACAGTTATTGCTATTATGAATTTTGCAATGCGCACAGCTACCCACAATAGTTTCCTGGCGCAGGATAGATGCAGGTAGGGTGTACAAGTAAAGTAAATTAAAATAACCAGGTCTTCAAACTTTTGCAAAAGGTCAATAATGCATTACATTGTCTTAGAGCTTCAGGAAGGGAGTTCCAAAGTTTAGGACATAGGTACGTAAAAAAGAGCCCTTTCATACTAATTAGATGGAATCTCGGTACAGTGAACAAAGCTTTGTTCGAAGATCCCAAGGAGCATTTAGGTTGATAGGGTACCTTCAGTTTCTGGAAATTGCATGACCCTAGGCCCAGTTTGGCCTTAAACATGTAGCATAGTAACTTACACACAATACGCTTATTGATCCTAAGCCAATGTAGTTCCTGTAACAAATGAGAAACTGACGCCGATTTAGGTAAGCGAAAAAGCATCCTGGTGGCAGCATTTTGGACTATCTGTAGACAATAGATCGTAGTCTTATCTGCACCCAGGTAGAGCACGTTACCTTAATCCAGTCTCAATAGTATTAGAGCCTGAAACACAGTCCTCTGAGCCACAAGGGGAATTAGCCAAATGATTTTTTTCAGCCATCTGAGGACTGCAAAGCAGGTGGCAGTTACTTTAGTCACCTGTGGTTTCATGGACAGTTTATCATCAATGAGGAAGCCAAGGTTTTTCACCTTAGGAGACGGGATGGGCATGGTCCCTAAGAATTCAGGCCAGTGTCTAGAGCCCCAAAGAGAGGGTCCTTCTTGCTCAGAACCATGACTTCAGTATTGCCACTGTTAAGCTTATTTATTCATCCATGAGGAGACTCTACTCAAGCCCAGGTTCAAAATCAACAGGCCATGGTTCTGTGCTGACGACAGAAAAGATAATCTGTGTGTCATCGGCATATGAGAAAAGGGTAAGCCCACAGATCTCTATTAGGTCTGCCAATGGGCGGACATAGATGTTAAAGTTGTTTTGTGTTTGGCATTGCTGAATTAATTGTAGTGTTTTTTTCAGTGTTACCACACCTCCTTTGTCAAGCCAGTGTGTGTGTGAGGATGTTTGCTATAGGCCACCATTTGTCTTTGTTCTCCATACCATGTGGCCAGGGGCCATTTTGTGTAGTCTGTGTCCATAGCCCTGAAAGTGTTTTTCTTTGTTCTCCATGCCTCCATGCTCGTTGTTGTTTGACCATGTGAAGTGTGGCCATTTTGTGCTTCCAGACAGTGTATGCATGCCATAGGCTTGGCTTTGTTCTTTGTTTTCCATGCCTTCTTGCTTGCTGTTGTTGTTTGACCATGTGGCTGAAGGCCATTTTGTGTACTCACTAAGTATGCCTTTGTCATAGGCTGGCATGTGTTCTCTGTTCTCCTTGCCTCCTTGTTCGCTATTGTTTACTCATGTGGCTAGCAGCCATTTTGTCGAGCCAGCCAGTGTGCTTTTGCCAGAGGCTTGCATGTGTTCTTTCTTCTCAATGTACCCTTGCTTATGGTTGTTGTTTGCCGATGTGGCTGGCGGCCATTTTGTGCACCCAGCCAGTGTGCTTTTACCAGAGGCTCGCATGTCATATCAATTTAATAATATGCCTGAGGATCATTGTAGTATGTCTTTTATGACTATGATTATAATGAAAAGTGCTTTATATTACGTGCATTTCTTTGCATATTCTTTTATTTATTTTTATTTTTGATTTATTTGTTTTGCATTTTGCTTCAAATCAATCCATCTACGTCCCTGACTGCCCTAGGCGCATAGCTGCACAAAAGCATAATTTTTTTTAGGTACAATTCCATTTCCACTGGTCCCCTGCCTGCATAGAGTAGGTGCACTACACACACACCAGCATCATTAATTTTTAAATATTTATTCAATTTCGCCCTAGACCACCTTGGCTGCCACATGGGCACACTAGCCTTCATTTTTTAAGGATTATTCAATTTACCCATGCACCTCCCTACCTTGTCCACCTTGAAATACATGCACATAAAGCAAAGCACTATGGGGGTCATTCTGACCCTGGCGGTCATTGACCGCCAGGGCCAACGACCACGGAAGCACCGCCAACAGGCTGACGGTGCTTCCTGGCCAATTCTGACCGTGGCGGTAAAGCCGCGGTCAGAAAAGGGAAACCGGCGGTTTCCCGCCGGTTTTCCCCTGGCCAAAGGAATCCTCCATGGGGATTCCGACCCCCTTCCCGCCAGCCTGTTCCTGGCGGTTTACACTGCCAGGAAGAGGCTGGCGGGAATGGGTGTTGTGGGGCCCCTTGGGCCCCTGCACTGCCATGCCACTGGCATGGGCAGTGCAGGGGCCCCCTAACAGGGCCCCATTAAGATTTTCAGTGTCTGCTTGGCAGACACTGAAAATCGCGACGGGTGCAACTGCACCCGTAGCACCCCAGCAAATCCGCCGGCTCCATTCGGAGCCGGCTTCATCTTTGCTGGGGCTTTCCCGCTGGGCCGGCGGGCGATCTTTTGAAGATCACCCGCCGGGCCAGCGGAAAGTTAGAATGGTCCCCGCGGTCATTTGACCACGGGGCGGTGTTTGGGCGGTTTCCGCCCGGCGGGGTCAGAATGACCCCCTATATCTGTATGTGGTGTTTTCATGATTGGAAATGAAATCTTATGTTATGGTGGTGTGGTTTGACTTTAAAATGGTTGGCTAAATTGTTGTTAAATATTACCTAACTATCCAATCACACTAAACTATATTTTGTCTGTCTGTACTAATTCAAACTGCAGCAATGTCACATTTCACTAAATGTTTTTCTTGCTTGTGCCATTATCCACAGTACTGCCAGAGCCATGTACAAAAAACATGTGATGTCAGCACTCCAATCTCTTCCGCTTATGCAGCTTTAGTGCCGCAGTCAACTGACAGCTTTAAGATGGTCCTAAAGAAAAATGCTGCCAAGAAAGTGGCCAGTGAGAAGAAGCAGCCTTCCGCCACTGGCGTGCCGACCACAACCTTTTTCAGGATACATGTGCCTGCTGCACCGGTCTCTAGGGAGGAACCTGGAAGCAGCACTCGCACATCAACAGCACCACCCCAACCTAAGCCAAAGCCCATGTCTGTCAGCGAGGCTTGCCATTGCAATCATGGTGATGCCGATGAGCAGTGACATTGAATTGGTCCATTTCGCAAAGTAGTGCCCAGTCACTTCAGGAAACAGAGCAAAGTGGACAGCAGTCGCTGCCAGCAATAGTAAATCTTCCTGAAGTTGGAGCAGAACAGGAGGTTGAGCTTCCTGATGAGCAAGAACCTTCTCTTTTAGAATCATTGGCTCCCAGATTTCAGCAAGAAAAGGGAATGCCACTTCTCCACCATCTTCTCCAAACACCCCTTCTGATGTTGATGACCTGGACATGGATTGGACCCCTGCAGAGTCCGAGAGACACCAGGAGAGGCAAGGGAAAAGAAAAGTTCCTGAAAGCCTTAGAATTATGGAAGGGGGGTGATGAGGAGGATGACAACGAGCCAGTCATTGTGGAAGCTGGCACAGAGGAATCCAACATTAACCCTCCTATTCAACCTGCTCCGAGGGATGTGGCACAGCTAGCATCACCAGCTCCCATATTTGTAAAGCCCCAGCTGAGACCTGTGCCAACCCCTACCTCTGTAGAAGTATGCACTGCAGAGAGACAATCGATAACTCACCTACCTACCTCCAGTTCTTCTTCAGGTATTGGCCCACTAAGAAAATACTCCACCCCAGTTTGGGACTTTTTCACGCTTAGCAAGCAGGAGAACATTGCAATATGCTTAATTTGCCACATAAATGTTTGCCGCAGTAAGCTTGGTTCACATTATGGTACTGGAGCCAAACGGCCCATATCAAAAGACATAACCCAATCCGGTAGGAGGAGCACCTTAAAAAAATTTGTGGTGAGTGACAGGGCAGCTGATGACTTTTGAAAGTGGTGTGGCATTAATGGCAAATATAACCAGAGCTGTCAGCACTGCTCTAAATAGGCTAAACCTTACAGAGGCATGCACACCAGCAAAGGCTCATTCTGGCCGCTGCACTGGACTCACCAAATTTACTTGCTTCGCCCCATTTTAATCCATGCTCCAGCTATGCCTGCCGCAATTATACGAGCAGCGGTCCTGCGGGGGTTGTGTGTCTCAGCAGAAGATTGATCAATATAACAAGGCGCATCAGTCATGGGTTTTTGTTCCTTGTTTTACTGCTTACCCGTTTAGATTTATATTGTGTGATACTTAGGCCCATATTTATACTTTTTTAGCACCGCATTTGTGTCATTTTTTTCTGCAAGAGAGGCGCAAACTTACAAAATACAATTGTGTTTTGTAAGTTTGCGCCGCTTTTGCATAAAAAAATAATGCAAATGTGGCGCTAAAAAAGTATAAATATGGGCCTTAGTATAGCTTTGCACCTGTTTATATCTTGTGACTTAATAAGTAAAGCTGATCAAATTTATTGTTATTAAATAATTTGTCACCTCTAATAGAAAGCATTCTAACAGCTTTCAGTAAAGTCAGTGCAATAACTGAAATAAAGAGCACTCAAGAAACTGTAGTACGAATTCAACTCAATTCAACAAAGAAGAAACAAATAATTATTTGTCAGAAAAAAAATCTGAACAAGAGCAACATATCCTTGGTAACGTAGTGGTGAAAGAATGATACACGCACACTCTGTAGCAAAAGCGCAAGACGTGGTTCAATACAGTATACAGTACCGATAATACATGATCCCAAGAAGACAAGAGCAAAGCTGCTACAGATCTCGGTAACTACTGCAGACAGAACAACACCTACATCAGAACAATACCTCCTGGCAAGCCAACATGTCAGGCTCCATGCACGAATACACTTACACAACACATCACATGCAAGCAGCACAGACTGCACTAATCTAATGTCACTATTTATCATATTTACTTTGAACCATTAGTAAGCAATACAAAGATCGCTCCCAGCTTACCGCCTGTGTTCCTCTTGAATAAACCATACCCAAGATGTTCTGCTCAACAGTATTAAAGCCCGCCCTCCCTGCGCAATGCTCAGATGGCTTTGCAATGAAGTGCATATGCCGCACTCCTATTGTTTGTATGTGTGAACAGTATGTCAGTAGCACCAGGATTGGTTAGAACAGGCAGACACAGAGCTCACACGGAGACCTAGAGGCTGCGTCTATGTTCCTTCAGGCTCAGTGAGACAGTGCTAGTTACAAGAGCTGAGCATGCATGTCAGGTTGACCGCGGTTAAAGAAACGGCCGGGCTGACATGCACACTTCATTTCACAGTGGCAAGCAGGTTGGATGCCATTCAAAATGCCTGGGGAGCAGCCCACTTCTCCACCATCCAGCGACCCAGGAAAAGTTGCAAAACAAAGAGAGAACACTATATGGATAAGTTACTTACCTGTAATCCTAGTTCTCTTCCAGGGAAATCCTCATCAAAGTCACATATAAATATATAGCAAAATAACAGTAATAAACGCACATTCAGGACGTCAGGGACAGTAACACCGTGGTAAGTTTAATCACACACAACGCGTTTCGGTTAAACTCTGCAGCCTTGATCACGGGCACTTGTCAACCAATTAGAATGGCATAAATAAGACATGTTCATTTGCACAGAAATAGGACAGAGAAAAAGTGATTTAAATGGGTAAATAAACAAATACATAGCAATGTCTCTTATTGTTATTTCAGTAATCAATGTCTAGGGAATGAAAGTTAAAAACAAGTAATTCATCTCTAGTTGCATAATATTTTCTACAGGAAATGGAGACAGTAAGTACAAAAATACACTGATGTAAGGCTAATGTAATGCAATACCGGCTAATTGTACTACTGCAAAAAGACGTAAATGTATATGTATAAAACAATCTCCATTACTAAAATATCCCAGGGCATTCTATTACATATCAATTCAAATATAAAAGTCATGTAATAAATTACACCAAACCTGTTTTGTATATATCAAAATGTTATCCAAACTATAAACAAAATGCCCAAGTGGGCAATCACATGTGCTGAACATATAAATAGTAAATTGTATGCATGCAATGGAAAGCCAGTGCATAAGAAATCCTTATCTGTGAACCACAACACCCGTGCAGAGAGTATTTTCAGTGCAGGAAAGAGGGAGAAGTGACACAAAAATCCATATCATAGCATCTATCAGGCCCACTACTTCCTGTAAAAAAATAATTACATATATAAATATAAAATAAAAAAAATACAAAGAAATAAATATTACAAACTCATTGTTCATGGAAACATAATATTAGATGTAAGATCACATTAATAATCTGGTAGACATGTTATTCGCAAATAACTGTAAGTAGCTGTAAATAACTCATCCCTCATAAAGGTAAATATTCAATTCCTCATCAGTCTTTAATCCTTTCGGTATTTTAGTTTCCAAATCCAATATGTACTTGGATTCCTTTTTTTCTCAATAATCACAATCTATCACCACCCCTGTGGTTAGATGGCACATGTTCTATACAAAAATAGGAGAGCAAACGATTGTCCGAAATATGTTGCTCCTGAAAATGTCTAGCCACCAGATAGTGTGAATCGTTAGATGCAACAGTTCGCATATGTTTAAGAATTCGCTTCTTCACCATATTTTGGTACTTCCCACATACCACCGGTGACAAGGACATTCTAGCACATAAATAGTAAAAGGATTGCTGCAAGTAAGGAATTGTTTAATCTGTCTCAATGCACCAGGTCTGCTTGTGGGAAATTCTTTCCGCATGATGCTGTTGTGGCAGGCCTTACAATGCCCACATGGAAAAAATCCCTGCAAGTTATGATCTTTGATTTGAGGGACGGTAGTGATATAATTTATTCTCAAGGTGTCACGCAAACTCCACCCTCTTTTATAAGTAATTTGAGGTCTCCTTTGTATTGTGCAACCAATGATTGGATCACTTCTAAGAATATCCCAATTCTTAGTCATAATCTTCTTGATATCCGCTACAACCTCATTGTATGTCATAATGATTCTAACCTCATTTTCATCAACTGCTTTGTTCGGTAATTTATTATCAAATAGTCTGTGTTCTCTCTACCCTTTAACTTTGCCACTAGCCTTTTTAATAACCCAATCCGGATAACCCCTTTCCTTGAATCTAGTAATCATGTTTTTAGCTGGATGTTAAATGCTTCCTCAGCATTGCTGTTGCATTTAGCCCTCAGCAGTTCACCATAGGGAATACTCAACTTCAACTTTTCAGGGTGACTACTTAGTGCATGAAGCAAACTATATGCTTGCTGTAGCTTTCAGGAACAATTCAGTATTGATCCTTTTATTCTTGATCTGTATCTTTACACCCAGAAAATCAATAGACAGTTTGCTCATATTAGATGTCAAATTATGGTTATTATTATTGAGTTTCTCGATGAACCTAGCTGCTTGCCCATCTGTACCTTTCCGGATGATAAACAAGTCATCTATATATTGAAGCCACAACGTGACATGTTCAAATTAAGGATACCTCTCTGCATCCTTGAATATCTCTACCTCCCATCATCCTAGGAACAGATTTGCAAAACTCAGAGCAAAACAAGTTCCCATAGCAGTCCCAAATATTTGCTTATATTGGACACCTTCAAATAGAAAAATATTATTCATCAAACAATATCTGATCATTTCAATAATCATGCCTGTACGTGCCAAATATTTGATCGGTCTTGGTCTCAAAAAGTGTCTACATGCTAAAATTCCCTTCTCATGGTCAATGATGGTATATAGGGAATTGACATCTAAAGTTATAAGTATGAAATCATCCTCCTATGTTATACCTTCAGGTTTGCCTAGAAAATCCTTAGTATCGCATACATAAGATGGCAAACTAATAGCATGTTATTTTAGAAAAGAATCCACATATTTAGAAACATTTTCCAAGCACTGTCTTATGAGGGCACAATTGGCCTACCTGGAGGATGTTCTCTCTCCTTATGTACTTTAGGAAGAAGATACTGGTAACGTAGGAAAATCTCTCTTGAGAAAACAGTATTCCTCCCATGACAACAAAACTTTCGGGGTCATTCTGACCCTGACGGGCGGCGGAGGCCGCCCGCCAGAGGCCGCCCGCCAGAGTTCCCCCCTCCGAAATACCGCTCCGCGGTCGAAAGACCGCGGAGGGTATTCTAAGTTTTTCCCTGGGCTGGCGGGCGGTCGCCAAAAGACCGCCCGCCAGCCCAGGGAAAAACTCCCTTCCCACGAGGATGCCGGCTCGTAATCGAGCCGGCGGAGTGGGAAGGTGCGACGGGTGCTGTTGCACCCGTCGCGTATTTCACTGTCTGCCAAGCAGACAGTGAAATACTTGTAGGGGCCCTCTTACGGGGGCCCCTGCAGTGCCCATGCCAGTGGCATGGGCACTGCAGGGGCCCCCAGGGGCCCCGCGACCCCCCCTACCGCCATCCGGTTCCCGGCGGGCGGACCGCCGGGAACTGGATGGCGGTAGGGGGGGTCGGAATCCCCTCGGCGGCGCAGCTAGCTGCGCCGCCTTGGAGGATTCCAAAGGGCGGCGGTACACTGGCGGGAGACCGCCAGTGTTGCCGGTCCGACCGCGGCTTTACCGCCGCGGTCGGAATGCCCTTGGGAGCACCGCCGGCCTGTCGGCGGTGCTCCCGCGGTCCTCCAACCCGGCGGTCATTGACCGCCAGGGTTGGAATGACCCCCTTTATCTTTCCATTCAGTAAGATATTGCCAAATTCCTGCTAGTGTAAATGTCTTTAGTGACAATGGTATAGAACTGTTTATCATTTAACTGACACCTGGCTTCCTCAATATACATTTCTCTACTCATAAGCACATATATATATATATATATATATATATATATATATATATATATATATATATATATATATATATATATAAAAATGTATATACATGGAGCCTATAGTATAAAGATAAAAAACATGTCTAATTTTCGTTGAGTTTTCCTTTAATAAATATCAAAAAGAACTCCAGAATTTATGAAACTCAGAAAGAACGGAGACATAGATAACAATAGCAAATAGAGCCCTTAAATAAAGCATGACTGTAGCTGCCAAGCGCCAGTGTAAGCTTCAGGGGGGTTGGTTTACCAAGCCCTGTTATGAGGCCAAGCAATCTCTGAGGAAGGTTTTAAAGGGAAAACCGAGAGATATAACCTTAGTAAGAGATGCGAGGGCCCACTAGAAATCTGTCCTGAGGGACAGAAAGCAACAGCTTAAGGAGCAGGCCTAAGAGGAGCTAGAAAGGGAAGCTCTACTTAAGAACCCTGGCCTGTTCTGGAAGGTGGTCAATAAGGGTTCTATTGAAACTGAAACTTCTGAGGGCTTGGGTTGCAATATCACCCCTGAGACGTGGGTGGCCCACTTTTGTGAAATCTTTTCTGGGTGCCCTATAGGAGACCAAAGGGGTGATCAGCAGGGACACTCCCCAGATCTAGCTATCAGGTTTAACCTAGAAAAGGTCAAGGAGGCGCTGCAACGCAGTGCGAGTCACAAAGCCCAGGGTCACGCTACTATTCCAATGGACTTATACAAATATTGTCCACAGCTAAGGGCACCAATTTTGCTCACTGTTCTCAATGCAGCAGTGAGTGTGGGAATCCCTGCTACTTGGAGATCGGAATGTATTGTCCCTGTTTACAAAAAAGGCAATCGTAATGATCCGATGTCGTATCGTCCGATTTCACTACTTGACTTGTCAGCAAAAAAGATTTTGGGGTCGGATTATCCTAAGACGCATTGAGGATTAGATGTCTGATAACACAATCTTGTGTAGGGCTCAGTACGGATTCAGGGAAGGGGTAAGTACCTAGAGCAGTGTTTAAATCTGCTTATGCTGATTGGCAAGTATACATAGGCCTCGAGGGGCACCCTGTACCTTGCTTTCATGGACCTAAGCTGCACCTTTGATAAGGTAAATCGTAGTAAGCTCTGGGCTAGGCTTACCCAGATGGGCATGGATCCTCTCATCGTGAAGCTGCATCGCTACCTTCACTCAGGTACCAATGCTAATGTGAGGGCTGGGCAGAATGGTGAAAGTACGGAGTTGTTTGAACTAAATAGGGGAATGCGACAGGGGTGTGTTCTGGCCCCTACCCTTTTTTTGCTGTAAACAAATGGGTTGTTTGATTTCTTAGCTGAGAGATGCAAGGACGCTCCTAATATCAATGTCAAGAGTATTCCTGTATTGATATACGCGGATGATGTTCTTATGGCCCGCACCATGAACGGTCAACGTTAGGCAGTCAAAGCATACGAAAGTTTCATGACATTATTAGACTTGGAGATAAAATGCAGCAAATCACATTTTATGGTCTATGGTAAACCGCTAAGCAAGGTGGGCGCTTTCAAATTAAAGGAACAGGCAATTGGAAAGGTACAGGATTTTACCTATCTAGGAGTGATCTTTGATGATAAGGGTACGTGGAAATCCTGTATCACCAAGAGAGGGAGGCGTTTTAACTCCACTGTAGGTGCTATGTTTGAATTTGTTTCCAGGGTTGGTAACAAACCTATAAAGCCCTTGCTCGAGGTATATAGGCGTAAATGCCTTCCATTTCTGTTGTATGGGGCCCCACTCTGGGGTTACATGGAAAATAGGACCCCTGTGACTGAGGAAAATCGTTTTTGTAGAAGTCTTTTAGGGGTGGGTCAAAACACTTCTGGGTTTTGTTTGCACCTTGAGCTGGATTTGGATTTCATAGAAGACACCATTAAATTAGCTCCCGTTTTATTGTGGATTTCAATATGGACAAATTAATTTGCGCCCCTAAACAGGGAAATCCTACATGATTGTTTGCGATGCGATCACACTAAGGAAATTCCCTGGTTGGCTTATGTAAGAAATGTTGTTATTGCATTGGGGCATCCAGACATCTTTGATGCTCCAGAGGGTCTATCCAGAGCAGATAAAAAGTGGGTAAAGGAGAATTTTCTAAAAATGGCAATGGCCAAGAGGGAGGAGGTGGAGCTAAGGAAGAAATCAGTGAGGGCCTTGATTATGAAAAAGATGGGGGTGGGCCCAGAGACCTACCTCTTGGAGGTCAAAAACGTATGGGAAAGGACCCTCATCACGCGTTTTCGTTTGGGGGTGATCAGATCTAATCTGTGTTTCCCGTTAGGGCAGTTTGATCAGAACACCATAAAACTGTGTCCTTGTGATGGTGTTTCCCCGCAGACCCTAATGCACTTTACTATGTTTTGTGCATCTTTTAGCAGCTTTTTTGTGGTTATGTATGACTTTGGAGGCGATGGTGTGGCGAGGGATTGGTTCTTTTCTAAAGGGAGCAATAACTTGGCGGAATAGTTTACATTTTTAATCATGACGTAGTGTTTATACAATTTTAATTCTAAGCATGGTACCATTAATTTTGAGCTTTAAACTTTTGTCATAAATGGAGGGTCACAAGGTTTTAAGAGATTGTGATGTGTTGTGTATAATAGGGATTTTAATTTTGACCTGTTAAATGTGTCTAAGAACAGGGAAAGAGCCCTGTTGTTAAAATTCTGAGGGAGACGTGTGCCTGTGATAATGCGTCTTCCCAATCCTTTTGCACTTTGTAGTATTCTGTCAGTTGTAGAAATCTTTTAGAGTTCAATACTTATTGCCTCTTTTTAAAACTCAAAGTTTTAAACAATGCAGAGTTGTTTTTCGATTAAAACAAAAAATGTGCTACCCAGTATTGGTGTCTGCTTTAAAATGGGTAGTTTTCTTAAATCAGTTGTATTTTATACGAAACTCTCTACTTGTAGATCATATCTCTGTATTTATTATTGTTTGCCCCTACAGTATTTCTTATGTGTCTTTTATACATTGTGTATATTATCTATTATGATTGTCTTCGACATTCGAATAACGAATTAAAGAAAGATAACAATACTATGTTTTATTGAAGAGAAATCTGTAATGAAAAGCACAGACATTTTTAGCCAATAGGCTGCATTCAGATTCACAGAAGACCGCCAAAGAAGTGAGCGTCATAACACCTCCAGTGCTGGTGGTCTTCCGCCCACTATATCACAGGTACTGCTGGATTTCTGCCACACATTGGGCAGAAATCCAGCAGTAATCTTGCTGGCGGGTGGAGGCGCTTGGGCGGTTCCACCGCCGACCCAGTCCTGCCAGTATGACTCCACCAGCTGTATTATGGGAAATAATACAGCCTGGCGTTGGCCTGCTGTCGGGGCGCTGACGGTGGTGGAAGGGCCCCTTCCCGTTCGCTGCCAGGCGACCTTCTCCCCGGACCAGGTAAGGTGATTGCCTGAAAGGGGAGGGGAGTGAGAGGGTGGGGGATGTTGTGTGCATGTGTGAGTGTGTGGGGTCTGCGTGTGTGCATGAATGTGTGTATGTGTGGTTGTATGCGTGTCTGAATGTTGAAGTGAGTGCGTGTATGCATGCAAGTGTGTATGCGTGTGTGTATGCGAGTGTGAGTGTTGTGGTGAATGGGTGTTTGTCTGCATGTGAATATGCATGTTTGTATGGGTGTGAGTATGCATGTATGGGGGCATGTGAGTATATGTTGAAGTGAATGCGTGTATGGGTGCGTGTGAGTGAATATGTGCATGTAAGTGTAAGTGAACGAGTGTATGCGTGGTGCATGTGGGTGTTTGTGTGCGTGTACATGTATGCGGGGAGGGGGGTGGAGTGCTGTCTCAGAAGGGGTTGTGGGGGCGCTGTGTCAAAAGGAGGGAGGGGCAGTTCTGTGGCTGGAGGGGGGTCCAGTGCTTGCTGGGGGGAGTCGTCCACTGGTGACAGGGGAGAAATTTCCTGTCACCGGTATCCTTTCCGCCAGGCTGCCTCCAGGGGCCAAGAGTAGTCTGGGATATGTAGTCCCTCACAAGTAGCTCAGTGCGTCCCGCGCAGCAGTGGTCTGCCTGCACTTTAAGCGCTCATTGGTGGTCTCAACTGTGAGCAGTTGGTCTCCAAAATGGCCGCCTCCAGGGGTTAAGAGTTGTCTGGGATATGTAGTCCCTCACAAGCAGTTCAGAGTGCTAACATCATTGGTTTGGGACAGGACTGCTCCTATCCCATGTTCAGCTGCATCTGTCTGCACAATAAACTGCCTAGAATAATATGGAGTTTCGAGTACTGGTGCTGAGCACATTGCCTCCCTCAGGGTGTCAAAGGGCTTTTGACAGTCACCCTTTTGGACATCTTCTTGGAGGTCAGTTCTGTGAGTGGAGTCACAATGGACCCATACCCATTCACAAACTGTAGGAAGTTGGCTCTGTATGTACTATTTCAAAGTAAGAAATAGCATGCACAGAGTCCAAGGGTTCCCCTTAGAGGTAAGATAGTGGCAAAAAGAGATCATTCTAATGCTCTATTTTGTGGTAGTGTGGTCGAGCAGTAGGCTTATCAGAGGGTAGTGTTAAGCATTTGTTGTACACATACATGCAATAAATGAGGAACACACACTCAAAGACAATTCCAGGCCAATAGGTTTTTATAAAGAAAAATGTATTTTCTTAGTTTATTTTAAGAACCACAGGTTCAAGATTTACAAACAATACTTTAAATGAAAGGTATTTCACTCAGGTATCTTAGGAACTTTGAATCATCACAATAGCATGTACAGTTCTGGCAAAAATGGCAATAAGCTATTTTAAAAATGGACACAGTGCAAAAATCAACAGTTCCTGGGGGAGGTAAGTATTTGTTAGGTTCGCAGGTAAGTAAAGCACGTACAGGGTTCAAAGTTGGGTCCAAGGTAGACCAGCAGCTCAGGGCCGGTCAGGTACAGAGGTCAAAGTGGTGCCCAAAACACATAGGCTTCAATGGAGATAGGGGTGCCCCGGTTCCAGTCTGCCAGCAGGTAAGTACCCGCGACTTCGGAGGGCATACCAGGGTGGTTTTGTAGGGCCCCAGGGGGGACACAAGTAGGCACAGAAAGTACACCCTCAGCGGCATAGGGACGGCCGGGTGCAGAGTGCAAACAGGCTTTGGGTTTGCAATAGGATTCAATGGGAAACCCAGGGGTCTCTTCAGCGATGCAGGCAGGCAAGGGGGGGGGCTCCTCGGGGTAGCCACCACCTGGGTTAGGAAGAGGGCCACCTGGGGGTCACTCCTGCACTGGAGTTCGGTTCTTTCAGGTCCTGGGGGCTGCGGGTGCAGTATCTTAACCAGGCGTCGGGTTCCTTGAAGCAGGCAATCGCGGTCAGGGGGAGCCTCTGGATTCCCTCTGCAGGCGTCGCTGTGGGGGCTTAGGGGGGTCAACTCTGGCTACTCACTGGCTCGCAGTCACCGGGGAGTCCTCCCTGTAGAGTTATTTTTCCGCAGGTCGAGCCAGGGGCGACGGGTGCAGAGTGGAAAGTCTGACGCTTCCGGCGGGAAACGTGTGGTCTTTAAAAGTTGCTTCTTTGTTGCAAAGTTGCAGTTTCTGTGGAACAGGGCCGCTGTCCTCGGGAGTTTCTTGGTCCTTTTAGATGCAGGGTAGTCCTCTGAGGCTTCAGAGGTCCCTGGACCCTGGGGGATGCGTCGCTGTTGCAGTTTTTCTTGAAGTGGGGAGACAGGCCGGTAGGGCTGGGGCCAAAGCAGTTGGTGTCTCCGTCTTCTCTGCAGGGCTTCAGGTCAGCAGTCCTTCTTCATCTTCACGTTGCAGGAATCTATCTTCCTAGGTTCTGGGGGCCCCTAAATACTCAATTTAGGGGGTTGTTTAGGTCTGGGGGGTTAGTAGCCAATGGCTACTAGCCCTGAGGGTGGCTACACCCTCTTTGTGCCTCCTCCCTGTGGGGAGGGGGGCACATCCCTAATCCTATTGGGGGAATCCTCCATCTACAAGATGGAGGATTTCTAAAAGTCAGAGTCACCTCAGCTCAGGACACCTTAGGGGTTGTCCTGACTGGCCAGTGACTCCTCCTTGTTTTTCTCATTATCTCCTCCAGCCTTGCCGCCAAAAGTGGGGGCAGTGGCCGGAGGGGTGGGCATCTCCACTAGCTGGGATGCCCTGTGGCGCTGTAACAAAGGGGGTGAGCCTTTGAGACTCACAGCCAGGTGTTTCAGTTCCTGCAGGGGGAGGTGTGAAGCATCTCCACCCAGTACAGGCTTTGTTACTGGCCACAGAGTGTTAAGGGCACTCGCCCCATGTGGCCAGCAACATGTCTGGTGTGTGGAAGGCTGGCAAAAACTAGTCAGCCCACACTGGAAGTCGGGTATGTTTTCAGGGGGCATCTCTAAGATGCCCTCTGGGTGTATTTCACAATAAACTGTACACTGGCATCAGTGTGCATTTATTGTGCTGAGAAGTTTGATACCAAACTTCCCAGTTTTCAGTGTAGCTATTATGGTGCTGTGGAGTTCGTGTTTGATATTCTCCCAGACCATATACTCTTATGGCTACCCTGCACTTACAATGTCTAAGGTTTTGCTTAGACACGGTAGGGGCATAGTGCTCATGCACCAATGCCCTTACCTGTGGTATAGTGCACCCTGTCTTAGGGCTGTAAGGCCTGCTAGAGGGGTGACTTATCTATGCCATAGGCAGTGTGAGGTTGGCATGGCACCCTGAGGGGAGTGCCATGTCGACTTAGTCATTTTCTCCCCACCAGCACACACAAGCTGGCAAGCAGTGTGCATGTGCTGAGTGAAGGGTCCCCAGGGTGGCATAAGACATGCTGCAGCCCTTGGAGACCTTCCCTGGCATCAGGGCCCTTGGTGCCAGGGGTACCAGTTACAAGGGACTTACCTGGATGCCAGGGTGTGCCAATTGTGGAGACAAAGGTACAGTTTAGGGAAAGAACACTGGTGCTGGGGCCTGGTTAGCAGGCCTCAGCACACTTTCAAATCATAACTTGGCATCAGCAAAGGCAAAATGTCAGGGGGTAACCATGCCAAGGAGGCATTTCCTTACACAAACCTACTGTAATTACCAGTCAAGCCAAGGAATGCCCTGACTTGAATCTGGGCTTTTGGAGCTTCCCAGTCCAGAATTTTCTGGATTTTGGGTATAAGGGTTGTACTTGGCCTCCACCTACAAGGTGACCCAAGAATACAACTGTGCCCTGCCCTATTTGGCACTTTGGTGCTTTAATAGTGAGGCCTGCTGATTGCAAGGCCTGCAAAACCTTCCCCAGGTGGATTAGGCGATAGTGCCAGGTGGAGCTAAAGACAGCAATATCGTCTAGATATGCTGCACTAAAGGACCCCAGGCCAGCAAGGACTTGACTCACCAACCTTTGGAAGGTGGCAGGGGCATTCTTTAAGCCAAAGGGCATAACAGTAAACTGATAATGCCCATAAGGGGTAGAGAATGTTGTATTTTCTTTTGCTCCACGTGCCATCCTAATTTGCCAGTACCCTGCAGTTAAGTCAAAGGTACTTAAGAATTTGGCTGCACCCAATTTGTCAATTAATTCATCTGCTCTGAGTATAGGGTGTGCATCTGTCTTTGTGACAGAGTTGACACCTCTATAGTCCACGCAGAACCTCATTTCTTTCTTGCCATCTTTGGTATGAGGTTTGGGGACTAAGACAACTGAGCTAGCGCAGGGACTTTCAAGGTGCTCAATTACCCCTAACTCCAGCATCTTGTGGACTTCCACCTTGATGTTCTCTTTGACTTGGTCAGACTGTCTATAAATGTTTTGTTTTGACAGGTGAACTGTCTCCTGTGACCACATGATGGGAACATAGATGTGTCTGTCTAGGGGTCAAAGAGAATAGCTCAACATACTGCTGTAGGACTTGCCTGCAGTCGGCTTACTGTTGGGCAGAGAAGGTTTCTCAATACATATAGGAAAGTACCCTCTTTCTTGGCATGGTTACCCCCTTTTTCTGCCTGATGTCAGTGTGTTTGACTGTGTTCACTGGGATTCTGCTAACCAGGACCCCAGTGATTATGCTCTCTCTCCAAAACTCTATATTTCATCCCACATTTAGCAGACTGGTGCCCCTATATAAGTCCCTAGTATATGGTACCTATGTATCCAAGGCATTGGGGTACCATGGGATCCCTTTGGGCTGCAGCATATATTATGCCACCCATCGAAGCCCATATAAAGTGTTCTGCACAGCTTCCATTGCACCCTGTGTGAAAAGTTGCATGCACCATATTCACTGCCAGTTCACTGCACCAGATCACTATAAGTCACCCCTATGGCAGGCCCTCCTAGCCCAGGGGGCAGGGTGCAAGTACCTGTGTGTGAGAGCACCCCTGCACTAGCAGAGGAGACCCCATGAACTTCAGCTCCATATTCCTGGACTTTGTGAGTGTGGGGATGCCGTTTTATGCGTGTACTGGGCATAGGTCACTACCTATGTCCAGCTACATAATGGTAACTCCAAACATAGGCATGTTTGGTATCAAACATGTTGGAATTCTACCCCAATACTTTTGCAATTATTGGTTGTATGATTCCGTGCACTCTGGGGGCTCCTTAGATGATCCCCAGCATTGCTCCTACAGTCTTCTGAGACTTTCCAGGCAGCCCAAGCTGCTGCCACCTCACCCACAGGTTTCTGCCCTCCTCTTGCTTGAGCAGCTCAATCCCAGGAAGACAGAACAAAGGATTTTCTATGGGAGAGGGGCGTTACACCCTGTCCCTTTGGAAATAGCTGTTAGTGGGCTTGGGACAGTGGGCATCCTCGAAGGACAGCCCGTCTTCAGTCTGCACAGGAAAGAAGAAGAAATCTCCCTTGGATCGAGGGAGTCACTCCCCTGCATCTGCAAGCACCAATTGCAACGACGACCGGCTGCGTGGATCCCCTCACCTGCTGAGCTGAATGGATCCTGCATCACGGTTGGTGGTCGGACGTGGCCCAGACAGTCCTCTCTACCAGCTGGCCCACTTGGGTGGAGGTAAACCCTTGCCTTCTCACGCAGGACACTACCCCCATGCACTGCGTCTTTTGCAGCTGCCAAGGCTTCTTGGCACTTCCTCCCAGGGGTCTTCAGGCATCCTGTAGCTCCAGCCCCCAGCACTCCTTCCTGTGACGCACAGCTCCCTGAGTGGCTCTCTGTAGGAGGCTGGTCTGGTGTGTAGTGGGTACCTTGGGTACTTACACCTTATACCAGGTCCAGTTATCCCTTATTAGTGAAGTAGTAGTGTTCTAGCAGCTTAGGCTGATAGAGGTAGCTATAACAGAGCAGCTTAGGTTGAACTAGGAGACATGCAAAGCTCATGCAATACCACTTATAGTTACACAGTAGTTATGCACAAGTAAAGACAATACTCGGTGTTACCAAAAATAAAGGTATTTATTAGGGTGACACAGTACCAAAAAATCCTAGAGACAATACTCCTTCTGGAGGTAAGTATTATACACAATATATACACTAGACACCAAAATAAGGCAAATAATTAGACATAGGATAGTTCAAACAATAGGAAATGCTATAGAATGCAATGGGAGAAAATAGGTCTGAGGGCAACACAAACCATATACTAAGAAAGTAGAATGCAAATCATGAATTCCCTCCTAGACAAGTGTAGTGTGTGCAGAATCGCTGGGAGAGTAAGAATACAGTAAAGTTAAGTAAGTTACCCCACCGCAGAACCCAGAAAAGCAGGACTAAAGTGCTGCAAGTTTCCTTAGGGCGCACTACACCTTGTGATTGGGATATTGCAGTAACCAACCAAGTCTGCAAACAACAACTTCTGGATTCCGGAACCTGAAGACCTGCAAAAGAAGGGGACCAAGTCCAGAAGTCGAAATAAGTTCCAGGAAGGACAGGAGCCCCTGCCAACCCAGAAGAGGGTGCAAAAGAAGAGTCCTCGGTTGGACGAAGACTGCAGAAATGCACCCTAGGAAGATGCCAGCGGGTTCCTGCATGATGCAAAAAATGTCCCACGACGTGAAGATGGACGCATATGTGATTTTGTGTTGGAAGTCGCCAACAAGCCTTGGTGATGACAAAGTTGCGTTTTGCATCAAAATGGTGCTGGCTGGACCCAGGAGGGACCTGGGAGCCTCAACTCTGTGTGAGGAGGAAGAGGGAGCTCTCAGCACTTTAGAGAGCCCTCAGGATGCCAGGCAGCACCCACGGGAGTCCCAGCACACAGGGATAAAGGAGGTGCAAGATGCAGTTGGTGCAGCACTACAATGAAGGGTCCCACGCCGCCGGAGGTCAACTCAGCCACTTGAGCATCGCAGGATAGAGTGCTTGGGACCTGGGCCAGGCTGTGCATGAAGGAATTTTGCAAATAGTGCACAGAGGCCTCAGGAGGTGAAGAAGACACAGTACACAGGGAAGGCAAGGTCTTACCTCCTCCAAATTGCATCAGCAGGACCTCAGCACAGTCTGTGTCGATGGGGTCCATCCTCTGTGTTCCTCAGAGCACGCTCGTCACTGTGAGAGGAGTCCAAGGGTACTGGTCGTCGTCTTAGAAGGAGCCTGCGTGAGCACGGGAGTGACTTCGTCACCCCACAGGAGATTTATTTGATCCTTCTGGTGCAGGATGAAGACAGGGAGTCCTCAGAGCGTGCACATCATGGAAACTGTTGCAGGTGCTGGCTGGAGCTGAAGTTGCAGAAGAAAAGTATCCCTTGTGGATACTTTGTTGCTGTTACAGCGGTTCCTGGAGCAGGCTGCGGTTGATACGAGGTCAGAGGATAAAGTAGCAGTTGCAGAGGATTCCTGTTGGAAACATGCAAGTAGAATCTGAGGAGAACCCACAGGAGAGATCCTCAATAGCCCTGAGAGGGGGATTGGCTACCTTATCAGGTAAGGACCTATCAGGAGGGGTCTCTGATGTCACCTGTTGGCACTAGCCACTCAGAGCCCTAAAGAGTGCCCCCACACCTTGCAAAGCAAGATGGCTGAAGTCTGGGACACACTGGAGGAGCTCTGGGCACCACCCCTAGGGTGGTGATGGACAGGGGAGTGGTCACTCCCCTTTCCTTTGTCCAGTTTCGTGCCAGAACAGGGGACAAGGTTTCCCTGAACCGGTGTACACTGGCTTATGCAAGGAGGGCACCATGTGTGCCCTTCAAAGCATTTCCAGAGGCTGGGGGAGGCTACCCCTCCCCAGCCTGTAACACCTATTTCCAAAGGGAGAGGGTGTAACACCCTGCTCCCAAAGGAAATGCTTTGTTCTGCCTTCCTGGGACTGAGCTGCCAGAACCCTGTCTGTGAGATGGCAGCAGCTGTAGCTGCAGTGCAAGCCTCAGAGAGCTGGTTTGGCAGAACTGGGGGCCATAGAGGAGCCCCAAGGATGCATGGAATTGGCTCCCCAATACCAGATTTGGAATGGGGGACAATTCCATGATCATAGACACCTTATATGGCCATATTTGGAGTTACCATTGTGAAGCTACATATAGGTATTGACCTATATGTAGTGCACCCGTGTAATGGCATCCCCGCACTCACAAAGTCCAGGGAAATGGCTCTGAACTATGTGAGGACACCTTTGCTAGTGCAAGGGTGTCCTCACACTTAGTAACTTTGCACTTAACCTTCGGCAAGTGAAGGTTAGACATATAGGTGACTTGTAAGTTACTTAAGTGCAGTGAAAATGGCTGTGAAATAAAGTGCATTATTTCACGCAGGCTGCAATGGCAGGCCTGTGGAAGGGTCTGTCTGATCTCCCTATGGGTGGCAAAAGAAATGCTTCAGCCATTATGGATCTTGTTGAACTCCAATGCCCTGGGTACCTAGGTACCATATACTAGAAAATTATAAGGGGGGTCCAGTGTGCCAATTGAAACTGGTAAATGAAGTCACTAGCCTACATTGACAAATTTAAAAGCAGAGAGAGCATAAGCACTGAGGTTCTGATTAGCAGAGCCTCAGTGACACAGTCAAGCACTATACAGACACACACATTAGGCCATAAACTATGAGCACTGGGGTCCTGACCAGCAGGATCCCAGTGAGACAGGCAAAAACATACTGACACAAAGGGAAAAATGGGGGTAACATGCCAAGGAAGATGGTACTTTCCTACACTCTCCTGTGGTGTAGGATTCCTTTTCGTAGTGCTGCATGTGCTCCATCTGCAACTTCTATGTGTCTGTCCCGTGGGACTCCTATGAGTGCTGACTGCACTTCTGTGGGCTTTCTGTGATGCTGAGGACCCCCTCAGATTCCCCCTCCTGGGTTGAGTCCCCCTTGGCCTTGCTGATCCCTGGCAGCACCACTTTCCGCCAACCGCAAGTTTTGCCTGTTCCAAGACTTGTTGGAATCCGAACACGCAGACCTGACTGCAATCTTCCTTATGGCGTGGGACATCAGCTGCATCCTCCAGGAACTCGACTCTGACTCCAGGGCTGCAGTGCTGACTTTCCTTCCTGTCAGAGGGGAGGTATTCCTCCTCAGCAGGGTGGTCCCTGGTGTACTCTGCAAAAACTCCTGGAGCTTGACCTTGGTAGGGTTGGAACCTTTCAGCTTACAGAGGGTCCTTAACTCTGCCATCGCTAGATGGAGGTAAGGGGTGAGGTTGAGTTCCACAACCATTTCCTCTGAGCTGCTCATTATGCTACTAAAGTAGGGAATACTTTTTAAACTACTTCTAGTTACTAATCCCTAATTTACAATAACTTTTTAAATCTAAAAAGAAATGATAAGGGGACTTAACCAAGGCCCTAGCAGGACTTTTACACATTTAGAAAAAATTGCCAAATTAAAAAATCAGTTTCTAAAGGCAATTTTTGAATTTAGTTGTATGATCAGGTATTGGCGGAGTAGTCCAGCAAATGCAAAGTCGTAGATCCCACCGCTGATGCATCAATGTAGAAAGCTGGCTCTGCATATACTATATCAAAATGAGATATAGGCCCTCATTACAACCCTCGTGGTTGGTGATAAAGCGGCGGTAATACAGCCAACAGGCTGGCAGTAACTATTGCCAAACTGTCCCAGAAACACAGCCACTTTACCACACCGACCTCCAGAGCTGAAACAACAGGCACCACGGTGGTATCCGCCTACAGCCAGAGGGAAGCCAGTGTTCCGCCCACTGTATTAAGACACATGATACCACCACCTTTTCCGAGGTGCTACCAACAACATCAAAAGCCTGGCAGAAACACTGCACAGAAGGGAAACGACTCACCTGTGGAGACTTAGGGAAGAACCACGCCGCTCGAACTTCATATATTTCAAATGCTGTTCTACGTCCTGCTCCACCACGAAGACCAAGAACGGCGAAGATGACCACGGTGAGTACAGCCCCCTAGCACACAGGGGTGGGGGAGGAAAAAGAGAGTGACACACACGCGCAACACCACCACCCCCAACACCATACACACAAGCAGATGCAGTAACATAACATATGTACCCCGTACCCCTCAGGAATAATGCAAGGACAACACGAATAGATTAAAGTGAGTGTAATAAGATAAATAAAGTAGTAGAACATGCATCCAATCTAAAAGTATATACATATTTACAAATCAGAGGACACTGCCCAGTCCTCATTGTCCGTGGGCCACAAGGCCACATTACAAAGTCCAAGGCCCCACTTGACTCCTGCAACAACACGGAGAAAACACTGCAAGGGGATCAGGTCAAAAATAGGCAGGCACCTCAGGGGGACTGGGAACGGAGGGCACCTCAGCCGGCAGATGGAACAACAACACTGCTCCTGGAGGGGGCAAAATACCTTGTGTGCTGTCCTGGGGAGTGCAAGGCCACAGTCTCTCAAGTGGGTGACTTGCCCACTGCTTGTTCCTGGGGAGTGCAAGGCCACAGTCTCTCAAGTGGGTGACTTTCCCACTGCTTGGTCCTGGGGAGAGCAAGGTCACAGTCCCTCAAGTGGGTGACTTACCACATGCTCTGGAGGGGGCAACATGCCGTGTGATCTTCATCCTTGGGAGGATGGGGTGAGTGGATGGCTTCTCCACTGGTTCTGGAGGCGGCATCGTGCCCTGTGATCTTCATCCTGGGGAGGATGGGGTGAGTGGATGGCTTCTCCACTGGTTCTGGAGGGGTCATCGTGCCCTGTGATCTTCATCCTGGGGAGGATGGGGTGAGTGGATGGCTTCTCCACTGGTTCTGGAGGGGGCATCGTGCCCTATGATCTTCATCCTGGGGAGGATGGGCTGAGTGGATGGCTTCTCCACTGGTTCTGGAGGGGACATCGTGCCATGTGATGCAGGTCTTAGGGAGTGCAAGGTCACAGTCTTTCAGCTGGGTGTCATACCCACAGGATTTGCAGGGGCAGGCCGCACAACAGCCCATGGATGCAGGACTACACACTGTCCGCCGGCGGTGTCGGCTGCTCAGTGGTGGTGATGCTTCTGCTGCTGATGGTGGTGGGGGGAAGCTCCAGCCCATCCCCTGCAGCCTCGGATGGCTGCCCACTGGTGCTGCTGCTGGTGGAGCTGGTGGTGGTGGTGGGGGGAAGCTCCTACCCATCCCCTGCAGTCTTGGACAGCTGCCCACTGCTGGTGGTCGTGCTGCTGGTGGTGCTGGTGGTGGAGGGGGGAGGCTCCTGCCCATCTCCTAAAGCCTTGGACGGCTGCCCACTGCTGGTGGTCATGCTGCTGGTGGTGCTGGTGGTGGAGGGGGGAGGCTCCTGCCCATCCCCTGCAGCCTCAGACGGCTGCCCACTGCTGGTGGTCGTGCTACTGGTGGTGGAGGGGGGAGGCTTCTGCCCACCCCCTGCAGCCTCAGACGGCTGACCAGTGCTGCTGCTGCTGCTGGTGGTAGTGGGGGCAAGCTCGTGCCCTTCCCCTGCCACCTCAGACAGCTGCACCACCATGGTTGGTGGTGTGGGCTCCGACTGAGTCCCAGCACCAGGCCCCTTGTCCTTACTGCCTGCTGGTGCAGGCCTCTTGCCCTTCCTGGCAGCAGCTGGGGATGGTCCCTTGGTCCACTTGGCAGCAGCTGGGGATGGCTCCTGGATCCTCTTGGCAGCAGCTGGGGGTGGCTCCTTGGTCCTCTTGCCAGCAGCTAGAGGTGGCACCTTGACCTTCCTGGCAGCACTTTCGGTAGGCACCCTTTCAGTGTGGCTGCCTGGTGCCCGGGATCCTTTCCCACCAGGAGTTGCTGTGGACATGACTGGGTCCGTGGACTGGGTGGCTGAGGTGCTTGCCTGAGTTTTAGTCACCCTAGCCAGACGTGAAGGACGGGGGGAGGGGTAGGGAAGAGGTCAATGGTGGAGAGGAAAAGCTGCTTAGGGACATTGGTGCGGGAAGAGGGTGAAGGTTTGGGAGTGGAGGAAGAGGGAGTGGTTGTAGGAGGTGTCTGTCTGCTGTGTTTGGGGGCAGGTGCATGGGCTGGATGCTGTTGTGAGGTGGATGGCTGTTGGGTGTCTGAGTGCTTGCGTTTCTGTATCTTGGGAGGAGGGGGACAGACACAGTGGGAGAGGACACAGGGGACGTGTGCATGGCTGTTGGGGTGGTGGCTGCCAGTGAGGTGTGTTATGACAGGTGTGCTGGAGATGGAGGTAGTGGATGAGGATGTAGTGCATGCAGGTGTGAATGTTGACGCAACTGGGAGGGAGGAGGATGACGAGGAGGAGGGAGCCACAGTGGAGGCATTGGATGTTGGTATGTCTGATTCTGGATGGTGTTTCAGTGAATGCCTGTGGGAAGATGTGTGGTGCCTGTGTTTGGCTGTGCCACTCTTGTGTGTTGTCCTGAGTGCATACTCGTCTGCCTGTGGGCTTGGGATAGGTGGGGGTTGAGGGGAATGGGATTGGGCAGAGGAAGTTGGAGGGGGGGGGGTGTGGAAACAGGGACAATGGCTGCCATCAGAGAGGAGGCCAGAGCCTGGATTGATCTCCGTTGGGCCACCAAGCCAGTGTGAATGCCCTCCAGAAATGCATTTGTTTGTTGCATTTGGGCTGCCATCCCCTGGATGCCATTAACAATGGTTGACTGCCCAACAGCCCAACAGAGATGGATCTCAGGAGGTCAATAGCCTCCTCACTCAGGGCAGCAAGGCTAACTGGGGCAGGGCCTGAGGTGCCTGGGGCAAAGGAGATGCCCACCCTGGGCACCACCCTGGGTGAGCAGGCACGGGCAACTCGCTGAGGGGCTGCTGGGAGGGCGGTGCTGGTACGGGGGGTTGGCTGCACCTGTAGCTGGGGTGGGCACAGAGGTGTCCGCCACCACCAGGGAGCTGGTATCCATGTCCGATCTGTCCCCTCCAGTCTCCGCCGTGGGGCTCCCTTTGCCCTCCATCACACTGGTGCCCTCATCGTCGGTGGACTCTGGTTCCTGGGTCCTGTGGGATGCAGCTCCCTCCATCGCTGGTGCCTCTGCTCCTCCGCCAGATGATCCTAATGCACATAAGGACAGGGCGACAAAACAAAAAGGGGGGAGAGACAAAGGATATACTTGGTTAATGGCTGCACCAACACCAGTGTTGGCGTACACAGCACCCTCACACAGAGGGGACAGCCCTACGCACTATGCAATACACTACCAGTAACAATGTTAATCACCAGGCAATGGGGAGGGATGCATACCGCCAACTATAGCATATGCCTACTAGCTAGATTTGAGCAATTCCCCCACCCGGATACCATCCAACCATGCGTAAGTTGCAATGATGGGCACTGAACTCACGCCCTTGTTGCTGCTGTGATGCCCCCAAGCGCCCATCCAGCTCGGGATAGGCCACCGCCAGTATGCGGGCCATCAGGTGGGTCAGGGTTCGATGGGCACCCCTTCCTCATTGGGAGGCCATCCAGAGCTGGTCCTCCGCCGTCTTCCGTGCGCAGCATCTCAGGTCCTCCCACCGTTTCCGACAGTGGGTGCTCCGCCTGCCGTAGACCCCCAGGGTCTGCACCTCCTTGGTAATGGCACGCCATATAACATTCTTTTGATGGGCGCTGACCTGCAGAGGAAATATACACAGGGAAAGGTATTAGTTAGACCGTCCTGCCTGTTACACTTGTGGCCCACCATAGCCCTTCCCATCCCCTTACGCACAGACATGCCCCAGTATACTTGCTGTACCCTGCCCAGGGCCCATCCACCAACCCCTCCTACACGAGGCCTTCACACACACCACTCCATGCATTCATGCCCCATGCATCGTGCTGACAGTGTACTCACCTGTTGGTCTGGAGGCACATACTACAGTCCGTACTGGGGTAGGACCCCATCCACTAGTCTCTCCAACTCTGCGGAAGTGAAGGCAGGGGCCCTTTCCTCAGTCACACGGGCCACAATAGGTTCCAGACACAGGTCACAGCAGTACATGCAGTGTAGGTCCTCTCCTGTTGAAGGTCAGGTAGCAAGTGAGTGTACAGATAGAAAATGGCGGTCACATCCACGGCGGTGCATACCGTCACCGCTGGCGTACATCACCCTTGGCCACAGTAACCCATTGGGCCCAATGTTATCCAATGAGGAGTTGCACAGCGGTTCATGACCGCCTCCCGCAACGGCGCAGTACGTCAGCGGAATTACCTCAGTTCCACCTGTCCCTCCACACAGGACAGGTGGGTGCCATTTCGGGGGGGAGGGGCAGGCCCTGGATAATAACTGCATCACAATTCAAAATAGGACATACAGGACAAATACCACTTACCCATTACAAATGAACCATCATGCATTCTACTGTTGTGGCGCTGATGTTCAGCTTGTGACCGTCTCCTCACTCTTTTGTCCCTTAGACTGCAACCACTGAGGATAAATAGGAGATGTAGACATCCTCCTGTGTACAGACCCCTGGTGGACTTGGCAACAATGGAGGACAGGAACATTATCCTCACCTACAGACTTGACAAGGCCACAATCACAGAGCTGTGTGCCCAACTGGAGCCTGACCTTATATCTGCTATCCGTCACCCCACTGGGATCCCTCCTCTTGTGGAGGTCCTATCTGTGCTCCATTTCTTGGCAACTGGTTCTTTCCAAGTGACAGTGGGCTTGGCAGCAGGATTGTCACAGCCAGTGTTCTCAATAGTGCTGACCAATGTGTTGTCTGCCTTGATTAAACACATGTGCAGCTACATCGTTTTCCACCAGGTTGAGGATTTGGCCACAGTGAAGGCTGACTTCTATGCATTTAGACATATCCTCAACATCATTGGGGCAAATGATAGAACCCATATTGCATTTGTCCCACCCCAGCAAAACGAACAGGTCTACAGAAATCAAAAAAGTTTTCACTCGATGGATGTGCTTATGGTGTGTTTGGCGGACCAGTACATCTCCCATGTCAATGCTAAGTATCCAGGCTCAGTGCACGATGCTTTTATCCTGAGAAATAGCAGCATCCCAAATGTGATGGGCCAACTCCAGAGGCACAGGGTGTGGCTAATAGGTGAGTGCTGGTTCCCACCCATTAGATGTTGGTGTATGGGTATGGTGTGGGCCATAAGGGTTAGTGCGTGGCTAACAGTTGTCCCTCAATATTTGCAGGTGACTCTGGTTACCCCAACCTCTCATGGCTACTGACCCCTGTGAGGAATCCCAGTACAAGAGCAGAGGAATGTTACAATGAGGCGCATGGGCAAACAAGAAGGATGATAGAGAGAACCTTTGGCCTCTTGAAGGCCAGGTTCAGGTGCCTCCATCTAACAGGTGGATCCCTGTGCTACTCACCCAAGAAGGTCTGCCAGATCTTCGTGGCTTGCTGTATGTTGCAGAACCTTGCCTTGAGACGCCATGTGCCATTTCTGCAGGAGGAGGAGGCTGGAGATGGCTGTTGTAGGAAAGTACCATATTCCTTGGCATGTTACCCCCATTTTTCACATGTATGTCAGTATTTTGTTGCCTGTCTCACTGGGATCCTGCTGGTCAGGACCCCAGTGCTCATAATTTATGGCCTAATGTGAATGCCTGTGTAGTGCCTAACTGTGTCACTGAGGCTCTGCTAACCAGAACCTCAGTGCTTATGCTCTCTCTGCTGTGCAGGGATGCCATTACACGGGTGCACTACATATAGGTCAATACCTATATGTAGCTTCACAATGATAACTCCGAATATGGCCATGTAACATGCCTAAGATCATGGAATTGTCCCCCCATTCCAAATCTGGTATTGGGGAGCCAATTCCATGTATCCTGGGGGTTCCACCATGGACCCCCAGTACTGCCAAACCAGCTCTCTGAGGCTTGCACTCAGCTACAGCTGCTGCCACCTCACAGACAGGGTTCTGCCCTCCTGGGGTCTGGGCAGCTCAGTCCCAGGAAGGCAGAACAAAGCATTTCCTCTGAGAGCAGGGTGTTACACCCTCTCCCTTTCAAAATAGGTGTTACAGGCTGGGGAGGGGTAGCCTCCCCCAGCCTCTGGAAATGCTTTGAAGGGCACAGATGGTGCCTTCCTTGCATAAACCAGTCTACACCGGTTCAGGGACCCCTACTCCCCTACTCTGGTGCGAAACTGGACAAAGGAAAGGGGAGTGACCACTCCCCTGTCTATCACCGCCCCAGGGGTGGTGCCCAGAGCTCCCCCAGTGTGTCCCAGACTTCAGCCGCCAGTGCCAGCAGGTGACGTCAGAGACCCCTCCTGATAGGTCCATACCTGATAAGGTAGTCAATCTCCCTCTCAGGGCTATTTAGGGTCTCTTCTGTGGGTTCTCTTCAGATTCTGCTTCAAGTTTCCTTCAGCAATCCTCTGCTACAACTTCAGACTCTTCTGACCTCGGATCAACCGCAGCATGCTCCAAGAAACGCTTTAACTGCAACACAGTGTCCACAAGAGACTCTTTTCTTCAGCAACCTCAGCTCCAAGTCAGCAACTGCAACAGTTTCCACGGTGTGCACGCTCTGGGGACTCCCTGTCTTCATCCTGCACCAGAAGGACCAATGAAATATCCTGTGGAGTGACGGAGTCACCCCTGCTCCAAGCAGACACCTTCCAAGACGATGACTGGTACCCTGGGACTCCTCTCACAGCGACGAGCGTGCTCCTAAGGACACAGAGGGTGGACATAATTGACATAGACTGTCCTGAGGTCCTGTTGACGCAATTTGGAGGAGGTAAGACCTTGCCTTCCCCGAGAGCGATGGTACCCCTGTGTACTGCGTCTTCTTCGCCTCCTTAGGACTCTGTGCACTCTGCAAAATTCCTTCATGCACAGCCTGGCCCAGATCCCCAGCACTTTGTCCTGCGATGCTCAACTCGCTGAGTTGTTCTCCGGTGGCGTGGGACCTTCTTTCGTTGTGCTGCATCAACTGCATTTTGCACCTACTTTGAACCCAGATCTTGCAACTCCTGGGGGTGCTGACTGGCATCCTGAGGGCTCTTTAAAGTGCTGAGAGCCCCCTCTTCCTGCTCACACAGAGTTGAGGCCCCAGGTCCCTCCAGGGTCCATCCAGCACCATTTTGACACAAAATGCACTTTTGTCGTAGCCAAGGCTTGTTGGCAACTTCCAACACAAAACCCCGTCTGCAACGATCTTCACACCGTGGGACATCTTTTGCACTATGCAGCAACCTGCTGGCATCTTCCTAGGGTGCATTCCTGCAGTCTTTGACTAACCAGGGACTCTTCTTTTGCACCCTCTTCTGGGTTGGCAGGGGTTCCTGTCCTTCCTGGAACTTCTTTCGACTTCTGGACTTGGTCCCCTTCCTTTGCAGGTCTTCAGGTCCAATAATACAGCAGCTGTTCTTTGCAGACTTGGTTGGCTGCTGCAAAATCCCCAAAATGAGGTGTAGTGTGTCCTAAGGAAACTTGCAGTACTTTACTCCTGCTGGGCTCTGGGGTGGGGTAATTTACTTACCTTTACTGTATATTTACTCTCCCAGCGATTCTGCATACATTACACTTGTCTTGGGGGGAAATCGTGATTTGCATTCCACTTTTTTAGTATATGGTTTGTGTTGCCCCAGACCTATTTACTCCCATTGCATTCTATAGGAATTCCAACTGTTTGCATTGTTCTATGACTATTTTGACTATTTACTTGTCTAATTTTGGTGTCTAGTGTATATACTGTGTATAATACTTACCTCCAGAAGGAGTATTGTCTATATGATTTTTTTGGTACTGTCACTGTAGGAGGCTGGCCTGGCTTATAGTGGGTACCTTGTGGTACTTACACCTTGTGCCAGGTCCAGTTATCCCTTATTAGTAGATTAGTAGTGTTCTAGTAGCTTAGGCTGATAGAGGTAGCTATAGCAGAGCAGCTTAGGCTGAACTAGGAGACATGCAAAGCTCCTACTATACCACTTATATCATATAACACCATATCACAAGAAACACAATACTCAGAGTTACTAAAAATAAAGGTACTTTATTTTAGTGACAATATGCCAAAAGTATCTCAGAGTATATATACTCCCTTAGGAGGTAAGTAATATGCACAAAATCTACAAACAAACCAAAATCAGGTAAGTAAAACACTTACAAAAGTAGTGCAAACACTGTAGAACACAATATAATGCAATAGGAGACAATAGGCCTAGGGGCAACACAAACCATATACTCCAAAAGTGGAATGCGAACCACGAATGGGCCCCAGGCCTAGTGTAGTATGTAGAGGGTTGCTGGGAGTGTAAGAAAACAATAAGGGTGTCCAAGATACCCCACCCCAAGACCCTGAAAAGTAGGAGTAAAGTTACCATATAAACCCAGAAAGACAGTAAAGTCGAGATAGGAGATTCTGCAAAGACAACAACTGACTGCAAAGCACTGAAGACTGATTCCTGGACCTGAGGACCTGCAAAGGAGGGGGACCAAGTCCAAGAGTCACGCAAGTGTCCAGGGGGGGCAGGAGCCCACTAAACCCCGGATGAAGGTGCAAAAGGGCTGCCACCGGGTAGAAGAAGCCAAAGATTCTGCAACAACGGAAAGTGCCAGGAACTTCTCCTTTGGTCAGAAGATGTACCACGGCGTGCTGGAGGATGCAGAGTTGTTTCCACACAGAAAGACCACAAACAAGCCTTGCTAGCTGCAAGAGTTGCGGTTGAAGGTTTTGGGTGCTGCCAGGGCCCATGAAGGATCAGGAGGTCGCCCCTTGGAGGAGGAGACAGAGGAGGCACTCAGCAACACAGAGAGCCCATGCAGAAGCAGGCAGCGCCCGCAGAAGCACCTGAACACGCATTCAGAAGATCTGAGCATGGCAGTCATCTCAGTACAACAAAAGAGGGTCCCACGAAGTCGGAGTCCAACTCACAGAGTTGAGCAATGCAGGACAGAGTGTTGGGGACCTGGACTAGGCTGTGCACAAAGGAAGTCTTGCAAAAGTGCACAAAAGCCCAAGCAACTGCAGTTCATGCAGCACACAGGATTACTGTCTGGCGTGGGGAGGCAAGGACTTACCTCCACCAAATTTGGACAGAAGGGCCACTGGATTGTCAGGGTCACTTGGATCCAGCTCCTGTGTTCCAGGGACCACGCTCGTCAAGATGAGAGGGGACCCAGAGGACCGGTGATGCAGAAGTTTGGTGCCTGCGTTAGCAGGGGGAAGATTCCGTTGACCCACGGGAGATTTCTTCTTGGCTTCCAATGCAACGTTAAGGCAGACAACCCTCAGAGCATGCACCACCAGAAACAGTTGAGAAAGCCAGCAGGATGAGGCGCTACAATGTTGCTGGTAGTCTTCTTGCTACTTTGTTGTGGTTTTGCAGGCGTCCTGGAGCAGTCAGCGGTCGATCCTTGGCAGAAGTCGAAGAGATAAGTGCAGAGGAACTCTGGTGAGCTAATGCATTCGTTATCTGATGAGAAACCCACAGGAGAGACCCTAAATAACCCTCAGAGGAGGATTGGCTACAGAGTGAGGTAAGCACCTATCAGGAGGGGTCACTGACGTCACCTGCTGGCACTGGCCACTCAGAGTTCTCCATTGTGCCCTCACACCTCTGCATTCAAGATGGCAGAGGTCTGGGACACACTGGAGAAGCTCTGGGCACCTCCCCAGGGGAGGTGCTGGTCAGGGGAGTTGTAACTCCCCTTTCTTTTGTCCAGTTTCATGCCAGAGCATGGCTGGGGGGAATCCCTGAACCGGTGTAGACTGGCTTATGCAAGGAGGGCACCATCTGTGCCCTTCGAAGCATTTCCAGAGGCCAGAAGAGGCTACTCCTCTCAGGCACTTAACACCTATTTCCAAAGGGAGAGGGTGGAACACCCTCTCTCAGAGGAAATCCTTTGTTCTGCCTTCCTGGGACTGGGCTGCCCAGGCCCCAGGGGGGCAGAAACCTGTCTGAGGGTTGGCAGCAGCGGTAGCTGCAGAGAAAACCCCAGCAAGCTAGTTTGGCAGTACCCAGGCTCTATGCTAGAGAACCGGGGATGCATGGGATTGTCCCCCCAATACTAGAATGGTATTGGGGTGACAATTCCATGATCCTAGACATGTTACATGGCCATGTTCGGAGTTACCATTCTGACGCTACATATAGGTATTGACCTATGTGTACTTCACACGTGTAATGGTGTCCCCGCACTCACAAAGTCCGGGGAATTTGCCCTGAACAATGTGGGGGCAACTTGGCTAGTGCCAGGGTGCCCTCACACTAAGTAACTTTGCACCTAACCTTCACTAAGTGAGGGTTAGACATATAGGTGACTTATAAGTTACTTAAGTGTAGTGTAAAATGGCTGTGATATAACGTGGACGTTATTTCACTCAGGCTGCAGTGGCAGTCCTGTGTAAGAATTGTCAGAGCTCCCTGTGGGTGGCAAAAGAAATGCTGCAACTCATAGGGATCTCCTGGAACCCCAATACCCTGGGTACCTAGGTACCATATACTAGGGAATTATAAGGGTGTTCCAGTGTGTAGGAGGCTGGCCTGGTTTGTTGTTAGCACCAAGGGGTACTTACACTCTGCACCAGGTCCAGGTATCCCTTATTAGTGTAGAAGAGGTGTCTAGCAGCTTTGGCTGATAGAAAAGGGTAGCTTAGCAGAGCAGCTTAGGCTGAACTAGGATACATGCAAAGCTCCCACTATACCACTAGTGTCATATGCACAATATCATAAGAAAACACAATACACAGATATACTAAAAATAAAGGTACTTTATTTTTATGACAATATGCCAAAAGTATCTCAGTGAGTACCCTCAGTATGAGGATAGCACATATACACAAGATATATGTACACAATACCAAAAATATGCAGTAATAGCAATAGAAAGCAATGCAAGCAATGTACAGTCACAATAGATTGCAATGAGAGCACATAGGTATAGGGGCAACACAAACCATATACTCTAGAAGTGGAATGCGAACCACTAATGGACCCCAAACCTATGTGAGCTTGTAGAGGGTCGCTGGGACTGTAAGAAAACAGTGAGGGTTAGAAAAATAGCCTACCCCAAGACCCTGAAATGTAGGTGTAAAGTGCACCTAAGTTCCCCAGAGAGCACATAAGTCGTGATAGGGGAATTCTGCAAGGAAGGCCAACACCAGCAATGCAACAACGATGGATTTCCAAACGAGAGTACCTGTGGAACAAGGGGACCAAGTCCAAGAGTCACACTCAAGTCGGGAGTGGGCAGATGCCCAGGAAATGCCAGCTGTGGGTGCAAAGAAGCTGCCACCGGATGGTAGAAGCTGTGGATTCTGCAAGAACGAAAAGGACTAGTAACTTCCCCTTTGGAGGATGGATGTTCCACGTCGTGAAGAAGCTTGCAGAGGTGTTCCCGTGCAGAAAGACCGCAAACAAGCCTTGCTAGCTGCAAGGGTTGCGGTTATGCTTTTTGGATGCTGCTGTGGCCCAGGAGGGACCAGGATGTCGCCAATTGCGTGAGGAGACAGAGGGGGCGTCCAGCAAGACAAAGAGCCCACTCAGAAGCAAGCAGCACCCTCAGAAGTGCTGCAACAGGCACTACAAAGAAAAGTGAACCGTAGCTCACCCGAAGTCACAAAAGAAGGTCCCACGACGCAGGAGGACAACTAAGGAAGTTGTGCACTGCAGGTTAGAGTGTCGGGGACCCAGGCTTGGCTGTGCACAAAGGAAATCCTGGAAGAGTGCACAGGAGCCGGAGCAGCTGCAAATCACGCGGTACCCAGCAATGCAGTCTAGCGTGAGGAGGCAAGGACTTACCTCCACCAACTTGGACTGAAGAGTCACTGGACTGTGGGAGTCACTTGGACAGAGTTGCTGAGTTCCAGGGACCACGCTCGTCTTGCTGAGAGGGGACCCAGAGGACCGGTGATGCAGTCTTTTGGTGACTGCGGTTGCAGGGGGAAGATTCCGTCGACCCACAGCAGATTTCTTCGGAGCTTCTAGTGCAGAGAGGAGGCAGACTACCCCCACAGCATGCACCACCAGGAAAACAGTCGAGAAGGCGGCCGGATCAGCGATACAAGGTTGCAGTAGTCGTCTTTGCTACTTTGTTGCAGTTTTGCAGGCGTCCAGAGCAGTCAGCGGTCGATTCCTTGGCAGAAGGTGAAGAGAGAAATGCAGAGGAACTCTGATGAGCTCTTGCATTCGTTATCTAAAGAATTCCCCAAAGCAGAGACCCTAAATAGCCAGAAAAGGAGGTTTGGCTACTTAGGAAGGAGGATAGGCTAGCAACACAGGTAAGAGCCTTACAGAAGGAGTCTCTGACGTCACCTGCTGGCACTGGCCACTCAGAGCAGTCCAGTGTGCCAGCAGCACCTCTGTTTCCAAGATGGCAGAGGTCTGGAGCACACTGGAGGAGCTCTGGGCACCTCCCAGGGGAGGTGCAGGTCAGGGGAGTGGTCACTCCCCTTTCCTTTGTCCAGTTTCGCACCAGAGCAGGGCTGGGGGATCCCTGAACCGGTGTAGACTGGCTTATGCAGAGATGGGCATCGTCTGTGCCCATCAAAGCATTTCCAGAGGCTGGGGGAGGCTACTCCTCCCCAGCCCTGACACCTTTTTCCAAAGGGAGAGGGTGTAACACCCTCTCTCTGAGAAAGTCCTTTGTTCTGCCTTCCTGGGCCAAGCCTGGCTGGACCCCAGGAGGGCAGAAACCTGTCTGAGGGGTTGGCAGCAGCAGCAGCTGCAGTGAAACCCCAGGAAAGGCAGTTTGGCAGTACCTGGGTCTGTGCTAGAGACTCGGGGGATCATGGAATTGTCTCCCCAATGCCAGAATGGCATTGGGGTGACAATTCCATGATCTTAGACATGTTACATGGCCATGTTCGGAGTTACCATTGTGACGCTATACATATGTAGTGACATATGTATAGTGCACGCGTGTAATGGTGTCCCCGCATTCACAAAGTCAGGGGAATTTGCCCTGAACAATGTGGGGGCACCTTGGCTAGTGCCAGGTGCCCACAAACTAAGTAACTTAGCACCCAACCTTTACCAGGTAAAGGTTAGACATATAGGTGGCTTCTAAGTTACTTAAGTGCAGTGGTAAATGGCTGTGAAATAACGTGGACGTTATTTCACTCAGGCTGCAATGGCAGGCCTCAGTAAGAATTGTCAGAGCTCCCTATGGGTGGCAAAAGAAATGCTGCACCCCATACGGATCTCCTGGAACCCCAATACCCTGGGTACCTCAGTACCATATACTACGGAATTATAAGGGTGTTTCAGTATGCCAATGTAAATTGGTGAAATTGGTCACTAGCCTGTTAGTGACAATTTGGAAAGAAATGAGAAAGCATAACCACTGAGGTTCTGGTTAGCAGAGCCTCAGTGAGACAGTTAGTCATCATACAGGTAACACATACAGGGCACACTTATGAGCACTGGGGCCCTGGCTGGCTGGGTCCCAGTGACACATACAACTAAAACAACATATATACAGTAAAATATGGGGGTAACATGCCAGGCAAGATGGTACTTTCCTACACAGTGTGCCAATGAGAATTGGTAAAATTAGTCGCTAGCCTGCAGTGACAATTTTAAAAGCAGAAAGAGCATAAACACTGAGGTTCTGGTTAGCAGAGCCTCAGTAATAGTTAGGCACCACACAGGCAACACATACAGGGCACACTTTATGAGCACTGGGGTCCTGGCTAGAAGGATCCCAGTGACACATGCAAAAACAACATACATACAGGTAGAAAATGGGAGTAACATGCCAGGCAAGATGGTACTTTCCTACAGTCACCCAAATAAATACCTTTATTTTTGGTAACACTGGATATTGTCCTTGCTTGTGCATAAGTACTGTGTAACTATAAAAGGTATTGCATGAGCTTTGCATGTCTCCTAGTTCAGCCTAAGCTGCTCTGCTATAGCTACCTCTATCAGCCTAAGCTGCTAGAACACTACTACATTTCACAAATAAGGGATAATTAGACCTTGTGTAAGGTGTAAGTACCCAAGATACCCACTACAAACCAGGCCATCCTCCTACAGCCATGGGGCAGCAGTGGACCCTTTGGACAGTGAAGATGAGGAGGCAGAGGATGAGGACAGCAGAACTGCAGTGATTCGTCAATACTTCCAATGACATGCAGGTAAGACAGTGTAACTTCACATTTCCATTACACCTTTATGTTTGACATTGTCACTGGCAGGCTGTGAATTCCCATGTCTATGCCCACTCACTGTACCCTTTTTAACGCTTTTTGCAGAAGTTGGTGCCCCAATATTGCTCCTGGTGTGTTCACTGCAGCAAACTACAGGTCTTTCCTATGTATACATTACTGTACAATTAAATTGCAATGTTTAAACCTTGTTAAATGAATACATACTTAAATAATTTGACATACTCCATACTTGCATTTTTTTAAAGTGTGTTTATTGCAGTGCTCTGAAGAAAAGGGGAAAGTGCAATGGGCTGGGGTGATGATGGAGAAAATTCCAGGGTAGAGTCCAGTCTATTTGTAGCGCACAGTTGCATTGTCCAAGGGGGCATTGGAAGGGGAGCAATGGCAGTTCAAAGGGGACAGGGTGACAGAGTGGGACACAAGGGTGACAATCAGGAGAGTTTTATTTCCTGGCAGGGTCTTGGCAATAGTCTCTGGCTTCTGCCTGGATCGCAGGGAATGTTTGTGTGGTGGTTCTCCTTCTGCAGGGGGGGGGGTGCTGATGGCCTGTTGGTCCTGTGGCAGGGCCTCCTGTCCACTAACGGAGGTGGAGGGCTGTTCATTAGTCTGGCTTGTGGCAGGGGCCCGCTGGTGTGACACTGCCTCCCTCATTATGTTGGCCATGTCTGCCAGTCAGCATGGCAGTATGTGGGATTTACTGCCAATGTCATAATGAGGTCCATAGTGTGCACAGAGTCCAGCGGTTCCAGAGAGGCTAACCAGAGGCTAATGTAGATAATACTAATGCTCTCTTTTGTGGTAGTGTGGTTGAGCAGTTAGGCTTATCAGAGGGTCGTGCAAAGCATTTGTTGTACATACACAGACAATAGAAGAAACACACGCTCAATGACTTAACTCCAGACCAATGGTTTTTATATAGCAAAAATATATTTTCTTAATGTATTTCTAGAACCACAAGATTCAAGTTGCAGGTAAGTACTTCAATAGATTCGTATTTCACACATGTATTAACAGTACTTTGAAATCAAAAAGTTATACAGTTTTTTAAATATTGGCAATTATCTGTTTAAAAAGTTGACAGTGCAATTTTCGGGAAACTGTTCCTTGGGGGAAGAAAAGTTAGTATAATTTACAGGTAAGTACTTGACTTACAGTTTGAGTATCCAGGGGTTAGGAAGTCCACAGGTTGGTGTTTACGTTAACCCCAAACACCCACCACCAGCAACACGGGCCAGCTGGGTGCAGAGGCCAAAGTTGAGACAAAATTAACATGGGCTGCTATGGAGACGGGGCGCTCGGAATCAGGCCTGCCTTTAGGTAAGTACCCGCAATTTCAGGGGGCAGACCTGGAAGGTTTAGAGGAGCACTGGGGGGGCCACACGTAGGCACCAAACATACACCTTCAGCGGCACAGGTGCAGCTGTGTGCAAGGTGCAAACAAGGCATCAGGTTTCCAATGCTTCTCCATGCAGGAAACCGGGGGGGGGGGCGTGGCTTGCCAGCCAAGATGGCGGGCGCGAGCTGAGTGAGCTCCGGGATGGCATCGGCCGATAAATTTCTGTTCGGCTATGCATACGTGAGCGGAGTCTGCCGGGAGTTGGCTGTGCCGTTCGGGTGATCTGGGGGGGGCGGCGTGAGTGCCGTTGGAGCTGCCTCCCTGCAGCATGACATGAAATGAGAGGCCTGTCCTGGGGCAGCTGCATCCATGAGGCCCAATCAGATTGGAGTCTAGCGGAAGCACAAACTGAGACCTGACGAGGTGAGACAGGCTGTGTTGGACTGGGCGAGGTGGCGGTGGAATGGGGCCGAGGCCCTGTGACAGCGGGGACCTACCTGATTCAGATGGCCATTGCTTCTGCTCCCATCACTGGCGGTGAGAGGCATACCTGGGGCGGGTCTGTTACTGGGCCTAAGTGGGAACACCACAAAGCGCGGACCTAGAGGTTTGAGGGGAGACTCCGCTCCGACCAACTGCTCCCCCCTGTGGCCTGCTCAGTCATACTGGAACCATTAATCACAGCCAAGACCAATCACTGGGGTTGCTGATTGGCAAGACCCCTGCAAATCCGGTCATCGCGGGGAGGAGGGCTCCTCGTGCTGCTGTGCCTTGACCTTCCTACTGTGCATGCAAGCAGGCCTCCCGCGCCCCTCTTGAGCTGTATTTTGCCAGCGCCACAACTGCATCCTGTGCCGATGCACGCTGGCCCCTCGGACCTCGCAATGGCAGGAATGGGCCACCTTCGTTCTGGAACAGGGGCTAAGCTGCAGACATCGAGGACTGAGGCCTTACACCCCGACACCCACAAATTAGAGGCAGTGCTGGTGGCTGTGGAGCAGATAGGCACCTCCCTAGATCAGGCTCAGACCTCGCTGGAGAGCAAAATTGATAAAGTGGCCAGCGATCTCACCCTGCTTCATGCGGACCACCGCAAGCTAGCAGACAAAACCCGCTCACTAGAAGACCAGTTGCACCTGGCGCCCAAGACAGATCAACTGGAGACTTTGCTGCAGATGGCGCTGGACTGGATAGGGGTGCTGGAACATTGTGCAGAAGATGCAGAGGGGCGCACCAGGAGGAATAACATTTGTGTTATCAGCCTCTTGGAGGGTCTGGAGGGCCCGGACGGGGTCGCCTATTATGAAACCTGGCTCTGGGAACTGGTCCCAGAGGGTTCATTGACACCTTTCTTTTCTGTTGAGCGAGCCCACATGGTCCCCATGAGGGCCCGATCGCTGGGCGATGGGCCAAGCCCCTTCCTGCTCCACCTGTTGCACTATGCAGACAGAGATATTATCCTGCATGCAGTAAGATCACTCCCGACAATCCGAGTGGACAATACCCCAGTTATGCTGTTCCCAGATTACACCATCGCCGTACAAAAAGAACATGTTTCCTTTTTATCAGTAAAACGCAAACTCCGCGCACTTAACTTGTCATACTCCCTCCTCTTTCCCGCCAGGCTGCGATTATCAACTGATGGTTAAACACACTTCTTTGACACACCAGAGGCAACCTAGGAATGGCTGGAATCCACAGGCCTGATCAGTCAATGAGACACTGAAGCAGAAAGACCAGCGGCACGGGGTCTGCAATTCCGCAAATGGAGAAGTCGCAAACGGCGTGTAGTTGCCCCGAAGGAAGTGAGACATGCTCCTGATCTAGAACAGATTTTACAGGAGCGCCGTTGTGCACTACAATCTGCAGCAGCTATCAGTGTTCCATCAGTCACCTTGGAGGTAGACGCAGAGCGTCCTGGATCCCCATCTGGACTGTTCTTTCCCACCGCTGCCCACTGCACTTGATTTGGCGGCTGCACGCGCATTACGAAGCTGGCTCCAGAACTGGCAATTGTTAGACATATGTCATCAACACAACGCTAACACCAGGGTCTGTTCATTTTTTTCTGCCTCACACCAACTACATGTCCGTCTTGACAGAATAGTATGCACCACTAACCTGTACCCTGCAGTGCCTGTACCCTGAAGTGCTCAGGACTGACTATTTCGGCTGCACTCATTCAGATCATAACCCACAGCTTATGCAACTGGGATGGGACGCGCCTTCTTCAAGCATTCCCACACGGAGCTGTTAGAAGACGCAGCATTCATAACATCATAGATAGAGCGATTCCTGAATATTTCGAACATAACAATGGCACAGCGTCCCCCGGTCTTATCGAATGGGAAGCATTTAGGCCCATATTTATACTTTTTGACGCACAACTGCGCCAACGCAGTTGTGTGTCAAACATTGTACCGCCGGCTAACGCCATTCCAACGCACCATGCGGGCGCCTTATTAATGGAATGACGTTAGCCGGCGCTGCTGACTGGTGTGCGTAAAAAAAAATTACTCACACCAGGCAGCGCCGGCGTATGGGAAAATGGGGGTTGTGCGTCAAAAAATGGTGCAAGTCAGGTCTGAGGCAAAATTCAGGCCACAAACCGGATTTGCGCCATTTTTTTTGACGCCCAACCTCCATTGACATGACTCCTGTCTTAGCAAAGACAGGAGTTATGCCCCCTTGCCCAATGGCCATGCCCAGGGGACTTATGTCCCCTGGGCATGGGCATTGGGCATAGTGGCATGTAGGGGGGCCCAAATCAGGGCCCACTATGCCACAAACAAAATCAGAAAAAAATACTTACCCGAACTTACCTTTACTTCCCTGGGATGGGTCCCTCCATCCTTGGTTGTCCTCCTGGGGTGGGCAAGGGTGGCAGGGGGTGTTCCTGGGGGCAGGGGAGGGCACCTCTGGGCTCCTTCCGAGCCCACAGGTCCCTTAACGCCTGCCCTGACCCAGGCGTTAAAAAACGGCACACATCAGGCTGTGCGCTGTTTTTTAAGGCCCACCCCCTCCTGTGCGTCAAAATGACGCCAGAGTATAAATAAGGGGCACAGACCTTAAAGTCATTTTTTGGAAGGGAACGCCTACCTTGCATATAATTAACGCAAGGCTGGTTCCCCCTTCCAAAAAATGACGCACATGGCGGAATTTTGACGCCCGTGGGTCGGACGTCAAAGTATAAATATGGGGCAGGGTTTGCGCTGATTGTGCGTCAAAAATTTTGACGCAAATTCGGCGCAAACAGAGTATAAATATGCCCCTAAAAGTCTTCATCAGAGGCCATTGTATGGGCATACAGTGGAACCTGCGAAAATTCATTGAGCGCGACCTGAGTGGAGAGGTCTCTGATGCAATATGAACAAAATGCTGCCCAACACTCCTCAAAAACTCACTGACTGTCGACCGTCCTAGCAGAAGATATATCCCTATTAGAAAGAGTGCGCTGTCTACATTATGCGGCCAATTCGGCCTGCACACACGCTACGGTCGACCAATTGGGCAAATTGCTATCCTGGCTAATTCGACAAGAACAAGACCGTGTTCCTATTATGCAATTCTGCTCAGCAATAGGGGATATGCTGAGACACTTTACCATTCCTCTGTAACAACAGATTTGACGGACTACGACAAATTGTTCTCCCTGGCCATTTTGCCTCGACTGACGGACGGCCAGCGAGGAGAACTAAAGAAGATGCAGAGGGGCGCTATGGACACTATTTGAGGTACACGATAGCATACATGCGTTGTCAGCAGGCAAAACCTCAGGCCCTGATGGCGTTCCATCCAACTTTTATAAGTCCTTCTCTACAATACCGGGTCCTCGCCTTCTTCGTCTCTATGAGGAGGCATTGCAGGCAGCATCCCTACTTGCATAGCAACGAGAGGCGCTGCTGGTGTCGCTCCTCAAGGCCGGCAAGGATCCGATGGAGTTAGGCTCTTATAGACCACTGGCGATGCTCAACACTGACTAAAAAATCTTGGCCAAGGCCTTGGTGTCGCAACTGGCACCCCTGGTCCCTCAGCTGGTCCACCCGGATCAAAACAGCTTTGTGCCAGCTTATGACACCTCCCACAACATTAGACGCCTGTTTAGAGTCATGAGATACTCAACGCAGGATCGGCCTCATGCAGGGTGTCTGGTGCTCAATTTGGAGAAAGCCTTTGACTCTCTGGAATGGCCCTGCTTGTTCAAGTCACTGCAGCGATTTGGTCTCAGCCCCCATTTCCTACACATGGTGAGACTATTGTATACCCGGCCCCACTTTGGGGTTAAGGTTGGCATGATGATCTCTGAACCAGTTGAGGTGGGCAGGGGTACTCAACAATGCTGCCCTCTCTTTCCGCTGCTGTTTTCTCTGGCAATGGAGCCCTTGGCAGTGGAACTTAGCAGGAGGGGAGAGGCGTGGAGCATCCGACTAGGCTATGGCCCACACACCATATCTTTATATGCAGATGATCTTCTTTTGTACTTCAGAGATATTGATAACATCCCTACTGAAATTGCAGACACGCTGCAATGATTTGCCGCTCTATCTGACCTGCGTGTTAACTGGGAAATCATGCCTCTTCTCCTTCAATTCCAATCTGCCGGACCCTGGCAACTCAGGACGTTCTGATACCTGGGTATACACATATTTCACAGGGAGGAGGACCATCATGATGGAAACCTCAGAAAGGCAGTTTCATCTATCTGTTCCCAGATGAATTTTTGGCAAACACTGCCACTTGCAGTAGCAGGAAGAATCGCCCTCCTGGGATGGTAGTCCCCCCTCGCTTATTATACGTCTTCTCCAATTTACACTACTATGTCCCATCCAGTTTTTTAAAGAAAATTGGAACCCAGAATAAGAGAGATTATCTAGAACAAAGGCTGATGCAGAGTAGCGCTGAAGAAGCTCTATTCACCTCTGACCAAGGCGGCCTGTCGGTGACAAATACGGAACAGTATTACCTGGCCTCTCAGCTTCAGTGGGTGGCGCAATGGCTGTCTGGCCTTCAACTGTCTGACACGGTAACCAGTTCCCCACCTTGGACACTTTCACGTATCCTGCACCTCTTACACCCTCCCACGATCGCAAAGTCACCTGTAGAGCTTTTATTAAGTGTGGCTCATCATTGCTACTGCAGGTGTCTGCACCTCACGACTGCACCCATTCCCTATGCCCCGGCACTGGCACTGCTGGGTACACAGCACGGTTCACGGCTCACGACCACTGCTGAACTAGAGCCTTGGCACTCTGCCAATTTATACACGCTGGGTGACCTCTATAATGAAAGTAGACTCACTCCATTTAATGTATTGACAGCAGAGATGGGTCTACCGGCGGGACAGTTTCTACTATACAACTCACTGGTGAAGGCTCTATCGCACAGGTGGGGAGATATGGCATCCTAACCCCCAATACACTTACTAGTGAAGTACATACAGGTTATGGGACAAGGCAGGCACCTGATACGGTGGTTCACTGACGCGCTCAGAATACACACGATATACACCCACACTGCGCTGCGCACCAGCTGGGAAGGTGTCTTGGCCGAATCCTTTACTGAAAAAAAGCATGGGAAGTGGCATTATCCAGCCATACTCACATCCCCTGCAACTCCAGATTCTGCCTTATCCAGTTTTATATTATTCACAGAGCTTACCTCACACCAGCCTGCATTAACAAATACTTCTGTCGAGTGGATGCTCCTTGCCCCTGCTGTAAGCTGATGGGGCGGATCTCCTTCACATGCTGTGGTCTTGTCCCTCTTTAAACCTTTATTGGCATGGAGTAACGTCTTGCCTATCGACATGCACATCACGCCCACTATTATCTACTTGGGAATCCTGTATCCTGGGTCTCTTCCCAAGAGATAGGAAGCATAAAGCCTCCACAAGATTTCTGGACATTGGACTTCTGACAGCCAAGCGCCTAGTCACTAAGAGATGGAAAGCTACTGAACCTCCATCCACAATAGTGTGGGAGAATTATTTTCTGGTGTTGGCGGAAGCTGAGGGAGTAGCGCTTGGCCTGTGAGCTGCGGGTACAGTGGTCTTTTAGGTGTCGGATATCTTCATCCGGAGCTTTCACTGTCAGGGGGGTCTTTGGGATTCCTTCTGCAGGAGTTGTCATGGAGGGGTGGAGAGGTCAACCCGGGGTGGGCACCTTCTCGCAATCGCCTGGGGACTCTCTTTAGCTAGTTGGCCAAGCTGGTCACCGGCCACAGGCATCGGGTGCAGAGTGGTCAGGACTCACGGATCCGGGAGGCTCTGGAGTCCTTTGGTTGTCGTTTCTTTGTGAACAGGGCCACTGTCCTCTGGAGTTCTTGGTTCTTTGGGATGCAGGGCAGTCTTCTGGAGCTTAACAGAGATCGCTTGTCCCACTGGATGTGTTGCTTTCTTGTTGCAGGTTCTTCGAAGCAGGAGACAGGCTGGTAGGGCTGGGGCAGAGTCAATTTGCATCTTCCTTCTTCTCTGCTGGGGGTTCAGCTTAGCTCTCCTTCTTTCTTGTCAGCTCGCCAGGTGTCTGGTGAGCTGGGTTCAGGGAGGTCCTTAAATCCTGGATTTAGGGGTGTTGCATGGGTCAGAGGGCAGTAGCCCATGGCTACTGTCCATCAGGGTAGCACACCCTTCTTATGTCCACTCCCTTTTAGGAGAGGGACCCAAACCTAACCCTATTGGTCCCTGTCCTCCAAATCAAGATGGAGGATTCTGGAGGAAGGGGGTCACGTCAGCTGTGGACAACTTAGGGGTCCTAGCTAGGGTTTTCCCTAATTTTCCAGCCAGACTTGCCGCCAAAAGTGGGGCTTTGTCTGGAGGACGGGCAACTCCACTAGCTGGAGTGCCCTGGGGTGTCAGGGAGACCAGATCCTCGGGGCCTGCACATGTTCCCAACATGTCCACCACTAGACAGCTCCAAAACTCCAATAGATATACCACAGAGCATGAGAGGGTCCAAGTGGGGGAAAAGGGGATTAGGTAGGGGACAGCTGAGAAGGAGACCTGTAGGAAGCAAGAGGTTAAACAACACAATGTCAAGATATAATCACATTGACTTTCAATAGACTATGGTTCTAAGAATTCTTATACTGTAATCATGGATAACCTAGAACATGACTATAACTAGGCCTCAAGAAATCTAGGTACCTGGAAAAATCAAGAATGGGTTAGTACAATGTTTCATATGAGCTTTTCAGGAAATATCATATACTATCTCGAATACAAGAACCTTCTTCAAAATAGTTTCAGAATAAACATTGCATTTTTTAAACGAGGACAAAGGCTATGTGAACATTCCATAAAAAAACAACAGGAAATGTACTAGGAGCTTAATTAGCACAAAGAATGCCGCATTTTGAATTAAGCGTTTCGAGAAAACCAAAAGCTCAGGATAAATGTGTGCACCTCAACAAACAGTGCACACCAAAGTATTCAATGCCATGAAAAGATCGGGCGCACAGCCGATCTGAAAATCAAGAGTTTACTGTCAGAAAAGAATCGCACACCTTGCTGCAGATTCAAGGTTTCACAATGCAAATGTCATGAAATGATCGCGCACACTGCTGCCCCTCTGAATGTCAAGGTTAAATGCCAGACAATAAATCGCGCACCATGCCAATACGAATCAATACGGGGGTCGAGGGCCCAGCCCGACCTCCGCCTTTCCGCCCTGCTAAAGGATCGTCAATATAATGAGGGCAAGCCTGGAAATATAATTGTAGGCCTCTGGGAAAGGAGCTCAGGAAGTTGCTGCTGATCTGCACCGGGACCTCCGAATAGTGAGCACGTGGAGCTGGGCTGGCTCCCTTATATAGAGTCAAGCCCAGCCCACAAACCACACCCAGTCATACAGCAGGGAAAGCTTCTAGAAGGTCCTAGAAAGGGACCACACCCTGACACACTCGGTAAGCCTGCAGCAATACCTTGCAAATGAACAGCTATTGCAAACATCATTAATAGTGGTTTTCAAGGTTAAACTCTGCAATGCAAAAGGTTAACAAACTGCATATAAACATAATGCATAAATTATGCCTTTGCATAAAGACTGGGTTTTTGCATTTTAGTCACCCATTGAGTGCGCACTGTCCTGATGTTGGCATGGGGCACTGTAACCAGGGACTTGAGCCTTTGAGGCTCACCTCCAGGTGTTACAGTTCCTGCAGGGGGGAGGTGTGAAGCACCTCCACCCAGGACAGGCTTTGTTTCTGGCCACAGAGAGCACAAACGCTGTCACCCCATGTGGTCAGAAACTTATCTGAAAGTGGCAGGCTGGCACAGACTGGTCAGTCCTGCACTAGCAGTTTGGCTAAAATACATGAGGCATCTCTAAGATGCCCTCTGGGTGCATCTTACAATAAATCCTGCACTGACATCAGTGTGGGTTTATTGTGCTGAGAGGTTTGATACCAAACTTCCCAGTATTCAGTGAAGCCATTATGGAGCTGTGGAGTTTGTAAAGACAAAGTCCCAGACCATATACTCAGTATTGCTACACTGCACTTACAATGTCTAAGAATGGACTTAGACACTGTAGGGGCATATTGCTCACGCAGCCATGCCCTCACCTGTGGTATAGTGCACACTGCCTTAGGGCTGTAAGCCCTGCAATAGGGGTGACTTGCCTATGCCACAGGCAGTGGTTTTCGGGCATGGCACTCTAAGAGGGGTACCATCTCGACTTTGCCTTTTTCTCCTCACCAGCACACACAAGCTGCATAATACATGCTGCAGCCCCTGGGGACCTTCTTTGGCCACAGGGCCCTTGGTACTGTTGTGTATTTTAGCTATAGCTCCATGCACGTTATTTTAACATACTAGGTTTGCCGCTGTGCACTTTAACCTAGATATATTTGATTCAGCTTCATTTTATTACTGTTATAATAGACACTTTTATGGTCTTGTTTTATTTTCTGTCTATCTAACTGTTTTTGCCAGCACTTTTTTCTCAAACAACACATTCTTGCTCACTCTGTTCTTCTTCCAAGGCTGCAGCAAGATAGGTTGCAAGTGAACGTGGTATAAGTGTAGTCTCCGACATTCGTAGAAAACACACATCCTTACGTTGGGACATTTTCTAAGACCATCAGCTGTTTTATTATAAAAACACTTCCCTGTCCCTTACACGATAGAGGGAGATTCCAGCCGGAGAATCACAACTATATGCTGATTGCCGATGCTTCACTACAGATGCTAATGCAGACTTCAGGCCTTTGCTCAGGTATGGGGGATGATGTCTTCCCAGGGGAACCGGAAGGGCAAAATTAGAGCTTAACACGTCATGCTCCATTATAGTATAGGTAGGAATTAGTCTATTGACTGTAGTGACAACATGGTAGCGTTATTCTTATGCTTTACCCTCATTGGCAGAATTGTAATCTTGTCATGCTGTATCATCCTGATGATTGCAGCTCATGCTTTGCTATAAAAGATGCAGTTGCTTCATTAAAATCTTTATTGAAACATACACTGCCTCTGTTTGTCCTTGTATATATGATACTAATGTAACTGAGAGAAACGGATGAGACCTGAGTGACCACGGCTTTCCTGAGAAACCAATTATGTCATGCGCTCGGCTGCCCAGTCACCCCTGCCCCTGGGTAGAAATGAGGCACTGCTAGTTAGCCGGAGCAAAACCCGTATTGGAGCAGAGAGGTGTCACCTGCAGTGGGTCAGACTTGGTCTCCCACACCGCAGGCAATTCTGCCACTCAAACTCCAGTAGTCTCATTAGAATAAAGAGAGCCTACGCGACATGGCGCCGCCATCATTTGGTCAGGCTCTAATTTTCAGGTCCTCCTGAGTATCTCTGTCTCATTACATACAAAGACACCTCAGTACTCTATATACGGAGACGTCCGTGGTATTGAGGATTTCCTCCTCAGCTAAGTAGTGAATCATAGCTGATGCTGGAGGTTGTTCAAGCTTTAACTCTAAAAGGAAAATCCCTATTTGGAGTGCCTTCTCTGAAGAAATGTACTATCTATTATGCGAATCCGCAACAGGTAGCAATAGCAGTCAATATGAGACATCCGCTGACTGAACATTTATTAGCAAATGGCCTAACGGCCCAGGGGGGTCCAGTCACATTTGTGGTGGATGCCCATGCAGCTTATAGAACAGAACATTTCTATTCTTGGGTCACATTTCCAGCAGTTGATGGGAACACAAACACATTTCATCACTATACACTTGCAAACGCTCCTGCACAATACAGAGCATATGCATATTTAGAAATACCTTCATCTTATCAAGAACATAATAATTGGCTTGATGGTGCCATACCCCACACGATGTTACCAGTTAGGTTAGGTCCTCTAAGTAATGATGGTCCTACCTGGCCTTTATTGGCCACTTATACACCTCGCCCTGCAGTAGCGACTTTAGCAGTAGATGAGGTTCGTCACTTATATACTGAATTGACAGCGATATACAGACGATTAGTACAATTTGTAATGCAAACATTGAATACAAACCCAGCATGTGCTGCTCCAGCGCAACCACCTGCAGTGATGCCAGGTATTAACCCTGCAACTGTACATTCGATCATGGGTAAAGTACCCGCCAAACGAGAGGAAACTCAGGCCCGTATTTATACTTCGTTTGCGCCGAATTAGCGTCGTTTTTTTCGACGCAAATTCGGCGCAAAACTAACGCCATATTTATACTTTGGCGTTAGACGCGTCTAGCGCCAAAGTATGGGCAAATAGCGTCATTTTTTTGCGTGAACGCCTTCCTTGCGTTAATGAGATGCAAGGAAGGCGTTCCCGTCTAAAAAACTGACGGCGACGCAAATGCGTCGTATTTATACTCCCGGGCAAAAATCACGCCCGGGAGTGGGCGGGTCAAAAAAACCCGCATTTGCGCCACTTTTTAACGCCTGCTCAGGGCAGGTGTTAAGGGACCTGTGGGCTCAAAATGAGCCCACAGGTGCCCTCCCCTGCCCCCAGGGACCCCCCCTGCCACCCTTGCCCACCCCAGGAGGACCCCCAAGGATGGAGGGACCCATCCCAGGGACATTCAGGTAAGTTCAGGTAAGTATAATTTTTTTCTTTTTAATTTCTTTTGGGTGGCATAGGGGGGCCTTATTTGTGCCCCCCTACATGCCACTATGCCCAATGACCATGCCCAGGGGACAGAAGTCCCCTGGGCATGGCCATTGGGCAAGGGGGCATGACTCCTGTCTTTACTAAGACAGGAGTCATTTAAATGGCATCTGGGCGTCGTAAAAAATGGCGCAAATCGGGTTGAGGCGATTTTTTTGCCTCAACCTGACTTGCCCCATTTTAAGACGCCCTAACGCCATTTTTTCCCAACGCCGGCGCTGCCTGGTCTACGTGTTTTTTTTCCACGCACACCAGGCAGCGCCGGTCTGCTTGCGCCGGCTAACGCCATTGCATAAATACGGCGCCCGCATGGCGCTTCAGAATGGCGTTAGACGGCGCTAAATTTTTTGACGCTAAACTGCGTTAGCGCAGTTTAGCGTCAAAAAGTATAAATATGGGCCTCAGTTTTGGTTAGCCCATAAAATAAATGCACTGGAAGCAGTATTTCCCCATACGGGACCTCAGGATAAACATAGAATTCTAACGAGGTGCTTGCCATTTGGCATGGTCCCCACAGTTGATAACTGTAATACATGGGGCACAATATTTGCCGCGCTCTATACTACCGCACACGGTACACCGACACTTTCCAATTTGCCAGTAGTGTTGAAACAGATTCAAGATGAAGTACGGGGCTGCTCCATCCTTGGACTTGGGGATGCAAATAATGGGCAATTTTGCCACAGTATCCTCAATTATTTTAAGTACCCTTAAAGGGGAATCAGTCACACTTGCAGTGCGCATGCAGCACCTCGATGTTTCTCAACAGGATCAAGAACGCAAGCTGCCAAAGATTATCGCAGAGACCTATTCCAGTACAGGTCGAGATAGTTTAGGGGCCAGACCAACTAAACCACAATTTCAGGGCAAATCTAATAAAGATTTTTCCAAGCAAGCTCCTGAGGTTAACAAGAAACGCTGGGATAAAAAAACAACAAACACCTAAAAAAGAAAGGGGAGAATCTCTGTGTACGGAGACCCCACAGAATAGTTATAACCTCAGAAATAGAGATAAAATAAAAACGCCTGACACATATCAATATACTGTTACACGCCAATCTTGTTCCTTTCAGGACTCATTGAAAAAACACAGTGAGAGAGATGGGCGATCAGAGCAAAGACCAGAGTACGTGAAACCGAGACAGGAATCGCAACGCTCATCAGAGGTTTCGGTTAAAAAGGAAGAGAAACCTCCCCAACAAAAACCCCAATTTAAAAAGAAAAAGGTGACAGCAGTCGCAATACGACATGTCACTCAAGAAGAGGGTCCTCTTGAGGAACAGGAAGTGGGCACTAGCACTGCTAGACAGCGTGGCAGAGGTCACAATAGTTCGCTGGAGTCTTCTAGAGCACCTGGAGGTGAAAGCAACTGATGACTTTCTACAAATAGAAACTGCGGACATGCGGGTCTCCACGCCTGATAGGGTGTATAAAGTAACGCTACAGTTAGAAGGAGACATTTAACGCACAATAGACGCAGTCTTTTGGGATCGCGTGGTAAATATATATGATGTTTTGTTGGCTGAACAAGATTGGCCACCTGAATTTGTCCGTACCTGCCCATATGGGGAAGATGTTATTAAACATTCTTTCTCGCCCCTTGTTCCGGAGGAACTTGCTGAATCCTACTCCATTGATTGGGTATTGGCACAGGCACCCGCGTTATAGCACAACCATGTAGGATGGGATAAAGGATCCCCATACCATGTAATTCCCATTAAAAATCAACCTCAACCTCAGTATCCAATAAAACATAATGTAAAAGCACCCGTGAGAGAAATCTTCACACAACTGGACTACCAGGGCGTCATTGAACCCTGCATCGCCCCAGTGAATAATTATTTATTCCCAGTAGCAAAACTGGACCATTCATATAGAATAGTCTTAGACTACAGACATTTAAACAGTCATACACACACATATGCTATACAAAACTCACATAGCACAGCACTGATGAACAACATAGTGCGCAAAAAATACAAAACAACACTGGATATTTCCAATGGTTTTTTCTGCCAGAATATATTGCCTGAGAGTAGAGACTTAACAAGTTTCAGCGCACTAGGCTCTCAGAAAAAATTCTATTGTTTACCTCAAGGGTACAAGAACAGCCCAGGACTGTTCGCAGCTCGTGTGACTGAAATTGTGCACAACATTGACCCTTTAGCATTATCCTATGTAGATGATATCTATCTCACGAATGATGAATTATGACAACATTTAAGACGGGTAGCCTGCATTGTTGTGGGATTTGCTGAATTTGGCTACAAATTCAACTAAAAAAAAACTAAAATAGGGTTCTTCAGTGTCCTGTTTCTGGGAAATGAGCTATCGAGTGAAGGAAAGAGCCTAGCGCCACAATTCTTACAGAAATACGCACAACTACAACCTCCAAATACAATTAAAAACCTACAATCTCTATTGGGTTTCCTAAATGTTGGCAGAACTTACATTCCTGATTGTGCATCACGCATAAAACCTTTATATGACTTAATACGTCCTAATTTTTCAAGTAAATTTTGGACAGTCAAACACACACACACATAGAGACCTGCAGACGCACATGCTTGCAGCACAACACCTACACGAGGGACAACAACACACATTTGGTCATCAGAGTAATTGCTGGGGCCATCGGTTTCACTTATGTAACTTTTAATGAGGGTGAGACCGTCCCAATTGCTTACAAATCACACTTGTACTCAGTCGCAGAACACCGCTTTGCTCCCACTGAGAAAATTCTCACTGCTGTTCAGATGGCTGTCATTAAAAAAAGACCTCTAGCTCAGGGTAAAGGTATTGTTGTTTTTCCAAACCCAGCCCTAGAGGCTGTTACAAAAGCAAGCGTTCTTAACACTAAAGCATTTCATCCACATTGGATACAATGGGCCACGTCTTTGACAGCCACTGATGCAGACTACATTTTTGACCCAAAATTACAAACTCAAGAATTTTTGCAATACGAACTGTAGTACCCAGTTCCACAAACACACTGCCTATTGAACAATATCATAGTCATGTACACCGATGGCTCTGCACAACCTGCAATTGGCACAAAGCATCAATACTCTGCTGCTTGCACAGTCGTAAGCGCCTATATGGAGGACAATAAATTCTGGCACCTCAATACATTTACGCACACCCTAGGGGATTGCTCAGCACAACTAGCAGAGCTGAACGCTCTGGTGATGGCACTGGAACATACGGATCCTGCACAGTACACACTGATTGTTTGTGATTTGTACTATTGTGTCCAGTCCTTCGATGAATAACTCCATTACTGCCTCCAGAATTGGTTCAGAGATTCTAAAGGCAACACCAATAAACACAGACTTCTGTGGGGGAAAGTAGCAGATCTGAAGGAAATGCTACCAAATGTTCATGTTGTACATTCACTTGGACACCAGCACGTTGGAATACACGTTGCTGGGAACACACTGGCTGATGAAGCCGCAAAGTCAGCAGTAGCTATGGCTGCTGTTGCTGCAGTAACTCATTTAAGTATGAAACCGGACGCAGACATATGGGCTGCTGTGAAAGCTACGGCTGATGGTACGCCCTATCCAAAAGCATTTCCTGACAAACATTCCTACCGAACGGGAAGCTGCCTGAACGCTGAAGTTAAGATACCAGGCATAGGGGTGCGAGATATTCCCAACAGAGATATAAGACCAGAGTTGATTAAAGCAGCGCATGAAGGGGTAGCATCTAACCATACTGGTGTGGCGGCTACAATATCAATCTTACAAGTCCGCTATTAGTGGCCAGGCCTTTATAAGGAGACCAAGCAGTATGTCCTTTGTTGTGACATCTGCCAAAACATTTAAGTTTCCACTGCAAAACCCTTTACAAAGTGTGTACTTGGACTGTCGTAGTTTGGACTCTTGCTCTGAGCAAGACTGCTGGTCTCAGGATGACAGTACTTTCGTTTGTAGGTGACTAAGTTTCTTCCTACAACTAGTTGTAACTGTTGTCCAAACCTTACCGGCTTACTAGCAGTACCTCACCAGAAACACAATAGTAAAAGGTGATTTGTAGCAGTCGCTTACGCATGGACCCAAAGTAAGATCTCTCAGGATTGTCGTGGTTAAACGGAAATTACCCTTTTCTCACAGATTTATTATGTCTCATACAAACAAAGGCAATAACACAGATGCAGTGAAGTTATAATAGTTTTTATTCACCATAACTGCAATTTGTGATAAGTTGCATGAACTGCAATGATTAGGATAATGAATATACCAAGCAACAGTATTGTGAAGAGGAGAGTCATTGTTATAAAGACCCCCACCATTATGCAATATATGAAAGAAATATATGTATATGTATAAAATGGAATAACCCCTAATACCCTAAGGAGAGTAGGTCTAACCTCTTACCTAAAAAGGAGAGCTGGGTTCGTTAAACCTAATCTGCCAAAGCCGTGTCCATGAGAGGAGCCCCCAACCCTCGTTACCTTGGAATGAGGTCTCTATTTCAGACTCCGCAGGGACACGAAGACTGGGTCAGCGTCAAGATGACTGCAGCATCGGTATCAGCGATGGTGGCGATGCCCTCTGGTCGGAATCCCTCTGATTATCTGTCTAAAAGTGTGTTGTATTTATACAGATCTACAAGGTCCCCTGACATAAGTGTTATTCATAACAATAGATAACAGGCATGCTTGGGACGGCAATTAATATCAACAATCCCTCAAAAGTATAGAGAGGGAAAATCCCTAAGTGTGAATACCTACTGTATGTTTGTCTTTCGTGCTTGATCTTGACGCCTTGGCGCAGTGACACTGATAATAAGACCCATAACAAGTGGCCTAACTATAAACAAGGCCGCCATCTTAAAGGAAATAAATAATTAAATGGACTAAGACAGAGCAAGCTAAGTAGGTTAAAAGTCACTGGGTGACGGGGGCACAAGCTTACAAGCCTACGGCTAAGCTAACTCCTGTTATCCCGTTAAAACAAACTAAGATTCACTACACCCTCCCCATTGCCGTAACAGGTATGATGAAGGTAAAGCAACCCAAAATGCTAAAAAAGCTGCTACTGAACTAAAAGCCAAAAACAAAAACGAAAACTCAAGCTAAAAAATGTACTCAATGAGAAAATAATTTCTGTGTGTAAAAATTTGTTTAAAAAAACATAGAGATTTTAATATCAACCATGACAAGTATAGCAAACTTTCAGTCTAATTGCATATTTTTAGAACCGGGAACTGGTAAGCAAATTCATCAAATTATGTGCTATATGCAGGATCTTGAAGAATGTCATCGAAGTCACCATTCAAGGATCTTAAAAATGAGTCAACATCGTCTGAAGTGAAATCGAGAGCTAGACGGACAAACGGATCCAGAGAGCAGAAGTGAGCCATATTCATCGGTGTATCGACACTCGCTGCAGCGTTCTCATCCATGTTAGATTGTATAACAGAAGGCTCATAGGTGGCCTCGCGAAGCAACCGCAGTCTCAAGGGGCATGACCGTGTATGAACCCTCATCGGGGACATCAGCAGTTCGTGGTCCACAGGAGATGTTGGTGCAACAGCAAGACAGACCATAGGCAGATGTTCAAAGAGACACCATATGCAGCGGAACACCGGTTGTACACACCAGAGTAGAGGCCGGAATGACAATGACCAGTCAAACTCCAGTTCCACCAGCAAAGGTGTACCGAAGATCCGAACCATGCGTTCAAGGCACAGTGGGGTTGACGGGAGCGGCTCCATTGCTCTGTGTCGCTGGAAAAAAACAACCACGCGAATCAGAAAAAATAGCAGTAGCAGTTCGCCAATTAAAGCCAAAATAATTGGAAAGCCACCAAACACACTGGAAAAGAGAGAATGGATGGCTGATGGGATGACTCCAAAGACAGTCTGGAAGATGGATACAAAACCAGACCCGACAGCCTTAAAGAAATGGACAATCCCAGTTGTGCTTGAAGCATTGAATATTCTGGATACCAACTCTCCAAAGTGTTTGGGGAAGTCGGTATTTAAAAGGGATTGTATCTCGGCTGATGATCTCGCAATCTGGAAAGCATACGTCTCTTTTGCGGATGTCAAGTCGACCTGTTTTTGAAACAATAGCGCCTTTAGTCTACTCAACTTGTCATAGTTCACATTAATAGTATCAATGTGGGGCCACATTTCAGATACTTGTATCTCTCGTGTGGGGGGAAACAAAACATGGCCACAACACGTAACGACCTTCGTGACTGAGATTGCGTAGGCAATTCCAGGTCGTAAGCTGCAACAGCTGTCATCGCTCAGTAGAACATAACTTCCATTGGAAAGTACATGAAACACTGAACGAATCAAGGGGACGGGAGTACCCTTCAGAAAACAGGCCAAATTCGCGACCCCCGCATTGCAAAGACCGTGAAGAGACACCTGTTTGCATATCATGGAATGACGAACAGTAGTCTCACATTCACTTCCGCTAAGAAAGACCTCCTGTTCACCGTTCAGACATCGATACTCAAAGGGCAACTCCCACTCTTCCTTAATAAAGCTATCTCCTAGCCGTTCATATCGTCCCACTGCAAGATGTTTCAGGCAGCTTGTGAAATGAAAGGTCGAAAACGGTAAATTAATTATGCTGTGTAAGAGCTGTGATGTGTAAGAGCCAAATAGTTGAAGGACTTTCTGCTACCGTGAAGGGCAACTTATCTAATTTTTCTACTTGAAGCAAGGTGAAACGAGCTTCCCTTTTAGCCATTGTCTCTTGTTCCCTGGAAAAATTAAAAGCAGCGAATAGGTCACTCCCATTAATGTATTTCCATGGAATGTGGCCACTTCTTAGTGTCTGCAATGCCCAACCCAGCTGCATGATGGAACGTAGCTGTGTTTGCCCATGATATAACCGGGACAAATCGGTGATATCAATAGCAGATGACACTATATTCGACAGTGAATAAATCATGTTGGATAGCGTGTTCATGCCATTGTCGACAACAGCCAATGTTTTTTCCAAATTCTCCTTATCAAGTTGCCTTAAATGTGCAGCAGCCTCAATTTGAGAAAGTTTCCAAATTTCATTATACATAGCATATAAAAACCGTTTTGAACGTTGTTTCTTAGGACCTAATAGGAAATCTTGTAAATCTATGCTGTCAGAAAGAGAGTTCAGGTGTTGTTGTACCGCTGTTAAAGTGTTTGTCTGCACCCATTGCTGGCACAGCTTACCCACACTGTATGTTGTGATTATACCAGTATGTTGACCCGATAGAAAGCGAGGGTCTGGCCTATGAATGGAAAAACCCCCTGACGAGTTCAAAAAATGCCTCTAACACTCATCAGTGTCGGTGGGCCATACCAACCATCCCCCGGGACAGGAAAGTGAAGAATTATAAGCACCAGCCTTAACCAATGCATCTAGCCTGTCCTCTGAAACATTAAGAAAGTGTTGCCAATCTCTAAATTTTGTCGGTGTAGGAATGTTGGGCGTGTTTAGATCTTTAATTTTCGCTAAACCCAGACATGATGTCTGCTCAACAGTGTCATTCAAAAAAATCATTTGCACAGGGATTAAGCAAGCCCGAAACAAAGCCTCCCTACCCTGTATTTGCCAATCTTGCGTTCCCCATATACTCTTCATATGGATAGTGTTCTTCCAATATTCATAACCTTCAATCGAGAGTCGGGAAACAAAGCGATCTGAATAAATCAATTTTGTATCTGTTAGCAAGAGTTTTCTAAATTGTGTTTTAGGTAATTTAAAATAAGATGATTCAGCTTTCTTCGTATCATGCCCAGAAAAGTATGTGAATTTGTCACTGTAATACTTTGGACTCCCCACCGGTGGTGTTGAACAGTGTTCCCATTGTGTGTAGTTAAAGAGAGGCCTATATCTAGTTGCTTCACGGTGCAGGTAGTGATGTCCCCAATTATTATAGCAGAACATTTCCCCATAATTCATTGTATAATCATATACATCATCATTTCCAAAAGCGGAGTAGTCCTTCATTTCAGTTAGCATGGAATCAACTGTTTGGACATCCCAATCATATGAGACAACATTAGGTGAAATAACATCAGACATAGATATTTTAAACACGTATGGTATTTGAATTATCTCAGTAGGCCCGTACATATCGAATGGAACTTTGTCCCACACAATCCCATCAGGAATTGGAATAGCTGTAATATTGACAGGGGACAAATCACGTCGGACCTTATGTGATGAATGATGTGGTGTTAAAATTACATCAACAGGCTCCACTGAGGAGCGATCAGCAATATAGTAACCATTAATTAGTAAAAAGAAAACAGTCACAAAACCAATCCATAAAAATAATGCAATAAATGTCAAACAGAACCAGAGATAGTTCCATGGATATATAAAATAGTTCTTCTTAAGCCATTGATAGAATTTGCAACCTCTCGAAAGTTTGTCAGTCTCAGTTGAGGATGAATCTGAAGAAAAATAATCAATGTCTACAAAATAACCAGAGGAATTCTCCACAAACACCGGACCCATCGAATTCTCATCCACTGGTCGTGGGAGTTCTTGATAGACAACGTTATTAGTCGTGGAAGTGTTCGTGTAGAATACAGCCAAATCCTGTAGCGGGGTGTTCTCCGAAGTTGTTACTGGAACCAACAAAAGTTCATTTTCCGCCCTCCCCATGGTCGAGGAAGTGTCCGGAACAGCAGCTGACATAGTTGCATAGTCAGGAGTAGTGATAGTCATCCTACTATGTAGAGGGATGTCCTGTTGGGTAGTGAGAGGGGATCGGAAACTACCCAAGGGACCACCTGGTCTACTGTGAAGAATCGGCCACATGGTGTAATTTGATGTCATCAATGGAGATGAATCTGTTTGATTTGGAACCAGACAATGGTGGAAGGATGACAGTCCTGGTGCCTTTTATTCCCAAGACCGGCACTGGTGCTCTGTATGATGGACCAAACTCTTTTTTCACAGTGATCTTCTCACGAACCAGATCCCCAACGTTAGGAATCCAGCCAGTCGAAGTTTTCGCCAAATCCCTTATTCCCAAGGTGGCAGCACTTGCAGATGATTTATCATCACGGAATTGTTGAAGCTCCTGTAAAACAGCAAGACGTTCTTTTATGTCAAATGGTGTTTCTGCTGCCACCATACCAGGGGCATCAAGATCGGGGACATACATAGGTGTCCCAAAGAGAACCTCATATGGAGACTTTCCCCCCCAGGACCGTCTTGGCAGATTATTTAGTGCTCTCTGGACCCCATATAGGTGATGTAACCAACTGCGGCCTGAACCTAATACTCGAGCTGTTAAGGACTGCTTTAGATCACGATTCCTCCTCTCCACGACCGAATTTCCCTCGGGATGGTATGGTGAGGAGTAATGGAGTTCAACACCCATCGTCCTCATGGTGTCCCTGAAAGCCTTAGAGGCAAATGCAGGGCCCTGGTCCGAATGGAATGCTGCAACCGCATATGTACCGATAAAGATCAGCAAATCTTTTATAACAGTCCGGGCGTCAGCCGACCGCTGTGGCCATACCCACAGAAATCTAGAACAGGAATCTACAGCCACCAAAATGTATTTGTATGCACCATCAGGTTGCAAGGGACCACAATGGTCCAGGTACACACAATGGAGTGGCTTATCTGACACTAAGAGAGATGTCTGCGGAGGGCGTCTGATATTTGAGCCTTTAATCTGCTGACAAATGTCACAGCAAAGGAAATACTGTTTAGTCCATCTGCATAGACCAGGCCACCAGTACCGTTGTTGTAGAATGGTGATAGTGGCCTGTATACCAGCATGTGCAGAAGCGACACCCTCATGTGCAGCTGTAATCAGTTCCAATCTTTGGTCTTCATTTGGGATCACTCGATCACCAACATCAGGAATTGTTGCAAAAGCAACATTCTGTGCACTGATATGATAGGTATAGTTCGTAGGGTATCCTTTCAGAAGGGTCTTGCCTGCAGCCGAGGATTTAACGGCAATCAGTATTTCATTATCCAACCTCGTCCGAGAACGAGTCACTGCAGCCACAGAAGCCGTAGCTACTGTTGCTTTGGCTGCTTCATCAGCCAATGTATTACCGGCAACATGTATTCCTACACTTTGGTGCCCTAATGTATGAACTACATGGACACATGGCAGCTGATCCTTAAGATCAGCCACCCTTCCCCACAACATTTTGTGTTTAATGGTGTTCCCTTTAGAATCTCTAAACCTGTTCAGTTTCCAATGATTGAGGTGTTCATTGTATGACTGGACGCAGTAATACGAATCACAGACGATCAAAGTCTGTGTTCCTGGCTCTGAATGTTCGAGCACTAGAAGAAGAGCCTTAAGCTCGGCCAACTGGGCTGTGCAGTCACCTAAGGTCTGAGTGTAGGTATCATGAGGATGGAAAACTCCATCTTCCATCACCCCGCACACGGCTGCGCAAGCTGCTGAGTATTGATGTTTAGTACCCACAGCCGGTTGTGCCGATCCGTCAGTATAAATGATAGTATCATAACTGTCTATTGGCAATATGTGTAGAGGAATGGGGTACTCCTGTTCATACTGGAGAAATTCTTGCATCTGAAGTCTTGGTTCAAACACATAATCAACATCAGTGGCGGTCAGAGACGTTGCCCATTGAATCCAGCGTGGATGTAATGCCTTAGCGTTTGGAACGCTCGCTTTAGTGAGAGCCTCTAAGGCCGGCACAGGGGAGACAACAATGATGCGCTTCCCCTGGGCAAGTGGCCTCTCCTTTATAACGGCCATCTGAACTGCTGTCAGAATTTGTTTCAGTAGGAGCAAAACGTTTCTCTGCATTGGAGTACAAATGTGATTTGTATGCTATCGGCACCGTGTCACCCTCATTAAAGGTGACATAGGTAAACCCAAAGGCACCAGCTATTATTCTGATGATCAAATTTGTTTTATTGTCACGTGTGTACAAGTGTCTAGCTTCCAGCATGTCCCTAAGGATGTGAGTGTGTTCAATCGTCCATCGCCTGCTAGAAAAATTGGGCTGAATTAAGTCATAAAGTGGTTTGATGCGTTCAGCACAATCTGGAATGTATGTTCTGCCAAAATTAAAGAAACCCAGTAATGACTGTAATTTCTTAAGCGTGTTTGGAGGCTGTAGCTGAGCACACTTTTCTAGGAAGTGCGGGGCCAGGCTCTTTACCTCGTTTGATAGTTCATATCCTAGGAACAATACACTAAGAAAGGCGATCTTGCTTTTCTTAAAATTAAATTTATATCCGAAGGCAGCAAATCCCAGAATTATCCGATCGACCCTTGCAAGATGAATGTCAAGGGTGTCATCAGTGAGATAGATATCATCCACATAGGATAATGCCTTGGAATCAAGTTCGTGCAAGATTGATGTTACAGTGGCCGAAAACAGTCCTGGGCTGTTTTTATAGCCTTGGGGTAAATGACAAAAGCGTTTCTGGGAGCCAAAGGAAAATGCACTTAGGTCTCTACTTTCATGTGCTAAATTCTGGCAGAAAAATCCATTAGATATATCCAACGTAGTTTTGTATTTTTTACGCACTATATTATTTATCAGCGCTGTGCTGTGTGAATTTTGAATAGCATATGTGCGTGTATGACTATTCAAGTGTCTATAATCAACCACTATTCTATATGAATGATCAGGTTTCGCAACGGGAAATAGCGGATTATTTATTGCCGATGTACAGGGCTCAATTACTCCCTGGTATTCAAGTTGTGACAGTATCTCAGTCACTGGAGCTTTCGCTTCATGTTTAACAGGGTATTGTGGCTGCGGGTGTGGTGTAGACCGAACGGGAATAACATGACAAGGAGAGTCCTTGTCCCAACCTACATGATTACGGTATAATGCAGGTGCCTGCGCTAAAGCCCATTCAGCAGCATAGGCTTTTTTGTCTGCCTCCGGAACAAGATCGGAGAAAGAAGGCAAAATGACATCTTCCCCATGTGGGAGCTTGCGGACATGTTCAGGTGGCCAGTCTCTCTCGGCCAACAGGATATCACTAGTAAGTTCATCCCAGAATATTACACTAATAATGCGTTCCAAGTCTCCCTCTATCGGAATTGTTAAATCATAAACCCGATCGGGTGAGAGAACGCGGCCATCCGCCGTTTCAACTGCGATGTAATTGCTAGTTGCTGTCGCAACCAGATGATCTTTCAGACTCTGGCGACATATCATGACCTCTGCCGCGCTGTCCAACAGAGTCACTGCCCATCTCTTGTTCCTCAACAGTGTTCTCAATACTACTGGCATTTTTAACGGTCAGTGCTGCCACTTTCTTCTCTTTAAATTGTGGCTTTTGCTGAGTAGTCTTTTCTTCTTTTTTAATGGTAGACTGCGGCGAGTCTTTCTTTTCTTTCACGTATTCCGGACGTCGATCTTGACGGCCCCCTCTCTCGCTACGTCTATCCGGTGCGTCCTGAAAGGAACGAGAAGGACGTGAATCAGTATATCTGTCTGGAGTTCTAATGTCATCCCTATTCCTGAGATTATACCTCTTTTCGGAGTACTCCGGATGTGGAGAATCAGCTCTTTTATTTCTCCTATCTTTTAAATCTTTTTGTTTGTCCCAGCGCTTTTTAGAGCCCTCTTGTGCTTGCTTTGTTCCTTCCTTATGGGTGGTACTCGGTATGTCCAATTTATTAGGTTTGGCTCCCAGACCATCTCGTCCAATACTAGTATAGGTATCAGATATTATTTTCGGTAGCTGTCTCTCCTGTTCCACATTTGGAGTTCCCCGGAGACGCTGGCGTATCGCCAGTGCCACTGCTTCCTCTTTAATATTACTTAATATTATCAAGGAGACGGCGTCATAGTTACGCATCAATTTCATCCCCAGATCCAGGGCCGGTGCAGCCCCATGCTCATTTTGTATTTGTTTTAACACTTCCGGTAAATTGGAAAGTGTAGGGGTACCATGTGTGGTAGTATAAACGGCAGCGAAGACTGTACCCCAAATGACACAATCATCCACCGAGGGAACCATCCCAAATGGCAAGCACATAGTGAGCAATCTATGTTTTTCCTGTGGCTCCGTATGGGGGAACACAGCTTCCAGCTGATTTGTTTTCTGAGCAATCCAGAATGGTATTTTTTCTCATTCCGTGTGCACTTTACCCATAATGGTATGCACTGTTTGTGGATTAATCCCAGTAGCCAATTGATATCCACCAGCCACTGGCGGTGCTGGACGCGCTGGTGTAGTGTTCAATGTTCGCATTACGAACTGAACTAATCGTCTATATAATGCCACTAATTCATTATATAATATTCTTAAATCTACAATCGGCATAGTCTGTATGCCTGGGTGAGGTGTATATGTGGCAAACATGGGCCATGTAGGCCCTTCATTACTTAAAGGACCTAGCCTCACCCGTCGTAGTACATGTGGTAGGGCGCCTTCAAACCAGTTCCGATGCTCTTGATATGTGAGCGATATTTCATGATACTGGTATGCTTCGTATCTTATGGGTACGTCCGCAATGTCATATGTGTGAAATGTGTGTGTCCGTTGGTCAGCCTCAGGAAAGGCAACCCAACAGTAAAATGTTTCTGTTTGATAGGCTTCACTCGCTTCTATAATCAAAGTAACATCCCGCCCTCTTCAGTAAGACCATACGCTAATAAATGTTGTGTAAGAGCATGTCTAGCATTTGCAGGAATGTCTATGGCATTAGCCATAGTTGTTTAGAGGAACGGAACACCAAAAAATAGGGGAAGTTTTTCCTTTTGTGAGTTCGAGCTCGAACAATCTACAGTCTAATTAGGTGTTACCTGTTTGGCTGAGGAGGATTCTCCAAAAGACCACGGACGTCTCCGTATAATGGTACTGAGGGTATCTGTTGTCTGTGAGACAGTGATAGTCGGGGTGTCCGTAAATTAGTGCCTAAACACCATCGTTGGTGGCGCCATGTCATAGTTTGGACTCTTGCTCTGAGCAAGACTGCTGGTCTCAGGATGACAGTACTTTCGTTTGTAGGTGACTAAGTTTCTTCCTACAACTAGTTGTAACTGTTGTCCAAACCTTACCGGCTTACTAGCAGTACCTCACCAGAAACACAATAGTAAAAGGTGATTTGTAGCAGTCGCTTACGCATGGACTCAAAGTAAGATCTCTCAGGGTTGTCGTGGTTAAACTGAAATTACCCTTTTCTCACAGATTTATTATGTCTCATACAAACAAAGGCAATAACACAGATGCAGTGAAGTTATAATAGTTTTTATTCAACATAACTGCAATTTGTGATAAGTTGCATGAACTGCAATGATTAGGATAATAAATATACCAAGCAACAGTATTGTGAAGAGGAGAGTCATTGTTATAAAGACCCCCACCATTATGCAATATATGAAAGAAATATATGTATATGTATAAAATGGAATAAGCCCTAATACCCTAAGGAGAGTAGGTCTAACCTCCTACCTAAAAAGGAGAGCTGGGTTCATTAAACCTAATCTGCCAAAGCCATGTCCATGAGAGGAGCCCCCAACCCTCGTTACCTTGGAATGAGGTCTCTATCTCAGACTCCGCAGGGACACGAAGACTGGGTCAGCGTCAAGATGACTGCAGCATCGGTATCAGCGATGGTGGTGATGCCCTCTGGTCGGAATCCCTCTGATTATCTGTCTAAAAGTGTGTTGTATTTATACAGATCTACAAGGTCCCCTGACATAAGTGTTATTCATAACAATAGATAACAGGCATGCTTGGGACGGCAATTAATATCAACAAATCCCTCGAAAGTATAGAGAGGGAAAATCCCTATGTGTGAATACCTACTGTATGTTTGTCTTTTATGCTTGATCTTGACGCCTTGGCGCAGTGACACTGATAATAAGACCCATAACAAGTGGCCTAACTATAAACAAGGCCGCCATCTTAAAGGAAATAAATAATTAAATGGACTAAGACAGAGCAAGCTAAGTAGGTTAAAAGTCACTGGGTGACGGGGGCACGAGCTTACAAGCCTACGGCTAAGCTAACTCCTGTTATCCCGTTAAAACAAACTAGGATTCACTACAGGACCACTGTGCTCCCCTTGCACAGGACAGTGCATACAAATACATCCTAGTCGCTGTTGACTCTTGCTCCAGATTTCTATGGGTGTGGCTACAATGCTCAGCTGACGCTCAGACTGTTATTAAAGATTTGCGAGTCTTTATCGGTACATATGCGGTTGTGGCTTTCCACTCGGACCAAGGCCATGCTTTCACCTCAAGAGCATTCAGGGACACCATGGCTTCGTTGAGGGTCCAACTCCAGTACTCGTCTCAATTTCATCCTGAGGGAAATAGTGTTGTGGAGTGATTAAACAGCCAGATTCTTAGGTATGGGTCGTAGTTGGCTTAATCACCTGTATGGAGTTCAGTGAGCACTTAACAATCTGCCTACAAGGTCCCTGGGGGGGGTTGTACTTCATTTGAGTGCCTGTTTGGAACTCAAATGTATGTTCCAGATCTTGATGGTCCTGGCGTGGAGGCGCAGAAACACACTTTGACATAAATGAACGTGCCTCTGTCCTACGGGAATTACAACAGTTCCGTGACGACAACTCCTCTATCAGTGCTGTCTCCACAGGAATCAAGGATGTACCTGTAACGTCTACTGGCTAGATTCCTAGAGTCGGGGATCTAGTACGTGAAACGGTTGCTGTGAAAAAGGAATTTGGTCCTTCTTATCGTGCACCAGTCCCAGTCTTGGGAATATACGGTACCAGAACTGTCATTCTACCACCGTTGGCAGGTGCCAAAGAAAATCGTTTTGTCTCCATCGACAATGTCAAACTACAGCATGTGGCCGATTCTGCACAGCAGACCAAGAGGAACAAGTAGTTCCCGAATCCCTCTCACTACTGGTCAAGAAGTTCCTCTACAAGTTGTAAGCAGCAACACCGATACCTCTCCGAGCTTGACAAGGGTGGAACATGATCTTGTATCGGTTCCACTAACAACAAATACAGAAATAGGGGGTCATTCTGACCCTGGCGGTAGACTACCGCCAGGGCCAATGACCGCGGATGCACCGCCAACAGGCTGGCGGTGCATCCCAGGGCATTCTGACCGCGGCGGTACAGCCGCGGTCAGAAACGGAAAACCGGCGGTGTCCCGCCGGTTTCCCGCTGCCCTGAGGAATCCTCCATGGCGGCGCTGCAGGCAGCGCCGCCATGGGGATTCCGACCCCCTTACCGCCAGCCTGGTTCTGGCGGTTTTGACCGCCAGAACCTGGCTGGCGGTAACGGGTGTCGTGGGGCCCCTGGGGGCCCCTGCAGTGCCCATGCCATTGGCATGGGCACTGCAGGGGCCCCATAACAGGGCCCCACTAAGATTTTCAGTGTCTGCATAGCAGACACTGAAAATCGCGACGGGTGCAACTGCACCCGTCGCACCCTTCCCACTCCGCCGGCTCCATTCGGAGCCGGCATCCTCGTGGGAAGGGGTTTCCCGCTGGGCGGGCGGGCGGCCTTCTGGCGGTCGCCCGCCCGCCCAGCGGGAAACTCAGAATAACCGCGGCGGTCTTTTCACCGCGCAGCGGTATTCTGGCGGTTCCCGTTTGGCTGGCGGCGCCCGCCGCCAGCCAAACTCAGAATCACCCCCATAGTTGATTGATTCGATACAGCTTCAACACAAACGTATTGTGCTATTTATTCTGTGCCACTGCAGGAAATACCTACTCCACCAACTAACACAGCCCCAGTTTTTGCAAAAACTGCTTCTGGATATTTTGCCAACATCAATGATGACGTCTCGGACTAATTCACCTCTTCAACACCTGAACTGTCAAAAACAAGTAAGCTGATAAACTGGCTTAAAGTAACTTACTTTCTTCTTCCATGGTACTATCTGTGGCTTTCTTTGACTGAACTAGCCTTCCTGCTTTGGACTGAGTTTGTCATCACTTTCTTTTTATTAATACATAGTCATTTTCTTCATGAAAAATCAACAGTTGAACTGGTGGATGAGGTCCTAAAACCACATTTTTCATCACACAGTCCATAGAGACTTGTCCTTTGTGAACTTTTCCGCTATACCAATTCCTGATGGGATTCTTTGGGATAAAGTTACATTTGATATATACGGCCCTACGGAGGTAATTCAAATACCATATGTGTTCAAACTTTCAATGAATGATATAATAATACCAGGCATTGTTTTGGATGATTGGGATGTGAAAACAGTTGATTCTATGATGACTGAATTGCAGTATTATACTGTATTTGAAAACGAAGATGTTTATCAATCTAAAGAAAATTATGGTGATATGTTTTGCTATAATTATTATGGGCATCATTTCATACACAGAGAAAGCAGTCCAAAAACTGTTTTTAATTATACACAATGGGAACATTGTCCGTCTCCACCACAAGGGAGTTCTAAAACGTATTCTGAAAAGTTTACATATTTTTCTGAGCATGACGTTAAGAATGCTGAGTCATATTATTTTAAATTCCCACCTACAGAAAACATACACATACTATTGACAAATACGAAATTTATATATTCGGATTCCTTTGTTTCCTGGTTGACTATAGAAGGCTATGAATATTGGCTGAAGTCGATTGACCTAAAAAGTGTGTGGAGAACTAGACATTGGCAAATAAGGGGGAAGGAAGCTTTATTCAGAGCATGCCTGATATCTCTGCAAATTATATTTTTAAATGAAACAGTACAACAAACAAGTTGTTTAGGCTTAGCAAAGAGTAAGGAAATGAACACGCCCAGTATACCTGCCCCTGCAAAATGTTATAAATGGCACAAATATACAAATGCAACTGAAAATCAGCTCGACGAATGGGTCCAGAATGGTACATTTCATGTTTCTCTGACACGTCCTGGTGGGTGGTTATTGTGGCAGTAGATATCAATGGGTGTCACAAATGTTTTATCAACTCCTCTGGGGTTTTAGAACTAATAGGCCGGACCCTCGCTATATATCATCGGAACATGCGGGTATAGTAACAACATACAGTATAGGGAAACTATGCCAGCAGTGGTTAAGAACTTCCTCACTAGATGCGGTTAGAGAACACCTCAGTCTCCTGTCTATAACACCAATTTACAGGATTTCATGTTGGGCCCTGTAGGAAGTTGGCTCTGTATATACTATTTAAAAGTAAGAAATAGTATGCACAGAGTCCAAGGGTTCCCCTTAGAAGTAAGATAGTGGCAAAAGTAGATCATTCTAATACTCTATTTTGTGGTAGCGTGGTCGAGCAGTAGGCTTATCAGAGGGTAGTGTTAACCATTTGTTGTTAACACACATGCAATAAATGAGGAACACACACTCAAAGACCTACTCCAGGCCAATAGGTTTTTATATTGAAAAATATATTTTCTTAGTTTATTTTAAGAACCACAGGTTCAAGATTTACAGTTAATACTTTAAATGTAAGGTACTTCACTTAGATACTTTAGGGACTTTGAATGAAAACAATATCATGTATAGTCTTTGTAAAAATGCAATAAGCTATTTTCAAAGTGTACACTGTGCAAAAACCAACAGTTCCTGGGGGAGGTAAGTAAAGGTTAGTTTTGAAGGTAAGTAAAACACTTACAAGTCTCAAGTTTGGGGCATAGGCAGCCCACCGTTGGGGATTCAAGGCAACCCCAAAGTTACCACACCATCAGCTCCCGGCCGGTCAGGTGCAGAGGTCAAAGAGATGCCCAAAACACATAGGCGCCTATGGGGAACAGGAGTGCTCCGGTTCCAGTCTGCCAGTAGGTAAGTATTTGCGTCCTCGGGGGCAGACCAAGGGAGTTTTGTAGAGCACCGGGGGGGACACGAGAAGGCACACAAAGTACACCCTCAGTGGCACAGGGGTGGCCGGGTGCAGTGAGCAAAGCAGGCATCAGGTTTTAGGTTGAAAACAATGGAGAGACCCGGGGGGTCACTCTAGCATTGCAGGCAGGCACAGGGGGGGCTTCTGGGGACAGCCACCACCTGAACTAGGCAGAGGGTCGCCCGGAGGTCGCTCTTGCACTAAAGTTCGGTTCCTTCAGGTCCTGGGGGCTGCGGGTGCAGTGTTGGTTCCAGGCGTTGGGTCCCTTGTTACAGGCAGTCACGGTCAGGGGGAGCCTGTGGATTCTCTCTGCAGACGTCGCTGTGCGGGGCTCAGGGGGGGTTGTCTCTGGTTACTCACGGGCTCGCAGTCGCTGGGGAGTCCTCCCTGAGGTGTTGGTTTTCTGCAGGTCGAGCCGGGGCGTCGGGTGCAGAGTGTGAAGTCTCACGCTTCCGGCGGGAAACGTGAAGTCTTTGGAAGTTGCTTCTTTGTTGCAAAGAAGTTGCAGGTTTTGAACAGGGCCGCTGTTCACTGGAGTTTCTTGGTCCTGTAGTCCAGGGCAGTCCTCTGAGGCTTCAGAGGTCTCTGGTCCCTGTCGGGTGCGTCGCCTGGAGCAGGTTTTTCGAAGTTGGAGACAGGCCGGTAGGGCTGGGGCCAAATCAGTTGTCGTCTTCCTCCTTCTCTGCAGGCTTGTAGGTCAGCAGTCCTTCTTCTTTCTTCAGGTTGCAGGAATCTGATTTCCTAGGTTCTGGGGTGCCCCTAAACACTGAATTTAGGGGTGTGTTTTGGTCTGGGAGGGCATTAGCCAATGGCTACTGTCCTTGAGGGTGGCTACACCCTCTTTGTGCCTCCTCCCTGTGGGGAGGGGTGCACATCCCTAATCCTATTGGGGGAATCCTCCAAAACCAAGATGGAGGATTTCTAAAGGCAGGGGTCACCTCAGCTCAGGACACCTTAGGGGCTGTCCTGACTGGTGGGTGACTCCTCCTTGTGTTTCTTATTATCTCCCCTGGACTTTCCGCCAAAAATGGGGGCTGTGTCCAGGGGGTGGGCATCTCCACTAGCTGGAGTGCCCTGGGGCATTGTAACACGAAGCCTGAGCCATTGAGGCTCACTGCTAGGTGTTACATTTCCTGCAGGGGGGAGGTGTGAAGCACCTCCACCCAGAGCAGGCTTAGTTTCTGGCCTCAGAGGGCACAAAGGCTCTCACCACATGGAGTCAGAATTCTGAGACGTTTGATACCAAACTTCCCAGTATTCAGTGTAGCCATTATGGAGCTGTGGAGTTCGTTTTTGACAAACTCCCAGACCATATACTTAATATGGCCACAACTATACTTACAATGTCTTAGAATAGACTTAGACACTGTAGGGGCATATTGCTCATGCAGCTATGCCCTCACCTGTGGTATAGTGCACCCTGCCTTAGGGCTGTAAGGCCTGCTAGAGGGTTGACTTACCTATGCCACAGGCAGCATTTTGTGTGCATGGCATCCTGAGGGGGATGCCATGTCAACTTTGTCTTTTTCTCCCCACCAACACACACAATCTGCAATGGCAGTGTGCATGTGTTAGGTGATGGGTCCCTTAGGGTGGCACAACATATGCTGCAGCCCTTAGGGACCTTCCCTGGTCACAGGGCCCTTGGTACCACTGGTACCTTTTACAAGGGACTTATCTGTGTGCCAGGGGTGTGCCAATTGTGGAAACAATGGTTCATTTTAGGTGAAAGAACACTGGTGCTGGGGCCTGGTTAGCAGGGTCCCAGCACACTTCTCAGTCAAGTCAGCATCAGTATCAGGCAAAAAGTGGGGGGTAACTTCAACAGGGAGCCATTTCCTTACACAAGCCCCCCCCCAGCCCACGGGCCAGGAGACTCAGCCAAAGCTGGGAGAGTCTTCCTAGTCTGTCAGACGAGGAATAGTAGGGAAAACAGGCTGGTTTGTTGCAGGGCCTACTCTGCCTTACGTCCTACTGTTCAGGTCATTCCCTCTGGGGAACTGACCCACTTCCACAGTGATAGGACCTAGTCTGAATTGCCTCTTGTCTGTGCTTTTAATGTCTTCACCCATTCTCTCTATTTTGGGGTTAGAGGTATCCACCTCTGCTAATCTTATTTTAGCCAGGGTCACCCCTAGCTTACCCAAAGAGGTTACCCAGAGCTGGAGTAACCCCACAAGGTTCAGGGGGCCTAACTTGTTATTTGGCATGGGGTCAGACCACCATGCCAAGGATAGTGCAGCCTTTTTTTTTTTTCTTAATATATTTTTATTGTTTTATCAGCCAGGTGGTAACTTACAGGTAATATAACACAGATTACAGTATTTTCGACACGCGTTGTTCATACCAAACGTTATACGCACATATTGTATGTCTCAGTAGAATCGCAACCCAATTGGGCATTACAGATTATAATTTTGAATTATACAGTAGGTTTAGTATGTGCAAAGTTGGTATCCGAACAGAGAAATGTAGCAAAGGATATTAAGCAGAGAGAAAGAGTGGGGATGGTGGGCACAGCCGGAGAGGGGGGGAGAGGAGGCCGATGGGGAGGAGGGGGAGGCCGCAGCGGGGTGGGCCGGAAGTCGGGAGGGAAAGGGGTAGCGCTGCTCATTTTCCTATTCTCCAGCAAACCTTCCGGAGGTTCCTTCGCTGGTTATTGCGAATTCTGTATTAGTGTATCACTTCCCTGAGCGTGTCGGTCAACCAATGTGGTAATGATACCATTAGCCGCGGAAGTAACGGGAGAATTGGTATTGTGTTATTTCACGGAGGGCGAACGTCATCTTTGTTCTCTGCATTTATCACGAATGCATTCCATACCTCTAGGCCTTTTACTAGTATACCTTTATCCGACAAATTTTGTAGGGTCTGCGTTTCAGCTTTGGCCCAGCGTATTACCTCTTCTCGCCATTGGGCAACCGTAGGGGCGCCCGGGGCCTTCCAGTGCATGGCTATAAGGCGTCTATATAGCACTAAGGCCAGGGCGATGCATTTATATGATCGTTTGTGTTTCTTGGAGTGTGGTGTTATACCCAGTAAGCATACTTCAGGAGTGGGAGATAGTGTGATGTTCGTCCATTCAGTCAATAACAATGTTATGGCTATCCATGTGTTCCTAACAGGGAGACATTCCCAGGTCATGTGATAAAAGGAGGCTTCTTCTGTATTGCATCTGGGGCAAGTCTGGGGTGAAAGGGGGAACATGCGAGTTATACGTTGTGGAGTTAAATAAGTCTGTTGTACATAGTTAAACTGTGTATATCGAAAGCGGGGATTTGCACGAGACCTCGCGGGTCATTCTCATCGCCTGATCCCATGAATTAAGTGTTAAAGGCTCTGGTAACACACTATCCCATCTGTTTTTTGCCTGTTCCTGTTTATTTTCGGTTTGGGTGGTGAGGATGCTGTATATATTTGAAATGCTTGATGAAACGTTGATGTTCCCCAGTAGCTCATGGAGCAATGGGGAAACCTCTGGTTCCGAATTGCCTTTTTCCATGACTCGCGCATTACCTGTCTGATTGCGCCGTAGACTATGAAGCTCCCCTGACCCAAATCGTGTTTGTCGGCTAATGTTTCATATGGTTGAAGTTGCCCATCTTGGTAAATGTCTCCAAGTGTGTGTATACCTCTGCTGACCCAGGCATTCAAACCCAGCGTGACCGCAATATTCACCAGCATCGGGTGTGCCAGTAGTGGTATCCTGGGGGAGTACTGCGGGTCTTTACTGCTTCGTAGTGCATAGCGTCCCCAGGCCCAGTGTGCAGTGGTCAGTAGCATATTACTTGTGTGTCTAGGGTTTGTCCGATTCATAAAGTATTGCAGTACTTCCGTACCGTCGAGAACCTCCAGCACCTTCTGTGCTTCCGCGCCGGTAGGATTTCCCATCCAGGTAGTTACCCATTGTACCTGGGAGGCTGCATAGTACGCTTCAAACTTGGGGGCGCCCAGCCCGCCTAGATTGAGTGGTTGAGTTATTTTTGCTAATGCGACGCGTCTGCGTCCCTTGCCCCATATTAGGTCTGTTAATAGGCTATTCAGTTGTTTAAAAAAGGAGCTCGGCAGTATTAAGGGCAGTGCCCTGAAATAATAAAGGAGGCGTGGGAGTACTATCATCTTTGCAATGGCGGTTCTACCCATAGGAGACAATGGGAGTGAGCACCAGAAGGGCAAGGAACCCCTCGTTGATCTGATCACTTGACCAAGGTTGCCATCTCTTAGATCTTGGTTATCGTGAAATATATTTACCCCTAGGTATTTGAATGTGGTATAACACCATTTCAGGCCCCCCAGGCTTGATTGCGTTCTGAGTGTCTCGGGAACCGGGCGCAAGGGGAATATACAGGATTTTGCCCAATTGACTGTTAGCCCGGCCACTGCACTAAATTTTTTAAGAAGTTCCAGCAGGTCCGGGATGGCCATAGCATGGTCGCGTAGAAAAATCAGCGCATCATCTGCATATAGGGAAACTATCTGGTGTGACTGGCCATCTAGGATGCCCCATATAGGGGCCATTACCCGGAGTCTGGCGGCCAGGGGCTCGATGGCTAGTGCAAATTAAAGTGGGGATAGTGGGCATCCTTGTCTGGTGCCTCTGCCGATGTTGAATTTATCGGAAATCGTGTCCCCTGTCCTAACCCTAGCCACTGGGCCTGCGTATAGTGTTTCCACCCAGCCAATGTATATTCGCCCAAAGCCCATTCGCTTGAGTGTTTCTATTAGAAAAGGCCATCCCAATGTATCGAACGCCTTTTCGATATCCAGTGAAACTGCGACTTGCAGCTCCTCGTTTGCTGGGGAGTTTCCCATCAGGCGTAGCAGATTCCTGATGTTGCTGAAGGTGCTACGCCCGGGTATGAAGCCTGCCTGATCTTGATGGACCAGTTCAGCTATGCGTGGTAGCGTGCGGTTGGCTAAGATCTTGCCTAGTAACTTACAATCAGTGTTTAGCAATGATAATGGCCTATATGAGCGAACATCTAATGGATAGCAGCCCGCCTTCAGCAGTACTGCTGTCAGCGCCTCCCGACACGTGTCGGGGAGCTGTTTTCGATCTAGAGCCTCCCTTAACATTGCTAGGTATGGGGTCAAAGTCTGGGATTGAAACGTGGTGTAGTATTCGATGGGAATACCGTCACTGCCAGGTGCTTTGCCATGCGTCAACTGTTGTAGAGCGCTCTGAATTTCAGCTATCTCTATTGGGCTGTCTAACTCTGTCGCTTGGGCGGCAGATAATCGAGTCAGGGTAATACCACTGAAGAAGTCTTCTAGTTGAGTGTTGTTGGGAGGTGGACGTGGTTGATATAGTGAGCTATAGTACTCCCGGAAAGCTTTATTTATCTCTACCTGCGTATTCACTATCAGCCCCGATTCCAGGCGAATAGCTCCTATGGGGAGATTCCGACGTTCATTGTTTATGAGCCATGCTAATAATTTGCCGGATCTGTCGCCTTCAGCGTGTGTACGAGCTGAATAGTGGCGATAGTCGTAATGCCTGAGGCGGCTATCTGTGTCGGTCCATTTAGAGCGCATATCAGTGATTTTCGCTAGAGTTATGGCGCCTTTAGCAAGTTTGCATTCAGAAGTTTGAATTTCTTGTTCCAATGCTCGGAGATCGCGCGTTAAAGTCTGACGTACTCCGACTGTAGTTGAGATACAAACCCCCGTTATGACTGTCTTATGATCGTCCGATTCAATAGCCCTAGAGCTAGTTGTCCCAGCGTTCGACTTAAAGTATGCTGATATATGAGTGGCTATGTCCTTCCTGAAGGGCGGGTCTTGTAATAATTGCGTTTGCAGTCGCCAGGTTGGGATACATGAGCGGGGCTTGCCCCATTGGATTTGTGCTTTGAGTGGACAGTGATCCGAGAGTACCCTAGCAGAGTACTCTGCATTTGTCATTTTATGTGTTATGTTCTGTGAGGTGAGGATGAGGTCTATCCGGGTAAACAATTGGTGTACTGGGGAATAGTAAGAGTATTCTCTCTTATGTGGATGTAAGTGCCTCCATATATCAGTCAGCCGTCGCTCTTCTATCCATGTGCTTAATGCTAGGGAATTTTTCGTTGGAAGGGTGGCCACTAATGGGGGATGAGATCTGTCTTTATCAACGTGTGGAACGCTGTTCATGTCCCCTCCCCATATGCATGATGTGGTTAAGTCGTTGGTTAGTTGTGATATCGTCGATTGTAAAAATTCGCCTTGCTTGATATTCGGGACATATAGGGCCTCATTCCGACCCGGACGGGCGGCGGACGCCGCCCGCCGCCCGCCGGGCGGAAACCGCCCAAACACCGCCCCGCGGTCAGAAGACCGCGGGGGGCATTTCAACTTTCCCGCTGGGCCGGCGGGCGATCTGCAAAAGATCGCCCGCCGGCCCAGCGGGAAAGCGCCTTCCACGAGGATGCCGGCTCCGAATGGAGCCGGCGGAGTGGAAGGTGTGCGACGGGTGCTGTGGCACCCGTCGCGCTTTTCAGTGTCTGCTAAGCAGACACTGATAAGCAATGTGGGGCCCTGTTAGGGGGCCCCTGCAGTGCCCATGCCATTGGCATGGGCACTGCAGGGGCCCCCAGGGGCCCCACGACACCCGTTCCCGCCAGCCAGGTTCTGGCGGTGTAAACCGCCAGAACCAGGCTGGCGGGAAGGGGGTCGGAATCCCCATGGCGGCGCAGCTTGCTGCGCCGCCATGGAGGATTCCCATGGGCAGCGGGAAACTGGCGGGAGACCGCTGGTTTCCCGTTTCTGACCGCGGCGTTACCGCCGCGGTCAGAATGCCCATGAATGCACCGCCAGCCTGTTGGCGGTGCATTCGCTGCCCTCGGCCCTGGCGGATTCAATCCGCCAGGGTCAGAATGAGGGCCATAGTCCGTTTATCACGAGCTCCTCCCCGTCCAACAACCCCTTTAATTGTATGAACCTGCCTTCCTTGTCTTTTATGCTGTGTTGTACTGTGAAGGGGACCCCCGGGGCCAACCAGATCAGCACCCCTCTGGCGTAGGATGAGTCGCCAGCATTGTATATTGAGCCCTACCAGCATTTTTCCAACCGGGCTGCCTCAGCAGTTGTAATGTGTGTCTCTTGCAATATTGCTATGTGTGTCTGGTGGCGCTTTAGATATGCATGTATTCTATGACGTTTGCTAGTGCCGGCCATGCCCTTCACATTGCAGGTTATTATGTTATAAATAGGTTCCTTGTTCATTGCATTGTATGGGAGTTGGAGGGGGCCATCCAAACTGTGTTAGCTCGATCCCCTCCGTCCCACGGGGCCCCCCCCCCGCCCGCGCCCACCCGTCCCAAACAGCCCTGTCCAATGCCCAACCATCTCCCGCGTGTCGGAGAGGAGGAAGAAACCCATAGTGGTTTAAGAGTGAAAGAGAAAAGAGAAAATATTTCAACCAAAAGGATATTACGGACAGTGTCCGATCGTTAAACGAAGTGGCACAACCGGTGCCTAAGATGACTTCCAGGGAAGTCAGGTCCATTCGGAAACCGTTCAGGTTTAGGGGGTCGTGGATTGAACGAGGTCGGGCCCTTGGGAGGCCCACCTTCAGGATATGCCTCTGCCTCTGCTGTACCAAGCGCATTTGTTCGGTTTGTCAAGGATTCAGTCATTGCCTCTTAAGTTGGGGGCTGCTGTTTGCTGAGAGTTCCCGGGAGTGAGCCCCGATGAAGAGGGCGGGTTGTACCCAGCTGTAGCCGCCGCCTGGGGAGGACCGCGGACGCCGATCCTTTACATTTAAAGTTCGTCAGCCGATCGTGGGGTAAGGTCTGGGCCCACCAGCAGTAGGGAGGGGGTCGGGCTTGTGTCTCCCCCATGTGAGGTAGTGTCATTGGTGTCCGATTCGCTCCTAGGATCCGTCGTCGCACGGGCAAAAGAGTTAGCGTCTTTTAGTATTTGTGCTTGATCTAACGCCATTTGCGCTTTTGTGGGGCGAGAGGACGTTTTAGGTTTTTTCCTTTTCTTTCGGGGGCGAGCGGTAGTCCATTCTTTTGGTTGGTGCGTCTTCTTTGGTTGGGTCTACCAAGCCCTTTGCGTGAATCCATGTCCATGCATCTTCAGGTGTAGGGAACATTAGGGTTGTCTCGCCCATTACTATGCGTTGTCGTGCTGGAAACATGAGGGAGTAGGAAATGCTTTTTTCGCGCAGCAGCTGCTTGATCTTGTTATACGCTCCTCTTCTGCGCTGTATCTCCATAGTGTAGTCAAGCCAGGGCGGGGTGGATTGCTCTGGATTCTGTGCACCCTTTCGATCACTGGTGTTGTGCCAGGGGACTGTTCTGTGAGTATGTTTTTCAGCCAGGACTCCAATAACACCTCTGCTTCAGGGGTTTCCATATGCTCCGGGATTCCAAGGAATCTGATGTTATTGCGTCTGGAGCGTCCTTCAGCTTCTTCCGCTCTGCGTTGTAATTGAGCAATGTCCAGTTCCATTTGTTGCATTTTAGTTTTCAATTCCGATACTTCTGGTTGGACGGTATTCAGAGTCGTTTCAATGTCGTGGACCCTTTCTGCTAATTTGCGGTGGTCAGCGCGTAGCAGTGAGACTTCCAGTACTGCGGCGTCAATTTTCCCTTCCAACGAGGATTTAGTGTCCATTATTGCTTGCATTATTTTATCAAATTGGAGGGAATGAGTACGGAGTGTTTCAGCGAGTTGTATGGAGGTGGTCGATTGCATGTCTGGGTGGCCGGTTGGCGGGGGAGGATCGCCATCTCCTATCGGCCCTGTCTTGGGATGTTTTGGCTTGACCATGTTTCCTTATTGTTCTGTACTGAGTCGTTCCACAGGGGTTGATGATTGGTGGTTTATTGGGAGGGTCCACTTATACCTTCGATATTCTTTTCAGTCGTTACCTTATTTAATAAGGAATTCCATGGCTTTTGCTATTATTGGTTTCCATTCTGATGTTCTTAAAATTGTTTCGCCTCTGTGGGATGGGGGCCTGTTTGTTTAATAAGTGCCCCTATCGGTGCGGCAGCGGGCCCCCCGGACAGTGTGGAAAGCTCGGCTGGATCCGGCACCCCGTGCGGTGCCCTGCGCCCGGTGGGGGGGCTGTTCATGAACCAAAGCTACGGGGGAGCCCGTAGCTATGATTACCGAGGGCTCCAGCAATGAAGTCTGTGAGCTGTGGGAGGCCGTGCATTAGGTTTTCAGCATTTGGGAGGTTTAGTCTATGCGCGTTGGGTCTAGGGCTCACATGTGGCGCCGTGATAAGGAACGATGTTTCTCCCCTCGTGGTCAGCTGGATAGGCCCCGAGAATTCAATGCTAGTGTCTACCACTATCGATTGGACGAGGGGCGACGGTTCGGGGGGACGTTCAACGAAGGACGAGAAGGCCAGGTGCTCTCCCTACCCCCTCTTGGTTCGACGTGCTGTGTGCTCGAGCGACGGTCCCGCGTAAGCAGCAGGGTAGGCCTCGAGCCTTTGGCGCCGGCATCCACCGCTCCCCAACATTCCCCGGGGATGTGCGGCGCGAGGGGCGCCTCCCGCCTCCTAGTCGCGGAGCTGGGGTCTGGAGATGCCCGGCGAGGGGCGAGAGGGCCGGGCGCTCTCCCTACCTCCTCTTTGTTCTGCACGCAGCACGCTCGGGCGACGGCCGCTATCCTCCCCGATGGCAGCCGCTCCGAACTGGGAACGCCGGGTCCTCCGCGGCGGCCGCACCATCCGAAGTGCCGCTCTCCTGGAGCTTTTATTTATGCCCGGCAATGATCGCGCTGTGATCCCAGGCGCTTTGGATCACAGCAGGGCGCAGGATTTTGATATAACGGTGGGCCAAGAGCGGAGCTCTACGATTAAGCTGCCGCTCCGGCCGCCATCTTGGCCACGCCCCAGGATAGTGCAGCCTTAAAGGCTAACACCCAGCAGAGCAGAACCACACCTTTAGCTCTTCACCTGCAAGGGAAGGAGCTAAGTTACAGGCTTCTTTGGGTTCAGGGTGCCTGTCTGCTGTTTAAGAGTGGGGGGTTACTACATCTTGTAGTAAACACCCTTCTTCCACTCTTTCTTCTGTTAACTGAGGAGCCACCCACTCAGGTTTAACAGTTTCCTGACTAGCTAGGACTTCTTTGGGTCAGGTTGGACTTTACCAGTGCCACTTTTAGAGTTCTCCCCTAATGGAGCAGAATCTCCTTGGCTTGCTGGAACCTTGGCTAAAGGTTGTCCACCTTTCCTACATTGTTTTCATTTCTTTTTCTTCTGGGGCCTTCTTGCAGTTACTGCAGATGTAGCACCTCCAGAATCCTTGGGAGAGGACTGGCACAGGAGGAGTTGCTCTCTTGGGCTCTGACTAACCTCTGGGTAGTCATTTCCTAGGAGACAATCAAGGGGAAGGTCTGTGTGACTGGCACAAGTGTATCTCAGGGCAGTGGCTGGGATTCCATTCACCAGTAGGTGGTGGAAGTGTCTACTTCCCTCTGGAATCTTCAACTCACCTGTTGGGCCTTTTCCAGTTGAAGGCTATGAAGATCTCCTCATCTGAGGAGCCATCTCCAATGGCTACACTTGTCACCCCAGGGATTTTGCTAGGGGGTTTGTTTTTGGGACAAGAAGAGTCCTTGGTGTGGTGCCCTGTCTGTCTGCAGTTTTGGCACCATGCCTTAATGGCATCCCAGTTCTTACCCTGGTACCCACCTTTATTTTGGGTTGTGTCTTGGGGCCCACCAACCTGGTCTGGTTTTTGGGGGCCTACAGAGGACTCTTTTTCTTTGTTTCTAGTGTCACCAACTTTCTCCTGGGGAGGCTTTGTAACCCCTTTCTTTTGATCACCCCCAGTGGAAGTTTTGGTTACCCTAGTCTTGACCCAGTGGTCTGCCTTCTTTCCCAATTCTTGGGGAGAAATTGGACCTAGGTCTACCAGATACTGATGCAACTTTTCATTGAAGCAGTTGTTACCCCACCATCTAGTGTTTTCACTGAGTAGTCTACAAAATCAACCCAGGTCTGGCTCGAGGAGTTTTGAGCCCTCCTGACCTAATCCTGTACTCCTCAGTGGAGAATCCAAAGCCCTCAATCAGGGTAGCCTTCATGAGGTCATAGGATTCTGCATCTTTACCAGAGAGTGTGAGGAGTCTGTCCCTACACTTTCCAGTGAACATTTCCCAAAGGTCCCCAGTGAGATCTGTTTACTTTTCAGGTTGCACAAGCCCTCTCAAAAGCTGTGAACCACTTGGTGATGTCATCACCATCTTCATATTTAGTTACAATCCCTTTGGGGATTTTTAGGATGTCAGTGTTAACTCTGATCCTATTTAAGTTGCTGCCACCATTGATGGGACTTAAACCCATCTCTTTTCTTTCCCTTTCTATGGCTAGGAACTGTTTCTCCAAACCCAATCTTTTGACCATCATGGCTAACAGGAGGTCATCTTCATTGAGGCTGCCCTCAATGTTTTCAGAGGTACTGGACTCCCCTATGGAAGAACCAGTCTCTCTGACTAGGATTTGAGGAGTCAGGGTTTGCGGGACCCTGTTCTCCCTATTTAGGACAGGAGGGGGGAAGTCATCCTCCTGTTCACTAATTTCCCCATCTGAAGGATTATCCTCAGAGGTGTGGTCCCTTTTGAACTCTGCCAAAAGCTCCTGGATCTGTACTTTGGTAGAGTTGGACCCAGTTTTTATCTTTTTTAGCTTACAGAGGGACCTTAACTCTGACATCCTTAGATGCAGGTAAGGGGTGAGGTTGAGTTCCACCACCATCTCTTCTGTGTTAGACATTATTTTTCTAAAAGTTGGGATACTTTTTAATAATCTGAAACTATCTCTAGAACTTAATCCAAACTTTTACAAAACTTTTAAACTCTAAAGGAAATGCGAACAGGGACTTACACAAGGCCCTAGCAGGACTTTTAAAAATTTAGAAAAATAACTCAAATTGCAAAAATCAGTTTCTAATGACAATTTTTGGAATTTAGTCGTGTGATCAGGTATTGGCTGAGTAGTCCAGCAAATGCAAAGTTTTAGACCCCACCGCTGATGCACCAATGTAGGAAGTTGGCTCTGTATATTCTATTTAAAAGTAAGAAATATTGTGCACAGAGTCTGAGGGTTCCCCTTAGAGATAAGATAGTGGCAAGAGTAGATAATTCTAATGCTCTATTTTGTGTTAGTGTGGTCGAGCAGTAGGCTTATCAGAGGGTAGTGTTAAGCATTTGTTGTACACACAGGCAATAAATGAGGAACACACACTCAAAGACTTACTCCAGGCCAATAGGTTTTTACATTGAAAAATAGCTTTTCTTAGTTTATTTTAAGAACCACAAGTTCAAGATTTACAATTAATACTTTAAATGTAAGGTAATTCACTTAGATACTTTAGGAACTTTGAATGGAAACAATATCATGTACAGTCTTTATAAAAATGGCAATAAGCTATTTTCAAAGTGGACACAGTGCAAAAACCAACAGTTCCTGGGGGAGGTAAGTAAAGGTTAGTTTTGAAGGTAAGTAAAACACTTACAAGTCTCAAGTTTGGGGCATAGGCAGCCCACCGTTGGGGGTTCAAGGCAACCCCAAAGTTACCACACCAGCAGCTCACGGCCGGTCAGGTGCAGAGGTCAAAGAGGCGTCCAAAACTCATAGGTGCCTATGGGGAACAGGGGTGCTCCGGTTCCAGCTTGCCAGCAGGTAACTACTTGTATCCTCGGGGCAGGCCAGGGGGGTTTTGTAGAGCACCGGGGGGGACATGAGCAGGAACACAAAGTACACCCTCAGTGGCACAGGGGCAGCCGGGTGCAGTGAGCAAAGCAGGCATCGGGTTTTAGGTTGAAAACAATGGAGAGACCCGGGAGTCACTCTAGCGTTGCAGACAGGCACAGGGGGGGCTTCTCGGGGAAGCCACCACCTGGGCTAGGCAGCGGGTCGCCTGGGGGTCTCTCTTGCACTGAAGTTCAGTTCCTTCAGGTCCTGGAGGCTGCGGGTGCAGTGTTGGTTCCAGGCGTCGGGTCCCTTGTTACAGGCAGTCGCAGTCAGGGGGAGCCTCTGGATTCTCTCTGCAGGCGTCGCTGTGGGGGCTCAGGGGGGTCGTCTTTGGTTACTCACGGGCTCGCAGTCGCCGGGGAGTCCTTCCTGAGGTGTTGGTTTTCTGCAGGTCGAGCTGGGGGCGTCGGGTGCAGAGTGTGAAGTCTCACGCTTCCGGCGGGAAACGTGAAGTCTTTGGAAGTTGCTTCTTTGTTGCAAAGAAGTTGCAGGTTTTGAACAGGGCCGCTGTTCACAGGAGTTTCTTGGTCCTGTAGTCCAGGGCAGTCCTCTGAGGCTTCAGAGGTCGCTGGTCCCTGTCGGATGCGTCACTGGAGCAGGTTTTTCGAAGTTGGAGACAGGCCGGTATGGCTGGGGACAAATCAGTTGTCGTCTTCCTCCTTCTCTACAGGCTTGTAGGTCAGCAGTCCTTCTTCTTTCTTCAGGTTGCAGGAATCTGATTTCCTAGGTTCTGGGGTGCCCCTAAATACTGAATTTAGGGGTGTGTTTAGGTCTGAGAGGGCAGTAGCCAATGGCTTTGTGCCTCCTCCCTGTGGGGAGGGGGGCACATCCCTAATCCTATTGGGGGAATCCTCTAAAACCAAGATGGAGGATTTCTAAAGGCAGGGGTCTCCTCAGCTCAGGACACATTAGGGACTGTTCTGACTGGTGGGTGACTCCTCCTTGTTTTTCTTATTATCTCCCCTGGACTTGCCGCCAAAAGTGGGGGCTGTGTCCAGGGGGCGGGCATCTCCATTAGCTGGAGTGCCCTGGGGCATTGTAACACGAAGCCTGAGCCTTTGAGGCTCACTGCTAGGTGTTACATTTCCTGCAGGGGGGAGGTGTGAAGCACCGCCACCCAGAGCAGGCTTTATTTCTGGCCTCAGAGGGCACAAAGGCCCTCACCACATATGGTCAGAAACTTGTCTCTCAACAGCAGGCTGGCACAGACCAGTCAGTCCTGCACTGAACAACTGGGTAAAATACAGGGGGCATCTCTAAAATGTCCTCTGTGTGCATATTTTAATAAATCCAACACTGGCATCAGTGTGTGTACATTATTCTGAGAAGTTTGATACCAAACTTCCCAGTATTCAGTGTAGCCATTATGGAGCTGTGGAGTTCGTTTTTGACAAACTCCCAGACCATATACTTAATATGGCCACAACTGTACTTACAATGTCTAAGAATAGACTTAGACACTGTAGGGGCATATTGCTCATGCAGCTATGCCATCACCTGTGGTATAGTGCACCCTGCCTTAGGGCTGTAAGGCCTGCTAGAGGGGTGACTTACCTATGCCACAGGCAGCATTTTGTATGCATGGCATCCTGAGGGGGATGCCATGTCGACTTTGTGTGTGTTGGTGGGGAGAAAAAGGCAATCTGCAATGGCAGTGTGCATGTGTTAGGTGAGGGGTCCCTTAGGGTGGCACAACATATGCTGCAGCCCTTAGGGACCTTCCCTGGTCCCAGGGCCCTTGGTACCACTGGTACATTTTACAAGGGATTTATCTGTGTGCCAGGGATGTGCCAATTGGGGAAACAATGGTACATTTTAGGTGAAAGATCACTGGTGCTGGGGCCTGGTTAGCAGGGTCCCAGCAGGGTCCCAGCACACTTCTCAGTCAAGTCAGCATCAGTATCAGGCAAAAAGTGGGGGGTAACTGCAACAGGGAACCATTTCCTTACAAGCCCCAGAAAACATCACAGAAAGCGTTTCTTATATGAAGTATATAATGAAATTTGGAAGCTTTCCCAACAAGAAGCAGCTGCCCGGTTCAGGCAAATAGACCAGGGAAATCTAAACAGGCATTAGCTGTTGTAGATGATGGGATTAATACCCTGTCCGACCGGATATACCCCTTAATTAACATTGTCTCTTCTGCTATAGACATTATACAAGCAGATATGTCTTCTTTACATCACGGACAGAGTCAGCTGAGGTCCATTATGCAGTTGGGTTGGACACTTCAAACATTGAAGGCGGGTCGCGTTCCCTGGCAACACATCAGCGCGAGGGAAATATTTTCTTCCTTTAATTTAACACGACAACAACAACTAATGGCTAGGAAAGAAGCGACTTATGTCATGCTAAACATCGAGAAATTAGAAAAGTTGCCTTTTACTGTGGTCGAAATACCATCTGCTGAATGGTTAATAGACGGGGTCATTAATCTGCCTATTTCCACACTTCAATTCACCTCCTGTTTAAAACACATTCCGGTAGGTAGATATCAAAGGCTGGGAGATAGTTACATCCATGCGGTGTGGGAGCTTCCCTTCTCGTACAAATGTCTCTATGGCATGACAGAAGTCTTTCTTAGTGGTAGTGAATGTGAGACTTCAGTCAGCCATTCAATGGTTTGTAAACAGCTGTCCTTGCCTGGGGAGTGTAACGTGTCTGCAGCAAATTTAGCTTGTTATCTGAAGGGAGTCCCCTTGATTAGACCTACGTTCCAGGTGCTTTCAAATGGCAGCTATGTACTCCTCAATGGTGAAGACTGTTGTGGGATGCGAGCCGGAATAGTTTATGTTGTTTTGGTCTCTAAGATTGTTACATGCTGTGGGAACGTACTGTTTCCTCCAAATAAAATAAGAGGTAGCGGACATTTGGCCTCATATTGCTACTTGTAATGTGAATTTTGACAAGTTGAGCAGACTCAAAGCTTTATTGTTTCAAAAACACGTGGCTCTTACATCCGCGTGTGAGACCTATTACCTTTTAGGTGGCAAGGTTGTCAGCAGAGATACAGTCCCTCTTAAGTACCAACTTTCCGAGACACTTTGGTGAACTCGTGGGACGGATATTTAATGCGTCCAGGACAACTGGAATTGTAATTTTTTTTAAGGCTGTTGGTTCTGGTTTCGTTCACACCTTCTCCTCCATATTCGGTTTAATACCATCAGCCATTCATTCAATTTTCTCCTGGATTTTCTGGGATTTCCAATAACTTTGGCTATAATTGTTGCCATTTTGCTGTTGCTATTTTTTATGCGCAATGGCTGTCCCACCGCAACAAGGAGGAATGAAAGCGCTCCCATCAGCGCAGCTGTGTCGTGAATGCATGATGCAGTATTTTGGAGCAACACTCCTGGAACATTTGGAGTGTGACTGGTCTCTGTCATTCAGACCGGTTTTGCATTGTGTGCAGCCCATGTTTCGGTGCCTCTGGTGCTCTTTTGAACATGCACTGGAAGTCTGTCTTTCTACGCAGCGCTTGCTTTCATTGGACGCTGATCTGTTGATGTTCTTGCTGAGGGCTCATTACTAGACACGCACGTTGAGGGTGCGTTTGCTACGGAAAGCTACTTATGAGTTGCCCTTCCTGGAGGATGTGGCTCTTAACTCATCATTGAGCACACCACAGAATGCCGCCTTGGCTGAGGCTCAGGCTATGGAACATGACTGCTCCTTGGTCCTTCTCGGCGATATCTCTCCAACTTTATCACCTGCCGTAGTGGAATATTTCCTGTCCTCCATGGTCCCGTAATTGATTGGAAATTCTAAAAATAACTTTGACTCTTGAAATTCGGTCCTTTTTTATGCCACTTGTTCACGTTTTAAATTGTCCTTTTATCTGCTCATGAGTCCTTTTAACTTGTCATGATTGACATTTTTTCTTTATACCTATATCTAAGGTTGAGCTTTTAGTAGCATTTTATATGTAATTAGGCTTTGAAGCACCTTCACCCGATAAGGGGAGGGTGTTGTGTAGCCATTTTAGCTGTAGCTCCATGCACTTTATTTTAACATACTAGGCCTGTCGCTGTGCACTTTAACCTAGATATATTTTATTCGTTACAATAGCCACTTTTACAGTCTTGTTTTATTTTCTTTCTATCTAACTGTTTTTGCCTAGTCCAGACTTTGTTCTCAGTTCTTGCTCACTCTGTACTTCTTCCAAGGCTGCAGTAAGATAGGTTGCCGGTGAACGTGGTATAAGTTTAGTGTCCGACATTCGTAGAAAACACACATCCTTACATAGGGACATTTTCTCAGAACATCATCTGTTTTATTATAAAAACACTTCCCTGTCCCTTACACGTTAGAGGGAGATTCCAGCCAGAGAACCACATCTGTTTGCTGATTGTCAAATGCGTTGCTGCAGCTGTTTTGCAGACCGAAGAAATATGCTCAGGTATGAGGGATGATGTCTTCCCAGAGGAACCGGAAGGGCAGAATTAGAGCTTAACACACTGTGCTCTAATATAGTATAGGTAGGAATTAGTCTATTGACTGTAGTGACAACATGATAGCGTTATTCTTATGCTTCACCCTCCTTGTCATTGAATTTTAATCTTGTCATGCTGTATCATCCTGGTTATTGCAGGTCACGCTTTGCTATCTAAGATGCAGTCGCTCCATTAAAATCTTTATTGAAACATACACTGCCTCTGTTTGTCATTGTATATATGAGACTAATGTAACTGAGAGAAACGGATGAGACCTGAATGACCACGGCTTCCCATGGGTAGAGATGAGGCACTGCTAGTTAGCCGGAGCAAAACCCGTATTGGAGCGAGAGGTGTCACCTGCAGTGGGTCAGACTTAGTCTCCCACACTGCGGGCGATTCTGCCGCTCAAAATCCAGTAGTCTCATTAGAATAATGAGAGCCTACGTGGGTACCTTTTACAAGGGATTTAACTGTGTGCCATAGGTGTGGCAATTGTGGAAACAAAGGTACAAAGGTACAGATTTTGAGAAAGAACACTGGTGCTGGGGCCTGGTTAGCAGGATCCCAGCATACCTTCAATCAGAGTTGGCATCAACATCAGGCAAAAAGTGGGGGTAGTAACCTTGCCAACAGTGGCACTTTCCTAAAGGAAGGTTCAAAGACAGACCTATTGTGCCAGAGCTGCTGTTCCAGTGCTCCATCACAATGTGCTGCAATTGGTTGAACTAGCTTTGCAGCAAAGTGCTGTTCACACTATCCGCCTGACAGACATGTGGATCAATTGGCAAGCATCTAATTATATGCGTATCACTGCACACTGGATCTGTTTTTCAGGGGTTAGGCAACAGCTATCTACAGGTATCAGTGCTGAAGATACTTTTAAGGGCATTCGGTGACATGCAACAATAGCTATGTTCGCATGGAAAAATCCCATACAGCTGCAATCATCTTGGACAAATTTAACAGCATGGCGTGTGAATGGCTGTTCCCCAGAGGTCTCAGATTTCTATTTCTTGCCATAGACAATGGCAGTAATATAGTCAAAACCGTATCAGATGGTGGCTATTTCAGGGTCCTGTGTTTGGTGCACTCATTTCAGACATTCTTTTAAAGCCCAGAAGCTTTAGAGGATTATAGGAGTTGCCATCACAATGGAACTCAACCTATTACATGTTGCAATGTCTGAGCAATAAAGACAGATCAATGACTATGGCCCTCATTCTGAACTTGGTACAATCACCGCCGACCGCCATGTTGACGATGAACAAAAGACCGCCAGTGACGGTGTACTGCACACCGCCGAATAATGATGCCAAAATCAAATTCCTCCAAAAACATCACAACCACCACTCACCACCAAGGGCAATGGTGGTGGAAATGCAGGACACAGCACCCCACCACCGCCATCCCTACACACACCACGCACACCAAATAATGATGCACAAATCAGCACGGCGATCAGTGAATGGAGAACGACCATTGGCGGTACTGACCGCTCCAGTTAGCAATGGGAACCGCCATAAACAAAGGCTCATATTGGCCTTTGAAAAGCCCACACCTGATTCACATCTACATCACTATAAAACACACACATACACGCCCCACAATCCTTTCCTACGCCAATAGCACAACACATATTGACACCCCAGAACGCAGACACCGAACAAACCATCACACAAGTCACACAAACTGCACACCCACCATCAGAAACCACACTCCCAACCACACAACAGCACGATCACCAACTCACCTACAACACACCACCCACAACACACACCATGGCACCCCCTAAGCAGCACTGCTTCACCGACGGGGAGCTAAGGACCATGGTGGACGAGATACTCAGGGCCAAGCCTCAGCGATTCAGAGCACAGGTGCAGCATACGCCTTTGGCCAGGAAGATGGAACTATGGCAGAGGGTCGTCAACAAGATCAACGCAGTGGGAAGCTATCCACGCACAAGTGATGACATCAGGACTAGATGGAATGACCTGTGGGGAAGGTGTGCCCCATGGCATCACAACACAACATCACGGTACGGAAGACTGGCGGAGGTCTCCCACCTCCTCCCCCGAATACACCAACTGGGAGGAGAAGGTCTTGGCTATCCTGCACCCAGAGGCCCTCACTGGACTCCCTGGAGGACTGGACTCGGGTAAGTCACCACACCTGTAATGCATGTGTTAACCATCCCTCTCACCACCACCATGCCCCCATTCCTACCCAGCCACAACACTCCTATCCATCTCTCCTGCATGCCCACAATCCCCCTACAAATCACTAACCATTCCCCTGTGCACAGTCACCTACCCATGTATGTTATGTCAGGAGCACTACAACACCCAGAATGCACCACCCCCACCTCAATAAATGCATCAAAAGAACACGAAGGGACCCTGCATGCCACTACATGGGAATGTAACCACCAATTACTGCTGCGCAGTGCTGCAAGGGACAAGAAAGTGCAGAACACCCACATCTCTATTCTCTCACACACAGACACCACCACCCATGCCACCCTGACAGAGACGTCAAAGAGTGCCAGTCCTCCACCTAAAGATGAAGGCTCCACTCAGGAGAGTGCAGAGGGATGTCTTGACACAGAGGAAATTCCTGGCCCATCCCACAGACCTGGACAGTCACCTTCCAGAACATACCCAGGACAAGATGGGCGAGATCCTGGCAACCTTAGAGGACAATCAGAGGCTGCAGGTAGCACACCACCAGGAGGCCATGGAGCAATGGAAACAGCTCAATGCAACCATGGCCTCCATTGCAAGGGTGCTACAGTGACAGACCAATATCCAGCCTGAGTCCCCAACCCACCTGCAGACCCCTTCCACTAGCCAGGACACTACCCTGCCATCAACATCTGCAGCAGCTAGTGGACTGGTGGCACTGCCAGAGGACTCACAGGACATCAGCAGCCCGCCCCCTGCAGCCCAGGTACCCCCTCGCAAATGTGTCCTCAGGCCCAGACATCTCAGTGAAACACCAGCCAAGACCAAGCCCACCACCAGGAAGTGACTCTGCCCTGAACTGTCTCCCTTGTGTGCCACTGAGCTACCTTGTTAACATGCCACTGCCATTTCACCATATTCAAATGTCCCCATGGACTATGCCCCTGTGCTACCAACAGCTGTGGAAATGTACCAGAGTAAATTGTCCACCAGGTTCCCACTCCCTTCCACTGTCCATCACTCATGTGTGTTTATCTGCAAATAAATACACTTGTAAACACAAAATATCTGTCCTCATTTACTATTGGCAAACAAATGTTAATGTGTATGTATTAGCCAGTTACCACCGTCATGCCGCTAACATTGCAGAAGGGGGTGTAAGAGACTGTAGTGATTGAGTATGTTACACTGCACGTTCCATTGCTGTAACACACATCTGTTTCTTCATTCATAAAGTTGTCACATCACTGGTAAGGGACACCATAGTACTTAGTACATCAGCCACCCTAAAGCAATGCAGGGAACCCATTTGCAGAATAGGAAATGTACCTCAGAGTCACTGGAAGTACAGCTGGAGTAGCTGAGTCCTGGAGTTGATATCTTACCCCTCTTCTTCCTCGTCACTCTCATCCATCCTCTGATGTGGCAGGGGTGGTTGGACTGCATCCAGCTCATCCAGAAGTGGGATAGCTTTCCTCACAACCACGTTGTGTAGTATGCAGCAGGCCACCACTATTTGACCCACCCTGTCAGGGCCATAGCACAGGGATCCTCCAGAGAGATGCAGGCAACAAAATCTTGCTTTCAGGAGTCCTATGGTCTACTCAATCACCCTCCTAGTGCGACCATGTGCTTCATTATAATGGATTTCTCCTTCAGTCCTGGGATTTCTCACAGGTGTCAGTAGCCATTGCATGTTTGGGTAGCCAGAACCACCTGGAAAAAAAGGTGAAAGAGGGTTAATGCACACACTTTCTACTTGCATGCAGCCTGCCTGTCAGCAATGTCACTAGTACAGTGTCTTACACACTCACATATGAGCCACGCTCTGTCCCCCTGTAGTTGTCCCATCATGTGTGGCACACTGCTGTTTCTCAGAACAAAGGACTCATGGACTGATCCTGGGAACCTTGCATTGACATGAGAAATGTACTGATCAGCAGAAAACACCAATTGGACATTAATGGAGTGAAAGTTCTTATGATTTCTGAATACTTGTTAATTTACTCTTAGGGGTATGAGGGCTATGTGGGTACCATCAATGGCACCTATCACATAGGGTATATTAGCAGTAGCATAGAATGCTGATTTCATGGTGTTGAGATCAGCCCTTTGGGGGAACTGGACATAAGTCTGCAGGTGTTGTACGAATGAGTTCATGAATTTGGACAGGATGTGGCTGAACATTGGCTGAGATACACCGGCTGCCATGGCCATTGTCACTTGGAATGAGCCTGTGGCTAAGAAATGTAGCACAGACAGTACCTGCACAGTTGTAGATATGGCATGGGGATTCCTATTTGCTGGCATCAGAACAGGCTCCATTAGTGCACAGAGTTCCAGGATTGTGGCTCGATTCAGGTGGTAATTGATGATGATGTGATGTTCCTCCATGGTGGCCAGATCAACCAGGGGTCTGTAAACAGATGGGGCACTCCCTCGCAAAATGGGTCTGTGCCTATGGGGGAGGAAGAGAGACACAATGAATTGGGACATACACTTCCATTCCAAGGTCACACTAATCATGTTGTACATGCCACACAATTGTCCCTCTCGCAGACCCAAAGACCGTGACATTCCTGTCAGGGCAATGTGTGGTGAGGTGTATATGTAATATTGCAGAACAGTGTAGGCACACATCCCACCATGTTATTATGATGATGACCAGTGCACATAACAGTACTCGACGAAGGGGAGCTGGAATGGAGCGATCGACTGTGACCCCTGGCAGAATATGGAGGCGTGGGGGATGCAAAATGGCAGCTCCCTGCGCTACAGGTAGTGTAGTGTAGGAAGTGACCTCATTCCGCTGACGTTAGTCGTCATGGCGGTAGGTGGTGTTCACTGCCGTGCACCTGATCATTGGATATCATTGGCATCTATGGGGATGCCAATCACGATCACCACCGGCGGTGACGGTGCACACCACCGCAGCTAAATACCGCTATTTTACTTTGCCCTTGCCACTTGACTCCTCCACCTCGAGAGGGACTGAACTCCACTGCGTGTGCTGCTGTGTCCTGACTTAAGATGGCACGTGCTACAGGGGAACAGGCCCTAGCCTTCACCACGGAGGAGTTGGACAAGCTGATGGGCGGGGTCCTACCCCTGTATGCAAAACTGTATGGGCGACCAGAGGCTCAGGTAAGTTGCTATTTGACATCCATGAATGTGTGTGAATGTTGTGGATGCCTGTAGGCATTTTTGTGGGCTGTGTGGATGCTCAGCTGTAAGGTGTCTGGCCGTTGTTGTGTTGGCTTATTGTCTATCTGTCCATGTCCGGTCGAACTGGCATGGCATTTGTGAACGGCTCACCCACATTGACGTCTGTTTTTACTCTGTGTATCCCATATTGGTCAGCGCCCATCAGAAGAAAGGATTGTGGCAAGTCATTACCAAGGAAGTGGGGACCCTGGGGGTCTACAACCGACGGAGCACCCACTGCAGGAAGCGGTGGGAGGACCTGCGGCGCTGGGCCAGGAAGACCGGAGAGGCCCAGCTGGGGAAGGCCCCCCCATGTGGGAGAGGTGCCCGTCAGACCCTGACTCCCCTAATAGCCCGCATACTGGTTGTGGCCTATCCGGATTTGGATGGGCACTTGAAGGCAGCACAGCAGCCTCAAGGGGGTGAGTACCAACACTATTGTGATGCTACTATGCTGAGTGTTGTTAGGTGCCATGGGGTACATGCAGTGTAGTGCCAGGCCCATAGATAGGTGTGTCCCTGCAGTCCTGCCCCCTTCTACGTCCATGGGATGGTGTCCTTAGGTTGATATGGCTGGGTATGTAGGCCAGTGAGGGGTCCGCTGTTTGGCCTATTGGTTCAGATGTAGGCTCATGGATTTGCAGATTTGTTGTCTTGCCATTGTCTCTCATTGTATCCTGTTGCAAAGTGCATTAGAGTAGATGGCCAGGATGGTCATGTAGTGTACTGTGGGATCATGCCTAGCAGTCAGAGGCACTTTCATGGCAATTATTGTGTCTGCTGGGGGTTAGTGCCTGAGATGGGTGGGGGTGTATGTGTGTAAACAGGTATGTTTCACATTAGTCTGACATATTTCTTTCTTGTTTTGTCCACCCACCCCTCAGTGCTCTTGTGACCTTGTGTGCTTTAGCATCATCTGGTGAGGGAGCTGAGGCACCGTCGAGTGGGGATGCTGCAGCCCACAGTTCCCAGGAGGCAGAGTCCACTGAAGTCAAGGGGACCAGCGGGTTGGAGAGCGAGGGGGGTACAGCAGGGGGAGGCAACTAACACTGGAGGTAGTGACTCCGACACCTCCTCCGATGGCAGCTCTCTGGTGGTGGCAGACCCTAGTGGGCCCACCCATTCTTTGCCTTTTTCTGCCACCCCCCATACCATCACCGCCCTCCCAGTAGCTCCCTACCAAGCTGTCCGTACCCTCTCAGCCAGGAGGGTGGGCGTCTCCTTCACCCCAGGCACCTCTTCTCCTGCCCCAGTCAGCCCTGCTGCCCTCACTGAGGAGGCTACTGACCTCCTGAGGACCATCTCTGTAGGGCAGACAACCATTGTGAATGTCATCCAGGGGCTGGCATCCTAGATGCAGCAATGCAATGCATTCCTGGAAGGCATTCACTGTGCCATGTCTGGCCTACAGAGGTCTTTGCAGGCTCTGGCCTCCTCATTGACGGCAGCCAGTGTACCTAGTCTTTCCGTTCCCACTCCCACCACCTCTACCCCTTCCAGCACCCCACTCCCTTCACCCATCCCAAGCACACATCCAGATAGCCATGCACCCAAATGAACACACATGAAGTACACAGACAAACACAAGCACCACACGTCCCACCACATGCAGGCACACACCCAACATACCAAAGCAGACACACCAACATCCACCTCCCCCACTGTGTACCCACCCTCCTTCCAAAACACATAAACGCTCACACACATCAACTCCACATACATCCACCACACATAAGCAGACTACACAGGCACCTGCATCCAAGCACAGCAGACCTACGCCTCATACCACCACACCCTCACCCTCCAGTCCCAAACCTGTGTCCAAGACCCCTCCAACTGCTCCTCGAAAGCTTACCCTCTCCCATGATGACCGGTACGAACCCACTGGCCCACCCCGTCTCATCCCTTAACGTTCCCTTGGCCTCACAAAGTCCAGTCCTTCCTCTTCCAAGTCCTCCCCAGTCCACCCTTCCTGTTCTTGTGCTGCTCCCCCAGGGAGGAAGAAGCCCTGTGTTGCCCCTGGACCCTCTGCCATCCCCGGTCCAAGCCCACTCCTTCTCCTCCCAAGGGCAAGCCCAGACCCTCTCCACCTCCAGAGCCTATGCCCAAGACCCCCCCTTCCAAACCTGAGTCCCCATCCCCACCACTCCCTGCCCATGTGGTGCCTGGCTGCCCCATTGATGCCGCAGCCCAGTGGAACCTTTCTGTCATTGTGGGAGTCATGTGTGGGCTTTATTTGCCCTCCGGACAGTAGGACTGGCCTATGGCCTTGTTTGGACATTGTTCATTTATTTTATTTTGTGTATATAATATATCTGTTCAACAGACTTGTTGGTTCAATTTTATCCCGTTGTCCAACTTTTCACTGTGGGTGAGTGGTGTACACAGGTGTGTGCATTTGTACAGATATATGATAGCATGTGTCTGGTAAGTACATTTTATTTGGGTATGTATGGCTTGGAAGGGGTGGGTGGAGGAGTGGGTGCGTTATGGGGTTTATGTAATTGTGCCGTTTCCTCAAATGTGTGCTAGGCTGCAGTACTTACCATCGTCATCTTCGTCGGCGGTCACGGTCCTGGAGGAATATGGCAAGGAGGAGCATTGGCAGTACTTCCAACTCTCGCTCCATGTTGAGTGTTTCCCTTTATAGGGGACGTTTCCGCCAGGCAGTGCATGGTGGTGGTTCCCGCCCTGGAAATGCTGGCAGTGTGGTGGTTCATAATATGGTGGCCAATTAGGGCCTTTTTTCCGCCAGCCTGAGGATGGCCTCCACCGTCGTCGTCGGCGCTCCTAGAGTGGTGGTGAGTGGCTGGGCCGCAGGCTGTTCCTCATGTGCTTCTTTATGTGGCGGTCTGAACCGCCAGCCTGTTGGCGGTAGTTACCACGACTGCTGGCGGTACTGTCTTTACCACCAGGTTCTAAATGACTGTCTATGTCTTTCAAAGAGGAGGGGATCCAATTGGGAAATCTATGACCATGGATATGGCCAAATGGGGTTTAGTCAAATGCCTGTCACAGATGTTACTCCCTTTTGAGGTTTTCACAGGAGAAGTTAGCAAGGAGGACAGTATGATGGACCAAGCTATACTGTTGTTTCATCTGCTACAGGACCAGCAAAAGAAGGAGTCTGAAAGGTTCACAGTTGTGAACAAAAACGCAGAAGCACATGCCTTGGTTGAGAGCCTAATCCTTTGCTTGGCTTGTAATGCAAGGCTGCAGAATTACATCATATTGTCCAAACAGTACATCTGTGCCTACACTACTTGATCCATGGTACAAACAATTCTGGCCACTTTCATTCCTTTTTCTGTAGGGTATCTTTTAAAATAGAAGAGGTGGATTTTGAGCAAGTCAGAGACCTGGAAGAACAGCTAGAAATTACCAGAGTCCCACATCCAGGCAGTGGGGTGCCACCTTCAACTTTCAGAGAGGGCAGTATTGTCTCACAACACCCGAAACTAGCAGCAAGAAACTGGCAAAAACCACAACCACAAGAACAGAAGAATTAGCCCCAACCTCTGCATTGGCTTGGTTTCAAGTGGCAGGTCTTAAGTCCAGTGCAGAGGCATAAGCAAAAGAGGTCCAGCAAGTGGCAACACCAATGACCATTGCTAGAATGTTCCAGTAGTATCTGGTTGGCCCAAAGGAGGTCTATGTGGATCAAAATCCATTGATGTATTGGTGTGCGAAGATGCACCAATGGCCAGTGTTCAGCAGGCTGGCAATAAAGTATCTGGCTTGTCCTGTAGACAGGGTCTCCACTGAGCATGTGTTCAGTGCAGCTGGTGCAGTTATCACAGTGAGAACTAGTTTCTTGCCTCAAACGTGGAGAGATTGGCCATGATCAAAATGAACCTGTTGTGTAGCCATTTTAGCTATAGCTCCATGCACGTTATTTTAACACAACTAGGCCAAGCCGCTGTGCACAGTACCTAGATATATTTTATTCGGCTTTATTTCATTATTGTTACAATAGCCACTTTTACGGTCTTGTTTTATTTTCGTTTATCTAACTGTTTTTGACTTGGCCAGCACTCTGTTCTCAAACAAGACATTCTTGCTCACTCTTTGCTTCTTCCAAGGCTACAGCAAGATACATTACCGGTGAACATGGTATAAGTTTAGTCTCCAACATTCGTAGAAAACACACATCCTTACATAGGGACATTTTCTCAGAATATCAGTTGTGTTATTATAAAAACACTTCCCTGTCCCTTACACGTTAGAGGGAGATTCAAGCCAGAGAACCACATCTGTATGCTGATTGTCGAATGCGTTGCTGCAGCTGTTTTGCAGACCGCAGGCCTATGCTCAGGTATGAAGGATGATGTCTTCCCACAGGATCCTGAAGGGCTTAATTAGAGCTTACCACGCTGTGCTCTATTATAGCTTAGGTAGGAATTAGTCTATTGACTGTAGTGACAATATGGTAGCGTTATTATTATGCTTCACTCTCCTTGTCACAATTTTAATACTGTCATGCTGTGTCAGCCTTGTTATTGCAGCTCACGCTTTGCTATCTAAGATGCAGTCGTTTTATTAAATTCATTATTGAAACATATACTGCCTCAGTTTGTCATTGTATATATGAGACTAATGTAACTGAGAGAAACGGACGAGACCTGAGTGACCACGGCTTCCCTGAGAAACCAATTGTCATGCCCTCGGCTGCCCAGTCATCCTTGCCCTCGGGTAGAGATGAGGCACTGCTAGTTGGCCGGATCAAAACCCGGATTGGAGTGACAGGTGTCACCTGCAGTGGGTCAGACTCAGTCTCCCCACACCATGGGGGATTCTGCCGCTTAAAATCCAGTAGTCTCATTAGAATAATGAGAGCCTACGTGACAAACTAACATTACATACCATACGATTGCATCTTTCCTGAAAGAGCACAGGAGGAGGAGGATTGCTCAGAATCGAGAGAGTTAGCTGACAGGTGGTTTGCCTAGCTGTCTGGGCAAAACCCTTGAGTTTGAGGATGAACTCTACTTCCATGACCGAGCATGACACCATAGTACTTTTTAAATATTTAACATCAAACTTCTTTCTTTGTACCCCAACAAAATCAAAATATATAGCTAGTGCAACATTATGTTTGTGTCTGATTTATGCTGCCCCACTATTTTTAGTAACATGTTGGGGCGGATTGGAGTTGGACCAGTGTGCAGTTAAGAAGCCTACATATTCCCTTCAGGACATTTGTAGGAAAGTAGCCTCTTTCTAGCTTGATTACCCCCACTTTTGGCCTGTTTGTCAGTATGTTTGATTGTGTCTACTGAGATCCTGTTGACCAGGACCTCAGTAGTTATGCTCTCTCCCTTCAATTTAGTTGCTGGTTACTGTTATCACAGTATTTCACCAACAATTGGCACACTAGTGCCCCATTATAAGTCCCTAGTATATGGTACCTAGGTACTCAGGGCATTGGAGTTCCAGGGGATCCCTATGGGCTGCAGCATATATTCTGACACCCATAGGGAGCCTATGCAAAGGCTTCTGCAGGACTGCCACTGCAGATTGCGTGGAATGGTGCAAGCATCCTTTCACTGCCACTTTATACTGCACCAGGTCACTTTTAAGTCACCCCTATGGCAGGCCTTCTATTGCTGAGGGCAGGGTGCAAAGTACCTATGTGTGAGAGCACCCCTGCACTACCAGAGGTGCCCCCACGAACTCCAGGCCCATTGGGGGGAGGAGCCAAGATGGCGACCGGGATGGACGGCTAGAGCGAGCGCTCCATCACGGACCCGCTGCAAACATCCTGCAGGACGTCCCCTGGGTGTCGGGGGTGCGGGAACGTCCTCCGGCTCACCAGAGAGTTTAGGCAGCACTCAGCGCTGCCGAGGAGGGAGGCACCGACCCGAGCCCTCTCTTTAGATCGCAGGCTGGAGTGCAGGGCACCCGCCATTTTGGGGACAAAGAAGCTATAAACGCCGCCGGGGCCTCCGCGCCCGAGAAATCTCGAAGAATGCAACACTCCAGAACCGGGGGGGTTCTTTCAGCCTGGAGCCGCTGCTGCGGTGTGAGCTACCAGCCCACACCCTCCCTCTGAATCGGGGGTTGGAGCGCGGAGCGCCCACCATTTTGTGCCCGAAGAGGCTGAGGACGGCGCCTGGAGATCCGGAGCGCGAGAGATCAGCCTGCGGACCGTGGGGTTGCCGCGGGTCTACCGGTGCCCGAGGAAACTGCGGAGCGCGGTGCTCTGGAGTTGGGAGGAGCTCCCCGCCTGGAACCCCACTGGACAACCGCCGGAGTGGACGCAGCTGGCGTGGGTGTCGGGGCGCCCCGGACGGGGCAAAGATGGGCAAAATTAAATCACCTTCTGGCCCCCACAGTACAGGGGAGGCGCTATCTCCGAAAACGCAGAACTGCCTGGTTCCGGAAGGGGCGGACGCCCAGGGACCCGCTCCCCTCCATCCTGCTGGAACGTACCGCATAGCGGAGCACGGAGGTAAGAGGGAGCCCGGAGTGGCTGTCGTGGCCCATTAATCATGGAAGGGTTGACGGGCCCGGGCCCGCTCCCCCCTCCCCCCCCACTCCTGCACTCCGCCAGCGGGGCGTCCCCCTTGGTGCGGGCCTTGTCCCGGACAGGGGCTTGATCTGGGGGACCAAAAGTGGAGTGGACTTGGACGCAAGAGGAACAAAGGCCAGAATAGTCAGCCCCCAGCCAGACCGGACCAGATACTCTTCCCCTGCGCAGGGGGCCGCTGCATCCTGGTGGCCCCCCAGTACCCCGAAAGCAAGCAGGGGTAATGACGGACCTAGCAACAGAGGACCATAAACTAGATCAGCGAAGAGACACAAAAAAAAAAAAAAGGGGGGGGGGGGAAACCCGCCACAACTCAACATCCAGGAGTGCCTCACTGCAACCCACAAGACCCCCTACCGGACAAATACAATGACGGGCAGGCTGAAATCAGGACCGTTTCACCCAGGGCCCAGCACCCATCGACCAACAGACAAACCCGACTTTACAAACACTGGAGAGTACTCTCGCGTCACAATCCGCGCAACTGGAGAAGGTACTACAAGCGATAATGGACACTAAAACCTCTCTGGAAAATAGAATTGACACGGTTTCGCAAGACTTGAATCTACTCCATGTGGATCATCGCAAGTTATCGAAAAGAGTCAAATTGGTGGAGGAGGGGCTGACTGAGCTATCCCCAACGGCGCAGGATAACCAAAAACAGATCCAACGCATGGACGCGGAACTGAAGGCGTTATGGAAACGGGCGGAAGAGGCTGAGAGCAGATCGCGACGGAACAATATTCGCTTTCTGGGGTTTCCCAAAAATATGCAACTACAAAGCACGGAAATATCTCTAGAACAATGGCTAATCAAAGAGGTGCTAGGCAGGGCCCCATCCAAGCTATTCACCGTGGAAAGGGTACACAGAATTCCGGGCAGGCCCCCGCTCCCTGGTCAAACACCCAGACCATTAATCGCCAGATTCTTAAACTTCCGGGACCTAGATGCGATTTTACAACAGTTCCGCAACAAAGGTCCATTCAACTATGAGGAGTCAATCATCAACGCATACCCAGACTTCACTCAAGAGGTGCAAAGAAAACGTAACACAAATGTTAGGGTCAAGCAACGCCTGCGTGATCTCAACATTAAATATGCATTGCTTTTTCCCGCTAAGCTGAGAGTGATAGCAGAGGAACGCACTCATATATTTAACTCCCCGGAAGACGTCTGGACATGGCTGCACGCTAAAGGCCTTGCACGCATGTCTGATGAAGCGGAGGGAGGAGAAGACTGGACGACATCGGTAACAAAGAAACGCTCCAAAGGCGCACTAGGGCCCAACCGTCTGCCCAACAGGTAGTGGCAGAAAGAGCAAAAGTGCTGAAAGAAACCCCCCTGCTAACACAAAACAACTTTGAAGTATTCAGGGAGGTACCTGAGAATAACTCGGACTCGGACACGACCAGCTCTGTTTCTACTATAACGGACGAATCAAAGGGCCCGAGGGTCACTCCTAGAGCAGCGGATGATCTTTGACCATGACCAACAACACTATTTCTGTTCTGTTGCTCAGGGGAGAAAAGACTGGACGCCCCGGAGGTCCCTGGAGTGATATGGGCCCCTGGAGAACGAGCACTCTTAAAAAATGTGCATCTTTTGCATAAACTCGTCCTTGCCTGGCGGGGCCGCGGCACGGGTGCTGGCGGGGTGGGGGGGGTTGGGGGTGCACACACCCCGGGGGCGTCCACTAGCATTTGCAGACGTAGTCTGTGGTCTGATGTGAGCCCCACAAATGAGCCACATTAGATCGCCATGATAATACCACCATGGATATCCAGGAGGATACAGGTTTTTTTACATATACACGTGTTAAGTAGTTTTACATTAGTAGAAATGAGTGAGAGGGGATTAGTTGGGGGGGAGGGTAGTAGAAAATTAATAAAAATACACACTATATATCCATCACAAACAAGCAACCACTGCGGAGACAGGCAAACACATTTAATAGCATTATCAGAGGGGCAGCACATCGGAAGACCAGCGAGCAAGACCGAGGCATACGATCAGGCCCATCTCATACCCTCCCATGGCACCACAAACTAAACGCAACAGTAATCAATATGACATAATGACATGGAATGTGAGGGGAATGGGCACAATAAATAAAAGATCTCGTATTTATGCACGCCTCAAGCGACTGGGAACACACATTGCTATTCTCCAAGAGACACACTTATTGGAACCATATTTGCAGGAACTAAGCGCGAAGTGGGGAGGACAATTAGTAGGCACAACATACTCTGCGTTCGCAGGGGGAGTATTGATATGGATTGCAGGAGGAGTCCCATTCCACCAAACAACACATAGAACCGATCCAGGAGGTAGATTCGTGGTGATAGAAGGCCAGCTAGATGGCAGATACCTCTCTATAGTCGGTATATACACCCCAAATGGTGGCACAGCGGGATTCTTGGGTACCCTCACACCGGCATTGCTAGCAAACCCATCAGCTCCGGCTATCTGGGGTGGGGATTTCAATAGTAAACCAGACACCACCTTGGACAGGTCCAGTGCTCAAGCGAGCGCAGTAGCGAGGAGAAACATCACAACCCCACTCCAACACTGGGCGGGCGACTTGAGGCTATACGACATATGGCGCATAAAACACCCCCTTCAGAGGGAATACTCATTTTATTCAGCCCCACATAGAATACACACTAGAACAGATATGATATGGGGCACCCAGGATATAACCGCTCTGGTAAACACAACGGAATACCTAGCGAAGACACTCTCAGACCACTCACCGTTGAGAGTAACACTAGGCTGGGGTAGGAGCCGACAGGAGATCCCAACTTGGCGTCTACAAGTAGACGCGCTCCAGGACCCGGCATTTGCGGACACGTTAAACACCACACTAAGACAGTATTGGGAAACAAATGCTCTAACTGCAAATTTACGTGCTGTGGAATGGGACGCCCATAAAGCGGTGATCAGAGGGCAGTGTATCACTACAAGCTGGGGAGTAAGGTGCACACTACATGCCGAAATTGTCAAAATGGAAAAGGAACTTAGATCAGCAGAAACAGGAACCGCATGGGGGGAAACCCCTTACGCCACACTTCGGTGCCACGATTACAACTATTACTTAACGCGTTTGCAAGCGGAGGGTGACAGGTCAGGTAAAATGCTGGCCTGGTTATTACGAGAGGACAGACAGCACTCTCCCATCGGCGCCATCCGGGTTGATGCCCGCACTATGGTCACCACACAGGTAGAGATAAACGAAAAGTTCAGAGACTACTACAAGAATTTATACATCAAGTGCACTTCGTGCACGGCTACACAATTCGAGTATTTCTTAGGGGGCTCCCCCTTACCGCAATTATCTCAAACAGATAGTGACACATTAGAAGCCCCTCTCACAGCGGGGGAAATAGACCTAGCCTTAACACATATGCCCAGGAATAAATCACCGGGAATAGATGGCCTCCCAATAGAGTATTACTCCGCATTCTCGCCACACTTGAAACCTCAACTACTGAAGGTGTTCAAGGAAGCCTGGGCCGCAGAACTGTTGCCCCCATCCCAGACGGAGGCCATGATAGTGGTACTCCCCAAACCGGGTCGCGACCCCACGGACGTCAAATCCTATAGACCACTCTCACTCTTGAATTTAGACTGCAAGATATTGGGTAAACTACTGGCCAACAGACTTGCTCCCATTATTCATACCTTAATTCACGAAGACCAAAACGGCTTCATCCCGAAGAGAAACACCTTTTTAAATATCCGTAGGCTCCTGAGTGTAATAGGGGACACCCCCCGACGCATATGACGAAATGGTGCTGTCACTAGATATCGAAAAGGCGTTTGATACATTGGAGTGGGATTACCTCTTGATTACAATGAGGCAAATGGGAATAGGTCCTAATTATGTGCACTGGGTCCGCACACTATATTCAAACCCACAAGCCAGAGTGAAAATGGGTGTAGATGTCTCTGACAGTTTCCCAGTAGCAAGGGGTATGAGACAAGGCTGTCCCCTCTCCCCACTATTGTTTGCGATTGCAATGGAGCCACTAGCAATTAAAGTGCGCTCCATGGTAGACAAATGGGGAATAATCAGTAACGGAGCACTTCACGTAATCTCGCTATATGCAGATGACGCTCTCATATACACCCGGAAAGGCAAGGAGGCGCTACCCTCCATAATGACACTCCTAGCAGAGTTCGGTAGGATATCTGGCTTAGCAGTAAACTGGGACAAATCGTGTGTGTTCCCATTGATTAGATGGCCACCAACTAGGCGGGAGGTGGCACCACTCGGGCGCCTGAAATGGTGCTTTGAAACATTTAAATATTTGGGGGTTCACATATATCACAGCACAGAAGACCTCAGGGACGGCAATCTAGGGAGAGCACTAGCCTCCATGAGGGGTTCTTTACGCTTCTGGAACAAACTACCGCTCTCCCCACCTGGCAGGGTAGCGATCGCAAATTTGCTGATTTTGCCCAGGCTACTATATTACTTCACGGCATTGCCAATTCTCCTTCCACGAAGCTTTTTCAGTAATCTGAACACAATGCTGCTACAGCTCATATGGGGGGGGTGGCAGAGCGCGGGTGGCATTATCCACACTGCAGTGACCAGTGGACTCAGGTGGACTGGGGGCCCCCACCTTCGAGCTTTATTATGCAGCTGCACAACTACAGTGGCTGCAGCTTTGGTTCCACAGACTGATGTCAGCTGAATCTGTATGGATGCAGACTCAGATAAAGGAACCCATTTGTTAATTTGGCTGTCAAACAAATATCCCAAAAGTGAACCTATTAACCCATTACTAGCTGTGGCACATATACGTTGGGGGAAGTATCTCCAGAAGGGACTCAGAACAATCCCATACACCCTGTATGTTCCGCTGGAGGGTCTCCTTGGACAACAGATGACTGCGCCGCACTCGTCACTAGCGTGGTCAGAGGCGGGAATACGGCTGGTGGGTGACTGTTTTGAAGACGGCAAACTAATGCCATTTGAAGCCATCCAGGCTCTCACAGAGGTGAACCCTGGTCAATTCCTATCGTATTAAGCTATATGCCACGTAATTAAAAAAACGTGGGGAAAAGGTGCCCTAGAACCAGAGACGTCCCTCATAATACACCACATACTACAGGACGACACTCAAATTAAAGCAATCTCTAGACTATACAAAATACTTAGTAAACCTCCAGTACCCTACTTAGAAAGAGCTAGGGAGAGGTGGAACACTGTCCTCCCTGTCCCGATCCCCCAAGAAGACTGGCAGAAAGTATTGTCTCACGCCCGGGGGGTCTCAAGGAACCCCAGATTCCGCTATACCCAGTTCAATTTCATACACCAAACGTATCTATCACCGGCCAGGTTAAAACGCATGTTCCCTGACACAATATCAACATGCCCTAGATGCTCGGAACCAGCTGCCCACTTTTATCATATGTTCTGGGATTGCCCCCGGGTGCAAACAGAATGGAACAGGGTGGTGAAGGAGTTATCAGACTGGACGGGACTAGAGCTGGAAGCAGACCCCAGATCTTGCTTATTGGGAGTGAGGACAAGGGCGAAAAAACATAGACATTTACATACATTTGTAGACCTAGCCTATGTGATGAATAAAAGGTTAATAGCAATGCACTGGAAAGCACCCAACGCCCCGGAAATCCTGGCACACCCTCACACTGCGGTGGGCTCGCACAGAACATCAGGTGCTTATAAAATTGTCACGAGAAGGTCAGACACACACGGGGTGCGGCACCTGGGAAACACTGGTATCCAAGCTTGAAGCAAAAAACGATGACAAACCTCCATGAAGGGGACTATACATCACTTAACCTGCATCCACCAGTAACCTACCCAGTCACAACAGCATAGGTTATGAACAAGAGAAGAAAACCGTTGAAGATGCACACACCCCCACACCCTCCAAAAAGGGGTCAATCCGTCGGAGCACACTACCACAGGAGCATTAGCTTAGTTGCCACGCAAATCAGGTACACCCACTACCTATTGTCAACGAACGCAAGTATGTACACCTTAAGCCCGCATCGGGGAACGTCCATAAATGGTAGGTGCCTTATAGTAATCACAAACGGCGTCCTTCTGATATCCAAAATAAGCGCAACATTATGAGCAACGCAGCAGGAAAAAATAATACTGTATGCAAAAGATGGCTAGTTAAGTGTGTAAACGGGGGGGGGGTTGGTTGTTTAAATGAAACATTAAGCAGATAAATGTGATCCTTTAGTATCTATGACCAACACTTGTATTGTGTATCTGATATATAAAACCAATAAAAAAAATTAAAAAAAAAAATCTCCAGGCCCATTTTCCCAGACTTCGTGAGTGCAGGAATAAGGTGTGTACTGGACATAGGTCAACTCCTATGTCCAGCTACATAATAGTAACTCCAAACATAGGCATGTTTGATATCAAACATGTAGGAATCATACCCCCATGCTTTTGCAAGCATTGGTTGTATGATCCCATGCACTCTGGGAGCTCCTTAGAGGACCCCGCAGTACTGCCATTACAGCCTTCTGAGGGTTTCCGGGCAGCCCAAGCTGTTGCCGCCTCCCAAACATGTTTCTGCCCTCCTGTTGCTCAAGCAGTTCAGACCCAGGAAGGCAGAACAAAGGATGTCCTTTGGGAGAGGGGTGTTACACCCTCTGCCTTTGGAAATAGGTGTTACAGGCATGGGAGGCATAGCCTCCCCAAGCCACTGGAAATGCTTTGAAGGGCACATTTGGTGCCCTCCTTGCATAGACCAGTCTACACTGGTTCTGTGACCCCCAGTCCCTGCTCTGGCTCAAAACTGGACAAAGGAAACAGGAGTGACCACTCCCCTGTCCATCACCACACCAGGGGTAGTGCTCAGAGCTCCTCTGGAGGGTCCCTGGGTGTTGCCATCTTGGATTCCAGGTTGGCAGGGAACTCTGGGAGCATCTGAGTGCAGGTGCCAGCAGGTGACGTCAGATCCCCCTCGTGATAGGTGGTCACCAAGCTAGGTGACCAATCCCCCTTTCAGGGCTATTTAGGGTCTCTCTCCTGGGTGGTTCCTCAGATTTGGTTTGCAAGACTCCTGCAGGAATCCTCTGCATCCTATACTTCGACTTATCACCGAAGAAACTGCATCTGGACTCTCCAGAACCCTACAAGCTGCAACAAAGAAGCAAGACGCTTCTGCAACATTGTATCTTCGGCTCCTTCCAGCAACTGCAACATTTTCCCGGTCGTGCATCCTCTGAGGACAGCCCATTTTCAGCCTGCATCAGAAGAACGAAGGAAACTCCCTTGGAGTGAAGGAGTCACTCCCCCGCTTCTGCAGGCACCAACTGCGACGACGACTGGCTACGTGATCCCCTCTTGCTGAGCCACGTGTGTGAGAAAGTAGCCTCTTTCTAGCCTTGTTACACCCACTTTTCGCCTGTTTGTGAGTATATGTCAGGTGTTTTCACTGTCTCACTGGGATCCTGCTAGCCAGGGCCCCGTGCTCATAGTGAGAACCCTATGTTTTCAGTATGTTTGTTATGTGTCACTGGGACCCTGCTAGTCAGGACCTCAGTGCTCATACGTTTGTGACTTATATGTATGTGTTCCCTGTGTGATGCCTAACTGTCTCACTGAGGCTCTGCTATCCAGAACCTCAGTGGTTATGCTCTCTCTGTACAAATTGTCACTAACAGGCTAGTGACCAATTTCACCAAATCATATTGGCATACTGGAACACCCTTATAATTCCCTAGTATATGGTACTGAGGTACCCAGGGTATTGGGGTTCCAGGAGATCCCTATGGGCTGCAGCATTTCTTTTGCCACCCATAGGGGGCTCTGACAATTCTTACACAGGCCTGCCACTGCAGCCTGAGTGAAATAACGTCCACGTTATTTCACAGCCATTTACCACTGCACTTAAGTAACTTATAAGTCACCTATATGTCTAACCTTTAAAGGTTGGGTGCTAAGTTACTTAGTGTGTGGACACCCTGGCACTAGCCAAGGTGCCCCCACATTGTTCAGGGCAAATTCCCCAGACTTTGTGACTGCGGGGACACCATTACACGCGTGCACTATACATAGGTCACTACCTATGTATAGCGTCACAATGGTAACTCCGAACATGGCCATGTAACATGTCTAAGATCATGGAATTGATGCCATCCTGGCATTGGGGGAGACAATTCCATGATGCCCTGAGTCTCTAGCACAGACCCAGGTACTGCCAAACTGCCTTTCCCGGGGTTTCGCTGCAGCTGCTGCTGCTGCCAACCCCTCAGACAGGTTTCTCCCCATCCTGGGGTCCAGCCAGGCTTGGCCCAGGAAGGCAGAACAAAGGACTTCCTCAGAGAGAGGGTGTTACACCCTCTCCCTTTGGAAAAAGGTGTCAGGGCTGGGGAGGAGTAGCCTTCCCCAGCCTCCGGAAATGCTTTGATGGGCACAGATGGTTCCCATCTCTGCATAAGCCAGTCTACACCGGTTCAGGGATCCCCCAACCATGCTCTGGCGCGAAACTGGACAAAGGAAAGGGGAGTGACCACTCCCCTGACCTGCACCTCCCCTGGGAGGTGACCAGAGCTCCTCCAGTGTGCTCCAGACCTCTGCCATCTTGGAAACAGAGGTGCTGCTGGCACACTGGACTGCTCTGAGCGGCCAGTGCCAGCAGGTGACGTCAGAGACTCCTTCTGATAGGCTCTTACCTGTGTTGCTAGCCTATCCTCCTTCCTAAGTAGCCAAACCTCCTTTTCTGGCTATGTAGGGTCTCTGCTTTGGGGAATTCTTTAGATAACGAATGCAAGAGCTCATCAGAGTTCCTCTGCATCTCTCTCTTCACCTTCTGCCAAGGAATCGACCGCTGACTGCTCTGGACGCCTGCAAAACTCCAACAAAGTAGCAAAGACGACTACTGCAACCTTGTATCGCTGATCCTGCGGCCTTCTCGACTGTTTTCCTGGTGGTGCATGCTGTGGGGGTAGTCTGCCTCCTCTCTGCACTAGAAGCTCCGAAGAAATCTCCCGTGGGTCAACGGAATCTTCCCCCTGCAACCGCAGGCACCAAAAGACTGCATCACCGGTCCTCTGGGTCCCCTCTCAGCACGACGAGCGTGGTCCCTGGAACTCAGCAACTCTGTCCAAGTGACTCCCACAGTCCAGTGACTCTTCAGTCCAAGTTTGGTGGAGACAAGTCCTTACCTCCCCACGCCAGACTGCATTGCTGGGTACCGCGTGATTTGCAGCTGCTCCGGCTCCTGTGCACTCTTCCAGGACTTCCTTTGTGCACAGCCAAGCCTGGGTCCCTGACACTCTAACCTGCAGTGCACGACCTCCTGAGTTGTCCTCCGGCGTTGTGAGACCTTCTTTCGTGACTTCTGGTGAGCTCTAGTTCACTCTTCTTCGTAGTGCCTGTTCCGGTACTTCTGCGGGTGCTGCTTGCTTCTGAGTGGGCTCCTTGTCTTGCTGGACGCCCCCTCTTGGCGACATCCTGGTCCCTCCTGGGCCACAGCAGCATCCAAAAACCCTAACCGCGACCCTTGAAGCTAGCAAGGCTTGTTTGCGGTCTTTCTGAGTGGGAGCACCTCTGCACGCTTCTTCACGACGTGGGACATCCATCCTCCAAAGGGGAAGTTCCAGGTCCTCTTCGTTCTTGCAGAATCCACAGCTTCTACCATCCGGTGGCAGCTTCTTTGCAACCTCAGCTGGCATTTCCTGGGCATCTGCCCACTCCCGACTTGAGTTTGACTATTGGACTTGGTCCCCTTGTTCCACAGGTACTCTCGTCTGGAAATCCATTGTTGTTGCATTGCTGGTGTTGGTCTTCCTTGCAGAATTCCCCAATCACGACTTCTGTGCTCTCTGGGGAATTTAGGTGCACTTTACACCTACTTTTCAGGGTCTTGGGGTGGGCTATTTTTCTAACCCTCACTGTTTTCTTACAGTCCCAGCGACCCTCTACAAGCTCACATAGGTTTGGGGTCCATTCGTGGTTCGCATTTCACTTCTAGAGTATATGGTTTGTGTTGCCCCTATACCTATGCAATCTATTGTGACTGTACATTGCTTGCATTGCTTTCTATTGCTCTTACTGCATATTTTTGGTATTGTGTACATACATCTTGTGTATATTTGCTATCCTCATACTGAGGGTACTCACTGAGATACTTTTGGCATAATGTCTTTACCTTTATTTTTAGTATATCTGTGTATTGTGTTTTCTTATGATATTGTGCATATGACACTAGTGGTATAGTGGGAGCTTTGCATGTCTCCTAGTTCAGCCTAAGCTGCTCTGCTAAGCTACCCTTTTCTATCAGCCAAAGCTGCTAGACACCTCTTCTACACTAATAAGGGATACCTGGACCTGGTGCAGAGTGTAAGTACCCCTTGGTACTCACTACAAACCAGGCCAGCCTCCTACAATGTGGATCCTGCATCATGGGTGGTGGACTGAAGTGGTCCCGACTGTCCTCTTTTCTAATTGTCCAACTTTGGTGGAGGTAAGAGCTTACCTCCCCACGCAAGACAGTACCCCCTGGCTCTGCGTCCTTTGTAGCTGCCAAGGCTTGTTGTCATCCTTCCTCCAAGGTCTTCATGCATCTTGAAGCTCCAGCACTCTGTCCTGTTATGCACAGCTTTCTGCATGGTTCTCCAGCGATGTGGGAACGTTTGTCGTAGTGCTGCATGGGCCTCTCCCGCAACTTTCGTGTACCCATCCTGTGGGACTCTTGTGGGCGCTGCCTGGTCTTCTGTGGGCTCTGAGTCGCTTAGGACCCCTCTGGCTCCCTCTCCTTGGTAGAGTCCGCCTGGTCCTTCCTGGTCCCCAGCAGTGCCATTTTCTGCTAACCGCGAGCTTTGAGTGGGCCAAGGCTTGTTGGCAGACTCCAGTGATGCAAACCCAACTGCAATCCTCCATCCAGCGTGGGACATCACCTGCATTCTCCAGGAACCTGACTTAATCTTCTTGGGTGCAGTGCTGACTCTTCTTCCTCACTGGTGGTTCTCCCTTTTCACCTTCATCCTTGTGGGTAGGGGCTTCTGCCCTTCCTGGACTCTGCTGTGCTTCTTGGACTTGGTCCCCTTTTTCCACAGGTCTTCTTGTCCAGGAATCCACTGTTGATGTCTTGCAGTCTCTTCTGGGCTTTGTATAATTCTTCTTCTCTTCTCTGTGTGTGATCAGGGGAATTTACAATAATTTATTTCTGCTTTCCTGGTCACTGGGGTGGGTTGTGGTACTTACCTTTGGGGTTTCCTAGTACTCCCAGCTCCCCTCTACACACTACACTTGCCTAGGTGTGGCATCGACGTACGCATTCCACTTTCTTAGTATACGGTTTGTGCTCCCCCAAGCCCATTTCTAACGATTGTGATTTTTAATATTTGCACACTGTTTGTATGCCTATTTCTGCATACTAGTGTATATCATTTGTGTATTACTTACCTCCTAAGGGAGTACAGTCTCTACGATATTTTTGATATTTGTGTCACCAAAATAAAACACCTTTATTTTTGTAACATGGAAGGGGTCATTATGACTCCGGCGGTAGGTGGTAATGTGGCTGTAGTACTGCCAAGAGGCTGGCTGAAGCCAACCAGCCAATGTACCACATGGACCACCATGGCGTTAGCAGCTCCCGGGCTGGAGATAACAATCTCCAGCCCGGCGGCTACGACAGTACCGCCGGCGGCATTTTGACCCTGCCTACCACCGTAGTTTTTGTGGCATTCGTAATGCCACGAAAACCATGGTGATAGGCCCTATCTGTCAGAGTCACCAGATCCTTGGGGTCTGTGCACGCTCCCAACACTTCCACCACAAGACAGCTCCAATACTCTGATTAGAATTGTCACAGAGTCTAAGAGAGTCCAAGTGGGGAATAGGGGATTAGGAAGGGAACAGCTGGGAAGGAGACCTGTAGGAAGCAAAAAGGTTAAAACACACAATATCAAGATTATATCATAATATTCAATACTAGGCTATGACTCTAAGCATTGTTATTCTGAAAACATGGACAACCTAAGCATAGACTTAAATAACTAGGCTTCAAGATGACTGGAATACCTGTAAGGGAATCAAGAAAGGTTAAATGCAACTTTCAAATTCAAGTATTATCTTTTGCATGAGGATCAGGAAATAATTTGACTGATTTCTAAACCATCATATAAATCGTGTTCGAGAAACGTATTATGTACATACAAACATTCTGATCGCGGCGGGCGGCGCCCGCCATGCGGTCACCGCCAAATGGCCGCTCCGCGGTCAGAAGACCGCGGATGCCATTCTGGCTTTCCCGCTGGGCCGGCGGGCGCCCGCCAAAAGAGCGCCCGCCGGCCCAGCGGGAAAGGCCCTGCAACAATGAAGCCGGCTCCGAATGGAGCCGGCGGAGTTGCAGGGGTGCGACTGGAGCAGTTGCACCCGTCGCGATTTTCACTATCTGCTAAGCAGACAGTGAAAATCTTTATGGGGCCCTGTTAGGGGGCCCCTGCTCTGCCCATGCCAGTGGCATGGGCAGTGCAGGGGACCCCAGGGCCCCCACGACACCTGTTCCCGCCATCCTGTTCCTGGCGGTAAAAACAGGATGGCGGGAAGGGGGTCAGAAGCAGCGCCGCCATGGAGATTCAACCCATGCAGGGGAACTCCGGCGGGAAACCGCCGGATGCCCTTTTCTGACCGCGGCTTTACCGCCGCGGTCAGAATGGGCTGGGAAGCACCGCCAGCCTGTTGGCGGTGCTTCCGTGGTCCCCGGCCCTGGCGGTCTAGCTTTTCTGTTCTCTCAAAATTGCCAGAACATAAATTGCGCACATTGCAGATTTTTACAAAGGTTGTAAATACCATGGAATGATTGTGCACCATGAATAACATTAATTAGACTTGAGAAATAAATCACGCGTCTTGCCAACTCAAAAGCCACCAAGTAAATGCCTTAAACTGGTAGCGCATAATGAACACCGTGATTTTAAACACAGAAAAGGAATTGCGCGGCTTGCCGTTTCGAATGTCACCATATGAATGTCAGGGAATTGTAGCGTACAATGAATATCATGAATTACACACAAGAAACGAATCGCAAGTCTTGCTGATTCGAAGACCATCATGTAACTGCCAAGAAATGGTAGCGCACCATGAATATCAAGGGTTAAAGCACGAGAAACGAATCGCGCGTCTTGCTGATTCGAATGCAACCATGTAACTGTCAAGGAATGGTAGCGCACAATGAATATCAAGGGTTAAAGCACGAGAAATGAATTGCGCGTCTTGCCAATGCGAATGCTACCTTGTAAGTGCCATAAAATGGTAGCGCACAATGAATATCAAGAGTTGCACACAAGCAAAGGATGACGCGTCCTGCCGATTCAAGTATCCGCATGTAAATGCCATGAAAAAACCAAGCGCACATTCACACGCACAAGAGTAAAATTGTTTATCATGCACAATTAGTCCCAAGAACTCAAAAGCCTTCGGGACCGGGATCGGGGGCCCAGCCCAACCTACATCTTACCGCCCTGATCAAGTATCACCAACAAAGTGAAAAGGGCAAGGCCTGGAAGATCAAGGTAGGCCACCGGAACAGGAGCTCAGGAAGTTGCTGCTGCTCTGCACCGGGACCTCTGAATAGTGAGCACGTGGAGCTGGGCTGGCTCCCTTTTATAGAGTCTTAGCCCAGCCCACCAACCACACCCAGGCATAGTGCAGGGAAAGCTTCTAGAAGGCCCTGGAAGGGGACCACACCCTGACTCAGTCTGAAAGCCTGCAGCAGTACATTACATGTGAACAGTATTTATATGCATGCTGAACATAAGTCTTTAAGATTTAACTCTGCAATGCAAAAGGTTAAACAACATCATATCAGCACAATGCATAAATTATGTTAGCTTGAAATTGTTTGATTTTTGCATTCTAGTTGCCCGTAGAGAGCGCACTGCCCTGATATTGGCACTATCAGTGACAGGGAATTCCTTCCCTGTCACTGGCAGGAGGACTACCCAACCCCCTTACACTCCCCAGACAACCCCCACCCCCTCTCCATCCACGGTCCCCCCTTCCAATCCACCACCCCATACATGCACACTCGCAGGCACACACCACACATACACACTCACTCACACAGCCATTTTGCATTCATGCACGCACGCATCCGTACACACATCCAAACTTACACACAGACACACATTCACATTTCCATTCATTCACGCATTCTCACACATGCGCACACACACACGCAAGCAACACTACACACTCATTTGCATGCACGCACACACTCACACATTCATGCACACACACACACACACACACAACACCCCCTACCCCCCTCCCCTGTCGGAAACCTGACTTACCTGAATCCAGGGGGTCTTCCGGCAGGGGACGGGGCGCTGCTACCGCCAGCAGCGCCCGCCAGCAGGATACTGCCAGGCCGAATTATTTTTCATAATACGGCTGGCGGCAGGCTACTTGCGTGGCGCTGCTAGTGGTAGTAGTGCCACCTTAACACCTTCTGCCAGCATGGCCACAGCTGGCTTTCGGCCCTTCTTGTGGCGTAAATCCGGCTGTGGTCATATTGTGGTGGACGGATGTTAGCTGTGGCGACGGTCTTTTGGCAGCCGTTGCCGCGGCGGTAAGCAGTACTTACAGCCAAAGTTAAAATGTGGGCCTGAGGGTTTTCTTATATGTGTGTAAGTGCTGTGTGACTACAGTGGTATGGCATTAACTTTGCATGTCTCCTAGATAAGCCTTGGCTGCTCGTCCACAGCTACCTCAAGAGAGCCTGGCACTGACTACACTACACTAATAAGGGATAACTGGACCTGGTATAAGGTGTAAGTACCATAGGTACCCACCATACACCAGGCCAGCCTCCTACAGCATTGGAAACAATGCCTCCCTCCTTCATATGCCTATCTTTTTTTGCATCACCTAGCAGAGCTGACCCAGAATATCATTGATTTACAAGATTGCCAGTGCCAATGTCAAATTCCAATCTGTTGCTTGCATCAAAGAGGAGATGCTATTGTGTATCTACCACCATTCTTGGATTGGAAGGATAAGTTACTTAACTGTAATCCTGGTCCTCTTCCAGGGGAATCCTCATCAAAGTCATAGGCACTGAATTTTTCCCGCCCGCGTGCAAGGACCCGGGAGCACATAACACATATACGTATGTATTTATATACATATACACATATTTATAAAAATACATATACATGCAGCCTATAGTATAAAGGTAAAAAACATGTCTAATTTTCATTGAGTTTTCCTTTAATAAATATCAATAAGAACTCCAGAATTTCTGAAACTCAGAAAGAAAGGAGACCAATAACAATACTATGTTTTATTGAAGAGAAAACTGTAATGAAAAACACAGACATTTTTAGCCAATAGGCTGCATTCGGAGTCACATGGTAAAGCAAATAAACGGCACCATGCATGAAAGGCCTCAGAGACCTCCAGTATCCCACCATGCCTCAAAGTTCAGAGAAAGGTGACAGTTAGGTGGCAGTTAAATCAGTTGTTTTTCAATGGTCAAGTGAAAAATGAAAAAACTCCATTAAAACATGAACTGCTGTATGCAAAGGTTCGTCCGGGGAGGTGGGAGGGTTGCTTATGACTTTGATGAGGATTCCCCTGGAAGAGAACTAGGATTACAAGTAATTAACTTATCCTTCTCTTCCAGGGGATCCTCATCAATAGTCATAAGCACTGAATAGAGTAGCAAGCCCATCCCATACCTCTGCGGATGAAGCTAGATTAAGCTACAGCAGTTGGTCAGTTAATTTAGACAGGTTTCTTAACAAGGCCTGTCCCTCTTGAGTGTCTGCTCTAGTATCTGAATCGAGACAGTAATGTCTTGTGAATGTATGTACCGATCTCCACATTGCTGCTTTGCAGATTTCAGAGATGGGGACTTGTTTCAGAAGAGCTATTGTTGCTGCCTTGACCCTGGTAGAATGTGCTTTGGGCTTGGCGGTCAATTGCTTATTGGCTAACTGATAGGCAAATGCAATGCAAGAAACTATCCATCTAGAGATAGTTTGCTTGGAAGCAGCCATGCCTATTCTCATTGGCCCATAGTTCACAAATAAACAAAAATCAGATTGTCTAATGTCTTTCGTTTTATCCAAAAAGAATTTTAGAACTATTTTTAGATCTAAAGAGTGTAGAGCTCTTTCTGCTGGTGTGGAAGGTTTGGGGAAAAATGTAGGGAGCGAAATAGTCTGGTAAGTCAGAAACCACCTTTGGCAGGAAACTAGGATGGGTTCTCATAAATACCCTATTGTCGTGGAACATTGTGTAAGGCTCTTTCGACAGAGAGCCTGAATTTCGCTTTATTTGTGCGCTGAGGCAATATCTAAATATATAAGTAACACATTTAGCTCCGAGGGAGTAGAGTGTGAACAAACAGGGGGAAAAACTTTTTTTAAACCCTCTAAGAAATCTTTAACAACAGGCATTTGAAAAAAGGATGTCTGAGAAGGCGATTTTCTATAAGCAGTTATAGCCGCAAGATGAACCTTCATCTATGAAAACCGCAAACCTGATTATGACAGATGGAGGAGGTATGGTAAAATAACATCCTCTTGCCGCAGAATTGGATGGAAATTATTCTGGATGCACCACATATAAAATCTTTTCCATTTAAATGCATATGCGTGTCTCGTTGATGGTCTTTTGGACTCCTTGAGAATGTTCATGCATTCCTGCGAAAGACTAAAATAACCATATTGGAGGAATTCAGGTGCAAGCTCAAGGAAGAAAGGTTGGGCTGGAGTATTTTCCCCTAGAGTATCTGAAGGAGATCTGGTCTGCACGGCAATCTCATGTGTGGTTTCTCTGAGAGATGAAGTAGGTTCATGTATCATTACTTGCGAGGCCACACAGGGGCTATTAGTATCATCCTGGTCCTGGCTCTGTAGAGCTTGTTGATGACGTTCAGAATTAGAGGAATGGGAGGAAACGCATACAGAAAACTTTGTGACCAGTTGGTCAAAAGGGCATTCCCTTTTGTCCCTGGATGGTAAAACATGGATGCAAGCTTGGGCATTTTTTGTTTGCTTCGTCTGCAAATAGGTCTATTTGTGGTTGCCCCCATTCCTGAAAAATAGTTTGATCGACGTAGTCGTTTAGAACCCAGTCCTCATCTTCTGCACACATGCGGCTCAGAAAATCTGCTTCGGTGTTCAAAGATCCTGGTAAGTGAACTGCCGATATTGTCAAGTTTCTGGCAAGTAGCCACTTCCAGATTGCTTGTGCTTCCAATCATAGGTTCCATGAGCGGGTCCCTCCTTGCTTGTTCAGATAATACATTGTGGTGGTATTGTCCATTTGAACAAGCAGAGAGTTCCTTTGAATGGAAAAATAGAGGGATTTCAATGCAAGATGGACTGCTCTGAGTTCCAACATGTTTATATGATAAAGTTGTTTCTTGTCGGACCACAGACCCTGAACTTGTAAGGGACCCATGTCAGCCCCCCCAACCCTGAGAGGAAGCATCTGTGATCAAAGTTTGTCTAGGAAGTTCTTGGTGAAAAGGAACTCCTATCCTTAAATGCTGTTTGTGCATCCACCATTGGAGGGATTGTTAGACTTCCCTTGTGAGAGGTATCTTGTTTACCCATTGGTTGGAATATTGAGACCACTGATCTTCCAGAACTTGGTGTAGAGGTCTCATGTGCAGCCTGGCATTGGGAAAAATGAAGATGCAGGAGGACATTGATCCCAGTAGCGATGCATCTTGCTTGGCTGATGGGCGAGGAGTGCAGAGGAGAGTTCAACATTTCATGTCGATTGAGTATAACATTTCCTCCAAAGAATACACTCTTGCGTGGTTTGTATCCAGTGTCGTTCCTAATTAATGGATGCTTTTGAGTTGGTATCTGTGTGAATTTTTAATGTTGATCTGTAAGCCCAGAGATTGCAGAGTTTGGAAGCAAATCTGAAAAGGCTGTTGTGCTAGTTCTGGGGAGGCACTTTTGATCAGCCAGTCGTCTAGGTATGGATAGACAAAAATGTGCTTTCTTCTCAGATTGGCAGCAACTACTGCCATGCATTTCGAGAATGTTCGAGGGGCTGATTTTAGGCTGAAGGGTAAGACTTTGTACTAATAGTGCTTGGATGCTATCCTGAAGTGCAGATACCTCTGATATTTTCTTAAGATTGGAATATGGAAGTAGGCATCCTGAAGATCTATGGAACACATGCAGTCCCCTGATGGAGTTGGGGGTAAAGCTGTTAAAGAGCAAGCATTCTGAATTTTTCTTTTTGGATGAACTTGCTCAGGAGTCGCACATTTAAGATCGGTCTGCATTCTTGAGACAGGCTTTTTTTCTGGATGTGGAAATAACGCGAGTAGACTCCTGTGCCCCATAGGGAGTGTGGAACCTCCTCTATTGCTTCTTTTTGTAGTAACATGTCTACTTTCTTTCACACCAAGCTCTGTTGATGGTGGAATGTTGTTTTCGGTGGTACTTCTGGTGGAGAGGATTTGAACTTGAGTGTGTAACCATTTTGAATAATATTCAAAACACATTTGTTGTTTATTATTTCGAGCCACTCTTACATGCTTGGTAATGCTTCCCTCCACTGGAGTGGGAGACAGAGAAGAGGTAAGCTTGAACTCATTGCTTTGATGAGGATGTGGAAGGACGAGGACCATTTTTTCCTCTTCCTGGTCGTTGAGGATAGTGATGCGAATAACTATATTGTTGTTGTTGTGGCACCCAGTGAGGGGTTTGAACCCTCGGTTGCACATGACATCGGTCATAGGGCCTGTATCTTCTTCTGAAATCTTTTAGTTTTTCAAGACCCACAGCCTTGAGAGTGTCTGCCTCCATTTTCATTCTGGCCATTTCCTCATCGGTGTGTGTACCGAAAAGAAACGATCCGTTGAAGGGAAGATTTGATATTCTCTGCTGAGCTTCCGGTTTCAATCATGTAAGTCTTAGCCATGAGCAGAGAGATCGGAGGCATCACCCGCTGCGCTAATGATCTGGTTTGCCACTAGACCACCCTCTTCTAAGATTTCCTGAAAATCTTGTCTGTCTTCTTTAGGCAGTTTTTGTGAAACCCTAGAGAGGGAGTCCCACAAAGACCTATCATACCTGCCAAGAAACGTTGTTGCACAGGATACCTTCATGTGTGATGCTGAGGTATTACACATTTTCTTCCCCTTTGAGTCAAACTGTTTACTATCCTTATCTGGTGGTGCCGTTGTGGATGAAACAGTGGCATGGGTCTTTTTTGCAGCTGCCACAGTCACCGCATCTGGGAAAGGATCTGATCGGAGGAGAAAAGGGTCTTGATCAGGTGCCATATATTTTTTCGGTAGTCTTGATGGTACAGCTCGAACAGACGCTGGAGTAAGAAAAGTCTGCTTCAAGAAGGCTGGGTACTTCAGGTAATAGTGGTCTGGAAGAAGACCTGTGATGGAGAGCTTAAAAAATGATTGACGAAGTAGACACAGGTGTTCAATGTCAGTGTTTAGCTTTGTCGCCCCTCTGATGAGGGCATCATTGAATGTAACCAGGTCCTCCAAGGGGGAAACTCTAGGTGGACGGGAGTCCAACAGCAGTGGTGAATAGTCCCTTATGGAGGAACAAGAAGTCAAAGAGAAAGAGGGTGATCTATGCCTTCTTCGAGAACTGGAATGATAGTGGTGATGTGACCTGGACCGAGATCTGGTATGTGTAGATCTGGACGGGGAGCTATGAGATCGTGTTCTTTACTTGGTGTTTTCCCTCCGAGTGAATTCCTAGATCTGCCTGATGTCCTTGATGTTGTACGCGCCGGCGTAGGTGTTCTGGATGGGGAATAGGTTCTTGAATAATTCAAACCTGGAGTCCGATGTCGTCGAGAGAGACGCGGAGATTGTAGTGGGGGCTTATCTGCCCCTGGCGCTGTCTCTTCATGAACAGATCTGATCTATGAGGAAAGAGATCTGCTTCTTGACATCGAAAATCTTGGTTGTGACGTCGGCCTGGGCCTGTCCCGCTGTCGTCGAATCTGACTCGACGTCGACAGTATTTGATGTCCACTGTCTCCCGACATCGATATTGGACCCATAGCAGGTGGAGTCGACGTTGGGTGATGTGAGGTAGGCCTTGGAGTTCGAATCCTGTTCCGTCTACAGTTCTTGTGGCGTCGAATTAGTCGACAGTGAGCCTGCAGCCGACGATGTAGCCTGTTTCAACGTCGAATGACTCTGTTTTGACAGAGACTTTTGCGATGTCGGCCATGTTGACGTCGAATGGACTGGAACTCTTGACGTCGATTGCCCATGCCTCGTTGGTGACTTCTCTAACATCGGTTTTGTCGACAGCTGTAAGAGTAGCTCTCTTGACGTTGATCCTGACGTCGACGGGGAACAGATAGGTACTTCTTTCCTCCTATGTGATGACTGAGGCGAGGAACGTTGATTTTCTTTTGACCTTTCTCGATGTTCCAGAGAGGAGGGCTCTGTAAAGGAGGTTTTTGATCCATGAAGGCCACTTGAAGGTCTCACCTTTCCTCTCTCTTGAAGCGCATGAAGTCTGCTCTTCTCTCTGTCCCTGAGAGGTCTTCAGTTCTTCTTGACAGGGTTTTACATTGATAACATGTGTCAGGATTATGAGAAGCTGGTAAACAAGCAATGCAGACTGAATGAGGATCTGAGATTGCCATCTTCCTCCCACAGGAGGGGCATTTGTTAAAAAGAGATGGCATTTTGACAGATAAAAACTCTACTTTTCAGTGAGAAAATTGTTTAAAAGTACAAAATATCCCTAAAAAAGTCAAGTGAAGTCAAATTCTTTTAAACTTCTGTGAGAAAAATCACTTTTATTTACAAAAAACCCAGGAGAGTGTGCTCTGGGATCTTTTTTGATGGATCCGGAAAAATAACTGATTTAACTGCTACCTGTCATCTTATTCTGACCTCTGAGGCATGGTGGGATACTGGAGGTCTCTGAGGCCTTAAAGGCACGGTGCCATTTATTTGAATTACCATGATATTCTGAATGCAGCCTAAAAATGTCTGTGCTTTTCATTACATTTTTCTCTTCAATAAAACATAGTACTGTTATCTATGTCTCCTTTCTTTCTGAGTTTCAGAAATTCTGGAGTTTCTTTCAATATTTATTAAAGGAAAACAACAAAATTAGCAGTGTTTTACCTTTATGATATAGGCTGCATGTATATGTATATATATATATATATATATATATATATATATATATATATTTATATATACAGTGTTTATGGCTATTGATGAGGATCCCCTGGAAGAGAAGCGGTAACTACTAACTATTGCACCAATGAGTGATGATATAATACTGAATGATTGTGAGTGATGATTGATGATGTACGTGGTCGCAGACAGTAAGGGAGGTTGTTCAATTAATTTGTAAACTTGATTTTGATTATTTGCAATGTTTGGGGCCTGATGGGTGATCATTCTTCCTGAAGGTTATTGTACTTTCAAACTTAGCAAAATTTCCTTGCAGGGTCCACTCCTTTTTTCTGGATCTTCAGAGACCAGACCGTCACTTTAGTTAACAAACACAAATCTACACAAAAACTCTGATTCTATTTCTCTATTTGTTCTTCAGCAGCAGTGAACTACAGATATATCTTGTTCGAGTTTGGAGTGGGAGGGAGTTACTCAGAGTTTAAAGGAGAATAGAAGGACTCAGGATGCGACTACCTCAACAGACAGAAGAAGGAAGTTATTGACGTCAAAGGGAAACTATGGTGATGATGACTCTGAGGCCTAATACCCAGCTCTGTGGACTGTAAAGAGATGCGGAGAACGTGAAAATCCTCTAATGTTCTTGCTTTGCCTCCGAGTCTTCTTGGTACATTCCTGACTCCTCATGGAGATTATCCTACTTCTGTCCTTTTCCTTGACTATACAATATAGTTTCTGTTTTTCAATCCGAAGGCCTTCTCGTCTCTTGCATGAATAAAAGGCAAAAGCTTAACACTCCTGCTTACCTACCAGACAGATTCAGCCAGGCACCCAAGAGTGGCAGACATTCAGAGAAGAATGCAGATGCACCACCCACTTTGGCAATACAGTATAATTTTTCTTTTAACAATCAGAATTTATTTTAGAACTGGGTGGCTTCACTTCACTCCTCCATAATTTTTCAAACCTAGATGACAGAACATTTAGGTATCTTAGGTCTCTGGGGCTGAAGGACTGTTTGCAAAGCATTTAAATGAATTGTGTCATGCTCATTCCTTAATTTGCTTTTAAAATAGAATGATGATGACATGCTGCTCAGCGCCTTGACGAATATTGTTGTTGTGTAATATTTGTCATTGTCACACCTTTCCCCAAATCCCTTTTCCCATCCATTAATCAAACCCATAATCCTCTTCTGCAGGCTGTGAGATTTATTGAAATGTGACTTAATTTTACACCATAAATGGATTGCACACTCGGTGGGGCGGATGTTGTGAAAGTGACACCAATTCACTGCAGGATCTTCTATTACCTGAGAAGTAGACCACACCGGCCCCGTTTTCCACCTATGTCTCAGTCGTCAACATCATCATTCAGTCCTAGTGTTGTGATGCGTAAAGGCTTAACCTTGTCTGCTCCACTCCTAACTTTAAGTCCACTTCTTCTGACCCGAAGATTTCATACGTTTAGTTTTAATTACATACTAGCTCCACATTAGTCAGAAGAAGTTGCAATTGCTAGTATTTGTTATTATATCAGGTCTTCTTTGTTGTGTGTCATTCTGGTAGTCTGGTCTCAGTCTTTCTAAAGAGATGATATAAATAATATAGCCCACACACTCTGTGTTTTCTTTCAATCTAGTTGCCTGTGATGAATAAACCTGTGATTAGTGCTACAGTTGGAGTTCACCTAGGTGGGACTGGAATCTCGCTTGTGATGTCTTCTCTGTTAGCATGCTAGCCTGCTGCAACTACCACCACCATAAGATGGCACCTTGGGAATCCCTGAAGTAAGAAGACTGAGATAGGTAGCAACCCTTGCTTCATCTATTCAGGTAAGAGAACTATGGAGTGAAATTAAATAGTTTAGTTAGTAACTAACTGCTACTGAAGATGTTGTTTGTGTGTATCTCGGTTTTTGTAGGCCATAATGGCAATGGTGATCACCCCCATAGTGGTCAATATAGCTACAGAGTAAGACAAGGGTATAACTAACTGGCACACACTTTTTAAGCAAATTAAAAAAAAGACAGCAGTGCAAAGTAAAATACAAAATAAAGATTTGAGGCATAAATAAAGTAAAATACATTGTTCCTCTTTTATTTATGACAATTATAAAACCTACCTTTTCTACCAACAACATGACCATCCCTCTCCTGAAATGAATCACCCGGCCCAACCAAAGTCCAAAGAAATCTTAAGTGTCCAAAGTCAAAAAACCCGGTCCTAACAACCTTTAAACAAACATTATATTCTAAATAAGACTATTGTATAACCTACCCCAGAGTTAAGAGGCATTCACGTCTTTTCTTTTCATTCAACTGTTTAAAAATAGCTGTAGTAGTAAATAACATGCATTGAACATATACCCAAAACTCCTTGTTCAAGGCTGCATCATTCATACTATGTTCTCCTTACTCTTCCTTAAATGAAAAATATTGTGTGACTGGAACCGAGTATATCCGGAGATTATTCTGTAGTTAAAATTCTTGCATTACTGGAAACTAGTATATAAGGAGATTATTCTGTAGTATAAAATCTCCTCAAGGGCCGGTATGTCTCCTCAGCCTTAACGTCAGATATTCTTAATTCTTTAAGACCTTTTGTGTAAGCCTTGAATTTTTCATCAGTTGGCTGTTGTCACTCAAAGGATAACCCTAAACTGCTTGACGGACAAGCGTAGCAAACCCTATCCATGAAGCACTATTCTAATTTTACCACAGCTTCAAAAAGACTACTGTCTCCGAAATTCTCTTCAGTGAAGTGCGCCACTAGAGAGGCTGCATGCGTGCTACACTCTGCTCTGTAGTTCTCAAGACCCTCTTCTGCCGCAACAATAGAGCGGCAACTCAGGGTCATAGCGGCCACCATCTTGAGAGACCGATGCTTCCATAATTCTCTCCAAGATGAGATCCTCAACTCTTGCGTGGACTGTCCTTTTGGAACTACTCCCAATACCTGGGGAGGGGGAGCCTGAACTGCCTTTGGTGTCCTGACATCCACCAGAAGTAGCTCTATCAAGAAATAAATAAAAAAACACAGATTGTAAACAGTGCTCTGTGCAAACACTTGTTTAAATTAGAGTGTCTCAGTACATTACAATACATTGCTGGTCCCCTTCAGCCAAGTGGAGTTTGATGTGGCTGACGAGTCACAGGGCCATTCTGTTACCCACACATTCCTCACTGTAGTTGTCAAATGTGGAAAGGGAAAAAAACTGAACAGGCATGAATCCGTTATGGAAGCCATGAAATATAAATCACTTGTCCAGAAAACTGTGGTCCATGCAAAAAAGGGATTTTTAAATTTTTGTTGGGTGGCAGGGACAGAACTTAGGAAAGAATAAAGGACTGAAATACTAGGTGTTACAATCATTAATTCCCGTGCCTTAAGCATGTACCTTATGTTTTGCAACCTATCGCTTTATAAATCATGTAGCCGCTTCCCAATCTCACACACCTTAGGTTAAGTATTTGTGCTAAGTGTGGTATCACTGTTTCCTATACCAAACCTTTAAATTATCTTCGTGTTTGCAATGTTCCATGTGCTTGTAACTATCCCTAGGTTGGACTAAAAAGCCTCATGTTTTTGTTCCACATGTTCGTGCAAGTCTCGCTTCAATGATGATCTTTTTTCTGTTAATGTAATTTTTCACATGCTTGATAATTATCCATGTGCCTGCAGACAGGGACTTTCCAATCAGGTACTTTCCAGAGTGATTCACAATTATCCATATGCCTGCAGACAGGACTTTCCAGAGTGATTCATAATTATCCATGTGCCTGCAGACAGGGACTTTCCAGTGACGTACTTTCTAGAGTGATTTATAATTATCCATGTGCCTGCAGACAGGGACTTTCCAGAGTGATTCATGTTTCACCAATACTGGGACTTTCCAGTCACTGACTTTCCAGAGTGAATAACGTGCCCTTCTGAAAAGTACTATCTATCTATAAATACTTAGTGAAATCCCAGGTGGGCGCTTCACTTATTTCTGAAAAAGAACCATTATTCTCCCTCCCATTCTCTTAGATCATTGCACCCTCTTCTCCCTGATCCAAACTTCCTAGCCTGACCCAGTGACACCTCCGCTTCTGCAGACATCTCTGTGCAGCTAATCGGATTTCTCCGATCCACGCATTCCAGAAAAGAGCTACCATGAGCAATGGTGGGGAATCCTCTTTGTGCCTGCAGGCGTTCAGTAAACAGCCCATTGGTCATTCTTACATTTGAGGTGGTAACCTGCAATGAAAGGAAGGACAAAGCAAAAGAAGAGAAAACAAGGTAAGTGCACTATTCTTTGGTGCTTGTCCTCAACAATTCTACAAAACTAAAAAGACTTCAAGACTTGTGATTAATTCAGGCATAAGAGTCCCATGCTATCTGCTGGAAGTTAAAGAGAAAATCTGCGAACTTTTAAAGCAAAAAAGAGAATTCAAATCAAAGAATAGTCATAACAAGAGCATTCAACATAATATGCTGCCAGGGAAAAACCTGTGAACTGTTATCCGAAGCTCACGAAAGGAGTGGGAATTTCTATCCCACAAGAACTGTGCTGTTAAAAGCATCTCAGAGTGTATGTATTTTTATTGCTCCAATGTTATTTGAACTAACTATGTTAATGCATGCCAATGCTAATATAGTTTGTGTGTTCTTTCCCTTCAGTTGACTCTCCTGTACACCTGAAAGAGGAAGACAGTTGGGGCATTCCCGAACAGGTTAGCGAGCTAGTCCCCCCTGAGAGGGCGCAAGTCTTTGTCTCTTTTATTGTTTTGTCCAGACCCCCTTCCCTCTTAGGACAGCGCCTTATTTGAGGTTATCATACCTTGGTCGGGCGTTGTGTTGGGAAAGAGTAGGGTCCAATATTGTCTCTGTGGACAAGTTCTGCAGGTGAGTGGCCTGGAACTAGGAGGTGATTGAGTGGGCACTGGGAGGGAAGGAAAACACACCTTTTTCGGTTGCAATGCTTTTAAAACTGTGTAAATGCTGCATTAACTGAAGCAGATGCATTCAGCATGGATAACACTATTATACACTATTGTACTGCCAAATTGAACCATGCTGCATTTAGGTCATGGCAAGGGTGACTAAATGCCATGGGCAGAGGGGTGTGGCCAACCAATATTGCAGAGTGGAGGTAAGCCGTCTGGGCTCTGCGGCAATTGTTCTGAAAGTCGAGGCAGCAGGATGTCTGAATGAATATGATATAGCTGCAGGCATGCTTTTTGACCTGTGAGGCTAACAAACCAACAGAAGACCCCCTGAGGCACCCTTTCAACAACTGCACTGTTGGAGCCCTCCAACGTGAGCTGGAAAGGGCCGCGGGCACCATTACGGACCTCCATGAGTCGCTGGTGAAAGCAAGCGCTGCAGCAAGGGACATGCCTGGGCCCGATCCCCCCCCTTCTCACATCCATAATGATAATGCTGTGAGACTCACCGGGAGCTGAAAAACAATACTTTAATTCCTGACTGCGGACACATACGAGATTGCCTAAATTAAAAATGGCGGCCGAGGGGGACTTCATACTGGAGGAAGAGAAACAGGATATATACATGCTCGGGCCTGTTGGTGACGCACTTCTTAGAGGCTTAGAAAATACTCCCAAAATATATCTCTATGCCATACTTAAAGCCCAACCGCTTTCTCTGCTTGAATAGCTCATTTAAGGGAAGCATGCAATGAACGACCCTCAGCACTCTGCCTGCCCCGAATGGGCTAATTTCTAACTATACAAGTGAAGGGATTTCCCTGGCATTATCAACATGAATATATAAGAGCTATTTTCCACATGAGCCCTTCTGCTTCGGCCTGACACAAGACAAGCACAGAGGCCTATAACACCCTTGGTCTTTCGTTAGACAGACCTCATGTTTTCCAGCACTTTATGAACTCAGTACCACATTACTCTAGACAAGGGCATTTGCTGCAACAATGATGCAAGCCATACCTGCAACCTGCATCCTACTGACAGAAACTTTGGACCACAACACCCATCTAGCCTTTTGACAAGTAATTGGGTTAAAGCTTACATGCCTCTGAAAAAAGACCCAACAAAATAGGGTTTCCAGCTACTTTCAACTGACCAAAACCAGAGACGTACACACCCCCACCACAGGAGATGGCGCCATGGCATTAACAAAACAAAACCTCTTGGCTTCATTGCAGGAATTTCAAAAAGTGCTGAGAGAGGAACTGAAGACTGACTTGTCCGGCTCTCTGGATGCTCTCCACTCAAACCTCAATGCCAGACTCTCAACATTACAACAAGATGTGGATTCGGATTGGGTGAGCACTCTGGATTTGGAAACTAAATGCCAAACTCTAGAACAGTGTGTGAAAAGGCTGGAATGCGTCTATGTACAAATTCAGAACCAGCTCCAAACTACACTCTTGAAATGTGAGGATCTAGAAAACTGCTCCATAAGGAATAATATTTGACTAAGAAACCTGGAAGAAGGATTCTAGGGTCCAGATATAGAAGCATTTGCAGTCTGCTTGTACGCGGAGATCCTGTAAGATCAAAATAAGTCACATCATTTTACAGATATGATTGAGCCAAAGACAATACTGGATATACCACCTCCTGACTACAGAGGCGCCTAGGGACTTTGAGAGAGTTCCACATCTGGAATTGAGAAAAGGACAATGGTTTACTCAGAGATGATCAAAATGACAGGGGAAGCCTGGGGTCGAGCAGACTCTGGCCATCTGTCATGAACACTGAATCTAGGCCACTGCAACACTACTATTGTAGTATCCTTTGAACTGTTGGCACCCTTTAGGTTACTTTCACTGCGATTTGCTCTGCAGAGCTCACTCATTCACAAACATTTCAAAGCTCTGTTTAAAAATTGTGGAATGCCTCCTTCGACAGTGGTACTCTACTTTCAAAGTATGATGTTATTTCATTCTACTATGCCTTGATTTCATAAAGCTGGAAGTTACCTGAACACCCGCAATGTTGCAATTTCAATTCTTTTTTACCACCATAGGAGAACCAGGTTGGCATTTGTTCAAGTTTGTTATTCCTGTTTGTTTTCCATGAGTGAATTCATATTGGTTGATGTGGGGGGTGGTGTTGGGGGACTGTGGTCTGAGCTCTCTCTCTTTACAGAGATGGGAGGCTGCTGGGGCGTCATTGATGGCGAGCTAGATCTTGGGCTATTGAATGACCCTATTTGTAATATACTATTATGGTATTAACAACACTGACGTGGAATGTAAAGGGAATACATTTTCCAACTAAACATCATAAACTATGGAACTACATAAAAGACAAGATATAACAGCTTTGCAAGAGACACATCTTAAAATATGCAAAGACCATCAATTACACAATAAAGCACACCCCTTAATATACAAACCCTCAGCTCTTACCAAGCATAATGGGGGAAACCTCCTCTTCCCCTCCTCTCTTAAATTTCACCCCAAACGTTATAAATCTGATAAAGAGGGGAGATTATTGATGGAAAAGGGGAGTATAGCAGGCCGCTCATGCACAATAACCACTATTTAAGCCTCTAACACACCCCAAACAGCCTTCATACAATCATGTCCTACACTGTTGGGAGATTTTGCTGAAGGAGAGATTATTTTAATGAGGGACGTCAATCTTACCTGGGAACCAAATCTCAATAGCATCTATCCAATAGTGCATTTACTGGGAGATTCTCTAAAGTCCTGAAGCGAATAATCAGTTTCATAGGACTCATAGATACCTAGAGAACTATTTACCCTGACACCTGATATTACACTTTCTTTTCCCATTCACATTGGACATATTCTCATCTCGACTATGTCCTCATAAGCCAATCCCTGAAGCCCTCTGTTCTACATTCAGAATTCCATCCTATAGCTCTTTCAGATCATGTTCCCGTAGCTGGAGTGGGCCCTTCCAACACTTAAATAAGGTAGATGTTTTTTTTCCTGGCCCATTAGTGAGAGACCGTCTTTTATGTGATGAACTGCATAAGACTATTAGTGATTTCCTTAGTGCAAATTACCCCTGGGATACTGACCTATATAATAATTGGGACATCTTTAAAGCTGTTATTAGAGGGAAATGCATTTCACTCATTTCCACATTAACTAAGCAAAAAAACCAAGAAGTTGACGTTGGAGGCAGAATTGCAACAAGCTGAACTGGCTCATAAAGAATTCCCTTCTTTTCCTGCCCAATGGAAAGTCATTGCACTCAGGGGGAAGCTGAACTCGATATATACACAAATATAGTGAACACTCTACTCCACTCTACTACGCCTTATATTTGGGACGTACGAGCAGGAAATAAGATAGGTGCCTGCCTGGCACACCAGTTGAGGGTTAAGCAGGAGAAGGAATACATCAGTCATATCAATCTTGAAGGTGGGTAAATGGCAATGGCAGAAGCAGATAAAGCAGAAGCCTTCAGGGATTTCTACAAACAGTTGTAGACAGCTGAACTGTCTTAGGCGGCTAATCAATTAAAATACCCACAAGATGCTAATCTTCCCAAGATGACCGGAGATCAAAATGAGGCTTTAAGCAGTCCAACTGGGGAGGACACCCATTTCCGCCCTTAAACTCCACAAATCATCTGGGCCGGGTAGCTTCACGGCCAGATTCTATAAAACATTCAGCTCTGCTTTGGTACCACACTTGACTGCACTGTTTAATCACATAGCCTCATCCCGTGGGGTTACACGTTCAATGGGTGAAGCCTTAATATCAGGCCTCCCGAAGCCGAGGAAGGCTCCACACTATTGTAATTCATACAGACCTATTGGTCTACTAAACGTAGATGCCAAATTGTACACCAAAATCTTTGCAACCTGATTCATCAAGGGGAGACAAACGCATGATAACTTGTGACAGGTAATCCACCTGGTCGAAAGGCTACTAAAAAATGTACACCAGCTTTTTTGCTGGCATTAGAGGCTGAAAAGGCTTTTAACTGGGTGGACTGATCCTTCCTCTTCCAGACTCTCCGACGATTCGGCATGTGTGACCAATTTATCACAATAGTCCAAGCTAACTACAAGAGTCCCCTCTTGTGAGTACTGGTAAATGGACTGGGCACAGATACCTTTAAATTAGAGCAGAAAACCCACCAAGGATTCCCATTATCTCCCCCCTATTTGTCCTCAGTATAGAGCCCTTGGCAGCGAAGGTGAAACAGGAAAAAGAGATTCAAGGTATACTCTTTGGGCCCAATACTCACTAAATATCATTATTTGAGGATGATGATCTGCTATCCCTGACCTCGCCTGCAACCTCGCTAGTAGCCTTACAACGAGAATTAGCAATGTTTGAAAGAGTTGCTGGCTACTGCATTAATCTCCATAAATCTTTCACTCTGATCCTAACTCTGCCTCGAACTGAGATGGAGGCACTAGCAAATGCCACCCCTTTCCAATGGGTTAAAAGCTACATATTTGGGGATTAAAATTACTCCAAGGATCTCCAACTTGTATAAGGCTAACCAACCCCTTTTACTTAAACAACTCATGGCCGATCTTAAAAGGTGGGCCCCTATGTACTGGTAGTGGCTTGGTTGTCTCCATTCAATCAAGATGATAACCGTACTACAATTTTTATTTTTATTTCAGGGACTTCCAATTGAAAATAGAGTGGGTGCTTATCACAAAGCTTCGCTCTACTAACCAGATTTATCTGTCAGGATCGTACAGCCCAACTTCCTTATAAATTGCTATGCTTACCTAAAAAGGCTGGAGGGCTAGCTCTTCCAGACTTTCCCTCTTATTATAAAGTGGCCCGGGTAAGAATGATATCCGAATGGTCTCTGAAAGAATTGGATAAACACTGGCTCCATATGTATCGGACAGTAGTCGGTCACTATATCTAGGACTTCTTTTTGAAATCCAAAGCAGATCCAACGCCTACCTTAGCACATCCACAAAAACAACCCTCAAAATGTGGGACGACGTAAATCACTCAGGCGATTGGGCTACATGTCCTTTTACATTTAGCCTCATTCATTTTAACCCAGCATTCCCCCTATGGCTTTCACAGGGGCCATTTGATTGGTGGAGGGACAGAGGGTGCCTCATTATTTCTGACTAATTTCATGGGTGGGATATTCTTACTTTTCAAAACTGTCAATGAAGCTTTGACCTACTGAACTCTGATAAATATTACCACACAAGTAAAACATTGGGTACTTCACCCAGAAAGGAGAGAAGGTGCCACAAGAGATTTTTCCCCCATTGAGAAAATTTGTCAGACAAACACAGGGAGCTAAGGGTGGTATCTCTTTCCTTTACTCACCTATAATTGATACTACCTCCAACATTTGACCTCAGCATATTGACTTTTGGTCCACTCTATTAGGGGAAGTAATTCCTGAGGAGCAGTGGTGAATGCTATGGCGTGATGGCGTGACATATCTAGGTTCAACCACTCTATGGGGAAAAGGGACTCCCACTACGAAGTATTATATGATTGGTATCTATATTCTACTAAGTTTAAAAAAATCTTCCCTGACATGACTGAACTTTACTTGAGGGGATGTGGGATGCGTGGAGATTTCTGCCATATATGGTGCAAATTAAAGACATACTAGGATATTTAGTCCCATCTACCCCAGAGTTTACTGTCTTGGGATTGCGAGATAAGTCCCTCAAACGCCAAACTTCAGGCGGCCGCTCAATCATTTGGTTATGTTTGGAGGTGGCCAAGACAGTGCTGGTGGACTCATAGAAAAAACTTGCTGCTCCTTAGGTCACTCAATGGCATGTCAGGCTGTGTCAGGCCTTGACAATAGAAAGAATGGCTGATATATTCCTGGACAACTTTAAGAATTTTGAATATATGTGTGGCCCTCTTGTTACCTGCCTATCCATTGGACTCCCACTCACAGCTTGTCCCACTTGAATCCGGGCGCTTCATCTTTTCCAGATATAATACCACAAGAGGGATGGTGTGGACCTTGTGTTTGCCTGGGGTCTTTGAGGGAGGATCCTTCAGACCTGGTTTGCCCACACAACCTCACAGTACATATCTTCATTAACCTCACTCATGGTTCTTTGTTTAGGGGATTTGTGGGGAATGGGGAAAGTGGACTGGGAAACAATATTGCTGCTTGAGATAAGCTATTTAATAAAAGCGCAATTGATAGAATATTTGCTTACAAGGTAGATGTCGCTTCATACTGGAAAATGTGGGTACTATTGGCATTAAAATGCATAATGCTGATGTCCTCTGTGGAGTGATGACACTGTCTATTGTTCTGCTCTGAAAACTCAATAAAAAATGTTTGACTAAATGCCATGGGCAGGTAGGTGATGAATGAGGATGCATGGGAGGATACATATCTACCATGCTTTACATATACAGTGAGTTAAAGAAGTATACAGAACATTTAAATACCCCCCACTTTGAACCAAAGCTTTGATAACCAAGCAAAGTAGGTGAACACGTCCCCCTCCAGAAGAGCTCCCTTATTTCTTCACCCAATCAATTACCTATTCATCCTTTCATTGCTCTATTCACCCTTTGATTCCCACCATTCAAACTTTACATTCTTTCATCCAGTCTTTCACCATTCCAATCCATCAATATAACCACTCATCCATTTATGCATTCACGTATCCACCCTTTCAACCATCCTTTCACCCATTTAGCCTTCACCCACACATTATTACCCATCCACCCAGCTTTTAATACACCTGAGTATCCTTTTACCCATCCACTCTTCAACCACCCAGTCATCCTTTCACTTACATACCATTTCATTCAACCTTTCACCCACGCATGCATCTCTTATCACCCACCTGCGCATGCTTTAACCCACCACACACTTTCACTCATATACCATTTTGCCCACACTTTATTTTAACCTTCCATCCATCTTTCCCTTTTCCATCAACTCATCATTTGAAGTGTTCATTATGAGCTTTAGTCTGCTGAGTTGCAGACAGAAGAGGCCATCAAAAACTCAACCACTGCTGTAGCTGCTAAAGCGGGGGGTTCACAAGCAACGCCCTTGCAGTGTGTATACTAGTAATTGTCAATAAGCAAGCGATAGGACTTACCAACGCCTGTCCCTGTTGCCGCCAGTTCTGCCCCTCCAGCCACTGCTGCGTCCGGCACACTGGTGCTGCCGCTGGCCCCTGCACTGGTGATTGGTGTGGCTGGAAAAAACGTTGCACAATTTAGAAACCATATAAGCCTCTTCTTGTTATTTTTTAAGAACAAATTCCACAAAATACAATTGCAAAAGATCACTACAGTTCTTTCCTTATGTTATCATTCACTTTAGAAATTTTGTTGGTTAACTATGTAGGAAAAGCTAGGTAGTGAGATCAAGCCTACTGCAAACCTTTCATAAAGAGGGGTACAGCTAACTCGCTTACGCGCAATTATGTGGTGGAATAATTGGTCAGTCAAGGACATATGGAGAGGTTTTGGTTGGCAAACGCAATGGGACTGTCCTCATACTACTTTCCAGCCAATATGCACTGTCATCGAAACTGCTAGTATGATTTACTGCTGTATCAATGAATAATACATACAACACAACATTGGGGGATCTACCATAACAATGGCCACTCTCTCGTTTTACTGTTTGAGCACGAGCAAGAAAAAGAAAGCCTTCTCAATAAACGTGTAGAAAGGGTGACTTGGGCATGCAATTTTCATGGTAGAATACCTGTCCTAAAATCTGTCATCTTAGTCTTACAGTACCAGTCCACAAGATATATAAGGAGAGAGGGAAAGCTTAGCTTACTAACAAAGCAGAAGAAAGCTACAAACTAGAACAGACAAGAGGAAGTCAACTACAGAAACATGAAATCTAGAAAAAAAAGGATGCTGCAGGGATAACTAGAATTTTACAAACCTTAGAACGAAGATGAGTAGACAAAAAAGGAGAGAGGCGCTGTAAAAAATAAAATAAAAAAAAGGAAACATTATTCTAATTGTGGAGAGGTAAAAGTTAGGGAAAATATAATAATATAACAGGAGGACTTAATGGGGACAGGCGACATCCTCATCTCCCTGACCAGCCTCCGAAGACCTCCTCTTGCCGTTGGAGCTGAGGTATGAAATTAAGATTAAAAAAATAGATTAGTGGTACAGTTAATCTTCCCAAAAATATTTTTAAAGGCAAAGGCAATGCAGTAACATTGTACTTTTCTAAATCAGTTCGCCTATAGTACTAGTATCGAGTTGACCTATAAATTTTAAAAAAGTAAGCCCTATTACAAATTCCCTGAACTACATTTGTGGAACTACTAATGCATTGCAACAACTGATCTTTGCGTCTCAACCACTTTTGAACGGTCAACTCAGTCTTCCTTTTCAATGCATTGATGCATACTACACATCAGGGGGAGATTGCGATTGGGATGGTATAAGCTAAATAATGAAATGCACAGAGAAGAGAACGCTAACTCACTGATACTACTTACTACTACTACTATCTTAGTGACTGGACAGAGGAGTCTGCACGGCTTCTTAAATAATCAGCACAATCGAGCACCGATGAGTACAATTAGGTAGCACTGAGCACCTGGCTAGCTCAAACTGGATTACATAATATTCATCGTAATGTAAACTTAACTTACCTCTGAGTGTCAGCACTGCTATTTGAAAAAAATATTAGCATTTTAGAACAAATAATACATTTTTTACCCACCGAGCCCCATCACCTCAATACCCAGCAGGCCAAGCAGGTCTTGCTCGCGGTCTACTATGTCTGCCCAGCGGTGCGTCAACTGCTGCTGGGTGCGTTGGACCCCCAGTGTGCCAACTCACACACGAAGGCACCCTCCCCCACAGCAGTCGACACTCCCTCAGGACGTAATCGCTCCCAGGCTTTCTGCCAGCATGGAGGGAAAGTGGCGCCGCACAAAAAACACAAGTGCTGCCACCTCCGCCTTGGAAAAAATGGGGCGGAGCTGCACCCCTTGGCAGTGCCAATGACTGCAAGGTGTGCGGCTAGCAGCCACACTAGCGCCACCACTCCCTCTTCCGCCCTGCTCTGCTGTGGTGCTAGGTGGAAGAAAAAAAAGAAAGAAGGAAGGGAAGTGAAGGAAGAAAACTAAAATAAAGAAGTATAGGGAATACCAAAAATAAGTAGCAAACCTCATGAGAAACACAAAGAAAAATGACAAAAACGTAAAATACACAAACACAAAGACACACTCTGATACACTAGAGGAAAATGAGGGGTGGATGTATTCGATGGGGGATTGAAAAGTCAGGTCCCACACCATGCACAGAAACAGAGGACCAGAGGAAAACAAAATGGCCAGGAACCACTGTGTGATGTTTGCGCACTGTTTTTAATGCGGGAACGCACATTGTGCTCCTAAACGTCAAAACCATAGTGCGAACAGGCACGTTGAGCAGCTCCACCGACTGGAGGAATTCCACTGAAGCTCGCAGAGTTTTTGGCCCGCTCTGCAGAATTCTGCAATGCAGAACTCCATAAGCTCTGCCTAGGTCTAGTGTTTACGAGGCAGTCCTTGACGTCCCAAAATGAACCCAGGGTCCCCATACAATGTACCATTGCAGGTACACTCAATCAGTGTACATTCATAGCACACTTTCTGTTCAGCAGTAATACCTCTATGCATTGTGCCGTCACATATACACATGCATTCAGCACACACACTCAGTCTGCGTGCATTCTTCAGTACTGATGCTTTCCTATCTTTAACCAGGGTGTGTTAATTCAAAACATACACATTGCCAGCACACACACTCACTATGTGTGCACTACACAACGCTCCACCCTTCATGTATTGTACTTCACGCAAACACACATACACTCAGCACATATTTTATCCACACATGCGCTGCACAGCATTACTTCTCTCATGTAATGTATTCCTCTTGGCAGACATACACATAGTACATGCATTAACCACACATGTACTGCATAGTACTGCTCTATCTTTGTGCAATGCCCTTCCAAGGTACACATACATCTAACACAGAGTCATTACTTCTGTGCTATGCAGAACTCCACATCTACTTGATGTAGGCCAAGGGTTAGTTAAGCACACAGAAGCAGAACTTTTGAAAGGGTGACTGAGACTGTAGGTCTCACTCAAGTGACACAGAGTAAAAATTAGGGGTGGGTGGAATTAGGAATTCAGACAGTAGTACAGTTGGGCACTCAGGGCAGTGGTACATGTCTCTTACCATGTAGAGGACTTTTCCGTCCCAACACATGCTTTTCATCTACAGACTCATCCTTATCCTACTATAGATCTTAGAGAAGCTAATAAACCAATGCATCACTGACTACCTCAGCAAACATCAGCGCCTCAATGCCACACATTCCAGATTCAGGCCAAAAGAGATTACACAAACAGCACTCATTGCTACCACAGACAACATACGCATGGTCCTTGTGAGAGGAGACACAACAGCCCTCATTCTCCTAGACCTCTCTGCAGGATTCAAGACGATCTCACACCCCATCCTCATAAGATGCCTGCACGAGATTGGCATCTAAGGACCCTCTCTCCACTGGATCTGCTGCTTTTTAGTAGATAAAACTCAAGCTGTCAGCCTGGCATCTTACTTCTTGGAAACCCACAAACTCATCTGCAAAGTGCCTCATACATAATCCCTCTAGCCAACGTCATCCGTAAACACAACATCAACATCCTCTCCCAGGCCAATGACACTCAACTCACTTGCCTGTATGACTGAGGTCACTAATTGAATGAAAGTCAACTGCATCAATTTCAACACTTACAGTCCAGAAGTAGTGATCTTCTGCAAGAACAAGAACTGCAGAATAAATGACAGCAAACCGGACATGATTGCAGAAGTCAATGGCGTCACTGTATCCTGCTTTCACAACCTGAAGATTCTGAGGAAGATCTGAGGAAGATATTCAAATGGCTCCTAAGTGACACTAGAAAAACTGTCACTCACAAACTAGTCATTATTTAGTTGGACTATGGCAATACCCTTTATGCCAAGATCATTGAGCAACTCACTAGAAGACTAAAAACCACCCAGAACTCGGCAGCTAGTTTCATCCTTAACCTCCCATGCATAACTCACATCATACCACACATCAAGTAGTTCCACTGGCTCCCGATACACATACGAGCTCTATTCAAACTCCTTATACACACACTCAAAGCATTATGCAATTCAGGCCTCACCAGCACAGAGACCTATAAAGGCTCTGTTTGAACTAAGAGCGGGTGTCTGGCAACTGCAGCTATTACGATTATTTAGCTTTCACATGTATTTGCACTTGTTCCATTTTGTTCCTACACCATATATTGTTTTGCTCTCATCTGAATCCTTGTCCCCTACCACATTTCATTTTTCCTCACTGAATGTGCTCTTATGTTTCCTTTACTCCAGCATTTGTTGTTCCTTTATTTACAATCCTGAAGTCCTGTTGTTGTAAATATGATGCATTACTCAGACGAATTTCTTGGTTTACTTGGATAATATCTACAGTGAGACTTCACAGGGCACTGGATAATTGTGGATTGTACATGTGTCACAGTACCTAAGATTTCAATCCAGGTCTTCTTCCACCCAAGCCACTGGTGAGAGTATTTTCTCTCTCCCTCTCATCCCCACTCTCTTTTCCCCTAGTCGTAGATTTCTTCCACTGTTTTAAAGTAGCTATACAGGCGGTGGATTAACCTGTAAGGACAAAAGGTGTGATTGGCCTTTCTTCTCAGTATCCGTGTATGCACAGGTCTTGAGAGGCTTCCAGATGCTATAAAAGTAGATAATGTGGCCAATTCTTTGCAAATGATGGCACGGGCGCCAAAGCAGATACAAAACAAACTAGAAATAGCTTGGCAAGAATTAGAAAAGCTAGACCAGATAGGTGGGGGTAAATATCCCAAGCACATTTAAAGGTGGTGTTGCAGCCCCTGCACCAATGAGTAGTACTAACAATGCTTCAGATGCCACAATGGTGAATTCCATACTAGGACTTCCCTCTCACGCACTCACTTGAGCCCATCTGCAATTTTTTGGGTAATCCACATTAATTTTGCACATTATTGGGCCATGTAATTTTAATTTCTTTTAAAATGAACTTTCCCATTCCTGCACAAAAAAATCCTTCCTGTAACAAAGACACCCTTGCACCATGGCACACGGCTGCCTACTTTGGTGCTGGACAGCAGATTGTGCACCAGCACAGGCAGAGAGCAGGAATGTCCCCCTCATTGATAAATTTGATGCATTTCTGCCCTCTCCCTATTACGCAGTGCAGCAAGTTGTCTTGTTGTGTTGCGTTGCATAAAAGAATGATAAATCTGGCTCTTAATGCATTGTAATGCAGTGTTCTGTAAACAGGTGAGCCTTCAACTCTTTCCTAAACTGGAGCAGCACAGGGGCCATCCTGATGGAAACAGGGATGCTGAGTGCATAGGTGGAAATTGTCTCATGTCTTTTTTTCCTTTTCATCCCAAAATAGTGTGACTGCTCGAGTAGAATACCAGTATTCTTAGCTCAAGGAGGGGGATGAGGTCCTTTATATTCATACTCTGATTTAGCAAAAACATAAAATAGACAGACATACCAACAGAAAGGTGAAAAGAGATGGACTATATATATATATATATATATATATATATATATATATATATATCCTCACTTGCCTTCGAATATATATCCTCACTTGCCTTTGATTATCCAAGAAGGTGAAAGGCACTCCAAGAGCACTGTGAAATGCTTTTATTATTGGTTAGTAACTATACTGATAAGATCGTTACATTGGAAGTGTTTGTATCAAGTGTAGATTATAATTTTTGAATCACGCGATCACATTCGAGATATAAATGCAAAAGTCAATATGGCGACCGCGAGGTTGACAACGGCGGTTTAACGCTGAAACGCGGCCCGCTATGCGCCATTAATAATAATAAAAGCATTTCACAGTGCTCTTGGAGTGCCTTTCACCTTCTTGGATAATTGAAGGCAAGTGAGGATTTGAGACTCGGTGGCGCGCTTCATGTTCGGAACCCCTGGCGTTCTGGTGCAGTCGAGCACGCTGGATTAAGTGCGGATATACATATATATATATATATATACACATATATATCATTTGTTAAACCATGGCACAGATCCAAGGGGTCTCTGATTACAAATGGGTCTGTTTGGTCCTATCGAGCTCTTGTGCACACCGGTCCACCCGACCCCAACAGACAGGTAGCTCCAGGCCCCTCACGAAGACTGTCTTATTTAAAATATTACCACATCATTCTGTGCATCTTTCAATTACCATTGCACTATTGCCCTTGAGTATTGCCTCTGACCCCAAGTTCAGCATACAGAAGCACACCAGTCAATAATGAGTATTCATGTGCTGTATTAGAGTAAGTAGTGCCCGACAAGGTCTCATACAGGTCACAGAACATTAAAAATGACCAGAAACTGAACAATTCTCTCTCATATAAGTTTACGGGGTCCCAGGCCCCTGCTTCAAGCATCATACCAAACACTATACATATCAGCATGAACTGTAGCTCACAATCATTACCTGATATTTCTACATGCTCCTGTGCCCCCAGCCGTGGGTCAGCAAACCCCCCGCTTATCAATCATGCGTGCACGCTCCCTCTCAGGGGATAGCACACCCACTTCCTACTCCAATAGGTAGATTGTGCCAGTCCACCTATTCGTGCCCAGTCCCTGCTGACAGTGCAAGCCAACAGGCCCCAGTTTATAGAGCTGGCTGTCAGCCAACTTGCAGTGCTTCTGTGTCATGCAAGAAGTCACGGGACCACATCTGCCTAAGTCTGGGAATTCTGGGGAATGTAGTCTACTCCCAAAACACTAAAACTCACGGAGCGTGGGAGAGGTTGGGCCATAATCATTTATAATCCCCCACTCACCATCTCATGTAGGTGGTAGCTTTATAGGAATACTCGCCTACTCCTAAATCCTGGTACGTGCTCGAAGCACTTAATGCTACCCTTGATGATAAGGACTTTGTGCTTTACCAAGGTATCCTAGGAGCTCTAGCAATGTTTCCTTAAAACTTAAGGATGATATACCAGTGCTAGTGTCCTGACCACAGACATCAAGCAAATTTAGGGCCTCATTTACGAGAAACTTACACATCGGCTCTGATACATCAGATTTCTTGCACTGCCCTACGACCCCCTAACAACACCATTTACAATACAGAGCTCCATGGCGCATGTTTTTACAGATGCGACAGATATTTTGACACATCTGTAGCGCTAAACTGAGGTATACTGCTGGACAAGCGTCAAACAAATGATGCTACTCCAGCAATGCAAGGACGGCTCCCAAAGAGAAAAACCCTGTGTCAGTTTAACGCCTGCTCTGAGCAGGCATTATAATTCTGACGCAGTGAAGTCGCAGAAGGACGCAGTGAAATGTTGTAAATTTCACTGCGTCAGTTCTGCGTGGCTTTTCACAAGGGAACATCTACTTTGCATACATTATACCTGGCGCAGGTACAATGTGATGCAAGGCTTTACAAACTGACTCATTGGGCCCAATGCATCAGTTTGTAAATGTGGAGCCATGTAAAGCACTGCTTGCGCCACCGTTGTGTGTAAAAAAATGATGCAACGGTGGTGCAAAGGCCTTGTAAATGAGGCCCTTAGTGTATCACATGTTGGCAATTAGGACAATCTGTCTATCCATTACAAATATTAGTGAGCCCTCCATGATATCTATATCAGTGGTGGATCAAAATTAGAAAGAGGGAATGCCCTCTCTAGTGTAAACCCTGATGCAAAAGATCAAAATGCCCACCTTCGTCACGGGCATTATGGTAATGGCGCATTCATACAGCCCCACGGAACATCATCATTGACATCATAACGGTCCGTGCAGAGCCTATAAATCCATTTGTGCTAAAAAATGAACACAGGTCTAGTCGTATCTGTACGTGACTTTTTAAGTTTCTCCAACACGTACCACTTGCATCTCATTCTCCCCATGTCCAATTTCTATATAGTGTCTCGTCGGTTTAGTCGCAGCACGCCTACAACTGATTTTTCTGTGGTGTTTAACAATGCTGGTGTACAAACTCCTGGTCGTTTTTCTTTCTTTTTTACACTTCTTGGTCTGCAGTCAGATGGCTGTGGGTGTGCAGAGATCAAAGGTATATGGTGAGCTTGTCTGCAAGATATGCATGGTTGCTGGTTGGGATAGGTTTGTAAATGGAAATGATATGTATCAACTCTTTTATCCCTTTGAATGGGTGGGTCAAGATTCAACCTAAAGCAAGATTGAGAAAGACCTTGTTTGGTATCAGAATCACCTCTTTAATGTCTGACCCAGAGTTTCAGTAACTGGTCACGAGATAAGGTTGTGCTTACGATATTGAAAAGTTAATTGATTGTCAACAACCCTGCTCCTAAATCTCAATGGAATTAACAGCAAATTTGCCAGTTTGAGAGGGTATGATGGTTTTGTCTTATTAATAGTTATAGATTATTTTACTAAGATCACTCATTTTATTCCTTTAACCAAGTTATTTACAGCTCCCATATTAGCCATAGTATTTCTTAAAGAAGTTGTTACATGGACTATATGATATTACTGATCCGGGGTTCTAGCTCATAGCCAGATTTTGAAAAACACTATTCAAATAACTAGGCGTGTCCACAAATAATCGTCCTCAGACAGATGGCAGACAGAGCAAATAAATCACACTCTTTTAGTTCAAAACATTTTATTGAGAGAATAAACAATTGCAGAATAGATAGTAAAGACACACTACAGGGTACATTGTGTGACATTGTAAGACCTCATGCGTAAACATGTGAGATATAGTTTAGGAAAATACAATATGCAATAAGGGCTATAGGTATATCATTATCAAGCATGGTGGTACATTGAGAGCATATCTTAAGGTAGTAGGGAGCTGAGTGTGGGATATCCATATAAGATGGGACTTGAGGTCCCTGAATGTGCTCAAGATGAATGAGCAGAAAGAGGTATTAGAGGGAATAGAGAGAAATGTAAGAAAACGGAAGGTGGAGAGGTTAGAGAGAAAGGGGGGGCTGAGTCAGCAGGGTCTGCAGTGAGGACAGATCTATTAAGCATTTATTGGTGATTTAGTTCTGACTTGGTGGGTGAGAGGAATTATGCAAGCAAGAAGAATTTTGGGGATCCATTTTTTGTAGGTATAAATTAAGTGTGTTCCATAGGCAGCACATGTGTATTGTGTTATGGAGTTTCTTGTACATTACATTATCTGCACTCCTGGTGGTGCATAGTGTTCCGCCATTTGTCAAAGGGGATTACAATTTTTAAGATGTTTGCTAATGCAGCATTCAAAGCAAGGGATAAACTGGATCCCTTTTGCAGGATTGTCATATAAAACCACCCTCCACACTACTTATGGTACCCTCCATTTTACTGCTCCTCTGACTTCCACCAATACATTTCTCCAGCTGTGTTTCTCCCATGTTAGTTCATTATGTTCAAGCATTACTGAAAGAATGCTGTAGAATCGAGTAATCTCCCCTCGCGCATTTACGCTCTGCTAAAAATAATATAAAAGTTTAGCAGATAGAACACGAAGTCCAAATCCCAAAATCAAAATGGGAGATTATCTGCCTAACTAGAGGTTTCATCCATAGTTTTCTTTCAGGTTTGTAGGCCCATTAAAAATCATTAGATGTGTGGGACAGTAAGTACTAGAGCTAGAAGTATCAGGTCACTGGAGAATACATCCTGTGTTTCATGTTTGTGGGGTCAAAAATGTTCTCTCACTCACTCTAGTTGAACCTCCACCACCTCTAGTGGATGGAAAGCTGGAGCATGGTAGTCAGTGGTAACAGCACACCGGGACCAAGGTGCGATTTGAAGCCAACTGCAATGGAGCACAGGTCGGATACGCCAAGTAGATTGGACCCTCAAGGGCCTGGAAGTAGGGAAGTACAAAACGTTCATAATTCCTAACCTGAAAAACTGCCTTTTTATTGTTTATTGGAGGAAAAACCCATTTCCACACTGGGTAAACCTCAAATTCAATCCAACACTTTGGAACTGCCGGTCAGATAGTTTTCGCAGTCAGTCCCCTGAAGCTCTGGAACAAAAGTTTAGAATAAACTCCCAAACATTGTGCCCGAACAACCACAGGGATCCACCTCTGAGGCCCCTGAGACTGTAGGGGAACACTTAAAGACTTTCAGATTGTTGGACAGAGGGCAACAGGAAAGTCTAGTCCAGGTTCAGTTGCCCCTGGTCAGCTGGGATTCTCCACAGGAATGTCCTCTTTAGCTTTTTATTATACTCCTGGAGCCATCAAGGGGATCAGCATTATGATCCAGGGAGACCTTTCTGTCCTTGGATTTCAAGTTGGAAGGATGTCCAACCTCCTTAAGTTCTTACTTGTCACAGATGTGAAATGCAGCAGGTTCATTCCACCTGGTATCCTTTTGCAAGCCCAGCAGTGTTTTGATGGGTTTCCTTGGGGTGCCACATTTATGTCTGGCACCAGTTAGTTGGTGAGGATGTCTCCTGCCCTCTCCCCAATCAATAGGGTAAAAGTTCCCGGGGGCAACCCTACTCCCTTTTTCAGACGTTTCTGTTTGCCTTACTGCAAGTCGGCCAAAAATCCTATGTGCCATGGCATTTTCAAGAAGGTTAAAGTCTTCAGCCACACTAAACTTGGGTCCTGAGGACTGGGGGGATATGCAGAAGTTTGATAGGAAAATCATCAATGTCCTCCCACATCTAACACTAAACTCCAATGTAAAGCAGGCACTACAACCCCAGAGACAGACGTCTGTTGGGACAAAACTAGGATCCTTCAGCAGTCAAACAGGAGATACACATCAATTGTCTTGGCATCCTGTTTTCTCCTTTTTAGTGTTCCAAAGTGCTACATGAGGCTCAACAGATCTGTCAAGCAGGATTTGAATATTCTGTGGAGCCCAAAGAAGCCACCTCTGCCCATCCATGTGAGCCTATTGTTTGCTCCTGGGTTGCATTTCATACCTCTTTCAAACCTATTCCTTGCCTTGAGCAGAGCCTTGGAGTTTGCAGAGGCTTTGCTAATTAGTCTTCTGCCATTTCAGGCAGGTAAAGGATAACTTTCTAAAAGTTAATATTGTATGGTATTTATTAAAACTCAAATTTCCCATTGAATTGAATTTTTAATAACTATTACAATTAGTAGTTTGATTAATTTTCTAACTTGTTCCAGTTGTGTACAAAGCCCTCAGCTGCGGTCTGGGAGAGTCTTTCTTGTCTCTTGAGCTGCAGAAAAGGCCTAGGAAGCTTCACACATATAAGAGATGGAGAACAGGTGAATGGAGACTACAGTCATACAAGACAGAGACTTCCAGGTCAATAGGAAGTGCACGCTGCCTCAGCAACGCAAGGCTATGTAAAGATCTGTAGCACATTCAAGGCAGCATTGTCAGAGCCTGGAAAGACTGTTAACTAGGAGTGGATGTGTGGCAAAATCAGTTGTTACAACTGTTTTGCTACCACGTATGTTCACACTAATTTTCGTTCCTACACGTTTGTTCTTTTTCCCTCCTTGGTACCTTCCTGTTCCTTTATCGTCAATGACTGTGCTCTTGCGTTTCCTTACCCGTATGCTCCAGCATTTGTTGCTCCTGTGGTCCTGTTGTGGATGTTCTGTATTGGTCAGCCAGCCCAGTCCCTGGTTGGCTTGGGGGCTGGTTACAGTGAGGCTCCTAAGCCATATATTCCTAAAGTGAAGTCTGTATTTCATGGATCTCAGGAAATTATTCTTCCTTCTTTTCTATCCCTCCCCCTCTAAGGCAGAAAAGCAATTGATCACTCTTAATGTGAAAAGAGCTCTTTTGACTTATGTTACAGGTACCAATAATACAGGAATTCTAATTCTTTGTTTATGACTTTCGCAGAGGTTGGGAGGGGAAAGTAGGCAACTACTTTGTTCAGCAGATGGACTAAATCAACCATCTTACTGGCCTTGCAAGACAGTCCTGCGGATCCTCTGGTTCACGGGAGATCCATGCTGGGATGGCTGCTTCCTGGGCAGAGTTTCAGGGAGTATCAGGTCAGGAGATTTGTAAGGTTCTTGCTATTCCAAGCATTACTGTTTGAACAATATCTCAGATGTACAGGTGTTTTGGGGGACAGGTGTTTCAAACTCTGTACATTGATTTGGTTGTTTAAGCATTTTGTCTGGTTTGTTGGAAGACATTAAATTCTGGGATACTGCATTTTAAATATATTCCTTTGTTGGTTTTTCTGTTTAATTTGTCAAAAATATTTAGATATGGTATACCTCCCTTTGTAATGGTTGTGACTAGGAACAGGGGGATAATGCCTCAGTTGCATGCCAGTAATATTCATTAACTCACTTTGGAATGACTATGATGAGGATGAAATGGGCCAGGGGTAATGAAAATGACCTTTATGTAACTGGGACATTTGTTGCAAGATAAAAGAGGATGCTCTCGTCTGGAGTACTGTAAACACAATCCTGTGAAAGGAAAGAACCAGGTGTTTGCATGCACAAATCAGGGTGCATTCAGGGCCAGCATTTTGAAGCACTTGGAGTTTATTTCATAAGGCAACACAGAGTTAGATTGCCTAATCCAGGCTCGAGCCTCTAATCGCGATGACAGCCGCTCCGTCCGTCTTCTGGGTCTCCTAAGGTGTGATGGTTGAGTAAGATGGCGCGGTCCACCATATGGAAGGCTGCAGAGAGGTCCAGGAAAATCAGCGCCCTGACATGGCCTTGATAAAAATCTAAATCTTAAGTCAGACAGGAGAACGATTCTGTATTATACGATGCCTGAATACCAGCCTGAAAGCTAGCAGGAAAGATGGTTTCCTGTAAATGGTTAAATAATTTTTTTGTATCAAGGTTTTCGATAATCTTAGCAAAGAGAGGACGTAAAGAAATCAGTCAAAAGTTCTTAGGAAAACACGGACGAGTCCCCGGCTTTTCAAACAGCAGCACAACCGCCTCTTCAATAACCACTTACCACAAGCATTTGCAATGCAATAGGTCTCGCATTTACTTGAATTGCAGCTATTGGTATTATGAATGTCTTACTGGACTTTTTTTGCAGCATTAATTTGTCAACTCTATATGTTGGTCTTATATGCCATATAATTTCAGCAATTTTTTAGTACAATGCAAACATTTACTGATTGTCAATATATAAGATAAAGTGGCACAAAAATGTGGTTAACGCAGCAGAGACATACTGACTGTTTAAATGAGGGATACATGAAGGTGTACGTAATGAGCCTATGCGTGTTTTAAGAAGTATTTCAGCCATTAATTAACAATCTTACTCGTGCAGCTACTTCACTGTGTAAAGGAAATGCACACACAACACTTATTTTTGCCATAAGCAAAGCACTGGGAGTCACAGTCACTCGGATATATGTTTCCGTACTGTAAGAAAATCTAAATTTTGGCAGAAATATAATGATGCTTGCATTGTTGTGACTGCTTAATTTGTAAATAAAAACGTGCCGGTGCCCAAAGCTCTCCTCTAAAACTCACAGCTGCTACAACTTAATATACGAGCCGGGAATACTGAAGCTGTGTAATGATGAAACGATCTCGGGTTTCTTCAACCCATTTATAGCCACTCATTGCCAATTCAGCTCACTTGTGCAGCTTTCAGTGTTCACCCTTTGCCACATTTTTTTTCTCTCTTCCTCCGTTTTGGCCCATATGCATCTTTTGCTCGCATAAACTAATTAATACAAATAAATAAGGGCAAATATTTTTAAAAAGTATTAAATTGTGCATAAATAATATTACACATGCAATTTTTGCAAGCTTAATTTGTAAATAAAAACATGCTGCCGCCCAAAACTCTCTTCTGAAACTCAAGACTGCTGCAACTAAATGTGCAGAACAAAATACTGAAGCTATGAATTACTAAATCAATTTTGTGTCTCTTTAATCCACAAACAGCCACTTATCGGCAATTCATCTTACTCCTGCTGCTTTTTGCTTCACTCTCTAAAGGAAACGCACACACAGGCGGGTGGTTTCTTTTTACTGTAACCAAAGCAGTAGGAAACACAGTCACTGGGATATATGTTTCCGTACTGTAAGACAACCTAAATTTATAATTAAAATTTACTTGATGCAGGAATAACATTACGCTTGCATTTTTGGGACTGTTTAATATGTAAATGAAAACCTGCCAAAACAAAGCTCTCCTCTAAAACGTGCTGCTGTTGCAACTAAATATGCGAGAAGGGATACTGAAGCTGTGTAATAATCAAGCTATCTCTGTTCTCTTTAACCCATTAACACCTATTCGTTACTAATCCAGCTCTCGCATACAGCTTTCACCCTTTCTGAAATTTGTTTTCGATTTTTACAGCTTTCCCATATGCGTCTTTTGCTCGCAGTAAACAAATAAAACAAAAAATAGTAACCAGTCCATAAAAATAAGTAAAAATGCCCTCACCAAAAAACACCGCCTCAAATGAAGCACTATATTAGCCATTGCTTTCTTTATTTACACTTTTTTATATCACATTCTGAAATTTTCTCTTATCTAAAATCATAAAACATCATACACGAAAGCGATTTCAAGCCTCTTTAATTTATATACAGCCACTAATAAAAACATGCCGGTATGCAAAGATCTCCTCTGAAACTTCAGCTGATATAACTAAATATGCGAGCACAGGATACTAATTAAAACATGTACTCCGGAAACAATGTCGGGCCTCTTTAGCCCATCCAAAAAAAGCTATATAATACAGATAACAACATGATTTACAAGCCTACTGCCAGTGCCCAAAACTCTCTTCTGAAACTCATGACTGCTGAAACCAAATGTTGCTTGTTTCCTGAAGCAATGTTACAGAGTGGATAAGAAGTAGAAATAAATGCTCTGCAAAAAAAAGGCAGCTTTGGGAATAGTCTTGTGTTTGAGGCGTGACCAACGCAGTATTAGTACACACAATGTGGATGAAATCAGTGAGCCCTAGCATCCTGTACAAAAGTAATACGTTCATAAATGAAGCAGATACAATTCAGGTTCGTCAACAATAATGACAGAAAGATGGCCGCCTGCCAAGCAAAAAACTAAGCGAAAAACGAAGGAGGAACTAATAAGCCCTTTCATGAAGCATTCACAAACTATACGTGCTTAACTCAGAACCAGAGCTCCAACAGAAATCAGGTGAAATTGTATTTAAAAAGAGAGTTCTTAACAATATTCTAAAACAAGAAACAGACCTTCCTTTGAATGCACAGCAGATGTGAGGAGATAAGAACGAGATTTATAGCCCTGTTTACAGTCGTAAACCACGAGCCCTTGAGTCCTCATCTAAAGGGATTCCAGAATAAAGAAAAACAAGCATTTGAACTGTAATAGCTCTCGTCCAATTGTGCAAGGCAGACTAATGAATGGAATAAACAAAGTCACACATCACTGCAGATGAAAAGTAAGTAATAGACTAGAACCCTGTTAACAGAAACAGACTGGGGCCACTGAAGCATCCAGCACTCTGGTCAAATGCTTTTAGCCTTTGAACAAAGTAATCCCTAAGCACATGCTTCATAGGCACAAGTGGAAGGGTACAAGTACTAGGGCCATGCTCCAGGGGAGTGTACAACTGTGGAAAAGGTGGGACAAAGAACAAGGATTGAACACTAGCAAGCAAGGATTTTTTAAGGACACTAAAACAAACCAGTGAAAAAGCAGAGACCCCGGCAAAGAAGTATAGAAGTATATACTACAGTATATACAAGAGGCCTTGAATGCTCGACCTAAAAAAGCCCTGCTCCGGAGAAATATTTAAAAGAGCAAAGAGAGAGTCGATAATGAAACCTGAAAATTGTTTAAGAATGAAATAAGGACAGGGGGTGCAAACACCTGCCTGATTTAATAGGGACTAATGCTGAAAGTAACACAGCTCTACAGGATTTGTAATATACACTCTAATACGAAAGATCGTATCCACAAAGTATGCATTCAATTCATCACAGAAGTACTGGGTAGCAGACATCCCCTGAGGGATGCTCGTTGTATCAGAAGGTTCCTTGACTATACCAAAAACCCCTTTCTTTAGATTCAACAAGACACTATAACATTTTTCCTTCATGCTAAAAACACATTTACAGGGAGGCAAACCTTTTTAAAGTCACTAATGGGACAGTTTTCATAATTCCCCCACCAAATCCTCTCCGATTCCCAAAGTTTAGTTTTAGCAGCTTTAAGATCCTGAGAAAACCTAGGTGCAAGTTGGGCTTGTTTGACCCATTTTGAGATCATGGGGGTATGCCTGTTTGTTACCTCTCTAGTCCAATAACTGAAGTTAACGATTGGGAATTCACTGATTTTTGTATCGTAAAGCTGACTTGCTTACAAGAATTGGTCATGTCAGACATACTAACTTTGCTCCCCTATCAGAATGAAATCAGTTGTATGTTACAGGGAGACTCACCATATAGCGAAGTGATGTGGAATTTTACGCAAAAGCATATTGTGGGTCCAAACATGATCCAAATCTGTGGGGCCAATTTATAATTTGGCGGACGGAGGTTTGGCAGTCAGGGTGACAGAGTCCTTTACACCGCACCTCCACATCGCCAAATTATGAAATGACCACCAAGCTGCCGGTCATTTTTTATAGCATGGCGAAGAAGCGACTGTAGGACGTTGGCTCTGTATGTGCTATTTCAAAGTAAGAAGTAGCATGCACAGAGTCCAAGGGTTCCCCTTAGACGTAAGATAGTGGCAAAAATAGATAATACTAATGCTCTATTTGTGGTAGTGTGGTCGAGCAGTAGGCTTATCAGAGGGTAGTGTTAAGCATCTGTTGCACATACACACAGGCAATAAATGAGGAACACACTCTCAAAGACTTACTCCAGGCCAATAGGTTTTTGTATTGAAAAATATATTTTCTTAGTTTATTTTAAGAACCACAGGTTCAAGATTTACACTTAATACTTTAAATGCAAGGTATTTCACTTAGATACTCTAGGAACTTTGAATAATCACAATAGCATATACAGTGTTGTCAAAAATGGCAATAAGCTATTTTAAAATTGGACACTGTGCAAAAATCAACAGTTCTTGGGGGAGGTAAGTAAAGGTTAAGTTCACAAGTAAGTAAAACACTTACAGGGTTCAAAGTTGGGTCCAAGGTCACCGTTGGGGGTTCAAGGCAACCCCAAAGTTACCACACCAGCAGCTCAGGGTCGGTCAGGTGCAGAGGTCAAAGTGGTGCCCAAAATACATAGGCTTTAATGGAAACAGGGGTGCCCCGGTTCCAGTCTGCCAGCAGGTAAGTACCTGCGTCTTCGGAGGGCAGACCAGGGGGGTTTTGTAGGGCACTGGGGGGAACACAAGTAAGCACAGAAAGTACACCCTCAGCAGCACGGGGCGGCCGGGTGCAGTGTGCAAACAGTCGTCGGTTTTTGTGTAGAAAGCAATGGGGAGACCCGGGGGTCTCTTCAGCGATGCAGGCAGGCACAGGCGTGGTTCTTTGGGGTAGCCACCACCTGGGCTAGGCAGAGGGTCGCCTGGGGGTCGTCCTGCACTGGAGTTCGGTTCCTTCAGGTCCTGGGGGCTGTGGGTGCAGTGTTGGTTCCAGGCATCGGGTCCCTTGTTACATGCAGTCGCAGTCAGGGGGAGCCTCTGGATTTCCTCTGGAGGCATCGGTGTGGGGACTCAGGGGCGTCGGGTGCAGACTGGAAAGTCTCATGCTTCCGGTGGGAAAGGTGAAGTCTTTAGAGTTGCTTCTTTGTTGCAGAAAGTTGCAGTTTGTTGAACAGGGCCGCTGTTCTAGGGAGCTTCTTGGTCCTTTTAGATGCAGGGCAGTCCTATGAGGCTTCAGAGATCACTGGTCCCTGTTGGATGCGTCACTGTTGCAGTTTTTCTTGAAGTGGGGAGACAGGCCGGTAAGGCTGGGGCCAAAGCAGTTGTTGTCTCCGTCTTCTCTGCAGGGCTTCAGGTCAGCAGTCCTTCTTCTTAGGTTGCAGGAATCTAGTCTCCTAGGTTCTGGGGGTGCCCTTAAATACTAAATTTAAGGGTGTGTTTAGGTCTGGGAGGGCAGTAGCCAATGGCTATTGTCCTGGAGGGTGACTACACCCTCTTTGTGCCTCCTCCCTGAGGGAGGGGGCACAGCCCTAACCCTATTGGGGGAATCCTCCATCCACAAGATGTAGGATTTCTAAAAGTGAGGGTCACCTCAGCTCAGGGCACCTTAGGGGCTGTCCTGACTGGTGGGTGACTCCTCCTTGTTTTCCTAATTATCTCCTCCAGCCTTGCCGCCAAAAGTGGGGCCGGAGGGGCAGGCATCTCCACTAGCTGGGATGCCCTGTGGTGCTGTAACAAAGGGGGTGAATCTTTGAGGCTCACCGCCAGGTGTTACAGTTCCTGCAGGGGGAGGTGAGAAGCACCTCCACTCAGAACAGGCTTTGTTCCTGGCCACAGAGTGACAAAGGCACTCTCCCCATGTGGCCACAAACATGTCTGGTGTGTGGCAGGCTGGCAAAAACTAGTCAGCCTACACTGGAAGTCGGGTATGTTTTCAGGGTGTATTTTACAATAAAGTGCCCACTGGCATCAGTGTGCATTTATTGTTCTGAGAAGTTTGATATCAAACTTCCCAGTTTTCAGTGTAACCATTATGGAACTGTGGAGTTCGTGTTTGACAAACTCCCAGACCATACACTTTTATGGCTACCCTGCACTTGCAATGTCTAAGGTTTTGCTTAGACACTGTAGGGGCATAGTGCTCATGCACCTATGCCCTCACCTGTGGTATAGTGCACCCTGCCTTAGGGCTGTAAGGCCTGCTAGAGGGGTGACTTACCTATGCCACAGGCAGTGTGAGGTTGGCATGGCACTCTGAGGGGAGTGCCATGTCGACTCAGTATTTTTCTCCGCACCAGCACGCACAAGCTGTGATGCAGTGTGCATGTGCTGAGTGAGGGGTCCCCAGGGTGGCATAAGACATGCTGCAGCCCTTAGAGACCTTCCCTGGCATCAGGGCCCTTGGTACTAGGGGTACCAGTTACAAGGGACTTACCTGGGTGCCAGGGTTGTGCCAATTGTGGAGACAAAGGTACAGTTTAGGGAAAGAACTCTGGTGCTGGGGCCTGGTTAGCAAGGTCCCAGCACACTTTCAAATCATAACATAACTTGGCATCAGCAAAGGCAAAAAGTCAGGGGGTAACCATGCCAAGGAGGCATTTCCTTACAGCGACGTAATAGCGGTTCCTGTCAATGCTTTTTGTATTTGAGGCACGGCTACCTCAAGCATGGTGGGTTGTATAGCAAACTTTTTTGTTTTCAAAAAGAGAATCCCAAATAGGAATTTTCTTTTTGAAAATAAAGACAAAGCTCCCCTCGCCATGCGCCATGGGAGTCCCCTCCCATGGCGACGGGAGCAGTTTGTAGTTTTCAAACTAGGTGGGCGGAACTACAGGTCAAACTTTGGCGGTCCTTACACCTTTGGGCTGTTGGAGGGGTTTTCTGTCTAGAGGAGCATAAATTCTTATACGAGTGAAAATGTGAATTGTTCTGGGGCCACCTTTTTTATGGCTCCTGCTTGATGAACCTGTATGTAACGTGTCCAGAAGAACCCAGCGTATATTAATTATTTTATTGGAAAGTTTGAGGCAGATTCATCAAACTACATTAATGTTCTTAACAAGAAAAGCCTTTTCAATGGAAAGTTTGACCTAACCATAGCTACACAGTCATACTTCATACTGAAAATGCACTTTTTGTTTTTTCCAATACCTTTGATGCTGTTTGACAGAGATCAGGCTCTATGCCCCACCCCGTGTCTGAAGGGTGAGCTTTCCGATGGTTGCGAGGCCATGAAGGGCGGGTGCAGGCCTGGCTAGAGGCTGAGCATAATGGAGATCAGATGGCCACAAAGGTTTGGACACAGGGCCTGGCTGGCACGCAACCCTCACTGTGAACCACCCCCATTGTGCACAACTAAAGGCTGCGTGGTGGTTGCGTGTGTTGAGAATTGGGTGTCGGGCCTATCAAGAAACCAAGCCTTATGTCCCATCTACATTTTTTTAAAAAATAATTTTTTGCAGCTTTGGCAGTGTTGTGAGGACCTCCTGGACTCGAGTTGGTATCCCTTGCTTTAGCTCTGTTACATGCATTTTTTGTTTGATCGGCTTCTAGGAATCTGTGATGAGTTGTTTAATTAGCCTCTGCATGACATATAGTGAGTGCTTCCTGCCCAAGTCAGGCCATCAATTATTTTACACAATATGCCCATTCAGGAGACCGCTTCTAACATCTAGACAGAGCATTGCATCAGGACTGTAGCTCCACCACAGTGTGGTTTATTATATAAACGGTGCACTGACCCGGAAGGGGCAGAGGGCATTTCAGCAACGACCATCCTAGGATGCTTGCTGAGTGACATGCAGCTCGACTGTCGCTGATCTACCAGCCACCTGAGAGGAATGGCATTTATCTTGCAGACTGACTCCTGATGCAGTTTCCAGGTATGGGGTTGGGACTAGTCCCTCAAATCGGGTCAGGCAGAAAGGCTACACCTGCTATACTCTCAACGTAGACTTAGGGTTAGGTAGGAACCTCTAGAACATCTAGAACCACAATTATCATGGTGGGATTGTTTCTCTTCTTTACCATGTTCTTAATGCTGATTACCTTGCTTTGTTTCATCTGCCTCATAATCACAGCTCACTCTCTATATGCAAGATTGTGATTGTTTCAATAGATGTATTGAAAACTTACCTCGCATTTATGTGTCTCTCCTTCCTATGCATGAGTGATATCACAAAAGGAGAAAGATCTGTTTCCAGGACTTCCCTCAGGAGTCGGAGTGTCATGTTCAGGTTACATGCTCACCTTTTACCACAGTAGGTTTGGGGGTTCATGTGAGGTACTCTGAGCTAGCCAAGAGTTAGGCAGACAGGAACTAATGGTGTGGATATGCTTAGGCAGTCATACTGAACCCGGTTGTAAAGACTGCACCGCCGGCTGTCGCTGTAACTACTGCCAACAGGCTGGCGGTTCAGACCGCCACACAAAGAAGCACATGAACAACAGCCAGCGGCCCAACCAATCACCGCCACTCTGGGAGTGCCGACGACGACGGCAGAAGCCATCTTCAGGCAGCCCTACAGCCTTTCCGGGGCGGGAACCACCTCCACGCAAAGCCTGGTGGAAACAACCCCTATAAAGGGAAACACTCACCGGAGGCCCACAGAACATCCCACGCTGAAATGGAGCGAAAGTTGGAAGTAATGCCAGTTCTTCTCCTTGCCATATTCCTCCAGGACCGTGACCGTCGACGAAGACGATTAAGGTAAGTACCACAGCCTAGCACACATGGGAGGAAAGGGCACAATTACACACTCACCCACTCACACCACAATGCAGACACTCCTCCTCCCACCCCTCCCAAGCCATACATACCCAAATAAAATGTACTTAACAGACATATGCAATCATATATCTGAACAAATGCACACACCTATGTACACCACTCACCCACAGTTAAACGCTAGACAACGGGAAACAATTTAACCAACAAGTCTGTTTGCCAGATATATTATATACACAAAATAAAATAAATAAACAATGTCCAAACAAGGCCATAGGCCAGTCCCACTGCAATGTCCTGAAGGGCAAATAAAGCCCACACTTGACTACCACAATGACATAAAGGCTCCACTGGGCATGGGCATCAATGGGGCAGCCAGGCACCTTAGGGTTCAGGGACAGGTGGTGGTGGGGACTCAGGTTCTGAAGGGGGGGTCTTGGGTTTAGGCTCTGGAGGTGGAGAGGTCCTGGGCTTGCCCTTGGGAGGAGTAGGAGTGGGCTTGGACCGGTGGGTGGCAGAGGGACCAGGGGCAACACAGGGCTTCTTCCTCCCTGGGGACGGGGCACGGGAAGGGCAGACTGGGGAGGACTTGGAAGAGGAAGGAGTGGACTTGCTGAGGCCAAGGGGACGTTTAGGGACAAGACGGGGTGGGCCAGTGGGTTCAAACAGGTCAACGCGGGAGAGGGTGTCGTAGTTTGGACTCTTGCTCTAGGCAAGACTGCTGGTTTAAGGATGACAGTACTTATGTTTGTAGGCGACTATGCCTGTCCTACAACAAGTCGCAACTGTTGTCCCAACCTTTCCGGCTCACTAGCAGCACCTCACCAAAAACCCAAATAGTAAAAGGTGATTTGTGGCAGCCTCTATGCATGGACTTGAGAGTATGACATCTCAGAGAGTGTCGTGGTTAAACGGAATTGACCCCTTCCTCACAGATATATCATGTCTCAACCAAACACAGACAATAACGAAGATGCAGTAAAGTTTCAATAGTTTTTACTTAATACAACTGCATTCTGCGATAAGTTACATGGGCTGCAATGATTAGGATAATGATGAACAGTGCAAGAGACAGAATTGTAAAGACAAGAGTCATTATTAAAAAGACCCCCACCATCTTGCAATCACATGAAAAAGACATAAAGGCCCTCATTAAAACCCTGGCGGTAAATCCCGCTTACCGCCGTGCAGAAGTCCGCCAACTCATCGCTGCGGCGGCGGAATTCCGCTACAGCTATTACGACCCACAGCTCGGAATCTGCCATAATACAGACACCCACACAAGTCCGCCACACCAAAGGTCAGTGATATACTGGCAATAACAAAACCTCCACCGTCATGCCAGCAGGAATACGCCCACACTATCACGACCCACGAACCCACGCGGCTGTCTTTCAACCGCAGTAATCCATTGGCGGTACACACCGCCGCGCTCAAAATACACACACATTTAGAAAACACAACCACATTGGACAATTCGAAATACACACACCTGATACACATACACACACCCACACACCCAATCCAGTATAAAACACACACCCACATCACCCACAAACCCTTACAACCAGAATTCTTATACCACGCCAGAGAGAGACACCACCAGAAACAACACCAGCATCCACAGACACACAACATCATCACTCACACAACATCCACGCACCTCAAACTACACACAACAACACATCCCCTCACACATCACAACACACACCACCTCACACATCACCCACACCACATCATGGCACCTCAACGACAACCCAGGTTCTTTGAGGAGGAGCTCAGTGTCATGGTGGAGGAAATCGTCCGGGTAGAGCCACAGCTATTCGGATCACAGGTGCAGCACACCTCAATTGCTAGGAAGATGGAGCTATGGTGCAGAATCGTCGACAGGGTCAACGCAGTGGGACAGCATCCAAGAACTAGGGATGACATCCTGAAGAAGTGGAACGACCTACGGGGGAAGGTGCGTTCTGTGGTCTCCAGACACCAGATTGCTGTACAGAGGACTGGCAGTGGACCCCCACCTCCTACCCCACAACTAACAACATGGAAGGAGCAAGTCTTGGCAATACTGCATCCTAAGGGCCTCAGAGGAGTAGCAGGAGGAATGGACTCTGGTAAGGCAAATCTTAACTATTATATCCCCCACCCTACCTGCATGCCATCACATACTCCCACCCTCTCCCTCACCCCCATCACTCCAACACCTCACATATGTCCCACTATCACAACCCACCCATCCCAACACCAAGCCCTGCATGCAATACCAAAGCATGTCCACTACAGACCCCACACCAATTATCACACAAGGACCTAGACAATAATGCAAGCATTGGAGTAGAGGGTCACTCACCCATTGCACAGGATGGCACACACAGATGCAATAATCATGCCTTTACACCCCTGCAGGACCACTACCCAATGTCACCAAACAGGAGGTACCAGACATATCCAGTCCCCCCACAGAAGAGACCCACAGTGATGTCAGCAGTTCTGCACAGCTAGATCAAGATGACCAGCCCAGCCCAACTGGGACCTCAGGACAGTCGGTTCCCCTGATGACAGTGTCAGACAAGCCACCACAGAGCCTCCCCCATCAGGAAACACCAGCACAGCACCCACCCAGCGGACCCATCCCTCTGTCCCCAGGACACGTCAATCAGCAGTGTGTCCACCACTACAGGGAACCCAGGCAAACCCACCAACCCAAGAAAATCAGGGACCTGGGGGCAGTGGTAGTGGGCACATGGTTCAGGGGACAGAGGAACAGGAAAACAGGGGAACTGGGAGGACTGCTGTGCGACAGGGGGAGGACAGGCCCAGGGAACCCACTCTCCACGAGGCCCTCTCCAACATCATGGGAGCGTACCATCATTCCCAGGAGATGATGGCAACGGTACTGGCCAAGTTTCTGGAGACCCAGCGGCTGCAGGAGGAACACTATCTGGGGATCAGGGAGGAACTGAAGTCCATTAACAACACCTTGGTCACCATTGCAGGGGTGCTGCAAGACATTGTCAACACCAGGAGGGACACTGTGGTACAACATGTGGCCCTTGACACTAGCCTGGATGATGAACAGCCCTCCAACTCGCCGGCGCTAGTGGACAGGAGGCACCGCCACAGGAACACAACACCAGCACCTCACCCCCTGCAGATAGAGAGCCACCCCGCAAACGGTCCCTGAGATCCAGCAACAAGACAGAGAACATTGCCAAGACCCCGCCAGGAAATAAGACCCCCCCTTCTGTCACCCTTCTGTCCCACTTTGTCACCCTGTCCATCCTTCAACTGCCCTTGCTCCACTTCCTATGCCCCTTTGGACAATGCACCTGTGAAACAAATAGACTGGGCTCTGCCATGGACATTCCTCTACCATCACCCCTGCCCATTTTACAACCCCCCCCACTTATTTGCACAGAAATAAACACCCTTCAATCACAAAACAATCTGGAGTCAGTCTGTGCTTTCACAAATGTGTAATTTCAAAAACTATGGAATATAGCAATGTCAAATGAATTTTTCACATACCGATGAAACACAGCTGTAGGGCTGGAGGAAATATAGCAGAGGTCACAAAGTGGGACCCACATCTGTTAAATGGAAAGGCAAAGTGACAAGTCAGGGTCCATACACTGAGTGAAAATGACAGACTTATGCTAGCTCAAACAGTAGTATGAGATGTGTGAGGCAGTAACATCTTCTTCCCTGTGTCTCACTGGAAGTATTGCTTGATAATGATGTTTCAAGACTTCCAGCTGGACCATCCTCCTGCAGAAAAGGCACCTGCCGTCGCAAAGCCAGGTTGTGCAGCATACAGCACGCCACGATGATCTGGCACACCTTCTTTGGTGAGCAGTAGAGAGAACCACCTGTCATATGGAGGCACCAGAACCTGGCCTTTGGGAGGCCGAAGGTCCGTTCAATCACCCTCCTAGTTTGCCCATGTGCCTCATTGTAGCGTTCCTCTGCCCTTGTCCTGGGATTTCTCACTGGGGTCAGTAGCCCTGACAGGTTGGGGTACCCAGAGTCACCTGCAAATGTCGAGGGACAACTGTTAGACACACACTAACCCGTAGGGACAACCCCATACCCAGACAACTATTCACACTGTATAGGGTCCTTGTCCTCACCTATTAGCCACACACAGTGCCTCTGGAGTTGCCCCATCACATAAGGGATGCTGCTATTCCTCAGAATGTAAGCGTCATGCACTGAGCCAGGTAATTTGGCATTCACATGGGAGATGTACTGGTCGGCCAAACACACCATCTGCCCATTCATCGAATGGTAGCTCTTCCAGTTTCTGTACACCTGTACACTCCTGCAGGGGGGGGTACCAACACCACATGTGTCCCATCAATGGCACCTATGATGTTGGGGATATGTCCCAGGGCATAGATGTCACCTTTCACTGTGGGCAAATCCTCCACCTGAGGGAACACAATGTAACTGTGCATGTGTTTCAGCAGGGCAGACAACACTCTGGAGAACACGTTAGAGAACATTGGCTGGGACATCCCTGATGCAATGGCCACTGTTGTTTGAAAGGAACCACTTGCCAGGAAATGGAGTACTGACAGGACCTGCACTAGAGGGGGGATCCCTGTGGGATGGCGGATAGCTGACATCAGGTCTGGCTCCAACTGGGCACACAGTTCATGGATTGTTGCACGATCAAGTCTGTAGGTAACTATGACGTGTCTCTCTTCCATTGTCGACAGGTCCACCAGCTGTCTGTACACCGGAGGATGCCGCCATCTCATCACCTGCCCCAGCGGACGTGCCCTATGGACGAGAACAGCGAGCAGAGAGTCAGCCAACACTGAGGTATGACAAAATGTCATTTGCACACATTTATTAATCCGCAATGTGCCTGTTACCATGTGTCTGCAAGGCCTACATTAGTGTGACGCAGATAAAATTAATGCCATGTGGTCCCCTGAAATGGCGGCTGCCTGACCTGTAAGATGGGACAATGTGATATGAGGTAACTGCGATGGCGTTGTACACTGTAGCGGTAGGCGGCCGAAGACCACAGCGCAATCCTGCATTGTTTAACATTGGACCCTATGGGTCCGAGGAGCCAATGACGATGTACGCCGGTGGTGACGGTATGCACCGCCGTGGACGTGACCGCCATTTTATGTCTGTTCACTCACTTGATACTTGACCTTCAACAGGAGAGGACCTACACTGCAAGTGCTGCTGTGACCTCAGTCTGGAAGCGACGACGGCTCGAGTGTCTGGGGAAAGGGCCCCTGCCTTCACTTCTGAGGAGTTGGAGAAACTAGTGGATGGGGTCCTCCCCCAGTACACACAACTGTACGGTCCTCCAGACAAACAGGTGAGTACACTGTGAGAAAGCTGCATGGGCAATGCCTGTTTTGCGTGGTGTGGATGGAAGATAAATGGGGGGGGCTGAGGCCTGTGTGTGCCGACGGTGAGTGTATGTGCGTCAGGGTAAGGGTGGGAAGTGGGCCAATGAGGATGACGGTCCGGACGGGTAAAGATTTTCCTTTTCCCCTGTACTATTCCTCTAGGTCAGCGCCCACCAGAAGAAGGATATTTGGCGTGCCATCGCCAAGGACGTCCAGACCCTGGGGGTCCACCACAGATGGAGCACCCACTAACGGAAAAGATGGGAGGACCTTCGCCGCTGGAGCAAGTAGACAACGGAGGCCCAGCTGGGGATGGCCTTCCAACGTGGGAGGGGTGCCCGTCACACCATGGCCCCCATGAAGTTCCGGATCCTGGCAGTGGCGTATCCGGAGTTGGATGGGCGATTGAGGGCATCACAGCAGCCACAAGGGGGTGAGTACACTCTCATTCAGCTGACTTTGCGCACTTTACAAGGTGTCTGGGCGGGGGAGTTCCCCTATGCCAGGACGGGCTTTGTAGGCAAGGTCCCTTGTGAGGCAGGCTCTGTTGCACCCCAACCCCAACAGTGGTTAGTGCCATCTACACATAGTCAGGCTCCTGTGACTTCCAGATGTGCAGCAATCGGGCTTAGGCCTTGTACCCCATGGGCATGTGATAAATCTAGGAACTATAAGTGCATGGCGTAGTGCTGAGGGCTGCTGTGCCTGTTGTGTCCGCCAACGGTAGTGGTGTTGCATGCACTGAACATGTCTTTCTTCTGTCTCCCCCCAGCTTTTTGTGGTCTCCCTGTTCTTGTGTGCAATAGCATCATCAGGTGGAGGAGCAGTGGCACCGGAGCAGGAGGGAGCTGCATCCCACTTGGCCCTGGAGGGCAAAACAACAGAGTCTGAAGCCACCAGTGGGACGGAGGGCAAGAGGAGCTCCACAGTGGGGACAGGAGCAGACAGCAGTGACAGCGACTCCTCCTCTGATGGGAGCTCCCTTGCGGTGGCGGGCCCCTCTGTGCCCCCCGCATCAACAGGTACAGCTGCCACCCCCCCTACCAGCACCACCCTCCCAGCAGCCCCTCAGTGTGTGTCCCGTGCCCGCTCACCCTGGAGGGTGGGCATTTCCTTACCCCCAGGCACCTCAGCCCCTGTCCCAGTCAGCCCTGCTGCCCTCAGTGAGGAGGCTATTGACCTCCTGAGATCCCTCACTGTTGGGCAGTCTACCATTCTGAATGCCATCCAGGGTATTGAGAGGCATTTGCAACAAACAAATTCATACCGGAGGGCATTCATTCTGGCCAGGCAGCCCAACAGAGAGCATTTCAGGCTCTGGCCTCAGCACTGATGGCAGCCATTCTCCCTGTGTCCAGCCTCCCCCCTCCAACTTCCTCCACCCAGACCCAATCCCCTGTACCTCAGCCTATCCCAAGCACACCATCAGACCAGCATGCATACACATCAACACACAAGGGTGGCTCAGGCAAACATAAGCACCACACATCCCACAGGCACTCACACAAGCATTATACCCATGCACACATACCAACATCCACTGCCTCCACGGTGCCCCCCTCATCCACGTCTACCTCCTCCCTCCCAGTCTCGTCTCCACTCACACCTGCATGCACTACATCCTCAGCCACTACCTCCATCACCAGCACGCCCATCACCACACACCGCTCACGTGCACTCACCACCCCTACTACCATTCACACATCCCCAGTGTCCTCTCCCAGTGTGTCAGTGAGCCCTCCTCCCAAAGTAAACAAACGCAGGCACACACCCACCCAACAGCCATCCACATCACAACAGCCTCCAGCCCTTGCACCTTCACCCAAATTCAGCAGATGTACACCTCCTAGAACCACTACCTCTACCTCCACTCCCAAACCCCCTCCGTCTACCCGTCCCAGTGTGTCTAAAAAACGTTTCCTGGCTAATATTGACCTCTTCCCTAAACCTCCCCCGCCCGTCCTTCCCTAGAGCCAGGCTTTCCAGGTGCCAGCCCAGCACCTCAGCCACCACATCCCCAGGCACAATGGTGCCAACAACTGCGGGGTCATGGAGTGTGCCAACCATCAGGGCTGCCAGTGTACCACGGAGTGAGGGCAAGGACATTCCGCCACCTGCCAAGGTGAAAAAGGTGCCCACATCCCAGAGGGAGAAGCCGAAAACACCTGCCACCAAGGGGTCAGGGAAAACTAAAGGGGATAGTGGCAGGACAGCTGCGCCACCATCAAAGGTGGGGAAGGGCCAGAAACTGAAGGGCAGGTCAGGAGATGGCATGGTGGCACCGACTGAGGGACCAGTGTCACACCTTCTGTCCACTTCGACGCCAACCTGTACTGCGGAGAAGACCGCGACCTGCACCACCACCTGCACCCCCACCTGCACTGCCACAGACTCCGCCGCCAGCACCGCTGTCACAGACCCCGCAGCCAGCACAGCCGCCACAGACACCGCCACCAGCACCGCCGCCACAGACCCCGCCACCAGCACCGCCGCCACAGAGCCCACCGGAAGCACAGCTGCCACAGAGCCTGCCGCAACCACCGCCGCGACTGACACCGCCGCAAGCACTGCCAGCAGCCCTGCGACATCCTGAGCCTGTGGCACCACCACAGACATGGCTGCCATCCCCAGTGGTCAGTCGTCCAAGGCTGGTGGTGAGTTCCAGGAGCCTGGTCAGCTTCCATGAAGCATCACTGTCATCACAGTTGTCACCTGCATATGGAATGCGAAGCCGCAGCAGTGTGGGGTATGTCTCTGCCTCCATGGCGTATCAACCTAACTGTACCTCAGCAATCTCATGGCACACACACCCAGGCAAGTGTATTGTTGCGGCCACAATGCACGTGGAGCACTCTGGGCACAATGCCCCCTCCAGAACCAGTGGAGTATCACTTCCACTAACACAGTCCTGGGCAGGATGAAGCACTCTGGGCACAATGCCCCCTCCAGAACCAGTGGAGTATCACATCCACTACCTCAGTCCTTGGCAGGATGAAGCACTCTGGGCACAATGCCCCCTCCAGAACCAGCAGAGTATCACATCCACTAACACAGTCCTTGGCAGGATAAAGCACTCTGGGCACAATGCCACCTCCAGAACCAGTGGAGTATCACATCCACTAACACAGTCCTTGGCAGAATGAAGCACTCTGGGCACAATGCCTCCTCCCGAACCAGTGGAGACTGTTATCCACTTGAGAGACTGTGGCTTTGCACTTCCCAAGATAAAGCAGTGGGCAGTGCACCCACTTGAGAGACTGTGGCTTTGCACTCCCCAGGATAAAGCAGTGGGCAAACCACCCACTTGAGAGACTTGAGAGACTGTGGCTTTGAACTCCCCAGGATACATCAATGGGCATGGAGCACCCTCGTGGAGCAGTGGCGTCGTGCGTTCATCAGGATGAGGTGCCCCCCTCCCCCTGAGGTGCCTGTATATTTTCTATGTGATGCCCCTCCAGTGTTCTCTCCGTTTGGAGTCAGGTATCTAGTGTGGGCCTCGCCCATGCATTTTGGGCCCAGTGGTCCACGGACAATGATTGGTGCACTATCAGGACTTGTGTAGTTGGTGTACATAATTGTATATACTGAACCTAGTTTTGACTAATGGATTTTTATTGATTACAATCGTTACAATAATTTCCTTTTGTGGGGGGTGTATATGTAATGTTGCAGCATGTATTTGTGTGTATGGTGTTGTGGGTGAGGGTGGGGGTGGGGGTGTTGCGTGTGTGTGTCACTCTCTTTTCCTTCCCCCTCCCCTGTGTTCTAGGTGCAGTACTCACCGTGATCCTCGCTGCCGTAGTTGGAGCTCCTGATAGAGGAGCAGGAAGACCATCGCCGGCAGTATCTGCGGTTCGGGCTCAATGGCATCCTGGTTCCTCGTTGGGTGTGGAGAGGTGGGTGTTTTAATTTTTTTTTCCACCGGCCTGTTGGCGGTATTACCGCCGCTTTAACACCGACCGCCAGGGTTGTAATGAGGGCCAAGTGTGTAATATGTCCTAATACCCTATCATGATAGGCCTAACCTTCTACCTAAAGGAGAGCTGGGTATGTTAAACCTAATCTGCCAATGCCATGTCCATGAGAGGAGCCCCCAACCCTTGTTACCTTGGAATGAGGTCTCTATCTCAGACTCCGCAGGGACACGAAGACTGGGTCAGCGTCAAGATGACGTGTAGCATCAATATCAGCGATGGTGGCGATGCCCTCTGGTCGGAATCCCTCTGATTATCTATCTAAAGTGTGCTGTATTTATACAGATCTTCTTGGACCCCTGACGTAGGTGTGTTCCCAAACAATAGATAACAGGCATGCTTGGGACGGCAATTAATATAAACAATTCCCTTGAAAGCATGAAAAGTGAAAGTACCTAAATGTGAACACCTACAGTTTGTTTGTCTTTGTCACTTGATCTTGACGCCTTGGCGCGGTGGCACTGATAATGTAACTCATAACAAATGGCCTAACCATAAACAAGGCAGCCATCTCAGAAGAATTAAATATTTAAATGGGCTAAGACAGAGCAAGCTAAGTAGGTTAAAAGTCACTAGGTGACGGGGGCACGAGTCTGCAAACCAAAGGCTGAGCTAACTTGTGGTTCTAAAAATTCTGGACCCATGTAATTTACTTTGCCACAGCAGTACGATTTTAGTATCAAAAGACCGATAATGACTAGTACACTAAGCATGAGCATTTTCGCTCATTTCCAGCAGCGTTTTCACCCCGAAATCGCCATTTTCGTCCTGCACTCGTGGCTCCCATTTTATACACGGCAGCCATTTTAAAAGTTGCCCTCACATAGGCTTATAATACAGTCAGATTTGATTCCAAGGACACGTACACCTTGATTGACTTTTCTCTGACCTGGGCAAGCTGGAACCATTGCCTCAGGCCAAACCTGTTTGGTCAGTCCCTTTCCCAGTGGCCGAATCAGATAGCATCAAGGCACACCATGCCATAAAACCCTTATTATCGCTCACACACCCTGCCTAATCTTGCTCACACCTGCACCTGCTCTTTTCTTCTTCTTACTTTACGAGGGTGAGGTGCCCGTTTTTATTGGGGGTCCACACTTATCTGATGTAAAATACTAGGCCTTGCCGGGTAATTTATTATGGGTTGGATGACATGAAATATGAGGTTTCATCATGTCACTGTTTTTTCCTTTCTAGTGAAAACATGTGAATGACCAACCAAAATGTCGAGAATGTTTGCCTGAAGCTTAAAAAACTGTATATAAGGAAACCTGACTTTGCATTGAAACACAGTCTCCTGAGAACATACAAACTGTGCTTTTGTACTTCTAGGACGCTTGTCATTTGGTTGCAGCCAATAAATTCGATCTTTGACTTCACCTAGAAGACTCTGAGTTTCTGTGGTCTGAATCAGGAAAGTACCCGAGGTCTTTGGGTGTACCCTGGCACCGCTGGGTTACCGGATCAGTACCGGTTCTGAAAAACCCAGTACCTCAGTTGGAGCCCAACGTGGGGCGATACCAGCGGTACCGGTCCAAGCCTGAGGTCCGTGGGGAGCTTCGTGTGAAAATTCTGGAGGAAGGCCGCCACTTCATCGACCCCTGCATGTCGACGTGGTCCGAAAGTCTTTGCTGCGAGGTTCCCCGCTTCCCGACGGTTACGAAGGACTGCTGCCCTGGCTATCGCCCTGATTTGGACCCTTGATGTTTGGTAGAACGAAACGATAAGATGAGTCTTCTGGTGACGTCATCGATATTTTCAGTTAAGTATAAGTGGAGCGTCTCCCAGTCCTTAGTTGGACACTTGGTTTGGTCCTTAGTTGGACATTTGGTTTGGTATCCCTTCGGGATCACTTTGATTTGGAACTTGCAAGTACCAAAGCCAAAGGACTCGTGTATTCACGAGACTATCGTAAACGATAATCCTTTGAAGTTTGAAGCTAGACTAGTGAGCGAAGATGCCTGGTCTTAGCAGACTTGGAAATTTGTTTTGTCTTGGTTGTAAAAGGGACTCCCGGTTGGAGGACTCATGTCCGGTTCCTCCGATTGGAACTCCAACCTATGAACTATATGTGAAGCGTGGAGTAGGCCCATCACGTTTAATAAAGTATGGGTCCGCTGTTCTTGGAAATAATTGAGAAAAGTTTTCTTTTTTTCTTGTAAATATGACTTACAACTAGGATCTGCAAACGGTTCTGTAAGTAAATTGCGACGGCGCTATTTATGAAAAATGGCTAAAGCGCGCTGTATTATGTGTACTGAGTGTTTTCTGTTTATATCTGAAATGAGCTCAATGTGTGTTTGTGGGTCTTCTTGATGTTTACAGTTTGTTAAGTAAAATGTTGGTTAATTAATATTAAGTAGAAACTTAGAAAAAATCCAGAAATGAACCATGTGATGTGCTAACATAGCTATATGTTGCTCTTTAATTTATAGAATGAGCAATTGTGCACATATACAAAACTGCCGTTAAATGCTTAATAAATTAGAAAACACATTCAATAGATATAAATAGGGCCCCAAAAAAAAAACGAAATTATCTATTTTGGCAAAAAAATAAATACATTTACAGCATTTTTCTTAGATGCATTGTATTAGATGTTCACAGGCAAACTTTTCAGCTGCAGTATATTTGATAGGAATGTTCAATTCAGCCAGCACTTTCCCAGTTAAACATGGGTGGAATTTTGCATAACCTTCCTTTTAAATGAAAGTGGCGCAAAAATGTGACGCATTTCAAGTTAGGCTTATGCGCTTAGGCTTGTGAGTTAATGTATCCCAAATAATAGGCAAGGGATACAGCTTGCTTTTATATGTGGAATTATCACCAAAAAAAAGAATAATTGGGTTTTTATTTTTTTTTAAAAAAAAGAAAATTATTAATTATGGAAAAATTATTTAAAAAATAAGTGCCTTTCAAAATCGTTTTTTAATATGTATAAAGCTTAATACCTATACTATGACCTCCTAACATTAAAATTTAATTTAAGTTATGTTGCACCACTAAAATGACATTTGTATGTGCAATTTTCCCTTGGCGCAGGAGCAAACAAGCTCATTTCTATAAAGTATAAGTTAATATTTTCAATGGCTGACTCATGGATTGTGTAATAGACATTCTGGTAATGCATATTATGCAAGAAAATTGTAGGATATTGATTTTTTAATGCCTAAAATATCAAAGTCGATTTTGGGCAAAAGCACTGTTTAAACTGCATTTTCTTTCATTCAGAGTACTTTTTAAAGTGTCTCAGGCTTCAGTAAATGCATACATTTAGGTTTGATATATATTTGCAGGTTGTGCCTTCTTATGATTCAATGTGTCAATGTGCCAGTACAAAGGCTTGTTTTAATATCAAGGTTGAAGGTTCTAACTTCAGCTGGGCCTACTGAGACGTTCATTCATTCGAGGTTGATGAAATATGTACCATTGCATGGGATTGCAACAAGCATTTATTCTAACAACTGGTATGTGTGTTATTAAGGTTTGTGAATTATTCACAGTAAATGTAGTTTAATAATCTGGAAATAGAGATAATTATTTTAGCGCCTAAAAATGAAAAACATTTTTTTTTTAAATAGAGTGAATTATTACAGGTTAGAAGGAAAATAGGAAGGCCTACTGTCTTTGACAGATTCAGAGTGGCAGAAGCTAGGAGAGCTACAGAGGCTGGCTCAAGTCACGCTGCTGAGATGCTATCTTTAGTTTTCCTATAAACAATGGAGGAGGCTGTCATGTTGACACTTGTGACCTTTTAAATTAGGGCCTTGTCTCTGTGAAATGCAGAATGACCCTACCGGGCCTCTAAAAGTGGTATTTCTGGTTTCTCCAGAAGAACATCAATACAATTAAAGAACTTAATTCCAAAGCGAAAATATTTAAAAAAGGGGTTTCTTCGAAAGTCCCAACATCATGTTAAATGCTCTGCAGAACTGATACATTTGTGTCTCCGCTCTAAAAAAATAAAATGATGCCTGCTAGTTGCTTTTATTTGACAGAAAACGAAGTGTTGCATTAAGTCTTAGACAGAAAATAAGATGCAGCCCTTTTTTCAAATTTTGAAGGCTACATGCCTTAATGAGAACGATTTGCTAATTAAGACTTATTTTTCACAGTGGAAATTGTAGGTGCCAAATTAATATGGAGTGTCAGTGTAACAATTTTTACTTTTAGAAAGGTAAAACTAAGGTGGCTTGATGTTGCAAAGTAACTGACAAGAGGGTAACAGTTAAGTAATGGAAATTTATTTTCATGTATTTGGTCCTATCATGAATTGTTCTTGCTGGTCCTGTATGTTAGAAGAGAAACAGTAAAGTTATATTTGATAGCAGATTTCCATTGCCTGGTGATCTACTGTCAAAAGGAGGGTAAGGATTTTAAACCTGACAAATTAAACAGGCCCAAATATTGGGTTTTGGGCTGCAGGTTTACAGTGCATAAAGTACATGACATGGTGTTGTGTGTCACCGCTTATTCACACATGCTATTGTTTTGTCTATGCTTTTTGTGCTTGATACACAGCAAGCATATCTGATGGCTTGACGTTTTGTGCGTTTTTATTATTTTTTATTTGTTTTTTGCATGTTTGTTGCTGCTTTTGATACTATTACAAGCTCCCCTGCGTTGTGAGGGGATGGTCATGACGATGCCCATCGCTACGCAACAGTTGGTTGAACTTGTTCTGGTTACTAAATTCCACAGATAATGATATTTCATGCTGTGAACATAAAAGACAACACTTCACCAGTGCATGTCTATTTGGCTATAATGGTATTGAAGGAAAATAAAAAGAGATATACAGGATCAAAGCGTGTCACCTGCAGTTAGTCACGTTACTGCCCCTTCCCTTAAAGGAACAGGCAGCCCTACATTTATGTAGCCTTGATTGGACCTAAGGATGAAATTATAGATCTGTGACTCAAGGTGGCCTAATTTCTATATTACATTAGTTAATGATGTTCTGTTTCCTAAGTAGCATATGGCTTTCGTTCCTTAAAAGAAAACCAGGTTTTCATTTTTTCCTGAAGAAGGAACTAAAACATTAGCTAGGAGTACCGTATATGGTGTAGTCGCCAACGGTAGAGTTAAAATTTGTGTAACTTTGGCCTTTGTGTATCACCCGTACTCTCGGTGTTGTGTCAAATGCCTGACTATCACCCAAATATTTTTTTTTGTTCTTCCTATAGATTTTTTCTTTTGTTACTTCCCCTGACTAATGTTGCATCATGCTTAGTTATTGAGATTTTAGCTATGTCCTAGTCCCATTTCTCTTTTTCGAATTCCTTTCACCAGTCAGCC